>NC_092711.1:172613735-175013735 GCF_047496885.1 Scyliorhinus torazame
GGCAGAAGAGGCCATTCGGCCCATCGGGTCTGCACCGGCTCTTGGAAAGAGCACCCTACCCAGGTCAACACCTCCACCCTATCCCCATAACCCAGTAACCCCACCCAACACTAAGGGCAATTTTGGACACTAAGTGCAATTTATCATGGCCAATCCACCTAACCTGCACATCTTTGGACTGTGGGAGGAAACCGGAGCACCCGGAGGAAACCCACGCACACACAGGGATGATGTGCAGACTCCGCACAGACAGTGACCCAACCCGGAATCAAACCTGGGACCCTGGAGCTGTGAAGCAATTGTGCTATCCACAATGCTACTGTGCTGCCCGACATGGCAACAAATATTAAATCAAGATGAGGTAGATGAGTGCTGGCAATCGGATAAATGATGGATTCTCGGCGAGTGGCACCAGAACCTGCGGAAAAGCAGCTATTCCGCGCCCGCTTCACGACCGATTTCCGATTGACGAGATGATAGAGGATTGTGGGGAACCGGCAGGGAAAATGGAGAGAAAGCTGAGATGAGGAGGGATTTCTTCACTCGAGGATGTGGTGCTGCTTCGGAATTCTTAGAATCCCTACAGTGCAGTAGGAGGCCATTCGGCCCATCTAGCCTGCACGGATCCATATTCCACCCTATCCCTGCAACCCCATAATCTAATCTGGACACGAAGGGGCAATTTAGCACAGCCAATTCACTCACCCCGTACATCTAGGAGAACCCAGAGCACCCGGAAGAACCCACGCAGACACGGGGAGAACGTACAAACTCCACACAGACATTGACCCAAGGCTGGAATTGAACCCGGGGACCCTGGCATTGTGAGGCAGCAGTACTAACCACTGTGCTACCGTGCTGCCCCAATTCTCTACCCAGAGGGCTGTGAGCCTCAGTCATCAGTATTTCAGGACAGAGATTGATAGGTTTCTCGGTATTGAAGATATCGAGGGATATGGGGGATAGTGTGGAAAATGGTGCTGAGGTAGATCGGTCAATGAGCTCATTGAATGGTTGAGCAGGCTCGATGGGCCGAATGGCCGACTGCAGCTCCTGTTTGTTATGATCTCTGTGTCAGGACAGGAAGCAGTGGAGCAGGGATCTGTCAATCTGCCTGAATCAGCACCTCAGAGAATTGGGAGGGTGATATTAGATACAGCAGAGTGAGAATGGAGGGAGAGTGTGTGGGATGGAGAATTACAGCTTTTGGAGAATGAGAGGGGAAAGAATGTTCCAGAGAAACTAGAATTGTCTGTTTATGAATTTCTATCCTGTACTGACAGTGACAATTCCTTTTCAGGAGATTAGAAGTGGAGGAATTATAGACAGAAGTCGCAAATGTCACATCTGGGATCTGTCACTGTCACTCGATTCCTTGGGACCTGAATATCATCGGCCTTTGAATCTAGAAGGAGAAATGTTTGCCCGATCTGTCAGCTTCAAAGATTTTAAACATCAGTGTGACTGGAAAAGCACCGAGACACACACACCCGAGTGAGAGTGTTCCAGAGAACGGACTGTGGAAAGAACTTTAACCAGTTAAACAGTCTGAAAAAACATCACACCACTCACAGCGGGGGAGACCCTACACGTGTTCTGTGTGTGGACGAGGCTTCAACAGTCCAACCCGAGAGACACGAGGAGACCCAAAATATGGAGAAACCGTGGAAATGTGGGGATTGTGGGAAGGGATATAGTTTCCCATCAAGGCTCGAAGCTCATCGACGCATTCACACTGGGGAGAGGCCGTTCACCTGCTCTATGTGTGGAAAGGGATTTGTTCAGTTATCCAACCTGAAGTCACATCAGCAAATTCACACTGGGGAGAAGCCATCCACATGCCCTCAGTGTGGGAAGGGATTCACTCAGTTATCCAGCCTGCGGAAACACCAACGAATTCACACTGGGGAGAAGCCGTTCACCTGCTCTCAATGTGGGAAGGAATTTGGAAATTCGTCCAACCTGCGGGCACACCAGCGAGTTCACTTCGGGGAGAAGCCGTTCACCTGCTCAGAGTGTGGGAAGGGATTCTGTGTTTCATCACAGCTGCTGAGACACCAACGAGTTCACACTGGGGAGAGGCCATTCACCTGCTCTGTGTGTGGGAATGGATTCACTCGGTCATCCTATCTGTTGAAACACCAGGGAATTCACAAGTGATGACAGGGTTTGGATTCTGCTGTTATTGCTGCTGTTTATCACATCCAGGACTGAACCATGTTCATTCTGACAGTGAGTGAAGTTGGAGGGTTTCTTTCTGCTGGACTGGCCCATTTCACTGGGTTTGCTTCCACTGGGCTGATACTCTTTGAGCCTGGGAGAGAACATATCCACTGAAATGATCCACAAAAGCTGAAGAAAGACATTTAATTGATTACTGGATTGGAAATAGTCTTTGTCCCCCCTACAGACAGGTCTAAAATAAATACAGAAAGAACTGGAAAAACGCAGCAGGTCTGGCAGCATCTGTGAGAGAGAAACAGATTTAACGCTTCACGTCCAATGTAACTCTACCTCAGAACTAAAGAGAGGGAGAAATGTGATGGATTTGATGCTGGTGAGAAAGGGGGAGGGTCAGGTAGAACAAAAGGGAAAGTCAGTGACTTTTCTAGTCAGCTATAACCATGAGAGTAAGGGAAGATGATAGAGGTAAAAAGGTTAAATGAGAACTCATTAGGAATAATTAACTATAATCATATTAAGCATATTAGGGGCTGGTTTAGCACAGGGCTAAATCGCTGGCTTTGCAAGCAGACCAAGGCAGGCCAGCAGCACGGTTCAATTCCCATAACAGCCTCCCCGAACAGGCGCCGGAATGTGGCGACTAGGGGCTTTTCACAGTACCTTCATTTGAAGCCTACCAGTGACAATAAGCGATTTTCATTTCATATCATTTCAGCATTACTTGAGTGCAACAATAGCTGGGAATCCACTAAGGGTTAATCCAGATCATACACTTTAATTTCTTAGGTTTCACATCTGCAAGGTCAGTGATGTCAACTAGCTAAAAGGCCCCATTGTATCGTAAGAACTGGTGCTGCTATCCTAAGAACGAGTAGTCCAGTTTCTGTGGTAACAGCCAGTCTAGGGTGATAATGTCTTAATGAAAACTGTGTTTTTCAATTAATGTTAGATGCAGGTGTGGATAATTTGGAAACTTGGCAAGCGATGGAATGGAAAATTTGCACCAGTACATTTAAATACAATATCTCTTAAATTGAGGGACAGGCATTTTGGCCGAATTGAGTAATTATAAATTAGTTAAAGCCAATCAGAAGTAAAAAGAAGGTGAGACATTAAGATAACAATATCCTTAAAAATCACTTGCCGGGATGGAAAAACGCATCCTGGGATCACCCCATCTATATTTCTGAAACCTATTTCCTTTGCTGCTTGCTTTTACCACTCACCGTCTTTATTTTGCTTAAATTACTTAGTTATTTCATCCTGTGTATTATGATTTGAAGAATTACTACGATCTGTAATTGAATGAAAACTCACTACTGTATTTGCTAAAGACAATCAATCTGACTAGCTTGCTACAGGGCTAGTTGAAAACTTTCTAAATTTTGTATTGAAAACATGTTTACCAGTGGCACAAGCTGACAAATAAAGTCCAAGTGGACTTTGCCAAAAAGCACAGACTTGACCTCTGTTATTTGGGAACTGAGAAGGGATAACGGATATCCAGGATTCCGAATAGACACACAGATCCATCAGAGTGTGGGTGAGATTAAATGTCAAAAATATCCTGCAACAAAAGGCAAAGGGAGAGGTAATGGTTGTAGTAAAGAAACAAAGCATTGGTCCAGAGTAAGTGTTAATGGCAGAATAAAGGACAACTCTGCCTGGAAGCAAAAAACATGAAAACAAGATGCAGACTGGCACTCGGCAAAAAAACAAATCAAAATGGAGGAGAGAGTTCAGGGTGTGAAGTTGTTGAACTCAATGTTGAGTCCAGAAGGCTGTTAAGTGCCTCATCGGAAGATGAGGGGCTGTTGGTCCAGCTTGTGTTGGGCTTCTCCGGAACATTGCAGCAGGTCGAGGACAGAAATGTGAGTCTGGGGGACTTCAGTGACGTATTTAGGAGAGGGGGACACTCAAGTTCTAAATATAGATTTTCAGGTACAACAGACACTTACGGGAACTTCCAAACCCAACAACCTGATTGGTGAAGATACAAACCCACTGAAAATGCCCAGGGAGGGGAAAAAACAAGAAAGGTGCGATTACTCTTCAGATTCTGAGGTGTTGCAGGGCTAGGCAAGTAACAAGGTGGCAAGGGCGGGCTCTCCCTCTCCCCTGCCGACTATATCGTCAGCCATCGGCAACGGCGACCGCATTGTGGTGGCCGGATTGGAGAAACATCACCAAAGCTTGGCAGTGGAATTAAAGAAATTGGTCGAGGAGGCCCCGGCTCATAGCTCTGCAAAATGGAAAAATCTGTGTAAAATCCTGGAAACACGTGGTGCCACCGAGAAAAGCTGGGAACAGCCTCTCCGACCATACTGACTGGATTGTAACAGCCTCTCCGACCATACTGATCGGATCATAACAGCCTCTCCGACCATACTGATCGGATCGTAACAGCCTCTCCGACCATACTGATCGGATCGTAACAGCCTCTCCGACCATACTGATCGGATCGTAACAGCCTCTCCGACCATACTGACCGGATCGTAACAGCCTCTCCGACCATACTGATCGGATCGTAACAGCCTCTCCGACCATACTGATCGGACCACATCAATAGAAACCAGCCTGACCTACAAAATTCTAACAGAATTAGACAGGATAGATTCAGAAAGAATGTTCTCGATGGTGAGGGAGTCCAGAACTGGGGGTCATAATTGGAGGATAAGGAGTAAACCTTTTAGGGCTGAGGTGAGGGGAAATTTCCTCACCCAGAGAGTGGGGAATCTTTGCAATTCACTATCACAGAAAATAGTTGAGGCCAAAACGTTGTGTAATTTCAAAAGGAATTAGACAGCTCTTGGGGTAAAGGGATCAATGGATATGGAGGGAAGGCTCAGGTTATTCATAAAATCATAGAATTTATAGTGCAGAAGGAGGCCATTTGGCCCATCGAGTCTGCACCGGCCCTTGGAAAGAGCACCCCACTTAAGCCCACACCTCCAACCTATCCCCGTAACCTCATCTAACCCACCCTCTATCCTCTCTGGCAGACCCACTATTCTGACCTTTTGCCGTCTGGACCTGTTTTCCTGGTCCTCCACTTTCCCTCTTACGCTCCCTTGGGCTGTCACCAACCTTCTCACCTCAGTTTCCAGAGCTCCAATCCTGTCGCTCTGGTCCGAGGGAGCTTTCTCCAACTCCAGGATTGTTTTCCCCTGGGCCTCCACCTTCCTTCCCAGGCCTTCGATGGTTCGCTGCATTGTGTTTGTCGCCTCCGACATCACCTCCTTCATCATTGTGTGGAACTCCGTCCTGAACGCCTCCTTCATGGCTTTTAGCTCCCTTTTCAGCACCATTCTCCATTCGTCCCCCCCGCGTGTGTGTGGGGAGGGGGGTAGGGTGTTCATTCTCCGGCTTTTTAAACCGGAATTCCCGATAAATTGCCTCTGTTGGATTTGTTTGGGTGGAGAGCCACCTGATGTGCGTTCGCCACCACCAGACGTCTTACCCTTATTAAACTTGATAATCAGCCATGATCGTAATGAATGGTTGAGCAGGCTCGAAGGGATGAATGGCCAACTCCTGCTTCTATTTTCTATGTATGTTACTGTGTATTCAGCCCACCCAAAGTATGTCTCCCATCAAGAAGGCCAATCTGGAAAAATCCTCCCACACAGGATGTCAACGCAAATTCCACCTGGACAAATGAATGGGAATCATTGGATTTGCAAACAAGTACCTGGTCTCAAACCCAACCCAACAGCTGCCTGCTTTCATCCTTCCCAGGAAAGAGTGTCCACACTTAACAGGTTTAGAACCGGCCAGGGCCCCTGCTTGACCAACCTCCACAGATGGGGCATTAGTACCAGCCCCCTATGCACACATCATACAAGATGGTCCAATCCGCATACTTAGTGGAGGCCTATCCGCACTCAACACAGCAGGACCGGAAGAAACTGCTTGGCTTGGGGACTTTGCATTCGCCAAATAAAATACTGGACCAAAGCTCCTTGTGATGAAGACAATTCCTTCAGATTGATCATCATCACCTTCAGCCTCAGAATTCACTCTGCCATGTGTCACTTTGGGCAGTTCATCTCATAATGATATTTTCAGTCGGACCTGAAACTCCTGTTAATTGTTCCCCAGTCATTCCTGGGGTTCATTCACCTATTAATGCTGTTCCAATTCTGTCTTTTGTTGTGAAATCTGGATCTGCAAAAGATGCTTTCTCCATCATTCACAATCTGTCCAAGTCCAACTGTGCATCATAGACATCCAATAGATCATCTTTCTTGTAAACCTCATCAACAAAACCCTCATGGAAAATCCAAACTTTAATCAGGATCCAACTGACGGGCACCCAGCTCCCAGAATACTTTGCTTCTGATTTTCCTTTTGTTAGGAAGTGAGAATGCCGAGGCCAGACCTTGTTTCCTCCTTGGTGGGGATGTAACCCCTGTCCACATCTCCACTTCATTCTTCCACTGGTCGTATGGCTCAGACTCCGAGAACATCGGCGAGTAATTAGACCCTGACAATTTCCACTTGCTTCAGTTATTTCTCACAAAAACTACTGGGATTGTAAGATTCTGTCTGAAATGTTATTTTCCAACCTTCACCATCCGGCAGGCATTCTGTGTTCCCATGTTATAATCCTGAGAGCTTTATGGTGAAGGAAGAAATTGGAGCCAATCTGTACTTGGTATAGATTTATTCACAGAGTGAAACATTACAGGTAGATACCTCCTGACCCCACTCCACTCCATGTCTGTAAGTGTTTCTTGTTACAGAAAGGAGGGGAATTAATTTAAACAGCCCTGATTTCTCCTCTCACGACTGGTCTGTAAACAGAATGGAGGTTTTGATTCCTGATCTCCCCCTTTATAAGTGGTGGCGTTTTCTTCTTCACCTTTCAGTTTGGTGTGGGCTCGAACCTCCATTAATAATCCAGTCTCAGAGTGGACTCAATCTCTATTTGGTGTGGATTTGTTCACAGAGTGAAATGTTCCATTTATACACCACCTGCCACCACCTGATGTCAGTCAGCGTCTCTTTCTGCTCCTTTAAAACAAACAAGAACATTGACTGGGCAGTGAAACAAAAAACAAATTACCAAAGTAAAGTTATAAAACTTGAAACTAAAATGTTATCTTGTGAGTCAATGATGCAGCCCAACCCCCGCAGTGCCCACTGGGCATGAAGAATGGCTCTTTATATTTGCTCAAGTAACCATCCAATCAATACTGTGGATACTGAAACCCAACAGATACAATTAACACCACAGTCAGAGCATCTAAAATGTCTCTGATCAGTGTGACTGCCCCGGTGTCTCAGCAGCTCAGATGAACAAATAAATCCCTTCCCACACACAGAACAGGTGAATGGCCTATCTCCACTGTGAACTCGCTGGTGTATCTGCAGGTGGGATGACTGAGTGAATCCCTTCCCACACGCAGAGCAAGTAAAAGGCCGCTCCCCGGTGTGAATTCGCTGGTGTGTCTGCAAGGGGTAAGACTGAGCGAATCCCTTCCCACACTCAGAGCAGGAGAACGGCTTTTCCCTGGTGTGAATTCGCTGATGTTTCTTTAGAGTGGATGAATCAATGAATCCCTTCGCACACCGAGAGCAGATGTATGACCTCTCTCCAGTGTGAATTCTCTGATGTAACTTCAGGTTGGATGACTTGGTGAATCCTTTCCCACACTCAAAGCAGGTGAACGGCCTCTCCCGGGTGTGAGTTCGCTGGTGTAACTGAAGGTTAAATAACCGAGCGAATCCCTTCCCACACTCAGGGCAGGTGAACGGCCTCTCCCCAGTGTGGCTGCGTCGATGAATTTCCAGCTCGGATGGGGCTTTGTATCCCTTCCCACAGTTCCCACATTTCCATGGTTTCTCCATTCGGCAGGTGTTTACGTGACTCGCCAGGTTTGGCAATCAGTAGACAGCTTGGCTCACACACAGAACACGTATGGTCTCTCCCTGCTATGAATGGTGTGATGTTTTTTCAGGCTGTTAAGTTATTTCCACAGTCAGTTAACTGGAACACTCTCACTTTGGTGTGTGTCTCAGTGCTATTTCAGTCACACTGATGATTAAAATCTTTTGAAGTAGTCAAAACAAGCATTTCTCCCTTGAGACTCAAAGGCCAATGATATTCAGGCTCTGTGAATCTGGCAGATTTCATAGATTTCATAGAATTTACAGTGCAGAAGGAGGCCATTCGGCCCATCGAGTCTGCACCGGCTCTTGGAAAGAGCACCCTACCCAAGGTCAACACCGCCACCCTTTCCCCATAACCCAGTAACCTCACCCAACACTAAGGGCAATTTTGGACACTAAGGGCAATTTATCAGGCCAATCCAACTAACCCGCACATCTTTGGACTGTGGGAGGAAACCGGAGGAAACCCACGCACACACGGGAGGATGTGCAGACTCCGCACAGACAGTGACCCAAGCCAGAATCGAACCTGGGACCCTGGAGCTGTGAAGCAATTGTGCTATCCACAAGGCTACCGTGCTACCAGATGCTGACATGATGTCTGGTTTGAGATTTCTGTCTGTAAATCCTCCTCTTGAAACATCCTGTAAAAGGAGATTCCAAAATTCATTACTCAGTACAGGATAGAAATTCAGAAAAGACAATTCTGTTTTTTATGGAATATTATTTTCCATCTTGTTTCCCCCAAAACTGTAATTTCCATCCCACAGACACTCCCTCCATTCTAGCCAGACAAATAAACGTGTCAAGCTGTTGGAGCAAAGAATGTCAATGTCTTTAAGAGAGAGAGAGAGACGTGGGCCAAGCTTTCCAGAGTCTGCACCCTCCCTGGATTCACTTCCTTTCCCTTCAGTTGCTGCAAATGACCAATTGAAGGTGAGAATGAGAAAAGAAATGGAAAGGGGAGAAAAGAAAGTGTTTTACTCACAGATGTTGGAGACACAGGAGGAGGTTTCAGTCTGTGTGAAGCTCAATCTTCAGTCACACAAAGCCCGCGCGCTGATTGGCTGGAGGACGAGAGTCCTTCCGGTTCCACAACTCTTTCCAATGGTCTGAACCTCAGAAGGAAGGTCAGGAGGTGGCCTCTCCCATGCACATACGCAACTTCCCCTCTTCCTTGGGACATGCGCAGTCCGGGGCCAGGGGGAGATCACCGAGCTGCTTCTCGCTCTGGCTGGAGCCGTCAGCCGATTTCTTGGAAACCTTTGTCTCGAGGAGGTACAGGGTGAAAACTGGTGGGGGTGGGGCTCCGTGTCCGCGTGCCGAGCCTGCGCACTGAGACCCCAAAACGTCACTGTTGAACAGAGTGATTCTGGGGCTGGTTTAGCATAGGGCTAATTTGCTGGCTTTGAAAGCAGAACAAGGCAGGCCAGCAGCACGGTTCAATTCCCATACCAGCCTCCCGAACAGGCGCCGGAATGTGGCGACTAGGGGCTTTTCACAGTAACTTCATTGAAGCCTACTTGTGACAAGTGATTATTATTATTGGCTGATTCAGGGGTTCTCGTGACGTCACAAAGCGGACGTTGGAGGTGAAACTTCCTCCTGTCTCCAACATCTGTGAGTGAAACTCTTTCCTTTCTCCCCCTTTCCATTTCTTTTCTCATTCGGACCTTCAATTGGTCACTTGCAGCAACTGAAGGGAAAGGAAGTGAATCCAGGGAGGGTGCAGACTCTGCAAAGCTTGGCCCAGGTCTCTATCTCTCGCTTAAAGACATTGACATCCTTTGCTCCCTCAGCTTGACACATTTATTTGTCTGGCTAAAATGATGGTCTCTTTCCCAATGTTCACAATTAAAGGCTGGTTTCTCCAGGAGATGGCTGACATTTAAGGGACAGTAAATTAATATGAGACCGACATGTCTAGTATTTTTAAATGGTACAGATTAGATAATTATGGTTCTGTAATAAAATACATTGATTATTATTTATGGTTGTGTAATATTGAACTGTCCCTATTTCTATATTTCCAGTTATCTCTTCCCTCAGAGGGTTGTTAGTCTCTGGCTTTCTCTTCCACAGGGACCAGTGGAGTCTGGGAGTCACTGAATATGTTCAAGGATGAGTTGGATGGATTTTTAATATTTATTTTGTTCTGTTTTTTTAAACTTTTTAAAATAATGAATGCAACAAACTAACAGAAATATTGATGGAAAATGAGTATAGTGTAGAACAACTGATATTGCCGCATAAATACAAGCAACACATTGAGAATTAATTTGTAACAGGATATTTTTGGGACGAGAGCTGCTATGTGAAATGCCAGATCAATTGAACAACCAGTTAACAGGTTAACATAGTGAGTGTGGAAAGAGGGTATGATTATATAAAAACAGAAGGGTAACAATGCACACCCCAAAATATTACAAAACAGACTAACAGCATAGTCAAATTAAAATAACATAGATGACGCAGAATCTCTGTCGTGCAGAAGGAGGCCATTTGCTTCTTCAAGTCTGCACTGACCCTCAGAAAAAGCACTCACCGAGGCAGACTCCCCACCCTATTCCCATAATCCGGTGCATTGATCATCGTCAACCCACCTAACCTAACATCTTTGGACACTAAAGGGCAATTTAGCATGACCAATCCACTTAACCTGCACATCTCTGGACTGTGGGAGGAAACCAGAACACCCGGAGGAAACCCACGCAGGCACAGGGAGAAAGCGCATCTCCACACAGACAGCCACTCAAAGAATCAAACCTGCGACCCTGGCTCTATGCAGCAGCAGTGCTAACCACTGTGCCCTACTCTGGGCTCAGTTGAATTGAATTCACTGATGGAAATCCCTGGAGGAGCAAGTCAGCCAGATTGGAGCACATGTATTTGAGATAGGGGTCTCATAATTGAACAGATGCATCAGACTTAGAATGAAGTACAGACATTAAAAATTCTAATGGGATACATTCCGTAATCAGTCTATGCCAGTTTTGGATAGAGGGAGAACAGACTGGCCTGCTTCCATATCGACCCTGATGGATGTTGGGTCTATCCTAACCAAATTCCGTGTGAACCTAAGATGTGAGGCCAATTGATAAAGCCTGATATTCGGGAGACACAAACCTCCCTGAGCTCCTGGTGATTGGAGCTTAACAAACTTGAGGTGAGGTTTATTTTTGTACTAATCATTCCATTAATTTCCTTAATGACTCTGGTCGACAGCAGTATAGGCAGCATTTGCAGAGGGTACAACAGTCTGGGCAACACATTCATTTTAATGAAGGTGATCCTCCCTCACCATGAAATCGGAAGAGCCGACCACCGGGCAAGGTCCCACCTAATAGTCACCATCAGCTGTGGAAAGATGGCCCCATATAGCTGTCTGAAAGAGGGGGACATTGACATTCCCAGATATTTAAATCCCAAGGGGAGTACCTGATTGGAAACTTAGCAAGAGGAGGGGGCTTACCCTTCAACACACCCCCTCCCCCTCACTGGCCTCTGACACAGTAAAAGTCATCTTATAACCAGAGAAGGCACTAAATCTGTCCACAATCGGGTGCAGCTGGTTAAGATGAACATTTTGCTGTGGTTTTTATTTTTATCTCCGTGCCTAATGGTCTTTTTGCCAAAATTGTTCTTTATGGGGGTGGATAGGTTGGTTTAATTGTTTGTGTGGGCAGATAAGGTGGCAAGGATTAGGAAGACGGTGATTCAGAGAGGGCAACAGTCAGGGGGCTTGGCCCTGCTGAACCTGTTATACTATTATTGGGTGGCGAACGCAGAGTAGGTGTGGGGTTGGAGCAGGGAAACGGAGGCTTTGTAGGCTTCCATTAAAGAGTAGGTGGAGTTAACGGGTTACAGAGATAGGATGGAGACATGGGCTTTTGTAGGGTGCTCTTTCGAAGAGCCGGTGCAGACTCGATGGGCTGAATGACCTTCTGCACTGTAGGGATTCTATGTTCTATAGAAGGGTGTGGGAGGCGGAGATGGAAGGGGGGAATACGGTCTGATCATGGGAGGGGGAACTTCACAACTGTTCACAGGATCCATTGACTGACAGATCAATCCCAGAACAGGGAAAATTACAGGCATGGCGAGGGAACTGGGAACGTTCATGGAGCAGATGGGGGCAGTGGATCCCTGGCGGTTCATGGAGCAGACGGGGCAGTGGATCCCTGGCGGTTCATGGAGTAGACAGGGGCAGTGGATCTTTGGCGATTCTTACACCCGGATGAGAAGGAATTCTCGTTCTTCTCACCAGTACACAAGGTCTACACTCACATCGGCTTCTTTGTTGTGGGGAAATCGGTGCCTCCAGAAATAGCCAGAGCGGAATAATCCATGATTGTAATCTCAGACCACGCTCCACATTACATGGATGTGAGGTTGGAGACGGGCCAAGCCCAATGCCCCACATGGAGGTTGGACACGACGCTCTTGGCCGACAAGGTCTTCTGCCAGAAAACATCACCGGCCATCGGCAAGTACATCACTAACAACCAGAACGGGGAAGTCTCACCTTCCACGTTCTGGGAGGCACTGAAGGCTGTGATTAGGGGAGAAATAATCGCCAAAAGGCTCGTAGAGACAGGGAAGAGAGAGCGGTTAGGCAGCAACTGATCGACTCCATTCTGGAGGTTGACAGACGATACTCCGCGGCCCTAACCATAGAGCTTCTGCTGGAGAGGAAGAAGCTGCAAAAGAACTTTCACCTGCTCCCCACCAGGAAGGCAGTGCACTAACTCCGCAAACACGGGGGACCTTTTATGAGCACGGAGAGGGCTAGCCGCCTGCTGGTTCACCAGCTGAGAAAGAAGGCAGCCAAGAGGGAAATAGTCCAGGTAAAGGATAACAGAGGCAGACGGTATAATAATCTTTATTATTGTCACATGTAGGCTGACATTAACACTGCAATGAAGTTATTGTGAAAATCCCCCAGTCGCCACACTCCGGCGCCTGTTCGGGTACACTGAGGGTGAATTTGGAATTTCCAAATTACTTAACATTATGCCTTTCGGGACCTGTGGGAGGAAACCGGAGCTCCCGGAGGAAACCCACGCAGACATGGGGAGAACGTGCAGACTCCACACAGACAGTGACGGGAATCGAACCTGGGACCCTGGCGCTGTGAAGCAAAAATGCTGACCACTGTGCTACCGTGTCGCCCAACCATAGCCGTCCCGTAGCCCAAGCAAAAAAGGTCAACCAAGCATTTGAGGCCATCTACCGGGGACTGTACACCTCCGAGGACCCCCTCCCCACTCCCCAGAGAGAGTTTGGAATCTTCTTGGGCTACAAACTCAACCTGGGCAAAAACAAAGATTTCCCGGTGAGGGGGAGGGGCAGAGCTGGAGGGCCTCCCAGTTAAAATAGCCCAAAACAAATCCCGCTACCTGGAGATCCAGGTTTCCCACGAGTGGACACGGATCCACAAGTGGAAGCTGACCAGTCTGGCGGAGGAAGTCAAAAACGACCCACAGAGATGGGATGGACTCCTGCTTTCCCTGGCGGGAAGGATGCAGATGATCAAGGTGAACGTACTGCCCAGGTTCCTCTTCCTGTTTCGATCCTTACCGATCTACATCCCCAAGGCCTTTTTCCATTCAATAGATAAGATGAGTATGGCGTTTGTGCGGAGGGGCAAGAATTCAAAAATCCCTAAAACAGTACTACAATGGAGAAGAAACATGGGAGGCCTGGCCCTCCCGAACTTGCAATACTATCACTGGGCAGCCACGGCCGAAAGAGTGAGGAGATGGGCAAAGGACCCAGACATGGAATGGTTGATGATGGACAAGTCCTCATGTTCAGGAATGACCCTCCGGGCCCTTGGCGCGGCAACACTTCCCTCCCCGCCAGCACCAGTCCAGTGGTGGTAGCTACCCTGAGAACCTGGAACCAGATGTGGCAGCATTTCAGTCTGACCGATGTGTCCATCATGGCCCCCATCTGCGGCAACCATAGGTTTGCACCAGCCATTCTCGATGCCACCTTCAAGAGGTGGAGATAGGATGGGGGAACACTGATGGTTAGGGACTTTTACACGGGAAATAGACTAGCGACCTTAGAGGAGCTGATGGAGAGACTGGACCTTCCAAACCGGGATGAGCTCCAGGTCAAAAACTTTCTCCGCAAGGAGACACCAGCATACCCAGGAACCCTGAGAAGCACAATGCAAGAGGAGTTACTGGACGCAGACAGTCTGGGGAAGGGAAACTGTGGGGACCTGTACGGACAACTCTTAATAAGGATGCGCTCCTTACTCGACGAAACCCAGGAAAAATGGGAGGAAGAGCGAGGGACGGAAATAGGGTGGGGACTCTGGAGCGATGCACTGAACGGGACCAACTCCACCTTCTCCTACGCAAAGCTAAGCTTCATGCAGCTGAATGTTGTGCACAGAGCGCACCTGACAAGAACCCGAATGAGCAGGTTCTTCTCGGAGATGGAGGACAAATGTGAATGGTGCCAGCGGGTCCTGGCAAACCATGCCCACATGTTCTGGGTATGTCCCAGACTTGTCGAATTCTGCACAGACTATTTAGAGGCAATGTCCATGGTTATGAGGGTGGAGCCGTGCCCACAAATGGCAGTCTTCGGGGTATCGGACCAGCCAGAACTATTCATGGGGAAGAGGGTGGACGCCCTTGCCTTTGCTTCTCGAATCGGCCGCTGGAGAATCCTGCTCGGCTGGTGATTAGCAGCACCACCCACAGCTGCGGACTGGCTGGCAGACCTATCGGAATTTCTCCACCTGGAGAAGATCAGGTTCACCGTCCGAGGGTCAGAGGATGGTTCCCACAAAGTGTGGAGGCCATTCACCAACTTGTTCCAGGACCTGTCTGAAGCCAGCGGCCAATGGAACACTGGGGAGGGAGGTGGGCGTACGGGGGCCAACGGGATCACAGGGAGCAGGCAGGAAAAACGGGACGGGGGGGCTACTGGGAAAAGGAGGGAGAGGCCAGAAACCAACTGACACAGAGACCAGAGAGCCGAGAACAAAAACACAAGAAGAGGAACCCCCAAGGGAAGGTTTAAAACAGGACAGGGAGTGCGCGGGGTGGAAGGGGGGAGGCCCATCAATGGGGGGGAAGGGAGGGCACCGTCCACTTGTAAATAACAGATAACTCCCATTGTACAGTGAAGGGCCCAGGAAAGGACCCAGAAACGACGAGTGAAGGGGGCAGAGGGGAGGGACGGGAGATGGGGGGACGGGTGATGGGGTGACCGGCATAAAGGAAATTGACATGCACATTGTAATCGGCAGAGTTACCCTGACTGCTCGGATAGTGTATAATAAGGTTTGCCACAAGTCTGTTACTGGATGAAAAAGAGGTGAAAAAAACTGCCCCACCCAATCCCACCTCAATTTATTTTTTAATGTTTAAAAATATTTTTTTATTAAGGTTTTTTAACAACACAATTCTCCCCCCCCCCCCCCCTCCCCCGGTAACAAAATAACGCAAAATCTCCCTGAGCAAGATATATACATGGCAAGATGGTATATTTACATAGCATGGAGGGTGGGGGGTGTATAAAGCTATCTCCCGCTCGTCCATCCCCTCGAACATTCTCTCGTGTCTTCCCCTCCTCCTCCCCCCCCCCCCCCCCCAGGGTTGCTGCTGCTACTGATCGACCTTCTTCTAATGCTCCGCGAGATATTCTAGGAACGGTTGCCACCGCCTGTAAAACCCCTGTGCAGACCCTCTCAAAGCAAACTTAATTCTCTCCAATTTTATGAACCCCGCCATGTCGTTAATCCAGGCGAGGGGGCTTCGTCTCCTTCCACAATAGCAAGACCCTTCGCCGGGCTACTAGGGACGCAAAGGCCAGAATTCCGGCCTCTTTCGCCTCCTGCACTCCCGGCTCATCCACTACTCCAAATATTGCTAGTCCCCAGCTTGGCTTGACCCGGACTTTCACCACCTGGGATATTACTCCCGCCACACCTCTCCAGAACCCCTCCAATGCCGGGCATGACCAAAACATATGGACATGGTTCGCCGGGCTCCCTGAACATCTTTCACATCTATCCTCTACCCCAAAGAACCGACTCAGCCTCGCCCTCGTCAAATGCGCTCTGTGAACCACCTTAAATTGTATCAGACTGAGCCTGGCACACGAGGAGGAGGTATTAACCCCACCCAGGGCATCCGCCCATAGCCCTTCCTCAATCTCCTTCCCCAGCTCCTCCTCCCATTTACCTTTCAATTCTTCTACTAGCGCTTCCCCTCTTTCATCTCTTGGTATATTTCCGACACCTTGCCCTCCCCGACCCATGCCCCCGAGATCACCCTATCTTGAACTTCTTGTGCTGGGAGCAATGGAAATTCCCTCACCTGTCTCCTCACAAAAGCCCTCACCTGCATATATCTAAATGCATTTCCCGGGGGTAATTCAAATTTCTCCTCCAGTGCCCCTAGGCTCGCAAATGTCCAGTCAATGAACAGGTCCCCCATTCTTCCAATCCCCGCCCGATGCCAGCCTTGGAACCCCCCGTCCATCTTCCCCGGGATAAACCGGTGGTTACCCCTGATCGGGGACCACACCGATGCTCCCATTGCACCCCTGTGCCTTCTCCACTGGCCCCAGATCCTTAGTGTTGCCGCCACCACCGGGCTTGTGGTGTATTTTGTCGGCGAGAGCGGCGGCGGTGCCGTTACCAACGTCCCCAGGCTTGTTCCTTTACAGGACGCCATCTCCATCCTCTTCCAGGCCGCCCCCTCTCCCTCCATGACCCACTTGCGGATCATCGCCACGTTTGCTGTCCAGTAGTAACTCTCTAGGTTTGGCAAAGCCAACCCTCCTCGGTCCCTGTTGCGTTCCAAGAACCCTCTCCTAACCCTCTGGGTCTTATTTGCCCACACATACCCCATAATATTCTACCTACTCTCTTGAAAAAGCCCTTGGTGATCACGATGGGGAGGCACTGAAACACCAACAAAAACCTCGGAAGGACCACCATTTTGACCGACTGCACCCTACCCTCCAACAAGAGCGGGAGCATGTCGCATCTTTTAAAATCCTCCTCCATTTGCTCCACCACCCTTGTCAAATTCAGTTTATGTAGGGCCCCCCAACTTCTGGCTATCTGGATCCCCAGATACCGAAAACTCCTCGCCGCCCTCCTCAGCGGTAGGTCCCCTATCCCTCTTTCCTGGTCCCCTGCCTGTAATACAAAAAGCTCACTCTTCTCTACATTAAGCTTGTTGCCCGAGAACTCTCCAAACTCCTTCAGAGTCTGCATGACCTCCACCATCCCCTCCATTGGGTCCGCCACATAGCAGCAGGTCATCCGCATATAGCGATACCCGATGCTCCTCTCCCCTGCGGACTATCCTCCTCCATTTCTGAGACTCCCTAAGTGATATGGCGAAGGGTTCAATCGCCAATGCAAACAACAGGGGGCACCCCTGTCTCGTCCCTCGGTACAGGCGGAGTACTCCGACCTCCGCCGGTTCGTCACTACGCTCGCCACCGGGGCGCTGTAAAGGAGCTTAACCCATCTAATAAATCCTCCCCCGAACCCAAACCTGCGCAATACCTCCCAGAGGTGCTCCCACTCTACTCGGTCAAAGGCTTTTTCCGCGTCCATAGCTGCCACTATCTCCGCCT
Source organism: Scyliorhinus torazame (assembly GCF_047496885.1). Lineage (NCBI taxonomy): Eukaryota > Metazoa > Chordata > Chondrichthyes > Carcharhiniformes > Scyliorhinidae > Scyliorhinus > Scyliorhinus torazame. Next base: position 172,631,436 of record NC_092711.1, read on the forward strand.
CTCCCTCCTCCGATGTCATCGTTATCACGTTTAAGAGCTGCCGCACATTGGTATTTAACTGCCTGCCCTTTACGAATCCCGTTTGGTCCTCGTGAATCACCCCCGGGACACAGTCCTCAATCCTAGTGGCCAGTACCTTCGCCAATAGCTTAGCATCCACATTGAGGAGCGAAATAGGCCTGTACGATCCACATTGCAGTGGATCCTCGTCTCGCTTTAGAATCAAGGAGATTATCGCCTCTGACATTGTCTGAGGCAGGGTTCCCTCCTCTCTTGCCTCGTTGAAGGTCCTCACTAGTAGCGGGGCCAGAAGGTCCACATATTTTCTATAGAATTCCACCGGGAACCCGTCCGGCCCCGGGGCCTTCCCCGCCTGCATGCTCCCCAAACCCTTACTCAACTCCTCCAACCCAATTGGTGGCCCCAAACCCACCGCCTCCTGCTCCTCCACCCTCGGGAACCCCAGCTGGTCCAGGAATCGCCTCATCCCCCCCTTCCCCCCCTGGGGGCTGGGATCTGTACAGCTCTTCATAGAAGTCCTTGAATACCTTATTTATTTTTGTTGCACTTCGAACCGTGGCTCCCCGTCCATCTTTGATTTCCCCCTATTTCCCTCGCTGCCGCCCTCTTACGGAGCTGGTGCGCCAGCATCCGACTAGCCTTTTCCCCGTACTCGTAAGTTGCCCCTTGCGCCTTCCTCCACTGTGCCTCCGCCTTGCCCATGGTCAAACTCCGCCTGGAGCCGTCGCCTTTCCCCAAGTAATCTTTCCTCCGGGTCCTCTGCGTATCTCCTGTCCACTCGCAAGATCTCCCCCACTAACCTCTCCCTTTCCATTCCCTCTTATCTTCTCCCTATGAGCCCTGATGGAGATCAGCTCTCCCCTGATCACCGCCTTCAATGCCTCGCATACCACCCCCACTCGTACCTCCCCGTTGTCGTTGGCCTCCAAGTACCTTTCAATACACCCCCTCACCTTCCCACACACCACCTCATCGGCCAGCAGTCCCACATCCAGCCGCCACAGCGGGCGTTGGTGCCTCTCCTCTCCCAGCTCCAGTTCCACCCAGTGCGGGGCATGGTCCGAAATGGCTATGGCCGAATACTCCGTCCCCTCCACTCTCGGGATGAGCGCCCTGCCCAGAACAAAGAAATCTATCCGGGAGTAAGCCTTATGCACGTGGGAGAAAAAAGAAAATTCCCTGGCCTGCGGTCTTGCAAACCTCCATGGGTCCACTCCCCATCTGATCCATAAACCCCCTAAGTACCTTGGCCGCCGCCGGCCTCCTTCCCGTCCTTGATCTGGAGCGGTCCAGTGCTGGGTCCAGCACCGTATTGAAGTCCCCTCCCATTATCAGTCCTCCTACCTCCAGGTCCGGAATGCGCCCCAACATGCTCTTCATAAATCCTGCATCATCCCAGTTCGGGGGTGTATACATTTACCAACACTACCCACGTCCCTTGCAACCTACCACTCACCATCACATATCTCCCTCCTTTATCCGCTACGATAGTCTTGGCCTCAAATGACACATGCTTTCCCACCAGAATTGCCACCCCTCTATTTTTTGCGTCCAATCCCGAGGGAGATACCTGTCCTACCCATCCCTTTCTTAACCTGACCTGGTCCGCCACCTTCAGGTGTGTCTCTTGGAGCATTGCCACGTCTGCCTTCAGTCCCTTCAAGTGCGCAAACACTTGAGCCCGCTTCACCGGCCCATTCAGGCCCCTCACATTCCACGTTATCAGCCGGATTGGAGGGACCCCCCCGTCCGACTAGCCATCTCCTTTTCTGGGCCAGTCCCTTGTCCGCGTCTCCCTCACTCTCCAGTCCGTCAGCCGGGGGACCCCCGTCCCAGCCACCTCTTCTGTGTCCCGTTCTCTTTCGGCCAGTGCAGCAGCAACCCCTCCCCCCTCCGCTAGATCCCCGTCTAGCTTTTTTGCTCCCCCCATATCCCTCCCGTAAGTCAGCTGACCCCGGCTTCCCCCGCCATCCCTTTAACCCCCCCCCCGTGTGGGAATCTCCCAATCAATGTACATTCCTTTGTTCCCCTATCCCGCCTTTTATGCCGCGCGCGGGAAAGACAACCCCGTGCCTTCCAAAGCCTGCCCCGCCCCCCATGGTGCAGCTCCTGTCGTGGCCTTGTCCCTCTCCCCCAGCCCATATAGCATTTCCTGCGCGTGGTTGACCCACTATGTACAACAACCATCATACTTCAACCCTCAAACACCCCCCTCCCACACAAACCCTCAATTAGAGTCCAATTTTTCAGCTAGTATAAAGGTCCACGCCTCTTCGGGCGTTTCAAAGTAGTGGTGTTGGCCATTATGTGTAACCCACAGTCGCGCTGGCTGTAACATTCCAAATTTCACTCCTTTCCGATGGAGCACCGCTTTGGCCCGGTTGAAACCCGCTCTCGGCTTAGCGACCTCCGCGCTCCAGTCCGGGTATATTCTGATCTCCGCATTGTCCCACTTGCTGCTCCGTTCCTTGGCCCATTTCAGGACCCTCTCTCTGTCTGTAAACCGGTGAAATCTCACCACCATCGCCCTTGGCGGCTCTTTTGCCTTGGGCTTCCTCTCTAGCACTCGGTGCGCCCCATCCAGCTCCAGCAATCCCGGAGGGGGCCTCCGCACCCATCAGCCTCCCGATCATTGTGCCCGCATATGCCGCAGCATCGGCCCCCTCCACTCCTTCTGGGAGACCCAGGATCCTCAAGTTGTTTCTCCTTGATCTGTTCTCCAGGTCTTCGAGTCTTCCCGCCCACGTCTTGTGCAGCGCCTCGTGCCGCTCCACTCTCTCCGCCAGGCCCACGAGCTCGTCATCATTCTCACTCACGTTTTCCTGGATCTCCTGGATCTTCACCTCTTGGGCTTTCTGGGTTGCTCCAAGTTTTTCAACCATTGCCAGTATAGGCGCCACCATCTCCTTATGCAGCTCCTCGAAGCAGCACTTGATGAACTCTTTCATCTCCTCTCTGTCCGTGGGCGCCGCCATTTTGTTTTTTCCTTCTTTTTCTTCTTTCTTCTCCCGCTGCTCCAGGGCTGCTTTTTTTCGCCGTTTCGCTGCGGGTCTGATCCATGCAGGTCTGTAGGGGACTTTCTCCTTCCTTCCCAACGGGTTGGGTTTTTTTTTAAAGTGCCGTTGGGGCTCCGTTAGCGGGCCCAAAAGCCCGTTTTCGCGGGAGCTGCCGAATCGCGCGGCTTAGCTCCGCATCGCCGCAACCCGGAAGTCTCCCGCCTCAATTTAAAGTGTTCCTCATAATCCAGATGGATTTCCAGTAATAAAACTATATCAACTTTCTCCTAATGAAATGAGAGGATCTTTTTTCCTTCTGATAGGGTGATGGATGCCCCGTACATTCCCTGAGAAAATTTGCAGATTAACTGCCGCCATTAGTTAGGCGACAGAGAGACAGGAACAGATTTTCACACCACAATCGGGCGTGCGCCATTACCCCCTCCTCCAACTCACTTTACACCAGATGCACCAAAGTTTCCCCAAACTGCTCCTTTCACAGATAAAAGCCCCGTCTGTACCAGAGTAGGATAAAGTCAACAACACATAAACCCTCCCATAATAACAAAAATACAAAAGAATCACGACCACAATAGATCCAAGGGGACATTCCTCAATAAGACTGAGGACCCGGAGGATTAACCCCACGGCCCGACTGTCGTTACCCTCAGGATACCTTCTCCAAAATGAGGAGAAGAAAAGTAACTTTTATAAATTGTTTTTACAGGATATTAGAAGAGGAGGAATTACAGACAGAAATCTCAAACGTCACGTCTCGATCTGGCTGAGTCTCTCAATTCCTTGGAACTGAATATCACCGGACTTTGAATCGAGAAGGAGAAATGTTTGTCTTTTCTGTCAGCTTCAAAACATCAGTGTGACTGGAAAAGCCCCGAGACACACACACAGCCGGGTGAGAGTGTTCCAGAGCACTGACTGTGGAAAGAGCTTTAACCAGTTACATAGCCTGAAAAAACATCACACCATTCACAGCGGGAGAGACGTTACACATGTTCTGTGTGTGGACGAGGCTTCAACTGATCGACAAACCTGGAGAGACACGAGGACACCCCCACCCTAGAGAAACGGTGGAAATGTGTCGATTGTGGGAAGGGATTCAGGGCCCCATCTCAGCTGGAAGCTCATCGGCGCAGTCACTCTGGGGAGAGGCCGTTCACCTGCTCTGTGTGTGAGAAGGGATTCATTCGGTTATTTGCCCTGCAGAAACACCAGCGAGTTCACACTGGGGAGAGGCCGTTCACCTGCTCTCAATGTGAGAAGGGATTTGGTGATTCATCCACTCTGCGGATACATCAGCGAGTTCACACTGGGGAGAGGCCGTTCACCTGCTTTCAGTGTGAAAAGGGATTCACTACTTCATCGAGCCTGCAGATTCACCAGCGACTTCACACTGGGGAGAGGCCGTTCATCTGCTCTCAGTGTGAGAAGGGATTCACTCAATCATCCGACCTGCAGAGACACCAGCGAGTTCACACTGAGGAGAGGCCGTTCACCTGCCATCAATGTGAAAAGGGATTTACTCGGTTATCCAGCCTGCTGACACACCAGCGAGTTCACACTGGGGAGAGGCCGTTCACCTGCTCTCAGTGTGATAAGGGATTCACTAGTTCATCGAGCCTGCTGGCACACAAGCGAGTTCACACTGGGGAGAGGCCGTTCACCTGCTCTCAGTGTGAGAAGGGATTCACTCAATCATCCGACCTGCGGAGACATCAGCAAGTTCACACTGAGGAGAGGCCGTTCACCTGCTCTCAGTGTGAGAAGGGATTCACTCAATCATCGGACCTGCGGAGACATCAGCGAGTTCACACTGAGGCGAGGCCGTTCACCTGCTCTCAGTGTGAAAAGGGATTCACTCAGTTATCCCACCTGCAGAGACACCAGCGAGTTCACACTGGGGAGAGGCCGTTCACCTGCTCTTACTGAGAGAAGGGATTCCGATATCCATACACCCTGCAGGAACACTAGCGAGTCCACACCTGGAAGAAGCCATTCACCTGCTCTGAGCAGGGGAGACATTCAATGAACCGTCCCAACTCCGGAGACACGAGCGAGTTAATTCTGGGGAGAGACCATTCATCTGCTCTCAATGTGGGGAGGGGTTTTGTGATTCATCACACCCGTTGTGACTCCAACAAGTTCACAATAAATTACAGATGTTGGCCCCGTTGTTATTGTTTCTGCTCTCACTGACATCCAGGACTGCATTTTGTTCATTCTGACATCTGGTGAATGGTGATGATTGGAGGGTTTCTTTCTGCTGGACTGGTCAGTCTAACACCTCTGCCTCCGGTGGGCTGACCATTTTTGAGCCTCGTTGCGATTATCTGGTTCCAAGTTTGACGAGGAGCACAGAATGAAAAGGTGTTTGCACGTTGGAAGATATTTAGTTCCCAAAGCAGCCATGTTGCCATGAAGATGGGCTATGGTGGTTACAGGGTTCTTTTGTCTAATTTATCTGGGTGTTTCTCGCAGAAGGAAACTGTCATGGTATGAGGGGCAAGTTGTCTGTGGTAGATTGGGAAATTACAATAAACATATCACTGAAAGTGGCAACGCAGGTGGATAAGGAGCTAAGAAGGCAAACGGCATGCTTGTCTTCATTGGTCTGGGCATTGAGTATAAAAATTGGCAAGTCATGCTGCAGCTGTACAGAACCTTAGTTAGGCCACACGTGGACTATTGCCGACAATTCTGGTCACCACATTACCAAAAGGATGTGGAGGCTTTGGAGAGAGTACAGAGGAGGTTTACCAGGATGTTGCCTGGCCTGGAGGGTATTAGCTATGAGGAGAGGTTGGATAAATTCTGATTGTTTTCACTCGAGCGACGGAGGTTGAGGGATGACCTGATAAAAGTTTACAAAATTCTGAGTGGCACGGAAGGAGTGGATAGTCAGAAGCTTTTTGCCAGGTTGGAAAAGTGAATTACCGGGTGACATAGGTTTAAGGTGCGAGGGGCAAAGTTTAGCCGAGATGTGCGAGGGAGGTTTTTTTACACAGAGGGCGGTGAGTGCCTGGAACTCGCTGCCGGAGGAGGTGGTGGAAGCAGGTACGATAGTGACGTTTAAGAGGCATCTTGGCGAATCCATGAATAGGATGGAAATAGATGGATATAGACCCTGGAAGCACAGAAGGTTTTAGTTTAGACAGACATCATGATCCAAGCAGGCTTGGTGGGCCGAAGGGCCTGTTCCTGTGCTGTACTGTCTTTTGTTCTTTGTTGTTCTATGTATGAAGATAGACAATAGACAAACAGGCAACTACTAGCATTTTATTTACATAAAATATAGATTCCTTTAAGAAGCAAAAATTAAACAGCAAAAGTGAAGCTATCGTGGCGAACAAGAAAAGTTAAAGATTCCATTAGATCAATGGAGGAGACAATTTTGTAGTGAGCCTGAGGATTGGGAACTTGTTTTAGAATTCAGCAAAGGACCAAGAAACTGATAAAGAGAAAATAGAATATGACAGCAAACTGGGGAGAACTGGAAAAGCTCCTATAGGAATGTGAAAAGGAAAAGATTAGCAAAGACCAATGTGGGTCCATTCCAGGCAGAGACAGGAGAGTTTATAATGGGGAATAAGGAAATGGCAGAGAAACTAAACAATGTGTGTCTGTCTTCACAGAGAAAGATACAAAAATTGTCCCCAAAACACGAGGGAACCAAGGGACTAGTGAGCACGAGGAACTGAAAGAGATTAGTATTAGTGAAAAAGCAGCACTGGAGAAATTAATGTGGTTGAAAGTTAATAAATCCCCAAAAGCTGCTGCTCTCCATCCCAGAGTGTTGAAAGAGGTGGCTGTGGAGATAGTGGATACATTGGTGATCATCTTTCAAAATGCTATAGATTCTGGAATGGTTCCTGCAGATTGGAAGGTGGTAAATTAAACCCCAATATTTAAGGAGAGAGAGAGAAAACGGGGAACCATAGACCCATTAGCCTGACATCAGTAGGAGGGAAAATGCTACAATCTATTATAAAGGATGTGATAGCATACAAATTAGGAGTAGGAGCAGGAGTAGGCCACTTGGCCCCTCGAGCCTGCTCCACCATTCAATAATTTCACGGCTGATATGATTGACACCTCAACTCCACAGAGGCTCCTTAGAAAATAAATCTGGGGAGATAGTAATAATATTCTTTATTAGTTTATAATCTTTATTATTGTCACAAGTAAGCTTACAATATCACTGCAATGAAGTTACTGTGAAAATCCGCTAGTCGCCACACTCCGGCCTGTTCGGGTCACAGAGGGAGAATTCAGAATGTCCAATTTACCTTACAAAGTCTTTTGGGACTTGTGGGAGAGAACCGGAGCACCTGGAGGAAACGCACGCAGTTTTGGGGAGAACGGGCAGACTCCGCACAGACAGTGACCCAAGCCGGGAATTGAACCCAGGTCCCTGGAGCTGTGAAGCAACCGTGCTAACTAATGTGCCTCCATGCTGCGGTGTCAGTTATGGGGAACAAGGAAATAGCAGAGGAATTAAACAGATATTTTGCACCAAGATACTTCGAATATCCCTTTAATACTAAAGAATACGGAGGAAGTAATTAAATACCATCACTGGAGAAGTTGTCTTGGACAAACTAATGGGGATAAGATAAGTCCCCTGGATGGCTGCATCCTCGGATCCTAAAAGAAATGTCTACAGAGATAGTGGATGCATTGATTGTAATTTTCCAAAAATCCTTGGATTCTGGAGAAGTACCAGAGGATTGGAAAACTGCCAATGTGACAACCCCCGATTCAGAATGGGAGGGAGGCCAAAAATGAGACAATATTGGACGATTAGCCTAACATTTATTGTTGAAAAAAATGTTGGAATAAATTATTAGGAAGTAATAACAGCACATTCAGAAAATCTGAAGATATTAAGGCTGAGATAGATTCTTTTTTATAAATGTAAATTTAGGGTTCCCAATTCATTTTTTCCAATTAAGGGGCAATTTAGCGTGGCCAATCCACCTACCCTGCACATCTTTTGGGTTGTGGGGGCGAAACCCACGCAGACACAGGGAGAAAGTGCAAACCCCACACGTACAGTGACCCAGAGCCGGGATTGAACCTGGGACCTCGGCGCCGTGAGGCAGCAGTGCTAAACACTGTGCCACCCTGCTTCCCGGATGAGATAGATTCTTGATCTGTCAGTGAACCGAGGATTACGGGTAAAGGGCACGTGAGGAATGTTGGTTTCAGCCATGATTCTATTGAAAGGTGCAGGCTGGAAGGGCCGAATGGCCTACTATTCCTTATGGTCTTAGTGTGGTCTTATTTCCACCTACCCCTGATAAACTTTCACCCCCTTGCTTTTCAAGAATCTATCCAACTCTGCCTTCACAATATTCAAAGACTCTGCTTCCACTGCCCTTTGAGGAAGAGAGTTCCAAAGACTCCCAACCCTCTGAGAAAAAAGTTGTCCTCTGCCTTAAATGGGCAAGTTATTACTTTTAAATTGACTCCAATTTCTAGATTGGATTCCACAAGAGGAAACATCCTTTCCACATCCGCCCTGTCAAGGCCCCTCAGGATCCTATACGCTTCAATCAAGTCACCTAAACTCCATCGGACACAAGCCCAGCCTGTTCAATCATTCCTCATAAGACCAGCCTCCAATTCCAGGTATGAGTCCAGTAAACCTTCTCTGAACTGCTTCCAACACATTTACATAATTCATTAAATGAGAGCAATACTGTACACAGTGCTCCAGATGTATTCTCACCAATGTCTTGTATAACTGAAGCATAACCTCCCTACTTTTGTATTCAATTCCCCTCACAATAAACAATAACATTCTATTAGCTTTCCTAATTACTTGCTGTACCTGTATACTCGCCTTTTGTGATTAATGCTCTTGGACACCCAGATCCCTCTGAATCTCAGAGCTCTGCAACCTCTCACCATTTAGATAATAAGCTTTATTATTCTTCAGGCCAACATGGACAATTACACATTTTCCCACATTATTCTCCATTTGGCAGATCTTATTCCACTCATTTAACATATACCTTTTTAACCTCCTTTTGTCCTCTTCACAATTTACTTTCCTACCTATCTTTGTATCATTGGAACATAGGAGCAGGAGTTGGCCATTTAGCCCGTCGAGCCTGCTCCACCATTCAATATGGTCATGGCTGATCATCGACTTCAATGCCTTTTCCCCACACTATCCCCATATCCCTTTGTGGTATTAGTATTTAGAAATCTGTCAGTCTCTGCTTTAAACACACTCAATGACTGAGCTTCCACAGCCCTCTGGGGTAGAGAATTCCAAAGATTCACAACTTGTAATGAAAGGAAAAATGAAAATCGCTTATTGTACAAGTAGGCTTCAAATGAAGTTACTGTGAAAAGCCCCTAGTCGCCACTTTCCGGCACCTGTTCGGGGAGGCTGGTACGGTAATTAAACCATGCTGCTGGCCTGCCTTGGTCTGCTTTCAAAGCCAGCGATTTAGCCGTGTGCTAAACCAGTACATCCCTGCAGATCAAACCATTGCCCTGTTCTATCCCTGTATCACTGTCAGTTTATTTCCTTAAAAGCCCATCCAATCTTCTTTGGGAAACATTCCATCATCTCTGCTTCTACCCGCATCGTAGGAAGTGGCTTCCAGGTATTTCCCACTTTCTTCAAATGTAAACGAGTTTCAGTGAGCACAGAAAGAGGCCATCCCGCCCATCATTCCCATGCTAGCTCTTTGAGTGAGTGAACTATCTAATTAGTCCCATCGCTCTGCAAGTTTCTTTTCCTACAGAATCTGTTCAGTTTCCTTTTGAAAGTTGCTGTTGAATTTACTTCCTGCACCATTGTGCAAGGGGCTGTTTAGCACAGGGCTAAATCGCTGGTTTTGAAAGCAGACCAAGGCAGGCCAGCCAGCACGGTTCAATTCCTGTACCAGCCTCCCCGAACAGGTGCCGGAATGTGGCGACTAGGGGCTTTTCACAGTAACTTCATTGAAGCCTACTTGTGACAATAAGCGATTTTCATTTCATTGTCAGGCAGTGACTCCCAACAACTCGTTCTGTTTTAAATCTAATAATTTCACGATACACTGGGCGGGATTCTCCACCCCCACGCCGAAGTGGCCGCGCTGTCGTGAACGCCATCAATGGTTCACGACGGCGCCGATCGGCCCCGGTCCAGACCGATTCAGGCCTTGACAATGGGCCAGTATCGGGGCTGCGTCATCTAACCGCACCAGGCCTTGTCGCCCACGTAAAAGCGGCGCCGCATAACGGACATCATCCGCGCATGCACGCGTTGGCCGGCGCCAACCCGCGCATGCGTGGTTGCCGTCCTGTCCAAATCCGCCCCGCAAGAAGATGGGGGACGGATCTTGCGGGGCCGCGGAAGGAAGGAGGTCCTCCTTCAGAGAGGACGGCCCGACGATCGGTGGACACCGATCGCGGGCCACCCCTCATTCAAGGTGAAGCCCGGTGCAGGATCCCCTCTCGCCCCCCCACAGGCCGCCCCCCCCCCCCCCCAACGTTCACGCACTGCCCACGACTGTAGCGACCAGGTGTGGACGGCGCCGGGGGGAACCCGCCGTTTTGGCCTGGCCGCTCGGCCCATCCGGGCCTCAGAATAGCGGGGGTGTCGGAGAATCGCCATTTTGGGTATCTCCGGCGATTCTCCGGCCTGCGGCCCGCGAAACTCGACCGGCCCGTTCCCGCCGCTTGGGAGAATCGCGGGAAGGCATCGGACTGGCGTCCCCTGAAATTTTGGCGGCCCAGGCGATTCTCCCAACCGGCGTGGGAGTGGAGAATCGCGCCCACTGTGTTTGGATTTTCACAGAGGATTTGAAATGGAGAGAAAGACATGGATGTTGCACAAAATCAAGACTCAGTCTTTATGAATGATCTTAGTGAGTGGGCAGAGTGTGAAATACCCAGGTTTGCGGTGCCAAGGGGCACACGTTCCAGGGGCTGGGCCGGGAGGCCACCCTGCCGTAACCACTCAGGGGCCTTCAATGGCCCGGGAACCCCTCAGGTACCGTGACGCCTGGCCCATGTCTGTGTGGGCCAATACTAATTGGCGTCCATTTGACCGACTGGCTTAAATCAAGGGAGGCCTTTAGATAGGGGGACCTTCCCGTTAATGGGATGGAGATTGGCCTTAATTGTATCCAGATCTCGCCAATGGGAATAGGCCGGTTAGATCGGAAACCGATTGGTGCTTGGTGCGGTGCCCGATTTCCAACTTTCCTGCGATCTGTTCCTCTTTTTAACCTTAGTCTATTCGCTCTGATTACGTCACCTTTGCTCATGAGTCGCCAGGTATCTTTATGATACCGCTACGTGGTTCAAGTTCAGGTTATGATTAATAATACAGCACACCGCTTAGTAAGGATTAAAACAACGGTCATTATATACAACAAGCAATATTAATACCCTAATACTACTTTCTATATAATAAACCTATCACTACTGGCCAATACTTAACTTAGGAAGAGCCCACCAGGTCAGGGAAACGAATGGCTTGTCCAAACAGATCAGTCCTGAATGCAACTGCAAATACCTGGGTTGATGGGCTGTTGATAGCCCTGAGTATCGATCTGGGCTAACTTCCCAGAGCCGAATATGCAATACTGTCTGCAGCTGTGCACAAAAATTTACCTAAACAATTCTTGAGGGTGCTATGTCAGGCAGGGGCATGTATCTATAAAAAAATAAACTGGGAACCTCTAATTTTACCTAAACAATTTTTCAAGCATTATACAATCTTATCTCTCTAAACGTACAATAACAATCACAACATTTAATATATTCTTTCCTGGCTTGGTAGTCAAGCTCAGGATCATACATTTCCATACATTTTCTTTTTATTTACAGGAAAAACCGCCAGTGCATGTTTTATTATTCATATGTCGCTGGGGTCTGGTCATAGCCGAATATCGGGGATCGGATCCGATAGACCGGGGTTCGAGCGCGGTACGCTCTCCTATTCCACTTGCGGAGGCGCATGGTCTGTACTGCACAACTGCGTATAGCCAATGCCAACAGTGCCTCAATGATGTACGATAAGGAGTACCAAGTTATGAACTTGGCACACCAGGATAATGCAGCGTGGTTGGTGACTGGGCCCTCGGTACTACTGGGCCGTGAAGTGTTAACAGTAAAAGGGTTTGGAGTGATGGGGTCCGCGTTCCCGCCCAACCAAAAGTTCATCAAAAGAGTGTTGAGCACGATGAAAGGAGTCCTCATAGCTGTCTTCTTTCATTCCTTTTCCTGTGTTCGCTGGTTTTCTCCGGACTTGGAGCTTCTGGAGTTCTGTAAGACAGGCGTAGTGTGTGTAAATACTTTGGTTTAATATCTGGTGTGTTAGTGTGTCTGTCCTTCTTGGGGCCAATTAAACCCTTATAATTGGTCACAGTATGTGACTCTCCCCCCATTTTTTTTCAAAACAAATGTTTGGACACGGCACACTTCCCAATGGTGGACCAGTGCTAGGTTTATCATCCAAATGTTCCAGGACGTAAATAGCATGTGGCAGCAACCCAAAGGTTGCCTAAATAAAATAGTACGAAGTCTTACAACACCAGGTTAAAGTCCAACAGGTTTGTTCCTCAGGTGAATGAAGAGGTATGTTCCAGAAACACATATATAGACAGATTCAAAGATCTGTCTATATATGTCTTGAATCTGTCTATATATGTGTTTCTGGAACATACCTCTTCATTCACCTGAGAAAGGAGCAGTGCTCCGAAAGCTAGTGACATCGAAACAAACCTGTTGGACTTTAACCTGGTGTTGTAAGACTTCGTACTGTGCTCACCCCTGTCCAACGCCGGCATCTCCACATCATAAATAAAATAAAACTGTTTTTGAAAGAAAAGTTTGAATGAGGTGCGTGTGGGCCGCGACGGGTACAATTTGGGTGGAGTCCCCGGGTAGGACGGCTACCAATACTGTATCTTCCCTACCCGAGTGTTTTTGACCAACAGGGGGGGTCCCCAGGCAGGGCGGGTCTCACTCCGTTTCTCCACTGCCTGAGCGACCAAAGAACGGACAAAAATGTAGTCATCATGGTGGGGTTACTGTTCTGATTCTACCATCAAATCAGAAGAGTAGTTACCATCGGGTGTCTGAGGCAAGTCCTCAGAGGTATCGGCAGAATGGGCATGTGGCCGCGGTGGGTGTCGGAAAAGTTAAAAAGTTCAGGTGAATGGGTGTGGGGCGGTGAGAAAATTCTCCTGTTGGACGAACAACATTAAACAAACAGACAGACAACATAAAACATTCTGCAGGTTCCATCAGAAAGGACAACACTTTTCACCAAGTGTCTCCTTCAAATCATCATGTGGACACCTCAGTTCTCGGTCACTATGGGCTCTGCCTTTTTCTTATTGAGAGTGCCTGTCGGTTGGGCACTCTGTGGTTTTTTAGGGCCATTGCATTCTTTAGCAAAATGTCCCAACTGTCCGCAATTGTAGCACTCTTGCGGTTTGTCTGGGGGGCTGTTCTTTCCCTCGTTTACCCAGGCGGGGTTGTGGAGAGTGGTTCTTACTGCCTGCACGTCTGCGGCGGCTTGGTTTTCCTCGGGGGTTCTAGTTGCTGATTTACCGTGAGCCGCTTGTTCCCAAACGCGGGACAATCTTTTGACCACCACTTCTCATTATGAGCCTCCTCCGAGGGGTCATAATTGCTACAGGCATTCTGTCCTGCTTCCGTGGCATGGGAGATAAGGGTGCGGGTCCACTTGGCCATATTGTCTGGGGACAAATGGGCACGATCTACGTTGCCGAAAACGGCTTCAAAATGAACCCACAAGCGTCCTGCGAATGCTGTGGGGTGTTCAGACTTTTTCTGTCTGCATTTATTCAGACCGTCTACGGGGTCGCCCCGGTTGTACCCGATCGCATCCAGGATGGCGGCCTGCATTTCTGCAAGGGTGCCTCCTCCGACATTCTGTGGGTCGGGAAGGGCTGCTGCGACCGATGGGTCTAAGCTGAGGACCGTGAGCTTTACCTGCTCTTTCTCATCCAGGCCGTACATGGTCGCCTGGTGTTTGACGGTGGCAAAGAAATGGTGTGGGTCTGAAGCGGGGAGGAACGGTGTGATTTTGGCACACGCGTCCCGTAATTGGGTCACTGTGAGGGGGGTGGAATATAAGACTTCCGCCTCGCCTGCTGTGGCGGTGCGGTGGGTGGTTACAGGGTTCATGGGAGCCTGTATTATCTGTTGTGTGGGGGGTGGGGGTGCTTTCCTCCTTTGGGGTTTTCCCTGCGCACATGCTCCCTGAACATATCTCTGCGCTGTCTCTTGCAATTCTTCCCAATCAGGGCCGTCTTCCTGGTCTAAACTTTCCCCAAAGGTTTCTTGAAATCCCTTTTGGACAGAAAGCAGTGCTTTCAAGTCTGCAATCTGCTTTTGGCACTTTGCATGGTCCAAAGTACTCTGCCTTTGTTCCGTGGTTGTGGCGTGGAGCGCTCTCAAGGCTGCCTTGAGATCACTGCGTTGTTGCTGGAGCGTCTCAAACTGGTTTTCTGTTTCTTCCTTTACCAGGACTGCACGCTGCAGGTCCTGATAAGCCTTTTCATATTGTGACTGGAAACTACTCAAGTGTGCCAGACAAGATTGGTGACCCCGTTTGGCGTCAGCCACCTCTTCATCTTTTGCTGCTAATTTCCCTTTTAACTCCAGGTTCTCTTTCTCAATTTCGCATACATCGATTTTACTCGTCCGATGTATGCCTTCTGTTTCCTTGCGGAGCGTCCTGACGACCTCCTCTGTGCCTCGCAATTGTGCCAGACAGGACACAATTGCCATCGGCTTGCGCTCTTTTGCTAAACTCTTTCTGTGGATCTCACTCAGGTTCTCCCATCAAGTATGCCCTATACTTCCAGGACCTGAGTCGTCGTTATTGCAGAAATCCTTCCACATGGGCCATCCTTTGCCCTGCAGAATTTTGCGGATTTCCACTTCCCAAACGGGACACTGTCCCGCTCCTACGCTGCTGACTGGTGCGACAGCAAAATCTTCGGGGTTCATGAGGCGCTGCATCGCTTGCATTGCCTGCATGGCTCTCTCTTATCTGCTCGTTACGTTCGAATTTGGAACAGGGGGCTAAGGTGGTGTGGTAGATGCGGGCTTGCGCTAATTTCCGAAATACCAACTGCCGATAGTTTTGACGCAACAAAAAAATCTATCAGTTTTGCCTTATAACCCTGTTAGTTACGCATGCATATACACACTTCCGAATTGTGAATTATTAACCAGGACCGCTTGAACACTTGTGGTTTTTTTTGTTTCCGATTGGATTCTAATTCAAAATGTTGGGGTTCTCCAGGAGTAGTTTTCCACTTCTAAGTCGGGTCCCGTCAGGATGTCGCCAATTATGTTGCTCTTTTTAACCTTAGTCTATTCGCTCTGATTACGTCACCTTTGCTCATGAGTCGCCAGGTATCTTTATGATACTGCCACGTGGTTCAAGTTCAGGTTATGATTAATAATACAGCACACCGCTTAGTAAGGATTAAAACAACGGTCATTTATTATATACAACAAGCAATATTAATACCCTAATACTACTTTCTATATAATAAACCTATCACTACTGGCCAATACTTAACTTAGGAAGAGCCCACCAGGTCAGGGAAACGAATGGCCTGTCCAATCAAATCTGGCCCGCGGGATTCAAAAGGCTGCTACAGGTCGGTGGCTAGGTGTCTCTACCGGATAGCGATCGCTGGATTCAAACTTACAGTTGCTGGTTGCTGGTCTTGCGAAGGTCTCGAGCAGGCGAAGAGAAGAGAGAGGTCTGAACTTGGACCCTCACTTTTATAGGGCCCAGGGGCTTCCCGCCTCCCGGGGCGGCCCTTGACCCTGAGTCCCAAGTGATTGGATCTGTCCCCAATCTCTGGGGTCGATGTGTCCAATGGTGAGGCGATTCCTCGATCGGGGGGTGGTCGCTCACCTGTCTTTGTTTCGGCCACTGCAGGCGCCGACAGGTCCGGCCCAGTATTCAATTGCTAATATGTTGCAATTGTTCCCGGGGATAGCCGTTTTAACTGTGGATGTCTGAATAGATGGGCTGCAAACAGTCCTGAATGCAACTGCAAAAAACCTGGGTTGATGGGCTGTTGATAGCCCTGAGTATCGATCTGGGCTAACTTCCCAGAGCCGAATATGCGATACTGTCTGCAGCTGCCTGCTTGTGTCTTCTTAGCTGCTTTTCCCAGCAGTCTTTCGGGTTAGCCATTTTAAACTGGGTTTTGGTCAGATTAATCGGAACGCAGCCATTTTACGTGGCTACAGATCTAACTGCCGCACTTGGATTCGCGCCTTGCGCATCGTGGCCATTAGATCGTGCCCTGCTTCTCATTTGCTGTAAAAATGTAAAAGCTTAATTGTTGTGCATAAAGAAAGTGCAATGAGGATAAATGTACTGGCAAGAGAGACCTTTAAGTTCTGATTAGCCTCAACATTTGAAACTATGAATAAGGGATTGTATAGAATCAGATAAAGGGATAGTATGAAACAGTTCTATTGTATTCCTGTCTGAGATAATGAGAGAAGGTGGTGTCAGTAATTGGGGATCCAATTAATGAATCTAGTGACCAAATTGACGAATTGTTATGTTACAACAGGCCCAACTCTGACCTGAGGTAATGGTCACTTTGGGGATAAAAGTAGAGGTTTCAAAGGTCTTCCTTGCTGGCCAAGTACTGAAGATTCCGGAGGCCGAGTTCCAAGGAAATTACTGTGAAAGAAGGAGCCAGACTCCCGAGGCTGAATTCCACAAGAATTACTGTCAAAGAACGAGCCAGAGAGGGTTACACTTCGACAGACTGATCACCCGCATGAAGTTGTAAAAGTCAATGTCTTAAAGTTATTCAGTAAATTTACTATCCAGAAAATTCTGCCTTTGTCTTAATTGTTTAAAGTCTTGTCTGATCCAAAGTGAATTTATTAAATGCTAAGTTGGGGGTGGCTGAAATCAATTAAATTCCAGATAACAAGATTAGATAACAGAAATCTTCAATTTAAAAACTTGCATTTCTATAGCACCTTTCACAACCAGAGGACGTCCGAAAGTACTTTACAGCCAATGAAATATTTCTGAAGTGTAGTCAATGTTTTAATGTAGGAAATTCAGCAGCCAATTTACACTCAGCAAGATCCCACACACAGCAATGTGATAATGAGCAGATGATGTATTTTTAGTGATGTTGATTGAGGGATAAATATTGACCAGGACACCGGGGATAACTCCCCTGCTCTTCTTCAAAATAGTGGCTGTGGGAACTTTTCCATCCACCCGAGAGGTGCAAACAGGGCCTCAGTTTAGCATCTTAAGGGCTGGTTTAGCACACTGGGCTAAATAGCTGGCTTTTAAAGCAGGCCAGCAGCACGGGTTCAATTCTCGTACCAGCCTCCCTGAACAGGCGCCGGAATGTGGCGACTAGGGGATTTTTACAATCACTTCATTTGAAGCCCATTTGTGACAATAAGCAATTTTCATTTTCATTTCATTATTTGAAAGAAGGCTGTTCTGACAGTGCAGCACTCCCACAATGGTGGGATGAGGAATGTTGGGTGTGATTTTTGTTCTCGAGTCTCTGGGACTGGGATTTAAACCCACACCGTCTGACTCGGAGGTGAGAGAGCTGCCCACTGAGCCATGGCTGACACTACAGACAGTACAAGGTTAGAAAGGGAAGTTACCTTTTAAACCCCCCCACCTTTTGCCTCCAATGCCTATATCTAATCATTAAAAACCCCAGTATAAATAACATCTTTGACTGACAAATGTTGAAGTCAGGGGCTGTTTAGCACAGGGCTAAATCACTGGCTTTGAAAGCAGACCAAGGCAGGCCAGTAGCACGGTTCGATTCCCGTAACAGCCTCCCTGAACAGGCGCCGGAATGTGGTGCCTAAGGGCTTTTCACAGTAACTTCATTTGAAGCCGACTTGTGACAATAAGCAATTTTCATTTTCATTTCATTTTCAAGTGTTGATTTAGAGACAGTTTTAACTTTCTATTTGAGCCTCGGGCACCTTTCTGTCTCTATTGCTCATGTCAATGACAGGCAGGAGACGGAGCTGAGGGTTGAATTTAGTTGAGAATAGCGGGACCTGTGACCCAGTTGGGAAACTGCCATGGGTGTCGCACTAATAGAGACAGGAAGGTGCTGAAGGACTGACTGGGAAATGAGTCTCCAACCAATTGTTATATCGGTCACTCAGAGCTCAAGAGAAACCTGTCCCTTTAAATACATATACAGGGAAGAGGCTGCAATGAAATCTGTCCCTTTTAACCTGCACAAAAGCAGGAGGCTCAGATTCAGGAGGAATTCACTCAGCCCATCGTGTCCCTGCTATCTCTTTGAAAGGATTCTCTGATTCATCCAACTGCTCTGCTCTTTCCCCACAGCGCTGCAAATTCTTCCCATTCAAGTATTTACTTTTTGGAAAGATACAATTGAATCTGTTTTGTGGCAGATCAGAACAACTCGCTGTGTCAAAAGATAAACTAAAATCTCATCTCCCCCTCTGGTTCCTTTGCCAATTACCTCAGAGGGACTCACTTTCTGGTAAAGAGCCTGTCAACCCCTCTCACCCACTTTCCCTAAAGTACATCAATCTAATCATCAAAAGTTCAGAAAAATCAATATTTTTACTGAAAGAAGTTTATTGATGAAAGAGAACATGGTTATAAAAACAGAAAATTGACTTGAGGATCAAAGACAACCAGAATGAAAGGATGTTCACAATGTTCTGGACTCAACGGTTTATCTTTAATTCATCTGGAGCCTGTTCCCTGCCCTCTTTGTGGAACACCTCCGCTCAGTCCACAAGCATGACCCTGACCTTCCGCTTGCTGTCATTAGAATTCACCACCTTGCTCTCAGGATCACATTTCTGTCCTCGGCCTGCTGCAATGTTCCGGAGAAGCCCAACACAAGCTGGACGAACAGCCCCTCATCTTCCCATGAGGCACTTTACAGCCTTCTGGACTCAACATTGAGTTCAACAACTTCACACCCTGAACTCTCTCCTCCATTTTGATTTATTTTGGGGTTTTTTTCTTAAATTTAGAATATCCAATTATTTTTTTCCCCCAATAAAGGGGCAATTTAGCATAGCCAATCCACCTAACCTGCACATCTTTGGGTTGTGGGAGCGAAGCCCACGCAGACATGGGGAGAATGTGCAAACTCCACACGGACAGTGACCCAGGGCCAGGATTGGAACCCGCAGTCAGAGCATTTAAAGGGTCTCTCATTGGTGTGAGTGACATTGTGGCTCAGCAGGCTGGATGACTGAGTGAATCCCTTCCCACACACAGAGCAGGTGAACGGCCTCTCCCCAGTGTGAACTCGCTGGTGTGTCTGCAGGTTGGATAATTGAGTGAATCCCTTCCCACACAGAGCAGGTGAAAGGCCTCTCCCCAGTGTGACTGCATTGATCGAGTTTCCAGTTCAGACGGGTATTTAAATCCCTTCCCACAGTCTCCACATTTCCACCGTTTCTCCATGTTTTTCGTCTCCTTGTATCTTTGCAGTTTGGATATTCAGTTAGAGCCTTGATCACACACACAACACGTGTACAGTCCCCGCTGTGAATGGTGCAATATTTTTTCAGGCTGTGTAACTGGTTAAAGCTCTTTCCACAGTCAGTGCTCTGGAACACTCTCACTCGGGTGGGTGTGTCTCGGTGCTTTTCCAGTCACACTGATGCAGAAAATCTGTTGAAGTCGACAGAACAAACATTTCTCCTTCTAGATTAAAAGGCTGATGATATTCAAGTCCCGATCAATCGACTGACTGTCCGTTCTTGGCATGATGTTTGGATTGAGATTTCTGTTCTGTAAATCCTCACTTTCTAATGTCCTGTAAAAGGGGTTTACAAAAATTATCACTGTCAGTACAGGGTAGAAATTCAGAACAGACAATTGTAGTTTCTCTGGAACATTCTTTCCTCTCTCATTCCCCAAAAGCTGTAAATCTCCATCCCACACACTCTCCCTCCATTCTCATTCTGCTGTGTTTAATATTCACCCTCCCAATTCTCCTGAAGGTGCTGATTCAGGCTGATTGACAGATCCATGCTGACTGCTTCCTGTCCTGGACACAGTGACCTGAAAATCTTCACGCAGCTGCCAGACAGATATATGTCTATATTACTGGACTGAAAATGTGCTTAATGTTTAGGATTGTTCCAGTTGGTTAAGATACAGGGGGTTAAGATTAATCATGATCTTGATACTTGATACATGACGGGAGTCAAGCAGAGATGATTACTAATTTCTAACTGAAATTGAACGGGTGCTGCAGGGTTACAGAATGGAACAGACTCGAGACTGGCAGAATTGCTCAACAGAGAGTCAGCATCAACTCGAAATGTCCATTGGACTCCTGATGTTCTGTAATACATCCGACTGGAAATATATAACGTAGCTACAGTTCTACGTTACAAGACTGGAATAATCAATGTACTTCATTCCAAGGCCATCAATAATGTATCTAATCTGTGCAATGTAACAACACAAGATATATCGCTGTCCTCATAGAATCAGAGAGTTTCACAGCAGAGCAAGAGGCCCTTTGGCCCGTCCTGTCTGTGCTGGTTATCAGGCACCTATCTATTCTCATCCCATTTTCCAGCACTTGGTTCGTAGCCTTGTGTGCTTTGACCTGTCAAATACTCATCTAAATGCTTCTTCAATGTTGTGTGGTTTCCCGCCTTGACCACAATTCAGGCAGTGAGTTCCACATCCCACCATCCTCTGGTGAAAATGTTTTTCCTCAAATACCCTCCAAATCTCCTTTTATAAATTTGTAGATCTGGCCTTCCGGTTGCGGCTATGCGTAGCTAAGTCGCACATTCGGCAGGTCCCGCTAAAAACTGACTTTTGGGCTCTTCTTAGGGCCCGTAACGGCACTTGTAAACTGCTTGGGGGTTGATGGTCGGTAGGGGAGATGGGGCCCCGTGGGGGGGGGCCCGAGTTGGGGGTAGTGGGACCGGGCCTGGAAAGGGAGCTGCGCCAGAGGAGGCGGGGCCGGGCGAGTGGAAAGCACGGGCTTTTACCCGCGCTTAGGGTTGAAGGGGCGGGGCCGGAGCTGGGACGCACGGGCTTTTTCTCCCGCGCTGGGAGTGGAATGGATGAGATCCTGCTGGTGGACAAGGGGGGGAGGGGAAGTTCCACACTGGGGTGGGGGGGTCGATGGAGCGGCGGGAGTGGCCGGGGTCAGCAGAGTGCAATGGGTGGAGCAATGCAGCTGGGGGGGGGATCTAGCTTGGTGTGGGGGGGGGGGGGGGGTGGAGAATGGGACCGGGTTGCTGCTGGAATGGCCAAGAGAGACCTGGAGTTGGTAGAGGAGGTCGGGGCGGGGGTCTGCCGCTGTGGGGAACGGGTCGTGCGGGGGGCGCGGGCACTTGGCTGGCCTAGGAAGGACTATGGCTGGTCGGCGGGGGAGGGGGGGTGAGTAGCCCCCTGATCCAGCAGATCAGGTAAGGTTGAGAAAGGGGTGTGTAGGGCAGGTGTTTTATTTGGGTTTGGATGCAAAATAATCGGGGGGGGGTGGCGATCCTGGTGGGGGGAAGAGAGTGTCGTTCGAGGCGTTGAGTGTTGTGGCAGACAATGGCGGTATGTATGTGATGGTAAGTGGCAAGCTGTAGGGGGAGCGGGTGGTGTTGGTCAATGTATATGCCCCGAATTGGGACGATGCGGGGTTCATGCAGCGTATGCTGGGCCGGATTCTGGACCTGGAGACAGGGTGCCTGACAATGGGGAGTGGTGGGGGGGGGGGGGGGGGGATATTTCAACACGGTGCTGGACCCGGCACTGGATCGCTCTAGGTGTAGGATGGGCAGGAGGCCGGCGGCGGCCAAGGTGCTGAGGGGATTCATGGACCAGGTAGGAGGGGTGGATCCATGGAGTTTGCGAGGCCGAGGGCCAGGGAATTTTCATTCTTCTCCCATGTTCACAAGGCCTACTCCCGGATTGACTTTTTTGTCATGAGCAGGGCGTATGATTCCGAGGGTGGAGGATACGGAGTACTCGGCGATAGCCATTTCTGATCATGCTCCGCAATGGTTGGACCCGAGTTGGGGGAGGAGAGGGACCAGTGCCCGCTGTGGCGCCTAGAGGTGGGGTTGCTGGTGGACGAGGAGGTGAGCGGGCGGGTCCGGAAGTGTATAGAGAGGTACCTGGAGGCTAATGACAATGGGGAGGTGCAAGTAGGGGTGGTCTGGGAAGCGCTGAAGGCAGTGGTCAGAGGAGAACTGATCTCCATTAGGGCACACAAGGAGAGGGGGAGAGGAGAGAGAGGGAGAGGTTGGTGGGGGAGATGGTGAGGGTGGACAGGAGGTAAGCGGAGGCCACGGAGGAGGGATTGTTTAGGGAGCGGCGTAGCCTCCACGCCGAGTTCGATTTGTTGACCACCAGGAAGGCGGAGGCACAGTGGAGGAAAGGGGCGGTATATCATTACGGAGAAAAGGCGAGCCGTATGCTGGCGCACCAGCTTCGGAAGCGAGGGAGATCGGGGGAGTTGGGGATGGAGGAGGGAGCACGGTGCGAAGTGCAGTGGGTATCAATGGGGTCTTCAGGGACTTCTAGGAGGAACTGTACCGGTCTGAGCCCCCACTGGAGGGAGGGAGGGAGCGATGGGTCGCTTCCTGGACCGGATGTGGTTTTCGAGGGAGGAGGAGGGGCAGGTGGCGGGGTTGGAGGCGCTGGTTGGGTTGGAGGAGTTGGTCAAAGGAATAGGAAACATGCAGGCGGGGAAGGCACCATGGCCAGATGGGTCCACGGTTGAATTTTACAAGAAGTATTCGGACCTGCTGGGCCCGCTGTTGGTAAGGACCTTCAACGAGGCAAGGGAAGAGGGGGGCTCTGCCCCCGCGATGTCTAGAGCGCTGATTTCCATGATCCTGAAGCGGGACAAGGATCCCCCACAGTGTGGATCATATAGGCCGATCTCACTTTTAAATGTAGATGCAAAGTTGCTGGCAAAGGTTTTGGCCATGAGGATAGAGAGAGGACTGTGTGCCGCAGGTCATACACGAGGATCAGACGGGGTTCGTGAAAGGGAGGCAGTTGAATACTAATGTACGGAGGCTCTTGAATGTTATAATGATGCCGGCGATGGAAGGGGAGGCGGAGATAGTGGCAGCGATGGATGCAGAGAAGGTCTTTGATAGGGTGGAATGGGGGTACCTGTGGGAGGTGTTGAAAAGGTCCGGGTTCGGGGAGGGGTTCGTCAGGTGGGTGAGGGTGTGGCCACAAACAGAAGGAGGTCAGAGTATTTCCGGCTACACCGGGGGATGAGGCAGGTGTGTCCTCTGGCCCCCCTGCTCTTTGCACTGGCGATTGAACCCCTGGCCATGGCGTTGAGGGAGTCAAGAAACTGGAGGGGGCTGGTGCGGGGTGGGGAGGAGCATCGGGTGTCGCTCTATGCGGATGATTTGCCGCTATATGTGGCGGACCCGGTGGGGGGAATGCTGGAGGTGATGAGGAGTCTTAGGGAGTTTGGAAATTTCTCCGGGTACAAGCTTAATATGGGGAAGAGCAAGTTGTCCGTAGTGCACCCGGGGGACCAGGAGAGGGGGATTGTTGAGCTCCCGCTAAAAAGGGCGGAGAGGAGTTTCAGGTACCTGGGGGTCCAGGTGGCTAGGAGCTGGGGGGCCCTACATAAGCTTAACTTCATGAGGCTGGTGGAGCAGATGGAGGAGGAGTTTAAGAGGTGGGACGTGCTGCCACTCTCCCTGGCGGGTAGGGTGCAGTCAGTTAAAATGACGGTGCTCCCAAGGTTTTTGTTCCTGTTCCAATGCCTCCGCATCCTGATCCCTAGGGCCTTCTTCAGGTGGTTAACAGGAGCGTTATGGGGTTTGTGTGGGGGCAGAAGACCCAGAGGGTGAGAAGGGTGTTCCTGGAGCGGTGCAGAGATGGGGGGGCGTTGGCGCTGCCCAACCTCTGTGGGTATTATTGGGCCGCCAATGTGGCAATGGTGCGTAAGTGGGTGATGGAGGGGGATGAGGCGGCATGGAAGAGGCTGGAGATGGCGTCCTGTGGGGGCACGGGCCTGGCGATTGAACCCCTGGCCATGGCGTTGAGGAAGTCGAGAAACTGGAGGGGGCTGGTGCGGGGTGGGGAGGAGCATCGGGTGTCGCTCTAGAAATTGGAGGCACTGGTGACGTCGCCGCTGCCGCTTCCTCCAAAGTGGTATCCAACGAGCCCGATGGTGGCGGCTGCCCTCAAAATTTGGGGGCAATGGAGACGTCACAAGTGGGAGGTGGGGGCCTCGGTGTGGTCCCCGATTCGGGGGAACCACCGGTTTGTCCCGGGGTGGATGGACAAAGGGTTCCTGAGCTGGCACAGGTTAGGTATTAGAAGGATGGGGAACCTGTTTGTGGACGGGAAGTTTGCGAGCCTGGGTGAGCTGGAGGAGAAGTTTGGGCTCCCCCCGGGGAACACCTTCAGAGATATGCAGGTAAGGGCGTTTGTTCGGCGGCAGGTGGTGGAGTTCCCACTGTTGCCGCCATGCAGGGTCCAGGACAGGGTGCTGTCGGGGGTGTGGGTTGGAGGGGGGAGGATCTCGGCAACGAACCAGGTGATGCAGGAGGAGGAGGCGGCCTCGGTGGAGGAGCTGAAGGGTAAGTGGGAGGAGGAGTTGGGTGAGGAGATCGTCAAGGGGACATGGGCGGATGCCCTGGGGAGGGTGAACTCTTCCTCCTCTTGCGCGAGGCTCAGCCTCATACAATTTAAGGTGCTGCATAAGGCACACATGACCGGGGCAAGGATAAGCCGGTTCTTTGGGTGCGAGGACAGGTGTGTTAGGAGCTCAGGTAGCCCAGCAAACCACACCCACATGTTCTGGGCGTGCCCAGCGCTGGAAGACTTTTGGAAGGGTGTAGCGAGGACAGTGTCGAGGGTGGTAGGTTCCAGGGTCAAGCCGGGCTGGGGGCTCGCAATATTTGGGGTGGCAGAGGAGCCGAGAGGGCAGGACGTGAAAGAGACCGGTATTGTGGCCTTTGCGTCCCTGGTAGCTCAGCGAAGGATTCTTCTTCAGTGGATGGTTGCAAGGTCCCCAAGCGTGGAATCCTGGATCAACGATATGGCGGGATTTATTAAATTGGAGAGGGTGAAATTTGCCGTAAGGGGATCGGTGCAAGGGTTCTTCAGGCGGTGGCAACCGTTCCTAGACTTCCTGGTAGAACGTTAGAAGATGGTCAGCAGCAGCAGCAACCCGGGGGGGGGGGGGGGGGGGGGGGGGGGATGGGTTCGTTTTTCTTGAGTGGGCGTGTATATTTGCCTTTGTGTTGATGAAGGCTGTTAATTTATTATTTATGTATAATGGGGGGGGGGGGGGGGGTTCTTTTCCTTCTGTATTTTGTTGATATTTTGTGAAAATTTGAATAAAAATTATTCTTTAAAACATTTTTTTAAAAATTGTACATCTCACTTACTCCTCAGCTTCCTCAGCTCGAAGGGGAACAACTCCTAACCAGCCTTTCTTCATAGCTGAAACGTCCAGGCAACATCCTGGTGAATCTCCTCTGCACCCTTTCTAGTCTAATCACATCCTTCATCTAGAGTAGCGACCAGAACTGCACACAGTACTCCAACTGCAGCCTAATGAGCATTTTATACAGCTCCATCATAACCACCCTGCTCCTATATTCTATACCTCAGCTGATAAAAGCAAGTATCCCATACCTCTTATTAACCACCTTATCTCCGTGTCTTTCTGACTTCAGGGATCTATGGACATGCACACCAAGGTCCCTCTGTCCTCTGTACTTCCTAGGGAGGGTCCTACCATTCATTGTATATTCCCTTGCCTTCTTAGTCCTCCCAAAACACATCACCTCACACGTTTCATGGTTAAATTCCATTTGCCACTGTTCTGCCCATCTAATGAGACCATCTATAGTATCCTGTAATATAAGGATTTCCTCCTATTTACCACTCCACCAATGTTTTTGTCATCTGCATACGTACTTGTCACCTACATTCACATCTACATCATTTTTTTTTTTAATAAATATTTTATTGAAAATATTTGGTCAACCAACACAGTACATTGTGCATCCTTTACACAATATTATAACAACACAAATAACAATGACCTATTTTATAAACAAAAATGAATAAATAATAAATAACAAAAATGAAAACTAGCCCTAATTGGCAACTGCCTTGTCACAAGTAACACTCTCCAAAAATATAATTTAACAGTCCAATATATAATTATCTGTAGCAACGACCTATACATATTATACAGTATATATTAACAACCCTGAGAGTCCTTCTGGTTCCTCCTCCTCCTCCCCCCCCCCCCCCCCCCCCCCCGATCCTGGGCTGCTGCTGCCTTCTTTTTTCCATTCCGTCTATCTTTCTGCGAGGTATTCGACGAACGGTTGCCACCGCCTGGTGAACCCTTGAGCCGACCCCCTTAGGACGAACTTAATCCGCTCTAGCTTTATAAACCCCGCCATGTCATTTATCCAGGTCTCCACCCCCGGGGGCTTGGCTTCTTTCCACATTAGCAATATCCTGCGCCGGGCTACTAGGGACGCAAAGGCCAAAACATCGGCCTCTCTCGCCTCCTGCACTCCCGGCTCTTGTGCAACCCCAAATATAACCAACCCCCAGCTTGGTTCGACCCGGACCCCTACTACTTTTGAAAGCACCTTTGTCACCCCCATCCAAAACCCCTGTAGTGCCGGGCATGACCAAAACATATGGGTATGATTCGCTGGGCTTCTCGAGCACCTCGCACACCTATCCTCCACCCCAAAAAATTTACTGAGCCGTGCTCCAGTCATATGCGCCCTGTGTAATACCTTAAACTGAATCAGGCTTAGCCTGGCACACGAGGACGACGAGTTTACCCTGCTTAGGGCATCTGCCCACAGCCCCTCCTCGATCTCCTCCCCCAGCTCTTCTTCCCATTTCCCTTTTAGTTCATCTACCATAGTCTCCCCTTCGTCCCTCATTTCCCTATATATATCTGACACCTTACCATCCCCCACCCATGTCTTTGAGATCACTCTGTCCTGCACCTCTTGTGTTGGGAGCTGCGGGAATTCCCTCACCTGTTGCCTCGCAAAAGCCCTCAGTTGCATATACCTGAATGCATTCCCTTGGGGCAACCCATATTTCTCGGTCAGCGCTCCCAGACTCGCGAACTTCCCATCCACAAACAGATCTTTCAGTTGCGTTATTCCTGCTCTTTGCCACATTCCATATCCCCCATCCATTCCCCCCGGGGCAAACCTATGGTTGTTTCTTATCGGGGACCCCCCCAAGGCTCCAGTCTTTCCCCTATGCCGTCTCCACTGTCCCCAAATCTTCAGTGTAGCCACATCTACATCATTAATGTACACTACAACAGCAAAGGACCCGGCAGCAATCCTATCGGAGCACCACTGGACATGGAGTCTGTCACAAAGATAACCTTTGACCATCACCCTCTGCTTCCCGCCACTAAGCCAATTTTGGATCCAATTTGGCAAAATGCCCTGGATCAATTGGGCTCTTGCCTTCTTGACCAGTCTCCCATGACAGACCGAAGTCTTACTGAAGTCCATGTAGACTACATTAACTGCACAACCTTCATCACCTAGTCACCTCAAAAAATCAAAATCAAATTTGAAAGACACAATCTCTCCCTGACAAAACTGTACTGTCTATCCTCGATTAATCCTTCCCTTCCCAAGTGGAGATGAATTCTGGCCCTCAGAATTGTTTCCAATAGTTTCTCCACCACTAAAGTTAGACGCACTGGCCTATAATTTCATGTTTTTTCCCTACTTCTCTTCTTGAATGATGGAACCACATTATCTCTCCTCCTGTCCTCTGGCAGAAGATTTGAAAATTATTGTCAGAGTCTCTGCAATGTCCTCTCGCGTCTCCCACAGCAGCCTGGGATACATCTCATCTGGGCCTGAGGATTTAAACAAGTGAACCACTGCAGACCAGAATGAGCAAAGAAATGGAAAGGGGGAGAAAAGAAAGTGTTTTAATCCCAGATGTTGGAGACAGGAGGAAGTTTCAGAGACAGAGGAGCAGCAAATACATAGGCTCCAGTTTATCTGACCTGCTTATCCTGGGCTTTCCATGAGCAACTAAAATTCAATTTATTAATTTTAATTTCCTGGGCAGACAGTGGCGGAAGCTCCGTGCAGCCATTTGACAAAAGGTCAGGCTCTGATTTGCTGGAGGCCCAGCTCACTTCCGGTCCTCCGCTGCTTCCCTTTGGTCAATCGTTTTCATGTATACATTGGAGGGGTGAATCCCTGGCTCACGTGGGAGTGGGCGTGGTTTACCCGGGTTCCAGTGCGCAGGCCCGCTCCCACCCGTTGTTTCCCCCTCTTCCTGCATCTCCAGACAAGGTTTCCAGGCAACCAGCTGACGGCTTCGGCCAGAGCGAGAAGCCTGTCGCTGATCATCCCCTCCGCCCGGCCTGGGACTGCGCATGTCCAAGGTGGGCGACGAGCACCTCCTCCTCCCCAACAATCCTGCTGCAGTGTTCACCAATGGGAAGAGTTCGAGGACCGGAAGGACTCTGGTCCACCAGCCAATCAGAGCGCGGGCTTCGTGTGAATGAAGACTCAAACTTCCTGTCTCCAACATCTGTCAGGAAAACACTTTCTTTCCTCCCCCTTTCCATTTCTTTTCTCATTCTGACCTTCAATTGGTGACTTGCACCAACTGAAGGGAAAAGAAGTGAATCTAAGAAGGGTGCAGA
Organism: Scyliorhinus torazame; assembly: GCF_047496885.1. NCBI lineage: Eukaryota > Metazoa > Chordata > Chondrichthyes > Carcharhiniformes > Scyliorhinidae > Scyliorhinus > Scyliorhinus torazame. Next base: position 172,660,177 of record NC_092711.1, read on the forward strand.
CTCTGGAAAGCTTGGCCCATGTCTCTCTCTCTCTTAAAGGCATTGCCATCCTTTGCTCCCTCAGCTTGACACATTTATTTGTCTGACTAAAAGGATAATATAATAATACAATATCACTTATTGCCACAAGTAGGCTTCAATGAAGTTACTGTGAAAAGCCGCTAGTCGCCACATTCCGGCACCTGTTTTGGGAGGCTAGTACAGGAATTGAACCCGCGCTGCTTGCATTGTTCTGAATTTCAAGCCAGCTGTTTAGCCCACTGTGCTAATCCAGCCACTGGTCTGTTTCCTAATGTTCACAATTAAAGGGCTGGTTTCCCCAGAAGATGGCTGACATTTAAGGGGGCAGAAAAGTAATATCAGACAGAGATATGTCTCGTGTTGTTATATTGCACAGATTAGATACATTAGAGATGGTTCTGTAATAAAATACATTTATTATTTCTAGTTGTGTAATATTGTACTGTCGCAACATTATTTATTTCCAGTCGTCTCTTCCATTAGAGGGTTGTTTGTCTCTTGAATTCTCTTCCGCAGGGACCAATGGAGGCTTGAGAGGGAGGGGGGGGGGGTCATTGAATATATTCACAGATGAGCTGGAAAGATTAAAAAACATATTTTATTGGTTTTTACCAATAAATACAAAGTGACAGAAACATTGGTGGAAAATAGGCGCAGAGAACAAGGGATATTGCCAGCATAAATACAAGGAACACATTGCAGAATTAATTTGGAACAGGATATTTGAGGGACCAGAGCCTCTCAATGAAATGCCGGATCAATTTATCAATCAGTTAACAGGTTAACATTATGAGGAGGGAAAGAGGGTAAGATTATACAAAACAGAAGTGCAACAATGCAGGTTGCACATCCCATAATATTGTGAAACAGACTAACCACATAGTCCAATTAAGATGAAGCATAAAAAGCTCATGGAAAGCCCAGGACGAGCAGGTCAGATCAAATTGGGCCTGTGTATTTGAGATGGGGCTTCCATACTCTGTGGAATACATCAGACTTCGAACAGAGTACTAAGGTAAAAATTCCATTAGGATGCTTTCAATAATCAGCCTATGCCAAGTTTGGAGGGGAAATTGTCACTAATTCAGGAGCAGAGGATATTTTTATGAGTGGCAACAGTCAAGATATTACAGAGCCTTTTTAAAAATAGAATCAATGATTCATCCATGCCGGAGACCCAGGATCAGGAATAAAGCGTTAGACTCTAACACTCTGTCTAAAATCCTCTCCAGTTCCCTCACCACATTTGGCCAATAGGCTTGGATCTTGACAGTATCTTGAACTGGATCTCCTTCATTTTATTGCAAACCAAAATTTTTACAGACATAGTCCCATTTGTTACCCCATATCTCCTCAGCAATATTGACTGTTAAGTCCCTTTCCCATGACTGCAACGCTCTGAACGTTGAAATGCAGCATCTGGAATTTAGAGTATCATGGAACTTGCTAATCAATTGTTTCAGCTCCACAGAATTCAGGATTCTTTCCACTGGGGAAATTGAAGAATCATGAGGCAAGGATCCCTTATTAAGAATAAAGTGTCTGTGCTGTAAATACTTAAAAAGGGTTTGTCTTAGGATATCAAATTTTTGACAGAGTTGCTCAAAGGATGGTATGGAAGCATCTCTGGACTTGTTTCCCAGCCGACAAACACCTCTATGTCTCCAGGTATCAAATCCATGGTCAATGAGACTGGGTGGAAAATCTAGACTGCTGTGGACAGGAGAGAGAACGGAAATCAATATAGAACTCCCTTCTAATTGGTGGGCCAACCTCCACGCTCTGAGAGTATTAATAATAACAGGATTATCACACTTAGCAGATCCTGTCTTAATGTCACCATAAACAACAAGACCTGTAGAGGGAGAACTGACTGGTCTGCTTCTATATTCAGCCAGGTGGATGTTGGGTCCATCCTCACCCAATCCCTTATGAACCTCAGATGAGAGGCCAGTTGATATCGCCTGATTTTCGGGAGACCCAACCCTCTCTTAGCTCCTGGTCATTGGAGCTGAACAAACTTGATGCAAGGTCTCTTTTTGTTCCAGATAAATGTACTAATCGTTCTATTAATTTCCTTAATGACTCTGGTCGACAGCAGTACAGGCAGCATCTGCTGCGAGTACAACAGTCTGGGCAACACATTCATTTTAATGAAGGCGATCCTCCCTCGCCATGAAATCAGAAGAGAGACCATGTGGCGGCACGGTGGCACAGTGGTTAGCACTGTTGCCTACGACACTGAGGACCCGGGTTCGATTCTGGCCTCGGGTCACTGTCCATGTGGAGTTTGCACAGTCTCCCAGTGACTGTGTGGATCTCACCCCCACAACCCAAACATGCGCAAGTTCGGTGGATTGGCCAGGCTAAATTGGCCCTTAATTGGACAAAAAATAATAATTGGGTACTCTAAATTTATTTTTTTTAAAAGAAGAAGAAAAAAATAACTAGTTTTAGAATTCAGCAAAGGAAGACCAAGAAACTGATAAAGAGAAAATAGAATGTGAGATTAAACTGGCGAGAAACATAATAAAACGCCTGGAAAAGCTCCTCTCGGAATGTGAAAAGCAAAAGATTAGCAAAGACTAATGTGACCCAGGGTTGGGAGTCCAATCCAGGTCCTCAGCGCCGTAGTCCCAGTGCTAACCACTTCGCCACGTGCCATCCCCTAAAACTAGTTCCCAATCCTCCGGCTTACTACTATTTTTGCCACTGGAAAAGCCTCTTCTTTTTGTTTAATGGAATCTTTAACTTTTCTTGTTAGCCACAATTGCATCACCTTTCCTGATGGATTTTTGTTGTTAAAGGAATTTATATGTTATGTAAATATGTAATAATTGCTGAACTGCTAGCGAGTGCCTCTCTTTTGTCTTGCGTTTAATTGTAATGACCCAATCTGACACAAACAACTTGCCCCTCATACCTTGACAGTTTCCTTCTGTGAGAAACACCCAGATAACTTAAACAAAACAACCATATAACCACCATTTCCCAGCGTCATGGCAACGTGGCATGCTTTGAGGAGTTCCAAACAGAAATGGGAACCAAATATCTTTCAACTTCCAAACACCCTTTCAGTCTTTGTCCTCGTAAAATTTGGGCCAGGTATTCGCAACAAGGCTCAAAGTGCATCAGCCCACTGGAGGTAAAGTCGTGAGACCGGCCAGTCCAGCAGAAATAAACCCTCCGAACCTCCCACTTCACCAAGTGTCAGAATGAACACAATGCAGTCCTGGATGTAATTAAGAGCAGAAACAATAACCGAATCCAACTCCTGTAATCAATTGTGAACTTGTTGGTGTCTCACCGAATGCCAAGAATCTCAAAATCCCTTCCCACATTGAATGGTGTTCGCGGGAATGACTGAAAGAATCACTCAACACTCGGGTCTGCCCCAAACGTCGAACAGTTTATTGATTTAACACCGGCAGGGAGCCAGTCATGGGTCTCACCATGCGCTTCTCTGACTGCACAACGAAAATCATCAATAATTATACAATTCGAACAGTTACACAGCCCACCTCGGCTGGACACAATCCAATTGTAATAATTATTGGTTACTATCAGCATGGGGCTGTGGGGTCAGAGGTCATAAACAGACAGAGGCCCCCTGGTGGTGTATTCCAGACCCCTTATCAACTGTCCTTGGGTCTTCTTGATAGACTCTCTTATCTTAACTTCATTACAGAGTGGTGCGACAGGCAGCATTCCTCACTGGCAGTTGACTGGGAGTTACAGGCAAGGGGAGTTCAGCTCTCTGTGTAAACTCCTTCACAAGGAATGTGGCCAAGTCAGCTGGCTACCCATGATGCCTCAGAGGCTGCTACATGACATTTTAAACTAGGATTATACACTGTCAGTGTGAATCTAGAAAATAGTCTGTATTTAAAATATTATACGTTTCATATACATATAGATATATATTGCAGATACCACCACTTTGGGTCCATTTCTACAATCGCCTCTCCCCAGTGTGAATTTGCTGGTGTGACTTCAGGCTGGATAACGTAGTGAATACCTTCCCACACTGAGAACAGGTGAACAGTCTCTCCCCAGTGTATACTTGCTGGTGTGTCTGCAGATGGGGAAACTGAGTGAATCCCTTCCCACAGTCAGAGCAGGTGAATGTCCTTTCCCCAGTGTGAACTCGCTGGTGTCTCTGCAGGATGGATAAAGTAGTGAATCTCTTCCAACCCTGAGAGCAAATGAGTAGCTCCCCCACTGAGACCTGGGCCAACCTTTAAAGAGTCTGCACCCTCCCTGGATTCACTTCAGTTGCTGCAAGTCATCAACTGAAGGTGAGAATGAGAAAAGAAATGGAAAGGGGGAGAAAAGAAAGTGTTTTACTGACAGATGTTGGAGACAAGAGGAAGTTTCAGTCTGTGTGAAGTTCAATCGTCAGCCACACAAAATCCGAGCTTTGATTGGCTGGAGGACCGGAGTCCTTCCGGTTCTCCAACTCTTCCCATTGGTTAGACGTCAGCTGGAAGGTCAAGGGATGGGCGCTCTATCGCACATGCGCAGTCCCTGGCCGGGGGGAGGGGAAGGTCATTGATTGGGTTGTCCCCGCGTCAGACCCGACCGGTGGCACCGAGCAGTGAGTCCCGAGGCTCTCGGCAGCTTGACCAGGCTGCACGGAAAGAGCTGAAGCGGCTCCCTGACTCCCTGTCGGAAGGGAAGCCGCGCACCTCCCGCCAGACACCCGCAAATGTCAATATTTTTATTTATTTTCTTTTCACCATTTTTCAAACAATGAAAGCAGCAGAAAAACTGGCGGGAAATGGGCCAGTGAAGAAGAGATATTGCCGCAGAAATACGACCAGACATTGAGAATTCATTCAGAACAGGATATCTGAGGGAGCACAGCCTCCAGGTGAAATGTCAGCAAATCAACAACCAGTCAACATGTCCACATAGTGAGTGGGGAAAGAGGGTTAGATTCTATAAAAACAGGAGGATAACAATGCAGCTCACACACCCCAAAGTATTGGGGAACTGACCAACAACATAGTCAACTTGAAATGGATAAATTTAATTCGCTCATGGAAAGCCCAAGAGGAGCAAACCAATAAAATTGAAACATCTGAATTTGAGGTTGGGGTCTCGTACGTTACAGAATGGGGAGGGCAAATTTAAAAAACATAAGACAGGATTTGGACAAAATCAACTGGGAGCAGCCACTTGTTGAAAAATCTACATTAGAGCAATGGGATTCAAAAAGGAAATAGGGAGCGCACATGGCAGCACTGTAGCACAGTGGTTAGCGCTTTGCTTCACAGCTCCAGGGTCCCAGGTTTTATTCCCGACTTGGGTCACTGTCTGGGCGGAGTCTGCACCTTCTCCCCATGTCTGCGTGGGTTTCCTCCCACAGTCCAAAGATGTGCAGGTTGGGTGGATTGGCGATGCTAAATTGCCCTTTGTGTCCAAAAAGGTTAGGTGGGGTTACGGGGATAGGGCAGAGGTGTGGGCCTCAGTGGGGTGCTCTTTCCAAGGGCCGGTGCAGACTCGATGGGCCAAATGGCCTCCTCCTGCACTGTAAACTCTATGATTCTATGTTCCCATGATAGTGAAGGGTGGGAGCAATAAGTCCAGGGAACCCTGGATGTCAAGGGATATCCAGGGTTGGATAAGGAATTAAAGTGTCTTAACACAGATACCGTGGGCTCAAAGTGAAGGTCCTAGAGGAACATAGAAAGTGTAAAGGATTACTTAAGAAAGGAATTAGGAGAGCAAAGAGGGAGCATGGAAAAGCACTGTCGGGTAAAATAAAGGAAAATCCAACAATGTTTTATATTTCGGGCAGGAGGTTGACCAGGATAAGAGTAGGGACCAATGTGTGCATGGAACTGGAAGATACAGGTGAGGTTTCAAATGAGTACTTTGCATCTGTGTTCACTACAGAGAAGGATGATGTAGGTATAGAAATCAGGAAGGCACATTGTGATTTGCTTGAACAACTTAACATTGAGAGGGAGAAGGTATGAGTAGTTTTACCAGGTTTGAAAGTGGATAAATCCCCAGGCCAAGTGAGATGTATCCCAGGCTGCTGTGGAAGGCAAGGAAGGAGATTGCAGAGGCTCTGACAATTTTCAAATCTTCTCTGGCCATAGGAGAGGTGGCTTGAGGACTGGAAGACAGGTAATGTGGTGCCATTATTCAGAAAGCAAATAGGGACAAACCAGGAAATTACAAGCCAGTGAGTCTATCTTCACTGCCAGGGAAACTACTGGAAAACATTCTGAGGGACAGAATTAATCTCCACTTGGAGAGGCAAAGATTAAACAAGGGAGAGCATGTCTTACAAATTTGATTGAATTTTTTGAGGAAGTGACTAGGTTGTAGATGTGGATAGTGCATTGATGTATTTGACATGGAGTTTAGTAAGGCTTTTGACAAACTCTCACATGGGAGGCTGATGCTGAAGGTAAGAGCCCAGGGGATTCAGGGCAAATTGGATCCAAAACTGGCTCAGTCATAAGAGGCAGAGGGTGATGTTTGAAGGTTGTTTTTGTGCCTGGAAGCCTGTGTCCAGCGGTGTTCTGCAGGGATCAGTGCTGGGTCACTTGTTGTTTGTAGTACACATTAATGATCTGGATGTGAGCGTAGGAGGTATGATTAGGAAGTTCACAGCTGACACAAAAATTTGTGGTGTGATAAATGGTGAGGAACAAGGCTTTAGATTACAGGACAATATAGACGAGCTGGCTAGATGGGCAGAAGAGGGGGCAGCAGGGTGGTGCAGTGGTTAGCACTGCCATCTCCCGGCACCGAGGACCCAGAAACTATCCCGGCCACATTCCAGAAATTCACTCCCTTTCTGATAGGTGCTTGTCTGCCTCTCCCAATCTGTGTGTCAGTTATAATCCCCCCATTAATACTACTCTGCCTTTGCTACACACTTGCCTAATTTCTGCCTTGATACAATCTAGCCCCTCAGAACTGCCACCAGGGGGTCGATACACAACATCCATTACAGTTTTAGATTGTTTTCTTCCTCAGTTCCACCCCTGTTGTCTCCACTGGATGCTTTCCCCTCATTGTTTCCTCCCTCACCATTGAGGTGATAGTATTTCTGATCAGTAAGGCTGATCCACCCCCTCTGCCATATTCTCTGTCCCCCCCTGTAAACTTTATAACCGGTATATTTAGTTCCCAGTCCTGACCATCCTGCAGCCAAGTCTCTGTAATAGCGACAACATCATAATCTTCAACTTGCATTTACGCCTGCAGCTCGTCTAGTTTATTCCTTACACTCCGTGCATTTGTCTACAGACCTCTTAATCGGGCTGTTCCCCCTGACCGCTCCCTCAGCACTGCTTCTTTGTTATTTGCTTGTTTGTTATTTGCTTCTTTGTTATTTGCTTGTTTGTTATTTGCTTGTTTGTTACTTTTCACTTTTGCTTTAACCAGTATACTACTTGTAGTTTTGTCATTAGCTGCAGTTCCTGACGTTAGGTTCCTGACTACCTCCCTATTTATCCTTTCCACGTGGACACTGGTTCCAGATCGGTTCAGGTGGAGACCGTCCCAATGGTACAGATCCCTCCTGTCCCAATACTGATGCCAGTGCCCCATGAAATGGAACCCCTCTTTCCCGCACCACTCCTTTAGCCACGTGTTTACTTACCTAATTTTCTCATCCCTATGCCAATTTGCACGTGGCTTGGGGAATAATCCAGAGATTATAACTCTTGAGGACCTGTTCTTTAATTTTGTTCCTTGTTCCTGATATTCCCAAACAGGTCCTCTTTCCGAGTCTTGCCAATGTTGTTTGTCCCAATGTGGACCACAACAACTGGATCCTCCCTCTCCAATATCCTTTCAAGGCGGTTAGAGATGCCCCTCACCCTGGCACCGGGCAGGCAACATACCATGTGGGACTCTCGGTCCTGCTTCCAAAGGATGTTATCAGTTCCCCTAATTATAGAATCCCCGACAACTACCACTTCCTCCCCCCGCTTGAATGGCCTCCTGTACCAGGGTGCAGTGGTCAGCCAGCTCATCCTTCCTACAGTCACTGCTCCGATACCCTGCCCCTCCGAGTCCGCTCCCTGGAGACTCAGCTGTGAATCCGCGAGATAAGGTTTCTGTACTCACAGCTCCGAAACTCCGTCCCTCCGAGTCCGCTCCCTGGAGACTAGGTATGGGGAATAGGTGTATAAGGTTCTGGTCTGACCCCATTTGGAGTATTGTGAGCAGTTTGGGGACCCGTATCTAAGGAAGGATGAGCTGACCTTGGAAAGGGTCCAGAGGAGGTTCACAAGAAGGATCCCTGGAATGAAGAGCTTGTCGTATGAGGAATGGTTGAGGACTCTGGATCTGTTTTCGTTGGAGTTCAGAAGGATGAGGGGGGGTCTTATTGAAACTTACAGGATACAGCGAGGCCTGGATAGAGTGGACGTGGAGAGGATGTTTCCACTTGTAAGAAAAACTAGAACAAGGGATTGTTCTAAAACTAGAACAATCTCAGTCTCAAGGAACGATCCTTTAAAACAGAGATGAGAAGGAATTTCTTCAGCCAGTGGGTGGTGAATCTGTGGAACTCTACCACAGAAGGCTGTGAAAGCCAAATCACTGAGTGTCTTGAAGAAAGAGATAGATAGGTTCTTGATTAATAAGGGGGTCAAGGGTTATGGGCAGAAGGCAGGAAAATGGGGATGAGAAAAATATCAGCCATGATTGAATGGCGGAGCAGACTCGAGTGGCCTAATTCTGCTTCAATGACTTGTGGTATTGGAGCCGCGGTATTGGGAATGAGAGAACAAAGAATGGTCCAAAGAAATTAGAATTATCTGTTCTGAATTTCTATCCTGGACTGAGTGTTGACTTTTGTAAACTCCTTTTACAGATATTACAAAAGGAGGAATTTATCTGAGATCTCAATTGTCACGTCTCGGTCTTACAGAGTCACTCGATACCTTGGGATCTGAGTATCATCGGCCTTTGAATGTAGAAGGAGAATTGTTTACCCGATCTGTCGGCATCAAAACATTTTAAACATCCGTGTGACTGGAAAAGCACCGAGACACACACGCCCGAGTGAGAGTGTTCCAGAGCACTGACTGTGGAAAGAACTTTCACCAGTTACACAGCCTAAAAAAAACATCACACCATTCACAGCGGGGAGAGACCGTTCTGTGTGTGGACGAGACTTCATGTCCAACATGGACAGACACGAGGAGATGCAAAACATGAGGAAACCGTGGAAATGTGGGGACTGTGGGAAGGAATACAGAATCCCATCTCAGCTGGAGATTCATCGACGCATTCACACTGGGGAGAGGCCGTTCATCTGCTCTGTGTGTGGGAAAGGGTTTACTCAGTTCTCCAGCCTGAAGAAACACCAACCAGTTCACACTGGGGAGAGGCCATTCTCCTGCTCTCAATGTGGGAAGGAATTCGCTGAGTTATCCAACCTGAAGAGACATCAGCGAGTTCACACTGGGGAGAGGCCGTTCACCTGCTCCCAATGTGGGAAAGGATTCACTCAGTTATCCACTCTGTGGATACATCAGCGATATCACACTGGGGAGAGGCCATTCTCCTGCTCTCAATGTGGGAAAGCATTCACTCAGTTATCCATCCTGAAGTCACACCAGCGAGTTCACACTGGGGAGAGGCCATTCACCTGCTTTCAGTGTGGGAAGAGATTCACTCAGTTCTCCAACCTGAAGTCACATCAGCGAGTTCACACTGGGGAGAGGCCATTTGCTTGCTCTCAATGTGGGAAGGAATTCGCTGAGTTATCCAACCTGAAGAGACATCAGCGAGTTCACACTGGGGAGAGGCCGTTCACCTGCTCCCAATGTGGGAAAGGATTCACTCAGTTATACACCCTGCGGATACATCAGCGAGTTCACACTGGGGAGAGGCTGTTCAGCTGCTCTCAGTGTGGGAAGGGATTCACTCAATTCTCCAGCCTGAAGTCACATCAGCGAGTTCACACTGGGGAGAGGCCGTTCACCTGCTTTCAGTGTGGGAAGGGATTCACTCAGTTCTCCACCCTGAAGTCACATCAGCGAATTCACACTGGGGAGAGGCCGTTCACCTGCTCTCAGTGTGGGAAGGAATTTCCTCGCTTATCCACCCTGAAGAGACACCAGCGAGTTCACACTGGGGAGAAGCCTTTTAGCTGCTCTCAGTGTGGGAAGGAATTTCCTCGCTTATCCAGCCTGAAGACACACCAGCGAGTTCACACAGGGGAGAGACCATTCATCTGCTCCCAGTGTGGGAAGGGATTCAGTGATTCATCCTCCCTGCGGACACATAAGCGAGTTCACACTGGGGAGAGGCCGTTCACCTGCCCTCAGTGTGAGAAGGGATTCCCTCGGTTACCGGACCTGAAGAAACACCAGCGGGTTCACACTGGGGAGAAGCCATTCACCTGCTCTCAGTGTGGGAAGGGATTCACTCAGTTATCCAGCCTGCTGAGACACCAGCGAATTCACACTGGGGAGAAGCCATTCACCTGCTCCCAGTGTGGAAAGGGATTCAGTGATTCATCCAATCTGAGGACACACCAGCGAGTTCACACTGGGGAGAAGGCAATCACGTGCTCTGAGTAGGGGAAGGCAATTAGTGATCCATCCCACCTGCAGACACAGCAGCGAGTTCACACTGGGTAGAGTCCATTCATCTCTCAATTTGGGAAGAGAATCCATGATTCATTGCACCTGATGAGAACCAACAAGTTCCCAGTTGATTACAGGGGTTGGTTTCTGCTCTCAATTACATCCAGGACTGCATTTTGTTCATTCTAACTGTTGGTCAATGGGGAGGGTCGCAGGTTTCTTTCTGCTGGACTTGGCAGTCTCACGGCTTTGTCTCCAGTGGGCTGATGCTCTGCGAGCCTTGTTGCGACTACCTTGTTTTAAATTTCACAAGGATCACAGAGTGAAGCGGTGTTTGGAAGTTAGAAGATATTTAGTTTGCATTTCTGTTTGGATGCCCCCCAAATCCTGCCACATTGCCATGAAGATGGGCCCTGGTGGTTACATGTTTTTTCTGTTTAATTTCTCTGGGTGTTTCTCACAGAAGAAAACTATCATGGTATGGGAGCAAGTTGTCTGAGGTGGACTGGGAAACCACATTAAATGGTATGATGGGAGACTGGCAATAGCTAATATTTAATGAATTATATATCTACCAGGGGGGTCAGTTAGCTCAGTTGGCTGGATGATTGATTCATGATGCGGAGGATAGCAGGGGTACAACTGTTGTACTGGCTGAGGTTATCCATGAAGGGTCAACCTTCGCAACATTGCTCCTCGCCTGAGGTTTGGTGTCAGTCTCTGCTTTAAACACACTCAGTGACTGAGCTCCCACAGCCCTCTGGGGTAGAGAATTCCAAAGATTCACAACCCTCTGAGTAAAGAAATGTCTTCTCCGAGACCGGTCCAAAGTGGCTTCCCCCTTATTTTGAAATTATGTCCCAGGGTCTAGACTCCCCAACCAGGTGAAACATCTCACCTGCATCTCCCCTGTCTATTCCTTTATGGGTTTTGTAAGTTTCAATGAAATCCCCTCTCATTTCTTGAAACTCAAGAGAAAAGAGGCCCAGTTTCCCCAATCTCTCTGCATAGGACAGTCCTGCCAAACCCAGAACAAGTCTGGTGAACCTTTATTACACTCCCTTTCTGGAAATAATATCTTTCCCAAGGTAAGGGCAGTAAAACTGTGCTCAGTTATCCAGCTGCAGCCTAACCAAGGTTCTGTACAATGGGTATATTTATTTTTCAAAACAATTTAGAGTACCCAATCCTTTTCCAATTAAGGTGCAATTTAGCGTGGCCAATTCATCTATCCTGCACAGCTTTTTGGGTTGTGGGGGTGAGACCCACGCTGACACAGGGAAAATGTGCAAACTCCACACAGACAATGACCCGGGGCCAGGATCAAACCCGGGTCCTTGGCGTCGTGAGGCAGCAGTGCAACCACTGCGCCACCGTGCTGCCCTGCAATGGGTATATTATGGTCGGTCTCACGATTTGTGCTTCAAGTGGGCTAATGCCCCTTGAGCCTGGGGGAGCACATTTCCACTGAAATAATCCTCAGAAGCTGATGAAGGACATTTAAGAATAATAAACAGTGTTTCCCCCCACTACAGTTGGATCTAAAATAAATAAGTTTGTTTCTGTTCCATTGAGTCTACAGCACAGGGCCAGGCCAGTCGGCTCAATTGGTCTCTGTCAGTATTTATGCTCCACATGAGCCTCCACCCACCCCTCTTCATCTCCCCCATCAGCATATCCTTCTATTCCTTTCTCCCTCATGTATGTATCTCGCTTTCCCTTCAATGTATTCATGCTGTTCACCTCAAACACTCACTGTGGGTTCCCCGTTCTCACCACTCGCTGGGTAAAGAGTTTCTCATGATATCCCTATTGGATTATTGAACCCTGAAAATGAATTGAAAATGTGCTCAGCATTTATAAAAAAAATGGATGAATGGTCAGCGTGGATAGAGATAAATGTGTGTGTCCTGATAGACATTAGAGAGACTTGGTCGAAAGGTAACCAAGGCTGGGTTCTGAATATTGAAGGGTATTTGACATATCGGAATGGTAGGAACCTGGGAAGATGTGACTCAAAGTGGCTCCTGTTAATTAAGGATGGCATTATTTTAGTACTGAGAGACCACCTGCGCCTGAAGTATTATTGTGTCAAATCGGTTTGTGTCGAGATAAGAGATAGTAATGGTTTTGAATTCTCTTGTGGGAGTAGTAAATGGCCCTCCTAACAGTAATTACACTCTAGGTAGAGTGTATAGGAAAGGATAAATAAGGCTTTAATTAATGGGTGACTTTAATCAAAAGTAGATTGGGAGAATCAGATTGGCGAAGACAGCCTGGAACATGGTTAGTAAAGATTTTTGGGGAGAATTTCTTAGAGCAGCTCCTTCTAGAGCTAACCAGGGAACTGTCTATCCAAGACCTCAATGTTCAGTGAGACAGGATTAATCAATAAACACATTGTGATGGAGCATCGAGGTAACAGTGATCATAATATTGTAGGAAAGTCCATGTTTAGTAAAAATAGTTTTGTTTTAGTTATGTTCAGTTATCTTTGAAACAAAGTGTATAAATCAGTTCACTCAATTTGGTACCGCTCCATGTGAGTCTCTGTCTTCAAGTGAACTCCTCCTTGACTGAAATTATCCACAAAAGCCGATGTAGGACATTTATTTTATCCTGGACAGTAAATAGTGTTCCCCCCCCCCCCCCCCCCCCCACTACAGATATATCTAAAATAAATACATTTGTCTCTCTCTGTTAGGGGATACATGTGATGTTTCTTGTAGTTTAATTGTGTCAATGCTGGAGAAATTATATGTCTTAAATTGTATTCACTTTTTAACTTAAAGCAAAATAGTCACTTTCTTTCAAAGACATTCTGCATTAGTTTTATTATCAGTTCCTGCAATGGTGTGGTAGTTATGTAGTTTCTGTGACTTTTATTTCTTATGAATGTGTAATTTATGAATAGAAAAGGTATTTTGTAATGTGTATCTTGCTGCTTGAACTTCACACCAATCACCTTTATGGATTTATTTTCTACGTTCTATAGTAATTGCTGTATTAGTTTAAGTTTGTGAATCTCTTGTAATTTTAGTTATTTGTATTTAAGTAACTTGCTTCAGTCATTGGCAATCACTGAGATATTACACAGCACCCGAGATGTATCATCTCAGCATGTTGGCACAGTGGTTAGCACTGCTACCTCACAGCACCAGAGACCCGGGTTCAATTCCCGCCTTGGGTGATTGTTTGGAGTTTGCACTTCCCCCCCCCCCCCCCTGGTGTGTGTGGGTTTCCTCCGGGTTCTCCAGTTTCCTCCCACAGTTTAAAGGTGTGCAGGTCAGGTGGATTGGACGTGCTAAATTGCACCTTAATGTCCAATGAAATGTTAGTTAGGTGGGGTTAAGGAGATGGGGCGGGGGAGTGGTCCTAGGTAGGGTGCTTTTTCAGAGGATCAGTGCAGATTTGATGGGCTGAATGGCCTCCAGCACTGTAGGAATTTGATGGTATCAGTTGGGACGATGAGGTGACAAACATCAACCATGAGGAAGTGACACCACACATCTTCTTATTACATGTATGTTGGTACCTTGTGGTGCCTTGTTATCTTAGCGGTAAAGCTATAAAATTAATAAAACAGCAGGGGACAGCAATAAAGAAAAGGATGTTACCACAAGTGACTGAGATCCTGGGTAACCAAATCAGAGGGAATTGACATCAGCAAGGTGACTGAGTTAATGGTAAGTGACATCAGCAAGGTGATTGAGTGAATGGGAAGTGACATCAGCAAGGTGACCAAATTAATGAGGAAGTGACATCAGCAAATTCATAGAATGCCCACAGTGGAGAAGGAGGTTTTTCGGCCCATCGAGTTTGCACCGGCCCTTGGAAAGAGCACCCTACTTAAGCCCATGCCTCCACCATGTCCCCATAACCCTACCTAACTTTTTTGGACACTAAGGGGTAATTTAGCATGGCCAATCCACCTAACCTGCACATCTTTGGACTGTGGGAGGAAACTGGAGTACCTGGAGGGAACCCACGCAGACTCTGGGAGAAAATGCGAACTCCACACAGACAGTTATCCGAGGCCGGAATTGATCCTGGCCCCTGGAGCTGTGAGGTAGCAGTGTTAACCACTGTGCCACCGTGCCGCAGATGACTGAGTTACTGGGAAGTTAGATCAGCAAGGTGACCAACATCCTTCAGAGACCAATCAGACATTGATCGTGCACAATTTAACTCATCAGGGACTAATCATGTGCTGCTTCAGCCAATCAGAACTGCAGGATATAACTGACCATGCGTAAAGAAGCAACTGCTAGAAAGGGTTAATGAGCTACAATTCTCTGGAGCTCGGTGCGCAAGAGAGACTTCAGGCAACAGAACAAGAGACAGCACCGCTCACACCCGGAGGTGGAGAGCTGGTGATCCAGAGAGAACAGACTGATCCACTGTCTGTTAAGTATTGTGGTTTGGTTTTGTATTTATTAAAATTAACCTTTTTTGAAAATGTTTTTTATTGAGTTTTTGGAATACAAAACAGATATAAATATGAACAAAGTGTGGGAGTTAAACAAGAGAATATACAAGAAGTAAAATTAG
The DNA here is from genome assembly GCF_047496885.1 of Scyliorhinus torazame. NCBI lineage: Eukaryota > Metazoa > Chordata > Chondrichthyes > Carcharhiniformes > Scyliorhinidae > Scyliorhinus > Scyliorhinus torazame. Next base: position 172,675,320 of record NC_092711.1, read on the forward strand.
AACTATTTACACTAAGATCGGTTTTGAGTATTTACATAAATACATCAGTTTCCCCTTCTTTTATTCTTACAACGTTGCCATGGTGACTGTGTTCCCCAACCTTTTGCTCCCCATCGATTTTCCTTTTGCCCTTTTTCCCTTCCTGCCCCCCCCCCCCCCCCGTGCCGCTTGGTTCCTTTGTTGGGCTTGGCTGAGTACTCTGTTTCTCCCCCCTCCCCGGTCTGGTTGTTAGTATTGTACTCGTCTATTGCCTGTGACGTTTTTGCGCAAAAAGCCTAGTCGGCCTGGAGGGCCGTGTCCAACCTCCATGAGGAGTGTTGGGCACAGCTGTCTCCAACCTCACATCCATATAATGTGGAGCATGGTCGGAGATCACGATCGTGGAGTATCCCGCCCTTACTAGCCCTGGAAGCACCAATTTTCCCACTACAAAGAAGTCGATCCATGAATAGACATTATGTACTTGGGAGAAGAATGAGAACTCCTTCACCCCTGGGTGGCTGAATCGCCATGGGTCCACCTTCCCAATCTGCTCCATGATTATGCCGACTTCTTTTGCCAATTTGGAGGTCTTTCCCGTTATGGGGTTCAACATGTCCGTCCGTGGGTCCTGTACACAGTTAAAGTACCCCCCCCCCCCCCTCCCGCCCATGATGAGCTGGTGCGTATCTATGTCGGGTGTTTCCGCCATGGTCTTCTTTATAAAATCCGTGTCATCCCAGTTGTGAGCGTACATGTTGACGAAGATGACTGGTGCCCCATCCAGGACACCGCTAACCAGGACGTACTGTCCCCCTGGGTCTGTAACCGTCCTTGTCACCGTGAACATTGTCCTCTTATTTAGCAAAATGACTACCCCCCTGGCCCTCGTCCCATAGCAGGAATGGTAGGTCTGTCCCACCCAGTCCTTCCTTAACCACAGCCGGTCCTGCTCCCTCAGATGTGTCTCTTGGAGGAAGACTACGTCGGCTTTCATGCTTTTCAGGTGGACAGAGACTCTGGATCTTTTCACTGGGCCGTTAAGTCCCCCAACATTCCAGGTGACTATTTTGTCCCTCTGCTCCTGTGGGATCAAACATACTTACCTGGTGGTCGGGCCCCTGCGCTCCGGGGTTTCCCTTTTCCAGCGGACATCCAACATGGCCGCCAACTATGTGCACGCCATGTGGGTGAGCCCCTGCTATCCAGGGTTTCCCTTTGTCCAGGGACCCTCCAAAGTGGTTGCTTGCAAAGCCATTTTGTTCCAAGTCGCCACATGTGGCCTGTTGCAGCCGGTCTAATGCCTTCCATCTTTCTACACCTATTTCTCCCTTCCGGTGTCTTCTTCTCCTCCCTCCCCCCCTCCCCAATCTTCTCACCCGCACACACCTACCTCCATTCCGTAGCTAAACCTTCCCCCTCCCTGCTGTTTGCTCCCCTGATTATCCCTCCGTGCCCGTTATATGCCTGACCCCATCCCGGGGCCAGGCGCCATCCCCCTTGTGGGAGACGCACCGCAGCCTCTCCTGCATGAATCCCAGTGCTAGCTACCTTGCTAGTGTGGTGCCCCCTCCTGGGAGTTGTTTCACTTCCTCCTATTGCCCGATTTCTGGGCTTCCTGTCCGCCATTTCCCTGTGCTTAGCTATACTTAGATCATCCTTCCTTCTCTTGTTGCTCTCGTCTCCAAAACGGGGCAGTGTTCACCCGTGTGAAGCGGTCTCTGTGGCAATGGTCTCCTGTTGGCGGTACAGACTGTAAAAGGGAGAAAGCTTTTTTTTGTTAAAACATTGCTTTATCAAAGTCTCATTCTGCGGGCTCTTCATTGCTGCCCCTGCTGCCATTTCTCCAGTCTGTTCTCTGCGACGAACGTGCCAGCGTCTGCAGGGAGCGTGAGAAAGTGTTCCCTGCCTTGATACATGACCCAGAGCTTGGCTGGGTCCAGCATTCCAAATCCTACGCCGTTTCTGTACAGTGCGGCCTTCACTGTGTTAAACTCGGCCCAACGCTTGGCCAGGTCAGCCCCAATGTCCTGGTAGATCCGGATCTTGTGACCTTCCCGGCTGCAGTTTGTGGACTGCCTGGCCCAGCACAGGATTCTTTCCCGGTCATGGTACCGGTGCATCTTGCCGATTATCGCCCTCGGCTGTTCCCCGGTTTGCGCTTTGGTCGGATCGATCGGTGTGCTCTGTCGATTTCAGGTGGGTTGGAGAAGCTGTCCCTTCCCAGCAGGTTACCCAGCATTTGGGCCACATAGTCTGTTGGGTTCTGACCTTCGCTCCTCTCCGGTAGGCTCACGATTCGTAGTTTCTGCCGCCTCGACCGGTTCTCCTGATCCTCAACCTTTCCTCTCAGGTTGCCTTGTGTCGCGACTAGCCTTGCCACCTCCTTTTCCAGGGCGATGATCCGGTCGCTCTGGTTCGTTGTGGCTCTTTCCAGATCTTTAATCGTTGCCTCCTGGGCCTCCAGTCGCTTTTCGGCTTTGTCCAGGGTCACCTGCATGTTCGCCAGAGCTTCGGCCACAAGCTTCACCGCAGCTTGTATGTCCGATTTCATCTCTTCTTGGTATTCCCTCAACTCACTTGAGAGGAATATCCTCCATCCATCCCCTGGTGAGAGGGGGCTTTTCGTGCGGCCTGTCGGTTCCTCTCACTCTGGCGAGTTCCGGGTTTCACCGCCTCGTGCGCTGGTCGGCTCAGCCGATTGTTGTTTGTCCCGGCTTTTCCCACTCCTGGTCTCCACTCAGCCTCTGGACTGGCTGTTGTTCAGCATCTTTCCTTCTTCCTTCATTTTGTAATGGTGTGGGGCTGATTTGTATCGTTTGCAGGCGTTTTTCGAGGAAAAAGAGTATTTTTCAGGTTCGTGGGAGGAGAGCCACCTGATGTGTGACTTCTTAGCAAACCCCCGAAACCAGAAGGCCCCTCGCCTTCTCTCTGTTCTCGTACTGGACCCTACTTGCCCTCCGTAGCTGCCGCACCGCTTTTCTCGTCATCAACCTATCAAAGTGCCCCTGCAGCCTCTTCCTCACCGCCAGCAACTCCTTAGTGGCCCCCCTCCCCGGTATCTCCTGCCCACCTCGACTATCTGGTCCAGCAGCCGTCCGTGCTCCTCCCTCCTCCTCCGACCCCTGTGAGCCTTAAACAAGATAATCTCACATTGAACCACCGCCTTCAACGTCTCCCAGAACGTGGGTGCCGACACCTTCCCATTCTGATTAAGCTCCACATAATCCCCAGTCACCCTCCTCACCTTATAACAAAACCCCTAATCCGCCAATATGCCTGAGTCCAGCCTCCATCCCGGCCTCTGCACCTGTCCCGAATGAAGCCTCACATCCAGCCAGTGCAGTGCAAGATCTGAGATCATGATTCACGCATAGGCCACTCCCACTACCCCCACCAACACCACCCGACTCACCACAAAGAAATCAATACTTCAATACACATTATACACATGCGAGAAGAAAGAGTACTCCCTCCATCCATGGTTCCTGAACCTTCATGGGACAATCATTCCCATATTTTCCATAAACTCTCCCAACTCCTTTGTCATCCTCGACCTTCCCATCGACTTGTGCCTCGACCTGTCCACCTTCAGCTTCATTTCACAATTAAAGTCTCTGCCCATAATCAGTTGCTGTGTATCTATCTCCAGGATCGCTCCCAAGACCCCCTTATAAACCCACCAACTTCCCAATTAGGCACATATACATTGACTAGCACCACAGGCGTCCCCTCTAGCACCCCACTCGCTATCACACACCTTCCTCCTGGGTCCTGCACCTCCCTGGCCCCCACGCACCCTGTTCTCTTGTTCAGCAGGATGGCTACCTCTCCTTGACTCTGAATCAAACCCCGAGTGGAACACTTGCCCCACCCATCCCTCCCTCAGCCTAACCTGATCCTTCACCTGGAGATGCGTCTCCTGTAGAAAAATCATCTCCGCTTTCATAGCCCTCAGGTGTGCAAAACCCGGGTCCTCTTGACAAGCGCATTTAGCCCCCGGACATTTCATGTCACAATCATTACTGGAGGCTTGTACCTCTATTCCCCTCTACCGTCCGCCATCATCCCCTATCAGTTCTGCCTCACTTAATTCCCCCCTGAACTGGGCCCATCCAAGATGGCCCCCCTCTCTGCTCATGACTGCTCTCAGTCTCCAATTCTGACACATTACAACCCCCCCCGCCACCACCACCCCTACCTGACCATCCCACTCCCCCTCCCCTTCCCCCACCTGACCACCCCTCACAACCTATCTAAAACCTTTCTAATTGATGTTACTGCACTTGTGTTTCAGCCGGCTGGGTGAATTATTGAATTTCTTACCATACATGGAGCAGGTGAATGGTCTCTCCCTGGTGTGAACTCACGGGTATATCTGCAGATCAGATTAATTACTGAATCCCTTCTCACACTTGGAGCAGGTCTCTCCCCGGTGTGAACCCACTGGTATCTCAGCTGGTGGGATGACGTTTTAAATCTCTTTGTGCAGTGACAGCAGCTGAACGGTTTATCCTCAGTGTGAGTGGTGGGCCATCAGTTCCACAGCGCTTTTAAAGGCACTCACACACTCAGAGCATTTAAACTGTCTGTTATTGGTGTGAGTGACATGGTATTTCAGTGAGCTGGAGGACAGAGTGAATCTCTTCCCACACTCTGAGCAGGTGACCGATCTTTGCATTGGAACACTTTCCATTAACACCAATATTTAAAAGTTTTGGAAGCAGACAGTGCAGAGACATATTTTTCCTTCTAGATTCAAAGGCTGATTATATTCAGGTTCCGATGAATTGAGTTACTACACCAAATTTCCTCTTAGCCTTCACTGCTCTAAGGAGAACAACCTTGGCCTCTTCACAGAACTGAAGTTTCTCATTCCTGTCACCGTACCAAATCCCTGCAGCCTTTCCAAAGTCTTGACATCGTTCCTGAATTATGGGGCCAGTACCTGGGCCTCATTTGCTGAGGAAGAACATTGAAAAGCAGAGAAGTCATGTTCAATTTGTTAGATCCTGGTTTGACTACACTTCGAATACTGTGAGCAGTTCTGCATCTCCATAATTATAAAAATGAGAGAGAGAAACAGGACAAGGTGCAAGAAAGATTCACAAGGATGGTACAAGAATGGAGAGTTTTAAGTTACAGGATAGACTGAACAGACTGGGGGTATTTTCTCTGGGAAAGAGAAGGCTGACGGTTGACCTGATAGAGACTTTAAGATTATAAAGGGGTTTTATAGGGTTGATGTTGAGATGAAGAGTTTCCACTTGTGGGTGAGGCCAGAAATTGTGGAAACAAAGATAAGATGATCACTGATAAATTCAGGTGGAACTGTTCTTTTTTTCAGGGAGGTGAGAATGTGGACCATGCTACCACATGAAGTGGTTGAGGTGAGAGACAGATATAAGGGGAACCTAGATGAACACATGACGGGGGAAGGAATAGAAGGTTCTGCTGATTCACAGGAGTTGAAGGAGAATTGAAGGAAGCTCAAGTGGAGCCTAAACACTGACGTAGACCAACTGAGCTAATGTCAGAATGAATAGTCTTGACTGTAACTAGCAGCAATAACAGCAAAATCCAATCTCTGCACTCACATATGAACTCGCTGGAGTCTCAGCTGGGTGGATGACCCAAGGAATCCCTTTCCAAACTGGATGCAGGTGACCGGCTTCTCCCCTGCGTGACTCGATTGTTGTGACAGCAGGTGGGACAACTGAATGAATCTCTTCTCACACAGAGAGCAGGCGAATGTCCCATCCTCATTGTGAACTCACTGGTGGTTCAGTCGGTTGGCAGAATATGTAAATCCCTTCCCATACACGGAGCAGGTCAACAGCTCTAACTGGTGTGACAGTGGTGATGGGTTTCCATGCAAATGGGATCTGAATTAATTCCCACAATTCCTACATTTCCATGCATCTATGGTCTCTCCAAAATCTGAATGGTTCGATGTTATTTCAGGCTGCATAACTGGTGGAAGCTCTTTCCACAGTCAGTCCTCTGGAGAAATCTCACTCCCCTGTGTGTATTTCACTGCTTTACCATTCACACTCCCATGTTTCAAACTGACAGAACAAAAAATCACTTCTCCAAGATAAAAAGACTGATGATATTCACAACCTGAGAAATTGAATGAATCAATCAGACCCTGCTGTGACATTTGATTTAGTTTACAGTCTGTAAAAGCTCCCCTTCTAAAATGCTACAAAAAAGGGCATTACAGTCAGTTGCATTCAGTTCATAGCACTCGCGCCTCTGAATCACAGGTCCCAATATTTATATCTTACTCAAGGATTTGAGCATAAAAACCAAGGATGACTATCTACTGCAGTCTGGAAGGTGAACTGCAATGTAGAATTTCAGATGAGGCATGAAACCGAGCTCTGGTCTGCCTGTTCTGATGGATGTTTAAGATCCAAGGTCACTGTTTCAAAGAAGAGCAGGGGAGTTATTCCTGGTGTCCTGGCCAATATCTATCCGGTAATCATCAAAGAAAAAATGTTGGTGGAATCCAGATGTTTGTCTCTGATGCCAACACAACTGCAGCAAAAATAGATGACAGAAATTCAGAATACATAATTCTACTTGCCATGAAACATCCTTCTCCCTCTAAAACTATAAATCTCTGTCCCCTCATGCACTCCCTTCTCACTATTTATTTTAACACTAATTCAAACAAAGAACAAAGAACAAAGAAATGTACAGCACAGGAACAGGCCCTTCGGCCCTCCAAGCCCGTGCCGACCATACTGCCCGACTAAACTACAATCTTCTACGCTTCCTGGGTCCGTATCCTTCTATTCCCATCCTATTCATGTATTTGTCAAGATGCCCCTTAAATGTCCCTATCGTCCCTGCTTCCACTACCTCCTCCGGTAGTGAGTTCCAGGCACCCACTACCCTCTGCGTAAAAAACTTGCCTCGTACATCTACTCTAAACTTTGCTCCTCTCACCTTAAACCTATGCCCCCTAGTAATTGACCCCTCTACCCTGGGGAAAAGCCTCTGACTATCCACTCTGTCTATGCCCCTCATAATTTTGTATACCTCTATCAGGTCGCCCCTCAACCTCCTTCGTTCCAGTGAGAACAAACCGAGTTTATTCAATCGCTCCTCATAGCTTATGCCCTCCATACCAGGCAACATTCTGGTAAATCTCTTCTGCACCCTCTCTAAAGCCTCCACATCCTTCTGGTAGTGTGGCGACCAGAATTGAACACTATACTCCAAGTGTGGCCTAACTAAGGTTCTATACAGCTGCAACATGACTTGCCAATTCTTATACTCAATGCCCCGGCCAATGAAGGGAAGCATGCCGTATGCCTTCTTGACTACCTTCTCCACCTGTGTTGCCCCTTTCAATGACCTGTGGACCTGTACTCCTAGATCTCTTTGACTTTCAATACTCTTGAGGGTTCTACCATTCACTGTATATTCCCTACCTGCATTAGCCCTTCCAAAATGCATTACCTCACATTTGTCCGGATTAAACTCCATCTGCCATCTCTCCGCCCAAGTCTCCAGACAATCTAAATCCTGCTGTATCCTCAGACAGTCCTCATCGCTATCCGCAATTCCACCAACCTTTGTGTCGTCTGCAAACTTACTAATCAGACCAGTTACATTTTCCTCCAAATCATTTATATATACTACAAAGAGCAAAGGTCCCAGCACTGATCCCTGTGGAACACCACTGGTCACAGCCCTCCAATTAGAAAAGCATCCCTCCATTGCTACCCTCTGCCTTCTATGGCCTAGCCAGTTCTGTATCCACCTTGCCAGTTCACCCCTGATCCCGTGTGACTTCACCTTTTGTACTAGTCTACCATGAGGGACCTTGATAAAGGCCTTACTGAAGTCCATATAGACAACATCTACTGCCCAACCTGCATCAATCATCTTAGTGACCTCCTCGAAAAACTCTATCAAGTTAGTGAGACACGACCTCCCCTTCACAAAACCGTGCTGCCTCTCACTAATACGTCCATTTGCTTCCAAATGGGAGTAGATCCTGTCTCGAAGAATTCTCTCCAGTAATTTCCCTACCACTGAAGTAAGGCTCACCGGCCTGTAGTTCCCGGGATTATCCTTGCTACCCTTCTGAAACAAAGGAACAACATTGGCTATTCTCCAGTCCTCCGGGACATCCCCTGAAGACAGCGAGGATCCAAAGATTTCTGTCAAGGCCTCGGCAATTTCCTCTCCAGCCTCCTTCAGTATTCTGGGGTAGATCCCATCAGGCCCTGGGGACTTATCTACCTTAATATTTTTTAAGACACCCAACACCTCGTCTTTTTGGATCACAATGTGACCCAGGCTATCTACACCCCCTTCTCCAGACTCAACATCTACCAATTCCTTCTCTTTGGTGAATACTGATGCAAAGTATTCATTTAGTACCTCGCCCATTTCCTCTGGCTCCACACATAGATTCCCTTGCCTATCCTTCAGTGGGCCAACCCTTTCCCTGGCTACCCTCTTGCTTTTTATGTACGTGTAAAAAGCCTTGGGATTTTCCTTAACCCTATTTGCCAATGACTAACCCTATTTGCCAATGATTCATCCCACTGTTCTCCTGCTTTTCCCCAATTCTCCTCCCCTCAAGATGCTGACTCTCTGGTACAGTTTCACTCTCACCTATTGTCTTCCCCAATATGTCACCCAAGTGTCTAAATCTTATCCTTAAGTTAACAAACTGTTTTGCTCAGGGGAGGAGAGGCATGGTGGTGCAGTAGTTAGCACTGCTACCTCATGGCGCCAAAAAACGTTTGCATATTCTCCCCGTGTCTGCTTGGGTCTCATCTCCACAACCCAAAGATGTGCAGAGTAGCTGGATTGGCCACGCTAAATTGCCCCTTAATTGGAAAATTAATTTTCCAATTGTTTCCAGTGGTTAGCACTGCTGCCTATGACACTGAGGACCCAGGACCGATCCCGTCCCTGGGTCACAGTGCATGTGAAGTTTGCCCATTCTCCCTGTGCCTACCTGGGACTCACCCCCACAACTCAAAAAGATATGCAGGGTGGGTGAATTGGCCAAGCTAATTTTGCCCCTTCGTTGGAAAAAAAGAATTGGGTACTCTAAATTTATATTAAAAGTTGGAAAATAAATTAATTGGGTACTTTAATTTTTTTTAAATTTATCCAAAGTTACTTTGTGCCAGGGTGGGGTTACTTCCTCGCTTTTCATCCCAGTCCCTGGAATTTGGAGACTGGGCTCAGTATGGGTAATGGCAACCGGGGCTCCCACAATCCCGCGCGCTTGAGAAACCGCTTTATCCGCAGCGCTGGTGGAGAGCACGGGACTGCGCATGTCCAAGGAAGAGGTCAGTTGCATACACAGAAAAAGGCTATTCCATTGGGCATGTGGTCTGCTCTTCTTGAGGTCAAAAGTGCTTCCGTGGCCACGTGACATGGTGCCCTGCGTCTTTAAGCGGCTGGCAACCAATGGGAAGAGTCGAACGACCGGAAGGACTCTGCTCCTCCGCCAATCAGAGCTCCCCCATTGTCTCAATTCGGAAGCTGGACATGGAGGTTTCTGCCGGGCAAAGCTGTTGTTCCTCGAATGCTGAATGAGCTTGAACTTCACACAGATTAAAACTTCCTCCTGTATCCAACATCTAGGAGTAAAACTTTATTTTCTCCCCCTTTCCATTTCTTTTCTAATTCTGATCTGCAATTGGTCACTTGCAGCAAATGAAGAGAAAGGAAGTGAATTCAGGGAGAGTGCAGACTCTGGAAAGCTTGGCACAGGTCTCTCTGTCTGTGAAATACATTGACATCCTTTGCTCCCTCATCTTCACACCTTTATTTGTCTGGCAAAAAGGATGGTCTCTTTCCTAAAGTTCACAATTAAAGGGCTGGTTTCCCCAGGTGAAGGCTGAACATGAGGGTCACGGGGAACAGGTTGGAAAATGGACTGAAAGTTAAGATGAGGAGCGAATTCTTCACTCGAGGATGTGGTGAACCTTTGGAATTCCCTCCCCCAGAGGACTGTGGACCCTCAGTCATTAAGTATTTTCCAGATTGAGATTGATAGGTTTCAAGATGTTGATGTCACCAAGGGAAATGGGGAATAGTGTGGGGAAATGGTGCTGAGCTAGATCGGCCATTGAGCTCATTACAGGGTTGAGCAAGTTCAATGGGCCAAATAGCCGGCTGTAACTCCCATTTGTTATGATCTCTGTGTTAAGGACAGGAAGCCGTGAGCGTGAATCTGTCAATCAGCATCTTCAGAATTGGGAGGGTGAATATTAGTACAGCAGAGTGAGAATGGAGGGAGAGTGTGTGGGACGGAGATGTACAGCTTTTGGGGAATGAGTGTTCAGAAATTCTGTTCTGAGTTTCTATCCTGTGCTGACAGTGTTGTCTTTTGTAAAAAAAAAATCTAGAATATTAAAAGAGGAATTATAGCCAGAAATCTCAAACATCATGGGCAAAATTCTCCGGAAACGCCGCGATGTCCGCCGACTGGCGCCCAAAACAGCGCAAATCAGTTGGGCATCGCGCTGCCCCAAAGGTGCCGAATGCTCCGCATCTTTGGGGGCCGAGCCCCAACCTTAAGGGGCTAGGCCGGCGCCGGACGAATTTCCGCCCCGCCAGCTGGCGGAAAAGGCCTTTGGTGCCCCGCCAGCTGTCGCGGAAATGACATCTCCGGGCGGCGCATGCGCGGGAGCGTCAGCGGCTGCTGACGGCATTCCCGCGCATGCGCAGTGGAGGGAGTCTCTTCCGCCTCCGCCATGGTGGAGACCGTGGCGGAGGCGGAAGGGAAAGAGTGCCCCCATGGCACAGGCCCGCCCGCGGATCGGTGGACCCCCCTGGGCCAGATCGCCCCGCGCCCCCCCCAGGACCCCGGAGCCCACCCGCGCCGCCTTGTCCCACCAGTAAGGTAGGTGGTTTAATCTACGCCGGCGGGACAGGCATTTTAGCGGCGGGACTTCGGCCCATCCGGGCCGGAGAATCGCGGGGGGTTGCCCGCCAACCGGCGCGGCGCGATTCCCGCCCCCGCCGAATATCCGGTGGTGGAGAATTCAGCAACTGGCGGGGACGGGATTCACGCCAGGCCCCGGCGATTCTCCGACCCGGCGGGGGGTCGGAGAATCTCGCCCCATGTCTTGATCTGCCAGAGTCACTTGATTCCTTGGGGAACACACACCCGAGAGTGTTCCAGAGCACTGACTGTGGAAAGAGCTTTAACCAGACACGCAGCCTGACAAAACATCGCAGCACTCAACAGGGCGAGACTGCTCATGTGCTCTCTGTATGGGTAAGGCTTCAATTGTCTAACCTGGAGAGACACTAGGAGACCCAAAATATGGAGAAACAGTGGAAATGCTGGAACTGTGGGAAGAGATACATAGCCCCATCTGCACTGGAAGTTCATCGACGCATTCACACTGCGGAGAGGCCATTCAGCTGCACTCTTTGTGGGAAAGGATTCAGTCAGTCATTCACCCTGCAGACACACCAGCGTGTTCACACTGGGGAGAGACCGTTCACCTACTCTCAGTGTGGGAATGGATTCACTCAATTATCCAGCCTGCAGAGGCACTACTGGGATCACACTGGCGAGAGGCCATTCATCTGCTCTCAATGTGGGAAGGGATTCAATCAATTATCCAGCCTGACATCCCACCAGCGAGTTCACAGGAGGGAGAGACCGTTCACCTGCTCTCAGTGTGGGAAGGGATTCTGTGTTTCCTCGTACCTGCTGAGACACCAACAAGTTCACAATTGATTACAGGGGTTGGATTCTGCTGCTATTGTTTCTGCTCTCAATTACATCCAGGACTGTATTTTGTTCATTCTGAGTTGGTCAATGGGGAGGGTCGGAGGGTTTCTTTCTGCTGGACTGGCCTTCTCACGACTGATGCGCTTGAGCCTTGTGGCAAATTTCATGAGGATCACAGAGTGAAAGGGTGTTTGGAAGGTAGATGACAGATAGTTCCTGTTTCTGTTTGGAACCCCTAAAGAATGCAGGTTTAGATGAAGATAGGCTATGGTAGTTACATGGTTCTGTCTCAGAACGAAACTGTCAAGCTATGAGGGGCAAGTTGATTGGGAACTTACAATAAAATGTGTAATGATACACAGGCAATCGCATTTAAGGAATTATCACATATTTATATAAATATAGATTCCTTTCAGAAACAAAAATCCAACAGGAAAAGTGACGCAACCGTGGCTAACAAGAAAAATTAAAGATTCCACTGGTTAAAGGAAGAGGCTCATTGATAGATTACAGATTTATTGCTTCACTGATTTATTGGTACCTTTAAGAATGAATGCAGTATAATTCTTAAATTCAGTATACATACAGACAGAAAATGGAATATCCACAAGGCAAAGTCATTGTTTCAGATAAAAATATGAGAATTGCTGCACAGGAACTTAATTATGTGTCAGAATCTAACACTGTTTCAAGAAAAGTTGCATAAAAGCCCTCGTAGTGAATAAACCATTGTTCTACAAATACATTTAGTAATGAAAACGAATTGCAGCCTCAGCAACACAAACATTTACAAAATGTAGCAAAGCCTTAGCAACAAGCAACGTTAATGCAGAACACCTCATCTTCAGAGGATTGGTACACGTGGCGGGAGCATGTAGATATTTAATTAATTTGATAGACATTAATGAATCTTAAGTCATGACCAATGCCTGGGTAACAAATCATGCTACAAGTGACAGAGAGTTTTTTGAATAAATCAGGAAGCCTCAGCTGAGAATTTGAAACCAATAAGGGGTTAGACCATTGATGAGAATTTGATTTATTTTTACGTAAGAGAATCAAGGTGGATAATTAACAATAAAGTTGTATTTTTGGACACCTCCAATCAACCAGATCTTCGGCTCATTTTTGAAGATAAAATAGATCTCATCGCTCACAAAATGGCCAAAATAAGTGTAACCCTGAGGATTGGAAACTTGTTTTAGAATTCAGCAAAGGAGGATCAAGAAACTCATAAAGAGAAAATAGAATACGAGAGCAAACTGGCTAGAAACATTTTCCTTTATAATGTGAAAAGGACAAGTGGGAGGAGGAGCTGGGATAGAGGATGGTCTATGGGCAGACATGTTGAGTAGAGTCAACACGTCCACAACATGTGCCAGGCTCAACCTGGTACAATTTAAGGTTGTTCACCGGGCTCACATGACACTGGCCCAGATGAGCAGATTCTTTGGTGTGGAGGACAGGTGCGCAAAATGTGCGGGAGGACTGGCGAACCATGTCCACATGTTTTGGACATGTCCAAAGCTGAGGGGATTTTGGCAGGGGTTTGTGGAAGTCATGTCCATGGTGTTAAAAATATGTGTGGCACTTGAGTCCAGAGGTGGTTATTTTCGGGGTGTCAGAAGACCCGGGAATCCAAGAGGAGAAAGAGGCAGACGTTCTGGCCTTGGTTCCCTGGTAGCCCGGAGATGGATACTATTAGCATGGAGGGACTCAAAGCCCCCGAAGTTGGAGACCTGGCTATCGGACATGGCTAGCTTTCTCTGTTTGGAGAAAATCAAGTTTGCCTTGAAAGGGTCTCTGTTAGGGTTCGCCCGGAGGTGGCAACCGTTCATCGACTTCTTTGCTGGAAGTAAATCGTCAGCAGACGTGGGGGGCGGGGGGGGGGGGGGTGTTTAGATTAGAGTAGGGGGTCAATAAGGCTTTTGCACAATGTTTATGGTTTCATGTATATTGTTTATTTGGTTGTTGTTACTATACCAAAAATATCTCAATAAAATGCTTTTTTTTTTTTAAAGTGAAAAGGAAAAGATTAGCAAAGACCAATGTGGGTCCATTCCAGGCAGAGACAGGAGAGTTTATAATGGGGAATAAGGAAATGGCAGAGAAACTAAACAATGTGTGCCTGTCTTCATGGAGGACATGAAATCGGCCCAAAAACACAAGAGAACCAAGTGACTAGTAAGCACGAGGAACTGAAGCAGATTAGTATTAGTGAAAAAGTAGTGCTGGAGAAATTAATGTGGTTCAAAGTTAATAAATCCCCAAAAGCTGATGCTCTACATCCCAGAGTGTTGAAAGAGGTGGCTGTAGAGATAGTGGATACATTGGTGATCATCTTTCAAAATTCTATAGATTCTGGAATGGTTCCTGCAGAATGGAAGGTGGTAAATGTAACCCCAATATTTAAGGAAGGAGAGAGAAAATGGGGAACCACAGACCCATTAGCCTGACATCAGTAGGAGGGAAAATGCTACAATCTATTATAAAGGATGTGAGAACGTACGGATTAGGAGCTGGAGTAGGCCACTCGGCCCCTCGAGCCTGCTGCACCATTCAATACGTTCACGGCTGATCTGATTGTAACCTCAACTCCACATTCCCGCTAATCCCCCGATAACCTTTCACCCCCTTGCCTATCAAGATTCTATCCAGCTCTGCCTTCAAAATATTCACAGACTCTGCTTCCACTGCCCTTTGAGGAAGAGAGTTCCAAAGACTCCCAAGAGAAAAAAGTTCTCCTCTGTCTTAAATGGGCAAGTTATTACTTTTAAAGTGACTCCAATTTCTATATTCTCCCTCAAGAGGAAACATCCTTTCCACATCCACTCTGTCAAGGCCCCTCAGGATCTTATACGGTTCAATCAAGTCACCTAAACTCCATCGGACACTAGCCCAGCGTGTCCAATCGTTCCTCATAAGACCAGCCTCCAATTCCAGGTATGAGTCCAGTAAACCTTCTCTGAACTGCTTCCAACACATTTACATCATTTCTTAAATGAGAGCAATACTGTACGCAGTGCTCCAGATGTGGTCTCACCAATGTCCTGTATAACTGAAGCATAACCTCCCTACTTTTGTATTCAATTCCCCTCACAATAAACAATAACATTCTATTAGCTTTCCTAATTACTTGCTGTACCTGTATACTCGCCTTTTGTGATTCAGGCTCTCGGACACCCTCTGAATCTCAGAGCTCTGCAATCTCTCACCATTTGGATAATAAGCTTTTTTTAATTCTTCTGGCCAACTTCACATTTTCCCACATTATTCTCCATTTGGCAGGTCTTTTCCCACTCACGTAACATATCTATATCACTTTGTAACCTCCTTATGTCCTCTTCACAATTTACTTTCCTACCTATCTTTACATCATCGAAGCTGGAGTTGGCCATTCAGCCCATCGAGCCTGCTCCACCATTCAATATGATCATGGCTGATTATCCACTTCAATGTCTTTTTCCCCACACTGTCCCCATATCCCTTTGTGTTATTGGTAATTAGAAATCTGTCAGTTGGGTGGCACAATGGGTAGCACTGCTGTCTCACGGCACCAAGAACCTGGGTTCGATCCTGGCCCCAGTCACTGTCCGTGTGGAGTTTGCACATTCTCCTCGTGTCTTGTGGGTCTCAACCCCACAACCCAATTAGATGTGCAGTGGAGGTGAATTGGCCACGCTACACTGCCCCTTAATTGGAAAAAAATAATTGTGTACACTTAAATTTATTAAGCAAACAAACAGCCGGGAGAAGGAGCACCGTCTTGTGGTCCAATTTTCCAAAGTGTGGTCCGGGGATGGATCATCAGTAGCAGTGGTCAAGGATGTCGGGGTCCCTGTCGGGACAGGAGATGTGTTGGTGGAATTTTGGCAGTACACTCTTGAGGTTGGCCTGGTTAAAGTCCCCGGCCACGATGAACAGGGCCGCCGGGTATTTCATTTCATTGTTATTTATAGCGATGTACAATTCATCAAGCGCCTTCTTCACTTCCGCCTGGGGTGGGATGTAGACCACTGTGATAATGGCAGAAGTGAACTCCGTGGAAGGTATTTTGGATGAGACTTCACAGTCAGGTATTCCAGGTCCGGGGAGCAGTAGTTCGCCAGGGTCGCCACATCTGAGCACCAGGAGTTGACGAGGAGACAAACCCCTTCACCCACTCCATGTTCAGTCCTGGATGTGATTAACAGCAGGAATAACAGCAGAATTTAACCGGTCATCACTTGTGAACCTTTTGGTGTCTCAGCATGTTGGATGACTGAGTGAATCCCTCCCCACAGTGAGAGCAGGTGAATGGCTTCTTTCCTGTATGAACTCGCTGGTGTGTCAACAAGGCAGATGAATCACTAAATCTCTTCCCACAATCAGCACGGTAGCATGCTTTATAAAGCATTAGTTAGGCCCCATTTAGAATACTGTGAGCAATTTTGGGCCCTACACCTCAGGAAGGACATACTGGCACTGGAGCGGGTCCAGCGGAGAGTCACACGGATGATCCCAGGAATGGTAGGCCTAACATACAAGGAACGTCTGAGGATCCTGGGATTATATTCATTGGAGTTTCGGAGGTTGAGGGGAGATCTAATAGAAACTTACAAGATAATGAATGGCTTAGGGACGTAGGGAAGTTGTTTCCATTACCAGGGGAGACTAGGACCCGGGGGCACAGCCTTAGAATAAAAGGGAGTCACTTTAGAACAGAGATGAGGAGAAATTTCTTCATCCAGAGAGTGGTGGGTCTGTGGAATTCATTGCCACAGAGGGCGGCGGAGGCCGGGACGTTGAATGTCTTTAAGACAGAAGTTGATAAATTGCTGGTTTAGCTAGGGGCTGGTTTAGCTCACTGGGCTAAATCGCTGGCTTTTAAAGCAGACCAAGGCAGGCCAGCAGCACGGTTCGATTCCCGTACCAGCCTCCCCGGACAGGCGCTGGAATGTGGCGACTAGGGGCTTTTCACAGTAACTTCATTGAAGCCTACTCGTGACAATAAGCGATTTTCATTTCATTTCATTTCAAATTCTTGATTTCTCGAGGAATTAAGGGCTATGGAGAGAGAGCGGGTAAATGGAGTTGAAATCAGCCATGATTGAATGGTTGAGTGGACTCGATGGGCCGAATGGCCTTACTTCCGCTCCTATGTCTTATGGTGGTTAGCACAATTGCTTCACAGCTCCAGGGTCCCAGGTTCGATTCCCGGCTTGGTTCACTGTCTGTGCGGAGTCTGCACGTTCTCCCCGTGTGTGCGTGGGTTTCCTCCCACAGTCCAAAGATGTGCAGGTTAGGTGGATTGGCCATGCTAAATTGCCCTTAGTGTCGGGTGGGGGTTATGGGGATAGGGTGGAGATGTGGGCTTGGATAGGGTGCTCTCTCAAAGAGCCGGTGCAGACTCGATGAGCTGAATGGCCTCCTTCTGCACTGTAAATTCTATGATCAGAGCAGGTGAATCAACTCTCCCCGGTGTGAACTCGCTGGTGTCTCCGCAATGTGGATGATGTTTGAAATCTCTTTGTGGAGTGAGAGCAGCTAAACGGTCTCTCCTCATTGTGAATGCGCTGGTGTTCCATCAGTATCCAAGAGCTTTTAAACCCACTCCCACAGTCGGAGCATTTAAAGGGTCTCTCATTGGTGTGAGTGACAATGTGGTTCAGCAAGTGATGACCGAGTGAATCTTTTCCCAGTCGGAGAGGTGAACGGGCTCTCCCCAGTGTGGCCTTGCTTGTGTTTCATCAGGTTGGATGAAGTTCTAAAGCTCCTTGTGCAGTGAGAGCAGCTGAACGGTCTCTCCTCAGTGTGAATGCGCTGGTGGGACATCAATCGCTGTGAGCTTTTGAAACCCCTTCTGCAGTCAGAGCATTTAAAGGGCCTGCTCTTGGTGTGAGTGACATTGTGGCTCAGCAGGTTGGATAATTGAGTGAATCCCTTATCACACACAGTGCAAGTGAATGGCCTCTCCCCAGTGTGAACCCGCTGGTGTGTCTGCAGGTGGGATAACCGAGTGAATCCCTTATCACACCCAGTGCAGGCGAATGGCCTCTCCCCGGTGTGAACTCTCTGGTGTCTCTGCAGGTGGGATAACCGAGTGAATTCCTTCCCACAGTCCGAGCAGATGAACGGCCTCTCCCCAGTGTGAACTCGTTCGTGTCTCCGCAGATTGCCAATGTCAGTGAATCCTTTTTCACACTGAGAGCAGGTGAACGGCTTCTCTCCAGTGTGACTGCGTTGATGCCTTGCCAGCTCATGCGGGGCTGTGAATCCCTTCCCACACACAGAGCAGGTGAACGGTCTCTCTCCATTGTGACTGCGTTGATGCCTTTCCAGCCCGTACGGGCCTTTGAATCCCTTCCCACAGTCCTCACATTTCCATGGTTTCTCCATGGTCTGGGTGATCTTGAGTCTCACCACGTTGGACCATCAGTTGAAGCCTTGTCCACAGAACACGTGTACAGGCTCTCCCTGATGTGAATGGTGTAATATGTTTTCAGACTGTGTCACTGGTTCAAGCACTTTCCACAGTCAGTGCTCTGTAACAGTCTCACACGGGTGTGTGTGTGTGTCTCAGTGCTTTTCCAGACACACTGATGTTCAAAATCTCTTGAAGCAGACAGAATAGACAAACATTTCTCCTTCTAGATTCAAAGGCCGATGATATTCGATTCCCAAGAATTGAGTGACTCAGTCAGTTCTTGACGTGATATTTAGTTTGAGATATCGGCCTCAAACGCCTCTCGTTCTAACTTCCTGCAAAAAGATTTTACAAAAGTGATCACTGTCAGTGCAGAATAAGAAATTCAGAACAGACAATTCTAGTTTCTAGCAAACATTCTTTGCTCTCTCTCTTACCCTCAAATGCTCTAAATCTCCATTCCACACACTCTCCCTCCACTCTCACTCTGCTGTATCTAATATTCACTCTCCCAATTCTCCTAATAATAATCTTTATTATTGTTACAAGTAGGCTTACATTAACACAGCAATGAAGTTACTGTGAAAAGCCTTTGGTCGCCACACTCCGGCACCTGTTTGGGTACACAGAGGGAGAGTTTAGAATGTCTAAATCACCTAACAAGCACGTCGTTCGGGACTTGTGGGAGGAAACCAGAGCACCATGGAAGAAACCCATCACTCCCGGAGTGATGTCCTGGAGCTGAGATGATTGACCTTCAACCACCATTGTCCTTTGTGCCAGGTATGACTCCAACCAACGCAAAGTATTCCCTCAGATTCCCATTGACTCCAGTTTAGCTAAGGCTCCTTGATGCCATACTCAGTCAAATGCTGCCTTGATGTCAAGGACAGTCACTCTCATCTCACCTCTGACATTCAGCTCTTTCGTCCATGTTTGGACCAAGGCTGTAATGAGGTCAGGAGATGAGTGACACTGGCAGAACCAAAACGGAGCGTCCATGAGCAGGTTATTGCTAAGTAAGTGCCACTTGATAGCACTGTTGATGACTCCTTCCATCACTTTGCTGATGATGGAGAGTATTCCGACAAGGAATTCATTAGTTGGGTTTGATTTGTCCTGTTTACTGTTCCCTTTAATGTCAACCTTTAAATGTGAACATTCGGAAACAGTAAGAAGTCTTACAACACCAGGTTAAAGTCGAACAGGTTTGTTTCAAACACTAGCTTTCGGAGCACTGCTCCTTCCTCAGGTGAATGAAGAGATATGTTCCAGAAACATATGTATAGACAAATTCAAAGATGCAAGACAATACTTAGAATGCGAGCATGAAATGAAAATGAAATGAAAATCGCTTATTGTCACAAGTAGGCTTCAATTAAGTTACTGTGAAAAGCCCCTAGTCGCCACATTCCGGCACCTGTTCGGGGAGGCTGGTACGGGAATTGAACCGTGCTGCTGGCTTGCTTGGTCTGCTTTAAAAGCCAGCGATTTAGCCCAGTGTGCTAAACCAGCCCCTTTGCAGTTAATTAAGTGTTTCCATATCCAGAGATAGGGGTAACCCCAGGTTAAAGAGGTGTGAATTGTCTCAAGCCAGGACAGTTGGTAGGATTTCACAAGCCCAGGCCAGATGGTGGTGGATGAATGTAATGCCACATGAATCCCAGGTCCCAGTTGAGGCCGCACTCATGTGTGCAGAACTTGGCTATAAGTTTCTGCTCGTTGATTCTGCGTTGTCGCGCGTCCTGAAGGCTGCCTTAGAGAACGCTTACCCGGAGATCAGAGGCTGAATGCCTTTGACTGCTGAAGTGTTCCCCGACTGGAAGGGAACATTCCTGCCTGGTGATTGTCGCGTGATGTCCGTTCATTCGTTGTCACAGCGTCTGCATGGTCTCGCCAATGTACCATGCTTCGGGACATCCTTTCCTGCAGCGTACGAGGTAGACAACATTGGCCGAGTCGCACGAGTATGTACCGCGTACCTGGTGGGTGGTGTTCTCACGTGTAATAGTGGTATCCATGTCGATGATCTGGCACGTCTTGCAGAGATATATATCACCATTACATGTTCTCACGTGCAATGGTGGTATCCATGTCGATGATCTGGCACGTCTTGCAGAGATATGTATGTTTCTGGAACATAGCTCTTCATTCACCTGAGGAAGGAGCAGTGCTCCGAAAGCTAGTATTTGAAACAAACCTGTTGGACTTTAACCTGGTGTTGTAAGACTTCTTACTGTGCTCACCCCAGTCCAACGCCGGTATCTCCACATCCTTAGGAAAGAGACCATCCTTTTAGCCAGACAAATAAATGTGTCAAGCTGAGGGAGCAAAGGATGTCAATGTCTTGAAGAGAGAGAGAGACCTGGGCCAAGCTTTCCAGAGTCTGCAGCCTCCCTGGATTCACTTCCTTTCCCTTCAGTTGGTGCAAGTGACCAATTGAAGGTCAGAATAAGAAAATAAATGGGGGAGAAAATTAAGCGTTTTACTCACAGATGTTGGAGACAGAGTCTGTGTGCAGCTCAAGCTCATTCAGGGTTGGAGGAACAACAGCTTTGCTCGGCAGAAACCTCCATGTCCAGCTTTCGCATTGAGACAATGGGGAGCTCTGATTGGCGGAGGAGCAGAGTCCTTCCGGTCCTCCAATCTTCCCAATCTGACCTCAGCTGTCAGGTCAGCGGCGTGGTGCTCCCCTGCACATGCGCAGCTTCCCCTCTCTTTTCGACATGCGCTGTCCCGGGTCAGGGGAGAGGGATTTCACCAACACATGCGCAGCTTTCCCTCTCCGTTAGACATGCGCATTCCCGTGCCGGGGTGGGGGAAGGAGCGATCACCGAGCGGCTTCTTGCTCTAGCCGGAGTTCTCAGCTGGTTGCTTGGAAACCGTCTCGAGTATCTGTCGGGGGAGGGGGAACAAAGAGTGTGGGCGGGGCTCCCGTGTCCGCGCGCCGGGCGGGTGCGCGCTAATGCAGTGACGTCACAGCGAAGCGAATTTATTCCGATTGGTTGATTTAGGACGAGCTCCTTTATGATGTCACAATGTGGAGGTTGGACAATGAGCTTCAGACTAAAACTTCCTTCTCTGGGCAACATCTGGGAACATCAATGTCTCCCCCTTTCATCAGGTCATAAGATTTCGGAGCAAAACTAGGCCATTTGGCCCATCGAGTCTGCCCCACCAGGATCTCATCCTGGCCTTAACTCGACAGTCCTGCCACTTCTCCATAACCCATCAACACAGTACCAATTAAAAACTCCTAAATTTACTCACTGTCCCAGCTCCACCGCACTCTGGAGTAGTGAATTCCACAGATTCACAGCCCTTGGGAGAGGCAGTGTTTCCTCAACTCTTAGAATTTGCTACCTCTTTTTAAAAATAATCTTTATTGTCACAAGTTGGCTTACATTAACACTGCAATGAAGTTACTGTGAAAAGCCCCAACAGTAACACCACCTAACTTTTTTTTGACAAACAATTTTATTAAGACATTTTGGCACAATAAACAACAATAATATAAAACAGTGTGCAAAAAAACAATCGTTATAGTGCAAGAAACCCAGCTCCCCTCCCACAAGGACCAGCCTAAGTACCCCCCTAACCTACATTACCCTAACCCCGCCCCCCGCTGACGATTAATTTTCCGCGAAGAAGTTGATAAATGGTTGCCACATCCGGGCGAACCCATACAGCTTTCATCCAGACCGAGAAAGCCTGCCATATCTGATAGACAGGCCTCCGACTTCGGAGGTTTTGAGTACCTCCATCCCAGCAGAATTCGTCGCCGGACTACCAGGGAAGCAAAGGCCAAAACGTCAGCCTCTCTCTCCCCCTGGACTCCCGGGTCCTCCGAAATCCCCAAAATAGCCACCTCTGGACTCCTCACCACCCCTGTTTTCAGTACACAGGACATAACATCCGCGAACCCCTGCCAATACCCCCTGAGTTTTGGACATGCCCAAAACATGTGGACATGTTTCGCCGGCAGCCCTCCCGAACATCTGGCGCACCTGTCCTCCAATCCGAAAAATTTACTCATCCGGGCCACTGTCAAGTGGGCCCAGTGGACGACCTTAAATTGAATCAGGCTGAGCCTGGCGCATGTTGTGGTCGTGTTCACCCTACTCAACGCCTCCACCCATAAGCCCTCTTCTATCTCACCTCCAAGGTCCTCTTCCCACTTAAGCTTCAGCTCCTCGGTCTGACTCCTCCGCTCCCATAAGTTCTTTATATATATCCGAGACCCTCCCCTCCCCCACCCATCCACTGGACACTACCCTGTCCTGGATACCCCTGAGTGGCAGGCGTGGGAAGGACTGAATCTGCGCAGAAAGTCCCGCACCTGCAGGTACCTGAACTCATTCCCTCTCGCCAGCCCAAATTTCTCCTCTAACGCCCTCATGCTCGGGAAGCTCCCTTCCAAGAATAAATCCCCCATCCTCTCAATCTCAGCCCTCTGCCATGCTCAGAACCCACTGTCCATATTCCCTGGGGCAAACCGGTGATTATTGCAAATTGGGGACCAAACCGATGCTCCCATTCCCCCCATGTGCCTTCTCCATTGGCCCCAGATCCACAATGTCGCTACCACTATGGGGCTCGTGGAGTACCGTGCTGGTGGGAGTGGCAGGAGCGCTGTAACCAGGGCTGCCAAATTGGTCCCCCTGCACAAAGCGGCCTTCATTCGCTCCCAATCCGACCCCGCACCCACCATCTACTTCCTTATCATAGCTATGTTGCTGCGGTGCTGAGGACCCGGGTACAAATCCCGGCCCTGGGTCATTGTCCGTGTGGAGTTTGCATATTCTCCCCATGTCTCGTGGGTTTCACCCCCACAACCCAAAGATGTGCAGGTTACGTGGATTGGCCACGCTAAATTGTCGCTTAATTGGAAAATTAAAAAAATAATTGGGTACTCAAAATTTTTTTATTTTTTAAATAATCATATTGGCCGCCCAGTAGAAATTACTGAAGTTTGGCAGCGCCAGCCCCCTTCCCCTCTGATCCTCTCGAGCATCACCCTCTTCACCCGCAGGGACTTTCCCGCCCACACAAATCCCATAATCATTTTATTAACCTTCTTGAAAAAAGAACGCGGAATGAAAATGGGGAGACACTACAAGATGAACAGGAATCTCGGGAGGATTGTCATTTTAACTGTCTGCACTCTCCCCGCTAGTGTCAGTGGGAGCACATCCCACCTCCGGAACTCAGCCCTCATTTGCTCCACCAACCGAGACAAGTTCAACTTGTGCAGACAGCTCCAGTCCCGCGCCACCTGTATCCCTAAGTATCTAAAACTGTCCCCCACTAACGTGAACGGCAGCCCCCTCAACCTACCCTCCTGGCCCCTCACCTGGACTACAAACAACTCATTCTTTGTCATGTTTAGTTTGTACCCCAACAACCAGCCGAATTCCTTCAGGATTCCCATAATCTCACCCATCCCAGCCACTGGATCCGTGATGTATAGGAGCAGGTCGTCAGCGTACAATGAAACTCTGTGTTCCACACCTACCCCCGTACCAGCCTCTTCCAGCCCCTAGAGGCTTTTAGGGCAATTGCCAGCGGCACTATTGCTACCGCAAACAGCAGTGGGGAGAGGGGACACACCTGCCTTGTCCCACGGTACAGTCTGAAATAGTCAGATGTCGTCCTGTTCATCCTCATACTCGCCTCTGGAGCCTGGTACAACAGTCTGACCCAGTCGATAAAGCCCTCCCCGAACCAAAAACGTCCCAGCACCTCCCATAGATAGTCCCACTCAACCCGGTCGAAAGCCTTCTCAGCATCCATTGCCACAAGTACCTCTACCTCCTTACTCTCCGGGGCATCATAATCACATTCAGCAGCCTTCTTAGGATGGCCACCAGCTGCCTGTCCTTGACTAACTCGGTTTGATCTTCCATAATGACGTCTGGCACACAGTCCTCAATCCTAGCCGCCAAGGGCTTGGCCAGAATTTTAGCATCTACGTTGAGCAGAGAGATCAGCTTATAGGACCCACATGCCTCCAGGTCTTTGTCCAGTTTCAATATCAGCGAGATGGTGGCCTGTGACATCATTGGGGGTAACACCCCTCGGTCTCGTGCCTCATTAAAAACGCTAGCCAGCACCGGCCCCACTATCTCGGAGAATTTTATGAAACTCCACCGGATACCCATCCGGCCCTGGGGCTTTACCTGATTGCATGGCCCTCAAGCCCACCAATATTTCTGAAGTCCTGATCGGGTCCCCAACCAGTCTACCAATCCCCAATCCCCTTCCCACTTTTGGGAAGGTCAGTTCATCCAGAAAGCGTCTTATCCCCTCCCGCCCCAGGAGTTCTGAGGATTAAAGCTTGCTATAGAAATCCCTGAACACCTTGTTCAGCCCCGCCGAATCCCCTACCAAGTTTCCTGCCCTGTCCGTCCTGTCCCTATGTGCTCTGATCGAAATCAGCTCCCCTCTCACCACAGCCTTCAGCGCTTCCCAGAGCACCACCGCTGAGACTTCCCCTGTGTCATTGACGTACAGGTAGTTTTGCATACATTTCCTCACCCTCTCACACCGCCTCGTCAGCCAACAAACCGACCTCCAGCCTCCATTGAGGGCACTGAAAACTTTCCTTGCAGACCTGCAGATCAACCCAGTGTGGGGCATGGTCCGAAATAGCGATCGCCGAATATTCTACATCCGTCACCCCCGCTAACAAATCTCTGCTCATGATGAAAAGATCAATTCGGGAATACACCTTATGAATATGTGAATAGAACAAAAACTCCTCCCCCGTCACCCGTCACCCCCCCCCCCCTCTACCATCTCCAGAAGCCTTTTTTGTTGGTCCTTCAACCTCTCCATCTCCGCCTCCACCACCGTTTGGTGATCCTCCTGCTCCTCCAGCGCCTTTTCCAGCTTCTGGATCGTACGATCCTGGGCATCCAGCCTGTGCTCAGGGCCCTCGATATACTTCTGAATCGGGTCTATACTGTTCCGCTGCAAAGCATTAAAGCCCTCATGAATGACCTTCAACAGATGCTCCGTTGTTGGCTGGGCTGTCTGCATTAAGGGTCCAGACGTCGGCCATATTGTCCTCAGCAGCAGCTTGTACACTGCCCTTGTTTGCCCACTTCTTCAACTGTTTGCGATTCTTTCTGCTTCTTAATTCCATACACCTGTGTCTGGAGTCAGTGCCTGAGTGCCTATGCCTTCCGAACTAGCACTCAAAAGTACAAAAAAGTTGGGGGGAAAGGTCCAAAAGCACCAAATGTGTGACTTACTCCTCCATAGCCGCCCCTGGAACCTCCACCTAACCTTTTTGAACACTAAGGGCAATTTATCTTGGTCAATCCTCGTAACCTGCACATCTTTGCACTGTGGGAGGAAACCGGAGCACCCGTACAAAACCTACGCTGACGCGGGGAGAAGGTGCAGATTTCCACAGACAGTGACCGAAGCCGGAATCGAACCTGGGACCCTGGAGATGTGAAGCAACGGTGCTAACCACTGTGCTACCATGCTGCCCATCTTACCCTCAGACTATTACCTCTTGTTCTAGAATGCCTGAAAGACGTGCGGTTAGGTGAATTGAACATTCTGAATTCTCCTTCTGTGTACCCTAACAGGTGTCAGAATGTGGCGACACGGGAAGTTTCACAGTAACTTCATTGCCGTGTTTTTTTTTTTTTAAATTTAGATTACTAAATTCATCTTTTCCAATTAAGGGGCAATTTAGCGTGTTCAATCCACCTACCCTGCACAACTGTGGGTTGTGTGGACAAAACCCAGGCAAACACAGAGAGAATATGCAAATTCCACACGGACAGTGACCCAGATCTGGGATCGAACTTGGGACCTCGGCGCCGTGAGGCGGCAGAGCTAACCACTGCGTCACCGTACCGCCCCATTGCAGTGTTAATGTAAGCCGACTTGTGACAATAATAAAGATTATTAGTATTATTTTAAAATTTTAGAGTACCCAATTCATTTTTTTTCCCCAATTAAGGGGCAATTTAGCGTGGCCAATCCACCTAGCTTGCACATCGTTTTGGTTATGGGGACAAAACCAACGCAAACACGGGGAGAATGTGCAAACTCCACAGTGTCCCAGAGCTGGAATCGAACCTGGGATCTCAGTGCTGTGAGGCCGCAGTGCTAACCTCCTGCGCCACTGTGCTGCCCTCGATTATTATTGTTATTAAGAGGGAGTAGCCTCTCCAAATCTACTTTTCCTTTCCATTTCTTTTCTCATTCTGAGGGGACTTTGGTGACTTGCAGCAACTGAAGCGAAAGGAAGTTTGTATGTTGCACACATGTTGAGTTCAGTATTATAGACATATTTTTGTCTTGCAGCCTGCATGGAGATTTTCAGGCCTCTGCCCAGGACAGGAAGCAGTGAGCATGGATCTGTCAATCAGCCTGAATCAGCACCTTCTGAGATTTGGGAGGATGAATATTACGTACAGTAGAGTGAGAATGGAAACTAGAATTGTCTGTTCTCAACTTGCATTTTACAGGATATTAGACGAAGATTTGAAGAAAAAAACGTCACTTCAGGATTTGGAAGAGTCATTTGGTTTATCGGGACCTGAATATCATCAGGAAACCATCACAGCAAAAGACGCCTCTGGGGTTAAGGGCTGCCAGTCAGGCAAAGGTATAGAATGGAAGTAAACACAGGAACGAAGCATCACACTGGATTGGTTCCAGGAGAATTGAGTGACAACTTCAGCGACGTTACCATGGAGTGTGGTTGTTCATTGTGTTAAAGTAAAAGTAAGAAGTCTTACAACACCAGGTTAAAGTCCAACACTAGTCGAATCACTAGCTTTCGGAGCACTGTTCCTTAGGTGAATGAAGAGGTGGGTTCCAGAAACATAGATACAGACAAAGTCAATGATGCAAGACGATACTTTTGAATGCGAGTCTTAGCAGGTAATTAAGTCTTTACAGGTCCAGACGGAGTGATTGGAGAGAGGGATAATTACAGGTTATAAAGAGGTGCGAATTGTCTCAAGCCAGGACAGTTGGTAGGATTTTGCAAGCCTAATAATGCAGAATCGCCGAGCAGAAACTTATAGCCAAGTTCCGCACACGTGAGTACAGCCTCAACCAAGACCTTGGATTCATGTCGCATTACATTCACCCCCCCCCCCCCCCCCCCACCCCCACCCCCCAAACCATCTGCCTGGGCTTGCGAAATCCTACCAACTGTCCTGGCTGGAGACATTTCACACGTCTTTAACCTGGGGTTACCCCTCTTCCCAGTCACTCCGTCTGGACCTGTAAAGAACATTTATTATTATTTCTACTCTTGTAATATTGTACTGTAACCATGTTATATATTTTCAGTAATCTCTTACCTCAAAGTTTATCTTTGGAATTAGTTTCCTACAGGGACCAGTGGAGTCTGGGAGTCATTGAATATATTCAAGGATGAGCTAGACAGAATTATTTGTTTTATTATAAGTTCTCTGTTTTTGTTTTCAATTAAGGGTCCCTCTCCCTTGGACATGTGCAGTTCCAGACCACCCATCCACCTGGGATAGAGCAGTTTCACCAGCATGGGAGGATTGTGGGAGCTGCGCCCGCCATTACTTGTCCAGAGCCATCTCCAACCTTATGAGACTCGGATGAAAAATGAGGGGGTGGACATTGACCCCAAACTGACACAAAGTACATGTGGGTAGTCACTGGATTTGATTGTGACGCCACCCCCCTCTCACCAAAACATCTTTTTTAAATTTAAAGTACCCAATTCATGTTTTTTCCAATTAAGGGCCAATTTAGTATGGCCAATCCACCTACCCTGCACATATTTGGGTTGTGGGGATGAGACCCACACAGACACGGGGAGAATGTGCAAACTCCACACGGACAGTGACCCAGGGCCGGGATCAAACTTGGGTCCTTGGTGCCGTGAAGTTAGACAGAATTCTGATTGATGAGGGAGTTGAGGATCATGGGGAACAGGTAGGAAAATGGACTGAAAGTTAAGATGAGGAGTGAATTCTTCACTCGAAGATGTGGTGAAACTTTGGAATTTTCTACTCCAGAGGACTATGGAGCCTCATTCATCAAGTATTATCCAGATCGAGTTGATAGGTTTCGAGATGTTGAAGTCGCCAAGGGAAATGGGGAATAGTGTGGGGAAATGGTGCTGAGCTAGATCGGCCATTGAGCTCATGACAGGGTTGAGCAAGTTCAATGTGCCAAATGGTCGACTGCAGCTCCTATTTGCACTGGAAGCTCATCAGCGCATTCACACTGGGGAGAGACCATTCAGCTGCTCTCTTTGTGGGAAAGGATTCAGTCAGTCATTCACCCTGCGGAGACATCAGCGAGTTCACACTGGGGAGAAACAATTCGCCTGCTCTCAGTGTGGGAAGGGATTCACTCAATTATCCAGCCTGCAGAGGCACCAGTGGGTTCACACTGGGGAGAGGCCATTCATCTGCTCTCAGTGTAGGAAGGGATTCTGTGAATCATCCACATTGCCGAGACACCAGCAAGTTCACACTGGGGAGAGGCCGTTCACCTGCTCTCAGTGTAGCAAGGGATTGTGTTTCCTCGTACCTGCTGAGGCACCAACAAGTTCACAATTGATTACAGGGGTTGGATTCTGCTGTTATTGTTGCTCCTCAATTACATCCAGGACTGCATTTTGTTCATTCTGACAGTTGGTCAATGGGGAGGGTCGGAGGGTTTCTTTCTGCTGGACTGGCCTTCTCACGACTGATGCTTTTGAGCCTTGTGGCAAATTTCATAAGGATCACAGAGTGAAAGGGTGTTTGGAAGGTAGATGCCAGATAGTTCCTGTTTCTGTTTGGAACCCCAAAGCATGCAGGTTTAGATGAAGATAGGCTTTGGTGGTTACATGGTTCTGTCACAGAAGGAAACTGTCAAGCTATGAGGGGCAAGTTGATTGGGAACATACAATAAAATGTGTAATGATACACAGGCAATCGCATTTAAAGAATTACACATATTTATATAAAATATAGATTCCTTTCAGAAACAAAAATCCAACAGGGAAAGTGACGCAACCGTGGCTAACAAGAAAAATTAAAGATTCCATTAGGTCAAAGGAAGAGGCTCATTGATAGATTATAGGTTTATTGCTTCACTGATTTATTGGTACCTTGAAGAATCAATGCAGTATAATTCTTAAATTCAGTATACATACAGACAGAAAATGGAATATCCACAAGGCAAAGTCATTGTTTCATATAAAAATATGAGAATTGCTGTACAGCAACTTGATGTGTCAGAATCTAACACGGTTTCAAGAAAAGTTGCATAAAAGCCCTCGTAATGAATAAACCATTGTTCTACAAATACATGTAGTAGTGAAAAAGTATCGCAGCCTCAGCAACAGAAACATTCACAAAATGTAGCAAAGCCTGAGCAACAAGCAAGGTTAATGCAGAACACCTTATCTTCAGAGGATTGGTACATGTGGCAGGAACATGTAGACATTTAATTAAATTGATAGATATTAATGAATCTTAAGTAATGACCAATGCCTGGATAACAAATCATGCTCCAAGTGACGGAGAGTTTTTTGAATAAATCAGGAAGCCTCAGCTGAGAATTTGAAACCAATAAGGGGTTAGACCATTGATAAGAATTTCTTTAAGAATAAAGTTTCATGACTAAAGTTTCTTCTGTATTCATGCTTTATGAAATTATGAACCATCTATTGATTTCCTAATATTTTCTCATGTTTTTGTTTAACTCTATTATGTTTTGATGTATTATTTGATCTGCATTTTGATTTATTTTTATGCAAGAGAATCAAGGTGGATAATTAGCAATAAAGTTGTATTTTTGGACACCTCCAATCAACCAGATCTTGGTCTCATTTTTGAAGATAAAATAGATCTTATCACTCATATAGTTGCCAAAATAAGTGCAACCCTGAGGATTGGAAACTTGTTTGAGAATTCAGCAAAGGAGGATCAAGAAACTCATAATGAGTAAATAGAATGTGAGAGCAAACTGGGGAGAACTGGAAAAGCTCCAATAGGAATGTGAAAAGGGAAAGATTAGCAAAGACCAATGTGGGTCCATTCCAGGCAGAGACAGGAGAGTTTATAATGGGGAATGAGGAAATGACACAGAAACTAAACAATGTGTGTCTGTCTTAATGGTGGAAGATACAGAAATTGTCCCAAAAATATGAGACCCCCAAGGGACCAGTGAGCACGAGGAACTGAAAGAGATTAGAATTAGTGAAAAAGTAGTACTGGAGAAATTAATGTGGTTGAAAGTTAATAAATCCCCAAAAGCTGCTGCTCTACATCCCAGAGTGTTGAAAGAGGTGGCTGTAGAGATAGTGGATACATTGGTGATCATCTTTCACAATTCTATAGATTCTGAAATGGTTCCTGCAGATTGGAAGGTGGTAAATGTAACCCCAATATTTAAGGAGGGAGAGAAAAAACAGGGAACCACAGACCCATTAGCCTGACATCAACAGAAGGGAAAATGCTAAAATCTATTAGAAAGGATGTGATAACATACAAATTAGGAGCAGGAGTAGGCCACTCGGCCCCTCGAGACTGCTCCACCATTCAATAAGTTCCCGGCTGATCTGATAGTAACCTCAACTCCACATTCCCGCCGACCCCCCAATAATCTTTCACCCCCTTGATTATCAAGAATCTATTCAACTCAGTCTTCAAAATATTCAAAGACTCTGCTTCCACTGCCCTTTGAGGAAGAGAGTTCCAAAGACTCCCAACCCTCAGAGAAAAAAGTTCTCCTCTGCCTTAAATGGGCAAGTTATTACTTTTAAAGTGACTCCAATTTCTAGATCCTCCCACAAGAGGAAACATCCTTTCCACATCCACCCTGTCAAGGCCCCTCAGGATTTATGCGGTTCAATCAAGTCACCTAAACAGCCTGTCCAATCATTCCTCATAAGACCAGCCTCCAATTCCAGGTATGAGTCCAGTAAACCTTCCCTGAACTGCTTCCAACACATTGACATCATTCCTTAAATGAGAGCAATACTGTACACAGTGCTCCAGATGTGGTCTCACCAATGTCCTGTATAACTGAAGCATAACCTCCCTACTTTTGTATTCAATTCCCCTCACAATAAACAATAACATTCTATTAGCTTTCCTAATTACTTGCTGTTCCTGTATACTCGCCTTTTGTGATTCATGCTCTCAGCCACCCAGATCCCTCTGAATCTCAGAGCTCTGCAATCACGCAGCATTTAGATAATAAGCTTTTTTATACTTCTGGCCAACAAGGACAAATTTACATATTCCCACATTATTCTCCATTTGGCAGATCTTTTCCCACTCACTTAACCTATCCATATCCCTTTGTAGTCTCCTTATGTCCTCTTCACAATTTACTTTCCTACCCATCTTTATATCATCGGAGCCGGAGTTGGCCATTCAGCCCGTCGAGCCTGCTCCACCATTCAATACGATCATGGCTGGTCAACCACTTCAATGCCTTTTCCCCCACTATCCCCATATCTCTTTGTGTTATTGGGATTTAGAAATCTGTGTGTCTCTGCTTTAAACTCACTCTGCGACTGAGCTCCCACAGCCCTCTGGGGTCGAGAATTCCAAAGATTCACAACCCTCGGAGTAAAGAAATGTCTCCTCCGAGACCGGTCCTAAGTGGCTTCCCCCTTATTTTGAAATTGTGTCCCCTGGTTCCAGACTCTCCAACCCAGGGAAACATCTCGCCTGCACCTCCTCTGTCTATTCCTTTATGGATTTTATAAGTTTCAATTAAATCCCTCATTCCTTGAAACTCTAGAGAAAAAAGACCTAGTATCCCCAATCTCTCTTCATAGGACAGTCCTGTCAAACCTGGAACAAGTCTGGTGAAACTTTGTTGCTGTTCTTCTGTGGCAATACCTTTCCTAAGGTAAGGGGAGTAAAACTGCACACATTACTCCAGCTGTGGTCTAAGCATTTCATAATGATCGATGTCAAGGCCATCGGACGGTATTCATTGAGGCACGTTGCCTGGTTCTTCTTTGGCACCGGTATGATGGTGGTCTTCTTGAAGCAGGTGGGAACCTCAGAACGGAGTAGGGAGAGGTTGAGGATGTCCGCAAACACACCCGTCAGTTGGTCAGCGCAGGATCTGGGTGCATGGCAGGGATCCCGTCAGGACCTGTCGCTTACCGAGGGTTCACTTTCAAGAAGGCCAATCTGGCTTTGGAGGCTATGACGGTGGGCATGGGTGTGTCCAAGGTTTGTTGGTTTCCTGCTCGAAGTAAGCATAGAACGCAGAGTTTGTCGGGGAGGGCTGCGCTGCTGCTGAAGACTCTACTCGGCTTTACTTTGCACGCATTATGTTATTTAAGCCTTGCCACAACCAACGAGAGTCCATGTCGTTAATCTGTGATTCCAGCTTAGCCTGGTATTGTCTCTTGGGAGTCCTGGTGTTGTCTCTTGGAGTCTGTGATGGCTTTGCGGAGGTCATACCTAGATCTTTTGATTAGGTCAGGGTCGCCTGTCTTGAATGCCTCAGACGTGCCCTTCCACAGGGAGTGAATCTCCCGATTAAACCATGGTTTCTGGTTGGGTAACGTACGTACTACCTTCTTTGACACACAATCTTCTACACACTTGCTGATGAAGTCTGTGACGGTGCTGGTATACATGTTTAGGTTGGCTGCGGGGTTCTTGAATATGGACCAGTCCACTGACTCCAAGCAGTCACGTGGGAGCTCTTCTGTTGCCTCGGACCAGCGTTGCACGACCTTCTTAACCGGATTCTCCGCTTCAGTTTCTGCTTGTATGCCGGGAGAAGGAGCACCGTCTTGTGCTCCGATTTTCCGAAGTGCAGTCAGGGGACGGATCGAGAGGCGCCCTTGATGTTTGTGTAGCAGTGGTCAAGGATGTTGGGGCCCCTGTCGGGACAGGAGATGTATTGGTGGAATTTTGGCAATACACTCGAGGTTGGCCTGGTTAAAGTCCCCGGCCACAATGAACAAGGCCTCCGGGTATTCTGCTTCATTGTTATTTATAGCGGTTACAATTCATCAAGCGCCTTCTTCACTTCCGCCTGGGGTGGGATGTAGACCGCCGTGATGATCGCAGAAGAGAATTCCCATGGAAGGTAGTATGGACGGCACTTCACAGTCGGGTATTCCAGGTCCGGGGAGCAGTAGTTCGCCAGGATCGCCACATCCTAGCAGCAGGAGGAGTTGATGAGAAGACAAATCCCTCCACCCACTTCAGTCCTGGATGTGATTAACAGCAGGAATAACAGCAGAATTTAACCCATCATCACTTGTGAACCCTTTGGTGTCTCAGCATGTTGGACGACTGAGTGAATCCCTCCCCACAGTGAGAGCAGGTGAATGGCTTCTTTCCAGTGTGACCTCACTGGTGTCTCCGCAATGTGGATGACGTTTGAAACCTCTTTGTGCAGAGAGAGCAGCTGAACAGTTTCTCCTCAGTGTGAATGCGCTGGTGGGACATCAGTACCAGAGAGATTTTAAACCCACTCCCACAGTCGGAGCATTTAAAGGGTCTCTCATTGGTGTGAGTGACATTGTGGCTCAGCAAGTGATGACCGAGTTAATCTTTTCACAGTCGGAGAGGTGAACAGGCTCTCCCCGGTGTGACCTCGCTCGTGTTTTATCAGGTTGGATGAGGTTCTAAACCTCTTTGTGCAATGAGAGCAGCTGAACGGTCTCTCCTCAGAGTGAATGCGCTGGTGGGACATCAGTAGCTGTGAGCTTTTGAAACCCTTCCTGCAGTCAGAGCATTCAAAGGGCCTGCTCTTGGTGTGAGTGACATTGTGTTTCTGCAGGCTGGATAATTCAGTGAATCCCTTATCACACACAGGACAGATGAACGGCTTCTCCCCGGTGTGAACTCTCTGGTGGCTCTGCAGTCTGCATAACTGAATGAATCCCTTATCACACACAGAGCAGATGAATGGCCTCTCCCCGGTGTGAATTCGTTCGTGTCTCCGCAGGTTGCCAATGACATTGAATCCCTTTTCACACTGAGAGCAGATGAAAGGCCTCTCTCCAGTGTGAACTCGTTCGTGTCTACGAAGGTTGCCAATATCAATGAATCCCTTTTCACACTGAAAGCAGGTGAAAGGCCTCTCTCCAGTGTGAACTCGTTCGTGTTTCCGCAGGCTGCCAATGTCAGTGAATCCCTTTTCACACTGAGAGCAGGTGAAAGGCCTCTCTCCAGTGTGAATTCGTTCGTGTCTCCGCAGCCTGACACTATCAATGAAATCCGTTTCACAGTGAGAGCAGGTGAACGGTCTCTCTCCAGTGTGAACTCGTTCGTGTCTCCGCAGGTTGCCAATGTCAGTGAATCCCTTTGTACACTGAGAGCAGGTGAAAGGCCTCTCTCCAGTGTGAACTCTCTGGTGGCTCTGCAGTCTGCATAACTGAGTGAATCCCTTCCCACAGTCAGAGCAGGTGAACGGCCTCTCCCCAGTGTGAACTTGTTCGTGTCTCCGCAGGTTGCCAATGTGAGTGAATCTCTTTTCACACTGAGAGCAGGTGAAAGGCTTCTCTCCAGTGTGAACTCTCTGGTGTCTCTGCAGTCTGGATAACTGAGTGAATCCCTTCCCACAGTCAGAGCAGGTGAACGGCTTCTCTCCAGTGAGACTGCATTGATGCCTTTCCAGCTCGTTCGGGCCTTTGAATCCCTTCCCACAATCCTCACATTTCCATGGTTTCTCCATGGTCCGGGTGATCTTGCGTCTCACCACGTTGGATGATCAGTTGAAGCCTCATCCACACACACAACACATATACAGTCTCTCCCTGCTGTGAATGGTGTAGTATTTTTTCAGGCTGTGTCACTGGTTAAAGCTCTTTCCACAGTCAGTGCTCTGTAATAGTCCCACATGGGTGTGTGTGTGTCTCAGTGCTTTTCCAGACACACTGATGTTTAAAATATCTTGAAGCAGACAGAATAGACAAGCATTTCTCCTTCTAGATTCAAAGGCCGATGATCTTCAGTTCCCAAGAATTGAGTGACTCAGTCAGTTCTTGACATGATATTTAGTTTGAGATATCGGCCTCAAACTCCTCTCGTTCTAACTTCCTGCAAACAGATTTTACAATAGTAATCATTGTCAGTACAGGATAGAAACTCAGAACTGACAATTCTAGTTTATATCGAACATTCTTTCCTCTCTCTTTCCCTGAAATGCTCTAAATCTCTATCCCACACACTCTCCCTCTATTCTCACTCTGCTGTATCTAATATTCACCCTCCCAATTCTCCTGAAGGTGCTGATTCAGGCTGTTTGACAGATCCAAACTTCCTGTCCTGGACACAGAGACCTGAAAATCTTCATGCAGGCTGCCAGACAGATATATGTCTATGTTACTGGATGAAAGTCAAAGAGATCTAGGAGTACAGGTCCACAGGTCATTGAAAGGGGCAACACAGGTGGAGAAGGTAGTCAAGAAGGCATACGGCATGCTTGCCTTCATTGGCCGGGGCACTGAGTATAAGAATTGGCAAGTCATATTGCAGCTGTATAGAACCTTAGTTAGGCCACACTTGGAGTATAGTGTTCAATTCTGGTCGCCACACTACCAGAAGGATGTGGAGGCTTTAGAGAGGGTGCAGAAGAGATTTACCAGAATGTTGCCTGGTATGGAGGGCATTAGCTATGAGGAGCGGTTGAATAAACTCGGTTTGTTCTCACTGGAACGAAGGAGGTTGAGGGGAGACCTGATAGAGGTATACAAAATTATGAGGGGCATAGACAGAGTGGATAGTCAGAGGCTTTCCCACAGGGTAGAGGGGTCAATTACTAGGGGGCATAGGTTTAAGGTGAGAGGGGCAAGGTTTAGAGTAGATGTACGAGGCAAGTGTTTTACGCAGAGGGTAGTGCCTGGAACTCGCTACCGGAGGAGGTGGTGGAAGCAGGGACGATAGTGACATTTAAGGGGCACCTTGACAAATACATGGATAGGATGGGAATAGAGGGATACGGACCCAGGAAGTGAAGAAGATTGTAGTTTAGTCGGGCAGAATGGTCGGCACGGGCTTGGAGGGCCGAAGGGCCTGTTCCTGTGCTGTACATTTCTTTGTTCTTTGTTCTTTTGTTGAAAGTGTGTGTAATATACAGACTGTATTCACTTACTTTCCCTCCCAATTTTCCTGAAGGTGCTGATCAACAAATCTAAACTCACTAAAACCTGTACAAGAGTAGAAAATCTCCATATAAGTACATTTACTGATTAGAGATGGGGAAATTCTTGAGGAAGAATTTTATTTAGTCATGGAGTGGTCATGACAGGGAACTCACTGCACACAAGGGTTGTGGAAGTTATTGAGATGATTCATAATTTAAAATAAAATAGGATGGTCACTTCAAGAAAATAAACTTGCAGGTGAACAGGGATATCGAGGGGGAATGGGACTGACTGGATTGCTGTACAGAGAGTCAGCATTGACTTGAGTTACCAAATGGATTCTGTCAGTGCTGCAATGACTGTATGACTGGAAATATATAATGTAGGTACAGTACTATATTACAAAACTAAAAATAATAATACATTTATTTTATTACAGAACCACCAATAATATATATAATACGTACCATATAACAACACTAGACATATCTTTGTCCGATATTAAATTTTTAAAAATTAATTTACGGCATGTGGACAATGCTGGTCAGGCCAACATTTATTGCCCATCCCCAGTTGCCCTTCCAAAGTAGTGGTGAGCTGCCTTCTTGAACTGCTGCAGTCCTTGAGGTGTAGGTACATCCCCTGTGCTGTTTTTTTTTAAAAATTTGTTTTTTATAAATTTGAATTACCCAATTCATTTTTTTCCAATTAAGGGGCAATTTAGCATGGCCAATCCACCTTACCTGCACATCTTTGGGTTGTGGGGGCGAAACCCCACGCAAACACGGGGGAGAGTGTACAAACTACACATGGTCCCAGAGCCGGGATCGAACCTGGGACATCGGCGCCGTGAGGCAGCAGCGTTAACCACTGCTCCACCATGCTGCCCTACATCCCCTGTGCTGTTCTGGAGGGAATTCCAGGATGTTGCCCCAGGGACAGTGAAGGAACGGCAATATATTTCCAAGTCAGGGTGGTGTGTAACTTGGAAGCAAACCTCCAGGTGGTGAGGTTCCCAGGTATCTGCTGCTCTTGTCCTTCTAGATGGTTGTGGGTTTGGAAGGTGCTGTCTGAGGAACCTTTATGAGTTACTGCAGTATATCTTGGACATGGTATACATGGCTGCTACTGCTTGTCGGTGGTGGAAGGTTTGAATGTTTGCGGAAGGCGGCGCAATCAATCAGGCTGCTTTGTCCTGGATAGATTTGAGCTTCTTGCGTGTTGTTGGAGCTGCACTCATCCAACAAAGTGGAGTGTATTCCATTACACTCCTAACATGTGCTTGTAGATGTCTGGTGGACAGGCTTTGGGGCATCAGGAGGCGTGTTACTCGCCATAAGATTCCCAGCCCTTGATCTGCCATGGTAACCACAGTATTAATATGGCTAGTCCAGTTCAGTTTCTGATCAATGGTAACCCCCAGGATGTTGGTTGTGCGGGTTTCAGTGATGGGAATGCCACTGAATGTCAAGGGGTGGTGGTTAGATCCTCTCTTGTCGGAGATGGTCATTGCCTGGCACTTGTGTAGCAACGGATGTAACTTGTCACTTATCAGCCCAAGTCTGGATATTGTCCAAGTCTTACTAAATTTGGACACGGACTGCTTCATTATCTGAGGAGTTGAGAATGGTGCTGAACATTGTGCAGTCATCCGCAAACATCACCACTTCTCACCTTATGATGGAAAGGAGATCATTAATGAAGCAGCTGAAGATGGTTGGGCCTCTGATACTGCCCTGAGGAAATCCTGCAGTGAAGTCCTGGAGCTGAGATGATTGACCTCCAATCACCACACCCATCTTCTTTTGTGCCAGGTATGACTCCAACCCGTGAAGAATTATCCCCTGATTCCCATTGACTCCAGTTTAGCTGGGGCTCCTTGATGCAATACTCAGTCAAATGCTGCCTTGATGTCAAGGGGAGTCACTCTCACCTCACTTCTGGCATTCAGCTCTTTCGTCCAAGTTTGAACCAAGGCTGTAATGAGGTCAGGAGCTGAGTGACACTGGCGGAACCCAAACTGAGCGTCCAGGAGCAGGTTATTGCAGAATAAGTGCCACTTAATAGGGCCTTTGATGATTCCTTCCATCACTATGCTGATGATGGAGAGTATTCCGACAGGGAAGTAATTGGCTGGGTTTGATTTGGCCTGTTTACTGACCCCTTAAATGTCAGCCATCTCCTGGGGAAACCAGCCCTTTAATTGTTAACATTAGGAACAGACCATCCTTTTAGCCAGACAAATAAATGTGTCAAGCTGAGGGAGCAAAGGATGTCAATGTCTTTAAGAGAGAGAGAGGCCTGGGCCAACCTTTCCAGAGTCTGACCCTCCCTGAATTCACTTCCGTTCCCTTCAGTTGCTGCAAGTGACCAATTGAAGGTGAGAATGAGAAAAGAAATGGAAAGGGGGAGAAAAGAAAGTGTTTTACTCACAGGAGTCTGTGTGCAGCTCAAGCTCATTCAAGGTTGGGGGAACAACAGCTTTGCTCGGCAAAAACCTCCATGTCCAGCTTCCGCATTGAGACAATGGTGGAGCTCTGATTGGCGGAGGGGCAGAGTCTTTCCGGTCCTCCAAGTTTTCCCATTGGTCAGCATCTGAGCGGTAAGGTCAGCGGAAGAGAGCTCACATGCGCATGCGCAGCATCCCCACTCCCTGAGACATGCGCAATCCCGGGTCAGGGGATGGGAAAACCACCGACGGCCGGAACTGTCAGGCGGTTGCCTGGAAACCGTCTCGAGGAAGTTTTGGGGGCGAGGAAACAGAGGGTGGGGGCTGGGCTCGCGTGTCTGCGCGCCGGCGTGTGCGCTCTAATGCAGTGACGTCACCGCGGAGCGGATTGATTCGTATTGGCTGATTTAGAGAATGAGGGCCTTTGTGATGTCACAATGTGGAGGTTGAAGGGTTTCAGACTAAAACTTCCTCTTCTACCAACATCTGGGAGCAAATCAATGTCTCCCCTTTCAGAAGTTCATAAGGTATAGGAGCAGGATTAGGCCATTTGGCCCATTGATCTGCTCTGCCATTCCATCATGGCTGATCTCATCCTGGCCTTTTCTTCCCGGTCCTGAGAGTTCTTCAGAACCCTTCGACCCAATTAACAATCTGTCCAACTCCTCCCTAAATTTACTCACTGTCCCAGCTCCACCGCACTCTGGGGTAGTGAATTCCACAGATTCACAGCCCTTGGGAGAAGCAGTTTTTCCTCAACTCTGTTTTGAATAGGGCAGCACTGTGGCCCAGTGGTTAGCACTGCTGTCTATACGGTGCTGAGGACCTGGGTTCGATTCTGGACCTGGGTTCGATCCCGGCCTGAGGAGTCATTGGTAACTTGCAGCAACTGTAGAGAAAGGAAGTGAATCTAGTCTGTATTTTCCACACATTTAGAGTTCAGTAATATAGACACATTTATGTCTGGCAGTCTGCATGGAGATTTTCAGGCCTCTCCAAGATGGGAAGCAGTGAGCAGGGATCTGTCAGTCAGCCGGAATCAGCACCTTTAGATAATTAGGAGGATGAATATTACATACAGCAGAGTGAAAATGGAGGGAGAGTGTGTTGGATGGAAACTAGAATTGCCTGTTCTCAATTTTCGTTTGTCAATTCCTTTTACAGGATATTAGATGAAGATTTGCAGAAAAAAACCTAACGCCACTTCAGGATTTGAAATTAAATGAAATGAAAATCACTTATTGTCAGAAGTAGGCTTCAAATGAAGTTACTGTGAAAAACCCCAAGTCGCCACATTCCGGCGCCTGTTCGGGAAGGCTGGTACGGCAATGAACCATGCTGCTGGCAAGCGTGGGTCTGCTTTAAAAGCCAGCTATTTAGCCCAGTGTGCTAAACCAGCTCCTAGCCCCTATTTGGAAGAGTCACTTGGTTTATCGGGACCTGAATATCATCAGGAGAACCATCACTGCAAAAGACACTTCTGGGATGAAGGTTTGCCAGTCAGGCAAAGGAATAGAATGGAAGTAAACATAGGAACGAAGAATCACATTGGGCTGGTTCCAGGAGAATTGAGTGACAACTTCAGCGATGTAACCATGTTTGATTGTGTGAAAAGTAAAAGGGCAACATTCTATTTATAGTTTAAGGGATACGTTCCCTATAAAAATAGTGTTTAGGCATTGTTGCTTCTCGTTTGTTTGTTGCTGTAAAAGTGAACTCGCTGGTGTCTCAGCAGGGTGGATATATGAGTGAATCCCTTCCCACACTCAGTGCAGGCAAATGGTCTCCCCCGGTGTGAACTCGCTGCTGTTTCAGTCGCTTGGATGAATCAGTGAATCCTTTTCCACACACACAGCAGGTGAACAGCTTCTCCCAGTGTGAACCCGCTGTTGCGTCAGCAGGTTTGATGACCAAGTAGATCCCTTCCCACTCACGGAGCAGATGAATGGTCACTCCCCAGTGTGAGTGCATCAATGAGTTTCCAGCTCAGACGGGAAACCAAATGCCACCTCACAATCCCCACATTTCCACGGTTTTGCGTCAGTGTGAATGCGCTTGTGTCTTGACAGGCCAGAAGATTGGCTGAAACCTCGTCCACACACACAACACATGTATGGTTTCTCTCCACTGTGAACGGTGTTTTTTCCTTCCATGTGAATCGATGGAATTCCCTGCCCAGTGAAGCAGTTGAAGCTCCTTCATTA
Organism: Scyliorhinus torazame; assembly: GCF_047496885.1. NCBI lineage: Eukaryota > Metazoa > Chordata > Chondrichthyes > Carcharhiniformes > Scyliorhinidae > Scyliorhinus > Scyliorhinus torazame. Next base: position 172,716,177 of record NC_092711.1, read on the forward strand.
AATGTTTTCAAGATAAAGATAGATAGTTTTTTGAAGAATAAAGGATTATGGTGTTCTGGCTCGAAAGTGGAGCTGAGTCGACAATAGATCAGCCAAGATCTCATTGAATGGCGGAGCAGGCTCGAAGGTCCAGATGGCCTACTCCTGCTTCCAGTTCTTATGTTCTTATATTATGTTCAAAACCTGCTGATATTCAGTAATGATAACTTAAGCGACTCCATTAGATCCTGATGTGATGTTTCCCGAATGCAAACCTTCCCCTTCCAATAGCCTGTGAAATCAGTTTGGACAGAAAAAAGGAGTGAGAGAAAATCCAGAAAAACACAAAGGTGGATTGTGAAATTGAGCTGAAATCTGGTCATTTGTGAGACCGGCACTCGGAAAAGGTAACCTTGAAAACTGCCAGATTTTCACAAAAGAACAACCGATTCACTGATGTCGTTCAGGGAAGGGAACCTTCCACACGTCTGGGCCAGAAAAGTTTCAGGCCTCTGTGGGGGGAGGAGAGTGAGAAAAGATTGAGAGCAGAGGTGGACAAGGAGAGGGAATTTATATTTCCAAAATCTAACCAGAACATTGACAGAATCTCCCAAACCCTCAACCTCCGCCTCCTTGAAGTACCAGGGTATCGGGTCTGTGAACACCATCACATCTAGATTCCCCTCCAAGGCACACACAGTTCTGACAGTAAGTAATGGGTGAGCAGAAACTTTCTCCACTTCAGTATTGGGAAGACATTGCGTTCAACCCCTGTAACAAACTCCATTTATTAGCCACTGACTTCAAACCTCATCCTGACAACTGTATTGAGTCTGAAAGAGATTGTCCAAATGGTTGGTGTGATATTTGACCCCGTGACTTGCTCCCAACCACATATTTACATCATCTTGAAGACTGGATTCCACCTCAGTAACATTGCCTGACTCCACCCAAGGCTCAGAGCATCTGTTGCTAAAACTCTGATCTATTCCTTTGTTATCTCTGAGAGATCTATGCTCCTCGAATTGATACTTCCTGAGTATTCCTGATTTTATTTACTCTGTCTTAGGTGGCATCACCTGAAGGTGCCAAGACCACAAGACTTTGTAAGGTGCACCTTGTACACCACCTTCAGTGGCATCAGCCCCAGCCTCGCACACAAAGTCGAGGCATTTAGCCTCCGAAGCACCTCAAAGCACACTCCCTCCTCCAGCGCTTTTCCTCCCACTTTGCCTTAACCCCTCCATGGACACGCCATCCTCCTCCAAAACACTCCTGTAAATCACCGAGACGAACCCCTCTCCACAACCCCCCACCCGCGTCCGCTGACAGCACAGCCTCCAACAGCAAGGAGACAGGCACTATTGGGAAGGTCGGGAAGACCTTCCTCGCAAAGTCCAGCACCCGCATATACCTGAAACATTCTCCCCACGCCAATCCAAACATATCAGTCAGCCCCTCAAAGCTCGTAAACTGCCCTCCCAGAAACAGGGGCGGGATTCTCCGACCCCCCCACCGGGTTGGAGAATCGCCGGGGGCTGGCGTGAATTCCGCCCCCGCCGTTTGCCAAATTCTCCGGCACCGGATATTCGGCAGGGGCGGGAATCACGGCACGCCGGTCGGCGAGCCCCCCCCCCCCCCCCCCCGCGGCAATTCTCCATCCCGCGATGGACCGAAGTCCCGCTGCTGGAATGCCTGTCCCGCCGGCAAGGATCAAACCACCTCTCTTCCCGGCAGGACTAGGCGGCGCGGGCGGGCTCCGGGGTCCTGGTGGGGGGGGCGATATGGCCCCAGGGGGTGCCCCCACGGTGCCCTGGCCCGCGATCGGGGCACACCGATCCGCGGGAGGGCCTGTGCCATGGGGTCACTCTTTTCCCTCCGCGTCGGCCACAGTCTTCACCATGGCCGACGCGGTAGAGACATCCCCCCTGCGCATGCGCGGGGATGCTGTCAACAGCCGCTGACGGTCCCGCGCATGCACGGACTTCCGCCGCCCGGCAAAGTCCTTTCGGCCCTGGCTGGCGAGGCGCCAAAGGCCTTTTCCGCAGGTTGGCGGCACGCCAACCACTCCTGCACGGGGCTTGCCCCTCAAGGTGAGGACTTGGTCCCTAAAGATGGGAAGAAATCCGCACCTTTGGGGCGGACCGACGCCGGAGTGGTTCCCGCCACCCCATCCCGCCGGGACCCACCGCCCCGCCGGGTAGGAGAGAATCCCGCCCAGGGATTCTATAATTCTAACTTTTTTAAAATATTTTAGAGTAGCCAATTATATTTCTTTTCCAATTATCAGACAATTTAGCGTGGCCAATCCACCCAACCAGCACATCTTTGGCTGTGAATATTATTCTAACTTAGGATGACCACTCGTGTGCCCTATTGAACTTAACTTTACCCCTTTTCATTGTCAGCAATGCCTTCTTGGTGCAATATGTAGATAGTCCAACGAGGGAAGGGGCAGTACTGGATCTGGTATTGGGGAATGAGCTTGGACAAGTGGTTAAGGTTTCAGTAGGGAAACATTTTGGGAGTAGTGAGCATAATTCCATATGTTTTAGGGTACCTTTGCCACAGATATTTGGGCACATAAGGCAGGACGTCCCTTGAGGTAGTAGGATCCAGAGAGCAGGATTTACATCCTTTTCTTTCCTTCCCTGCTTCCACCCTGCCTCATCATTAAGTCATTGGGACTCGAAGGGTGACCCAGTTTGATGGACAGGTTGTCTCAATGCGAAACAACGGGGGACAAGCTCCACTCAGCTATGAAAATATTGCCCCCAACGTGATGGCGGCCGCACATGCTCAGTGCTGCACATTGCCCCCAATAAAGATGGTGATCATTAACCAGGACGATTTAAGGGATCTTTGGCCCCGCTCAGTACAAATGGGATTGATGCGTTTTTGAGGGAGTTTGTAGATGACAGAACCTGTATAGAAATCTTCCCATCCACACGCCGGTTCCACCATACGCTCTGATCTGCGATTTTCCGCTTACAAATTACAGATCCGAGAACAAAAGCATCCACCCCTCGCCATTTCCCGCACTGCGCATGCTTCATTCACTGCCCCTCATTTGCTCCGATTGGTTGTTGGACCAGCCGCAACCGTTCGGTCCTCCAGTCCCGCCCCTCTTACTAGTGCTCCGGAGCCGCCGTCAATCATTCCCCTAGGCATTGTGATCTGGAGAATGCGCAGTGCGGTTGATGAGGTGAGACAGTAGCGCGCAGGTGCAATGCTATTGTTCGTCTGGAGGAGAGTCCTTTGTCCCGGGAAGTGAAGTTAGCGTCAGGCGGTGGGAGGGAGGATCCGCAAACCCTACACAATCATTGTCACTTTTCTGGTTTGCAGCTGCGGGGCTTCTCCCTCCTGCGAACAGGCCCAGCTTAACGGTCACCATCCAGCTTCAGCGACTGGAGGATGGTTCACATCAGAGGATGGGGGAGGGAGACAATAAATAAGAGCTGACACTTTGCACTCAAATCAATGAGGACTCTGATCTCTGGAAAGGAAGGAAACCCTGGGAGATGGGCGGGGAGGATTTGCAAACACCCGCTGGAGGCCACAAACCGCCAAAAAGAACCCACAGATCCTGATTTTGAGCTCCCGGGGCTTGTTTGCTTCAGCTGTGGCCGTCTTGGTGAAACAACAGAGTGGGCGGGGCATCAGGATTCCAGTGACCAGGAGAGAAAATTACCGATTTATTCTCACTCTACACAGAGGGACTTAAGAACTGAACCCAGCCAGAGTGGAGGGAACGGGTAAACTGTAAAGAAAGGAATTTTGAAGGTGGTTTGAAAGGTTTGGCAGACTGACAAACTCTCATGGTGAAAATTAAAGGTAACCTTGCATGGGTCTGCGTGAAGAGGTGGGCGGTGTTGGGTGGGCTGCTGACAGAAATGTGAGGCCAGGGAGGGGGTGGTTGGCTGCCAGAACGGTTGGAACAGAGTTCTACATAGGTCCAGTTGATGAGTCAGACACCCAAGCAGCAAATCTCAGTGGATTCAAATATGGCCCATAAAATGTGGGCTGGTTTGTCACCCTGGGGTTTGGATTCCAGCATAGGGAGGAGGGAGAATGGATGTGATGAGGATTTACTGTTTTGCAGAAACAAGTGCAGAAAACCTGTTCCATACAAACTAGAATTGTCTCTCCTCCATTTTTATTCGGTATTGACAGTGATGATGTTTATAAACTCTTTTTATGGGAAATTTGAAATTTACAGGTGTGAAATCGTCGAACCTGGAGAGACACAAGGACATCCACATCATAGACAAACCATGGAAGAGTGGGGCCTGTGGGAAGGCATTCATATCTCCATCCCAACTGGAAACTCATCTGCGTAGTCACTCAGGGGAGAGACCTTTCACCTGCTCCATGTGTGGGAAACAATGTAATCGATTGTTCAACCTTCGCACACACCAGCGAATTCACACTGGAGAGCGGCCATTCATCTGCTCTGTGTGTATGAAGGGATTCAGCAGTTCATCACACCTACTGAAACACAAACGTGGTCACACTGGGGGAAGACCGCCCATCTGCTTCAAGTGTGGGAAGAGATTTACTAATTCATCTGACCTTCTAACACACCAGAGAGTTCACATCGGGGAGAGGTCTTTCAACTGCTCCATATGTGGGAAGGGATTCACGCAGTCACAAAACCTAATGAGACACAGGCGAGTTCACAAATAACTTTTGGAAGTAGGTTCAGCTGAACGGATGATCTCAGTGTCAGTGACAAAGAAATCAATGAGCTCCTTGCACTTGTTTGAAGTCAGGAGAGAGATTTAAGAAGATGATCATGAAGAACATAATCTGGGTTGTCCTTGCTTCCAGGAACAATCCAGAAATAGTGATCAGTTTAGGCAGAGGCGAGCAGGGCCAGGTAGAGCTGGATGTGTTGCTGCTGCCTCTGGTAATCAACAGTTCAACCAGTTGATAAGACTGCGCCAAGTGAAAAGGGAATTGGTAAGAGTGAGAAAATGGGCAGCAAATTATCTTCAAGTTTATAGATGGTAAAAGTTGGGATGCTGGTCAGGAGTGTGTTGCAATCATCAAGTTTAAAGATAACAGTTGCATAGATGTTGGTTTCAGAGCAGACACACTGAGGTGAGGGCTAGGTCAGGTAATATTATTGAGCTGGATATAAACAGTCTTAGTGATGGTGCAAATATGTAGTCAAAAGCTCATCTGGTCAAATATGACATTGAAATCTGCATTAGTCGCATACAGTGCATGTATCACCTACAAGATGCACTGCAGCAACTCATCAAGGCTCTTTAGACAGTACTTTTCAACCCTTGACCACCTCATACGACAAGCACAGCAGACGCATGAGAACACCATCACCCGCAGGTTTCCCTCCAAGCCACACAACATCCTGACTTGGAACTATGCCACTGTTCCTTCACTGTTGTTGGGTGAAAATCCTGGAACTCCCACCCTGGCCACACTGTGGCCCAACCTACAGATCATGTATTTCAGCGGTTTGAGAAGACAACTGACCACCATCTTCTCGAGGGCAATTAGGAGTGGGCAATGATTTCTCCCAGCAATATCCACTCCCTGTGAAAGGATAAAATAAACACAGTTGCCAGGGAGGTGGATGGTGACTAGAGAATGGAGTTTGTAGCAGGGCCATAAGACAATGGCTTCACTATTTATTTTTAAAAATAAATTTCGAGTTCCCAATGATTATTTTCCAATTTAGCGTGGCCAATCCACCCACGCTGCACATCTTTGGGTTGTGGGGATGACACCCACGCAGACACTGGGAGAATGTGCAAACTCAATGACTTCACTATTTCCAATGTTTAATTGGAGGAAATGTCTGTTCACCCAATTCTGGATGTCAGACAAGTCAGGACGATGTGTGAATTGGAGGTGGTGGTTTTCATATACACCTCTTACTTTGGGGAAGTTGGGGGTTTGAGATTCTGTCAAAGTTATTGTTCAAGTTGTAATTGTATAAAATTTGTCTCCTTCACCTCCTGCCTCTCCACTTCTATTTGTCCCCCTCTGCTCCCAAAGTGTCCAGAGTCTAGTGTAGGCCCACTGACCCAGGGTGACCGGCCGCCACCTTGGTAGAAAAAAAGTAGAAACTTAGTAGAAACGGCGCATGTGCGGCCATTTTGGTGAGGGAACAGGAAGTGGAGGCTTCAGGGTCAAGGTGACCAGGAGAAAAATCATTCTGAACCCTGGACCAGCTCTACCCTCCCATCCAATAATTTTAATATTCAAACATATTTTTCTGTTGATATTTTTGAAATACTCTCATACTGCCCACTGTAAAACCTTCATTGAACTACCTGTATCACAATGGCAGTTGAGCAAAACTCAGTGAGTTCCAGGATCTGCCTGAAAAGGCAGCGATACGATTCACTAATTAATTTTAAAAGAGAGGTGGATAGTTACCTGAGGATGAGAAGGTGCATGGCGAGGGACATGAAACGGGAATGAGGGACTGAACAAGTCCGTTCTTTCTAAAAGTCAGCACAGGAAAGATGGGCTGAACAACCCCCATCGCCCCCTCTTGTGCAATGCACCTCTACGATTCTCGGAACCTGAATGGAACCAAAATAAAATCCGAAATCGTTATTGGTCATTTTACTAAATGTAAAGAGGACACTGTCCATCAAGAGCTACTTAAGAGCGGAATAAACAGGAGCAGTTGGAGGACATAGAGCCTGCTCCACTTTTTCTCCTTGTCGCCATTTTCCTTCTTTCCCTCTGTATCCAATAATCTCTTGAATTCAGTCTTGAATATACTCAGCGACTGAGCATCCACAGCCTTCAAGGGTGTCGAATTCCAATTCACAAACTTGAATGAAGAAACGCCTCATCTTATTCACATATCGCCATTAACATCTCAAGATGTTTTACCGGAGGATAGGCAGACAGTGGTTCCTACAAATAGTTGCCTGTGGTTCATTGCAGTTCCTTGACAAGGTATCGGCTTTATTCTGAGTGTTGTGAAGGCTGAGCTGACTTTTCTGGTACGCCTGCTTTCCAGAGATAATCAGGCAAGAGTAATGCTGCTGGGCTCAACGCTTTTTCATCAACAATGATTCAGCCTCTGCAGGAAATTGAGAAAAGAGGCAGCATTGCTCTGCGGCCACACAGGACAGTACTGGTCAGATTCAATGTCTTTATCCAGAGGGTGTGGAACTTGCTGTCACAGGGACTGGTTGAGGAAAACAGCATGAATGCACTTAGCAAGTTGCAGACACAAGAGAGAAAGGGATAGAAAGACCTGCTGACAGAGAGAAGTGATAGGCTCATGGGGAATATATACACCGACACTGGGTACAATGACCTGTTTTTGTGCTGTCTATTGAGTTTCATTCTACTTCGATTCTTTTTACAGGGTATTGGAATGGAAAGACAGCAAACTCAAGGTTTTTGAGAGCCTTTGATTTGTCAGGATATGAATATCATCGGCCCCTGAATGTGGAAGGAGAAATGTTTGTCTTCTATCTGTGGGAAGGTCAGTGTGACTGGAAAAAGCACCGAGACACATACATATGCAAGTGAATGTGTTCCAGTGAGCTGACTGTGAAAAGAGCCTTAACCAGTTACACAGCCTGAAAAAACATCACATCATTCACAGCAGAGAGAAACTGTACACGATGTTCTGTGTGTGAATGAGGCTCCAATCTGGAGAGACACAAGGTCATCGGCACCATGGAGAAACGGTGGAAATGTGGAGACTGTGGGAAGTGGTTCAAATCTCCATCCCTGCCGGAAGCTCATCAACGCAGTCACACTGGGGAGAGACCATTCACCTGCTGCCTGTGTGGAAAGGGATTTACTCAGTCAGCACACCTTATGAAACATCAACTTGTGCACAGTAATAAGAGATATTTTAAATGTTCTGACTGTGAGAAGAGCTTCAAAAGTGAAATGGATCTGCTGAGACACCAGCGAGTTCACACCGGAAAGAGGCCATTCACCTGCTCCGAGTGTGGGAAGCGATTCACTCAGTCAGCCAACCTGCTCACACACCAGCAGGTTCACACTGGGGAGAGGCTGTTCCCTTGTTCTGTGTGTGGGGAAAGATTTAATCATTGATCTAACCTGCAGAGACACCAGAGAGTTCATACTGGAGAGAGGTTGTTCACCTGCTCCGAGTGTGGGAAGAGATTCCTTCACTTATGCAACCTTGCTACACATCAACTTGTTCACAGTGATCATAATAACATAAGAACTAGGAGCAGGAGTAGGCCATCTGGCCCCTCGAGCCTGCTCCGCCATTCAATGAGATCATGGCTGATCTTTTGTGGACTCAGCTCCACTTTCTGGCCCGAACACCATAACCCTTAATCCCTTTATTCTTCAAAAAACTATCTATCAGAAACCTTTTAAATGTTCTGACTGTGAGAAGAGCTATAAAACTACATCTGATCTGCTGAAACACCAACGCATTCACACTGGGGAGAGGCTGTTCATCTGCTGCGTGTGGGGAGAGATTCACTTGGTCATCCCACATGCTGAGACACCAGAGACTTCACGAGTGACTGCAGGAGTTGGATTCTGCTGTTATTGCTGCTGTTAATCACATCCAGGACTGAACCATGTTCATTCTGACAGCTGGAGTTTGTTTCTGCTGATAATAATCCCTGTAACCAGTTGGAGTTTAATATTTTGATATTTGTCAAATGAATTAATGTTTCAGACACACACTTTGCTGGAACCTTAATTTCTCCAGGATAAGAGGCAACTAATTTGTGTCCTGTCACAGATTGCTCCATTTTGGGGACTTTTCTCCTTTCTAACTCTAGATTATTTCAATTCTCATACCTTATTACTTCCTTGGGTTTGGGGGTGAGACCCACGCAGACACAAAATACTGTGTTTTCTGTATTGGACAATTACATTAAAATCTGGAACACATGTAGATAGGGATTGGTGTCTCCATATCATGTGTATAAAGTATTGATGTTCTCTAGCTATGCTCTTCCCCACATTCTCTCCATATCCTCTCTCACAAAACCTTCCATTATTTTAAAGATTTATATTAGGTTATCCCCTCCGCCTTCATTTCTAAGGAGAGAGGAGACCCAGCCTGTCAATCTTTTCCTGATATTTTATATGTACCTACACATTTCTGGTTTCACCATTATAAATCTTCTTTGCACCCTCTTCAGTACCTCGGTATCATTTTATAATATGGTGACTGGAACAGCATGCAGTGATCGGTGAGATACTTGATCCAGGAGTCACAGATAACCCAAAACAAATGGGACCAAGCTAATATGCGATTTTACGCTGGTTTGTTAAGAAACAAATTTTAAAATGATGCATAATGGACACAAAAAACATCATACAGCCTGAGAATGATTTCCCAGTCCCAGAGGACAGACGGATGATGCAGAATGAGTACTGGTCTCCATTACTAGTGGCTGCAGTCTCCTCTGGATGGTTCACTGCTGTGAGCCAGTGTGGGTGTTGTGTGAAGCCAGTCTGGACCTTTTTAGAAATCTCTTCCTGTTTTAACCTTTACACAGACAAATGGTTTGCGGATGGATCCTGACATCCAATCATATCAGGATTAGAAATGTCAATTTAAGAGCCTGTGTTGGAGACCAGTCCTGGGCAGAAAGAACAGGCCTGTCCTGTGTTTGTCACCCAGCAAGCTGCTGTGGAAGATTTCTTCACAGGCGAGAAAGGCAGTGAGCTATTCCTATAATATTCAATAAATGCTTCATATTTTATCATTTATTTCTTACAAATCTTCCCGTCTTGAGAAGTGAATATCCTTATTGACTTCTCTCAACTGATTTCTGATCAACCCACCTATTTCTACACTACAAGCTTGTTTTCATAATTTCTTGATTACATAGATAACACATTTGGATAACATACTAAAACTGCTAAAGTTATCAGAATCAGCAACACAAATGCTTGAGCTGCCGCCAAGAATAAAAGTAAAAACCTTTCCAGTAAAATGTGATAACTGTTCACTTAGATTCATCTTTCCCAGCTGCAGAGCATCTCACACCATTCCAAATTATTGGCATGTTGAAAATACATCAGCTTCAAACAGAAGTTCATGCACGGACTTTAAAGATTCTCCAGCTCTCTGTTCACCTACCTCCACCTTGTGGATATTTTCTAAATCCAGATTCTAGATCCCTCTTCACTTTAATTTCACTCCCTCTGACAGATACAAGTGTGTATAATTATATTCTGATTGTTTTAAAGTCAGTTTTCCAGTGGAATATGTGTCAATGTCATAATGATTTAAAATGTTGTCTCATTTTACTGACCACATTAATCACTCGATGTTGTTCTGTTATCGAATAGCTGAGTATGTCTGGGACCCGTTCTTCAGTGCAGCTTCACCATGCATTTCCACATCAGCACACCCACACTGGAATCCCAGTATCAGGCTCCATGTGCCACACATGGTCACTCTTGGACTTTCAGGTGATCTTACCAAAACATCTGGCGCGTGGGCCGGGGGGGAGGGGGGGGGGGATCTCTGTCGGAGGATCTGTACTTCTTTCTCCCTGCATGGCTCCAATGCCTCAGTCAATGGCCAATCAATTCAGTTTATCTTTTAAAGTTCAGAGGCAGGGACACATTTATCTCCAAGAGAAAGTTATCAATTTATTTGTCTGATCTACACTGATTTTCACGAGAATGTATATCGATATGACATTGATCTATTCTATTGAGCTCTCCCCGGGGTGAGTTATTCCAATTTCCATTGGGTAATGTGATTTTCTTGATCTTATTTTGAGTGGGCCATCCTATTAATTATTATTCACTTTCATTCAGGAGTCCTGGAGAAACTTTACTGTCCAATAGTATTGCATTCACACAATATTGTCTTTGTATATCAGAGACACAAATATGTGAAATCCGTTTGGAGATAACTCCCATATCTCCCGTTCTCAAACACCCTGTTTTGAAAGATAAGAAATGGGATAAAGCCAAATCTTTAAAAGGCAAATTATCACCCTGCTGTCAGTGGAAAGGGTTAACTTCTCGGGTTGTTTGCAAACATTCCCAACTCTGCCCAATTGTGCTGACTTTAGGTGACTTTTCTTTTCAGATCAAAGATGAACCAAACACCATTTGAAACTTTGTTTTCCAATTCTTTTGGGAAGGGGGTTTCAGCTTTGCCCAATTGTAACTTTTTCCCCCCATTCTCCTTGAGGCACCTTTCCAAATCACAGGAATAAACCTGAAGAAAAATAAAGCAAGAACATTAGCTTTCACAGGTAAGCTTCAACCTTCTTAAAGAGGGTGGAGCCTCCCACAGTTTGTGAGTTCTGAAACATTACTTCAAGATCCAAGGACTAAGCATACAAATTGGCCAGGAGAAACAACAAACCTGAGGATTGGGAGCAGGTTAGAATTCAGCAAAGGAGGACCAAGAGATTGATTAAGAAAGGGGAAATAGCGTACGAGGGAAGCTTGTGTGGAACATAAAAAACTGCCTGCAAAAGTTTCTATCGATATGTGAAGAGAAAGAGATTGGTGAAGACAAATGGCTGAGCAACTCAATACATACTTTGGTTCTGTTTTCTCAAAGGACGACACAAATAACATCCCAGAAATGTTGGGGAATGCAGGGTTCAGAGAGGGGAGGAACTGAAGGAAATCAGAGTAGAGAAATGGTGTTGGGGAAATTGATGAGATTGAAGGTCGATAAATCTCCGGGGCCTGCTAATCTACATACCAGACTACTAATCTACATACCAGACTACTTAAGGAAGTGACTCAAGGAATAGTGGATGTATTGGTGGTCATCTTCCAAGATTGTATAGACTCTGGAACAGTTCCTACAGATCAGAGGGAGGCTAATGTAACCTCACTATTTAAAAAGGGAGGTAGAAAGAAAATGCAATTATAGATTAATCGACGTGATTACGGCAGTGGGGAAAATTCTAAAGTCCATAATCAAAGATTTTATAGTGGAGTACTTAGAAAACAGTGGCAGAATTGGTCAGAGTCAACATGGATTTATGAAAGAACAAAGAGAAGGACAGCACAGGAACAGGCCCTTCGGCCCTTCAAGCCTGCGTCGACCATGCTGCTCGACTAAACTAAAATCTTCTACACTTCCAGGGTCCGTATCCCTCTATTCCCATCCTATCCATGTATTTGTCAAGATGCCCCTTAAACGTCACTATCATCCCTGCTTCCATCACCTCCTCCGGTAGCGAGTTCCAGGTAGCCACTACTCTCTATGTAAAAAGCTTGCCTCGTACATCTCCTCTAAACCTTGCCCCTCGCGCCTTAAACCTATGCCCCCTAGTAATTGACCCCTTCATTCTGACCATCCACTCTCTATGCCCCTCATAATTTTGAAGATCTCTATCAGGTTGCCCCTCAACCTCCGTCGTTCCAATGAGAACAAACCAAGTTTATTCAACCTCTCCTCATAGCTTATGCCCTCCATACCAGGCAACATCCTGGTAAATCCCATCTGCACCCTCTCTAAAGCCTCCACATCCGTCTGGTCGTGTGGCGACCAGAATTGAACACTATACTCCAAGTGTGGCCTAACTAAGGTTCTATACAGCTGCAACATGACTTGCCAATTTTTACACTCAATGCCCCGGCCAATGAAGGCAAGCATGCCGTATGCCTTCTTGACTAGCTTCTCCACCTGTGTTGCCCCTTGCAGTGACCCGTGGACCTGTACACCTAGATCTTGCTGACTGTCAATGCTCTTGAGCGTTCTACCATTCACTGTATATTCCCTACCTGTATTAGACCTTCCAAAATGTATTACCTCACATTTGTCCCGATTAAACGCTATCTGCCATCTCTCCGCCCAAGTCTCCAAACGATCTAAATCCTGCTGTATCCTCTGACAGCCCTCATCGCTATCCGCAATTCCACCAACCTTTGTGTCGTCCGCAAACTTACTAATCAGACCAGTTACATTTTTCTTCAAATCATTTATATAGACTACAAACAGCAACGGTCCCAGCACTGGTCCCTGCGGAACACCACGAGTCCACAGCCCTCCAATCAGAAAGGTACCCTTCCATTGCTACTCACTGCCTTCTATGACCTAGCCAGTTCTGTATCCATCTTGCCAGCTCACCCCTGATCCCGTGTGACTTCATCTTTTGTACCAGTCTGCCATGAGGGACTTTGTCAAAGGCCTTACTTAAGTCCATATAGACAACATCCACTGCCCTACCTGCATCAACCATCTTTGTGACCTCGAAAAACTCTATCAAGTTAGTGAGACACGACCTCCCCTTCACAAAACCGTGCTGCCTCTCACTAATACGTCCACTTGCTTCCAAATGGGAGTAGATCCTGCCTCGAAGAACTCTCTCCAGTAATTTCCCTACCACTGACGTAAGGCCCACCGGCCTGTAGTCTCCTGGATTATCCTTGCTACCCTTCTTAAACAAAGGAACAACATTGGCTATTCTCCAGTCCTCCGGGACATCACCTGAAGACAGTGAGGATCCAAAGATTTCTGTTAAGGCCTCTGCAATTTCCTCCCTTGCCTCCTTCAGTATTCTGGGATAGATCCCGTCAGGTCCTGGGGACTTATCCAGCTTAATATTTTTCAAGACGCCCAACAACTCGTCTTTTTGGATCTCAATGTGACCCAGGTTATCTATACACCCTTCTTCAGACTCAACATCCACCAATTCCTTCTCTTTGGTGAATACTGATGCAAAGTATTCATTTAGTACCTTGCCCATTTCCTCTGGCTCCACGCATAGATTCCCTTGCCTGTCTTTCAGTGGGCCAACCCTTTCCCTGGCTACCCTCTTGCTTTTTATGTACGTGTAAAAAGCCTTGGGATTTTCCTTAACCCTATTTGCCAATGACTTTTCGTGACCCCTTTTAGCCCTTCTGACGCCTTGCTTAAGTACCTTCGTACTTTCTTTATATTCTACACAGGCTTCATCTGTTCCCAGCCTTCTAGTCCTGACAAATGCCTCCTTTTTCTTTATGACGAGACCGATGATATCTTTCGTTATCCAAGGTTCCCGAAATTTTCCATATTTATCCTTCTTCCGCACAGGATCATGCCGGTCCTGAATTCCTTTCAACTGACATTTGAAAGCCTCCCACATGTCAGATGTTGATTTACCCTCAACATCCGCCCCCAATCTAGGTTCTTCAGTTCCCGCCTAATATTGTTAGAATTAGCCTTCCCCCAATTTACCACATTCAACCGAGGTCCACTCTTATCCTTGTCCACCAGCACTTTGTAGATTTAGATCCCACCCTGATCCCCTTGCAGCCATGTCTCTGTGATGCCCACAACATCGTACCGGCCAATTTCAATGTGCGCAACAAGCTCATTGATCTTATTCCGTATCTTGCGATCATTAAGGTACAATACCCTCAGTCCTGCATTGACCACCTCCCTTCTCACACTTGTCACCTTTTTTGTTCTGCCTGAGGGTGATGTTCTATTATTTTTGTTCTCTATTTCCTCTTCAGTTATGACAACTTCTAAGCTAACGTTCTGGTCCCCACCCCCTGCCATATTAGTTTAAATCCTCCCGAGTGACACAAGCAAACCTCCCAGCCAGGATATTGGTGCCCCTCGAGTTTAGATGCAACCCGTCCTTCTTGTACAGGTCGCACCTGCCTCCGAAGAGATCCCTCTGGCCCAGAAATCTGAAACTCTCCCTCCTACACCACTGGTTTAGCCACGTGTTTAGCTGCACTATCCTCCTATTTCTAGCCTCACTGGCACATGGCACAGGGAGTAATCCCGAGATTACAACCCTAGAGGTCCTGCTTCTTAGCTTACTGCCCAACTCCCTGAACTCCTTCTGAAGGACCTCATCCCTTTTCCTGCCTATGTCATTCGTACCTATGTATACTACGACCTCTGGCTGTTCACCCTCCCCCTTCAGGATGTCCTGTGTTCGTTCAGACACATCTTTGACCCTGGCACCAGGGAGGCAATACACCATCCTGGGAAAGGGAAATCATGCTTGACAAATCTATTGCAATTCTTCAAGGATGTAACTGATGAGTAGTTGATGAGGGGAAGCCAGTGGATGTGGTTTATTTGGACTTTCAGAAGGCTTTCAACAAAGTTCCACATCAGAAAGTTAAACCGCATGGGTTTAGGGATTGTATATTGAGATGGATAGAAAACTGGTTGGCAGGCAGGAAATAAAGAGTAGGAATAAACAAGTATTTTTCCGAATAGCAGTGACCAGTGGGGTACCGCTAAGATCGGTACCAGCACCTCAGCTATTCACTATATCCATGATTTAGATGAGGGAATAAATGTAATATCCCAAAATTTGCAGATGGCACAAAACTATGTGGTAGCATGAGCTGTGAAGAGGATGCAGAGATGCTTCAGTGCTATTTGGACAAGCTGAGTGGAAAAATGCATGGCAGATGTAGTACAATGTGGATAAATATGAGGTTATCCAGTTTGGTAGCAAAAACAGGACGGCAGATTATTATCTGAATAACTATAAATTAAGAGAGGGGAATGTGCAATGAGACCTGGGTGTCTTCGCACACCAGTCACTGAAGGTAAGCATGCAGGTACAACAGGTGCTGAAGAAGAAAAATGGTATGCTGGCCTTATTAACAGGAGGATTTGAGTACAGGAGCAGGGATGTCTTGTTGCAATTATACAGGGCCTTGGTGAGACCACACCTGGGATATTGTCTGCAGATTTGGTCTCCTTATCTGAGGGTGTTCTTGCTATAGAGGGAGTGCAGTGAAGGTTTACCAGACTGATTCCTCGGATGGTGGGACTGACGTATGAGGAGAGATTCAGCCAGTTAGGATTATGTTCGCTGGAGTTCAGAAGAATGAGAGGGATCTTATGGAAACCTATAAAATTCTAACAGGACTAGACGGTAAATGCGGGAAGGATTCCCGATGGTGAGGGAGTCCAGCACCATGCGTCATAGTCGAAGGATATGGGGTAGACCACTTAGGACAGAAATTAGGAGAAATTTCTTCACCCAGAGAGTGGTCAGCCTGGGGAATTCACTACCACAGAAAGAGTTGAGGACAAAACATTGTCTGCTTTCAAGAAGCAGTTAGATACAGCTCTTCGGACAAAAGGGATCAAAGGATGTGGAGGGAAAGCGGGGAACAGGTTACTGAGTTGGGTGATCAGCCATGATCATAATGAATGATGGCGCAAGCTCGAAGGGCCGAATGGCCTCCTGCTCCTTCTATTTTCTATGTTTCTATGTGAGGGTAAAGTTTGTCTTGAGGGATTCAAACATTTTGGCGCCGTTTCCAATTGTACAATTAAATTGTGATTCACACTGAAAGGTTCACTTTCACTCAGTAATGATAATGTTTCACTTTTCTCAGCATAGACATTTTAGATTAAATACCAATTGTTCACTTCTCTTGTAGCTGGTGTGTGGAGATCATGTTCACTGCAGACCTGTCAGCAGAGAAACCGCACTGTGCTTCTGGATACATTCAATCTGCAAGTAGATGGATCTTTTAGACATGACCCTAGTGAAGGTCCTCCCAGTGATGCTAAGGAGTGAGATGTCCCTGTAGTTGTTGGACTCTCCTCTGTCACTGCTGATTTTATATATTGTGATGATTTTGCATCACACGTATGGAATGGTTCCTGTCACCCATCAGAGACGTCGGAGGTCATGAAGGTGTGACAGCCGATGGGACTTTCCGTGTGTAAGCAGATCAGCTGGAATTCCATCCGGGTGCCTTTCTGAATGACCTTTTGAAGTTCAAGTGGTCAGGGTTCCTTGTCCAACTCAACCATGACAGGAGCTGCAATAGAGACAATCAGAGTCTGGGAGAGGTCCAGCTCACAGTCGTGATCAACCCAGCAGAACATCTGTTTACTTCTGTTGGTAAGAACTTCACCAGCTGCCAATTTCAGCCGGGCAACTTTGGTGATGGTCGGATAAAGATCCCTCTTGATCCCATCAGTCGTAGATTTCCATTGTCACAGGCAGCTCGGAATTATTGACAGATTCTGGTCCAATGTTTATTTGCACAGGATCTCCGTGATATTTACACAACTGTCTTGGCTACTTTCAAGTAATGCAGTGTTCTAGCTGTTGGGTATATGTTGCACATCAGGTCGACTTTGCATTTTGCTTCAATGACAAGACGTCATCTCGGCTGAGTGAGTCTGAACCAGTCTTTGTTGTGGGTTCCACCTTTACCAAATGTTGCTGTTGCTGTGTCAGAAATGATTCAGCTCAGCGACTTACAAACTTCATCAGTATCAATGTTGATGTTCAGGTTTTTAAGCGTTTTTTAAAGTACCTGTATAATATTTCACAGTTTGTTTCGCTTCCTTCACAATTTAATATCATAATGGACATAACACTGAAGAAGTCAGTAAGAATTGTCAGCAAGGATTAATCTGCAGTTTGTAATTGGAGATGTTAAACAGTGGAACCTTTTAGACACTGATTTGCATCAAAGATCAAGTTAGGATTGAGAGTTCAGAATTTTACTGTACATGTGTTCATGTTGAGAGTTCTTGAATTAAGGAGAAAAATCACAAATGGGGCTTTTAAAAAGGGACACTGTAGTGCCAAAAATCATTGACATCTTCAGGATATTAAACTGCAGCCAGTTATAGGGATTGTTAACATCAGCAGAATCAAACCAGATATTGTCAGACTATCAATCCTGGATGTGATTAGCAGCAGCAAAACAGCAGATTCCAATCCTTGGTCATTTATGAACTCGCTGGTGTCTCAGCAGGTGTTGTGACTGAGTGAATCCCGCTCCACACAAGGAGCAGGAGAACCGTCTCCCCCCGGTGTGATCCCACTGATGTGTCAGCAGTTGGGATGCCCAAGGAAATCCCATCCCACACACGGAGCAGGTGAACGGCTTCTCCCCAGTGTGAGTGCGTTGGTGCTCACTGAGGTCAGTTGACTGACTGAAAGTCTCTCCACAGGTGATGCACCTGAATGGTTCCTCGTTTATGTGCATTTGGTGGTGTGTCTGGAGGGTGAATACCTGAGTGAATCCCTTCCCACACACAAAGCAAATGAATGGTTTCTGACCCATGTGAATTCGCTGGTGTTCAGTGAGGATGGATAAAGACTTGAATTTCTGTCCACAGGTTGTGCAGCTGAATGGTTTCTTCTCAGCGTGAACTCGCTGGTGTAAGCGAAGGGCAGATGACTGAGTGAACCTCCTCTCACACACAGAACAGCTGAACGGCCTTTCCCCAGTGTGAACACGTCGATGGATTTCCAGCCGGGGTGAAGAATTGAATCCTTCACCACAGTCCTCACATTTCCACGGTTTCTCCATGGTGCCAGTTTCCTCATATCTCTCCAGTTTGGACAGTCCGTTGAAGCTTTGTCCACACACACAGAACACCTGTATGGTTTCTCCCTGCTGCGAATCGTGTGATTTTTTTACAGGCTGTTTCACTGGTTGAAGCTCTTTGTACAGTCAATGTACTGGAACACTCTCATTCCAGTGTGTGTCCTGATGCTTTTCCAGTCACAATGATGTTTGAAATGGTGTCACACAGGCAGAACACACAAACATTTCTCCTTCCAAATTCAATGACTAATGATATTCTGGCCGTGGCGACTCAGTGACTCTGTCAGGTAATGCTGTGATGTTCAGTTTGAGCTTCCTGTCTGTAAATCCACCCATTCTAGTGCCCTGGAAAAGAAGTTTACAAAACGTTATACAGAGAGAAATCCTGAACATACAACATATTTTCCTCATTTGTACCTGCAAAACAGTAAATCCTACTCCCATACACTCTCTTGCTCTCCGCGCTGAATGCAAATCCCAGGGTGACTAATAGTCCCATATTTTACAGAAATGTATCTGAGTCCACTGCCCCAGTCTGCATGCTGCCTGGATGCTGGCTGTCCTACAAATTGGATCTTTGTCACTGCACAGAAACATGTTCCTTACCGCTTCTATGTTCCAACAGCTCTGGCAAACACCACCGTTAATTTTTACCATGAGAGTTGGTCAGCCCGTCAAACCCAGCACAGCACCTTCACAATTATTTTCCTTACAGTTTACCTCCTGCCTCCACTCTGGCTGGGTTCAGTTCTCAAGCCTCTTTGCAAAGTGAGAATAAAATCAATTAATCAATCATTTTCTGTCCTGGTCACTGGGACCCTGATGCCGGCCCACTTGGGCACACAAGTAAACAAGCCCCGGGAGCTGCAAACTCGGGACCTGCAGGTTCCTATTGGGGGTTTGGGGCCTCCAGCGGGTGTTTGTGAATCCTCCCCGCCCACCTCCCAGCGTTTCCTTCCTTTCCAGAGATCAGAATCCTCATTGATTTGAGTCCAAAGTGTCAGCTCTTATTTACTGTCACCCTCCTCTGGTGTGAACCATCCTCCAGTCGCTGAAGTAGGAGGGTTAACCTGGGCCTGGTCCCGGCAGCTGCAAATCAGGGAGCTGACAATGATTCTGAAGGGTTTGCGGATCCTCCCACCCACCGCCTGACGCTGACTCCGCTTCTCCGGGACAAAGGAGTCCCTTCCCGAGGCCTACACTGGAATTGCGCATGCTCCAAACTCCATTCCCGCGCCTGCGCACTGATGTCGAACTATAGCAGCCACATTGCGCATGCCCTGCATCACAATGCCAGTTTGACTGACGGCAGCCCCCGACCAATAGAAAGAGGGGACGGACCTGGATGACTGAACGGGAGCAGCTGGTCCTCCAACCAGTCGGAGTGCGTGAGGGGCGGGGATCAGCTGGAATCTCCCACATTGGCTGAAACTCTGTGTCATTTTAAGCTGATTTGTCTGAAACTTCAGGAGAAAACTGGACCTTCCTGTTTGTGTCTTTAAACAGATGAAACCCTGTGGATCTGGAGCAAATATTTCAATGTTTGTTCCTCAAATGTGGAAATCTGAAACTGTGTCCACACAATTCAGGGGCTGACTTCAAAATAAAGCTGGGTAGACAGGGAATGTCTACAGTACCATAATGTACTGGCCAATCTCAGCAGGTCTGACAGCATCTGTGGAGAGAAAAGGGAGCAAATATTTTGTCTGGATGACTCTTTGTCAAAGCCATCCAGATTTGAAACATTAGCTCCCTTTCTCTCCCCAGATGCTGTCAGACCTGCTGAGATTGTTGAGTTTTTACTGATTTTGTTTCAGATTCCAGCATCTGCAGTAACTTGCTTTTATCTGAATGTTTACAGTATCTTGTTTTTGGGTCACTGTGCATCAGTTTTCTCCCTCTTACCATTACCTGTTTAAATGTGAAGAAGGAAGAAGGAGCTTTTAAAGAATGAGAAACAGTAACTGACACCCTATTCAAAATAAAACTAAACTTGCTGTTTGTCTTACCAAGGAGATAGATGCTACCCAGGCCATGGAGACAGACTAGCAAACTTTGTCCCTAGATGGGTTCAAAATTGATAAGGTGGAAGTGTTAAAGTAAGAATATAAATTACAGGGCAGCTGGCAATAATTTCCCAGTCTTTGCTGAAGGTGCCAGAGCACTGGAGAATTACAAATCTTATGCATTTGTTCAAAAAGGATAGCCCCAGCAATTACAGATCAGTTAGTTTAACATCATTGGTGGGCAAGCTTCAAGAATCAATTATTCCAGATTGAATTAAATGCCACATGGAAAATATGGACTGATTTGCAAGAACCAGTATGGAGTTCTAAAGGGGAAATCGTGTTTAACTGACTTGCTGGATTTTTTAAGGAGGTAACAGAAAGGGTTGATGAGGGTAATGCCGTTGATGTAGTGTACATTGACTTTCAGTGAGCATTCAATGCAATGCAACACAACAGATTTGTGGGAAGAATTATAGCTCATGGAATAAAAGAGACAGTGGTACGGTGGACACAAAAAGTGACAGAATAATAGGAAGCAGAGAATAACAGTCAATGGATATTTTTCAGGCTGGAGGGAGGTTTGTAGTGGTGTCCCCCAGGGGTCAGTATTTGGACCCTTGCTTTTCCTGGTGCATATTAATAATCTAGATCGTGGTTGCAGGGGACAATTTCAAAGTTTGCAGATGACACAAAACTTAGAAGCGGATCTGAATCCATGTTCACCCATTGCTCAGCAGTCAATGGCTTTTCCCAGCTCAAGTGATGAGTGTTCCTTGTCCAACTCAACCATGAGAGGAAGCTGTAGGAGAGTCAGGCAGAGACTGACAGTTCGTCTGTCGGAGCATAGCTGACAGTCATATTAAACCCAGAAGGACATCTGTTTACATCTGTCAGGATGTCACTATCTGCCAATTTGAGGGAAACAAGTTTGGTGATGGTCAGACACAGAGCCCACTTCCTCCCATCACACACAGCACATAGATTTCCTTTATCACAGGCAGTTTAAAATTATTGATGTCGACTGATCCACTGTTTATTTGCACAGTCTCTCTGTCTGGGGGGGTGAGGGGGGGTGTGGGGGGTGGGTGGGGGGTGGGGGGGATGGGGTGGGGGGGTTGGGGTGGGGGGGTGGGGGTGGGGGGAGCTGGAGAGTGAGGTTGTTTTGGCGATCTATGGTAGGATTATGGCAGAGAACAAGGAGTCCATGAAAAGGATTAAGACCAAGTGGGAGGAAGGGTTTGGGATGGTGTTGGAGGGAGGACTATGGTGTGAGGTGCTGCAGAGGGTTAACGTCTCAACCTCGTGTGCGAGGCTGGGGGTGATTCAATTGAAAGTTGTGCACAGGGTGCACTTAATGAAGGTGAGGATGAGATGGTTGTTCAAGGAGGTGGGAGGATAGCTGTGAGCAGTGTGGGAGGGGTTCAGCCAATCAAGTCCATATGTTCTGGTCCTGCCCAAAGTTGGAGAAATTTTGGGGGTCAGTGTTCAGCACCATGTCTGAGGTTCTGCATGAGCATTTGGAGCCGGGTCCCTTCGTGATCGTATTTGGGGTGTCAGACCTGCCGGAGCTGCAGATGGGTGAGTGGGCAGATGTTTTAGCCTTCGCCTTGTTGATTGCCTGCAGGCAGGATCTGTTGAGGTGGAGACCAACTTGCTCCCCTCCCGCTGCACCGGTGCCTCGACGTGGCTGGAGGATCTAATGGAGTTCTTGTTCTTGTATTTAGAGAAGGTGAAATTTGCTCTGAGAGGGGCAGATGAGGGGTTCCACCAGAGATGGGTTTTATTTGTGTTATATTTTGGGGATCTGGTGGCCTTCGAAGAGGAGGGGGGCAGTTTGTGGTTGGGGAGAGAGGTGTTGAGGTTTGGGTTTGTTTGTTTGTGTGTTGTACAAATGTTAAAATGTTGAAAACTTGAATAAAAATATTTGTTTTAAAAACAAACTTCACATCAAAATCTGACAACGTTACTCAATTCATTGAATATCAACGGCTTTTAAATCCAGAAGGAGAAATGTTTGATTGTTCCTTGTGCTTCAAAATGTTTTAAACATCAGTGTGACTGGAAAAGCACAGAGACACACACCCGAGTGAGAGTGTTCCAGTTCACTGACTGTGGAAAGAGCCTGAAAAAGCATTGCACCATTCACAGCGGGCAGAGACCATACACGTATCCTGTGTGAGCCTTCAACTGATTGTCTAACCTGGAGGGACAGCAGGAAACACCCGCACCATGGAGAAACAATGGAAATGCACCAGTGCGTTCACACTGGGGAGAGACCGTTTAGCTGCTCTCACTGCACAAAGAAGTTTAGAAGGTCATCCACACTGCGGAGACACCAGCAAGGTTTAGTTGTCCGTCTACAGTGGAAACTCATTGACACATTCACACGCAGGGTGTGACCATTCTGCTGCTCTGTGTGGGAAAGGTATTCAGTGTTCCATTCAACCTGTGGACATACCAGCAAGTTCATACTGACGAGAGGCCGTTTGCCTGCTCTGACTGTGGGAAGAGATTCAATACTTCATCCCACCTAATAATAAAAATCTTTATTAGTGTCACAAGTAGGCTTACGTTATCAGTGCAATTAAGTTACTGTGAAAATCCCCGAATCGCCACTCTACGGCACCTGTACGGGTATAGTGAGGGGCAATTCAGAATGTCGAATTCACATAACAAGCACGTCTTTCTGCACTTTTGAGAGGAAACTGGAGTGCCTGGAGGAAACCCACGCGGACATGGGGAGAACGTGCAGACTCTGCACAGACAGTGACTCAAGCCGGGAATCAAACCCGGGTCCCTGGCATGAGCCAGCTGACTGGGGAGGACAGGAGCTCCCAGTGTGGTCAATGAATACATTGTGGGAACTGCCCATTTAAAGAGGCTGCCTTGACTCGCTGGTCTGAGAATCCACCCCTTCCCCCTCTGTGTAACGCTGGCTGAGAATAGAGATCGGGGCTGCTCAATGTACTGAAAGCCATTTGCTTCTGTTCTCTGTCTAAAATCAAATTGGAAGGAAAGGGAGACAACTGAAACGGGGAAAGGGGAATTCCAGACATTATTGACATCACTATACATATTGCAGACACACATTTATTCATCTTTGATCACAGAATCTCACCACACAGGTCATTCGGCCCATCGTGCCTGTGCTGGCTCTTTGAAAGAAGTACTCAATTAGTCCCACTATCCTCCCTTTCCCCATGAACTCTGAAATCTAGTCCCTTTCTAATATTTATCCAACTCCTGGTGTTGAATCTGCTTCCACCAGCCTGTCAGATAGTGCATTCCGGATCACAGCACCTCACTGTGTATAGATTCATCGTCCTCATTTCCCCTCTGGCTTTTTTGTGAATAACCTTAAATCTTGTCCTCTGGTTAACAATCCTTTTGTCAGTGGAAACAGTTTCTCTTTATGCACTCTATGCAAACCATTCATGATTTTTTATGAACTCAGATATTAGAAAGATCCTGAACAGTCCCATTATTCTGCTCCATGGAACAATTTACATCAATGGTTAAATCCAATAAAATTAACCCAGTGACAATCATGACCAATTGTCTGATTATAACAGGTCTTATTCAAGATGAGGTCATGTTAATTCAAGAGGTAAAAGTGGGATTTGTGAGTGATCCTGGGTTTTGTAAGTTGGACTCTAGTCGCGGAGACACTGAGTGCTCCTGGGCAGGAATTTAGGAAATCACTGTTGGTTCAGGAACCTGAAGAAGATTCACACTTCTACCAGGACAGGTCACCCAATTTTGGTGGTGAACGTCACTTGTGTACTTCATCAGTATACTGCTTTAAAAAAATAAACATTGACATTTCAGAGTCCTCTCTTGCCTGATTGTTAAGCCTCTTTCGAATTGAAGCATTTTAGAGGGTCAGTTTGGAACTGAGTAAATAAGGCACCTTCAACCAAATTAAACCAAATCTAAATATTAATTATATACCCTTTAAAACAGAGATAGGGTCTCCAGGATGTGCAAGAAAGATTAACAAGGATGATATCAGAACTGAGAATGTTTAAGTTTCAGGAGATATTGAACAGGTTGGGGATATTTCCCCTGGGGAAGAGAAGGTTGAAGACTGACCTGATAGAGACTTTAATGGGTGTGATAGGATTGACATCATCAGGGTGGCATAGTGGTCAGCACTGCTGCCACACGGTGCTGAGGACCCGGGTTCACTCCCGGCCCTGGGTCACTGTCCATGTGGAGTTTGCACATACTCGCCGTGTCTGCGTGGGTCTCACCCCCACAACCCAAAAAGATGTGTAGGTTAGGTGGATTGGCCATGCTAAATTGCCCCTTAATTGGAAAAAAATAATTAGGTACTCTAAATCTATATTAAAAAATGTTTTTTTAAAAAGTCATCGCTGTGATTACAGAATAGAAATTCACAACTGACAAATCTAGTTGTTACGGAAAATCCTTCTTCCTCTCAAACTATAAATATTTGACCCCCACCCATGCTCTCCTCATTATTGATTTTAACACTAATTTATCCTTCTGACCTCCTGCTTTTCCCCAAGTCTCCTCCCGTGAAGATGCTGACTCTCGGATTCAGTTTCACACTCACCTATTGCCCTCCCCAGGTGCTAAGGGCGAACGTCACAATCAATCTCCGTGACTACTAACATGTACTTTGTGTCAGGGTGAGGTCACTGCCCCTCCTCCACTTTTCATCCCAGTCCCAGGAGTTTGGACAGTGTCGGCCGCAGCTCCCACAATCCCCCGCGCTAGGGAAACCGCTCTATTCACCGCACGGGCGGGTGATCAGGTACTGCGCATGTCCAAGGCTGAGGGGAAGCTGCGCATGTGTGGAGGAAAGCCCGCCCCTGGCCTTCCTGCTGAGGTATTGATCAATGGGAAACTGGGAGGACCGGAAGGACTCTGGTCCTCCAGCCAATCAGAAGGCAGACGTTGTGTTAATGAAGATTGACCATGACACAGACTGAAACCTCTTCCTGTCTCCAACATCTGTGAGTAAAACACTTTCCTTTCTCCCCCTTTCCATTTCTTTTCTCATTCTCACCTTCAATTGGTCACTTGCAGCAACTGAAGGGAAAGGAAGTGAATCCGGGGAGGGTGCAGACTCTGGAAAGCTTGGCCCAGATCTCTCTCTCTCAAAGACATTGACATCCTTTGCTCCCTCAGCTTGACACATCTATTTGTTTGGCTAAAAGGGTGGTTTCTTTCCTAATGTTCACAATTTAAAGGGTTGGTTTCCCCAGAGTTCTCCCTGTGTCTATGCGGGTTTCCTGCAAGTGCTCCGGTTTCCTCCCACAAGTCCCGAAAGACGTATGTCTGGTAATTTGGACATTTTGAATTTTCCCTCGGTGTACCGGAACAGCACGATAGCATAGTGGTTGGCACAATTGCTTCACAGCTCCAGGATCCCAGGTTCGATTCCCGGCTTGGGTCACTGTCTGTGCGGAGTCTGCACGTTCTCCCCGTGTATGCATGGGTTTCCCCTGGGTGCTCCGGTTTCCTCCCACAATCCAAAGATGTGCAAGTTAGGTGGATTGGTAATGCTAAATTGTCCTTAGTGTCCAAAATTTCCCTTAGTGATGGGTGGGGTCACTGGGTTATGGGAATAGGGTGGAGGTATAGCCTTGGGTAGGGTGCTCTTTCCAAGAGCCGGTGCAGACGCGATGGGCCGAATGGCCTCCTTCTGCACTGTAAATTCTATAACAGGCGCCGGAATGTGGCGACTCGGGGCTTTTCACAATAATTTCATTGCAGTGTTAATGTAAGCCTACTTGTGACAATAAAGATTATTATTATTATAGGAGATGGCTAAAATTTAAAGGAACAGTAAATACATGTCGGACAGAGATATGTCGAGTGTTTTTACATGGTACAGATTAGATATATTATGAAAATAAATTACTGTGGATGCTGGAATCGTAAACAAAAACAGAAAATACTGGACAATCTCAGAAGGTCTGACAGCATCTGTGGAGAGAAAAGGGAACTAATGTTTCGAGTCTGGATGACTCTTTGTGACAGTTAGAGAGAACTGGAAATGGGGTCAGATTTGTACTGTAGTGGGGGAGGGGTGGAATGGAGCGGTGGGGGTGGAATGGAGCGGTGGGGGTGGAATAGAGCGGTGGGGCTGGATAAGGGCCAGCAATAGGTGGAGATATAGACAAAGATGTCGAGAACAGAAGATAAAAGGAATGCAAATGGTGGTAATTAAGGCTAAGTAGGGCTGATAGTGGTACGTAAAAAGGTTAGAATGTGTGAATGGCAGAATAAAGGTGAGCAGTGTGTAAAGGGCAACTTGAAATAATTCGAATGGGGGGAGGGGAGGAGAATAATGGGGAGGGAAAAAACGATCAATGGAAGAAATTAAAACAAAAATAAATTGATAGATAAAAATGGGGTAAAGGTGGTGGAGAGTCTGAGGTTGTTGAACTCAATGTTAAGTCCGGAAGGGTGGAACATGCCTAATCGGAAGATGAGGTGCTGTTCCTCCAGTTTGCGCTGGGCTTCACCTCAACATTGCAGCAGGCCAAGGACGGACATGAGGACTGAGAGCAGGGCGGTGAGTTGAAATGGCAAACGACAGGAAGGTCTGAGAACTGCTTGCGGATGGACCGGAGGTGTTCTGCAAAGTCTGGAAAAATATATTCATTTTGCTTCGGTTTGCACCCCTCTATCACCTCCACACGGTCTGTCTCCAACACTTCCCTTTCCTTCCTTGACCTTTCTATTTCAATTTCTGAGATAGACAGTCCACTAATATCCACCACAAACCTACCGACTCCCACAGCTACGCCGACTTTGGCACTTCACACCCCACATCCTGTAAGGGCTTCATCCCATTCTCTCAGTTCCTTCACCTCCGTCACATCTGTTCCGATGATGCCACTTTCCAAAACGGTGCTGCTGACATGTCTTCATTCTTCCTTAACCATGGCTTCCCACCCACTGTGGTCGACGGGGCTCTCAACTGTGTCCGACCCATCACCCACACCTCTGCCCTCCCCCTCAATCCTCTCTCCCAGAACCAGGGAGTGAAGGTATCGAGAGATATGGGGGATAGTTTTGGAAAATGATGCTGAGGTAGATCGGCCAATGCTCTCATTGAATGGTTGAGCAGGTTCAAATGGCCGACTGCAGCTCCGATTTGTTGTGGTCCCTGTGTCCAGGCCAGGAAGCAGTGAGCATGGATCTGTCAATCAGCCTGAATCAGCACCTTCAGGAGAATTGGGAGGGTGAATATTAGGTACAGCAGAGTGAGAATGGATGGAGAATGTGTGGGACGGAGATTTACAGATGTTGCGGAATGCAAGAGAAAAGAAAGTTCCAGAGAAACTAGAATAGTTTGTTCTGAATTTCTATCCTGTACTGACAGTGATATCTTTTGTAAATTGTTCAACAGTTGATTCAAAGAGGCCAAATTATAGACAGAAATCTAATACATGTCGTCTGGATCTGACAGTCCCTCAATTCCTTGGGACCTGAATATCATTGGCCTTCGAATCTAAAGGAGAAATGTTTGCCTCATCTGTCAACTTGAAAAGATTTTAAACACCATTGTGACTGGAAAAGCACCCGAGTGAGAGTGTTCCAGAGCACTGACTGTGGAAAGAACCTTAACCAGTTACACAGCCTGAAAAAACATCGCACCATTCACAGCGGGGAGAGACTGTACACGTGTTCTATGTATGGACGAAGCCTCAACTGATTGGCAGAACTGGACAGACATGAGGAGACCCAAAACATGGAGAAACCATGGAAATGTGAGGACTGTGGGAAGGGATTCATAGCACCGTCTGTGCTAGAAATTCATCGACGCAGTCACACTGGTGAGAGGCCGTTCACCTGCTCTCAGTGTGGAAAAGGTTTCACTCTATTATCTGACCTGCAGAGACACCAGCGAGTTCACACTGGAGAGAGGCCGTTCACCTGCTCTCAGTGTGGGAAGGGATTCACTCAATTATCTGACCTGCAGAAACATCAGCGAGTTCACACTGGGGAGAGGCCGTTCACCTGCTCTCAGTGCGGGAAGGGATTCACTCAGTTATCCCACCTGCGGAGCCACCAGTGGGTTCACACTGGGGAGAGGCCGTTCACCTGCTCTCAGTGTGAGAAGAGATTCTCTCGGTTATCCACCCTGCAGCGCCATCAGCGAGTTCACACTGGGGAGAGGCCATTCATCTGCTCTCATTGTGGGGAGGGATTCACTTGGTTATCCAGCCTGCGGACACACCAGCGAGTTCACACTGGGGAGAGTCCGTTCACCTGCTCTGAGTAGGTGAGATATTCAGTGATCCATCCCAACTATGGAGACACCGCCAAGTTCTCAATGGGGCGAGGCCGTTCTTCTGCTCTCAGTGTGGGAGAGACTTTGTGTTTCATCGCACATGCTCACACCCCAAGTTCACAATTGATTACAGGGGTTGGATTCCGCTGGTCTGCTCTCAATCGCATCCAGGACTGCATTTTGTTAATTGTGTCAGTTGATCAATAGGGATGGGTGGAGGGTTTCTTCCTGCTGGACTGGTTTGTCTCACAAAATTGCCTCCAGTCGGCTGATGATCATTGAGCCATGTTGTGAATTCCTGGCTTCAACTTTCACGACGATCACAGAGCGAAATAGTGTTTGGTGGTGTAGCCATCTGGGATGGCCACTTACAAAGAAACATGGACATTTGCAAAGCCTCAAGGGAAATATGGCCAATGTAAGATTCAGGCAGGCTCAGAGCCTAAATGTATATTTGTAAGCAGAAGCAGACGGGATCGAAACCGCCAGCCGATTTGCATGCTAATGACCCATTTCCCTAAGACAAAGGAACTGGTACTCGGGTATCCGATACAATTCCAGACACATCGGCGCCACTCCCTTTACTCGGGAAGCATAAACTCAGGACCCGCCCAGCCATCAAAGCACCCGCCCCTTTATTGGCTCAGATCGAAGGCAGTGATCGAGGACTGCCGAATTATTGGGTCCAAACCGGAGGACCGCCCAAAAGAGTGCGAACCCCCCCCCCCCAAGGATAAAGAGAGACACTGCCATGTGTTCGGTCTCTTTTGGACCTGGCGCTCCGGCAACGTCGGACTCCATCTGCAGCACCACGACCAGAAGCACGTTCAAGTTCAATGCTCGCTACCATGCGGATGAGCCTAGCTGAACCACAGTTACTTCTCCAGACCCAGCAGATCCAATTTCGAACAAAGGCCACTGTTCCTCTGACCTAAGCCGGATGCCTGAAGTTAAGTACAGGTTGTCATAGTGATAGGTGTAATTTAGCTCGTAGTGTTTATGTTGCATGCGTAAGTTAATCTTGTGTGTAAATAAAGTATTATTGATCTTGAACTAACTAACTGGTTGTTTGGGTCTTTGATCGATATCCGATTGAACCTTGTGGCGGTATCATTTGATACCTGGTGACTCTGAAAGCATATCCTATTCATATCTAGATTAAGAAGGGCAACCTTATTAGCTGCCATATTTATAGCAAGTAAATATAGCAACAGTGGTTGGAAGATATTTAGTTCCCATTTCTGTTTGGATCCCCCTAAAGCATGCCACCTTGCCATGGAGATGGGCAATGGAGGGTACATGGATCTTTTGTTTAATTTATCTCGGTGTTTCTCGCAGAAGAAAATTATCAAGCTATGGGGCAGGTTGTCTGACATGGACTGAGAAACAACATTAAATGGTGTGATGGGAGACAGGCAATAACTAATATTACAGGGGATTGGTTAGCTCAGTTGGCTGGATGGCTGGTTTGTGATACTGAGCGACACCAACAGCGTGGGTTCTACTCCATACCAGCTGAGGTCATCCAAGAAGGCCCTGCCTCCTCAACATTGCCCCTCGTCTGAGGTGTGGTGACCCTCAGATTAAATCACCACCAGTCAGCTCTCTCTCTCTTTCTCACAAAGGGGGATGCTCTTACGAAATTTTGACAGTGGTACCAGCCAGTAACAAGGTTAAGATAAGGGAGTTATGTATACTCAAGACCCAAGGACGGTCGATGAGGGGGTCTGGAAGGCATCATGAGTTCATGAGTAACCCCCTAGCTGTCCATGAGCTGATCACTCAGTTCCCTGCTGCCCAGTAACCACTTTCATTGGATCTACCAGTCAATGTGTGCAACCTACAATCATTGTGATTGGATCGTGTCCGGCTGAGTTGGGCTGACTAACTATTTGAAATTGTATAAATGATGATGATTCCCTTTGTTCAGTGGAGAGGTATCTGCCTATGCCCAGAGAACTACTCCCCGCCGGCGTTACAACAATAAACTGTGATGTTTGAAGCAGACCTGAATGTCGAGGGATTCTTTTGGATTCATTCATGCGAACAGAAGCATAACCTACTTTTGTATTCAATTCCCCCACAATAAACAGGAACATTCTATTAGCTTTCCTAATTACTTGCTGTACCTGTATACTCGCCTTTTGTGATTCATGCTCTTGGACACCCAGATCCCTCTGAATCTCAGAGCTCTGCAATCTCTCACCGTTTAGATAAGAAGCTTTTTTATTCTTTCTGCCAACATGGACAATTTCACATTTTCCCACAATGTTCTCCATTTCCCAGATCTTTTCCCACTCACTTTCCATCCTAAGTGGCTTCCCCCTTATTTTGAAATTGTGTCCACTGGTTCCAGACTCCCCAACCAGGGGAAACATCTCACCTGCATCTCGCCTGTCTATTCCTTTATGGATTTTGTAGGTTTCATTGTGATCACTTCTCATTATTTGACACTAGAGAACACAGGCCAGGTTTCCCCAATCTCTCCTCAAAGGGCAGTCCTGCCATCCCCGGAACAAGTCTGGTGAACCTTTGTTGCCCTTTCCCTCTGGCGACAAGGGCAGTAAAACTGCACACAGTCCTCCAGCTGCGGTCTGACCAAGGTTCTACACAACAGGTACATTCTGGACAGTCTCACGGCTTTGTGTTTATTTTATCCTGGATAGTATGGGGGAGGCGGTGGCCGAGTGGTATTGCCGCTGGACTAGTAATCCAGAGACCCAGGTATTATTCTGGGGTTCGAATCCCACCAGGACAGATGGTGAGATTTGAATTCAATAAAAATTTGGAATTCAAAGTTTAATGATGACCATGAAACTATTATCAATTGTTGTAAAAACCCATCTGTTTTACTAATGTCCTTTAGTGAAGGAAATCTGCCATCCTTACCCGGTCTGGCCCACATGTGACTCCAGAGCCACACAGATGTGGTTGACTTTTAACTGTCCCCCACTGTAATGGCCTAGCAAGCCACTCAGTTCAAGGGCAATTATGATTGGGGAACAAATGCTGACCCAGCCAGTGATGCCTACATCCCAAGAATTTTTTTAAATCATACTTCTACATGTAGATCTAAAATAAATACATTTGTCTCTGTTCCATTGAGTCTACAGCACAGGGCCAGGCCAGTCAGCTCAATTGGTCTCTGTCAGTATTTATGCTCCACATGAGCCTCCACCCAGCCCTCTTCATCTCCACCCATCAGCATATCCTTCTATTCTTTTCTCCCTTGTCAAGATACAGGAGTATTCATGTTGTTCACCTCAACCACTCGCTGTGGTAGCGAGTTCCACATTCTCACCACTCGCTGGGTAAAGAGGTTTCAGTTGAAATCCCTATTGGATTATTGAACCCCTGAAAATGGATTGAAAATGCACGCAGCATTTGACAGAGTTTGGATGAATTGTCAGCGCAGATGGGGCAGCACGGTGGCGCAGTGGTTAGCAGTGCTGCCTCACGGCGCTGAGGTCCCAGGTTCGATCCTGGCTCTGGGTCACTAACATGTGGAGTTTGCACATTCTCCCCGTGTTTGCATGGGTTTCACCCCCACAATTGAAAGATGTGCAGGCTAGGTGGATTGGCCACGCTAAATTGCTCCTTAATTGGACAAAATGAATTGGGTACTCTAAATTATAAAAAAAGAATTGTCAGCATAGAGAGAGATAAATGTGTGTCCCGATAGACATTACAGAGACTTGTTTGAAAGGTGACCAAGGCTGAATCTAAATGTTGAAGGGTATTTGACATATTGGAATGCATGAAGCTCGGAAAAGATGATGGGATTGCTCCTGTTCATTAAGGATTACATTAGTTCAGTACTGAGAGACCAACTTAGCCTGAAGGTTCAGGGTGTGGAATCAGCTTTGCTCGAGAAAAGAAATAATAAGTTACAAGGTCTCATGTGAGTAGTTAATGGGCCTCCTAACAGTAGTTACATTGTAGCTAGAGTGTACAGGAAGTATTAAATAAGGCTTGTAATTAATGTACCACAATAATCATGGGTGACTTTAATCGAATATAGATTGGGAGAGTCAGATAGGCAGATAGCCTGGAACATCGGTTAATATTTTTGGGGAGAATTTCTTGGAGCAGTTCCTTCTGGAGCCAACCAGGGTGCAGTCTATCCGAGACCTCCGTGTGCAGTGAGACAGGCTTAATCAATAAATATGTGGTGATGGAGCATCTATGTAACAGTGATCATAATATAGAACATAGAACATAGAACAATACAGCGCAGTACAGGCCCTTCGGCCCACGATGTTTCACCGAAACAAAAGCCATCTAACCTACACTATGCCATTATCATCCATTTGTTTATCCAATAAACTTTTAAATGCCCTCAATGTTGGCGAGTTCACTACTGTAGCAGGTAGGGCATTCCACGGCCTCACTACTCTTTGCGTAAAGAACCTACCTCTGACCTCTGTCCTATATCTATTACCCCTCAGTTTAAAGTTATGTCCCCTCGTGCCAGCCATATCCATCCGCGGGAGAAGGCTCTCACTGTCCACCCTATCCAACCCCCTGATCTTTTTGTATGCCTCTATTAAGTCTCCTCTTAACCTTCTTCTCTCCAACGAAAACAACCTCAAGTCCATCAGCCTTTCCTCATAAGATTTTCCCTCCATACCAGGCAACATCCTGGTAAATCTCCTCTGCACCCGCTCCAAAGCCTCCACGTTCCTATAATGCGGTGACCAGAACTGTACGCAATACTCCAAATGCGGCCGTACCAGAGTTCTGTACAGCTGCAACATGACCTCCCGACTCCGGAACTCAATCCCTCTACCAATAAAGGCCAACACTCCATAGGCCTTCTTCACAACCCTATCAAACTGGGTGGCAACTTTCCGGGATCTATGTACATGGACACCTAGATCCCTCTGCTCATCCACACTTTCAAGAACTTTACCATTAGCCAAATATTCCGCATTCCTGTTATTCCTTCCAAAGTGAATCACCTCACACTTCTCTACATTAAACTCCATTTGCCACCTCTCAGCCCAGCTCTGCAGCTTATCTATATCCCTCTGTAACCTGCTACATCCTTCCACACTATCGACAACACCACCGACTTTAATATCGTCTGCAAATTTACTCACCCACCCTTCTGCGCCTTCCTCTAGGTCATTGATAAAAATGACAAACAGCAACGGCCCCAGAACAGATCCTTGTGGTACTCCACTTGTGACTGTACTCCATTCTGAACATTTCCCATCAACCACCACCCTCTGTCTTCTTTCAGCTAGCCAATTTCTGATCCACATCTCTAAATCACCCTCAATCCGCAGCCTCCGTATTTTTTGCAATAGCCTACCGTGGGGAACCTTATCAAACGCTTTACTGAAATCCATATACACCACATCAACTGCTCTACCCTCGTCTACCTGTTCAGTCACCTTCTCAAAGAACTCAATAAGGTTTGTGAGGCATGACCTACCCTTCACAAAGCCATGCTGACTATCCCTGATCATATTATTCCTATCTAGATGATTATAAATCTTGTCTCTTATAATCCCCTCCAAGACTTTACCCACTACAGACGTGAGGCTCACCGGTCTATAGTTGCCGGGGTTGTCTCTGCTCCCCTTTTTGAACAAAGGGACCACATTTGCTGTCCTCCAGTCCTCTGGCACTATTCCTGTAGCCAATGATGACATAAAAATCAAAGCCAAAGGTCCAGCAATCTCTTCCCTGGCCTCCCAGAGAATCCTAGGATAAATCCCATCAGGTCCCGGGTACTTATCTATTTTCAGCCTGTCCAGAATTGCCAACACCTCTTCCCTACGTACCTCAATGCCATCTATTCTATTAGCCTGGGGCTCAGCATTCTCCTCCACAACATTATCTTTTTCCTGAGTGAATACTGACGAAAAATATTCATTTAGTATCTCGCCTATCTCTTCAGACTCCACACACAATTTCCCATCCCTGTCCTTGACTGGTCCTACTCTTTCCCTAGTCATTCGCTTATTCCTGACATACCTATAGAAAGCTTTTGGGTTTTCCTTGATCCTTCCTGCCAAATACTTCTCATGTCCCCTCCTTGCTCGTCTTAGCTCTCTCTTTAGATCCTTCCTCGCTACCTTGTAACTATCTATCGCCCCAACCGAAACTTCACACTTCATCTTCACATAGGCCTCCTTCTTCCTCTTAACAAGAGATTCCACTTCCTTGGTAAACCACGGTTCCCTCGCTCGATGCCTTCCTCCCTGTCTGACCGGTACATACTTATCAAGAACACGCATTAGCTGATCCTTGAACAAGCCCCACTTATCCAGTGTGCCCAACACTTGCAGCCTACCTCTCCACCTTATCCCCCCCAAGTCACGTCTAATGGCATCATAATTGCCCTTCCCCCAGCTATAACTCTTGCCTTGCGGTGTATACTTATCCCTTTCCATCATTAACGTAAACGTCACCGAATTGTGGTCACTGTCCCCAAAGTGCTCTCCTACCTCCAAATCCAACACCTGGCCTGGTTCATTACCCAAAACCAAATCCAACGTGGCCTGTCAACATATTGTTTCAGGAAACCCTCCTGCACACACTGTACAAAAAATGACCCATCTATTGTACTCAAACTATATCTTTTCCAGTCAATATTTGGAAAGTTAAAGTCTCCCACAATAACTACCCTGTTACTTTCGCTCATATCCAGAATCATCTTCGCCATCCTTTCCTCTACATCCCTAGAACTATTAGGAGGCCTATAAAAAACTCCCAACAGGGTGACCTCTCGTTTCTGGTTTCTAACTTCAGCTCATACTACCTCGGAAGAAGAGTCCCCATCTAGCATCCTCTCCGCCACCGTAATACTGCTCTTGACTAGCAGCGCCACACCTCCCCTCTTTTGCCTCCTTCTCTGAGCTTACTAAAACACCTAAACCCCGGAACCTGCAACATCCATTCCTGTCCCTGCTCTATCCATGTCTCCGAAATGGCCACAACATCGAAGTCCCAGGTACCAACCCATGCTGCCAGTTCCCCTGCAATACTGCACATTCTCCCCGTGTCTGCATGGGTTTCGTCCGGGTGCTCCGGTTTCCTCCCACAAGTCCTGAAAGACGTGCTGGTAGGTAATTTGGACATTCTGAATTCTCCCTCTGTGTACCGGAACAGGCGGTGGAATATGGCGACTAGGGGCTTTTCACAGTAACTTCATTGCAGTGTTAATGCAAGCCTACTTGTGACAATAAAGATTATTATGTAAGTCAATGTTTATTCATTTTAATAGTTTTGTTTTAGTTATGTTCAGTTATCACAGAATCAAAGTGTATGAATCAATTCACTCAATACGGTATCTCACTCTGAGTCTCTGTATTCAGGTGCACTCGTCCTTGACAAGTGACTTGTGCCATATTGTCTTCGGCTAAAGTAGGTTTAATTTTATGGTTTTACCACAAGACTAATGATGAATGAGAATCTCTGTTATTGCAGGATTTGACTAAACAGCTGGCTTGTAATGCAGAACAAGACCAGCAGCGCGGGTTCAATTCCCGTAACGGCCTCCCCGAACAGGTGCCGGAATGTGGCGACTAGGGGCTTTTCACAGTAACTTCATTGAAGCCTACTTGTGACAATAAGCGATTATTATTACTACGTGTCGATGCTAGAGAAATGCTGTCTTAAATTGTATTTGCTTTTTAACTTATTGCAAAAGAGTCACTTTCCTTCAAATTGTACAACAGATTTTCTGCATTATTGTGGTTTTATCAGTTTCTGTGATGGTGTTGTAGTTATGTCTTTTCTGTGACTTTTATTTCTTGTGAACATGTAATTTATGAACAGAAAATGATATTTTGTAACGTGTATCTTGCTACATGAACTGT
The DNA here is from genome assembly GCF_047496885.1 of Scyliorhinus torazame. Classification (NCBI taxonomy): domain Eukaryota; kingdom Metazoa; phylum Chordata; class Chondrichthyes; order Carcharhiniformes; family Scyliorhinidae; genus Scyliorhinus; species Scyliorhinus torazame. Next base: position 172,752,527 of record NC_092711.1, read on the forward strand.
AGCACACCGATCACCGTTACAAATTTATTTTGTGTTCAGTAGGAATTGCTGTATTAGTTTAAGTTTGTGTATCTTGTGGACTTTCAGTTATTTGTATTTAAGTAACTTGCTTCAGTCATTGACAATCACGAAGAAGTTACACATGACACCTGAAGATGTATCATCTCAGCACGGTGACACAATGGCTAGCACAACCTCTTCACAGCACCAGGGACCCGGGTTCAATTCTGGCCTTGCGTCAATGTCTGTGTGGAGTTTACACATTGTCCCTGTGTCTGCGTGGGTTTCTTCTGGGTGCTCCAGTTTCCTCCAACAGTCCAAGATGTGCAGGTTAGGTGGGGTTATGGGGATAGGGTGGGGGAGTGGGCCTAGATAAGGTGCTCTTTCAGAGGGCCGGTGCAGACTTGATGGGCTGAATGGCCTCTTTCTGCACTCTAGAGATTCAGTGGTGCTATGGTATCAGTTAGGACGATGAGCCTGACGAATATTAATCATGAGAAAGTGACACCACAATGAGAAAGTGACATCACACATCAGCAAGGTGACCAATATCCTTCAGAGACCAATCAGACATTGATCGTACCCCATTTAACCAATCAGGGACTGATCATGGGCTACTTGGGCCAATCAGAACCACAGGATACTACCAGCCATGCGTAGAGGTAGGTACTAGAAAGGGTTAATGAGCTACAATTTTCTGGAGCTCGGTGCACAACACAACAAGAAGTAAGAGGATAGACTTCAGTCAACAGAACAAGAGACAGCTCCACAGTCACCTGGAAGCTGAGAGCTGGTGATCCAGAGTGAACGGACTGATCCACTGCCTTTGTTAATTATTGTGATTTTGTACTTATTACAGTTAACTTAATAAATTCTGTGACAATATTCTTGTACCCGGAATGGTCTGCAACTAGTCAGGAGCTGCAGGTAACTTTCACAACACAGTCTGACATGTAATTGATTTGAGTGTTACAATTCAGATTGGAGCCAAACCCGGATCTTACAATAGGATCGAATTTCACATTCCTGCACTAAGTGATGGCTTTTGTAAATTCCTTTTACAAGATATTAGAAGGGGAGGAGTTACAGACAGAAATTTCACACCAAACATCACATCAAGATGTGACAGAGTCACTCGATTCATGGGAGCTGAATATCATCGACCTTTGAATTTAGAATGAGAAATGTTTGTCTGTTCTTCTGCTGAAAGAGATTTTTAAACATCACTCAGTGTACAGACACTGAGCCAGGCTCATCCGAGTGAGGCATCACTAAAAAAATCCATTTTATATCTTGCAGCTCACCCAAAGATGGAAATTTCAACACACATTTCTCCATCTTGTATTTTTTAATGTTTTGTTCACCCGTTAAATATCCTCGACCTCTGGATGTTTCATTACAGAACTCAGCTCGAAGACATCAAAACTTGTATCCGGCCTTGCCTGTGTGCCCCATTCGTCAATTCAACTTTGCAGCAGCTCAGTCCCAGCTTTGGAAACACCTTCATCTTTCTGTGAGGCCCCGGCCCCATTGACTGTGACAGGGTTCATACTGTCTCCATGAGATTGTTGATGTAAAGTCACGTCAGACCCACACTGCCCGATTTCCAATCCAATTTATTTAAAGGTCCCAGAAGTCTGACTCCAACCTTAAATGTTGTTCTGATCCTGTCAGTAACATTGGTTTGGAACTCACTAGTACCACCACATAGGCAGTCATCAACATGCATCATAAAGTTGCCCGAGAGTTTCCTGCCATGGTACCAATAAAGCACGGCAGCTTCTGCCTTCAGGTAGAGACAACCCGACTTGGACAAAACTGATCTAACTGAGAAGTGCCATACACTCTGAAACATTGAACAAAACATCGTTCAAAACATAGACAAACTTATTGAACTTCTTCAGTCTTCCATACATCTGGCACCTTGGGAGGTTGCAGAAACACTGCCCTCTGGAGGTGATCCCCCAGCGCAAATGCAGCTTTTATGTTTCTTGACTGAAAGTTCCGGGAAAATGTCACGAAAAGGGCCAAAGAAATTTCAAAATTACCTTTCCCACTGTGGGTGAGTCCACTCTGACCTCTTTATCTCCCAAAGCTTCTTCAAATCCCTGTGCCACTAACCTCACCTTGGGCCTTATAAGCGCCATCCGGTTGGACCTTTTCTGTGCAGATCCATCGATGTGATGATGCTGGCTGACCCCGATCTGGGACCTCGGAACACACGCCAAACTCTGTCCAACTGCCTAACTCTTTCTGTTTCACCTCCCGTATGGCTTTATCCCCTCATTTTTCAGCAGCTACAAAACCCTCTCGGTCACGGGGACTTCAGTATCGCCCCCAAACACATCCTTGGTGTAAAACCGACAATTTCCTGCCTGAAATGTTCCAGTTATTGAAATTACATTGAATGAATGTCAAAGAAACAGACCAGAAACAGATCCCTGAAGTTCTGAGGTGTCCCCAGTGGTCAGTCTGACTGAACTAAACACGGGTGGTATAAAACAAACAATACTCACCCCGGTATCTGCTTTCCACGGGGACTTTCCTTTAATCAGAGCCGTCAGTGGATCCTGTTCCTGACACCAGGTTGTTGTGGGACAAATATCACTCGGAGTCCAGAGTTGGTTAAAGTTTAGGAATCTTTATTACAAACATGCAGGGAATGCTTCAGCGAACCGAAGCATCTCTGGGAGTAGTTACAATAACACACGTTTATACACAGTACAGGTGCTGCTGTTTTGTCTGTAAGTTAGTGGGAAAGTACAGGACGTCAAGGAAACAACTCAAACAGCTCACTTATTGGCTATAGTGACTTCATCTCTCACACAATACATCTCGGGAAACAATAGCCAGACTAGCAATCCAGAGTCCCAGGGTAATGCAATAGGGATCCAGGTTCGGCAGATGGTGAAATTTGAATTAATTAAAAATCTGGAATTAAAAGTCATCGCTGACCATGAAAGCATTGTCGATAGTTGTAAAAACCCATCTGGTTTCTTTTAGATCCACCTGTAGTGGGGGAATAACACTATTTACCATCCAGGATAAAATAAATGTACTTCAGCCTTTGTGGATCATTCCAGTGGAAACGTGCTCTCCCCCAGGCTCAAAGAGCATCAGCCCACTGGAAGCAAAGTCGTGAGACCGGCCAATCCAGCAGAAAGAAACCCTCCGACCCTCCCACTTCACCAAGTGTCAGAATGAACAAAGTTTGATTTGATTAAATTTATTCACATGCACCGAGGTACAGTGAAACGTATTGTTCTGTGTACAATACAGACAGATAATTTTATGCATGAAAAAACATGGGACATATGATAAATACACAATTTAAATACATAGACATCGGGTGAAGCATACGGGTCATTCAGGAGTCAGGTAACAGCGGAAAGAAGCTGTTTAGAATCTGTTATTACGTGTTCTCAGACTTTTGTATCACCTGCCCAAGGAAGAGATTGGAAAAGAGAATAACCTCGGTGGAAGGGTCTTTGATTTTGCTGCCCGCTTTCCCAAAGCAGCGGGAGGTATTGACAGAGTCAATGGATGGGAGGCGGGTTTGTGTGAGGGACTGGGCTGTGTTCACAACTCTCTGTAGTTTCTTAGTCTTGGGCTGAGCAGTTGCCATACCAAGTGTCATGAGAGTCCCTTTAAGAAATGTTTTTGTCTTATCACATGGCTTCAGTGATGTCATTGTGTGGGTGGAGCTGGGCTGTGGCTCTGGGAGTTGGTTTTACTTTCACTTTGGTTTGGGGCTGTTTTGTGACTCTGTGTTTTTTGCTTTCGCTTTCACATTTTTGGCTGCTGTACTCAGAAAGAGGAGTATTTTGGCCTCTCTCTCTATCTTCATTTTAAAAGCTGTTTCCAGACTGCTTGATAACTTGAAAAGAAATAATTGTTTTCTGGAAGGAATTCAAACCTGCTGTTTTGGAAAGGAAACAAGAGCATCCAAACCAGGTCTTGAGTGCTGTGTGCTGGGCCACACCTTTGAAAAGGAGGTACTGGTTTATGGGATTTTGTTATTAAATTGGAACAGTTAAAGGGGGGAATTTATTAAGGGTTATACATAGATTACTGTAGCTGTGTGGGGTATTTATCTTTGTAATTTATAAAAATGCTTACTGTGTGTGTTTATAAAAATGTTAACTAAATTCGTCGAATAAAGCTTGTTTTGATTAAAAGTGCTTGAGGCCTCTGTTGAATAACACCTGAAAGGCAGCCCTTGTGCTCATCGGAACCAAAATCAATAAACAATTGTAGGTCAGGTGAACCCCATGATATACTTTGGAGTTTTCTAAACTCTGGCCCATAACACAAGCTGTGATGCAGCCAGATAAGATGTTTTCTATGGTGCTCCTGTAAAAGTTGGTGCACCTGTAATAATTGGTAAAAGTCAATGATAATAATCTTTATAATTATCACAAGTAGGCTTACGTTAACGCTGCAATGAAGTTTCTGCGAAAATCCCCTAGTCGCCACACTCTGGCTCCTGTTCGGGTTCACGGAGGGAGAATTCAGAACGTCCAATTCACCTAACAAGCACGTCCTTCGGGACTTGTGGGAGGAAAATGGAGCACCCGGAGGAAACCCACGCAGACAAGGGGAGAACATGCATACTCCACACAGACAGTGACCCAAGCGGGAATCGAACCTGGGTCGCTGGCGCTGTGAAGCAACAATGTGTTACCGTGCTGCCCATGTGGCAATCAATGTGGGCATGCTGAATTTCCTTAGTTTCCTGAGGAAGTATATGTTTCTTGGTCGTAGCGTCGATGTGGGTAGACCAGGACAGAATGCTGGTGATGTGCACACCTCGGAATTTGAAGCTAACCATCTCCACCTCGGCCCCATTAATGCAGAAAGGGGTGTGTACAATGCTTTGCTTCCTGAAGTCAATGACCAGCTCCTTACTTTTGCTGACATTGACGAAGAAATTGTTGTCATTACACCATGCCACTAGGTTCTCCATCTCCCTCCTGGACTTTGACTCATCGTTGTTTGATATCCGACTCATTACGGTCGTGTCTTCAGCAAACTAGTAGATGGAGCGGGAGCCAAATTTTGCCACAGTCTTGTGTTTATCATGAGTGTAGTAGGGGGCTAAGTACGCAGCCTTGTGGGGCCCCGGTATTGAGGACTATCATGAAGGAGGTGTTGTTTATCCTTACTGATTGTGGCTATGGGTCAGGAAGTCAAGGATCCAGTTGCAGAGGGAGGAGCCAAGCCCTAAGTTTTGGAGTTTTGATATGAGCTTGGCTGGGATTATGGTGTTGAAGGCGGAGCTGTAGTCAATCAATAAGAGTCTGATGTAGGAGTGCTTGTTTTCGAGATGATCCAGGGGTGAGTATAGGGTCAGGGAGTTGGCAGCTGCTGTGGACCGGTTGTGGCGGTGTGCGAATTTCAGTGGATCAAGGAATGCTGGGAGTATGGAGTTGATGTCTCCAACATCTCGAAGCAATTCATAATGATCGATGTCAAGGCACGTTGACTGCTTCTTCTTTGGCACCGGTATGATGGTGGTCTTCTTGAAGCAGGTAGGAACCTCGGAGTAGGGAGAGGTTGAGGATTCCGCAGAGCCAGTGGGTCAACGCAGGATCTGGGTTCATGACCTGGGTTCTCGTCTGGACCCATCGCTTTACGAGGGTTCACTTTCAAGAAGGCCAATCTGACTTTGGAGGCTGACGGTGGGTATGGGTGTGTCCAAGGCTGCTGGTACAGTTGACAACAGTTTGTTGGTTTCCTGCTCAAAACAAGCATCGAATGCATTGAGTTTGTCGGGGAGGGATGCGCTGTTGCTGAAGATTCTACTCAGCTTTACTTTGTAGCCTGTTATGTTGTTTAAGCCCTGCCACAACCGACGAGAGAGTCCACGTCATTAGTCTGTGACTCTAGCTTAGTCTGGTATTGTCTCTTGGAGTCCCTGATGGCTTTGCGGAGGTCGTATCTAGATTTCTGTATAGATCCGGGTTGCCTGAGTTGAACGCCTCAGACCTGGCGCCCTTGATGTTTGTGTCGCAGTGGTCAAGGATGTTAAGGATGTTGGGGTCCCTTTCGGGACAGGAGATGTGTTGGTGGAATTTTGCCAGCACACTCTTGAGGTTGGCCTGGTTAAAGTCCCCGGCCACTATGCACAAGGCCTTCGGGTATTCTGTTTCACTGTTATTTATAGTGGTGTACAATTGATCAAGCGCCTTCTTCTAATCAAAGCCCCCTCCCTCCCGGCTTACTCACTCTTCCAACTTCTTCCATCGGGCAGGAGATACAGAAGTCTGAGAACACGCACAAACAGACTCTAAAACAGCTTTTTTCCTGCTGTTACCAGACTCCTAAATGACGCTCTTATGGACTGACCTCATTAACACTACACCCTGTATGCTTCATCCGATGCCGGTGCTTATGTATTACATTGCATACCTTGTGTTGCCCTATTGTGTATTTTCTTTTATTCCCTTTTCTTCCCATGTACTTAATGATCTGTCGAGCTGCTCGCAGATAAATACTTTTCACTGTACCTCGGTACACGTGACAATAAACAAATCCAATCCAATCCACTTCACTTCCGCCTGGGGTGGGATGTAGACCGCCATGATGATGGCAGAAGTGAACTCCGTGGAAGGCAGTATGGACGGCACTTCACAGTCGGGTATTCCAGGTCCAGGCAGCAGTAGTTCGCCAGGGTCGCCACATCCGAGCACCAGGAGTTGACGAGGAGACAAACCCCTCCACCCACTCCAGGTTCAGTCCTGGATGTGGTTAACAGCAGGAAAAACAGCAGAATCTAACCCAACATCACTTGTGAACCCTTTGGTGTCTCAGCATGTTGGACGACTGAGTGAATCCCTCCCCACAGTGAGAGCAGGTGAATGGCTTCTTTCCAGTGTGAACTCGCTGGTGTCTCCGCAATGTGGATGATGTTCTAAACCTCTTTGTACAGTGAATGCGCTGGTGTTCCATCAGTACCTGAGAGCTTTTTGAAACCCACTCCCACAGTCAGGGCATTTAAAGGGTCTCTCATTGGTGTGAGTGACATTGTGGCTCAGCAAGTGATGACCGAGTGAATCTTTTCCCAGTCGGAGAGGTGAACGGGCTCTGCCCGGTGTGACCTTGCTCGTGTTTCATCAGGTTGGATGAGGTTCTAAAGCTCTTTGCGCAGTGAGAGCAGCTGAACGGTCTCTCCTCAGTGTGAATGCGCTGGTGGGACATCAGTAGCTGTGAGCTTTTGAAACCCCTCCTGCAGACAGAGCATTTAAAGGGCCTGCTCTTGGTGTGAGTGACATTGTGGCTACGCAGGCCGGATAATTGAGCAAATCCCTTATCACACACAGTGCAGATGAAGGGCTTCTCCCCGGTGTGAAGTCGCTGGTGTGCCTGCAGGTGGCATAACCGAGTGAATTCCTTCTCACATACAGTGCAGGTGAATGGCCTCTCCCCGGTGTGAACTCTCTGGTGTCTCTGCAGGTGGGATAACTGAATGAATTCCTTCACACAGTCAGAGCAGGTGAATGGCTTCTCTCCAGTGTGAACTCGTTCGTGTCTCCGCAAGTTACCAATGTCAGTGAATCCCTTTTCACACTGAGAGCAGGTGAAAGGCTTCTCTCCAGTGTGACTGCGTTGATGCCTTTCCAACCTGCATGGGGCTGTGAATCCCTTCGCACAGAGCAGGTGAATGGCCTCTCTCCAGTGTGACTGCGTTGATGCCTTTCCAGCCCGTACGGGCCTTTGAATCCCTTCCCACAGTCCTCACATTTCCATGGTTTCTCCATGGTCCGGGTGATCTTGCGTCTCACCACGCTGGACGATCAGTCAAAGTCTCGTCCGCACACATAACACCTATACAGTCTCTCCCTGCTGTGAATGGTATAGTATTTTTTCAGGCTGTGTAACTGGTTAAAGCTCTTTCCACAGTCAGTGCACTGGAACAATCTCACGTGGGTTTGTGTGTGTCTCAGTGCTTTTCCAAACAAACTGATGTTTAAAATCTCTTGAAGCAGACAGAATAGACAAACATTTCTCCTTCTAGATTCAAAGGTCGATGATATTTGGTTCCCAGTTCTTGACGGGATATTTAGTTTGAGATATCCACCTCAAACTCCTCTCGTTCTAACTTCCTGCAAAAAGATTTTACAAAAATCATCACTGTCAGTACAGGATAGAAATTCAGAACAGACAATTCTAGTTTCTATCAAACATTGTTAGCTCTCTCTCTTTCCCTCAAATGCTCTAAATCTCGATTCCACACACTCTCCCTCCAGTCTCACTCTGCTGTATCTAATATTCACCCTCCCAATTCTCCTGAAGGCACTGATTCAGGCTGATCGATCTCTCCAAGCTCACTGCTTCCTGTCCTGGACACAGAGGCTGCCAGACAGATATATGTCTCTGTTACTGGATGATAAATGTGTGCAATATACAGACTGGATTCACTTCCTTCCCCTCCCAATTGTTATGAAGGTGCTGATTGGTGCTGATCAACAAATCTAAACTCACAAACAACCTGTACAAGAGTAGAGACTCTCCATTTAAGTATATTTACTGATTAGAGATGGGGTGATTCTGAGGAAGAATTTGATTTAGTCATGGAGTGGGCATGATCAGGAACCCACTGCCCACAAGGATTGTGGAAGTCGAGATGATCAATAATTCAAAATAAAATATGAAGAAAATAAGCTTTCAGGGGAACAGGGATATCGAAGGGGAATGGGACTGACTGGATTGCTGTACAGAGAGTCAGCATTGACTTGAGCTACCAAATGGATTCTGTCAGTGCTGCAATGACTGTATGACTGGAAATATATAATGTAGGTACAGTACTATATTACAAAACTAGAAATAATAATACATGTATTTTGTTACAGAACCATCAATAATATATATAATACATTCCATATAACACTAGATATATCTCTGTCCGATATAAAAAAATTTAAAATTCATTTACGGGGTGTGGATGTCGATGATGAGGCCAACATTTATTGCCCATCCCCAGTTGCCCTTCAGAAGGTGGTGATGAGTTGCCTTCTTGAACCGCTGCAGTCCTTGAGTTGTAGGTACATCCCCTGTGCTGTCAGGGAAGGAGTTCCAGGATGTCGCCCCAGCAACAATGAAGGAAGGGTGATATATTTCCAAGTCTGTCTGGTGAGTGACTTGGAGGTGAACCTCCAGGTAGTGGGGTTCCCAGTTATCTGCTGCTCTTGTCCTTCTAGATAGTAGTGGTCATGGGTTTGGAAGGTGCTGTCGGAGGAACCTTGGTGAGTTACTGCAGTTCACATTGTAGATGGTATACATGGCTGCCACTGTTCGTTGGTGGTTCGGAATGGGGAGCAGTCAAGCAGGCTGCTTTGTTCTGGATGGTGTAGAGCAGCATCTTGAGTGTTGTTGGAGCTGCACTCAACCAGGCAAGTGGTGATTATTCTATTACACGCCTGACATGTGCCTGGTATATGGTGGACTGGCTTTGGGGGTCAGGAGGTGCGTAACTCGCTGTAGTCTTTGGCCTGCCCTGGTGGTGACCATATTAATATGGCTAGTCCAGTTCAGTTTCTAATCAATGGTAACCCTCAGGATGTTGGTTGTGGAGGATTCAGCGATGCTAATACCACTGAAGGAGATGGTCATTGTCTGGCACTTGGTGCAGCACAAATGGAACTTGCCACTTATCAGCCAACATCTGGACACTGTGCAGGACATGCTGCATTTGGACATGGACTGCTTCATTATCTGAGGAGTCACGAATGGTGCTGAACATTGTGCAGTCATCCACAAACCCACTTCTCATCTTATGATGAAAGGGAGGTCATTGATGAAGCAGCTAAAGATGGTTGGGCCTAGGAGTGTGCCCTGAGGAACACCTGGAGCAGAGATGATTGACCTCCAACCACCACAACCATCTTCCTTTGTGCCAGGTATGACTCCAACCACTGGAGAGTTTTCCCCGATTCCCATTAACTTCAGTTTAGGTGGGGCTCTTTGATGCCATAGTCGGTCAAATGCTGCCTTGATACCAAGGGCAGTCACTCTCACCTCACCTCTGGCATTCAGCTCTTTTGTCCATATTTGAACCAAGGCTGTAATGAGGTCAGGAGCTGAGTGACCCTGGTTGGACCCAAGCTGAGCGTCTGTGAGCGGGTTTTGCTGAGCAAGTACCACTTGATAACGCTGTTAATGACTCCTTCCATCACTTTGCTGTTGGTGGAGTATTCCGACAGGGAAGTAATTGGTTGGGTTTGATTGTCCTGTTTACTGTTCCCTTTAATGTCAGCCATCTCCTGGGGAAACCAGCCCTTTAAATGTGAACATTAGGAAACAGACCATCATTTTCGCCAGACAAATAAATGTGTCAAGCTGAGGGAGCAAAGGATGTCAATGTCTTTCAGACAGCCAGAGAGAGAGAGACCTGGGCCACGCTCTCCAGAGTCTGCACCCTCCCTGGATTCACTTCCTTTCCCTTCAGTTGCTGCAAGTGACCAATTGAAGGTCAGAATGAGACAATAAATGGTAAGAGGAAGAAAAGAAAGTGTTTTACTCACAGATGTTGCAGACAGGAGGAAGGTTCAGTCTGTGTGCAGCTCAAGCTCACCCAGGGTTGGCGGAACAACAGCTTTGCTCGGCAGAAAACACCATATCCAGCTTCCGCATTGAGACAATGGGGGAGCTCTGATTGGTGGAGGAGCAGAATCTTTCCGGTCCTCCCATCTTCCTATTGGTCAACACCTCAGCAGTAAGGTCAGCGGAAGTGAGCTCCACTTCACATGCGCAGCGTCCCCTTCCCTTAGACATGCGCAGTCCCGGGTTAGAGGACGGGTGGATCATCGACGGCCGGAACTGTCAGCCGGTTGCCTGGAAACCTTTGGGACTCCCGCCTCTGCGCGCTGGGCAGTGACGTCACCTCGGAGCAGACTTATTGATTAAGGACGTACTCCTTTGTAATGTCACAATGTGGAGGTTGGACAATGTGTTTCAGACTAAAACTTCCTCCTCTGGGCAACATCTGGGAGCAAATCAATGTCTCCCCCTTTCATAAGGTCATAAAATATAGGAGCAGAATTAGGCCATTCAACCCGATGAAAAATCTGTCTAACTCCTTCCTAAATGTACTCACTGTCCCAGCTCCACCGCACTCTGGGGTAGTGAATTCCACAGATTCACAGCCCTTTGGGAGAAGCAGCTTCTCCTCAACTCTTCAGATTTTCCTCCCTCTTTTTTAAAATAATCTTTATTGTCACAAATAGGCTTACATTAACACTGCAATGAAGTTACTCTGAAAAGCCCAACTTCCTTTTCGACCACACACGGAGAATTCAGAATGTCCAAATTATCTAACAGCATGTCTTTCGGGGCTTGTGGGAGGAAATTGAAACACCCGGTGGAATCATAGAATTTACAGTGCAGAAGGAGGACATTCAGCCCATCGAATCGGCACCAGCCCCTGGAAAGAGCACCCCAGCCCAGCCCACGCCTCCACCCCAACCCCGTAACCCAATCAACGCACCTAACCTTTTTGGACACTAAGGGGAATTTATCATGGCCAATCTACCTTTTATCATGGCCAATCCACCTAACCTGCACATCTTTGGACTGTGGGAGGAAACTGGAGCACCCGTACAAAACCTACGAAGACACAGGGAGAACATGCAGACTCCACACAGCCAGTGACCCAAGCCGGAATCGAACCTGGGACCCTGGAGATCTGAAGCAACTGTGCTAACCACTGTGCTACCATGCCGGCCATCTTATCCTAAGACTTATCCTTATCCTAAAGTTCTTATCCTAAGAACCTCTTGTTCTGGAATGCCTGAAAGACGTGCTGTTAGGTGAATTGAACATTCTGAATTCTCGTTCAGTGTACCCTAACAGGCGCCAGAATGATTCGACTTGTAACTTCATTGCCGTGGTTTAAAAAAAAATTTAAAGTACCCAATTCATATTTTTCAATTAAAGGGTAATTTAGCATGGCCTGCATATCTTTGGGTTGTGGGGGCGAAACCCATGCAAACACGGGGAGAATGTGCAAACTCTGCATGGACAGTGACCCAGATCCAGGATCGAACCTGGTACCTCGGTGCCATGAGGCGGCAGTGCTAACCACTGTGCCGCCATTGCGGTGTTAATGCAAGCCTACTTGTGACAAAAATAAAGATTATTATTATTAAGTGGGAGTAGCCTCTCCAAGGCAGCCTTCAGGATGCGCGACAATGCCAAGCAGAAACTTATAGCCAAGTTCCGCACACACGAGTACGGCCTTGACCAGGACCTTGGATTCATGTTGCATTACATTCACCCCCCCCCCCCCCCCCCCCCACCACCACCACCATCTGACCTGGGCTTGCAGAATTCTACCAATTGTCCTGGCTTGAGACAATTCACACCTCTTTAACCTGTGATTATCCCTCTCTCCAGTCACTCAGTCTGGACCTGTAAAGATTAATTACCTGCAAAGACTCGCATTCAAAAGTAACGTCTTGTATCATTGACTTTCTCTATGTATATGTTTCTGGAACCCACCTCTTCATTCACCGGAGGAAGGAGCTGTGGTCCGAAAGCTAGTGATTCGAAACAAACCTGTTGGACTTTAACCTGGTGTTGTAAGACTTCATACTGTGCTCACCCCAGTCCAATGTCGGCATTACCATATTAAAGTAAAGGGGCAAAGTGGCAGCCCGGTGGCACAGTGGTTAGTGCTGCTGCCTCACGGCGCCGAGGTCCCAGGTTCGATCCCGGCTCCGTATGGAGTTTGCACATTCTCCCTGTGTTTGCGTGGGTTTCACCCCCACAACCCAAAGATGTGCAGGGTATGTGAACTGGTAATGCTAAATTGCCCCTTAATTGGAAAAAATAAATTGGGTACTCTAAAAAAAAAATTTAAAGTAAAAGGGCAAAGTCTATTTATTGTTTAAGGGATACATTCCTAATAAAAATAGTGTTTATCCATTATTGCTTCTAGTTTTTTGCAGTAAAAGATATAAAACCTGAAGTTTTTGCCTGATGACTCTTTAATTTGTTCACTGGGTTTAGAATTTATTTAAAGTTACTTATCTTTTCAGAAATCTTAAACAGTTGATTTAGAGCTACAAGTTTCAACTTCCCATTAAGCCTAAGGCAACTTCTGTCTCTCTATTGCCCATGTCAATGACAGCCCAGTAACAGAGCGGAGGACTGGATATGCCGTCACTCCCTGTAGGAGCTGGAATCAGTAGAAAGAAGAACCATAGTTTCTGGTTGAGCTTTGTGTTATCTGTCTGACCATGATGACCATATATAAATAGCTAACCAGGTAATATGTTGTGATGAGGGTTTAGAAACAAACCCTGGGTAGACCAGTTCATTGAAGCTGTGGGCTTGTCAGCTGTACAGTGAAACCAGGCATCCAACAGCCACAGAGACCTCTAATATTGGACACTGGGTTTAACCCTGTTCTGTATTAAACAGACCTATCTGATACTGGCGGTGATATAGTTAATCTGACCCTTCATTCAATTCCAAAAGTGAATAACATTGATTCAAGCACAGTGATTACTCTGTTAATCTGTGAACAAAGTGGTGTCAGTTCATGCAGATCTCTGTCTGAACTCAATTTCATTACTTATTTTTGTTACTGACTGGTCTAGTGTCCAATCTAAAAGGACGGTAGCACAGTGGTTAGCACAGTCACTTCACAGCTCCAGGTTCAATTCCCGGCTTGGGTCACTGTCAGTGTGGAGCCTGCTCGTTCTCCCCGTGTCTGCGTGGGTTTCCATCGGGTGCTCCAGTTTCCTCCCACAGTACAAAGATGTGCAGGTTAGGTGGATTGGTCGTGATAAATTGCCCTTAGTGTCCAAAAAAGATTAGCTGGGGTTACTGGGTTACGGGGGTAGGGTGGAGGCATGGGCTTAAGTAGGGTCTCCTTCCAAGAGCCAGTGCAGACTCGATGGGCCAAATGGCCTCCTTCTGCACTGTAAATTCCATGATTCCTTCTCTGACACAGCTCAGAATAAGGATGTTTGATTTGTGTTTCCTGTCTGCAAAGCCTCTCTGCTCATCGCCTGGGAAAGGTGATTACAAAGGACATCGCTGTAAGTAAAGGGTAGAAATCCAGAACTGACAATTCTAGTCATCAGAGAACATACTTTTCCCTCTCAAACTATAAATCGCTGTTCCCCACACACTCCCTATTGATCATTGATCGAATACATCCTCCTATCACATTACCATGGGCACCTCACCAACAGAGAGACAGGAAGGTGCTGGAGGATGGACTGGAAATGGGGCTCTACCAATCAGGGCATGAGGTTTGGGACGATGTGTGGGGATGGGGGGGTTATGGTATCGTGACCCACAGGGTTCAGTTCTCATGTCCAAAGCAAGGAGTCATGGGAACAGGGTACAAAGAGAAACAATTTGGATCCTGAACATTGTGAACATCCTTTTACTCTGGCTGTCTTTGACCCTCAAGTCATTCTGTCTTTATCATCTTGTTTGTTTCATTAATTAATATTTATTATAAAAATTTTGATTTTTCGGACTTTTCATGATTAGATTGATGCACTTTCGGGAAAGTGGGTGAGAGGGGTTGACAGGCTCTTATTAAAAATAAACTTAGAGTAGCGAATTATGTTTTATCCAATTAAGGGGCAATTTAGGAGAGCCAATCCATCAATCCTGCACATCTTTGGGTTGTGGGGGTGAGACCCACGCAGACACGGGGAGAATGTGCAAACTCCACACGGTCAGTGACCTGGGGCTGGGATTGAACCCGGGGCCTCAGCGCCATGAGGCAGCGGTGCTAACCACTGCACCACTGTGCCATCCCTGACAGACTCTTTTATCAGAAAGTGAGTCCCTCCAATGTAATTGGCAAAGGAGCCAGAGAGAGAGATGAGATTTTATTTTTGACACATTAAGTGTGTGTGATTCTCTAATTTTGGAGATGCACTCATCCAGGTAACTGGAGAGTGATCCATCACACTCCTGACCTCTGGATAATGGATAGGCTTTCAGGAGTTCGGAGGTGAGTGACTCACAACAGGATTCCCAGCCTCTGACCCATCCTTGTAGCCACAGTATTTATATGGCTAGTCCAGTTCAGTTTCTGGTCAATGGTAACCCCCAAGATGTTGATAGTGGGGTAAATGGGGTGATTAGATTCTCATGAGGGAGGTGGTCATTGCCTGCCATTTGTGTGGCTCAAAGTTACTTGCAGGACTGCAGAGCTCAGATCTGATCCATTGGTTGTTGGATTGTTTAGCTCTGTCTGTTGATTGCTGCTTTTGATGTTTGACATGCAAATAGTCCGGTTTCATTCTTAATAACACTCCTGCCTCGCAGTGCCAGGAACCCGGATTCAATTCCAGCCTTGGGTGACTGTCTGTGTGGTGTTTGCACATTCTCCCCGTGTTTGCATGGGTTTCCTCCATCGCTCTGGAGTCCTCCCATAGTCCAAAGATATACAGGTTAAGTGAGGTTATGGGGATATGGCGGGGGAATAGACTGAGGTAGCTGCTCTGGGTATGGTTGGTGCAGTCTCGATGGGCCGATTGGTCCCCTTCTGTACTGTAGAATTCCATTCTATGGAATAAACATCCTTGCAGATTCTTACAGCTTTGTGGCTGGGCCATTTCAGAGTCAACCACATTGTTGTGGATCTGGAGTCACATGTAGTCCAGACCAGGGAAGGAGGCAGATTTCCTTCCCGAAAGGGCATTAGTAAACCAGATGGGTTTTTTCACCAACAATGGAGAAGATCATTAGACTTTTAGTTCGTGTTTTTAATGTATGTATTTTATACCAAATACAATCAATTATACAAACAACAACCAAATACCGTTGGCTTTCAAACAGTTTCTCATTTTCCCCCTTTTCCTCCCTAAACTACCCCAACATCCCTTTCACAACTGACCAGCCCCCCCCCCCCCCCCCCCCCCCACCGGGCGACAAACATCCTTAAATAGAGACAGAAAGACCCTCCGTCTTACGCAGAACCCTCTTCACCCTCGGAGAACCCTTCCCCAACTGCAGAAATTCCGCCAAATCCCCCAACCATGCCGATACCTTCGGTGGGGCGACCGACCTCCAACCCAGTGAGATTCGCCGCCGTGCAATCATAGTGGTGAAGACCCACTTCCCCTCCAGCAGCTCTGGCTGATCCGAAACACCAGAAAGCCCCACCTCGGAAATCAATGGCCAGAATCCCCCAACTTCGGGCACACCCAAAACATGTGAACATGATTGACAGGCCCCCTCCTGTACCTCTCACATCTGTCCTCAACCTCAGGGAAGAACCCATCCATACCAGCCCGAGTCACAAATGCAAAAAACAACATAACATTTACAAAACTTGTATATACACGTCGAGACAGAAATTTAGAAGGATTCCCAAGGCAGCGGGAGGTGTTGACAGTCAATGGATGGGAGGCGGGTTTGTGTGATGGACTGGGCGGTGTTCACGACTCTCTGAAATTTCTTGCAGTCTTGGACCGAGCAGTTGCCAGGCAAGGCTGTGATGCAATCAGATAAGATGCTTTCTATAGTACATCTGTTAAAGTTGGTAAGAGTCAATGTGGACGTGCCGAATTTCCTTAGTTTCCTGAGGAAGTATAGGCGCAGTTGTGCTTACAGCAGAAGCCATCCCCTGTCATCACTCGTGAACTTGCTGGTGCCTCACCAGGTATGTTGACCGAGTGAATCCTTTCTCACACACGGTGCAGCTTAATGGCCTCTCCCCGGTATGAAGACACTGGAGTGCCTGCAATGTGGCTAACTGAGCGAATCCCTTCCCACAGACCGAGCAGGTGAATGGTCTCTTCCCAGTGTGAACTCGCTGGTGTGCCTGCAGATTGGGTAACTTAGTGAATTCCTTTCCACACACAGTGCAGGGGAACGGCCTCTCCCCGGTGTGAATTTGTTGGTGTACCTGTAGGTGGGATAACTGAGTGAATGCTGTCCCACACTGAGAGCAGGTGAATGGCCTCTCCCCAGTGTGAACTCGCTGATGTGCCTGCAGGTTGGATAACCGAGTGAATCCTGTCCCACAATCAGAGCAGGTGAATGGCCTCTCCCCAGTGTGAATTCGCTGGTGCGTCAGCAAATAGGCTCAGGTTCGAAATCTCTTTGTGCAGTGAGAGCAGCTAAACGGTCTCTCCTCAGTGTGAATTTGTTGGTGTGTCAGCAGTTGGGATGAATAACTGAACTCCTTTCCACACGTGGAGCAGGTGAATAGCCTCTCCGTGTCGTGGACTGGCTGGTGCCTGTGTAGGTTGGATAACAGAGCAAATCCCTTCCCACACATGGAGCAGGTGAATGGCTTCTCCCTGACGTGGACTGACTGGTGTGTGTGCAGGTTGGATAACAGCGCAAATCCCTTCCCACATGTGGAGCAGGTGAAAGGCCTCTCTCCAGTGTGACTGCGCCGATGAGTTTCCAGTGCAGATGGGAATCTGAATCCCTTCCCGCAGTCCCCACATTGCCACCGTTTCTCCATGGTCCAGTCACGCTTATGATTAAAACCTTCTGAAGCAGAAAGAAGATAAACCTTTATCCTTCTCGATTCAAAGGCCGATGATATTCAAGTCCCGGTGAATTGAGTGACTCAGTCAGATGGAGACGTGAGGTTTGGTTTGAGATTGCTGTCTGGAATTCTTCCTCTTCTAATATCCTGTAATGGAATTTACAAATGTCATCACTGTCAGTACATGCTAGAAATTCAGAACAGACAATTCTAGTTTCTCTGGAATATTCTTTCCTCTCTCATTCCCCAAAAGGTGTAAATCTCCATCCCACACACTCTCCCTGCATTCTCACTCTGCTGTGTCTAGTATTCACCCTCCCAATTCTCCTGAAGGTGCTGATTCAGGCTGATTGACAGATCCATGCTCACTGCTTCCTGTCCAGGACACAGACATCTGAAAATATTTGTGCAGGCTGCCAGCCTAACGGAAATATGTAACTGGACTAAAATTGTGTTTAATGTACAGGATTGTTTCAGATGGTTAAGATACAGGGGGCTGTGATTGATCACGATCTTGAACTTGCTGCCAGTGAGGGACCTCAAGCAGAGCTGATCAATAATTTCTAACTGAAATTGGATGGATGCTGCAGGGTTACAGAATGGGACCCACTCCAGACTGACAGAATTGGTCGACATCAACTCGAGTTGTCCTTCTGTGCCACAACGACGTTATGACTGGAAATCTGTTGGGTGAAAATATTCACGAATAGACCTTTCTGGTGAGCAAGAGAAGCAATGTATTGTTACAGAGCTCTGGGAGAAGAGTCCCAGAACCCGTGGAAACATCTTCCCGTTCGAGCCAGGGCTTACGCTGGTTTAATATACAGTTTCAAAAAGTGGAATTAGTTTGTGTACTCATTTACATGTAGCCAATCGATTCCCCTATTTACACATTCAGATCACATTTCTCCAATCAGGTCCTTACACATTAGGTTTGTAATTGATAATGTGGAAAGATGTGTCATTTGAAACATGGAAGTCTGACAATACCTGATTTAAGAAACATGAGAGGATGCAGGGAAAGACCCCACGAATGGTTAATAGCAGCTGCAAAGAGCAGGATTATAAAATGCAGATTCCTTCTTCCAAACAGACTTAGCAAACAGACAGGATTTTTGTAAGCATCTGGAAAAGCATGGATGAGGGTTTCACTTGAGTTAGGTGATAAATGTAAACCTTTCAAGTTATAACCAAGTGGATTTTTAGCATACAGCTAAAAGCAATGTTTCACACCTTCATTGAAATTAACTATCTTAGTAAGCAGCTGGAAAGGAAAGGATGAGATTCAGTTGAATTTGGTGACAATACCGTGTGAAATGTTGCTAATATCAGGTAAATTAAAGAAAATTGGAGACTATCAGTCTACGAGAAACATAATTTAAAGCTAAAATCAAAGTGAAAATTATGAAAATTATGGGGACACAATTGGAAAATAAAACTATAGAAATGACAGGGACCAAGATTCACACCCCTCTTGAAATCAAAGCATTTTGAATATCACGAAGGAACTTTGAACATCACAAAGGAACTTTGAACATCACAAAAGACGATGTAATCAGATCTGAGGGCTGAGGTCATGCCCAAAATGAATACTTAGTCGTGAGTTAGAAAAATTCAGATTAAAGGTACCTTTTACAATCCAAGTGAAATAAAAGTTACTTTACAATAAAGACATAAAAACTTAATAACTGTTTGAAAAATATATAAACCCAGAGACCAGAGCAGGAACTACAAGAACCAGAGGGAGGGAGAGAGAGAGAAGGGACAAGAGAAGCAAGCAGAGTCAGCTTACAGTCAGCTCGGTCATGGGACAAAGCAAGGTAGCCGAGCTAAAACAGCTAATACATCTAAGGAAGACTAGAATTTAAAGAGGAGGCAGAGTCAGCTCAGAGACAGCCAGCAGAGTCAGCTCTCACAGCTCGGTACGTGGGAAAGATAGGACATAGCAACCAATGGAGGGATGCTTTTCTAATTGGAGGGCTGTGACCAGTGGTGTTCCACAGGGATCAGTGCTGGGACTGTTGCTCTTTGTAGTATATATAAATGATTTGGAGGAAAATGTAACTGGTCTGATTAGTAAGTTTGCAGACGACACAAAGGTTGGTGGAATTGCGGTTAGCGATGAGGACTGTCGGAGGATACAGCAGGATTTAGATTGTCTGGAGACTTGGGCGGAGAGATGGCAGATGGAGTTTAATTCGGACAAATGTGAGGTAATGCATTTTGGAAGGTCTAATGCAGGTAGGGAATATACAGTGAATGGTAGAACCCTCAAGAGTATTGAAAGTCAAAGAGATCTAGGAGTACAGGTCCACAGGTCATTGAAAGGGGCAACACAGGTGGAGAAGGTAGTCAAGAAGGCATACGGCATGCTTGCCTTCATTGGCCGGGGCATTGAGTATAAGAATTGGCAAGTCATGTTGCAGCTGGAAAGAACCTTAGTTAGGCCACACTTGGAGTATAGTGTTCAATTCTGGTCGCCACACTACCAGAAGGATGTGGAGGCTTTAGAGAGGGTGCAGAAGAGATTTACCAGAATGTTGCCTGGTATGGAGGGCATTAGCTATGAGGAGCGGTTGAATAAACTCGGTTTGTTCTCACTGGAACGCAGGAGGTTGAGGGGAGACCTGATAGAGGTATACAAAATTATGAGGGGCATAGACAGAGTGGATAGTCAGAGGCTTTTCCCCAGGGTAGAGGGGTCAATTACTAGGGGGCATAGGTTTAAGGTGAGAGGGGCAAGGTTTAGAGTAGATGTACGAGGCAAGTTTTTTACGCAGAGGGTAGTGGGTGCCTGGAACTCGCTACCGGAGGAGGTAGTGGAAGAAGGGACGATAGGGACATTTAAGGGGCATCTTGACAATTATATGAATAGGATGGGAATAGAAGGATATGGACCCAGGAAGTGTAGAAGATTGTAGTTTAGTCGGGCAGCATGGTCGGCACGGGCTTGGAGGGCCGAAGGGCCTGTTCCTGTGCTGTACATTTCTTTGTTCTTTGTTCTTTGTTCAACCGAGCTAACCAGCGAATACATCTAAAGAAGACCAGATTTTGAAAAGATTGATTGTCAAGTTGGGCCTGAAGGTCCCTTCAACCAACCAGAAGGATCCAGAAGCAAGATCTTTTTACTTTTCTGTAAAGACAGTGATTGCATCTTTTAAAAGAAAAAATATATAATCATAAAATAACTTAAAAGTTTTAATCTGAAATAGTGGTTATTCCAAAGTCTACTTTACTTACTTTACAATGCGGGACCCAGGATCGATACTACTAAGTGGTAAGTAAATGAAATCTTCAGTGAAGGTATGGGTTATACCGGGGGATAACTTGAAAATATAGTTTGACCTGAATAGCACCCACCGAATCCCTGTTCACTATTTAGAATGTCGGCCCTTTTTGGTATAGGGGGACTTCTAAGAATAGTGGTGAGTTTTCAACAACAGGTTACATTGTTCCAATCAGCTCTTTACATTTGTGATGACATATTGGTCATGGTGTCTCAGGTAGTGATGCACAAAGAGGGCCTCTTCCTCTTTTGGTTGCTATTTTGAGTTTGGTCACTCGCTCCTGTGGTTGTGGAGCAATGGGTCAGTTACATACACAGGATGCACCTGGTCAGGGGACACTTGTTTTCATCAAAGTTTGTGTTCAGCAGAATTCAGTGTTCATACTTTCGAAGGTGACAGGGTGTGTATTATACGGCCTTTGGGGCATGCGGCTTCACAGATGTTCCGTATCTGCACCTTACCTGTAGCTCATCAACTACCCTTCACATGGAGTCCTCCGCACATTGCTCGATATTTCTGTCATCTTTGTTGTTGCCAGGTGCACATATCAAAGGGTTCAATGTTCCAGTCTCATCGTCTGTCACTGCGCTAGCAACAGGCATCATCTGAGCCACCATGACTTTACAGCAAGTATTAAAACATCCAATAATTAAACAACATATTACAAGGACTATGACTCGCCCATGTGTCAGGTATGATCACCAGGATCCTCCCGGTAACCAATCTAACCATCCATTCCCCGGTGATTCGTGTAACTTTTTAACCTCCTGGTGGATACGATCCGCAAGGTTAGTGATGTTCTCCGAACTGTCAGGAATATAGGTACAACATTTGGAGCCAATTCTGGTGCAAGTCCCACCCTCACTAAGCAGGAGGTAATTTAGGGCCATTCGGTTTTGCAGGGTCACTGTCCTTATTGCTACCATTTCGGTGCTTATCTCGATCAGTGCCTCGGTAGTATCGTTTGCCACTTCTTCCAGAATGTTAGCGACCTTTCGTAGTTCTTTTATGGCAAAGGCCACTCCTATGGTGGTGGTGGTGGTGGTGGTGGTGGTGGTGGTGGTGGTGGTGGTGGTGGTGGTGGGTGGGGGGGGGGGGGGGGGAGTAAAATTCCAAAGTATCGCTGTGTCTCGGTCTCTTTTCTGTAAGGCCTGGGTTCTCTCTCAGGGTCCGTATGTGGTGTACATAGGGAACAACATATCCTAAGTAGCAGGATCCTGTCCACTTACTGGGAGCCATGGGTAAGCTTTGTGTCCACAAATAAAGTGGACATTATAATGTACCGTTATATGCTGTGTATTGCATCGGATTAGTTCCCATTGTCACTACCCAGATCCACTCTCTTGCCCCTGGGTATGTGTTATTGGGCAACTCTTTCAGCTATGCATATCCCTTGGAGATGTCATATGTCCATCGGCATGTGCTGTGTCCCACGCTAATCACCCCGGGCCATCCCGTTGGGGTTCTTTGCAGACACAACACCTCATTAGTCCACCTCATATCAGTGATTGCGAACCATGGTGGAGCTTGGGTGAAATTATACCGGGGTTGGTAAAACCCGGTGAACACCCCTGAGATGGTACCCTGCCTTCTTCCATTGTTCTAGATGTATGGCGTATATATCTATCCCCGCGATATCGTCCATCGATTTCCCCCCCGTCTCGTTCTGCTTAATTATTCACGCTGCCACCTCCGTTATATTAAAGGGCACTGATCTCAGGGGTATTCCCCCTTTTGCATGGATTGGCACATGGGCACACACCCAACAGCTAGAGACATCTATGCCTTTCGCATATAAACATGACATGTACAAGTAGGTATTTACATGCAAGTCCCGTTAATTCTGCGTTGGGAGTCTACTCCCGGTTACTACCATCAAACATATTATCATTCTTACAGCAAACATCATGGGTCTTCTGCAGTTTTTCGGAATTTTGGTTGTGTGGAGTTACCTGATTTGAACATAAATACATATTTTTACTCTCGGTATACTTTTAATTGTGCCCAATGTTTCCATCGTCCCATACCCTTTATGTTCACACATACACAGGTATCCCCACTGATCAGGACTTGATACGGTCCTGTCCATCGGGGGCAAACCCAGGCTTTACCATCACCTTTGTCTCTGCTGTAGGGACATCAGGGAATGCAGTCCAAAATAAGTCCAGATTTTTCTCCTTTGTCTCCTGCCCAGTCCACACTGGCTGCCGCATTTCCTTTAACTGATTACTGAGCTCTAATATGTATCTACGCGTCCTGTCCCTTATCGGACTATTTCTTCTCCCCGTTATTATCCCCTGCACAGTTGCATAGCTCATCCCGTCGTCACCTCATAGGATGATAATCCAGTTGTTCGGTTTGGGCTCGCTCTTAACTTCATTAGGACAATGAGCAGCACATCTACCCATTGCTGCCGATTCTCCCCTAGAGCCTTTGTCAGGGCAGTTTTTTAGGGTCCTATTCATCTGCTCTACCATTCCTGAGCTTTGGGGATGGTCAGGGATGTGGAATTTTTGTTCGATCCCCATCGACTCACATGTTTTCTTCATTACTGTTCCAGTAAAGTGTGTTCCTTGGTCCGAATCTAGTTGCAAAGGTATCCCCCAGCGAGGAATCGCATCCTTGTCTAATATTCGTGCCACGGTTGTGGCTGTGCAGTCGCGGGTTTGGAATGCCTCCACCCATCTGGTAAATTGGTTAATTATTACTAGGCAGTATCGTTCTCCCTGGCTCGGGGGTTGTGATCCGGTAAAGTCAATTTGGAGATTCTCCCAGGGTCCCTTTGGTCTCGGCTGATGTGCCACCCAGATCTTTACGGGGCACCCCGGGTTGTACTGCGCACATGGGATGCATCTCTGACAGTGCTTAGCTATATCTCTCCCCATTCCTGGCCACCACCATTAAGTAAGTAGTCTTACAACATCAGGTTAAAGTCCAAAAGATTTGTTTCAAATCACCAGCTTTCGGAGCACAGCTCCTTCCTCAGGTGACGGAGCTGAATTTTCCTCAGCTGAAGGTGAACTTTCACCTGAGGAAGGAGCTGAGCTCCGAAAGCTAGTTGGACTTTAACCAGGGGTTGTAAGACTTCTTACTGTGCCCACCCCAGTCCAACACCGTCATCTCCACATCATTAGGAATTAACACTGTTTCCCAGTGGGCCTGTTGTAGGTTTGAGACTGATCTGAGCTTACTGTTGTTCAACATTTCTACAATGGTATGCCTGGTGTGCAAGATAATATCTCCGTTCATTACTGTAGGTTCGCTGACTCTGACCGCCCATGCTGCGCAGTCCAGAACTGCCACGCAGCGAGCCAAGCCCGTCTTGTTGAGTAATATGCCACTGGTCTTCGCCTGTCCCCGTGGACTTCGGTCACTACTGCGGCATGGAACTCACCTTCGTTCCTGCAATGTATGTAGGTCGGCTTTCTCAGGTCTGGTGGACCGAGGCCGGGGGCAGAAGTCAATGCTTGTTTTAACTTCCCGTGTGCTTCTTCCTGTTCCGGTCCTCATTCTATGGAGCAGACTGATTCCTATTGGCTGATTGCGGCAAGGCTCCCCGTGACGTCACAATGCGGAAGTGACATTTTGAGCCTCACAGTTATTCCTATTGGACAAGTGATCCACTGTGACGTCTAAAGGACGGAAGTGACATTTTGAGCTTCAGAGTGATTTCTATTCAGTGATTCGTACAGGATTGCATTGTGACGTCACAGGAATGGAGGGGCGTTCGCAGTCAGTTTGGGACAAACAAAATGCTGCAGATTGGAAATGAGCTCAGTGCGTCCGGCGGTGAAAGCCCCGCCCACTCCCACGTGAGGCCCGAATCCACCCTCTATTGGCTACAGGAACAATGGAAACCTGGGGAGGACCGGAAATACGCTGGGCCTGCAGCAGATCAGT
Organism: Scyliorhinus torazame; assembly: GCF_047496885.1. Taxonomy (NCBI): domain Eukaryota; kingdom Metazoa; phylum Chordata; class Chondrichthyes; order Carcharhiniformes; family Scyliorhinidae; genus Scyliorhinus; species Scyliorhinus torazame. Next base: position 172,777,190 of record NC_092711.1, read on the forward strand.
GTCCGGTCTTTGTGTCAATGGCTGCACGGAGCTTCCTCCACTGGTCTGCCCAGCAAAGCTGCTGCTCCTCTGTCTGAGTGAATATCGATCTTCACACAGACTGAAACTTCCTCCTGTCTCCAACATCTGGGAGTAAAACACTTTCTTTTCTTCCCCTGTCCATTTCTTTTCAAATTCTGACCTTCAATTGCTTTTTAAAAAAAATAAATTTAAAGTATCCAATTATTTCTTTATTCCAATTAAGGGGCAATTTGGCATGGCCAATTCACCTACCCTGCATATCTTTGGGCTGTGGGGGTGAGACCCACGCAGACATGGAGAGAATGTGCAAACCCCACAAGTATAGTGACCTGAGGCCAGGATCGAACCTGGGACCTCAGCGCTGTGAGGCAGCCATGCGATCCATTGTCACCGTGTCACCCCTGACCTTCAATTGTTGACTTATTTAAATCCCCAGGCCTCCATGGGAGGCAAGGGAGGAGATTGAAGAGGATCTGACAATTTCAAATCTTCTCTGGTCACAGGAGCGGAGCTAGAGGACAGGAGGACAGATAATGTAGTACCATTATTCAAAAGAAGTAAGAAAATACCAGGAAATTACAGACCAGTGAGTCTAACTTCAGTGTGTGGAGATGCCGGCGTTGGACTGGGGTGAGCACAGTAAGAAGTCTTACAATACCAGGTTAAAGTCCAACAGGTTTGTTTCAAATCACTAGCTTTCGGAGCACTGCTCCTTCCTCAGGTGAACGAAGAGGTGGGTTCCAGAAACATATATATAGACAAAGTCTAAGCTGCAATACGATGCTTTGAATACAAGTTTTTGCAGGTAATTAAGTCTGCAGGTCCAGACGGAACAACTGGGGAGAGGGAGAATCACAGGTTAAAGAGGTGTGAATTGTCTCAGGCCAGGAGAGTTGGTAGGATTTTGTTTCGATTTGGATTTTGGTCTGACATCAGTGGTCGTTAACTATTGGAAAAAAAACTCTGGGGCAGAATTGATCAAGGATAGTCAATATGGTTTTGTCAGGGGGAGATCGGGTCTTTCAAATTTGATCTGAATTTTTTGAGGAGGTGACTAGGTGATGAAGGCTGTACAGTTAATGTAGTTTAAGTGGACTTCTGTGAGCCTTTTGATAAAGCCTGACACAGAAGACTAGTCAGGAAGATAAAAGCCCTGGGGATACAGGGCAATTTGTCAAATTGAATCCAAAATTGGCTTTGTGGCAGGAGGCAGAGGGTGATGGTCGAAGATTGTCTTTGTCACTGGAAGTCTGTGTCCAGTGATATTCCGATGGGATCAGTACTGGGTCCCTTGTTGTTTGTAGTGTACATTAATGATCGGGTGTGAACGTAGGAAGTAAGTACGTTTGCAGATGACACAGAAATTGGTGGTGTGGGAAATAGTGAGGAGGAAAGCCTTAGATTACAGGATGATGTGGACGGACTGGTTAGATGGACAGAACAGTGGCAAATGGAATTTAACTCTGAAAAGTGTGAGGTCATGAATTTTGGGAGGATTAACAAGGCAAGAGAATATACAATGAATGGTCGGACCCTAGGAAGTACAGAGGACCAGAGGGACCTTGGTGTGCATGTCCATAGGTCCCTGAAGACAGCAGGACAGGTAGATAAGGTGGTCACGAGGGGATATAAGAGTATAGGTCAGAGGAGCAGAATTAGGCCATTCAATCAATCGGGTTATGGGATTCATGCTTCTATTGGCTGAGGTATAGAATATAAGAGCAGGGAGCATTTGATCGGCCAAAGCATACAAGGCTGTGGACCAAGTGGTGGGAAATGGGATAAGAATAGATAGGTACTAGATAGCTGATGCTGAAATGATGGGCTGGAGGGCTTCTTGTTCTGCTGTAAAACTCTGATTCTATGAGGACAGAGAGATGTCTGGTGTTGTTTTATTGCACAGATTAGATATATTATTGGTTGTTCTGGAATAAAGTACATTGATTATTCTGGTTTTGTAATATAGTCCTGTAGCTACGTTATATATTTCCAGTCAGATTTATAACAGAAGACGAGGAGTCCATTGGACGTTTCAAGTCGATGCCCACTCTGTTGAGCAATTCTGTCAGTGTCGAGTGGGTCCCATTCTGTGACCCTGCATTGCCCATCCAATTTCAGTCAGAAATTATTCATCATCTTTGCTTTAAAAATAAAGTTTTTCAGTTTTACAAATTCTTACAGAACATGCAAATTTTTATAAAACCCCAAAACATCCACCAAGAAAAAAAGAAACAAAACACAATCCGACACAAGACAACTCCACCCCCCCACCTCCCAATCCCCCCCACCTCCCAATCTCTTCCCCCCCACCTCCCAATCTCTTCCCCCCCCCCCCGCTACAGCAACTGATAGTGACCAACTCCTTGAAGTAAGTAATAGAAGGCCACTACCTTGAGTAAAACTCTGGACTGATTCCCTCACGGTGTATTTAATCTTTTCAGTATAAAAATTTCATTAGATCCCCACACCATGCTGGGGCAATTGGTGGGGTTGGAGACCTCCACTGAGCAGGACTCACCTCTGGGTGATCAACGAAGGGAAGGCAAGGACATCGGCCTCCGCTCCCCCGTCTGCAGCCCCAGCGAGTCCGACACCCCAAATATGGCAACCAAAGGCCAGGGCTCCAGTTCGATATTGATAATCGCCGACATGGTACGAAAGAAGGAGACCTGAAAGCTCACTAGTTTGGGACAGGACCAGGACATGTGTGTGTGGTTGGCCGGCCGGACCTCTGGAACACCGCTCACACCTATTGTCCACATCCAGGAAAAAACTGCCCATCCTCTCCTTGGTTAGCTGTCCCCTAAACACTACCTTTAGCTGGACCAAGCCCAGTCTCGCACACGATGACGTGGAGTTCACCCTGTCAAGGACTTCACTCCACACCCCATCATCTCCTACAGGCCCCACATCCTCCTCCCACTTCACTTTCACTCCATCCACTGAGCTTACTTCTTCTGAAAGGATCCGCCCATAGATTCCAGACGTGTTACCCTCCTGCGATCCCGCAAGTAAAAGGATTCTTTCCATTAGAGATGCTGGCAGAGCTTGCCCTTGTTTCTCAAAGTACTTCCCAACCTGCTTCTCAAACTCCGACGGCAGTGCCCCCACCAGCATATCCACCGTGATAGGAACGGCTGCACCCACTGGAGTCAATTCCACCAACCTCCCTCCTGGTGAGCCACACGCACTCACCAAATCCGTCGAAGGGTTTCCTCTCGTAACTTCCTTCCCATCAGACTTTTTTAAATTTTCAGCATGATTTTGTCGACGTGTTCACTGAACCTTCAGCTTGACCCAAGTTTGTTCACATAAATTCCCCGGGAATTGGGCAAAAAGGACGAAAAAAACCAACCATCCTGATGGTGCGACGTAGTGTGTGACCTTCTCCAACATACAGCCACCGGAGATCTGACAGGAAGCAGTGAGCATGGATCTGTCAGTCAGCCTGAATCAGCACCTTCAGGAGAATTGGGAGGGTGAATATTAGATACAGCAGAGTGAGAATGGAGGGTGTGTGTGGGATGGAGAGTTACAGCTTGTGGGGGATGAGAGAGGAAAGAATGTTCCAGAGAAACTAGAATTGTCTGTTTTGAATTTCTATCCTGCACTGACAGTGATGTCTTTTGTTAACTCCTAGTCCAGAATATTCAACAGTGAGGATTTACAGAAAGAAATCTCAAACCAAACATCACATCAAGATCTGACCGAGTCACTCGGTTCATTAGGTCCTGAATATCATCGGCCTTTGAATCTGGAAAGAGAAATGTTTCCCTGATTTGTCAGCTTCAAAAGATTTTAACCATCAGTGTGACTGGAAAAGCACCAAGACACACACACCCGAGTGAGAGTGTTCCAGAGCATTGACTGTGGAAAGAGCTTTAACCAGTTACACAGCCTGAAAACACATCACACCATTCACAGCGGGGAGAGACCGTACACGTGTTCTGTTTCAACTGATTGTCCGACCTGGAGAGACACGAGGAGACCCAAAACATGGAGAAACCATGGAAATGTGGGGACTGTGGGAAGGGATTCAGGGCCCCATCAAAGCTCGAAGCTCATAGACGCATTCACAGTGGGGAGAGGCCGTTCACCTGCTCTCAGTGTGGAAAGGGATTCATTCAGTTATCCAACCTGCAGAGACATCAGCGGGGTAACACTGGGGAGAAACCTTTTACCTGTTCTCAGTTTGGGAAGAGATTCACTCAGTTATCCAGCCTGAACTCACACCATCGAGTTCACACTGGGGTGACGCCATTCACCTGCTCTGAGTGTGGGAAAAGATTCACTCGGTTATCCAGCCTGAAGTCACACCAGCGAGTTCACACTGGGGAGAGGCCATTCACCTGCTCTCAGTGTGGGAAGAGATTCACTCACTTATCCAGCATGCGGAGACATCAGCGAGTTCACACTGGTGAGAGGCCATTCACCTGCTCTCAGTGTGGGAAGGGATTCACTCACTTATTCAATCTGCAGACACACCACCGACTTCACACCGGGGAGAGGCCATTCACCTGCTCTGACTGTGGAAAGGAATTCTCTCGACTATCCCACCTGCAAACACACCAGCGAATTCACACTGGGGAAAAGCCATTTAGTTGCTCTCAATGTGGGAAACGATTCAATGATTCATCCGCCCTGCGGAAACATCAGCGAGTTCACACTGGGGAGAGGCTGTTCACCTGCTCTGTGTGTGGGCGGGGATTCACTCAGTTATCCATCCTGCAGACACACCAGCAAGTACACACTGGGGAGAGGCCATTCACCTGCTCTGGCTGTGGGCAGAAATTCTCTCGGTTATCCAGCCTGCAGAGACACCAGCGAGTTCACACTGGGGAGAAGCTATTCACCTGCTCTCAGTGTGGGAAGGAATTCACTCGGTTATCCAGCCTGCAGACACACCAGAGAGTTCACACTGGGGAGAGGCTGTTCACCTGCTCTGACTGTGGGAAGGGATTTACTCAGTTATCCACACTGCGAGTACACGAGCGAGTTCACACTGGAGAGAGGCCCTTCACCTGCTCAGTGTGTGGGAAAGGATTCAGTCAGTCATCAGACCTGCTGAGACACCAGCGAGTTCACAAGTGATGACAGGGGTTGGATTCGGCTGTTATTGCTGCTGTTAATCACACCCAGGACTGAACCGTGTTGATTCTGACACTTGGTGCAGTGGGAGGGTGGGAGGGTTTCTTTCTGCTGGATTGGCCATGACTTTGCTTCCAGTGGGCTGATGATCATTGAGCCTGAGAGAGCACATTTCCACTGAAATAATCCACAAAAGCTGATGGAAGGACATTTATTTTATCATGCAAAGTAAATAATGTTTTTCCTACCACTACAGGCAGATCTAATATAAATACATTTGTCTCTTTGGGAAGGATGCATCATCAATGGGTGCACACTCTCCCCGTGTCTGCGTGGGTTTCCTCCGGGTGCTCCGGTTTCCTCCCACAAGTCCCGAAAGATGTGCTTGTTAGGTGAATTGGACATTCTGAATTCTCCCTCCGTGACCTGAACAGGCGCCGGAATGTGGCGACTAGGGGCTTTTCACAGTAACTTCATTGCAGTGTTAATATAAGCCTACTTGTGACACTAATAGAGATTATTATTAAAGAAGGAAGTAAAGGATTAAACTGAAAGTGCTGCACAAATCTGAAAAGGTTTGTGTTCGGTCAAAGGTGGGACCGATTTTAAGAAGCAGCAAAAAATGAACAAAAATATAATAAAGAGGTAGGAAGGAAGTAGAGTCTGAGGGTAAACTAGCTCGAATATATAAATAGATAGAATCAGATGTGGCATGATTTATACAGTTGGGAGTTAAGGTCAGAACTTCAGCTTGGAACTGCCAACAAACAGCCTCGTCCATAGTACTTGAGGAAAAGGACAGTCACATTGCTGGGTGTTTATTGTAGACCCCCAGATAGTCAGCGGGAAATTGAGGAGCAAATATGTGCGCAAATCATGGAGGTGTGTAATAATAATAATAGGGTAATTATCTAAGGTGATTTCAACTTTCCCAACATTAATTGGAATAGTCATCAATAGTCATCATGTTAAGAGTTTAGTTAATAATCTTTATTAATGTCACAAGTAGGCTTACATTAACACTGCAATGACGTTACTGTGAAAATCCCCCAGTCGCCACATTCCGGCTCCTGTTCAGGTACACTGAGAGAGAATTCAGAATTTCCAATCCACCCAACAAGCAGATGGAGTAGAGTTCTGAAAATGTATGCAGGAGAACGTTTTAGCTCAATATGTAGAGGGTCCAACAAGGGATGGTGCAGAGCTGGACCTAATTCTGGGGAATGAAGCCGGCAGGTGGTTGATGTGTTGGTGGGGGAGCATTTTAGTGATGGCGACCACAACATGGCACAAAATAAAATGGACAAGTTGCAAAAAAAGGTTGTGTATTGGGAGAGAGCGGATTTTAGTAAAATAAGACCATGGAAGTACAAGAGTTACTTGTGGGAAAATCTACAGAAGAGCACTGGGGTCATTCAAAAAGGAAATGGGGAGGGTATAGGCCCAACATGTTCCCTCGAGGGTAATAGGAAGGAATAACAAGCACAGAGAACCATGGATGGCCAGAGACATTCAGGATAAGATGAGAAGGAAAAGAGAGTCTTTTAGCAAGTACAAAGGGAGCAATCAACAAAGGCATTAGTGGAGTATAGAAAGTGCAGGGTGGAGTTTAAGAAAGCAATTAGGAGAGCAAAGAAAGGACATGAGAAAGTTCTGGCTGGTAAAAGTAGGGAAAATCTCAAGATATTCTCTAAGTATATCAATAACCGGGGAAAGAGTCGGGCCCATTCGGGATGAGGGGGAGTCTGTGGGTGGAGCCAGAGGACATTGGCAGGATGTTGAACAAATTCTTCACATCTGTCTTCACCCAAGAGAATGAGGAGGTAGATATGGAACTCGGGGAGAGAGACTGTGAGGTTCTTGAGCAAATAGGGAATGACAAGGTATTGGAGGTGTTGGCAGGCTTAAAAGTGGACAAATCTCCATATGCAGATGATGTATGTCCCAGGATGCTGTGGGAGGGAAGGGAGGAGATTGCACGGACTCTGCCCCAAATTTTTAACTGCTCTCTGGCCACAGAGGACTGGAGAATAGCTAATATGGTCCCACTATTTAAGAAAGGTTGTAGAGATAAGCCAGGGAACTACAGAGCAGTGAGTCTCATGTCAGTGGTAGAGAAACTGTTGGCGAAAATTCTGAATGAGAGAATCTATTTCCACTTGGAGAGGCAAGGATTGATCAGGATTCGTCAGCATGACTTTGTCAGAGGGAGGTAATGCCTAACAAATTTGATTGAATTTTTTGAGCATGTGACCAAGTGTGCAGATGAGGGTAGTGCAGTTGATGGTGGTTAGGGGCTGTTTAGCACAGGGCTAAATCGCTGGGTTTGAAAGCAGACCAAGGCAGGCCAGCAGCACGGTTCAATTCCCGTAACAGCCTCCCCGAACAGGCGCCGAAATGTGGCGACTAGGGGCTTTTCACAGTAACTTCATTGAAGCCTACTTGTGACAATAAGCGATTTTCATTTCATTTTATATGGATTTCTGCAAAGCCTTTGACAAGGTCCCACATGGGAAACATATTACAAAGACAAATGCACATGGGATACAGGGTAACTTGATACGGTGGATTCAAAATTGACTTGGCTGTAGGAGACCAAGGGTGATGACAGATGGCTGCTTTAGTGACTGGAAGCCAGTATCCAGTGGTGTCCCACAGGGATCTGAGCCGGGTCCCCTATTGTTCATCATTTATATAAACAACATAGATGACGATGTGGGGGGTACAATCAGTAGGTTTACAGATGACACAACGATTGGCCGGGTGGTTAACAGTGAGGTGGAGTGTCTTGGGTTGCAGGAAGATACAGACGGGATGGTCAAGTGGGCAGAAAAAAGGAGATGGAATTGAACCCTGAAGTGTGAGGTGATACACTTTGGAAGTTGAAATTTGACTGGGAAGTATTCACTGAATGGCCTGACAGTGGGAAGTTCCAAGGAACAAGGGGACATTGGCGTGCTGTCCATAGATTTCTGAAGGCAGAAGGGCAGGTTAATAGGGTGGTGAAAAGAGGCATATGGGACACTCGCTTTTATTAATTGGGGCATAGATTACAAAAGCAGGGAGGTCATGTTGGAGTCGTGTAGAGGTTTGGTGAGACCACAGCTGGAGTACTGTGTACAATTCTGGTCACCACATTATAGGAAGAATGTGGTTGTACCGGAAAGTGGAGCTGAGTCCACAAAAGATCAGCCATGATCTCATTGAATGGTGGAGCAGGCTCGAGGGGCCAGATGGCCTACTCCTAGTTCTTATGTACTGGAGGGGTGCAGAGGTGATTCACCAGGATGTTGCCTGGGATGGAACATTTTAAGTTGTGAACAGAGGTTGGATAGGCTTGGGTTGTTTTCGTTGGAGCAGAAAAGACTGAAGGGCAGCATGATTGCACAGTGGTTAGCACTGTTGCCACACAGCGCCAGAGACCTGGGTTCGACTGTGTGGAGTTTGCACGTTCTCCCTGTGTCTGCGTGGGTTTCCCTCGTGTGCTCCAGTTTCCTCCCACAGTCCGAAGATGTGCAGGTTAGATGGATTGGCCATGCTAAATTGCCTCGAGGTGGGGAATTGGGCCGAGATAAGGTGCTCTTTCAGAGGGCCGGTGCAGACTCGATGAACTGAATGGCCTCCTTCTGCACTGTAGGGATTCTATGACCTGATCAAGGTGGACAAAATTATGAGTGGCATGGACAGGGTGGATCCAGGGTGGACAGCAGCTGTTCCCTTTAGTTCAAAGGTCAGCTACGAGGGGACAGAAGTTCAAGGTGAGGAGCAAGAGGCTTAGGGGGATTTGAGGAATAACATTTTTACCCAGAGGGTGCTGACAGTTTGGAATGCACTGCCAGGGAGGGTAGGAGAGGCGGGTTGCCTCACAGCCTTTAAAAAGTATCTGGATGAATACTTGGCATGTTCTAACATTGAAGGACCAGGTGCTGGCAAATGGGATTGGGGAGGCAGGTCAGGTGTCTTTCATGCTTCGGTGCAGACTCTGATGGGCTGAAGAGCCTCTTCTGCACTGTATTATTCTGTAAAGATCTGGATGAAGGTTTTGAACTTCAATCGCTTTAATTGATGGGCGGGGGGGGGGGGGGGGGGGGCTGGAAAGGACTCTCGCTGGAAATCACATGAGAGAGGAAAAAAAGACCAGTCGTCAACCTGCTAGTTGTGAAGGCAGTCTCATTGGGGAACAAGCTGAGGAAGGAAGGCTATGTTTGCTGGCTCTCTCTCTCTGCCTTGTCTAAAATTGTGTGTGGCTCTCACCCTGCAGTCAGAGAACTCTCAGTGTGACTGGTCTGCATTTAAACCTGCAAAGCTGGGACCAGTTGGTGATAAATCCCAGATTTATCCACCTGGACCAGCTTTACACGGGAAACTCCAGGTCAACAACCTGGAGACCCTGCAAACTTTATCCTTTGTTTTGTAACAGCCTCTGAAGCGAGACTCTATCTGTTTGTTGTTTGTTTGTCTATGCGTGTACTCGAGGAATTCTTCAGGAAGACATTGATAGTTTTACTTCCCAATTACAACCGTGCGTTTATCAATGCTTGCAACTTGTTAAAAGTACTTTGTTATATAATAAACAGTAGTTTATTGAAAGAAGCCTTGATAAAGACCTTTTTTGGGGAGATTGGGAGAGAAGTTGAACCGTTGGCCATTTTGGTGAGTAAATTGAAGCTTTAGGTGAATGGTACAACCTGCGGAGTTGTGGGGCGAGATACTACTCACACTCCTCCCATCTCGATTGGAACAATTTGAAGAGGAAAAGAGTAACTAAAGCTGGCATTTGTCCTCTGGAGAGTGAGTCTGGGGAATTGATAGTGGAAAACAACAAAATGGAGGAGGCTTTAAACGGGTATTTTGTGTCTATCTTCATGGTAGAAGCCTTAAAAAAATTCAGAAAGGTAATTGAAAATCAAGAGATGATAGAGAAGGATGAACATCGAACAATCACTGAGAAAAGTTCCAAGGAAACTATTGGACCCAAAGGCTGACAAGTCCCCAGGGCCAGATGACTTGTATCCTAGGGTTTTAAAAGTAGTGGAGGCACAGAGAGTAGATGCATTGGTTATAATCTCCCAAAATTCCTCAGATTCTGGAAGGGTCCCAGTGGATTGGAAAATAGAGAATGTAACACTTTTGTTCAGGAAAGAAGGGAGGAGAAAGCCGGAAACCATAGGCCAGTTAGCCTAACATGTGTGTCATAGAATCATAGAACATACAGTGCAGAAGGAGGCCATTCGGCCCATTGAGTCTGCACCGACCCACGTAAGCCCTCTCTTCCACCGTATCCCCATAACCCAATTACCCCTCATAGAAATGATGTAGAGATGCCGGCGTTGGACTGGGATGAGCACAATAAGAAGTCTTACAACACCAGGTTAAAGTCCAACAGGTTTGTTTCGATGTCACTAGCTTTCGGAGCGCTGCTCCTTCCTCAGGTGAATGAAGAGGTATGTTCCAGAAACATATGTATAGACCGATTCAAAGATGCCAGACAATCCTTGGAATACGAGCATTAGCAGGTGATTAAATCTTTACAGATCCAGAGACGGGGTAACCCCAGGTTAAAGAGGTATGAATTGTGTCAAGCAGGACAGTTGGTAGGATTTCGCAGGCCAGATGGTGGGGGATGAATGTAATGCGACATGAATCCCAGGTCCCGGTTGAGGCCGCACTCATGTGTGCAGAACTTGGCTATAACTTTCTGCTCGGCGATTCTGCGTTGTCGCGCGTCTTGAAGGCCGCCTTGGAGAACGCTTACCCGGAGATCAGAGGCTGAATGCCCTTGACTGCTGAAGTGTTGCCCGACTGGAAGGGAACATTCCTGCCTGGTGATTGTCGCGCGATGTCCGTTCATTCATTGTCGCAGCGTCCGCATGGTCTCGCCAATGTACCACGCTTCGGGACATCCTTTCCTGCAACGTATGAGGTAGACAATGTTGGCCGAGTTGCACGCGTATGTACCGCGTACCTGGTGGGTGGTGTTCTCACGTGTAATGGTGGTATCCATGTCGATGATCTGGCACGTCTTGCAGAGATTGCCATGGCAGGGTTGTGTGGTGTCGTGGTCACTGTTCTGAAGGCTGGGTAGTTTGCTGCAAACAATGGTTTGTTTGAGGTTGCGCAGTTGTTTGAAGGCAAGTAGTGGGGGTGTGGGGGTGATTCCCAAGATGTTCATCTTCATCGATGATGTGGTAAACACTGTGAAGAAGATGTCGCAGTTTCTCCGCTCCGGGAAGGTACTGGACGACGAAGGGTATTCGGTCGGTTGTGTCCCTTGTTTGCCTTCTGAGGAGGTCGGTGCGGTTTTTTGCTGTGGCGCATTGGAACTGTCGATCGATGAGTCGAGCGCCATATCCCGTTCGTACGAGGGCATCTTTCAACGTCTGTAGATGTCTGTTACGCTCCTCCTCGTCTGAGCAGATCCTGTGTATACGGAGAGCTTGTCCATAGGGGATCGCTTCTTTAATGTGTTGAGGGTGGAAGCTGGAGAAGTGGAGCATCGTGAGGTTATCCGTGTGTTTGCGGTAAAGCGAAGTGCTGAGGTTACCGTCCTTGATGGAGACGAGTGTGTCCAAGAATGCAACTGAATTTGGAGAGTAGTCCATGGTGAATCTGATGGTTGGATGGAACTTATTGATGTCATCGTGTAGTCGTTTCAGTGATTCTACACCGTGGGTCCGAAGGAAAAAAATGTCATCGATGTATCTGGTGTATAACGCCCTCATAGAAATGTTCCAGCACAGAAGGCCATTCAAACCATCTTGTCCGTGCCAGCCCGAGGACTCCCAGGTGCCCTTTCTAATCCAACCTTCCTGCACCCGGTCCATAGCCCTGTAGCTCAGAGCACTTAAGGTGCAAGGCCAGGTACTAAGAGTTTAGGGTCTCTGCCTCCTCAAACTCGTGCAGCGAATTCCAGATTCCTACTAACTACCCTCTGCATAAAAAAGTTCTTCCTCATGTCCCCTCGACACTTTCTGCTTCTTATCTTGAATCTATGTCCCCTGGTTCTAGAATTCTCCACCAAGGGAAACAATTTTATCCTGTCCACTCTATCTCTCCCCCTCATAATTTTGTACGCCTCAATTAAGTCATCCATCAGCCTTCGTTGTTCCAAGGAAAATAACCCCAACCTAGCCAATCTCTCCCCGTAGCTACAAGTTTTTCTAGGCCCAACAATATGCGTACTTGTACACCAAGATCTCTCACTTCATCTACCCCTCTTCATACATTCCCATTTATTGTGTACTCCCTACAACTGTTTGACATCCCTAAATGCATGACCTCACACATCTCTGTGTTAAATTCCATCGGCCACTTTATCACCCACTCCACCAATTCATCTTCATTCAGGAGATTGTATCTATCCTCTACACAGTCCACCACTCGGTCAATCTTTGTGTCGACTGCACATTTCCCAATCGTGTTTCCACGTTCACGTCCAAATCGTTAATCTATAACACAAACAGTAAGGGTCCTAAAATCGAACCGTGTGGAACATCACTTGAAACAACTTTCTAATTGCAAGGGAAGTCATTACCCTTTGTTTCCTGTTCCTAAGCCAACTTTTTATCCAGTTTGCCACATACCTCTATATCCCATGGGCTTTCACTTTCTTGACCAATCTGCCAACTGGGACTTTGTCACACGCCTTGCTAAAATCCATGCATACCGCATCCACTGCACTACCTCTATCAACCTTTCTTGTTTGTCACTTGCTCAAAGAATTCAATCAAATTTGTGAGGCAAGACCTTCCTGTAACAAATCCATGCTGACTATCCTTGACTAGTCCATGCCTTTCTATGTGACAGTCAATCCTATCTCTCAGGATTGATTCTAGTAATTTGCCCACCAATACACAAGACTAACTGGCCTATAATTGTTTGACTTTGTGATAGGGAAAGTCTGAGAATCCATTATTAAGGTTACAGTAGGTTACTTATAAAATCATAATGTGATCAGGCAGAGCCAACATGGCTTTGTGAAAGGGAAATTGTGTATAACTAATCTGTTAGAGTTTTTTCATGCAATAACATTCAAGGTGGATAAAGGGGAACCGGTAGATGTGGCAGACTTTAAATTCCAGAAAGCATTTGATAAGGTGTCACATCAAAGGTTACTGCACAAGATAAGATGCCATGGTGCGGGGGGGGTGGGGGGGGGGGACGTATTTACACGGATAAAGGATTTGTTAGCTAACAGGAAGAAGAGTAGGGATAAATAGATCCCTTTCTGATTGTCAAGCTGTAACTGGCGGAGTGACACCGGGATCAGTGCTGGTTCCTCAAATATTTACAATCTACATCAATGAGTTAGATGAAGAGATCAAATATATGAAAGTTAAATTGAGCAATGACACCAGGGTAGAGAGGAAAGATGTCAACAGGAGGTGGAGATTCTGCAAATGGATGGGGCCAGGTTCAGTGAGTGAGCAGACATCTGGCAGATGGAGAATAACGGGAGTAAATGTGACCTTGTCTGTTTTGGCAGGAGGAATGGAAAAGCTGTATATTAGTCAAATGGAGCGAGATTGCAGAACTCTGAGGTACAGAGGGATCTGGGTGTCCTGGTACAGGAATCACAAAAGCTTAGTGTGCAGGCACAGCAGGTGATTGGGAAGGGAAATGGAATATGGACATTTATTGCAAAGGGAAAGGATTACAAAAGAGGGGAGTTTCACTGCAGCTGTACAGGGCCTTGGTGAGACCACATCTGGAATACGGTATACAGATTCAGTTTCCGTATTTGGGAATAAAGATATAATTGCTTTAGAATCAGTTCAGAGAAGGTTCACTTGACCCAATCCTGGGATGAGGGGCTGATTGGATGAAGAAGTTGAATAGGTTGGGCCCAATCCCACTGGAGTTTGGAAGAATGGGAGGTGATCTTATTGAAACATGGAATATTCTGAGGGGACTGGACAAGGTGGATACCCAGAAGATGTTTCCCCTTGTGGGGGACAAGGGAACTCAGAGGCAGATTTTAAGAATAAGAGGTTTCCCGTTAAAGACAGAGATGATGATTTTTATTTTGTGCCTCAAGAGGGTGATGAGAGTGGAATTCTCTTCCCAGACAGCAGTGGATCATTGGCTCACTGAATCTACTCAGGGCTGAGTTCCACAGATTGTTGACAGACGAGTCCAGGGTTATGGGGGTGGGAGCAGACAGGAAGGTGGAGCCAAGACCACAGTCAGATTAGCCACGATCTTATTGAATGGTGCAGCAGGCTTGAGGGGCCGAATGGCCTACTCCTGCTCCGAAGTCCAATGTTCCCCTGTTGCTTTGCAAACTTCAAACTACCATCAGGTCACCCTTCAGTCTTCTCTATTCTAGGGAAAAGCCCCAGCTTTTCCTGAGGGTGAAATGCTCTCAGTTCTGCTATTATTCGTGTGAATCTTTGTTACACCTTCTCCAGTGCCTCGATTTCCTTTTTCTGAATGGAAATCATAAATGTTGTCAGTGCTCCCAGTGTAATCTAACCCTGGTTCTAAACAACATAACCCTGCTTTTCAATTCTCTCCCTCCAGAATGGAACCCTATATATGGGCCCCACATCGCAGGAAAGATGTGAAGTTCTCAGAGAGATTGCAGGGAAGATTGACGAGAATGGCACCAGGGATGAGGGACTTCAGTGAATTGGAAAGACTATAGAGGCTGAAATTTTCTCTTTAGATCAGAGCCATAAGGACAGAGAAGGAGGCCATTTGGCCCATCGAGTCAATGCCAAATTTCTGTAGAGCCAACCAGTCGGTCCCACTGCTCTATTCTCTCCCCCAGCCCCACAAAGTGAAATTGAGTGAGGGGTCGGAGAGAGTTTCCCTCCCGCTCGAGGTGTGGGCTGGAAAAACCCTGGGGGAAGCCCTACTTCAGGTTTTCTTGCTAATTAGTGAACATTCAATTAAATTCAATGACTGGCTGTGGATTTATTTTGAATTTGATTGTTACACTTCTCCTGTTTTTATTCCTGTTCTGATTACGCTCTGGGTAAGGATGGTTGACAGGTGACAGGATGGGAAATTGTGGTTTGGGTCTTCACTGACCAAATGTTTTATTGATCTGAACTGTGTAAAAGGGACCAAACTGCAGCAGAAATCGAGCAGAGCTGAGAACAGACGACTTGCTCTGTGGGAACAGGGAGATAAACAGCTCCCAGAGGACAGAGAAAACAAGAGTGCCTGGAATCCTAGACAACACCTGGGTATCAAGGCCATCATGTTTTCACTGCTTGGCATGGGAATGCTGACTCCCCGTACCGGGGACGGAGCGTGGGGAAGACAATTGTTTGCGAGTTTGACGTGGTTTGGGCGGGTACAGACGGTTCAATGACAGGCTTTATAATTGGTCCGTTCAAATGTTAGCTCAGCAATGATTGGGTTAAATCTGTCTCCATAGACTTTGTGATGTAATAAAGTATAAGAAGGGATTCCCCGAGCACAGAGATTTGTTGAGGTTTTACATATTCCACTGGCTGGGACCATGGCATCTGGGGCAGAACAGGGAGCATTAACCTGAAGATGGTGCTTCCACCCAGAGTGTAATGGGAATGCTGCTGCACTTTGATACTACTGCTCAGACATTAGCATGTGTCAGCTCTTATTTATACTGAATAACATCTAACCACTGTCACCAATAAGGGTTATCACTGTGAATCATTTCAGAGTTTGGGGAAGCGGGTGTTAAGGGTCGATACATACAAATTAGGAGAAGTGGGCCATTCGGCCCCTCAAGCCTGCTCCACCATTCAATAAGATCAGGGCTGATCTGATTGTGGTCCCAACTCCACTTTTCTTCCTTCACCCTTTCACTCCCTCGTCAATCAAGAATTTATCAAACTCAGCCTTAAAACCTATTCACTGCCCCTGCCCCTCCACTCTCTTGGGAAGAGAGATCCACAGTACCAGGGCCCTTAGGAGAACAAATATCCTCATCAGCATCTTAAATGGGAACCCCCTTGGGCTGGATTCTCCGCCTTGCCAGCAGCGCACCCATGCTGGGGATTTCCTGGCGGCATGGGGCTGCCCACAATGGGAAACCCCATTGACCGGCTGGTGAGACGGAGAATCCCGCAGCCAGCGGGGCGCACTGCACCAGAAAACTGAATCACAGCCCCGGTTTTTAAACAGTATCCCCGAGTTCTAGTCTCTGCCACAAGGGGAAACATCCTCCCAGCATTCTCTCTGTCAATTCCACTCAGGACCTCGTGTTTCAATAAGATCCTCTCTCATTCTTCTCAACTGCAATGGATACAGTCCCAACCTGTCAAACCTGAGGATAACCCCCTCATTCCAGAATCTGGGGGTCAACCTCTTATGAACTGCTTCTAATGCAACTATCTCATTTCTGAAATAAGGAGACCCAAACTGTACGCAGTGCTCCAAATATGGTCTCACCAAGGCCCTGTACAACTGCAGCAAAACATCCCGACTTTTATGTTCCAGTCCCCTTGCAATAAACAACAATATTCCATTGTGCTTCCCAATCACTGGCTGTACCTGCAAACTAATTTACTGAGATTCCTGTATCAGGACACCCAGATCCCCCTGTACCTCAGAGTTCTGAACTCTTTCTCCATTTCTATAATATGGTGTTTTATTTAATCCTTCCTGCCAAAGTGGATACGTTCACATTTTTCCACATTATGCTCCATCCTTAACATTTTTGTCCATTCACTTAACCTATTTGTTGTCCTTTGCAGACTCCTTAAGTCCACGTCACAAATTACTTTCTGACCTATCTTTGTGTCATCAGCAAATTTCGCTGTCAAGGACGTCATGGTGGTGCAGTGGTTAGCACTGCTGCCTCACAGCTCTGAGGACCCAGGTTTGATCCAGGCCGGGTCACTGTCCATGTGGAGTTTGCACATTATCCCCGTAATTGTGCGAGTCTCACCCCCACAACCTAAAGGTGTGCAGGATAGGTGAACTGGCCACACTAAATTGCCCCTTATGTGGAAAAAAAAGAGAATTGGGTACTTTAACTTTATTTTTGTATAAATTAGCCGCCATGCATTTGGTTCCATCATCCAACTCATTATTATCGATTGTAAATAGTTGTCAATAGCACTGATCCTTGTGACACTCCACTTGTCACATCTTCCCACCCCAAACATGACCCTTTATACCTACTGTCTGCTTCCTGTCAGCAACCAATCCTCTATCCATCCTGAAACGTCAACCCCTACACCAGGGTTTCTCAAAACCTTTTTGCCCGGGACCATTTTTACTAACCGACCATCCTTCGGGACCCACGCTGGCCGACCTTTTTTCTTACCTTTAATGCGAGAGGTGAGCCTGGGCTTATATTCTATACTCTAGATTTCATTGAATTTACAGCTCAGAAGGAGGCCATTCGACCTATCGAGTCTGCACCGGCCCTTGTAAAGGGTAGCGAAGAATGAGAAATGACCTCATCGAAACAGGCATTATTCTCTCAGGACTCTACAGAGCAGATGCAGGATGTAAGTTTTCCTCACACGAGTGGTTTACAGCCTGGGGATATAGTCTGCAAATTACAATGCGACTATTTTAGATATAGATGAGGAGGAATTACAACTCAAAGTATTGTGAAACTTTTTAATCTCTAAAATTCACTATCAAAGAGAGTTCTGCATGCTCAGCCCTTGAGCATGTTCAAGACCAATCCAGGAAGACTGAATTGAATTTTAAAAAAAAATCTTCTCCTGGGTCAGGAGGAGGCGGTGTTTCTCTCTGGGCTCCGCGTGCCCGTATTTCTAAAGCCTCTTGCAGCCGCCATTTTTAAAAGCTGGACGCTGCGGCTGTTGCGCCTGAATTAACGCAATCGGGAACGCCGCGATTGATGGCTCCGTGACCCTCCCGATACCCGCCCGTGACCTACCTGCAGGCTGCGATCTCCACTTTGAAAATTCCTGCCCTATACCATGAGCTCTTATTTTGTGCAGTAACCTTTGATGTGGCACCTTGAGAAATACCTCCTGGAAATCTAGATAAACCACATCTACAGGTACCCCTTTATTGACATCCCTTGTTATTCCCTCAAAGAACCTTGATAAATTGGTCAATCATGATTGACTCCCTGAACCCCATTTTCAAACACTATGTGTCAAAAGAAAAAGAAAATCTCATCTCCCCCTCTGGCTCCTTTATCCATTACCTTTGAGGGACTCACTTTCTGTTAAAGAGCCTGCCAACTCCTCTCACCCACTTTCCCTTAAGTGAATGAATTTGAAAAGACCAGAAAAAAAATCAAATATTTTTAACAAAACAAGTTTATTAATGAAACAGAACATGGTTTAAAAAAACAATACTTGTTGATCAAAGACAACCAGAGTAAAAGAGTAACCAGAGTAAAAGGATGTTCACAATGTTCTGGACCCAAATGGTTTCTCTTTGGCGCCTCTGTTCCTGTGACTCCCCGCTTTGGCACAGGGGTACTGAACTCCGGGGGTCACGGAACCATTAGCCCTGGTCACCCGCTCCAATTCCCAGTCCATCCTCCAAGCACCTTCCTGTTTCTCTGTCAGTGTGATGCCCACGGCAGTTTCCCAACTAGGGCACATTATTCCAGCTAAGGATCACACAACAGGATTTCAAGTTTTATGCTACAAGTGTGAAGTGATGCACTTGGGCAGGTCAAACAAGGCAAGGGAATACATGATAAACGGCAGGACCCTGGGAAGCACCGAGGATCAGAGGGACTTGATGTGCATGTACACCAGCCCCTTAAGGTGGCAGAGCAGGAGGATCCAGTGGTTAAGAAGGCATATGGCATACTTGTCTTTATTAGCTGAGGCAGAGAGTTTAAGAGCAGGGAGGTTATGCTTGAACTGTATTAAACATTGGTTAGGCCACAGCTAGAGTATTGTGTGCAGTTCTGGAATCCACATTATAGGAGGGTTGGGATAGCACTGGAAAGGGTGCAGAGGAGATTTACCAGGATGTTTCCTGGGTTGGAGAGTTTTAGTTATGAAGAGAGATTGGATAGACTTGGATTGTTTTCCTTGGAGCAGCGGAGACTGAGGGGGACATGACTGAGATGTAAAAAATTATGAGAGACATAAATAGAGTAGACAGGAAAAAACCTTTCCCTTTCCTGGAGGGATCAGTGACCAGGGGGCACAGATTTAAGGTTAAGAGGCAGGAGGTTTAGAGGGGATGTGAGGAAAAGCTTTTTTACCCAGAGGGTGGTGGGAGTTTGGAACTCACTGCCTGAAAGGCTGGTGGAAGCAGAAACCCTCATAACATTTAAGAAGCATTTAGATCGGCACTTGCGATGCCCAGGCTATAGGCCAAGTGCTGGGAAATGGGATTGGAATAGTTAAGAGGTTGTTTTGGACTGGCGCAGACTCGATGGGCCGAAAGGCCTTTACTGTGCTGCATGACTCTATGACCCATGTGAAGTTGAAGTTACAAGCAGATCAACTGGTGTCTCTGATGGATAATCGAGTGATTCACTTCTCACATTGAGAGCAGGTGAACGGCCTCTCCCCAGTGTGAATTCGCTGATGTTTCCGCAGGATGAATAAATGTCTGCATCCATTCCCACATTGAGAGCAGGTAAACGGCCTCTCCCCAGTGTGAATCCGCCGGTGTCTCTGCAGGCTGGATAATTGAGTGAATCCCTTCTCACACTGAGAGCAGGTGAACGGTTTCCCCCCAGTGTGAACTTGCTGATGTCTCTGCAGGGTGGATGAATGTCTGAATCCCTTCCCACACTGAGAACAGGTGAATGGCTTCTCCCTAGTGTGAAGTCGCTGGTGTGTCTGTAGGTGGGATAACTCAGTGAATCCCTTCCCACACTGAGAGCAGGTGAATGGCCTCTCCCCAGTGTGAACTCGCTGGTGTGTCCACAGGTTGGACGAACAACTGAATCCCTTCCCACACTGAGAGCAGGTGAACGGCCTCTCCCCAGTGTGAACTCGCTCGTGTGACTTCAGGCTGGATAACGCACTGAATCTGTTCCCACATTGAGAGCAGGTGAATGGCTTCTCCCCAGTGTGAATTCGCTGATGTTTGTGCAGGCTGGATAAATGTTTGAATCCCTTCCCACATTGAGAGCAGGTAAACGGTCTCTCCCCAGTATGAACCCGTTGGTGTCTGTGAAGGTTGGATAACTGAGTGAATCCCTTCTTACACTGAGAGCAGGTGAATGGCTTCTCCCCAGTGTGAATGCGTCGATGAGCTTCCAGCAAACATGGGGCTCTGTATCCCTTCCCACAATCCGAACATTTCCACGGTTTCTCCATGTTTTGGATCTCCTTGTGTCTCCACAGATTGGATAATTGAAGCCTTGACCACACACAAACACGTGTAGTCTCTCCCCGCTGTGAATGGTGCAATGTAACTGGTTAAAGCTCTTTCCACAGTCAGTGCTCTGGAACACTCTCACTCGGGTGTGTATGTCTCGGTGCTTTTCCAGTCACACTGATGTTTAAAATCTTTTGAAGTCAACACTTGGGGCAAACATTTCTCCTTCTAGATTCAAAGGCTGATGATATTCAGGTCCAAAGGAATCGAGTGACTGCCAGATTGAGATGTGACGTTCGAGATTTCTGTCTAATTCGTCCTCTTCTAATATCTTGCAGAAACAATTTACAAAAGACATTACTGTCAGTACAGGATAGAAATTCAGAACAGACAATTCTAGTTTCTATGGAACATTCTTTCCTGTCTCATTCCCCAAAAGCTGTAAATCTCTGTCCCCCACAGACCTAAAACATGGAGAAGCCATGGAAATGTTCGGTTGTGGGGATACAGTGACCCATCTTTGCGAGAAGCTCATCGACGCATTCACACTGGGAAGAAGCCGTTCACCTGCTCTCAGTGTGAGAAGGGCTTCACTCAGTTATCCAACCTACACAGACACCAGCAAATTCACACTGGGAGACCATTCACCTGCTCTCAGTGTGAGAAGGGATTCACTCAGTTATCCAGCCTGCTGAGACACCAGCGGATCCAATACAATCCAAATTTTCTCAGGGAATGTATAGGGCATCCATCGCACTATCAGAAGGAAAATGATTGTCTCCTTTCTCAAGGAGAAAGTCGACATAGCTTTATTCCAGGAAACTCATCTCGATTAACCTCAATTGGGGCGACACAGTGGCACGGTGGTTAGCACTGCTGCCTCACCGCTCCAGGGTCTCAGGTTCAATTCTGGCCTCGGGTGACTGGCTATGGGGAGTTTGCACATTCTCCCAGTGTCTGTCTGGGTTTTCTCTCAGTCCAAAGATGCGCAGATTAGGTGGATTGGCCATGCTAAATTGCCCCTTAGTGTTCAAAAAGGTTTGGTAGGGTTACTGGGTGACTGGGATAGGCTGGAGCATGGGCTTAAGGAGAGAGCTCTTTCAAAGGCAGATGCAGACTTGATGGGCCGAATGGCCTCCTTCTGCACTGTAGGGATTCTGTGATGAGGAACACTTTAAATTGAGGCAGGATCGGGTGGGGCAGGTTTTTTTGCCTCCTTTTCATCAAGTAACAAGGGTGTGGCAATCCTTATTAATAAAAATATCCCTTTTGTCATGATATTCAAACACACACATCATGATGGACACACCAACAGGCAAATCAGAGCACACAACACCACAACCAATCACAGACAAGAACACCAACCACATAAAAAGCACGAGCACGACACCTGGTGGTCAGTAGGTCTGGGGACAAAGAAACAAGGAAGAGCTGTTAAAACATCACAAGCAGGGAACCCCCACGTGCAGAGTGCAAAGACAAAACTGTACATAGTAAGTTTAAATAAAATAGCGTTGTACCATATACAACCGTGTTGGCTCATCTGTGTGTCAGAACACCCAACACCACATGGTACAGGAGTGGATCGATACCTGCCTACTAACCTGCCATTCTGGACATGGACCACACCGACGGACCGCAGCCGTTGCAAGTCGCGGGGAACCTAGGTACCAATTGGAAGCTCTTCAGGCAGCGATTTGACCTGTACATCCGTGCCACCGAAAAACAGAGTGCCTCGGATGAAACGAAGATGGCAATGCTCCTCTTCTACGCAGGTCAGCACGCCACCGACGTCTTCAACTCACTGGTGTTCGAAGAGGGCGAAAACCAGTCCAAATATGACACGGTCATCCTCAAGCTGGACCAGCACTTTCAAGTTGAAGTAAATGAAAGTTTTGAAAGATACCTCTTTCAGCAACGCCTGCAAGGTAAGGAGGAGCTTTTTCAACCCTTCTTGACGCACCTCCGGATTCTAGCGCAGTCCTGCGGTTACGGCACCATCACAGAGTCCATGATCAGGGACCAGATTGTTTTTGGCGTTGCCTCTAGTGGCCTACGCCAGCAGCTTCTTAAAATAAAAAGCCTCACCTTAGCGTCTGCTGTGGAAGCCTGTGTCCTCCACGAAAATGCTACCTGCCGTTTTGCCCAATTTCAGGCGTCTGAGTTGGCACGGAGGGGGTCCCCAGCCGTCGAATCGGCAAGGCAGGCCGCCCACGACGTCGAACGCATCCAGGCCGTCGATTACTTCCCGACCCACGGCCCGGACGACAGCGGCCGCTTCCCGCGCTTTTCGCGGTCTCCCGCGCAGGTGCGCGCCAAAAATAACGGCCACAACGAGGGACGCACTGCGCAGGCGCGCCCACCGCAAGATCGCACTGCGCATGCGCAGTGGCGCAACGAACGCCGTGACGTCATGACGTGCGGCAATTGTGGAGCTCTACATTTAAAAGGGCAATGTCCTGCAAAAAACCGACAGTGCCTCAGATGTGGCAAGATGGGCCACTACGCAGCCCACTGTCGTTCGGCTCAACCCATGGATCTGGCGCATCCTCGACAATCTCGCAGACAAGTCAGGACCGTCCAGCCCACGCATCAAGACTTCCAGTTAAGTGATGCAGATGACCAGGATGCCTTCCGCGTTTCCGTCATCGATGTCAACAAGGTCAATGCCATCAATCCAGCCGATGAGTGGTGTGCCACCCTGACGGTCAACCGATCGCGCGTCGCCTTCCGTCTGGACACCGGCGCATCCGCCAACCTGATTGCATATTCTGCAGTCCAGGCCATGAAGGTCAAACCACCCATCACGCCATCCCGGCTCAAGATGGTTGACTATAACGGGAACGTCATCCCGTCCATAGGATCTTGCCAGCTACAGGTGACCCACAAGATGTACACGGCCACACTCCCCTTCGAAGTTGTCGGCTCATCAAAGGACTCGTTACTGGGCGCACAGGCGTGTAAGGTCCTTCACCTGGTACAGCGCATTATGTCTCTCTCTCCAGATGAGATATCCGACTTCCCGGATGCTGAGTTCCACGCAAATCTCCATTCCCTCCTTGCTCACAACCAGGAGGTTTTTGAAGGCATGGGGACATTGCCATACACGTACAAGATTCGACTCAGACCGGACGCCATCCCTGTCGTTCACGCACCTCGCAGGGTTCCTGCGCCACTCAAAGACCGCCTCAAGGCACAACTGCAGATTCTTCAGGACCAAGGGGTCCTATCCAGGGTCACGGAGCCCACGCCATGGGTCAGCTCCATGGTCTGTGTAAAGAAGCCCTCTGGCGAGCTCCGTATATGTATAGATCCTAAAGATCTGAATAACAACATCATGCGGGAACACTATCCCATCCCGAAACGAGAGGACCTCACCAGCGAGATGGCGCGAGCCAAAATATTCACCAAATTGGATGCGTCCAAAGGATTCTGGCAGATCCAACTGGACCCGGCCAGCCGAAGACTATGCACATTCAACACCCCTTTTGGCAGATTCTGCTACAACCGGATGCCATTCGGCATCATTTCAGCATCTGAAGTTTTCCACCGCATTATGGAGCAGATGATGGAAGGCATCGAAGGGGTACGTGTATATGTGGACGATATCATCATTTGGTCCACCACTCCGCAGGAACACATGCATCGTCTACGACGTGTCTTCACCCGCATACGACAAAATGGCCTGCGTCTCAACCGTGCGAAGTGTGCCTTCGGCCAGACGGAGCTGAAATTCCTCGGGGACCACATCTCAAGGTCAGGGGTCCGTCCCGATGCAGACAAGGTTAGCGCCATCACAGCCATGCCACGACCGGCTGACAAGAAGGCTGTCTTAAGATTCCTGGGCATGGTCAACTTCCTTGGGAAGTTCATTCCCAACCTGGCTTCTCATACAACAAATATGCGCCATCTCGTAAAAAAATCGACAGAATTCAACTGGCACCAATCGCATCAGCGGGAATGGGAGGAGCTCAAGCACAAACTGGTCACGGCACCAGTGCTGGCCTTCTTTGACACGACTCGCCCTACAAAGATCTCAACAGACGCCAGCCAATCTGGTATTGGAGCGGTACTCCTGCAAAAAGACAGCACGTCGTCATGGGCCCCGGTTGCATATGCCTCACGAGCCATGACCCCTACCGAACAGCGCTACGCGCAAATCGAAAAAGAATGCCTGGGCTTGTTAACTGGACTGGACAAGTTCCACGACTATGTGTATGGCCTGCCACGATTTACGGTCGAAACTGACCACCGCCCCCTGGTCAACATCATTAACAAAGACCTGAACGACATGACTCCTCGCCTCCAGCGCATCTTACTTAAACTCAGGAGGTACGATTTCAAACTGATCTACACTCCGGGGAAGGAGCTCATCGTGGCGGACACTCTTTCCCGAGCAGTGAGCACACCACCAGATGCGGAGGGGTTCGTGCGTCAAATTGAGGCACACGTAACTCTGACAGCAGCAAATCTGCCAGCTGATGATCCTAGTCTGGCCCACATACGCGCAGAGACGGCGACTGACCCCCTTCTGCAGCGAGTGATGCGCCACATGACGGAAGGGTGGCTCAAAGGGCAGTGCCCCCAGTTTTATAATGTGCGAGATGATCTTACCAACATAGACGGGGTCCTTATGAAATCACACAGGATCGTTATTCCGCACAGCGTGCGCCAGATGATTCTTCATCAACTACACGAAGGCCACTTGGGCGTCGAAAAATGCAGACGAAGGGCCCGGGAGGCGGTATATTGGCCGGGTATTAATGAAGACATAGCCAACATGGTGCTCAACTGCACAACCTGTCAGAGGTTTCAGCCGGCGCAACCTCCGGAAACACTTCTACCACACGAGATGGTGACGTCCCCCTGGGCGAAGGTGGGTGTTGACCTATTTCACGCGCTCGGCAGAGATTACATCGTTATTATAGACTACTTCTCAAACTACCCGGAAGTCATGCCTCTCCATGATCTGACGTCGTCCGCAGTCATTGGGGCCTGCAAGGAAACATTTGCTCGCTATGGCATTCAAAGGACTGTCATGTCAGACAATGGACCCTGTTTCGCCAGCCGTGAATGGTCGTCCTTTGCCGCAGCATATGGTTTCACTCATGTGACATCCAGCCCTCTGCATCCACAATCGAACGGGAAGGCTGAAAAGGGTGTCCACATCGCCAAGCGGCTCCTGTGCAAGGCGGCTGCTGCCGGATCGGACTTTAACCTTGCCTTGCTGGCCTATCGATCGGCCCCGCTATCCACGGGTCTCTCGCCAGCGCAGCTACTAATGGGTCGCTCCCTCAGGACGACGGTACCTTCCATCCTGGCACCAACAACAGACCATGAGACGGTTCTTCGGAACATGCAACTGCAGCGTGATCGCCAGAAAAGTCGGTACGACACACGAGCGACGGACCTGCCCCCCCTGTCCTCCGGAGACAAAGTACGCGTCCATCAACCGTATGGTGGCTGGTCAGCACCGGCCGAAGTCCTCCGACAAGTGGCTCCCCGCTCGTTCCTGGTTCGCATGCCGGATGGTTCCGTGCGTCGCCGCAATCGGCGCGCCCTTCGCCGACTTCCACGCTCGCAGCCACACAGTACGCACACGCCAGATCCGCAACAGGCTTCCGAGGATGACTTTGTGGAGCTGCCGCACATCACGCCCTTTCCATCGCCACCCATGGCCATGCCTGCACAGCAGCCGGTGGTTCTTGATCCACCCTTGAGGCGATCAACCCGAACTCGTCGCAAGCCCATTAGACTGGACTTATAATACCGTTCATATGTTTAACAAGTTGCACAATTTCACATGATAACCTGTTGTTGTTTATCGTTCCAGATGTCGTCTGACTGGACAACTGTTCAAGTTTTTTTTTTTTCCTTCTTCTCTCGCTCGCATTTATGTTATGTTATGGTACAACTTGGTTCATGTGACGCACCCGACATCGCCCCATGTACATAGTTCCGTTATATGCACATGCTGCACACGACACACACTTTTAGATGCACTCACGACACGATCATATTTATTACCACGTAGGCACATATCTTTGTAAAAAGGGGGGATGTCATGATATTCAAACACACACATCATGATGGACACACCAACAGGCAAATCAGAGCACACAACACCACAACCAATCACAGACAAGAACACCAACCACATAAAAAGCACGAGCACGACACCTGGTGGTCAGTAGGTCTGGGGACAAAGAAACAAGGAAGAGCTGTTAAAACATCACAAGCAGGGAACCCCCACGTGCAGAGTGCAAAGACAAAACTGTACATAGTAAGTTTAAATAAAATAGCGTTGTACCATATACAACCGTGTTGGCTCATCTGTGTCTCAGAACACCCAACACCACACCTTTAAAGGTTGAAATCTGCATCAAGGATAAAGGAGGTCGATATGTGATCATTAGAGGTTCAGTGCATGGAGATGTTGTTTCAATAATGAATGTTTATGGATCCTCGAATTACTCCCCGGAGTTCATTACTAAGGTTTCTGTGGATTTTGTAGTCAGCTTCGACTGACTCTTTTGTGGTTGGTGACTTCAACGGCCACTTAAATCCTCTGGTAGATAAGCTCCTGGTTACCAGAACCCCACCACACACCACGCTGTAAGCTGGGGTGTTGGCCTCGGCTTGTGAGGAGGTGGGTTATGTGGATGCTTGGAGAACTTTGCACCCGAGGAGCAGAGATTTTACCTTCTTTCCAGCCCCACATCAATGTCATATTAGAATCAACAACTTTCTTGTTCCGAGGACAATCCTACACCTGGTGTCCTCCTGCAACACAGGAAACATCGTAATTGTGGATCTTCCCCCCCACCCCCCCCTCCTCGTTGTCCCCGAGGTTCTGCTCAAGGGCTCACTCCGGTCAAGAACGTGGAGATTTGATACCTCCTGATAAGAGGTACTTCATTTACTACACATTTTAAGGAAGAGTTTGAGTTCTTCCTTTTGTTTAACTCGGCCCCTGGTATTTCCCGCTCCATTTTGTGGGAGATGTGTAAAGTTTATGCTCGGGGCTGATAATTTCTTAAACTGCTAATACAAGGTGCAGGATAACCAGAGGCTTGTTTGGCGAAGGCCAAGGAGAATCATATGGAGGCCCCGAGTAAGCTACCGCTGAAGGAGGTTAACGCAGCAAATTGGCTTTGGACTCCCTGTTGACTCAGCAGGCCAAGCTTTGCAGAGTCTGCACCCTCCCTGGATTCACTTCCTTTCCCTTCAGTTGCTGCAAGTGACCAATTGAAGGTGAGAATGAGAAAAGAAATGGAAAGGGGGAGAAGAGAAAGTGTTTTACTCACAGATGTTGGAGACAGGAAGAGGTTTCACCTTCACTTCCGCTGTGACATCACAATGGTGCCCTGCCTGAATCAGCCAATAGCAATTACTGTATTCCGCGGAGTCGTCACCGGGTTCCAGTGCGCAGGCCCAGGAGCCCCTCCTCCTGCAGCTCCTGGAGACAAGGTTTCCAGGCAACCGGCTGACGGCTCCGGCCAGAGGGAGAAGCCGTTCGGTGATCTCTCCCTCCCCCGGTCCGGGACTGCGCATGTCTCGGGGAGAGGGGCAGCTGTGCATTTGCGAATTGAGCCCGCCTCCTGCCCTTTCACCTGAGGTATTGACCAATGGGAAGAGTTGAGCGCGGGCATTGCGTGAATGGATATTGAGCTTCACACAGAGTGAAATCTCCTCCTGTCCCCAACCTCTGTGAGTAAAACACTTTCTTTTCTCTCCTTTCCATTTCTTTTCTCATTCTCACCTTCAATTGGTCACTTGCAGCAACTGAAGGGAAAGGAAGTGAATCCAGGGAGGGTGCAGACTCTGCAAAGCTTGGCCCAGGTCTCTCTCTCTCAAAGACATTGACATCCTTTGCTCCCTCAGCTTGACACATTTATTCGTCTGGCTAAAAGGATGGTTTCTTTCCCAATATTCACAATTAAAGGGTAGTTTCCCCAGGAGATGGCTGACATTTATGGGGATAGTAAATTAATATCGGACAGAGATATGTCTATTGTTATAAGGTACATATTAATTATATTGTTAATGGTTCTGTAATAAAGCATATTATTATTATTTCCAGTTGTGTAATATTGTGCTGTAGCCACGTTATAGATTTCCGGTCATCTCTTCCCTCAGAGGGTTGTTAGTTTCTGAATTACTCTTCCACAGGGACCACTGGAGGCTAGGGGGTCACTGAATATATTTAAGGATGAGTTGAATTTTTTTGTTACGTTTTTTTAACCATTTTATAAATCATGAATGAATGCAACAGAGTAACAGAAAAATTGGTGGAAAATGGGTACAGAGCAGAACGACTGATATTGCCACATAAGTACAAGCAACACATTGCAGAATTAATTTGTGGCAGTACATTTGAGCGACCAGAGTCTGGAGATGAAATGCCAGATCAATTGAACAACTGGTTAACAGGTTAACATAGTGAGTGGAGAAAGAGGGTAAGAATATATAAAAACAGAAGGATACCAATGCAGGTCACACAGCCCAAAATATTACAAAACAGATAAACAGCATAGTTGAATTAAAATAAATTACCTGGGGGTGCAGGTTGCCCGGGAGTGGGGGAGGGGCTCCGTAGCTACAACATTTCTAGTTTGATGGGGAGAGTGAAAGCTGATCTGGCAAGGTGGGATGGTCTCCCTCTGTCAATGGCGGGTCGGGTATAGGCAGCTAAAATGAATGTGTTGACGTGATTTCTGTTTATTTTCTAATGCCTGCCGATTTTGCTGCCAAAGATATTTTTCAGAGAGATTGAAGGAATGATTACCTCATTCATATGGGGAGGGAAGGCGGCCAGAGTTAGAAAGGTGCTGCTACAGAGGGGAAGGCATGCACGGGGTTTGGGCGGCAAATGTGCAGAAGGTGCGGAGCTGGGTCAGAGGGGTTGATTCCCAGTGGGTCAGAATGGAGGAGAGTTTGTGTAGGGGGTCGGGATTGAAGGTGCCAACAACAGCACCGTTCCAGATGGCCCCAGGGAAATACTCAGGGAGTCCGGTAATAATAGCTTCATGGAGAATTTGGAGGCAGTTTCGCCAACACTTCAGGTTGGGGGTAGGGTCAAGAGAAATGCCGATTCGGGGGAATCACAAATTTGAACCAGGGAAGTGGGACGTAAATTTTCGGAAATGGGAGCAGAAGGGGATTAAGACACTAAAAGATTTGTTTCTTGGGGGTCAGTTTTCAGGATTGAAGGAGCTGGGAGTGAAGTATGGGCTGCAACAGGGGGAAATGTTTAGATAGATGCAGGTTCGAGATTTTTCCAGGAAGGAGATACAGAGCTTCCCGGTGGAGCCGGCCTCCACCTTGTTGGAGGAGGTGCTGAGGATAGGGGGACCGGAGAAGGGGGTAGTGTCGGCAGTTTACGGGGCTATTTTGGAAGAGGAGAAGGCACCACTGGAAGGGATCAAAGCAAAGTGGGAGGAAGAGTTGGTAGTGGATATGGAGGAGGGGTCCTGGTGTGAGGTGCCCCGGAGAGTGAAAGCCTCCACCTTGTGCGCAAGGTTGGGGCTGACACAGCTGAAGGTGGTATATAGAGCACACCTCACGAGGGCGAGGATGAGTTGGCTCTTTGATGATGTGTGTGAACGTTGTGGGGGTAGCCCAGCATATCACGTTCATATGTTTTGGTCCTGTCCAAAGCTGGAGGATTACTGGTAGGAGGTTTTTAGGATAATCTCTAAAGTGGTGCACGTGAAACTAGACCTGGGCCCTCGGGAGGCCATATTCGGGGTGTCGGACCGGCTGGTGTTGGAAACGGGTGCGGAGGCAGATGTTGTATCCTTCGCCTCATTGATCGCCCGAAGGCGGATCCTGTTGGGCTGGAGAGCAACCTCTCCACCCTGTGCCCTGGTGTGGCAGGGGGACCTGTTGGAATTCTTGACTCTTGAGAAGGTTAAGTTTGAACTGAGGGGAAGGATAGAGTGGTTTTACAATTCATGGGCGTTATTCATTATGCACTTTCAAGAATTGTATAACATCGAACATTAGTTGGGGGGGGGAGGGGGACTGTGTGTGTTAATGGTGACCATGGGTGATTCCTGATTTCCTTTGTTATTTGCTTATGTTAACATGCGGGCAGTTTGGACCCAGATTTAAGGACTGGGTAAAGCTATTATATAAGGAGCCGAGGGCCAGTGTCCGCACAAATAACATCAGCTGAGAATACTTTCCTCTCCACCGTGGGACTTGGCAGGGATGTCCTATGTCACTCATGCTGTTTGCACTCGCGATTGAGCCATTGGCCATCGCATTAAGAAGTTTGGGAGTATGGAAAGAGATAGTGCGGGGGGGGATAGAGCATAGGGTGTCTTTATATGGCTATGACTTGCTGTTATATGTGTCGGAACCAAGTGTGTCAATAGGGGGAATACTGGAGCTGCTTCGGGTGTTTAGGTCTTTCTCGGGTTACAAATCAAATCTAGACAAGAGTGAATATTTTGTGGTGTCTCGTCCGGGGGTGGCGGCAGGGCTGTTATTCAGTAGGGTAGGGACTCACTTTAGATACCTGGGGGTGGAGATGCTCGGGATTGTGGGGGGGGAGGGGGGGGCTCCGTAGGTACAACATTTCTAATTTGGTGGGGAGAGTAAAAGCTGATCTGGAAGGTGGGATGGTCTCCCTCTGTCGCTGGCAGGTCGGGTACAGGCAGCTAAAATGAATGTGCTGCCGCGATTCCTGTTTATTTTTCAATGCCTGCCGATTTTCCTGATGACCTCATTCATATGGGGAGGGAAGGTGGCCAGAATTAAAAAGGTGCTACCACAGAGAGGAAGGCAGGCAGGGGGTTTGAGTCTTCTGAACATGATGTATTATTACTGGGTGCTGAATGTGGAGAAGGTACGGAGCTGGGTCAGAGGGATTGACTCCCAATGGGTCAGAATGGAGGAGAGTTTGGGTAGGGGGTCGGGATTGAAGGCGCTAGCGACAGCGCCACTCCCGACGGCCCTGGAGAGATACACAGGGAGTCCGGTAGTAATAGCTTTGTTGAGAATTTGGAGACAGTTTCGACAGTACTTCAGGTTGGGGGCAAGGTCAATGGAAATGCCGATTCGGGGGAACCATCGATTTGAGCCAGGGAAGTGGGATGGAAATTTTCGGAGATGGGAGGAGAAAGGAATTAGGATACTAAAAGATTTATTTCTTGGGGGTCGTTTTACGGGATCGAAGGAGCTGGGAGTGAAGTATGGGATGGAGCAGGGGGAAATATTTAGATACATGCAGGTTCGAGACTTTGCCAGCAAGGAGATTCAGAACTTCCCAGCAGAGCTGGCTTCCACATTGCTGGAGGAGGTGCTGACGACAGGGGGACTGGAGAAGGGGATAGTATTGTCGGTTTACGGGGCTATTTTGGAGGAGGAGAAGGCGCCGCTAGAAGGGATCAAGGCAAAGTGGGAGGAAGAGTTGGGTGAGGGTATGGAGGAGGGGCTCTGGTGTGAGGTGTTCCGGAGGGTGAACGCCTCCACCTTGTGTGCGAGGTTGGGGTTGATACAGCTGAAGGTGGTGTATAGAGCGCACCTTAAAGGGTGAGGATGAGCCAGCTTTTTGAGGGGGTAGATGTGTGTGAACGTTGCGGGGTGGCCCCGCAAACCACGTTCATATGGTTTGGTCCTGTCCAAAGCTGGAGGATTACTGGAAGGTGTTTAGGCTAATCTCTAAACTGTTGCAAGTGAAACTGGACCGGGGCCCTCGGGAGGCCATATTCGGGTGTCGGACCAGCCGGGGTTGGAAACGGGTGCGGAGGCAGATGTTGTAGCCTTCGCCTCATTGATCGCCCGAAGGTGGATTCTGTTAGGGTGGAGATCAACCTCTCCACCCTGTACCCAGGCGTGGCAAGGGGGGGGGGGGACCTGCTGGAATTCTTGACGCTTGCAAAGGTCAAATTTGAACTGAGGGGAAGGATGGAGGGGGTCTACAATTCATGGGCATCATTCATTGTGCACTTTCGAGAATTGGATCACATCGAACATCAGTGGGGTTGGGGGCTGGGAGGGTTGGGGGAGGGGGGCTGTGTGTGTTATTGGTGACTATGGGTGATTCCTGATTCCTTTTTGTCATTTGTTATGTGTTAACATGCGGGCTAATGTCTGGGGTTTGGTGGGAGGATGGGATCGTTGTTATTGATATGGGGATTGATATTTCATTCGTTACTGATTATTGTTTATTGTTGGGTGTAAATTTGGGAGAAAATGTGAAAAAGAAGAATAAAAAATATTTTAAAAAAGAAATCTACAAGTTGTGAATCTTTGGAATTCTCTACCCCAGAGGGCTGTGGACGCTCAGTCATTGAGTGTGTTTAAAGCAGAGACTGACAGATTTCTAAATACCAATAACACAAAGGGATATGGGGATAGTGTGGGGAAAAAGGCATTGAAGTGGATGATCAGCCATGATCGTATTGAATGGTGGAGCAGGCTCGATGGGCTGAATGGCCAACTCCTGCTCCTATGTTCCAATGATACAAAGATAGGTAGGAAAGTAAATTGTGAAGAGGACATAAGGAGGTTAAAAAGGTACATGTTAAATGAGTGGGACAAAATCTGGCAAATTGAGAATAATGTGGGAAAATGTGTAATTGTCCATTTGTCAGGAAGAACAAAAAGGCTTATTACCTAAATGGTGAGAGATTGCAGAGCTCTGAGATTCAGAGGGATCTGGGTGTCTAAGAGCATGAATCACAAAAGGCGAGTATACAGGTACAGCAAGTAATTAGGATAGCTAATAGAATGTTATCGTTTATTGTGAGGGGAATTGAATACAAAAGTAGGGAGGTTATGCTTCAGTTATACAGGACATTGGTGAGACCACATCTGGAGCACTGTGTACAGTATTGCTCTCATTTAAGGAATGGTGTCAATGTGTTGGAAGCAGTTCAGAGAAGGTTTACTGGACTCATAACTGGAATTGGAGGCTGGTCTTATGAGGAATGATTGGACAGGCTGGGCTTGTGTCCGATGGAGTTTAGGTGACGTGATTGAACAGTAGAAGATGCGGAGGAGCCTTGACAGGGTGGATGTGGAAAGGATGTTTTCTCTTGTGGGAGAATCTAGAAATTGGAGTCACTTCAAAAGCAATAACTTGTCCATTTAAGGCAGAGGAGAACTTCTTTCTCAGGGGGTTGGGAGTCTTTGGAACTCTCTTCCTCGAAGGGCAGTGGAAGCAGAGTCTGTGAATGTTTTTAAGGCAGAGCTGGATAGATTCTTGAAAATCAAGGGGGTGAAAGTTTATCAGGGGTAGGTGGGAATAAGACCAGAGGAAATAGGAACAGGAGTAGGCCATTCGGCCTTTCCAGCCTGCAACACCTTACAATTGGATCATGGCTGAAACCAACATTTCTCACGTTCACTTTCCTGCCCTTTCCCTGTAA
This sequence comes from Scyliorhinus torazame, assembly GCF_047496885.1. Classification (NCBI taxonomy): domain Eukaryota; kingdom Metazoa; phylum Chordata; class Chondrichthyes; order Carcharhiniformes; family Scyliorhinidae; genus Scyliorhinus; species Scyliorhinus torazame. The sequence goes on from NC_092711.1 coordinate 172,810,900, forward strand.
TCCTAGGTTCCCTCACTGATCAAAAATCTATCTCAGCCTGAAATATACACAAGGACTCTGTCCCCACAACTCTCTCAGGTCCAAAGACTCTCCAAAGAATTTCATAGAACATGGAACATTACAGCGCAGTACAGGCCCTTCGGTCCTCGATGTTGCGCCGACCTGTGAAACCACTCTAAAGCCCATCTACACTATTCCCTTATCGTCCATATGTCTATCCAATGACCATTTGAATGTCCTTAGTGTTGGCGAGTCCACTACTGTTGCAGGCAGGGCATTCCATGCCCTTACTACTGAGTAAAGAACCCTCTGACATCTGTCCTATATCTATCTCCCCTCAATTTAAAGCTATGTCCCCTCGTGCTAGACATCACCATCCGAGGAAAAAGGCTCTCACTGTCCACCCTATCCAATCCTCTGATCATCTTGTATGCCTCAATTAAGTCACCTCTTAACCTTCTTCTCTCTAACGAAAACAGCCTCAAGTCCCTCAGCCTTTCCTCATAAGATCTTCCCTCCATACCAGGCAACATTCTGGTAAATCTCCTCTGCACCCTTTCCAATGCTTCCACATCCTTCCTATAATGCGGCGACCAGAATTGCACGCAGTACACCAAATGCGGCCACACCAGAGTTTTGTACAGCTGCAACATGACCTCATGGCTCCGAAACTCAATACCTCTACCAATAAAAGCTAACACACCATACGCCTTCTTAACAACCCTCTCAACCTGGGTGGCAACTTTCAGGGATCTATGTACATGGACACCAAGATCTCTCTGCTCATCCACACTGCCAAGAATCTTACCAATAGCCCAGTGCTCTGTCTTCCTGTTATTCCTTCCAAAATGAATCACCTCACACTTTTCTGCATTAAACTCCATTTGCACCTCTCAGCCCAGCACTGCAGCTTATCTATGTCCCTCTGTAACTTGTAACATCCTTCTGCACTGTCCACAACTCCACCGACTTTAGTGTCATCTGCAAATTTACTCACCCATCCTTCTACGCCCTCCTCCAGGTCATTTATAAAAATGACAAACAGCAGTGGCCCCAAAACAGATCCTTGTGGTTCACCACTAGTAACTAGACTCCAGCCTGAACATTTCCCATCAACCACCACCCTTTGTCTTCTTCCAGCGAGCCAATTTCGGATCCAAACTGCTAAATCATCCTGAATCCCATGCCTCCGTATTTTCTGCAGTAGCCTACCGTGGGAAACCTTATCAAACACTTTACTGAAATCCAGATACACCACATCAACTGCTTTACCCTCAGCCACCTGTTTGGTCACCTTCTCAAAGAACTCAATAAGGTTTGTGAGGCACGACCCACCCTTCACAAAACCGTGTTGACTATCTCTAATCAAATTATTCCTTTCCAGATGAATATACATCCTATCTCTTATAAATCTTTCTAAGATTTTGCCCACAACAGAAGTAAGGCTCACTGATCTATAGTTACCAGGGTTGTCCCTCCTCCCCTTCTTGAACAAGGGGACAAAATTTGCTATCCTCCAGTCTTCTGGCACTAATCCTGTAGACAAAGATGACTTAAAGATCAAAGCCAAAGGCTCAGCAATCTCCTCCCTAGCTCCCCAGAGAATCCTAGGACAAATCCCATCCGGCCCAGGGGACTTATCTATTTTCGCACTTTCCAGAATTGCTAACACCTCCTCCTTATGAACCTCAAGCCCTTCTAGTCTAGTAGCCTGAATCTCAGATTTCTCCTCGACAACATTGTCTTTTTCCTGTGTGAATACTGACGAAAAATATTCATTTAGCACCTCTGCTATCTCCTCGGACTCCACGCACAACTTCCCACTACTGTCCTTGACTGGCCCTACTCTTACCCTAGTCATTCTTTTATTCCTGACATATCTATAGAAAGCTTTAGGGTTATCCTTGATCCTACCTGCCAAAGACTTCTCATGTTCCCTCCTGGCTCTTCTTAGCTCTCTCTTTAGGTCCTTCCGAGCAAATTTGTAACTCTCGAGCGCCCAAACTGAACCTTCACGTCTCATCTTTACATCAGCCTCCTTCTTCCTCTTGGCAAGTGTTTCGACTGCTTTAGTAAACCACGGTTCCCTTGCGCGACCACTTCCTCCTTGCCTGACAGGTACATACTTATCAAGGACACGCAGTAGCTGTTCCTTGAACAAGCTCCACATTTCCATTGTCCATCCCCTGCAGTTTTCCTCTCCATCCTAAGTCTTGCCTCATAGCATCATAATTGCCTTACACCAGATATAACTCTTGCCCTGCGGTATATACCTATCCCTTTTGATCACTAAAGTAAACGTAATCGAATTGTGGTCACTATCACCAAAGTGCTCACTTACCTCCAAATCTAACACCTGTCCTGGTTCATTACCCAGTACCAAATCCAATATGGCCTCTCTTCTCGTTGGCCTATCGACTGTTGCTCATTTTAGCCTTAGTTTACTTATTCTTATTCTGTCACCTTTGCTCATGAGTCGCCAGGTATCTTTCTGATACCGCCATGTGGTTCAAGTCCGAGTAATGATTAATAATCCAACACACCGCTTAGTAAGAGTTAAATCAACGCTCATTTATTATATACAGCAATTAATACTTATACATTAAATCTACTGCTAAACTACTTCCTACAACTAACAGGCCAATACGTAACTTTGGAAATGGCCCACCAGGTCAGGGAAACGAATGGTCTTTTGAATGGGTTCTGAGCCTGCGGGAATCAAAAGCTGGTACAGGTCGATAGTCAGGAGTGTCTATCTGGTAGCGATCGCTGGAGTAAAACTTACGTTATCTTGCAGAAGGGTTTCGAAGGGTCGAGTTGAACTTGGCCCCTATTCTTATAGTCCCCAGGGGCTTCCCGCCTCTTGGGGCAGATCTTGTACCTGGTTCCAAGTGATTGGACTTGGTCCCAATCACTTGGTTCGACGTTCTCCAATACTGGAGCGATTCCTTGATCGAGGGGTGGATGTTTACCTTCCTTTGTGTCAGCTCCTGCTGGCGCTGAAAGGTCTGGGTCGGCTTTGTGTTGCTAATTTGTAGCAATTGTTCCTGGGGATGGCTGATTAATATGCAGATGGCTGGGTTGTTGTGATGTTGATGGTTGCAGGTATCGATTCGGTCTGGCTTCCCCAGAGGCGAATACACTGTTTTACCTGCAGCTGTCTGTTTGAGTCCTGTTGGCTGATTTTCCCATCAGCCTCTTCCGTTCGCCATTTTAAATCGGGGTTTGGCCATTCTAATCGGGAGTTAGCCATTTTAAGTGGCTACATTCTCTCCTTGTGATCCTAACGCGAAGCGTGAAGGATCACATCATTTTTTTCTTTCCATTCCCTGACCGGGGGGTGGGGGGACACCTCCTACATGGCCTCTGCTCTGACCATAGCTATGCACAAAAAATTTTAACTAACAATTCTAAGGGCGCTATGTCAGACAGGGGCATGCATTACAAAATAACAAACTTGGAACCTCTAACTTATCCTTAGTACACTACACTCGCTAAACATTTCATTATCCTACCTTCCTCAGGCATACAACAAAATCACATCATTCCATATAATCTTTCCTGGCTTGGCAGTCAAGCTCAGGATCATACAATTGTTTTGCTTATGAAAAAGTTTGTACATTTCTTTATTTATTACAACAATAAACGCAAGTGAATGCACTTTATTATTGCATTCGCGGGGGTCGGGGGTCTGGTCGTAACCGAACATAGGGGATCTGATCCTATATACCGGGGTTCGAGCGCGGTAGGCTCTCCTTCTCCATTTACGTAGGCGCATCGTCTGCACTACACAGCAGAGTATCGCCAACGCCAACAGTTCTTCGATCACATAGGACAGGGAGTACCAGGTTATGAACCTGGCACACCAGGATGATGCAGTGTCGCTGGTGACTGGGCTCTGGGTACTGCGTGGCAGTGAAACATTAACGGCTGGGAGGTTTGAAGTCATGGGGTTCGCGGTCACGCGCAACCAAATGTCCAAAAGTAGTGTGTTGATCACGATGAAGGAAGTCCTCATGGCTGTTCTCTTTTCCTTTTCTTTCTTCTCTTCTCTTTATTTTCTCCGATCCTGGAGCTTCTGGAGTTCTGTAGGAACAAGCATAGTACCTGTAACTATCTTTGTTTAATATATGGGATGCTAGTGTGTCTGTCCTTTGGTGTCAATTATTCCCTTATAATTGGTCACTATGTGTGACTCCCTTATTTTTTTTTCAAAACAAGTTTTAGGACACGGCACACTTCCCAATCATGAACCAGTGCTGAGTTACCATCCAAATGTTCCAGGATGTAAATAGCATATGGCGGCAACCTAAAGGTTATCTAAAACAAATAAAAAACTTTTTGAAATGAAAGATGTCAAATGAGGTGCGTATGGGCCGCGACGGGTAAGAGATGGATGGAGTCCCCGGGTAGGACGGCTACCAATGCCGTATCTCTCCTACCCGAGCGTAGTTGACCAGCGGGGGGGGTCCCCAGGCAGGGCGGGTCTCACGCCGTTTCTCCACTGCCTGAGCAACCGACAAGAACGGGCAAAAATGTAGTCATCGTGGTGGGGCTGCCATAGTGGTTCTATCGTTCGAACCAGAAGGGCAGTTACAATCGGGCGTCTGATACCCGAACAAATATCAGCTGAAAAGCTAGTTCCTCTGAACGAGCGTGTGGTCTCTTGACCAGTATCTGCAGATAAGCTAGTTCCGCTGAACAAGCGTGTGGAAAAAAAATTCTCCTGTCGGACAAACAACATTGAACAAACTTACTAACAACATAAAACATTCTGCAGGTTCCATCAGAAAGAACAACACTTTTCCCAAGCGGTTCCTTTAAAACGTCATCTGGACACCTCAGTTCTCGGTTGCGAACAGGGTCGCAAAGGGGTTGGCGGTTTGGGAGTCAGACCCGAGGTCGTCACCTTCTCCCGGGTGCCAAACTCTGGAGTGGATTAGGGCTGAAAGGGCTGCCTGGTGTGAGTTGGGGTCGCTCTCGTCATTGCGGACGAGGCGGTATGTGTTGTCACGGTTCCAGTAATTGGTGTCTAGTTGGGTGGGGACAAAATCGGGGTTGTCAGTGTGGTTCGGTGGTCGGTGGTGGGGTTTGTTCAGAAAAGTGATCAGGATGGGATCGCTTGGATCGTAGTCGGAGTCACTGGGCGTGGGTCCGTTTGCATGGGGATAGTAGGGAGGAGTGCTCTGGCTCTCGCCCGAGTCCCAGTCGCTGTCTCTGCTGCTGCAGTCTGTGGGCGTTCCGGGGCGGAGTGTATATTTCGGGGGTCGAGTCTGTGGCTGGGCTGGATGTCGTGGGGGTTGGTCGGGTTATGTTGGCTGTGGGCGGGGTGTGGTCTGCTGCGTCAAGCATGACGTGGTGTGCGTGGTTCGACTGTGCTCCATAAGCCTTTAACTGGTTGATATGAAACCACGCAGTCTTACAATTGGGGTACTTTATTTTGTAAACGGATGGGCTTACTTTGTCCGCAATGGAATATGGACCCGAGTATTTTGGTGCCAGGAATGTGCTGGGGTTATACACAGACAGCATCACTTGCTGTCCGATATCGTACTCCGTTGCATGCACTGTCTTGTCGAAACAAGCCTTGCTCTGTTTCTTCTTGGTGCCCAATTTTACCGCGGCTGCTAGCTGAGCCGTTTTAACATTAGCAACTAATTGCTCCACGGCTTTCTCGTATGTGAGGGCCGTTACTTCGGGGCTGGTCAGGTCTAAACCTAACAAGTATTCTGTCCCTTTCATGGGGCGTCCGGTCATGGGTGTGTGTGGGGACACCATTTTAAAAAGTGTAAATCTGGAGATGATAGTTGACTGTGCCAACATTTTTGTGAATGTAAGAAAAACTTGTTAAAAGAAAAATTGTTAAGATAAAGAATTAATTAAGTTGTAAATGTTATACAAGTTTGTGTTAAGCAAATCGTAAATTTAGTTCTGAGTTGAGATCAGAGCTAAGCTTGCAAGTTGCAGTAATTCAATTTGAATTTTCAAACATTTTTAAGTTTAAAAAAAAAAACACTGTTAGAACCTTTTCAATCGCTTTGCCAAAAAAACCCCAAAAAAACGCGCAAGTAGAGACAGGAAAGACGCGGGTCAAACAAGAGATGAGCTACGTAGTTCAATGGCTGGCCTTGAATTGACAGAAAATGATTAATTCAATAATTTAGAAAATGTTCACTAAAAGTTCCGACTGCACCTGTAACATTGTCTGCACTAATTCCAGAACCAACAGAGTATAATAATTGATATCCAGTCACTGCTCCCAGATTCCAATTATGCCAGTAACTCAAGCCCTTTTGGGTGATAGTATGGGTCCTGATTTACCATCTTCACGATCAGTAGAGAAAGAGGAGCTCTGTTTCGCAAGCCCAGTTAGCTCTAGAACCAGATCTCGGACAGCGAGAGAAGGGCTTGATCTTCACCAGAAACAATTAAGTATACCACCTAAGTCCCTCCAAACTAAGGTGAAACCGCAAGGTTTGTAGAACAAAGGAAGCTGCAACAGATGATTTTGAAGAGAAAGAACTCCCTCTAGTGACAGGGAGAGATGTCGAAGAACCAGAGGAAATAGCTAGAGTGCCCCCTGGTGAGATTCGGAGACAGTTGCCGATTAGGAAGATACCAAACCCACCCAAAGGGACCCTCAGCTCCTTTTTATGGCCCACCGTATGCATCAACAGCTTTACAACCGCCGCCCCCTCTGAGGGGCCATTGGTCTACTGGGAGACGAGGACGGGGCAGATATAGAGGGAGCAATGCATGTTATAATTGCGGCCGTGCAGATCACTGGCAACAGGAATGCCCCTTTAAAAGACAGGCAGGAGAAGGAGATTACCCGACCCAAAGGAGGGGGTACCCACCAAGGGGAGGACAGGTGAGATACACTGACTTCTTCCAGGAAAACCCTTTCCCAACACAGGATTGACTAGCTAATTTAGTCATAAGGACTCTCCAATCGGACAGGGAACCTATTATCTCTCTGCAGATAGGAGATCAACATCACTCATTTGTAATCGACACTGGAGCAGCCATGTCTTCTGTGCAATCAGAACTTCGACTACCACTATCCGACCACACGCAGCAATTGTCGGGGTTCCAAGGACAGGTGTGTGAGTATCCTATTTCTGAACCTGTGACAGTCACTTACGAGAATAAGTCTGCAGATCATCAGTTTGTAGTGACTACTGGATTGGACTGTAACTTGTTGGCCCGAGATTTACTGTGTATCTTCCAGCTACAGCTAGAGTGCGGAGACGAGGGGGTAACGGTTAAATCATGGAGGATGAGACAACAGTGCTATATTTCTATCACCCCCAGTGGTGGACGTTAGACATTGAACATTCACTGCATCACGTTACCCTGGCCTATGACAGAACTGGACAAAACAGGGAGTTGGAGGACAAATACCGGCCATTAATTGGGACCGAATGGCCACTCAAGATTACAGCCACAGTCACGGGAAAAGAAGGTACAGCCGATTTTGTTACAATACCACCACATTTATGGCCACAGTCAGCTTCGGTAAGCCCTCATATTACACGTCAGGTCCACGACCAGTACCATGCCAGGGATCTGGGGCAAATGGTAAGGAGGGCAGTGGATCATTTGGATCCAACAGAAGTACGCACTTCAAGTCATGCCGGACGGCACTACCATAAAATATTTTGAGGTCCCTGAAACAACGAACACTCGACTGCAGCATCACTGGGGACATGATGTGTTGGAATATGTCAATCCACAGGTCTGGGCGGAATACCCATCACAAGTGGGAAAGACAAATGTTACACCTATAAAGGTAATGATTAAGGATCATGTAAAGCTACCTTCCATTCGGCAATACCCCCTGAAATCCCAAGCTGCTCTGTCAATAGACAAATTAATTCAAGAGCTGTTGCAACAGGGTATTGTGGTCCCTTGCCAATCAGAATGTAACACCCCCATACTTGCTATGCCTAAACCAGCCAAACCAGACCAGTACCGATTAGTACAGGATTTACGTTCAATCAATGCCATCGCATAGCCGTTACATGCTCTCACCCTCCAACAGGATATTACGGTGTATAGCTCCCACTCGGTCATCGCACTATTGGGGCAACTGCAGACTCAGCATCTTACCGCAGCTCGTCAGAATAGGTATGAGGTATACCTTTTGAACAATCCACGTCTGACATTTAACCACTGTACCACTATCAATCCAGCCTGTTTTCTTCGTGGTCCCCCTGTCCATGAAGACGCACCTGGCCACGACTGTTTAGCCTTGATTCAGGAAACTACCACAATAAGGGGCGATTTGAGTGACATTTCGTCAGAACAACCTGACATGATTATGTGTGATCAAATATCCCACCGGGGTTTAGTTAATGACTTACTGCAGGCCCTCCTTATGCCCGCGCAGATTTCCGTTATTAAATGCGCTGCCCACACAAATGGTACAACCCCAGTTGACGTTGGTAATGAACGAGCAGATTGTGCAGCGCGGACAGCCACGCAAATTCAACAAGTGATGGTGCCTAAAATGTTAAGTCAGACTAAACGATCTACTATTAATATGTCTGCTTCTGACAAGTCAATGCCAACCATCCAAGACGTCATAAGGTTACAGGAGGACGCTCCTGAGAGTGATAAACAAATATGGAAACGGTTAGGTTGTACATATGATTCTGTTTCCTCTTTATGGACCACGCCAGCACATCAGACTTGTATGTCTGATGTACTGGCTTTATGGGTCATTGAATGTGTACACTTTGCAACTCATTGTGGGGCTCGAGGGACTAGTGATTTTTTGCTGGACACTTGGTGCAGGGGTTGGCCCAGAGCATCAGTAATCGGTGTTTGATTTGTCAGCAATATAACACCGGAAAAGGTATCCCTTGTGGGATGGGGCAAACCCCGTTGCCCAGTGGTCCCTTTGAGACGCTCCAAATGGATTACATTGAGTTGGAAAGGTGTCAATGTTATAAATATGTTTTGGTCATTGTGGATGTGTTCAGCAGATGGGTCGAGGCGTATCCGACTATCGATAATAAAGCTGCTACTGTGGTTAAAGTCTTGATGCGGGAAATCATTCCCCGGTACAGTAGACCAGCTCAGTTGAGTTCTGATAACGGGCCTCATTTTCTTGGACAGATTAACCTGCCTCCCTTCTCCAGTGCTATTTTACAGGTGTGGAGCATGATGGGGTGGCTACGCACCGCCTGTGTGATATTTGGCCTCACCTCGCTTGGAGTGTTACTGGCGATGGACATGGAAAAGGGGAATATTATCTATGTTTGTAACCCCAACCAATCTACAAGGATACATCACCTATGCAAAGGTGATGTTCTTCGCTGCCCCCCTATACGAGGACATGGTATCGACTCATGGAAGGTCGTCAAAGTTAAGGAGAATGCAGGACTCATGAAGCAATTGCACCGGTCCCGGCGATGGGAAGGGAATATTATATGGACATTGCCTTGTTTTTGGAATACATGTAAATTTGATTTTGGATGTGTTAAGATTGGTGCAATAAAGCGTAGGAAGAGGCTATGAGAAAGAGAGAGGGACTAGAGAGAGGACGGGGCGTGTGAGAAGGGAAGTACAGCTAGAACGTAGGTTACCGGGAGATACACTTAAGTTAGTTAAAGGCCAAACTGAGGAAAACCCGGGTAGTATGAATCTCTTTTACCAGATTTACCACCGCTTGTATGGCCAGGGACGGGTTGTCTGCTACCCGAACCCCGCAGCGGTGTCTAGGTTATTTTCTGTTTCACCGCTTTGGGGCACTCCCCAAACGGTGGTTCATTGTCAGCATTCCGAGCCACTGTCTGAGCAAGTCACTCTTCCTTACGATCCGGGTTCAGCACCACCGGCTATTTGCCTTCCCCTTCCTCGGGATAATTCCCATTCACAGTATGATAGGCTGCAACGGTGGAGGGCGTACATACCTAGCCACTTCACTCCCAATAGGGATTCCCGGTCGTACGAGAATTGTTTCCGCAGTGAAGGATACGGCTGTTTGCTGGTAGAGGTGGAAACGAATATAACATGTCTGTTCCCCACCTGTACGGACAGGAGGTGCCATATCACCCAGGCGTCTGGCCAATGTATTTGTTACAACACCACTTGCGTTCCATTGAACGCCGGCCTCCAGCTCCTTTGTGGCTGGGCGAATGTCTCTCATATCACTGTTGGGACTAGGGCTTTCCGCATTGCTAGGCGGCCCAAATGGGCATTTCAAAGCTGGATAAACTGGGCTACTGGGGGATCCTTACGCAACCAATATACTGATTGTGATGCTAGCCTGCACACGGAGCAAGGATACTACTTTTTATTTAATGGCACAGCGACCAACGTTTTGTCACCCCCATTTCCCCGCCAAATTGCTATAGGGACTCTAGTCCCTACCACAGTCCCCTGCCCTTCGGCGTGGCAGCTGCATAATCAGTTAGCACGCCGGGCAGTCTCTGCTGAATTTTGCGAGAACTGGAAAAAACCTCAGGTTCTCGCACCCAACCGGGGCCACTCAGCCGGGTGGGGGATTCTGAGCGTCTTGACACTGGGAGGTGTGGGGGGTTCCTTGGCTGTCAGCGAAAGGAATTATTTTATTTGTGGCCTTACCATCTTGGGAAATGAAACCTTGGGAGCCCTCGGGGCAATAACCAAGGAATTGTCTCAGCTACGGTTGTTTGCAATGCAGCACCGGTATGCTCTTGACTATCTTCTGGCCCATGAGGGTGGGGTATGCGCCATAGTGCAGGGCAAGTGTATCCTGGGAGTTCAGGACTTGACCGCTAACATCACTAAATTTATGGATCATATACGGGATCACCTGGACGGAATGCAGGATCCTGGCTCTTGGGGTAACTGGGGATTTGGAGGTTGGAAGGACTGGTTGATAAATATGGCCATGTATTTAGTGGTGGCTATCGTCTGCATCTTTGTGGGCCTAGCTATCCTTAAATGTGTGTTGGGTAGAATGCGGGGTGCACTGGAACAGATCAACGCCCCTAAAATCTTAACTGTTAAAATCCATGAGGGTGCAGCAGATGAGGGGGGGCTAAGCCAGGAATTGGAAATGCAGCGACGGATCTTTTTAGATGAGGAACCGTAGCTATGGATTGGGTAGTTCGGTTATCATGGAATGATAAAAGGAGGGAATGACGAATGTGATATAAAATAGTTACTTTAGAGATATTAATTAATGTAATGTAGAGGTAGGCCAGTCTAATTCTGGTGAGTTCACAGACAAAGGATTTCAGACCGCATGGAAAAGCAGGAAGAGGTGTGTCCACCAAAGCAGGAGAAAAGGATGCTGAGTAATAGGGGCCAGAGGAAGGGATTGGAAGTGAGCCAATCAGAATAGATCAAACAGGTCAGGAGGGATATAGGATGACCTATGGGCGTCGAGTATGTGAAACTTGATACCATTTGAATTGATTTGCAGAGATCCCTTTGTCTCTTTGTTCATTCGCTTTCCTGGATGTCAGGGAGACCCAGTATCCGAAGGTTCTTCCTTCGCGCTCTGTTTTCTAGGGCCTCAATCCTTTCAATGCACTTTTTGTGGAGCGCCTCGTGCGTCTGTGTTTTGACCGCCAGGCCCAGGATCTCGTCCTCGTTATCCGTCACCTTCTGCTCCACCACGCGGAGCTCTGTCTCCTGGGTCCTTTGTGCCTCCTTGAGCCCCTCAATTGTCTGTAGCATCGGGGTCAGCACCTCCCTCTTTAGTAGCTCCACACACCGTCTCAAGAATTCATCTTGCTCGGGCCCCCATGCCGCCTGGGCTTTCTCCGCCGCCATCTTGTGTCTCCTCCCTTTCTGTCCCTCTCATTGAGGATTCCTCGCGCTGCAGCCGCCGCCGCCGATATTTTCCTCTTTCGTTGGGGGGGACGACTCCCTATTCACTCACCCCACACCGGGTTTCGTCGCGCGAAAATTTCCCGTTGGGGCTCTTAAAAGAGCCTGAAGGTCCGTTGGAGCTGGAGCCGCCGAAACGTGCGGCTTAGCTAGTCATCGCCGCAACCGGCGGGGGACAACATTTGCTATCCTCCAGTCTTCTGGCACTATTCCTATTGACAAAGGTGACTTAAAGATCAAAGCCAAAGACTCAGCAATCTCCTCCCTAGCTTCCCAAAGAATCCTAGGATAAATCCCATCTGGCCCAGGGGACTTATCTATTTTCACCCTTTCCAGAATTGTTAACACCTCCTCCTTATGAACCTCAAGCCCTTCTAGTCTAGTAGCCTGAATCTCAGATTTTGGAAATATAAATCCCCTCTCCTTCTCCGCCTCTGTTCTCAATCTTTTCTCACTCTCCTCCCCCCACAGAGGCCTGAAACGTTTCTGGCCCAGACCTGTGGAAGGTTCCCTTCCCTGAACTACATCAGTGAATCAGTTGTTCCTTTGTGAACATCTAGCAGTTTTCAAGGTCACCTTTTCCTAGTGCCGGCCTCACAAATGACCAGATTTCAGCTCAATTTCACAATCCACCATTGTGTTTTTCTGGATTTTCTCTCACTCCTTTTTTCTGTCTAAACTGATTTCACAGGATATTGGAAGGGGAAGGTTTGCATTCGGGAAACATCACATCAGGATCTGACGGAGTCGCTTAAGTTATCCTTACTGAATATCAGCAGGTTTTGAACATAATATAAGAACATAAGAACTGGAAGCAGGAGTAGGCCATCTGGACCTTTGAGCCTGCTCTGCCATTCAATGAGATCATGGCTGATCTATTGTCGACTCAGCTCCACTTTCCCGCCAGAACACCATAACCCTTTATTCTTTTATTCTTCAAAAAACTATCTATCTTTATCTTGAAAACATTTAATGGAGAAGCCTCAACTGCTTCACTGGGCAGGGAATTCCATCGATTCACATGGAAGGAAAAAACACCATTCACAGTGGAGAGAAACCATAGATGTGTTGTGTGTGTGGACGAGGTTTCAGCCAATCTTCTGGCCTGTCAAGACACAAGCGCAATCACACTCGCGCGGAACCGTGGAAATGTGGGGAATGTGAGGCGGCATTTGGTTTACCGTCTGAGCTGGAAACTCATCGACGCACTCACACTGGGGAGAGACCATTCATCTGCTCCGTGTGTGGGAAGGGATCTACTTGGTCATCAAACTTGCTGACACAACAGCGGGTTCACACTGGGAGAACCTGTTCACCTGGTTTGTGTGTGGAAAAGGATTCATTGATTCATCCAAGCGACTGAAACAGCAGCGAGTTCACACCGGGGAGAGACCATCTGCCTGCACTGAGTGTGGGAAGGGATTCACTCAGAGATCCACCCTGCTGAGACACCAGCAAGTTCACACTGACAAAATACCTTTCAAATGTCTGCACTGTGTGAAGTGCTTTAAAAGCTCTGGAAAACGGATGTACCATCAACATGTTCACACTGATGGGAGACATTTTAAATGCCCAGATATGTGAAATGTTATGAAGGCTCCTGGGAGCTGATGTCCCATCAACACATTCACACTGATGAGAGACCGTTCAGGTTCTCTCGCTGTGGGACTGGGTTCAGGCGATCATCTCAACTCACTGTCCACCAGCGGATTCACACTGGGGAGAGGCCATTCATCTGATTGTGGGAAGGGATTCCTGCAGTCATCCGCCTTGCTGAAATACTAGTGGGATCATATTGGGGTGGTACAGTAGCACAGTGGTTAGCACTGTTGCTTCATAGCGCCAGGGTCCCAGGTTCGATTCCCGACTTGGGTCACTGTCTGTGCGGAGTCTGCATGTTCTCCCCGTGTCTGCGTGGGATTCCTCCGGGTGCTCCGGTTTCCTCACATGAGTCCCGAAAGAGGTGAACATAGAACAATACAAGAGCAGCACGGTGGCGCAGTGGTAGCACTGCAGTCTCACGGCACCGAGGTCCCAGGTTCAATCCCAGCTCTGGGTCACTGTCCGTGTGGAGTTTGCACATTCGCCCCGTGTTTGCATGGATGTCACCCCCACAACGCAAAAGATGTGCAGGGTAGTTGGATTGAACATGCTAAATTGCCCCTTAATTGGAAAAGATGAATTGGGTACTCTAAATTTAAAAAGAACATAGAATGCAGCACAGGAACAGACCCTTCGGTCCTCCAAGCCTACGCCGACCATGATAACTGCCTAAACTAAAACCATCTGCACTTCTGAAGTCCATATCCTTCCACTCCCACCCTATTCATATATTTATCTAGATGTCCCTTAAATGCCGCTACCATACCTGCTCCCACCACCTCCCCAGGCAGCATGTTCCATATATTTCCCACCGTGTAAAAAACCTGCTTTGCACATCTGTTCTGAACTTTCCCCCGCACACTTTAAACCCATGTCCCCGAGTACTTGACTCTCCTACCCTAGGAAAGAGCACCTGACTATCCACTCTGTCCATACCACTCATAATCTTGTAAACCTCTATCAGCTCGCCTCTCAACCTCTGTTGTTCCAGTGAGAACTGACCGAGTCTATCTAACGAGCTGTTGGGTAATTTGGACATTCTGAATTCTCCCTCCGTGTACCCGAACAGACGGCAGAATGTGGCGACTCGGGGCTTTTCACTTCATTGCAATGTTAATGTGAGCTTACTTGAGACAACAGAGATGATTATTATTAAAGACAGACCTTTCAAATGTCTAAACTGTGGGAAATTCTATAAAACGTCCAGGGAACTGATATCCCATCAGCTTGTTCACACTGATGAGAGACCATTCAGGTGCTCTCACTGTGGGACGAGATTCATGCGATCGGAGCAACTCACTATACACCGGCGAATTCACACTGGGGACATCCAATATTTCCTCAAAGTTAAAATTCTCCATCCCTGGTAACATCATCATAAATCTCCTCTGCAACTGGCAGCATGAGGTCCCCAGGTTCGATCTCGACTCTGGGTCACTGTCCGTGTGGAGTTTGCACATTCTTCCCGTGTTTACGTGGGTTTCGCCCCCACAACACAAGGTTGTGCAGGGTAGGTTGATTGGCCACAATAAATTACCCCTTAATTGGAAAAAAGTAATTGGGTACTCTAAATTTAAATAAATAAATAAATAAATCTCCTCTGCAGTCTCTCTCGTGTGATCACATTCTTCCTGTAATATGGCTGTGGTCTAACTGGTGGTTGATGCAGTTCCAGCACATTCTCCCTGTTCTTATAATCTCAGCCCTCGGCTACCAAAGGAAACTATCCCACCTGCCTTCCTAAGCACCGAAGAGAGTGAGTGGCAGCTGAGAGAGACAGAGGGAGAGAGAGGAAGCAGAGGGAGTGAGAGACACCAGAGAGAGAGAGGAGCACCAGAGACTGAGAGGCAGCAGAGAGAGAGGGGAGAGAAGAGAGAGACAGTCGAGTCAGTAACATGAATAAGTAATGGAATTCAGTTCAGACACAGATCTGCATTAACTGACATCACTTTATTGACAGATTGGCAAGGTAGTCACTGTACTTGAATCAATGTTATTCACTTTTGGAATTGAATGAATAAAGGGTCAGATTAACTATATCACAATCACCCAGTATCAAATATGTCTGTTTAATACAGAACAGGATTAAACCCAGTGTCCAATATTAGAGGTCTCTGTGGCTGTTGGACGCCTAGTTTCGCTGACAAGTCCACAGCTTCAATGAACTTGTCTACCCAGGGTCTGTTTCTAAACACTCATCACAACATATTACCTGGTTAGCTATTGTATCATGGTCGGACAGCTAACACAAAGTTCAACCAGAAACTATGGTTCTTCTTTCTACTGATTCCAGCTCCGACAAGCGGTCACAGCATCTCCAGCCTTCAGCTCTGTTACTGGGCTGTCATTGACATGAGCAACAGAGAGACAGCAAGTTGCCTGAGGCTTAAATGGGAAGTTGAAACTTGTGACTCAAGACCAACTGTGTAAGATGGTTGAAAAGATCAGGAATTTTGAAAGATAAATTCTAAACCCAGTGAACAAATAATGAGTCATAAGACAAAAACTTCAGGTTTTATGACTTTTACTGCAACAAACTAGAAGCAACAATGCCTAAACACTATTTTTATAGGGAGCGTATCCCTTAAACTACAAATAGAATGTTGCCCTTTTACTTTTAAGACAATCAAAAATCACACTCCATGGTTTTGTCGCTGAAGTTGTCACTCAATTCTCCTGGAACCAGCCCAATGTGATTCTTCGTTCCTGTGTTTACTTCCATTCTGTTCCTTTGCCTGATTGGCAATCCTTAACCCCAGAAGTGTATTTTGCAGTGATGGTTCTCCTGATGATATTCAGGTCCTGATAAACCAAGTGACTCTTCCAAATCCTGAAGTGGCGTTAGGTTTTTTTCTGCAAATCTTCATCTAATATCCTGTAAAAGGAATTTACAAATGGAAATTGAGATCAGGCAATTCTAGTTTCCATCCAACACACTCTCCCTCCATTCTCAGTCTGTTGTATGTAATATTCATCCTCCTAATTCTCTAAAGGTGCTGATTCAGGCTGACTGACAGATCCCTGCTTCCCGTTTTGGAGAGGCCTGAAAATCTCCATGCAGGCTGCCAGACAGAAATATGTCTATGTTACTGAACTCAAAATGTGTGCAACATACAGACTGGATTCACTTCCTTTCTCTTCAGCTGCTGCAAGTCACCACTGTCCCCTCAGAATGAGGAAAGAAATGGAAAGATAAAGTAGACTTGGAGCGGCTGCTGCCTCTTGTGGGGCATTCCAGAACGAGAGGTCATACATAGTCTTACGGTAAGCGGTAGCAAATTCAAAAGTTTTAATTTAAAAAAAATAAATACATTTAGAGTACCCAATTATTTTTTTTTCAATTAAGGGGTAATTTAGTGTGACCAATCCACCTACTCCGCACATCTTTGGGTTGTGGGGGTGATGTTGCCCAGAGGAGGAACTTTTAGTCTGAAAACCATTGATCAACCTCAACAGTGTGACATCACAAAGGGGCTCATCCTCTAAATCAGCCAATAGGAATCAATCCACTCCGCGGTGACGTCATTGCATGAGCGCGCACACGCCAGCGCGCGCACACGCGATCCCCCGCCCCCATCCTCTGTTCCCTCTTCCCCCAACACATTCTCGAGACGGTTTCCAGGGAACCGGCTGACAGTTCCGGCCGTCGGTGATTTCCCCTCCCCTGACCCGGTACTGCGCATGTCTCAGGGAGAGGGGACGCGGCGCATGCGCAAGGATGCTTACTTCCGCTGACCTGCCCGCTCAGGTGTTGACCAATGGGAAGACCTGGAGGACCGGAAAGATTCTGCCTCTCCACCAATCAGAGCTCTCCCATTGTCTCAATGCGGAAGCCGGACATGGAGGTTTTTGCCGAACAAAGCTGTTGTTCCTCCAACCCTGAATGAGCTGGAGCTTCACACAGACTCCTGTCACCAACATCTGTGAGTAAAACACTTTCTTTTCTCATTCTGACCGTCAATTGGTAACTTGCAGCAACTGAATGGAAAGGAAGTGAATCCAGGGAGGGTACAGACTCTGGAAAGGTTGGCCCAGGTCTCTCTCTCTCACTCTTAAAGACATTGACATCCTTTCCTCCCTCAGCTTGACACATTTATTTGTCTGGCTAAAAGGATGGTCTCTTTCCCAATGTTCACAATTAAAGGGCTGGTTTCTCCAGGAGATGGCTGACATTAAAGGGGCCAGTAAACAGGCCAAATCCAACCCAGCCAATTACTTCCCTGTCGGAATACTCTCCATCATCAGCATAGTGATGGAAGGAGTCATCAAATGTCCTATTAAGTGGCACTTATTCTACAATAACCTGCTCCTGGACGCTCAGTTTGGGTTCTGCCAGGGTCACTCAGCTCCTGACCTCATTACAGCCTTGGTTCAAACTTGGACGTAAGAGCTGAATGCCAGAAGTGAGGTGAGAGTGACTACCCTTGTCATGAAGGCAGCATTTGACTGAGTATAGCATCAAGGAGCCCCAGCTAAACTGGAGTCAATGGGATTCAGGGGATAACTCTCCACTGGTTGGAGTCATACCTGGCACAAAGGAAGATGGTTGCGGTGATTGGAGGTCAATCATCTCAGCTCCAGGACATCACTGCAGGAGTTCCTCAGGGCAGTATCCTAGGCCCAACCATCTTCAGCTGCTTCATTAATTATCTCCCATCATAAGATGAGAAGTGGTGATGTTTGCGGATGACTGCACAATGTTTAGCACCATTCTCAACTCCTCAGATAATGAAGCAGTCCATGTCGAAATTTAGTAAGACCTGGACAATATCCAGACTTGGGCAGATAAGTGGCAAGTTACATTCGTGCTACACAAGTGCAAGGCAATGACCATTTCCGACAAGAGAGGATCTAACCACCACCCCTTGACATTCAGTGGCATTCCCATCGCTGAAACCCGCCACAACCAACATCAAACCTTCCACATTCAAACCTTCCACCACCGACAAATATTAGCAGCCGTGTATACCATTTCCAAGATACACTGCGGTAACTCCTAAAGGTTCCTCAGACAGCACCTTCCAAATCCACAACCACTACCATCTAGAAGGACAAGAGCAGCAGATACCTGGGAACCTCACCACCTGGAGGTTCACTTCCAAGTTACACACCACCCTTACTTGGAAATATATTGCCATTCCTTCACTGTCCCTGGGGCAACATCTTGGAACTCCCTCCTTAACAACACAGGGGATGGAGGGCAGCATGGTGGAGCAGTGGTTAGCGCTGCTGCCTCACGGCGCCGAGGTCCCAGGTTCGATCCAGGCTCTGGGTCACTGTCCGTCTGTAGTTTGCACACTCTCCCCGTGTTTGCATGGGTTTCACCCCCACAACCCAAAGATGTGCAGGGTAGGTGGATTGGCCTCACTAAATTGCCCCTCAATTGGAAAAAATGAATTGGGTACTTTAAATTTATAAAAAACAAATTAAAAAAAAACAGCACGGGATGTACCAACACCTCAAGGACTGCAGCAGTTCAAGAAGGCAGCTCACCACTACTTCGGAAGGGCAACTGGGGATGGGCAATAAATGCTGGCCTGACCAGCATTGTCCACATCCTGTAAATTAATTTTTAAAAATTTACTATCAGACAGAGATATGTCTAGTGTTGTTATGTGGTATGTATTATATATATTATTGGTTCTGTAATAAAATACATGTATTATTATTTCTATTTTTGTAATATAGTACTGTACCTACATTATATATTTCCAGTCATACAGTCATTGCAGCACTGACAGAATCCATTTGGGAACTCAAGTCAATGCTGACTCTCTGTACAGCAATCCAGTCAGTCCCATTCCCCCTCGATATCCCTGTTCCCCTGCAAGTTTATTTTCTTCAAGTGACCATCCTATTTTATTTTAAATTATTGATCAACTGGACTTCCACAACCCTTGTGGGCAGTGAGTTCCCTGTCATGACCACTCCATGACTAAATAAAATTCTTCCTCAGAATTTCCCTATCTCTAATCAGTAAATGTAATTGTATGGAGATTCTCTACTCTTGTGCAGGTTTTAGTGAGTTTAGATTTGTTGATCAGCACCTTCAGGAAAATTGGGAGGGAAAGTAAGTGAATACAGTCTGTTTATTACACACATTTTTCATCCAGTAATATAGACATATATCTGTCTGGCAGCCTGCATGAAGATTTTCAGGTCTCTGTGTCCAGGACAGGAAGCTCGGATCTGTGAATCAGCCTGAATCAGCGCCTTCAGGAGAATTGGGAGGGTGAATATTAGATACAGCAGAGTGAGAATGGAGGGAGAGTGTGTGGGATTGAAATTTAGAGCATTTCAGGGAAAGAGAGAGGAAAGAATGTTCGATATTATCTAGAATTGTCTGTTCTGAATTTCTATCCTGCACTGACAACGATTACTATTTCTGTTTGCAGGAAGTTAGAACGAGAGGAGTTTCAGGCCGATATCTCAAACTAAATATCATGTCAAGAACTGACTGAGTCACTCAATTCTTGGGAACTGAAGATCATCGGCCTTTGAATCTAGAAGGAGAAATGTTTGTCTATTCTGTCTGCTTCAAGATATTTTAAACATCAGTGTGTCTGGAAAAGCACTGAGACACACACACACACCCGTGTGAGACTATTACAGAGCACTGACTGTGGAAAGAGCTTTAACCAATGACACAGCCTGAAAAAATACTACACCGTTCACATCAGGGAGAGACTGTATAGGTGTTCTGTGTGTGGATGAGGCTTCAACTGATCGTCCAACGCGGTGAGATCACCCGGACCATGGAGAGACCATGGAAATGTGAGGATTGTGGGAAGGGATTCAAAGGCCCGTATGGGCTGGAAAGGCATCAATGCAGTCACACTGGAGAGAAGCCGTTCACCTGCTCTGACTGTGGGAAGGGATTCACTCAGTTATCCAGACTGCAGAGCCACCAGAGAGTTCACACTGGAGAAAGGCCTTTCACCTGCTCTCAGTGTGAAAAGAGATTCACTCAGATTGGCAACCTGCGGAGACACGAACGAGTTCACACTGGGGAGAGGCCGTTCACCTGCTCTGACTGTGGGAAGGGATTCACTCAGTTATCCAGACTGCAGAGCCACCAGAGTGTTCACACTGGAGAGAGGCCTTTCACCTGCTCTCAGTGTGAAAAGGGATTCACTAACATTAGCAACCTGCGGAGACATGAACGAGTTCACACTGGAGAGAGGCCTTTCACCTGCTCTCAGTGTGAAAAGGGATTCACTGATAGTGGCAGCCTGTGGAGACACGAACGCATTCACACTGGAGAGAGACCTTTCACCTGCTCTCAGTGTGAAAAGGGATTCACTAACATTAGCAACCTGCGGAGACATGAACGAGTTCACACTGGAGAGAGGCCTTTCACCTGCTCTCAGTGTGAAAAGGGATTCACTGATAGTGGCAGCCTGTGGAGACACGAACGCATTCACACTGGAGAGAGACCTTTCACCTGCTCTCAGTGTGAAAAGGGATTCACTGACATTGGCAGCCTGCGGAGACACGAACGAGTTCACACCGGGGAGAGGCCATTCATCTGCACTGTGTGTGATATGGGTTTCACTCAATTATCCAGCCTGCTGAAACACCATGTCACTCACACCAAGAGCAGGCCCTTTAAATGCTCTGACTGCTGGAGGGGTTTCAAAAGCTCACAGCGACTGATGTCCCACCAGCGCGTTCACTCTGAGGAGAGACCGTTCAGCTGCTCTCACTGCACAAAGAGCTTTAGAACCTCATCCAACCTGATGAAACACGAGCGAGGCCACACCGGGGAGAGATAGTTCACCTCTCCGACTGGGAAAAGATTCACTCGGTCATCACTTGCTGAACCACAATGTCACTCACACCAATGAGAGACCCTTTAAATGCTCTGACTATGGGAGTGGGTTTAAAAGCTCTCGGGTACTGATGTCAGACCAGCGCATTCACACTGAGGAGAGACCGTTCAGCTGCTCTCCCTGCACAAAGAGGTTTCAAACATCATCCACATTGCGGAGACACCAGTGAGTTCACACTGGAAAGAAGCCATTCACCTCTCACTGTGGGGAGGGATTCACTCAGTCGTCCAACATGCTGAGACACCAAAGGGTTCACAAGTGATGATGGTTAGATTCTGCTGTTATTCCTGCTGTTAATCACATCCAGGACTGAACCTGGAATGGGTGGAGAGATTTGTCTTCTCATCAACTCCTCCTGCTGCTAGGATGTGGCGATCCTGGCGAACTACTGCTCCCCGGACCTGGAATACCCGACTGTGAAGTGCCATCCAAACTACCTTCCATGGAGTTCACTTCTACCATCATCACGGCGGTTTACATCCCACCCCAGGCGGAAGTGAAGAAGGCACATCAAATAAAACATCAAAACATAATAAAGAGAGTTAAACAAAAACATTAAAAAATATTAGGAAATGAATAGATGGTTCAGAATTTCTTAAAGCATGAAAACAGAACAAACTTTAGTCATGAAACTTTATTCTTAAAGAAATTCTTATCAATGGTCTAACCCCTTATTGGTTTCAAATTCTCAGCTGAGGCTTCCTAATTTATTCAATTCTAGAAACTGAATTTAAGAATTTTACTGCACCAATTCTTAAAGGTACCAATAAAGCAATAAATCTGTAATCTATCAATGAGCCTCTTCCTTTGACCTAATGGAATCTTTAATTTTTCTTGTTACTGAAGCCCACTGGAGGCAAAGTCATGAGACTGCCAAGTCCAGCAGAAAGAAACCCTCCAACCCTCCCTCTTCACCAAGTGTCAGAATGAACAAAATGCAGTCCTGGATGTAATTGAAGCAGAAACAATAACAGCAGAATCCAACCCCTGGAATCAATTGTGAACTTGTTGGTGTCTCAGCAGGTATGAGGAAACACTGAATCCGTTCCCACACTGAGAGCAGGTGAATGACTTCTCCTCAGTGTGAACTCATTGGTGTGACTTCAGGCTGGATGATTGAGTGAATCCCTTCCCACACTGAGAGCAGGTGAACGGTCTCTCCCCAGTGTGAACTCGCAGGTGGGACGTCAAGGTAGATAATTGATTGAATCCCTTCCCACACTCAGAGCAGCTGAATGTCTTCTCCCCAGTGTGAACTCCCTGGTGTCACCGCAGTGTGGATGATTCACAGAATCCCTTCCCACACTGAGAGCAGATGAACGGCCTCTCCCCAGTGTGAACCCACTTGTGCCTCTGCAGGCTGGATAATTGAGTGAATCCCTTCGCACACTGTGAAAAGTTCAATGGCCTCTCCCCAGTGTGAACCCTCTGGTGTGTTTGCAGGGTAAATGACTGACTGAATCCTTTCCCACACAGAGCAGCTGAATGGTGCCTCCCAGTGTGAATGCGCCAATGAGCTTCCAGTGCAGATGGTGCTTTGAATCCATTCCCACAGTCCCAGCATTTCCACTGTTTCTCCATGTTTTGGGTCTCCTTGTGTCTCCCTAGGTCAGACAATTGAAGCCTTACCCACACAGAGAACATTTGTACAGTCTTCCCCCGCCGCTGTGAATAGTGCGGTGTTTTTTCAGGCTGTGTAACTGATTAAAGCTCTTTCCATAGTCAGTGCACTGGAACATTCTCACTCGGGTGGGTGTTCTCCAAGGGATCAAGTGACTGTCAGATCAAGAGGTGATGTTTGAGATTTCTGTCTGTAATTACTCCTCTTCTAATATCCTGTAAAAACAATTTACAAAAGTTATCACTGTCTGTACAGGATAGAAACTCAGAACAGACAATTCTGGTTCCTATGCAACATTCTTTCCACTCATTCCCCACATGCCGTAAATCTGCATCCCACACACTCTCCCTCCATTCTCACTCGGCTGTATCTAATATTCACCCAATTCTCCTGAAGGTACTGATTCAGGCTGATTGACAGATTCATGTTCACGGTTTCCTGTCCTGGACACAGCGACCATAACAAATATGAGCTGCAGTCGGCCATTTGACCCACTGAACTTTGGCTCAACCCTGTATTGAGCCCAATCGCCGATTTAGCTCAGCACCATTTCCCCACATTATCCCCCATATCCCTTGGTGACTTCAACATCTCTCAACCTATCAATCTCAATCTGGAAAATATTTGATGACTGAGGCTCCACAGTCCTCTGGAGTAGAGAATTCCAAAGCTTCACCACATCCTCAAGTGAAGAATTCACTCCTCATCTTAACTTTTCAGTCCATTTTCCTACCTGTTCCCCGTGACCCTCAACTCTCTCATCAATCAGAAATCTATCTAGTTTCACAGCGCCGAGGACCCAGGTTCGATCTGTGTGGAGTTTACACAAAATCCCCGTGTCTGCGTGGGTCTTATTTCCACAACCCAAAGATGTGCAGGGTAAGTGGATTGGCCATACTAAATTGGCCCTTAATTGGAAAAAACATTATTTGGGTACTTTAAATTTAAAAAAAGATGTTTTGGTGAGGGGGGTGGGGGGGAGGTGTCACAATCAAAACCAATTACTAGCCACATGTACCTTGTCATGTTGGGGTCAATGTCCACCCCTTCACTTTTCATCCCAGTCCCAGGAGGTTGGAGACTGGGCTCTGGAGAAGTAATGGTGGCCGCAGCTCCCACAATTCCCCCGTGCTGAAGAAACTGCTCTATCCACCGCACGGGCGAGCGGATGACCGGAACTGCACATGTCCAAGAGAGAGAGGCCCTCAATTGAAAAAAAAAAAGACTGGGCACTTTAAATTCCAAAAAATATTTCTGTCCAATTTCCTTGAATATATTCAATGAACCCAGACTCCACTGGTTCCTGTGGGAAAATAATTCCAGAGATTAACAACACTCTGAGGGAAGAGATGACTGGAATTATATAACGTAGCTACAGATTACAAAACTAGAAATAATAATCAATGTACTTTACACAACCATAAATAATGTATCTAATCTGTACCATATAACAACACTGGACATTTCTTGATCTGATATTAATTTGCTGTTCCCTTAATGGTCAGCCATCTCTGGGAAACCAGCCCTTTAATTGTGAACGTGAGGAAAGAGACCATCCTTTTAGCCAGACAAATAAATGTGTGAAGCTGAGGGAGCAAAGGGTGTAAATGTCTTTAAGAGAGAGAGACCTGGGCCAAGCTTTGCAGAGTCTGCACCCTCCCTGGATTCACTTCCTTTCCCTTCAGTTGCTGCAAGTGACCAATTGAAGGTGAGAATGAGAAAAGAAATGGAAAGGGGGAGAAAAGAAATGGAAAGGGGGAGAAAAGAAAGTGTTTTACTCACAGATGTTGGAGACAGCAGGCAGTTTCAGTCCGTGTGAAGCTCAATTGTCATTCACACAAAACCCGCGCTCTGATTGGCTTAAGGACCAGAGTCTTTCCGGTCCTCCCAGTTTCTCATTGGCGAACACCTGAGCAGGAAGGTCAGAGGGTGGGCTCTCCTCTGCGCTGCGCAGTTCCCTGTCTCCCTTGGACATGCGCAGGTGGAGATGGAGAACACCGAGCGGCTTCTCGCTCTGGCCGGAAGCGTCAGCCGGTTGCCTGGAAACCTTGTCTGCTGATGTGCAGGGGGTGGGGAAACAACGACTGGGGGCGGGGCTCGTCTGCGCCCGCCGGGCCTGCGCACTGGAACCCGGAAACGTCACCGCGGAGCAGTGATTCAGGCAGGGCTCCGTGGGACGTCACAATGACTCAGATGGGCGTTCCCAGCACACAGTCTCCCATTGGGAGCAACATCCCTGGTCACAGAAACAAAATATTGCGGATTGGACAACAGCTCAGCGTAAGGAGGTCAAATCCCCGTCCGCCCCCTCATTGTCTCCATGAGTGACATTGGCCAATAGGAACTTGTGGAGGATTGGATTGGCGCTGATCCTCCATCCAATCAGAATTTGGGGCCTGTGTCACTGGCTGCACGGAGTTTCCTTCACTGTCTGCCCAGCAAACCTGCTGCTCCTCTCGCTTCACACAGACTGAAACCTCCTCTAAACCCTGTAAGTAAAACACTTTCTTTTCTCCCCATTACATTTATGTTCTCATTCTCACCTTCACATGGTGACTTGTTTAAATCCTCAGGCCCAGATGAGATGTTTCCCAGGCTGCTGTGGGCCGCAAGAGAGGAGATTGCAGAGGCTCTGAGAATAATTTTCAAATCTCTGGTCACAGGAGCGGTGCCAGAGGACTGGAGGACAGATAATGTGGTTCCATTATTCAAGAAGAGTAGGGAAAATCCAGGAGATTACAGACCAGTGAGTTTAACGTGAGTGTTAACACGTGGCTAAAGGAGTGGTGCGGGAAAGAGGGATTCCATTTCATGGGGCATTGGCATCAGTACTGGGGCAGGAGGGACCTGTACCGTTGGGACGGTCTTCACCTGAACCATTCTGGGACCAGTGTTCTAGCGAATAGGATAAATAGGTTGGTCACAAGGACTTTAAACTAGCAAGTTGGGGGGAAGGGAAGGGTAAAGCTATGGACAGTATAATGGAGTCTTACAACACCAGGTTAAAGTCCAACAGGTTTGTTTCGATGTCACTAGCTTTCGGAGTGCTGCTCCTTCCTCAGGTGAATGAAGAGGTCTTCATTCACCTGAGGAAGGAGCAGCGCTCCGAAAGCTAGTGACATCGAAACAAACCTGTTGGACTTTAACCTGGTGTTGTAAGACTTCGTACTGTGCTCACCCCAGTCCAACGCCGGCATCTCCACATCATGACAGTATAATGGTTAATGGAGATCAAGGCAGCAGGTTACGTGACAGGTTATTATGTAGAGATATGGGTTCAAAGACGAGGAAAATTAGGAGAAAGGGTAAGAGGAAAAATAAATTGCGAAAAGTTACTGATCAAGGTGTTAGGATTCATAACAAAGACATAAAAAACAGCATAAGTGTACTTTACCTGAATGCTCGTAGTATACGAAATAAGGTAAATGAGTTGATGGCGCAAATCATCGTGAATGACTATGATTTAGTGGCCATTACTGAAACATGGTTAAAAGATGGTCACGACTGGGAGTTAAATATCCAAGGGTATCAGACTATACGAAAGGATAGAATGGACGGTAAGGGCGGTGGTGTAGCTTTGTTGTTTAAGGATGGCATCCGGGCAATAGTAAGGGATGATATTGGTGCCATGGAGGGCAAGGTTGAATCAATTTTGGTGGAAATCAGGAATAGTAAGGCGAAAAGGTCACTGAAAGGAGAAGTCTATAGGCCACCAAATAGTAACAGGATGGTAGGGCAGGCAATAAGCAAATAAATAACGGATGCATGTAGAAATGGTACAGCGGTTATCTTGGGAGATTTTAATCTGCATATCGATTGGTTTAACCAGGTTGGTAAAGGCAGCCTTGAGGAGGAGTTTATAGAATGTGCCCGGGATAATTTCCTGGAACAGTATGTAATGGAACCTACAAGGGAACAAGCGGTCCTAGATCTGGTCCTGTGTAATGAGGCAGGATTGATTAATGATCTCATAGTTCAGGATCCTCTTGGAAGGAGCGACCACAATATGGTGGAATTTGAAATACAGCTGGAGGATGACAAGGTAAAATCAAACACTAGTGTTTTGTGCTTAAACAAAGGCGATTACAATGGGATGAGAAAAGAACTAGCTAAGGTAGACTAGGAGCAAAGAGTTCATGGTGAAGCAGTTGAGGAACAGTGGAGAACCTTCCGAGCGATCTTTCACAGTGTTCAGAAAAGGTTCATACCGACAAAAAAGAAAGACGGTAGAAAGGGGAAAAATCGACCTTGGATATCGAAGGAGGTGAGGGAGAGTATCAAATTGAAGGAAAAAACATACAAAGTGGCAAAAATTAGTGGGAGACTAGTGGACTGGGAAGTTTTTAGGGGACAACAGAAAGCTACTAAAAAAGCCATAAAGAAGAGTAAGGTAGACTATGAAAGTAAACTGGCTCAGAACATAAAAGCAGATAGTAAAAGCTTCTACAAATGTATAAGACAAAAAAGAGTGGCTAAGGTAAATATTGGTCCTTTGGAAGATGAGAAGGGAGATTTAATAATAGGAGACGGGGAAATGGCTGAGGAGCTGAACAGGTTTTTTGGGTCAGTCTTCACAGTGGAGGACACAAATAACATGCCAGTGACTGATGGAAATAAGCATATGATAGGTGAGGACCTTGAAATGATTGTAATCACTAAGGAGGCAGTATTGGGCAAGCTAATGGGGCTAAAGGTAGACCAGTCTCCTGGCCCTGATGGGATGCATCCCAGAGTGTTAAAAGAGATGGCTAGGGAAATTGTAAACGCACTAGTGATAATTTATCAAAATTCACTAGACTCTGGGGTGGTCCCAGAGGATTGGAAAGTAGCAAACGTGACACCACTGTTTAAAAAAGGAGGTCGGCAGAAAGCGGGTAATTATAGGCCGGTAAGCCTAACTTCGGTTGGAGGGAAAATGCTAGAATCTATTATTAAGGAGGAAATAGCGGGGCACCTGGAGGGAAATTGTCCCATTGGGCAGACGCAGCATGGGTTCACAAAGGGTAGGTCGTGTCTGACTAATTTGGTAGAATTTTTTGAGGCCGTTACCAGTGCAGTAGGTAACGGGGAGCCAATGGATGTGGTATATCTGGATTTCCAGAAAGCTTTTGACAAGGTGCCACACAAAAGGTTGCTGCATAAACTAAAGATGCATGGCATTGAGGGTAAAGTGGTAGCATGGGTAGAGGATTGGTTAACTAACAGAAAGCAGAGAGTGGGGATATGGGTGTTTCTCTGGTTGGCAACCTGTAACTAGTGGGGTCCCTCAAGGATCAGTGTTGGGCCTGCAGTTGTTCACAATTTACATAGACGATTTGGAGTTGGGGACCAAGTGCAATGTGTCAAAGTTTGCAGAGGATACCTGAAGTCTGCAGAAGGATTTGGATAGGTTAGGTGAATGGGCTAGGGTCTGGCAGATGGAATTCAATGTTGCCAAGTGTGAGGCTATCCATTTTGGGAGGAATAACAGCAGAATGGATTATTATTTAAACGGTAAGATGTTAAAACATGCTGCTGTGCAGAGGGACCTGGGTGTGCTGGTGCACGAGTCACAAAAAGTTGGTGTGCAGGTGCAACAGGTGATTAAGAAGGCTAATCGAGTTTTGTCTTTCATTGCTAGAGGGATGGAGTTCAAGACTAGTGAGGTTATGCTGCAATTGTATAGGGTGTTGGTGAGGCCACATCTGGAGTATTGTGTTAGTTTTGGTCTCCTTACCTGAGAAAGGACATATTGGCACTGGAGGGAGTGCAGAGGAGATTCACTAGGTTGATCCCAGAGTTGAGGGGATAAGATTATGACGAGAGGTTGAGTAGACTGGGACTGTACTCATTGGAATTTAGAAGGATGCGGGGGGATCTTATTGAGACATATAAAATTATGAAGGGAATAGATAGGATAGATGCGGGCAGGCTGTTTCCACTGGTCGGGGAAAGCAGAACTAGGGGGCATAGCCTCAAAATAAGGGGAGGTAGATTTAGGACGGAGTGTAGGAGGAACTTCTTCACCCAAAGGGTTGTGAATCTCTGGAATTCCTTGCCCAGTGAAGCAGTTGAGCTCCTTCTTTAAACGTTTTTAAGAAAAAGATAGGTGCCTTTCTAAAGAATAAAGGGATTCGGGGATATGGTGTACGGGCCAGAGAGTGGAGCTGAGTCCACAAAGATCAGCCGTGATCTCATTAAATGGCGGAGCAGGCTCGAGGGGCCAGATGGCCTACTCCTGTTCCTAATTCTTATGTTCTTATGAGTGGTCAGGAAATAAATATTCTGAGGGACAGAATTAATCTCTGTTGCTGAGGCAAGAATTAATCAAGGATAGTCAGCATGGCTTTGTCAAAGGGAGATTATGTCTTATAAAGACCGACCCAAACAAAGGCTGTAACAGGTTTCTGAGCAGCAATAGCAGTGCCTCTGGTTCTGCACCAGAACAAGGAGATGGAGCAGAGGCTGTGGACAGGGCACGTTCTGCACAATGTCCTCTGCCAATTTGGAGACTTGGAGTCAGACCTCTACATGCTGCTTGACAGTGAAGGGACTGACTGTCTGACAAGCCAGCCAATCCACTCAGCATCTCAATGTTCACCCTCATCCGTGCCTTTAAAATCCTCATCTGAGTCCACCCATAGCAGAACCCATCTCTGACCTCACCATCCAATGAACTGGCAAGCAAACTATATTTCACCCTGACCTGGATCCAGTTCCAGTGTTTCACCACAGCTGATCCCAACTCTATCGTGGCTGCTAAGTTTGTGCAGTGTCATATCTGAGCTGGTGGCAGAGAGGGACAGATCAAATGGCTATGTGTCTTCATGAAGTGCTAAGCTGTTGCACTCTCTTTTCATCTTTGACCTGCTGTGGCTGAACAGGCAGCATTTTCACGATGGGCCGAAGGGCATCTTTCTGTGCTGTAAAACTCTCTGACTCTTAAGTTTTGAGTCTCTGAAAGCAGGAAATGAGAAGGAGAAAGTTGGTTTGAAGGAAGACGGTGGAGGGTTGGAAAGGAAGAGATCTATGGTCTACATTGTGTGGTGTTTGCTCGTTCTCCCCGTGTCTGCGTGGGTTTCCTCCGGGTGCTCCAGTTTCCTCCCACAGTCCAACGATGTGCAGGATAGGTGGATTGGCCATGAACAATTGCCCCTTAGTGTCCAAAAGGTAGGTGGGTTAAAGGGGATAGAGAGGGGGAGTGGACCTGGGTAGCATGCTCTATCGGAGGGTCGGTGCAGAAGGATTCTGTGGATTCTATTTCATTTGCATTTTCCGAGGAGGTGACTAGGTGTGTAGTTGAGGGGAGTGCAGTTGATAATAATATCTTTTGTCACAAGTAGGCTTACATTAACACTGCAATGAAGTTACTGTGAAAATCCCCCAGTCGCCGCATTCCGGTGCCTGTTTGGGTACATGAAAATGAAAATCGCTTATTGTCACAAGTAGGCTTCAAATGAAGTTACTGTGAAAAGCCCCTGGTCGCCACAATCCGGCGCCTGTTCGGGGAGGCTGGTACGGCAATTGAACCGTGCTGCTGGCCTTCCTTGGTCTGCTTTAAAAGTCAGCTCTTTAGCCCTGTGATCAGCCAGCCCCTGTATGTACATGGAGGGAGAATTCAGAATGTCCAATTCACCTAAGAAGCACGTCTTTCGGGACTTGTGGGAGGAACCCAGAGCACCCGGAAGAAACCCACACAGACACGGAGAGAACGTGCAGACTCCACACAGACAGTGACCCAAGTCGGGAATCGAACCTGGAATCATGGAACTATGGAGCAACAGTGCTACCCACTGTGCCGCCCACATGTAGCCCATATCGACTTCAGTAAGGTTTGTGACCAGGTCTGACATGGGGGACTGGTCAAGATGGGATCCAGGGCAAATTGATACCAAAATTGGCTTCCTGGCAGCAGGCAGAGGGTGATGGTCAAAGATTGTCTTTGTGACTGGAAGCCTGTGTCCAGTGGTGTTCCACTGCGATCGGTGTTGGGTTCCATGTTGTTCGGAGCGTACATCAAGATCTGGATGTGAATGTTGGAGATCTGATAAGTTAGCAGATGACACAAAAATTGGGGGTGTGGGAAATGGTGAGGAACGCCTCAGATTACAGGATAATATGGACGGGCTGGTTAGATGGCAGAACAGTGGCAAATTGAATTTAATCCTGAAAAGTGCAACAGGTCAAATTTGAGTAATCTCTCCTAACTCAGCAACTGGAGCTGTGTATATAGTTAATGTTAAATAAAATAAGTTTTGTTTTCTCTACAACTCGGTGTTATACTCTTCATTGTCCCGTATTAAATACCCATATCCCTGCACTCTCCTGCCACTCAACCAATTTCCTAACCGTGTCAATAATTTGCCCTCAACTCCGAGGGCTTCCACCTTAGCCAACAGTCTCTTGTGTGGGACTTTATCAAATGCCTTCTGGGAGTCCGTATAAATGACATCCATAAACATTCCCCTGTCCTCTACCCTAGTCACCTCCTCAAAAAATTCAGTAAAATAAGCTGTC
Source organism: Scyliorhinus torazame (assembly GCF_047496885.1). Lineage (NCBI taxonomy): Eukaryota > Metazoa > Chordata > Chondrichthyes > Carcharhiniformes > Scyliorhinidae > Scyliorhinus > Scyliorhinus torazame. The sequence goes on from NC_092711.1 coordinate 172,842,280, forward strand.
CCTGATCGAACAAAGTTTTTAAAAGTGTTCAGTTACCCCATCCCTAATTATACACTGCAGCAGTTTCCCCATCATAGATTTTCATAATAATCTTTATTAGTGTCACAAGTAGGCTTACATTAACACTGAGGGAGAAGACAGACTGTCCGATTCACCTATAAGGACGTCTTTTGGGACTTGTGGGAGGACCAAGATAAAACCTACGCAGACACAGGGAGAACGTGCAGACTCCACACAGACAGTGACCTAAGCCGGGAATCGAACCTGGGTCCCTGGTGCTGTGTAGCAACAGTGCTAACCATTGTGCTACCATGCCGTGTTCGGTTCGTGGTCTGTAATTCCCTGTTTTTCCCCTTTCACCCATCTTAAAAAATGAATCCCTTCCCACACTAAGAGCAGGTGAATGGCCTCTCCCCAGTGTGAACTCGCTGGTGTATCCGCACTTCAAAAAGTGCAATTCTCCAATCCAGAGGGACTACTCCTGAATCTAGGGAACTCTGGACGATTATCGTTGGGGCATCTACAATGTGCTCCCCGACTTCCTTTAACACCCTCGGATGGAAACCGTCAGGTCCTGGGGATTTGTCACTCTTTAGTTCCATTAGTTTCCTAGTTAGTGATGGTATAGTTATGTTAATTGTATTAAGTACCTGTCCTCTATCGACTATTAATTTTTTGGGGACTTCTGGCAAGTTATCCTCCTTTTCAACTGTAAATACTGAGGCAAAGTAATTGTTCAACGTGTCTGCCATTCCCCCATTATCACTGACAATATCTCCATTTCCAGCTTTTACTGGGCCTACATTGCTCTTCACCCCCCGCTTTCCCGTTACATAACTAAACATTTCTTCTCATTGATATTGATGTCGCTTGCAAGTTTCCTTTCATAATCCCTTTTAGTTGCGCTTACAAGCTGCTTTATGACCCTTTGCTGGTCCTTGTACCTGTCCCATTCACCCGGATCTGTACTATGTCTTGTACATTTGTGCGCCCTTTCTTTTAGTTTTAAGCTGTCCCTAATCTCTTTATTTGTCCGTGGCTGTTTTCTTTTTGTGAAGTGGAAACTTTTCCTCTCAGGGGTATATACTTGCTCTGTATATTGTTAAATGTTTCTTTAAACATTCTCCACTGATCTTCAGTTGTTTGACCCATTAACAGATCTCCCCAGTTTACCGAGGACAGTCTCTGTCTCATCCCGTTAACGTCAGCCTTACCCAAGCCTAAAACTCTACTGTCTGTAACTTGCTTTTCACTTTAAAACACTACACTGAATTCAATCATGTTGTGATCACTATTTGATAAATGTTCATGCACAGTTAGGCTACTCATTAAATTGGGCTCATTACTCATAATTAAATCTAATATTGCCTGTCGCCTTGTTACATCTGGAACATATTGCAGCAGGAAACTATCTCGGACACATTCCAGAAATTCACTCCCTTTCTGACAGTTGCTTGTCTGCCTCTCCCAATCTGTGTCAGTTATAATCCCCCATTAATACTACTCTGCCTTTGCTACACACTTGCCTAATTTCTGCCTTTATACAATCTAGCGCCTCAGAACTGCCACCAGGGGGTCGATACACAACACCCATTACAGTTTTAGATTTTTTTGTTCCTCAGTTCCACCCATATGGGGCGGGATTCTCCATCCCGTCGGCCAATGGGGTTTCCCATTGTGGGCACCCCCATGTCGTCGGGAAGTCCGCGGGCGTGAGTGCACTGCTGGTGAAGCAGAGGATCCCGACGACGGAGAATCCAGCCCATGGTCTCCGCTGGATACTTCCCCCTCATTATCCTCCTTCACCATTAAGGTGATAGTATTTCTAATCAGTAAAGCTACTTCACCCCCTCTGCCATATTCTCTGTCCCTCCTGTAAACTTTATAACCGGTATATTTTGTACCCAGTCCAGACCGTCCTGATACTTGTTTTTGGAACTGTATTGAGTTCTCCTGAGGCCTTCCCCTCCCCCTCCATTTATTAGTTTAAAGTCGTTCTGACCTCCCTATTTATCCTTTCCACGTGGACACTGGTTCCAGATCGGTTCAGGTGGAGACCGTCCCAACGGTACAGATCCCTCCTGTCCCAATACTGATGCCAGTGCTCCATGAAATGGAACCCCTCGTTCCCGCACCACTCCTTTAGCCACGTCTTTACTTCCCTAATTTTCCTCATTCCTACACCAAATTACACGTGGCTCGGCAAATAATCCAGAGATTATAAGCCTTGAGGACCTGTTCTTTAATTTTGTTCCTAGTTCCTGATATTCCCCAAACAGGTCCTCTTTCCGAGTCTTGCTGATGTTGTTTGTCCCAACGTGGACCCCAACAACTGGATCCTCCCCTCCCTCTCCAATATCCTTTCAAGCCGGTTAGAGATGCCCCTCACCCTGGCACCGGGCAGGCAACATACCATGTGGGACTCTCGGTCCTGCTTCCAAAGGATGTTCTCAGTTCCCGTAATTATAGAATCCCCGACAACTACCACTTCTTCCCCCCTCTTGGATGGCCTCCTGTACCAGGGTGCAGTGGTTAGCCAGCTCATCCTTCCTACAGTCACTGCTCCGATACCCTGCCCCTCCGAGTCCACTCCCTGGAGACTCGGCAGTGAATCCCTGAGGTAAGGTTTTTGTCCTCACAGCTCCGAAACTCCATCCCTCCGAGTCCGCTCCCTGGAGAGTAGGTCTGGGGAATAGGTATTGGAGACAGGTATTGGGGAATGAGAGGTAGGAATGTTCCATAGAAACTAGAATTCTCTGTTCTGAATTTCTATCCTGTACTGAGTGTTGACTTATGTAAACTTCTTTTACAGATATTGCAAGAGGAGGAATTACAGACAGAAATCTCAATTGTCACATCTTGGTCTTACAGAGTCACCTTGGGACCTGAATATCATCGGCCCTTGAATCTAGAAGGAGAAATGTTTGCCCAATCTGTCGGCATGAAAAGATGTTAAACATCAGTGTGACTGGAAAAGCACCGAGACACACACACCCGAGTGAGAGTGTTCCAGAGCACTGACTGTGGAAAGAGCTTTAACCAGTTACACAGCCTGAAAAAGACATCACACCATTCACAGTGGGGAGAGACCGTACACGTGTTCTGTGTGGAGTGGACGAGGCTTCAACTGATTGTCCAACCTGGAGAGACACGAGGAGACCCAAAACATGGAGAAACCGTGGAAATGTGGGGACTGTGGGAAAGGATACAGATTCCCATCTCAGCTGGAGACTCATCGACGAATTCATACTGGGGAGAGGCCATTCACCTGCCCTGTGTGTGAGAAGGGATTCACTCTGTTCTCCAGCCTTAAGACACACCAGCAAATTCACACTGGGGGGTGGCCATTCACCTGCTCTCAGTGTGGGAAAGGATTCACTCAGTTACCCAATTTGCAGGCACATCAGCGAGTTCACACTGGGGAGAGGCCATTCACCTGCTCTCTGTGTGGGAAGGGATTCACTCAGTTATCCAACCTGCAGAGTCACCAGCGAGTTCACTCTGGGGAGAGACCGTTCATCTGCTCCCAGTGTGGGAAGGGATTCAGTAAATCATCCAACTTGCGGACACATCAGCGAGTTCACGCTGGGGAGAGGCCGTTCACCTGCTCTCTGTGTGGGAAGGGTTTCACTCAGTTATCCCACCTGCAGAGTCACCAGCAAGTTCACTCTGGGGAGAGACCTTTCATCTGCTCCCAGTGTGGGAAGGGATTCACTCAGTTCTCCAACCTGCGGACATACCAGCGAGTTCATACTGGGGAGAGGCCATTCACCTGCTCTCAGTGTGGGAATCGATTCACTCAGTTATCCAGCCTACAGAATCACCAGCGAATTCACACTGGGGAAAGACCATTCACCTGCTCCCAGTGTGGGAAGGGATTCAGTGATTCATCCAACCTGCGGACACATCTGCGGGTTCATAGTGGAGAGAAGGCAATCACGTTCTCTGAGTAAGGGAAGGCAATTAGTGTTCCATCCCGCCTGCAGACAGACCAGTGAGTTCACCCCGGGGAGTGAGCATTCACCTGCACTCAATGTGGGAGGGAATGTGGTGTTTCCTTGTACCTGCCGAGACACCAACAAGTTCAAAGTGATTACAGGGGCTATTGCTGTTATTGTTTCTGCTCTCGGTTACATCCGGGACTGCATTTTGTTCATTCTGTCAGTTGGTCACTGGGGAGGGTCGGAGGGTTTTGTTCTGCTCGACTTGGCAGTCCCATGGCTTTGCCTCCAGAGGGCTGACGCTCTTTGAGCCTTGTTGCGACTACCTTGGTTCAAATTTCACAAGGATCACAGAGTGAAGGGGTGTTTGGAAGTGAGAAGATATTCAGTTTGCATTTCTGTTTGGATCCCTCTAAATCCTGCCACATTACCATGAAGATGGGCCTTGGTGGTTCCATGTTTTTGTTTAATTTATCTGGGTGAACATCCAATCAGGGTATGAGGGGCAAGTTGTCTGAGGTAGACTGGGAAACTGCATTAAATGGTATGGTGGGAGACAGGCAATAGCTAATATTTTAAGGCATTATTATTCATCTACGGGGGGTGGGGGGGGGGGGGGGGGGGAGTCAGTTAGCTCAGTTGGCTGGATGGCTGGTTCATGATGCGGAGTGATTCCAATAGCCGGGGTGCAACTGTTGTACTGGCTGAGGTTATCCATGAAGGGTCCACCTTCTCAACATTGCCCCTCACCTGAGATGTGGTGACCCTCAGATTAAACCACCAGTCATCTCGCTCTCGCTCCCTCTCTCTCTGATATCTTCAGTCTGGATAGGCCCAGTGGACCCGGCTATTCTGGGTCTGGATATTTTATTCTAATTGAATTCTCCCTTAAGCTTTGAAAATGGGACAGTAACATGGTCAATCAGAACCATCAGGAAAGATCAGCTTTATGAACATCAAATGTGGCAAAAGATAAGAATGATTGTGGCCAATTACAGATGGAACCAGCATCATTCACTGGTAATGTTCCACCGTGTACCAAACAATACCCATCAACCCGTCCCCAACCAAAGGGATTTTACCCACAGTAGAGCAACTGGAGGAAAGAGGAGTGTTAATTAAAACACGCAGTTCGTCAAATAGTCCAGTTTGGCAAATGGTACAGGGTGTCTGACCTTTGACGACTGAAAGGCAAACCTATATCAATCTGGTCTCCACCTGTGTTCCAGTGAAAGTCTGGAATGTTTAGATGGGATGAATAAGTTGATCACTTTCTCCTGGAAATATTTACATCCTGGCCCATGAATTTTGTTTCAAAGAAATCCACATTTGAAAGCCCGGCCAAGACATGAAATATCAACACCATAACAGGGCAGATAAGAAAGACAGATACTCACTTTCATCTTCAGAGCATCTGAGAGTTAAGAATATATGACATGATTTTGGGATACCGGTGTGGGTGTGCAGATGTGATTTGTTACATGTGAAAAATAACAAGCCTAAATTCACGGTGAAATGGACTGAAGACCGAGTCCCAAACACACACAGCTACTGGAGACACAGCAGGAGATGAAATGGTTAATGTGACCAGGGGATTGAGACACCATTGTGACATCATCAAGATATTGACACACTCCAGAGTGAAACTGACTTTAAAACAACCAGGAACGAATTAAACACACTGGACATGGGCAAAGTGGGAGTGAAATTAAAGTGATAATGGGACAATGAAGGGCTTGGGAGAAATAATACTGAGTAAGAACTGTCCACAAGTTGGATGGGGGTAAAGGGGGAGTTGAAGAATCTTATACATCCATGCTTGATCTGTTGCTTGAAGCATCTGTCCTTATGTACCAGTAACCTAGAATTTGCCGCACAAGAAGAAAATATGGAGTAGATGTTACCCCAGGCGGGGCCAGAACTGGACAATAAAGGAGTGAAATTGAGTGAGGATTTGTGGAGAGAGTTTTGTAAATTCTTAATGGAATGCGGGAGTTGCTGGACCAGAATTTATTGCCCTTGAACTGAGTAGCTTGCTCGGACATGTCAGATTTTAACCGGGTCTCCCCGATTTCTAGTCTCTGCCACAAGGGGAAACATCCTCAGCACCGTGGGCTGCATGGTAGCACAGTGGTTAGCACAGTTGCTTCACAGCTCCAGACTCCCAGGTTCGATTCCCGGCTTGGGTCATTGTCTATGCGGAGGCTGCACGTTCTCCCCGTGTCGATGAGGTTTCCTCCGGGTGCTCCGGTTTCCTCCCACAAGTCCAAAGATGTGCGGGCTAGGTGGATGGGCCATGCTAAATTGCCCTTAGTGTCCAAAAACGGTTAGGTGGGGTTACGGGGATAGGGTGAGGTATGGGCTTGAGTAGGGTGCTCTTTCCAAGGGCCGGTGCAGACCTGATTGGGCCAAATGGCCTCCTTCTGCGCTGTAAATTCAATGAATCTCTCTGTCAATTCCACTCAGGATCTCATGTGTTTCAATAAGATCATCTCTCATTCTTCTCAACTGCACTGGATACAGTCCCAACCTGTCAAACCTTTCCTCAGAGGATAACCCCCTCGTTCCAGAATCTGTGAGTCAACCTCCTCTGAACTGCTTCTGATGCAATTATCTCATTTCTGAAATAAGGAGACCCAAACTGTACACAGTGCTCTAAATATGGGGCGGGATTCCCGTCCTGCAGAGCATCCCTGCCAGCAGCGGGATTCTCCGTCCTGCGGCATGTCCCTGCCAGCAGCGGGATTCTCCATCCTGTGGCGCATCCCTGCCAGCAGCGGGATTCTCCATCCTGCAGCGCCCCCACCTGGAATGGCCAATGGGGTTTCCCATTGTTGCCAGCTCCACGTCGTCTGGAAGTCCCCAGGTGTGGGTGCGCTGCCGGCGCAATGGAGAATATACAGTGGAGAATCCATCCCATGGTCTCACCCAGGCCCTGTACAACTGCAGCAAAACACCCCAACTTTTATATTCCACTCCCTTTGCAATAAACAACAATATTCCATTCACCTTCCTAATCACTTGCTGTACCGGCTGTAAGGGCCCTTCCTTTTCATAACCTTATTTCCCCTTTCTTTTATTGTTGCCGTTACATTTTGTCCATGGATGCTTAATGGACATGTCACTTTAAGGCAAGCAGCCTGTATCTTTAATTCAAGCAGAAGAATCCAGGCGTCTGTGCCGGTTTAAACTGGATTGGCCCAGAAGGCTGTGCTCCAAGGTAACAGGCGGTGATTGGATCCTATCCCGCTGGGATGTTTTTCACAATCCCAAGCTTTTAGTTTGATTCTAGCAGCACAAGAGGCAGAACTGACTACCTCTCTCCAGAAGGCAGCTGTGAGTGCTATCTCTCTTCCCAGATAGCCTGTGGGTGCTGTCGTCCTGAAACCATGGAGACCTGAATACAAACCACAAACTGAAATGTTTGAACAGAGATGAGGTGCCTCTCCAGAAAAGTGTGAGTACTGCATTTCTAAACTCCAGAGAACCTGAACAAATTAATCTACAGAGAAGATCACTACAGGCTGTAAACTAAAGACTTTAATCTGCAAGCTTGCTGTGAAGAAAAGTGCCAAAAACCATCATCTGAAAAAAAGAATTTCTTTAACTTATGATTTTATCCCTTTCCACCCCTCTGTGTTTGTCTGTCTGTGTGTGTGTGTAGAGGCTGGGGGCAGGTTAAAGTGGGAATTAGGAATTGGCTTATAGTTAACCAGTTGTGTTTGCTGCATATTTTATTGTTGTTCTTGTAATAAATAAACAGTAATTGTGTTTATATTTGCAACTATGGTGACTGATTGTTGGGCAGCCGAGGACCAAAGACATAAGGGGCTGGATTCTCCGTCCCACAGTGCCAGATTTCTGGTTCAGTGTGCTGTCAGGTTTCGCCAGCTGATCAATGGGGTTTCCCATTGTGGGCCAGCAGTCCAACGCTGTCGGGAAACCCCCGGGCTGCCGGCAAAACGGAGCATCCCGGCGGCGGAGCATCCAGCCCAGGGTATTTTCATAAAAATTATTGATTAATTCACTTGTGCTGTGACTCTGGGGCACGTGGGGCTGGAATTGACCGCGCACTAGCCCAGGGTGTCGTAACACAGCAAACTAACTTGTGATTCCTGTACCAGGACACCCAGATCCCTCTGTGCCTCAGAGTTCTGTAATCTCTCTCCCATTTAAATAATGTTGTTTTATTTAATCCTTCCTGCCAAAGTGGGCACGTTTACATTTTCCCAGGTTATGCTCCATCTGTCAATTTGTTCTCACTCAGTTCATCTATTTGTTGTCCTTTGCATTCTCCTGAAGTCCACTTGGCAAATTAATTTCCAATCCCTCTTTGTGTCATCAGCAAATTTAACCCCATCCAACTCATTAATATAGATTGTAAATAGTTGAGGGCCCAGCACTGATCCTTGTGATACTCCACTTGTCACATCCTACCAACCCAAACATGACCCATTTATATCCACTCTCTGCTTCCTGTGAGCTAACCAATCCTCTATCCCTGCTGATATGTTGTCCTCTAGTCTACACCATGAGCTCTTATGTTGTGCAGAGACCTTTGATGTGGCACCTTGGGAAATACCTTCTGGAAACCTAAATAAACCACAGCTGCAGGTTCCCCTTTATTGACATCCCGTGTTACTCCCTCAAGGAGCCTGAATAAATGAGTCAATCATAATTGACTCCCTGAACCCCATTTTGTGTGTTAAAAGAAAAGTCATAGTGGCAGCATGTGGCGCAGTGGTTAGCACTGGGACTGCGGCGCTGAGGACCCGGGTTCGAATCCCGGCCCTGGGTCACTGTCCGTGTGGAGTTTGCACATGTCTGCGTGGATTTCACCCCCACAACCCAAAGATGTGATGGATTGGTCATGTTAAATTGCCCCTTAATTGGCAAAATAAATAATTGGGTACTCTAAATTTATTTTAAAAAAAAGAAAAATCAAATCTCCTCTCCCCCTCTGGTTCCTTTGCCAATCACCTTAGAGGGACTCACTTTCTGTTAAAGAGCCTCTCAACCTCTCACCCACTTTCCCTGAACTACATCAATCTAATCACGAAAAATCCAGCCAAATCAAATATTTTCTTGTTAATTGTTTATTAATGAAACAACATGGTTAAAAAAACTAACAGAAAATTACTTGAGGATAAATAGCAAGCAGAGTAAAAGGATGTTTACAATGTTCAGAACCCAAATGGTTTCTCTTTGGTTTCTCTGTTCCCGTGACTCCTCACTTTGGACACGGGCACTGAATACCGGGGGTCACGTCACTTACCCCAGTCACCCCCTCCTGTGTCCTAATTGAACATAGAACATAGAAAAGTACAGCACAGGAACAGGCCCTTCGGCCCTCCAAGCCTGCGCCGACCATGCTGTCCATCTAAACTAAAATCTTCTCCATGTCCGGGGTCCATATCCCTCTATTCCCATCCTATTCATGTAAATGAACATCATAAAAATAGACAATAGAACAATGAGAACACATTGAACACAGGGAGAATTGGTTGGAGGTCCATTTCCCAGTCAGTCCTCCAGCACCTTCCGGTCTCTCTATTAGTGCGACGTCCATGGCAGTTTCCCAACTGGGGTGCAGGCCCCGTTATTCTCAACTAAATTCAGCCCTCAGCTCCATCTCCTGACTGTCATTGACACGAAAAGTGAGCCAGAAAACTGCCTGAGGCTCAAATGGGAAGTCATAACTTGTGGATTAGGATCTCTGTACAGATCAATAACTTTAAAAAAAATCAATTCCAAGTCAACAATGTAAAGGATCACACAACAGGCCTTACGGTTTTCTGGCTTTTACTGCAGCAAACAAACCAGAAGCAACATTTTGTTTCCAATTTTTCCAATTAAGGGGCAATTGAGTGCGGCCAATCCATCAATCCTGCACATCTTTGGGTTGTGGTGGTGTGACCCACGCAGACACAGGGAGAATGTGCAAACACCACACGGACAGTGACCCTGGGCCGGGATTGAACTCGGGTCCTCGGCGCCGTGAGGCAGCAGTGCTAACCACTGTGTGACCGTGATGCCTTAGTAGCAACATTGACTGAACACTACTTTTGCCAGAAACCTCCACCTTTATTTATAAAATAGAACTTGTCCTTTTACACAATCTAAAATTCCACTCCACGGTTATACTTTACTCTGCACCAGAAATCCAAACTGAAGTGTCTCAGAACGGTAGCCTTGTGGATAGCACAATTGCTTCACAGCTCCAGAGTCCCAGGTTCGATTCCCATCTTGGGTCACTGTCTGTGCGGAGTCTGCACATTCTCCCCGTGTTTGCGTGGGTTTCCTCCGGGTGCTCCGGTTTCCTCCCACAGTCCAAAGATGTGCAGGTTAGGTGGATTGGCCATGCTAAATTGCCCTTAGTGTCCAAAATTGCCCTTAGTGTTGGGTGGGATTTCTGGGTTATGGGGATGGGGTGGAGATGTGGGCTTGGATAGGGTGCTCTTTCCAAGAGCCGGTGCAGACTCGATGGGCCGAATGACCTCCTTCTGCACTGTAAATTCTATGATAATCTAGGAGTACAACAGTTGCACCCCTGCGATTGGAGTCACTCCACATCATGGTCAGACATCCAGCCAACTGAGCTAACTGACACCCCCCTCTGGCAGATATATAATAATTCCTTCACTATTAGCTATTGCCTGTCTCCCATCATACCATTTAATGTGGTTTCCCAGTCCACCCCAGACAACTTGCCCCATATACCCTGATAGTTTTCTTCTGTGAGAAACACCTAGATAAATTAAACAAAAAAAACTTGTAACCACCTAGGGCCCATCTTCATGGCAATGTGGCATGATTTGGGGGGCAACCAAACAGAAATGCAAACTGAATATCTTCTCACTTCCAAACACTCCTTCACTCTGTGATCCTTGTGAAATTTAAAACCAGGTAGTCGCAACAAGGCTCGAAGAGCGTCAGCCCACTGGAGGCAAAGTCGTGAGACCGGCCAGTCCAGCAGAAAGAAACCCTCCCCATTGACCAACTATCAGAATGAACAAAATGCAGTCCTTGATGTAACTGAGAGCAGAAACAATAACAGCAGAATCCAACCCCTGTAATCAATTGTGAACTTGTTGGTGTCTCAGCAGGTGGGATGAATCATGGATTCCCTTCCCACACTGAGAGGTGAACGGTCTCTCCCCAGTGTGAACTCGCCGGTGTCTCAGCAGGTGGGATGGTTCACTAATTTTGTTCCCCTCCTCAGAACACGTGATTGCCTTCTCCCCAGTGTGAACTCGCTGATGTGTCTGCAGGTTGAATCCCTTTCCACACTGGGAGCAGGTGAACGGCCTCCCCAGTGTGAATTCGCTGGTGACTCTGCAGGTGGGATAACTGAGTGAATCTCTTCCCACACTGAGAGCAGGGGAATGGCTTCTCCCCAGTGTGAATTCGCTGGTGTTTCTTCAGGTCCGGTAACCGAGGGAATCCCTTCCCACACTGAGGGCAGGTGTATGGCCTCTCCCCAGTGTGAACTCGCTTATGTGTCCGCAGGGCGGATGAATGTCTGAATCCCTTCCCACACTGAGGGCAGGAGAATGGCTTCTCCCCTGTGTGAACTCGCTGGTGTGTCTGCAGGTTTGATAACTGAGTGAATCCCTTCCCACACTGAGAGCAGGTGAACGGCTTCTCCCCTGTGTGAACTTGCTGGTGTGACTTCAGACTGGATAAGCGAGGGAATTCCTTCCCACACTGAGAGCAGATGAACGGTCTCTCCCCAGTGTGAACTCGCTGGTGTGACTTCAGACTAGATACCTGAGTGAATCCTTTCCCACACTGAGAACAGGTGAACGGCCTCTCCCCAGTGTGAACTCGCTGATGTTTCTTCAGACTGGACAACAGAGTGAATCCCTTCTCACACTGCGGACAGGTGAACGGCCTCTCCCCAGTGTGAACGCGTCGATGAATCTCCAGCAGAGATGGGAATCTGTATGCCTTCCCACAGTCCCCACATTTCCACGGTTTCCTCATGTTTTGGGTGTCCTCATGTCTCTCCCTGTTGGACAATCAGTTGAAGCCTCATCCACACAGAACACATGTACGGTCTCTCCCTGCTGTGAATGGTGTGATTTGTTTTCAGGCTGTGTAACTGGTTAAAGCTCTTTCCACAGTCAGTGCCCTGGAACACTCTCACTCGGGTGTGTCTGTCTCGGTGCTTTTCCAGTCACACTGATGTTGAAAGTGGGCAAACAATTCTCCGAGATTCAAAGGCTGATGATACTCAGATTCCAAAGTATCGAGTGACTCTGTAAGACTGAGACGTGTCAATTAAGATTTGTCTGTAATTCCTCCTCTTGTAATATCTGTAAAAGGAGTTTACAAAAGTCAACACTCAGTCCAGGATAGAAATTCAGAACAGATAATTTCTCTGGAACATTCTTTCCTCTCATTCCCCAATACCTCAGCTCCACTACCACAAGACCATAAGACATGGGAGCAGAATTAGGCCACTCGGCCCATCGAGTCTGCTCCGCCATTCAATCATGGCTGATATTTTTCTCATCCCCATTCTACTGCCTTCTCCCCATAACCCTTGACCCCCTTATTAATCAAGAACCTATCTATCTCTGTCTTGAAGACACTCAGTGATTTGGCCTCCACAGGCTTCCGCGGCAAAGAGTTCCACAGATTCACCACCCTCGGGCTGAAGAAATTCCTCCTCATCTCTGCTTTAAAGGATCGTTCCTTTAGTCTGAGATGGTGTCTTCTGGTTCTAGTTTTTCCTACAAGTGGAAACATCCTCTCCACGTCCACTCTATCCAGGCCTCGCAGTATCCTGTGAGTTTCAATAAAATCCCCCCTCATCCTTCTAAACTCCAATGTAAACAGATCCAGAGTCCTCAACCGTTCCTCATACGACAAGCTCTTCATTCCAGGGATCCTTCTTGTGAACCTCCTCTGGACCCTTTCCAAGGTCAGCACATCCTTCCTTAGATACGGGTCCCCAAACTGCTCACAATACTCCAAATGGGGTCTGACCAGAGCCTGATACACCTATTGCCCATACCTAGTCTCCAGGGAGCGGACTCGGAGGGGCAGGGTATCGGAGCAGTGACTGTAGGAAGGATGAGCTAGCTGACCACTGCACCCTGGTACAGGAGGCCATGCAAGTGGGGAGAAGAAGTGGTCGTTGTCGGGGTTTCTATAATTAGGGGAACTGATAACATCCTTTGGAAGCAGGACCAAGAGTCCCACATGGTATGTTGCCTGCCCGGTGCCAGGGTGAGGGGCATCTCTAACCGGCTTGAAAGGACATTGGAGAGGGAGGATCCAGTTGTTGGGGTCCACATTGGGACAAACAACATCAGCAAGACTCGGAAAGAGGACCAGTTTGGGGAATATCACGAACTAGGAACAAAATTAAAGAACAGGTTCCCAAGGGTTATAATCTCTGGATTATTCCCTGAGCCACGTGCAAATTGGCATTGGGATGAGAAAATTAGGTAAGTAAACACGTGGCTAAAGGAGTGGTGCGGGAAAGAGGGGTTCAATTTCATGGGGCACTGGCATCAGTATTGGGACTGGAAGGATCTGTACAATTGGGACGGTCTCCACCTGAACCGATCTGGGACCAGTGTCCTCGTGGAAAGGATAAATAGGGAGGTAGTCAGGAACCTAACATCAGGAACTGCAGCTAATGACAAAGCAAGTAGCATCCTGGTTAACGCAAAAGTGAAAAGTAACAAACAAGCAAATAACAAACAAGTAAATAACAAACAAGCAAATAACAAACAAGCAAATAACAAAGAAGCAGTGCTGAGGGAGCGGTCAGGGGGAACAGCCCGATTAAGAGTTCTGTAGACAAATACACGGAGTGGAAGGAATAAACTAGACGAGCTGCAGGCGCAAATGCAAGTTGAAGATTATGATGTTGTCGCTATTACAGAGACTTGGCTGCAGGATGGTCAGGACAGGGAACTAAATATACCGGTTATAAAGTTTACAGGGACAGAGAATATGGCAGAGGGGGTGGAGTAGCCTTACTGATTAGAAATACTACCACCTCAATGGTGAGGAAGGAAACAATGAGGGGAAAGCATCCAGTGGAGACCATAGGAGTGGAACTGAGGAAGAAAACAATCTCAAACTGTAATGGGTGTTGTGTATCGACCTCCTGGTGGCAGTTCAGAGGTGCTAGATTGTATAAAGGCAGAAATTTAGCAAGTGTGTAGCAAAGGCAGAGGAGTATTAATGGGGGGATTATAACTGACACACAGATTGGGAGAGGCAGACAAGCACCTGGCAGAAAGGGAGTGAATTTCTGGAATGCGTCCGAGATAGTTTCCTGCAGCAATATGTTCCAGATGTAACAAGGGGACAGGCAATATTAGATTTAGTTGTTAGTAAGGGCCAGCACAGTGGTGCAGCGGTTAGCACTGCTGCCTTACAAAGCCGAGGACCTGGGTTCGATCCTGCCCCAGGTCACTGTCCGTGTGAAGTTTGCACATTCTCCCTGTTTCTGCCTGGGTCTCACCCCCACAACCCAAAAAGATGTGCAGGGCAGGTCAATTGGCCACGCTAAATTGCCCCTTAATTGGGGGGGGAAAAAAGAATTGGGTTACTCTAAATGTATTTGAAAAAAGATTTAATTATGAGTAATAACCCAAATTTAGTTGGTAGCCTAACTGTGCGCAAACATTTATCAAATAGTGATCACAACATGATTGAATTCAGTGTAGTGTTTGAAAGTGAAAAGCACATTACAGACAGTAGAATTTTAGACTTGGGTAAGGCTGACGTTAACGGGATGAGACCGAGACTGTCCTCGGTAAACTGGGGAGATCTGTTAATGGGTCAAACAACTGAGGATCAGTGGAGAATATTTAAAGAAACATTTAACGAGATACAGAGCAAGTATATACCCCTGAGAGGAAAAGGCTCCACTTCACAAAAAAAAAGCAGCCATGGACAAATAAGAGGTTAGGGACAGCTTAAAACTAAAAGAAAGGGCGCACAAAAATACAAGACATAGTACAGATCCGGACGAATAGGAAAGGTACAAGGACCAGCAAAGGGTCATAAAGCAGCTTGTTAGAGCGACTAAAAGGGATTATGAAGGGAAACTTGCAAGGGACATCAATATCAATGAGAAGAATGTTTAGTTATATAAAGGGAAAGCGGGTGTGAAGAGCAATGTAGGCCCAGTAAAAGCTGAAAATGGAGATATTGTCAGTGATAATGGGGGAATGGGAGACACGCTGAACAATTACTTTGCCTCAGTATTTACAGTTGAAAAGGAGGATAACTTTTCAGAAGTCACAAAATAATTAATAGTCGATAGAGGACAGGGACTTAATACAATTTATGTAAATATAGATTAGATTTATATTTATTGTCACGTCTACCGAGGTACAGTGAAAAGGATTGCTCTGCGTACAGTCCAGGCAGATCCTTCCATTTATGAAGAAACATAGGACGTATAATAAATACACAATGTAAAGACATAGACATAGTGTGAAGCAGACAGAGTATAGTGCGAACAACAGGAGAGAAGATGCAGAGAGAGATCAGTTCAGTCCATAAGAGGGTCATTCAGGAGTCTGGTAACAGCGGGGAAGAAGCTGTATTTGAATCTGTTAGTGCGTATTCTCAGACTTTTGTTTCTTCTGCCCGATGGAAGAGGTTGGAAGAGAGAATAACCCAGGTGGGAGGGGTCTTTGATTATGCTGCCCGCTTCCCCAAGGCAGCTATAGTATCACTCACAAGGAAATTAATGGAACCAAAGATTGACAAATCCCCAGGACCTGACGGTTTCCATCCGAGGGTGTTAAAGGAAGTTGGAGATGTTAAGAAAAATGCGAAAGATGTCATTTGAAATGAGAAGGTCTGATGATAAAACCCAAGGAACATGAGAAAAAGCAAAGTAACAGAAAAGATCCTATAAATGTAAATGTAATGAAATGCTAAAAAATGATATAGCAGAAGGCCCTCGAAGGGTCAACTGCAGACAAATATTCTTTGGAATGCAGACGGCCATTATCACACAGGCCTCGAGATAACGAAGCAGCTCATGCTGTAACCTGATATCTTTAGTTCAAGTCGGAGAAAGTTTTGTAAAAGTTAAGTTTTAAGTTACATAAAGGGAATGAGTTTACTACCCTTTAATAGAAGTTAATTAGTTTAGCAAGCAATTGATTGGAATTGCCAAAATCTTAAGTTTGAATTACTTGAAATAACATTTATTTGTGAATGATAGAAATTTAATGACACCAGTTAAAAGTGGATATCTGGAGAGAAGAGTTGATTTTAATACCGGACAATTCACCGCAGCTCACTGCTTCTTTTCAAAAAAGCAGTCAATAGCTTGTTGTAAAATTGTAAAAAGGGAAGAATATAACTTGAAACATTTGGAATACAAGAAAATACAATGCTTAAAAAAGATAAGGGATTGAAAGTCTGGAATGCCACAGAATAATTAGCAGGACGTCTCCCTGCCAGTGAGCTGACAAACCAAGGTCAAGCTTAACATGAAGGCACTCTCATGTTCGACATTACGGAAACTAGATGTGGAATCATATGGACAGAAAGGGTATTGCGTTAAGGAGCAGAAGAAAATACTTAAAAATAATGTCATGTAATCAGCAAGGCTGTTGGAAGGGTGATATATATCCTGAATAGCTCTCAGCCAGGCACTCACTCTCAGCTTGCAGGGTGATTTCGGTACATGGGACTGACAGAATACGAAAGCCGAGCAGAACCACAAAATAACCGGGAGAAAACCAACAGATAAAGAAGAGAGATTGTCAAGGAGGCCCAGGAAGGTCTGATCAGCCAACCAGGAGAATCCAGAAGCAAGATCTTTTTGCTTTTCTGTAAAGACAGTGATTTTATCTTGTAAAAGAAAAAATAATAATAAAATAATTTAAAGTTTTAACCTGAAACAGTGGTTATTACAAAGTCTACTTTACTGACTTAGCAACGCGGGACCAAGATCGATGCTACTAAGTGGTAAGTCGATAAAATTCTTCTCTAAAGATATGGGTTATGCCGGGGGATAACTTGAAACACTAGTTTGACCCGAATAGCACCCACCTAAGTCTGCAGAGGAGTCAGGGAGTGAGAATCCCTGTTCACCATTAAGAATATCTTGACCCTTTTTTGGTACAGGGGGAATTCTAAGAATACTGGTGAGTTTTTTACTTCAGGGAGCATATTGTAGATGTCCTAACAAGAATCTCCCAGAGTTCCCTAGATTCAGGAGTAGTCCCTCTGGATTGGAAAACTGCACTTGTCACTTTTTAATGAGGGGGGAAAGGGGGAAACCCGGGAATTACAGACCAGTTCGCCGAACATCTGGGGTGGGGAAATTGCTGGAGTTTATAATCAGGGATGGGGGTAACTGAACACCTTAAAACATTTCAGTCCATCAGGGAGAGCCAGCAGAGATTTGTGAAGGGAAGATCATGCCTGATAATCTGACTGAATTCTTTGCAGAGGTGACAAAGGTAGTGGGCAGGGGAATGTCTCTGGATGTCATGGACTTCCCCATTGGGTGGGTAAATTGGGGTAGGTTTGGACGGGAGAGCGGTGATGGGGAGTGTGCCCTTTGTTTCTCTTTGTTTGTTGCTGGTCGGGAGGGTTGAGGGGAAGGGACGGACTGGAATAGTGAGAAGAAGTCAGAGGCCTTGGGCAGGGACCGCCATGCGAGCTGGGCAGGCTAGTTAATGGGAGTGAAGTTGGGGGTTGCCAGGAGGAAGGCATGGGGGAGGGGTGGAGAGATATTGGGTTGGTTCTTTGTTTGCTTGTGAGAGTGGGGAAGGGGGGTGGTTGGTGTGGCAAAGGGAGAGATGACGGTGAACATCTGAGGGCGGGCCTGAAGGGGCGCATGCTGGGGGCTGGCTTAAATGGGGATCTGGCTGTTCGGCAGGGGAGGGGAGCGGGGCCCCCCTCCCTGGCCAGCTGGTCATGTGGAACGTGCGAGGGTTGAATGGGCCGGTTAAACGATCGCGTGTTTTTGCTCATTAGAGGAACCTGAAGGCGGACGTTGTGCTCTTGCAGCAGATGCAGCTGAAGTTTGGGGATCAGACGAATGGGTGGGGCAGGGGTTCCACTCGGGGTTAGACATGAAGACGATGGAGTGGCAGTGTTGGGTTATAAGAGAGTGGCTTTTGAGGTGGGGGAGCATTGTGGCCGATCCGAGGGATGGGGGGTAGCTCTGTGATGGTCAGTGGGAAGCTGGAGGAGATGCCAATGGTGCTGGTGAATGTTTAAGCCCCGAATTGGGACAACGTGGATGTTAGAGAGGATCCCAGACCTGGACACGCATCGGCTGATTATGGGGGTAATTTCAATACAGTCCTAGATCCAAGTGTGGATCGGATGCGTCCTAAGTCGTTGAGGGTGTTGGTGGTGGCGATAGAGTTCAGGGGTTCATGGGCGCATTGTTTGCAGGAGGGGGGGGGATACCCATGGAGGTTTGGGAGGCCGAGGGCGAAGGACGTCTTGTACTTCACCCACATACCCATATGCACGGGGCATATTCGCGGATCAACAGTTTTGTTATGGACAAGGTGCTGCTGCCGGAGATATTGGGTTGGTTCTTGGTTTGGTTGTGAGAGTGGGGAAGGGGGGGTCGGAGGTGGCCGACTCGGAGTACTCGGCCATTGTGTTTTTCGACCACGCGCCCCATTGGGTGGATTTGAGGATGGGGGGCCTAACAGCTGCAGTTGGGGGGTTGGATGTGGGGCTACTGGCGGATGGGTGAGTGGGTAATGGCTGCTATGTCGAGTTGAACGATATGGAGGAGGTCCCAGCCACCACGCTGTGGGATGCACTTAAGGCTATAGTTAGGGAGGAATCCGGGAGGATAGGGAGAGGGTTCCCACCTCTCCCTCCCTTTCAGTCATTGAGTTCCAGATTCCAACAAACCTCTGGGGAAAAGCTTTTCCTCACATCTCTGAACCTCCTGCTCATTACCTTAAATCTGTGTCCCTAGTTATTGATCCCTCCACTAAGGGAAAGAGCAGCTTCGTAGCCACACTATCTATCTCTCAGAATTTTATACACCTCAATCAGGTCCCCTGTCAGCCTTCTCTGCTCCAGGGAAAACAATCCCAGTCTCTCTTCATAACTGAAACACTCCAGCCCAGGCAACGTCCGAGTGAATCTCCTCTGCACCCTCACCAGTGTAAACACTTCCTTCCTATAGTGTGGCGAGCAGAACTGCACAGTACTCCAGCTGGGGTTTAACCAGCATTTTATACAGCTCCAGCATAACCTCCCTGCTCTGATATTCAATGCCTCGGTTAATAAAGGCAATATTCCCATTGGCCTTAACCAGCTTATCCACCTGTCCTGCTGCCTTCAGAGATCTGTGGATATGCACACCAAGTCACTTTGCTCTTCTGTACTTCACAGGGTCCGACCATTCATTGTATATTCCCTTGCCTCGTTAGTCCAACCAAAATGCACAACGTCACACTTTTCTTGCTTAAATTCCATTTGCCACTCTTCTGTACATCTTTTTAAAAATAAATTTAGAGTACCCAATTATTCTTTTTACAATTAAGGGGCAATTAAGCGTGGCCAATCCAGCTACCCTGCACATCTTTTGGGTTGTGAGGGTGAGACCCACGCAGACACGGGGAGAAAGTTAAAACTCTACACGGACAGTGACCCGGGCCGGGATTGAACCTGGGTCCTCAGCGTCGGGAGGTGCCAGTGCTAACCATTGCACCATCCTGCTGCCCCCTCTTCTGCCCATCTAGCCAGCCTATCCATATTGTCCTGTAATCTAAGGCCTTGTTCCTCACCATTTACTACACCACCAATTTTTGTGTCATCTGTGAACTTCCTAATCTACCTCCTACATTCACATCCAGATCATTAATGTGTACTACAAAGAAGTGCCCCAGCACTGATCCCTGCAGAACACCGCTGGACACAGGCTTCCAGGCACAAAAACAACCTTCAAACATCACCCTCTGCCTCCGGCCACTAAGCCAGTTTTGGATCCAGTTTGCCAAATTGCCCTGGATCCTATGGACTCTTACCTTCTGCATCAGCCTCCCACGTGAGTTTGTCTAAAGCCTTACTAAAGTCCATGTAGACTACATGAACCACACTACCTACATCTACACACCTAGTCACTTTCTCAAAAAATTCAATCACATTTGTGAGACATGCTCTCCCTTGTTTAATCCTTGCCCCTCCAAGTGGAGATTAATTCTGTCCCTCAGAATGTTTTTCAGTAGTTTCCCTGGCAGTGAAGTTAGACTCACTGGCTTGTAATTTCCTGGTTTGTCCCTACTTGCCTTCTTGAATAATGGCACCACATTAGCTGTCTTCCTGTCCTCAGGCACCTCTCCTGTGGCCAGAGAAGATTTGAAAATGTTTGTCAGAGCCTCTGCAATCTCCTTCTTTGCCTTCCACAGCAGCCTGGGATACATCTCATGTGGCTCTGGGTATTTATCCACTTTCAGACCTGGTGAAACTGTTCATACCTTCTCCCTCTCAATGTCAAGTTGTTCAAGCAAATCACCATGTGCCTCCGTGATTTCTATACCTACATCATCCTTCTCCGTAGTGAAAACAGATATGAAGTATACATTTAAAACCTCACCTGTATCTTCCACTTCCATGCACACATTGACTCATTGGTCCGTACTCTTACCCTGGTCAACCTCCTGCCCCAAATATACTTAGAAAACATTGTTGGATTTTCCTTTATTTTACCCGACAGTGCTTTTCCAAGCTCCCTCTTTGCTCTCCTAATTCCTTTCTTAAGTAATCCTTTGCACTTTCCATGTTCCTCTAAGACTTCCACTTTGAACCCTCGGTATCTGTGATAAGACTCACCTTTAATTCTTTATCCAACCCTAGATATCCCTTACATCCAGGGTTCCTTGGACTTATTGCTCCCACCCTTCCCTATCATGGGAACATAGAATTTACATTGCAGGAGGCCATTTGGCACATCGAGTCTGCAACATCCCTTGGAAAGAGCACCCCACTGAGGCCCACACCTCCCCCCTATCCACATAAACCCCACCTAACCTTTTTGGACACTAAGGGCAATTTAGCATGGCCAATCCACCTAACCTGCACATCTTTGGACTGTGGGAGGAAACACGAGCACCTGGAGGACACCTACGCAGACACAGGGAGAACGTGCAAACTCCACACAGACAGTGACCCAAGCCGGGAATATAACCTGGGACCCTGGAGCTGTGAAACAACAGTGCCAACCACTGTGCTACCGTGTCACCATGTGCATTGTCTATTTCCTTTTTGGCTGAATCCCACTGCTCTGATGTTGATTTTTCTACAAGTGGCTGCTCTCCGGTAATTTTGTACAGCTAATAATGTCTTATTTTTTAAAAATTTGCCCTCCCCACTCTGTAACGTATGAGACCCCAACCTCAAATTCAGAAGTTTCAATTTTATTGTAAGAAGTCTTACAACACAAGGATTGTTTTGAATCAGCTTGCAAAATCCTATCAACTGTCCTGTCTTGAGACAATTCACACCTCTTTAACCTGTGATTATCCCTCTCTCCAGTTGCTCTGTTTGGACCTGTGAAGACTTAATTACCTGCAAAGACTCGCATTCAAAGTACCGTCTTGCATCGTTGACTTTGTCGATATATATGTTTCTGGATAAAAGCAACTAACTGCGGATGCTGGAATCTGAAACAAAAGAGAAAATGCTGGATAATCTCAGCATGTCTGGCAGCATTTGTGGGGAGAGAAAAGAACTAACGTATCGAGTCCAATGACTCTTCGTCAAAGCTTTTCTCTCCCAACAGATGGTGCCAGACCTGCTGAGATTTTTCAGCATTTTCTCTTTCGTTATATGTTTCTGGAACCTACCTCTGCATTCACCCGAGGAAGGAGCAGTGCTCCGAAAGCTAGTGATTTGAAACAAACCTGTTGGATTTTAACCTGGTGTTGTAAGGCTTCTTACTGTGCTCACCCCAGTCCAACGCCGGCATCTCCACATCAAATTTATTGGCTTGATCCTCTTGGGCTTTCCATGAACAAATTCAATTTATCCATTTCAAGTTGACTATGTTGTTAGTCAGTTCCCCAATACTTTAGGGTGTGTGAGCTGCATTGTTATCCTCCTGTTTTTATAGAATCTAACCCTCTTTCCCCACTCACTGTGTGAACATGTTGACTGGTTGTTGAATTGCTGACATTTGATCTGGAGGCTGTGCTCCCTCAGATATCCTGTTCTGAATGAATTCTCAATGTCTGGTTGTATTTCTGCGGCAATATCTCTTGTTCTCTGGGCCCATTTCCCGCCAGTTTTTCTGCTGCTTTCAGTGTTTGAAAAATGGTGAAAAGAAAATAAATAAAAATATTGACATTTGCGGGTGTCTGGCGGGAGGTGCGCGGCTTCCCTTCAGACAGGGAGTCAGGGAGCCGCTTCAGCTCTTTCCGTGCAGCCTGGTCAAGCTGCCGAGAGCCTCGGGACTCCCTGCTCGGTGTCGCCGGTCGGTGCTGCGGGTCTGACGGGGGAGCAACCCAGTCAGTGACCTTCCCCCCCCCCCCGGCCCGGGAATGCGCATGTGCGGAGGGCCCACCCCCTGACCTTCCTGCTGACGTATGAACCAATGAAAAGAATTGGAGGACCGGAAGGACTTTGGTCCTCCAGCCAATCAGATCGCGGACTTTGGGCAAATGAAGTTTGAGCTTCACACAGACTGAAACCTCCTCCTGACTCCAACTGGGAGTAAAACACTTTCTTTTCTCCCCTTCCCATTTCTTTTCTCATTCTCACCTTCAATTGGTCACTTGCAGCAACTGAAGGGAATGGAAGTGAATCCAGGGAGGGTGCAGACTCTGGAAAGATTGGCCATGATCTCTCTCTCTCTCTCTCTTAAAGACATTGACATCCTTTGCTCCCTCAGCTTGACACGGGGAGAAAGTGCAGACGCCGCACAGACAGTGGGACCAGGCTTTTGGGCCGAACCCCTGGGTGGTTCCAATGTGCTTGGCCCGGCGGTCGCCTGAAAGGTCTCCTGTCCCCGACCCACACTTGGGCTGATGTGTTTATGTCACAAAGGCCCCTGGATTAAGGGGGTAGCTCTGCCTCCCTCATCCAGGTAGATTGTACGAGGGTCAGGCCTGAGGGAATGAGTTGCAGATCTATTGGCCTCCTGTAGGGTTAGAACCTGGGAAAACGATGCTGAGGTAGAGGGGCCAATTATCTCATCGAATGGTTGAGCAGGCTTGATGGGCCAAATGCAGCTCCTATTTGTTCTGTCTTCAAGCGCATGATAGCATAGTAATTAGCACTGTTGCTTCACAGCTCCAGAGTCCCAGGTTTGATTCCCGCTTGCGTCACTGGCTGTGCGGAGTCTGCGCATTCTCCCTGTGTCTGCGTGGGTTTCCTCCAGGTGCTCCGGTTTCCTCCCACAAGTCCTGAAAGGCATGCTGTTAGGTGAAATGAAAAATGAAATGAAAATTGCTTGTCACAAGTAGGCTTCAAATTAAGTTACTGTGAAAAGCACCTAGTCGCCACATTCCAGCACCTGTTCAGAGAGGCTGGTATGGGAATTGAACCCGCGCTGCTGGCCTTATTCGGCTTTACAAGCCAGCTCTTTAGCCCATTGTGCTAAACCAGCCCCTCAGTAATTTGGACATTCTGAATTCTCTCTCTGTCTATCCGAACAGGCGCCGGAATGTGGCGACTCAGGGCTTTTCACAGTTATTTCATTGCAATGTTAATGTAAGCCTACTTGTGGCAATAAAGATTATTATTATAAAGCAATGAGCATGGATCTGTCAAACAGCCTGAATCAGCACCTTCAGGAGAATTGGGAGGGTGAATATTAGATACAGTGAATGGAGGGAGAGTGTGTGGGATGGAGATTTACAGCTTTTGGGGAATGAGAGAGGAAAGAATGTTCCATGGAAACTAGAACTGTCTGTTCTGAGTTTCTATCCTGCACTGACAAGTGATGTATTTTGTAAATTGTTTTTCCAGGATATTAGAAAAGGAGGGATTACAGACAGAAATCCCAAACATCATATCTTGATCTGACAGTCACTTGATTCTTTGGGTCACACACACCCGAGCGAGAGTGTTCCAGAGCACTGACTGTGGAAAGAGCTTCAACCAGTTTCAGAGCTTCACAGCGGGGAGGGACTGTACACATGTTCTCTGTACGAGTAAGGCTTCAATTGTCTAACCTGGAGAAACCCAAGGAGACCCGAAACATGGAGAAACAGTGGAAATGCCGGGGCTGTGGGAAGGGATTCAAAGCCCCATCTGCACTGGAAGCTCATCGGCGCATTCACACTGGGAGAGGCCATTCAGCTGCTCTTTGTGGGGGAAGTTTCAGTCAATCATTCACCCTGCAGACACACCAGAGGGTTCACACTGGGGAGAGGCCATTGAACTGCTCTCAGTGTGGGAAGAGATTCAATCAATCAGCCAGCCTGACATTCCACCGGCGAGTTCACACGGAGGAGAAGCCGTTCACCTGCTCTGAGTGTGGGAAGGGATTCAGACATTTATCCACCCTGCGGAGACATCAGCCAGTTCACCCCGGGGAGTGAGCATTCACCTGCACTCAATGTGGGAAGGGATTCTGTGTTTCCTTGTACCTGCTGAGACACCAACAAGGTCACAAGTGATTACAGGGGTTGGATTCTGCTGTTATTGTTGCTACTCTCAATTACACCCAGAACAGCAGTGTGTTCATTCTGTCAGTTGGTCAATGGGGAGGGTCGGAGGTTTCGTTCTGCTGGACTGGCCGGTCTCACGACTTTGCCTCCAGTGGGCTGATGCTCTTGAGCCTTGTGGCAAATACTTGGCTTCAAATTTCACAAGGATCACAGAGTGAAAGGGTGTTTGGAAGGTAGATGACAGATAGTTCCTGTTTCTGTTTGGAACCCCAAAGAATGCAGGTTTAGATGAAGATAGGCTTTGGTGGTTACATGGTTCTGTCTCAGAAGGAAACTGTCAAGCGATGAGGGGCAAGTTGTCTGCAGTTGATTAGGAACTTACAATAAAATGTGTAATGATACAATCGCATTTAAGGAATTATCACATATTTACATAAAATATAGATTCCTTTAAGAAACAAAAATCCAAGAGGAAAAGTGACGCAACCGTGGCTAACAAGAAAAATTAAAGGTTCCATTAGGTCAAAGGAAGAGGCTCATTAATCGATTACAAATTTATTGCTTCACTGATTTATTGGTACCTTGAAGAATCAATGCAGTATAATTCTTTAAATTCAGTATACATACAGACAGAAAATGGAATATCCACAAGGCAAAGTCATTGTTTCAGATAAAAATATGAGAATTGGTCTTCCGGGTGCGGCGATGACCAGCTAAGTCGCACGTTTCGGCAGCTCCCGGTGGAACGGACTTTTGGGCTCTTAATAGGAGCCCCAACGGCAATTTTACCGGCTAAAAACACTGTGCGGTAAACCAGAAGGGAATCCCCCCTGGACACGGATGGAAAAAGGAGAGGAAAGTGGCCGGATTGTGGTGGATCCTCTAGAGCAGTGGCCAGGAAGGCAGGCACAAAGCAAGATGGCGTCGGAAGGAGGCAGTTTAATATGGGGCCCTGACCAACAAGAGTTCCTGCGGCGTTGCGTGGAAGAACTTAAAAAGGAGATGAAGAAGGAGCTGTTGGCCCCGATATTACAGGCGATTGAAGGGCTAAAGGAGGAGCAAAAGACCCAGGAGCAGGAGCTTCGGGTCGTGAAGGCAAAGGCTGCTGAGAATGAGGACGAAATACAGGGCCTGGTGGTGAAGACAGAGATGCACGAGGCACAACACAAAAGGTGTGTGGAAAGGCTGGAGGTGCTGGAGAATAATGCGAGGAGGAAGAATTTAAGGATTCTTGGTCTTCCCGAAGGTGCAGAAGGGGCGGACGTCGGGGCATACGTGAGCACGTTGCTGCACTCGTTAATTGGATCGGAGGCCCCGACGGGCCCGTTGGAGGTGGAGGGAGCCTATCGGGTTATGGCGTGAAGACCGAGGGCTGGAGAAATTCCTCGAGCCATAGTGGTGAGATTTTTCCGATATAAGGACAGAGAGATGGTCCTCAGATGGGGAAAGAAAACTCGGAGCAGTAGGTGGGAGAACGCGGTGATCCGCGTATATCAAGATTGGAGTGCGGAGGTGGAGAGAAGGTGGGCAAGCTTTAATCGGGCCAAGGCGGTGCTGCACAAAAGGAAGGTTAAATTTGGAATGCTGCAGCCGGCAAGACTGTGGGTCACACATCAAGGGAAACACCACAACTTTGAAACGGCAGAAGAGGCGTGGACATTTATTGTCGAGGTGAAACTGGAATAAGCGGGCTAGAAAAAGAACGTTTGGGGTGATTATGTGGGATGAAGGGGGGAAAAAGGGGGAAGAGATGATTTCCCAAGTTGTTAATCCTGCGACCCTGTAACTTTTCCCTCTTCCCCATGTCGTGGGGGAGGGGGGGGAGGGAGGATGAGGAGTTGGGGAGGGAGGATGAGGAGCTGGGGGTGCCGGCCATTGGGGGCGGGGCCAAATGGGAAGTGCGGGCTTTGTTCCCGCGCTATGGTAATCATGGCGGGAACAGGGAAGCAGGAAGGAGGGGGCCTCGCACAGTGGGTGCCGAGGTCACGGAGGGAAGCCGAGGTCGGCCAGAGTTTGCTGACTTCTGGGAGCAACATGGGGGGTGCAATTACGCTAGTGAGGGATCTAGCGGGGGGGGGGGGGGTAACTGGGTTGCTGCTGCTGGGGAGAAGGGGGAGCTGGTATGGGGTGGGGTGGTCGGGGCGGGTGGGCGCCGTTGGGGGGAGATACGGCTACGTGGGAACCGGGTGAGGAGCTGGATTGAAAAAGGAGATGGCTAGTGGTCAAAGGGGGAGGGGGTAAAGAGCCCCCCAACCCGGCTGATCACGTGGAATGTGAGAGGGCTGAACGGGCCGATAAAGAGGGCACGGGTACTCGCACACCTAAAGAAACTTAAGGCAGATGTGGTTATGCTGCAGGAGACTCATCTGAAACTGATAGACCAGGTCAGACTACGCAAAGGATGGGTGGGACAGGTGTTTCATTCGGGGCTAGACGCAAAAAACAGGGAGGTGGCTATATTAGTGGGGAAGCGGGTAATGTTTGAGGCAAAGACCATAGTGGCGGATAGTGGGGGCAGATACGTGATGGTGAGTGGCAAATTGCAAGGGGAGGCGGTGGTCTTAGTGAACGTATATGCCCCGAACTGGGATGATGCCAACTTTATGAGGCGTATGTTAGGACGTATCCCGGACCTAGAGGTGGGGAAGTTGGTAATGGGTGGAGATTTTAATACGGTGCTGGACCGAGGGCTGGACAGATCGAGGTCCAGGACCGGAAGGAGGCCGGCTGCAGCTAGGGTGCTCAAGGACTTTATGGAGCAGATGGGAGGAGTAGACCCCTGGAGATTTAGTAGACCTAGGAGTAAGGAGTTTTCGTTTTTCTCCTATGTCCACAAAGTTTATTCACGGATAGACTTTTTTGTTTTGGGAAGGGCACTGATCCCGAAGGTGACGGGGACGGAGTACACGGCTATAGCTATCTCGGATCACGCTCCACATTGGGTGGACCTGGAGATAAGGGAGGAAAAAGAACAGCATCCACCCTGGAGAATGGACATGGGATTATTGGCAGACGAGGGTGTGTGTTTAAGGGTGAGGGGGTGTATTGAAAGGTACTTGGAACTCAATGATAATGGGGAGGTTCAGGTGGGAATGGTCTGGGAGGCTCTGAAGGCAGTGGTTAGAGGGGAACTGATATCTATTAGGGCACATAAAGGAAAGCAGGAGGGTAGGGAAAATGAGCGGTTGTTGGATGAACTGCTGAGGGTGGACAGACAATACGCGGAGGCACCGGAGGAGGGACTATACAGGGAAAGGCAAAGGCTACATGTAGAATTTGACTTGTTGACTACGGGTAATGCAGAGGCACAATGGAGGAAGGCACAGGGTGTACAGTACGAATATGGGGAGAAGGCGAGCAGGTTGCTGGCCCACCAACTGAGGAAAAGGGGAGCAGCGAGGGAGATAGGGGGGGGTGAGAGATGAGGAGGGAGAGATGGAGCGGGGAGCGGAGAGAGTGAATGGAGTGTTCAAGGCATTTTATGAAAGATTATATGAAGCTCAGCCCCCGGATGGGAAGGAGAAAATGATGTGCTTTCTGGATCAGCTGGAATTTCCAAAGGTGGAGGAGCAGGAGAGGGCAGGACTGGGAGCACAGATTGAGACGGAGGAAGTAGTGAAAGGGATTGGGAGCATGCAGGCAGGGAAGGCCCCGGGACCAGACGGATTCCCTGTGGAATTCTATAGGAAATATATGGACTTGCTGGCCCCGCTACTGATGAGAACCTTTAATGAGGCTAGGGAAAGGGAGCAGCTGCCCCCGACTATGTCAGAGGCAACGATATCGCTCCTCCTAAAGAAGGAAAAAGACCCGCTGCAATGCGGGTCCTATAGGCCCATGTCCCTCCTTAATGTGGACGCTAAGATTCTGCCCAAGGTAATGGCAACGAGGATAGAGGATTGTGTCCCGGGGGTGGTTCATGAGGACCAAACTGGGTTTGTGAAGGGGAGACAGCTGAATACAAATATACGGAGGCTGCTAGGGGTAATGATGATGCCCCCACCAGAGGGGGAAGCGGAGATAATGGTGGCGATGGATGCTGAGAAAGCATTTGATAGAGTGGAGTGGGATTATTTGTGGGAGGTGCTGAGGAGATTTGGCTTTGGAGATGGGTATATCAGATGGGTACAGTTGCTGTATAGGGCCCCGATGGCGAGCGTGGTCACGAATGGACGGGGGTCTGATTATTTTCGGCTCCATAGAGGGACGAGGCAGGGATGTCCTCTGTCCCCGTTATTGTTTGCACTGGCGATTGAGCCCTGGCCATAGCATTGAGGGGTTCCAGGAAGTGGAGGGGAGTACTCAGGGGAGGAGAAGAACACCGGGTATCTCTGTATGCGGATGATTTGTTGTTATATGTGGCGGACCCGGCGGAGGGGATGCCAGAGATAATGCGGATACTTGGGGAGTTTGGGGATTTTTCAGGGTATAAATTGAACATGGGGAAAAGTGAGTTGTTTGTGGTGCATCCAGGGGAGCAGAGCAGAGAAATAGAGGATTTACCGTTGAGGAAGGTAACAAGGGACTTCCGGTACTTGGGGATCCAGATAGCCAAGAATTGGGGTACATTACAGATGCTTAATTTAACGCAGTTGGTGGAACAGATGGAGGAGGACTTTAAGAGATGGGACATGGTGTCCCTGTCACTGGCAGGTAGGGTGCAGGCGGTTAAAATGGTGGTCCTCCTGAGATTCCTTTTTGTGTTTCAGTGCCTCCCGGTGGTGGTCACGAAGGCTTTTTTCAAAAGAATCGAGAAGAGTATTATGAGTTTTGTGTGGGCCGGGAAGACCCCGAGAGTGAGGAGGGGTTTTTTGCAGCGTAGTAGGGACAGGGGGGGGCTGGCACTACCGAGCCTAAGTGAGTACTACTGGGCCGCCAATATTTCAATGGTGTGTAAGTGGATGGGAGAAGGGGAGGGAGCGGCGTGGAAGAGATTGGAGAGGGCGTCCTGCAGGGGGACTAGCCTACAAGCAATGGTGACGGAACCGTTGCCGTTCTCACCGAAGAAATACACCACAAGCCCGGTGGTGGTGGCTACATTGAAAATTTGGGGGCAGTGGAGACGGCATAGGGGAAAGACAGGAGCTTCGGTGCGGTCCCCGATAAGAAATAACCATCGGTTTGTTCCGGGGAGAATGGATGGGGGATTTGGAGCATGGCAAAGAGCAGGGGTAGCACAATTGAGAGATCTGTTCGTGAATGGGACGTTTGTGAGTCTGGGAGCGCTGACGGAAAAATATGGGTTGCCCCAAGGGAATGCATTTCGGTATATGCAACTGAGGGCTTTTGCGAGGCAACAGGTGAGGGAATTCCCGCAGCTCCCGACGCAGGAGGTGCAGGATAGAGTGATCTCAGAGACATGGGTGGGGGATGGTAAGGTGTCGGACATATATAGGGAAATGAGGGACGAGGGGGAGATCATGGTAGATGAGCTGAAAGGGAAATGGGAAGAAGAGCTGGGGGAGGAGATTGAGGAGGGGCTGTGGGCTGATGCTCTACGTAGGGTAAACTCGTCGTCCTCGTGTGCCAGGCTAAGCCTGATACAATTTAAGGTTTTTCACAGGGCGCATATGACTGGAGCACGGCTCAGTAAATTTTTTGTGGCAGAGGATAGGTGTGGGAGATGCTCGAGAAGCCCAGCGAATCACACTCACATGTTCTGGTCATGCCCGGCACTACAGGGGTTCTGCGTGGGGGTGGCAAAGGTGCTTTCGAAGGTGGTGGGGGTCCAGGTCGAACCAAGCTGGTGGTAGGCTATATTCGGGGTTGCAGAAGAGCCGGGAGTGCAGGAGGCGAGAGAGGCCGATGTTTTGGCCTTTGCGTCCCTAGTAGCCCGGCGCAGGATATTGTTAATGTGGAAGGAAGCCAAGCCCCCGGGTGTGGAGACCTGGATAAACGACATGGCAGGGTTTATAAAGTTAGAACGGATTAAGTTCGTATTAAGGGGTTCGGCTCAAGGGTTCACCAGGCGGTGGCAACCGTTCGTCGACTACCTCACAGAAAGATAGAGGGAATGGAAAAGAAGAAGACAACAGCAGCAACCCAGGGGGGAGGGGGGGGCGGAGAGGAACCGGACGGACTCTCAGGGATGCTATTGTATATGTATAGACATTTGTTATAGGTAAAGTATATTGGACTGTTGGATTGTATCTTTGGAGAGTATTTATTTTTGACAAGGCAGTTGCCATTTAGTTTTGTTTTTGTTTCTGTTTATATATTATTTATTTATTTGTTTAAAACTGGTCACTGTTATTTATATTGCTTTATTGTTGTTTAAAAGAAACACTACGTACTGTTATGTTTGGCCAAAAAAATCTTGAATAAAATATATATATTTTAAAAAATGAGAATTGCAGTACAGCAACTTAATATGTGTACGAATCTAACACTGTTTCAAGAAAAGTTGCATAAAAGCCCTCGTAATGAATAAACCGTTGTTCTACAAATACATCTAGTAATGAAAATGTTTTGCAGCCTCAACAGAAACATTCACAAAATGTAGCAAAGCCTTAGCAACAAGCAAGGTTAATGCAGAACACCTTGGGGGCGATTCTCCAATATTGGGCCCAAGAGTTCGCGCCACCATGAATGCCATCGCAAACCGGGCCCGGTTACGTACGATTCTGCCCCCCATAGGGGCCAGCACGGCGCTCGAGCAGTTCACGCTGCTCCAGCCTCCTTTTGCGGTGCCAAATGGGCGCCACGCCAACCCACGAATGCGCAGTTGGGCCAGCTCAATCCTGCGCATGCGCAGTTGGGCCGCGCCATCCTGTGCATGCGCGGGGGACTTCTTTAGCGTGCCGCCCCCGACTAAAGATGGAGTAGGTGTTCAGGGGCCGGCCGCGCCAGAAAGTAGGCCCAGGGAGGGATTTGAAGAGGAGGCAAACCCATCCACCCACTCCAGGTTCAGTCCTGGATGTGATTAACAGCAGGAATAACAGCAGAATCCAACCCGTCATCACTTGTGAACCCTTTGGTGTCTCAGCATGTTGGACGACTGAGTGAATCCCTCCCCACAGTGAGAGCAGGTGAATGGCTTCTTTCCAGTGTGAACTCGCTGGTGTCTCCGTGAAGGAATCTATAATTTATGGGATCTTAACCTGTCGAACTACGCCAAGTTTGGGGGAAGCTTAGTTGATGAATCAAGTCCTGGCGCAATACGACAAGTTATAAGATTTGTACTATTTGTAGACTGTGTTAAGTTGTTCGATTCCTTGTATTATTCGACTGTGTATAGTTGAAGGAATTTATATCATCTCTGCTATTCGGTTATCAGTAGCACTTTGCGAATACTGGAACTCAGCAGAAATTTGCATTATAAACTCCTCAGGTGCCAAAAAGAATTGTTTTATTTGTAGTCGCTTGATTACAATTTGAAAGTCATTTAAAAGGCAATTCGTAGACAATTCGAAGCTTTCAGAGAATTACAGACATTATCTTTCTTTGCTTAGGCAGACAGCTCGAAAGTAACTTTTAAAAGGTCAAAGTCTGGCAATGAAACATGAAGAGAGGGAGAAAGCTAATCTTCAGCAAAACTCAAAGTCAAAAGTGGACTAACATCACTGACACAGACTGTTAAACTGACAACCCCCAAAAGACATCTCTAAAATGGAGACTATAAAGGACAAAACTGACTAAACTAAACACTAAAACCAAACCTACAAAGACAATACTCACAAAGACAATACTCACAAAGACAACAAAACCCAAAATGGCGGGGAGAAACGTTTTAGTTATACACTTTCAAATCTGTCTTAAGTCATCTAATTACACCCCAATATAATCCTAATTGGTTTGGGTTAGACTCAAACACATTTGGTTTGATGGCAAGCCGTCCATCTTCAATGTGCAACATCAGCTTTTCTGACCCAGCTGTTATCTGCATTGTGAACAATGTTGCTGTGTATTCAGTCCCTGTCCTTGACAATTAGCACAAGCAATGTCAAATTATCTTGCTGTTTTAATGTCACACTGTCTTTGAAAATATGCATTTGCCAGAACAACGGACTTCCGTAAAAATGAATTATGCTGTATAAATGGGTATTAAAAACTGGGGCTCAACATTTATGCTTAAACAGCTATCTTTTACCTATACTAGTTGTATTTGAAATACTTGGCTTCTACACTCCGCAATGTGGATGATGTTTGAAACCACTTTGTGCAGTGAGAGCAGCTGAACAGTTTCTCCTCAGTGTGAATGCGCTGGTGGGACATCAGTACCCTAGAGCTTGTAATCCCACTCCCATAGTCAGAGCATTTCAAGGATCTCTCATTGCTGTGAGTGACATTGTGGCTCAGCAAGTGATGACCGAGTGAATCTTTTCCCAGTCGGAGAGGTGAACGGGCTCTCCCCGGTGTGACCTCGCTCGTGTTTCATCAGGTTGGATGAGGATCTAAAGCTCTTTGTGCAGTGAGAGCAGCTGAACGGTCTCTCCTCAGTGTGAACGCGCTGGTGGGACATCAGTAGCTGTGAGCTTTTGAAACCATTCCTGCAGTCAGAGCATTTAAAGGGCCTGCTCTTGGTGTGAGTGACATTGTGTTTCAGCAGGCTGGATAATTGAGTGAATCCCATATCACACACAGTGCAGATGAACGGCCTCTCCCCAGTGTGAACTCGCTGGTGTGTCTGCAGGCTGGATATCCGAGTGAATCCCTTCCCACAGTCAGAGCAGGTGAATGGTCTCTCTCCAGTGTGAACTCGTTCGTGTCTCCGCAGGCTGCCAATTTGCGTGAATTCCTTTTCACACTGAGAGCAGGTGAACGGCCTCTCCCCGGTGTGAACTCGTTTGTGTATCCGCAGGCTGCCAATGTCAGTGAATCCCTTTTCACACTGAGAGCAGGTGAATGGCCTCTCCCCGGTGTGAACTCGTTCGTGTCTCTGCAGGTTGCCAATTTGCGTGAATTCCTTTTCACACTGAGAGCAGGTGAATGGCCTCTCTCCAGTGTGAACTCGTTCGTGTCTCCGCAGGCTGCCAATGTCAGTGAATCCCTTTTCACACTGAGAGCAGGTGAAAGGCTTCTCTCCAGTGTGAACTCGCTTGTGTCCCTGCAGGCTGGATAACCGAGTGAATCCCTTCCCACAGTCAGAGCAGGTGAACGGCCTCTCTCCAGTGTGAACTCGTTCATGTCTCCGCAGGATGCCACTATCAGTGAATCCCTTTTCACACTGAGAGCAGGTGAATGGCCTCTCCCCAGTGTGAACCCGTTCGTGTCTCCGCAGGCTGCCAATGTCAGTGAATCCCTTTTCACACTGAGAGCAGGTGAAAGGCCTCTCTCCAGTGTGAACTCGCTGGTGTCCCTGCAGGCTGGATAACTGAGTGAATCCCTTCCCACAGTCAGAGCAGGTGAACGGCCTCTCCCCAGTGTGAACTTGTTTATGTCTCCGCAGGTTGCCAATGTCAGTGAATCCCTTTTCACACTGAGAGCAGGTGAACGGCCTCTCCCCAGTATGAACTCGTTCATGTCTCCGCAGGTTGCCAATGTCAGTGAATCCCTTTTCACACTGAGAGCAGGTGAAAGGCCTTTCTCCAGTGTGAACTCGCTGGTGTCCCTGCAGGCTGGATAACTGAGTGAATCCCTTCCCACAGTCAGAGCAGGTGAACGGCCTCTCCCCAGTGTGAACTCGTTCGTGTCTCCGCAGGCTGCCAATGTCAGTGAATCCCTTTTCACACTGAGAGCAGGTGAACGGCCTCTCCCCAGTGTGAACTCGTTCATGTCTCCGCAGGTTGCCAATGTCAGTGAATCCCTTTTCACACTGAATGCAGGTGAAAGGCCTCTCTCCAGTGTGAACTCGCTGGTGTCCCTGCAGGCTGGATAACTGAGTGAATCCCTTCCCACAGTCAGAGCAGGTGAACGGCCTCTCCCCAGTGTGAACTCGTTTGTGTCTCCGCAGGCTGCTAATGTCAGTGAATCCCTTTTCACACTGAGAGCAGGTGAACGGCCTCTCTCCAGTGTGACTGCGTTGATGCCTTTCCAGCTCGCACGGGGCTCTGAATCCCTTCCCACACTCCTCACATTTCCATGGTTTCCCCATGGTCCGGATCATTTTGCGTCTCACCACGTTGGACGATCAGTTGAAGCCTCGTCCACACACAGAACACCTATACAGTCTCTCCCTGCTCTGAATGGTGAAGTATTTTTACAGGCTGTGTCACTGGTTAATGCTCTTTCCACAGTCAGTGCTCTGTAACAGTCTCACACGGGTGTGCGTGTGTGTTTCAGTGCTTTTCCAGACACACTGACGTTTAAAATCTCTTGAAACAGACAGAATAGACAAACATTTCTCCTTCTAGATTCAAAGGCCGATGATCCCAAGAATTGAGTGACTCAGTCAGTTCTTGATGTGATATTTAGTTTGAGATATCGGCCTCAAACTCCTCTTGTTCGAACTTCCTGCAAACAGATTTTACAATAGTAATCATTGTCAGTACAGGATAGAAATTCAGAACAGACAATTCTAGTTTCTATCGAACATTCTTTTCTCTCTCTTTCCCTGAAATGCTCTAAATCTCAATCTCACACACTCTCCCTCCATTCTCACTCTGCTGTATCTAATATTCACCCTCCCAATTCTCCTGAAGGTGCTGATTCAGGCTGATTGACAGATCCAAGCTCACTGATTCCTGTCCTGGACACAGAGACCTGAAAATCGTCATGCCGGCTGCCAGACAGATATATGTCGATATTACTGGATGAAAAATGTGTGTAATAAACAGACTGTATTCACTTACTTTCCCTCCCAATTTTCCTGAAGGTGCTGATCAACAAATCGAAACTCACTAAAACCTGTACAAGAGTAGAGAATCTCCATACAAGTACATTTACTGATTAGAGATGGGGAAATTCGGAGGAAGAATTTTATTCAGTCATGGAGTGGTCATGACAGGGAACTCACTTTCCACAAGGATTGTGGAAGTCGAGATGATCAATAATTTAAAATAAAATAGGATAGTTACTTGAAGAAAATAAACTTGCAGGTGAACAGGGATATCGAGGGGGAATGGGACTGACTGGATTGCTGTACAGAGAGTCAGCATTGACTTGAGTTCCCAAATGGATTCTGTCAGTGCTGCAATGACTATAACTGGAAATATATAATGTAGGTACAGTACTATTTACAAAAGTAGAAATAATACCTGTATTGTATTACAGAACCATCAATAATAGCTACAATACATACCATATAACAACACTCGACATATCTCTGTCCAATATTAAATTTTTAAAAATTAATTTACGGGATGTGGACAATGCTGGTCAGGCCAGCATTTATTGCCCATCCCCAGTTGCCCTTCCGAAGTAGTGGTGAGCTGCCTTCTTGAACTGCTGCAGTCCTTGAGGTGTAGGTACATCCCCTGTGCTGTTTTTTTTTCCATTTGTTTGTTTATAAATTTAGGATACCCAATTAATTTTTTACAATTAAGGGGCAATTTAGTGTGGCGAATCTACCTACCCTGCGCATCTTTGGGTTGTGGGGGCGAAACGCAAGCAAACACGGGGACAGTGTGCCAACTCCACGCGGACAGTGACCCAGAGCCGAGATTGAGCCTGGGACCTCGGAGCCGTGAAGCAGCAGCGCTAACCACTGCTCCACCATGCTGCCCTACATCCCCTGTGCTGTTAGGGAGGGAATTCCAGGATGTTGCCCCAGGGGCAGTGAAGGAATAGCAATATATTTCCAAGTCAAGGTGGTGAGTAACTTGGAGGAGAACCTCCAGGTGGTGGGCTTCCCAGGTTTCTGCTGCTCTTGTCCTTCTAGATGGTAGTGGTTGTGGGTTTGGAAGGTGCTGTCTGAGGAACCTTTATGAGTTACTGCAGTGTATCCTGTAAATGGTATACACGACTGCTACTGTTTGTCGGTGGTGGAAGGTTTGAATGTTTGTGGAAGGCGATGCAATCAATCAGGCTGCTTTGTCTGGATAGTGTCGAGCATCTTGAGTGTTGTTGGAGCTGCACTCATCCAGCAAAGTGGAGTGTATTCCATTACACTCCTGACTTGTGCTTGTAGATGTCTGGTAGACAGGCTTTGGGGCATCAGGAGGCATGTTACTCGCCGTAGGATTCCCAGCCCTTGATCTGCCTTGGTAGCTACAGTATTAATATGGCTAGTCCAGTCCAGTTTCTGATCAATGGTAACCCCCAGGATGTTGGTTGAACCAAGGCTGTAATGAGGTCAGGAGCTGAGAGACCCTGGCAGAACCCAAACTGAGCGTCCTGGAGCAGGTTATTGCAGAATAAGTGCCACTTAATAGGACCTTTGATGACTCCTTCCATTACTTTGCTGATGGTGGAGAGTGATCCGACAGGGAAGTAATTGGCTGGGTTGGATTTGGCCTGTTTACTGACCCCTTAAATGTCAGCCATCTCCTGGGGAAAGCAGCCCTTTAATTGTGAACATTGGGAAAGAGACCATCCTTTTAGCCAGACAAATAAATGTTTTGAGCAAAGGATGTCAATGTGTTTCAGAGAGAGAGAGACCTGGGCCAAGCTTTGCAGAGTCTGCACCCTCCCTGGATTCACTGCCTTTCCCTTCAGTTGCTGCAAGTGACCAATTGAAGGTCAGAATGAGAAAAGAAATGGAAAGGGGGAAGAAAGAAAGTGTTTTACTCACAGATGTTGGAGACAGGAGTCTGTGGGCAGCTCAAACTTATTCAGGGTTGGGGGAACAGCTTTGCTCGGCAGAAACCTCCATGTGCAGCTTTCGCATCGAGACAATGGGGGAGCTTTGATTGGCGGAGGGGCAGAGTCTTTCCGGTCCTCCAAGTCTTCCCATTGGTCAACACCTGAGAGGTAAGGTCAGGGGAAGTGAGCTCTCCAACGCATGCGCATCATTCCCTCTCCCTGAGACATGCGCAGTCCCGGGTCAGGGAAGGGGCGATCACCGACGGCCGGAGCTGTCAGCCGGTTGCTGCAAACCGTCTCGAGGATGTGTTGGGGGAGACGGAACTGAGGGTGGGGGCGGCGCTCGCGTGTCCGCGCGCCGGCGTGTGCGCACTAATGCAGTGACGTCACCGCGGAGCGAATGGATTCCTATTGGCTGATTTAGAGGATGAATTCCTTTGTGATGTCACAACGTGGAGGTTAAACAATGGGTTTCAGACTAAAACTTCCTCCTCTGGGCAACATCTGGGAGCAAATCAATGCCCCCCCCCCTTTCAGAAGTTCATACGATATAAGAACAGAATTAGGCCATTTGGCCCATCGAGTCTGCTCCGCCATTCGGTCATCGCTGATCTCATCCTGGCCATCTCCACCGTCCTGAGAGTTCTTCAGAACCCTTTAACCCGATTAAAAATCTGTCTAACTTCTCCCTAAATTTACTCACTGTCCCAGCTCCACCGCACTCTGGGGTAGTGAATTCCACAGATTCACAGCCCTTGGGAGAAGCAGCTTCTCCTCAACACTGTTTTGAATAGGGCAGCACTGTGGCCCAGTGGTTAGCACTGTGGCCCAGTGGTTAGCACTGCTGCCTACGGCGCTGAGGATCTGGGTTCGATCCCGGCCCTGGGTCAATGTCTGTGTGGAATTTGCACTTACTCCCTGTGTCTGCGTTGGTTTCACCACCACAACCCAAAGATGTGCAGAATAGGTGGATTGGTCACACTAAATTGCCCCTTAATTGAAGAAAAAAATAATTGGGTACGCTTAAAAAAAATTTTTTTTTAAATTAAAACTTTTGAATTTGCTACCGCTTACCGTAAGACTATTATCTCTCGTTCTGGAATGCCCCACAAGAGGCAGCAGCCGTTCCAAGTCTACTTTATTTTCCATTTCTTTTCTCATTCTGAGGGGACAGTGGTGACTTGCAGCAACTGAAGAGAAAGGAAGTGAATCCAGTCTATGTTCCACACATTTTGTGTTCAGTAACATAGACATATTTCTGTCTGGCAGTCTGCATGGAGATTTTCAGGCCTCTCCAAGACGGGGAGCAGGGATCTGTCAGTCAGCCTGAATCAGCACCTTTAGAGAATTAGGAGGATGAATATTACAGCAGAGTGAGAATGGAGGGAGAGTGTGTTGGATGGAAACTAGAATTGCCTGTTCTCAATTTCCATTTGTAAATTCCTTTTACAGGATATTAGATGAAGATTTGCAGAAAAAAACCTAACGCCACTTCAGGATTTGGAGGAGTCACTTGGTTTATCGGGACCTGAATATCATCAAGAGAACCATCACTGCAAAATACACTTCTGGGGTTAAGGATTGCCAGTCAGGCGAAGGAACAGAATGGAAGTAAACACAGGCACGAAGAATCACATTGGGCTGGTTCCAGGAGAATTGAGTTACAACTTCAGCGACGTAACCATGGAGTGTGATTTTTGATTGTCTTAAAAGTAAAAGGGCTACATTCTATTTGTAGTTTAAGGGATACGTTCCCTATAAAAATAGTGTTTAGGCATTGTTGCTTCTAGCTTGTTGCAGTAAAGTCATAAAACCTGAAGTTTTTGTCTTATGACTCATTAATTTGTTCACTGGGTTTAGAATTTATCT
Source organism: Scyliorhinus torazame (assembly GCF_047496885.1). Lineage (NCBI taxonomy): Eukaryota > Metazoa > Chordata > Chondrichthyes > Carcharhiniformes > Scyliorhinidae > Scyliorhinus > Scyliorhinus torazame. The sequence continues at coordinate 172,881,302 of NC_092711.1, forward strand.
TTTAAAATTCCTGATCTTTTCAGAGATCTTACACAGTTGGTTTTGAGTCACAAGTTTCAACTTCCCATTTAAGCCTCAGGCAACTTGCTGTCTCTCTCTTTAGTAATGGGAGATGAGGAAATGGCTGAGGAACTGAACAGGTTTTTTGGGTTGGCCCTCACAGTGGAAGACACAAATAACATGCCAGTGACTGATGGAAATGAGGCTATGACAGGTGAGGACCTTGAGAGGATTGTTATCACCAAGGAGGTAGTGATTGGCAAGCTAATGGGGCTAAAGGTAGACAAGTCTCCTGGACCTGATGGAATGCATCCCAGAGTGCTAAAAGAGATTGCTAGGGAAATTGCAAATGCACTCGTGATAATTTACCAAAATTCACTAGACTCTGGGGTGGTCCCGGCAGATTGGAAATTAGCAAACGTGACACCACTGTTTAAAAAAGGAGGTAGGCAGAAAGCGGGTAATTATAGGCCAGTGAGCTTAACTTCGGTAGTAGGGAAGATGCTGGAATCTATCATCAAGGAAGAAATAGCGAGGCATCTGGATGGAAATTGTCCCATTGGACAGACGCAGCATGGGTTCATAAAGGGCAGGTCGTGCCTAACTAATTTAGTGGAATTTTTTGAGGACATTAACAGTGCGGTAGATAACGGGGAGCCAATGGATGTGGTATATCTGGATTTCCAGAAAGCCTTTGACAAGGTGCCACACAAAAGGTTGTTGCATAAGATAAAGATGCATGGCATTAAGGGGAAAGTAGTAGCATGGATAGAGGATTGGTTAATTAATAGAAAGCAAAGAATGGGGATTAATGGGTGTTTCTCTGGTTGGCAATCAGTAGCTAGTGGTGTCTCTCAGGGATCAGTGTTGGGCCCACAACTGTTCACAATTTACATAGATGATTTGGAGTTGGGGACCAAGGGCAATATGTTCAAGTTTGCAGACGACACTAAGATAAGTGGTAAAGCAAAAAGTGCAGAGGATACTGGAAGTCTGCAGAGGGAATTGGATAGGCTAAGTGAATGGGCTAGGGTCTGGCAGATGGAATACAATGTTGACAAATGTGAGGTTATCCATTTTGTTAGGAATAACAGCAAAAGGGATTATTATTTAAATGATAAAATATTATAACATGCTGCTGTGCAGAGAGACCTGGGTGTGCTAGTGCATGAGTCACAAAAAGTTGGTTTTCAGGTGCAACAGGTGATTAAGAAGGCAAATGGGATTTTGTCCTTCATTGCTAGAGGGATGGAGTTTAAGACTAGGGAGGTTCTGCTGCAATTGTATAAGGTGTTAGTGAGGCCACACCTGGAGTATTGTGTTCAGTTTTGGTCTCCTTACTTGAGAAAGGACGTACTGGCACTGGAGGGTGTGCAGAGGAGATTCACTCGGTTAATCCCAGAGCTGAAGGGGTTGGATTACGAGGAGTGGTTGAGTAGACTGGGACTGTACTCGTTGGAATTTAGAAGGATATGGGGGGATCTTATAGAAACATATAAGATTATGAAGGGAATAGATAGGATAGATGCGGGCAGATTGTTTCCACTGGCGGGTGAAAGCAGAACTAGGGGGCATAGCCTCAAAATAAGGGGAAGTAGATTTAGGACTGAGTTTAGGAGGAACTTCTTCACCCAAAGGGTTGTGAATCTATGGAATTCCTTGCCCTGTGAAGCAGTAGAGGCTCCTTCATTAAATGTTTTTAAGATAAAGATAGATAGTTTTTTGAAGAATAAAGGGATTAAGGGTTATGGTGTTCGGGCCAGAAAGTGGAGCTGAGTCCACAAAAGATCAGCCATGATCTCATTGAATGGTGGAGCAGGCTCGAGGGGCCAGATGGCGTACTCCTGCTCCTAGTTCTTATTATGTTCTTGCTCATGTCAATAACAGCCCAGTAACAGAGCTGAAGGCTGGAGATGCTGTGACCGCTTGTCGGAGCTGGAATCAGTTGAAAGAAGAACCATAGTTTCTGGTTGAGGTTTGTGTTAGCTGTCCAAGCAGGCTGACCATATATAAATAGCTAACCAGGTATTATGTTGTGATGAGGGTTTAGAAACAGACCCTGGATAGACGAGTTCACTGAAGCTGTGGGCTTGTCAGCTGTACAATGAAACCAGGCATCAAACAGCCACAGGCACCTGTAATATTTGACACTGGGTTTAATCCTGTTCTGTATTAAACAGACCTTTTTGAATCTGGGTGATTGTGATATAGTTAATCTGACCCTTTGTTCATTCAATTCCAAAAGTGAATAACATTGATTCAAGTACAGTGACTACCTTGTCAATCTGTCAATAAAGTGGTGTCGGTTCATGCAGATCCGTGTCTGAACTCAATTCCATTACTTATTTTTGTTACTGACTAGACTGTCTCTCTCTATTCTCCTCTCTCTCTCCTGCCTCTCTCAGTCTCTGGTGTTCCTCTCTCTCTCTGGTGCCTCTCACCCCCTCTGCTTCCTCTCTCTCCCTCTGTCTCTCTCAGCTGCCTCTCACTCTCTCTCTTCAGTGCTTAGGAAGGCAGGTGGGATAGTTTCCTTTGGTAGCCGAGTGCTGAGATTATGAGAACAGGGAGATTGTGCTGGAACTGCATCAAACACCAGTTAGACCACAGCCATATTACAGGAAGGATGTGATCATCCGAGAGAGACTGCAGAGGAGATTTATTTATTTAAATTTAGTGTGCCCAATTAATTTTTTCCAATTAAGGGGCAATTTATTGTGGCCAATCGACCTATCCTGCACAACTTTGTGTTGTGGGGGTGAAACCCACGCAAACACGGGGAGAATGTGCAAACTCCACACGGACAGTGACCCAGAGTCGGGATCGAACCTGGGACCTCATGCTGCCCGTTGCAGAGAAGATTTATGATGATGTTACCAGGGATGGAGAATTTTAACTATAAGGAAAGTTTAGATCTCCCCAGTGTGAATTCGCCGGGATACAGTGAGTTGCTGAATCTAGTCCCACAGTGAGAGTACCTGAACAGTCTCATCAGTGTGAACAAGCTGATGGGACATCAGTTCCCCGGACGTTTTATAGAATTTCCCACAGTTTAAACATTTGAAAGGTCTGTCTTTAATAATAATCATCTCTATTGTCACAAGTAAGCTCACATTAACATTGCAATGAAGTGAAAAGCCCCGAGTCGCCACATTCTGCCGTCTGTTCGGGTACACGGAGGGAGAATTCAGAATGTCCAAATTACCCAACAGCACGTTAGATAAACTCGGTCAGTTCTCACTGGAACAACAGAGGTTGAGAGGTGAGCTGATAGAGGTTTACAAGATTATGAGTGGTATGGACAGAGTGGATAGTCAGATGCTCTTTCCTAGGGTAGGAGAGTCAAGTACGAGGGGACATAGGTATAAAGTGCGCGGGGAAAAGTTCAGAACAGATGTGCGGAGCAGGTTTTTTACACAGGGTGGGAAATATGTGGAACGTGCTGCCTGGGGAGGTGGTGGGAGCAGGTACGGCAGCGGCATTTAAGGGACAACTAGATAAATATACGAATAGGGTGGGAATGGAAGGATTTGGATTCCATAAGCACAGACGGTTTTAGTTTAGGCAGGTACCATTATCGCCGCAGGCTTGGAGGACCGAAGGGCCTGTTCCTGTGCTGTATTGTTCTGTTTTTTTTAAATTTAGAGATCCCAATTCACCTTTTCCAATTAAGGGACAATTTAGCATGTTCAATCCACCTACCCTGCACATCTTTTGGGTTGTGGGGGTGACACCCACGCAAACACGGGGAGAATGTGCAAACTCCACACGGACAGTGACCCAGAGCTGGGATTGAACCTGGGACCTCGGTGCCGTGAGACTGCAGTGCTACCACTGCGCCACCGTGCTGCTCTTGCATATTGTTATATGTTCACCTCTTTCGGGACTCGTGGGAGGAAACTGGAGCACCCGGAGGAAACCCATGCAGACACGGGGAGAACATGCAGACTCCGCATAGACAGTGACCCAAGCCACAAATCGAACCTGGGACCCTGGCGCTATGAAGCAACAGTGCTAACCACTGTGCTACTGTATCACCCCAATATGATCCCACCAGTATTTCAGCAAGGTGGATGAATCCCTTCCCACAATCAGATGAATGGCCTCTCCCCAGTGTGAATTCGCTGGTGGACAGTGGGTTTAGATGATCGCCTGAACCCAGCCCCGCAGTGAGAGCACCTGAACGGTCTCTCATCAGTGTAAATATATTGGTGGGACATCAGCTCCCAGGAGCCTTCATAAAATTTCACATAGGCTGGGCATTTAAAAGGTCTCTCATCAGTGTGAACATGTTGATGGTACATCTGTTTTCCAGAGCTTTTAAAGAACTTCCCACAGTGCAGACATTTAAAAGGCATTTTGTCAGTGTGAACTCACTGGTGTCTCGGCAGGGTGGATAAATGAGTGAATCCCTTCCCACACTCAGTGCAGGCAAATGGTCTCTCCCCGGTGTGAACTCGCTACTGTTTCAGTCGCTTGGATGAATCAGTCAATCCTTTTCCACACACACAGCAGGTGAACAACTTCTCTCCAGTGTGAACCCGCTGTTGTGTCAGCAAGTTTGATGACCAAGTAGATCCCTTCCCACCCACGGAGCAGATGAATGGTCTCTCCCCAGTGTGAGTGTGTCGATGAGTTTCCAGCTCAGACGGGAAACCAAATGCCGCCTCACAATCCCCACATTGCCACGGTTTCGAGCCAGTGTGAATGCGCTTGTGTCTTGACAGGCCAGAAGATTGGCTGAAACCTCGTCCACACACACAACACATGTATGGTTTCTCTTCACTGTGAACGGTGTTTTTTCCTTCCATGTGAATCGATGGAATTCCCTGTCCAGTGAAGCAGTTGAGGCTCCTTCATTAAATGTTTTCAAGATAAAGATAGTTTTTTGAAGAATAAAGGAATAAAGTGTTATGGTATTCTGGCGGGAAAGTGGAGCTAAGTCGACAATACATCAGCCATGATCTCATTGAATGGCGGAGCAGGCTCGAAGGTCCAGGTGCCCTACTCCTGCTTCCAGTTCTTATATTCTTATATTATGTTCAAAACCTGCTGATATTCAGTAACGATAACGTAAGCGACTCTGTCAGATCCTGATGTGATGTTTCCCAAATGCAAACCTTCCCCTTCCAATATCCTGTGAAATCAGTTTAGACAGAAAAAAAGGAGTGAGAGAAAATCCAGAAAAACACAAAGGTGGGTTGTGAAATTGAGCTGAAATCTGGTCATTTGTGAGGCCGGCACTAGGAAAAGGTGACCTTGAAAACTGCCAGATTTTCACAAAAGAACAACTGATTCACTGATGTCGTTCAGGGAAGGGAATCTTCCACAGGTCTGGGCCAGAAAAGTTTCAGGCCTCTGTGGGGGGAGGAGAGTGAGAAAAGATTGAGAACAGAGGCAGAGGAGAGGGAATTTCTCTTTCCAAAATCTAACCAGAACATTGACAGAATCTCCCAACCCCTCTACCTCCGCCTCCTTGAAGGACCAGGATATCGGGTCTGTGAACACCATCACATCCAGGTTCCCCTCCACGGCACACACAGTTCTGACAGTAAGTAATGGGTGAGCAGAAACTTTCTCCACTTCAATATTGGGAAGACATTGCGTTCAGCCCCTGTAACAAACTACATTTATTAGCCACTGAATCCATCCCTCACCCTGGTCATTGTTTTGAGATTGAGATTGAAAGAGATTGTCCAAATGGTTGGTGTGATATTTGACCCTGTGACTTGCTCCCAACCACATATTTACATCATCTTGAAGACTGGATTCCACCTCAGCAACATTGCCTGACTCCAGCCAAGGCTCAGAGCATCTGTTGCTAAAACTCTGATCTATTCCTTTGTTATCTCTGAGAGATCTATGCTCCTCGAATTGATACTTCCTGAGTATTCCTAATTTTCTTTACTCTGTCTTAGGTGGCATCACCTGAAGGTGCCAAGACCACAAGACATTGTAAGGTGCACCTTGTACACCACCTTCAGTGGTATCAGCCCCAGCCTCGCACACAAAGTTGAGGCGTTTAGCCTCCGCAGCACACACCCTCCTCCAGTGCCACACCCAGCTTTTCCTCCCACTTGGCCTTAACCCCTCCATGGACACCCCATCCTCCTCCAAAACCCTCCTGTAAATCACCGAGATGACACCCCCCCCCCTCCCCTCCCCTCCCCCTGTCCGCTGACAGCACCGCCTCCAACAGCGAGGAGACAGGCACTATTCGGAAGGTCAGGAAGACCTTCCTTGCAAAGTCCAGCACCCGCATATACCTAAAACATTCTCCCCACGCCAACCCAAACATGTCAGTCAGCCCCTCAAAGCTCGTAAACTTCCCTTCCAGAAACAGGGATTCTATAATTCGAACTTTTAAAGAATATTTTAGAGTAGCCAATTATATTTCTTTTCCAATTAAGGGGCAATTTAGCGTGGCCAATCCACCCAACCAGCACATCTTTGGGTGTGAATATAATTCTAACTTAGGATGACCACTCGTGTGCCCTACTGAACTTAACTTTACCCCTTGACATTGTCAGCAGTTCGTTCTTGGTGCAATATGTAGATAATCCAACGAGGGAAGGGGCAGTACTGGATCTGGTATTGGGGAATGAGCCTGGACAGGTGGTCGAGGTTTCAGTAAGGGAACATTTTGGGAGTAGTGAGCATAATTCCATATGTTTTAGGGTACTTTCGCCACAGATTTTTGGGCACAAAAGGCAGGACGTCCCTTGAGGTAGTAGGATCCAGAGAGCAGGATTTACATCCTTTTCTTTCCTTCCCTGCTTCCACCCTGTCTCATCATTAAGACACTGGGACTCAAAGGGTGACCCAGTTTGATGGACAGGTTGTCTCTATTTGAAACAATGGGGGACAAGCTCCACCCAGCTATGAAAATAATGCCCCCAACGTGATGGCGGCCGCACATGCTCAGTGCCGCACATTGCCCCCAATAAAGATGGTGATCATTAACCGGGACGATTTAAGGGATCTTTGGCCCCGCTCAGTACAAATGCGATTGATGAGTTTTTGAGGGAGTTTGTAGATCACACAATCTGTATAGAAATCTTCCCGTCCACACGCCGGTTCCATCATACGCTCCGATCTGTGATTTTCCGCTTACAAATTACGGATCCGAGAAAAAAAGCATCCACCCCTCACCATTTCCCGCACTGCGCATGCTTCATTCACTGCCCCTCATTCGCTCCGATTGGTTGTAGGACCAGCCGCAACCGTTCGGTCCTCCAGTCCTGCCCCCTATTATTCGTGGTCCTGAGCCGCCGTCAATCATTCCCCTGGGCATTGTGATCTGGAGCATGCGCAGTGCGGTTGCTGAGGTGAGACAGTAGCGCGCAGGTGCAATGCTATTGTTCGTCTGGAGGAGAGTCCTTTGTCCCGGGGAAGCAAAGTTAGCATCAGGCGGTGGGAGGGAGGATCCGCAAACCCTTCACAATCATTGTCAGCTCCCTGGTTTGCAGCTGCGGGGCTTCTCCCTCCTGCGAACAAGCCCAGGTTAACGGTCACCATCGAGCTTCAGCGACTGGAGGATGGTTCACATCAGAAGATGGGGGAGGGGGGACAATAAATAAGAGCTCACACCGCACTCAATTCAATGAGGACTCTGATCTCTGGAAAGGAAGGAAACCCTGGGAGGTGCGCAGGGAGGATTCACAAACACCCGCTGGGGGCCCCAACCCACCAAGAAGAACCCGCAGATCCTGATTTTGCAGCTCCCGGGGCTTGTTTGCTTCAGCTGCGGCCGTCTTGGTGAAACAACAGAGTGGGCGGGGCATCAGGATTCCAGTGACCAGGAGAGAAAATTACCGATTTATTCTCACTGCACAGAGGGACTTGAGAACTGAACCCAGCCAGAGTGGAGGGAGCGGGTAAACTGTAAGGAATGGAATTTTGAAGGTGGTTTGAAAGATTTGGCAGACTGACAAACTCTCATGGTGAAAATTAAAGGTAAGCCTGCATGGGTCTGTGTGAAGAGGTGGGCGGTGTTGGGTGGGCTGCTGACAGAAATGTGAGGCCAGGGAGGGGGTGGTTGGCTACCAGAATGGTTGGAACAGAGTTCTACATAGGTCCAGTTGACGAGTCAGACACCCAAGCAGCAAATCTCAGTGGATTCAAATATGGCCCATAAAATGTGGGCTGGTTTGTCACCCTGGGGTTTGGATTCCAGCATAGGGAGGAAGGAGAATGGATGTGATGAGGATTTACTGTTTCACAGAAAGAAGTGCAGAAAACCTGTTCCATACAAACGAGAATTGTCTGTCCTTCATTTTTATTCAGTATTGACAATGATGATGTTCATAAACTCTTTTTATGGGAAATTTGAAATTTACAGGTGTGAAATCGTCCAACCTGGAGAGACACAAGGACATCCACACCATAGACAAACCATGGAAATGTGGGGCCTGTGGGAAGGCATTCATATCTCCATCCCAACTGGAAACTCATCTGCGTAGTCACTCAGGGGAGAGACCTTTCACCTGCTCCATGTGTGGGAAACAGTTTAATCGATTGTTCAACCTTCGCACACACCAGCGAATTCACACTGGAGAGCGGCCATTCATCTGCTCTGTGTGTATGAAGGGATTCAGCAGTTCATCACACCTGCTGAAACACAAGCGTGGTCACACTGGGGAAAGACCGCCCATCTGCTTCAAGTGTGGGAAGAGATTTACTAATTCATCTGACCTTCTAACACACCAGCGAGTTCACACCGGGGAGAGGCCTTTCAACTGCTCCATGTGTGGGAAGGGATTCACGCTGTCACAAAACCTAATGAGACACAGGCGAGTTCACAAATAACTTTTGGGAGTAGATTCAGCTGAACGGATGATCTCAGTGTCAGTGACAAAGAAATCAATGAGCTCCTTGCACTTGTTTGAAGTCAGGAGAGAGATTTAAGAAGATGATCATGAAGAACAGAATCTGGGTTGTCCTTGCTTCCAGGAACAATCCAGAAATAGTGATCAGTTTAGGCAGAGGCGAGCAGGGCCAGGTAGAGCTGGATGTGTTGCTGCTGCCTCTGGTAATCAACAGTTCAACCAGTTGATAAGACTGCGCCAAGTGAAAAGTGAATTGGTAAGAGTGAGAAAATGGGCAGCAAATGATCTCAAGTTTACAGATGATAAAGGTTGGGATGCTGTTCAGGAGTGTGTTGGAATCATCAAGTTTAAAGATAACAGTTGCATAGATGTTGGTTTCAGAGCAGATACACTGAGGTGTGGGCTAGTTCAGGCAATATTATTGAGCTGGATATAAACAGTCTTAGTGATGGTGCAAATATGTAGTCAAAAGCTCATCTTCTGGTCAAATATGACATTGAAATCTGCATTAGTCACACACAGTGCGCGTACCACCTACAAGATGCACTGCAGCAACTCAACAAGGCTCTTTGGACAGTACTTTTCAACTTGTGACCGCCTCATACGACAAGAACAGCAGACACATGAGAACACCATCACCTGCAGGTTCCCCTCCAAGCCACACAACAACCTGACTTGGAACTATGTCCCTGTTCCTTCACTGTTGTTGGGTGAAAATCCTGGAACTCCCACCCTGGTCACACTGTGGCTCAACCTACAGATCATGCATTACATCAGTTTGAGAAGACAACTGACCACCATCTTCTCGAGGGCAATTAGGAGTGGGCAATGATTTCTCCCAGCAATATCCACTCCCTGTGAAAGGATAAAATAAACAGTTTCCAGGGAGGTGGATGGTGACTAGAGAATGGAGTTTGTAGCAGGGCCATAAGACAATGGCTTCACTATTTATTTTTTAAAATAAATTTAGAGTTCCCAATTATTATTTTCCAATTTAGCGTGGCCAATCCACCTACGCTGCACATCTTTGGGTTGTGGGGATGAAACCCACGCAGACACTGGGAGAATGTGCAAACTCAATGACTTCACTATTTCCAATGTTTAATTGGAGGAAATGTCTGTTCACCCAATTCTGGATGTCAGACAAGTCAGGACGATGTGTGAATTGGAGGTGGTGGTTTTCATATACACCTCTTACTTTGGGAAAGTTGGGGGTTTGAGATTCTGTCAAAGTTATTGTTCAAGTTGTAGTTGTATAAAATTTGTCTCCTTTACCTCCTGCCTCTCCACTTCTATTTGTCCCCTTCTGCTCCCAAAGTGTCCAGAGTCTAGTGTCGGCCCACTGACCCAGGGTGACCGGCCGCCATCTTGGTAGAAACAAAGTAGAAACTTGGTAAAAACGGCGCATGTGCGGCCATTTTGGTGAGGGAACAGGAAGTGGAGGCTTCAGGGTCCCAGTGACCAGGAGAAAAATCATTCTGAACCCTGGACCAGCTCTACCCTCCCATCCAATAATTTTAATATTTAAACATATTTTTCTGTTGATATTTTTGAAATACTCTCGTACTGCCCACTGCAAAACCTTCACTGAACTACCTGTATCACAATGGCAGTTGAGCAAAACTCAGTGAGTTCCAGGATCTGCCTGAAAAGGCAGCGATACGATTCACTAATTAATTTTAAAAGAGAGGTGGATAGTTACCTGAGGATGAGAAGGTGCAAGGCGAGGGACATGAAACTGGACTGAGGGACTGAACAAGTCCGTTCTTTCTAAAAGTCAGCACAGGAAAGATGAGCTGAACAACCCCCACCACCCCCTCTTGTGCAATGCACCTCTACGATTCTCGGAACCTGAATGGAACCAAAACAAAATCCAAAATCGTTATTGGTCATTTTACTAAATGTAAAGAGGACACTGTCCATCAGGGGCCACTTAAGAGCAGAATAAACAGGAGCAGTTGGAGGACATAGAGCCTGCTCCACTTTTTCTCCTTGTCGCCATTTTCCTTCTTTCCCTCTGTATCCAATAATCTCTTGAATTCAGTCTTGAATATACTCAGCGACTGAGCATCCACAGCCTTCAAGGGTGTCGAATTCCAATTGAGAAACTTGAATGAAGAAACACCTCATCTTATTCACATATCGCCACTAACATCTCAAGATGTTTTACCGGAGGATAGGCAGACAGGGATTCCTACAAATAGTTGTTTGTGGTTCATTGCAGTTCCTTGACAAGGTATCGGCTTTATTCTGAGTGTTGTGAAGGCTGAGCTGACTTTTCTGGTACGCCTGCTTTCCAGAGATGATCAGACAAGAGTAATGCTGCTGGGCTCAACGCTTTTTCAGCCTCTGCAGGAAATTGAGAAAAGAGGCAGCATTGCTCTGCGGCCACACAGGATAGTACTGGTTAGATTCAATGTCTTTATCCAGAGGGTGTGGAACTTGCTGCCACATGGACTGGTTGAGGAAAACAACATGAATGCACTTAGCAAGTTGCAGACACAAGAGAGAAAGGAATAAAAAGACCTACAGACAGAGAGAAGTGATAGGCTCATGGGGAATATATACACTGACACTGGGTACAATGACCTGTTTTTGTGCTGTCTATTGAGTTTCATTCTACTTTGATTCTTTTTACAGGGTATTGGAATGGAAAGACTTACAGACAGCAAACTCAAAGTTTGAGAGCCTTTTGATTTGTCAGGATATGAATATCATCGGCCCCTGAATGTGGAAAGAGAAATGTTGGTCTTCTATCTGTGGGAAGGTCAGTGTGACTGGAAAAAGCACCGAGACACATACATACGCAAGTGAATGTGTTCCAGTGAGCTGACTGTGAAAAGAGCCTTAACCAGTTACACAGCCTGAAAAAACATCACATCATTCACAGCAGAGAGAAACTGTACACGATGTTCTGTGTGTGAATGAGGCTCCAATCTGGAGAGACACAAGGTCATCGGCACCATGGAGAAACGGTGGAAATGTGGAGACTGTGGGAAGGGGTTCAAATCTCCATCCCTGCTGGAAGCTCATCAACGCAGTCACACTGGGGAGAGACCATTCACCTGCTGCCTGTGTGGAGAGGGATTTACTCAGTCAGCACACCTTATGAAACATCAACTTGTGCACAGTAATACGAGATCTTTTAAATGTTCTGACTGTGAGAAGAGCTTCAAAAGTGAAATGGATCTGCTGAGACACCAGTGAGTTCACACCGGAAAGAGGCCATTCACCTGCTCCGAGTGTGGGAAGGGATTCACTCAGTCAGCCAACCTGCTCACACACCAGCAGGTTCACACTGGGGAGAGGCTGTTCCCTTCCTCTGTGTGTGGGGAAAGATTTAATCATTTATCTAACCTGCAGAGACACCAGAGAGTTCACACTGGAGAGAGGTCGTTCACCTGCTCCGAGTGTGGGAAGAGATCCCTTCACTTATGGAACCTTGCTACACATCAACTTGTTCACAGTGATCAGAAACCTTTTAAATGTTCTGACTGTGAGAAGAGCTGTAAACTACATCTGATCTGCTGAAACACCAACGCACTCACACTGGGGAGAGGCCGTTTATCTGCTCTGTGTGTGGGGAGAGATTCACTTGGTCATTCCACATGCTGAGACACCAGAGACTTCACGAGTGACTGCAGGGGTTGGATTCTGCTGTTATTGCTGCTGTTAATCACATCCAGGACTGAACCATGTTCATTCTGACAGCTGGAGTTTGTTTCTGTTGATAATAATCCCTGTTACCAGTTGGAGCTCAATATTTTGATATTTGTCAAATGAATTAATGTTTCAGACACACACTTTGTTGGGTCCTTAATTTCTCCAGGATAAGAGGCAACTAATTTGTGTCCTGTCACAGATTGCTCCATTTTTTGGACTTTTCTCCTTTCTAACTCTAGATTATTTCAATTCTCATACCTTATTACTTCCTTGGGTTTGAGGGTGAGACCCACACAGACACAAAATACTGTGTTTTCTGTATTGGACAATTACATTAAAATCTGGAACACATGTCGATATGGATTGGTGTCTCCATATCATGTGTATAAAGTATTGATGTTCTCTAGTTACGCTCTTCCCCACATTCTCTCCATATCCTCTCTCACAAAACCTTCCATTATTTTAAAGATTTCTATTAGGTTATCCCCTCCGCCTTCATTTCGAAGGAGAGATGAGACCCAGCCTGTCAATCCTTTCCTGATATTTTATATGTACCGACACATTTCTGGTTTCACAATTATAAATCTTCTTTGCACCCTCTTCAGTGCCTCGGTATCATTTTATAATATCGTGACCAGAACAGCATGCAGTGATCGGTGAGATACTTGATCCAAGAGTCACAGATAACCCCAAAAATGGGACCAAGCTAATATGCGATATTACGCTGGTTTATTAAGAAACAGTTTAAAAATGATGCATAATGGACACACAAAACATCATACAGCCTGAGAATGATTTCCCAGTCCCAGAGGACAGACGGATGATGCAGAATGAGTACTGGTCTCCATTACTAGTGGCTGCAGTCTCCTCTGGATGGTTCACTGCTGTGAGCCAGTGTGGGTGTTGGGTGAACCAGTATGGATCTTTTTAGAAATCTCTTCCTGTTTTAACCTTTACACAGACAAATGGTTTGCGGATGGATCCTGAGATCCAATCATATCAGGATTAGAAATGTCAATTTAAGAGCCTGTGTTAGAGACCAGTCCTGGGCAGAAAGAACAGGTCTGTCCTGTGTTTGTCACCCAGCAAGCTGCTGTGGGAGATTTCTTCACAGGCGAGAAAGGAAGTGAGCTATTCCTATAATATTCAATAAATGCCTTAATATTTTATCATTTATTTCTTACAAATCTTCCCGTCTTGAGAAGTGAATATCCTTATTGACTTCTCTCAACTGATTTCTGATCAACCCACCTATTTCTACACTACAAGCTTGTTTTCATAATTTCTTGATTACATCGATAACACACTTAGATAACATACTAAAACTGCTAAAGTTATCAGAATCAGCAACACAAATGCTTGAGCTGCCGCCAAGAATAAAAGTAAAAACCTTTCCAGTAAATTGTGATAACTGTTCACTTAGATTCATCTTTCCCAGCTGCAGAGCATCTCACACCATTCCAAATTATTGGCATGTTGAAAATACATCAGCTTCAAACAGAAGTTCATGCACGGACTTTAAAGATTCTCCAGCTCTCTGTTCAGCTACCTTCACCTTGTGGATATTTTCTAAATCCAGATTCTAGGTCCCTCTTCACTTTAATTTCACTCCCTCTGACAGATATAAGTGTGTATAATTATATTCTGATTGTTTTAAAGTCAGTTTTCCAGTGGAATATGAGTCAATATCATAATGATTTAAAATGTTGTCTCATTCTACTGATCACATTAATCGCTCGATGTTGTTCTGTTATCGAATAGCTGAGTATGTCTGGGACCCGTTCTTCAGTGCAGCTTCACCATGCATTTCCACATCAGCACACCCACACTGGAATCCCAGTATCAGGCTCCATGTGCCATACACGTCACTCTTGGCCTTTCAGGTGTTCTCACTGAAAAGTCTGGCCCGGGGGGGGGGGGGTCTCTGTCGGAGGATCTGTACTTCTCTCTCCCTGCATGGCTCCAATGCCTCAGTCAATGGCCAATCAATTCAGTTTATCTTTTAAAGTTCAGAGGCAGGGACATATTTATCTCCAAGAGAAAGTTATCAATTTATTTGTCTGATCTACACTGATTTTCACTAGAATGTACATCGATATAACATTGTTCTATTCTATTGAACTCTCCCCAGGGTGAGTTATCCCATTTCCCATTGGGTGATGTGATTTTCTCTATATCTTATTCTAAGTGGGCCATCCTATTAATTATTATCAGTCTCATTCAGGAGTCCTGGAGAAACTTTACTGTCCAATAGTAATTGCATTCACACAATATTGTCTTTGTATATCAGAGACACCAGTATTTGAAATCAGTTTGGAGATAACTCCCATATCTCCCGTTCTCAAACACCCTGTTTTGAAAGATAAGAAATGGGATAAAGCCAAATCTTTAAAATGCAAATTGTCACCGTGCTGTCAGTGGAAAGGGTTAACTTCTCTGTTTGGAGGGGATTATAAGAGGGGATTATAAGAGACAAGATTTATAATCATCTAGATAGGAATAATATGATCAGGGATAGTCAGCATGGCTTTGTGAAGGGTAGGTCATGCCTCACAAACCTTATTGAGTTCTTTGAGAAGGTGACTGAACAGGTAGACGAGGGTAGAGCAGTTGATGTGGTGTATATGGATTTCAGCAAAGCGTTTGATAAGGTTCCCCACGGTAGGCTATTGCAAAAAATACGGAGGCTGGGGATTGAGGGTGATTTAGAGATGTGGATCAGAAATTGGCTAGCTGAAAGAAGACAGAGGGTGGTGGTTGATGGGAAATGTTCAGAATGGAGTACAGTCACAAGTGGAGTACCACAAGGATCTGTTCTGGGGCCGTTGCTGTTTGTCATTTTTATCAATGACCTAGAGGAAGGCGCAGAAGGGTGGGTGAGTAAATTTGCAGACGATACTAAAGTCGGTGGTGTTGTCGATAGTGTGGAAGGATGTAGCAGATTACAGAGGGATATAGATAAGCTGCAGAGCTGGGCCGAGAGGTGGCAAATGGAGTTTAATGTAGAGAAGTGTGAGGTGATTCACTTTGGAAGGAATAACAGGAATGCGGAATATTTGGCTAATGGTAAAGTTCTTGAAAGTGTGGATGAGCAGAGGGATCTAGGTGTCCATGTACATAGATCCCTGAAAGTTGCCACCCAGGTTGATAGGGTTGTGAAGAAGGCCTATGGAGTGTTGGCCTTTATTGGTAGAGGGATTGAGTTCCGGAGTCGGGAGGTCATGTTACAGCTGTACAGAACTCTGGTACGGCCGCATTTGGAGTATTGCGTACAGTTCTGGTCACCGCATTATAGGAAGGACGTGGAGGCTTTGGAGCGGGTGCAGAGGAGATTTACCAGGATGTTGCCTGGTATGGAGGGAAAATCTTATGAGGAAAGGCTGATGGACTTGAGGTTGTTTTCGTTGGAGAGAAGAAGGTTAAGAGGAGACTTAATAGAGGCATACAAAATGATCAGGGGGTTGGATAGGGTGGACAGTGAGAGCCTTCTCCCGCGGATGGATATGGCTGGCACGAGGGGACATAACTTTAAACTGAGGGGTAATAGATATAGGACAGAGGTCAGAGGTAGGTTCTTTACGCAAAGAGTAGTGAGGCCGTGGAATGCCCTACCTGCTACAGTAGTGAACTCGCCAACATTGAGGGCATTTAAAAGTTTATTGGATAAACATATGGATGATAATGGCATAGTGTAGGTTGGATGGCTTTTGTTTCGGTGCAACATCGTGGGCCGAAGGGCCTGTACTGCGCTGTATTGTTCTATGTTCTATGTTCTATGTTTGTTTGCAAAGGGATTGGTTGCAAACATTCCCAACTGTGCCCAATTGTGCTGACTTTATGTGACTTTCCTTTTCAGATCAATGAACCAAACGCTGTCTGTGCGGAGTCTGCACGTTCTCACCGTGTCTGCGTGGGTTTCCTCTGGGTGCTCCGATTTCCTCCCACAGTCCAAAGATGTGTGGGTTAGGCGGATTGGCCATGCTAAATTGCCCTTAGTGTCCAAAAAGATTAAGTGGGGGTTACTCGGTTATGGATTACGGGGATAGGGTAGAGACGTGGGCTTGAGTAGGGTGCTCTTTGTAAGGGCCGGTGCAGACTCGGTGGGCTGAATGGCCTCCTGCACGGTAGATTCTATAGTTTTTAGTCCAGTAATTATAAACATATATCTGTCTGGCAGCCTGCATTTAAATTTTCATGTTTCTGTGTCTAGAACAGGAAGCAGTGAGCAGGGATCTGTCACTCAGCCTGAATCAGCACCTTCAGGAGAATTGGGAGGGTGAATATTAGATACAGCAGAGTGAGAATGGAGGGAGAGTGTGTGGGATGGAGATTTACAGCTTTTGGGGAATTAGAGAGGAAAGAATGTTCCAGAGAAACTAGAATTGTCTGTTCTGAATCTCTATCCTGCACTGACAGTGATGTCTTTTGTAAATTGTTTTTCCAGGATATTAGAAGAGGAGGATATTAATATCGGTCAGAGATATATGTCTAGTTATAAGGTGCAGATTACAAATATTATTCATGGTTCTGTAATAAAGTATATTGATATTTCCAGTTGTGTAACATTGTACTGTAGCTACATTATATATTTGCATTCATCTCTTTCCTCAGGGGGTTGTTGATCTCTGGAATTCACTTCCAAAGGGACTAGAGGAGTCTGGGAGTCATTGAATATATTCAAGAATCAGTTGGACAGATTTCTGATTGACAATGGAGTTAAGGTTTATGGGGAACAGGCAGGAGGAGGGATTTCTTCACTCGAGGATGTGGTGTAGCTTTGGAATTCTCTACCCCAGAGGACTGTGGAGCTTCAGTCATCCAAGTATTTTCAAGACTGAGATTGATAGGTTTCTAAATATTGAGGATATCACGGGATGTGGGGGACAGTGTGGGAAAATGGTGCTGAGGTAAATCAGCCAATGATCTCATGAAATGGTTGAGGAGGTTCGATGGGCCTAATGGCTGACTGCAGCTCCTATTTGTTATGATCTCCCTATCCTGGAGAGGAAGCATGGATCTGTCAATCAGCCTGAATCAGCACCTTCAGGACAATTGGGAGGATGAATATTAGATACAGCAGAGTGAGAATGGAGGGAGAGTATGTGGGATGGAGACTTGCAGTTTTTGGGAATGAGAGGGGGAAAAATATTCCACAGAAACTAGAAATGTCTGTTCTGAATTTCTATCCTGTACTGACAGTGATGTCCTTTCCAAAATGTTTTTACAGGACAGTAGAAGAGGAGGAATTACAGACTGAAATCTCAAAACATCATGTCTAGATCTGACACAGTCTCTTGATTCCTTGGGACCCGAATACCATCCTTTGAATCCTGAAGAAATGTTTGACTGCTCTGTAGGCTTCAAAACATTTTAAACATTTATGCGACTTGAAAATCACCGAGACAACACACACCCTAGTGAGAGTGTTCCAGAGCACTGACTGCGGAAAGAGCTTTAACCAGTTACACAGACTGAAAAAACATCACACCATTCACAGCGGGGAGAGACTGTACACGTGTTCTGTATGTAGTTAAGGCTTCAACTGATTGTCCAACACGGAGAGATACAAGGAAACTCAAAGCATGGAGAAACCTTGGAAATGTGGGGACTGTGGGAAGGGATACAGGGCCCCATCAGAGCTGGAAGCTCATCGGCGCAGTCACACTGGGGAGAGGCCATTCATTTGCACTCAGTGTGGGAAGGGATTCAGTGATTCATCCCACCTGTTGAGGCACCATCAGGTTCACACTGTAGAGAAGCCGTTCACTTGCTCTCAGTGTGGGAAGGGATTCAATCGTTCATCCACCCTGCAGACACATCAGCGGGTTCACACTGGAGAGAAGCCATTCACCTGCTCAAGGTGTGGGAAGGGATTTAGACATTCATCCACCCTGCAGAAACATCAGCAAATTCACACTGGAGAGAGGCCATTCACCTGCTCTCAGTGTGGGAAAGGATTCACTCAATTATCCAGCCTGCGAATACACCAGCGAGTTCACACTGGGGAGAGGCCATTCATCTGCTCTCAGTGTGGGAAGGGATTCCCTCAGTTATCCCACCTGCGGGTACACCGCCGAGTTCACACTGGGGGGAGGCCATTCTCCTGCTCTCAGTGTGGAAAGGGATTCAGTGATTCATCCACCCTCCAGACACACCAGCGAGTTCACACTGGCGAGCGGCCATTTCTATGCTCAGTGTGTGGGAAAGGATTCACTCTTTCATCCATCCTGCTGACACACCATAGAGTTCACACCGGGGAGAGACCATTCCTCTGTCCTGAATGTGGGAAGGGATTCATGCATGAACGCAACCTGCGGAAACACCAGCGAATTCACATCATGGAGATGCCATTCGCCTGCTCTGAGTAGGAGAAGAGATTCACTGATCCATCCCACCTGCAGAGGCACTGGCAACTTCACACTGGGGAGAGGCCATTCACCTGCTCTCCATGTGGGAAGGGTTTCCGTGATTCATGGCGCCTGCTGAGACACCAACATGTTCACAAGTGATTACAGGGGTTGGATTCTGCTGTTATTGTTTCTGTTCTGAATTACATCCAGGGCTGCAATTTGTTCATTCTGACAGTTGGTCAATGGGGAGGGTCGGAGGGTTTCTTTCTGCTGGACTGGCCGGTCTCACAACTTTGCCTCCAGTGGGCTGATGCTCTTTGTCTTGTTGAGAAAACCTGGTTTCAGATTTCACCAAAGATCACAGAGTGAAGGGGTGTTTGGAAGTAGAAGGTATTTCATTCTCATTTCTGTTTGGGAACCCCTAAAATTATGCCACCTTGCCATGAAGATGGGATATGGTCGTTACATGGTTTATTTCTTTAACTTATTTAAGTGTTTTCGTCTGTGAGAAATAATCAGAGGATGAGGGGCAAGTTGTCTGAGGTGAACTGGGAAACTGATGGGAGACAGGGAATAGCTAATATTTACGGAATTATTACATATTTACATGGGGGCCAATTTTCTCAGTTGGCTGGACGACTGCTTCATGATGTGAAATGACACCAACGGTGCGGGTCAACTCCCATACCGGCTGAGGTCATCCATGAAAGCCCCGCCTTCTCAACATTGCCCCTCGCCTGCGGTGTGGTGATCCTCAGGTTAAATCACCACCAGTCAGCTCTCCATCTCCTAAATACATACATAGATACATCGAAAATAGAAGCAGGAGGAGGCGATTCAACCCTTCGAGCCTGCTCTCCCTTTCATTATGATCTGGGTGATCATCAAGCTCAATACCCTGACCCTGCCTTCTCCCCATATTCTTTTAGCTACAAGAGCTTTGACTAACTCTTTCATCAAATTACACAATGCTGTTGTCTCAACTAATTTGTGTGGTAGCGAATTCCACAGATTCTGGGTGAAGAAATTTCTCCTCACCTCAGTCCGAGAAGGTTTACCCCTTATCCTCAAACTATGACCCCTAGTTCTGGATTCCTCCACCATCAGGAACATTCTTTCCGAATCTACCCTGTCTAATCCTGTTGGAACTTTCTAAGTTTCTATGAGATCCCCTCTCACTCTTCTAAACGCCAATGAATATAATGCTAACCGACTTAGTCTCTCCCTCAATGTCAACTAAACGAAGGAGATTGTCATCGACATCAGGAAGCGTAGTGGAGAACATGCCCCTCTACATCAATGGGAACCAAGTAGAAAGGGTCGAGAGCTTTAAGTTTTTAGGTGTCCAGATCACCAACAACCTGTCCTGGGCCCCCCATGCCGACACTATAGTTAAGAAAGCCCACCAAAGACTCTACTTTCTTAGAAGACTGAGGAAATTTAGCATGTCAACTACGACTCTCACCAACTTTTACAGATGCACCATTGAAAGCATTCTTTCTGGTTGTATCGCAGCTTGGTATGGATCCTGCTTTGCCCAAGACCACAGCAAACTACAAAAGGTTGTGAATGTAACCAATCCATCATGCAAACCAGCCTACCATCCATTGACTCTGTCTATAATTCCCGCTGCCTCAGAAAGGCAGCCAGCATAATTACTCTATTCCACCTTCTTCCGTCAGGAAAAAGATACAAAAGTTTGAGGTCACGTACCAACCGACTCAAGAACAGCTTCTTCCCTACTACCATCAGACTTTTGAATGGACCCTGCCTTGTATTAAGTTGATCTTTTCTCTATACCCTAGCTATGACTGTAACATTACATTCTGCAGTCTCTCCTTCCTTCCCTATGTACGGTATGCGTTGTCTGTATAGCATGCAAGAAACAATACTTTTCACTGTATAGTATACATGTGACAATAAATCAAATCAAAATCCTCATATGAGAGTCCGTTCCCAGGATCCAGCCTGTTAAACCTTCGCTGCACTCCCTCCATAGCAAGAACATCCTTCCCCAGGTAAGGACAACAAAACTGCACACAATACTCCAGATGTGGCCTCACCAATGGCCTATACAACTGCAATAAAACATCTCTATTCCTATACTCCAATCCTCTCACTATGACACCCAACATACCATTTGCCTTCTTTACTGCCCGTTGAACCTGCACACTTACTTTCAGTGACTGATGCCTGAGGACACCAAGCTCTCGCTGTATCTCCACCTCTCTCAATTTACACCCATTCAAATCATAATCTGCCTTTCTACCTTTGCTACCAAAGTGGATAACCTAACATTTATCCAGGTTAGACTGCAGCTGCGATACATTTGCCCACTCACCCAGCCTGTCCAAATCACGCTGACGCATCTCTGCATCCTCACAGTTCACCCTCCCCGCCAACTGTGTCATCTGCAAATCTGGAGATAATACATTTACTTCCCTCGTCCAAATCATGAATACATAATGTGAACAGTTGGGGTCTGAGCACAGATCCCTGTGGCACCTCAGTAGTCACTGCCTGCCAATCAGAAAAAGACCCATTTAGTCCAACTTTTTGATTCCTGTCTGCTAGCCAGCTTTCTATCCATTGCAAGACACTACCCGCAATCCCAAATGCTTTAACTTTACACAGTAATCTGCTGTGGGAGACATTGTCGAAAGTCTAAATAAACCACATCCATTGGGTCTCCCTGGTCAAATCTACTAGTTACCTCACGGCGCTGAGGTCCCAGGTTCGATCCCAGCTCTGGATCACTGTCTGTGTGGAGTTTGCACATTCTCCCCGTGTTGGTGTGGGTTTTGCCCCCACTACCCAAAAGATGAGCAGGATAGGTGGATTGGCCATGCTAAATTGCCCCTGAATTGGAAAAAATGAATTGGGCACTCTAAATTTATTTATTTTTACAAAATCTACTGCTTACATCTCAAATAATTCTAGTGGATTTGTCAAACATGATTTCCCTTTCATAAATTCTTTGGCAATCTCGGTTTCTGCGGCTTGACCAGAAGTCGCAGCCGCATGATCTGACAGTATGGATGGCGGTTCATCCTGAGGTAGTTCCAGCACACACGGTACTGGCACATTGATGGGTGTCACTAACAACTGATCTGTGTTGTCTCTACACTCGCTCGGCTTCAGTTTGTACAATGGGGCACGGTGGCACAGTGGTTAGCGCTGCTACCTCACAGCACCGAGGTCCCGGGTTCGATCCCAGTTCCGGGTCACTGTCCGTGTGGACTTTGCACTTTTTCCCTGTGTCTGCCTGGATTTCACCCCCACAACCCAAAGATGTGCAGGGTAGGTGGATTGGCCACGTTAAATTGCCCCTTAATTGGAAAAAAAAGAATTGGGTACTCTAAATTTGTATTTTAAAAAATGTTCAGTTTGTACAGTATAGGAATCAGGGTCAGTTTCCATAAGACTAGGGATGGGCAATAAATACTGGCCCAACCAGCCCGCATCCCGTAAATGAATTAAAAAAAACATTGGAGCAGAATTAGGCCATTCGGCCCATCTAGTCTGGTCTGCCATTCAATCATGGCTGACATGTTTCTCATCCTTATTCTCCTGCCTTCTCCACATAACCCCTGATCCCTTTATGAATCAAGAACCTATGTGTCTTAAAGACACTCCGTGAATTGGCCTCCACAGCCTTCTGCGGCAATGTGTTCCACAGATTCACCACCCTCTGGCTGAAGAAATTCCTCATCTCAGTATTGAGAGATTTTCCCTTAAGTCTGAGGCTGCGGCCTCCGGTTCTAGTTTTTCCTACTGGGGGAAATATTCTCTCCGTGTCCACTCTATCCAGACCTCTCAGTATCCTGTAAGTTTCAATAAGATCCCCCCTCATCCTTCTAAATTCCAACAAGTACAGACCCAGAGTCCTCAACCGCTCCTCATACGTCAAGCTCTTAATTCCAGGGATCATTCTTGTGAACTCTTTCCCAGGCCAGCACATCCTTCTTTATGTACAGGGCCCAAAACTGCTCACATTACTCCAAATGGGGTCTGACCAGAGCCTTATACAGCCTCAGAAGTACATCCCTGCTCTTGTATTGTGTCCCTCACGACATGAATGCTAACATTACATTTGCCTTCCTAACTGGCAACTGAACCTGCACATTATCCTTAAGAGAATCGTGAACAAGGACTCCAAAGTCCCTTTGTGCTTCTGATTTCCTCAGCATTTCTCCGTTTAGAAAATAGTCTATGCCTCCATTCTTCCTGCCAAAGTGCATGACCTCATACTTTTCCACATTGTATTCCATCAGCCACTTCTTTGCCCACTCTCGTAGCCTGTTCAAGTCCTTCTGCAGCCCCCTGCTTCCTCAATACTAACTGTCCCTCTGCATAGCTTTGTATCATCTGCAAACTTAGCAACAGTGCCCTTAGTTCTTCTTCCAGATCATTAATGTATATTGTGAAAAGTTGTGGTCCCAGCACAAACCCCTGAGGCTCACCACTGGTCATCAGCTGCCATTCTGAAAAAGACCCCTTTATCCACTCTGCCTTCTGCCAGTCAGCCAATCCTCTTATCAATGCCAGTATTTGTCCTTTAACACCACGGGCTCTTAACTTATTTAACAGCCTCCTATACGCCATCTTGCCAAAGGCCTTCTGGAAATCTAAATAGATCTCGTCCACTGGTTCTCCATTGTTTAACTTCCTTGTTACATCATCAAAGAACTCTTAACAGATTTGTTAAACATGACTCCCCTTGACGAAGCTGTGCTGACTCAGCCCTATTTTATCATGTACTTCCAGATACTCCACAATCTCATCTTTAATAATGGACTCTTAAAATCTTATCAATGACCGAAGTCAGAAACCGGCCTATGATTTCCCGTCTTCTGCCTCCCTTCTTAAACAGCGGTGTTACATTGGCCATTTTCCAGTCCTTTGGGACCCTCCCTGCCTTTAGTGATTCCGGAAAGATCACCAGGAATGCCTCCACAATCTCTTCAGCTATCTCCTTTATAACCCTGGAGTGTAGTCCATCTGGTCCAGGTGATTTATCCACCTTCAGACCTTTCACTTTCCCCAGAACCTTCTCCTTCGTGATAGCCACTACACCTCTGCCCCTGATTCGCCTGAAGTTCTGGTATCCCACTGGTGTCTTCCACCTTGAAGACTCACACAAAGTAACTTCAGTTCCTCTGCCATTTCTTTGTTTCCTGTTACTATGTCTCCAACCTAATTTTCCAGTGGTCCAACGTCTATTCTTGCCTCGCTGCTCCCTTTTATATATTGTAAAAAAACTCTTGTTATCTTCTTTTATATTATTTGCTAGCTAACATTCATATTTCATCTTCTCCCACCCCCCCCCCCCCCCCCCCCCCCGCCCCCTTATTGTTTTTTCAGTTGTCCTCTACTCACTTTTAAAGGCATCCCAATCCTCTGGCTTCCCACTAACCCTCGCCAGCTTGTATGCTTTTCATTTGCTTTTATGCTATCCCTGACTTTCTTTGTCAGCCACGGTTGCCTCATCCTTCCCTTAGCATCTTTCCTCCTTCTTGGAATGAATTTCTGTTGTGCCTCCTAAATAACCCCAAAAACCCCTGCCATTGCTGTTCCACTGTTTTCCCTGCTAGGCTCCCCTTCCAATCAACTCTGGCCAGCTCCTCGCTCATGTCTTTGTAGTTACCTTTATTCAATTGTAATACCATTACATCTGATTCCAGCATCTTCCTCGCAAACTGCAGGGTAAATTTGTTCATATTTTGGTCACTGCCCCCTAAGGATTCCTTCACCTTATGTTCCCTAATCAGGTCTGTCTCATTACATAGCACCAAATCCAGAACTGCTTGTTCCCCAGTGGGCTCTACCACAAGCTGCTCCAAAAATTCCCTTTCTTGGGATCTGCTACCAACCTGACTGCAATATGCAGTCCACCTGCATATCAAAGTCACCCATGATTATTGTAATATGCCAATACGGTTACAGGAACCCACTTCTCGCTGGTGGTACCGCTGTGCACCAATACTTGCTGTCCTTGTCCAATCAAGCACCTTTTGGGATTACCTTCTCTTCAGGTTTGCGACTGCTGATTGTGTTCCACTGTCTCAGACGTCTCCAGGGGAAATGTTGATCAGATGTTGTTCTCAGCTTCCTCTTCAGTAGCAGTAAAACTGGGGGACTCTGAGTGGTTGTGTGTGTGGTGTTGCGCGAAGTAGCCAGGAAACTGTTTAGATGTTCTTTGAAGAGATAACAAATAGGTTATACCAAGGAGAGCCAATGGATGTTATCTATCTTGACTTCCAAAAGGCCTTTGATAAGGTGCCTCACGGAAGACTGCTGAGTAAAGTAAGGGCCCATGGTATTCGAGGCAAGGTACTAACATGGATTGACGATTGGCTGTCAGGCAGAAGGCAGAGAGTGGGATAAAAGGTTCTTTTTCGGAATGGCAACCGGTGACGAGTGGTGTCCCGCAGGGTTCAGTGTTGGGGCCACAGCTGTTCTCTTTTATATATTAACGATCTAGATGACGGGACTGGGGGCATTCTGGCTACGTTTGCCGATGATACAAAGATAGGTGGAGGGACAGGTAGTATGGAGGAGGTGGGGAGGTTGCAGAAAGATTTAGACAGTTTAGGAGAGTGGTCCAAGAAATGGCTGATGAAATTCAACGTGGGCAAGTGCGAGGTCTTGCACTTTGGAAAAAAGAATAGAGGCATGGACTATTTTCTAAACGGTGACAAAATTCATAATGCTGAAGTGCAAAGGGACTTGGGAGTCCTAGTCCAGGATTCTCTAAAGGTAAACTTGCAGGTTGAGTCCGTAATTAAGAAAGCAAATGCAATGTTGTCATTTATCTCAAGAGGCTTGGAATATAAAAGCAGGGATGTACTTCTGAAGCTTTATAAAGCATTAGTTAGGCCCCATTTAGAATACTGTGAGCAATTTTGGGCCCCACACCTCAGGAAGGACATACTGGCACTGGAGCGGGTCCAGCGGAGATTCACACGGATAATCCCAGGAATGGTAGGCCTAACATACGATGAACGTCTGAGGATCCTGGGATTATATTCATTGGAGTTTAGGAGGTTGAGGGGAGATCTAATAGAAACTTACAAGATAATGAATGGCTTAGATAGGGTGGACGTTGGGATGTTGTTTCCATTAGCAGGGGAGACTAGGACCCGGGGGCACAGCCTTAGAATAAAAGGGAGTCACTTTAGAACAGAGATGAGGAGAAATTTCTTCAGCCAGAGAGTGGTGGGTCTGTGGAATTCATTGCCACAGAGGGTGGTGGAGGCCGGGACGTTGAGTGTCTTTAAGACAGAAATCAAGATAAATTCTTGATTTCTCGAAGAATTAAGGGCTATGGAGAGAGAGCGGGTAAATGGAGTTGAAATCAGCCATGATTGAATGGTGGAGTGGACTCGATGGGCCAAATGGCCTTACTTCCGCTCCTATGTCTAATGGTCTTATGGTGCACAGAGAACACCTGACAAGAACCAGAATGAGCAGGTTCTTCCCGGAGGTGGAGGACAAATGTGAACTCTGCCAGGGGGGCTCGGCCAATCATGCCCACGTGTTCTGGGTTTGCACCAGACTTGTCGGGTTCAGGATAACCTTCAAAATAATCAAAAGAAGAGGCGGGGGTGTTTAGGGAATTGGGGTTTGGGGGTGTTTAGGGAGTTGGGGTTCGGGGGGGGGGGGTTTACTTCCAAGGTTGGGTTTTTGCAAACTATCTGCTCTGCACAAATTTGTTTATTCTGTATTGTATAAAACTTTTATAAAAACATTTTCATAAACATTCTCAACTTTGCCCCTCACCTCGGGCTGGATTCTCTGTTTTGGAGACGATGTCCCCATGCCGTCGGGAAAACTGTGGTCTTTTACCCCAGGAAAACTGGCGTCAAAAGGCCACAGATTCCCCGTTTTGCTGGGGGCGAGCAGGCAGTCGTCATAGAGCTTGCAGCTCTAGCTGCCGATATGGCCCCCAGCACTTCCGGGTCAGAGGATGTGCATGTGCACAGCAGCGTCCGCGCCGTGCTCCATGGCGAACTCAGACAGCGGGCCTGGACCGACAAAATTGTGCCCCGCATCAGCCGCCACGGACAGCCCACACACATTGCCCCCAACACTCCCCTGCCCGCCAATCGGCCCTTCCCCGACTGCAGCGACCCCGGACTGAGTCCAAAGCAGCCTCGCGAGGTTCCTGTACGGCTGGGACCATGAGAGTCCCGCGCCTTCGGGAATTTGGCCGGTCGGGGACAGAGTATCACGGGGTGGGCCTCAGGCGGTGGATTCTCGGTGCGGCGTACTCCACGAGTACAGCCATTATTGGGGGGGGGGGGTGTGGAGAATTTAAAAACCGGCGCCAGGCCCGATTTCGACACCAAAACTGATTCTCCGCCCCATCACCGAATGCGATTTTGGTGTCCGGGGGTGGGGGGGGGGGGGCAGTGGGGCAGAGAATCCGGCATCGGGGGCGCGGAGAATCCAATCCTTGGTGTGGTGACCCTCAGGTTAAGTCACCGCCAGTCAGCTCTCTCTCAAACTGGGAGAGAAACCTATGGTCTTCTGGGGCGACGGTGACTTTCATTTCAATCTAACTGCACACGTGGTGAGCTCAGCAGCCTGAACTCCTCGGGGGGCCTGTTTTAATTATTTGTTCTGCACAACCATCTGATAAATCCAATGCCAGGTGAAATCGGCTGACCTGCTGTTAATTCTGTCTCAACATCGAAAGCTTCAATTTTCTTTTCTTGCTTGAAAACAATTTAATCCATTTCTCTTCACCAGTATTCTTTTTATCTTATGTTCTGCACACTCAGGGCAAAAGAATGAAGCTGTAGCATGTGGGGTTGAATGCAGATAACGCAGGTTTATTGAAGAGATAATCATAATCTTACACTAATCTTTCTTGTCACAAGTAGGCTTACATTAACACTGCAATGAAGTTACTGTGAAAAGTCCAGAGTTGTCACATTCCGGCGCCTGTTTGGGTACACAGAGGGAGAATTCAGAATGTCCAAATTACCTAACAGCACATCTTTCTGGACTTGTGGGAGGAAACCAGACCACCCGGAGGAAACCCACACAGTCACAGGTAGAACGTGGAGACTCTGTAAACACACAGTGACCCAAGCCAGGAATCGAACTGGGACCCTGGAGCTGTGAAGCAACAGTGCTAACCACTGTACTACCGTGCCACCCGTAACTCGACAAAAGTTTGATCTAGAAGTTTGATAAAGCCCACGAAGCAGCCAATGACATTACAAACTATACATGTGACTAGATTTTTAAAGTGATCACGTAACAACACAACGATAACCCCAAATATATAACATTTATGACTTCATGTGGGTGATCAGTCTGTAGAAGCGTAACCCTCTGAGGCTCCTTCTTTGACAGTAATTTTTGTGGAATTCAGCCTCAGGAGTCTGGCTCCTTTTTTGACAGTAATTTCCTTTGGAACTCGGCCTCGGGAATCTTCAGTACTTGGCCAGCAAGGAAGACCTTCAGAACCTCTACTTTTATCCCCAAAGTGACCATTACCTCACGTCACTGTTGGACCTGTTGTAATATGACAATTGGTCAATTTGGTCACTAGATTAATTTAATTGGGTCTTCAATTACTGACACCACCTTCTCTCATTATCTCAATGAATGTAATAGAACTGTTTCATACTATCCCTTTATCTGATTCAAGCAATCCCTTATTTATACAGTTTCAAATGTTGAGGCTAATAAGAGCTTGAAGGTCTCTCTTGCCAGTACATTTATCTTCATTGCACATTCTTTACATACACAGCAATTAAGCTTTTATATTTTTACAGCAAATAAAATTCAGTCTTTCATTACAACTATTGATTCATTAATTGTAACTTGATTAAGGTTCATTACTTATTAAGTCATCTGTTACTGACTGGTAGGTAATTAATACAGTAATCATTGATTAATACTGTTGATTAATACAAGTTACATTAGTTAAAAAAAACTATTTTGTGGAAGGTAATACCTTTCTTTCTTATGAACCTTGATTGGATTGAACTTGAGCCAGACTTTAGCAACATATGATGTCCAAAAGCTTCACAAAATTATGGAACTATATTAGTTTAAACAATTTCCACGAGTTCAGCAAGTTTTGGAAACATTTTGGTTGATACAGTATTAATTTTAAAAATAAAGGTCCAGTCACATGTTGGATTTTATCATGGCTTCCTTGACCTTATTACATTTAACAATTGATTGTCATTGAAGAGTCATTGATTTTAAAAACAAAATATCATTTTTTAATATGTTCATGGGGCGTGAGCATCGTTGGTTGTGCCAGCATTCATTGCCCATCCCTAATTGCCCTTGAGGGGGCAGTTAAGAGTCATCCACATTGCTATGTGTCTGAAATCACATGCAGGTCAGACCAGGTAAGGACAGCAGATGTCCTTTCCTGAAGTACATTGGTGAACCAGATGGGTCTTTATGACAATCAACAATGGTTTCACGGTCATCATTAGACTTTTAATTCCAGATTTTTATTGAATTCAAATGTCATCATCTGCGGTGCGGGATTTGAACCTGGGTCCCCCAGAGCATTACTCTGGGTCTCTGGTTAAGTAATCAATTGACAATACCACTACGCCACCCCCTCCCCTAGAACTGAGGCATACCTACAGTTTCTGACATTACAACAGTGACTACATCTCAAAAGTACTTCAATGGCTGTAAAATGCTTTAGGAGAACCTGTGATCATGAAAGATGCGATAGAAATATAATTTATTTTTAGAATTAATCCCTAAACAAGGTGGCACAGTAGTTTGCACTGCTGCCTCACGGCGCCACGGACCCAGGTTCGATCCCGGGTGACTGTCAATGTGGAGTTTGCACATTCTCCCCGTGTATGCATGGGTCTCACCCCCACAACCCAACGATGTGCAGGGTAGGTGGTTTGGCCACGTTAAATTGAGCCTTAATGGGAATTTTAAAAAAAAAATTATAAACAAGTATTGGTCCCCAAACTGAGCCCACTCATGAAAATCATGAATAAAGACGGAGTCTTGATTTTGTGCAACAATCATGTCTTTCTCTCCATTTCAAATCCCCTGTGAAAATCCAAACACAGCATATTGTAAATCATTCGATTTAAAACAGAACGAGTTGTTGTGATTTGGGATTCGCTGCCTGATGAAGGTGCAGGAACTTTACAGATTCTGTAGGAACAGAAACTTGCCGGGCGATGGGACTATATAAAGAATCTGTAAAGTTCCCCTTTGAAAGTTACAGTTGAATTTACTTCCTGCACCTTTGTCAGGCAGAGAATCCCAAATAACGACAACTTGTTCTGTTTTAAATCTAATAATTTCACAATATGCTGTGCAGAGAGCACAGGAGGCCATTCTGCCCATTAGATTTAAAACAGAACGAGTTGTTGTGAGCTGGGATTCAAAATAAACTTGGAAATAAACTAGGAAAATAAACTTGCAGGGCGGTGGAATTAATTTGATAGTTAATCCAAAGAGCTAGCAAGGGAACAATGGGCAGAATGGCCTCCTGTGCTCTCTGAACCTCATTTACATTTGAAGAAAGTGGGAAATATCTGGAACCCACTTCCGTCGTGCGGGATAGAAGCAGAGATGACGGAATGTTTCCCAAAGGAAATTTGATGGGCACTTGAGGGACATAAAGCGACAAGGATACGGGGAGAGAACAGGGAAATGGTTTGACCTACATAGATCAACAAGTTGTGAATCTTTGAAATTCTCCACCCCAGAGGGCGGTGGAAGCTCAGTCATTGAGTGTGTTTAAAGCAGAGACTGACAGATATCTAAATACCAATAACACAAAGGGATATGGTGATAGTGTGCGTAAAAAGGCACTGAAGTGGATGATCAGCTATGATTGTATTGAATGGTGGAGCAGGCTCGATGGGCTGAATGGCCAAAGATAGGTAGGAAAGTAAATTGTGAAGAAGACATAAGGAGGTTAAAAAAGTATATTTGAAATGAATGGGATAACATCTGGCAAATGGGTAACAATGTGCGAAAATGTGAAATTGTTCATTTTGGCAGGAAGAAAAAGAAGCTTCTCATCGAAATAGCGAGAGTTTGCAAAGTTCCGAGACTCAGAGGGATCTGGATGTCCAAGAGCAGGAATCACAAAAGGAGAGTATACAGGTACAGCAAGTAATTAGGAAAGCTAATAGAATGTTATTGTTTGTGAGGGGAATTGAATACAAAAATAGGGAGGTTATGTTTCAGTTATACAGGGCATTGGTGAGACCACATCTGGAGCACTGTGTACAGTATTGCTCTCATTTAAGGAATGATGTTAATGTGTTGGAAGCAGTTCAGAGAAGGTTTACTGGATTCATACCTGGAATTGGAGGCTGGTCTTATGAGGAATGATTGGACAGGCTGGGCTTGTGTCCGATGGAGTTTAGGTGACTTGATTGAACGTATAAGATCCTGAGGGGCCTTGACAGGGTGGATGTGGAAAGGATGCTTCCTCTTGTGGGAGCATCTAGAAATTGGAGTCACTTTAAAAGTAATAACTTGTCCATTAAAGGCAGAGAATAACTTTTTTCTCTCCGAAGGTTTGGAGTCTTTGGAACTCTCTTCCACAAAGGGCAGTGGAAGCAGAGTCTGTGAATATTTTCAAGGCAGATCTGGATAGATTCCTGTTCATCAAGGGGGTGAAAGGTTATCGGATGGGGGTGGGGCAGCAGAAATAGGAACAGGAGTAGACCATTCGGCCCTTCGAGTCTGCCCCACCATTCAATCATGGCTGATCCAACATTTCTCTTGGCCACTTTCCTGCCCTTTCCCTGTAATGCTTGATTCTCTCGCTGATCAAGAATCTATCTCAGCCTTAAATATGGACAAGGACTCTGTCCCCACAGCTCTCAATTCCAAAGACTCACAACCCTCAGTGAAGAAATTTCTCCGTATCTCAGTCTTAATAGGCACCTCGTTATTCTGAGACGGGTCCCTCTGGTCCACAGCTGGAGCAGGACTTCCCGACTCTTATACTCCAATCCCCTTGGAATCAGGGCCAACATTCCATTAGCCTTCCTGATTACCTGCTGCACCTGTCTGCCAGCTTTCTGTGTTTCGTGCACAAGTTCCCCCAAGTCCCTTTGTGTTGCAGCTTTCTGCAGTTTTTCTCCATTTAAATAACACTGATCTTTTGTTCTCCCTTCCAAAATCAACTTCACATTTTCCCACATTATACTCCATTTTCCAACTTTTTGCTCACTTACTTAACCTATCAATATCTCATTGCAAACTGTGTGTATCCCCCTCACAACTTGTCTCTGTGGAGTTGAGGTTACAATCAGATCAGCCTGGAACTTATTGAATGGTGCAGCAGGCTCGAGGGGCCGAGTGGTCTACTCCTGCTCCTAAGCCGTATGCTATCGTGTTCGTCATAATATTTTTTTCTTTAAATTTAGAGTGCCCAATTCATTTTCTCCAATTAAGGGCCAACTTAGTGTGGCCAATCCACCTACCCTGCACATCTTTGGTTTGTGGGGGTGAAACCCACGCAAACACGGGGAGAATGTGCAAACTCCACACAGACAGTGACCCAGAGCCAGGATTGAACCTGGGACCTCAGCGCCGTGAGGTAACAGTGCTAACCAATGCACTACCGTGCTGCTCTGCATCCGTCATAATGGATTGTAGCATTTTCCTTCCTACTGATGTCAGGTTAATGGGTCTGTGGTTCCCTGTTTTCTCTCTCTCCTTAAATATTGGGGTTACATTTACCACCTTCCAATCTGCTGGAACCAATCCAGCATCTATAGAATTTAGTAAGATGATCACCAATGTATCCACTATCTCTACAGCCACCTCTTTCAACACTCTGGGATGTAGAGCAGCAGCTTTTGGGGATTTATTAATTTTTAATCCAATAAATTCTCCAGTACTACTTTTTCACGAATACTAATCTCTTTCAGTCCCTCCTGCTCACTACTCCCTTGGTTCTCTTGTGTAACAGCAGAATCCAAAAGCTGTAATCAGGTGTGAAGAATTACTGCACCACTTTCCTGTGGATTTGTGTTCCTGAAAGGAATGTGTATTTGTTGCAAATATGTAATAATTTCTTCAATGCGAGCAATTGTCTGCCTATTGTCCAACCTTTTATTGTAATTTCCCAACCTACCACAGACAACCTGTCCCTCATACCTCAACATTTCCTTCTTTGAGAAAGACCCAGAAAAATTAAACAAAGAAACATATAACCACCATATCCCATCTTCATGGCAACGTGGCATGCTTTGGGGGGTTGCAAACAGAAATAGGAATTAACTATATTTTAACTTCCCACACATTTTCACTCTGTAACCCTTGTGAAATTGGAAATCACGTAGTCGCAACAAAGCTCAAAGAGCATCAGCCCACTGGAGGAAAAGTTGTGAGATCAGCCATTCCAGCAGAAAGAAACCCCGATCATCCCAATTGACAGGATGAATAAATTGCAGTCCGAATGAAATGGAGAGTAGAAACAATAACAGCACAATCCAATCCCTGCAATCAATTGTGAACTTGTTGGTGACTCAGCAGATGGGATGGATCATTCAACGTCTCCCCTAATCAGAGCAGGTGAATGGCCTCTCGGAGTGTGAACTCGCTGATGTCTCTGCAGGGTGGATAAATGTCGGAATCCCTTCCCACAATGAGAGCAGGTGAACGGCCTCTTCCCAGTGTGAACTCGCTGGTGACGCTTCAAGTGGGATGAATCACTGAATCCCTTCCCACACTGAGAGCAGGCGAACGGCTTCTCCCCAGTGTGAGCTCGCTCATGTTTCCACAGGGTGGATGAATGACTGAATCCCTTCCCACACTGAGAACAGATGAACGGCCTCTCCCCTGTGTGAACCCGCTGGTGTATCTTCAGGCTGGATAACTGAGCGAATCCCTTCCCACACTGAGGGCAGGTGAACGGTCTCTCCCCAGTGTGAATTCGCTGGTGTGTCCGCAGGGTGGATAAATCTCGGAATTCTTTCCCACACTGAGAGCAGTTGAATGGCTTCTCCCCACTGTGAACCCGCTGGTGTGCCTGCAGGTGGGGTGACTGAGTGAATTCTTTCCCACACTGAGAGCAGGTGAATGGCCTCTCCCCTGTGTGAATTCGCTGATGTGACTTCAGGCTGAATAATGCAGTGAATCCCTTCCCACACTGAGAGCAGGTGAATGGCTTCTCCCCAGTGTGAACCCGTTGGTGTGACTTCAGGCTGAATAACGCAGTGAATTCCGTCCCACACTGAGAGCAGGTGAATGGACTCTCCCCAATGTGAATTCGCTGGTGTGTCTTCAGGTTGGATACCTGAGTGAATCCCTTCCCACACTGATCGCAGGTGAACGGCTTCTACCCAGTGTGAACCCGTTGGTGTGACTTCAGGCTGGATAACGCAGTGAATCCCTTCTCACACTGAGAGCAGGTGAACGGTCTCTCCCCAGTATGAATTCGCTGATGTGACTTCAGGGTGGATGAATGTCTGAATCCCTTCCCACACCGAGAGCAGATAAACGGCTTCTCCACAGTGTGAACTTTTGCATGTGACTTCAGGCTGGATAATTCAGTGAATCCCTTCCCACACACAGAGCAGGTAAATGGCCTCTCTCCAGTGTGACTGCGTCGATGCATCTCCAGCTTAGATCGGACTCTGAATCTCTTCCCACAGACTTCACATTTCCACAGTTTCTCCATGTTTTGGGTCTCGTCGTAACTCTCCAGATCAGATAATCAGTTGAAGCCTTGACTACACACACAACACGTGTACAGTCTCTCCCCGCTGTGAATGGTGTTATGTTTTTTCCGGCTGTGTAACTGGTTAAAGCTCTTTCCACAGTCAGTGCACTGGAACACTCTCACTCGGGTGTGTGTGTCTTGGTGCTTTTCCAGTCACAATGATGTTTAAAATCGTCTGTAGCGAACAGAACAGACAAACATTTCTCCTTCTCGATTCAAAGGCCGATGATATTCAGGCCCCGACGAACCGAGCGACTCTGGCAGATCAAGATGTGACTTTTGAGATTTCTGTCTGTAATTCCTCCTCTTCTAATATCCTGTAAAAACAATTTACAAAAGACATTATTGTCAGTAAAGGATAGAAACTCAGAACAGACAATTTTTATTTCTCTGTAACATTTTATCCTCTCTCACTCTGCAAAAGCTGTAAATCTCCATCCCACACACTCTCCCTCCATTCTCACACTGCTCCACAACGAGTGAAGAAATCCCTCCTCATCTCTGCTTTCTCTCCATTTTCCTGCCTGTTATCCATAACCCTCGACTCCCTCGTCATCAGAAATCTGTCTGGGTGGGAACCATGTGATGCGGTGCAGGAGTAGCTGCTTTTCCGCAGATTCTGATGCCACTCATCTAGAATCCGTAATTTATCCTGATTGCCCGACACTCATCTACCTGATCCTTGAATTAATATTTGTTCTCATGTCTCTGGAAGACATTGGGATTAGGTAAGGCAAGATTAAGAAATCCGTCGATAAAAGAGGGAAGGTTGATTCAGTGGAAATGGAGCTGCCTTTTCAACATGGCGGCCTGACCCTCAGGAGGTCTCTCGACCCCGCGCTCTCAGGGACTCTCTCGGAGGTCGACTGCCGACATTCTCCGTGTTATTGACCAGCGGCTGAGTGAGCTGATTCAATACCTCTCATTGAGCTCATGAGGCCGAGCTGCAAAACACCATGAAGAGGCTCATTGATCCCGGGGCTGCGAGGGAGACCGGGAAAGTGAAGGACGTAGGAGGGAATATGGTCTTGGAGCCGAAGGGTGAGAATGGGGAGTTTTGGGACTTCTATAGCAAGCTGTACGAGTCAGAACCCCCTGCCGGGGCGGGGGCGATGAGGCAGACCTTAGAGGGGTTGGAGTTCCTGAAGATGGAAGAGGAGCAGGTGGAGGCCCTGGGGGCCCCAATTGCACTGGTAGAAGCATC
Source organism: Scyliorhinus torazame (assembly GCF_047496885.1). Taxonomy (NCBI): domain Eukaryota; kingdom Metazoa; phylum Chordata; class Chondrichthyes; order Carcharhiniformes; family Scyliorhinidae; genus Scyliorhinus; species Scyliorhinus torazame. The sequence continues at coordinate 172,917,050 of NC_092711.1, forward strand.
CTTCACTTTCCCGGTCTCCCTTGCAGTCTCCTGCTTCCTCAACTGGTGCCCTAGCATCCTGCTCGCCTTCTCCCCCTACTCATACACCACCCTTCTTACCCTTCTCAACTGCCCCAGCGCCTTTCCCGTAGATAGAAGCCTAATGGATGGCTGTGTCTATTCGGAATCCTGGATATCCGTTATCCCTTCTTAGTTCCCAAATAACAGAGATCAAGTCTGTGCTTTTTGGCAAAGTTCAGTTGAACTTTGTCAGCTTGTGCCACTGGTAAACTTTGTTTGTCAACACAAGGTTAGGTCAGATTGATTGTCTTTAGCAAATACAGTAGTTGAGTTTTCATTCAATTACAAATTGTGATAATTCTTCAAATTATAATACACAGTATAAAATGACTGAGTGATTTAAAAAAAAGAAAGATGGCGATTTAGCAAAAGCAAGTAAAGGAAATAGGTTTCAGAAAGTGATAGATAGAGGGACTGGAGGTGATGCAACTGGGCAAGGTCCCTGGTCTGGAGGGGTACCTGGTGAAATTTTATAAGAAATTCTCTGAGGTATTGGGGCCAGGGGTGGTAAGGGATTTTAACGAGGCAAGGGAGCTGGGAGTGCTCTCCCAACGTTGTTGCAGGCTTCGATCGCCCTCATTTTGAACCAGGAAAAGGACCTTGAACAATGAAATGAAATGAAAATTGCTTATTGTCACAAGTAGGCTTCAAATTAAGTTACTGTGAAAAGCCCCTAGTCGCCACATTCCGGCACCTGTTCGGGGAGGCTGGAACGGCAATGCGAGTCATACAGACCGATTTCCCTGCTAAATGTAGATGCCAAACTATTGGCTAAGATCTTGGCCTCGAGAATAGAGGATTGTGTCCCAGGGGTGATAGGGGATAACTAGAGGGGTTTGTGAAGGGGAGGCATCTGGCGGCCAACATCAGGAGGCTACTCAATGTGATCACGATACCTCCAGAGGGACGAGAGATAGAGGTGGTGGTCGCCATGGATGCAGAGGTCTTTGATCGAGTGGAGTGGGACTATTTGTGGGAGGTCCTGGGGCGGTTTGGATTTGGACAGTGTTTTGTGGACTGGGTCCGGTTGTTATACCATGCACCGGTGTCGTGTGTACCGACAAACCAATTGAGTTCAGATTATTTCAGGTTGCACGGGGGGACGAGGCAGGGGTGCCCGCTCTCCCTACTGCTGTTTGCCCTGGCTATAGAACCATTTGCGATGGCACTGAGGGCGTCAGGGGATATTGGGATGGTGGACAGTATGAAAGAGACCATTCGTTTAGCCAGACAAATAAATGTGTCAAGCTGAGGGAGCAAACGGTGTAAATGTGTTAGAGAGAGACCTGGGCCAACCTTTCCGGAGTCTGCACCCTCCCTGTAATTACTTCCTTTTCCTTCAGTTGCTGCAAGTGACCAATTGAAGGTGAGAATGAGAAAATAAAGTGTTTTACTCACAGATGTTGGAGACAGGAGAGCATTTTAGTCTGTGTGAGCTCAGTCTCCATTCACACAAACGCGCGCTGATTGGCTGGAGAACAAAAGTCCTTCCGGTTCTAATTCTTCCCATTGGTCAATACCTCAGCAGGAAGGTCAGGGGTGGGCCTTCTGTCGCACATGCACAGCCTCTCCTCTTTCTTGGACATGCGCAGTCCCGTGCAGGGGGAGGGGAAATCATCCAGAGGCTTCTCGCTCTCGCCGCAGCTGTCAGCCGGAGCCGTCAGGCGGTTGCCTGGAAACCTTGCCTCGAGGAGGGGGAACAATGAGTGGGGAGGAGCTGCAGTGTCCGCGCGCCGGACCTGCGCACTGGAACCGTGAGACATCTCCGCGGATTCCTTTGCGTGCGCCGGAAGAGTTGGTGATCCCCTATCCAATCAGCTCCCCCGTTGTCTGAAGGCAGAAGCTGGACACTGAGCAAAACTGGGACCTCACAGACGAAAAACGTCCTCCTGTCTCCAACATCTGTGAGTAAAACACTTTCTTTTCTCCTCCTTTCTATTCCTTTTCTCATTCTGACCTTCAATTGGTGACTTGCAGCAACTGAAGGGAAAGGAAGTGAATCCAGGGAGGGTGCAGACTCTGCAAAGCTTGGCCCAGGTCTCTCTCTCTTAAAGACATTGACATCCTTTGTTCCCTCAGCTTGACACATTTATTTGTCTGGCTAAAAGGATGGTCTCTTTCCCAATGTTCACAATTAAAGGACTGGTTTCTCCAGGCAATGGCTGACATTTAAGGGGACAGTAAATTAATATCAGACAGAGACATGTCTCCTGTTGTTATATGGTAGAGATTAGATATATTATTTATAGTTATGTAATAACGTACATTTATTATTATTTCTAGCCTTGTAATATTGTACTGTAGTTATGTAATATATTTCCGGTTATTAGTCCACGGGGACCAGTGGGGTGTGGGAGTCATTGAATATATTCACGGATGAGTTGGACAGATTTTTAATAAATTGTTATGTTTTAATTCGTTTTGAAACAATGATTGCAACAGAGTAACAGAAAAAATTGTGGGAAATGGGCACAGAGCAGAACAAGAGATATTGCCAACATAAATCCAAGCAACACATTGCAGAATTAATTTGGAACAAGATATTTGAGGGATGACATGCCAGATCAATTGAACAACCAGTTAACAGTTTAAAGTAGTGAGTGGGGAAAGAACGTAAGATTATATCACAATTCATAGATTATTATAGAATTTACAGTGCAGAAGGAGGCCATTCGGCCCATCGAGTCTGCACCGGCTCTTGGAAAGAGCACCCTACCCAAGGTCAACACCTTCACCCTATCCCCCAAACCCAGTAACCCCACCCAACACTAAGGGCAATTTTGGACACTAAGGGCAATTTATCATGGCCAATCCACCTAACCTGCACATCTTTGGACTGTGGGAGGAAACCGGAGCACCCGGAGTAAACCCACGCACACGCGGAGGATGTGCAGACTCCGCACAGACAGTGACCCAAGCCGGAATCGAACCTGGGACCCTGGAGCTGTGAAGCAATTGTGCTAACCACAATGCTACCGTGCTGCCCGACCAATCCACTTAGCCTGCACATCTTTGGGTTGTGGGGGCGAAACCCACTCAAACACGGGGAGAATGCGCAACCTCCACACGGACAGCGACCCAGAGCCGGGATCGAACCCGGGACCTCAGCGCCGCGAGGCTGCAGTGCTAATTCAGTTTGTAAACCCAAAAATATTACAAACAGACTAACAGCATAATCAAATTAATATGGTACGAAGTCTTACAACACCAGGTTAAAGTCCAACAGGTTTGTTTCGATGTCATTAGCTTTCGGAGCGCTGCTCCTTCCTCAGGTGAATGAAGAGGTCTGTTCCAGAAACATATATATAGACAAATTCAAAGATGCCAAACAATGCTTGGAATGTGACCATTAGCAGGTGATTAAATCTTTACAGATCTTTACAAATTAATATGAATCACACAACATAGATGACATAGAACTCCTATAGTGCAGAAGGTCATTTGCCCCTTCAAGTCTGCAGTGAGCCTCAGAAAGAGCATTTCACTTTAGACCACGCCCCATCCTATCTTCGTAACCCGGTGCATTGATCATGGTCAACCCACCTAACCTACACATCTTGGACACTAAGGGGCAAATTAGCGTGATCAATCCACTTTCACTGCACATCTTTGGACTGTGGGAGGAAACCAGAGCACCCGGAGGAAACACACATAGAGACGAGGCGAATATGCAAACTCCACACAGACAGCCCCCCAAGACTGGAATTAAACCTGGGTCCCAGGCGCTGAGGTAGCAGTACTAACCACTGTGCCCTACTCTGGGCCTAAGTTAAATTGAATTCACTCATGGAAAGCCCAGGAGGAACAAGTAAGTCAAATTGGAGCCTATGTATTTGAGATAGATTAACTGCCGCCATTAGTTAGGCGACAGAGAGAACAAAAGAACAGATTTTCACGCCACAATCGGGCGTGCTCCATTACCCCCTCCTCCAACTCACTTTACACCACAGGCACCAAAGTCTCCTCAAACTGCTCCTTTCACGGATAAAAGCCCCGTCTGTACCAGAGTAGGATAAAGTCAACAACACATAAACCCTCCCATAATAAGAAAAATACAAAAGAATCACAACCACAATAGATCCAAGGGGACATTCCTCAATAAGACTGAGGACCCGGAGGATTAACCCCACGGCCAGACTGTCGTTACCCTCAGGATACCTTCTCCAAAATGAGAAGAAAAGAAGGGCCAACAAGGGAATGGGGATCGAATGTCCCTCCCGCATTTTAGACCCACCTGTGAAGACCTGCATCCACCATCCACCCTTCAACAATGGTGCCACTCGGTTTTGCCATGATTAACGCTTGGATAATAGAAGACAACGGATAATAAGCACACGGCACATCTACCATAACTGAGATAAGATAATCCGAGTCCCTGCAACACTTGAGGAGAAGATATTCAATTGCGCTCACAGAATAACAACTCCCTTCAACAGGATAAAAGATAACAAGTTCAGACAACGAAACAGTGATAAGGAAAGAGTCCAGATTAGAGCCTGAGTTAGTCTGAGCTGCAAACCATCCCTCCAAATCCTTGCGCTTCATGGATTTAATGAAGGCAAAGGCAGTAGTCGGATTATCGAAAGTCTTGACGGTGTTGTCGGACACAATTTTCAGGGTCGCTGGTAAAGCGACATAATTCACTCCCGCAGCCTTGAGTTCCCTTCAAACTTCATCGAAGCCTCGATGCTTCGTTTGCGTTGCTGTTGAAAAATCCTGGAAGAAGGAAAATCCTCATTCCTTATGGAGCCAGGTCCCACCTCATCTTACCCGTTTCCAGGACCTACTGCTGTCTTTCAAGTTGTGGAAGTGAATGATTACAGGCCTGGGATGAAAACTGTCCCTCAGCCTCAAAGACAGGATCCGATGCCCTTTCTAATTTGAAACACCCAGACTTCACATCCAGCTTGAGAAAACGTGGCAGCCGGTCCTCGAAGAACCTAACGGGAGCCTCACCCTCCACACCTTCTGGCAGGCTGACGACTCGGATGTTCTTTCTCTGACCCTCGGTTCTCCAAGTCCTCCAGGCTTCTCCCACGCCACTCAGCTGGTTCTCCAAGGATTTAATTCTTGCCTCCGCCGAGGAGGCATCTCGCTCAATGTTCAGGATTCTCTCTTCCGGATCTTCGAGCCTCTTCATGGTGTTGTTCAGCTTGGCCTCCTGAGCTGACAGATATTGAGTCAGCACACCCAGCCTCTGGTCAAGAACACGGAGAATGTCGCTGACATAGATCGGCCAATGATCCCACAGAATAAATGAGCAGGTTCGATGGGCCAAATGGCCAACTGCAGCTCCTATTTATTGTGATCTCTGTGCCCAGGACAGGAAGCAGTGAGCATGGATCTGTCAATCAGCCTGAATGAGCACCTTCAGGAGAATTGGGAGGGTGAATATTAGATACAGCAGAGTGAGAATGGAGGGAGAGTGTGTGGGATGGAGATTTTGGGGAATGAGAGAGGAAAGAATGTTATCTAGGAACTAGAATTGTCTGTTCTGAATTTCTATCCAGTATTGACAGTGATGTCTTTTGTAAATTGTTTTTACAGGATATTAGAAGAGGAGGAATTACAGACAGAAATCTCAAACTTCATGTCTCAATCTGGCTGAGCCTCTTAATTCCTTGGAACTGGATATCACCGGACTTTGAATCTCGAAGGAGAAATGTTTGCTCAATCTGTCGGCTTCAAAAGATTTTAACCATCAGTGTGACTGGAAAAGCACCGAGAGACACACAACCGAGTGAGAGTGTTCCAGAGCACGGACTGTGGAAAGAGCTTTAACCAGTTACACAGCCTGAAAAGACATCACACCATTCACAGTGGGGAGAGACTGTACACGTGTTCTGTGTGTGGACGAGGCTTCAACTGATTGTCAAACCTGGAGAGACACCAGGACACCCAAAACATGGGGAAACCGTGGAAATGTGGGCACTGTGGGAAGGGATTTAGTGCTCCATCTCAGCTGGAAGCTCATCGACGCAGTCACACTGGGGAGAGGCCGTTCACCTGCTCTGTGTGTAGGAAGGGATTCATTCAGTTATCCGCCCTGAAGTCACACCAGCGAGTTCACACCGGGGAGAAGCCGTTCACCTGCTCTCAGTGTGAGAAGGGATTCACTACTTCATCTAACCTGCTGACACACCAGCGAGTGCACACTAGGGAGAGGCCGTTCACCTGCTCTCAGTGTGAGAAGGGATTCATTGCTTTATCAAACCTGCTGACACACCAGCGAGTGCACACTGGGGAGAGGCCATTCACCTGCTCTCAGTGTGAGAAGGGATTCACCACTTCATCGAACCTGCTGACACACCAGCGAGTGCACACTGGGGAGAGGCCGTTCACCTGCTCTCAGTGTGAGAAGGGATTCATTGCTTTATCGAACCTGCGGATACATCAGCGAGTTCACACTGGGGAGAGGCCGTTCACCTGCTTTCAGTGTGAGAAGGGATTCACTCGGTTATCCAGCATGCAGATACACCAGCGAATTCACACTGGGGTGAGGCCGTTCATCTGCTCTCAGTGTGAGAAGGGATTCACTCGGTTATCCCACCTGCAGAGACACCAGCGAGTTCACACTGGGGAGAAGGTATTCAGATATCCATACACCCTGCGGGAACACTAGCAAGTTCACACCTGGAAGAAGCCATTCACCTGCTCTGAGCAGGGGAGACATTCAATGATCCGGAGACACTAGCGAGTTAATTCTGGGAAGAGACCATTCATCTCTCAATGTGGGGAGGGGTTTTGTGATTTGTGACTCCAACAAGTTCACAATAAATTACAGATGTTGGCTCTGTTGTGATTGTTTCTGCTCTCACTGACATCCAGGACTGCATTTTGTTCATTCTGACATCTGGTGAATGGTGATGATTGGAGGGTTTCTTTCTGCTGGACTGGCCGGTCTAACACCTCTGCCTCCGGTGGGCTGACCATTTTTGAGCCTCGTTGCGATTACCTGGTTCCAAGTTTGACGAGGAGCACAGAATGAAAAGGTGTTTGCACGTTGATAGATATTTAGTTCCCAAAGCAGCCACGTTGCCATGAAGATGGGCTATGGTGGTTACAGGGTTCTTTTGTCTAATTTATCTGTGTGTTTCTCGCAGAAGGAAACTGTCATGGTATGAGGGGCAAGTTGTCTGTGGTAGATTGGGAAATTACAATAAACAAATCACTGAAAGTGGCAACGCAGGTGGATAAGGAGCTAAGAAGGCAGGCGACATGGTTGTCTTCATTGGTCGGGGCATTGAGTTTAAAAATTGGCAAGTCATGCTGCAGCTGTACAGAACCTTAGTTAGGCCACACGTGGAATATTGCCTACAATTCTGGTCACCACATTACCTAAAGGATGTGGAGGCTTTGGAGAGAGTACAGAGGAGTTTTACCAGGATGTTGCCCGGCATGGAGGGTATTAGCTGTGAGGAGAGGTTAGATAAAGTCAGATTGTTTTCACTAGAGCAACGGAGGTTGAGGGACGACCTGATAAAAGTTTACAAAACTGAGTGGCATGGACAGAGTGGATAGTCAGAAGCTTTTTCCCAGTTTGTAAAAGTCAATTACCAGGTGACATAGGTTTAAGGTGCGAGGGGCAAAGTTTAGCCAAGATGTACGAGGGACGTTTTTTACACAGAGGGTGGTGAGTGCCTGGAACTCGCTGCCGGAGGAGGTGGTGGAAGCAGGTACGATAGTGACGTTTAAGAGGCATCTTGACGAATACATGAATAGGATAGGAATAGACGGATACAGACCCTGGAAGCACAGAAGGTTTTAGTTTAGACAGACATCATGATCCGAGCAGGCTTGGTGGGCCGAAGGGCCTGTTCCTGTGCTGTACTGTCCTTTGTTCTTTGTTGTTCTTTGAATGCCGATAGACAATAGACAGGCAACCACTCGCATTTTATTTACATAAAATATAGATACCTTTTAAGAAGCAAAAATTAAACAGCAAAATGAAGCTATCGTGACGAACAAGAAATGTTAAAGATTCCATTAGATCAATGGAGGAGATAATATAGTAGCGAGCCTGAGGATTGGGAACTTGTTTTAGAATTCAGCAAAGGATCAAGAAACTGATGAAGAGAAAATAGAATATGAGAGCAAACTGGGGAGAACTGGAAAAGCTTCGAAAGGAATGTGAAAAGGAAAAGATTAGCAAAGACCAATGTGGGTCCATTCCAGGCAGAGACAGGAGAGTTTATAATGGGGAATAAGGAAATGGCAGAGAAACTAAACAATGTGTGTCTGTCTTCACAGAGAAAGATACAGAAATTGTCTGAAAAATATCAGAGAACCAAGGGACTAGTGAGCAGGAGGAACTGAAAGAGATTAGTATTAGTGAAAAAGCAGTACTGGAGAAATTAATGTGGTTGAAAGTTAATAAATCCCCAAAAGCTGATGCTCTACATCCCAGAGTGTTGAAAGAGGCGGCTGTGGAGATAGTGGATACATTGGTGATCACCTTTCACAATTCTATAGATTCTGGAATGGTTCCTGCAGATTGGAAGGTGGTAAATGTAACCCCAATATTTAAGGAGGGAGAGAGAAAACGGGGAACCACAAACCCATTAGCCTGACATCAGTAGGAGGGAAAATGCTACAATCGATTATAAAGGATGTAATAACATACGAATTAGGAGCAGGAGTAGGCCACTCGGCCCCTCGAGCCAGCTCCACCATTCAATAAGTTCCCAGCTGATCTGTTTGAAACCTCAACTCCACAGAGGCCCCTTAGAAAATACGTCTGAGGAAATAGTAAGAATATTCTTTATTATTATAATCTTTATTATTGTCACAAGTAAGCTTACATTAACACTGCAATGAAGTTACTGTGAAAATCCGCTAGTCGCCACACTCCAGCACCTGTTCGTGTACACAGAGGGAGAATTCAGAATGTCCAATTCACCTAACAAGCACGTCTTTTGGGACATGTGGGAGGCACCCGGAGGAAACCTACGCAGTTTTGGGGAGGACGTGCAGACTCCGCACAGGCAGTGACCCAAGCCGGGAATTGAACCCGGGTCCCTGGAGCTGTGAAGCAACAGAGCTAACCACTGTGCCTTCATGCTGCTGTGTCAGTTATGGGGAACAAGGAAATGGCCGAGGAGTTAAACAGACATTATGCATCAAGATACTTCGAATATCCCATTAATATTAAAGAATACGGAGGGAGCAATTAAGTACCATCACTGGAGAAGTCGTATTGGACAAACTAATGGGGATAAGATAAGTCCCCTGGATGGCTGCATCCTCGGATCCTAAAAGAAATGGCTGCAGGGATAGTGGATGCATTGATTGTAATTTTTTAAAAATCCTTGGATTCTGGAGCAGTACCAGAGAACTGGAAAACTGCCAATGTGACAACCCCCCGATTCAGAATGGGAGGGAGGCATAAAATGAGACACTATCGGACGATTAGCCTGACATTTATTATTTATTTGTTTTTGTTTTTTTTAGCTTAACGTTTATTATTGAAAAAATGTTGGAATAAATGAGGAAGTAATAGCAGCACATTCAGAAAATCTGAAGATATTAAGGCTGAGAGATTTTTAAAAAAATGTAAATTTAGAGTTCCCAAATTTTTTCCAATTAAGGGGCAATTTAGCGTGGCCAATCCACCTACCCTGCACATCTTTTGGGTTGTGGGGGCGAAACCCACGCAAACACGGGGAGAATGTGCAAACTCCACACGGACAGTGACCCAGAGCCGGGATCGAACCTGGGACCTCGGCGGCGTGAGGCAGAGAAAATCCCTCTCAGAGAAAAAAGTTCTCCTCTGCCTTAAATGGGCAAGTTATTACTTTTGAAGTGACTCCAATTTCTAGATTCTCCCACAAGAGGAAACATCCTTTCCACATCCACCCTGTCAAGGCCCCTCAGGATCTTTCACGGTTCAATCAAGTCACCGAAACTCCATCGGATACAAGCCCAGCCTGTCCAATCATTCCTCATAAGACCAGCCTCCAATTCCAGCTATGAGTCCAGTAAACCTTCTCTGAACTGCTTCCAACACATTTACATCATTCCTTAAACGAGAGCAATACTGTACACAGTGCTCCAGATGTGGTCTCACCAATGTCCTGTATAACTGAAGCATAACCTCCCTACTTTTGTATTAAATTCCCCTCACAATAAACAATAACATTCCATTAACTTTCCTAATTACTTGCTGTACCTGTATACTCGCCTTTTGTGATTCATGCTCTTGGACACCCAGATCCCTCTGAATCTCAGAGCTCTGCAGTCTCTCACCATTTAGATAATAAGCTTTTATATTCTTCTGGCCAACATGGACAATCACACCTTTTCCCACGTTCTCCAATTGACAGATCTTATTCCACTCATTTAACATCTACCTTTGTAGCCTCAATATGTCCTCTTCACAATTTACTTTCCTACCTATCTTTGTATCATTGGAACATAGGAGCAGGAGTTGGCCATTCAGCCCGTCGAGCCTGTTTCATCATTCAATACGATCATGGCTGATCATCCACTTCAATGTCTTTTCCCCCACACTATCCCCATATCCATTTGTGTTATTGGTATTTAGAAATCTGTCTCTGCTTTAAACACACACAGTGACTGAGCTCCCACAGCCCTCTGGGGTAGAGAATTCCAAAGATTTACAACTTGTAGATCTCTGTAGATCAAACCATTGCCCCATTCTATCCCCATATCCCTGTCAGTTTATTTCCCTCAAAAGCCCATCCAATTTCCCTTTGGAAACATTCCAACATCTCTACTTCTACCCGCATCATAGGAAGTGGCTTCCAGGTATTTCCCACTTTCTTCAAATGCAAATGAGTCTCAGAGAGCACAGAAAGAGGCCATTCTGTCCATTGTTCCCATGCTAGCTCTTTGAATGAGTTATCTAATTAGTCCCATCGCCCGGTGAGTTTATTTTTCTACAGAATCTGTCCAGTTCCCTTGTTAAAGTTACAGTTGAATTTACTTCCTGCACCTTTGTCAGGCAGTGAAGCCCAACAACTCGTTCTGTTTTAAATCGAATAATTTTACGATATGCTGCTTGGATTTTCACGGGGGATTTGAAATGGAGAGAAAGACATGGTTGTTACACAAAATCAAGACTCAGTCTTTATGAGTGATCTTCATGAATGGGCAGAGTGTGAAATACCCAGGTTTGCGGTGCCAAGGTGCCAGTCTGGCAGTGTCAAGGTGCACACGTTCCAGGGGCTGGGCTGGGGAGCCACCCTGCCCTATCCCTGACCACTCAGGGGCCTCCATTGGCCCGGGAACCCCTCAGGTACCGTGATGCCTGGCCCATGTCTGTGTGGGCCAATACTAATCGGCGTCCATGTGACCGATGGGGACTCGGACTCTCCTGCGATCTAACTGGCGCACTTGGATTCGCGCCTTGCGCATCGTGGCCATGAGATTGTGCCCTGATTCTCATTTGCTGTAAAAATGTCAAAGGTTAATTGCTGTGTATGTAAAGAACGTGCAATGAAGATAAATGTACTGGCAAGAGAGACCTTCAAGTTCTGATTAGCCACAACATTTGAAACTGTATGAATAAGGGATTGTATAGAATCGGATAAAGGGTTAGTATGAAACAGTTCTATTGTACTCCTGTCTAAGATAATGAGAGAAGGTAGAGTCAGTAATTAGGAACCAATTAAATTAATCCAGTGACCAAATTGACCAATTATGTTACAACAGGCCCAACTCTGACGTGAGGTAATGGTCACTTTGGGGATAAAAGTAGAGGTTCTGAAGGTCTTCCTTGCTGGCCAAGTAATGAAGACTCCCGAGGCCGAGTTCCAAGGAAATTACTGTCAAAGAAGGAGCCAGAGAGGGTTACGCTTCTACAGACTGACCACCCACATGAAGTTGTAAAAGTCAATGTCTTTTGTTCAGTAAACCTTATTTATTTAATAAACCTATTTTTAAATCTACTATCCAGAGAATTCTGCCTTTGTCTTAATTGGTTAATTTATTAAATGGTAGGTTGGGTGGTGTGGCTGAAAACAATTAATTTCCAGAAAACAAGATCAGATAACCGAAATCTTCAATTTAAAAACTTGCATTTCTATAGCGCCTTTCACAACCACAGGATATCCCAACGTGCTTTCCAGTCAATTAACTATTTTTGAAGTGTCACTGCTGTAATGTAGGAAAAGCAGCAGCCAATTTACACACAAGATCCCACACACAGCAATGTGATAATGAGCAGATGATGTGTTTTTGGTGATGTTGATTGAGGGATAAATATTGACCAGGACACCGGGGATAACTCCCCTGCTCTTCTTCAAAATAGTGGCTGTGGGAACTTTTACACCCACCTGAGAGGGGCAGACAGGGCCTCAGTTTCACATCTTATTTGAAAGAAGGCTGTTCTGACAGTGCAGCACTCCCTCAGTGCTGGGACGAGGAATGTTGGATGTGATTTTTGTCTTCAGGTGCCTGGACTGGGATTTGATCCCACAACCTTCTGACCTAGACTTAGTGTCAGCCATGGCTCAGTGGGCAGCTCTATCGACAATTCAAAGTTAGAAAGGGAAAGTTACCCTTTAAACGCCCACCCTTTGCTTCCAGTGCCCAAATATAATAATAAAAACCCCAGTATAAATAACATATTTGACTGACAAATGTTGAAGTGTTGATTTAGAGACACAAGTTTTAACTTCCAATTTGAGCCTCTGGCACCTTTCTGTCTCTATTGCTCGTGTCAATGACAGGCAGGAGCTGAGGACTGAATTTAGCTGAGAATAACGGGACCTGCACCCCAGTTGAGAAACTGCCAAGGATGTCGCACTAATGGAGGACTGACTGGGAAATGGGCCTCCAACCAATTGTTATATTGATCACTCAGAGCTAAAGAGAAACCCGTCTCTTTAAATACATATACAGGGAAGAGGCTGCAATGAAATCTGTCCCTTTTAACCTGCACAAAAGCAGGAGGCTCAGATTCACAGACTGCAGGAGGAGTCCATTCAGCCCATTGTGTTCCTGCTATCTCTTTGAAAGGACTCTCTGATTTATTCAACTGCTCTGCCCTTTCCCCACATCCCTGTAAATTCTTCCCTTTCAAGTCTTTACTCTTTGGTAATATACAATTGAATCTGATTTCAGACAGATCAGAACAACTCACTGTGTCAAAAAATAAAATAAAATCTCATCTCCCCTCTGGCTCCTTAGCCAATTACCTCAGAGAGACTCACTTTCTGTTAAAGAGCCTGTCAACCCATGAAACAAAACATGGTTAAAAGACAACCAGAGTAAAAGATATTCACAATATTCTGGACCCAAATAGTTTCTCTTTAATTCATCTGGAGCTTGTTCCCTGCCCTCTTTGTGGAACACCTCCGCTCAGTCCACAAGCATGACCCTGACCTTCCGCTCGCTGCCATTAGAATTCGCCACCTTGCTCTCAGGCTCACATTTCTGTCCTCGGCCTGCTGCAATGTTCCGGAGAAGTCCAACACAAGCTGGACGAACAGCCCCTCATCTTCTGATGAGGCACTTTACAGCTCTGGACTCAACATTGAGTTCAACAACTTCAGACCGGAACGCGCTCCTCCATTTTGATTTGTTTTTTTTACCGGGTGCCAGTCTGCATCACTTCCAGAAGGAGCTGTCCTTTATTCTGCCATTAACATTTACTCTGGACCAATGCTTTGATTCTTTACGACAACCATAACCTCTCCCTTTACCTTTTGTTCCAGGACATTTTTGTCATTTAATCTCAGCCACCCTCGAACCAGTCCCTGACTTTCTCTTTTGTTCTGCCTGACCCTCCCCCAATGAACATTCACCTGAAGAAGGAGCAGTGCTCCGAAAGCTAGTGTTTGAAACAAACCTGTTGGACTTTAACCTGGTGTTGTAAGACTTAAACTCATTCGTGGCAATACACAGGATTCCCCAGGTTCATTGTTCTTTGGGACATTCCTGTCAAACCAACTGTTCACCCACGACAGAGTCTGATGGCCTCTGTCCGTCAATGAGAGGTTAGCTGCACATCAATATCATAGCTCTGTTCTTCTGCATAAGGAGCTTGGCAGCGGTTAGAGAGAGAGAGAGAAAGAATGCGGTTCTGAATAGTTACATACAAGAAGGCTTTGGAAATTGACCAAGAGAGGTCATGAAAGTTGCCACCGAGGCAGGCTTTCGAAAACGGTTATGAACGAATATCCCCAACAGAAGAAAAATTGCTTTGTTAAATGGAAGTATTGCCTTTGCCTGTTTGTGTCAGGGGAAAGAGAGCTGCATGTTCACGTAAAGTGTTGCTTAATGAGAACTGACACCTTACATTTAAGAAACTATATGTAATGGGGGGGGGGAAGGTTAAAACTACAAGAAGTATAACCAAAGCAGGTCAGCATGTGAGGAGAGGATAGAGGTTAATAAGATGAGCATACAGGACCAGTCTGACGACGATGGCGGGGAAAGGAAACATGAAAAATCAAATTGTAAGGTGACTGTTGGAGTGAAAGTTGGGCATGAGGTTAAGTGTTATCAGAGATTGGACTTCCGGTGATGGTAGGCGGGGATATAAAGAGGAGGAGACTAGGTAAAGTAATTATTGGCCCTTTGGAGGATGAAACTGGTGCGGTAATAATGGGGAACACAGATGGCAGAGGTAGTGAACCAATATTTTGCCTCTGTCTTCACAGTAGAAGATAATAAACATTTTCCAAAAACTACAGTAAATGCAGGGGAACTTGGTGTAATAAACACCATTTATTACACCATATAGGGAGACGGTATTGAATAAACTGATGGAATTAAAGGCAGATAAGTCTCTGGGACCTGATGGCCACATCCTAGGGAATTAAAGAGATCATGGATGCATTGGTTATGATATTAAAGAATTCCCTGGAAGAGTCCTGTGGATTGGAAATACGCTAATGTAACTCCCCAACTCAAAAAGGGAGAGAGGCAAAAAGTAGGAAACTATTACCAATTAGCTTGACCTCTGTGGTGGGGAAGTTGCTGGAATCAATCATTAAGGATAGATGACTGAACATTTGGAAAGACAAAGCTCAATCTACCATTGTCGGCATGGTTTTATGAAGGGAAGTCATGGCTGACAAACTTGCATGAGGTCTTTGAGGACGTAACCAGCGAGGTGGATGATGGGGATGTGGTATGTTATGGCTGGCATGGTAGCACAGTGGTTAGCACTGTCGCGTCACGGCGCCAGGGACCCGGGTTCGATTCCTGGCTTGGGTCACTGTCTGTGAGGAGTCTGAGTGAGTTTACCCCGGGTGCTCCGGTTTCCTCCCACAAGTCCCGGAAGACGTGCTTGTTAGGTAAATTGGACATTCTGAATTCTCCCTCAGTGTACCCGAACATGCGTGGAGTGTGACGACTCGGGGATTTTCACAGTAACTTCATTGCAGTGTTAATGTAAGCCTACTTGTGACACTAATAAAGATTATTATTATATCTAGACTTCCAGAAGGTGTTAGAAAAGGTGCTGCATAAAAGATTGATCCAGAAAGTTAGATCGCAGGGGGTTGGGGGTAGAAAACTAGATTGGATTGAGGATTGACTGACTGACAGAAAGCAGAGGGTTGGGATAAATGGGTCCTCCTCTGACCGGAGAACTGTAACTGGTGGGGTGCCGCAGGGGTCAGTCCTCAACTGTTTACAATCTATATAAATGATCTGCAAGCAGGGACAGAATGCAACATTGCAACATTTGTGGATGATACTAAAGCAGGTGGGAAAGCAGGCAGTGAAGAGGAGATAACAGTGTTACAGACGGATATGGATAGGCTAGGAGATTGGGCCAAATATTGGCAGATGGAGTTTAATGTAGATAAATGTGAGGTTATCCATTTTGGCCGAAAAAAATAGAATGACAATTTATTACCTAAATGGAAAGCAGATTCAAAATGCTTCTGGGCAGAGAGATCTGGGTGTCTTTGTTCATGAATCGCAGAAAATCAGTATATAGGTACAGCATGCAATTAAACAGGCAAATGGAATTTTAGCATTTACTACAAAAGGACTGGTGTATAAAAGTAGAGAAGTGTTGTTGTAATTGTCTTGGGTGAGACTTCCGGGTGCGGCGATGACCAGCTGAGTCGCACGTTTCGGCAGCTCCCTGTGAAACGGACTTTTGGGCTCTTGATAGGAGCCCCAACGGCAATTTTGACGGCTAAAAACACTGTGTGGTAAACCAGAAGGGAATCCCCCCTAGATACGGATGGAAAAAGGAGGAGAAAGTGGCCAGATTGCAGTGGATCCTTTAGAACAGCGTCAAGGAAGGCAAGCAAAAACCAAGATGGCGTCGGAAGGTGGCAGTTTAACATGGGGCCCTGAACAACAAGAGTTCTTGAAATGCTGTGTGGAAGAGATCAAAAAGGAAATGAAGAAAGAGCTGTTGGCCCCGATACTACAGGCGATCGAAGGGCTAAAGGAGGAACAAAAGACCCAGGAGCGGGAGCTTCGGGTCGTGAAGGCAAAGGCAGCCGAGAATGAGGACGACATACAGGGCCTGGTGGTGAAGACGGAGACGCAGGAGGCACATCAGAAACGATGTGTGGAAAGGTTGGAGGCACTGGAAAACAACGCAAGGAGGAACAACCTGAGGATTCTTGGTTTTCCTGAAGGTGTGGAGGGAGCGGACGTCGGGGCATATGTGAGCACGATGCTGCACTCGTTAATGGGAGCGGAGGCCGCGGCGGGTCTGTTGGAGGTGGAGGGAGCATACCGAGTGATGGCGCGAGGACCGAGAGCAGGAGAAATTCCCAGAGCCATAGTGGTGAGATTCCTCCGTTTTAAGGATAGAGAAATGGTCCTTAGATGGGCGAAGAAAACTCGGAGCAGTAAATGGGAGAACGTGGTGATCCGCGTTTATCAAGACTGGAGTGCGGAGGTGGCGAGAAGGAGGGCGAGCTTTAATCGGGCCAAGGCGGTGCTTCATAAAAAGAAGATAAAATTTGGAATGCTGCAACCGGCAAGACTGTGGGTCACATATCGAGGGAGGCGCCACTACTTTGAGACGGCGGATGAAGCGTGGACTTTTATTGTGGAAGAAAAACTGGAATGAGCGGGTTATTAAAAAGAACGTTCGAACAAAGTGGTGGGGCGAATGTGGGGGGCAAAGAGGAGTTTTATGTACTAATCCTGCGATGTGGTAACTTTTCACTCTCCCACAGGCGGTGATGGGGGGGGGAGGGGAGGTGGAGGAGATGGGGTGTTGGCCATTGGGGGCGGGGCCAAGGGAGAAGCGCGGGCTTGGTTCCCGCGCTATGATAATCATGGCGGGAATAGAGAAGCAGGAAGGAGGGGGCGTCGCACGGTGCGAGCCGAGGTCACGGGGGGAAGCCGAGGTCAGCCAGAGTTTGCTGACTTCTGGGAGCAACATGGGGGGAGTAATTACGCTAGCGGGGGATCTAGCGGGGGGTGGGGGGGGTGGGAGGGGGGAATTACTGGGTTGCTGCTGCTGGGGAGAGGGGGGATGGGAGAGGATGGGCGGGGGGGCACCGCCTGGGGGAGATACAGCTGCGTGGGAACCGGGTGAGGAGCTGGAAAAAGGTGATGGCTAATCGACAAGGGGGGGGGGGGTAGGAAGCCCCCCAACTCGGCTGATCACGTGGAACGTGAGAGGGCTGAACGGGCCGATAAAGAGGGCACGGGTACTCGCACACCTTAAGAAACTTAAGGCAGATGTGGTTATGTTACAGGAAACGCACCTGAAACTGATAGACCAGGTTAGGCTACGCAAAGGATGGGTGGGGCAGGTGTTCCATTCGGGGCTAGATGCGAAAAACAGGGGGGTGGCTATATTAGTGGGGAAGCGGGTAATGTTCGAGGCAAAGACTATAGTGGCGGATAACGGGGGCAGATACGTGATGGTGAGTGGCAAACTACAGGGGGAGACGGTGGTTTTGGTAAACGTATATGCCCCGAACTGGGATGATGCCAATTTTATGAGGCGGATGCTAGGACGCATTCCGGACCTAGAGATGGGAAAGCTGATAATGGGGGGAGATTTTAATACGGTGTTGGAACCAGGGCTGGATAGGTCGAAGTCCAGGACTGGAAGGAGGCCGGCAGCAGCCAAGGTACTTAAAGATTTTATGGAGCAGATGGGAGGTGTAGACCCGTGGAGATTTAGCAGACCTAGGAGTAAGGAGTTCTCGTTTTTCTCCTATGTCCATAAAGTCTACTCGCGAATAGACTTTTTTGTGCTAGGTAGGGCATTGATCCCGAAGGTGAGGGGAACGGAGTATACGGCTATAGCCATTTCGGATCACGCTCCACACTGGGTGGACTTGGAGATAGGGGAGGAAACAGGAGGGCGCCCACCCTGGAGAATGGACATGGGACTAATGGCAGATGAGGGGGTGTGTCTAAGGGTGAGGGGGTGCATTGAAAAGTACTTGGAACTCAATGATAATGGGGAGGTCCAGGTGGGAGTGGTCTGGGAGGCGTTGAAGGCGGTGGTTAGAGGGGAGCTGATATTAATAAGGGCACATAAACGGAAGCAGGAGAGTAAGGAACGGGAGCGGTTGCTGCAAGAACTTTTGAGGGTGGACAGACAATATGCGGAAGCACCGGAGGAGGGACGGTACAGGGAAAGGCAAAGGCTACATGTAGAATTTGCACTGCAGAGGCACAATGGAGGAAGGCACAGGGTGTGCAGTACGAATATGGGGAGAAGGCGAGCAGGTTGCTGGCACACCAATTGAGGAAAAGGGGAGCAGCGAGGGAAATAGGGGGAGTGAGGGATGAGGAAGGAGAGATGGAGCGGGGAGCGGAGAGAGTGAATGGAGTGTTCAAGACATCTTATAAAAAATTATATGAAGCTCAACCCCCGGATGGGAGGGAGAGAATGATGGGCTTCTTGGATCGGCTGGAATTTCCCAAGGTGGAAGAGCAGGAAAGGGTGGGACTGGGAGCACAGATCGAGGTAGAAGAAGTGGTGAAATGAATTAGGAGCATGCAGGCGGGAAAGGCCCCGGGACCGGATGGATTCCCAGTCGAATTCTATAGAAAATATGTGGACTTGCTCGCCCCGGTACTGACGAGGACCTTTAATGAGGCAAAGGAAAGGGGACAACTGCCCCCGACTATGTCTGAAGCAACGATATCGCTTCTCTTAAAGAAGGAAAAGGACCCACTACAATGCGGGTCCTATAGACCTATTTCCCTCCTAAATGTAGATGCCAAGGTCCTGGCCAAGGTAATGGCAATGAGAATAGAGGAATGTGTCCCGGGGGTGGTCCACGAGGACCAAACTGGGTTTGTGAAGGGGAGACAGCTGAACACTAATATACGGAGGTTGTTAGGGGTAATGATGATGGCCCCACCAGAGGGAGAAACGGAGATAGTAGTGGCGATGGATGCCGAGAAAGCATTTGATAAAGTGGAGTGGGATTATTTGTGGGAGGTGTTGAGGAGATTTGGTTTTGGAGAGGGGTATGTTAGATGGGTGCAGCTGTTGTATAGGGCCCCAGTGGCGAGCGTGGTCATGAATGGACGGGGATCTGCATATTTTCGGCTCCATAGAGGGACAAGGCAGGGATGCCCTCTGTCCCCATTATTGTTTGCACTGGCGATTGAGCCCCTGGCGATAGCGTTGAGGGGTTCCAAGAAGTGGAGGGGAGTACTTAGGGGAGGAGAAGAGCACCGGGTATCTTTGTATGCGGACGATTTGCTACTATACGTGGCGGACCCGGCGGAGGGGATGCCAGAAATAATGCGGATACTTGGGGAGTTTGGGGATTTTTCAGGGTATAAATTGAACATGGGGAAAAGTGAGTTGTTTGTGGTGCATCCAGGGGAGCAGAGTAGAGAAATAGAGGACCTACCGTTGAGGAAGGTAACAAGGGACTTTCGTTACCTGGGGATCCAGATAGCTAAGAATTGGGGCACATTGCATCGGTTAAATTTAACGCGGTTGGTGGAACAGATCGAGGAGGATTTCAAGAGATGGGATATGGTATCCCTGTCAATGGCAGGGAGGGTGCAGGCGGTTAAGATGGTGGTCCTCCCGAGATTCCTCTTTGTGTTTCAGTGCCTCCCGGTGGTGATCACAAAGGCTTTTTTTAAAAGGATTGAAAAGAGCATCATGGGTTTTGTGTGGGCCGGGAAGACCCCGAGACTGAGGAAGGGATTCTTACAGCGTAGCAGGGATAGGGGGGGGGCTGGCACTACCGAGCCTAAGTGAGTATTATTGGGCCGCTAATATTTCAATGGTGAGTAAGTGGATGGGAGAGGAGGAGGGAGCGGCGTGGAAGAGATTAGAGAGGGCGTCCTGTAGGGGGACTAGCCTACAGGCTATGGTGACAGCCCCATTGCCGTTCTCACCGAGGAACTACACCACAAGCCCGGTGGTGGTGGCTACACTGAAGATTTGGGGACAGTGGAGACGGCATAGGGGAAAGACTGGAGCCTTGGGGGGGTCCCCGATAAGAAACAACCATAGGTTTGCTCCGGGGGGAATGGATGGGGGATATGGAATGTGGCAAAGAGCAGGAATAACGCAACTGAAAGATCTGTTTGTGGATGGGAAGTTCGCGAGTCTGGGAGCGCTGACCGAGAAATATGGGTTGCCCCAAGGGAATGCATTCAGGTATATGCAACTGAGGGCTTTTGCGAGGCAACAGGTGAGGGAATTCCCGCAGCTTCCGACACAAGAGGTGCAGGACAGAGTGATCTCAAAGACATGGGTGGGGGATGGTAAGGTGTCAGATATATATAGGGAAATGAGGGACGAAGGGGAGACTATGGTAGATGAACTAAAAGGGAAATGGGAAGAAGAGCTGGGGGAGGAGATCGAGGAGGGGCTGTGGGCAGATGCCCTAAGCAGGGTAAACTCGTCGTCCTCGTGTGCCAAGCTAAGCCTGATTCAGTTTAAGGTATTACACAGGGCACATATGACTGGAGCACGGCTCAGTAAATTTTTTTGGGTGGAGGATAGGTGTGCGAGGTGCTCGAGAAGCCCAGCGAATCATACCCATATGTTTTGGTCATGCCCGGCACTACAGGGGTTTTGGATGGGGGTGACAAAGGTGCTTTCAAAAGTAGTAGGGGTCCGGGTCGAACCAAGCTGGGGGTTGGCTATATTTGGGGTTGCAGAAGAGCCGGGAGTGCAGGAGGCGAGAGAGGCCGATGTTTTGGCCTTTGCGTCCCTAGTAGCCCGGCGCAGGATATTGCTAATGTGGAAAGAAGCCAAGCCCCCGGGGGTGGAGACCTGGATAAATGACATGGCGGGGTTTATAAAGCTAGAGCGGATTAAGTTCGTCCTAAGGGGGTCGGCTCAAGGGTTCACCAGGCAGTGGCAACCGTTCGTCGAATACCTCGCAGAAAGATAGACGGAATGGGAAAAAGAAGGCAGCAGCAGCAGCCCAGGATCGGGGGGGGGGGGGGGGGGAGGAACCAGAAGGACTCTCAGGGTTGTTAATATATACTGTATAGTGTGTATAGGTCGTTGCTACAGATAATTATATATTGGACTGTTAAATTATATTTTTGGAGAGTGTTACTTGTGACAAGGCAGTTGCCAATTAGGGCTAGTTTTCATTTTTGTTATTTATTATTTATTCATTTTTTGTTTATAAAATAGGTCATTGTTATTTGTGTTATAATATTGTGTAAAGGATGCACAATGTACTGTGTTGGTTGACCAAAAATGTTCAATAAAATATTTAATTTTAAAAAAAGTAATTGTCTTGGGTGTTGGTGAGACCACATCTGGAGTATGTTGTGCAGTTTTGGTTTCCTTATTTGAGGAAGGATGTGGTGGCATTGGAGGCAGTTCAGAGGAGGTTCATCAGATTGTTTCCGAGGAGAGATTAAACAGTTTGGTCTTTTACTCGCTGGAGTTTAGAAGAATGAGAGGGGATCTGATTGAGGTATTTAAAATACTAAAAGGGATTGATAAAGTAAACGTAGACCAAATATTCCCCCTTGTGGGGCAATCTAGAACGAGAGGTCATGGATATAGGTTGAGGCGCAATAGATTTAGAACTGAGATGAGGAGGAACTAACTCTCGCAGAGGGTGGCAAATTTGTGGAACTCACTGCTTCATAGTGCGGTGGAATCTGAGTCATTAAATGGTTTCAAGGAGATAGATATATTTCTGATCAAAAATGGGTGAAAGGGATATGGGGAGCAAGTAGAGAGGTGGATTTGAGACCAGGAAGAGATCAGCCATGATCTGGTTGAATGGCGGAGCAGGCTCGAAGGGCTGATTTGCCCACTTCTGCTCCTAATTCCTGTGTTCTATGTAAATCAGTTAACCTTAGAGTTAAAGTTTAAATATTGTTTTTGTTTGTTTTAACAAAGTTTGTTTATAAAATAACCAAGCCCTATTTCTTACATCATCACTACTGGAACAAATCGACCTTTCCACACAATCTTAAAACTTTAAAATGTTCTGGTTCTGGTTCAGTCTCTTAGCTACCAGGTGTCCAGAACAATTGGACGTGAAACATTCACTTTGTTTCTCACTCCACAGATGGTGTCCGACTTGCTGCGTTTTTTCAGTTCTTTCTGTATTTATTTTAGATCTACCTGTAGTGGGGGAAAAACAGTAACTTCATTTGAAGCCTACTTGTGGCAATAAGCGATTTTCATTTCATTTACTGTCCAGGATAAAATAAAAGTCCTTCCTCAGCCTTTGTGGGTCATTTCTGTGGAAATCTGCTCTCCCAGGCTCAAAGAACACCAGCCCACTGGAAGCAAACTTTTAAAAAAATTTAGAGTACCCAACTCTTTTTTCCAATTAAGCGGCAATTTAATGTGGCCAATCCACCTATGCGGCACATGTTTTTGAGTTGTGGGGGTGAGCCCATGCAGACAAGGAGAATATGCAAACTCCACACAGACAGCGACCTGCAGCTGGCATCGAACCCGGATCCTCGGCGCCGTGAGGCAGCAGTGCTAACCACTGCATCACGTGCTGCCTCTTACTGGAAGCAAACTGTGAGAGTCCAGCAGAAAGAAACCCTCTGACCCTCCCACTTCATCGACTGTCAGAATGAACATAGTGCAGTCCTGGATGTGATGAACAGCAGCAATAACAGCAGAATCCAGCTCCTGTAATCACTTGTGAACTCTCTGATGTGTCAGCAGATGGGATAACTGAGTGAATCTCTTCCCACACATGGAGCAGGTGAACGGTCTCTCCCCAGTGTGAACCCGCTGATGTGTCAGCAGGTGGGACAACTGAGTGAATCCCTTTCCACACACTGAGCAGGTGAATGGCCTCTCCCCAGTGTGAACTCGCTGATGTGTCAGCAGGTTGTCTAACCGAGTAAATCCCTTCCCACACTCAGAGCACGTGAACGGCCTCTCCCCAGTGTGAACTCGCTGGTGTCCCTGCAGGTCAGATGATTGAGTAAATCCCTTCCCACACACTGTGCAGGCAAACGGCCTCTCCCCGGTGTGAACTCGCTTGTGTCTCAGCGGGTTGGATGAATCACTGAATCCCTTCCCACAGTCAGAGCAGGTGAATGGCCTCTCCCCAGTGTGAACTCGCTGGTGTATCTGCAGGGTGGATAAATCACTGAATCCCTTCCCACACACAGAGCAGGTGAATGGTCTCTCCCCGGTGTGAACCTGCTGGTGTCTCTGCAGTGTGGATGACCGTCCAAACCTTTTGGTGCAGTGAGAGCAGCTGAATGGTCTCTCTTCAGTGTGAATGCGCTGGTGGACCATCAGTTCCTGAGACCTTTTGAAACAACTCCCACAGTCGGGGCATTTAAAGGGTCTCTCATTGGTGTGAGTGACATTATGTCTCAATAGGCTGGATAACTGAGCGAATCCCTTAGCACACACAGTGCAGGTGAATGGCTGCTCCCCAGTGTGAACTCGCTGGTGTGTCTGCAGGTTGGAAGAATCACTGAATTTCTGCCAACACTCAGTGCAGGTGAACAGCCTCTCTTCAGTGTTACTGTGTCCATGGGTTTCCAGCTCTGATGGGGATCCGAATCCCTGTCCACAGTCCCCACATTTCCATGGTTTATCCATGGTGAGGGTTTCCTCGTATCTCTCCAGGTTGGACAATCAGTTGAAGCCTTGTTCACACACAGAATACAGGTACGGTCTCTCCCCGCTGTGAATGGTGCAATGTTTTTTCAGCCTGTGCAACTGGTCAAAGCTCGTTCCAGTCAGTGAACTGGAACACTCTCAATCAGGTGTGTCTTGGTGCTTTTCTAGTCACACTGATGTTTAAAACCTTCTGCAGCCAGAACGGACAAAATGTTCCTTCTAGATTCAAAGGCCGAGGAATCGAGTGACACTGTCAGAGTTTGATGTGACGTTTGGTTTGAGATTTCTGCCAGTAATTCCTCACCTTCTAATATCCTTTAAAAGTTTACAAAAATCATCACCATCAGTACTGGATTGAAATTCAGGACCGACAATTCTCATTTCCATGGAACATACTCTCATTTTGCAAAAGCAGTAACTCTCACTGCGTTCTCACTCTGCTGTATCTAATATTGACCCTCCCAATTCTCCTGAAGGTGCTGATTCAGGCTGATTGACAGATCCCTGCTTCCTGTCATGCAGGCTGCCAGATATATGTTTACATTACTGGACTGAAAACATGTGTAATCTGCAGATTGGATTCAGTTCTATTCCCTTCAGTTACTGAAAGTCATAATGCCCTCCCCGAATGAGGAAAGAAATGGAAAGGGGTAAACATTGATTTGCTCCCAGATATTGCCCAGAGGAGTTTTACTCTGAAGTCCAACTTCCGCTGACGTCACAATGGTTTCACTCTGCTCCGCGGTGACGTCTCCGGCTTCCAGTGCGCAGGCCCGGAGATGGCGGCCCCGTCCCCACCCCTTGTTCCCTTCTCCCCCCTCACCACCGAGAGATAAGCCAGGCAAACAGATGACGGCTCCGGCCAGAGCGTGAAATCCCACCTCTCCCCCGCCCCGGGACTGCGCATGTGCAGAAGTGCCTTTCTTGACCTTCCTGCTGAAGGTATTGACCAATGGGAACTGTCGGATAACCGGAAGGACTCTGGCCCTCTAGTCAATCAGAGCGCGGCCTTTGTGTTAATGATGATCGAGCTTCACACAGACTGAAGCTTCCTTATGTCTCCAACATCTGTCAGTAAAACACTTATTTTCTCCCCCTTTCCATTTCTTTTCTCATTCTGACCTTCGATTGGTGACTTGCAGCAACTAAAGGCAAAGGAAGTGAATCCAGGGAGGGTGCAGACTCTGGAAAGTTTGGCCCAGGTTTCTCTCTTAAAGACATTGTGTGGAGATGCCGGTGTTGGACTGGGGTGGGCACAGTAAGAAGTCTTACAACACCAGGTTAAAATGCAACAGGTTTGTTTAGAATCAATAGCTTTTGAAACGCAGCTCCTTCCTCGGATGGCATTAAAGACATTGACATCCTTTGCTCCCTCAGCTTGACATATTTATTTGTCTGGCTAAAATGATGGTCTCTTTCCCAATGTTTACAATTAAAGGCCTGGTTTCCCCAGGAGATAAGAACATAACAAAATAAGAACTTGGAGCAGGAGTAGGCCATCTAGCCCTTCGAGCCTGCTCCGCGATTCAATGAGATCATGGCTGATCATTTGTGGACTCAGCTCCACTTTCCCGCCCGAACACCATAACCCTTTATTCCTTTACTCTTCAAAAGCTATCTATCTTTATCTTGGAATCATTTAATGAATGAGCCTCAACTGCTTCACTGGGCAGGGAATTCCATAGATTCACAACCTTTTCGGTGAAGAAGTTCCTCCTAAGCTCAGTCCTAAATCTACTTCCCCTTATTTTGAGGCTATGCCCCCTAGTTCTGCTTTCACCCGCCAGTGGAAACAACCTGCCCGCACTCATCCTATCTATTCCCTTCATAATTTTCTATGAGATGGCTGACATTTTAGGAGACAGTAAATTAATATTGAACACAGATATGTCTAGTGTTGTTATATGGTACAGATTAGACATATTTGTGATAGTCCTGTAATAAATTATGTTTATTATTATTTCTAGTTTTTTTGTAGTACTGGATCTAGTTTATATATTTCCAGTCATAGAGTCATTGCAGTCCAGAAGTAGTCCATTCGGCAACTCGAGTCATTGCCGACTCTCTGTCGACCAATTCTGTCAGTCTCGAGTGCGTCCCATTCTGTAACCCTACAGTGCCCTTCCAATTTCAGTTAGAAATCATTGATCATCTCTGCTTGACTCTTCTCATAAGCAGCAAGTTCAAGATCATGATCAATCACAATTCCCTGAATCTCAACCAACTGAAACAATCCTATCCATTAAACATATCTTTATTCCAATGATATAGACGTCTTTCCATTAGGCTGGCAGTCTGAATTAAGATTTTTGGACTTCTGTATCCAGGACAGGAAGCAGTGAGCATGGATCTGTCACTCAGCCTGAGTCAGTACCTTCAGGAGAATTGCGAGGGGGAATATTAGACACAGCAAAGTGAGAATGAAGGGAGAGTGTGTGGGACAGAGATTTACAACTTTTGGGAAATGAGAGAGAAAAGAATGTTCCATAGAAACTAGAATCAACTGTTCTGAATTTCTATCTTGTACTGACAGTGTTCAGTTTTGTAAACTCCTTTCACAGGGTCCCACAAGGTGAGGATTTGCAGACAGAAATCTCAAACCAAACTTCACATCAAAATCTGACAAAGGCACTCAATTCATCAGGACCTGAATATTATCAGCCTTTAAATCTAGAAGGAGAAATGTTTGTTGTGTCTGCTACAGAAGGTTTTAAACAGCAATGTGACTGGATAAGCACCAACACAAACACCCGAGTGAGAGTGTTCCAGTGCACTGACTGTGGAAAGAGCTTCAACCAACTACACGGCTTGAAAAAACATTGCACCATTCTCAGCGAGGAGAGATCGACACGTGTTCTGTGTGTGGACGAGGCTTCAACTGATTGTCCAACCTGGAGAGACACAAGGGCACCAGCACCATGGAGAAACGGTGGAAATGTGGGGACTGTGGGAAAGGATTCAGGTACACATCTGAGCTGAAAATTCATCGCCGCAGTCTCACCGGAAAGAAGCCATTCACCTGCACTGAGTGTGGGAAGGGATTCAGTGTTTCATCCAACCTCCGGACACACCAGCGAGTTCACACTGGGGAGAGACCATTCACCTGCATGGAATGTGGGAAGGGATTCTCTCAGTTATTCAATCTGCGGACACACCAGCGAGTTCACACTGGGGAGAGACCATTCACGTGCTCAGTGTGTGGTAAAAGATTTAGTCATTCCTCCCAACTGCTGATGCACCAGCGAATTCACACTGGGGATACGCCATTCAACTGCACTGTGTGTGGGAAGGGATTCACTCAGTCATCCAGCCTGCAGACACACCAGCAGGTTCACACCAGGGAGAGGCCGTTCACCTGCTCTCAGTGTGGGAAGGGATTCACTCAGTCATGCAACCTGCTGAGACACAAAGTCACTCACACTACTGAGAGGCCCTTTAAATGTTCTGACTGTGGGAGCGGCTTCAAAAGCTCTCGGGAACTAATACACCACCAAGTCATTCACACCGAGGAGAGACCGTTCAGCTGCTCTCATTGCATAAAGAGGTTTAGAACGTCATCCAGTCTGTGGACACACCAGCGAGTTCACACTGGGGAGAGGCCATTCACCTGCTCTGTGTGTGGGCAGGGATTCACTCAGTCATGCAACCTTCTGAGACACAATGTTATTCACACCAATGAGAGACCTTTTAATTGCTCTGACTGTGGGAGCGGCTTCAAAAGTGCTGCTGATCTGATGACCCACCAGCGAATTCATACTGAGGAGAGACCGTTCAGCTGCTCTCACTGCACAAAGAGGTTCACAAAGTCGTCCAACCTGCGGGCACACCAGCGAGTTCACACTGGGGGAGAGGCCATTTATCTGCTCTGTTTGTGGGAAGGGATTCACTCGATCAAAACCTCTGCTGACCCACCAGCGAGTTCACAAGTGATGATGGGGGTTGGATTTTGCTGTTATTGCTGCTCTTAATCACATCCAGGACTGAACCATGTTCATTCTGACAGTTGGAGTTTGATTCAGTTGATGTTAATAATCCCTGCAACCGGACTGGAGTTCAATATTCTGGATATAGTTTAATTAAATCAGTTTGCATCAAACACATTTTTAAGTCCTTGATTTCTTTAAAGTAAGACAAGACTGATTGATGTCCTGTTACCGACTGTTATGGAAGTGTCCCTTTCAGAAAAGTTTTTGTCTTACCACACGGCTTCAGTGATGTCATTGTATGGGTGGAGCTGGGCAGTGGCTCTGTGAACTGTTTTTACTTTCCCTTTCAGTTTTGGCTGCTGTGGACTCAGACAGAACAATGAAGTGTTTTGGCTTGTCTCTCTCTATTTCCATTTTAAATATCTGTTCCAGTAAGAAGAAAAAACAGATAGCTACCTGCTTTGGGAACTTAAAATCTATAATTTGCTTTCCTGAAGAGTTTAAACCTGCTGGTGAGACGGGTCAGAAGCTCAGGAAAAGCCAGTCTTATTCAAGTGAGAATGCAGAGTGCTGGACCATGCCCTTGAAAAGGGGTTTTTGGTTAATGGGATTTTGTTTATGAATAGTAACAGTTAAGAGGGAATTCATTCAGTGTTATACATAGATAAGTGTCGCTGTGGGGTGTCTTTATGTTTGTAATTGATAAAAATTCTTGCTGTGGGTGTATATATTTGTTAACTATGTTCTTAAAATAAAGCTTGTTTTGATTAAAATTGCCCCAATTAAGGGGCAATTTAGCATGGCCAATCCACCTATCCTGCACATCTTTTTGGTTTGTGGGGGTGAAACGCATGGGGAGAATGTGCAAACTCCTCATGTGCAGTGACCTGGGGCCGGGATCGAACCCGGATCCTTGGCGCCGTGAGGCAGCAGTGCCACTGCGCCACCGTGCCATCCAACACTCGGTATTTCAGTGGGAGACTATTTAATGTTAACTAGAACTGGGTGAAAGTCAAGATTCCCTTCCCATACAGCCCTCCTGAAGTCAGGTTCTATTTCGCCGAGTGAGTGTCCCTCTCCAGTTCTCAGCTTCACTCTGGGAACATACAGCTGGGTGAAGCTGTTTCAGGTCCTCCTTCTCTAACTCAGCATGGGACGTTTAAAATATTTTTAATATTGTGATGAGGATGAGTGGGGCTGGTGTCCATATTCACTGTCACCCCAATTCCTGTTTCAGAGACATGAAAAGGGAGAAAGGGGTCTGTGATTGGTCGGGTGGTGACCTTTTCCCTGAGCCTAGTGGATGAGGATAGTTCTCCACCGATTTACCCCCCCCCCCCCCCCCCCCCCCCCCCCCCCACCTCCTCCCCTTTCTGCCTGGGTCTCAGCCTATCCTGTATCCCTGGCCTGGGTGACCACACACACACAAACCAGCATTTCCCCATTGCATAGAAGAGGCAGAGCAGAGGGGGAAGTGCTTTCAACTTGGCTGACCCAGCAAGAGCCAGAGGTCACCTCCTCTGGTTTCGGAGACAGCAGCTACGAGGGTCACGGTTTCAGAGACAGCAGCCATGAGCGTCACCTCCTCTGGTTTCAGAGACAGCAGCCACGAGGGTCACCTCTGGTTTCGGAGACAGCAGCCACGAGGGTCACTGCCTCTGGTTTAGAATACAGCAGCTATGAGGGTCACCGCCTCTGGTTTCGGAGACAGCAGCCACGAGGGTCACCTCCTCTGGTTTCGGAGACAGCAGCCATGAGAGCTGTTGCTGCTGATTTGTTCCCGAAGCTGTCGGATTTGATCTAAACCGAGGATGTGGTCTGCTTCAGGGGAGGTGACAGTTTGTTGTTGAACTAATTCCTTTAACAGCCTCCTTGCATCTTCTAATTCCTCACCCAGTCGGTATTATGTCTGTAATTCAATATTTTGTTCCAGAGTTTGGTAAAGTTTTTTTTCTGATATAATTCTTACTTGTGACAATAAAGATTATTATTATTGACATGTGCCTCCTGTTTCAATCGTTTTTTTTTAATTTAGAGCATTCAATTCTGTTTTTCCCAATTAAGGGGCAATTTTAGTATGGCCAATCCATCTAACCTGCACATCATTTTGGGTTCTGGGGGTGAGACCCACGCAGACAAGGGGAGAATGTGCAAACTCCACATGGACAGTGACCCAGAGCCGGGATCGAACCTGGGACCTCGGCGCCGTGATGCAGCAGTGCTAACCACTCTACACCGTGCCGCCCCTCCTGTTTCAATCATAACTGATTGTGTCGGACAGCAATGCTCGCCAACTAATCATCACTTTTGTTTTTAAACTTATTGACCCATTCCATTAACTCCTTGTACTTTTCATACAGTTGTAAGACACACATGTACTGTGGACTAACTGATCCTGGACCTTCTTCAACTTAATGTTACCCTTTCTGAACCTCTTTACAAAGCCGATTAAGATATACTGATAATCCCTGTCAATCTTCTACAAATCCCAGGATATCTCACTCCCAGCACACCCGTTTCCTCTCTCAGACCATCGATCAGTCATTTCAGGTTTATACCAATATCATTGTAGACTCCTGAAT
Organism: Scyliorhinus torazame; assembly: GCF_047496885.1. NCBI lineage: Eukaryota > Metazoa > Chordata > Chondrichthyes > Carcharhiniformes > Scyliorhinidae > Scyliorhinus > Scyliorhinus torazame. The sequence goes on from NC_092711.1 coordinate 172,947,586, forward strand.
TCACAAAGGAGCATCTCCATCCACTTTCAACAAGAATGCTGCTTCTCAAGCCTGTGATCTGGACCAGATCAATCCCACTCCTGACACCACTTCGAAGAATTGTGTATGGGAATCACAGATTACCCAAAATAGGGTCAAGCTGATAAGTAATTTTAAAGTAGTACTGAGAAGCAACTGTTGAATTATAATTGAGAAGCTATTGGGGTGGCACAGTGATTAGCACGGCTGCCTCACAGCACCAGGGACTCGGGTTCAATTCCGGCCTTTCCTGATTGTCTGTGTGCAGTTTGCACATTCTCCCCGTAAAAGGGGGCTTATAGGACAGGCCATTAGATTAAAGTAAGTACCACATTCCTGGGAAGAACAGACACGCACAAAATGCAGGCGACTCAGCTCAGCAGAAATATTCCTCATGCCCAGCTCCAAACAGCCTGGACTAATTAGACAATGGTACCATTCAGAGGTAGAAGAAAGATAAAGAGGACCGTTTGTACAAAGCATCAAGGTCAGTGGATAAGAAGGGCCTGGGAAACATTAGAAGAGCATGAGTAAGGCCTGACATGTGCAGGAGCTGGTCACGCAGCCCCAGATTGTCCAAAAGCAATTATATTGGTCAATGTATGTAATCGAGCCACAATGATTGTATCAAGTCCAGCTGAGGCAGGGCGACTGATGTTTGGAAATTGTATAATTATTGAACCTAGAGCAATGTAAGGTAGAGTCAATCTGCCCCAGATTGCTCTCCCATCGTACGTTGGCAAATAAAGAATGTCTTTACCAGAGTTGCTGTCTCCATGAGTCTGTGTGTTAGCTGAGCTGTATTTAAGAGGTGGACTCTCCCACGTGAAAGACAGCTGAATACTTAGCCTCTGAAAACGCTCCTACACCCCATGTCTGCGTGGGTTTCCTCCGGGTGCACCGGTTTACTCCCACAGTCCAAAGCTGTGAAAGTCAGGTGGTTGGCCATATTGAAATGCCCCTTTGTGTCCAGGAATGTACAGGTTAGGTTATGGGAATGGGGCAGGGAGTGGGCCGAGGTAGGATGCTCTTCCAGAAGATCAGTGCAGACTCGATGAGTCAAATGGCCTCTTTCTGCACAGTATGGTTCTACTCTGTGGCTCTAAACATTCAGGAAAAACATTGAACCCATTACAGATGAGAATAGTTTACTGGTCCTGGAGGATGAATGGACTGAGGATGCAGAATAAGAGCTGGTCTCAGTCGCTGGTGATGGCATTCTCATCTGGACGGCTAACTGGTGTAAGCCAAGAGCATGGGTGCATCACTTTGAAATTATTTTACTCTGAAGAGCCTGTTTTCACTTCACACAGTGTTACTATCTAGTTAGAAACAATAAACACACAGGAAATCAAATGTCTTGCTTTAACCAATGACTTGTTTTACGCCACGAGATTTAACTTTATTTTAAAACAAAACCAATTGAGGGGCGGCTCGGTGGTGCAATATTTAGCACTGCTTCCTCGCATCGCCGAGGACCTGGGTTCAATCTCAGCTCCGGGTCGCTATCCATGTAGAGTTTGCACATTCTCCTCGTGTTTGCGTGTCTTCACTGTGAACCCGCATGAGTTGGGATGATTGAATGAAACCTTTGCCACACTTGGAGCAGGTGAACAGTTTTTCCTCAGTGTGAACTCGCTGGTGTATCTGTAGGGTGTACGGAGGGAATCCTTTCCCACACATAGAGCAGGTGAACAGAGCAGGTGAACGGCATCTCCCCAGTGTGGCTGCGTTAGTGAATTTCGAGCTTATATGGGTAATTGAATCCTTTCCCACATTTCCATGTTTTTTCTCCGGTGTGACTGCACTTATGTCTCAACAGGACAGCTAATCGGCTGAAGCTTCATCCACACACAGAACATGTGTATGGCTTCTTCCCACTGAGAACGGTGCTTTTCCTTCCATGTTCAAAATATATTCCGGTTCCGATAAACTGGGAGATTCCATCAGATCCTGATGTGATTAGCACTGCTGCCACACAGCGCCGATCCTGGCCCTGGGTCACTGTCCGTGTGGAGTTTGCATATTCTCCCCATTTCTGTGTCTCACCCCCACAACCCAAAGATGTGCAGGGTAGGTGAACTGGCCGTGCTAAATTGCTGCTTTATTGGAAAAATAATTGGGTACTCTAAATTTACTAAAAAAAATATCCTGAGGTGATGTTTGATTTAAGTTTCCAGAGGCAAATCCTCCCCTTGTAACATCCTGTGAAATAGATTTAAAATAGAAAAATGGGAGTGAGAGAGAACCCACAAAAACACAAAGACAGGATGTGAAATTGAGCTGAATGAATCTGGTAATTTGTGGGGCTGGGATTGGGAAAATGTGGCCATGAAGACGGCTGGATTGTCATTAAAAACCCAACTGGTTCAGTAATGTCCTTCAGGGAAGGGAAGCTGACACCCAGTGTGGGCCGACACTAGACTCTGGACACTTTGGGAGCAGAAGGGGACAAATAGAAGTGGAGAGACAAGAGGTGAAAGAGACAGATTTTATACAACTACAACTTGAACAATAACTTTGACAGAATCTCAAACCCCCAACTTCCCCAAAGTAAGAGGTGTATATGAAAACCACCACCTCCAATTCACACATCGTTCTGACTTGTCTGACATCCAGAATTGGGTGAACAGACATTTCCTCCAATTAAACATTGGAAATAGTGAAGTCATTGAGTTTGCACATTCTCCCAGTGTCTGCGTGGGTTTCATCCCCACAACCCAAAGATGTGCAGCGTAGGTTGGTTGGCCACGCTAAATTGGAAAATAATAATTGGGTACTCTAAATTTATTTTAAAAAATAAATAGTGAAGCCATTGTCTTATGGCCCTGCTACAAACTCCATTCTCTAGTCACCATCCACCTCCCTGGAAACTGTGTATATTTTATCTTTTCACAGGGAGTGGATATTGCTGGGGAAAATCATTGCCCACTCCTAATTGCCCTCGAGAAGATGGTGGTGCGTTGTCTTCTCAAACTGATGTAATGCATGATCTGTAGGTTGGGCCACAGTGTGGCCAGGGTGGGAGTTCCAGGATTTTCACCCAACAACAGTGAAGGAACAGGGACATAGAATAGAATAGAATATTACAGCACAGTACAGGCCCTTCAGCCCTCGATGTTGCACCGACCTGTGAAACCAATCTAAAGCCCATCTACACTATTCTATTGTCATCCATATGTTTATCCAATGACCATTTAAATGTCCTTAATGTTGGCGAGTGCACTACTGTTGCAGGCAGGGCATTTCACGCCCTTACTACTCTCTGAGTAAAGAACCTACCTCTGACATTTGTCCTATATCTATCTCCCCTCAATTTAAAGCTATGTCCCCTCATGCTAGCCATCACCATCCAAGGAAAAAGGCTCTCACTGTCCACCCTATCTAATCCTCTGATCATCTTGTATGCCTCTATTAAGTCACTTCTTAACCTTCTTCTCTCTAACAAAAACAGCCTCAAGTCCCTCAGCCTTTCCTCCTAAGATCTTCCCTCCATACCAGGCAACATCCTGGTAAATGTCCTCTGCATCCTTTCCATTTCTTCCACATCCTTCATATAATGCGGCAACCAGAACTGCACGCAATACTCCAAATGCGGCCGCACCAGAGTTTTGTACAGCTGCAACATGACTTCATGGCTTCGCAACTCAATCCCTCTACCAATAAAAGCTAACACACCGTACACCTTCTTAACAACCCTATCAACCTGGGTGGCAACTTTCAGGGATCTATGCACATGGATACCGAGATCTCTCTGCTCATCCACACCACCAAGAATCTTACCATTAGCCCAGTACTCTGTATTCCTGTTACTCCTTCCAAAATGAATCACCTCACACTTTTCTGCATTAAACTCCATTTGCCACTTCTCAGCCCAGCTCTGCAGCTTATCTATGTCCCTCTGTAACCTACAACATCCTTCCGCACTGTCCACAACTTCACCGACTTTAGTGACATCCGCAAATTTACTCATCCATCCTTCTGCGCCGTCCTCCAGGTCATTTATAAAAATGACAAACAGCAGTGGCCCCAAAACAGACCCTTGTGGCACAACACTAGTAACTGAATTCCAGGCTGAACATTTCACATGAACCACCACCCTCTGTCTTCTTACAGCTGGCCAATTTCTGATCCAAACTGCTAAATCACCAAGTCAGGATGTTGTGTGGCTTGGAGGGGAACTTGCAGGTGATGGTGTTATCATGTGTCTGCTGTTCTTGTTGTATGAGGTGGTCACGGGTTGAAAAGTACTGTCTAAAGAGCCTTGATGAGTTGCTGCAGTGCATCTTGTAGGTGGTACGCGCACTGTGTGCGACTAATGCAGATTTCAATGTCATATTTGACCAGAAGATGAGCTTTTGACTACATATTTGCACCATCACTAAGACTGTTTATATCCAGCTCAATAATATTACCTGACCGAGCCCTCACCTCAGTGTGTCTGCTCTGAAACCAACATCTATGCAACTGTTATCTTTAAACTTGATGATTGTAACATACTCCTGACCAGCATCCCAACTTTTATCATCTGTAAACTTGAAGATAATTTGCTGCCCATTTTCTCACTCTTACCAATTCCCTTTTCACTTGGCGCAGTCTTATCAACTGGTTGAACTGTTGATTACCAGAGGCAGCAGCAACACATCCAGCTCTACCTGGCCCTGCTCTCCCCTGCCTAAACTGGTCACTATTTCTGGATTGTTCCTGGCAGCAAGGACAACCCAGATTCTGTTCTTCATGATCATCTTCTTAAATCTCTCTCCTGACTTCGAACAAGTGCAAGAAGCTCATTGATTTCTTTGTCACTGACACTGAGATCATCCGTTCAGCTGAATCTACTTCCAAAAGTTATTTGTGAACTCGCCTGTGTCTCATTAGGTTTTGTGACAGCGTGAACCTCTTCCCACACATGGGGCAGTTGAAAGGCCTCTCCCCGGTGTGAACTCGCTGGTGTGTTAGAAGGTCAGATGAATTAGTAAATCTCTTCCCACACTTGAAGCAGATGAACGGACTTTCCCCAGTGTGACCACGTTTGTGTTTCAGGAGGTGTGATGAACTGCTGAATCCCTTCATACACACAGAGCAGATGAATGGCCGCTCTCCAGTGTGAATTCGCTGGTGTGTGCGAAGGTTGAACAATCGATTAAATTGTTTCCCACACATGGAGCAGGTGAAAGGTCTCTCCCCTGAGTGACTACGCAGATGAGTTTCCAGTTGGGATGGAGATATGAATGCCTTCCCACAGGTCCCGCATTTCCATGGTTTGTCTGTGGTGTGGATGTCCTTGTGTCTCTCCAGGTTGGACGATTTCACGCCTGTAGATTTCAAATTTCCCATAAAAAGAGTTTATAAACATCATCATTGTCAATACCGAATAAAAATGAAGGAGAGACAATTCTCGTTTGTACGGAACAGGTTTTCTGCACTTCTTTCTGTGAAACAGTAAATCCTCATCACATATGTTCTCCCTCCTCCCTCTGCTGGAATCCAAACCCCAGGGTGACAAACCAGCCCAAACTTTATGGTCCATAAGACCATAAGACATAGGAGCGGACGTAAGGCCATTCGGCCCATCGAGTCCACTCCACCATTCAATCATGGCTGATTTCAACTCCATTTACCCGCTCTCTCTCCATAGCCCTTAATTCCTCGAGAAATCAAGAATTTATCAACTTCTGTCTTAAAGACACTCAACGTCCCGGCCTCCACCGCCTTCTGTGGCAATGAATTCCACAGACCCACCACTCTCTGGCTGAAGAAATTTCTCCTCATCTCTGTTCTAAAGTGACTCCCTTTTATTCTAAGGCTGTGCCCCCGGGTCCTAGTCTCCCCTGCTAATGGAAACAACTTCCCTACATCCACCCTATCTAAGCCATTCATTATCTTGTAAGTTTCTATTAGATCTCCCCTCAACCTCCTAAACTCCAATGAATATAATCCCAGGATCCTCAGACGTTCATCGTATGTTAGGCCTACCATTCCTGGGATCATCCGTGTGAATCTCCGCTGGACCCGCTCCAGTGCCAGTATGTCCTTCCTGAGGCGTGGGGCCCAAAATTGCTCATAGTATTCTAAATGGGGCCTAACTAATGCTTTATAAAGCTTCAGAGGCTTTTATATTCCAAGCCTCTTGAGATGAATGACAACATTGCATTTGCTTTCTTAATTACGGACTCAACCTGCAAGTTTACCTTTAGAGAATCCTGGACTAGGACTCCCAAGTCTCTTTGCACTTCAGCATTATGAATTTTGTCACCGTTTAGAAAATAGTCCATGCCGCTATTCTTTTTTCCAAAGTGCAAGACCTCGCACTTGCCCACGTTGAATTTCATCAGCCATTTCTTGGACCACTCTCCTAAACTGTCTAAATCTTTCTGCAGCCTCCCCACCTTCTCCATACTACCTGTCCCTCCACCTATCTTTGTGTCATCGGCAAACTTAGCCAGAATGCCCCCAGTCCCTTCATCTAGATCGTTAATATATAAAGAGAACAGCTGTGGCCCCAACACTGAACCCTGCGGGACACCACTCGTCACCGGTTGCCATTCCGAAAAAGAACCTTTTATCCCAACTCTCTGCCTTCTGCCTGACAGCCAATTGTCAATCCATGTTAGTACCTTGCCTCGAATACCATGGGCCCTTATTTTACTCAGCAGTCTCCCGTGAGGCACCTTATCAAAGGCCTTTTTGGAAGTCAAGATAGATAACATCCATTGGCTCTCCTTGGTCTAACCTATTTGTTATCTCTTCAAAGAATTCTAACAGGTTTGTCAGGCACGACCTCCCCTTACTAAATCCATGCTGACTTGTCCTAATCTGACCCTGCACTTCCAAGAATTTAGAAATTTCATCCTTAACAATGGATTCTAGAATCTTGCCAACAACCGAGATTAGACTAATTGGCCTATAATTTTCCATCTTTTTCCTTGTTCCCTTCTTGAACAGGGGGGTTACAACAGCGATTTTCCAATCCTCTGGGACTTTCCCAGACTCCAGTGACTTTTGAAAGATCATAACTAACGCTTCCACTATTTCTTCAGCTATCTCCTTTTGAACTCTAGGATGTAGCCCATCTGGGCCTGGAGATTTATCAATTTTTAGACCTCTTAGTTTCTCTAGCACTTTCTCCTTTGTGGTGGCTACCATATTCAACTCTGCCCCCTGACTCTCCGGAATTGTTGGGACCTTACTCATGTCTTCTACTGTGAAGACTGACGCAAAGTACTTATTTAGTTCCTCAGCTATTTCCTTGTCTCCCATCACAAATTACCAGCGTCATTTTGGAGCGGCCCAATGTCAACTTTTGCCTCCCGTTTGTTTTTAATGTATTTAAAGAAACTTTTACTATCATTCCTAATGTTACTGGCTAGCCTACCTTCATATTTGATCCTCTCTTTCCTTATTTCTCTCTTTGTTGTCCTCTGTTTGTTATTGTAGCCTTCCCAACCTTCTGACTTCCCACTACTCTTTGCCACATTAGAGGCTTTCTCTTTTGCTTTGATGCATTCCCTAACTTCCTTTGTCAGCCATGGCTGCCTAATCCCCCCTCTGATAACCTTTCTTTTCTTTGGGATGAACCTCTGTACTGTGTCCTCAATTACTCCCAGAAACTCCTGCCATTGCTGTTCTACTGTCTTTCCCACTAGGCTCTGCTCCCAGTCGATTTTCGTCAGTTCCTCCCTCATGCCCCTGTAGTTACCTTTATTTAACTGTAACACCTTTACATCTGATTCTACCTTCTTTCTTTCAAATTGGAGATTGAATTCTACCATATTATGATCACTGCCTCCTAAGTGCTCCCTTACTTTAAGATCTTTAATCAAGTCTGGCTCATTACATAACACCAAGTCCAGAATGGCCTGTTCCCTTGTGGGCTCCATCACAAGCTGTTCCAAAAAGCCCTCCTGTAAACATTCAATGAATTCCCTTTCCTTAGGTCCACTGGCAGCATTATTTACCCAGTCCACCTGCATATTGAAGTCCCCCATGATCACTGTGACCTTGCCTTTCTGACATGCACTTTCTATTTCGTGGTGCATTTTGTGCCCCCGGTCCTGACCACTGTTAGGAGGCCTGTACATAACTCCCATTATGTTTTTTTTGCCTTTGTGGTTCCTCAACTCTACCCACACAGACTCCACATCATCTGACCCTATGTCGTTTAGTGCTATTGATTTAATTTCATTCCTAATTAACAAGGCAACCCCACCCCCTCTGACCACCTCTCTGTCTTTTCGATAGGTTGTGAATCCCTGGATGTTTAAATGCCAGTCCTGAACCCCCTGCAACCATGTCTCTGTGATGCCTACCACATCATACCTGCTAGCCACAATCTGGGCCAGAAGCTCATCTACCTTATTCCGTACACTGCGCGCATTTAAATATAGCACCTTTAATTCTCTATTGACCGTCCCTTTTTGTTTTCTTAGTGTGGTGGACCTTGGTTTACTGAGCCTTTCCATATACTGTGTCATATTTTGTGGGATGGGGACTATCGTAACCTCTCCTGAGTTTTGTCTTTTCGTGCTTTTTTGTATTCCTTAGCAGCTATACTTCCCATTGATTACTTCACCTCTTGGTTCCCTGACTTTCCCTTCCCCCCCCCCCCCCCCCCCCCCCAATCTTTAGTTTAAAGTCCTATTGACCACCCTATTTACTCTTTTCACCAGAACACTGGTCCCAGCTCGGTTCAGGTGGAGACCATCCCAACGGTATAGGTCCCCCCTGTCCCAAAACTGATGCCAATGTCCCATGAAAAGGAACCCCTCTTTCCCACACCACTTTTTCAGCCACGTGTTAACTTCCCTTATTCATGCCTCCCTACGCCAATTTGCACGTGGCTCGGGCAGTAATCCGGAGATTATGACCCTTGAGGACCTGTTTTTTAATTTGAATCCTAGCTCTTTATAATCTCTAAACAGGTCCTCTTTCCTAGACTTGCCTATGTTGTTGGTACTGACATGGACCACAACAACTGGATCCTCCCCGCTCCCTCTCCAGTATCCTTTCAAGTCGGTCAGAGACGTCCCGCACCCTAGCACCGGGCAGGCAACATACCATGCGGGACTCTTTATCCTGCTCACAAAGGATACTATCTATCACCCTGATAATAGAATCCCCTACAACTACAACTTGCCTATTTACTCCCTCCCCTTGAATGTTTAAATCCACTGAGATTTGCTGCTTGGGTGTCTGACTCATCAACTGGACCTATGTAGAACTCTGTTCCAACCGTTCTGGCAGCCAACCACCCCCTCCCTGGCCTCACATTTCTGTCAGCAGCCCACCCAACACCGCCCACCTCTTCACGCAGACCCGTGCAGGCTTACCTTTAATTTTCACCATGAGAGTTTGTCAGTCTGCCAAACCTTTCAAACCACCTTCAAAATTCCTTTCCTTACAGTTTACCCGCTCCCTCCACTCTGGCTGGGTTCAGTTCTCAAGTCCCTCTGTGTAAAGTGAGAATAAATCGGTAATTTTCTCTCCTGGTCACTGGAATCCTGATGCCCCGCCCACTCTGTTGTTTCACCAAGACGGCCACATCTGAAGTAAAGAAGCCCCAGGAGCTGCAAAATCAGGATCTGTGGATTCTTCTTGGCAGTTTGGGGCCTCCAGCGGGTGTTTGTGAATCCTCCCCGCCCACCTCCCAGGGCTTCCTTCCTTTCCTGAGATCAGGGTCCTCATTGATTTGAGTGCAAAGTGTGAGCTCTTATCTATTGTCCCCCCTCCCCCATCCCCTGATGTGAACCATCCTCCAGTCGCTGAAGCAGGATGGTGACCTTTAACCTGGGCCTGTTCCTAGGAGGGAGAAGCCCCGCAGCTGCAAACCAGGGAGCTGACAATGATTGTGAAGGGTTTGCGGATTCTGCCTCCCACCGCCTGACGCTAACTTTGCTTCCGCGGGACAAAGGACTCTCCTCCAGACGAACAATAGCATTGCATCTGCGCGCTACGGTCTCACCTCATCAACCGCACTGCGCATGCTCCAGATCACAATGCCCAGGGGAATGATTGACAGCGGCTCCGGACCACTAGTAATAGGGGGCGGGACTGGAGGACTGAATGGGAGCAGCTGGTCCTCCAACCAATCGGAGCAAATGAGGGGCAGTGAATGAAGCATGCGCAATGCGGGAAATGGCGAGGGGTGGATGCTTTTTTTCTCGGATCTGTATGGCAGCGCAGTACAGGTCCTTCGGTCCTCGATGTTGCGCCGACCTGTGAAACCACTCTAAAGCCCATTTACACTATTCCCTTATCGTCCATATGTCTATCCAATGACCATTTGAATACCCTTAGTGTTGGCGAGTCCACTACTGTTGCAGGCAGGGCATTCCACACCCTTACTACTCTCTGAGTAAAGAACCTACCTCTGACGTCTGTCTTATATCTATCTCCCCTCAATTTAAAGCCATGTCCCCTCGTGCTGGACATCACCATCCGAGGAAAAAGGCTCTCACTGTCCACCATATCCAATCCTCTGATCATCTTGTATGCCTCCATTAAGTCACCTCTTAACCTTCTTCTCTCTAACGAAAACAGTCTCAAGTCCCTCAGCCTTTTCTCATAAGATCTTCCCTCCAGGCAACGTTCTGTAAATCTCCTCTGCACCCTTTCCAATGCTTCCACATCCTTCCTATAATGCAGTGACCAGAATTGCACGCAATACTCCAAATGCGGCCGCACCAGAGTTTTGTACAGCTGCAACATGACCTCATGGCTCCGAAGCTCAATCCCTCTACCAATAAAAGCTAACACACCGTACGCCTTCTTAAAAACCCTCTCAACCTGAGTGGCAACTTTCAGGGATCTATGTACATGGACACCGAGATCTCTCTGCTCATCCACACTGCCAAGAATCTTACCATTAGCCCAGTACTCTGTCTTCCTGTTATTCCTTCCAAAATGAATCACCTCATACTTTTCTGCATTTAACTCCATTTGCCACCTCTCAGCCCAGCACTGCAGCTTATTTATGTCCCTCTGTAACTTGTAACATCCTTCCGCACTGTCCACAACTCCACCGACTTTAGTGTCATCTGCAAATTTACTCACCTATCCTTCTACGCCCTCCTCCAGGTCATTTATAAAAATGACAAACAGCAGTGGCCCCAAAACAGATCCTTGTGGTACACCACTTGTAACTGGACTCCAGTCTGAACATTTCCCATCAACCACCACCCTTTGTCTTCTTCCAGCTAGCCAATTTCTGATCCAAACTGCTAAATCTCCCTGAATCCCATGCTTCTGTATTTTCTGCAGTAGCCTACCGTGGGGAACCTTATCAAACGCTTTACTGAAATCCATATACACCACATCAACTGCTTTACCCTCATCCACCTGTTTGGTCACCTTCTCAAAGAACTCAATAAGGTTTGTGAGGCACGACCTACCCTTCACAAAACCGTGTTGACTATGTCTAATCAAATTATTCCTTTCCAGATGATTATACACGCTATCACTTATAAACCTTTCCAAGGGACTTCCGGTGACGGTGGGCGGGAGGCGGCTGCACAATGGAGAGCTCCCGCTCGGGAACGGCATTTTCGGGGTTTTAAGCCCGGTCCCAGGGTCTACGGAGGCGGCAGAAGCAGGGAGAAGGCACGGAGGAGGCACAGTGAAGACACAGGAGGGAAAAAAACCCAAAGAAAAATGTCGAGGGTGAGCAAAAAAACGGCCGAAAAAAAACCAGCTGGAGGTCCGTCGGGGAGTGGAAAGGTCACCGCGGGGTCACCAGGAAAAATGGAGGCTGGCGCACCAGGGAAGGCCGCACTGTTTACGGCTGAAGAAATAACCAAGGTGATGGCTGCGGAATTTGAAAAGCTGTTGGCGCAGATTGCGAAATGCATGGAGACGGTGAGGAAGGAGATGAGGGAGGTTTTGAGTGTGCTGGTGGAGGAGGCGGTTTCCCCGGTGAGGACGGAGGTGGCGAGCGCAGTGGCGGAGGTGCGAGAGCAAGGGGAGGCGCTGAAGGAAGTGGAGGAGACATTATTGCAGCATGGTGATCAACTTGCCTCGATGGGGAAAGAGATGCGGAAGGTGATGGATACTAACAAGGATCTGCGAGGAAAAATGGAAGACCTGGAAAATAGATCCAGGCGACAGAACTTGAGGATTGTGGGGCTGCCCGAAGGAGTTGAAGGACCGAAGCCGACTGAGTATTTTGCCGCGATGCTGGCAAAACTATTGGGGGAGGGGGAGGATCCCTCCCGATATGAACTGGATCGGGCTCATCGGTCGTGGAGGCCTGTACCAAAGGCAAGTGAGCCGCCAAGGGCAGTGACTCTGTGCTTCCATAGGTACAGGGTGAAGGAGAAGGTCCTGAGCTGGGCCAAGCAGAAGCGGGTGGTGCAGTGGGCTGGAGCTGGTGTACGTGTATACCAGGACTTTACGGTGGAGCTGGCAAGGAGGCGGGCTGCCTTCAACCGGGTGAAGAGGGCACTGTACATTAGCAAGGTGCGGTGCGGCATTGTATATCCAGCGAAGCTGAGGGTGACTTACAAGCTCAGGGACTTTTATTTTGGAACGGCTGAAGCAGCGGAGGAGTTTGCGAAAGCAGAAGGACTGTGGCAGAACTGACAAATTGAGGAATGGCCATGTGCCGATGTAACCTCATGACTGTATTTTCTTCTTTTTTGTATCACTGCGCGCGGGTGTAGAGATTAAAGGAGCCAATGTGTAATATATTTGGACAAGGGAAGGGACGGGACTTTCACTCAAAATGAGAGTTCTTTGGGGTGTAGGTGGATATGCGGGGTTTGTGTGCTAAAAGGGGATCTTTGGGCTTTCCTGGGGCCGGGCAAGTGGGAAAGGGACCCGGGCGGGGGCCTCCACGCTGGCCGGTTTGTGCCGGCCAGTGAACGGGAGTGAGGTGGGGGGAGGAGCTGCGGCCATCGGAGCCTGGAAGAACAGGGTCCGAGTGGTCTAGCTGGGGTGGAACGTTGGGGGGAAGGAACAGAGGTTGGGGGGAGGAGTTTTACAGGAGGCAGTGGACGGGAGGAGCTGGAGACCTGGGGTGGGGGTGGGGGGGTGGGGGGTGGGGGGGTGGGAGCTGTGTAAGATTAAGGGTGACTACGGGTAATCCCTGATTCCTTTTTGTCATTTGTTTATGTAAACATGTGGGTTGAGGTTTGGGGGTTGGTGGGTAGATGGGATCGTTGTTATTATGGGGACTGACATATCTTGCTGATTATTGTTTATTGTTGATGGATGTGAATGTGGGAGAAAATGTGAAAATGGAGGGGAATAAAAAAAATTAAAAAATAAAATAAAATAAACCTTTCCAAGATTTTGCCCACAACAGAAGTAAGGCTCACTGGTCTATAGTTACCGGGGTTGTCTCTACTCCTCTTCTTGAACAAGGGGACATCATTTGCTATCCTCCAGTCTTCTGGCACTATTCCTGTTGACAAAGGTGACTTAAAGATCAAAGCCAAAGGCTCAGCAATCTCCTCCCTAGCTTCCCTAAGAATCCTAGGATAAGTCCCATCTGGCCCAGGGGGCTTATCTATTTTCACCCTTTCCAGGATTGTTAACACCTCCTCCTTATGAACCTCAAGCCCTTCTAGTCTAGTAGCCTGAATCTCAGATTTTGGAAATATAAATTCCCTCTCCTTCTCCGCCTCTGTTCTCAATCTTTTCTCACTCTCCTCCCCCCACAGAGGCCTGAAACTTTTCTGGCCCAGACCTGTGGAAGGTTCCCTTCCCTGAATGACATCAGTGAATCAGTTGTTCTTTTGTGAACATCTGACAGTTTTCAAGGTCACCTTTTCCTAGTGCCGGCCTCACAAATGATCAGATTTCAGCTCAATTTCACAACCCATCTTTGTGTTTTTCTGGATTTCTGGTCTTTCTGACTAAACTGATTTCACAGGATATTGGAAGGGGAAGGTTTGCATTCGGGAAACATCACATCAGGATCTGACGGAGTCGCTTAAGTTATCGTTACTGAATATTAGCAGGTTTTGAACATAATATAAGAACATAAGAACTAGGAGCAGGAGTAGGGCATCTGGACCTTTGAGCCTGCTCTGCCATTCAATGAGATCATGGCTGATCTATTGTCGACTCAGCTCCACTTTCCCGCCAGAACACCATAACCCTTTATTCCTTTATTCTTAAAAAAACTATCTATCTTTATCTTGAAAACATTTAATGAAGGAGCCTCAACTGCTTCACTGGGCAGGGAATTCCATCGATTCAAATGGAAGGAAAAAACACCGTTCACAGTGGAGAGAAACCATACATGTGTTGTGTGTGTGGACGAGGTTTCAGCCAATCTTCTGGCCTGTCAAGACACAAGCGCATTCACACTGGCACGAAACCGTGGAAATGTGGGGATTGTAAGGTGGCATTTGGTTTCCCGTCTGAGCTGGAAACTCATCGACGCACTCACACTGGGGAGAGACCATTCATCTGCTCCGTGTGTGGGAAGGGATCTACTTGGTCATCAAACGTGCTGACACAACAGCGGGTTCACATTGGAGAGAAGTTGTTCACCTGCTGTGTGTGTGGAAAAGGATTGACTGATTCATCCAAGCGACTGAAACAGCAGCGAGTTCACACCGGGGAGAGACCATTTGCCTGCACTGAGTGTGGGAAGGGATTCACTCATATATCCACCCTATTGAGACACCAGCGAGTTCACACTGACAAAATACCTTTTAAATGTCTGCACTGTGGGAAGTGCTTTAAAAGCTCTGGAAAACAGATGTACCATCAACATGTTCACACTGATGAGAGACCTTTTAAATGCCCAGACTATGTGAAATGTTATGAAGGCTCCTGGGAGCTGATGTCCCACCAATATATTCACACTGATGAGAGACCGTTCAGGTGCTCTCACTGCGGGGCTGGGTTCAGGCGATCATCTAAACTCACTGTCCACCAGCGAATTCACACTGGGGAGAGGCCATTCATCTGATTGTGGGAAGGGATTCATCCACCTTGCTGAAATACTAGTGGGATCATATTGGGGTGATACAGTAGCACAGTGGTTAGCACTGTTGCTTCATAGCGCCAGGGTCCCAGGTTCGATTTGTGGCTTGGGTGTCTGTGCGGAGTCTGCACGTTCTCCCCGTGTCTGCATGGGTTTCCTCCGGGTGCTCCAGTTTCCTCCCACGAGTCCCGAAAGAGGTGAACATAGAACAATACAAGAGCAGCACGGTGGCGCAGTGGTAGCACTGCAGTCTCACAGCACCGAGGTCCCAGGGCCAATCCCAGCTCTGGGTCACTGTCCGTGTGGAGTTTGCACATTCTCCCCTTGTTTGCGTGGGTGTCACCCCCACAACCCAAAAGATGTGCAGGGTAGGTGGATTGAACATGCTAAATTGCCCCTTAATTGGAAAAGGTGAATTGGGTACTCTAAATTTAAAAAAAAACAGAACAATACAGCACAGGAACAGGCCCTTTGGCCCTCCAAGCCTGCGTCAATATGGTACCTGCCTAAACTAAAACTGTCTGCACTTATGGAGTCCATATCCTTCCATTCCCACCCTATTCATATATTTATTTAGTTGTCCCTTAAATGGCGCTACCATACCTGCTCCCACCACCTCCCCAGGCAGCACGTTCCATATATTTCCCATCCTGTATAAAAAACCTGCTTCGCACATCTGTTCTGAACTTTTCCCCGCGCACTTTAAACCTATGTCCCCTAGTACTTGACTCTCCTACCCTAGGAAAGAGCATCTGACTATCCACTCTGTCCATAGAATCATAGAATTTACAGTGCAGAAGGAGGCCATTCGGCCCATCGAGTCTGCACCAGCTCTTGGAAAGAGCACCCCACCCAAGGTCCACACCTCCACCCTATCCCCACAACCCAGTAACCCCACCCAACACTAAGGGCAATTTTGGACACTATGGGCAATTTAGCATGGCCAATCCACCTAACCCGCACATCTTTGGACTGTGGGAGGAAACCGGAGCACCTGGAGGAAACCCACGCACACACGGGGAGGATGTGCAGACTCCGCACAGACAGTGACCCAAGCCGGAATCGAACCTGGGACCCTGGAGCTGTGAAGCATTTGTGCTATCCACAATGCTACCGTGCTGCCCCTTTTCTGCATTAAACTGGGCAAAGTGATCACAAATTAAGCAAATAAAGCTTCAAATTTCCAAATCACCACAGCTGCTCGACATATAAAACGATCAAACAGATGTACATGGTTCGAATGGGCTGTGATTGATCCCAAAAAAGTTTAAAATCATTTTTCTATGAAACACCTCCTGCTCACCCAAATTTTTACTACTAAGTTTTTGTGGCACTTCTTTAAGGGTCTGTGAACAAAGATGCAATCTGCTTCGTTAGCTGGACTATCCACTGAAATCAAATAAATTTGCTTGTTCAATGGCTGACACTCATCTTGCAGCTCGCCTCTCAACCTCTGTTGTTCCAGTGAGAACTGACCGAGTTTATCTAACATGCTGTTGGGTAATTTGGACATTCTGAATTCTCCCACCGTGTACCCGAACAGACGGCAAAATGTGGCGACTCGGGGCTTTTCACTTCATTGCAATGTTAATGTCAGCTTACTTGTGACAATAGAGATGATTATTATTAAAGACAGACCTTTCAAATGTTTAAACTGTGGGAAATTCTATAAAATGTCCGGGGAACTGATGTCCCATCAGCTAGTTCACACTGATGAGAGACCGTTCAGGTGCACTCACTGTGGGACTAGATTCAGCAACTCACTGTATACCGGCGAATTCACACTGGGGAGATCCAAACTTTCCTCATAGTTAAAATTGTCCATCCCTGGTAACATCATCATAAATCTTCTCTGCAACGGGCAGCATGAGGTCCCAGGTTCGAATCCCGGTCCCGGGTCACTGGCCATGTGGAGTTTGCACATTCTCCCTGTGTTTGCGTGGGTTTTGCCCCCACAACACAAAGTTGTGCAGGGTAGGTCGATTGGCCACAATAAATTACCCCTTAATTGGAAAAAATTTATTGGGCACACTAAATTTAAATAAATAAATCTCCTCTGCAGTCTCTCTCGGATGATCACACCCTTCATGTAATATGGCTGTGGTCTAACTGGTGTTTGATGCAGTTCCAGCACAATCTCCCTGTTCTCATAATCTCAACCCTCGGCTACCAAAGGAAACTATCCCACCTGCCTTCCTAAGCACTGAAGAGAGAGAGTGAGAGGCAGCTGAGAGAGACAGAGGGAGAGAGAGGAAGCAGAGGGGGTGAGAGGCACCAGAGAGAGAGAGGAGCACCAGAGTCTGGGAGAGGCAGGAGAGAGAGAGGAGAGAAGAGAGAGACAGTCTAGTCAGTAACAAAAATAAGTAATGGAATTGAGTTCAGACACGGATCTGCATGAACCGACACCACTTTATTGACAGATTGACAAGGTAGTCACTGTATTTGAATCAATGTTATTCACTTTTGGAATTGAATGAACAAAGGGTCAGATTAACTATATCACAATCACCCAGATTCAAATAGGTCTGTTTAATACAGAACAGGATTAAACCCAGTGTCCAATATTACAGGTGTCTGTGGCTGTTTGATGCCCTGTTTCATTGTACAGCTGACAAGCCCACAGCTTCAGTGAACTCGTCTATCCAGGGTCTGTTTCTAAACCCTCATCACAACATAATACCTGGTTAGCTATTTATATATGGTCAGCCTGCTTGGACAGCTAACACAAAGCTCAACCAGAAACTATGGTTCTTCTTTCAACTGATTCCAGCTCCGACAAGGGGTCACAGCATCTCCAGCCTTCAGCTCTGTTACTGGGCTGTTATTGACATGAGCAAGACATAATAAGAACTAGGAGCAGGAGTACGCCATCTGGCCCCTCGAGCCTGCTCCACCATTCAATGAGATCATGGCTGATCTTTTGTGGACTCAGCTCCACTTTCCGGCCCGAACACCATAACCCTTAATCCCTTTATTCTTCAAAAAACTATCTATCTTTATCTTAAAAACATTTCATGAAGGAGCCTCTACTGCTTCATTGGGCAAGGAATTCCATAGATTCACAACCCTTTGGGTGAAGAAGTTCCTCCTAAACTCAGTCCTAAATCTACTTCCCCTTATTTTGAGGCTATGCCCCCTAGTTCTGCTTTCACCCGCCAGTGGAAACAACCTGCCCGCATCTATCCTATCTATTCCCTTCATAATCTTATATGTTTCTATAAGATCCCCCCTCATCCTTCTAAATTCCAATGAGTATTCCATTTGCCTTCTTAATCACCTGTTGCACCTGAAAACCAACTTTTTGCGACTCATGCACTAGCACACCCAGGTCTCTCTGCACAGCAGCATGTTATAATATTTTATCATTTAAATAATAATCCCTTTTGCTGTTATTCCTAACAAAATGGATAACCTCACATTTGTCAACATTGTATTCCATCTGCCAGACCCTAGCCCATTCACTTAGCCTATCCAATTCCCTCTGCAGACTTCCAGTATCCTCTGCACTTTTTGCTTTACCACTTATCTTAGTGTCGTCTGCAAACTTGGACATATTGCCCTTGGTCCCCAACTCCAAATCATCTCTGTAAATTGTGAACAGTTGTGGGCCCAACATTGATCCCTGAGAGACACCACTAGCTACTGATTGCCAACCAGAGAAACACCCATTAATCCCCATTCTTTGCTTTCTATTAATTAACCAATCCTCTAACCATGCTACTACTTTCCCCTTAATGCCATGCATCTTTATCTTATGCAACAACCTTTTGTGTGGCACCTTGTCAAAGGCTTTCTGGAAATCCAGATATACCACATCTATTGGCTCCCCATTATCTACCGCACTGTTAATGTCCTCAAAAAATTCCACTAAATTAGTTAGGCACGACCTGCCCTTTATGAACCCATGCTGCGTCTGTACAATGGGACAATTTCCATCCAGATGCCTCGCTATTTCTTCCTTGATGATAGATTTCAGCATCTTCCCTACTACCGAAGTTAAGCTCACTGGCCTACAATTACCCGCTTTCTGCCTACCTCCTTTTTTAAACAGTGGTGTCACGTTTGCTAATTTCCAATCTGCCGGGACCACCCCAGAGTCTAGTGAATTTTGGTAAATTATCACTAGTGCATTTGCAATTTCCCTAGCCATCTCTTTTAGCACCCTGGGATGCATTCCATCAGGTCCAGGAGACTTGTCTACCTTTAGCCCCATTAGCTTGCCCATCACTATCTCCTTGGTGATAACAATCCTCTCAAGGTCCTCACCTGTCATAGCCTCATTTCCATCAGTCACTGGCATGTTATTTGTGTCTTCCACTGTGAAGGCCAACCCAAAAAACCTGTTCAGTTCCTCAGCCATTTCCTCATCTCCCATTACTAAAGAGAGAGACAGCAAGTTGCCTGAGGCTTAAATGGGAAGTTGAAACTTGTGACTCAAAACCAACTGTGTAAGATCTCTGAAAAGATCAGGAATTTTAAAAGATAAATTCTAAACCCAGTGAACAAATTAATGAGTCATAAGACAAAAACTTCAGGTTTTATGACTTTACTGCAACAAACTAGAAGCAACAATGCCTAAACACTATTTTTATAGGGAACGTATCCCTTAAACTACAAATAGAATGTAGCCCTTTTACTTTTAAGACAATCAAAAATCACACTCCATGGTTACGTCGCTGAAGTTGTAACTCAATTCTCCTGGAACCAGCCCAATGTGATTCTTCGTTCCTGTGTTTACTTCCATTCTGTTCCTTTGCCTGACTGGCAATCCTTAACCCCAGAAGTGTATTTTGCAGTGATGGTTCTCTTGATGATATTCAGGTCCCGGTAAACCAAGTGACTCCTCCAAATCCTGAAGTGGCGTCAGGTTTTTTTCTGCAAATCTTCATCTAATATCCTGTAAAAGGAATTTACAAATGGAAATTGAGAACAGGCAATTCTAGTTTCCATCCAACACACTCTCCCTCCATTCTCACTCTGCTGTAATATGCATCCTCCTAATTCTCTAAAGGTGCTGATTCAGGCTGACTGACAGATCCCTGCTGCCCGTCTTGGAGAGGCCTGAAAATCTCCATGCAGACTGCCAGACAGAAATATGTCTATATTACTGAACTCAAAATGTGTGGAACATACAGACTGGATTCACTTCCTTTCTCTTCAGCTGCTGCAAGTCACCAATGTCCCCTCAGAATGAGGAAAGAAATGGAAAGATAAAGTAGACTTGGAGCGGCTGCTGCCTCTTGTGGGGCATTCCAGAACGAGAGGTAATAGTCTTACGATAAGCGGTAGCAAATTCAAAAGTTTTAATTAAAAAAAAATTTTTTTTTAAGCATACCCAATTATTTTTTTCTTCAATTAAGGGGCAATTTAGTGTGACCAATCCACCTACTCTGCACATCTTTGGGTTGTGGGGGTGAAACCTACGCAGACACAGGGAGTAAGTGCAAATTCCACACAGACATTGACCCAGGGCCGGGATCGAACCCAGATCCTCAGCGCCGTAGGCAGCAGTGCTAACCACTGGGCCACAGTGCTAACCACTGGGCCACAGGGCTGCCCTATTCAAAACAGTGTTGAGGAGAAGCTGCTTCTCCCAAGGGCTGTGAATCTGTGGAATTCACTACCCCAGAGTGCGGTGGAGCTGGGACAATGAGTAAATTTAGGGAGAAGTTAGATTTTTAATCGGGTTGAAGGGTTCTGAAGAACTCTCAGGACGGTGGAGATAAGGCCAGGATGAGATCAGCGATGACCAAATGGCAGAGCAGACTCGATGGGCCAAATGGCCGAATTCTGTTCTTATATCGTATGAACTTATGAAAGGGGGGGGGGCATTGATTTGCTCCCAGATGTTGCCCAGAGGAGGAAGTTTTAGTCTGAAACCCATTGTTTAACCTCCACATTGTGACATCACAAAGGAATTCATCCTCTAAATCAGCCAATAGGAATCCATTCGCTCCGCGGTGACGTCACTGCATTAGTGCGCACACGCCGGCGCGCGGACACGCGAGCGCCGCCCCCACCCTCTGTTCCGTCTCCCCCAACACATCCTCGAGACGGTTTCCAGCAACCGGCTGATAGTTCCGGCCGTCGGTGATCGCCCCTTCCTTGACCCGGGACTGCGCATGTCTCAGGGAGAGGGAATGCTGCGCATGCGTCGGAGAGCTCACTTCCCCTGACCTTACCTCTCAGGTGTTGACCAATGGGAAGACTTGGAGGACCGGAAAGACTCTGCCTCTCCGCCAATCAAAGCTCCCCCATTGTCTCGATGCGAAAGCTGCACATGGCGGTTTCTGCCGAGCAAAGCTGTTCCTCCAACCCTGAATAAGTTTGAGCTGCCCACAGACTCCTGACTCCAACATCTGTGAGTAAAACACTTTATTTCCTCCCCCTTTCCATTTCTTTTCTCATTCTGACCTTCAATTGGTCACTTGCAGCAACTGAAGGGAAAGGAAGTGAATCCAGGGAGGGTGCAGACTCTGCAAAGCTTGGCCCATGTCTCTCTCTCTCTCTCTCTTCAAGACATTGACATCCTTTGCCCCCTCAGCTTGACACATTTATTTGTCTGGCTAAAAGGATGGTCTCTTTCCTAATGTTCACAATTAAAGGGCTGGTTTCCCCAGAAGATGGCTGACATTTAAGGGGTCAGTAAACAGGCCAAATCCAACCCAGCCAATTACTTCCCTGTCGGAACACTCTCCACCATCAGCAAAGTAATGGAAGGAGTCATCAAAGGTCCTATCAAGTGGCACTTATTCTGCAATAACCTGCTCCAGCTCGCTCAGTTTGGGTTCTGCCAGGGTCTCTCAGCTGCTGACCTCATTACAGCCTTGGCTCAACCAACATCCTGGGGGTTACCATTGATCAGAAACTGGACTGGACTAGCCATATTAATACTGTAGCTACCAAGGCAGATCAAGGGCTGGGAATCCTACGGCGAGTAACATGCCTCCTGATGCCCCAAAGCCTGTCTACCAGACATCTACAAGCACAAGTCAGGAGTGTAATGGAATACACTCCACTTTGCTGGATGAGTGCAGCTCCAACAACACGCAAGAAGCCGGACTCTATCCAGACAAAGCAGCCTGATTGATTGCATCGCCTTCCACAAACATTCAAACCTTCCACCACCGACAAACAGTAGCAGTCGTGTATACCATTTACAGGATACACTGCAGTAACTCATAAAGACTCCTCAGACAGCACCTTCCAAACACACAACCATTACCATCTAGAAGGACAAGAGCAGCAGAAACCTGGGAAGCCCACCACCTGGAAGTTCTACAAGTTACTCACCACATTGACTTGGAAATATATTGCCATTCCTTCACTGCCCCTGGGGCAACATCCTGGAATTCCCTCCCTAACAGCACAGGGGATGTAGGGCAGCATGGTGGAGCAGTGGTTAGCGCTGCTGCTTCACGGCTCCGAGGTCCCAGGCTCATTCTCGGCTCTGGGTCACTGTCCGCGTGGAGTTGGCACACACTCCCCGTGTTTGTTTGCGTTTCGCCCCCACAACCCAAAGATGTGCAGGGTAGGTAGATTCGCCACACTAAATTGCCCCTTAATTGTAAAAAATTAATTGGGTATCCTAAATTTATAAAAAAACAAATGGAAAAAAACCCAGCACAGGGGATGTACCTACACCTCAAGGACTGCAGCAGTTCAAGAAGGCAGCTCAACACTACTTCGGAAGGGCAACTGGGGATGGGCAATAAATGCTGGCCTGACCAGCATTGTCCACATCCCGTAAATTAATTTTTAAAAATTTAATATTGGACAGAGATATGTCGAGTGTTGTTATATGGTATGTATTGTAGCTATTACTGATGGTTCTGTAATACAATACAGGTATTATTTCTACTTTTGTAAATAGTACTGTACCTACATTATATATTTCCAGTCATACAGTCATTGCAGCACTGACAGAATCCATTTGGTAACTCAAGTCAATGCTGACTCTCTGTACAGCAATCCAGTCAGTCCCATTCCCCCTCGATATCCCTGTTCACCTGCAGGTTTTTTTTCTTCAAGTAACTATCCTATTTTATTTTAAATTATTGATCATCTCGACTTCCACAATCCTTGTGGGCAGTGAGTTCCCTGTCATGACCACTCCATGACTGAATAAAATTCTTCCTCCGAATTTCACTATCTCTAATCAGTAAATGTACTTATATGGAGATTCTCTACTCTTGTACAGGTTTTAGTGAGTTTCGATTTGTTGATCAGCAGCTTCACGAAAACTGGGAGGGAAAGTAAGTGAATACAGTCTGTATATTACACACATTTTTCATCCAGTAATATAGACATATATCTGTCTGGCAGCCGGCATGACGATTTTCAGGTCTCTGTGTCCAGGACAGGAAGCAGTGAGCTTGGATCTGTCAATCAGCCTGAATCAGCACCTTCAGGAGAATTGGGAGGGTGAATATTAGATACAGCAGAGTGAGAATGGAGGGAGAGTGTGAGATTGAGATTTAGAGCATTTCAGGGAAAGAGAGAGGAAAGAATGTTCGATAGAAACTAGAATTGTCTGTTCTGAATTTCTATCCTGTACTGACAATGATTACTATTGTAAAATCTGTTTGCAGGAAGTTCGAACGAGAGGAGTTTGAGGCCGATATCTCAAACTAAATATCACATCAAGAACTGACTGAGTCACTCAATTCTTGGGATCATCGGCCTTTGAATCTAGAAGGAGAAATGTTTGTCTATTCTGTCTTTTTCAAGAGATTTTAAACATCAGTGCGTCTGGAAAAGCACTGAGACACACACACACACCCGTGTGAGACTGTTACAGAGCACTGACTGTGGAAAGAGCATTAACCAGTGACACAGCCTGTAAAAATACTTCACCATTCAGAGCAGGGAGAGACTGTATAGGTGTTCTGTGTGTGGACGAGGCTTCAACTGATCGTCCAACGCGGTGAGACGCAAGATCACCCGGACCATGGGGAAACCATGGAAATGTGAGGATTGTGGGAAGGGATTCAGAGCCCCGTGCGAGCTGGAAAGGCATCAACGCAGTCACACTGGAGAGAGGCCTTTCACCTGCATTCAGTGTGAAAAGGGATTCACTAACATTGGCAACCTGCGGAGACATGAACGAGCTCACACTGGAGAGAGGTCTTTCACCTGCTCTCAGTGTGAAAAGGGATTCACTGACATTGGCAACCTGCGGAGACATGAACAAGTTCACACTGGGGAGAGGCCGTTCACCTGCTCTGACTGTGGGAAGGGATTCACTCGGTTATCCTGCCTGCAGGGACACCAGCGAATTCACACTGGAGAGAGGCCTTTCACCTGCCCTCAGTGTGAAAAGGGATTCACTGACATTGGCAGCCAGCGGAGACACGAACGAGTTCACACCGGGGAGAGGCCATTCACCTGCTCTCAGTGTGAAAAGGGATTCACTGACATTGGCAGCCTGCGGAAACACGAACGAGTTCACACTGGAGAGAGGCCTTTCACCTGCTCTCAGTGTGAAAAGAGATACACTCACATTGGCCACCTGTGGATACATGAACGAGTTCACACTGGGGAGAGGCCGTTCACCTGCTCTGACTGTGGGAAGGGATTCACTCAGTTATCCAGCCTGCAGGGACACCAGCGAGTTCACACTGGAGAGAAGCCTTTCACCTGCTCTCAGTGTGAAAAGGAATTCACGCAAATTGGCAACCTGCGGAGACACGAACGAGTTCACACTGGAGAGAGACCATTCACCTGCTCTGACTGTGGGAAGGGATTCACTCGGTTATCCAGCCTGCAGGGACACCAGCGAGTTCACACTGGAGAGAAGCCTTTCACCTGCTCTCAGTGTGAAAAGGGATTCACTGACATTGGCAACCTGCGGACACACGAACGAGTTCACACTGGAGAGAGGCCATTCACCTGCTCTCAGTGTGAAAAGGAATTCACGCAAATTGGCAACCTGCGGAGACACGAACGAGTTCACACTGGAGAGAGACCATTCACCTGCTCTGACTGTGGGAAGGAATTCACTCGGTTATCCAGCCTGCAGACACACCAGAGAGTTCACACTGGAGAGAGGCCGTTCATCTGCACTGTGTGTGATATGGGATTCACTCAATTATCCAGCCTGCTGAAACACAATGTCACTCACACCAAGAGCAGGCCCTTTAAATACTCTGACTGCAGGAAGGGTTTCAAAAGCTCACAGCTACTGATGTCCCACCAGCGCGTTCACACTGAGGAGAGACCGTTCAGCTGCTCTCACTGCACAAAGAGCTTTAGATCCTCATCCAACCTGATGAAACACGAGCGAGGTCACACCGGGGAGAGCCCGTTCACCTCTCCGACTGGGAAAAGATTCACTCGGTCATCACTTGCTGAGCCACAATGTCACCCACACCAATGAGAGACCCTTGAAATGCTCTGACTATGGGAGTGGGATTACAAGCTCTAGGGTACTGATGTCCCACCAGCGCATTCACACTGAGGAGAGACCGTTCAGCTGCTCTCACTGCACAAAGTGGTTTCAAACATCATCCACATTGCGGAGACACCAGCGAGTTTACACTGGAAACAAGCCATTCACCTGCTCTCACTGTGGGGAGGGATTCACTCAGTCGTCCAACATGCTGAGACACCAAAGGGTTCACAAGTGATGACGGGTTGGATTCTGCTGTTATTCCTGCTGTCAATCACATCCAGGACTGAACCTGGAGTGGGTGGATGGGTTTGCCTCCTCTTCAAATCCCTCCCCGGGCCTACTTTCTGGTGCGGCCGGCCCCTGAACACCGACTCCATCTTGAGTCGGGGGCGGCGCGCTAAAGAAGTCCCCCGCGCATGCACAGGATGGCGCGGCCCAACTGCGCATGCGCAGGATTGAGCTGGCCCAACTGCGCATGCGTGGGTTGGCGCGGCGCCCATTCGGCACCGCGAAAGGAGGCTGGAGCAGCGTGAACTGCTCGAGCGCCGTGCTGGCCCCTATGGGGGCCAGAATCGTACGTAACCGGGCCCGGTTTGCGACGGCATTTATGATGGCGCGAACTCTTGGGCCCAATATTGGAGAATCGCCCCCAAGGTGTTCTGCATTACCCTTGCTTGTTGCTAAGGCTTTGCTACATTTTGTGAATGTTTCTGTTAAGGCTGCAAAACTTTTTCATTACTAGATGTATTTATAGAACAACGGTTTATTCATTACGAGGGCTTTTATGCAACTTTTCTTGAAACAGTGTTAGATTCGTACACATATTAAGTTTACATAGATTACATATAACATACAGTGCAGAAGGAGGCCATTCGGCCCATCGAGTCTGCACCGACCCACATTAATCCCTCACTTCCACCTTATCCCCGCAACCCAATAACCCCTCCCAACCCAACCCTTATGGACACTACGGGTAATTTAGCATGGCCAATCCA
The DNA here is from genome assembly GCF_047496885.1 of Scyliorhinus torazame. NCBI lineage: Eukaryota > Metazoa > Chordata > Chondrichthyes > Carcharhiniformes > Scyliorhinidae > Scyliorhinus > Scyliorhinus torazame. Next base: position 172,973,927 of record NC_092711.1, read on the forward strand.
CCTAACCTGCACGTCTTTGGACTGTGGGAGGAAACCGGAGCACCCGGAGGAAACCCACGCGGACACGGGGAGAACGTGCAAACTCCGCACAGACAGTGACCCAGCGGGGAATCGAACCTGGGACCCTGGCGCTGTGAAGCCACAGTGCTAATCACTTGTGCTACCGTGCTGCCCTGCAAGTTGCTGTACTGCAATTCTCATTTTTTAAAAAAAATATATTTTATTCAAGATTTTTTGGCCAAACATAACAGTACGTAGTGTTTCTTTTACACAACAATAAAGCAATATAAATAACAGTGGCCAGTTTTAAACAAATAAATAAATAATATATAAACAGAAACAAAAACAAAACTAAATGGCAACTGCCTTGTCAAAAATAGATACTCTCCAAAGATACAATCCAACAGTCCAATATACTTTACCTATAACAAATGTCTATACATATACAATAGCATCCCTGAGAGCCCGTCCGGTTCCTCTCTCTCTCCCCCCCCCCCCCCCGCCTTGGGTTGCTGCTGTTGTCTTCTTCTTTTCCATTCCCTCTATCTTTCTGTGAGGTAGTCGACGAACGGTTGCCACCGCCTGGTGAACTCTTGAGCCGAACCCCTTAATACGAACTTAATCCGTTCTAACTTTATAAACCCTGCCATGTCGTTTATCCAGGTCTCCACACCCGGGGGTTTGGCTTCCTTCCACATTAACAATATCCTGCGCCGGGCTACTAGGGACGCAAAGGCCAAAACATCAGCCTCTCTCGCCTCCTGCACTCCCGGCTCTTCTGCAACCCCGAATATAGCCAACCCCCAGCCTGGCTCGACCCGGACCCCCACCACCTTCGAAAGCACCTTTGCCACCCCCACGCAGAACCCCTGTAGTGCCGGGCATGACCAGAACATGTGAGTGTGATTCGCTGGGCTTCTCGAGCATCTCCCACACCTATCCTCTACCACAAAAAATTTACTGAGCCGTGCTCCAGTCATATGCGCCCTGTGAAAAACCTTAAATTGTATCAGGCTTAGCCTGGCACACGAGGACGACGAGTTTACCCTACGTAGGGCATCAGCCCACAGCCCCTCCTCAATCTCCTCCCCCAGCTCTTCTTCCCATTTCCCTTTCAGCTCATCTACCATGATCTCCCCCTCGTCCCTCATTTCCCTATATATGTCCGACACCTTACCATCCCCCACCCATGTCTCTGAGATCACTCTATCCTGCATCTCCTGCGTCGGGAGCTGCGGGAATTCCCTCACCTGTTGCCTCGCAAAAGCCCTCAGTTGCATATACCGAAATGCATTCCCTTGGGGCAACCCATATTTTTCTGTCAGCGCTCCCAGACTCGCAAACGTCCCATCCATGAACAGATCTCTCCATTGTGCTACCCCTGCTCTTTGCCATGCTCCAAATCCCCCATCCATTCTCCCCGGAACAAACCGATGGTTATTTCTTATCGGGGACCGCACCGAAGCTCCTGTCTTTCCCCTATGCCGTCTCCACTGCCCCCAAATTTTCAATGTAGCCACCACCACCGGGCTTGTGGTGTATTTCTTCGGTGAGAACGGCAACGGTGCCGTCACCATTGCTTGTAGGCTAGTCCCCCTGCAGGACGCGCTCTCCAATCTCTTCCACGCCGCTCCCTCCCCTTCTCCCATCCACTTACACACCATTGAAATATTGGCGGCCCAGTAGTACTCACTTAGGCTCGGTAGTGCCAGCCCCCCCCCCCTGTCCCTACTACGCTGCAAAAACCTCACTCTCGGGGTCTTCCCGGCCCACAGAAAACTCATAATACTCTTCTCGATTCTTTTGAAAAAAGCCTTCGTGACCACCACCGGGAGGCACTGAAACACAAAAAGGAATCTCAGGAGGACCACCATTTTAACCGCCTGCACCCTACCTGCCAGTGACAGGGACACCATGTCCCATCTCTTAAAGTCCTCCTCCATCTGTTCCACCAACCGCGTTAAATTAAGCCTATGTAATGTACCCCAATTCTTGGCTATCTGGATCCCCAAGTACCGGAAGTCCCTTGTTTCCTTCCTCAACGGTAAATCCTCTATTTCTCTGCTCTGCTCCCCTGGATGCACCACAAACAACTCACTTTTCCTCATGTTCAATTTATACCCTGAAAAATCCCCAAACTCCCCAAGTATCCGCATTATCTCTGGCATCCCCTCCGCCGGGTCCGCCACATATAACAACAAATCATCCGCATGCAGAGATACCCGGTGTTCTTCTCCTCCCCTGAGTACTCCCCTCCACTTCCTGGAACCCCTCAATGCTATGGCCAGGGGCTCAATCGCCAGTGCAAACAATAACGGGGACAGAGGACATCCCTGCCTCGTCCCTCTATGGAGCCGAAAATAATCAAACCCCCGTCCATCCATGACCACGCTCGCCATCGGGGCCCTATACAGCAACTGTACCCATCTGATATACCCATCTCCAAAGCCAAATCTCCTCAGCACCTCCCACAAATAATCCCACTCCACTCTATCAAATGCTTTCTCAGCATCCATCGCCACCACTATCTCCGCTTCCCCCTCTGGTGGGGGCATCATCATTACCCCTAGCAGCCTCCGTATATTTGTATTCAGCTGTCTCCCCTTCACAAACCCAGTTTGGTCCTCATGAACCACCCCCGGGACACAATCCTCTATCCTCGTTGCCATTACCTTGGGCAGAATCTTAGCGTCCACATTAAGGAGGGAAATGGGCCTATAGGACCCGCATTGCAGCGGGTCTTTTTCCTTCTTTAGGAGGAGCGATATCGTTGCCTCTGACATAGTCGGGGGCAGCTGCCCCCTTTCCCTAGCCTCATTAAAGGTTCTCATCAGTAGCGGGGCCAGCAAGTCCATATATTTCCTATAGAATTCCACAGGGAATCCGTCTGGTCCCGGGGCCTTCCCCGCCTGCATGCTCCCAATCCCTTTCACTACTTCCTCCGTCTCAACCTGTGCTCCCAGTCCCGCCCTATCCTGCTCCTCCACCTTAGGAAATTCCAGCTGATCCAGAAAGCACATCATTCTCTCCTTCCCATCCGGGGGCTGAGTTTCATATAATCTTTCATAAAATGCCTTGAACACTCCATTCACTCTCTCCGCTCCCCGCTCCATCCTCATCTCTCACCCCCCCTATCTCCCTCGCTGCTCCCCTTTTCCTCAGTTGGTGGGCCAGCAACCTGCTCGCCTTCTCCCCATATTCGTACTGTACACCCTGTGCCTTCCTCCATTGTGCCTCTGCATTACCCGTAGTCAACAAGTCAAATTCTACATGTAGCCTTTGCCTTTCCCTGTACAGTCCCTCCTCCGGTGCCTCCGCATATTGTCTGTCCACCCTCAGAAGTTCTTTCAACAACCGCTCCCTTTCCCTACCCTCCTGCTTTCCTTTATGTGCCCTAATAGATATCAGCTCCCCTCTAACCACTGCCTTCAGCGCCTCCCAGACCATTCCCACCTGAACCTCCCCATTATCATTGAGTTCCAAGTACCTTTCAATACACCCCCTCACCCTTAAACACACCCCCTCGTCTGCCAATAATCCCAGGTCCATTCTCCAGGGTGGATGCTGTTCTTTTTCCTCCCCTATCTCCAGGTCCACCCAATGTGGAGCGTGATCCGAGATAGCTATAGCCGTGTACTCCGTCCCCGTCACCTTCGGGATCAGTGCCCTTCCCAAAACAAAAAAGTCTATCCGTGAATAAACTTTGTGGACATAGGAGAAAAACGAAAACTCCTTACTCCTAGGTCTACTAAATCTCCAGGGGTCTACTCCTCCCATCTGCTCCATAAAGTCCTTGAGCACCCTAGCTGCAGCCGGCCTCCTTCCGGTCCTGGACCTCGATCTGTCCAGCCCTGGGTCCAGCACCGTATTAAAATCTCCACCCATTACCAACTTCCCCACCTCTAGGTCCGGGATACGTCCTAACATACGCCTCATAAAGTTGGCATCATCCCAGTTCAGGGCATATACGTTCACTAAGACCACCGCCTCCCCTTGCAATTTGCCACTCACCATCACGTATCTGCCCCCACTATCCACCACTATGGTCTTTGCCTCAAACATTACCCGCTTCCCCACTAGTATAGCCACCTCCCTGTTTTTTGCGTCTAGCCCCGAATGAAACACCTGTCCCACCCATCCTTTGCGTAGTCTGACCTGGTCTATCAGTTTCAGATGCGTCTCCTGCAGCATAACCACATCTGCCTTAAGTTTCTTTAGGTGTGCGAGTACCCGTGCCCTCTTTATCGGCCCGTTCAGCTCTCTCACATTCCACGTGATCAGCCGGGTTGGGGGGCTCTTTACCCCCCCCCTTTGACCACTAGCCATCTCCTTTTTCAATCCAGCTCCTCAACCGGTTCCCACGTAGCCGTATCTCCCCCCAACGGTGCCCATCCACCCCAACCACCCCACCCCATACCAGCTCCCCCTTCTCCCCAGCAGCAGCAACCCAGTTACCCCCCCCCCCCCCCCGCTAGATCCCTCACTAGCGTAATTGCACCCCCCATGTTGCTCCGTGAAGTCAGCAAACTCTGGCCAACCTCGGCTTCCCTCCGTGACCTTGGCACCCACTGTGCGAGGCCCCCTCCTTCCTGCTTCCCTGTTCCCGCCATGATTACCATAGCGCGGGAACAAAGCCCGCACTTCCCATTTGGCCCCGCCCCCAATGGCCGGCGCCCCCAGCTCCTCATCCTCCCTCCCCAACTCCTCATCCTCCCTCCCCCCTCCCCCACGACATGGGGAAGAGGGAAAGGTTACAGGGTCGCAGGATTAACAACTTGGGAAATCATCTCTTCCCCCTTTTTCCCCCCTTCATCCCACATAATCACCCCACCACTTTGACCCAAACGTTCTTTTTCTAGCCCGCTTATTCCAGTTTCACCTCGACAATAAATGTCCACGCTTCTTCTGCCGTTTCAAAGTTGTGGTGTTTCCCTTGATGTGTGACCCACAGTCTTGCCGGCTGCAGCATCCCAAATTTAACCTTCCTTTTGTGCAGCACCGCCTTGGCCCGATTAAAGCTTGCCCACCTTCTCGCCACCTCCGCACTCCAATCTTGATATACGCGGATCACCGCGTTCTCCCAACTACTGCTCCGAGTTTTCTTTGCCCATCTGAGGACCATCTCTCTGTCCTTATATTGGAGAAATCTCACCACTATGTCTCGAGGAATTTCTCCAGCCCTCGGTCTTCGCGCCATAACTCGATAGGCTCCCTCCACCTCCAACGGGCCTGTCGGGGCCTCCGATCCCATTAACGAGTGCAGCATCGTGCTCACATATGCCCCGACGTCCGCCCCTTCTGCACCTTCGGGAAGACCAAGAATCCTTAAATTCTTCCTCCTCGCATTATTCTCCAGCACCTCCAGCCTTTCCACACACCTTTTGTGTTGTGCCTCGTGCGTCTCTGTCTTCACCACCAGGCCCTGTATTTCCACCTCATTCTCAGCAGCCTTTGCCTTCACGACCCGAAGCTCCTGCTCCTGGGTCTTTTGCTCCTCCTTTAGCCCTTCAATCGCCTGTAATATCGGGGCCAACAGCTCCTTCTTCATCTCCTTTTTAAGTTCTTCCACGCAACGCCGCAGGAACTCTTGTTGGTCAGGGCCCCATGTTAAACTGCCTCCTTCCGACGCCATCTTGCTTTGTGCCTGCTTTCCTGGCCGCTGCTGTAGAGGATCCACCACAATCCGGCCACTTTCCTCTCCTTTTTCCATCCGTGTCCAGGGGGGATTCCCTTCTAGTTTACCGCACAGTGTTTTTAGCCGTTAAAATTGCCGTTGGGGCTCCTATTAAGAGCCCAAAAGTCCGTTCCACCGGGAGCTGCCGAAACGTGCGACTTAGCTGGTCATCGCCGCACCCGGAAGTCCAATTCTCATATTTTTATCTGAAACAATGACTTTGCCTTGTGGATATTCCATTTTCTGTCTGTATGTATACTGAATTTAAAGAATTATACTGCATTGATTCTTCAAGGTACCAATAAATCAGTGAAGCAATAAATCTGTAATCGATTAATGAGCCTCTTTCCTTTGACCTAATGGAATCTTTAATTTTTCTTGTTAGCCACGGTTGCGTCACTTTTCCTGTTGGATTTTTGTTTCTTAAAGGAATCTATATTTTATGTAAATATGTGATAATTCCTTAAGTGCGATTGTATCATTACACATTTTATTGTAAGTTCCTAATCAACTGCAGACAACTTGCCCCTCATCGCTTGACAGTTTCCTTCTGAGACAGAACCATGTAACCACCAAAGCCTATCTTCATCTAAACCTGCATTCTTTGGGGTTCCAAACAGAAACAGGAACTATCTGTCATCTACCTTCCAAACACCCTTTCACTCTGTGATCCTTGTGAAATTTGAAGCCAAGTATTTGCCACAAAGCTCAAAGAGCATCAGCCCACTGGAGGCAAAGTCGTGAGACCGGCCAGTCCAGCAGAACGAAACCCTCCGACCCTCCCCATTGACCAACTGACAGAATGAACACAATGCTGTTCTGGGTGTAATTGAGAGTAGCAACAATAACGGCAGAATCCAACCCCTGTAATCACTTGTGACCTTGTTGGTGTCTCAGCAGGTACAAGGAAACACAGAATCCCTTCCCACATTGAGTGCAGGTGAATGCTCACTCCCCGGGGTGAACTGGCTGATGTCTCCGCAGGGTGTATAAATGTCTGAATCCCTTCCCACACTGAGAGCAGGTGAACGGCTTCTCCTCCGTGTGAATTCGCCGGTGGGACGTCAGGCTGGCTGATTGATTGAATCTCTTCCCACACTGAGAGCAGTTCAATGGCCTCTCCCCAGTGTGAACCCTCTGGTGTGTCTGCAGGGTGAATGATTGACTGAAACTTCCCCCACAAAGAGCAGCTGAATGGCCTCTCCCAGTGTGAATGCACCAATGAGCTTCCAGTGCAGATGGGGCTTTGAATCCCTTCCCACAGTCCCGGCATTTCCACTGTTTCTCCATGTTTCGGGTCTCCTCGTGTCTCTCCAGGTTAGACAATTGAAGCCTTACTCGTACAGAGAACATGTGTACAGTCCCTCCCCACTGTGAAGCTCTGTAACTGGTTGAAGCTTTTTCCACAATCAGTGCTCTGGAACACTCTCACTCGGGTGTGTGTGACCCAAAGAATCAAGTGACTGTCAGATCAAGATATGATGTTTGGGATTTCTGTCTGTAATCCCTCCTTTTCTAAAATCCTGCAAAAACAATTTACAAAATACATCACTTGTCAGGGCAGGATAGAAACTCAGAACAGACAGTTCTAGTTTCCATGGAACATTCTTCCCTCTCTCATTCCCCAAAAGCTGTAAATCTCCATCCCACACACACTCCCTCCATTCCCTGTATCTAATATTCACCCTCCCAATTCTCCTGAAGGTGCTGATTCAGGCTGTTTGACAGATCCATGCTCATTGCTTTATAATAATAATCTTTATTGCCACAAGTAGGCTTACATTAACATTGCAATGAAATAACTGTGAAAAGCCCTGAGTCGCCACATTCCGGCGCCTGTTCGGATAGACAGAGAGAGAATTCAGAATGTCCAAATTACTGAGGGGCTGGTTTAGCACAGTGGGCTAAAGAGCTGGCTTGTAAAGCCGAATAAGGCCAGCAGCGCGGGTTCAATTCCCATACCAGCCTCTCTGAACAGGTGCTGGAATGTGGCGACTAGGTGCTTTTCACAGTAACTTAATTTGAAGCCTACTTGTGACAAGCAATTTTCATTTCATTTTTCATTTCACCTAACAGCATGTCTTTCAGGACTTGTGGGAGGAAACCGGAGCACCTGGAGGAAACCCACGCAGACACAGGGAGAATGTGCAGACTCCGCACAGCCAGTGACGCAAGCGGGAATCAAACCTGGGACTCTGGAGCTGTGAAGCAACAGTGCTAATTACTATGCTATCATGCGCTTGAAGACAGAACAAATAGGAGCTGCATTTGGCCCATCAAGCCTGCTCAACCATTCGATGAGATAATTGGTCCCTCTACCTCAGCATCGTTTTCCCAGGTTCTAACCCTACAGGAGGCCAATAGATCTGCAACTCATTCCCTCAGGCCTGACCCTCGTACAATCTACCTGGATGAAGGAGGCAGAGCTACCCCCTTAATCCAGGGGCCTTTGTGACATAAACACATCAGCCCAAGTGTGGGTCGGGGACAGGGGACCTTTTAGGCGACCGCCGGGCCAAGCACATTGGAACCACCCAGGGGTTCGGCCCAAAAGCCTGGTCCCACTGTCTGTGCGGCGTCTGCACTTTCTCCCCGTGTCAAGCTGAGGGAGCAAAGGATGTCAATGTCTTTAAGAGAGAGAGAGAGAGATCATGGCCAATCTTTCCAGAGTCTGCACCCTCCCTGGATTCACTTCCATTCCCTTCAGTTGCTGCAAGTGACCAATTGAAGGTGAGAATGAGAAAAGAAATGGGAAGGGGAGAAAAGAAAGTGTTTTACTCCCAGTTGGAGTCAGGAGGAGGTTTTAGTCTGTGTCTGAATTTGGTCTCATTTGCCCAAAGTCCGCGATCTGATTGGCTGGAGGACCAAAGTCCTTCCGGTCCTCCAATTCTTTTCATTGGTTCAAACGTCAGCAGGAAGGTCAGGGGGGGTGTGAGCCCTCCGCACATGCGCAGTCCCGGGCCGCGCCGGGGGGGGGGAGGGAGAGGAGGAGGAGGAGGAGAGAGAGAGAGAGGAGAGGAGGATAGGATGGGAAGGTCACTGACTGGGTTGTTCCCCCGTCAGACCCGCAGCACCGACCGGCGACACCGAGCAGTGAGTCCCGAGGCTCTCGGCAGCTTGACCAGGCTGCACGGAAAGAGCTGAAGCGGCTCCCTGACTCCCTGTCGGAAGGGAAGCCGCGCACCTCCCGCCAGACACCCGCAAATGTAAATATTTTTATTTATTTTCTTTTCACCATTTTTCAAACAATGAAAGCAGCAGAAAAACTGGCGGGAAATGGGCCCAGAGAACAAGAGATATTGCCGCAGAAATACAACCAGACATTGGGAATTCATTCAGAACAGGATATCTGAGGGAGCACAGCCTCCAGATGAAATGTCAGCAATTCAACAACCAGTCACCATGTTCACACAGTGAGTGGGGAAAGAGGGTTAGATTCTATAAAAACAGGAGGATAACAATGCAGCTCACACACCCCAAAGTATTGGGGAACTGACTAACAACATAGTCAACTTGAAATGGATAAATTGAATTTGTTCATGGAAAGCCCAGGAGGATCAAGCCAATAAATTTGATGTGGAGATGCCGGTGTTGGACTGGGGTGAGCACAGTAAGAAGCCCTACAACACCAGGTTAAAATCCAACAGGTTTGTTTCAAATCACTAGCTTTCGGAGCACTGCTCCTTTCTCGGGTGAATGCAGAGGTAGGTTCCAGAAACATATAACGAAAGAGAAAATGCTGAAAAATCTCAGCAGGTCTGGCACCATCTGTTGGGAGAGAAAAGCTTTGACGAAGAGTCATTGGGCTCAATACGTTAGTTCTTTTCTCTCCCCACAAATGCTGCCAGACATGCTGAGATTATCCAGCATTTTCTCTTTTGTTTCAGATTCCAGCATCCGCAGTTCGTTGCTTTTATCCAGAAACATATATATCGACAAAGTCAATGATGCAAGACGGTACTTTGAATGCGAGTCTTTGCAGGTAATTAAGTCTTCACAGGTCCAAACAGAGCAACTGGAGAGAGGGATAATCACAGGTTAAAGAGGTGTGAATTGTCTCAAGCCAGGACAGTTGATAGGATTTTGCAAGCTGATTCAAAACAATCCTTGTGTTGTAAGACTTCTTACAATAAAATTGAAACTTCTGAATTTGAGGTTGGGGTCTCATACGTTACAGAATGGGGAGGGCAAATTTTAAAAAAATAAGACATTATCTGTACAAAATTACCGGAGAGCAGCCACTTGTAGAAAAATCAACATCAGAGCAGTGGGATTCAGCCAAAAAGGAAATAGACAATGCACATGGCGACACGGTAGCACAGTGGTTGGCACTGTTGTTTCACAGCTCCAGGGTCCCAGGTTATATTCCCGGCTTGGGTCACTGTCTGTGTGGAGTTTGCACGTTCTCCCTGTGTCTGCGTGGGTATCCTCCAGGTGCTCGTGTTTCCTACCACAGTCCAAAGATGTGCAGGTTAGGTGGATTGGCCATGCTAATTTGCCCTTAGTGTCCAAAAAGGTTAGGTGGGGTTTATGTGGATAGAGGGGAGGTGTGGGCCTCAGTGGGGTGCTCTTTCCAAGGGATGTTGCAGACTCGATGTGCCAAATGGCCTCCTGCAATGTAAATTCTATGTTCCCATGATAGGGAAGGGTGGGAGCAATAAGTCCAGGGAACCCTGGATGTAAGGGATATCTAGGGTTGGATAAAGAATTAAAGGTGAGTCTTATCACAGATACCGAGGGTTCAAAGCGGAAGTCTTAGAGGAACATGGAAAGTGCAAAGGATTACTTAAGAAAGGAATTAGGAGCAAAGAGGGAGCTTGGAAAAGCACTGTCGGGTAAAATAAAGGAAAATCCAACAATGTTTTCTAAGTATATTTGGGGCAGGAGGTTGACCAGGGTAAGAGTACGGACCAATGAGTCAATGTGTGCATGGAAGTGGAAGATACAGGTGAGGTTTTAAATGTATACTTCATATCTGTTTTCACTACGGAGAAGGATGATGTAGGTATAGAAATCACGGAGGCACATGGTGATTTGCTTGAACAACTTGACATTGAGAGGGAGAAGGTATGAACAGTTTCACCAGGTCTGAAAGTGGATAAATACCCAGAGCCACATGAGATGTATCCCAGGCTGCTGTGGAAGGCAAAGAAGGAGATTGCAGAGTCTCTGACAAACATTTTCAAATCTTCTCTGGCCACAGGAGAGGTGTCTGAAGACTGGAAGACAGCTAATGTGGTGCCATTATTCAAGAAGGCAAGTAGGGACAAACCAGGAAATTACAAGCCAGTGAGTCTAACTTCACTGCCAGGGAAACTGCTGGAAAACATTCTGAGGGACAGAATTAATCTCCACTTAGAGAGGCAAAGATTAAACAAGGGAGAGCATGTCTCACAAATGTGATTGAATTTTTTGAGAAAGTGACTAGGTGTGTAGATGTAGGTAGTGCGGTTCATGTAGTCTACATGGACTTTAGTAAGGCTTTAGACAAACTCACATGGGAGGCTGATGCAGAAGGTAAGAGTCCATGGGATCCAGGGCAATTTGGCAAACTGGATCCAAAACTGGCTTAGTGGTTGGAGGCAGAGGGTGATATTTGAAGGTTGTTTTTGTGCCTGGAAGCCTGTGTCCAGTGGTATTCTGCAGGGATCAGTGCTGGGTCACTTCTTTGTAGTACACATTAATGATCTGGATGTGAATGTAGGAGGTAGATTAGGAAGTTCACAGATGACACAAAAATTGGTGGTGTGGTAAATGGTGAGGAACAAGGCCTTAGATTACAGGACAATATGGATAGGCTGGCTAGATGGGCAGAAGAGGGGGCAGCAGGACGGTGCAATGGTTAGCACTGGCACCTCCCGCGCGGAGGACCCAGGTTCAATTCCGGCCCTGGTCACTGTCCGTGTAGAGTTTTAACTTTCTCCCCGTGTCTGCGTGGGTCTCACCCTCACAACCCAACTGATGTGCAGGGTAGGTGGACTGGCCACGTTAAATTGCCCCTTAATTGTAAAAAGAATAATTGGGTACTCTAAATTTATTTTTAAAAAGATGTACAGAAGAGTGGCAAATGGAATTTAAGCAAGAAAAGTGTGACGTTGTGCATTTTGGTTGGACTAACTAGGCAAGGGAATATACAATGAATGGTCGGACCCTATGAAGTACAGAAGAGCAAAGTGACTTGGTGTGCATATCCACAGATCTCTGAAGGCAGCAGGGCAGGTGGATAAGCTGGTTAAGGCCAATGGGAATATTGCCTTTATTAACCGAGGCATTGAATATCAGAGCAGGGAGGTTATGCTAGAGCTGTATAAAATGCTGGTTAAACTCCAGCTGGAGTACTGTGCAGTTCTGCTCACCACACTATAGGAAGGAAGTGATTACACTGGTGAGGGTGCAGAGGCGATTCACTAGGACGTTGCCTGGGCTGGAGTGTTTCAGCTATGAAGAGAGACTGGGATTGTTTTCCCTGGAGCAGAGAAGGCTGACAGGGGACCTGATAGAGGTGTCTAAAAGTCTGAGAGACATAGATAGGGTGGCTACGAAGCTGCTCTTTTCCTTCGTGGAGGAATCAATAACTAGGGACACAGATTTAAGGTAATGATCAGGAGGTTCAGAGGAGATGTGAGGAAAAGCTTTTCCCCAGAGGTTTGTTGGAATCTGGAACTCAATGACTGAAAGGGAGGGAGAGGTGGGAACCCTCTCCCTATCCTCCCGGATTCCTCCCTAACTACAGCCTTAAGTGCATCCCACAGCGTGGTGGCTGGGACCTCCTCCATATCGTTCAACTCGACATAGCAGCCATTACCCACTCACTCATCCTCCAGTAGCCCCACATCCAACCCCCCCAACTGCAGCCGTTAGGCCCCCCACCCTCAAATCCACCCAATGGGGCGCGTGGTCGAAAAACACAATGGCCGAGTACTCCGAGTCGGCCACCTCCGACCCCCCCTTCCCCACTCTCACAACCAAACCAAGAACCAACCCAATATGTCCGGCAGCAGCACCTTGTCCATAACAAAACTGTTGATCCGCGAATACGCCCCGTGCATATGGGTGAAGTACAAGACGTCCTTCGCCCTCGGCCTCCCAAACCTCCATGGGTATCCCCCCCCCCCCCCCTTCCTGCAAACAATGCGCCCATGAACCCCTGAACTCTATCGCCACCACCAACACCCTCAACAACTTAGGACGCATCCGATCCATACTCGGATCTAGGACTGTATTGAAATCACCCCCATAATCAGCCGATGCGTGTCCAGGTCCGGGATCCTCTCCAACATCCACGTTGTCCCAATTTGGGGCTTAAACATTCACCAGGACCATTGGCATCTCCTCCAGCTTCCCACTGACCATCCCAGAGCTACCCCCATCCCTCGGATCGGCCACAATGCTCCCCCACCTCAAAAGCCACTCTCTTATAACCCAACACTGCCACTCCATCGTCTTCATGTCTAACCCCGAGTGGAACCCCTGCCCCACCCATTCGTCTGATCCCCAAACTTCAGCTGCATCTGCTGCAAGAGCACAACGTCCGCCTTCAGGCTCCAATGACCAAAAACACGCGATCGTTTAACCGGCCCATTCAACCCTCGCACGTTCCACATGACCAGCTGGCCAGGGAGGGGGGCCCCGCTCCCCTCCCCTGCCGAACAGCCAGATCCCCATTTAAGCCAGCCCCCAGCATGCGCCCCTTCAGGCCCGCCCTCAGATGTTCACCGTCATCTCTCCCTTTGCCACACCAACCACCCCCCTTCCCCACTCTCACAAGCAAACAAAGAACCAACCCAATATCTCTCCACCCCTCCCCCATGCCTTCCTCCTGGCAACCCCCAACTTCACTCCCATTAACTAGCCTGCCCAGCTCGCATGGCGGTCCCTGCCCAAGGCCTCTGACTTCTCACTATTCCAGTCCGTCCCTTCCCCTCAACCCTCCCGACCAGCAACAAACAAAGAGAAACAAAGGGCACACTCCCCATCACCGCTCTCCCGTCCAAACCTACCCCAATTTACCCATCCAATGGGGAAGTCCATGACATCCATAGACATTCCCCTGTCCACTACCTTTGTCACCTCTGCAAAGAATTCAGTCAGATTATCAGGCATGATCTTCCCTTCACAAATCCCTGCTGGCTCTCCCTGATGGACTGAAATGTTTTAAGGTGTTCAGTTACCCCCATCCCTGATTATAAACTCCAGCAATTTCCCCACCCCAGATGTTCGGCGAACTAGTCTGTAATTCCCGGGTTTCCCCCTTTCCCCCTCATTAAAAAGTGACAAGTGCAGTTTTCCAATCCAGAGGGACTACTCCTGAATCTAGGGAACTCTGGGAGATTCTTGTTAGGGCATCTACAATGTGCTCCCTGAAGTAAAAAACTCACCAGTATTCTTAGAATTCCCCCTGTACCAAAAAAGGGTCAAGATATTCTTAATGGTGAACAGGGATTCTCACTCCCTGACTCCTCTGCAGACTTAGGTGGGTGCTATTCGGGTCAAACTAGTGTTTCAAGTTATCCCCCGGCATAACCCATATCTTTAGAGAAGAATTTTATCGACTTACCACTTAGTAGCATCGATCTTGGTCCCGCGTTGCTAAGTAAGTAAATGTGACTTTGTAAAAACCACTGTTTCAGGTTAAAACTTTAAATTATTTTATTATTATTTTTTCTTTTACAAGATAAAATCACTGTCTTTACAGAAAAGTAAAAAGATCTTGCTTCTGGATTCTCCTGGTTGGCTGATCAGACCTTCCTGGGCCTCCTTGACAATCTCTCTTCTTTATCTGTTGGTTTTCTCCCGGTTATTTTGCGGTTCTGCTCGGCTTTCGTATTCTGTCAGTCCCATGTACCGAAATCACCCTGCAAGCTGAGAGTGAGTGCCTGGCTGAGAGCTATTCAGGATATATATCACCCTTCCAACAGCCTTGCTGATTACATGACATTATTTTTAAGTATTTTCTTCTGCTCCTTAACGCAATACCCTTTCTGTCCATATGATTCCACATCTAGTTTCCGTAATGTCGAACATGAGAGTGCCTTCCTGTTAAGCTTGACCTTGGTTTGTCAGCTCACTGGCAGGGAGGCGTCCTGCTAATTATTCTGTGGCATTCCAGCCTTTCAATCCCTTATCTTTTTTAAGCATTGTATTTTCTTGTATTCCTAAATGTTTCAAGTTATATTCTTCCCTTTTTACAATTTTACAACAAGCTATTGATTGCTTTTTTGAAAAGAAGCAGTGAGCTGCGGTGAATTGTCCTGTATTAAAATCAACTCTTCTCTCCAGATTTCCACTTTTAACTGGTGTCATTACGTTTCTATCATTCACAAATAAATGTTATTTCAAGTAATTCAAACTTAAGATTTTGGCAATTCCAATCAATTGCTTGCTAAACTAATTAACTTCTATTGAAGGGTATTAAACTCATTCCCTTTATGTAACTTAAAACTTAACTTTTATAAAACTTTCTCCGACTTGAACTAAAGATATCAGGTTACAGCATGAGCTGCTTGGTTATCTCGAGGCCTGTGTGATAATGGCCGTCTGCATTCCAAAGAATATTTGTCTGCAGTTGACCCTTCGAGGGCCTTCTGCTATATCATTTTTTAGCATTTCATTACATTTACATTTCTAGGATCTTTTCTGTTACTTTGCTTTTTCTCATGTTCCTTGGGTTTTATCATCAGACCTTCTCGTTTCAAATGACATCTTTCGCATTTTTCTTAACATCCCCAACTTCCTTTAACACCCTCGGATGGAAACCGTCAGGTCCTGGGGATTTGTCAATCTTTGGTTCCATTAATTTCCTTGTGAGTGATACTATAGCTGCCTTGGGAAAGCGGGCAGCATAATCAAAGACCCCTCCCACCTGGGTTATTCTCTCTTCCAACCTCTTCCATTGGGCAGAAGATACAAAAGTTTGAGAACACGCACTAACAGATTCAAAAACAGCTTCTTCCCCGCTGTTACCAGACTCCTGAATGACCCTCTTATGGACTGAACTGATCTCTCTCTGTATCTTCCCTCCTGTTGTTCGCACTATACTCTGTATGCTTCACACTATGTCTATGTCTTTACATTGTGTATTTATTATACGTCCTATGTTTCTTCATAAATGGAAGGATCTGCCTGGACTGTACGCAGAGCAATCCTTTTCACTGTACCTCGGTACACGTGACAATAAATATAAATCTAATCTATATTTACATAAATTGTATTAAGTCCCTGTCCTCTATCGACTATTAATTATTTTGTGACTTCTGAAAAGTTATCCTCCTTTTCAACTGTAAATACTGAGGCAAAGTAATTGTTCAACATGTCTGCCATTCCCCCATTATCACTGACAACATCTCCATTTCCAGCTTTTACTGGGCCTACATTGTTCTTCACCACCCGCTTTCCCTTTATATAACTAAACATTCTTCTCATTGATATTGATGTCCCTTGCAAGTTTCCTTTCATAATCCCTTTTAGTCGCTCTTACAAGCTGCTTTGTGACCCTTTGCTGGTCCTTGTACCTATCCTATTCGTCCGGATCTGTACTGTGTCTTGTATTTTTGTGCGCCCTTTCTTTTAGTTTTAAGCTGTCCCTAACCTCTTATTTGTCCATGGCTGCTTTTTTTTTTTGTGAAGTGGAGCCTTTTCCTCTCAGGGGTATATACTTGCTCTGTATCTCGTTAAATGTTTCTTTAAATATTCTCCACTGATCCTCAGTTGTTTGACCCAGTAACAGATCTCCCCAGTTTACCGTGGACAGTCTCTGTCTCATCCCGTTAACGTCAGCCTTACCCAAGTCTAAAATTCTATTGTCTGTAATGTGCTTTTCACTTTCAAACACTACACTGAATTCAATCATGTTGTGATCACTATTTGATAAATGTTTGCGCACAGTTAGGCTACCAACTAAATTTGGGTTATTACTCATAATTAAATCTTTTTTCAAATACATTTAGAGTAACCCAATTCTTTTTTCCCCCCCAATTAAGGGGCAATTTAGCGTGGCCAATTGACCTGCCCTGCACATCTTGAGACCCAGGCAGAAACAGGGAGAATGTGCAAACTTCACACGGTCAGTGACCTGGGGCAGGATCGAACCCAGGTCCTCGGCTTTGTGAGGCAGCAGTGCTAACCGCTGCACCACTGTGCTGGCCCTTACTCACAACTAAATCTAATATTGCCTGTCCCCTTGTTACATCTGGAACATATTGCTGCAGGAAACTATCTCGGACGCATTCCAGAAATTCACTCCCTTTCTGCCAGGTGCTTGTCTGCCTCTCCCAATCTGTGTGTCAGTTATAATCCCCCCATTAATACTACTCTGCCTTTGCTACACACTTGCTAAATTTCTGCCTTTATACAATCTAGCACCTCAGAACTGCCACCAGGGGGTCGATACACAACACCCATTACAGTTTGAGATTGTTTTCTTCCTCAGTTCCACTCCTGTTGTCTCCACTTGATGTTTTTCCCTCACTGTTTCCTCCCTCACCATTGAGGTGATAGTATTTCTGATCAGTAAGGATGATCCACCCCCTCTGCCATATTCTCTGTCCCTCCTGTAAACTTTATAACCGGTATATTTAGTTCCCAGTCCTGACCATCCTGCAGCCAAGTCTCTGTAATAGCGACAACATCATAATCTTCAACTTGCATTTGCGCCTGCAGCTTGTCTAGTTTATTCCTTCCACTCCGTGCATTTGTCTATAGAACCTTAATCGGGCTGTTCCCCCTGACCGCTCCCTCAGCACTGCTTCTTTGTTATTTGCTTGTTTGTTATTTGCTTCTTTGTTATTTGCTTGTTTGTTACTTTTCACTTTTGCGTTAACCAGGATGCTACTTGCTTTGTCATTAGCTGCAGTTCCTGACGTTAGGTTCCTGACTACCTCCCTATTTATCCTTTCCATGAGGACACTGGTCCCAGATCGGTTCAGGTGGAGACCGTCCCAATTGTACAGATCCTTCCAGTCCCAATACTGATGCCAGTGCCCCATGAAATTGAACCCCTCTTTCCCGCACCAGTCCTTTAGCCACGTGTTTACTTACCTAATTTTCTCATCCCAATGCCAATTTGCACGTGGCTCAGGGAATAATCCAGAGATTATAACCCTTGGGAACCTGTTCTTTAATTTTGTTCCTAGTTCGTGATATTCCCCAAACAGGTCCTCTTTCCGAGTCTTGCTGATGTTGTTTGTCCCAACGTGGACCCCAACAACTGGATCCTCCCTCTCCAATGTCCTTTCAAGCCGGTTAGAGATGCCCCTCACCCTGGCACCGGGCAGGCAACATACCATGTGGGACTCTCGGTCCTGCTTCCAAAGGATGTTATCAGTTCCCCTAATTATAGAAACCCCGACAACGACCACTTCTTCTCCCCGCTTGAATGGCCTCCTGTACCAGGGTGCAGTGGTCAGCTAGCTCATCCTTCCTACAGTCACTGCTCCGATACCCTGCCCCTCCGAGTCCGCTCCCTGGAGACTAGGTATGGGCAATAGGTGTATCAGGCTCTGGTCAGACCCCATTTGGAGTATTGTGAGCAGTTTGGGGACCCGTATCTAAGGAAGGATGTGCTGACCTTGGAAAGGGTCCAGAGGAGGTTCACAAGAAGGATCCCTGGAATGAAGAGCTTGTCGTATGAGGAACGGTTGAGGACTCTGGATCTGTTTTTGTTGGAGTTTAGAAGGATGAGGGGGTATCTTATTGAAACTCACAGGATACTGCGAGGCCTGGATAGAGTGGACGTGGAGAGGATGTTTCCACTTGTAGAAAAAACTAGAACCAGAAGACACCATCTCAGACTAAAGGAACAATCCTTTAAAGCAGAGATGAGGAGGAATTTCTTCAGCCCGAGGGTGGTGAATCTGTGGAACTCTTTGCCGCAGAAGCCTGTGGAGGCCAAATCACTGAGTGTCTTCAAGACAGAGATAGATAGGTTCTTGATTAATAAGGGGGTCAAGGGTTATGGGGAGAAGGCAGTAGAACGGGGATGAGAAAAATATCAGCCATGATTGAATGGCGGAGCAGACTCGATGGGCCGAGTGGCCTAATTCTGCTCCTATGTCTTATGGTCTTGTGGTAGTGGAGCTGAGGTATTGGGGAATGAGAGAGGAAAGAATGTTCCAGAGAAATTATCTGTTCTGAATTTCTATCCTGGACTGAGTGTTGACTTTTGTAAACTCCTTTTACAGATATTACAAGAGGAGGAATTACAGACAAATCTTAATTGACACGTCTCAGTCTTACAGAGTCACTCGATACTTTGGAATCTGAGTATCATCAGCCTTTGAATCTCGGAGGAGAATTGTTTGCCCACTTTCAACATCAGTGTGACTGGAAAAGCACCGAGACAGACACACCCGAGTGAGAGTGTTCCAGGGCACTGACTGTGGAAAGAGCTTTAACCAGTTACACAGCCTGAAAACAAATCACACCATTCACAGCAGGGAGAGACCGTACATGTGTTCTGTGTGGATGAGGCTTCAACTGATTGTCCAACAGGGAGAGACATGAGGACACCCAAAACATGAGGAAACCGTGGAAATGTGGGGACTGTGGGAAGGCATACAGATTCCCATCTCTGCTGGAGATTCATCGACGCGTTCACACTGGGGAGAGGCCGTTCACCTGTCCGCAGTGTGAGAAGGGATTCACTCTGTTGTCCAGTCTGAAGAAACATCAGCGAGTTCACACTGGGGAGAGGCCGTTCACCTGTTCTCAGTGTGGGAAAGGATTCACTCAGGTATCTAGTCTGAAGTCACACCAGCGAGTTCACACTGGGGAGAGACCGTTCATCTGCTCTCAGTGTGGGAAGGAATTCCCTCGCTTATCCAGTCTGAAGTCACACCAGCAAGTTCACACAGGGGAGAAGCCGTTCACCTGCTCTCAGTGTGGGAAGGGATTCACTCAGTTATCAAACCTGCAGACACACCAGCGAGTTCACACAGGGGAGAAGCCATTCTCCTGCCCTCAGTGTGGGAAGGGATTCAGACATTCATCCGCCCTGCGGACACATAAGCGAGTTCACACTGGGGAGAGGCCATACACCTGCCCTCAGTGTGGGAAGGGATTCCCTCGGTTACCGGACCTGAAGAAACACCAGCGAATTCACACTGGGGAGAAGCCATTCCCCTGCTCTCAGTGTGGGAAGAGATTCACTCAGTTATCCCACCTGCAGAGTCACCAGCGAATTCACACTGGGGAGGCCGTTCACCTGCTCCCAGTGTGGAAAGGGATTCAACCTGCAGACACATCAGCGAGTTCACACTGGGGAGAAGGCAATCACGTGTTCTGAGGAGGGGAACAAAATTAGTGAACCATCCCACCTGCTGAGACACCGGCGAGTTCACACTGGGGAGAGACCGTTCACCTCTCAGTGTGGGAAGGGAATCCATGATTCATCCCACCTGCTGAGACACCAACAAGTTCACAATTGATTACAGGGGTTGGATTCTGCTGTTATTGTTTCTGCTCTCAGTTACATCAAGGACTGCATTTTGTTCATTCTGATAGTTGGTCAATGGGGAGGGTTTCTTTCTGCTGGACTGGCCGGTCTCACGACTTTGCCTCCAGTGGGCTGACGCTCTTCGAGCCTTGTTGCGACTACCTGGTTTTAAATTTCACAAGGATCACAGAGTGAAGGAGTGTTTGGAAGTGAGAAGATATTCAGTTTGCATTTCTGTTTGGATGCCCCCCAAATCATGCCACATTGCCATGAAGATGGGCCCTAGGTGGTTACAAGTTTTTTTTGTTTAATTTATCTAGGTGTTTCTCACAGAAGAAAACTATCAGGGTATATGGGGCAAGTTGTCTGGGGTGGACTGGGAAACCACATTAAATGGTATGATGGGAGACAGGCAATAGCTAATAGTGAAGGAATTATTATATATCTGCCAGAGGGGGG
Organism: Scyliorhinus torazame; assembly: GCF_047496885.1. Classification (NCBI taxonomy): domain Eukaryota; kingdom Metazoa; phylum Chordata; class Chondrichthyes; order Carcharhiniformes; family Scyliorhinidae; genus Scyliorhinus; species Scyliorhinus torazame. Next base: position 172,994,491 of record NC_092711.1, read on the forward strand.
TGTCAGTTAGCTCAGTTGGCTGGATGTCTGACCATGATGTGGAGTGACTCCAATCGCAGGGGTGCAACTGTTGTACTCCTAGATTATCATAGAATTTACAGTGCAGAAGGAGGCCATTCGGCCCATCGAGTCTGCACCGGCTCTTGGAAAGAGCACCCTATCCAAGCCCACATCTCCACCCCATCCCCATAACCCAGAAATCCCACCCAACACTAAGGGCAATTTTGGACACTAAGGGCAATTTAGCATGGCCAATCCACCTAACCTGCACATCTTTGGACTGTGGGAGGAAACCGGAGCACCCGGAGGAAACCCACGCAAACACGGGGAGAATGTGCAGACTCCGCACAGACAGTGACCCAAGATGGGAATCGAACCTGGGACTCTGGAGCTGTGAAGCAATTGTGCTATCCACAAGGCTACCGTTCTGAGACACTTCAGTTTGGATTTCTGGTGCAGAGTAAAGTATAACCGTGGAGTGGAATTTTAGATTGTGTAAAAGGACAAGTTCTATTTTATAAATAAAGGTGGAGGTTTCTGGCAAAAGTAGTGTTTAGTCAATGTTGCTACTAAGGCATCACGGTCACACAGTGGTTAGCACTGCTGCCTCACGGCGCCGAGGACCCGAGTTCAATCCCGGCCCAGGGTCACTGTCCGTGTGGTGTTTGCACATTCTCCCTGTGTCTGCGTGGGTCACACCGCCACAACCCAAAGATGTGCAGGATTGATGGATTGGCCGCACTCAATTGCCCCTTAATTGGAAAAATTAGAAACAAAATGTTGCTTCTGGTTTGTTTGCTGCAGTAAAAGCCAGAAAACCGTAAGGCCTGTTGTGTGATCCTTTACATTGTTGACTTGGAATTGATTTTTTTTAAAGTTATTGATCTGTACAGAGATCCTAATCCACAAGTTATGACTTCGCATTTGAGCCTCAGGCAGTTTTCTGGCTCACTTTTCGTGTCAATGACAGTCAGGAGATGGAGCTGAGGGCTGAATTTAGTTGAGAATAACGGGGCCTGCACCCCAGTTGGGAAACTGCCATGGACGTCGCACTAATAGAGAGACCGGAAGGTGCTGGAGGACTGACTGGGAAATGGACCTCCAACCAATTCTCCCTGTGTTCAATGTGTTCTCATTGTTCTATTGTCTATTTTTATGATGTTCATTTACATGAATAGGATGGGAATAGAGGGATATGGACCCCGGACATGGAGAAGATTTTAGTTTAGATGGACAGCATGGTCGGCGCAGGCTTGGAGGGCCGAAGGGCCTGTTCCTGTGCTGTACTTTTCTATGTTCAATTAGGACACAGGAGGGGGTGACTGGGGTAAGTGACGTGACCCCCGGTATTCAGTGCCCGTGTCCAAAGTGAGGAGTCACGGGAACAGAGAAACCAAAGAGAAACCATTTGGGTTCTGAACATTGTAAACATCCTTTTACTCTGCTTGCTATTTATCCTCAAGTAATTTTCTGTTAGTTTTTTTAACCATGTTGTTTCATTAATAAACAATTAACAAGAAAATATTTGATTTGGCTGGATTTTTCGTGATTAGATTGATGTAGTTCAGGGAAAGTGGGTGAGAGGTTGAGAGGCTCTTTAACAGAAAGTGAGTCCCTCTAAGGTGATTGGCAAAGGAACCAGAGGGGGAGAGGAGATTTGATTTTTCTTTTTTTTTTAATAAATTTAGAGTACCCAATTATTTATTTTGCCAATTAAGGGGCAATTTAACATGACCAATCCATCACATCTTTGGGTTGTGGGGGTGAAATCCACGCAGACATGTGCAAACTCCACACGGACAGTGACCCAGGGCCGGGATTCGAACCCGGGTCCTCAGCGCCGCAGTCCCAGTGCTAACCACTGCGCCACATGCTGCCACTATGACTTTTCTTTTAACACACAAAATGGGGTTCAGGGAGTCAATTATGATTGACTCATTTATTCAGGCTCCTTGAGGGAGTAACACGGGATGTCAATAAAGGGGAACCTGCAGCTGTGGTTTATTTAGGTTTCCAGAAGGTATTTCCCAAGGTGCCACATCAAAGGTCTCTGCACAACATAAGAGCTCATGGTGTAGACTAGAGGACAACATATCAGCAGGGATAGAGGATTGGTTAGCTCACAGGAAGCAGAGAGTGGATATAAATGGGTCATGTTTGGGTTGGTAGGATGTGACAAGTGGAGTATCACAAGGATCAGTGCTGGGCCCTCAACTATTTACAATCTATATTAATGAGTTGGATGGGGTTAAATTTGCTGATGACACAAAGAGGGATTGGAAATTAATTTGCCAAGTGGACTTCAGGAGAATGCAAAGGACAACAAATAGATGAACTGAGTGAGAACAAATTGACAGATGGAGCATAACCTGGGAAAATGTAAACGTGCCCACTTTGGCAGGAAGGATTAAATAAAACAACATTATTTAAATGGGAGAGAGATTACAGAACTCTGAGGCACAGAGGGATCTGGGTGTCCTGGTACAGGAATCACAAGTTAGTTTGCTGTGTTACGACACCCTGGGCTAGTGCGCGGTCAATTCCAGCCCCACGTGCCCCAGAGTCACAGCACAAGTGAATTAATCAATAATTTTTATGAAAATACCCTGGGCTGGATGCTCCGCCGCCGGGATGCTCCGTTTTGCCGGCAGCCCGGGGGTTTCCCGACAGCGTTGGACTGCTGGCCCACAATGGGAAACCCCATTGATCAGCTGGCGAAACCTGACAGCACACTGAACCAGAAATCTGGCACTGTGGGACGGAGAATCCAGCCCCTTATGTCTTTGGTCCTCGGCTGCCCAACAATCAGTCACCATAGTTGCAAATATAAACACAATTACTGTTTATTTATTACAAGAACAACAATAAAATATGCAGCAAACACAACTGGTTAACTATAAGCCAATTCCTAATTCCCACTTTAACCTGCCCCCAGCCTCTACACACACACACAGACAGACAAACACAGAGGGGTGGAAAGGGATAAAATCATAAGTTAAAGAAATTCTTTTTTTCAGATGATGGTTTTTGGCACTTTTCTTCACAGCAAGCTTGCAGATTAAAGTCTTTAGTTTACAGCCTGTAGTGATCTTCTCTGTAGATTAATTTGTTCAGGTTCTCTGGAGTTTAGAAATGCAGTACTCACACTTTTCTGGAGAGGCACCTCATCTCTGTTCAAACATTTCAGTTTGTGGTTTGTATTCAGGTCTCCATGGTTTCAGGACGACAGCACCCACAGGCTATCTGGGAAGAGAGATAGCACTCACAGCTGCCTTCTGGAGAGAGGTAGTCAGCTCTGCCTCTTGTGCTGCTAGAATCAAACTAAAAGCTTGGGATTGTGAAAAACATCCCAGCGGGATAGGATCCAATCACCGCCTGTTACCTTGGAGCACAGCCTTCTGGGCCAATTCATTGGCCACCAGCCAATCAATCAAACCGAGTCCCAACCCCAATTCCCACACTGGTGCCTAAAGATCTGCAGCTCCAGTTTAAACCGGCACAGACGCCTGGATTCTTCTGCTTGAATTAAAGATACAGGCTGCTTGCCTTAAAGTGACATGTCCATTAAGCATCCATGGACAAAATGTAACGGCAACAATAAAAGAAAGGGGAAATAAGGTTATGAAAAGGAAGGGCCCTTACAGCCGGTACAGCAAGTGATTAGGAAGGTGAATGGAATATTGTTGTTTATTGCAAAGGGAGTGGAATATAAAAGTTGGGGTGTTTTGCTGCAGTTGTACAGGGCCTGGGTGAGACCATGGGATGGATTCTCCACTGTATATTCTCCATTGCGCCGGCAGCGCACCCACACCTGGGGACTTCCAGACGACGTGGAGCTGGCAACAATGGGAAACCCCATTGGCCATTCCAGGTGGGGGCGCTGCAGGATGGAGAATCCCGCTGCTGGCAGGGATGCGCCACAGGATGGAGAATCCCGCTGCTGGCAGGGACATGCCGCAGGACGGAGAATCCCGCTGCTGGCAGGGATGCTCTGCAGGACGGGAATCCCGCCCCATATTTAGAGCACTGTGTACAGTTTGGGTCTCCTTATTTCAGAAATGAGATAATTGCATCAGAAGCAGTTCAGAGGAGGTTGACTCCCAGATTCTGGAACGAGGGGGTTATCCTCTGAGGAAAGGTTTGACAGGTTGGGACTGTATCCAGTGCAGTTGAGAAGAATGAGAGATGATCTTATTGAAACACATGAGATCCTGAGTGGAATTGACAGAGAGATTCATTGAATTTACAGCGCAGAAGGAGGCCATTTGGCCCAATCAGGTCTGCACCGGCCCTTGGAAAGAGCACCCTACTCAAGCCCATACCTCACCCTATCCCCGTAACCCCACCTAACCTTTTTTGGACACTAAGGGCAATTTAGCATGGCCCATCCACCTAGCCCGCACATCTTTGGACTTGTGGGAGGAAACCGGAGCACCCGGAGGAAACCTCATCGACACGGGGAGAACGTGCAGCCTCCGCATAGACAATGACCCAAGCCGGGAATCGAACCTGGGAGTCTGGAGCTGTGAAGCAACTGTGCCAACCACTGTGCTACCATGCAGCCCACGGTGCTGAGGATGTTTCCCCTTGTGGCAGAGACTAGAAATCGGGGAGACCCGGTTAAAATCTGACATGTCCGAGCAAGCTACTCAGTTCAAGGGCAATAAATTCTGGTCCAGCAACTCCCGCATTCCATTAAGAATTTACAAAACTCTCTCCACAAATCCTCACTCAATTTCACTCCTTTATTGTCCAGTTCTGGCCCCGCCTGGGGTAACATCTACTCCATATTTTCTTCTTGTGCGGCAAATTCTAGGTTACTGGTACATAAGGACAGATGCTTCAAGCAACAGATCAAGCATGGATGTATAAGATTCTTCAACTCCCCCTTTACCCCCATCCAACTTGTGGACAGTTCTTACTCAGTATTATTTCTCCCAAGCCCTTCATTGTCCCATTATCGCTTTAATTTCACTCCCACTTTGCCCATGTCCAGTGTGTTTAATTCTATTCTGCTTGTTTTAAAGTCAGTTTCTCTCTGGAGTGTGTCAATATCTTGATGATGTCACAATGGTGTCTCAATCCCCTGGTCACATTAACCATTTCATCTCCTGCTGTGTCTCCAGTAGTTGTGTGTTTGGGACTCGGTCTTCAGTCCATTTCACCGTGAATTTAGGCTTGTTATTTTTCACATGTAACAAATCACATCTGCACACCCACACCGGTATCCCAAAATCATGTCATATATTCTTAACTCTCAGATGCTCTGAAGATGAAAGTGAGTATCTGTCTTTCTTATCTGCCCTGTTATGGTGTTGATATTTCATGTCTTGGCCGGGCTTTCAAATGTGGATTTCTTTGAAACAAAATTCATGGGCCAGGATGTAAATATTTCCAGGAGAAAGTGATCAACTTATTCATCCCATCTAAACATTCCAGACTTTCACTGGAACACAGGTGGAGACCAGATTGATATAGGTTTGCCTTTCAGTCGTCAATGGTCAGACGCTCTGTACCATTTGCCAAACTGGACTATTTGACGAACTGCGTGTTTTAATTAACACTCCTCTTTCCTCCAGTTGCTCTACTGTGGGTAAAATCCCTTTGGTTGGGGACGGGTTGATGGGTATTGTTTGGTACACGGTGGAACATTACCAGTGAATGATGCTGGTTCCATCTGTAATTGGCCACAATCATTCTTATCTTTTGCCACATTTGATGTTCATAAAGCTGATCTTTCCTGATGGTTCTGATTGACCATGTTACTGTCCCATTTTCAAAGCTTAAGGGAGAATTCAATTAGAATAAAATATCCAGACCCAGAATAGCCGGGTCCACTGGGCCTATCCAGACTGAAGATATCAGAGAGAGAGGGAGCGAGAGCGAGATGACTGGTGGTTTAATCTGAGGGTCACCACATCTCAGGTGAGGGGCAATGTTGAGAAGGTGGACCCTTCATGGATAACCTCAGCCAGTACGACAGTTGCACCCCAGCTAATGGAGTCACTCCGCATCATGAACCAGCCATCCAGCCAACTGAGCTAACTGACCCCCCCCCCCCCCCCCCCCCACCCCCCGTAGATGAATAATAATGCCTTAAAATATTAGCTATTGCCTGTCTCCCACCATACCATTTAATGCAGTTTCCCAGTCTACCTCAGACAACTTGCCCCTCATACCCTGATTGGATGTTCACCCAGATAAATTAAACAAAAACATGGAACCACCAAGGCCCATCTTCATGGTAATGTGGCAGGATTTAGAGGGATCCAAACAGAAATGCAAACTGAATATCTTCTCACTTCCAAACACCCCTTCACTCTGTGATCCTTGTGAAATTTGAACCAAGGTAGTCGCAACAAGGCTCAAAGAGCGTCAGCCCTCTGGAGGCAAAGCCATGGGACTGCCAAGTCGAGCAGAACAAAACCCTCCGACCCTCCCCAGTGACCAACTGACAGAATGAACAAAATGCAGTCCCGGATGTAACCGAGAGCAGAAACAATAACAGCAATAGCCCCTGTAATCACTTTGAACTTGTTGGTGTCTCGGCAGGTACAAGGAAACACCACATTCCCTCCCACATTGAGTGCAGGTGAATGCTCACTCCCCGGGGTGAACTCACTGGTCTGTCTGCAGGCGGGATGGAACACTAATTGCCTTCCCTTACTCAGAGAACGTGATTGCCTTCTCTCCACTATGAACCCGCAGATGTGTCCGCAGGTTGGATGAATCACTGAATCCCTTCCCACACTGGGAGCAGGTGAATGGTCTTTCCCCAGTGTGAATTCGCTGGTGATTCTGTAGGCTGGATAACTGAGTGAATCGATTCCCACACTGAGAGCAGGTGAATGGCCTCTCCCCAGTATGAACTCGCTGGTGTGTCCGCAGGTTGGAGAACTGAGTGAATCCCTTCCCACACTGGGAGCAGATGAAAGGTCTCTCCCCAGAGTGAACTTGCTGGTGACTCTGCAGGTGGGATAACTGAGTGAAACCCTTCCCACACAGAGAGCAGGTGAACGGCCTCTCCCCAGCGTGAACTCGCTGATGTGTCCGCAAGTTGGATGATTTACTGAATCCCTTCCCACACTGGGAGCAGATGAACGGTCTCTCCCCAGAGTGAACTCGCTGGTGACTCTGCAGGTTGGATAACTGAGTGAATCCCTTCCTGCACAGAGAGCAGGTGAATGGCCTCTCCCCAGTGTGAACTCGCTGATGTGCCTGCAAATTGGGTAACTGAGTGAATCCTTTCCCACACTGAGAGCAGGTGAATGGCCACCCCCCAGTGTGAATTTGCTGGTGTGTCTTAAGGCTGGAGAACAGAGTGAATCCCTTCTCACACACAGGGCAGGTGAATGGCCTCTCCCCAGTATGAATTCGTCGATGAGTCTCCAGCTGAGATGGGAATCTGTATCCTTTCCCACAGTCCCCACATTTCCACGGTTTCTCCATGTTTTGGGTCTCCTCGTGTCTCTCCAGGTTGGACAATCAGTTGAAGCCTCGTCCACTCCACACAGAACACGTGTACGGTCTCTCCCCACTGTGAATGGTGTGATGTCTTTTTCAGGCTGTGTAACTGGTTAAAGCTCTTTCCACAGTCAGTGCTCTGGAACACTCTCACTCGAGTGTGTGTGTCTCGGTGCTTTTCCAGTCACACTGATGTTTAACATCTTTTCATGCCGACAGATTGGGCAAACATTTCTCCTTCTAGATTCAAGGGCCGATGATATTCAGGTCCCAAGGTGACTCTGTAAGACCAAGATGTGACAATTGAGATTTCTGTCTGTAATTCCTCCTCTTGCAATATCTGTAAAAGAAGTTTACATAAGTCAACACTCAGTACAGGATAGAAATTCAGAACAGAGAATTCTAGTTTCTATGGAACATTCCTACCTCTCATTCCCCAATACCTGTCTCCAATACCTATTCCCCAGACCTACTCTCCAGGGAGCGGACTCGGAGGGATGGAGTTTCGGAGCTGTGAGGACAAAAACCTTACCTCAGGGATTCACTGCCGAGTCTCCAGGGAGTGGACTCGGAGGGGCAGGGTATCGGAGCAGTGACTGTAGGAAGGATGAGCTGGCTAACCACTGCACCCTGGTACAGGAGGCCATCCAAGAGGGGGGAAGAAGTGGTAGTTGTCGGGGATTCTATAATTACGGGAACTGAGAACATCCTTTGGAAGCAGGACCGAGAGTCCCACATGGTATGTTGCCTGCCCGGTGCCAGGGTGAGGGGCATCTCTAACCGGCTTGAAAGGATATTGGAGAGGGAGGGGAGGATCCAGTTGTTGGGGTCCACGTTGGGACAAACAACATCAGCAAGACTCGGAAAGAGGACCTGTTTGGGGAATATCAGGAACTAGGAACAAAATTAAAGAACAGGTCCTCAAGGCTTATAATCTCTGGATTATTTGCCGAGCCACGTGTAATTTGGTGTAGGAATGAGGAAAATTAGGGAAGTAAAGACGTGGCTAAAGGAGTGGTGCGGGAACGAGGGGTTCCATTTCATGGAGCACTGGCATCAGTATTGGGACAGGAGGGATCTGTACCGTTGGGACGGTCTCCACCTGAACCGATCTGGAACCAGTGTCCACGTGGAAAGGATAAATAGGGAGGTCAGAACGACTTTAAACTAATAAATGGAGGGGGAGGGGAAGGCCTCAGGAGAACTCAATACAGTTCCAAAAACAAGTATCAGGACGGTCTGGACTGGGTACAAAATATACCGGTTATAAAGTTTACAGGAGGGACAGAGAATATGGCAGAGGGGGTGAAGTAGCCTTACTGATTAGAAATACTATCACCTTAATGGTGAAGGAGGATAATGAGGGGGAAGTATCCAGCGGAGACCATGGGCTGGATTCTCCGTCGTCGGGATCCTCTGCTTCACCAGCAGTGCACTCACGCCCGCGGACTTCCCGACGACATGGGGGTGCCCACAATGGGAAACCCCATTGGCCGACGGGATGGAGAATCCCGCCCCATATGGGTGGAACTGAGGAACAAAAAAATCTAAAACTGTAATGGGTGTTGTGTATCGACCCCCTGGTGGCAGTTCTGAGGCGCTAGATTGTATAAAGGCAGAAATTAGGCAAGTGTGTAGCAAAGGCAGAGTAGTATTAATGGGGGATTATAACTGACACAGATTGGGAGAGGCAGACAAGCAACTGTCAGAAAGGGAGTGAATTTCTGGAATGTGTCCGAGATAGTTTCCTGCTGCAATATGTTCCAGATGTAACAAGGCGACAGGCAATATTAGATTTAATTATGAGTAATGAGCCCAATTTAATGAGTAGCCTAACTGTGCATGAACATTTATCAAATAGTGATCACAACATGATTGAATTCAGTGTAGTGTTTTAAAGTGAAAAGCAAGTTACAGACAGTAGAGTTTTAGGCTTGGGTAAGGCTGACGTTAACGGGATGAGACAGAGACTGTCCTCGGTAAACTGGGGAGATCTGTTAATGGGTCAAACAACTGAAGATCAGTGGAGAATGTTTAAAGAAACATTTAACAATATACAGAGCAAGTATATACCCCTGAGAGGAAAAGTTTCCACTTCACAAAAAGAAAACAGCCACGGACAAATAAAGAGATTAGGGACAGCTTAAAACTAAAAGAAAGGGCGCACAAATGTACAAGACATAGTACAGATCCGGGTGAATGGGATAGGTACAAGGACCAGCAAAGGGTCATAAAGCAGCTGTAAGCGCAACTAAAAGGGATTATGAAAGGAAACTTGCAAGCGACATCAATATCAATGAGAAGAAATGTTTAGTTATATAAAGGGAAAGCGGGTGGTGAAGAGCAATGTAGGCCCAGTAAAAGCTGGAAATGGAGATATTGTCAGTGATAATGGGGGAATGGCAGACACGTTGAACAATTACTTTGCCTCAGTATTTACAGTTGAAAAGGAGGATAACTTGCCAGAAGTCCCCAAAAAATTAATAGTCGATAGAGGACAGGTACTTAATACAATTAACATAACTATACCATCACTAACTAGGAAACTAATGGAACTAAAGAGTGACAAATCCCCAGGACCTGACGGTTTCCATCCGAGGGTGTTAAAGGAAGTCGGGGAGCACATTGTAGATGCCCCAACGATAATCGTCCAGAGTTCCCTAGATTCAGGAGTAGTCCCTCTGGATTGGAGAATTGCACTTTTTGAAGTGCGGATACACCAGCGAGTTCACACTGGGGAGAGGCCATTCACCTGCTCTTAGTGTGGGAAGGGATTCATTTTTTAAGATGGGTGAAAGGGGAAAAACAGGGAATTACAGACCACGAACCGAACACGGCATGGTAGCACAATGGTTAGCACTGTTGCTACACAGCACCAGGGACCCAGGTTCGATTCCCGGCTTAGGTCACTGTCTGTGTGGAGTCTGCACGTTCTCCCTGTGTCTGCGTAGGTTTTATCTTGGTCCTCCCACAAGTCCCAAAAGACGTCCTTATAGGTGAATCGGACAGTCTGTCTTCTCCCTCAGTGTTAATGTAAGCCTACTTGTGACACTAATAAAGATTATTATGAAAATCTATGATGGGGAAACTGCTGCAGTGTATAATTAGGGATGGGGTAACTGAACACTTTTAAAAACTTTGTTCGATCAGGGACAGCTTATTTTACTGAATTTTTTGAGGAGGTGACTAGGGTAGAGGACAGGGGAATGTTTATGGATGTCATTTATACGGACTCCCAGAAGGCATTTGATAAAGTCCCACACAAGAGACTGTTGGCTAAGGTGGAAGCCCTCGGAGTTGAGGGCAAATTATTGACACGGTTAGGAAATTGGTTGAGTGGCAGGAGAGTGCAGGGATATGGGTATTTAATACGGGACAATGAAGAGTATAACACCGAGTTGTAGAGAAAACAAAACTTATTTTATTTAACATTAACTATATACACAGCTCCAGTTGCTGAGTTAGGAGAGATTACTCAAATTTGACCTGTTGCACTTTTCAGGATTAAATTCAATTTGCCACTGTTCTGCCATCTAACCAGCCCGTCCATATTATCCTGTAATCTGAGGCGTTCCTCACCATTTCCCACACCCCCAATTTTTGTGTCATCTGCTAACTTATCAGATCTCCAACATTCACATCCAGATCTTGATGTACGCTCCGAACAACATGGAACCCAACACCGATCGCAGTGGAACACCACTGGACACAGGCTTCCAGTCACAAAGACAATCTTTGACCATCACCCTCTGCCTGCTGCCAGGAAGCCAATTTTGGTATCAATTTGCCCTGGATCCCATCTTGACCAGTCCCCCATGTCAGACCTGGTCACAAACCTTACTGAAGTCGATATGGGCTACATGTGGGCGGCACAGTGGGTAGCACTGTTGCTCCATAGTTCCATGATTCCAGGTTCGATTCCCGACTTGGGTCACTGTCTGTGTGGAGTCTGCACGTTCTCTCCGTGTCTGTGTGGGTTTCTTCCGGGTGCTCTGGGTTCCTCCCACAAGTCCCGAAAGACGTGCTTCTTAGGTGAATTGGACATTCTGAATTCTCCCTCCATGTACATACAGGGGCTGGCTGATCACAGGGCTAAAGAGCTGACTTTTAAAGCAGACCAAGGAAGGCCAGCAGCACGGTTCAATTCCCGTACCAGCCTCCCCGAACAGGCGCCGGATTGTGGCGACCAGGGGCTTTTCACAGTAACTTCATTTGAAGCCTACTTGTGACAATAAGCGATTTTCATTTTCATGTACCCAAACAGGCACCGGAATGCGGCGACTGGGGGATTTTCACAGTAACTTCATTGCAGTGTTAATGTAAGCCTACTTGTGACAAAAGATATTATTATCAACTGCACTCCCCTCAACTACACACCTAGTCACCTCCTCGGAAAATGCAAATGAAATAGAATCCACAGAATCCTTCTGCACCGACCCTCCGATAGAGCATGCTACCCAGGTCCACTCGCCCTCTCTATCCCCTTTAACCCACCTACCTTTTGGACACTAAGGGGCAATTGTTCATGGCCAATCCACCTATCCTGCACATCGTTGGACTGTGGGAGGAAACTGGAGCACCCGGAGGAAACCCACGCAGACACGGGGAGAACGAGCAAACACCACACAATGTAGACCATAGATCTCTTCCTTTCCAACCCTCCACCGTCTTCCTTCAAACCAACTTTCTCCTTCTCATTTCCTGCTTTCAGAGACTCAAAACTTAAGAATCAGAGAGTTTTACAGCACAGAAAGATGCCCTTCGGCCCATCGTGAAAATGCTGCCTGTTCAGCCACAGCAGGTCAAAGATGAAAAGAGAGTGCAACAGCTTAGCACTTCATGAAGACACATAGCCATTTGATCTGTCCCTCTCTGCCACCAGCTCAGATATGACACTGCACAAACTTAGCAGCCACGATAGAGTTGGGATCAGCTGTGGTGAAACACTGGAACTGGATCCAGGTCAGGGTGAAATATAGTTTGCTTGCCAGTTCATTGGATGGTGAGGTCAGAGATGGGTTCTGCTATGGGTGGACTCAGATGAGGATTTTAAAGGCACGGATGAGGGTGAACATTGAGATGCTGAGTGGATTGGCAGGCTTGTCAGACAGTCAGTCCCTTCACTGTCAAGCAGCATGTAGAGGTCTGACTCCAAGTCTCCAATTTGGCAGAGGACATTGTGCAGAACGTGCCCTGTCCACAGCCTCTGCTCCATCTCCTTGTTCTGGTGCAGAACCAGAGGCACTGCTATTGCTGCTCAGAAACCTGTTACAGCCTTTGTTTGGGTCGGTCTTTATAAGACATAATCTCCCTTTGACAAAGCCATGCTGACTATCCTTGATTAATTCTTGCCTCAGCAACAGAGATTAATTCTGTCCCTCAGAATATTTATTTCCTGACCACTCATAAGAACATAAGAATTAGGAACAGGAGTAGGCCATCTGGCCCCTCGAGCCTGCTCCGCCATTTAATGAGATCACGGCTGATCTTTGTGGACTCAGCTCCACTCTCTGGCCCGTACACCATATCCCCGATCCCTTTATTCTTTAGAAAGGCACCTATCTTTTTCTTAAAAACGTTTAAAGAAGGAGCTCAACTGCTTCACTGGGCAAGGAATTCCAGAGATTCACAACCCTTTGGGTGAAGAAGTTCCTCCTACACTCCGTCCTAAATCTACCTCCCCTTATTTTGAGGCTATGCCCCCTAGTTCTGCTTTCCCCGACCAGTGGAAACAACCTGCCCGCATCTATCCTATCTATTCCCTTCATAATTTTATATGTCTCAATAAGATCCCCCCGCATCCTTCTAAATTCCAATGAGTACAGTCCCAGTCTACTCAACCTCTCGTCATAATCTTATCCCCTCAACTCTGGGATCAACCTAGTGAATCTCCTCTGCACTCCCTCCAGTGCCAATATGTCCTTTCTCAGGTAAGGAGACCAAAACTAACACAATACTCCAGATGTGGCCTCACCAACACCCTATACAATTGCAGCATAACCTCACTAGTCTTGAACTCCATCCCTCTAGCAATGAAAGACAAAACTCGATTAGCCTTCTTAATCACCTGTTGCACCTGCACACCAACTTTTTGTGACTCGTGCACCAGCACACCCAGGTCCCTCCGCACAGCAGCATGTTTTAACATCTTACCATTTAAATAATAATCCATTCTGCTGTTATCCCTCCCAAAATGGATAGCCTCACACTTGGCAACATTGAATTCGATCTGCCAGACCCTAGCCCATTCACCTAACCTATCCAAATCCTTCTGCAGACTTCAGGTATCCTCTGCACTTTTTGCTTTACCACTCATCTTAGTGTCGTCTGCAAACTTTGACACATTGCACTTGGTCCCCAACTCCAAATCGTCTATGTAAATTGTGAACAACTGCAGGCCCAACACTGATCCTTGAGGGACCCCACTAGTTACAGGTTGCCAACCAGAGAAACACCCATATCCCCACTCTCTGCTTTCTGTTAGTTAACCAATCCTCTACCCATGCTACCACTTTACCCTCAATGCCATGCATCTTTAGTTTATGCAGCAACCTTTTGTGTGGCACCTTGTCAAAAGCTTTCTGGAAATCCAGATATACCACATCCATTGGCTCCCCGTTACCTACTGCACTGGTAACGGCCTCAAAAAATTCTACCAAATTAGTCAGACACGACCTACCCTTTGTGAACCCATGCTGCGTCTGCCCAATGGGACAATTTCCCTCCAGGTGCCCCGCTATTTCCTCCTTAATAATAGATTCTAGCATTTTCCCTCCAACCGAAGTTAGGCTTACCGGCCTATAATTACCCGCTTTCTGCCGACCTCCTTTTTTAAACAGTGGTGTCACGTTTGCTACTTTCCAATCCTCTGGGACCACCCCAGAGTCTAGTGAATTTTGATAAATTATCACTAGTGCGTTTACAATTTCCCTAGCCATCTCTTTTAACACTCTGGGATGCATCCCATCAGGGCCAGGAGACTGGTCTACCTTTAGCCCCATTAGCTTGCCCAATACTGCCTCCTTAGTGATTACAATCATTTCAAGGTCCTCACCTATCATATGCTTATTTCCATCAGTCACTGGCATGTTATTTGTGTCCTCCACTGTGAAGACTGACCCAAAAAACCTGTTCAGCTCCTCAGCCATTTCCCCGTCTCCTATTATTAAATCTCCCTTCTCATCTTCCAAAGGACCAATATTTACCTTAGCCACTCTTTTTTGTCTTATACATTTGTAGAAGCTTTTACTATCTGCTTTTATGTTCTGAGCCAGTTTACTTTCATAGTCTACCTTACTCTTCTTTATGGCTTTTTTAGTAGCTTTCTGTTGTCCCCTAAAAACTTCCCAGTCCACTAGTCTCCCACTAATTTTTGCCACTTTGTATGTTTTTTCCTTCAATTTGATACTCTCCCTCACCTCCTTCGATATCCAAGGTCGATTTTTCCCCTTTCTACCGTCTTTCTTTTTTGTCGGTATGAACCTTTTCTGAACACTGTGAAAGATCGCTCGGAAGGTTCTCCACTGTTCCTCAACTGCTTCACCATGAACTCTTTGCTCCTAGTCTACCTTAGCTAGTTCTTTTCTCATCCCATTGTAATCGCCTTTGTTTAAGCACAAAACACTAGTGTTTGATTTTACCTTGTCATCCTCCAGCTGTATTTCAAATTCCACCATATTGTGGTCGCTCCTTCCAAGAGGATCCTGAACTATGAGATCATTAATCAATCCTGCCTCATTACACAGGACGAGATCTAGGACCGCTTGTTCCCTTGTAGGTTCCATTACATACTGTTCCAGGAAATTATCCCGGGCACATTCTATAAACTCCTCCTCAAGGCTGCCTTTACCAACCTGGTTAAACCAATCGATATGCAGATTAAAATCTCCCAAGATAACCGCTGTACCATTTCTACATGCATCCGTTATTTATTTGCTTATTGCCTGCCCTACCATCCTGTTACTATTTGGTGGCCTATAGACTTCTCCTTTCAGTGACCTTTTCGCCTTACTATTCCTGATTTCCACCAAAATTGATTCAACCTTGCCCTCCATGGCACCAATATCATCCCTTACTATTGCCCGGATGCCATCCTTAAACAACAAAGCTACACCACCGCCCTTACCGTCCATTCTATCCTTTCGTATAGTCTGATACCCTTGGATATTTAACTCCCAGTCGTGACCATCTTTTAACCATGTTTCAGTAATGGCCACTAAATCATAGTCATTCACGATGATTTGCGCCATCAACTCATTTACCTTATTTCGTATACTACGAGCATTCAGGTAAAGTACACTTATGCTGTTTTTTATGTCTTTGTTATGAATCCTAACACCTTGATCAGTAACTTTTCGCAATTTATTTTTCCTCTTACCCTTTCTCCTAATTTTCCTCGTCTTTGAACCCATATCTCTACATAATAACCTGTCACGTAACCTGCTGCCTTGATCTCCATTAACCATTATACTGTCATGATGTGGAGATGCCGGCGTTGGACTGGGGTGAGCACAGTACGAAGTCTTACAACACCAGGTTAAAGTCCAACAGGTTTGTTTCGATGTCACTAGCTTTCGGAGCGCTGCTCCTTCCTCAGGTGAATGAAGACCTCTTCATTCACCTGAGGAAGGAGCAGCACTCCGAAAGCTAGTGACATCGAAACAAACCTGTTGGACTTTAACCTGGTGTTGTAAGACTCCATTATACTGTCCATAGCTTTACCCTTCCCTTCCCCCCAACTTGCTAGTTTAAAGTCCTTGTGACCAACCTATTTATCCTATTCGCTAGAACACTGGTCCCAGAATGGTTCAGGTGAAGACCGTCCCAACGGTACAGGTCCCTCCTGCCCCAGTACTGATGCCAATGCCCCATGAAATGGAATCCCTCTTTCCCGCACCACTCCTTTAGCCACGTGTTAACACTCACGTTAAACTCACTGGTCTGTAATCTCCTGGATTTTCCCTACTCTTCTTGAATAATGGAACCACATTATCTGTCCTCCAGTCATCTGGCACCGCTCCTGTGACCAGAGATTTGAAAATTATTCTCAGAGCCTCTGCAATCTCCTCTCTTGCGGCCCACAGCAGCCTGGGAAACATCTCATCTGGGCCTGAGGATTTAAACAAGTCACCATGTGAAGGTGAGAATGAGAACATAAATGTAATGGGGAGAAAATAAAGTGTTTTACTTACAGGGTTTGAGGAGGTTTCAGTCTGTGTGAAGCGAGAGGAGCAGCAGGTTTGCTGGGCAGACAGTGAAGGAAACTCCGTGCAGCCAGTGACACAGGCCCCAAATTCTGATTGGATGGAGGATCAGCGCCAATCCAATCCTCCACAAGTTCCTATTGGCCAATGTCACTCATGGAGACAATGAGGGGGCGGACAGGGATTTGACCTCCTTACGCTGAGCTGTTGTCCAATCCGCAATATTTTGTTTCTGTGACCAGGGATGTTGCTCCCAATGGGAGACTGTGTGCTGGGAACGCCCATCTGAGTCATTGTGACGTCCCACGGAGCCCTGCCTGAATCACTGCTCCGCGGAGACGTTTCCGGGTTCCAGTGCGCAGGCCCGGCGGGCGCAGACGAGCCCCGCCCCCAGTCGTTGTTTCCCCACCCCCTGCACATCAGCAGACAAGGTTTCCAGGCAACCGGCTGACGCTTCCGGCCAGAGCGAGAAGCCGCTCGGTGTTCTCCATCTCCACCTGCGCATGTCCAAGGGAGACAGGGAACTGCGCAGCGCAGAGGAGAGCCCACCCTCTGACCTTCCTGCTCAGGTGTTCGCCAATGAGAAACTGGGAGGACCGGAAAGACTCTGGTCCTTAAGCCAATCAGAGCGCGGGTTTTGTGTGAATGACAATTGAGCTTCACACGGACTGAAACTGCCTGCTGTCTCCAACATCTGTGAGTAAAACACTTTCTTTTCTCCCCCTTTCCATTTCTTTTCTCCCCCTTTCCATTTCTTTTCTGATTCTCACCTTCAATTGGTCACTTGCAACAACTGAAGGGAAAGGAAGTGAATCCAGGGAGGGTGCAGACTCTGCAAAGCTTGGCCCAGGTCTCTCTCTCTCTCTCTTAAAGACATTGACATCCTTTGCTCCCTCAGCTTCACACATTTATTTGTCTGGCTAAAAGGATGGTCTCTTTCCTCACGTTCACAATTAAAGGGCTGGTTTCCCAGAGATGGCTGACCATTAAGGGAACAGCAAATTAATATCAGATCAAGAAATGTCCAGTGTTGTTATATGGTACAGATTAGATACATTATTTATGGTTGTGTAAAGTACATTGATTATTATTTCTAGTTTTGTAATCTGTAGCTACGTTATATAATTCCAGTCATCTCTTCCCTCAGAGTGTTGTTAATCTCTGGAATTATTTTCCCACAGGAACCAGTGGAGTCTGGGTTCATTGAATATATTCAAGGAAATTGGACAGAAATATTTTTTGGAATTTAAAGTGCCCAGTCTTTTTTTTTTCAATTGAGGGCCTCTCTCTCTTGGACATGTGCAGTTCCGGTTATCCGCTCGCCCGTGCGGTGGATAGAGCAGTTTCTTCAGCACGGGGGAATTGTGGGAGCTGCGGCCACCATTACTTCTCCAGAGCCCAGTCTCCAACCTCCTGGGACTGGGATGAAAAGTGAAGGGGTGGACATTGACCCCAACATGACAAGGTACATGTGGCTAGTAATTGGTTTTGATTGTGACACCTCCCCCCCACCCCCCTCACCAAAACATCTTTTTTTAAATTTAAAGTACCCAAATAATGTTTTTTCCAATTAAGGGCCAATTTAGTATGGCCAATCCACTTACCCTGCACATCTTTGGGTTGTGGAAATAAGACCCACGCAGACACGGGGATTTTGTGTAAACTCCACACAGATCGAACCTGGGTCCTCGGCGCTGTGAAACTAGATAGATTTCTGATTGATGAGAGAGTTGAGGGTCACGGGGAACAGGTAGGAAAATGGACTGAAAAGTTAAGATGAGGAGTGAATTCTTCACTTGAGGATGTGGTGAAGCTTTGGAATTCTCTACTCCAGAGGACTGTGGAGCCTCAGTCATCAAATATTTTCCAGATTGAGATTGATAGGTTGAGAGATGTTGAAGTCACCAAGGGATATGGGGGATAATGTGGGGAAATGGTGCTGAGCTAAATCGGCGATTGGGCTCAATACAGGGTTGAGCCAAAGTTCAGTGGGTCAAATGGCCGACTGCAGCTCATATTTGTTATGGTCGCTGTGTCCAGGACAGGAAACCGTGAACATGAATCTGTCAATCAGCCTGAATCAGTACCTTCAGGAGAATTGGGTGAATATTAGATACAGCCGAGTGAGAATGGAGGGAGAGTGTGTGGGATGCAGATTTACGGCATGTGGGGAATGAGTGGAAAGAATGTTCCATAGGAACCAGAATTGTCTGTTCTGAGTTTCTATCCTGTACAGACAGTGATAACTTTTGTAAATTGTTTTTACAGGATATTAGAAGAGGAGTAATTACAGACAGAAATCTCAAACATCACCTCTTGATCTGACAGTCACTTGATCCCTTGGAGAACACCCACCCGAGTGAGAATGTTCCAGTGCACTGACTATGGAAAGAGCTTTAATCAGTTACACAGCCTGAAAAAACACCGCACTATTCACAGCGGCGGGGGAAGACTGTACAAATGTTCTCTGTGTGGGTAAGGTTTCAATTGTCTGACCTAGGGAGACACAAGGAGACCCAAAACATGGAGAAACAGTGGAAATGCTGGGACTGTGGGAATGGATTCAAAGCACCATCTGCACTGGAAGCTCATTGGCGCATTCACACTGGGAGGCACCATTCAGCTGCTCTGTGTGGGAAAGGATTCAGTCAGTCATTTACCCTGCAAACACACCAGAGGGTTCACACTGGGGAGAGGCCATTGAACTTTTCACAGTGTGCGAAGGGATTCACTCAATTATCCAGCCTGCAGAGGCACAAGTGGGTTCACACTGGGGAGAGGCCGTTCATCTGCTCTCAGTGTGGGAAGGGATTCTGTGAATCATCCACACTGCGGTGACACCAGGGAGTTCACACTGGGGAGAAGACATTCAGCTGCTCTGAGTGTGGGAAGGGATTCAATCAATTATCTACCTTGACGTCCCACCTGCGAGTTCACACTGGGGAGAGACCGTTCACCTGCTCTCAGTGTGGGAAGGGATTCACTCAATCATCCAGCCTGAAGTCACACCAATGAGTTCACACTGAGGAGAAGTCATTCACCTGCTCTCAGTGTGGGAACGGATTCAGTGTTTCCTCATACCTGCTGAGACACCAACAAGTTCACAATTGATTCCAGGGGTTGGATTCTGCTGTTATTGTTTCTGCTTCAATTACATCCAGGACTGCATTTTGTTCATTCTGACACTTGGTGAAGAGGGAGGGTTGGAGGGTTTCTTTCTGCTGGACTTGGCAGTCTCATGACTTTGCCTCCAGTGGGCTTCAGTAACAAGAAAAATTAAAGATTCCATTAGGTCAAAGGAAGAGGCTCATTGATAGATTACAGATTTATTGCTTTATTGGTACCTTTAAGAATTGGTGCAGTAAAATTCTTAAATTCAGTTTCTAGAATTGAATAAATTAGGAAGCCTCAGCTGAGAATTTGAAACCAATAAGGGGTTAGACCATTGATAAGAATTTCTTTAAGAATAAAGTTTCATGACTAAAGTTTGTTCTGTTTTCATGCTTTAAGAAATTCTGAACCATCTATTCATTTCCTAATATTTTTTAATGTTTTTGTTTAACTCTCTTTATTATGTTTTGATGTTTTATTTGATGTGCCTTCTTCACTTCCGCCTGGGGTGGGATGTAAACCGCCGTGATGATGGTAGAAGTGAACTCCATGGAATGTAGTTTGGATGGCACTTCACAGTCGGGTATTCCAGGTCCAGGGAGCAGTAGTTCGCCAGGATCGCCACATCCTAGCAGCAGGAGGAGTTGATGAGAAGACAAATCTCTCCACCCATTCCAGGTTCAGTCCTGGATGTGATTAACAGCAGGAATAACAGCAGAATCTAACCATCATCACTTGTGAACCCTTTGGTGTCTCAGCATGTTGGACGACTGAGTGAATCCCTCCCCACAGTGAGAGGTGAATGGCTTCTTTCCAGTGTGAACTCACTGGTGTCTCCGCAATGTGGATGATGTTTGAAACCTCTTTGTGCAGGGAGAGCAGCTGAACGGTCTCTCCTCAGTGTGAATGCGCTGGTCTGACATCAGTACCCGAGAGCTTTTAAACCCACTCCCATAGTCAGAGCATTTAAAGGGTCTCTCATTGGTGTGAGTGACATTGTGGTTCAGCAAGTGATGACCGAGTGAATCTTTTCCCAGTCGGAGAGGTGAACTATCTCTCCCCGGTGTGGCCTCGCTCGTGTTTCATCAGGTTGGATGAGGTTCTAAAGCTCTTTGTGCAGTGAGAGCAGCTGAACGGTCTCTCCTCAGAGTGAACGCGCTGGTGGGACATCAGTCGCTGTGAGCTTTTGAAACCCCTCCAGCAGTCAGAGCATTTAAAGGGCCTGCTCTTGGTGTGAGTGACATGGTGTTTCAGCAGGCTGGATAATTGAGTGAAACCCATATCACACACAGTGCAGATGAATGGCCTCTCCCCGGTGTGAACTCGTTCGTGTCTCCGCAGGTTGCCAATGTCAGTGAATCCCTTTTCACACTGAGAGCAGGTGAAAGGCCTCTCGCCAGTGTGAACTCGTTCGTGTCTCCGAAGGATGCCAATGTCAATGAATCCCTTTTCACACTGAGAGCAGGTGAACGGTCTCTCTCCAGTGTGAACCCGTTCGTGTCTCCGCAGGCTGCCAATGTCAGTGAATCCCTTTTCACACTGAGAGCAGGTGAAAGGTCTCTCTCCAGTGTGAATGCGTTCGTGTCTCCGCAGGCTGCCACTATCAGTGAATCCCTTTTCACACTGAGAGCAGGTGAAAGGCCTCTCTCCAGTGTGAACTCGTTCATGTCTCCGCAGGTTGCTAATGTCAGTGAATCCCTTTTCACACTGAGAGCAGGTGAAAGGCCTCTCTCCAGTGTGAACACTCTGGTGGCTCTGCAGTCTGGATAACTGAGTGAATCCCTTCCCACAGTCAGAGCAGGTGAACGGCCTCTCCCCAGTGTGAACTCGTTCGTGTCTCCGCAGGCTGCCAATGTCAGTGAATCCCTTTTCACACTGAGAGCAGGTGAAAGGTCTCTCTCCAGTGTGAATGCGTTCGTGTCTCCACAGGCTGCCACTATCAGTGAATCCCTTTTCACACTGAGAGCAGGTGAAAGGCCTCTCTCCAGTGTGAACTCGTTCATGTCTCCGCAGGTTGCTAATGTCAGTGAATCCCTTTTCACACTGAGAGCAGGTGAAAGGCCTCTCTCCAGTGTGAACACTCTGGTGGCTCTGCAGTCTGGATAACTGAGTGAATCCCTTCCCACAGTCAGAGCAGGTGAACGGCCTCTCCCCAGTGTGAACTCGTTCGTGTCTCCGCAGGTTGCCAATCTGAGTGAATCTCTTTTCACACTGAGAGCAGGTGAAAGGCCTTTCTCCAGTGTGAACTCTCTGGTGGCTCTGCAGTCTGGATAACTGAGTGAATCCCTTCCCACAGTCAGAGCAGGTGAATGGCTTCTCTCCAGTGTGACTGCATTGATGCCTTTCCAGCCCATACGGGCCTTTGAATCCCTTCCCACAATCCTCACATTTCCATGGTCTCTCCATGGTCCGGGTGATCTCACCGCGTTGGACGATCAGTTGAAGCCTCATCCACACACAGAACACCTATACAGTCTCTCCCTGATGTGAACGGTGTAGTATTTTTTCAGGCTGTGTCATTGGTTAAAGCTCTTTCCACAGTCAGTGCTCTGTAATAGTCTCACACGGGTGTGTGTGTGTGTCTCAGTGCTTTTCCAGACACACTGATGTTTAAAATATCTTGAAGCAGACAGAATAGACAAACATTTCTCCTTCTAGATTCAAAGGCCGATGATCTTCAGTTCCCAAGAATTGAGTGACTCAGTCAGTTCTTGACATGATATTTAGTTTGAGATATCGGCCTGAAACTCCTCTCGTTCTAACTTCCTGCAAACAGAAATAGTAATCGTTGTCAGTGCAGGATAGAAATTCAGAACAGACAATTCTAGATAATATCGAACATTCTTTCCTCTCTCTTTCCCTGAAATGCTCTAAATTTCAATCCCACACACTCTCCCTCCATTCTCACTCTGCTGTATCTAATATTCACCCTCCCAATTCTCCTGAAGGCGCTGATTCAGGCTGATTCACAGATCCGAGCTTCCTGTCCTGGACACAGAGACCTGAAAATCTTCATGCAGGCTGCCAGACAGATATATGTCTATATTACTGGATGAAAAATGTGTGTAATAAACAGACTGTATTCACTTACTTTCCCTCCCAATTTTCCTGAAGGTGCTGATCAACAAATCTAAACTCACTAAAACCTGCACAAGAGTAGAGAATCTCCATACAATTACATTTACTGATTAGAGATAGGGAAATTCTGAGGAAGAATTTTATTTAGTCATGGAGTGGTCATGACAGGGAACTCACTGCCCACAAGGGTTGTGGAAGTCCAGTTGATCAATAATTTAAAATAAAATAGGATGGTCACTTGAAGAAAATAAACTTGCAGGGGAACAGGGATATTGAGGGGGAATGGGACTGACTGGATTGCTGTACAGAGAGTCAGCATTGACTTGAGTTCCCAAATGGATTCTGTCAGTGCTGCAATGACTGTATGACTGGAAATATATAATGTAGGTACAGTACTATATTACAAAAATAGAAATAATAATACATGTATTTTATTACAGAACCAATAATATATATAATACATACCACATAACAACACTAGACATATCTCTGTCTGATAGTAAATTTTTAAAAATTAATTTACAGGATGTGGACAATGCTGGTCAGGCCAGCATTTATTGCCCATCCCCAGTTGCCCTTCCAAAGTAGTGGTGAGCTGCCTTCTTGAACTGCTGCAGTCCTTGAGGTGTTGGTACATCCCGTGCTGTTTTTTAAAAATTTGTTTTTTATAAATTTAAAGTACCCAATTCATTTTTTCCAATTGAGGGGCAATTTAGTGAGGCCAATCCACCTACCCTGCACATCTTTGGGTTGTGGGGGTGAAACCCATGCAAACACGGGGAGAGTGTGCAAACTACAGACGGACAGTGACCCAGAGCCTGGATCGAACCTGGGACCTCGGCGCCGTGAGGCAGCAGCGCTAACCACTGCTCCACCATGCTGCCCTACATCCCCTGTGTTGTTAAGGAGGGAGTTCCAAGATGTTGCCCCAGGGACAGTGAAGGAATGGCAATATATTTCCAAGTAAGGGTGGTGTGTAACTTGGAAGTGAACCTCCAGGTGGTGAGGTTCCCAGGTATCTGCTGCTCTTGTCCTTCTAGATGGTAGTGGTTGTGGATTTGGAAGGTGCTGTCTGAGGAACCTTTAGGAGTTACCGCAGTGTATCTTGGAAATGGTATACACGGCTGCTAATATTTGTCGGTGGTGGAAGGTTTGAATGTGGAAGGTTTGATGTTGGTTGTGGCGGGTTTCAGCGATGGGAATGCCACTGAATGTCAAGGGGTGGTGGTTAGATCCTCTCTTGTCGGAAATGGTCATTGCCTTGCACTTGTGTAGCACGAATGTAACTTGCCACTTATCTGCCCAAGTCTGGATATTGTCCAGGTCTTACTAAATTTGGACATGGACTGCTTCATTATCTGAGGAGTTGAGAATGGTGCTAAACATTGTGCAGTCATCCGCAAACATCACCACTTCTCATCTTATGATGGGAGATAATTAATGAAGCAGCTGAAGATGGTTGGGCCTAGGATACTGCCCTGAGGAACTCCTGCAGTGATGTCCTGGAGCTGAGATGATTGACCTCCAATCACCGCAACCATCTTCCTTTGTGCCAGGTATGACTCCAACCAGTGGAGAGTTATCCCCTGAATCCCATTGACTCCAGTTTAGCTGGGGCTCCTTGATGCTATACTCAGTCAAATGCTGCCTTCATGACAAGGGTAGTCACTCTCACCTCACTTCTGGCATTCAGCTCTTACGTCCAAGTTTGAACCAAGGCTGTAATGAGGTCAGGAGCTGAGTGACCCTGGCAGAACCCAAACTGAGCGTCCAGGAGCAGGTTATTGTAGAATAAGTGCCACTTAATAGGACATTTGATGACTCCTTCCATCACTATGCTGATGATGGAGAGTATTCCGACAGGGAAGTAATTGGCTGGGTTGGATTTGGCCTGTTTACTGGCCCCTTTAATGTCAGCCATCTCCTGGAGAAACCAGCCCTTTAATTGTGAACATTGGGAAAGAGACCATCCTTTTAGCCAGACAAATAAATGTGTCAAGCTGAGGGAGGAAAGGATGTCAATGTCTTTAAGAGTGAGAGAGAGAGACCTGGGCCAACCTTTCCAGAGTCTGTACCCTCCCTGGATTCACTTCCTTTCCATTCAGTTGCTGCAAGTTACCAATTGACGGTCAGAATGAGAATAGAAAGTGTTTTACTCACAGATGTTGGTGACAGGAGTCTGTGTGAAGCTCCAGCTCATTCAGGGTTGGAGGAACAACAGCTTTGTTCGGCAAAAACCTCCATGTCCGGCTTCCGCATTGAGACAATGGGAGAGCTCTGATTGGTGGAGAGGCAGAATCTTTCCGGTCCTCCAGGTCTTCCCATTGGTCAACACCTGAGCGGGCAGGTCAGCGGAAGTAAGCATCCCTGCGCATGCGCCGCGTCCCCTCTCCCTGAGACATGCGCAGTACCGGGTCAGGGGAGGGGAAATCACCGACGGCCGGAACTGTCAGCCGGTTCCCTGGAAACCGTCTCGAGAATGTGTTGGGGGAAGAGGGAACAGAGGATGGGGGCGGGGGATCGCGTGTGCGCGCGCTGGCGTGTGCGCGCTCATGCAATGACGTCACCGCGGAGTGGATTGATTCCTATTGGCTGATTTAGAGGATGAGCCCCTTTGTGATGTCACACTGTTGAGGTTGATCAATGGTTTTCAGACTAAAAGTTCCTCCTCTGGGCAACATCACCCCCACAACCCAAAGATGTGCGGAGTAGGTGGATTGGTCACACTAAATTACCCCTTAATTGAAAAAAAAATAATTGGGTACTCTAAATGTATTTATTTTTTTTAAATTAAAACTTTTGAATTTGCTACCGCTTACCGTAAGACTATGTATGACCTCTCGTTCTGGAATGCCCCACAAGAGGCAGCAGCCGCTCCAAGTCTACTTTATCTTTCCATTTCTTTCCTCATTCTGAGGGGACAGTGGTGACTTGCAGCAGCTGAAGAGAAAGGAAGTGAATCCAGTCTGTATGTTGCACACATTTTGAGTTCAGTAACATAGACATATTTCTGTCTGGCAGCCTGCATGGAGATTTTCAGGCCTCTCCAAAACGGGAAGCAGGGATCTGTCAGTCAGCCTGAATCAGCACCTTTAGAGAATTAGGAGGATGAATATTACATACAGCAGACTGAGAATGGAGGGAGAGTGTGTTGGATGGAAACTAGAATTGCCTGATCTCAATTTCCATTTGTAAATTCCTTTTACAGGATATTAGATGAAGATTTGCAGAAAAAAACCTAACGCCACTTCAGGATTTGGAAGAGTCACTTGGTTTATCAGGACCTGAATATCATCAGGAGAACCATCACTGCAAAATACACTTCTGGGGTTAAGGATTGCCAATCAGGCAAAGGAACAGAATGGAAGTAAACACAGGAACGAAGAATCACATTGGGCTGGTTCCAGGAGAATTGAGTGACAACTTCAGCGACAAAACCATGGAGTGTGATTTTTGATTGTCTTAAAAGTAAAAGGGCAACATTCTATTTGTAGTTTAAGGGATACGCTCCCTATAAAAATAGTGTTTAGGCATTGTTGCTTCTAGTTTGTTGCAGTAAAAGTCATAAAACCTGAAGTTTTTGTCTTATGACTCATTATTTGTTCACTGGGTTTAGAATTTATCTTTCAAAATTCCTGATCTTTTCAACCATCTTACACAGTTGGTCTTGAGTCACAAGTTTCAACTTCCCATTTAAGCCTCAGGCAACTTGCTGTCTCTCTGTTGCTCATGTCAATGACAGCCCAGTAACAGAGCTGAAGGCTGGAGATGCTGTGACCGCTTGTCGGAGCTGGAATCAGTAGAAAGAAGAACCATAGTTTCTGGTTGAACTTTGTGTTAGCTGTCCGACCATGATACAATAGCTAACCAGGTAATATGTTGTGATGAGGGTTTAGAAACAGACCCTGGGTAGACAAGTTCATTGAAGCTGTGGACTTGTCAGCGAAACTAGGCGTCCAACAGCCACAGAGACCTCTAATATTGGACACTGGGTTTAATCCTGTTCTGTATTAAACAGACATATTTGATACTGGGTGATTGTGATATAGTTAATCTGACCCTTTATTCATTCAATTCCAAAAGTGAATAACATTGATTCAAGTACAGTGACTACCTTGCCAATCTGTCAATAAAGTGATGTCAGTTAATGCAGATCTGTGTCTGAACTGAATTCCATTACTTATTCATGTTACTGACTCGACTGTCTCTCTCTTCTCTCCCCTCTCTCTCTCCTGCCTCTCAGTCTCTGGTGCTCCTCTCTCTCTCTGGTGTCTCTCACTCCCTCTGCTTCCTCTCTCTCCCTCTGTCTCTCTCAGCTGCCACTCACTCTCTTCGGTGCTTAGGAAGGCAGGTGGGATAGTTTCCTTTGGTAGCCGAGGGCTGAGATTATAAGAACAGGGAGAATGTGCTGGAACTGCATCAACCACCAGTTAGACCACAGCCATATTACAGGAAGAATGTGATCACACGAGAGAGACTGCAGAGGAGATTTATTTATTTATTTATTTAAATTTAGAGTACCCAATTACTTTTTTCCAATTAAGGGGTAATTTATTGTGGCCAATCAACCTACCCTGCACAACCTTGTGTTGTGGGGGCGAAACCCACGTAAACACGGGGAGAATGTGCAAACTCCACACGGACAGTGACCCAGAGTCGGGATCGAACCTGGGGACCTCATGCTGCCAGTTGCAGAGGAGATTTATGATGATGTTACCAGGGATGGAGAATTTTAACTTTGAGGAAATATTGGATGTCCCCAGTGTGAATTCGCCGGTGTATAGTGAGTTGCTCCGATCGCATGAATCTCGTCCCACAGTGAGAGCACCTGAATGGTCTCTCATCAGTGTGAACAAGCTGATGGGATATCAGTTCCCTGGACGTTTTATAGAATTTCCCACAGTTTAGACATTTGAAAGGTCTGTCTTTAATAATAATCATCTCTGTTGTCTCAAGTAAGCTCACATTAACATTGCAATGAAGTGAAAAGCCCCGAGTCGCCACATTCTGCCGTCTGTTCGGGTACACGGAGGGAGAATTCAGAATGTCCAAATTACCCAACAGCTCGTTAGATAGACTCGGTCAGTTCTCACTGGAACAACAGAGGTTGAGAGGCGAGCTGATAGAGGTTTACAAGATTATGAGTGGTATGGACAGAGTGGATAGTCAGGTGCTCTTTCCTAGGGTAGGAGAGTCAAGTACTCGGGGACATGGGTTTAAAGTGTGCGGGGAAAAGTTCAGAACAGATGTGCAAAGCAGGTTTTTTACACGGTGGGAAATATATGGAACATGCTGCCTGGGGAGGTGGTGGGAGCAGGTATGGTAGCGGCATTTAAGGGACATCTAGATAAATATATGAATAGGGTGGGAGTGGAAGGATATGGACTTCAGAAGTGCAGATGGTTTTAGTTTAGGCAGTTATCATGGTCGGCGTAGGCTTGGAGGACCGAAGGGTCTGTTCCTGTGCTGCATTCTATGTTCTTTTTAAATTTAGAGTACCCAATTCATCTTTTCCAATTAAGGGGCAATTTAGCATGTTCAATCCAACTACCCTGCACATCTTTTGCGTTGTGGGGGTGACATCCATGCAAACACGGGGCGAATGTGCAAACTCCACACGGACAGTGACCCAGAGCTGGGATTGAACCTGGGACCTCGGTGCCGTGAGACTGCAGTGCTACCACTGCGCCACCGTGCTGCTCTTGTATTGTTCTATGTTCACCTCTTTCGGGACTCATGGGAGGAAACCGGAGCACCCGGAGGAATCCCACGCAGACACGGGGAGAACATGCAGACTCCGCACAGACAGTGACCCAAGTCGGGAATCGAACCTGGGACCCTGGCGCTATGAAGCAACAGTGCTAACCACTGTGCTACTGTACCACCCCAATATGATCCCACTAGTATTTCAGCAAGGCGGATGACTGCAGGAATCCCTTCCCACAATCAGATGAATGGCCTCTCCCCAGTGTGAATCCGCTGGTGGACAGTGAGTTGAGATGATCGCCTGAACCCAGTCCCACAGCGAGAGAACCTGAACGGTCTCTCATCAGTGTGAATGTGTTGATGGGACATCAGCTCCCAGGAGCCTTCATAACATTTCACATATCTGGGCATTTAAAATGTCTCCCATCAGTGTGAACATGTTGATGGTACATCCGTTTTCCAGAGCTTTTAAAGCACTTCACACAGTGCAGACATTTGAAAGGTATTTTGTCAGTGTGAACTTGCTGGTGTCTCAGCAGGGTGGATCTCTGAGTGAATCCCTTCCCACACTCAGTGCAGGCAGATGGTCTCTCCCCGGTGTGAACTCGCTGCTGTTTCAGTCGCTTGGATGAATCAATGAATCCTTTTCCACACACAAACCAGGTGAACAGGTTCTCCCAGTGTGAACCCGCTGTTGTGTCAGCAAGTTTGATGACCAAGTAGATCCCTTCCCACACACGGAGCAGATGAATGGTCTCTCCCCAGTGTGAGTGCGTCGATGAGTTTCCAGCTCAGACGGTAAACCAAATGCCGCCTCACATTCCCCACATTTCCACGGTTCCGCGCGAGTGTGATTGCGCTTGTGTCTTGACAGGCCAGAAGATTGGCTGAAACCTCGTCCACACACACAACACATCTATGGTTTCTCTCCACTGTGAATGGTGTTTTTTCCTTCCATGTGAATCGATGGAATTCCCTGCCCAGTGAAGCAGTTGAGGCTTCTCCATTAAATGTTTTCAAGATAAAGATAGATAGTTTTTTGAAGAATAAAGGGTTATGGTGTTCTGGCGGGAAAGTGGAGCTGAGTCGACAATAGATCAGCCATGATCTCATTGAATGGCAGAGCAGGCTCAAAGGTCCAGATGGCCTACTCCTGCTTCCAGTTCTTATGTTCTTATATTATGTTCAAAACCTGCTGATATTCAGTAAGGATAACTTAAGCGACTCCGTCAGATCCTGATGTGATGTTTCCCGAATGCAAACCTTCCCCTTCCAATATCCTGTGAAATCAGTTTAGACAGAAAAAAGGAGTGAGAGAAAATCCAGAAAAACACAATGGTGGATTGTGAAATTGAGCTGAAATCTGGTCATTTGTGAGGCCGGCACTAGGAAAAGGTGACCTTGAAAACTGCTAGATGTTCATAAAAGAACAACTGATTCACTGATGTAGTTCAGGGAAGGGAACCTTCCACAGGTCTGGGCCAGAAACGTTTCAGGCCTCTGTGGGGGGAGGAGAGTGAGAAAAGATTGAGAACAGAGGCGGAGAAGGAGAGGGGATTTATATTTCCAAAATCTGAGATTCAGGCTACTAGACTAGAAGGGCTTGGGGTTCATAAGGAGGAGGTGTTAACAATTCTGGAAAGGGTGAAAATAGATAAGTCCCCTGGGCCAGATGGGATTTATCCTAGGATTCTTTGGGAAGCTAGGGAGGAGATTGCTGAGTCTTTGGCTTTGATCTTTAAGTCACCTTTGTCAATAGGAATAGTGCCAGAAGACTGGAGGATAGCAAATGTTGTCCCCCGCCGGTTGCGGCGATGACTAGCTAAGCCGCACGTTTCGGCGGCTCCAGCTCCAACGGACCTTCAGGCTCTTTTAAGAGCCCCAACGGGAAATTTTCGCGCGACGAAACCCGGTGTGGGGTGAGTGAATAGGGAGTCGTCCCCCCCAACGAAAGAGGAAAATATCGGCGGCGGCGGCTGCAGCGCGAGGAATCCTCAATGAGAGGGACAGAAAGGGAGGAGACACAAGATGGCGGCGGAGAAAGCCCAGGCGGCATGGGGGCCCGAGCAAGATGAATTCTTGAGACGGTGTGTGGAGCTACTAAAGAGGGAGGTGCTGACCCCGATGCTACAGGCAATTGAGGGGCTCAAGGAGGCACAAAGGACCCAGGAGACAGAGCTCCGCGTGGTGGAGCAGAAGGTGACGGATAACGAGGACGAGATCCTGGGCCTGGCGGTCAAAACACAGACGCACGAGGCGCTCCACAAAAAGTGCATTGAAAGGATTGAGGCCCTAGAAAACAGAGCGCGAAGGAAGAACCTTCGGATACTGGGTCTCCCTGACATCCAGGAAAGCGAATGAACAAAGAGACAAAGGGATCTCTGCAAATCAATTCAAATGGTATCAAGTTTCACATACTCGACGCCCATAGGTCATCCTATATCCCTCCTGACCTGTTTGATCTATTCTGATTGGCTCACTTCCAATCCCTTCCTCTGGCCCCTATTACTCAGCATCCTTTTCTCCTGCTTTGGTGGACACACCTCTTCCTGCTTTTCCATGCGGTCTGAAATCCTTTGTCTGTGAACTCACCAGAATTAGACTGGCCTACCTCTACATTACATTAATTAATATCTCTAAAGTAACTATTTTATATCACATTCGTCATTCCCTCCTTTTATCATTCCATGATAACCGAACTACCCAATCTATAGCTACGGTTCCTCATCTAAAAAGATCCGTCGCTGCATTTCCAATTCCTGGCTTAGCCCCCCCTCATCTGCTGCACCCTCATGGATTTTAACAGTTAAGATTTTAGGGGCGTTGATCTGTTCCAGTGCACCCCGCATTCTACCCAACACACATTTAAGGATAGCTAGGCCCACAAAGATGCAGACGATAGCCACCACTAAATACATGGCCATATTTATCAACCAGTCCTTCCAACCTCCAAATCCCCAGTTACCCCAAGAGCCAGGATCCTGCATTCCGTCCAGGTGATCCCGTATATGATCCATAAATTTAGTGATGTTAGCGGTCAAGTCCTGAACTCCCAGGATACACTTGCCCTGCACTATGGCGCATACCCCACCCTCATGGGCCAGAAGATAGTCAAGAGCATACCGGTGCTGCATTGCAAACAACCGTAGCTGAGACAATTCCTTGGTTATTGCCCCGAGGGCTCCCAAGGTTTCATTTCCCAAGATGGTAAGGCCACAAATAAAATAATTCCTATCGCTGACAGCCAAGGAACCCCCCACACCTCCCAGTGTCAAGACGCTCAGAATCCCCCACCCGGCTGAGTGGCCCCGGTTGGGTGCGAGAACCTGAGGTTTTTTCCAGTTCTCGCAAAATTCAGCAGAGACTGCCCGGCGTGCTAACTGATTATGCAGCTGCCACGCCGAAGGGCAGGGGACTGTGGTAGGGACTAGAGTCCCTATAGCAATTTGGCGGGGAAATGGGGGTGACAAAACGTTGGTCGCTGTGCCATTAAATAAAAAGTAGTATCCTTGCTCCGTGTGCAGGCTAGCATCACAATCAGTATATTGGTTGCGTAAGGATCCCCCAGTAGCCCAGTTTATCCAGCTTTGAAATGCCCATTTGGGCCGCCTAGCAATGCGGAAAGCCCTAGTCCCAACAGTGATATGAGAGACATTCGCCCAGCCACAAAGGAGCTGGAGGCCGGCGTTCAATGGAACGCAAGTGGTGTTGTAACAAATACATTGGCCAGACGCCTGGGTGATATGGCACCTCCTGTCCGTACAGGTGGGGAACAGACATGTTATATTCGTTTCCACCTCTACCAGCAAACAGCCGTATCCTTCACTGCGGAAACAATTCTCGTACGACCGGGAATCCCTATTGGGAGTGAAGTGGCTAGGTATGTACGCCCTCCACCGTTGCAGCCTATCATACTGTGAATGGGAATTATCCCGAGGAAGGGGAAGGCAAATAGCCGGTGGTGCTGAACCCGGATCGTAAGGAAGAGTGACTTGCTCAGACAGTGGCTCGGAATGCTGACAATGAACCACCGTTTGGGGAGTGCCCCAAAGCGGTGAAACAGAAAATAACCTAGACACCGCTGCGGGGTTCGGGTAGCAGACAACCCGTCCCTGGCCATACAAGCGGTGGTAAATCTGGTAAAAGAGATTCATACTACCCGGGTTTTCCTCAGTTTGGCCTTTAACTAACTTAAGTGTATCTCCCGGTAACCTACGTTCTAGCTGTACTTCCCTTCTCACACGCCCCGTCCTCTCTCTAGTCCCTCTCTCTTTCTCATAGCCTCTTCCTACGCTTTATTGCACCAATCTTAACACATCCAAAATCAAATTTACATGTATTCCAAAAACAAGGCAATGTCCATATAATATTCCCTTCCCATCGCCGGGACCGGTGCAATTGCTTCATGAGTCCTGCATTCTCCTTAACTTTGACGACCTTCCATGAGTCGATACCATGTCCTCGTATAGGGGGGCAGCGAAGAACATCACCTTTGCATAGGTGATGTATCCTTGTAGATTGGTTGGGGTTACAAACATAGATAATATTCCCCTTTTCCATGTCCATCGCCAGTAACACTCCAAGCGAGGTGAGGCCAAATATCACACAGACGGTGCGTAGCCACCCCATCATGCTCCACACCTGTAAAATAGCACTGGAGAAGGGAGGCAGGTTAATCTGTCCAAGAAAATGAGGCCCGTTATCAGAACTCAACTGAGCTGGTCTACTGTACCGGGGAATGATTTCCCGCATCAAGACTTTAACCACAGTAGCAGCTTTATTATCGATAGTCGGATACGCCTCGACCCATCTGCTGAACACATCCACAATGACCAAAACATATTTATAACATTGACACCTTTCCAACTCAATGTAATCCATTTGGAGCGTCTCAAAGGGACCACTGGGCAACGGGGTTTGCCCCATCCCACAAGGGATACCTTTTCCGGTGTTATATTGCTGACAAATCAAACACCGATTACTGATGCTCTGGGCCAACCCCTGCACCAAGTGTCCAGCAAAAAATCACTAGTCCCTCGAGCCCCACAATGAGTTGCAAAGTGTACACATTCAATGACCCATAAAGCCAGTACATCAGACATACAAGTCTGATGTGCTGGCGTGGTCCATAAAGAGGAAACAGAATCATATGTACAACCTAACCGTTTCCATATTTGTTCATCACTCTCAGGAGCGTCCTCCTGTAACCTTATGACGTCTTGGATGGTTGGCATTGACTTGTCAGAAGCAGACATATTAATAGTAGATCGTTTAGTCTGACTTAACATTTTAGGCACCATCACTTGCTGAATTTGCGTGGCTGTCCGCGCTGCACAATCTGCTCGTTCATTACCAACGTCAACTGGGGTTGTACCATTTGTGTGGGCAGCGCATTTAATAACGGAAATCTGCGCGGGCATAAGGAGGGCCTGCAGTAAGTCATTAACTAAACCCCGGTGGGATATTTGATCACACATAATCATGTCAGGTTGTTCTGACGAAATGTCACTCAAATCGCCCCTTATTGTGGTAGTTTCCTGAATCAAGGCTAAACAGTCGTGGCCAGGTGCGTCTTCATGGACAGGGGGACCACGAAGAAAACAGGCTGGATTGATAGTGGTACAGTGGTTAAATGTCAGACGTGGATTGTTCAAAAGGTATACCTCATACCTATTCTGACGAGCTGCGGTAAGATGCTGAGTCTGCAGTTGCCCCAATAGTGCGATGACCGAGTGGGAGCTATACACCGTAATATCCTGTTGGAGGGTGAGAGCATGTAACGGCTATGCGATGGCATTGATTGAACGTAAATCCTGTACTAATCGGTACTGGTCTGGTTTGGCTGGTTTAGGCATAGCAAGTATGGGGGTGTTACATTCTGATTGGCAAGGGACCACAATACCCTGTTGCAACAGCTCTTGAATTAATTTGTCTATTGACAGAGCAGCTTGGGATTTCAGGGGGTATTGCCGAATGGAAGGTAGCTTTACATGATCCTTAATCATTACCTTTATAGGTGTAACATTTGTCTTTCCCACTTGTGATGGGTATTCCGCCCAGACCTGTGGATTGACATATTCCAACACATCATGTCCCCAGTGATGCTGCAGTCGAGTGTTCGTTGTTTCAGGGACCTCAAAATATTTTATGGTAGTGCCGTCCGGCATGACTTGAAGTGCGTACTTCTGTTGGATGCAAATGATCCACTGCCCTCCTTACCATTTGCCCCAGATCCCTGGCATGGTACTGGTCGTGGACCTGACGTGTAATATGAGGGCTTACCGAAGCTGACTGTGGCCATAAATGTGGTGGTATTGTAACAAAATCGGCTGTACCTTCTTTTCCCGTGACTGTGGCTGTAACCTTGAGTGGCCATTCGGTCCCAATTAATGGCCGGTATTTGTCCTCCAACTCCCTGTTTTGTCCAGTTCTGTCATAGGCCAGGGTAACGTGATGCAGTGAATGTTCAATGTCTAACGTCCACCACTGGGGGTGATAGAAATATAGCACTGTTGTCTCATCCTCCATGATTTAACCGTTACCCCCTCGTCTCCGCACTCTAGCTGTAGCTGGAAGATACACAGTAAATCTCGGGCCAACAAGTTACAGTCCAATCCAGTAGTCACTACAAACTGATGATCTGCAGACTTATTCTCGTCAGTGACTGTCACAGGTTCAGAAATAGGATACTCACACACCTGTCCTTGGAACCCCGACAATTGCTGCGTGTGGTCGGATAGTGGTAGTCGAAGTTCTGATTGCACAGAAGACATGGCTGCTCCAGTGTCGATTACAAATGAGTGATGTTGATCTCCTATCTGCAGAGAGATAATAGGTTCCCTGTCCGATTGGAGAGTCCTTATGACTAAATTAGCTAGTCAATCCTGTGTTGGGAAAGGGTTTTCCTGGAAGAAGTCAGTGTATCTCACCTGTCCTCCCCTTGGTGGGTACCCCCTCCTTTGGGTCGGGTAATCTCCTTCTCCTGCCTGTCTTTTAAAGGGGCATTCCTGTTGCCAGTGATCTGCACGGCCGCAATTATAACATGCATTGCTCCCTCTATATCTGCCCCGTCCTCGTCTCCCAGTAGACCAATGGCCCCTCAGAGGGGGCGGCGGTTGTAAAGCTGTTGATGCATACGGTGCGCCATAAAAAGGAGCTGAGGGTCCCTTTGGGTGGGTTTGGTATCTTCCTAATCGGCAACTGTCTCCGAATCTCACCAGGGGGCACTCTAGCTATTTCCTCTGGTTCTTCGACATCTCTCCCTGTCACTAGAGGGAGTTCTTTCTCTTCAAAATCATCTGTTGCAGCTTCCTTTGTTCTACAAACCTTGCGGTTTCACCTTAGTTTGGAGGGACTTAGGTGGTATACTTAATTGTTTCTGGTGAAGATCAAGCCCTTCTCTCGCTGTCCGAGATCTGGTTCTAGAGCTAACTGGGCTTGCGAAACAGAGCTCCTCTTTCTCTACTGATCGTGAAGATGGTAAATCAGGACCCATACTATCACCCAAAAGGGCTTGAGTTACTGGCATAATTGGAATCTGGGAGCAGTGACTGGATATCAATTATTATACTCTGTTGGTTCTGGAATTAGTGCAGACAATGTTACAGGTGCAGTCGGAACTTTTAGTGAACATTTTCTAAATTATTGAATTAATTATTTTCTGTCAATTCAAGGCCAGCCATTGAACTACGTAGCTCATCTCTTGTTTGACCCGCGTCTTTCCTGTCTCTACTTGCGCGTTTTTTTGGGGTTTTTTTGGCAAAGCGATTGAAAAGGTTCTAACAGTGTTTTTTTTTTTTTAAACTTAAAAATGTTTGAAAATTCAAATTGAATTACTGCAACTTGCAAGCTTAGCTCTGATCTCAACTCAGAACTAAATTTACGATTTGCTTAACACAAACTTGTATAACATTTACAACTTAATTAATTCTTTATCTTAACAATTTTTCTTTTAACAAGTTTTTCTTACATTCACAAAAATGTTGGCACAGTCAACTATCATCTCCAGATTTACACTTTTTAAAATGGTGTCCCCACACACACCCATGACCGGACGCCCCATGAAAGGGACAGAATACTTGTTAGGTTTAGACCTGACCAGCCCCGAAGTAACGGCCCTCACATACGAGAAAGCCGTGGAGCAATTAGTTGCTAATGTTAAAACGGCTCAGCTAGCAGCCGCGGTAAAATTGGGCACCAAGAAGAAACAGAGCAAGGCTTGTTTCGACAAGACAGTGCATGCAACAGAGTACGATATCAGACAGCAAGTGATGCTGTCTGTGTATAACCCCAGCACATTCCTGGCACCAAAATACTCGGGTCCATATTCCATTGCGGACAAAGTAAGCCCATCTGTTTATAAAATAAAGTACCCCAATTGTAAGACTGCGTGGTTTCATATCAACCAGTTAAAGGCTTATGGAGCACAGTCGAACCACGCACACCACGTCATGCTTGACGCAGCAGACCACACCCCGCCCACAGCCAACATAACCCGACCAACCCCCACGACATCCAGCCCAGCCACGGACTCGACCCCCGAAATATACACTCCACCCCGGAACGCCCACAGACTGCAGCAGCAGAGACAGCGACTGGGACTCGGGCGAGAGCCACAGCACTCCTCCCTACTATCCCCATGCAAACGGACCCACGCCCAGTGACTCCGAACTCCAACTACGATCCAAGTGATCCCATCCGGATCACTTTTCTGAACAAACCCGACCACCGAACCACACTGACGACCCCAATTTTGTCCCCACCCAACTAGACACCAGTTACTGGCACCGTGACAACACATACCGCCTCGTCCGCAACGACGAGAGCGACCCCAACTCACACCAGGCAGCCCTTTCAGCCCTAATCCACTCCAGAGTTTGGCACCCGGGAGAAGGTGACGACCTCGGGTCTGACTCCCAAACCGCCAACCCCTTTGCGACCCTGTTCGCAACCGAGAACTGAGGTGTCCAGATGATGTTTTAAAGGAACCGCTTGGGAAAAGTGTTGTCCTTTCTGATGGAACCTGCAGAATGTTTTATGTTGTTAGTAAGTTTGTTCAATGTTGTTTGTCCGACAGGAGAATTTTTTTTCCACACGCTTGTTCAGCGGAACTAGCTTATCTGCAGATACTGGTCAAGAGACCACACGCTCGTTCAGAGGAACTAGCTTTTCAGCTGATATTTGTTCGGGTATCAGACGCCCGATTGTAACTGCCCTTCTGGTTCGAAGGATAGAACCATTATGGCAGCCCCACCACGATGACTACATTTTTGCCCGTTCTTGTCGGTTGCTCAGGCAGTGGAGAAACGGCGTGAGACCCGCCCTGCCTGGGGACCCCCCCCCGCTGGTCAATCACGGTCGGGTAGGGGAGATACGGCATTGGTAGCCGTCCTACCCGGGGACTCCATCCATCTCTTACCCGTCGCGGCCCATACGCACCTCATTTGACATCTTTCATTTCAAAAAGTTTTTTATTTGTTTTAGATAACCTTTAGGTTGCCGCCATATGCTATTTACATCCTGGAACATTTGGATGGTAACTCAGCACTGGTTCATGATTGGGAAGTGTGCCGTGTCCTAAAACTTGTTTTGAAAAAAAAATAAGGGAGTCACACATAGTGACCAATTATAAGGGAATAATTGACACCAAAGGACAGACACACTAGCATACCATATATTAAACAAAGATAGTTACAGGTACTATGCTTGTTCCTACAGAACTCCAGAAGCTCCAGGATCGGAGAAAATAAAGAGAAGAGAAGAAAGAAAAGGAAAAGAGAACAGCCATGAGGACTTCCTTCATCGTGATCGACGCACTACTTTTGGACATTTGGTTGCGCGTGACCGCGAACCCCATGAC
This sequence comes from Scyliorhinus torazame, assembly GCF_047496885.1. Lineage (NCBI taxonomy): Eukaryota > Metazoa > Chordata > Chondrichthyes > Carcharhiniformes > Scyliorhinidae > Scyliorhinus > Scyliorhinus torazame. The sequence continues at coordinate 173,032,912 of NC_092711.1, forward strand.
TTCAAACCTCCCAGCCGTTAATGGTTCATTGCCCCGCAGTACCCAGAGCCCAGTCACCAGCGACACTGCATCATCCTGGTGTGCCAGGTTCATAACCTGGTACTCCCTGTCCTATGTGATCGAAGAACTGTTGGCGTTGGCGATACTCTGCTGTGTAGTGCAGACTATGCGCCTACGTAAATGGAGAAGGAGAGCCTACCGCACTCGAACCCCGGTATATAGGATCAGATCCCTTATGTTCGGTTACGACCAGACCCCCGACCCCCACGAATGCAATAATAAAGTGCATTCACTTGCGTTTATTGTTGTTATAAATAAAGAAATGTACAAACTTTTTCATAAGCAAAACAATTGTATGATCCTGAGCTTGACTGCCAAGCCAGGAAAGATTATATGGAATGATGTGATTTTGTTGTATGCCTGAGGAAGGTAGGATAATGAAATGTTTAGCGAGTGTAGTGTACTAAGGATAAGTTAGAGGTTCCAAGTTTGTTATTTTGTAATGCATGCCCCTGTCTGACATAGCGCCCTTAGAATTGTTAGTTAAAATTTTTTGTGCATAGCTATGGTCAGAGCAGAGGCCATGTAGGAGGTGTCCCCCCCCCCCCCCCCCGGTCAGGGAATGGAAAGAAAAAAATGATGTGATCCTTCACGCTTCGCATTAGGATCACAAGGAGAGAATGTAGCCACTTAAAATGGCTAACTCCCGATTAGAATGGCCAAACCCCGATTTAAAATGGCGAACGGAAGAGGCTGATGGGAAAATCAGCCAACAGGACTCAAACAGACAGCTGCAGGTAAAACAGTGTATTCGCCTCTGGGGAAGCCAGACCGAATCGATACCTGCAGCCATCAACATCACAACAACCCAGCCATCTGCATATTAATCAGCCATCCCCAGGAACAATTGCTACAAATTAGCAACACAAAGCCGACCCAGACCTTTCGGCGCCAACAGGAGCTGACACAAAGGAAGGTAAACATCCACCCCTCGATCAAGGAATCGCTCCAGTATTGGAGAACGTCGAACCAAGTGATTGGGACCAAGTCCAATCACTTGGAATCAGGTACAAGATCTGCCCCAAGAGGCGGAAAGCCCCTGGGGACTATAAGAATAGGGGCCAAGTTCAACTCGACCCTTCGAAACCCTTCTGCAAGATAACGTAAGTTTTACTCCAGCGATCGCTACCAGATAGACACTCCTGACTATCGACCTGTACCAGCTTTTGATTCCCGCAGGCTCAGAACCCATTCAAAAGACCATTCGTTTCCCTGACCTGGTGGGCCATTTCCAAAGTTACGTATTGGCCTGTTAGTTGTAGGAAGTAGTTTAGCAGTAGATTTAATGTATAAGTATTAATTGCTGTATATAATAAATGAGCGTTGATTTAACTCTTACTAAGCGGTGTGTTGGATTATTAATCATTACTCGGACTTGAACCACGTGGCGGTATCAGAAAGATACCTGGCGACTCATGAGCAAAGGTGACAGAATAAGAATAAGTAAACTAAGGCTAAAACGAGCAACAGTAGATAGGCCAACGAGAAGAGAGGCCATATTAGATTTGGTACTGGGTAATGAACCAGGACAGGTGTTAGATTTGGAGGTAAGTGAGCACTTTGGTGATAGTGACCACAATTCGATTACGTTTACTTTAGTGATCAAAAGGGATAGGTATATACCGCAGGGCAAGAGTTATATCTGGGGGAAAGGCAACTATGATGCTATGAGGCAAGACTTAGGATGGAGAGGAAAACTGCAGGGGATGGACAATGGAAATGTGGAGCTTGTTCAAGGAACAGCTACTGCGTGTCCTTGATAAGTATGTACCTGTCAGGCAGGGAGGAAGTGGTCGCGCAAGGGAACCGTGGTTTACTAAAGCAGTCGAAACACTTGTCAAGAGGAAGAAGGAGGCTGATGTAAAGATGAGACATGAAGGTTCAGTTAGGGCGCTCGAGAGTTACAAATTTGCTCGGAAGGACCTAAAGAGAGAGCTAAGAAGAGCCAGGAGGGAACATGAGAAGTCTTTGGCAGGTAGGATCAAGGATAACCCTAAAGCTTTCTATAGATATGTCAGGAATAAAAGAATGACTAGGGTAAGAGTAGGGCCAGTCAAGGACAGTAGTGGGAAGTTGTGCGTGGAGTCCGAGGAGATAGCAGAGGTGCTAAATGAATATTTTTCGTCAGTATTCACACAGGAAAAAGACAATGTTGTCGAGGAGAAATCTGAGATTCAGGCTACTAGACTAGAAGGGCTTGAGGTTCATAAGGAGGAGGTGTTAGCAATTCTGGAAAGTGTGAAAATAGATAAGTCCCCTGGACCGGATGGGATTTGTCCTAGGATTCTCTGGGGAGCTAGGGAGGAGATTGCTGAGCCTTTGGCTTTGATCTTTAAGTCATCTTTGTCTACAGGAATAGTGCCAGAAGACTGGAGGATAGCAAATTTTGTCCCCTTGTTCAAGAAGGGGAGGAGGGACAACCCTGGTAACTATAGATCAGTGAGCCTTACTTCTGTTGTGGGCAAAATCTTAGAAAGATTTATAAGAGATAGGATGTATAATCATCTGGAAAGGAATAATTTGATTAGAGATAGTCAACACGGTTTTGTGAAGGGTGGGTCGTGCCTCACAAACCTTATTGAGTTCTTTGAGAAGGTGACCAAACAGGTGGCTGAGGGTAAAGCAGTTGATGTGGTGTATCTGGATTTCAGTAAAGTGTTTGATAAGGTTTCCCACGGTAGGCTACTGCAGAAAATACGGAGGCATGGGATTCAGGATGATTTAGCAGTTTGGATCAGAAATTGGCTCGCTGGAAGAAGACAAAGGGTGGTGGTTGATGGGAAATGTTCAGGCTGGAGTCCAGTTACTAGTGGTGAACCACAAGGATCTGTTTTGAGGCCACTGCTGTTTGTCATTTTTATAAATGACCTGGAGGAGGGCGTAGAAGGATGGGTGAGTAAATTTGCAGATGACACTAAAGTCGGTGGAGTTGTGGACAGTGCAGAAGGATGTTACAAGTTACAGAGGGACATAGGTAAGCTGCAGTGCTGGGCTGAGAGGTGCAAATGGAGTTTAATGCAGAAAAGTGTGAGGTGGTTAATTTTGGAAGGAATAACAGGAAGACAGAGCACTGGGCTATTGGTAAGATTCTTGGCAGTGTGGATGAGCAGAGAGATCTTGGTGTCCATGTACATAGATCCCTGAAAGTTGCCACCCAGGTTGAGAGGGTTGTTAAGAAGGCGTACGGTGTGTTAGCTTTTATTGGTAGAGGGATTGAGTTTCGGAGCCATGAGGTCATGTTGCAGCTGTACAAAACTCTGGTGCGGCCGCATTTGGAGTATTGCGTGCAATTCTGGTCGCCGCATTATAGGAAGGATGTGGAAGCATTGGAAAGGGTGCAGAGGAGATTTACCAGAATGTTGCCTGGTATGGAGGGAAGATCTTATGAGGAAAGGCTGAGGGACTTGAGGCTGTTTTCGTTAGAGAGAAGAAGGTTAAGAGGTGACTTAATTGAGGCATACAAGATGATCAGAGGATTGGATAGGGTGGACAGTGAGTGCCTTTTTCCTCGGATGGTGATGTCTAGCACGAGGGGACATAGCTTTAAATTGAGGAGAGATAGATATAGGACAGATGTCAGAGGGTTCTTTACTCAGTAGTAAGGGCATGGAATGCCCTGCCTGCAACAGTAGTGGACTCGCCAACACTAAGGACATTCAAATGGTCATTGGATAGACATATGGACGATAAGGGAATAGTGTAGATGGGCTTTAGAGTGGTTTCACAGGTCGGTGCAACATCGAGGACCGAAGGGCCTGTACTGCGCTGTAATGTTCCATGTTCTATGAAATTCTTTGGAGAGTCTTTGGACCTGAGAGAGTTGTGGGGACAGAGTCCTTGTGTATATTTCAGGCTGAGATAGATTTTTGATCAGTGAGGGAACCTAGGATTACAGGGAAAGGGCAGGAAAGTGAACGTGAGAAATGTTGGTTTCAGCCATGATCCAATTGTAAGGTGCTGCAGGCTGGAAAGGCCTACTCCTGTTCCTATTTCCTCTGGTCTTATTCCCACCTACCCCTGATAAACTTTCACCCCCTTGATTTTCAAGAATCTATCCAGCTCTGCCTTAATAATATTCACAGACTCTGCTTCCACTGCCCTTTGAGGAAGAGAGTTCCAAAGACTCCCAACCCCCTGAGAAAGACGTTCTCCTCTGCCTTAAATGGACAAGTTATTGCTTTTGAAGTGACTCCAATTTCTAGATTCTCCCACAAGAGAAAACATCCTTTCCACATCCACCCTGTCAAGGCTCCTCAGCATCTTCTACTGTTCAATCACGTCACCTAAACTCCATTGGACACAAGCCCAGCCTGTCCAATCATTCCTCATAAGACCAGCCTCCAATTCCAGTTATGAGTCCAGTAAACCTTCTCTGAACTGCTTCCAACACATTTACATCATTTCTTAAATGAGAGCAATACTGTACACAGTGCTCCAGATGTGGTCTCACCAATGTCCTGTATAACTGAAGCATAACCTCCCTACTTTTGTATTCAATTCCCCTCACAATAAACGATAACATTCTATTAGCTATCCTAATTACTTGCTGTACCTGTATACTCGCCTTTTGTGATTCATGCTCTTAGACACCCAGATCCCTCTGAATCTCAGAGCTCTGCAATCTCTCACCATTTAGGTAATAAGCCTTTTTGTTCTTCCTGACAAAGTGGACAATTACACATTTTCCCACATTATTCTCAATTTGCCAGATTTTGTCCCACTCATTTAACATGTACCTTTTTAACCTCCTTATGTACTCTTCACAATTTACTTTCCTACCTATCTTTGTATCATTGGAACATAGGAGCAGGAGTTGGCCATTCAGCCCATCGAGCCTGCTCCACCATTCAATACGATCATGGCTGATCATCCACTTCAATGCCTTTTTCCCCACACTATCCCCATATCCCTTTGTGTTATTGGGATTTAGAAATCTGTCAGTCTCTGCTTTAAACACACTCAATGACGGAGCGTCCACAGCCCTCTGGGGTAGAGAATTCCAAAGATTCACAACTTGTAGATTTCTTTTTTAAAATATTTTTTATTCTCCTTTTTCACATTTTCTCCCAAATTTACACCCAACAATAAACAATAATCAGTAACGAATGAAATATCAATCCCCATATCAATAACAACGATCCCATCCTCCCACCAAACCCCAGACATTAGCCCGCATGTTAACACATAACAAATGACAAAAAGGAATCAGGAATCACCCATAGTCACCAATAACACACACAGCCCCCCTCCCCCAACCCTCCCAGCCCCCAACCCCACCGATGTTCGATGTGATCCAATTCTCGAAAGTGCACAATGAATGATGCCCATGAATTGTAGACCCCCTCCATCCTTCCCCTCAGTTCAAATTTGACCTTTGCAAGCGTCAAGAATTCCAGCAGGCCCCCCCCCCCCCCCGCCACGCCAGGGTACAGGGTGGAGAGGTTGATCTCCACCCTAACAGAGTCCACCTTCGGGCGATCAATGAGGCGAAGGCTACAACATCTGCCTCCGCACCCGTTTCCAACCCCGGCTGGTCCGACACCCGAATATGGCCTCCCGAGGGCCCCGGTCCAGTTTCACTTGCAACAGTTTAGAGATTAGCCTAAACACCTCCTTCCAGTAATCCTCCAGCTTTGGATAGGACCAAACCATATGAACGTGGTTTGCGGGGCCACCCCGCAACGTTCACACACATCTACCCCCTCAAAAAGCTGGCTCATCCTCACCCTTTAAGGTGCGCTCTATACACCACCTTCAGCTGTATCAACCCCAACCTCGCACACAAGGTGGAGGCATTCACCCTCCGGAATACCTCACACCAGAACCCCTCCTCCATACCCTCACCCAACTCTTCCTCCCACTTTGCCTTGATCCCTTCTAGCGGCGCCTTCTCCTCCTCCAAAATAGCCCCGTAAACCGACAATACTATCCCCTTCTCCAGTCCCCCTGTCGTCAGCACCTCCTCCAGCAATGTGGAAGCCAGCTCTGCTGGGAAGTTCTGAATCTCCTTGCTGGCAAAGTCTCGAACCTGCATGTATCTAAATATTTCCCCCTGCTCCATCCCATACTTCACTCCCAGCTCCTTCGATCCCGTAAAACGACTCCCAAGAAATAAATCTTTTAGTATCCTAATTCCTTTCTCCTCCCATCTCCGAAAATTTCCATCCCACTTCCCTGGCTCAAATCGATGGTTCCCCCGAATCGGCATTTCCATTGACCTTGCCCCCAACCCGAAGTACTGTCGAAACTGTCTCCAAATTCTCAACAAAGCTATTACTACCGGACTCCCTGTGTATCTCTCCAGGGCCGTCGGGAGCGGCGCTGTCGCTAGCGCCTTCAATCCCGACCCCCTACCCAAACTCTCCTCCATTCTGACCCATTGGGAGTCAATCCCTCTGACCCAGCTCCGTACCTTCTCCACATTCAGCACCCAGTAATAATACATCAGGTTCAGAAGACTCAAACCCCCTGCCTGCCTTCCTCTCTGTGGTAGCACCTTTTTAATTCTGGCCACCTTCCCTCCCCATATGAATGAGGTCATCAGGAAAATCGGCAGGCATTGAAAAATAAACAGGAATCGCGGCAGCACATTCATTTTAGCTGCCTGTACCCGACCTCCCAGCGACAGAGGGAGACCATCCCACCTTCCAGATCAGCTTTCACTCTCCCCACCAAATTAGAAATGTTGTACCTACGGAGCCCCCCCCCCCCCCCCCCCACAATCCCGAGCAACCTCCACCCCCAGGTATCTAAAGTGAGTCCCTACCCTACGGAATAACAGCCCTGCCGCCACCCCCGAATGAGACACCACAAAATATTCACTCTTGTCTAGATTTGATTTGTAACCCGAGAAAGACCCAAACACCCGAAGCAGCTCCAGTATTCCCCCTATTGACACACTTGGTTCCGACACATATAACAGCAAGTCATAGCCATATAAAGACACCCTATGCTCTATTCCCCCCGCACTATCCCTTTCCATACTCCCAAACTTCTTAATGCGATGGCCAATGGCTCAATCGCGAGTGCAAACAGCATGAGTGACATAGGACATCCCTGCCAAGTCCCACGGTGGAGAGGAAAGTATTCTCAGCTGATGTTATTTGTGCGGACACTGGCCCTCGGCTCCTTATATAATAGCTTTACCCAGTCCTTAAATCTGGGTCCAAACTGCCCGCATGTTAACATAAGCAAATAACAAAGGAAATCAGGAATCACCCATGGTCACCATTAACACACACAGTCCCCCTCCCCCCAACCCTCCCCCCCAACTAATGTTCGATGTTATACAATTCTTGAAAGTGCATAATGAATAACGCCCATGAATTGTAAAACCACTCTATCCTTCCCCTCAGTTCAAACTTAACCTTCTCAAGAGTCAAGAATTCCAACAGGTCCCCCTGCCACGCCAGGGCACAGGGTGGAGAGGTTGCTCTCCAGCCCAACAGGATCCGCCTTCGGGCGATCAATGAGGCGAAGGATACAACATCTGCCTCCGCTCCCGTTTCCAACACCGGCCGGTCCGACACCCCGAATATGGCCTCCCGAGGGCCCAGGTCTAGTTTCACGTGCACCACTTTAGAGATTATCCTAAAAACCTCCTACCAGTAATCCTCCAGCTTTGGACAGGACCAAAACATATGAACGTGATATGCTGGGCTAACCCCACAACGTTCACACACATCATCAAAGAGCCGACTCATCCTCGCCCTTGTGAGGTGTGCTCTATATACCACCTTCAGCTGTGTCAGCCCCAACCTTGCGCACAAGGTGGAGGCTTTCACTCTCCGGAGCACCTCACACCAGGACCCCTCCTCCATATCCACTACCAACTCTTCCTCCCACTTTGCTTTGATCCCTTCCAGTGGTGCCTTCTCCTCTTCCAAAATAGCCCCGTAAACTGCCGACACTACCCCCTTCTCCGGTCCCCCTATCCTCAGCACCTCCTCCAACAAGGTGGAGGCCGGCTCCACCGGGAAGCTCTGTATCTCCTTCCTGGAAAAATCTCGAACATGCATCTATCTAAACATTTCCCCCTGTTGCAGCCCATACTTCACTCCCAGCTCCTTCAATCCTGAAAACTGACCCCCAAGAAACAAATCTTTTAGTGTCTTAATCCCCTTCTGCTCCCATTTCCGAAAATTTACGTCCCACTTCCCTGGTTCAAATTTGTGATTCCCCCGAATCGGCATTTCCCTTGACCCTACCCCCAACCTGAAGTGTTGGCGAAACTGCCTCCAAATTCTCCATGAAGCTATTATTACCGGACTCCCTGAGTATTTCCCTGGGGCCATCTGGAACGGTGCTGTTGTTGGCACCTTCAATCCCGACCCCCTACACAAACTCTCCTCCATTCTGACCCACTGGGAATCAACCCCTCTGACCCAGCTCCGCACCTTCTGCACATGTGCCGCCCAAACCCCGTGCATACCTTCCCCTCTGTAGCAGCACCTTTCTAACTCTGGCCGCCTTCCCTCCCCATATGAATGAGGTAATCATTCCTTCAATCTCTCTGAAAAATATCTTTGGCAGCAAAATCAGCAGGCATTGGAAAATAAACAGAAATCACGTCAACACATTCATTTTGGCTGCCTATACCCGACCCGCCATTGACAGAGGGAGACCATCCCACCTTGCCAGATCAGCTTTCACTCTCCCCATCAAACTAGAAATGTTGTAGCTACGGAGCCCCTCCCCCACTCCCGGGCAACCTGCACCCCCAGGTAATTTATTTTAATTCAACTATGCTGTTTATCTGTTTTGTAATATTTTGGGCTGTGTGACCTGCATTGGTATCCTTCTGTTTTTATATAATCTTACCCTCTTTCTTCACTCACTATGTTAACCTGTTAACCAGTTGTTCAATTGATCTGGCATTTCATCTCCAGACTCTGGTCGCTCAAATTAATTCTGCAATGTGTTGCTTGTACTTATGTGGCAATATCAGTCGTTCTGCTCTGTACCCATTTTCCACAAATTTTTCTGTTACTCTGTTGCATTCATTCATGATTTATAAAATGGTTAAAAAAACGTAACAAAAAAATTCAACTCATCCTTAAATATATTCAGTGACCCCCTAGCCTCCAGTGGTCCCTGTGAAATTCAGAAACTAACAACCCTCTGAGGGAAGAGATGACCGGAAATCTATAACGTGGCTACGGCACAATATTACACAACTGGAAATAATAATAATATACTTTATTACAGAACCATTAACAATATAATTAATATGTACCTTATAACAATAGACATATCTCTGTCCGATATTAATTTACTATCCCCATAAATGTCAGCCATCTCCTGGGGAAACTACCCTTTAATTGTGAATATTTGGAAAGAAACCATCCTTTTAGCCAGACGAATAAATGTGTCAAGCTGAGGGAGCAAAGGGCGTCAATGTCTTTAAGAGAGAGAGAGACCTGGGCCAAGCTTTGCAGAGTCTGCACCCTCCCTGGATTCACTTCCTTTCCCTTCAGTTGCTGCAAGTGACCAATTGAAGGTCAGAATGAGAAAAGAAATGGAAAGGCGAGAAAAGAAAGTGTTTTACTCACAGATGTTGGGGACAGGAGGAGATTTCACTCTGTGTGAAGCTCAATATCCATTCACGCAATGCCCGCGCTCAACTCTTCCCATTGGTCAATACCTCAGGTGAAAGGGCAGGAGGCGGGCTCAATTCGCAAATGCACAGCTGCCCCTCTCCCCGAGACATGCGCAGTCCCGGACCGGGGGAGGGAGAGATCACCGAACGGCTTCTCCCTCTGGCCGGAGCCGTCAGCCGGTTGCCTGGAAACCTTGTATCCAGGAGCTGTAGGAGGAGGGGCTCCTGGGCCTGCGCACTGGAACCCGGTGACGACTCCGCGGAATACAGTAATTGCTATTGGCTGATTCAGGCAGGGCACCATTGTGATGTCACAGCGGAAGTGAAGGTGAAACTTTCTCCTGTCTCCAACATCTGTGAGTAAAACACTTTCTCTTCTCCCCCTTTCCATTTCTTTTCTCATTCTCACCTTCAGTTGGTCACTTGCAGCAACTGAAGGGAAAGGAAGTGAATTCAGGGAGGGTGCAGACTCTGCAAAGCTTGGCCTGCTGAGTCAACAGGGAGTCCAAAGCCAATTTGTTGAGTTAATCTCCTTTAGCGGTAGCTTACTCGGGGCCTTCATATGATTCTCCTTGGCCTTCGCCAAACAAGCCTCTGGTTATCCTGCACCTTGTATTAGCAGTTTAAGAAATTATCAGCCCCGAGCATAAACTTTACACATCTCCCACAAAATGGAGCGGGAAATACCAGGGGCCGAGTTAAACAAAAGGAAGAACTCAAACTCTTTTTTAAAATGTGTAGTAAATGAAGTACCTCTTATCAGGAGGTATCAAATCTCCACGTTCTTGACCGGAGTGAGCCCTTGAGCAGAACCTCGGGGACAACGAGGAGGGGGGTGGGGGGAAGATCCACAATTACGATGTTTCCTGTGTTGCAGGAGGACACCAGGTGTAGGATTGTCCTCGGAACAAGAAAGTTGTTGATTCTAATATGACATTGATGTGGGGCTGGAAAGAAGGTAAAATCTCTGCTCCTCGGGTGCAAAGTTCTCCAAGCATCCACATAACCCACCTCCTCACAAGCCGAGGACAACACCCCAGCTTACAGTGTGGTGTGTGGTGGGGTTCTGGTAACCGGGAGCTTATCTACCAGAGGATTTAAGTGGCCGTTGAAGTCACCAACCACAAAAGAGTTAGTCGAAGCTGACTACAAAATCCACAGAAACCTTAGTAATGAACTCCGGGGAGTAATTCGGGGATCCATAAACATTCATTATTGAAACAACATCTCCATGCACTGAACCTCTAATGATCACATATCTACCTCCTTTATCCTTGATGCAGATTTCAACCTTTAAAGGGATATTTTTATTAATAAGGATTGCCACACCCTTGTTACTTGATGAAAAGGAGGCAAAAAAACCTGCCCCACCCGATCCTGCCTCAATTTAAAGTGTTCCTCATCACAGAATCTCTACAGTGCAGAAGGAGGCCATTCGGCCCATCAAGTCTGCATCTGCCTTTGAAAGAGCTCTCTCCTTAAGCCCATGCTCCAGCCTATCCCAGTCACCCAGTAACCCTACCAAACCTTTTTGAACACTAAGGGGCAATTTAGCATGGCCAATCCACCTAATCTGCACATCTTTGGACTGAGAGAAAACCCAGACAGACACTGGGAGAATGTGCAAACTCCCCATAGCCAGTCACCCGAGGCCAGAATTGAACCTGAGACCCTGGAGCGGTGAGGCAGCAGTGCTAACCACCGTGCCACTGTGTCGCTCCAATTGAGGTTAATCGAGATGAGTTTCCTGGAATAAAGCTATGTCGACTTTCTCCTTGAGAAAGGAGACAATCATTTTCCTTCTGATAGTGCGATGGATGCCCTATACATTCCCTGAGAAAATTTGGATTGTATTGGATCCGCTGGTGTCTCAGCAGGCTGGATAACTGAGTGAATCCCTTCTCACACTGAGAGCAGGTGAATGGTCTCCCAGTGTGAATTTGCTGGTGTCTGTGTAGGTTGGATAACTGAGTGAAGCCCTTCTCACACTGAGAGCAGGTGAACGGCTTCTTCCCAGTGTGAATGCGTCGATGAGCTTCTCGCAAAGATGGGTCACTGTATCCCCACAACCGAACATTTCCACGGTTTCTCCATGTTTTAGGTCTGTGGGGGACAGAGATTTACAGCTTTTGGGGAATGAGAGAGGAAAGAATGTTCCATTGAAACTAGAATTGTCTGTTCTGAATTTCTATCCTGTACTGACAGTAATGTCTTTTGTAAATTGTTTCTGCAAGATATTAGAAGAGGACGAATTAGACAGAAATCTCGAACGTCACATCTCAATCTGGCAGTCACTCGATTCCTTTGGACCTGAATATCATCAGCCTTTGAATCTAGAAGGAGAAATGTTTGCCCCAAGTGTTGACTTCAAAAGATTTTAAACATCAGTGTGACTGGAAAAGCACCGAGACATACACACCCGAGTGAGAGTGTTCCAGAGCACTGACTATGGAAAGAGCTTTAACCAGTTACATTGCACCATTCACAGCGGGGAGAGACTACACGTGTTTGTGTGTGGTCAAGGCTTCAATTATCCAATCTGTGGAGACACAAGGAGATCCAAAACATGGAGAAACCGTGGAAATGTTCGGATTGTGGGAAGGGATACAGAGCCCCATGTTTGCTGGAAGCTCATCGACGCATTCACACTGGGGAGAAGCCATTCACCTGCTCTCAGTGTAAGAAGGGATTCACTCAGTTATCCAACCTTCACAGACACCAACGGGTTCATACTGGGGAGAGACCGTTTACCTGCTCTCAATGTGGGAAGGGATTCAAACATTTATCCAGCCTGCACAAACATCAGCGAATTCACACTGGGGAGAAGCCATTCACCTGCTCTCAATGTGGGAACAGATTCAGTGCGTTATCCAGCCTGAAGTCACACGAGCGAGTTCACACTGGGGAGAGGCCGTTCACCTGCTCTCAGTGTGGGAAGGGATTCAGTTGTTCGTCCAACCTGTGGACACACCAGCGAGTTCACACTGGGGAGAGGCCATTCACCTGCTCTCAGTGTGGGAAGGGATTCACTGAGTTATCCCACCTACAGACACACCAGCGACTTCACACTGGGGAGAAGCCATTCACCTGTTCTCAGTGTGGGAAGGGATTCAGACATTCATCCACCCTGCAGAGACATCAGCAAGTTCACACTGGGGGGAAACCATTCACCTGCTCTCAGTGTGAGAAGGGATTCACTCAATTATCCAGCCTGCAGAGACACCGGCGGATTCACACTGGGGAGAGGCCGTTTACCTGCTCTCAATGTGGGAATGGATGCAGACATTTATTCATCCTGCGGAAACATCAGCGAATTCACACTGGGGAGAGGCCGTTCACCTGCTCTCAATGTGAGAAGTGAATCACTCGATTATCCATCAGAGACACCAGTTGATCTGCTTGTAACTTCAACTTCACATGGGTCATAGAGTCATGCAGCACAGTAAAGGCCTTTCGGCCCATCGAGTCTGCGCCAGTCCAAAACAACCACTTAACTATTCCAATCCCATTTCCCAGCACTTGGCCTATAGCCTGGGCATCGCAAGTGCCGATCTAAATGCTTCTTAAATGTTATGAGGGTTTCTGCTTCCACCAGCCTTTCAGGCAGTGAGTTCCAAACTCCCACCACCCTCTGGGTAAAAAAGCTTTTCCTCACATCCCCTCTAAACCTCCTGCCTCTTAACCTTAAATCTGTGCCCCCTGGTCACTGATCCCTCCAGGAAAGGGAAAGGTTTTTTCCTGTCTACTCTATTTATGTCCCTCATAATTTTTTACATCTCAGTCATGTCCCCCTCAGTCTCCGCTGCTCCAAGGAAAACAATCCAAGTCTATCCAATCTCTCTTCATAACTAAAATTCTCCAACCCAGGAAACATCCTGGTAAATCTCCTCTGCACCCTTTCCAGTGCTATCACATCCCTCCTATAATGTGGATTCCAGAACTGCACACAATACTCTAGCTGTGGCCTAACCAATGTTTTATACTGTTCAAGCATAACCTCCCTGCTCTTAAACTCTCTGCCTCAGCTAATAAAGACAAGTATGCCATATGCCTTCTTAACCACTGGATCCTCCTGCTCTGCCACCTTAAGGGGCTGGTGTACATGCACATCAAGTCCCTCTGATCCTCGGTGCTTCCCAGGGTCCTGCCGTTTATCATGTATTCCCTTGCCTTGTTTGACCTGCCCAAGTGCATCACTTCACACTTGTAGCATAAAACTTGAAATCCTGTTGTGTGATCCTTAGCTGGAATAATGTGCCCTAGTTGGGAAACTGCCGTGGGCATCACACTGACAGAGAAACAGGAAGGTGCTTGGAGGATGGACTGGGAATTGGAGCGGGTGACCAGGGCTAATGGTTCTGTGACCCCCGGAGTTCAGTACCCCTGTGCCAAAGCGGGGAGTCACAGGAACAGAGGCGCCAAAGAGAAACCATTTGGGTCCAGAACATTGTGAACATCCTTTTACTCTGGTTACTCTTTTACTCTGGTTGTCTTTGATCAACAAGTATTGTTTTTTTAAACCATGTTCTGTTTCATTAATAAACTTGTTTTGTTAAAAATATTTGATTTTTTTTCTGGTCTTTTCAAATTCATTCACTTAAGGGAAAGTGGGTGAGAGGAGTTGGCAGGCTCTTTAACAGAAAGTGAGTCCCTCAAAGGTAATGGATAAAGGAGCCAGATGGGGAGATGAGATTTTCTTTTTCTTTTGACACGTAGTGTTTGAAAATGGGGTTCAGGGAGTCAATCATGATTGACCAATTTATCAAGGTTCTTTGAGGGAATAACAAGGGATGTCAATAAAGGGGTACCTGTAGATGTGGTTTATCTAGATTTCCAGGAGGTATTTCTCAAGGTGCCACATCAAAGGTTACTGCACAAAATAAGAGCTCATGGTATAGGGCAGGAATTTTCAAAGTGGAGATCGCAACCTGCAGGTAGGTCACGGGCGGGTATCGGGAGGGTCACGGAGCCATCAATCGCGGTGTTCCCGTGCGTTAATTCAGGCGCAACAGCCGCAGCGTCCAGCTTTTAAAAATGGCGGCTGCAAGAGGCTTTAGAAATACGGGCACGCGGAGCCCAGAGAGAAACACCGCCTCCTCCTGACCCAGGAGAAGATTTTTTTTTTTTAATTCAATTCAGTCTTCCTGGATTGGTCTTGAACATGCTCAAGGGCTGAGCATGCAGAACTCTCTTTGATAGTGAATTTTAGAGATTAAAAAGTTTCACAATACTTTGAGTTGTAATTCCTCCTCATCTATATCTAAAATAGTCGCATTGTAATTTGCAGACTATATCCCCAGGCTGTAAACCACTCGTGTGAGGAAAACTTACATCCTGCATCTGCTCTGTAGAGTCCTGAGAGAATAATGCCTGTTTCGATGAGGTTATTTCTCATTCTTCACTACCCTTTACAAGGGCCGGTGCAGACTCGATAGGTCGAATGGCCTCCTTCTGAGCTGTAAATTCAATGAAATCTAGAGTATAGAATATAAGCCCAGGCTCACCTCTCGCATTAAAGGTAAGAAAAAAGGTCGGCCAGCGTGGGTCCCGAAGGATGGTCGGTTAGTAAAAATGGTCCCGGGCAAAAAGGTTTTGAGAAACCCTGGTGTAGGGGTTGACGTTTCAGGATGGATAGAGGATTGGTTGCTGACAGGAAGCAGACAGTAGGTATAAAGGGTCATGTTTGGGGTGGGAAGATGTGACAAGTGGAGTGTCACAAGGATCAGTGCTATTGACAACTATTTACAATCGATAATAATGAGTTGGATGATGGAACCAAATGCATGGCGGCTAATTTATACAAAAATAAAGTTAAAGTACCCAATTCTCTTTTTTTTCCACATAAGGGGCAATTTAGTGTGGCCAGTTCACCTATCCTGCACACCTTTAGGTTGTGGGGGTGAGACTCGCACAATTACGGGGATAATGTGCAAACTCCACATGGACAGTGACCCGGCCTGGATCAAACCCGGGTCCTCAGAGCTGTGAGGCAGCAGTGCTAACCACTGCACCACCGTGACGTCCTTGACAGCGAAATTTGCTGATGACACAAAGATAGGTCAGAAAGTAATTTGTGACGTGGACTTAAGCAGTCTGCAAAGGACAACAAATAGGTTAAGTGAATGGACAAAAATGTTAAGGATGGAGCATAATGTGGAAAAATGTGAACGTGTCCACTTTGGCAGGAAGGATTAAATAAAACACCATATTATAGAAATGGAGAAAGAGTTCAGAACTCTGAGGTACAGGGGGATCTGGGTGTCCTGATACAGGAATCTCAGTAAATTAGTTTGCAGGTACAGCCAGTGATTGGGAAGCACAATGGAATATTGTTGTTTATTGCAAGGGGACTGGAATATAAAAGTCGGGATGTTTTGCTGCAGTTGTACAGGGCCTTGGAGAGACCATATTTGGAGCACTGCGTACAGTTTGGGTCTCCTTATTTCAGAAATGAGATAGTTGCATTAGAAGCAGTTCATAAGAGGTTGACCCCCAGATTCTGGAATGAGGGGGTTATCCTCAGGTTTGACAGGTTGGGACTGTATCCATTGCAGTTGAGAAGAATGAGAGAGGATCTTTTGAAACACGAGGTCCTGAGTGGAATTGACAGAGAGAATGCTGGGAGGATGTTTCCCCTTGTGGCAGAGACTAGAACTCGGGGACACTGTTTAAAAACCGGGGCTGTGATTCAGTTTTCTGGTGCAGTGCGCCCCGCTGGCTGCGGGATTCTCCGTCTCACCAGCCGGACAATGGGGTTTCCCATTGTGGGCAGCCCCATGCCGCCAGGAAATCCCCAGCATGGGTGCGCTGCTGGCAAGGCGGAGAATCCAGCCCAAGGGGGTTCCCATTTAAGATGCTGATGAGGATATTTGTTCTCCTAAGGGCCCTGGTACTGTGGATCTCTCTTCCCAAGAGAGTGGAGGGGCAGGGGCAGTGAATAGGTTTTAAGGCTGAGTTTGATAAATTCTTGATTGACGAGGGAGTGAAAGGGTGAAGAAAGAAAAGTGGAGTTGGGACCACAATCAGATCAGCCCTGATCTTATTGAATGGTGGAGCAGGCTTGAGGGGCCGAATGGCCCACCTCTCCTAATTTGTATGTATCGACCCTTAACACCCGCTTCCCCAAACTCTGAAATGATTCACAGTGATAACCCTTATTGGTGACAGTGGTTAGATGTTATTCAGTATAAATAAGAGCTGACACATGCTAATGTCTGAGCAGAAGTATCAAAGTGCAGCAGCATTCCCATTACACTCTGGGTGGAAGCACCATCTCCAGGTTAATGCTCCCTGTTCTGCCCCAAATGCCATGGTCCCAGCCAGTGGAATATGTAAAACCTCAACAAATCTCTGTGCCCGGGGAATCCCTTCTTGTACTTTATTACATCACAAAGTCTATGGAGACAGATTTAACCCAATCATTGCTGAGCTAACATTTGAACGGACCAATTATAAAGCCTGTCATTGAACCGTCTGTACCCGCCCAAACCACGTCAAACTCTCAAACAATTGTCTTCCCCACGCTCCGTCCCCGGTACGGGGAGTCAGCATTCCCATGCCAAGCAGTGAAAACATGATGGCCTTGATACCCAGGTGTTGTCTAGGATTCCAGGCACTCTTGTTTTCTCTGTCCTCTGGGAGCTGTTTATCTCCCTGTTCCCACACAGCAAGTCGTCTGTTCTCAGCTCTGCTCGATTTCTGCTGCAGTTTGGTCCCTTTTACACAGTTCAGATCAATAAAACATTTGGTCAGTGAAGACCCAAACCACAATTTCCCATCCTGTCACCTGTCAACCATCCTTACCCAGAGCGTAATCACAACAGGAATAAAAACAGGAGAAGTGTAACAATCAAATTCATAATAAATCCAGCCAGTCATAGAATTTAATTTAATGTTCGCTAATTAGCAAGAAAACCTGAAGTAGGGCTTCCCCCAGGATTTTTACAGCCCACACCTCGAGAGGGAGGGAAACTCTCTCTCCGGCCCCTCACTCAATTTCACTTTGTGGGGCTGGGGGAGAGAATGGAGCAGTGGGACTGACTGGTTGGCGCTACAGAAATTTGGCATTGACTTGATGGGCCAAATGGCCTCCTTCTCTGTCCTTATGGCTCTGATCTAAAGAGAAAATTTCAGCCTCTATAGTCTCTCCAATTCACTGAAGTCCCTCATCCCTGGTGCCTTTCTCGTCAATCTTCCCTGCAATCTCTCTGAGAACTTCACATCTTTCCTGCGATGCGGGGCCCATATATAGGGTTCCATTCTGGAGGGAGAGAATTGAAAAGCAGGGTTATGTTGTTTAGAACCAGGGTTAGATTACACTGGGAGCACTGACAACATTTATGATTTCCATTCAGAAAAAGGAAATCGAGGCACTGGAGAAGGTGTAACAAAGATTCACAAGAATAATAGCAGAACTGAGAGCATTTCACCCTCAGGAAAAGCTGGGGCTTTTCCCTAGAATAGAGAAGACTGAAGGGTGACCTGATGGTAGTTTGAAGTTTGCAAAGCAACAGGGGAACATTGGACTTCGGAGCAGGAGTAGGCCATTCGGCCCCTCAAGCCTGCTGCACCATTCAATAAGATCGTGGCTGATCTGACTGTGGTCTTGGCTCCACCTTCCTGTCTGCTCCCACCCCCATAACCCTGGACTCGTCTGTCAACAATCTGTGGAACTCAGCCCTGAGTAGATTCAGTGAGCCAATGATCCACTGCTGTCTGGGAAGAGAATTCCACTCTCATCACCCTCTTGAGGCACAAAATAAAAATCATCATCTCTGTCTTTAACGGGAAACCTCTTATTCTTAAAATCTGCCTCTGAGTTCCCTTGTCCCCCACAAGAGGAAACATCTTCTGGGTATCCACCTTGTCCAGTCCCCTCAGAATCTTCCATGTTTCAATAAGATCACCTCCCATTCTTCCAAACTCCAGTGGGATTGGGCCCAACCTATTCAACTTCTTCATCCAATCAGCCCCTCATCCCAGGATTGGGTCAAGTGAACCTTCTCTGAACTGATTCTAAAGCAATTATATCTTTATTCCCAAATACGGAAACTGAATCTGTACACCGTATTCCAGATGTGGTCTCACCAAGGCCCTGTACAGCTGCAGTGAAACTCCCCTCTTTTGTAATCCTTTCCCTTTGCAATAAATGTCCATTTCCCTTCCCAATCACCTGCTGTGCCTGCACACTAAGCTTTTGTGATTCCTGTACCAGAACACCCAGATCCCTCTGTGCCTCAGAGTTCTGCAATCTCGCTCCATTTGAATAATATACAGCTTTTCCATTCCTCCTGCCAAAACAGACAAGGTCACATTTACTCCCGTTATTCTCCATCTGCCAGATGTCTGCTCACTCACTGAACCTGGCCCCATCCATTTGCAGAATCTCCACCTCCTGGTGACATCTTTCCTCTCTACCCTGGTGTCATTGCTCAATTTAACCTTCATATATTTGATCTCTTCATCTAACTCATTGATGTAGATTGTAAATATTTGAGGAACCAGCACTGATCCCGGTGTCACTCCACCAGTTACAGCTTGACAATCAGAAATGGATCTATTTATTCCTACTCTCTGCTTCCTGTTAGCTAACAAATCCTGTATCCGTGTAAATATGTCCGCCCCCCCCCCCCGCACCATGTCATCTTATCTTGGCAGTAACCTTTGATGTGACACCTTATCAAATGCTTTCTGGAATTTGAAGTCTGCCACATCTACCGGTTCCCCTTTATCCACCTTGAATGTTATTGCATGACAAAACAGATTAGTTACACACAATTTCCATTTCACAAAGCCATGTTGGCTCTGCCTGATGACATTATGATTTTCTAAGTATCCTATAACCTCCTAATAATGGATTCTCAGACATTCCCTATCACAAAGTCAAACAATTTTCGGCCAGTTAGTCTTATGTAGTGGTGGGCAAATTACTAGAATCAATCCTGAGAGATAGGATTGACTGTCACATAGAAAGGCATGGACTAGTCAAGGATAGTCAGCATGGATTTGTTAAAGGAAGGTCTTGCCTCACAAATTTGATTGAATTCTTTGAGCAAGTGACAAACAAGAAAGGTAGATGAAGGTAGTGCAGTGGATGCAGTGTGCATGGATTTT
The DNA here is from genome assembly GCF_047496885.1 of Scyliorhinus torazame. Classification (NCBI taxonomy): domain Eukaryota; kingdom Metazoa; phylum Chordata; class Chondrichthyes; order Carcharhiniformes; family Scyliorhinidae; genus Scyliorhinus; species Scyliorhinus torazame. Next base: position 173,052,683 of record NC_092711.1, read on the forward strand.
AGCAAGGCGTTTGACAAAGTCCCAATTGGCAGATTGGTCAAGAAAGTGAAAGCCCATGGGATATAGAGCAATGTGGCAAACTGGATAAAAAGTTGGCTTAGTAACAAGAAACAAGGGGTAATGGTCAATGGCTTCCCTTGCAATTAGAAAGTTGTTTCAAGTGGTGTTCCACACGGATCGGATTTAGGACCCTTACTGTTTGTGTTATAGATTAACGATGTGGACGTGAACGTGGGAGCATGATTGGGAAATGTGCAGTTGACACAAAGATTGGCCGAGTGGTGGACTGTGTAGAGGATAGATACAATCTCCAGAATGATACAGATGGATTGATGGAGTGGGTGATAAAGTGGCAGATGGAATTTAACACCGAGATGTGTGAGGTCATGCATTTAGGGATGTCAAACAGTTGTAGGGAGGACACAATAAATGGGAATATACAAAGAGGGGTAGATGAAGTGAGAGATCTTGGTGTACAAGTACGCATATTGTTGGGCCTAGAAAAACTTGTAGCTACGGGGAGAGATTGGATAGTTTGGGGTTATTTTCTTTGGAACAACGAAGGCTGATGGATGACTTAATTGAGGCGTACAAAATTATGAGGGGGAGAGATAGAGTGGATAGGATAAAATTGTTTCCCTTGGTGGAGAATTCTAGAACCAGGGGACATATATTCAAGATAAGAAGCAGAAAGTGTCGAGGGGATATGAGGAAGAACTTTTTTTATGCAGAGGGTAGTTAGTGGGAATCTGGAATTCGCTGTGCGAGTTGGAGGAGGAGGCAGAGACCCTAAACTCTTAGTACCTGGCCCTGCACCTTAAGTGCTCTAAGCTACAGGGCTATGGACCGGGTGCAGGAAGGTGGGATTAGAAAGGGCACCTGGGCATCCTCGGGCTAGCACGGACAAGATGGGTTGAATGGCCTTCTGTGCTGTAACATTTCTATGAGGGGTTCATAGAATTTACAGTGCAGAAGGAGGCCATTCGGCCCATCGAGTCTGCACCGGCTCTTGGAAAGAGCACCCTACCCAAGGTCCACACCTCCACCCTATCCCCATAACCCAGTAACCCCACCCAACATTAAGGGCAATTTTGGACACGATGGGCAATTTAGCATGGCCAATCCACCTAACCCGCACATCTTTGGACTGTGGGAGGAAACCGGAGCACCCGGAGGAAACCCACGCACACACGGGGAGGATGTGCAGACTCCGCACAGACAGTGACCCAAGCCGGAATCGAACCTGGGACCCTGGAGCTGTGAAGCATTTGTGCTATCCACAATGCTACCGTGCTGCCCCGTGGGTTATTGGGTTACGGGGATAAGGTGAAAGAGAGGCCTTAAGTGGATCGGTGCAGACTCGATGGGCTGAATGGCCTCCTTCGGCACTGTATGTTCTATGATTCTATGACACACATGTTAGGCTAACTGGCCTATGGTTTCCGGCTTTCTCCTCCCTTCTTTCCTGAATGAAGGTGTTACATTCACTATTTTCCAATCACTGGGACCCTTCCAGAATCTGAGGAATTTTGGGAGATTATAACCAATGCATCTACTCTCTGTGCCACCACTACTTTTAAAACCCTAGGATACAAGTCATCTGGCCCTGGGGACTTGTCAGCCTTTGGGTCCAATAGTTTTCTGGGAACTTTTCTCAGTGATTGTTCGATGTTCATCCTTCTCTATCACCTCTTGATTTTCAATTACCTTTCTGAATTTTTTTAAGGCTTCTCCCACAAAATACCTGTTTAAAGCCTCCTCCATTTTGTTGTTTTCCACTCAAATCCCGAGACTCACTCTCTAGAGGACAAATGCCAGCTTTAGTTACTCTTTTCCTCTTCAAATTGTTCCGATCAGGATGGGAGGAGTGTGAGTAGTATCTCGCCCCACAACTCCGCAGGTTGTACCATTCACCTAAAGCTTCAATTTACTCACCAAAATGACCAACGGTTCAACTTCTCACCCAATCTCCCCAAAAAATGTCTTTACCAAGGCTTCTTTCAATAAACTACTGTTTATTATAAAGTACTTATTAAAGTACTTTTGGACTTCCTGGTGCGGCGATGACCAGCTAAGTTGCACGTTTCGGCAGCTCCTGGTGGAACGGACTTTTGGGCTCTTAATAGGAGCCCCAACGGCAATTTTAACGGCAAAAAACACTGCTGTAATCCAGAAGGGAATCCCCCCTGGGCACGGATGGAAAAAAGAGAGGAAGGTGGCCGGATTGCGGTGGATCCTCTAGAGCAGCAGCCAGGAAGGCAGGCACAAAGCAAGATGGCGTCGGAAGGAGGCAGTTTAATATGGGGCCCTGACCAACAAGAGTTCCTGCGGCGTTGCGTGGAAGAACTCAAAAAGGAGATGACGAAGGAGCTGTTGGCCCCGATATTACAAGCGATTGAGGGGCTAAAGGAGGAGCAAAAGACCCAGGAACAGGAGCTTCGGGTCGTGAAGGCAAAGGCTGCTGAGAATGAGGACGACATACAGGGCCTGGTGGTGAAAACGGAGATGCACGAGGCACAGCACAAAAGGTGTGTGGAAAGGCTGGAGGTGCTGGAGAATAATGCGAGGAGGAAGAATTTAAGGATTCTTGGTCTTCCCGAAGGTGTAGAAGGGGCGGACGTCGGGGCATATGTGAGCACGATGCTGCACTCGTTAATGGGATCGGAGGCCCCGACGGGTCCGCTGGAGGTGGAGGGAGCCTATCGAGTTATGGCGTGAAGACCGAGGGCTGGAGAAATTCCTCGAGCCATAGTGGTGAGATTTCTCCGATATAAGGACAGAGAGATGGTCCTCAGACGGGCAAAGAAAACTCGGAGCAGTAGATGGGAGAACGCGGTGATCCGCGTATATCAAGATTGGAGTGCGGAGGTGGCGAGAAGGAGGGCAAGCTTTAATCGGGCCAAGGCGGTGCTGCACAAACGGAAGATTAGATTTGGAATGCTGCAACCGGCAAGACTGTGGGTCACACATCAAGGGAAACACCACTACTTCAAAACGGCAGATGAGGCGTGGACATTTATTGTCGTGGAGAAACTGGAGAGAGCGGGCCATAAAAAGAACGTTTGGGACAAAGTGGGGGGGTGAATATGTGGGATGAAGGGGGGGAAAAGAGGGAAGAGATGACTTCCCAAGTTGTTAATCCTGTAACTTTTCTCTCTTCCCCATGTCGTGGGGGAGGGAGGATGAGGAGCTGAGGGCGCCGGCCATTGGGGGCGGGGCCAAAAGGGAAGCGCGGGCTTTGTTCCTGCGCTATGGTAATCACGGCGGGAACAGGGAAACAGGAAGGAGGGGGCCTTGCACAGTGTGAGCCAAGGTCACGGGGGGAAGCCGAGGTCGGCCAGAGTTTGCTGACTTCTGGGAGCAACATGGGGGTGCAATTACGCTAGTTTGGGATCTAGCGGGGGGGGTGGGGGGTGGGTTAACTGGGTTGCTGCTGCTGGGGAGAAGGGGGGAGCTGGTGTGGGGGGGGGGGTGGTCGGGGCGGGGGGGCGCCGCTTGGGGGAGATACAGCTACGTGGGAACCAGGTGAGGAGCTGGATTGGAAAAGGAGATGGCTAGTCGTCAAGGGGGGGGGGGGGTAAAGAGCCCCCCAACCCGGTTGATCACGTGGAATGTGAGAGGGCTGAATGGGCCGATTAAGAGGGCACGGGTACTCGCACACCGAAAGAAACTTAAGGCAGATGTGGTTATGCTTCAGGAGACGCATCTGAAGCTGATAGACCAGGTCAGACTACGCAAAGGATGGGTGGGGCAGGTGTTTCATTCGGGGCTAGGCGCAAAAAACAGTGGGGTGGCCATACTAGTGGGGAAGCGGGTAATGTTTGAGGCAAAGACTATAGTGGTGGATAGTGGGGGCAGATACGTGATGGTGAGTGGCAAATTGCAAGGGGAGGTGGTGGTATTGGTGAACGTGTATGCCCCGAGCTGGGATGATGCCAACTTTATGAGGCGTATGTTAGGACGACTCCCGGACCGAGAAGTGGGGAAGTTGATAATGGGTGGAGATTTTAATACGGTGCTGGACGCAGGGCTGGACAGATCGAGGTCCAGGACCGGAAGGAGGCCGGCTGCAGCTAGGGTGCTTAAGGACTTTATGGAGCAGATGGGAGGAGTAGACCCCTGGAGATTTAGTAGACCTAGGAGTAAGGAGTTTTCGTTTTTCTCCTATGTCCACAAAGTTTATTCACGGATAGACTTTTTTGTTCTGGGAAGGGCACTGATCCCAAAGGTGACGGGGATGGAGTACACGGCTATAGCCATTTCGGATCATGCTCCACATTGGGTGGACCTGGAGATAGGGGAAGAAAAACAACAGCGTTCACCCTGGAGAATGGACATGGGATTATTGGCAGATGAGGGGGTGTGCTTAAGGGTGAGGGGGTGTATTGAAAGGTACTTGGAACTCAATGATAATGGGGAGGTACAGGTGGGAGTGGTCTGGGAGGCGCTGAAGGCAGTGGTTAGAGGGGAGCTGATATCTATTAGGGCTCATAAAGGAAAGCAGGAGGGTAGGGAAAGGGAGCGGTTGTTGAAAGAACTTCTGAGGGTGGACAGACAATATGCGGAGGCACTGGAGGAGGGACTGTACAGGGAAAGGCAAAGGCTACATGTAGAATTTGACTTGTTGACTACGGGTAAGGCAGAGGCACAATGGAGGAAGGCACAGGGTGTACAGTACGAATACGGGGTGAAGGCGAGCTGGTTGCTGGCCCACCAACTGAGGAAAAGGGGAGCAGCGAGGGAGATAGGGGGGGTGAGAGATGAGGAGGGAGAGATGGAGCGGGGAGCGGAGAGAGTGAATGGAGTGTTTAAGGCATTTTACGAAAGATTAGATGAAGCTCAGCCCCCGGATGGGAAGGAGAGAATGATGTGCTTTCTGGATCAGCTGGAATTTCCCAAGGTGGAGGAGCAGGAGAGGGTGGGACTGGGAGCACAGATTGAGATGGAGGAAGTGGTGAAAGGGATTGGGAGTATGCAGGCGGGGAAGGCCCCGGGACCAGACGGATTCCCAGTTGAATTCTATAGGAAATATATGGACTTGCTGGCCCCGCTACTGATGAGAACCTTTAATGAGGCGAGGGAAAGGGGGCAGCTGCCCCCGACTATGTCAGAGGCAACGATATCGCTCCTCCTAAAGAAGGAAAAAGACCCGCTGCAATGCGGGTCCTGTAGGCCAATTTCCCTCCTAAATGTGGATGCTAAGATTCTGGCCAAGGTAATGGCAATGAGGATAGAGGATTGTGTCCCGGGGGTGGTTCATGAGGACCAAACTGGGTTTGTGAAGGGGAGACAGCTGAATACAAATATACGGAGGCTGCTAGGGGTAATGATGATGCCCCCGCCAGAGGGGGAAGCGGAGATAGTGGTGGCGATGGATGCCGAGAAAGCATTTGATAGAGTGGAGTGGGATTATTTGTGGGAGGTGTTGAGGAGATTTGGCTTTGGGGACGGGTATATCAGGTGGGTACAGTTGCTGTATAGGGCCCCGATGGCGAGCGTGGTCACGAATGGACGGGGGTCTGACTATTTTCGGCTCCATAGAGGGACGAGGCAGGGATGTCCTCTGTCCCCGTTATTGTTTGCACTGGCGATTGAACCCTTGGCCATGGCACTGAGGGGTTCCAGGAAGTGGAGGGGAATACTTAGGGGGGGAGTAGAACACCGGGTATCTCTATATGCGGACGATTTGTTGCTATATGTGGCGGACCCGGCGGAGGGGATGCCAGAGATAATGCGGATACTTGGGGAGTTTGGGGATTTTTCAGGGTATAAACTGAACATGGGGAAAAGTGAGTTATTTGTGGTGCACCCGGGGGAGCAGAGCAGAGAGATAGAGGATTTACCGTTGAGGAAGGTAACAAGGGACTTCCGGTACCTGGGGAGCCAGATAGCCAAGAATTGGGGGACAATACATAGGCTTAATTTAACATGGTTGGTGGAACAGATGGAGGAGGATTTCAAGAGATGGGACATGGTGTCCTTGTCATTGGCAGGTAGGGTGCAGGCGGTTAAAATGGTGGTCCTCCCGAGATTCCTTTTTGTGTTCCAGTGCCTCCCGGCGGTGATCACGAAGGCTTTTTTCAAAAGAATCGAGAAGAGTATTATGAGTTTTATGTGGGCTGGGAAGACCCCGAGAGTGAGGAGGTTTTCTTGCAGCGTAGCAGGGACAGGGGGGGACTGGTACTACCGAGCCTAAGTGAGCACTACTGGGCCGCCAATGTTTCAATGGTGTGTAAGTGGATGGGAGAAGGGGAGGGAGCGGCGTGGAAGAGATTGGAGAGGGCGTCCTGCAGGGGGACTAGCCTACAAGCAATGGTGACAGCACCGTTGCCATTCTCACCAAAGAAATACACCACAAGCCCGGTGGTGGTGGCTACATTGAAAAATTGGGGGCAGTGGAGACGGCATGGGGGAAGGACGGGAGCTTCGGTGCGGTCCCCGATAAGAAACAATCATAGGTTCGTCCTGGGGAGAATGGATGGGGGATTTGGAGCATGGCAAAGAGCTGGGGTAGTACAACTGAGAGATCTGTTTGTAGATGGGACGTTTGCGAGTCTGGGAGCGCTGACGGAAAAATATGGGTTGCCCCAAGGGAATGCATTTCGGTCCATGCAATTGAGGGCTTTCGCGAGGCAACAGGTGAGGGAATTCCCGCAGCTCCCGACGCAGGAGGTGCAGGATAGAATGATCTCAGAGACATGGGTGGGGGATGGTAGGGTGTCGGACATATACAGGGAAATGAGGGACGAGGGGGAGATCATGGTGGATGAGCTGAAAGGGAAGTGGGAAGGGGAGCTGGGGGAGGAGATTGAGGAGGGGCTGTGGGCTGATGCCCTACGTAGGGTAAACTCATCATCCTCGTGTGCCAGGTTAAGCCTGATACAATTTAAGGTGTTTCACAGGGCGCAATGACAGGAGCACGGCTCAGTAAATTTTTTGGGGTAGAGGATAGGTGTGCGAGATGCTCGAGAGGCCCAGCGAATCACACCCACGCGTTCTGGTCATGTCCGGCACTACAGGGGTTCTGGGTGGGGGTGGCAAGGGTGCTTTCGAAGGTGGTGGGGGTCCGGGTCGAACCAAGCTGGGGGTTGGCTATATTTGGGGTTGCAGAAGAGCCGGGAGTGCAGGAGGCGAGCGAGGCTGACGTGTTGGCCTTTGCGTCCCTAGTAGCCCGGCGCGGGATATTGTTAATGTGGAAGGAAGCCAAACCCCCGGGTGTGGAGACCTGTATAAACGACATGGCAGGGTTTATAAAGTTAGAACGGATTAAGTTCGTGTTAAGGGGTTCGGCTCAGGGGTTCACCAGGCGGTGGCAACCGTTCGTCGATTACCTCACAGAAAGATAGAGGGAATGGAAAAGAAGTAGACAACAGCAGCAACCCAGGGGGGAGGGGGGGGGGGGAAGGGGGGGAGGGGGGGGGGAGGAATCGAACGGACTCTCAGAGATGTTATTGTATATGTATAATATGTATAGGTAGTTGTTATAGGTAATTGTATATTGGATTGCTGGATTGTATTTTTGGAGAGTATTTATTTTGGACAAGGCAGTTGCCATTCAGTTTTGTTTTTGTTTTTGTTTATATATTATTTATCTATTTGTTTAAAACTGGCCACTGTTATTTATATTGCTTTATTGTTGTGTAAAAGAAACACTACGTACTGTTATGTTTGGCCAAAAATCTTGAATAAAATATATATATATTTTTTTTAATTAAAGTACTTTTAGCAAGTTGCAAGCATTGATAAACGCACGGTTGTAATTGGGAAGTAAAACTATCAATGTCTTCCTGAAGAATTCCTCTAGTACACGCATAGACAAACAAACAACAAACAGATAGAGTCTCGCTTCAGAGGCTGTTACAAAACAAAGGATAACGTTTGCAGGGTCTTCAGGCTGTTGACCTGGGGTTTCCCGTGTAAAGCTGGTCCAGGTGAATAAATCTGGGATTTATCACCAACTGGTCCCAGCTTTGCAGGTTTAAATGCAGACCAGTCACACTGAGAGTTCTCTGACTGCAGGGTGAGAGCCACACACAATTTTAGACAAGGCAGAGAGAGAGAGCCAGCAAACATAGCCTTCCTTCCTCAGCTTGTTCCCCAATGACACTGCCTTCACAACTGAGCAAGTTGACGATTGAAGTTTGTTTTCCTCTCTCATGTGATTTCCAGCGAGTGTCCTTTCCAGCGCCCCCCCCCCCCCCCCCCCCCGCCCATCAATTAAAGCGATCGAAGTTCAAAACCTTCATCCAGATCTTTACAGAATAATACAGTGCAGAAGAGGCTCTTCAGCCCATCAGAGTCTGCACCGAAGCATGAAAGACACCTGACCTGCCTCCCCAATCCCATTTGCCAGCACCTGGTCCTTGAATGTTAGAACATGCCAAGTATTCATCCAGATACTTTTTAAAGGATGTGAGGCAACCCGCCTCTACTACCCTCCCTGGCAGTGCATTCCAAACTGTCACCACCCTCTGGGTAAAAATGTTATTCCTCAAATCCCCCTAAGCCTCTTGCCCCTCACCTTGAACTTCTGTCCCCTCGTAGCTGACCTTTGAAATAAAGGGAACAGCTGCTGTCCACCCTGGATCCACCCTGTCCATGCCACTCATAATTTTGTACACCTTGATCAGGTCATAGAATCCCTACAGTGCAGAAGGAGGCCATTCAGTCCATCGAGTCTGCACCGGCCCTCTGAAAGAGCACCCTACCTAGGCCCAATTCCCCACCTCGAGGCAATTTAGCATAGCCGATCCATCTAACCTGCACATCTTTGGACTGTGGGAGGAAACTGGAGCACGCGGGGGAAACCCATGCAGACACAGGGAAAACGTGCAAACTCCACACAGTCGAACCCAGGTCTCTGGCGCTGTGTGGCAACGGTGCTAACCACTGTGCAATCATGCTGCCCTTCAGTCTCTTCTGCTCCACCAAAAACAACCCAAGCCTATCCAACCTCTGTTCACAACTTAAAATGTTCCATCCCAGGCAACATCCTGGTGAATCTCCTCTGCACCCCTCCAGTACATAAGAACTAGGAGCAGGAGTAGGCCATCTGGCCCCTCGAGCCTGCTCCACCATTCAATGAGATCATGGCTGATCTTTTGTGGACTCAGCTCCACTTTCCGGTACAACCACATTCTTCCTATAATGTGGTGACCAGAATTGTACACAGTACTCCAGCTGTGGTCTCACCAAACTTCTACACAACTCCAACATGACCTCCCTGCTTTTGTAATCAATGCCCCAATTAATAAAAGCGAGTGTCCCATATGCCTCTTTTCACCACCCTATTAACCTGCCCTTCTGCCTTCAGAGATCTATGGACAAACACAGCAATGTCCCCTTGTTCCTCGGAACTTCCCACTGTCAGGCCATTCAGTGAATACTTCCTAGTCAAATTTCAACTTCCAAAGTGTATCATTCCATCTCCTTTTTTCTTCCAACTTGACCATCCCGTTTGTATCTTCCTGTAACCCAACACACTCAACCCCAATGTTAACCACCCGGCCAATCGTTGTGTCATCTGTAAACCTACTGATCGTACCCCCCACATCGTCATCTATGTTGTTTATATAAATGATGAACAATAGGGGACCCAGCTCAGATCCCTGTGGGACACCACTGGACACTAGCTTCCGGTCACTAAAGCAGCCGTCTGTCATCACCCTTGGTCTCCTGCAGTCAAGTCACCTTTGAATCCACCTTATCAAGTTACCCTGTATCCCATGTGCATTTGTCTTCTTAATAAGTTTCCCATGTGGGACCTTGTCAAAGGCTTTGCTGAAATCCATATAAACAGCATCAACGTCACTACCCTCATCTACACACTTGGTCACATGCTCAAAAAATGCAATCAAATGAATTAGGCATGACCTCCCTCTGACAAAGTCATGCTGATGTTGATCCCCAAATTTCTTTCTCTGTCAGTCTGGCCTCAATAAAAGTTGAGATGGATTCGCACGTAAAAAGAAGTTATTTATTTAGCTTGCAAGCTTGAATCATCTTACAGAAACGTAAGAGACATCCAGCCTCTTACACCCCAGAAAACGACTGAACTAAAAGACAAAGGGATCTCTGCAAAATCAATTCAAATTTTATCAAGTTTCACATACTCGACGGACATAGGTCAGCCTATGTCCCTCCTGACCTGTTCGATCTATTCTGATTGGCTCACTTCCAATCCCTTTCTCTGGCCCCTATCAATGCAGCATCACTCTCATAGACACACCTCTTCCTGCTTTTTCCATGCGGTCTCAAACCCCTTTGTCCCTAACTGCCAGAATCAAAGTGGCTTATTTCTACATACATTAACTAGTAACTCTAAAGTAACTATTTTATATCACATTCGTCATTCCCTCCTTTTATCATTCCATGATAACCGAACTATCCAATCCATAGCTACGGTTCCTCATCTAAAAAGATCCGTCGCTGCATTTCCAATTCCTGTCTTAGCCCCCCTTCATCTGCCTCACCCTCATGGATTTTAACAGTTAAATTCTTTTTCCGGTGATTGGGGCGGTGATCTGATCTAGTGCACCCCGCATTCTACCCATCACACATTTAAGGATGGCCAGGCCCACAAAGATGCAGCCGATAGCTACCACTAGATACATGGCCATATTTATCAACCAGTCCTTCCATCCTCCAAATCCCCAGTTACCCCAAGAGTCAGGATCCTGCATCCCGTCCAAGTGATCCCGTATGCGATCCATAAATTTAGTAATGTTAGCGGTCAAGTCCTGAACACCCATGATACACTTGCCCTGTACTATGGCGCATACCCCACCCTCACGGGCCAGAAGATAGTCAAGAGCATGCCGGTTCTGCATTGCAAACAACCGTAGCTGAGACAACTCCTTGGTTATTGCCCCGAGGGCTCCCAAGGTTTACTACCCGGGTTTTCCTCAGTTTGGCCTTTAACTAACTTAAGTGTATCTCCCGGTAACCTACGTTCTAGCTGTACTTCCCTTCTCACACGCCCCGTCCTCTCTCTAGTCCCTTTCTCTTTCTCATGGTCTCTTCCTACACTCTTCTGACAGCCTGATTTTACCTTTATTGTACCACTTTTAACACATCCAAAATCAAATTTACATGTCTTCCAAAAACAAGGCAATGTCCATATAATGTTCCCTTCCCATCGCCGGGACCGGTGCAGCTGCTTCATGACTCCTGCATTCTCCTTAACTTTGATGACCTTCCATGAGTCGATACCATGTCCTCGTATATGGGGGCAGCGAAGAACATCACCTTTGCAGAGGTGATGTATCCTTGTAGATTGGTTGGGGCTACACAGATACATAATATTCCCCTTTTCCATGTCCATCGCCAATAACACGCCAAGCGAAGTGAGGCCAAATATCAGACAGACGATGCGTAGCCACTCCATCATGCTCCACACCTGTAAAATAGCACTGGAGAAGGGAGGCAGGTTATTATCCGACCTTTTACAGTAGTGGAGATGGACTCAATTTACAGTGATGTAGGTGGAACCAAGCACTTCGCCCCTCCACTTTAACTGCTGTGGGGGTGGTAAGGAGAACTTGGAAGGGCCCGTCCCATCGCGGCTCCGACCCCTTCCTAGTCCAATTTTTGACCATGACATAACTACCGGGCTGGACTGAAAGTGAGCTAGGTACTGGGGCAATGGCTGGTGAGCCGCGTGGACTGGGCCATGGAGTTCCTTGAGCACTTGCATAAGGGCTAGAACATAGGTGGTCATTTCTTCAGTCATCTGATGAAACTGAACCCGTCTGGGAACCTGCAGGCTCCAAGGAGTTCTAAGAGGCCTGCCATAAAGAATCTCGGCGGGAGAGAGCCGGCTGGTCCCGCAGGTGTAACCCGCAGCTGGAAGAGGGCAACGGGGAGCAACTTAAGCCATGTCAGTCCCGTGTCTGCTCTTAATTTTGCCAATTTAGTTTTGAGGGTCTGATTGTGTCTCTCAACCAACCCGGCCGCCTGCGGTCTGTAAGCACAGTGTAACTGCTGGCGTATGCCCAACTGGGAGCAAAACTCCTTGTTAATTTGTCCAATAAAATGAGGCCCATTATCAGAACTTAACTGAGCTGGTATACCGTACCGGGGAATGATTTCCCTCATCAAGACTTTAACCACAGGAGCAGCTTTACTATAGATAGTCGGATACGCCTCGACCCATCTGCTGAACACATCCACAATGACCAAAACATATTTGTAACATTGACACCTTTCCAACTCAATGTAATCCATTTGGAGCGTCTCAAAGGGACCACTGGGCAACGGGGTTTGCCCCTTCCCACAAGGGATACCTTTTCCGGTGTTGTATTGCTGACAAATCAAACACCGATTACTGATACTTTGGGCCAACCCCTGCATTTTAGGGTGCCATCAAGTGTCCAGCAACAAATCACTAGTCCCTCGAGCCCCACAATGAGTTGCAAAGTGTACACATTCAATGACCCATAAAGCCAGCGCATCAGACATACAAGTCTGATGTGCAGGCGTGGTCCATAAAGAGGAAACAGAATCATATGTACAACCTAACCGTTTCCACATTTGTTTATCACTCTCAGGAGCGTCCTCCTGTAACCTTATGACGTCTTGGATGGTTGGCATTGGCTTGTCAGAAGCAGACATATTCATAGTAGATCGTTTAGTCTGACTTAACATTTTAGGCACCATCACTTGCTGAATTTGTGCGGCTGTGCGCGCTGCACGATCTGCTCGTTCATTACCAACGTCAACTGGGGTTGTACCATTCATGTGGGCAGCGCATTTAATAACGGAAATCTGCGCGGGTATAAGGAGGGCCTGCAGTAGGTCATTAACTGAACCCCGGTGGGATATTTGACCACACATAATCATGTCAGGTTGTTCTGACGAAATGTCACTCAAATCGCCCCTTATTGTGGTAGTTTCCTGAATCAAGGCTAAACAGTCGTGGCCAGGTGCGTCTTCATGGACAGGGGGACCACTAAGAAAACAGGCTGGATTGATAGTGGTACAGTATTTAAATGTCAGATGTGGATTGTTCAAAAGGTATATCTCATACCTATTCTGACAAGCTGCGGTAAGATGCTGACCATTCGCCCCATATCCCTGGCATGGTACTGGTCATGGACCTGACGTGTAATATGAGGGCTTACCGAAGCTGACTGTGGCCATAAATGTGGTGATATTGTAACAAAATCGGCTGTACCTTCTTTTCCCGTGACTGTGGCTGTAACCTTGACTGGCCATTCGGTCTCAAGTAATGGCCGGTATTTGTCCTCCAACTCCCTGTTTCGTCCAGTTCTGTCATAGGCCAGGGTAACGTGATGCAGTGACTGTTCAACGTCTAACGTCCACCACTGGGGGGGTGATAGAAATATAGCACTGTTGTCTCATCCTCCTCTTCGCTGATCCACCCACCCAAAGTCACTATATTGGAGCTCCTGCTGGTAAACTACCATTTCTGCCGCTTGTTGGGGTCGCAGATCATCCTTTTTCATTACATACTCAGTCTTAACCTTTGTAACTGAGCCTCCTTCTTGGCCTACACCCTCCTCCCAGTAAAATCTGACTGCCCTTGCCATCTGGGAAGGGTCGTTCTCTGTCCAATTCATGTTATTACATTTCACAGCAGTAACCACAGAAGGTGGTAGGCAATGCATTAACATAGCACAGTATTGAGGGGAATTCTGACCATTTTGATACAGCAAATCGCCTGACTGCCCCCGGTAGATTTCATTAAAACGCTCCAGAAATTCCTCTGGCTCGTCAATCTTCCTAGGTTTTAGGTCTAAGATAACAGAAAGATTTATGGGCCTTTGAAATGTGCTATTCAACGCATTCAAGATCTGTGTCCTTCTTTTCTCTATTTGCTCTCTTTTTTTTTTAAACTTAAAAATGTTTGAAAATTCAAATTGAATTACTGCAACTTGCAAGCTTAGCTCTGATCTCAACTCAGAACTAAATTTACAATTTGCTTAACACAAACTTGTATAACATTTACAACTTAATTATTTCTTTATCTTAACAATTTTTCTTTTAACAAGTTTTTTTTCTTTTACATACACATAAGTATTAGCAAAATCAACTATCATCTCCAGATTGACACTTTTTAAAATGGTGTCCATGATCTTCTTTAAGTTTCTATTAATCTCCAGATAAAATGAGATAAACCTTATTTCAAGTAAGTAAAACTTAAGATTCTGGCAATTTCAATCAATTGCTTTCGAAAATAATAACTTTTATCAAAGAGGTGGAGAAACCCACTGGTTTCCTTTAATTAATTCAAAACGTAACTTTGCTGGTGTTCACTGACTCAAAGGAAAGGTATCCGATTACACTACGGCTGCTGCTGTTATCTCAAAGCCTGAGTGAGAAGCACTGTCTGTTTTCAACTCCTCCTGCTGCTGTTAACCCTTTGAGAGACTTCTGCTTCAACCAATATGCAGCATTCCTCACAATCTCAACTAGACCTCGGAACTTTACAGTCCAAGGAGACAATTTTAGCTTAATCAACTATATATTTAAAACACTCACACATAGAGTTGAACCATCTGCAGATTTAAAAACAGTTATACTGGACTGAACCTCCATCTATTGAAGTTCCATCAGCCCCTGAACCCATATAATAGACTGAACCTTCATTAATGAAGTCACATCAGCCTCTGAACCCTTATAATAGACTGAACCTTCATTAATGAAGTCACATCAGCCTCTGAACCCATATAATAGACTGAACCTTCATTAATGAAGTCACATCAGCCTCTGAACCCATATAATAGACTGAACCTTCATTATTAAAGTCCCATCAGCCCAAAACCCTAACCCAAGCCGAAACAACAATATGAAATCCCATCAATTAAAGTGCTAATCCCCAGACTGACCTGTGATTTCGTCGAGGCGGTCTTTCTGTGCCAACCGCGAGTGACCAGACTAATCAGACGATAAGAAGAGGGGAACAATCAATGAGCGGTCGTTTTCCAGTTCTACATTGAGGGCCCTTTGTTCCCCATCCTCCTGTTCATAATCAGTCTAATTCTGATTTCGTAGTTGGATCAGGATCGCCCAGAGAAATCCCGGGTTTCGGCACCAAATGTTGATCCCCAAATTTCTTTCTCTGTCAGTCTGGCCTCAATAAAAGTTGAGATGGATTCGCACGTAAAAAGAAGTTATTTATTTAGCTTGCAAGCTTGAATCATCTTACAGAAACGTAAGAGACATCCAGCCTCTTACACCCCAGAAAACGACTGAACTAAAAGACAAAGGGATCTCTGCAAAATCAATTCAAATGGTATCAAGTTTCACATACTCGACGGACATAGGTCAGCCTATGTCCCTCCTGACCTGTTCGATCTATTCTGATTGGCTCACTTCCAATCCCTTTCTCTGGCCCCTATCAATGCAGCATCACTCTCATAGACACACCTCTTCCTGCTTTTTCCATGCAGTCTCAAACCCCTTTGTCCCTAACTGCCAGAATCAAAGTGGCTTATTTCTACATACATTAACTAGTAACTCTAAAGTAACTATTTTATATCACATTCGTCACTGACTAATCCTGATCAATCCTTGCCTCTCCAAGTGGAAATAGATTCAGAATTTTCGCCAATAGTTTCTCTACCACTGACATGAGACTCACTGTTCTGTAGTTCCCTGGCTTATCTCTACAATCTTTCTTAAATAGTGGGATCATATTAGCTGTTCTCCAGTCCTCTGTGGCCAGAGAGGAATTAAAAATTTGGGGCAGAGTCCCTGTAATCTCCTCCCTTCCCTCCCACAGCATCCTGGGACACACATCATCTGCATATGGAGATTTGTCCACTTTTAAGCCTGCAACATCTCCAATACCTTGTCATTCCCTATTTGCTCAAGAACCTCAGTCTCTCTCCCCGAGTTCCACGTCTACCTCCTCATTCTCTTGGGTGAAGACAGATGTGAAGAATTTGCTCAACATCCTGCCAATGTCCTCTGGCTCCACCCACAGATCCCCCCTTGTCCCGAATGGGCCCTACTCTTTCCCCGGTTATTGATATACTTACAGAACATCTTGGGATTTTCCCTACTTTTACCAGCCAGAACTTTCTCATGTCCCCTCTTTGCTCTCTTAATTGCTTTCTTAAACTCCATCCTGCACTTTCTGTGCTCCACTAATGCCTTTGTTGATTGCTCCCCTTGTACTTGCTAAAAGCCTCTCTTTCCCTTCTCATCGTATCCTGAATGTCTCTGGCCATCCATGGTTCTCTGTGCTTGTTACTCCTTCCTATTACCCTTGAGGGAACATGTTTGGCCTATACCCTCCCCATTTCCTTTTTGAATGCCCCAGTGCTCTTCTGTAGATTTCCCCACAAGTAACTCTTGCCCTTCCTTGGCCTTATTTTACTAAAATCCGTTCTCCCCCAATACACAACCTTTTTTTGCAACTTGTCCATTTTATTTTGCTCCAAGTTGTGGTCGCTATCACTAAAATGCTCCCCCTCCAACACATCAACCACCTGCCGGCTTCATTCCCTAGAATTAGGTCCAGCACTGCACCATCCCTTGTTGGACCCTCTACATATTGAGCTAAAAGGTTCTCCTGCATACATTTTCAGAACTCTACTCCATCTGCTTGTTAGGTGGATTGGAAATTCTGAATTCTCTCTGTGTACCTGAACAGGAGCCGGAATGTGGCGACTAGGGGATTTTCACAGTAACATCATTGCAGTGTTAATGTAAGCCTACTTGTGACATTAATAAAAGTTATCTAAACTCTTAACATGATGACTATTCCAATTAATGTTGGGAAAGTTGAAATCACCTTATATAATTACCCTATTATTATTTTTACACACCTCCATGAATTGTGCACATAGTTGCTCCTCAATTTCCCGCTAACTATCTGGTGGTCTACAATAAACACCCAGCAATGTGACTGTCCTTTTCCTCAAGTACTATGGACGAGGCTGTTTGTTGGCAGTTCCAAGCTGAAGTACTGACCTTAATTCCCAACTGTATAAATCATGCCACATCTGATTCTATCTATTTATATATTCGAGCTAGTTTGCCCTCAGGCTCCACTTCCTTCCTACCTCTTTATTTTTTTTTGGTCATTTTTTGCTGCTTCTTAAAATCGGTCCCACCTTTGACCGAACACAAACCTTTTCAGATTTGTACAGCACTTTCAGTTTAATCCTTTACTTCCTTCTTTAATAATAATCTCTATTAGAGGCTTACATTAACACTGCAATGAAGTTACTGTGAAAAGCCTCGAGTCGCCACACTCCGGCACCT
The DNA here is from genome assembly GCF_047496885.1 of Scyliorhinus torazame. Taxonomy (NCBI): domain Eukaryota; kingdom Metazoa; phylum Chordata; class Chondrichthyes; order Carcharhiniformes; family Scyliorhinidae; genus Scyliorhinus; species Scyliorhinus torazame. The sequence continues at coordinate 173,069,918 of NC_092711.1, forward strand.
GTTCAGGTCACGGAGGGAGAATTCAGAATGTCCAATTCACCTAACAAGCACGTCTTTCGGGACTTGTGGGAGGAAACCGGAGCACCCGGAGGAAACCCACTCAGACACGGGGAGAGTGTGCACCCATTGATGATGCATCTTTCCCAAAGAGACAAATGTATTTATTTTAGATCTGCCTGTACTGGTAGGAAAAACATTTAGCACAGGGCTAAATCGCTGGCTTTGAAAGCAGACCAAGGCAGGCCAGCAGCACGGTTCAATTCCAGTAACAGCCTCCCCGAACAGGCGCCGGAATGTAGCGACTAGGGGCTTTTCACAGTAACTTCATTTGAAGCCTACTTGTGACAATAAGCGATTTACATTATTTACTTTGCATGAAGTGGTCCCACTCCCATTTCAGGCAGAGGGGCGGGAGGACAGAGGGCAGGGTCTGCAGTCTCAGGCGGTCCCACTCCCACCTCAGGCACAGGGGTGGGAGGACAGAGGGTGGGGCAGCAGGACTGGGGAGGAGGCAGAGACAGGAACAATCAGCCAGTCAGCCTGAGCCTGTGGCCGCTCTCACCGTCTATCACCGTCACAATATCCGGGTGATTGATGGTAGGTCCCGTCCAATAGGAAGACGAGGCGGGACTGGAGGACCAAGTGAGGGCGGCTGGTCCTCCAACTAATCGGAGTGAATGAGGGGCGGGGCCAGGCTGTGATTGAAGCATGCGCAGTGTGGGTAGTGGCGAAGGAGAAGGACGTCTTTTTCAGATCGTAAATTGGTAAGAGGCGTTTAACAATATGAGGGAACGACAGATCGCGGGAGTGGGCGGAAACGTTGTGTAAAGCTGTTGTGAGCCGCAAACCGCGGAAAACATTTCTGGGACCCAGTTTGTACCGAGCAGAACTGCAACTCCTCATTTCGGCTCGAGTTAACGGCCGCCATCTTTATTGGATGTGCATCAGGGCGCATGCGCGTTTGCCGTCTTTGTTGGGGGCGATGTTTCAATGAGTGGGAGGAGCTTGTTCCCCATTGTTCAGAATGGAGACAACTTGTCCATCAAACGTCATTCGTCTTTGAGTCCCAATGTCTTCTTGATGCAAAGCGCTGGCAGAGATGAAAAGAAAAGGAAGCAAATCCTGCTCTCCGGATTTCACTGCATCAACAAAGAACAAAGAACAAAGAAATGTACAGCACAGGAACAGGCCCTTCGGCCCTCCAAGCCCGTGCCGACCATACTGCCCGACTAAACTACAATCTTCTACACTTCCTGGGTCCGTATCCTTCTATTCCCATCCTATTCATATATTTGTCAAGATGCCCCTTAAATGTCCCTATCGTCCCTGCCTCCACTACCTCCTCCGGTAGTGAGTTCCAGGCACCCACTACCCTCTGCGTAAAAAACTTGCCTCGTACATCTACTCTAAACTTTGCCCCTCTCACCTTAAACCTATGCCCCCTAGTAATTGACCCCTCTACCCTGGGGAAAAGCCTCTGACTATCCACTCTGTCTATGCCCCTCATAATTTTGTATACCTCTATCAGGTCGCCCCTCAACCTCCTTCGTTCCAGTGAGAACAAACCGAGTTTATTCAATCGCTCCTCATAGCTTATGCCCTCCATACCAGGCAACATTCTGGTAAATCTCTTCTGCACCCTCTCTAAAGCCTCCACATCCTTCTGGTAGTGTGGCGACCAGAATTGAACACTATACTCCAAGTGTGGCCTAACTAAGGTTCTATACAGCTGCAACATGACTTGCCAATTCTTATACTCAATGCCCCGGCCAATGAAGGCAAGCATGCCGTATGCCTTCTTGACTACCTTCTCCACCTGTGTAGCCCCTTTCAGTGATCTGTGGACCTGTACTCCTAGATCTCTTTGACTTTCAATACTCTTGAGGGTTCTACCATTCACTGTATATTCCCTACCTGCATTAGCCCTTCCAAAATGCATTACCTCACATTTGTCCAGGTTAAACTCCATCTGCCATCTCTCCGCCCAAGTCTCCAGACAATCTAAATCCTGCTGTATCCTCAGACAGTCCTCATCGCTATCCGCAATTCCACCAACCTTTGTGTCGTCTGCAAACTTACTAATCAGACCAGTTACATTTTCCTCCAAATCATTTATATATACTACAAAGAGCAAAGGTCCCAGCACTGATCCCTGTGGAACACCACTGGTCACAGCCCTCCAATTAGAAAAGCATCCCTCCATTGCTACCCTCTGCCTTCTATGGCCTAGCCAGTTCTGTATCCACCTTGCCAGTTCACCCCTGATCCCGTGTGACTTCACCTTTTGTACTAGTCTACCATGAGGGACCTTGTCAAAGGCCTTACTGAAGTCCATATAGACAACATCTACTGCCCTACCTGCATCAATCATCTTAGTGACCTCCTCGAAAAACTCTATCAAGTTAGTGAGACACGACCTCCCCTTCACAAAACCGTGCTGCCTCTCACTAATACGTCCATTTGCTTCCAAATGGGAGTAGATCCTGTCTCGAAGAATTCTCTCCAGTAATTTCCCTACCACTGAAGTAAGGCTCACCGGCCTGTAGTTCCCGGGATTATCCCTGCCACCCTTCTTAAACAGAGGAACAACATTGGCTATTCTCCAGTCCTCCGGGACATCCCCTGAAGACAGCGAGGATCCAAAGATTTCTGTCAAGGCCTCAGCAATTTCCTCTCCAGCCTCCTTCAGTATTCTGGGGTAGATCCCATCCGGCCCTGGGGACTTATCTACCTTAATATTTTTTAAGACACCCAACACCTCGTCTTTTTGGATCACAATGTGACCCAGGCTATCTACACCCCCTTCTCCAGACTCAACATCTACCAATTCCTTCTCTTTGGTGAATACTGATGCAAAGTATTCATTTAGTACCTCGCCCATTTCCTCTGGCTCCACACATAGATTCCCTAGCCTATCCTTCAGTGGGCCAACCCTTTCCCTGGCTACCCTCTTGCTTTTTATGTAAGTGTAAAAAGCCTTGGGATTTTCCTTAACCCTATTTGCCAATGACTTTTCATGACCCCTTCTAGCCCTCCTGACTCCTTGCTTAAGTTCCTTCCTACTTTCCTTATATGCCACACAGGCTTCGTCTGTTCCCAGCCTTTTAGCCCTGACAAATGCCTCCTTTTTCTTTTTGACGAGGCCTACAATATCACTCGTCATCCAAGGTTCCCGAAAATTGCCGTATTTATCTTTCTTCCTCACAGGAACATGCCTGTCCTGTATTCCTTTCAACTGACACTTGAAAGCCTCCCACATGTCAGATGTTGATTTGCCCTCAAACATCCGCCCCCAATCTATGTTCTTCAGTTCCCGCCTAATATTGTTATAATTAGCCTTCCCCCAGTTTAGCACATTCATCCTCGGACCACTCTTATCCTTGTCCACCAGTACTTTAAAACTTACTGAATTGTGGTCACTGTTACCGAAATGCTCCCCTACTGAAACATCTACCACCTGGCCGGGCTCATTCCCCAATACCAGGTCCAGTACCGCCCCTTCCCTAGTTGGACTGTTTACATATTGTTTTAAGAAGCCCTCCTGGATGCTCCTTACAAACTCTGCCCCGTCTAAGCCCCTGGCACTAAGTGAGTCCCAGTCAATATTGGGGAAGTTGAAGTCTCCCATCACCACAACCCTGTTGTTTTTACTCTTTTCCAAAATCTGTCTACCTATCTGCTCCTCTATCTCCCGCTGGCTGTTGGGAGGCCTGTAGTATACCCCCAACATTGTGACTGCACCCTTCTTATTCCTGATCTCTACCCATATAGCCTCACTGCCCTCTGAGGTGTCCTCTCGCTGTATAGCTGTGATACTCTCCTGACCAAGTAGCGCAACTCCGCCTCCCCTTTTACATCCCCCTCTATCCCGCCTGAAACATCTAAATCCTGGAACGTTTAGCTGCCAATCCTGCCCTTCCCTCAACCAGGTCTCTGTAATGGCAACAACATCATAGTTCCAAGTAGTAATCCAAGCTCTAAGTTCATCTGCCTTACCCGTAATGCTCCTTGCATTAAAACATATGCACTTCACATCATTGGACATCCTGACCCATGTGTCCAAAGCTCTGCGGCTCTGTTCCGTCACATGAAGACCCAGGGCAGCAACTCGCAACCCTGAGTCAACATCACCCTCAAATCAGGGGACTGCTGATGACAACGCGGGTCAGTGTACAGAGGGGAGCATGAGTGGTCATTGTGGACCAGGGAGCAAGAGGGCAGAATGTAGTGGATTTCTTTCCTGGACTGACAGTGATTAATTTTGGAAACTCCTTTTACAGGGGATTAGTAGGGGAGGATTTACACACAGCAAATTCAAACCAGGAGAAATATTTATCTTTCCTGAATTACATTTCTGGACTGACAGTGATGCCTATGTAAACTTCTTTCATGGGGGATTAGAAAGGGATTTGCAGACAGGAAACTCACAACCAATCCTCACATCAAATTCTGACACCACCATTCGAGTTATCAGGACCTGGAGATTATCAATCTTTGTGTGTAAGCATTGAGTTCCAGATCTGTACAAAATGACTACCTCCTATCTCCCCTGTAGATCTTGTTCACAACCTTAAATCTGTGTCCTGTAATCCTTTTACAATTTGCTGATGGGAACAGTTTTTAAAAATCTTTTGCTGGGTTTCCCATTGTCGTTTCTGGTGCCTGGGTCGATGTCGGATGGTCCGCCTGGTTTCATTCCTTTTTCTGTGATATTGTAGAGGTTGAATGGGGTTGGACCAGTCCATTTAGGATCCAGAACACAATTGAAGCCCCCTCCAAGAATCAATTGATCTGTATCCAGGTCTGGGATGGATCCCAACAATTTTTTCACAAATGCCACATAATAATAATCTTTATTATTGCCACAATAATAAACCCACGGAACACCCGTAGGAAACCTATGCTGACACGGAGAGAATGTGCAAACCCCTCACAGACAGTGACCCAAGCCGGGAATTGAACCTGGGTCCCTGGCGCTGTGAAGCAACAGTGCTAACCACTGGGCTACCATCCGCCCATCGTCCCAGTTAGGGGCATAGACCACGAAATGTACGCCAAAGACCCGCTGACCACCATGTATCTCCCATTAGTGTCCGCAACAAGCCCAATGGCCGAAAGAGGAATCTGTTTATTAATTAGAATTGCAGCAGCTCGAGCCCTTCGTCAAAGCCCGAGTGAAACACTTGGCTCACCCCTCCGCAGTCTTGTCTGATCTCTTTTTTTTCTACATGTTTAGAGTACCCAATTATTTTTTTTTTCCAATTAAGGGGCAATTTCACGTGGCCAATCCACCTAACCTGCACAGCTTTAGGATGTGGGGCGAAGTCCATGCAGACATGGGGAGAATGAGCAAACTTCACACAGCCAATGATGCGGGGCCAGGATCAAACCTGGGACCTCGGTGCTGTTAGGCAGCAGTGCTAACCACTGCGCTGCCATGCCACCCTGGTCTGATCTCTAACCTGCAAGTGAGTCTCCTGCAAGAACACCACACCAGCATTTAGATTCTTTCATTGAGCAAAAACACTCAACCTCTTTACTGTTCCACCCAATCCCCTTACATTCTAGGTGACCAGCCAAATCCGGGGTCTCCCACCCCCACTTCCCCAACATGGAATCAGCCATTTCCACCGTGAGGGACGATCAAGTAAATCTTCAAAAAGTACAGGCCAAGGGTCCACACAAGATGGTTGCCACACACACCCTGAGAGTAAAACAAAAACAGTTCTAAAGTCATCACCAGCAAGCTAACCCCTCTGTCCCACCCCCATTTCCTGCCAACGCCCCACCCAGATGCACAAATTGAAACCAAACCCCGCCCCCCCCGGCTCTGACCCAGACAAAACCAGCCAAAACTGGTTCAACAACTGCAGCCCCCATCTCACTCTCATTCACCAGCTCACTTCTGGCAGGGCAACCCCTCTCAGCACAAAAAGAAAAAGAACGATGATATTGCCCACCTCGAGGATAAACCCTCACTGGAATAACTGAGTGAATCCCTTCCCACACTCAGAACAGGTGAATGGTCTTTCGCCGGTATGACGATGGTGATCAGTCTCCAGCTCACATGCGGATCTGAATCCCTTCCCACAGTCCCCATATTTCCATGGTTTCAGCATGCTGCTGGTGTCCTTGTTGCTTTCCACGTTTGACGATCTGTTGAAGTCTTATCCCCATAGAAAGCACGTGTACGGTCTCCCCGCTGTGGGAATGGTGTGATGTTTTTTCAGACTGTGTAACTGGTTAAAAGCTCTTTCCACAGTCAGTTCACTGGAACACTCTCACCCGAGATGTGTGTGTATCGGGTTTTTTTTCAGTCACACTGATCTTGAAAATCTTTTCCTACAGACAGAACAGACAAACATTTCTTCTTCACCATTCACAGGCCAATGATATTCAGGTCCTGATGAATGAAGTGACTCTATTAAATCTTGATGTGAAGTTTGATTTGAGTTCCCATATGTAAATCCTCCCCTTGTAATATCCTGTAAAAGGAATTCACAAATGTCATCACTGTAGGGGCAGGTACGGTGGCTCAGTGGTTTGATCCGGGCCACTGTCTGTATGGAGTTTGCACGTTCTCCCCGTGTCTGCGTGGGTCTGGCCCCCATAATCCAATAAGATGTGCAGGTAGGTGAATTGGCCACGCTAAAATTACTCCTTAATCAGGGGGGGGAAAAGAATTGGGTAGTCTAAATTTAATTTTTTTGTAATTTAAGAAAAAAGTCTTCACTGTCAATCCAGGATAGAAATTCTGAACAGACAATTCTTGTTTCTCTGGGGAGGGGCGTGGCACAGTGGTTAGCACTGCTGCCTATGGCGCTGAGGACCAGGGTTCGAATCCAGGCCCTGGGTCACTGTCCGTGTGGAGTTTGCACATTCTCCCCGTGTCTGCGTGGGTCTCCCCCCAAAGATGTGCAGGGTAGGTGGATTGGCCCCGCTAAATTGCCCCTTAATTGGAAAAAAAATAATTGGCTACTCTAAATTTTTTCAAAAAAGGATTGCCTCTTTCCTAATGTTCATAATTAAAGGGGTGATTTCCCCAGGAGATGGCTGACATTTCAGGGCAATTAAATTAATAATGGACAGAGATATGTCCAGTGTTGTTACATGGTACAGGTTAGATATATTATTTACTGTTTTGTAATAAAGTAAATGTATTGTTATTTCTCGTAATATAAGACTGTAGCTACGTTATATATTTCTAGTCATCTCTTCCCTCAGAGGGTTGTTAGTCTTTGGATTTCTCTTCCACAGGGACCAGTGGAGTCTGGGGGCCATCGAATATATTGAAGCACAAGTTTGACAGAAATTTTATTGACAATGGAGTTAAGGGTTATGGGGAACAGGTAGGAAAATAGAGTGAAAGCTGAGATGAGGAGGGATCTCTTCACTCAAGGATGTGGTGAAGCTTTGGAATTCTCTACCCCAGAGGAATGTGGAGCCTCAGTCATCAGGTATGTTCAAGACAGATATTGATGCTGTTTCGTGTAGGGGCACTAGCTTAGCAGCCCCGGTCACGGCGCCTCTGCAGCTTCCGCCGGCACGGAACTCCACCAGCCCGATAGTGGTGGCGGCTCTTCGGATCTGGGGCCAGTGGAGGAGGCATGTAGGGGAGGTAAGAGCATCGGTGTGGACCCCAATCTGCGGCAACCACCGATTTGCCCTGGGGAACATGGACGGGGGGTATCGACTGTGGAGGAGGGCGGGGATTGTGAGGATGGGGGATCTGTTCCTGGAAGGGAGCTTTCCGGGCATGAGGGCGCTGGAGGAGAAGTTTGGGCTGACGAGAGGGAACGACTTTCGATACTTACAGGTGCGGGATTTCCTACGCAGACTGGTGCCGTCCTTCCCACATATCCCGCCGAAGGGGAGGCAGGACAGGGTAGTTTCTAGGGGAGAGGGTAGTCTCAGACGTCTACAAGGATCTAATGGGAGCTGAGGATAAGCAGACCGAGGACCTGAAGCTTAAGTGGGACGAGGAGCTCGGGGGGTGTGGGGGGAGATGGAGGACAGTATCTGGGCAGAAGCCCTGAGCAGAGTAAATACGACCGCACATGCGCCAGGCTCAGCCTGATCCAGTTTAAGGTCATGCACCGGGCCCACATGACAGTGGCCCAGATGAGCAAATTCTTCGGGCTGGAGGACAAGTGTGCTAGATGCGCCTGAGGGCCGGCTAACCATGTACACATGTTCTGGTTGTGCCCTAAACTCAGGGGGTATTGGCAGGGATTCGCAGATGTCATGTCCCGGGTATTGAAAACTGGGGTGGCAATGAGCCCGGAGGTGGCAATCTTTGGGGTTTCGGAGGATCCGGAAGTCCAGGAAGAGAGAGAGGCCGACGCTCTGGCCTTTGCTTCCCTGGTAGCCCGGCGATGAATACTGTTAGCATGGAGGGACTCAAAGCCCCCGAGGGCTGAGGTATGGCTATCGGACATGACAAACTTTCTTGGCCTAGAGAAAGTCAAGTACGCCTTGAAAGGTTCGCCCAAAGGTGGCAGCCATTTATTGACTTCTTCGCAGAGGATTAAGCGTCGGGTGGGGTGGGGGCTAGAGTAGAGTAGGGGGATATTGAGGCAGGTCCTTGTGTGAACAGAACCGTGGTTTGCACTATGTTTAATTTGTGTCTTGACTTTTTTTGTACTATACAATATCACTTTTTCTATATGCCTAAAATACCTCAATAAAATTGTTTGTTAAAAGAAAAGACAGATATTGATAGGTTTCTAGATATTGAATATATCGAGGGATATTGGGATCGTGCGGGAAAATGGTGCTGAGGTAGATCGGCCAAGGATCTCATTGAATGGTTGAGCAGACTCGGTGGGCTGAATGGCCTACTCTTGCTCCTATTCTAATCGCTGGGTGCTGGTCAGGAAGCAGTGAGCTGAGCTTGGATCTGTCAATCAGCCTGAATCAGCACCTTCAGGAGAATTGGGAGGGTGAATATTACATTCAGCAGAGTGAGAATGGAGGGAGATTGTGTGGGATGGAGATTTACAGCTTTTGGAGAACAAGAGTGTAAATAATGTCCCATAGGAACTAGAACTGTCTGTTCTGAATTTCTATCCTGTAATAACAATGATGACTTTTGTAAATTGTTTTTAAAGGATATCAGAAGAGGAGGAATTATAGACAGAAATCTCAAACATCACGTCTTGATGTGACAAACTCACTCGATTCCTTCTGATCTGAATATCATCGGGCTCTGAATATCATCGGCAAGAAGGAGAAATGTTTGTCCGATCTGTCGGCTTCAAAAGATTTTAAACGTGAGTGTGACTGGAAAAGCACACAACACACGCCCGAGTGAGAGTGTTCCAGTGAACTGACTGTGGAAAGAGCTTAAACCAGTTACACAGCCTAAAAAAACATCACACCATTCACAGTGAGGAGAGACAATGCACATATTCTGTGTGTAGACAACGCTTCCACTGATGTCCAATCTGGAGAGACACGAGTCGACCCAAAACATGGAGAAATCATGGAAATGTGGGAAGGGATACAGATTCCCATCTGAGCTGGAGATTCATCGCCGCATTCACACTGGGAAGAGGCCGTTCACCTGCTCTCAGTGTGGGCAGAGATTCATTGATTCATCCAACCTGCAGAGACACCAGCGAGTTCACACTGGGGAGAGGCCATTCACCTGCTCTCAGTGTGGGAAAGGATTCACTCAATTATCCAGCCTGCAGAGACATCAGCAAAATTACACTGGGGAGAAGCCGTTCACCTGCTTTCAGTGTGGGAAAGCGTTCCGTGATTCATCCACCCTGCTGAGACATCAGCAAATTCACACTGGGGAGAGGCCGTTCACCTGCTCTCAGTGTGGGAAAGCGTTCCGTGATTCATCCACCCTGCAGAGACATCAGCGAGTTCACACTGGGGAGAGGCCATTCACCTGCTCTCAGTGTGGGAAGGGATTCATTGATTCATCCACCCTGCGGATCCATCAGCGAGTTCACACTGAGGAGAAGCCATTCACCTGCTCTCAGTGTGGGAAGGGATTCACTCGGTTGTCCAGCCTGCAGACACACCAGCGAGTCCACACTGGGGAGAGACCATTCACCTGCTCTCAGTGTGGGCAAGGATTCATTCATTCACCCGCCCTGCGGAGACACCTGCAAGTTCACACTGGGGAGAGGCCATTCATCTGCTCTCAGTGTGGGAAGGGATTCACTTGGTTATCCAACCTGCAGACACACAAGCGAGTTCATTCTGGGGAGAGGCCATTCACCTGCTCTCATTGTAGGAAGGGATTTATTGATTTATCCACCCTCCTGAGACACCAGCGAGTTCACACTGGGGAGAGGCCGTTCACCTGCTCTCAGTGTGGGAAGGGATTCAGTCAGTTATCCAGCCTGCAGACACACCAGCGCATTCACACTGGGGAGAGGCCATTCACCTGCTCTCAGTGTGGGAAGGGATTCATTGATTCGTCCAAACTGCAGACACACCTACGAGTTCACACTGGGGAGAGGCCATTCATCTGCTCTCAGTGTGGGAAGGGATTCATTGATTCATCCACCCTGCTGAGACACCAGCGAGTTCACACTGGGGAGAAACCATTCACCTGCTCTTAGTGTGGGAAGGCATTACACAGAACCATAGAAAATAGGAGCAGGAAGAGGCCATTTGGCCCTTAGCACCTGCTCTGCCATTCATTCTGATCATTGCTTATCATCCAACTCCATAACTTAATCCCGCTTTCCCCTCCATATCCTTTGATACCCTTCACCCTAAGTGCTATATCCAACTGCTTCTTGAAGGCATACAATGTATTGGCCTCAACTATTTCTCGTGGTGACAAATTCCACAGGCTCACCACTCTCTGGTTGAAGAAATTTCTCCTCATCTCTGTCCTAAATGGTCTACCTCGTATCCTCAGACTGCGACCTCTGGTTCTGTACACTCCCACCATCGGGAAAATCTTTCCCACATCTACCCTGTCAAGTCCTGTTAGAATATTTTAGGTTTCTATGAGATGCCCCATTCTTCTGAACTCCAGCGAATACAATCCTAACTGATTCAATCTCTCATACATCAGTCCCACCATCCCAGGAATCAGTCTGGTAAACCTTCGCTGCACTCCCTCTAGAGCAACGACATCCTTCCTCAGATAAGGAGACCAAAACTGCACACAACATTCCAGGTATGGTCTCGCCAAGGTCCTGTATAATTGCAGCAAGATATCCCTGCTCCTGTACTCTAATCCGCTCGCAATGAAGGCTAGCATATCATTTGCCTTCTTTACCGCCTGCTGTAGCTGCATGCATACCTTCAGTGACTGGTGTACAAGGATACCCAGGTCTCGTTGCACATTCTTCTCTCCTAATTTACGGCCATTCAGCTAATAGTCTGCCTTCTTGTTATGAGTCCGTGTGGAGACAAGTTCTCCCCGTGCCTGCGTGAGTCCACCCCCATAACCCAAAGATGTGCAGGGTAGGTGAATTGGCCACGATAAATTGCCCCTTAATTGGAAAAAAAGATTGGGTAATTAAATTTTTTAAAAAAATCATTAATATATCTTGTGAATATCTGGGGTCCTAGCACCGATCCCTGCAGTACCCCATTGGTCACTGCCTGCCAATTTGAAAAACACCCATTAATCCCTACTCTTTGTTTCCTGTCTGCCAACCAATTTTCTACCTATCTCAACACACTACCCCTAATCTCATGTGCTTTAATTTTACACGCTGATCTCTTACGCGGGACTTTGTCAAAAGCCATCTGAAAGTCCAAATATACCACATCCACTGGCTCCCCCTCATCAACTCTGCTAGTTACATCCTCGAAGAATTCCAGTCGATTTGTCAAGCATGATTTCTCCTTCATAAATCCTTGCTGACTCTGCCCGATCATGCCATGTTTTCTTAGTGCTTTGCTTTAAAATCTTTGATAATGGATTCTAGAATTTTGCCGATGTCAGGCTTACTGGTCTATAATTCCCTTTTTTCTCTCTATCTCGCTTTTTAAATAGTGGAGTTACATAAGCCAACCTCCAATCTGCAGGAACTGTTCCAGAGTCTATAGAATCCTGGGTGATGACCACCAATGCATCCACTATTTCTAGAGCCACTTCTTTAAGTACTTTGGGATGCAGATTATCAGGCCCTGGGGATTTATCAGCTTTCAATCCCATCAATTTCCCCAACACCATTTCTCTACTAATATTGATCTCCTTCAGTTCCTCCCTCTCACTAAATCCTGCGTTCCCCAACATGTCTGGTGTCTGATTTGTGCCCTCATTTGTGAAGACAGAACCAAAATATGTATTTATTTGCTCAGCCATTTCTTTGTCCCCTATTATACATTCTCCTGTTTCTGACTGTAAGGAACCTACATTTGACTTCCCCAATCTTTTTCTCTTGACGTACCTGTAGGAACATTTACAGTCAGCCTAATTTCCTGTTTTAGGCCATTCCCAACATCACCACTGCAGTTTGGGCGTCTATATACGATGCCCATTAATTTCCATGCCCCTTGGTGTTCCTCAGCTCTACCCATACAGATTCCACATTATTGGTGCTAATATCCTACCCCACTATTGCATTAATTTCCTCTGCCACTCCACTGCCTTTTCCTTTTTGTCTGTCCTTCCAAAATACTGAATATATTCAGTTCCCATCCCTGGTCACCCTTGGGCCATGTCTCCACAATCCCGATTATCTCACACCCGTTTATGTCTGTTTGCGCGATTCACTCGGTTATGCCGTCTGCAGTCACAACAGGGAGTTTATACTGGGGAGAGGCCATTCACCTGCCCTCAATGTGTGAAGGGGTTTTGTAATTCATCGCACTTTTTTAAAATATATAAATTTAAAGAATACAATTATTTTTTTCCAATTAAGGGGCAATTTAGCGTGGCCAATCCACCTACCCTACACATCTTTGGGTTGTGGGGGCGAAACCCACGCAAACACGGGGAGAAGTTGTCTCCACACGGAGACAATGTACAAACTCCACACGGACAGTGACCCAGAGTCGGGATCGAACCTGGGACATTGGCGCCGTGAGGCAGCAGTGCTAAGCAGTGCGCCACCATGCTGCCCACTTCATCGCACCTTCTGAGACACCAACAAGTTCACAACTGATTACAGGGATTGGATTCTGCTGTTATTGTTTCTGTTCTCAATTACATCCAGGACTGCATTTTATTCATTCTGTTGGTCAATGGGGATGGTCAGAGGGTTTCTTTCTGCTGGACTGACCGGTCTCACGACTTCGCCTCCAGTGGGCTGATTCTCTCTGAGCCTTCTTGCGAATATCTGGTTTCGCATTTCACAAGGATCAAAGAGTGAAAGGGTGTTTGGAGATTAGAAGATATTGCATTACTATTTCTGTTTGGAAACCCCAAAATCTATGCCACATTGCCATGAAGATGGGCTATGGTGGTTACATGGTTCTTTTGTTTAATTTATCTTGGTGCTTCTCACAGAAGGAAACTATCCGGGTATGAGGGGCAAGTTGTCTGAGGTGCACTGGGAAACTACATTAAATAGTATGGTGTGAGACAGACAATCAGTAATATTTAAGCAATTATTACAGATTTACACGGGGATCGGTTAGCTCAGTTGGCTGGATGTCTGGTTTGTGCTGAGTGACACCAACAGCACAGGTTAAATTCCCATACCGGCTGAGGTTAGCCATGGTCTGTGTCAGTATTTATGCTCCACATAATCCTCCACCCACCCCTCTACATCTCTCCCATCAGCATCTCCTTTTATTCCATTCTCCCCCATGTATGTATCTAGCTTCCTGTTCAATGGATTCATGCTGTTCACCTGAACCACTCGCTGGGGTAGCAAGTTGCACATTCTCACCACTCGCTTTGTAAAGAGGTTTCTACTGAAATTCCTGTTGGATTATTGAATCCCTTCACAATCTTAAAGACTTCCATCAGGTCACCCATCAGTCTTCTCTTTTCCAGAAAAAAGCAGCCCCATCCTTTCTTGAGTGTTAAATGCTCTCAGTTCTGTATATTTTGAACCTTTGTTGCACCTTCTCCAGTGCCTCTATTTCCTTTTTCTAATGGAGATGACCAATGTTGACAGAGACTCCCAGTGCAGTCTAACCCTGGCTCTAAACAGGTTGAACGTTTCCTCCGTGTTTTTCAATTCTATCCCTCGGAATGGAACCTTATATTTGGGCCCCACACTTTAGGAAAGATGTGAAGTTCTTAGATTGTGGAGGACATTTACAATAATAATCTTTATTATTGTCACAAGTAGGCTTACATTAACACTGCAATGAAGTTAGTGTGAAAATTTACAAGAATGGCACCAGGGATGAGGGACTCCAGTTAGCTGGAGCGACTGGAGCAGCTGAATTTCTCTCCTGAGATCACAGCATCTGGACGGTGGGGAATGGGGCCATTCAGCCCTTTGATACCATGTCTGCTCTCTGTGGAGCAAGCCAGTCTGTCCATTGCCCCGTTCTGTCCCCGAATCCCTATAGGTTTATTTCTCTCAGTGCCCATCCAATTTCCTGTTGAAATCCTTTCCTCATTTCTGCATCTCCCACCCTCATAGGCAGTAGGTTCCAGGTCGTTACCACTCGTTTTACATGTACACAAGGCTCCTAGAGCACGGAGGAGTCTATTTGGCCCATTCTCCCTATGCCAGCTCTTTGTACAGCGATCCATTTAATCTCATTGTTCGATTTTTTTTTTTCAGAATGCATCAAATTCCCTTTTGGAAGTTACAGTGCAATAAGATTTCAGCACAATTTATAGACAGTGCATTCCAAGTCACAACACGCTGTGTTTCACAACAAAAGCTGTGCATATGATGTGTCTGGGTTTCACAGAGTATCAAAATGGTGTCAACGATGTTATTACAAAAAATTAAGACTCAATCTTTATCAATGATTTTGGTGAGGACACCGAGTGTAATATATCCGAGATTGCAGACAATTAGAACAAGTGTACATTTCTATAAAACTCTCACTACCACTGGACCTCCAAAAGTGTTTTAAAGCCAATGGAGTACTTTTGAAACATATTCACTGTTGTAATGTAGGAAGCTGTAATCACATTTAGTTTCAAAATTGTTATTTTCATAGTGTATTCACTGTCATTAGTAACAAGGTCAAGACAGCCCTTTTATACATCTAACACGTGGCTTCCTGCAGCCATTTCACCTTCTGTACCTTTTCTATATTGACTATGTATTGATTTCATAGCAAAAAACAATAATTAAATTAATGATTATTCAGTAGTGAACATTGATTATCATTAGTGAATTGGTATATTAATTAATTATATTGTAAAGACTAGATCTTTGTTTCAAAAAATAACACCATCGACCAAAATGTTTCCAGAAACTGCAGAGCTATCAGAATTTGTTTGAAAAAATAAATTACTTTATAATTTTGAGAATTTATAAGACGACATATTCTGCCAAGTCTATGTGGGCTAGGCAGTGGTGTAATGGTATTGTTACTGGGCTAGTAATCCAGAGACCCAGGTTAATGCTCTGGGGATCTGAGATCGAATCTGGCTACGACAGATATTGAAATTGAATAAAAGCCTCAAATTAAAAGTCTAATGTTGACATTGGCGATTGTTGTAAAAGGCCGTTTGGTTCACTCATGTTCTTTAGGAAATCTGCTCTCTTTACATGGCCTGGCCTACACGTGACTCCAGAACCACTGCAATGTTGTGGTTGACTTGTAAGTGCCTTCTGAAATAGCCTCGCAAGACATGCAGTTCAAGGGCAATTGGAATGAGCAATAAATGCTGGCCCAGCCAGTGACACCCACCTCCCATGAATGAATAAGTTTTAAGAAGGCTCATTGTTCAATCTGAAGACGAGTAAGAAACTGTCTCTTTGATTGGATTTGATTTATTGTCACATGTATCGAGGTACAGTGATAAGTATTGTACTGCGTGCAGTCCAGACAGATTGCTCCATACATGAAAAAAACAGGACATTCAATACACAGACATAGACACTGGGTGAAGTATACGGAGTGTGGTACTCAGTAGAGAACCAGTGTATCTTGCATTAATTAAATATTATATTAATTAGCTATGAGTCTGCAACAGATGATGAAATACGTGGTGATCCTTAATTAAGTTACAATTAATGAAACAATAATGAACCAGTAGTTATAGTAAAAGCCTGAGTTTTATTTTATTTTTAAAAAAATATATTTTATTGAAAATGTTTTCCTGAACAACATTTTTCCCGCTTACAAAGCAAACGAAACGATAACAATAACAAAACAGAAATTTTTAACAATAATAATAATAATAATACACAAGTAACAAAACCTCATACTCTATTGACCTATACTCAACTAAACCTCCTCCCCCCCTCCCCCTGGGTAGCTGCTGCTGGTCATCTGTCTTCCCTCTAACGTTCCCCTAGGTAGTCGAGAAATGGCTGCCACCGCCTGGTGAACCCTTGAGCCGATCCTCTCAGGGCAAACTTTATCTGCTCCAGTTTAATAAACCCCGCCATATCGTTTACCCAGGCCTCCAGTCCGGGGGGTTTCGCCTCCTTCCACATGAGTAGGATCCTGCGCCGGGCTACGAGGGACGCAAAGGCCACGACATCGGCCTCTTTCGCCTCCTGCACTCCCGGCTCTTCTGCAACTCCAAATAGAGCTAACCCCCAGCTTGGTTTGACCCGGGCATTCACCACCTGCGAGGTCACTCCCGTCACTCCCTTCCAATATCCTACCAGTGCTGGGCACGCCCAAAACATATGTGCGTGGTTTGCCGGGCTCCCGCCACACCTCCCACATCTGTTCTCCACTCCAAAGAACCTGCTCAATCTTGCCCCCGTTATGTGTGCTCTATGTAGCACCTTAAATTGAATCAGGCTAAGCCTGGCGCATGAGGAAGAGGAGCTTACCCTGCTTAGGGCATCAGCCCACATACCCTCCTCTATCTCCTCCCCTAGTTCTTCCCACTTTCCTTTTAGTTCGCCCACCGAATCCTCCCCCTCTTCCCTCATCTCTCTGTAAATCTCTGATACCTTGCCCTCTCCGACCCACACCCCTGAAAGCACCCTGTCCTGTATCCGCTGTGTCGGGAGCCGTGGAAATTCCCTCACCTGTTGTCTAGTAAACGCCCTCACCTGCATATATCTCAAGAAATTTCCCCGGGGTAACTTATACTTTTCCTCCAGTGCTCCCAAGCTCGCAAAAGTCCCATCTATGAATAAATCTCCCACCTTCCTAATTCCCAACTGGTACCAGCTCTGAAATCCTCCATCCATTCTTCCTGGGGCGAACCTATGGTTGTTCCTGATAGGGGACCCCACCAGGGCTCCCCGCACCCCTCTCTGTCGCCTCCACTGTCCCCATATGTTCAGTGTTGCCGCCACCACCGGGTTCGTGGTGTACTTTTTAGGTGAGAGCGGTAGCGGTGCCGTCACCAGCGCTTCTAGACTCGTCCCTTTACAGTACCTTCTCTCCAGCCTTTTCCACACCGCTCCCTCACCCTCCATCATCCATCTACGTATCATTGCCACATTGGCGGCCCAATAATAATCTCCCAAGTTCGGTAGTGCCAGTCCTCCTCTGTCCCTACTGCGCTGAAGGAACCCCCTCCTTACTCTCGGAACTTTCCCTGCCCACACAAAGCTCGTAATGCTCCTATCTATTTTATTAAAAAAGGTCCTGGTGATTAAAATAGGGAGACATTGAAATACAAATAAGAACCTCGGGAGGACCATCATCTTAATTGCTTGCACCCTGCCCGCCAGCGATAAAGGCTGCATGTCATACCTCTTAAAGTCCTCCTCCATTTGTTCTACCAGCCATGTCAGATTAAGTCTGTGCAAGGTTCCCCAGCTCCTAGCGATCTGAATCCCCAAGTATCGGAAGTTTCTTTCCACTTTCCTTAGCGGTAAGCCTTCTATCTCTCTACTCTAGTCCCCTGGATGTATCACAAATAATTCACTCTTCCCCATGTTTAACCTATACCCCGAAAATTCCCCGAACCTCCTCAAAATTCGCATAACCTCTATCATCCCCCCCGCTGGGTCCGACACGTATAACAATAGGTCATCTGCATATAACGAGACTCGGTGTTCTTCTCCCCCTCTAGTCACCCCTCTCCATTTCCTGGAGTCTCTCAACGCCATGGCCAGAGGTTCAATTGCCAATGCAAACAACAATGGAGACAGCGGGCATCCCTGTCTTGTTCCCCTATATAATCGGAAATACTCCGATCTATGTCGACCTGTAACTACGCTTGCCGTTGGTGCCCCATAAAGTAGTCTAACCCAGCGAATAAACCCGTTCCAAACCCAAACCTCCTTAACACTTCCCATAAATACTCCCACTCCACCCTATCAAATGCCTTCTCTGCGTCCATTGCCGCCACTATCTCTGCCTCCCCCTCCACTGAGGGCATCATTATCACCCCTAATAGTCGTCGCACGTTAACATTCAATTGTCTCCCTTTTACGACCCCTGCCTGGTCTTCGTGCACCACCCCCGGACACAGTCCTCTATCCTCGATGCCAGCACCTTTTCCAGCAATTTGGCGTCCACGTTCAGTAGTGAAATAGGTCTATAGGACCCGCACTGCAACGGATCTTTGTCCCTCTTCAGAATTAGCGATATCGTCGCCTCCGACATCGTCGGGGGTAGAGTCCCCCCTTCCCTGGCCTCATTGAACGTCCTCGCCAACAACGGGGCCAACAAGTCCACATATTTTCTGTAGAATTCCACCGGGAACCCGTCCGGCCCCAGGGCCTTCCCTGCTTGCATGCTTCCCAGTCCCTTAATAACCTCGTCCACCTCAATCGGCGCCCCCAGGCCTGCCACCGCCTGCTCCTCCACTTTCGGGAACCTCAATTGGTCCAGGAACTGCCGCATCCCCTCCTCTCCCTCTGGGGGCTGAGACCTATACAGTTCCTCATAAAAGGTCTTAAACACCTCATTTATCTTTCCTGCCCTTCACACAGTGTCTGCCCTTTCATCCCTAATTCCTCCTATCTCCCTCGCTGCTGCCCTCTTTCGCAGTTGGTGCGCCAACAGGCGACTAGCCTTTTCTCCATATTCATACCTCCTCCCCTGTGCCTTCCTCCACAGTACCTCTGCCTTTCTGGTGGTCAGAAGGTCAAACTCGGTCTGGAGTCGTCTCTTCTCCCTGTACAGCTCCTCCTCCGGGGTCTCTGCAAATTCCCTGTCCACCCTTAAAATCTCCCCCAGTAATCTATCCCTTCCCTTGGCCTCTGTTTTCCTTTTGTGGGCCCCAATAGAAATCAGCTCTCCTCTGACCACCGCTTTTAGTGCTTCCCAGACCACTCCCACAGGGACCTCGCCGTCGTCATTGACCTCCAGGTATCTCTCAATACACCCCCTCACTCTTGCACACACTCCCTCATCCGCCATCAGTCCCACATCTAATCGCCAGAGTGTTCTCTGCTCCCTGTCCTCTCCTACTTCCAGGCCCACCCAATGTGGGGCATGGTCCGAAACCGCTATGGCTGAGTATTCAGCTTCTTCCACACTAGAGATCAACGACCTTCCTAAAACAAAAAAATCTATCCGGGAGTATACTTTATGGACGTGGGAGAAGAAGGAATACTCCCTGGCCCTGGGTCTAAGAAATCGCCATGGATCCACTCCCCCCATTTGGTCCATAAACCCCTTAAGTACCTTGGCCGCTGCCGGCCTTCTTCCGGTCCTTGAGCTGGATCTATCTAACCCCGGGTCCAGCACCGTATTGAAGTCCCCTCCTAAAATCAAATTTCCTGCCTCCAGGTCCTTAACCAACACGACCTCCATTCCCTCCAGCCTACCACTCACCATTACATATCTACCTCCACTATCTGCTACGATGTTCTTTGCTTCAAATGCTACCCGTTTCCCCACCAAAATGGCCAACCCTCTGTTCTTTGCGTCCAGTCCTGAGTGGAACACCTGTCCCACCCATCCTTTCCTTAGCCTAACTTGGTCCGCCACCTTTAGGTGCGTCTCTTGGAGCATAACCACGTCTGCCCTTAGTCCTTTCAAATGCGCGAGCACTCGGGCCCTTTTTATCGGTCCGTTCAGGCCTCTCACGTTCCACGTGATCAGCCTCACTAGGGGGCTACCTGCCCCCCTCCCGTGTCGACTAGCCATTACCTTCTCTAGGCCAGTCCCATATCCCGCCTCCGCGCTCCCGCTCGCTCCCCCAGCGTCGCACTCCGCCCCCGATCACCCACTCTTTAGCCATTTCCTTTTGGATTTCCGCAGCAGCAACCCAGTTGTCCCCTCCCCCCCCCCCCCCCCCCCCCGCTAGATCCCTATCTAGCTTGATTGCTCCCCCCATATCACTTCCGTAAGTCAGCTGACTTCAACTGACCCCGGCTACTCCTGCTCACTCCTCGACCCCCCCCGGTGTGAGGGAACTCCCATCCGCCTTGCGCCTATTTTCCCGCCTTATTCTTTCTGGCGCGGGAACATCCCTTTACCTGACCCGCCTCTTATGGCGCAGATCCCTTTCCCCTCCCCCTCCCCTTCCCTATTCTTCGACTATGTCCCGCCTTTCCCCCCTCACCGGCGCCCACATTTCCCCAGTGTCCCCCCCCTTCCCTGTTTACTTCTCGATTAACTTTCACCATCACATTAACAAAAACAATAACAATAACAACAATAACAATTCCCTGCAGCATCAGTCCCTCAGTTCCGGTCCAGTTTCTCTTCATTGATGAAGGACCATGCTTCCTCCGCCTTCTCGAAATAATAGTGTCTCTCCTGATACGTGACCCATAGTCTTGCCGGCTGCAGCATCCCAAACTTCACCTTCCTTTTGTGCAAAACCTCTTTGGCTCGGTTGAAGCTCGCCCTCCTTCTCGCCACCTCCGCACTCCAATCCTGGTATATCCTTACCACAGCATTCTCCCATCTGCTACTCCGCACCTTTTTAGCCCATCTCAGGACCTCTTCTCTGTCCTTAAGGCGGTAGAATCGCACGATTATCGCCCTCGGTGGTTCTCCCGCTTTTGGTCTTCTCGCCGGGATCCGATTTGCCCACTCCACCTCCATGGGGCCCGCAGGGGCCTCGGCACCCATCAGTGAGCTCAGCATCTTACTTGCGTACGCTCCACAGTCCACTCCTTCCACACCCTCAGGGAGACCTAGTATCCTAAGGTTCTTCCTTCGCACTCCATTTTCAAGGGCCTCAATCCTGTCAGCACACTTTTTATGAAGTGCCTCGTGCGTCTGAGTCTTAACCGCCAGGCCCAGGACCTCGTCCTCAATACCTGACACCTTCTGCTCCACCATGCGAAGCTCAGTCTCCTGGGTCTTTAAAGTCTCCTTAAGCCCCTCAATTGCCTGTAACATCGGGGTCAGTACCTCCTTCTTCAGCAGATCCACGCACCGTCTCACTACTTTATCCTGCTCAGGCCCCCATGTCGCCTGCGATTTCTCCGCCGCCATTTTGTTCTCCACTCCCTCTGACCTTGTGGTTGAAGATTCTTCGGGCTGCAGCCGCCGCCGCCGGTTTTTCCCTCCGTCGCTCGGGGGGGACTCCCTTCCCACGCACCTCACACCGGGTTTTTCGGCCGGCAAAGTCCCCGTTGGGGCTCTTAAAAGAGCCCGAAGATCTGTCGGAGCTGGAGCCGCCGAAACATGCGGCTAGCTCATCCTCGCCGCAACCGGAAGTCCCCAGCCTGAGTTTTATTTGTTGTAAAAATGTAAAATTGCTGTGCATATAAAGAATGTGCAATGAGGATAAATGTAGCAGCAAGAGAGACCTTCCAACTCTGATTAGCCTCAACATTTGAAACTGTATGAATAAGGAATTAAAGTAACTGTATGAAACAGTCCTATTGTATTCCTGTCTAAGGTAATGAGAGAAGATGGTGTCAGTAATTAAAGATCCAATTAAATGAAACGAGTGCCCAATTGGCCAATGGTTATGTTACAACAGGCCCAACGCTGACATGACGTAATGGTCACTTTGGGGATAAAAGTCGACGTTCCGAAGGTCTTCCTTGCTGGCCAAGTACTGAAAACTCTCGCGGCCGAGTTCCAAGGAAATTATTGTCAAAGAAGGAGCCAGGGAGGGTTACGCTTCTGCAGACTGATCACCTGCATGAAGTTGTAAACGTGTCTTCAAGTTGTTCAGTAAAACTTTTTCTTTTAATAAACTTTTTAAATTTAATTTCCAGAGAATTCTGCCTTTTCTTTAATTGGTTATAATTCTTGTCCGAACCAAAGCAAATTTATTAAATGGTCAATTGGGGATGGCTGAAATCTATTAAGGATCAGATAACATCAATCTTCAATTTAAAACTTTCACTTCTGTCGCGCCTTTCACAACCACAGCATGTGCCAAAGTGTTTCTGAAGTGTCGTCACTGTTTTAGGAAACGCAGCAGCAAATTTCCACAAAGCAAGATCCCACACACCGCAATGTGACAATGAGCAGATGATCTGATTTTGGTGATGTTGATTGACGGATAAATATTTGTCAGGACACCGGGGATAGCTCCCCAACTCTTCTTCACAATAGTGGCTGTGGGAAATTTACAGAACCTGAGAGGGGCAGACAGGGCTTCAGTTGAACATCTTATTTGAAAGAAGCTCTGACAGTGCAGCACTCCCTCAGTGCTGACCCGAGGAGTATTGGATGTGATTTCTGTCCTCAGGTCCCTGGACTGGGACTTGATTAAATTGATTTGATTGGGACTTTATTGGGGATGGTTAGGAGGGGTTGGTTTGAGAGGGGCTGCAGTTTGTATCTGTTGTATGTTTGGGATTGAGGTGGCTATGGTTGTCGGGGTGGGGGGGGGGTGCGGGGAGCAGGGCAACGGAATGGGGAATATATGATCCCCTGGGGGAGTTTAAGTGTTGTCAGGGTGTTGGGTTTTGGTTGCTCATCCGTAGCCTGTATGGGTTGGAAGGCGTAGTTTGTTTTTGTTCTTTGAGCATACACCGTGGGTGGGGGTTACCTTTGCTAGCTGTAAAGTTTCAGCTCGTGAACGGAGTGAGGTGGGGAGAGGGGCTGCAGCTTGTTGTAATTAAAATATTTTTGAAAAAAAACTTTCCTTTAAGACCTCAAAACTGTGGACTCCTCAGTTCATGTGTGGGCTTCACTGCCTTTTGCTGAGAGATTTAAACATGAGGAACATCCCCGGCTCCTCCAGTCTTATAAAAACAAAGTAAATTACAGCACAGGAACAGGTTCTTCGGCCCTCCAAGCCTGCACTGACCATGCTGTCCATCTGAATTAAAACCCTTGTGCTTCCGGGGACCATATCCCTCTTCCCATCCTATTCATGTATTTTTTAAGATGTCACTATCGTATCTGCTTCCACTACCTCCCCCAGCAGCGAGTTCCAGGCTCCCACCACACTCTGTTCAAAATGCTTGCTTCGTCCCTCTCCTTTAAACCTTGCACCCCGCACCTTGAACCTATGCCACCGCGTAATTGACCCTTGCACCCTAGGAAAAAACTTCCATCCGCTCTGTCCATGCCCCTTATAATCGTGTAGACTTCTATCAGGTCGCCCCTTAACCTCCGTCGTTCCAGTGAGAACAAACTAAGTTTCTCCAACCTCTCATAGCTAATGCCCTCCATACCAGACAACATCCTGGTAAATCTTTTCTGTACCCTCTCCAAAGCTTCCACGTCCTTCTGGTAGAATTGATCATTATATTCCAAGTGCGGCTTAACTAAGGTTCTATAAAGCTGCAACATGACTTCACAATTTTTAAACTCAGTGCCCCGATCGATGAAGGCAAGCATGCTGTATGCTTTCTTGACTACCTTCTCCACCTGCATTGCCACTTTCAGTGACCTGTGTACGTGTACACCCAGATACCTCTGCCTATCAATAGTCTTAAGAGTTCTGCCATTTACTGTATATTTCCCACCTGTATTAGACCTTCCAAAATGCATTTCCTCACATTTGTACGGAATAAACTCCATCTGCCATCTCTCCGCCCAAGTCTACAACTGATCTATATCCTGCTGTATCCTCTGACAGTCCTCATCGCTATCCGCAATTCCACCAACCTTTTGTCATCCGCAAACTTACGAATCAAACCAGTTACGTTTTCCTCCAAATCATTTATACAATTACAAACACCAAAGGTCCCAGCACTGATCCCTGAGGAACGCCACTAGTCACAGCCTTCCATTCAGAAATGCACCCTTCCACTATTGCCCTCTGCCTTCTATGATGGAGCCATTTCTGTATCCATCTTGTCAGCTCACCTCTGGTCCCGTGCGACTTCACCTTCTGTCCCAATCTGCCATGAGGTTCCTTGTCAAAGGCCTTACTGAAGCCCATGTAGACAACATCCACTGCCCTACCCTCAGCAATCATCTTTGTCTTCCTCGAAAAACTCGATCAAGTTCGTGAGACATGACCTCCTCTTCACAAAACCATGATGCCTCCCACCAATACGTCCACTTATTTCCAAGTGGGAATAAATTGTATCCCAATGAATCCTCTCCAATAATTTCCCTATCACTGACGTATTGCAAACCGGCCTGTAATTACTTGGATTATCCTTGCTACCCTTCTTAAACAAAGGAACAACATTGGCTATTCTGCAATCCATTGGGATCTCCCCTCTAGCCAGTGAGGATACAAAGATTTATCTCAAGGCCCCAGCAATTTCCTCCCTTCCTCTCACAGTATTCTGGGTTAGATCCCATCAGATCCTAGGGACTTGTCTACCATCATGTTTTTCAAGACCCCAGTACCTCCTTTTTGAACTTAATATGACCCAAACTATTTACAGACCATTCCCCAGACTCATCACCCACCAAGTCCTTCTCTTTGGTGAATACTGAAGCAAAGTACTCCACGCATAGATTTCCTCCCCTGTCCTTAAGTGGGTCAACCTTCTCCCTGGCTACCCCTTTGCTCTTTATATATGTATAATATATGGGGAGCATGGTAGCATAGTAGTTAGCACTATGGCTTCACAGCGCCAGGGTCCCAGATTCGATTCCCGCCTTGGATGACCGTCTGTGCGGAGTCTGCATGCTCTCCCTGAAACTGCGTGGGTTTCCTCCGGGTGCTCCGGTTTCCTCCCACAAGTCCCTAAAGATGTGCTGTTAGGTAATTTGGACATTCTGAATTCTCTCTCTGTGTACCCGAACAGGCGCGGAATGTGGTGACTGGGGGCTTTTCACAGTAACTTCATTGCAGTGTTAATGTAAGCCTATTTGTGACAATGACGATTATTAAAATTAAAAAGCCTTGAGATTTTCCTTAATCCTGCTGGCCAATGACTTTTCATGACCCCTTTTAGCCCTCCAGACTCCTTGCTTAAGTTTCTTTCTACTTCCCTTGTATTCCACACTTGCTTCGTGTGCTCCCAATGTAGAGTGAAGGATATGCCGGCCTATAAGGTTAGGTTGTGATTGAATATTAAGCTGCTGATGGCCCACAGCACCTCATGGGTACCCTGTTTTTATCGAGATGTGTTCTGAATCTACCCCATTTAGCACAGTGATAGTGTCACACAGGACAATGGAGGGTATCCTCCGTATGAAGGTGGGACTTCGTCTCATAAGATCACAAGAATATTGATTTTCTATTCTTCTTGCCAAAGTGGACAAGTGAAATACATCACATGGCTTGAGACCAGGACAAAGTTACACTTTAACGGTCTAATTACAGAGCAACTGCTGCAAATCCCATAAAGGTTGGATGAGCTAAGGTCTGGAACCGTTAGCTCCCCAGCCATTGAAAATTAAGTTACACTTCAGTTCGAGGCCCTGTTGTATGAAGAAAACAACTGTGAGGTTTCAAACCTTCAGCCGTGTGACTTAAATTAGTTTAACTTTTAACTTGTAGTTTCTGGAAAGAAGCAGTCACTTTCTGTCACAGTATATAACCACCTTTGGTTTGTGAACAAAGAACAAAGAAATGTACAGCACAGGAACAGGCCCTTCGGCCCTCCAAGCCCGTGCCGACCATGCTGCCCGACTAAACTACAATCTTCTACACTTCCTGGGTCCGTATCCCTCTATGCCCATCCTATTCATGTATTTGTCAAGATGCCCCTTAAATGTCACTATCGTCCCAGCTTCCACCACCTCCTCCGGTAGCGAGTTCCAGGCACCCACTACCCTCTGCGTAAAAAACTTGCCTCGTACATCTCCTCTAAACCTTGCCCCTCACACCTTAAACCTATGCCCCCTAGTAATTGACACCTCTACCCTGGGGAAAAGCCTCTGACTATCCACTCTGTCTATGCCCCTCATAATTTTGTAGACCTCTATCAGGTCGCCCCTCAACCCCCTTCGTTCCAGTGAGAACAAACCGAGTTTATTCAACCGCTCCTCATAGCTAATGCCCTCCATACCAGGCAACATTCTGGTAAATCTCTTCTGCACCCTCTCTAAAGCCTCCACATCCTTCTGGTAGTGTGGCGACCAGAATTGAACACTATACTCCAAGTGTGGCCTAATTAAGGTTCTATACAGCTGCAACATGACTTGCCAATTCTTATACTCAATGCCCCGGCCAATGAAGGCAAGCATGCCGTATGCCTTCTTGACAACCTTCTCCACCTGTGTTGCCCCTTTCAATGACCTGTGGACCTGTACACCTAGATCTCTTTGACTTTCAATACTCTTGAGGGTTCTACCATTCACTGTATTCACTGAACTTAAAAGAGTTTAAGTTCTCCAGTCAGTTTTCATAGTTCTTTAGTTATTTTAACTCCTATTACTTACAAACATGTATTCATTGAATGTGTCATGCTGTAATTTGCTCTCTCAACATTTACACCCTGATCATCTTTATGCACTGAATTTATACACACGGATGATAAATTTTAATCTGAAATGACTGTAATTTCTGTATTAGTTTAAGGCTATGTTACAGTTTGTGCCCATTTCATTAACTGTGTTGCAAGCTTTTGAAGCCACTGCGAAAACATAAACAAGTAGTTTATTTTTCAAAACATATTAATAGGTGCCTGTCCCAGTGAGAACACCACAGGATTTCTATAAATCAATTCGACACTTGGGACAATGAGCCCAGTGATGAGTGTATTTCAGATATATTGTAATATAGGTATTTGGTGCAGTAAGGGTTAAAATCCTGGGTTAATGTTGTAATGATATGCAAGGAGTGTAAAGGGTTAACAAGATGATGTTCATGTATCTCAACACTAGATGGCACCAGAGAAGTCATATAAAAGGCGGTATCGCCAGGAATTCTGGGAGAAGGTTGAGAAGGTTAGTGAAAGGTCGAGGTAGTGTGTTAGCTGTATTAGAAAGATATAGATTTCTGTGCATAGATTTAATACCGTTGTTTTATTAGCTATTGTAAAGTGTGTACACTTAGTAAAGTGTGGGAACCATTTGAAGTAGTGTAAAGTAAACTAGTTTTGTTTCAAATACATAGTCTGATGTTCTTTGTCAACACTATGACTTTTAGTCATCTAGGAGGACTACACAAGGATCATCACAGTAGAGTGGGGGCTAAGCCGGGCCATGAGGTTGCAGATTGTGGCTGAATGTAATTCTGCTGCTGGCGATGGCCCACAACACCTCCTGGATGCCCAGTCTTGAGTTGCTAGATCTGTTTAAAGTCCATTCCATTTAGCACAGTGGTAGTGCCACACAACACAATGGAGAGTATATCCTCAATGTGAAGACGGGACTTTGTCTCCACAAGGACTGTGTGGTGGTCACTTCTACCGAGACTGTCATGGACAGATGCATCTGCAGCAGGCAGATTGGTGAGGATGAGGTCAAGTATGTGTTTCCCACTTGTTGGTTCCCTCACCACCTGCTGCAGTCCCAGTCTAGCAGCTATGACCCTTGGGGCCCAGCCAGCTCGGTCTGTGGTGGTATTACCAAGCCACTCTTGGTGATGGACATTGAAGTACCCCACCCAGAGCATATTCTGGTTTAGCACAGGGGCTGGTTTAGCACAGTGGGCTAAACAGCTGGCTTGTAATGCAGAACAAGACAGCAGCACGGTTTAATTCCCGTAACAGCCTCCCCGAACAGGCGCTGGAATGTGGCGACTAGGGGCTTTTCACAGGAACTTCATTGAAGCCTACTTGTGACAATAAGTGATTTTCATTTCATTTCATTTTTCATTATCTCATGTTTTTCCATTAACACCATGTTTCAAGCCATTTGAAGAGGACAAACTTTTCTTCCTTGTGCGTCAAGGCCGATGATATTCAGCTCCCAAGAATAATAATCTAATAATAATCTTGATAATTGTCACAAGGAGGCTTACATTAACACCGCAATGAAGTTGCTGAGAAAATCCCCGAATTGCCTCACTCCGGCACCTGTTTGGGTACACAGAGGGAGAATTCAGAATGTCCAATTCACCTAACAGCACATTTTTCGGGACTTGTGGGATGAAACCAGAGCATCCGAAGGAAAGCCGCGCAGCCACAGGGAGAACGTGCAGACTCTGCACAGTGACCAATTAAGTGACTCTGTCACATCTTGACATTTTGTCTGTAAATTCTCCCCCTCTAATATCCTGTAAAAGGAGTTTACCAAAACCATCTCTATCATTGCAAGATAGAAATTCAGAACAGATTATTCTAGTAACTATGGAACACTGCAAAGGATGTCAATGTCTTTAAGAGAGAGAGAGACCTGGGCCAACCTTTCCAGAGTCTGCACCATCCCTGGTGTGGTGTTGGGTGTTCTAACACACAGAAGAGCCAACACAGTTGCATATGGTACAACACTTGTTTATTTAAACTCACTATTTACAACTTGGTCTTTGCACTCTGCACGTGGGGGGCTCCCTGCTTGTGGTGTTTCAACAGCTCTTTCATGCTTCCTTCTCCCCAGACCTACTGACCTCCAGGTGTCGTGCTCGTGCTTTTTATGTGGTTGGTGTTCTTGTCTGTGATTGGTTGTGGTGTTGTGTACTCTGATTTGCCTGTTAGTGTGTCCATCATGATGTGTGTGTTTGAATATCATGACATCCCCCCTTTTTACAAAGATATGTGCCTACGTGGTAATAAATATGATCGTGACGTGAGTGCATCTAAGAGTGTGTGTGTGTCGTGTGCAGCATGTGTCTATGACGGAACTATGTACATGGGGCGATGTCGAGTGCGTCACATGAATCCAGTTGTACCATAACATAACAGAAATGCGAACGAGAGAAGAAGAAAAAAAATTTTGAACAGTTGTCCAGTCAGACGACATCTGGAACGATAAACAACAACAGGTTATCATGTAAAATTGTCCAACTTATTAAACATATGAACTGTATTATAAGTCCATTCTAATGGGTTTGCGACGAATTCGGGTTGACCGCCTTAAGGGTGGATCAAGAACCACCGGCTGCTGTGCAGGCATGGCCATGGGTGGCGATGGAAAGGGCGTGATGTGCGGCAGCTCCACAAAGTCATCCTCGGAAGCCTGTTGAGGATCTGGCGTGTTGTGTGGCTGTGAACGTGGAAGTCGGCGAAGGGCGCGCCGATTGCGGCGACGCACGGAACCATCCGGCATGCGAACCAGGAACGAGCGGGGAGCCACTTGTCGGAGGACTTCGGCCGGTGCTGACCAGCCACCATACGGTTGATGGACGCGTACTTTGTCTCCGGAGGACAGGGGGGGCAGGTCCGTCGCTCGTGTGTCGTACCGACCTTTCTGGCGATCACGCTGCAGTTGCATGTCCCGAAGAACCGCCTCATGGTCTGTTGTCGGTGCCAGGACGGAAGGTACCGTCGTCCTGAGGGAGCGACCCATTAGTAGCTGCGCTGGCGAGAGGCCCGTGGATAACGGGGCCGATCGATAGGCCAGCAAGGCAAGGTTAAAGTCCGATCCGGCATCAGCCGCCTTGCACAGGAGCCGCTTTGCGATGTGGACACCCTTTTCAGCCTTCCCGTTCGATTGTGGATGCAGAGGGCTGGATGTCACATGAGTGAAACCATATGCTGCGGCAAAGGACGACCATTCACGGCTGGCAAAACAAGGTCCATTGTCTGACATGACAGTCCTTGGAATGCCATGGCGAGCAAACGTTTCCTTGCAGGCCCCAATGACTGCGGACGACGTCAGATCATGGAGAGGCATGACTTCCGGGTAGTTTGAGAAGTAGTCTATAATAACAATGTAATCTCTGCCGAGCGCGTGAAATAGGTCAACACCCACCTTCGCCCAGGGGGACGTCACCATCTCGTGTGGTAGAAGTGTTTCCGGAGGTTGCGCCGGCTGAAACCTCTGACAGGTTGTGCAGTTGAGCACCATGTTGGCTATGTCTTCATTAATACCCGGCCAATATACCGCCGCCCGGGCCCTTCGTCTGCATTTTTCGACACCCAAGTGGCCTTCGTGTAGTTGACGAAGAATCATCTGGCGCACACTGTGTGGAATGACGATCCTATGCGATTTCATAAGGACCCCGTCTATATTGGTGAGATCATCTCGCACATTGTAAAACTGGGGGCACTGCCCTTTTAGCCACCCTTCCGTCATGTGGCGCATCACTCGCTGCAGCAGAGGGTCAGTCGCCGTCTCTGCGCGTATGTGGGCCAGACAAGGATCATCAGCTGGCATATTTGCTGCTGTCAGAGTCACGTGTGCCTCAATTTGACGCACGAACCCCTCCGCATCTGGTGGTGTGCTCACTGCTCGGGAAAGAGTGTCCGCCACTATGAGTTCCTTCCCCGGAGTGTAGATCAGTTCAAAATCGTACCTCCTGAGTTTGAGTAAGATGCGCTGGAGGCGAGGAGTCATGTCGTTCAGGTCTTTGTTAATGATGTTGACCAGGGGGCGGTGGTCAGTTTCGACCGTGAATCGTGGCAGGCCATACACATAGTCGTGGAACTTGTCCAGTCCAGTTAACAAGCCCAGGCATTCTTTTTCGATTTGCGCGTAGCGCTGTTCGGTAGGGGTCATGGCTCGTGAGGCATACGCAACCGGGGCCCATGATGACGTGCTGTCTTTTTGCAGGAGTACCGCTCCAATACCAGATTGGCTGGCGTCTGTTGAGATCTTTGTAGGGCGAGTCGCGTCAAAGAAGGCCAGCACTGGTGCCGTGACCAGTTTGTGCTTGAGCTCCTCCCATTCCTGCTGATGCGACTGGTGCCAGTTGAATTCCGTCGATTTTTTTACGAGATGGCGCATGTTTGTTGTATGAGAAGCCAGGTTGGGAATGAACTTCCCAAGGAAGTTGACCATGCCCAGGAATCTTAAGACAGCCTTCTTGTCAGCCGGTCGTGGCATGGCTGTGATGGCGCTAACCTTGTCTGCATCGGGACGGACCCCGGACCTTGAGATGTGGTCCCCGAGGAATTTCAGCTCCGTCTGGCCGAAAGCACACTTCGCACGGTTGAGACGCAGGCCATTTTGCCGTATGCGGGTGAAGACACGTCGAAGACGATGCATGTGTTCCTGCGGAGTGGTGGACCAAATGATGATATCGTCCACATATACACGTACCCCTTCGATGCCTTCCATCATCTGCTCCATAATGCGGTGGAATACTTCAGATGCCGAAATGATGCCGAATGGCATCCGGTTGTAGCAGAATCTGCCAAAAGGGGTGTTGAATGTGCATAGTCTTCGGCTGGCCGGGTCCAGTTGGATCTGCCAGAATCCTTTGGACGCATCCAATTTAGTGAATATGTTGGCTCGCGCCATCTCGCTGGTGAGGTCTTCTCGTTTTGGGATGGGATAGTGTTCCCGCATGATGTTGTTGTTCAGATCTTTTGGATCTATACATATACGGAGCTCGCCAGAGGGCTTCTTTACACAGACCATGGAGCTGACCCATGGCGTGGGCTCCGTGACCTTGGATAGGACCCCTTGGTCCTGAAGAATCTGCAGTTGTGCCTTGAGGCGGTCTTTGAGAGGCGCAGGAACCCTGCGAGGTGCGTGAACGACAGGGATGGCGTCCGGTCTGAGTCGAATCTTGTACGTGTGTGGCAATGTCCCCATGCCTTCAAAAACCTCCTGGTTGTGAGCGAGGAGGGAATGGAGATTCGCGTGGAACTCAGCATCCGGGAAGTCGGATATCTCATCTGGAGAGAGAGACATGATGCGCTGTACCAGGTGAAGGACCTTACACGCTTGTGCGCCCAGTAACGAGTCCTTTGATGAGCCCACAACTTCGAAGGGGAGTGTGGCCGTGTACCCCTTGTGAGTCACCTGTAGCTGGCAAGATCCTACGGACGGGATAACGTTCCCGTTATAGTCAACCATCTTAAGCCGGGATGGTGTGATGAGTGGTTTGACCTTCATGGCCTGGACTGCAGAGTAAGCAATCAGGTTGGCGGATGCGCCGGTGTCCAGACGGAAGGCGACGCGCGATCGGTTGACCGTCAGGGTGGCACACCACTCATCGTCTGGATTGATGGCATTGACCTTGTTGACATCAATGACGGCAACTCTGAAGTCATCCTGGTCATCTGCATCACTTAACTGGAAGTCTTGATGCGTGGGCTGGACGGTCCTGACTCGTGTGCGAGGTTGTCGAGGATGCGCCGGATCCATGGGTTGAGCCGCACGACAGCGGGCTGCGTAGTGGCCTATCATGGCACATCTGTTGCACTGTTGGTATTTTGCAGGACATTGCCCTTTTAAGTGTAGACCTCCACACTTGCTGCACGTCATGACGTCACGGCGTTCGTTGCGCCACTGCGCATGCGCAGTGCGATCTTGCGGTGGGCGCGCCTGCGCAGTGCGTCCCTCGTTGTGGCCGTTATTCTTGGCGCGCACCTGCGCGGGAGACCGCGAAAAGCGCGGGAAGCGGCCGCTGTCGTCCGGGCCGTGGGGCGGGAAGAAATCGACGGCCTGGATGCGTTCAACGTCGTGGGCGGCCTGGCTTGCCGATTCGACGGCTGGGGACCCCCTCCGTGCCAACTCGGACGCCTGGAATCGGGCAAAACGGCAGGTCGCATTTTCATGGAGGACACAGGCTTCCACAGCAGACGCTAAGGTGAGGCTCTTTATTTTAAGAAGCTGCTGGCGTAGGCCACTGGAGGCAACGCCAAAAACAATCTGGTCCCTGATCATGGACTCTGTGGTGGTGCCGTAACCGCAGGACTGCGCTAGAATCCGGAGGTGCGTCAAAAAGGGTTGAAAAAGCTCCTCCTTACCTTGCAGGCGTTGCTGAAAGATGTATCTTTCGAAAGTTTCGTTTACTTCAGTTTGAAAGTGCTGGTCCATTTTGAGGATGACCGTGTCATATTTGGCCTGGTTTTCGCCTTCCTCGAACACCAGTGAATTAAAGACATCATTTGGGTGGGGGCCTGCGTAGAAGAGGAGCATTGCAATCTTCGAATCATCCGAGACATTCTGTTTTTCGGTGGCACGGATGTACAGGTCAAATCGCTGCCTGTAGAGCTTCCAGTTGGTGCCTAGGTTCCCCGTGACTTGCATCGGCTGCGGTTTGCCGGTGTGGTCCATGTCCAGAATGGCAGGTTGGTAGGCAGGTATCGATCCACTCCTGTACCATGTGGTGTTGGGTGTTCTAACACACAGAAGAGCCAACACAGTTGCATATGGTACAACACTTGTTTATTTAAACTCACTATTTACAACTTGGTCTTTGCACTCTGCACGTGGGGGGCTCCCTGCTTGTGGTGTTTCAACAGCTCTTTCATGCTTCCTTCTCCCCAGACCTACTGACCTCCAGGTGTCGTGCTCGTGCTTTTTATGTGGTTGGTGTTCTTGTCTGTGATTGGTTGTGGTGTTGTGTACTCTGATTTGCCTGTTAGTGTGTCCATCATGATGTGTGTGTTTGAATATCATGACACCTGGAGTCACTTCCTTTCCCTTCAGTTGTGCAAGTCACCAATGTCCTCCCAGACTAAGAGAAAAGGAAAGGGGGAGAAAAGATGTTGCACAGAGGAGGAAGTTTTAGGCTGAAACCTGGTTGTTTGTTCCCTTCCCCCATCTGGACCAATAGGACGGAGGGGTGGGCCTGGAGGACTAAATCAGGCGGCTGGTCCTCCAGCCAATCAGAGTGAATGAGGGGCGAGACGTTTCGACATTGTTTATTCCCAGCCGTCATCCTCCGTTCGCTGAATAAAGATGGCGATTGTTAACCTGGGCCTGGTACCGGGTGGGAGAAACCCCGCAGCTGCGAACCAGGAAGTTGCCAATTATTAAATTGCTTTTGCGGAACTGTTTCCAAAGTCTCCCACCCACCTCGCCGCTGTCCTTCGATTTGTCCGGGACGAACAGGCCCAATGTGCATGATCCAAACAATTCGACAACAGCGCTTGCGCACTCGTGTCCCAGCCCAGAAGCAGTGATGCGCATGTCCAAGGCAGGGATGAAGCTGCGCATGTGCAGGTATTAGCCCACCCCTGATCTTTCTGCTGAGGTCTTCACCAGTGGGAAAAGTTGGAGGTCCAGAAGGACTCTGGTCCTCCAGCCAATCAACGTGGACGTTGTGTGAATGCGAATGTGTCACAGAAACTGAAACATCTTCCTGTCTCCAACATCTGTGAGTAAAACACTTTCTTTTCTCCCCCTTTCCATTTCTTTTCTCATTCTGACCTTTAATTGGTGACTTGCAGCAACTGAAGGGAAAGGAAGTGAATCCAGGGAGGGTGCAGACTCTGCAAAGCTTGGCCCAGGTCTCTCTCTCTCTCTTAAAGAATTTGACATCCTTTGCTCCCTCAGCTTGACACGTTTATTTGTTGGGCTAAAAGGATGATCTCTTTGCTAATGTTCAATGAAAGGGCTGATTTCCCCAGGAGATAGAATAGAACAGAACCATTGAATTCCTACAGTGCAGAAGGAGGCCATTTGGCCCATCGAGTGTGCACGGACCCAATGAAGAGCACCCTACCTAAACCTACCCCCCCCCCGCCCTATCTCCCTAAACCCAGAACCTTACCTAGGGGACAGTAAATCAATATTGGACGGAGATATGTCCAGTGTTATATTGTACAAATGAGATATTTATGGTTGTGTAATAAAATATATTTATTATTTCGTCTTGTAATATAGTACTGTAGCTGCGTTATATATTTCCAGTTATAGAGTAATTGAAGAAGTCCATTGCACACCTCGAGTCGATGCCAACTCTGTCAAGCAATTCTGTCAGTCTCGAGTGGGCCCCATTCTGCAACCTTGTATCGACCATCCAATTTAATTGGGAAATTATTGATCGTCTTTGCTTGACTATCCTCATAGGCAACAACTTCAAAGTCGTGATCAATGACAATCCCTGTATCTCAACCAGCTGAAACAATTCTATACATTAATCATTTTAGTCCAGTAATATAGACATATATCTGTCTGGCTAGCCTGCGCAAAGATTTTCGGGTCTCTGTGTCCAGGATAGGAAGCAGGGATCTGTCAATCAGCCTGAATCAGCACCTTCAAGAGAACTGGAAGGGTGAATATTAGATACAGGAGAGTGAGAATGGAGGGAGTGTGTGTGGGATGGTGATTTATGAGAGAGGAAAGAATCTTCAGCAGAAACTAGAATTGTCTGTTCTAAATTTCTATCCTGTACTGACAGTGAATTAATTTTGAAAACTCCTTTTACAGGATATTAGACGAGAATTTCCAAACAAAATATCACCTCCTGACAGTGTCACAATCGGGAACGGAATATAATCGCCTTTGAACCTAGAAGGAAGAATATTTGTCAGTTCTGCCTGTCTCAAAAGATTTGTGTGTTTGGAAACGCACTGAGTCACAGGAACCCAAGTGAGAGTGTTCCAGTGCACTGACTGTGGAAAGAGCTTTAACCAGTTACACAGCGTGAAAAATCATCGCACCATTCACAGTTGAGAGAGACCGTACCCATGTTTTGTTTGAGATTTCAACTGATTGTCTAACCTGGCGAGACATCAGGGCACCCGAACATGGCGAAACAGTGGAAATGTGGGGATTGCGGGAAGGGATTCAGATCCCCATCTGTGCTGGAAATACATCGACACAGTCACACTGATGAGAGGCCGTTCGCCTGCTCCAGATGTGGGAAGGGATTTAAATCCCTATCTAACCTGGAAACACATCAACGTGTTCATACTGGGGAGAGGCCGTTCACCTGCTCCACCTGTGGGAAAGGATTCAGTACATCTTCCAATCTGCAGACACATCAGCGAGTTCACACTGGGGAGAGGCCATTCACCTGCTCTCAGTGTGGGCAAGGATTCAGTGTTTCATTCACCCTCCGGAAACACCAGCGAGTTCACACGGGGGAGAGGCCATTCGCCTGTTCAGAGTGTGGGAAGGGATTCACTCAGTCATCCAGCCTGCTGAGACACCATCGACTTCACACTGGAGAGAGACCGTTCATCTGTTCTCAGTGTGGGAAGGGATTCACTGATTCATCTAACCTGCTCACACACCAGCGATTTCACACTGGGGAAAGGCCATTCACCTGCTCTGAGTGTGGGAAGAGTTTCACTCAGGTATCTGACCTGCGAACACACCAGCGAATCCACACTGGGGAGAAGCCTTTTAGCTGCTTTGAATGTGGGAAGCAATTCCTTGATTCATCCCACTTGCTGAGGCACCAGCGAGTTCACACTGGGGAGAGACCATTCACCTGCTCTGAATGTGGGAAGGGCTTCACTCAGTTATCCCACCTGCTGTCACACCAGCGAGTTCACAAGTGATGACAGGGGTTGGATTCTGCTGTTCCTGCTGCTGTTAATCACATCTAGGACTGCAACTTGTTCATTCTGATAGTTGGCGACAAGTCAAAAATGTTGGCTCCGTGATTTATTTAACATCCCCTTGAGAGAGCAGATGGATTCTCTGCTTGACAACGCATTCATAAGACCATCTGACAGTGCAGCACTCCCTCGGTGATGGCACTCAGACAATTGGTTTTGATTTTTCTCCTCGGGTCCCCGGACTGGGATTTGAACCCACAACCTTCTGACACCAAAGTCAGAGAGCGACCCACTGAGCCACGGCTGACACTATAGACATACAGAGTTAGGAAGGGAAGGTTACTCTTTGAAACCCCCACCCTTTGCCTCCAGTGCCTAAATCTCATAATAAACACCCCAGTATAAATAATATGTATTTGACTGACAAATGTGATGTGTTCTAAGATTGTTATATTGTACAACTGTTTTTAATTTTGATTAAAATGGAGGAATTAAGGGGGAGTCACGTGACCTTCTCTGAATTTTGCTGCTATCAAACCTGAAGTGGCCTGATTGGTTCATGATTAAAGGGAGCCTCAGGTTATTTGACTGGGAAGACTGTGTCGACAAGCGGAAAGGCTGCTCTGCTGAAAGTGGTTCGACTTTTGGTTTCCAATGTCCCAGGAAAGTGTTGAGAATATTAGAATTTGAAAATGGTGAGCAGCACGGTGGCGCAGTGGTTAGCCCTGCTGCCTCACGGCGCCGAGGTACCAGGTTCCATCCTGGCTCTGGGCCACTGTCCGTGTGGAGTTTGCACATTCTCCCCGTGTTTGCGTGGGTTTCACCCCCACAGCCCAAAGATGTGCAGGGTAGGTGGATTGAACATGCTACATTGCCCCTTACTTTGAAAAAAAAAATTGGGTACTCTAAATTTATGTTTTAAAAAAAAAAAAGAATTTTAAAATGGCTTTACTTTAATTGTATATTTAATTTCAAGATAGAATGAAGTTTGGAGTCTAAATGATATCTAATCAGCATGTCTACCTGGATATAAGGCCCACCTATAAGAACTAGGAGCAGGAGTAGGACATCTGGCCCCTCGAGCCAGCTCTGCTATTCAATGAGATTATGCCTGGAAACTGACACAAAATACATGTTCAATGCCTCAGCCATTTCATCATTTCCCATTGTTAAATCCCCCTTCTCATCCTCTAAAAGACCAATGCTTACCTTAGCTACTCTTTTTGTTTTATATATTTGGAGAAACGTTGCTGTCTGTTTTTATATTCTGAGCTGGTTTACTCTCCTAATCTATCTTACTTTTCTTTATAGCTTTTTTCATGGATTTCTGTTGACCGTTAAAGATTTCCCAGTCCGCTAGTTTCCCACTAATCTTTACCACTTTGTATGCCTTTTCTTTCAATTTGATACCCTCTTTTATTTCCTTAAATATCCATGGCTGATTTTCCTTTTTCCTACAGCCCTTCCGTTTCACTGGTATATATTTTTTCTGAGCACTGTGAAAAATCTCTTTGAAAGTCCTCCACTGTTCCTCAATTGTCCCACCACAAAGTCTTTGCTCCCAGTCTACCTTAGCCAACTCCTCCCTCATCACATTGTAGTTTCCTTTGTTTAAGCATAAAACACTGATTTTTGACTTTACCTTCTCATACTCCATCTGTATTTTAAATTCAACCATACTATGATCGCTCCTTCCGAGAGGATCCCTAACTATGAGATCATTAATCAATCCTGTCTCATTACACAGGACCAGATCTAGGATACCTTGCTCTCTCGTAGGTTCCATTACATACTGTTCGAGAAAACTATCGCGGATACATTCGGTGAACTCCTCCTCAAGGCTGCCCCGGCCGACTGGTTTGACCAATCGACATGTAGATTAAAATCCCCCATGATAATTGTCGTCCTATTTTTACATGCATTGGTTATTTCTTTGTTTATTGCCCATCCCACTGTGATGTTATTATTTGGTGGCCTATAGACTACGCCTATCAGTGAACGTTTCTCCTTACTATTCGCCTTACTCCTTACTATGGGCGGCATGGTGGCACAGTGGTTAGCACTATTGCTTCACAGCACCAGCGTCCCAGGTTCAATTCCCGCTTGGGTCACTGTCTGTGCGGAGTCTGCACGTTCTCTCTGTGGTCTGCATAAGTTTCCTCCGGATGCTCCTGTTTCCTCCCACAAGTTCCAAAAGACGTGCTGTTGGGTGAATTGGACATTCTGAATTCTCCCTCTGTGTACCCGAACAGGCGCCAGTGTGCGGCGACTAGGGAATTTTCACAGTAACTTTGTTGCGGTGTTAATGTAAGCCTACTTGTGACAATAATAAAGATTATTATTTTCTAATTTCTATCCAAATGGATTCAACCTTCTCTATATCATCTCTCACTGCCACCCTGATGCCATCCTTACATATCAGAGCTACACCTTACCTTCCTGTCTGTCCTTCCGAATAGTCTGATACACCTGAATATTTAACTCCCAGTCATGAGCATTTTGCAGCCGTGTCTCTGTAATGGCCACTAAATCATATTCATTTGCGATGGTTTGTGCCGTCAACACATTTGTCTTGTTTTGAATGCTAGTTGTAATACCGTATTTTTGAGGCACCTCCCATTAATAACATCTGAGTTCTTCCCTTTATCTTTTGTCATACCGTTCGATGTAGTTTAACCCACCTTCCCATGTGCTAACCTGCTGCTTTGCTTTCCATTAACCATTTACTTCCCGTTTCACTACCCGCCCCACTAGCTAGTTTAAAGTCCTTGTGACCTCCCTATTTATCTTTTCCACGTGGACACTGGTCCCAGACCGGTTCTGGTGGAGACCGTCCCAATGGTACAGATACCTCCTGTCCCAATACTGATGCCAGTGCCCCATGAAATGAAACCGCTCTTTCCCGAACCACTCCTTCAGCCACGTGTTTACTTCCCTAATTTTCTAATCCCTATGCCAATTTGCACATGGCTCAGATAGTGATCCAGGGATTATGACCCTTGAGGACTTGTTTTAATTTAGTTCCTAGTGCCTGATATTCCCCCAACAGGTCCTCTTTCCCAGTCTTGCCTATGTTGTTTGTCCCAACGTGGACCACAACAACTGGATCCACCCCCTCCTTCTCCAATATCCTTTCAAGCTGGTTATTTTTAATTTTTTCAAATATATTTTATTCAAAATTTTTGGCCAACCATAACAGTACATTGTGTATCTTTCACACAGTAATATAACAATATAAATAACAATGGCCAGTTTTTTAAACAAGAAATAAATAATATATAAACAACATCAAAATTATAAAAAAACAAAACTAAATGGCAACTGCCTTGTCCCAAATAAATACCCTCCAAAAAAAAAAATACAATTCAGCCGTCCAGTATACAATTACCTATAACAACAACCTATACATATTATACTTATACACTAACATCCCCGAGAGTCCTTCTGGTTCCTCCCCCCCCGCCCACCCCCTGGGTTGCTGCTGCTGTCTTCTTCTTTTCCATTCCCTCTATCTTTCTGTGAGGTATTCGACGAACGGTTGCCACCGCCTGGTGAACCCTTGAGCCAATCCCCTTAGGACGAACTTAATCCGTTCCAGCTTTATAAACCCTGCCATGTCATTTATCCAGGTCTCCACACCCGGGGGCTTGGCTTCCTTCCACATCAACAGTATCCTGCGCCGGGCTACTAGGGACGCAAAGGCCAAAACATCAGCCTCTTTCGCCTCTTGCACTCCCGGCTCTTCTGCAACCCCGAATATAGCCAACCCCCAGCTTGGTTCGACCTGGACCCCCACCACCTTCGAAAGCACCTTTGTCACCCCCACCCAAAACCCCTGTAGTGCCGGGCATGACCAGAACATGTGGGTGTGATTCGCTGGGCTTCTCGAGCATCTCGCACACCTATCCTCTACTCAAAAAAATTTACTGAGCCGTGCTCCAGTCATATGCGCCCTGTGTAACACCTTAAATTGTATCAGGCTTCGCCTGGCACACGAGGACGATGAGTTTACCCTACGTAGGGCATCAGCCCACAGCCCCTCCTCAATCTCCTCCCCCAGCTCTTCTTCCCATTTCCCTTTCAGCTCATCTACCATAATCTCCCCCTCGTCCCTCATTTCCCTATATATGTCTGATACCTTACCGTCCCCCACCCATGTCTTTGAGATCACTCTGTCCTGCATCTCCTGCGTCGGGAGCTGCGGGAATTCCCTCACCTGTTGCCTCGCAAAAGCCCTCAGTTGCATATACCGGAATGCATTCCCCTGGGGCAACCCATATTTTTCGGTCAGTGCTCCCAGACTTGCAAACGTCCCATCTACAAACAGATCTCTCAATTGTGTTACTCCTGCTCTTTGCCATGTTCCAAATCCCCCATCCATTCTCCCCGGAGCAAACCTATGGTTATTTCTTATCGGGGACCACACCGAGGCTCCCGTCTTTCTCCTATGCCGTCTCCACTGCCCCCAAATTTTCAGAGTAGCCACCACCACCGGGCTTGTGGTGTATTTCTTCGGTGAGAACGGCAACAGCGCCGTCACCATAGCTTGTAGGCTGGTCCCCCTGCAGGACGCCCTCTCCAATCTCTTCCACGCCGCTCCCTCCTCTTCTCCCATCCACTTACATACCATTGAGATATTGGCGGCCCAGTAGTACTCACTTAGGCTCGGTAGTGCCAGACCCCCCCCCTATCCCTACTACGCTGCAAAAATCCCTTCCTCACTCTCGGGGTCTTTCCGGCCCACACAAAACTCATGATACTCTTCTCAATCCTTTTGAAAAAAGCCTTCGTGATCACCACCGGGAGGCACTGAAACACAAAGAGGAATCTCGGGAGGACCACCATTTTAACCGCCTGCACCCTCCCTGCCAGTGACAGGGATACCATGTCCCATCTCTTGAAGTACTCCTCCATCTGTTCCACCAACCGCGTTAAATTTAACCTATGCAATGTACCCCAATTCTTGGCTATCTGGATCCCCAAGTAGCGAAAGTCCCTTGTTACCTTTCTCAGCAGTAAGTCCTCTATTTCTCTGCTCTGCTCCCCTGGATGCACCACAAACAACTCACTTTTCCCCATGTTCAGTTTATATCCTGAAAATTCTCCAAACTCCCCAAGTATCCACATTATCTCTGGCATCCCCTCCGCCGGGTCCGCCACATACAACAACAAATCGTCCGCATACAGAGATACCCGGTGTT
Source organism: Scyliorhinus torazame (assembly GCF_047496885.1). Classification (NCBI taxonomy): domain Eukaryota; kingdom Metazoa; phylum Chordata; class Chondrichthyes; order Carcharhiniformes; family Scyliorhinidae; genus Scyliorhinus; species Scyliorhinus torazame. Next base: position 173,111,625 of record NC_092711.1, read on the forward strand.
CTTCTCCTCCCCTGAGTACTCCCCTCCACTTCCTGGAACCCCTCAATGCTATTGCCAGGGGCTCTATAATGGGGACAGAGGACATCCCTGCCTCCTCCCTCTATGGAGCCGAAAATACGCAGACCCCCGTCATTCGTGACCACGCTCGCCATCGGGGCCCTATACAGCAGCTGTATCCATCTAATATACTCATCTCCGAAGCCAAATCTCCTCAACACCTCCCACAAATAATCCCACTCCACTCTATCAAATGCTTTCTCGGCATCCATCGCCACCACTATCTCCGCTTCCCCCTCTGGTGGGGGCATCTTCATTACCCCGAGCAGCCTCCGTATATTCGTATTCAGCTGTCTCCCCTTCACAAACACAGTTTGGTCCTCATGGACCACCCCCAGGACACAATCCTCTATCCTCATTGCCATTACCTTGGCCAGAATCTTAGCGTCTACGTTCAGGAGGGAAATAGGCCTATAGGACCCGCATTGCAGCGGGTCTTTTTCCTTCTTTAGGAGAAGCGATATCGTTGCCTCTGACATAGTCGGGGGCAGCTGTCCCCTTTCCCTCGCCTCATTAAAAGTTCTCATCAGTAGCGGGGCGAGCAAGTCCACATATTTCCTGTAAAATTCAACTGGGAATCCATCCGGTCCCGGGGCCTTCCCCGCCTGCCTGCTCCTAATTCCTTTCACTACTTCCTCCATTTCGATCTGTGCTCCCAGTCCCACCCTCTCCTGCTCCTCCACCTTAGGAAATTCCAGCTAGTCCAGAAAACACATCATTCTCTCCTTCCCATCCGGGGGCTGAGCTTCATATAATCTTTCATAGAATGCCTTGAACACTCCATTCACTCTCTCCGCTCCCCGCTCCATCTCTCCCTCACTCCCCCTATTTACCTCGCTGCTCCCCTTTTCCTCAATTGGTGGGCCAGCAACCTGCTCGCCTTCTCCCCATATTCGTACTGTACACCCTGTGCCTTCCTCCACTGGGCCTCTGCAGTACCCGTTGTCAGCAAATCAAATTCTATGTGTAGCCTTTGCCTTTCCCTGTACAGTCCCTCCTCCGGCGCCTCCGCATATTGCCTGTCCACCCTCAGAAGTTCTTGCAGCAACCGCTCCCGTTCCCTACTCTCCTGCTTTCCTTCATGTGCCCTAATAGATATCAGCTCCCCTCTAACCACTGCCTTCAGCGCCTCCCAGACCACTCCCACCTGGACCTCCCCATTATCATTGAGTTCCAAGTACTTTTCAATACACCCCCTCACCCTTAGACACACCCCCTCATCCGCCATTAGTCCCATGTCCATTCTCCAGGTTGGACGCCGTTCTTTTTCCTCCCCTATCTCCAAGTCCACCCAGTGTGGAGCGTGATCCGAAATAGCTATCGCCGTATACTCCGTCCCCCCTCACCTTCGGGATCAACGCCCTTCCCAAAACAAAAAAGTCTATTCGCGAATAAACTTTGTGGACATAGGAGAAAAACGAAAACTCCTTGCTCCTAGGTCTGCTAAATCTCCATGGGTCTACTCCTCCCATCTGCTCCATAAGGTCTTTAAGCACCTTGGCTGCTGCCGGCCTCCTTCCAGTCCTGGACCTCGATCTGTCCAGCCCTGGTTCCAGCACCGTGTTAAAATCTCCACCCATTACCAACTTCCCCACCTCTAGGTCCGGGATACGTCCTAACATACGCCTCATAAAGTTGGCATCATCCCAGTTCGGGGCATATACGTTCACCAAGACCACCGCCTCCCCCTGTAATTTGCCACTCACCATCACGTATCTGCCCCCACTATCCGCCACTATGGTCTTTGCCTCAAACATTACCCGCTTCCCCACTAGTATAGCCACCCCCCTGTTTTTCGCATCTAGCACCGAATGAAACACCTGCCCCACCCATCCTTTGCGTAGTCTAACCTGGCCTATCAGTTTCAAATGCGTCTCCTGTAACATAACCACATCTGCCTTAAGTTTCTTAAGGTGTGCGAGTACCCGTGCCCTCTTTATCGGCCCGTTCAGCCCTCTCACATTCCACGTGATCAGCCGGGTTGGGGGGCTCTTTACCCCCCCCCCCCACCCCATTGTCGATTAGCCATCCCCTTTTATCCAGCTCCTCACCCGGTTCCCACGCAGCTGTGTCCCCCCCCAGGCGGTGCCCTCCCGCCCCGCCCACCCCACCCCATATCAGCTCCCCCTTCTCCCCAGCAGCAGCAACCCAGTAAATCCCCCCTCCCACCCCCCCCCCCCGCTACATCCCCCACTAGCGTAGTTACACCCCCCATGTTGCTCCCAGAAGTCAGCAAACTCTGGCCGACCTCAGCTTGCACCGTGCGATGCCCCCTCCTTCCTGCTTCCCTATTCCCGCCATAATTATCAGAGCGCGGGAACAAAGCCCGCGCTTCCCTTTTGGCCCCGCCCCCAATGGCCTATGCCCCAGCTCCTCCACCTCCCTTCCTCCCTCCCCCACAACCTGTGGAAGAGAGAAAAGTTACCGGGTCGCAGGATTAACAACATAAAAATCATCTCTCCCCGCATTTTCCCCCCTCTACGCCCCCCATATTCGCCCCACCACTTTGTCTCAAACGTTCTTTTTTAATAACCCGTTTATTCCAATTTCTCTTCAACAATAAATGTCCACGCCTCATCCGCCGTTTCAAAGTAGTGGTGCTTCCCTTGATATGTGACCCACAGTCTTGCCGGCTGCAGCATTCCAAATTTAATCTTTTTATGAAGCACCGCCTTGGCCCGATTAAAGCTCGCCCTCCTTCTTGCCACCTCCGCACTCCAGTCTTGATATACGCGGATCACCGTGTTCTCCCACCTACTGCTCCGAGTTTTCTTTGCCCATCTGAGGACCATCTCTCTGTCCTTGAAACGGAGGAATCTCACCACTATGGCTCTGGGAGCTTCTCCTGCTCTCGGTCCTCGCACCATCACTCGGTATGCTCCCTCCACCTCCAACGGACCCGTCGGGGCCTCCGCTCCCATTAACGAGTGCAGCATCGTGCTCACATATGCCCTGACGTCCGCCCCTTCTGCACCTTCAGGAAGACCAAGAATCCTTAAATTCTTCCTCCTCGCATTATTCTCCAGCACCTCCAGCCTTTCCACACATCGTTTATGGTGTGCCTCGTACATCTCCGTCTTCACCACCAGGCCCTGTATATCGTCCTCGTTCTCGGCAGCCTTTGCCTTCACGACCCGAAGCTCCCGCTCCTGGGTCTTTTGCTCATCTTTTAGCCCTTCAATCACCTGTAATATCGGGGCCAACAGTGACGAATGTGATATAAAATAGTTACTTTAGAGATACTAGTTAATGTAATGTAGAAATAAGCCACTTTGATTCTGGCAGTTAGGGAGAAAGGGATTTGAGACCGCATGGAAAAAGCAGGAAGAGGTGTGTCTATGAGAGTGATGCTGCATTGATAGGGGCCAGAGAAAGGGATTGGAAGTGAGCCAATCAGAATAGATCAAACAGGTCAGGAGGGATATAGGCTGACCTATGGGCGTCGAGTATGTGAAACTTGATACCATTTGAATTGATTTGCAGAGATCCCTTTGTTTCTTTGTTCATTTGCTTTCTGGGATATAGGAAACTGGATGTCTCTTATATTTCTATGAAATGAATCAAGCTTGCAAGCTAAATAAATAACTTCTTTTTACGTGCGAATCCATCTCAACTTTTATTGAGGCCAGACTGACAGAGAAAGAAATTTGGGAATCAACATTTGGTGCCGAAAACCGGGATTTCTCAGGGCGATCCTGATCCAACTGCGAAATCAGAATTAGACTGATTATGAACAGGAGGATGGGGAACAAAGGGCCATCAATGTAGAACTGGAAAACGACCGCGCATTGATTGTTCCCCTCTTCTTATCGTCTGATTAGTCTGGTCACTCGCGGTTGGCACAGAAAGACCGCCTCGACGAAATCACAGGTCAGTCTGGGGATTAGCAATTTAATTGATGGGATTTCATATTGTTGTTTCGGCTTGGGTTAGGGTTTTGGGTTGATGGGACATCTCAAATGATGATTCAATTCCAAGTATAAGGGTTCAGAGGCTGATGTGACTTCATTAATGAAGGTTCAGTCCAGTATAACTGTTTTTAAATCTGAAGATGGTTCAACTCTATATGTGAGTGTTTTAAATATATAGTTGATTAAGCTAAAATTGTCTCCTTGGACTGTATTGGCGGAAAAACGCAGTTCCGAGGTCTAGTTGAGATTGTGAGGAATGCTGCATATTGGTTGAAGCAGAAGTCTCTCAAAGGGTTAACAGCAGCAGGAGGAGTTGAAAACAGACAGTGCTTCTCACTCAGGCTTTGAGATAACAGCAGCAGCCGTAGTGTAATCGGATACCTTTCCTTTGAGTCAGTGAACACCAGCAAAGTTACGTTTTGAATTAATTAAAGGAAATCAGTGGGTTTCTCCACCTCTTTGATAAAAGTTATTATTTTCGAAAGCAATTGATTGAAATTGCCAGAATCTTAAGTTTTACTTACTTGAAATAAGGTTTATCTCATTTTATCTGGAGATTAATAGAAACTTAAAGAAGATCATGGACACCATTTTAAAAAGTGTCAATCTGGAGATGATAGTTGATTTTGCTAATACTTATGTGTATGTAAAAGAAAAAAAAAACTTGTTAAAAGAAAAATTGTTAAGATAAAGAAATAATTAAGTTGTAAATGTTATACAAGTTTGTGTTAAGCAAATTGTAAATTTAGTTCTGAGTTGAGATCAGAGCTAAGCTTGCAAGTTGCAGTAATTCAATTTGAATTTTCAAACATTTTTAAGTTTAAAAAAAAAAGAGAGAGCAAATAGAGAAAAGAAGGACACAGATCTTGAATGCGTTGAATAGCACATTTCAAAGGCCCATAAATCTTTCTGTTATCTTAGACCTAAAACCTAGGAAGATTGAAGAGCCAGAGGAATTTCTGGAGCGTTTTAATGAAATCTACCGGGGGCAGTCAGGCGATTTGCTGTATCAAAATGGTCAGAATTCCCCTCAATACTGTGCTATGTTAATGCATTGCCTACCATCTTCTGTGGTTACTGCTGTGAAATGTAATAACATGAATTGGACAGAGAACGGCCCTTCCCAGATGGCAAGGGCAGTCAGATTTTACTGGAAGGAGGGTGTAGGCCAAGAAGGAGGCTCAGTTACAAAGGTTAAGACTGAGTATGTAATGAAAAAGGATGATCTGCGACCCCAACAAGCGGCAGAAATGGTAGTTTACCAGCAGGAGCTCCAATATAGTGACTTTGGGTGGGTGGATCAGCGAAGAGGAGGATGAGACAACAGTGCTATATTTCTATCACCCCCCAGTGGTGGACGTTAGACGTTGAACAGTCACTGCATCACGTTACCCTGGCCTATGACAGAACTGGACGAAACAGGGAGTTGGAGGACAAATATCGGCCATTACTTGAGACCGAATGGCCAGTCAAGGTTACAGCCACAGTCACGGGAAAAGAAGGTACAGCCGATTTTGTTACAATATCACCACATTTATGGCCACAGTCAGCTTCGGTAAGCCCTCATATTACACGTCAGGTCCATGACCAGTACCATGCCAGGGATATGGGGCGAATGGTCAGGAGGGCAGTGGATCATTCGGATCCAACAGACTACGCACTTCAAGTCATGCCGGACGGCACTACCATAAAATATTTTGAGGTCCCTGAAACGATTAACACTCGACTGCAGCATCACAGGGGACATGATGTGTTGGAATATGTCAATCCACAGGTCTGGGCGGAATACCCATCACAAGTGGGAAAGACAAATGTTACACCTATTAAGGTGATGATTAAGGATCATGTAAAGCTACCTTCCATTCGACAATACCCCCTGAAATCTCAAGCTGCTCCATCAATAGATAAATTAATTCAAGAGCTGTTGAAACAGGGTATTTTGGTCCCTTGCCAATCAGAATGTAACACCCCCATACTTGCTGTGCCTAAACCAGCCAAACCAGACCAGTACCGATTAGTACAGGATTTACGTTCAATCAATGCCATCGCATAGCCGTTATATGCTCTCACCCTCCAACAGGATATTACGGTGTATAGCTCCCACTCGGTCATCGCACTACTGAGGCAACTGCAGACTCAGCATCTTACCGCAGCTCGTCAGAATAGGTATGAGATATACCTTTTGAACAATCCACGTCTGACATTTAAATACTGTACCACTATCAATCCAGCCTGTTTTCTTAGTGGTCCCCTGTCCATGAAGACGCACCTGGCCACGACTGTTTAGCCTTGATTCAGGAAACTACCACAATAAGGGGCGATTTGAGTGACATTTCGTCAGAACAACCTGACATGATTATGTGTGGTCAAATATCCCACCGGGGTTTAGTTAATGACCTACTGCAGGCCCTCCTTATGCCCGCGCAGATTTCCGTTATTAAATGCGCTGCCCATATGAATGGTACAACCCCAGTTGACGTTGGTAATGAACGAGCAGATTGTGCATCGCGGACAGCCGCGCAAATTCAGCAAGTGATGGTGCCTAAGATGTTAAGTCAGACTAAACGATCTACTATAAATATGTCTGCTTCTGACAAGTCAATGCCAACCATCCAAGACGTCATAAGGTTACAGGAGGACGCTCCTGAGAGTGATAAACAAATGTGGAAACGGTTAGGTTGTACATATGATTCTGTTTCCTCTTTATGGACCACGCCTGCACATCAGACTTGTATGTCTGATGTGCTGGCTTTATGGGTCATTGAATGTGTACACTTTGCAACTCATTGTGGGGCTCGAGGGACTAGTGATTTGTTGCTGGACACTTGGTGGCACCCTAAAATGCAGGGGTTGGCCCAAAGTATCAGTAATCGGTGTTTGATTTGTCAGCAATATAACACCGGAAAAGGGATCCCTTGTGGGAAGGGGCAAACCCCGTTGCCCAGTGGTCCCTTTGAGACGCTCCAAATGGATTACATTGAGTTGGAAAGGTGTCAATGTTACAAATATGTTTTGGTCATTGTGGATGTGTTCAGCAGATGGGTCGAGGCGTATCCGACTATCGATTATAAAGCTGCCAATGTGGTTAAAGTCTTGATGAGGGAAATCATTCCCCGGTACGGTATACCAGCTCAGTTAAGTTCTGATAATGGGCCTCATTTTATTGGACAAATTAACAAGGAGTTTTGCTCCCAGTTGGGCATACGCCAGCAGTTACACTGTGCTTACAGACCGCAGGCGGCCGGGGTGGTTGAGAGACACAATCAGACCCTCAAAACTAAATTGGCTAAATTAAGAGCAGACACGGGACTGACATGGCTTAAGTTGCTCCCCGTTGCCCTCTTCCAGCTGCGGGTTACACCTGCGGGACCGGCCCGGCTCTCTCCCGCCGAGATTCTTTATGGCAGGCCTCTTAGAACTCCCTGGAGCCTGCAGGTTCCCAGACTGGTTCAGTTCCATTAGATGACTGAAGAAATGACCGCCTATGTTCTAGCCCTTACGCAAGTGCTCAAGGAACTCCATGGCCAAGTCCGCGCGGCTCACCAGCCATTGTCCCAGTACCTAGCTCACTTTCAGTCCAGCCCGGTAGTTATGTCATGGTCAAAAATTGGACTAGGAAGGGGTCGGAGCCGCGATGGGACGGGCCCTTCCAAGTTCTCCTTACCACCCCCACAGCAGTTAAAGTGGAGGGGCGAAGTTCTTGGGTCCACCTACATCACTGTAAATTGAGTCCATCTCCACTACTGTAAAAGGTCGGATACTAACCTGCCTCCCTTCTCCAGTGCTATTTTACAGGTGTGGAGCATGATGGAGTGGCTACGCATCGTCTGTCTGATATTTGGCCTCACTTCGCTTGGCGTGTTATTGGCGATGGACATGGAAAAGGGGAATATTATGTATCTGTGTAGCCCCAACCAATCTACAAGGATACATCACCTATGCAAAGGTGATGTTCTTCGCTGCCCCCATATAAGAGGACATGGTATCGACTCATGGAAGGTCATCAAAGTTAAGGAGAATGCAGGAGTCATGAAGCAGTTGCACCGGTCCCGGCGATAGGAAGGGAACATTATATGGACATTGCCTTGTTTTTGGAATACATGTAAATTTGATTTTGGATGTGTTAAGAGTGGTACAATAAAGGTAAAATCAGGCTGTCAGAAGAGTGTAGGAAGAGGCTATGAGAAAGAGAAAGGGACTAGAGAGAGGACGGGGCGTATGAGAAGGGAAGTACAGCTAGAACGTAGGTTACCGGGAGATACACTTAAGTTAGTTAAAGGCCAAACTGAGGAAAACCCGGGTAGTAAACCTTGGGAGCCCTCGGGGCAATAACCAAGGAGTTGTCTCAGCTACGGTTGTTTGCAATGCAGAACCGGTATGCTCTTGACTATCTTCTGGCCCGTGAGGGTGGCGTATGCGCCATAGTACAGGGCAAGTGTATCATGGGTGTTCAGGACTTGACCGCTAACATTACTAAATTTATGGATCGCATACGGGATCACTTGGACGGGATGCAGGATCCTGGCTCTTGGGGTAACTGGGGATTTGGAAGATGGAAGGACTGGTTGATAAATATGGCCATGTATCTAGTGGTAGCTATCGGCTGCATCTTTGTGGGCCTGGCCATCCTTAAATGTGTGATGGGTAGAATGCGGGGTGCACTGGATCAGATCACCGCTCCAATCACCGAAAAAAAATTTAACTGTTAAAATCCATGAGGGTGAGGCAGATGAAGGGGGGCTAAGACAGGAATTGGAAATGCAGCGACGGATCTTTTAGATGAGGAACCGTAGCTATGGATTGGATAGTTTGGTTATCATGGAATGATAAAAGGAGGGAATGACGAATGTGATATAAAATAGTTACTTTAGAGATACTAGTTAATGTAATGTAGAAATAAGCCACTTTGATTCTGGCAGTTAGGGAGAAAGGGATTTGAGACCGCATGGAAAAAGCAGGAAGAGGTGTGTCTATGAGAGTGATGCTGCATTGATAGGGGCCAGAGAAAGGGATTGGAAGTGAGCCAATCAGAATAGATCAAACAGGTCAGGAGGGATATAGGCTGTCCTATGGGCGTCGAGTATGTGAAACTTGATACCATTTGAATTGATTTGCAGAGATCCCTTTGTTTCTTTGTTCATTCGCTTTCTGGGATATAGGAAACTGGATGTCTCTTATATTTCTATGAAATGAATCAAGCTTGCAAGCTAAATAAATAACTTCTTTTTACGTGCGAATCCATCTCAACTTTTATTGAGGCCAGACTGACAGAGAAAGAAATTTGGGAATCAACAACAGCTCCTTCTTCATCTCCTTTTTAAGCTCTTCCACGCAGCGTTTCATAAAGTCGTGTTGTTCAGGGCCCCATATTAAACTGCCACCTTCCGACGCCATCTTGGTTTTTGCTTGCCTTCCTTGCCGCTGCTCTCGAGGATCCACCGCAATCCGGCCACTTTCCTCTCCTTTTTCCATCCGTATCCAGGGGGGATTCACTTCTGGTTTACCGCACAGTACTTTTAGCCGTTAAAATTGCCGTTGGGGCTCTTATTAAGAGCCCAAACGTCCGTTCCACCGGGAGCTGCCGAAACGTGCGACTTAGCTGGTCATCGCCGCACCCGGAAGTCTTCAAGCTGGTTATTGATGTCCCTCACCCTAGCACCGGTCAGGCAACATACCATGTGGGGCTCTCAATCCTGCTTTCAAAGGATGCTTTCTATCCCGTAATTATAGAATTCCCTACAACTACCACTTGTCTTTATGCTGCCCCTACTTGAATGGTATGTGCTTTGTAACTCCATAATTAATCTATTCTGTCACTCCCTTTACTTGGCCCTTCATTATATCACTATGGTATGTGTGGTTTGAAGAATTATTGAATTAAGCTCGACCAAGTACTTTGTATGCTTAAGTAACTAGACAGGCGGCATGGTGGTACAGTGGTTAGCACTGCTGCCTCACGGCGCTGAAGACCCGGGACCAATTCTGACCCCGGGTCACTGCCTGTGTGGAGTTTGGACATTCTCCCCGTGTCTGCGTGGGTTTCATCCCCACAACCCAAAGATGTGAAGGTTAGGTGGATTGGCCATGCTAAATTGCCCCTTAATTGGACAAAAATAATCGGATACTCTTAAATTTAAAAAAACAACTAAGCAGTGAACCCTTGATTTCTGCTTAATACACAGGGGTGAGTGTGTCTGAGAAGTATCCAATTGAAAAAACGTTTCCATAATTTTCATTGCTACAGCGAGATATATTGTTTTGACAGTGACAGCTAGGTTGTGGAATTAATTGGATAGATCTTCCATAGACCTGGCACAGACATGATAGCCAAGTAACTTCCATCTATGCTGCCTCATTCTTTAAGGCAGTGAATTATTTTTATTTTGTCACAGGGTGTGGGAATCTCTGGCCAGGCCAGTTTTTTAAATTGTCAATCCCTAATTGCCCTTGAGAAGATGTTGTCAAGCTACCTTCTTGAACCACTGCAGTGTATGTGGTGAAGGTACAAGCACAGACTGTTAGGATGGAGTGCCAGGATTTTGACCCAGCGACAGGGAAGGAACTTGGTGTGTGGCTTGGAGTTAAATTGCAAGTCCAATGTGTTTCCCGCCCTTGTCCTTCTACCTGAGGAAGGAGCAGTGCTCCAAAAGCTAGTGATTTGAAACAAACGTGTTTAACCTGGTGTTGTGAGACTTCTTACTGTGCTCACCCCAGTCCAACACCGGCATCTCCACATCTTGTCCTTCTAGGTAGTGGAGGTGGTGACTTTGGGAGGTGCTTTGAAAAAATATTCAGTATCAAGGAATAAGGAGAGGAACCAGTTATTCTGATATTGAATGCAGCGAGACTCATTACTTTGCGGTGGAGGGGAGCCGAGGGAAACCTTTAAAAGCTCAATGTACTCTCTTAGGAGAGCAGCCAATTAAATTACATTGGAAAATAGAAGATAGCAGAATTAATTCAATTAGGTAACATTTTCTACTCCCGATTCGGGGTTTCAATGGTGTTGTTATTACCCAGCATCCCCGGCGTATGTGAATGTGCCCTATTCAGCCCACTGGAGCCCTGTGCGCAGGCGCAGTGCGAGGCTTTATCGACAGCATGCGCAGTGTCACTTTGCTCGGAACCCTGCGGATGAAGTAGATAGATTTTTCGGTAGGTGAGAGTCGGTGTGGCGGAGGGAGGAATGGAGACCGAGTCCGGGTGGGGAGGGAGCAGAGGCTTTATAAAATACTCGCTCAGGCTGCAAGACCCGGAAGAAGCCTGCAGATCCCGTACTTTCTACTGCAGGGCTTTGTTCCCGGGAACAGGCCCGAGTTAGCGCACGCCATCTTGTTTCGGTGGGCAGCAATGCGCACGCGCGGATTTGCGGGAAGAGTGGGCGGGGCTTCAGGGGCCAGCGAACCCGGATGATGACAACCCTCAGAACGAAACAGCTGGAAAGAGCCAGCTGGAGAACATTCCACTGCCCAGATTGGCCTTTCACTGCCTTTATTGGTTGCCCAGAAGGTTCAAATTAAAGCAAAATACTGCAGATGTTGGTAATAGGACATAGAACATACAGTGCAGAAGGAGGCCATTCGGCCCATCGAGTCTGCACTGACCCACTTAAGCCCTCACTTCCACCCTGTCCCCGTACCCCGATGACCCCTCCTAACCTTTTTTAGTCACTAAGGGCAACTTATCATTGCCAATCCACCTAACCTGAATGTCTTTGGACTGTCAGAGGAAACCGGAGGAAACCCATGCAGACACGGGGAGAACGTGCAGACTCCGCACAGTGACCCAGCAGGGAATCGAACCTGGGACCCTGGCGCTGTGAAGCCACAGTGCTATCCACTTGTGCTACTGTGCTGCCCTAATGTGAAATAAAAACACAAAATGCTGGATAAACTCAGCAGGGCTGGCATCATCTGTGGAGAGAAACAGTTAATGTTTTGGATCTAAATAATAGCCACAGGGAATGGGGTACAAAGATTGGGGAAAGTAGATTGTGAGCGCGCAGGGGCAGTTGGAGTGAGTGGGGGAGCACTTCTGAAGAGAGGAACCTCTGAGTGAGAAGGGGAGGGGGTTTGAAGGGCTTCTGAGTGAGTGGGGAGGAAGTTTGATGAGAGGGACTTCTGACTGTGCAAAGGTAGTTAGGGTTAGGGAGGTAGGGTTCAGGGGAGTGGAGCTGGACAGAGGTTTAGTGTTTATATGTTGGGGACCAGCATGGAGTGTCTGGGAACGGCATGAGGTCCGATGGAGCTGTGTGCACACTGTTGGCAGGTGGCAGGTAGAATAGGCAGAGTGTAAGTCAAATATTTATATCTGGAATGTTACAAGAGTATATTTTTGTTTTTGGACAACTCTTTGGCCTCCTCCACCATGTAAATGGTATCCACTTGGCACCCCTAAAACGCTCATGGCTCCAGTTTCCACAATCCTTCCACAGTCCAGTCTCAAGAGATTTTTCCCATTTCCACCTGTCAAAGGTTTCGTCATTAAGACCTCCCACCATCTACCCCACCTCGCAAGGCAGTGGCAGGCATTCAAGCAGTAAAGAAGGCAAATGGTATGTTGGTCTTCATAGCGAGAGGATTCGAGTGTAGGAATAGAGATGTTTTACTGCAATTGTATAGGGCACTGGTGAGCCCACACCTGGAGTATTGTGTGCAGTTTTGGTATCCTTATCTGAGGAAGGATGTTCTTGCTATGGAGGGAGAGCAGCGGAGGTTTACCAGGCCGATTCCTGGGATGGCGGGATTTTCATATGAGTAGAGAATAAGTCAGTTAGGATTATATTAATTGGAGTTTAGAAGAGTGAGAGGGGATCTCATAGAAACTCAGAAAATTCTAACAGGATTAGACAGGATAGATTCAGAATGTTCCGGATGGTGGGGGAGACCGAAGTAGGGTTCATAATTTGAGGATAAGGGGTAAACCTTTTAGGACTGAGATGAGAAATGTCTTCACCCAGGCAGTGGTGAATCTGTGGAATTCGCTACAACAGAAAATAGTTGAGGCCAAAACGTTGTGAAATGTTGAAAAAAGAATGAGATAGAGCTCTTGGGGCTGAAGGGATATGGGTGGGGTGGGGGGGGGGGGGGGGGGGGGGGGGGAGGTGGGATCAGGGTATTGAACTTGATGATCAGCCATGATCATAATGAAGGGTGGAGCAGGTTCGAAGGGCCGAATGGCCTCCCCCTGCTTCTATTTTCTATGTTTCTCCATTGGAGTTGGTCACTCCAGGTGCTGGATAAACAGGTATTAGTGTGAATACGCACACAAGCAGCAGAGTTTGGTGTGACCTTATGTGGAGTTGAATCTGAGAGGCTGGCAAGGGGAACATTAGAGTAGTTAAGGTTTGAGGTGACAAAGGAATGAATGAATTTCAGCAGCTGATGGGATGAGGCAGCAGCAAATCGGGACAATGTTACTGAGGTGGAAATAGACAATGTTCGTGCTGTGTAGTCAGAAACTCAATTTGGGATGAAATTTGACAACCAGATTATGAACAGACTGGTTCAGCCTCAGAGTTGCAATCGAGAGAATAACTAGGGAGTGGGGTTTGTAACAGAAACTGAAGATGATTGCTTTCCTCTTCCCAATGTTTAAATGGAGGGCATTTCTGCTTATCCAGTACTGAGTCAGACAATTCGGGAAGTTTTCTGACTTGGAGGGACACTTGTAGATGATAGCATTCACATAACCTCCAGGTGAAGGGTTTTGGATGTAACATAAAAGCTCTGGTCGAGTTTAAGATATATAAAATCCACTCCCTCAAGTCTTCCCCCTCCCTGGGGCAGCACGGTGGCGCAGTGGTTAGCATTGCTGCCTCACGGCACTGAGGTTCCAGATTCAATTCCGGCTCTGGGTCACCGTCCATGTGGAGTTTGCACGTTCTCCCCGTGTTTGCGTGGGTTTCGCCCCTACCACCCAAAAATGTGCAGGGTAGGTGGATTGGCCATGCTAAATTGCCTCTTAATTGGAAAAAATGAATTGGGTACTCTAAATTTATATTTTAAAAATGTCTTCCACCTCCCTCTATCCTCCCCAGAGTCTTCTCACGGCCTAGACCAGGTGGCAGCTTCCCTTCCCTGAGGACATTAGTGAACCAGTTGTGTTTTTATAGCAATCCACCAGTTTTCGTGGTCACTTTTCCTAGTGCCGGCCCCACAAATGACCAGATTCATTCAGCTCAATTTCACAACCTGCCTTTCTGTTTTTGTGGGTTCTCTCTCACTCCCTTTTTTTCTGTTTTAAATCAATTTGACAGGGTGTTCGAAGGGGAGGATTTGCAGTCGGGAAACTTGAACCTCACATCAGGATCTGACCGAGTCGCCCAATTCATTGTAAAGTCAGTATCATCAGATTTTGAACATGGAAGGAAAAAGCACCGTTAACAATGGGGAGAAACCGTACACGTGCTCGGAGTGTGGACAAGGCTACAGGCGATTTTCTGGCCTGTTGAAACACAAGCATATTCACACTGGAGAGAGGCCATATAAATGTGGGGATTGTGGGAAGGTATTCAGATACCCATCTGAACTGCAAGCTCATCAGCGCAATCACACTGGGGAGAGGCAGTTCAACTGTCCCGTGTGTGGGCAGGGATTCACTCAGTCATCCACTCTGGTGACACATCAGCGAATTCACACCGGGGAGAGGCCATTTATCTGCTCTGAGTGTGGAAAGCGATTCACTCATTCATACAACCTGCTGAACCACCAGAGAGTTCACAGCGGGGAGAGGCCGTTCCTCTGCTCTGACTGTGGGATGGGATTTACTCATTCATCCAACCTGCTGACGCACCAGCGGGTTCACACTGGGGAGAAGCCGTTCACCTGCTCCGAGTGTGCAAAAAGATTCACTCGTTTATCCAACCTGCGGAAACACCAACGCAGTCACACTGCGGAGAAGCCGTTCACCTGCTCCGAGTGTGGGGAAGGATTCACTCATTTATCCAAACTGCGGAAACACCAGCGCAGTCACACTGATAACCTGTTTGAACGCTCACCTCCAGGGAGTGCTGTAGAGGTTCAGGAGAACTGATATCCCATCCACGTGTTCACACTGACAAGCGACCGTTCAGGTGCTCTCATACGGGACTGGGTTCAGGCGATCACCTCAACTCACTACACACCAGTGTGCTGATGCTGGAGCGAGGCTGTTCACCTCCTCAGTGTGTGGGAAGGGATTGATTGTTTGTCCAGCCTGTTAATACATCAGCAAGTTCACATGTAATTACTGTGATTGGATTCTGCAGTGGATAACATCCAGGATGCAATTGTGTTCATTGGGTCTGTTTCTGCTGATGCTAATATACTCCTGCTCAATTAGGGGTTAATATTCTGGATAAAGGATAAATAAATCAGCTTTATGTTAAACGTAGTGTGACATGTCTTTTTAATGTCTCCAACATAAGTTTGAAGTGCTGTCCCTCTCCTGTCTCCTCCATCTTCACCCCCAGGTGTGAGGAGCTCGTGGTGCTTCTTTGTCACTGAGACTGAGACAATCGATCAGCTGCCTCCCTCCCACTAACCCACCGGCTCAAACTGTCTCGAAACTTCATCCTTCCCTGAGCCTTGACCTCCCACCTTTCTTTAGTTTTTCTCCTATCTCTCCTCTTGCCCTCTGAGCTCACCTTGTCCACGAGACCCACCTCCTGCTCCCTTGACCGTATCCTCACTAAGTTACTGAGCAGACATGTTCCCCATGTGAGCTGATTGTTTTCACTGTTCCCTCACTTCCTATCTCACTCTGCAAACTGCTAACATCACCCTCTCCATGAAGAACCAGCCCTTGATCCCACCCTCTGTGCAAACTGCCTCCCCATCTTCAACCTCCCTTTCCTCTCCAAAATCATTAAATGTCTTGGAAATTGGAGTCCGAGAGAAAGCGTGCATCAAAAAACAACAGCAAAAGTTTCCACAAACTTATAAAAAGGAAAAGAGCAACTGGATTGAGCAAGTAAGACAGAGCATTCACTAAGTCACCCGACCTGCTGATCCACCAGCGAGTTCACACTGGGGCGAGACCATTTACCTGCTGAGTGTGGGAAGGGATTCACTACTGCAATCCAATTGATGAGACACCAGCGAGTTCACACCAGGGAGAGGCCATTAACCTGCTCTGAGTGTGGGAAGGGATTCGCTCATTTACCCAACCCGTTGAGACACAATGTCACCCAAACCAATGAGAGACCCTTTAAATGCTCTGACTGTGGGAATGGGTTTGAAAGCTCTTTGGTACTGATGGAACATCAGTGCACTCACACCAGGAAGTAGCCCTGTGGGAAGGGTTTGTGGGAAGGGATTCACTCGGTCATCCAATCTATTGAAACACCAGCGGATTTTGAGGATACGGGGTGAACCACTGAGGACTGAGATTAGGAGAAAGTTCTTCACACCAGTGAATTCACAAGTGATGACAGGAGTTGGACTCTACTGTTATTGCTGCTGTTAATCACACCCAGGACTGAACCATGTTCATTCTGACATTTGGTGAAGTGGGAAGGTCGGAGGGTTTCTCTCTGCTGGACTGGCCGGTCTCACAACTTTGCTTCCAGTGGGCTGATGCTCTTTGAGACTGAGAGTATTAGGTAACCAAAGGTAGTTTTAAGGGATTTATTTTTGTATGGATAAACATTAGAAAAAAGTTATAGTTTTGTGCCTCGAAGGGAGCTGTAGTTAGATGTTAAAGGCTGTCTGCGTGGGGGTTAGCTTCATCCTGAGATACTATTGTGTTTAGATAGCTCCGCATAAAGGAAAGATAATTGATTAACAACTAGAGAGGCCCTGTAAAGTAGCAAACAGCATTCTTTTGTTCTTTAGTTTATAGATGAAAGCTAGCAGTCGTTGCAGGCAGTTGGAATCAGGTAACAGAGCAGTGAACAGCTCCCAACTCTGCTCAGAGAAGCTGGAGAGAGAAACCAACTCTCTCATAAGAACTAGGAGCAGGAGTAGGCCATCAGGCCCCTTTGAGCCTGCTCCACCATTCAATGAGATCATGGCTGACCTTTTGTGGACTCAGCTCCACTTTCCGGCCCAAACACCATAACCCTTAATCCCTTTATTCTTCAAAAAACTATCTATCTTTATCTTAAAAACATTTAATGAAGGAGCCTCTACTGCTTCACTGGGCAAGGAATTCCATAGATTCACAACCCTTTGGGTGAAGAAGTTCCTCCTAAACTCAGTCCTAAATCTACTTCCCCTTATTTTGAGGCTATGCCCCCTAGTTCTGCTTTCACCCGCCAGTGGAAACAACCTGCCCGCATCTATCCTATCTATTCCCTTCATAATCTTATATGTTTCTATAAGATCCCCCCTCATCCTTCTAAATTCCAACGAGTACAGTCCCAGTCTACTCAACCTCGTAATCCAACCCCTTCAGCTCTGGGATTAACCTAGTGAATCTCCTCTGCACACCCTCCAGTGCCAGTACGTCCTTTCTCAAGTAAGGAGACCAAAACTGAACACAATACTCCAGGTGTGGCCTCACTAACACCTTATACAATTGCAGCAGAACCTCCCTAGTCTTAAACTCCATCCCTCTAGCAATGAAGGACAAAATTCCATTTGCCTTCTTAATCACCTGTTGCACCTGAAAACCAACTTTTTGCGACTCATGCACTAGCACACCCAGGTCTCTGCACAGCAGCATGTTTTAATATTTTATCATTTAAATAATAATCCCTTTTGCTGTTATTCCTACCAAAATGGATAACCTCACATTTGTCAACATTGTATTCCATCTGCCAGACCCTAGCCCATTCACTTAGCCTATCCAAATCCCTCTGCAGACTTCCAGTATCCTCTGCACTTTTTGCTTTACCACTTATCTTCGTGTCGTCTGCAAACTTGGACACATTGCCCTTGGTCCCCAACTCCAAATCATCTATGTAAATTGTGAACAGTTGTGGGCCCAACACTGATCCCTGAGGGACACCACTAGCTACTGATTGCCAACCAGAGAAACACCCATTAATCCCCACTCTTTGCTTTCTATTAATTAACCAATCCTCTATCCATGCTACTACTTTCCCCTTAATGCCATGCATCTTTATCTTATGCAACAACCTTTTGTGTGGCACCTTGTCAAAGGCTTTCTGGAAATCCAGATATACCACATCCATTGGCTCCCCTTTATCTACCGCACTGTTAATGTCCTCAAAAAATTCCACTAAATTAGTTAGGCACGACCTGCCCTTTATGAACCCATGCTGCATCTGTCCAATGGGACAATTTCCATCCAGATGCCTCGCTATTTCTTCCTTGATGATAGATTCCAGCATCTTCCCTACTACCGAAGTTAAGCTCACTGGCCTATAATTACCCGCTTTCTGCTTACCTCCTTTTTTAAACAGTGGTGTCACGTTTGCTAATTTCCAATCCGCCGGGACCACCCCAGAGTCTAGTGAATTTTGGTAAATTATCACTAGTGCATTTGCAATTTCCCTAGCCATCTATTTTAGCACTCTGGGATGCATTCCATCAGGGCCAGGAGACTTGTCTACCTTTAGCCCCATTAGCTTGCCCATCACTACCTCCTTGGTGATATCAATCCTCTCAAGGTCCTCACCTGTCATAGCCTCATTTCCATCAGTCACTGGCATGTTATTTGTGTCTTCCACTGTGAAGACCGACCCAAAAAACCTGTTCAGTTCCTCAGCCACTTCCTCATCTCCCATTATTAAATCTCCCTTATCATCCACTAAAGGACCAATATTTACCTTAGCCACTCTTTTTTGTTTTATGTATTTGTAGAAACTTTTACTATCTGTTTTTATATTCTGAGCAAGTTTACTCTCATAATCTATCTTACTCTTCTTTATAGCTTTTTTAGTAGCTTTCTGTTGCCCCCTAAAGATTTCCCAGTCCTCTAGTCTCCCACTGATCTTTGCTACTTTGTATGTTTTTTCCTTCAATTTGATACTCTCCCTTATTTCCTTAGATATCCACGGTCGATTTTCCCTCTTTTTACCGTCCTTCCTTTTTGTTGGTATAAACCTTTGAAAGCTTTGAAACCTTTGAAAAAACCTCTCAGCTTTGCTATAAGAAAAGCAAAGCTGTACATTGGAGTAATGTGCAGGAAAGAAGATTCCGAGGAAACTCAGGGATAGCTGGGTCTGAAAACCTGGAAAGAGAACAGGATTCTGTTCAAGAATCAGACAACGCTGAGAAGGAATTGGTTAGTGAAAATACAAGACAAACGTTTCCTAAAAATAATCCTCACTGTTAAAATGTGTTAATACCGTCTATGAACAAATTGCAAAGTATTGGTTGGATATCAGAATTTGAGTAACAGTGAAAGTCAATGAAAGCAGTGAAATCATAAATGGGTTGATCCAAAATCCTGGCACGGATGTACTGCTAAAAATGGAGTCAAAAGGGCCCTTTGGAAAAGTTGGATTGGATTTTGGAATGTGGATCACTAAGTAAAGGTATTCTTATAAGGGAATATTATAAAAATTATTTTGGGAGTGAAGTTTGGAAACTTTCGAATGACAACCATCTGGGGGGATTCTAAGGAGAAATCCGGAAATACTAACTTTGTGCCAATTGGGGCTTCAAATGTATTTTGTCATCCATGTTAGTCTTAAAACTTGTGTGTATTGGTGAAGCGGAAGGAGGTGTAAAGGAGGATTGTATTATAATCCATTTTTATGTTTCATTTTTTTCTTATTGATAAACTAATCAGTAGCCCCGTGACTCTGTTTAATTTAAAAAAGTTAAAGTCTTTTGAGCCAGGGTTCCATTATGGGATCTTCCTGTTCCGTTATAACGTCAACTGGGATCGGAACAGGAGTGAAAATTTCCACTGAAATGGAAACATGGAAAATAGGAGCAAGAGGAGGCCATTCGGCCCGTCAAGCATTCTTTACCATTCATTCTGATCATGGCTGATCACCCAACTCAGTAACCTGTTCCCCCTCCCCCCGTGTCCTTTGATCCTTTAACCCCAAGATCTCTATCTAACTCCTTCTCGAAAACATACAATGCTTTGGCCATAACTGCTTCCTGTGGTAGAAAGTTCCACAGACTCACCGCTCTCTGGTTGAAGAACTTTCTCCAAATCTCAGTCCTCATAGATCGAAAATAAATTCAGAAAGAACTGGAAAAACGCAGCAGGTCTGACAGCATCTGTGGAGAGAGAAACAGAGATAATGTTTCACGTCCAATGTAACTCTACTTCAGAACTAAAGAGAGGGAAAAATGTGATGGGTTTGATGCTGATGAGAAAGGGGGAGGGTCAGGTAGAACAAAAGAGAAAGTCAGGGATTGATTAGAGGATGGGTGAGATTAATAGACAAAAGTGTCCTGGAACAAAAGACAAAGGGCGAGGTACTGGTTGCAGTAAAGAAACAAAGCATTGCGGCAGCATGGTGACACAGTGGTTAGCTCTGCTGCCCATGGCGGTGAGGTCCCAGGTTCGATCCCGGCCCCGGGTTACTGTCCGTCTGGAGTTGGCACATTCTCCCCGTGTCTGCGTGGGTCTCACCCCCACAAGCCAAAGATGTGCAGTGTAGGTGGATTGGCCACGCTAAATTGCCCCTTAATTGGAAAAAAATAATTGGGAATTCTGAAAAAAATGTAAAAACAAAGAAATAAAGCATTTTTTGAGTAAGTGTTAATGGCAGAATAAAGGACAGCTCTGTCTGGAAGTAAAAAAAACAGGTAAACAAGGTGCAGACTGGCACTCGGCAAAAAAACAAATCAAAATGGAGGAGAGAGTTCAGGGCGTGAAGTTGTTGAACTCAATGTTGAGTCCAGAAGGCTGTAAAGTGCCTCATTGGAAGATGAGGGGCTGTTCGTCCAGCTTGTGTTTCTTTTTTTAATTTAGAGTACCCAATTCATTTTTTCCAATTTAGGGACAATTTAACGTGGCCAATCCACCTACCCTGCGCATCTTTGGGTTGTGGGGGCGAAACCCACACAAACACGGGGTGAATGTGCAAACTCCACACGGTCAGTAACCCAGAGCCGCGATGAACCCTGGGACCTCTGTGCTGTGAGGCTGCAGTGCTAACCACTGCGCTACCGTGCTGCCCTAAGTTGGTGAATTCTAATGGCAGCAAGTGGAAGGTCAGGGTCATGCATGTGGACTGAGCGGAGGTGTTCCACAAAGAAGGCAGGGAACAGGCTACAGATGAATTAAAGAGAAACCACTTGGGTCCAGAACATTGTGAACATCCTTTTACTCTGGTTGTCTTTGAATCTCAAGTCATTTTCTGTTTTTTTAACCATGTCCCGTTTCATTGATAAACATTTATCTGTAAAAAATATTTGAACTTTTGGCCTTTTCAAGTTAAGATTGATGCATTTTAGAGAAAGTGGGTGAGACTTCAAATGAAGTTACTGTGAAAAGCCCCTCGTCACCACATTCCGGCGCCTGTTTGGGGAGGCTGTTTCGGTGTTTCGGGCCATGGTTTAGAGAATCCCAAAGTGTATCATGGAGTTCACCTGACCCACAACATTTAATAGATTGTGGTATGGGGAGCACACGGCTCACTCTACAGGTATGGTACAGCAGAAAATGGACCAGTGTTTTTTTTAAAACAAAACAATGTTTATTCTGTGAACTCAAGTTAACATTTTTAAAACAAACAGTGAATATCTTAGCAACCAGTAAATCTAATACACCCCTCCCCAAAGAATACAACACTAAGTAACCTGTATGCTGTCTACACCCAAAAGACTTGACAAACTTTCAAACAGGAACACATTAGGTTTACATTTAATACTGAGACCATTTTACAATTCTGAGTTCACCAAATGATCCATAGATAGTCTTTGGATGGCAGAGATCATAGCAGTGCAGCTCATTTTTAACTTCAGATTCAGCTCACTGAAAAACACAGACACACCCAAGCTTTCTCAAACTGAAACTAAAAAGCAGAAGTATAGCTCAGCTCCCCCCACACTCTGACATCACTCCAGTAACATGAGCAGCTCCATTTCTTAAAGGTACATTTCTTAAACACCCATTTCTTAAAGGGTATTCTCACATGACACCTCCCCCCTCCCCCAAGAAAAAAAAATAAACCATCAACTTCAAGATGGTTTCATTTTCCACCTTTTCACCATCCTTTAAGAAATGCACACAGTAAATATACTTTATCATTTCAAAAAACAACACACGCAAACAGGTATAATATAGTCCCATGTTGTTTTTCATTCTTCTTTCTCCAACTGAAATACGTCTCGATTGACAGTCTCTTTGAACAAGAAGGTCTCTGCACGATCCATCCATTGCTCTACACCTCAGCATTTCTCTTTAAAGTCAGATACAATCTGATCACAGAGTCCCTTGCAATACTCCAACGCAGGAGCATTGGGTATCACAGCTTTCAGGCAGTCAAATGCCTCTTGAAATTCCGCTGTCCATTGAAATTTTTGACGTTTCTTAAGCAAGTCCATCAGTGGAGCAATCACGCTACAAAACTTTTGTACAAATGTTCGATCAAATCCACTCATGCCAAGAAATCGCATAATTTCCCTTCGTGTCGAGGGTATTGAAAACCCCTCAAGGAAAGTGATTTGGGCTTTTCCAAATTCACTTTTGGCTAGGTTTATCACCAAACCCGCTTCCTTTTCTTAAACACCCATTTCTTAAAGAGTACTCTTACATGACAACGGGAATTGAACCCGCGCTGCTGGCCTGCTTTGGTCTGCTTTAAAAGCCAGCTATTTAGCCCTGTGCTAAACCAGCCCCTAAAATGCTAAACCGAGGCCCTGTCTGCCCCTCTCGGGTGGATGTAAAAGTTCCCACAGCCACTATTTTGAAGAAGGGCAGGGGAGTTATCCCCGGTGTCCTGGTCAACATTTATCCCTCAATCAACATCATTAAAAACAGAACATTTGCTCATTGTCACATTGCTGTGTGTGGGATCTTGCTGTGGGTAAATTGGCTGCTGAATTTCCTTCATTAAAACAGTGATTACATTTCAGAAATATTTTATTAGCTGTAAAGCACTTTGGGACGTCCTGTGGTTATGAAAGGTGCTCTAGGAATGCAAGTTTTTTAATTGAAGATTTCTGTTATCTGGAACTTAATTTATTTCAGCCACCCCCAACTTACCACTTAATAAATTCACTTTGGTTCAGACAAGACTTTAACCAATTAAGACAAAGGCAGAATTCACTGGATAGTAAATTTAAAAATAAATTTATTAAATGAAACAGGCTTACTGAACAACTTGAAGATATTGACCGTTAGAACTTTCTGTGTGTGATCAGTCTGCAGAAGCGTAATCCTCTCTGGCTCCTTCTTTGACAGTAATTCTTGTGGAATTCAGCCTCGGGAGTCTGGCTCTTTCTTTGACAGTAATTTCCTTGGAACTCGGCCTCGGGAGTCTTCAGTACTTGGCCAGCAAGGTAGACCTTCAGAGCCTCTACTTTTATCCCTAAAGTGACCATAACCTCACGTCAGAGTTGTGCCTGTTGTAACATGATAATTGGTCAATTTGGCCACTAGATTAATTTAATTGGATCCCCAATTACTGCATCCGCCTTCTCTCATTATCGGAGACAGGAATACAATAGAACTGTTTTATAGTATCCTTTTATCTGATTCTATACAATCCTTTATTCAGTTTCAAATATTGAGGCTAATCACAGTTTGAAGGTTTTTCTTGCCAGTACATTTATCCTCATTGCACATTCTTTACATACACAGCAATGAAGCTTTTACATTTTTACAGCAAATGAGAATCAGGGTACGATCTAACAGCCACGATGCGCAAGGCGCAAATCCAAGTGCGCCAGTTAGATCGCAGAAGTCGGAAATCGGGCACCGCACTAAGCACCAATCGGTTTCCAACCTAACCAGTCTATTCCCATTGGCGAGATCTGGATACAATTAAGGCCAATCTCCATCGCATTAACTGGAAGGACCCCCTATCTAAAGGCCTCCCTTGATTTAAGCGACTCCCCAGTTGGTCACATGAACACCGATTAGTATTGGCCCTCACAGACAAGGGTCAGGCGGCACGGTACCTGAGGGGTTCCCGGGCCATTGGAGGCCCATGAGTGGTGAGGGTTAGGGTAGGGTGGCCCCCCTGGTCCAGCCCCTGGAACGTGTGCATCTTGGCACTGCCAAACTGGCACCTTGGCATCACAAATCTGGGTATTTCACACTCTGCCCACTCACTAAGATCATTCATAAAGACTGGTCTTAATTTTGTGCAACAACCATGTCTTTCTCTCGATTTCAAATCCCCTGTGAAAATCCAAACACAGCGTATTGTGAAATTAATAGATTTAAAACAGAATGAGTTGTTGGGATTCACTGCCTGACAAAGGTGCAGGAAGGAAATTCAACTGTAACTTTCAAAAGGAAACTGGACAGATTCTGTCAGAAAAGAAACTGGCCGGGCGATGGGACTAATTAGATAGTTCACTCAAAGAGCTAGCATGGGAATGATGGGCAGGATGGCCTCTTTCTGTGCTCACTGAGACTCGTTTGCATTTGAAGAAAGTGGGGAATACCTGGAAGCCACTTCCTACGATGCAGGTAGAAGCAGAGATGTTGGAATGTGACCAAAGGGAAATTGGATGGGCTTTTAAGGGAAATAAACTGACAGGGATACGGGGATAGAACAGGGCAATGGTTTGATCTACAGATCTATTCACATTGTGAATCTTTGGGATTCTCTACCCCAGAGGGCTGTGGAAACTCAGTCATTGAGTGTGTTTAAAGCAGAGACTGACAGATTTCTAAATTCCGATAACAGGAAGGGCATTATTCAGGAGTCAGGAGGGCTAGAAGGGGTCACGAAAAGTCATTGGCAAATAGGGTTAAGGAAAATCCCAAGGCTTTTTACACATACATAAAAAGCAAGAGGGTAGCCAGGGAAAGGGTTGGCCCACTGAAGGATAGGCAAGGGAATCTATGTGTGGAGCCAGAGGAAATGGGTGAGGTACTAAATGAATACTTTGCATCAGTATTCACCAAAGAGAAGAAATTGGTAGATGTTGAGTCTGGAGAAGGGTGTGTAGATAGCCTGGGTCACATTGAGATCCAAAAAGATGAGGTGTTGGGTGTCTTAAAAAATATTAAGGTAGATAAGTCCCCAGGGCCTGATGGGATCTACCCCAGAATACTGAAGGAGGCTGGAGAGGAAATTGCTGAGGCCTTGACAGAAATCTTTGGATCCTCACTGTCTTCAGGGGATGTCCCAGAGGACTGGAGAATAGCCAATGTTGTTCCTCTGTTTAAGAAGGGTAGCAAGGATAATCCCGGGAACTACAGGCCGGTGAGCCTTACTTCAGTGGTAGGGAAATTACTGGAGAGAATTCTTCGAGACAGGATCTACTCCCATTTGGAAGCAAATGGACGTATTAGTGAGAGGCAGCACGGTTTTGTGAAGGGAAGGTCGTGTCTCACTAACTTGATAGAGTTTTTCGTGGAGGTCACTAAGATGATTGATGCAGGTAGGGCAGTGGATGTTGTCTATATGGACTTCAGTAAGGCCTTTGACAAGGTCCCTCATGGTAGACTAGTACAAAAGGTGAAGTCACACGGGATCAGGGGTGAGCTGGCAAGGTGGATACAGAACTGGCTAGGCCATAGAAGGCAGAGAGTAGCAATGGAAGGATGCTTTTCTAATTGGAGGGCTGTGACCAGTGGTGTTCCACAGGGATCAGTGCTGGGACCTTTGCTCTTTGTAGTATATATAAATGATTTGGAGGAAAATGTAACTGGTCTGATTAGTGAGTTTGCAGACGACACAAAGGTTGGTGGAATTGCGGATAGCGATGAGGACTGTCGGAGGATACAGCAGGATTTAGATTGTTTGGAGACTTGGGCAGAGAGATGGCAGATGGAGTTTAATCCGGACAAATGTGAGGTAATGCATTTTGGAAGGTCTAATGCAGGTAGGGAATATACAGTGAATGGTAGAACCCTCAAGAGTATTGAAAGTCAAAGAGATCTAGGAGTACAGGTCCACAGTTCATTGAAAGGGGCAACACAGGTGGAGAAGGTAGTCAAGAAGGCATACGGCATGCTTGCCTTCATTGGCCGGGGCATTGAGTATAAGAATTGGCAAGTCATGTTGCAGCTGTATAGAACCTTAGTTAGGCCACACTTGGAGTATAGTGTTCAATTCTGGTCGCCACACTACCAGAAGGATGTGGAGGCTTTAGAGAGGGTGCAAAAGAGATTTACCAGAATGTTGCCTGGTATGGAGGGCATTAGCTATGAGGAGCGGTTGAATAAACTCGGTTTGTTCTCACTGGAACGAAGGAGGTTGAGGGGAGACCTGATAGAGGTATACAAAATTATGAGGGGCATAGACAGAGTGGATAGTCAGAGGCTTTTCCCCAGGGTAGAGAGGTCAATTACTAGGGGGCATAGGTTTAAGGTGAGAGGGGCAAGGTTTAGAGTAGATGTACGAGGCAAGTTTTTTACGCAGAGGGTAGTGGGTGCCTGGAGGAGGTGGTGGAAGCAGGGACGATAGTGACATTTAAGGGGCATCTTGACAAATACATGAATAGGATGGGAATAGAGGGATACGGACCCAGGAAGTGTAGAAGATTGTAGTTTAGTCGGGCAGCATGGTCGGCACGGGCTTGGAGGGCCGAAGGGCCTGTTCCTGTGCTGTACATTTCTTTGTTCTTTGTTCTAACACAAAGGGATATGGGATAGTGTGGGGAAAAATGCATTGAAGTGGATGATCAGCCATGATCCTATTGAATGGTGGAGCAGGCTCGATGGGCTGAATGGATAACCCCTGCTCCTATGTTCGAACGATACAAAGATAAGGAGGAAAGAAATTGTGCTGAGGACATAAGGAGGTTAAAAAGGTATATGTTAAATGAGTGGAATAAGATCTGCCAAATGGAGAACGTGGGAAAATGTGTAATTGTCCATGTTGGCCAGAAGAATAAAAAAGCTTATTATCTAAATGGTGAGAGATTGCAGAGCTCTGAGATTCAGAGGGATCTGGGTGTCCAAGAGCATGAATCACAAAAGGCGAGTATACAGGTACAGCAAGTAATTAGGAAAGCCAATAGAATGTTATTGTTTATTGTGAGGGGAATTGAATACAAAAGTAGGGTGGTTATGCTTCAGGTGTACACGGCAGCATGGTAGCACAAGTGGATCGCACTGTGGCTTCACAGCTCCAGGGTCCCAGGATCAATTCCCCACTGGGTCACTTGTCTGTGTGGAATCTGCATGTTCTCACCGTGTATGCGTGGGTTTCCTCCAGGTGCTCCGGTTTCCTCGCACAGTCCAAAGACGTGCAGGTCAGGTGGATTTGCCATGATAAATTGCCCTTAGTGACCAAAAAAGGTTAGGAGGGCTTATTGGGTTCCGGGGATAGGGCTTAAGTGGGCCGGTGCAGACTCGATGGGCCGAATGTCCTCCTTCTGCACTGTATGTTCTATGTTCTATATTGGCGAGACCACACCTGAAGCACTGTGTACAGTATTGCTCTCATTTAAGGAATGATGTAAATGTGTTGGAAGCAGTTCAGCGAAGGTTTACTGGACTCATACCTGGAATTGGAGGCTGATCTTATGAGGAATGATTGGACAGGTTGGGCTCCTGTCCGATGGAGTTTAGGTGACTTGATTGAACCGTATAAGATCCTGAGGGGCCTTGACAGGGTGGACGTGGAAAGGATGTTTCCTCTTGTGGGAGAATCTAGAAATTGGAGTCAATTTAAAAGCAATAACTTGCCCATTTAAGGCAGAGGAGAACTTTTTTCTCTCAGAGGGTTGGGAGTCTTTGGAACTCTCTTCCTCAAAGGGCAGTGGAAGCAGAGTCTTTGAATATTTTTAAGGCAGAACTGGATAGATACTTGAAAATCAAGGGGGTGAAGGTTTATCGGGGTAGGTGGGAATAAGACCACACGAAGACCATAAGGAATAGGAGTAGGCCATTCGGCCCTTCCAGCCTGCTCCACCTTTCAATAGGATCATGGCTGAAACCAACATTCCTCACGTTCACTTTCCTGCCCTTTCCTCGGAATCCTCGGTTCCCTTACTGATCAATAATCTATCTTAGCTGGGCAACACGGTGGTGCAGTGGTTAGCACTGCTGCCTCACAGCGCCGAGGTCAGGTTCAATCCCGGCTCTGGGTCACTGTCCGTGTGGAGTTTGCACATTCTCCCCGTGTTTGCATGGGTTTTGCCCCCACAACCCAAAGATGTGCAGCGTAGGTGGATTAGCCACGTTAAATTGCCCTTTAATTGGAAAAAAATGAATTCGGCACTCTAAATTTCCATTTTAAAAAAACAAAACAAAAAAAAAAAGAATCTATCTCAGCCTTAAATATACACAAGGACTCTGTCCCCACAACTCTCAGTTCCAAAGACTCTCAGAAGAAATTCCTCCTCATCTCAGTCTTAAATTGACATCTCTTTATTCTGAGACTATGCCCTCTGGTCAACTCTCCCACGAGGGGAAACATCCTCTCCGCATTTACCCTGTGAAGCTCCTTAAGAATCCTGGATGTTTCAATGAGATCACCTCTCATTCTTCTAAATTCCAATGAGTAGAGTCCCAACCTGTTTAACCTTTGCTCCCAAGACAAACCCTCCATACCTGGGATCATCCTCGTGAACCTTCTCTAAACAGCCTCCAATAAAATAATATCTTTCCTGACATAAGGGGATCAAAACTGCTCTCAGTTCTCCAGATGTGGTCTCACCAGTATCTTGTACAGCTGCAGCAAGACTTCCCGACTTACACTCCAACCCCCTTGGAATCAGGGCCAACATTCCATTAGCCTTCCTGATTACCTGCTGCACCTGTCTGCTAGCTTTCTGTGTTTCGTGCACAAGTTCCCCAAGTCCCTTTGTGCTGCAGCTTTCTGCAGTTTTTCACCATTTAAATAATACTGTTCTTTTGTTCTCCCTTCCAAAATGAACTTCACATTTTCCCACATTATGCTCCATGTGACAACTTTTTGTCCACTTGCTTAACCTCTTAATATCTCTTTGCAAGCTGTTTGTAGCCCCCTCGCAACTTGCCTTTCCATCTATTTTTGTGTTGTCTGCAAATTTGGGCACAGTACGTTCGCTTCCTTCCTCCAAGTCATTAATATAAATTGTACACAGTTGCGGTCCCAACACTGCCCCTGTGGAACCCCACTGGTTACAGGTCACCAACCTGAAAAAGAACCCCTTATTCCCACTCGCTGTTTCCTGCTCATTAGCTAATTCTCTATCCAGGCCAACTCCATGGGTTCTTATCTCATGACGTAATGTTTTGGGAGGTACCTTGTCAAAGGCATTCTGGAAGGTTAAATACAACACATCTACTGGTCCCTCTCTATCCACTCTGGTTGAGACTTCCTCGAAACACTCTGATAAATTAGTCAGACACGGTTTCCCTTTCACAAAGCCATGCTGACTCTGCTTGATTAGATTATGATTTTCTCAATGTGCTGCTATTACTTCCTAACAATTGATTCCAACATTTTTTCAACAATAAATGTTAGGCTAATCGTCCTATAGTGTCTCATTTTTTCCTCCCTCCCATTCTGAATCGGGGGGTTGTCACATTGACAGTTTTCCAATCCTCTGGTACTTCTCCAGAATCCAAGGATTTTTGGAAAATTACAATCAATGCATCCACTATCTCTGTAGCCATTTCTTTTAGGATCCTAGGATGCAGCCATCCAGGGGACTTATCTTATCCCCATTAGTTTGTCCAATACAACTTCTCCAGTGATGGTATTTAATTGCTTCCTCCGTATTCTTTAGTATTAATGGGATATTCAAAATATCTGTTTAACTCCTCTGCCATTTCCTTGTTCCCCATAACTGACACAGCGGCATGGAGGCACATGGTGGTTAGCACTGTTGCTTCACAGCTCCAGGGACCTGGGTTCAATTTCCGGCTTGGGTCACTGTCTGTGCGGAGTCTGCACATTCTCCCCAAAACTGCGTGGGTTTCCTCCGGGTGCTCCGGTTTCCTCCCACAAGTCCCAAAAGACATGCTTGTTTGGTGAATTGGACATTCTGAATTCCCCCTCTGTGTACCCGAACAGGTGCCGGAGTGTGGCGACTAGCGGATTTTCACAGTAACTTCATTGCAGTGTTAATGTAAGCCTTCTTGTGACACTAATAAAGATGATTATAATAAAGAATATTATTACGCTCTCTCAAGATTTATTTTGTAAGGAGCCTCTGTGGAGTTGAGATGTGAATCAGATCAGCCGTGAACTTATTGAATGGTGGAGCAGGCTCGAGGGGCCGAGTGGCCTACTCCTGCTCCTAATTCGTATGTTATCACATCCTTTATAATAGATTGTAGCATTTTCCCTCCTACTGATGTCAGGCTAATGGGCCTGTGGTTCCCCGTTTTCTCTCTCTTCTTAAATAGTGGGGTTACATTTACCACCTTCCAATCTGCAGGAACCATTCCAGAATCTACAGAATTGTGAAAGATGATCACCAATGTATCCACTATCTCTACAGCCGCCTCTTTCAACACTCTGGGATGTAGAGCAGCAGCTTTTGGGGATTTATTAACTTTCAATCCCATTATTTCCTCCAGTGCTACTTTTTCACTAATACTAATCTCTTTCAGTTCCTCGTGCTCACTACTCCCTTGGTTCTCTAGTGTTTTTAGGACGATTTCTGTATCTTCCTCTGTGAAGACAGATTCACATTGTTTAGTTTCTCTGCCATTACCTTATTCCCCATTATAAACTCTCCTGTCTCTGCCTGGAATGGACCCACATTGGTCTTTGCTAATCTTTTCTTTTTCACATTCCTATTGGAGCTTTTCCAGTCGGTTTTTATGTTTTTCCCCAGTTTGCTCTCATATTCTATTTTCTCTTTATCAGTTTCTTGGTCCTTTGCTGAATTCTAAAACAAGTTCCCAATCCTCAGGCTCACAAATATTTTAGCCACTTTGAGTCTCCTCCATTGATCTAATGGAATCCTTAACTTTTCTTGTTAGCCACGATAGCTTCATTTTGCTGTTTAATTTTTGCTTCTTAAAGGAATCTATATTTTATGTCAATAAAATGCGAGCGGTTGCCTGTCTATTGTCTATCATCATACATAGATCAACAAAGAACAAAGGACAGTACAGCACAGGAACAGGCCCTTCGGCCCACCAAGCCTGCTTGGATCATGATGTCGGTCTAAACTAAAACCTTCTGTGCTTCCAGGGTCTGTATCCGTCTATTCCCATCCTATTCATGTATTCATCAAGATGCCTCTTAAACGTCGCTATCATACCTGCTTCCACCACCTCCTCCGGCAGCGAGTTCCAGGCACTCAACACCCTCTGTGTAAAAAGACCTCCCTCACACATCTCCTCTAAACTTTGCCCCTCGCACCTTAAACCTAGGTCACCTGTTAATTGACTTTTCCAACCTGGGAAAAAGCTTCTGACTATCCACTCTGTACATGCCACTCAATTTTGTAAACTTTTATTAGGTCGTCCCTCAACTCCGTCGCTCTACTGAAAACAATCCGAGTTTATCCAACCTCTCCTCATAGCTAATACCTTCCAGGCCAGGAAACATTCTGGTAAACCTCCTCTGTACTCTCTCCAAAGCCTCCACATCCTTTTGGTAATGTGGTGACCAGAATTGTCGGCAATATTCCACGTGTGGCCTAACTAAGGTTCTGTACAGCTGCAGCATGACTTGCCAATTTTTATACTCAATGCCCCGACCAATGAAGACAAGCATGCCGTCTGCCTTCTTAGCTCCTTATCCACCTGCGTTACAACTTTCAGTGATATGTTTATTGTAATTTCCCAACCTACCACAGACAACTTGCCCCTCATACCATGACAGTTTCCTTCTGCGAGAAACACCCAGATAAATTAGGCAAAAGAACCCTGTAACCACCATAGCCCATCTTCATGGCAACATGGCTGCTTTGGGAACTAAATATCTTCCAACGTGCAAACACCTTTTCATTCTGTGCTCCTCGTCAAACTTGGAACCAGGTAATCGCAACTAGCCTCAAAAATGGTCAGCCCACCGGAGGCAGCGGTGTTAGACCGGCCAGTCCAGCAGAAAGAAACCCTCCAATCATCACCATTCACCAGATGTCAGAATAAACAAAATTCGGTCCTGGATGTCAGTAAGAGCAGAAACAATAACAACGGAGCCAACATCTGCAATTTATTGTGAACTTGTTGGAGTCACAACAGGTGCGATGAATCACAACCCCCCCCCCCCCCCCACATTGAGAGCAGATGAATGGTCTCTCCCCAGAATTAACTCGCTAGTGTCTCCATAGTTGGGATGGATCATTGAATGTCTCCCCTGCTCAGAGCAGGCGAATGGCCTCTTCCAGGTGTGAACTCGCTCGTGTTCCTGCAGGGTGTATGGATATCTGAATCCCTTCTCTCACTAAGAGCAGGTTAGCGCCTTCTCCCCTGTGTGAACTCGCTGGTGTCTCTGCAGGTTGAATAACTGAGTGAATCCCTTATCACACACAGTGCAGATGAATGGCCTCTCCCCCGTGTGAGCGCTCTGGTGTATCTTTAGGGGGGATAAGTGAGTGAATCCCTTATCACACACAGTGCAGGTGAACGGCCTCTCCCTGGTGTGAACTCGTTGATGTATCCGCAGGCTCTTTAAAGTAGTAAATCTCTTCTCACACTGAGAGCAGGTGAACGGTCTCTCCCCAGTGTGAACTCGCTGGTGTTTCTTCAGCCTCGATGAAGTAGTGAATCCCTTCTCACACTCAGAGCAGGTGAACGGCCTCTCCCCAGTGTGAATTCGCTGGTGTATCAGCAGGCTCGATGAAGTAGTGAATCCCTTCTCACACTCAGAGCAGGTGAACGGCCTCTCCCCAGTGTGAACTCGCTGGTGTGTCAGCAGGCTCAATGAAGTAGTGAATCCCTTCTCACACTGAGAGCAAGTGAACGGCCTTTCCCCAGTGTGAATTTGCTGGTGTGTCAGCAGGCTCGATGAAGTAGTGAATCCCTTCTCACACTGAGAGCAAGTGAACGGCCTCTCCCCAGTGTGAATTCGCTGGTGTATCAGCAGGTTCGATGAAGTAGTGAATCCCTACTCACACTGAGAGCAAGTGAATGGCCTCATCCCAGTGTGAACTTGCTGGTGTTTCTTCAGTCTGGATAACTCAGTGAATCCCTTCCCACACTGAGAGCAGGTGAACGGCCTCTCCCCAGTGTGAACTCGCTGGTGTCTCTTCAGGCTGGATAACTCAGAGAATCCCTTCTTACACTGAGAGCAGGTGAATGGTCTCTCCCCAGTGTGACTGCGTCGATGAGTTTCCAGCTCTGATGGAGATCTGTATCCCATCCCACAATCCCCACATTTCCACGGTTTCTCCATGTTTTGGGTCTCCTTGTGTGTCTCCAGTTTGGACAATCAGTTGAAACCTCGTCCACACACAGCCCCGCTGTGAATAGTGTGATGTTTTTTTCAGGCTGTGTAACTGGTTAAAGCTCTTTCCACAGTCAGTGCTCTGGAACACTCTCACTCGGGTATGTGCGTGACTCGGTGCTTTTCCAGTCACACTGGTGTTTAAAATCTTTTGAAGCCGACAGATTGGGCAAACATTTCTCCTTCTGGATTCAAAGGCCGATGATACTCAGATCCCAAGGTATCGAGTGAGTCTGTAAGACCGAGACGTGACAATTGAGATTTCTGTCTGTAATTCCTCCTCTTGTAATATCTGTAAAAGGAGTTTACAAAAGTCAACACTCAGTACAGGATAGAAATTCAGAACAGAGAATTCTAGTTTCTATGGAACATTCCTTCCTCTTATTCCCCAATACCTCATCTCCAATACCTATTCCCCATACCTAGTCTCCAGGGAGTGGACTCGGAGGGATAGAGTTTCGGAGCTGTGAGTACAGAAACCTTATCTCGGGGATTCGCAGCCGAGTCTCCAGGGAGCAGGCCCCGAGGGACAGGGTATCGGAGCAGTGACTGTAGAAGGATGAGCTGGCTGACCACTGCACCCTGGTACAGGAGGCCATTCAAGCGGGGGGGAGGAAGTGGTAGTTGTCGGGGTTTCTATAATTAGGGGAACTGATAACATCCTTTGGAAGCAGGACCGAGAGTCCCACATGGTCTGTTGCCTGCCCGGTGCCAAGGTGAGGGGCATCTCTAATCGGCTTGAAAGGATATTGGAGAGGGAGGGGGAGGATCCAGTTGTTGGGGTCCACGTTGGGACAAACAACATCGGCAAGACTCGGAAAGAGGACCTTTTTGGTGATTATCAGGAACTAGCAACAAAATTAAAGAACAGGTCCCAAGGATTATAATCTCTGGATTATTCCCCGAGCCACGTGCAAATTGGCATCAGGATGAGAAAATTAGGGAGGTAAACACGTGGCTAAAGGAGTGGTGTGGGAAAGAGGGGTTCCATTTCATGGGGCACTGGCATCAGTATTGGGACAGGAGGGATCTGTACCATTGGGACGGTCTCCTGCTGAACCAATCTGGGACCAGTGTCGTCTTCTCCTCCTTCTGCACTGTAAATTCTGTGATTCTATACTGGTTAAAGCAAAAGTGAAAAGTAAAAAACAAGTAAATAACAAACAAGCAAATAACAAACAAGCAAATAACAAAGAAGCAAATAACAAAGAAGCAGTGCTGAGGGAGCGGTCAGGGGGAACAGTCCGATTAAGAGTTCTGTAGACAAATGCACGGAGTGTAAGGAATAAACTAGACGAGCTGCAGGCGCAAATGCAAGTTGAAGATTATGATGTTGTCGCTATTACAGAGACTTAGCTGCAGGATGGTCAGGACTGGGAACTAAATATACCGGTTATAAAGTTTACAGGGGGGGACAGAGAATATGGCAGAGGGGGTGGAGTAGCCTTACTGATCAGAAATACTATCACCTCAATGGTGAGGGAGGAAACAATGAGGGGAAAACATCCAGTGGAGACCATAGGAGTGGAACTGAGGAAGAAAAAGAAATCTAAAACTGTAATGGGTGTTGTGTATTGACCCCCCCTGGTCGCAGTTCTGAGGCGCTAGATTGTATAAAGTCAGAAATTAAGCAAGTGTGTTGCAAAGGCAGACGAGTATTAATGGGGGATTATAACTGACACACAGATTAGGAGAGGCAGACAAGCACCTGTCAGAAAGGGAGTGAATTTCTGCAATGTGTCCGGGATAGTTTCTGGACCACCCTGCTGTCCCCTCTTCTGCCCATCTAGCCAGCCCATCTTTATTGTCCTGTAATCTAAGGCCTTGTTCCTCACCATTTACTACACCACTAATTTTTGTGTCATCTGTGAACTTCCTAATCATACCTCCTACATTCACATCCAGATCATTAATGAGTACTACAAACAAGTGACCCAGCACTGATCCCTGCAGAACACCGCTGGACACAGGCTTCCAGGCACAAAAACAACCTTCAAACATCACCCTCTGCCTCCTACCACTAAACCAGTTTTGGATCCAGTTTGCCAAATTGCCCTGAATCCCCTGGGCTCGTACCTTCTGCATCAGCCTCCCATGTGGGAGTTTGTCAAAAGCCCTACTAAAGTCTATGTCGACTACATCAACCGCACTACCTACATCTACAACCTAGTCACTTCCTCAAAAAATTCAATCAAATTTGCAAGACATGCTCTCCCTTGTTTAATCCTTGCCTCTCCAAGTGGAGATTAATTCTGTCCCTCAGAATGTATTGCAGTAGCTTCGCTGGCAGTGAAGTTAGACTCACTGGCTTGTAATTTCCTGGTTTGTCCCTACTTGCCTTCTTGAATAATGGCACCACATTAGCTGTCTTCCAGTCCTCAGGCACCTCTCCTGTGGCCACAGAAGATTTGAAAATTGTCAGAGCCTCTGCAATCTTCTTCCTTGCCTCCCACAGCAGCATGGAACACATCTCATCTGGCCCTGGGGATTTATTCACTTTCAGACCTGGTGAAACTGTTCATACTTTCTCCCTCTCAATGTTGTTATTCAAGCAAATCACAATGTGCCTCCATGATTTCTTTACCTACATCACCCTTCTCCGTAGTGAACACAGATGCAAAGTACTCATTTAAAACCTCACCTGTATCTTCCAGTTCCATGCACACATTGCCACATTGGTCTGTAGTCTTACCCTGGTCAACCTCCTGCTCCAAATATACTTATAAAACATTGTTGGATTTTCCTTTATTTTACCCGACAGTGCTTTTCCATGCTCCCTCTTTCTCTCCTAATTCCTTTCTTAATTAATCCTTTACACTTTCTATGTTCCTCTAGAACTTCCGCTTTGAGCCCTCGGTATCTGTGTTAAGACACTTTAATTCCTTATCCAACCCTGGATATCCCTTGACATTCAGGGTTCCCTGGACTTATTGCTCCCATCCTTCACTATCATGGGAACATAGAATCACAGAATTTACAGTACAGGAGGAGGCCATTTGGCCCATCGAGTCTACACCGGCCCTTGGAAAGAGAACCCCACTGAGGCCCACACCTCTGCCCTATCCCCGTCACCCCACACCTCTGCCCTATCCCCGTCACCCCACCTAACCTTTTTGGACACGAAGGGCAATTTAGCATTGCCAATCCACCCAACCAACACATCTTTGGACTGTGGGAGGAAACCCACGCAGACACGGGGAGAACGTGCAGACTCCGCACAGACAGTGACCCAAGTCGGGAATCGAACCTGGGACACTGGAGCTGTGAACCAAAGCGCTAACCACCGTGCTACTGTTCCGCCATGTGTGCTCCCTATTTCCTTTTTGAATGAATCCCACTGCTCTAATGTAGATTTTTTGACAAGTGGCGGTTCCAAGTTGCTTTTGTACAGATCCTGTCTTATTTTTTTAAATTTGCCCTCCCCATTCTGTAACACGAGACCCCAACCTCAGATTCAGATGTTTCAATTTCATTGGCTTGCTCCTCCTGGGCTTTCCATGAGCGAATTCAATTTATCCATTTCAAGTTGACTATGTTGTTAGTCAGTTCCCCAATACTTTGGGGTGTGTGAGCTGCATTGTTATCCTCCTGTTTTTATAGAATCTAACCCTCTTTCCCCACTCACTATGTGGACATGTTGACTGGTTGTTGAATTGCTGACATTTGATCTGGAGGCTGTGCTCCCTCAGATATCCTGTTCTGAATGAATTCTCAATGTCTGGTTGTATTTCTGCGGCAATATCTCTTGTTCTCTGGGCCCATTTCCCGCCAGTTTTTCTGCTGCTTTCATTGTTTGAAAAATGGTGAAAAGAAAAGTAATAAAAATATTTACATTTGCGGGTGTCTGGCGGGAGGTGCGCGGCTTCCCTTCCGACAGGGAGCCGCTTCAGCTCTTTCCGTGCAGCCTGGTCAAGCTGCCGAGAGCCTCGGGACTCACTGCTCGGTGTCGCCGGTCGGTGCTGCGGGTCTAACGGGGGGGGGGACAACCCAGTCAGTGACCTTCCCCCGTCCCGGGACTGCGCATGTGCGGCTGAGCGCCCCCCCTCCTGACCGTCTAGATGGAATATTGACCAATAGAAAGACTTGGAGGACCGGAAGGACTCTGGGCCTCCAGCCAATCAGTACGCGGGCTTTGTGTAAATGCGAGATTGAGCTTCACACAGGCTGAAACCTCCTCCTGTCTCCAACATCTGTGAGTAAAACACTTTCATTTCTCCCCCTTTCCATTTCTTTACTCATTCTAAGAAGTCTTACAACACCAGGTTAAATCCAACAGGTTTGCTTCAAACACTAGCTTTCGGAGCACTGCTCCTTCCTTCACCTGAGGAACGAGCAGTGCTCCGAAAGCTCGTGTTTGAAACAAACCTGTTGGACTTTAACCTGGTGTTGTAAGACTTCTTACTGTGCTCACCCCAGTCCAACACCGGCATCTCCACATCATTTTCTCATTCTGACCTTCAATTGGTCACTTGCAGCAACTGAAGGGAAAGGAAGTGAATCCAGGGAGGGTGCAGACTCTGGAAAGCTTGGCCCAGGTCTTTCTCTCTCTCTCTCTGAAAGACATTGACATCCTTTGCTCCCTCAGCTTGACATGGGGAGAACGTGCAGACGGCGCACAGACAGTGGGACCAGGCTTTTGGACCGAGCCCCTGGGTGGTTCCAATGTGCTTGCCCCGGCGGTCACCTTAAGGTTATCCTGTCCCCGACCCACACTTGAGCCGAGGTTATTATGTCGCAAAGGTTAAGGGGGTAGCTCTGCCCCCCCCCCCCCCCTCATCCAGGTAGATTGTACTCGGGTTAGGCCTGAGGGAATGTGAGGTTGCAGATCCTTTGGCCTTATAACACTGGGGAAATGGTGCTGAGGTGGAGGGGCCAATTACCTCATCGAATGGTTGAGCAGGCTTGATGAGCCAAATGCAGCTCCTATTTGTTCTGTCTTGAAGCGCATGATAGCATTGTGGTTAGCACCGTTGCTTCACAGCTCCAGGGTCCCAGGTTTGATTCCTGGCTTGGGTCACTGTCTGTGCGGAGTCCGTACACTCTCCCCGTGTCTGCGACGGTTTCCTCCGGGTGCTCCTTTTTCCTCCCACAAGTCCCGAAAGACGTGCTCTTAGGTGATTTGGACATTCTGAACTCTCCCTCGTGTACTCAAACAGGTGCTGGAATGTGGCGACTCGAGGCTTTTCACGGTAACTTCATTGCAATGTTAATGTAAGCCTACTTGTGACAATAAAGGTTATTATTATAAAGCAGGGAGCATGGATTTGTCAAACAGCCTGAATCAGCACCTTCAGGAAAATTGGACGGGTGAATATTAAAAACAGCAGAGTGAGAATGGAGGGAGAGTGTGTGGGATGGAGATTTACAACTTTTAGGAACATAGGAACTGGAGTAGGCCATTCAGCCCCTGGAGCCTGCCCCGCTATTCAATGAGATCATGGCTTATCTTTGACTGAACTCCATATACTTGCCTTTGGCCCATATCCCTTAATATCTTTGATTTACAAAAATCTATCTGTCTCATTTAAAATTAACAACTGATCTATGTTCAACTGCAGTTTATGGGAGCGAGTTCCAAACTTCTCCAACTCTTTGAGTGAAGAAGTGCTTCCTAACATCTCTCTTGAACGGTCTTGCCCTAATTTTTAGAATATGGCCCTTAGGTTTAGAATCTCCAACCAGGGGCATCCGATGGAGGCCATGGAATGAGTGGTCACACATTTGGTGGCTCCCACTCAAGATTTTTTTGTTGTTGTCTTTTCCTGCTTGAAGGGCTTGTTATTTGAAGGCAACAGGTACAGGAGTGCCCGGGAGGAAGGTAATACTCCTCTGGTGTGGTTGGTGGATGAATCTGTGGACAAGGAGTGGTGCAGGAGAGTCTGTGTGGTGTGCCACAGGAAAAGATGACGGAGGACAAGTGGGGCGCGTTGCCTGCCCAGCGGTCGACGGAGCAGTTGGTAGAGTTTCTGACCAATAAGTTCCTACAACAGAGGAAAGACCTGGCCAAGGTGATGGAACTGCTGAGATCTGGGATCGAGCGAGTTAAGCAAAGGCTGAAGTCCCAGGGCCAGGCGAACCAGAAAGTGGAGGAGACGGTGGGGGAAGCACGAGGAGCAGTTGGCCTCATTGGTGCCGGAGATGGGAGTGTTGCTGGAGAGTTTGAAGAGGCTGAGGGAGAAGGTGGAGGATCTGAAGAATCAATCTAGCAGGCAAAATTTAAGGGATGCCTGAAGGCATTGAAGGTGCAGAGGTCGCGGTGTATGTGACAAGGATTCTGGATGGGGGAGAGGGCCTTCGAATGGCCTCTGGAGGTGGACCGAGTGCACAGGCCATAAGGAGGAGGCCGCAGGCAGTCGTGCCACCGAGGGCAATGCTGGTGCAGTTGCACCGCTTTCTGGTGAAGGAGAAGATCCTTTAATGGGTGAGGTCGACCAGAAAATGTACCTGGGAAGGGACTGAGCTGCAGGTGTACCAGGACCTGGGTGCGGAGCTAGGGAAGAGGAAGGCCGGGTTTAATCGGATTAAGGCTGCCGTCTTTGAAAAGGGGGTGAAGTTTGGGGTATTATACCTGGCCCACCTGTGGGTGACTTTCCAAGAACGAGAGCTTTATTTCGACATGCCAGAGGAAGAGATAGAATTTATGAGAGGCTATGGACTGAGGGGAGTGCGAGGATATTGAAGTTTGGAGGAGTTGTGAGTGGTTTCTGAAGTGTCTGGGGGTGGGTATTCTGGGGCAGGTCTTGGCAGGAGGGCAGTGATGGTGAGTGTGCCTTTTGTTACTCTTTAGGGGTTGACAGGTGAGATGGTCGAGGGGAGGGGAATTGGAGGGAGGCAGGGTGGTTGGAGGCTTTGGGCGGGGGCCGCCATGCTAGCTGGGCGGACCAGTTAGTAGGAGTGAAGTAGGGGGATGGCGTGGGAGGGGGGGATGGGGTTGTTTTTTTTGTTTTGGGGGGGGGGGGGGGGGGAGCGTTGCTGACATGGGTGTGGTTGGTTTGCCGCAGTTGGGAAGGAATGGCGGTGACATCCGACGGCCTGGAGGGGTGCGTGATATGGGCTGGGGACTGGCCCAAAAAAGGAATATGGCTGATCGGCAGGGGAAAGGGGCAGGGAGCCTCCCGATTTTCCTGGTCATGTGGAACGTGAGGGGGTTGAATGGGCCGGTGAAACGGTCGCGTGTGTCCATGCGTTTGAGGAATCTGAAGGCGGACGTGGCTTTTTTTGCAGAAGACGCACCTGAAACTGGGGACCAGACAAGACTGAGGAAGGAGTGGGTGGAGCAGATGTTCCATTCGGGTCTGGATATGAAGACGAGAGGGATGGCAGTATTGGTTAATAAGAGGTTTGTGTTCGAGGTGGGGAGTATTGTAGACGATCCGGAGGGGGGGGGGGATGATATGTGAGGATTAGCGGGAAGTTGGCAGGGATGCCAGTGGTTCTGGTAACGTTTATGCCCCGAATTGGGATGTCGTGGATTTTCTGAGGCAGATGTCAGGGAAGGTTCCGGACTCCCGTCGGTTGATTAAGGGGGTGATTTAAATTGTGGTCATAGATCAGAGCTTGGACCTGTTAAATCCCAAGTCGTCGAGGGTGTCGACAGTGGCCAAGAAGCTGAGGGGGTTTCTGGGGAGGAAGGGAGGGGAGGGGGGACCTCTGGAGGTTTTGGAGGCCGAGAGCGACGGAGATTTTATACTTCTCCCATGTGCACTCGGTATACTCCGGATTGACTGGGGTGAGGGCTGTTATTTGGGGCTATGTGGAGCTGAAAGACACGGGGAAGGTCACAGCCACCATGCTGTAGGGGGCACTTAAGGCTGTAATCAGGGGGGAGTTTGTATCAATTCAGGCGCACAGGGAGAAAATGGAGCGGGAGGAGAGTGCAAGGCTGCTGGATGAGATTTTGCGGGTGGACAGGAGATATTCGGAGGCGCCGGAGGCAGGTCTGTTGAAGGAGAGGCAGATGCTGCAGATGGAGTTTGCGCTAGTTTCCACGGGGAAGGCAATGGGACCATTGCGGAGGGCCAGAGGGGCAGTGTATGAGTACAGGGAAAAGGAGAGCAGGATGTTGGCCCATCAGCTGAGAAAGCGGTAGGCAGCGAGGGAGAGTGGTAGAGTGAGGGATGATAAGGATCAGGTGGTGATGGACCCGGGAGGGTGTGAATGGGGTGTTTGAGACTTTTGAGAGGAGGCTCTATGAGTCGGAGCACCCGAACGGAGAGGAGGGGATGCGGCGGTTCCTGGATGGGTTCAAGTTTCCCAAAGTGGAGGAGGGGCTGGTTCAGAGTGGGGGCCCCAATTGGACAGAGGGAGGTGATGGATGGTATGGGGGTGATGCAGGCAGGGCTGAGGGAGGTGATGGATGGTATGGGGGCGATGCAGGCAGGGCTGAGGGAGGTGATGGATGGTATGGGGGCGATGCAGGCAGGGCTGAGGGAGGTGATGGATGGTATGGGGGCGATGCAGGCAAGGCTGAGGGAGGTGATGGATGGTATGTGGGTGATGCAGGCAGGGCTGAGGGAGGTGATGTATGGTGTGGGGGTGATGCAGGAAGGGCTGAGGGAGGTGATGAATGGTATGGGGGTGATGCAGGCAGGGCTGAGGGAGGTGATGGATGGTATGGGGGCGCTGCAGGCAGGGCTGAGGGAGGTGATGGATGGTATGGGGGCGATGCAGGCAGGGCTGAGGGAGGTGATGGATGGTATGTGGGTGATGCAGGCAGGGCTGAGGGAGGTGATGTATGGTGTGGGGGTGATGCAGGAAGGGCTGAGGGAGGTGATGAATGGTATGGGGGTGATGCAGGCAGGGCTGAGGGAGGTGATGGATGGTATGGGGGCGCTGCAGGCAGTTATAGAAACATGAAAAATGCCCGTACAAAATACAAACAGAGGGAAAACGAAAAAACAAGTACACGAATACACATTCAAGTAAATACAGTAATTCCAGTTACTGGTGCTAACAAGTAGGAGTACCAGAGGGTCCTCTAATTTGGTGCTATTTGGGGGGCCCGTGTCACAAACATGGGTCCCAAGTCCCGATGTGTGGCTATTTTGGCTTCCCACCTACGGAATTGGACTGTGAGGATGATGAGGTACATTAGTGTGAACAGGATCAGGATTGCAGCCAGGGGTAAAATGAGGTGAATGCTCGAGTGTAACTGTACATCCGAGTCCAAAACCTCATCCCACCACATGGTGGCTCCACTTGTCTTAATCTGCCTTGTTACCTCCTGGGTTAATCGGATCACTTCAGTGAAGTTTTTGTGTAAAAGCCAATTTTAACCGAATCTAGTGCACTTCCTCAGGTCGGGGGTTTAATTTATTGTCTCGTGCTGGCTTTAGTCCTGTCCTGATCTCACCTAGAGTGAAATGACCCTCGAGGAGTGTCCCGGGGCACTTTTGTCCAAGTTCTAATCCTTTTTCGAGGCTATAAGCAAGACATCCAATTTCAGGACACCCATTATTTGAAAATCCCCACCAATCCCCTTTTGTGGTGACACTCAGACAGCATTCATCCGAGGTCCTCTTTGGCTTTTGGTAAATAAGCCTCTGATTATTGAAATGAAAATCGCTTATTGTCACAAGTAGGCTTCAATGAAGTTACTATGAAAAGCCCCTAGTCGCCACATTCCGGCGCCTGTTCGGGGAGGCTGGTACTGGAATTGAACCTTGCTGCTGGCCTGCTTGGTCTGCTTTAAAAGCCAGCGATTTAGCCATGTGCTAAACACCCGAACATAATACTCTTATTCGGGTGTATCCATTGCCCACCATCCTCACATTCCCTGCGTCAGGTGGAGAAAACCACAGATAGCCGGGGTATAAAAGGTTCACAATGTCCTGCGTTTTGAGTCCGGTGATGAGAATGATGAGAATACCAGGTTTCATCCTGTGTCGTCGTCCGTTGGTGCCCTGGGGAGATCAAGCATCATTTCTGTTATTATCTGATGCTTAATCTCTGCATTTTATAGTGTCACTATGTGTAAACCCCTTTCTTTTTGTTCTTATTTCAAAGAAAACAAAAAGCCTGATAATGGCTGAGGCTTGGAGTGGTCGGAAACTGTCTTCGAACACTGCCATCTTTTAACACAACCATACAGTGATTGAGGCTTTCTTAACCGGCCGAATTTTAGGGGGGTCGGTTCTATTCAGTTTTGTCCCGGGTGCTCAGACGTTCACTTAAGGGGCCGAATTTTAGGGCAGCCCGATTTTGTGTACCAGCAAACACCAAAAGGTTCATACGTGTAAATAGCATGTGGGATCAGCCAAACATGACCTCCAAAAAGAGGAAAAAGAAAGGGAAGTGGAATGAGTCGGGTTATGGGATAAATACATTCTGCATCCCACAACCAAACTGTGGAGCAGGCTCCCCTCAATAAGTTCACAGCTGATCTGATTGTAACCTCAACTCCACATTCCCACCGGCTCCCCCGATAACCTTTCACTCCCTTGCTTATCAAGAATCTATCCAGCACTGCTTTCAAAATAGTCAAATCTAGGATTTGGATTCTCACCAGCTGATTATGGGAATGGGTGGTGTGGATTTCAATTGTGTAAGGGAGCCAAGGTTGGATAGGTTCAGCCTTAATTGTCACAGAAACTTCATTGCAGCGTTAATGTCTGCCTACTTGTGACACTAATAAGACATAAGAGCCGAATTAGGCCACTCGGCCCATCGAGTCTGCTCCGCCATTCAATCATGGCTGATATTTTCTCATCCCCATTCTCCTGCCTTCTCCCCATAATCCCTGATCCCCTTAATAATCAACAACCTATCTATCTCTGTCTTAAACACACTCAGTGATTTGGCCTTGATCGATAATGTCCAACAAAATCCGCTACCTTGATGGCGGGGCTTGTCCCTACCGGCCATG
The DNA here is from genome assembly GCF_047496885.1 of Scyliorhinus torazame. NCBI lineage: Eukaryota > Metazoa > Chordata > Chondrichthyes > Carcharhiniformes > Scyliorhinidae > Scyliorhinus > Scyliorhinus torazame. The sequence continues at coordinate 173,155,780 of NC_092711.1, forward strand.
TCGTTGGTGTCCGAGGCACATGGGCCTTCCCAAATGAGGAAAACTCAAATGCGGCAAAGAATTCCACAGATTCACCACCCTCTGGCTGAAGAAATTCCTCCTCACATTTGTTTTAAAGGATCGTCCCTTTAGTCTGAGATTGTCTCCTCTGGTTCTCATTTTTCCTACAAGTGGAAACACCCTCTCCATGTCCACTCTATCCAGGCCTCGCAGTATCCTGTAAGTTTCAATAAGATCCCCCCCCGATCCTTCTAAACTCCAGCGAGTACAGACCCAGAGTCCTCAACCGTTCCTCATACGACAAATAAAGGGTTGAGCAAGTTTAATGGGGCAAATGGCCGACTGCAGCTCCTATTTGTTTTGATCTCTGTGTCCAGGACACGAAGCAGTGAGCAGGGATCTGTCAATCAGCCTGAATCAGCACCTTCAGAATTGGGAGGGTGAATATTAGATAGAGTGAATGGAGGGAGAGTGTGTGGGATGGAGATTTACAGCTTTTGGGGAATGAGAGAGGGAAGAATGTTCCATAGAAACTAGAACTGCCTGTTCCGAGTTTCTATCCTGTACTGACAGTGATGTATTTTGTAAATTGTTTTTCCAGGATATTAGAAAAGGACGAATTACAGACAGAAATCCCAAACATCACATCTTGATCTGACAGTCACTTGATTCTTTGGGTCACACACACCCGAGTGAGAGTGTTCCAGAGCACTGACTGTGAAAAGAGCTTCAACCAGTTAGAGCTTCACAGCGGGGAGGGACTGTACACGTGTTCTCTGTACGAGTAAGGCTTCAATTGTCTAACCTGGAGAGACACAAGGAGACCAAAACATGGAGAAACAGTGGAAATGCCGGAACCGTGGGAAGGGATTCAAAGCCCCATCTGCACTCGAAGCTCATTGGCGCATTCACACTGGGAGAGGCCATTCAGCTGCTCTCAGTGTGAGAAAGGATTCAGTCAGTCATTCACCCTGCAAACACACCAGAGGGTTCACACTGGGGAGAGGCCATTGAACTGCTCTCAGTGTGGGAAGAGATTCAATCAATCAGCCAGCCTGACGTCCCACCGGCGAGTTCACACGGAGGAGAAGCCGTTCACCTGCTCTCAGTGTGGGAAGGGATTCAGACATTTATCCACCCTGCGGAGACATCAGCCAGTTCACCCCGGGGAGTGAACATTCACCTGCACTCAATGTGGGAAGGGATTCTGTGTTTCCTTGGACCTGCTGAGACGCCAACAAGGTCACAAGTGATTACAGGGGTTGGATTCTGCTGTTATTGTTGCTACTCTCAATTACACCCAGAACAGCATTGTGTTCATTCTGTCAGTTGGTCAATGGGGAGGGTCGGAGGGTTTCGTTCTGCTGGACTGGCCGGTCTCACGACTTTGCCTCCAGTGGGCTGATGCTCTTGAGCCTTGTGGCAAATACTTGGCTTCAAATTTCACCAGGATCACAGAGTGAAAGGGTGTTTGGAAGGTAGATGACAGATAGTTCCTGTTTCTGTTTGGAACCCCAAAGCATGCAGTTCAGATGAAGATAGGCTATGGTGGTTACATGGTTCTGTCTCAGAAGGAAACGGTCAAGCTATGAGGGCCAAGTTGATTGGGAACTTACAATAAAATGTGTAATGATACACAGGCAGTCGCATTTAAGGAATTATCACATATTTACATAAAATATAGATTCCTTTAAGAAACAAAATCCAACAGGAAAAGTGACGCAACCGTGACTAACAAGAAAAATTAAAGATTCCATCAGGTCAAAGGAAGAGGCTCATTAATCGATTACAGATTTATTGCTTCACTGATTTATTGGTGCCTTGAAGAATCAATGCAGTATAATTCTTAAATTCAGTACACATACAGACAGAAAAAGGAATATCCACAAGGCAAAGTCATTGTTTCAGATAAAAATATGAGAATTGCTGTACAGCAACTTAATGTGTGTCAGAATCTAACACGGTTTCTAGAAAAGTTGCATAAAAGCTCTCGTAATGAATAAACCATTGTTCTACAAATACATCTAGTAATGAAAAAGTATTGCAGCCTTAGCAACAGAAACATTTACAAAATGTAGCAAAACCTCAGCAACAAGCAAGGTTAATGCAGAACACCTTACCTTCAGAGGATTGGTACACGTGGCGGGAGCATGTAGACATTTAATTAATTTGATAGACATTAATGAATTTTAAGTAATGACCAATGCCTGGATAACAAATCATGCTCCAAGTGACAAGAGTTTTTTGAATAAATCAGGAAGCCTCAGCTGAGAATTTGAAACCAATAAGGGGTTAGACCATTGATAAGAATTTATTTAAGACTAAAGTTTCATGACTAAAGTTTATTCTGTATTCATGCTTTAAGAAATTCTGAACCATCTATTCATTTCCTAATATTTTCTTATGTTTTTGTTTAACTCTCTTTATTATGTTTTGATGTATTATTTGATCTGAATTTTGATTTATTTTTATGTAAGAGGATCAAGGTGGATAATTAGCAATAAAGTTGCATTTTTGGACACCTCCAATCAACCAGATCTTGGGCTCATTTTTGAAGATAAAATAAAAGATCTTATCACTCATATAGTTGCCAAAATAAGTGTAACACCGAGGATTGGAAACTTGTTCTAGAATTCAGCAAAGGAGGATCAAGAAACTCATAAAGAGAAAATAGAATATGAGAGCAAACTGGCGAGAAACATAAAAAAACGACTGGAAAAGTTCCTGCAAAATGTGAAAAGGAAAAGATTCGCAAAGACCAATGTGGGTTCATTGCAGGCAGAGACAGGAGAGTTTATAATGGAGAATAAGGAAATGACAGAGAAACTAAACAATGAGTGTCTGTCTTCATGGAGGAAGATACAGAAATCGTCCCAAAAACAGAGAACCAAGGGACCAGTGAGCACGAGGAACTGAAAGAGATTAGTATTCGTGAAAAAGTAGTATTGGAGAAATTAATGTGGTTGAAAGTTAATAAATCCCCAAAAGCCGCTGCTCGCCATCCCAGAGTGTTGAAAGAGGCGGCTGTAGAGATAGTGGATACATTGGTGATCATCTTTCACAATTCGATAGATTCTGGAATGGTTCCTGCAGATTGGAAGGTGGTAAATGTAACCCCAATATTTAAGGAGGGAGAGAGAAAACGGGGAACCACAGACCCATTAACCTGACATCAGTAGGAAGAAAATGCTATAATCTATTATAAAGGATGTAATAACATACGATTTAGGAGGAGTAGGCCACTCGGCCCCTCGAGCCTGCTCCACCATTCAATAAGTTCCCGGCTGATCTGATTGCAACCGCAACTCCCACCACCCCCCGATAAGTTTGCTTATAAAGAATCTATTCAACTCCATCTTCAAAATATTCAAAGACTGCTTCCACTGCCCTTTGAGGAAGAGAGTTCCAAAGACTCCCAACTCTGACAGAAAAACGTTCACCTCTGCCATAAATGGGCAAGTATTACTTTTAAAGTGACTCCAATTTCTAGATTCTCCCACAAGAGGAAACATCCTTGCCACATCCACCCTGTCAAGGCCCCTCAGGATCTGATACGGTTCAATCATGTCACCTAAACTCCATCGGACACAAGCCCAGCCTGTCCAATCATTCCTCACAAGACCAGCCTCCAATTCCAGGTAGGAGTCCAGTAAACATTCTCTGAACTGCTTCCAACACATTGACATAATTCCTTAAATGAGAGCAATACTGTACACAGTGCTCCAGATGTGGACTCGTCAATGTCTTGTATAACTGAAGCCTAACATCCCTACTTTTGTATTCAATTCCCTTTTTGTGAGTCATGCTCTTGGACACCCAGATCCCTCTGAGTCTCAGAGCTCTACAATCTCTCACTATTCAGATCAGAAACTTTTTTATTCTTCTGGCAACATGGACAATTTCACATTTTCTCACATTATTCTCCATTTGGCAGATCTTTTCCCACTCACGTAACCTATCTCTATCCATTGTTGTCTCCTTATGTCCTCTTCACAGTTTACTTTCCTACCTATCTTTATACCATCGGAGCAGGAGTTGGCCATTCAGCCCATCGAGCCTGCACCACCATTCAATACGATCATGGCTGATCATCCACTTCACGGTAGCACAGTTGCTTCACAGCTCCAGGGTCCCAGGTTCGATTCCCGGCTTGGGTCACTGTCTGTGCGGAGTTTGCACTTTCTCCCTGTGTCTGCGTGGGGTTTCCTCCGGGTGCTCCGGTTTCCTCCCACAGTCCAAAGATGTGCAGGTTAGGTGAATTGGCCATGCTAAAATGCCCTCAGTGTCCAAAAAGGTTGGGTGGGGTTACTGGGATAGGGTGGGGTTGTGGACTTAGGTTGGGTGCTGTTTCCAAGGGCCGGTGCAGACTCAATGGGCCGAATGGCCTCCTTCTGCACTGTAAATTCTATGATTCTATGATTCAATGTCTTTTTCCCCACACTATCTCCATATCCATTTGTGTTATTGATATTTAGAAATCTGTCAGTTGGGTGGCACGGTTGCCCACTGGTTAGCACTGTTGCCTCACGGCACCAAGAACCTGAGTTCGATCCTGGCCCCGGGTCACTGTCCATGTGGAGTTTGCACATTCTCCGAGTGCCTTGTGGGTCTCAGATCCGAACTTGTTGTGCAGCATTGGTGAATTGACCTCGCCACACTGCCCCTTAATAAGAATAAACTAATTTATTAAACAAAGAAACAGAAATCTGTCAGTTTCTGCTTTAAACACACTCCGTGACTGAGCTTCCACAGCCCTCTGGGGTAGAGAATTCCAAAGATTCACAACCCCCTGAGTAAAGAAATGTCTCCTCTGAGACCCGTCCTAAGTGACTTCCCCCTTAGTTTGAAATTGCATCCCCTGGTTCCAGACTCTCCAATCAGGGGAAACCTCTCACTTGCACCCACCCTGTCTATTCCTTTATGGATTTTGTAAGTTGCAATGAAATCCCCTCTCATTCCTTGAAACTCGAGAGAAAAGAGGCCTAGTTTCCCCAATCTCTCTTCCTGGGACAGTCCTGCCAAATCCAGAACAAGTCTGGTGAAACTTTGTTGCTGTTCCTCTTTGGCAATACATTTCCTAAGGTAAGGGGAGTAAAACTGCACACATTACTCCAGCTGTGGTCTAAGCATTTCATAATGATCAATGTCAAGGCCACTGGATGGTATTCACTGAGGCACATTGCCTGGTTCTTCTTTGGCACCGGTATGATGGTGGTCTTCTTGAAGCAGGTGGGAATCTCAGAACAGAGTAGGGGGAGGTTGAGGATGTCCGCGAACACACCCGCCAGTTGGTCCGCGCAGGATCTGAGTGCATGGCAGGGACTCCCGTCAGGACCTGTCGCTTTCCAAGGGTTCACTTTCAAGAAGGCCAATCTGACTTTGGACGCTGTGACGGTGGGCATGGGTGTGCCCAAGGCTGCTGGGGCAGATGACAAAGGTTTGTTGGTTTCCTGCTCGAAATAAGCATAGAATGCATTGAGTATGTCAGGAAGGGGTGCGCTGTTGCTAAAGATTCTACTCAGCTTTGCTTTTTAGCGCATTATGTAGTTTAAGCCTTGCCACAATCGATGAGAGTCCATGATTCTCGCTTAGTCTGGACAACTCTTCTGTTGTCTCTTGGCATCCCTGTTGGCTTTGATGAGGCCGTACCTAGATTTTTTTGTATAGGTCAGGGTTGCCTGACTTGAACGCCTCAGACGTGGCCTTCAGTCAGGAGTGAATCTCCCGATTAAACCATGGTTTCTGGCTGGGTAACGTACGTACTACCTTCTTTGACACACAATCTTCTACACACTTGCTGATGAACTCTGTGATGGTGCTGGCATACTCATTTAGGTTGGCTGCTGAGTTCTTAAATATGGACCAGTCACGTGGGAGCTCTTCAGTTGCCTCGGACCAGCATTTGCACAACCTTCTTAACCGGATTCTCCCGCTTAAGTTTCTGCTTGTATGCCGGGAGAAGGAGCGCCGTCTTGTGGTCCGATTTTCCGAAGTGCAGGCGGGATAGATCATCAGGCCCCCTTGATGTTTGTGTAGCAGTGGTCAAGGATGTTGGGGTCCCTGTCGGGACAGGACATGTGTTGGTGGAATTTTGGCAGTACACTCGAGGTTGGCCTGGTTAAAGTCCCCAGCCACGATGAACAAGACCTCCGGGTATTCTGCTTCATTGTTATTTATAGCGGTTACAATTCATCAAGCGCCTTCTTCACTTCCACCTGGGGTGGGATGTAGACTGCCGTGTTGATGGCAGAGGTGAACTCCGTGGAAGGTAGTATCGGCGGCACTTCACAGTCAGGTATCCCAGATCCGGGGAGCAGTAGTTCGCCAGGGTCGCCACATCCGAGCACCAGGAGTTGACGAGGAGACAAACCCCTCCACCCACTCCAGGTTCAGTCCTGGATGTAATTAACAGCAGGAATAACAGCAGAATCTAACCCATCATCACTTGTGAACCCTTTGGTGTCTCAGCATGTTGGACGACTGAGTGAATCCCTCCCCACAGTGAGTGTAGGGGATTGGCTTCCTTTCAGTGTGAACTCGCTGGTGTCTCCGCAATGTGGACGATGTTTGAAATCTCTTTGTGCAGTGAGAGCAGCTGAACAGTTTCTCCTCAGTGTGAATGCGCTGGTGGGACATCAGTACCCGAGAGCTTTTAAACCCACTCCCACAGTCGGAGCATTTAAAGGGTCTCTCATTGCTGTGAGTGACATTGTGGCTCAGCAAGTGATGACCGAGTGAATCTTTTCCCAGTTGGAGAGGTGAACGGGCTCTCCCCGGTGTGACCTCGCTCGTGTTTCATCAGGTTGGATGAGGTTCTAAAACTCTTTGTGCAGTGAGAGCAGCTGAACGGTCTCACCTCAGAGTGGATGCGCTGGTGGGACATCAGTAGCTGAGAGCTTTTGAAACCCCTCCTGCAGTCAGAGCATTTAAAGGGCCTGCTCTTGGTGTGAGTGACATTGTGGTTCAGCAGGGTGGATAATCGAGCAAATCCCTTATCACACACAGTGCAGATGAATGGCCTCTCCCCGGTGTGAACTCGTTCGTGTTTCCTCAGGTCACCAATGTTAGTGAATCCCTTATCACACACAGCGCAGTTGAATGGATAATCCCCAGTGTGAACTCGTTCATGTTTCCGCAGGCTGCCATTGTCAGTGAATCCCTTTTCACACTGAATGCAGGCGAAAGGCCTCTCCCCGGTGTGAACTCGCTGGTGTCTCTGCAGGTGGGATAACCGAGTGTATCCCTTCCCACAGTCAGAGCAGGTGAACCGCCTCTCCCCGGTGTGAACTCGTTCGTGTCTCCGCAGGTTGCTAATGTCAGTGAATCCCTTTTCACACTGAGAGCAGGTGAACGGTCTCTCGCCAGTGTGAATTCGTTCGTGTTTCCGCAGGCTGCCCATTTCAGTGAATCCCTTTTCACACTGAGAGCAGGTGAAAGGCCTCTCTCCAGTGTGAATTTGTTCGTGTTTCCGCAGGCTGCCGATTTCAGTGAATCCCTTTGCACACTGAGAGCAGATGAATGGCCTCTCTCCAGTGTGACGTCGTTCGTGTCTCTGCAGGTGGCCAATCTGAGCGAATCCCTTTTCACACTGAGAGCAGGTGAAAGGCCTCTCTCCAGTGTGAACTCGTTCGTGTCTCTGCAGCTTGCCAATCTGAGCGAATCCCTTTTCACACTGAAAGCAGGTGAAAGGCCTCTTGCCAGTGTGACTGCGTTGATGCGTTGCCAGCTCGTGTGGGGCTCTAAATCCCTTCCCACAATCCTCACATTTCCATGGTTTCTCCATGATCTGGGTGATCTTACGTCTCACCACGCTTGACGATCAGTTGAAACCTTGTCCACACAAAACACCTGCACAGTCTCTCCCTGCTGTGAATGGTGTAGTATGTTTTCAGGCTGTGTCACTGGTTGAAGCACTTTCCACAGTCAGTGCTCTGTAACAGTCTCACACGGGTGTGTGTGTGTCTCAGTGCTTTTCCAGACACACTGTTGTTTAAAATCTCGTGAAGCAGACAGAATAGACAAACATTTCTCCTTCTAGATTCTAAGGCCGATGATCCCAAGAATTGAGTGACTCAGTCAGTTCTTGACCTGATATTTAGTATGAGATATCGGCCTCAAACTCCTCTCGTTCGAACTGCCTGCAAACAGATTTTACAATAGTAATCATTGTCAGTACAGGATAGAAATTCAGAACTGACAATTCTAGTTTCTATCGAACATTCTTTCCTCTCTCTTTCCCTGGAATGCTCTAAATCTCAATCCAACACACTCTCCCTCCATTCTCACTCTGCTGTATCTAATATTCACCCTCCCAATTCTCCTGAAGGTGCTGATTCAGGCTGTTTGACAGATCCAAGCTCACTGCTTCCTGTCCTGGACACAGAGACCTGAAAATCTTCATGCAGGCTGCCAGACAGATATATGTCTATATTACTGGATGAAAAATGTGTGTAATAAACAGACTGTATTCACTTACTATCCCTCCCAATTTTCCTGAAGGTGCTGATCAACAAATCTAAACTCACTAAAACCTGCACAAGAGTAGAGAATCTCCATACAAGTACATTTACTGATTAGAGATAGGGAAATTCTGAGGAAGAATTTTATTTAGTCATGGAGTGGTCATGACAGGGAACTCACTGCCCACAAGGGTTGTGGAAGTCGAGATGATCAATCATTTAAAATAAAATAGGACGGTTACTTGAAGAAAATAAACCTGCGGGGGAACAGGGATATCGAGGGGGAATGGGACTGACTGGATTGCTGTACAGAGAGTCAGCATTGACTTGAGTTCCCAAATGGATTCTGTCAGTGCTGCAAGGACTGTATGACTGGAAATATATAATGTAGGTACAGTACTATTTACAAAACTAGAAATAATAATACATGTATGTTATCACAGAACCATCAATAATATATAATACATACCATATAACACTAGACATATTTCTGTCCGATATTAAATTTTTAAAAATTAATTTACGGGATGGTCAGGCCAGCATTTATTGCCCATCCCCAGTTGCCCTTCCGAAGTAGTGGTGAGTTGCCTTCTTGAACTGCTGCAGTCCTTGAGGTGTAGGTACATCCCCTGTGCTGTTTTTTTTTTCATTTGTTTTTTATAAATTTAGAGTACCTAATTCATTTTTTACAATTATGGGGCAATTTAGCGTCACCAATCCAGCTACCCTGCACATCTTTGGGTTGTGGGAGTGAACGCAAGCAAACACGGGGAGAATGTGCAAACTCCACACGGACAGTGACCCAGAGCCGGGATCGAGACTGGGACCTCGGAGCCGTGAGGCAGCAGCGCTAACCACTGCTCCACCATGCTGCCCTACATCCCCTGTGCTGTTAGGGAGGGAATTCCAGGATGTTGCCCCAGGGACAGTGAAGGAATGGCAATATATTTCACAGTCAAGGTGGTGAGTAACTTGGAGGAGAACCTCCAGGTGGTGGGCTTCCCAGGTTTCTACTGCTCTTGTCCTTCTAGATGGGAGTGGTTGTGGGTTTGGAAGGTGCTGTCTGAGGAACCTTTCGGAGTTACTGCAGTGTATCTTGTAAATGGTATACACGGCTGCTACTGTTTGTCGGTGGTGGAAGGTTTGAATGTTTGTGGAAGGCGATGCAGTCAATCAGGCTGCTTTGTCTGGATAGAGTCGAGCTTCTTGTATGTTGTTGGAGCTGCACTCATCCAGCAAAGTGGAGTGTTTTCCATTACACTCCTGACTTGTGCTTGTAGATGTCTGGTGGACAGGCTTTGGGGCATCAGGAAGCGTGTTACTCGTCGTAGGATTCCCAGCCCTTGATCTGCCCTGGTAGCTACAGTATTAATATGGCTAGTCCAGTTCAGTTTCTGATCAATGGTAACCCCCAGGATGTTGGTTGTGGGGGATTCACCGATGGGAATGCCACTGAATGTCAAGGGGTGGTGGTTAGATCCTCTCGTCAGAGATGATCATTGCCTGGCACATGTGTAGCGCGAATGTAACTTGCCATTTATCAGCCCGAGTCTGGATATTGTCCAGGTCTTACTGAATTTGGACATGGACTGCTTCATTATCTGAGGAGTTGAGAATGGTGCTGAACATGTTTGCGGATCCGCAAACATCACCATTTCTCACCTTATGATGGAAGGGAGATCATTGATGAAGCAGCTGAAGATGGTTGGGCCTAGGATACTGCCCTGAGGAACTCCTGCAGTGATGTCCTGGAGCTGACATGACTGGCCTCCAATCACCACAACCATCTTCCTTTATGCCAGGTATAAATCCAACCAGTGAAGAATTATCCCCCGATTCCCATTGACTCCAGTTTAGCTGGGGCTCCTTGATGCCATACTCAGTCAAATGCTGCCTTGATGTCAAGGGGAGTCACTCTCACCTCATTTCTGGCATTCAGCTCTTTCGTCCAAGTTTGAACCAAGGCTGTAATGAGGTCAGGAGCTGAGTGACCCTGTGGAACCCAAACTGAGCGTCCTGGAGCAGGTTATTGCAGAATAAGTGCCACTTAATAGGACCTTTGATGACTCCTTCCATTACTTTGCTGATGATGGAGAGTATTCCGACAGGGAAGTAATTGGCTGAGTTGGATTTAGCCTGTTTACTGACCCCTTAAATGTCAGCCATTTCCTGGGGAAACTAGCCCTTTAATTGTGAACATTGGGAAAGAGACCATCCTTTTAGCCAGGCAAATAATTGTGGCAAGCTGAGGGGGCAAAGGATGTCACTGTCTTTGAGAGAGAGAGAGAGAGAGACCTGGGCCAAGCTTTGCAGAGTCTGCACCCTCCCTGGATTCACTTCCTTTCCCTTCAGTTGCTGCAAGTGACCAATTGAAGGTCAGAATGAGAAATGGAAAGGGGGAGGAAATAAAGTGTTTTACTCACAGATGTTGGAGACAGGAGTCTGTGTGCAACTCAAACTTATTCAGGGTTGGGGGAACAACAACTTTGCTCGGCAGAAACCACCATGTGCAGCTTTCGCATTGAGACAATGGGGGAGCTTTGATTGGCGGAGGGGCAGAGTCTTTCCGGTCCTCCAACTCTTCCCATTGGTCAACACCTGAGAGGTAAGGTCAGCGGAAGTGAGCTCCCCTACGCATGCGCAGCAGTCCCTCTCCCTGAGACATGCGCAGTCCCGGGTCAGGGAAGGGGGAGAACACCGACGGCCGGAACTGTCAGCCGTTTGCTGGAAACCGTCTCGAGGATGTGTTGGGGGAGACGGAACTGAGGGTGGGGGCGGCGCTCGCGTGTCCCGCGCCGGCATGTGCGCACTAATGCAGTGACGTCACCACGGAGCGAGTGGATTCCTATTGGCTGATTTAGAGGATGAGCTCCTTTGTGATGTCACAATGTGGAGGTTGAACAATGGGTTTCAGACTAAGACTTCCTCCTCTGGGCAACATCTGGGAGCAAATCAATGTCTGCCCCTTTCAGAAGTTCATACGATATAAGAAGAGTTAGGCCATTTGGCCCATCGAGTCTGCTCCGCCATTCGACCATCGCTGATCTCATCCTGGCCTTACCTCCACCGTCCTGAGAGTTCTTCAGAACCCTTCAACCCAATTAAAAATCTGTCTGCTTCTCCCTAAATTTACTCATTGTCCCAGCTCCTCCGCACTCTGGGGTAGTGAATTCCACAGATTCACAGCCCTTGGGAGAAGCAGCTTCTCATCAACTCTGTTTTGAATAGGGCAGCACTGTGGCCCAATGGTTAGCACTGCTGCCTACGGCGCTGAGGATCTGGGTTCGATCCAGGCCCCGGGTCACTGTCTGTGTGGAATTTGCACTTTCTCCCCGTGTCTACGTAGGTTTCACCCCCACAACCCAAAGATGTGCAGAGTAGGTGGATTGGTCACACTAAATTGCCCCTTAATTGGAAAAAAAAATAATTGGGTACTCTAAATTTTATTTTTTTTAAATTAAAACTGTTTTGAATTTGCTGCCGCTTTTCGTAAGACTATTACCTCTCGTTCTGGAATGCCCCACAAGAGGCAGCAGCCGCTCCAAGTCTACTTTATCTTTCCATTTCTTTTCTCATTCTGAGGGGACAGTGGTGACTTGCAGCAGCTGAAGAGAAAGGAAGTAAATCCAGTCTGTATGTTCCACACATTTTGAGTTCAGTAACATAGACATATTTCTGTCTGGCAGTCTGCATGGAGATTTTCAGGCCTCTCCAAAACGGGGAGCAGGGATCTGTCAGTCAGCCTGAATCAGCACCTTTAGAGAATTAGGAGGATGAATATTACAGCAGAGTGAGAATGGAGGGAGAGTGTTGGATGGAAACTAGAATTGCCTGTTCTCAATTTCCATTTGTAAGTTCCTTTTACAGGATATTAGATGAAGATTTGCAGAAAAAAACCTAACGCCACTTCAGGATTTGGAAGAGTCACTTGGTTTATCGGGACCTGAATATCATCAGGAGAACCATCACTGCAAAAGCCACTTCTGGGGTGAAGGATTGCCAGTCAGGCAAAGGAACAGAATGGAAGTAAACAGGAACGAAGAATCACGTTGGGCTGGTTCCAGGAGAATTGAGTGACAACTTCAGTGACGTAACCATGGAGTGTGATTTTTGATTGTCTTAAAAGTAAAAGGGCTACATTCTATTTGTAGTTTAAGGGATACGTTCCCTATAAAAATAGTGTTTAGGCATTGTTGCTTCTAGTTTGTTGCAATAAAGTCATACAACCTGAAGTTTTTGTCTTATGACTCATTAATTTGTTCACTGGGTTTAGAATTTATCTTTTAAAATTCCTGATCTTTTCAGAGATCTTACACAGTTGGTTTTGAGTCACAAGTTTCAACTTCCCAATTAAGCCTCAGGCAACTTGCTGTCTCTCTCTTGCTCATGTCAATGACAGCCCAGTAACAGAGCTGAAGGCTGGAGATGCTGTGACCCCTTGTCGGAGCTGGAATCAGTTGAAAGAAGAACCATAGTTTCTGGTTGAGCTTTGTGTTAGCTGTCCAACCAGGCTGACCATATATAAATAGCTAACCAGGTATTATGTTGTGATGAGGGTTTAGAAACAGACCCTGGATAGACGAGTTCACAGAAGCTGTGGGCTTGTCAGCTGTACAATGAAACCAGACATCAAACAGCCACAGACACCTGTAATATTGGACACTGGGTTTAATCCTGTTCTGTATTAAACAGACCTAGTTGATACTGGGTGATTGTGATATAGTTAATCTGACCCTTTGTTCATTCAATTCCAAAAGTGAATAATATTGATTCAAGTACAGTGACTACCTTGTCAATCTGTCAATAAGGTGGTGTCAGTTCATGCAGATCCGTATCTGAACTCAATTCCATTACTTATTTTTGTTACTGACTAGACTGTCTCTCTCTTCTCTCCTCTCTCTCTCCTGCCTCTCTCAGTCTCTGGTGTTCCTCTCTCTCTCTGGTGCCTCTCACTCCCTCTGCTTCCTCTCTGTCTCTCTCAGCTGCCTCTCACTCTCTCTCTTCAGTGCTTAGGAAGGCAGGTGGGATAGTTTCCTTTGGTAGCCGAGGGCTGAGATTATGAGAACAGGGAGATTGTGCTGGAACTGCATCAAACACCAGTTAGACCACAGCCATATTACAGGAAGGATGTGATCATCCGAGAGAGACTGCAGAGGAGATTTATTTATTTAAATTTAGTGTGCCCAATTAATTTTTTCCAATTAAGGGGCAATTTATTGTGGCCAATCGACCTACCCTGCACAACTTTGTGTTGTGGGGGTGAAACCCACGCAAACACGGGGAGAATGTGCAAACTCCCCACGGACAGTGACCCAGAGTCGGGGTCGAACCTGGGACCTAATGCTGCCCGTTGCAGAGAAGATTTATGATGATGTTGCCAGGGATGGAGAATTTTAACTATGAGGAAAGTTTGGATCTCCCCAGTGTGAATTCGCCGGTATACAGTGAGTTGCTGAATCTAGTCCCACAGTGAGAGTACCTGAACGGTCTCATCAGTGTGTACAAGCTGATGGGACATCAGTTCCCCGGACGTTTTATAGAATTTCCCACAGTTTAAACATTTGAAAGGTCTGTCTTTAATAATAATAATCTCTATTGTCACAAGTAAGCTCACATTAACATTGCAATGAAGTGAAAAGCCCCGAGTTGCCACATTCTGCCGTCTGTTCGGGTACATGGAAGGAGAATTCAGAATGTCCAAATTACCCAACAGCACGTTAGATAAACTCGGTCAGTTCTCACTGGAACAACGGAGGTTGAGAGGCGAGCTGATAGAGGTCTACAAGATTATGAGTGGTATGGACAGAGTGGATAGTCAGATGCTCTTTCCTAGTGTAGGAGAGTCAAGTACTCGGGGACATAGGTTTAAAGTGCGCGGGGAAAAGTTCAGAACAGATGTGCGAAGCAGGTTTTTTACACAGGGTGGGAAATATATGGAACGTGCTGCCTGGGGAGGTGGTGGGAGCAGGTACAGTAGCGGCATTTAAGGGACAATTAGATAAATATATGAATAGGGTGGGAATGGAAGGATATGGACTCCATAAGTGCAGACGGTTTTAGTTTAGGCAGGTACCATTATCGACGCAGGCTTGGAGGGCCGAAGGGCCTGTTCCTGTGCTGTATTGTTCTGGGTTTTTTTTTAATTTAGATTTCCCAATTCATCTTTTCCAATTAAGGGGCAATTTAGCATGTTCAATCCACCTATCCTGCACATCTTTTGGGTTGTGGGGGTGACACCCACGCAAACATGGGGAGAATGTGCAAACTCCACACGGACAGTGACCCAGAGCTGGGATTGAACCTGGGACCTCGGTGGCGTGAGACTGCAGTGCTACCACTGCACCACCGTGCTGCTCTTGCATATTGTTCTATGTTCACCTCTTTCGGGACTTGTGGGAGGAAACCGGACCACCCGGAAGAAACCCACGCAGACACAGGGAGAACATGCAGACACCGCACAGACAGTGACCCAAGCCGTGAATCGAACCTGGGACCCTGGCGCTATGAAGCAACAGTGCTAACCACTGTGCTACTGTATCACCCCAATATGATTCCACTAGTATTTCAGCAAGGTGGACGAATCCCTTCCCACAATCAGATGAATGGCCTCTCCCCAGTGTGAATTCGCTGGTGGACAGTGAGTTGAGATGATCGCCTGAACCCAGCCCCGCAGTGAGAGCACCTGAACGGTCTCTCATCAGTGTGAATATATTGGTGGGACATCAGCTCCCAGGAGCCTTCATAACATTTCACATAGGCTGGGCATTTAAAAGGTCTCTCATCAGTGTGAACATGTTGATGGTACATCTGTTTTCCAGAGCTTTCAAAGCACTTCCCACAGTCTAGACATTTAAAAGGTATTTTGTCAGTGTGAACTCGCTGTTGTCTCGGCAGAGTGGATATATGAGTGAATCCCTTCCCACACTCAGTACAGGCAAATGGTCTCTCCCCGGTGTGAACTCGCTACTTTTCAGTCGTTTGGATGAATCAGTCAATCCTTTTCCACACACACAGCAGGTGAACAACTTCTCTCCAGTGTGAACCCGCTGTTGTGTCAGCAAGTTTGATGACCAAGTAGATCCCTTCCCACACACGGAGCAGATGAATGGTCTCTCCCCAGTGTGAGTGTGTCAATGAGTTTCCAGCTCAGACGGGAAACCAAATGCCGTCTCACAATCCCCACATTTCCACGGTTTTGTGCCAGTGTGAATGCGCTTGTGTCTTGACAGGCCAGAAGATTGGCTGAAACCTCGTCCACACACACAACACATGTATGGTTTCTCTCCACTGTTAACGGTGTTTTTTCCTTCCATGTGAATCGATGGAATTCCCTGCCCAGTGAAGCAGTTGCGGCTCCTTCATTAAATGTTTTCAAGATAAAGATAGATAGTTTTTTGAAGAATAAAGGAATAAAGGGTTATGGTGTTCTGGCGGGAAAGTGGAGCTAAGTCGACAATACATCAGCCATGATCTCATTGAATGGTGGAGCAGGCTCAAAGGTCCAGGTGGCCTACTCCTGCTCCTAGTTCTTATATTCTTATATTATGTTCAAAACCTGCTGATATTCAGTAACGATAACTGAAGCGACTCCGCCAGATCCTGATGTGATGTTTCCCAAATGCAAACCTTCCCCTTCCAATATCCTGTGAAATCAGTTTAGACAGAAAAAAAGGAGTGAGAGAAAATCCAGAAAAACACAAAGGTGGATTGTGAAATTGAGCTGAAATCTGGTCATTTGTGAGGCCGGCACTAGGAAAAGGTGACCTTGAAAACTGCCAGATGTTCACAAAAGAACAACTGATTCACTGATGTCGTTCAGGGAAGGGAACCTTCCACAGGTCTGGGCCAGAAAAGTTTCAGGCCTCTGTGGGGGGAGGAGAGTGAGAAAAGATTGAGAGCAGAGGAGAAGGAGAGAGAATTTATATTTCCAAAATCTAACCAGAACATTGTCAGAATCTCCCAAACCCTCAATCTCCACCTCCTTGAAGGACCAGGATATCGGGTCTGTGAACACCATCACATCCAGGTTCCCCTCCAAGGCACACACAGTTCTGACAGTAAGTAATGGGTGAGCAGAAACTTTCTCCACTTCAATATTGGGAAGACATTGCGTTCAGCCCCTGTAACAAACTCCATTTATTAGCCACTGACTCCATCCCTCACCCTGGTCATTGTTTTGAGATTGAGATTGAGATTGTCCAAATGGTTGGTGTGATATTTGACCCTGTGACTTGCTCCCAACCACATATTTACATCATCTTGAAGACTGGATTCCACCTCAGTAACATTGCCTGACTCCAGCCAAGGCTCAGAGCATCTGTTGCTAAAACTCTGATCTATTCCTTTGTTATCTCTGAGAGATCTATGCTCCTCTAATTGATACTTCCTGAGTATTCCTGATTTTATTTACTCTGTCTTAGGTGGCATCACCTGAAGGTGCCAAGACCACAAGACTTTGTAAGGTGCACCTTGTACACCACCTTCAGTGGTATCAGCCCCAGCCTCGCACACAAAGTTGAGGCGTTCAGCCTCCGCAGCACACCCTCTCCTCCAGCGCCACACCCATCTTTTCCTCCCACTTTGCCTTAACCCCTAAAACGCTCCTGTAAATCACCGAGACAAACCCCTGTCCAGCCCTAACCACCCCCCCCCCCACCCCCCCCCACCCCCATCCTCTGGTCCGCTGACAGCACCGCCTCCAACAGCGAGGAGACAGGCACTATTGGGAAGGTCGGGAAGACCTTCCTTGCAAAGTCCAGCACCCGCATATACCTAAAACATTCTCCCCACGCCAACCCAAACATCTCAGTCAGCCCCTCAAAGCTCGTAAACTGCCCTCCCAGAAACAGGGATTCTTTTCCAATTAAGGGGCAATTTAGCGTGGCCAATCCACACAACCAGCACATCTTTGGTTGTGAATATAATTCTAACTTAGGATGACCACTCGTGTGCCCTACTGAACTTAACTTTACCCCTTGTCATTGTCAGCAGTCCCTTCTTGGTGCAATATGTAGATAGTCCAACGAGGGAAGGGGCAGTACTGGATCTGGTATTGGGGAATGAGCCTGGACAGGTGGTTGAGGTTTCAGTAGGGGAACATTTTGGGAGTAGTGAACATAATTCCATATGTTTTAGGGTACTTTCGCCACAGATTTTTGGGCACAAAAGGCAGGACGTCCCTTGAGGTAGTAGGATCCAGAGAGAAGGAGTTACATCTTTTTCTTTCCTTCCCTGCTTCCACCCTGCCTCCTCATTAAGACACTGGGACTCAAAGGGTGACCCAGTTTGATGGACAGGTTGTCTCTATTCGAAACAATGGGGGACAAGCTCCACCCAGCAATGAAAATATTGCCCCCAACGTGATGGCGGCCGCACATGCTCAGTGCTGCACATTGCCCCCAATAAAGATGGTGATCATTAACCGGGACGA
The DNA here is from genome assembly GCF_047496885.1 of Scyliorhinus torazame. Classification (NCBI taxonomy): domain Eukaryota; kingdom Metazoa; phylum Chordata; class Chondrichthyes; order Carcharhiniformes; family Scyliorhinidae; genus Scyliorhinus; species Scyliorhinus torazame. The sequence goes on from NC_092711.1 coordinate 173,173,669, forward strand.
TTTAAGGGATCTTTGGCCCCGCTCAGTACAAATGCGATTGATGAGTTTTTGAGGGAGTTTGTAGATCACACAATCTGTATAGAAATCTTCCCGTCCACACGCCGGTTCCATCATACGCTCCGATCTGTGATTTTCCGCTTACAAATTACGGATCCGAGAAAAAAAGCATCCACCCCTCACCATTTCCCGCACTGCATATGCTTCATTCACTGCCCCTCATTCGCTCAGATTGGTTGGAGGACCAGCCACTCCCATTCAGTCCTCCAGTCCTGCCCCTATTATTAGTGGTCCTGAGCCGCCGTCAATCATTCCCCTGGGCATTGTGATCTGGAGCATGCGCAGTGCGGTTGATGAGGTGAGACAGTAGCGCGCAGGTGCAATGCTATTGTTCGTCTGGAGGAGAGTCCTTTGTCCCAGGGAAGCAAAGTTAGCATCAGGCGGTGGGAGGGAGGATGCGCAAACCCTTCACAATCATTGTCAGCTCCCTGGTTTGCAGCTGCGGGGCTTCTCCCTCCTAGGAACAGGCCCAGATTAACGGTCACCATCCAGCTTCAGCGACTGGAGGATGGTTCACATCATAAGATGGGGGAGGGGGGACAATAAATAAGAGCTCACACTTTGCATTCAAATCAATGAGGACTCTGATCTCTGGAAAGGAAGGAAACCCTGGGAGGTGGGCAGGGAGGATTCGCAAACACCCGCTGGAGGCCCCAACCCGCCAAGAAGAACCCGCAGATCCTGATTTTGCAGCTCCCGGGGCTTGTTTGCTTCAGCTGCGGCCGTCCTGGTGAAACAACAGAGTGGGCGGGGCATCAGGATTCCAGTGACCAGGAGAGAAAATTACCGATTTATTCTCACTCTACACAGAGGGACTTGAGAACTGAACCCAGCCAGAGTGGAGGGAGCGGGTAAACTGTAAGGAATGGAATTTTGAAGGTGGTTTGAAAGGTTTGGCAGACTGACAAACTCTCATGGTGAAAATTAAAGGTAAGCCTGCATGGGTCTGCGTGAAGAGGTGGGCGGTGTTGGGTGGGCTGCTGACAGAAATGTGAGGCCAGGGAGGGGGTGGTTGGCTGCCAGAACGGTTGGAACAGAGTTCTACATAGGTCCAGTTGACGAGTCAGACACCCAAGCAGCAAATCTCAGTGGATTCAAATATGGCCCATAAAATGTGGGCTGGTTGTCACCCTGGGGTTTGGATTCCAGCATAGGGAGGAGGGAGAATGGATGTGATGAGGATTTACTGTTTCGCAAAAACAAGTGCAGAAAACCTGTTCCATACAAATGCGAATTGTCTGTCCTTCATTTTTATTCGGTATTGACAATGATGATGTTTATAAACTCTTTTTATCGGAAATTTGGAATCTGCAGGTGTGAAATCGTCCAACCTGGAGAGACACAAGGACATCCACACCATAGACAAACCATGGAAATGTGGGGCCTGTGGGAAGGCATTCATATCTCCATCCCAACTGGAAACTCATCTGCGTAGTCACTCAGGGGAGAGACCTTTCACCTGCTCCATGTGTGGGAAACAATTTAATCGATTGTTCAACCTTTACACACACCAGCGAATTCACACTGGAGAGCGGCCATTCATCTGCTCTGTGTGTATGAAGGGATTCAGCAGTTCATCACACCTACTGAAACACAAACGTGGTCACACTGGGGAAAGTCCGTTCATCTGCTTCAAGTGTGGGAAGAGATTTACTAATTCACCTGACCTTCTAACACACCAGCGAGTTCACACCGGGGAGAGGCCTTTCAACTGCTCCATGTTTGGGAAGAGATTCACGCAGTCACAAAACCTAATGAGACACAGGCGAGTTCAAATAACTTTTGGAAGTAGATTCAGCTGAATGGATGATCTCAGTGTCAGTGACAAAGAAATCAATGAGCTCCTTGCACTTGTTTGAAGTCAGGAGAGAGATTTAAGAAGATGATCGTGAAGAACAGAATCTGGGTTGTCCTTGCTTCCAGGAACAATCCAGAAATAGTGACCAGTTTAGGCAGAGGCGAGCAGGGCCAGGTAGAGCTGGATGTGTTGCTGCTGCCTCTGGTAATCAACAGTTCCACCAGTTGATAAGACTGCGCCAAGTGAAAAGTGAATTGGTAAGAGTGAGAAAATGGGCAGCAAATTATCTTCAAGTTTACAGATAAAAGTTGGGATGCTGGTCAGGAGTATGTTGCAATCATCAAGTTTAAAGATAACAGTTGCATAGATGTTGGTTTCAGAGCAGACACACTGGGGTGAGGGCTAGGGCGGGCAATATTATTGAGCTGGATATAAACAGTCTTAGTGATGGTGCAAATATGTAGTCAAAAGCTCATCTGGTCAAATATGACATTGAAATCTGCATTAGTCGCACACAGTGCGTGTATCACCTACAAGATGCACTGCAGCAACTCATCAAGGCTCTTTGGACAGTACTTTTCAACCCTTGACCACCTCATACGACAAGCACAGCAGACACATGAGAACACCATCACCTGCAGGTTCCCCTCCAAGCCACACAACATCCTGACTTGGAACGATGTCCCTGTTCCTTCACTGTTGTTGGGTGAAAATCCTGGAACTCCCACCCTGGCCACACTGTGGCTCAACCTACACATCATGTGTTTCAGCGGTTTGAGAAGACAACTGACCACCATCTTCTCGAGGGCAATTAGGAGTGGGCAATGATTTTCCCCAGCAATATCCACTACCTGTGAAAGGATAAAATAAACACAGTTGCCAGGGAGGTGGATGGTGACTAGAGAATGGAGTTTGTAGCAGGGCCATAAGACAATGGCTTCACTATTTCTTTTTTAAAATAAATTTAGAGTTCCCAATTATTATTTTCCAATTTAGCGTGGCCAATCCACCTACGCTGCACATCTTTGGGTTGTGGGGATGACACCCACGCAGACACTGGGAGAATGTGCAAACTCAATGACTTCACTATTTCCAATGTTTAATTGGAGGAAATTTCTGTTCACCCAATTCTGGATGTCAGACAAGTCAGGACGATGTGTGAATTGGAGGTGGTGGTTTTCATATACACCTCTTACTTTGGGGAAGTTGGGGGTTTGAGATTCTGTCAAAGTTCTTGTTCAAGTTGTCGTTGTATAAAATTTGTCTCCTTTACCTCCTGCCTCTCCACTTCTATTTGTCCCCCTCTGCTCCCAAAGTGTCCAGAGTCTAGTGTAGGCCCACTGACCCAGGGTGACCGGCCGCCATCTTGGTAGAAACAAAGTAGAAACTTGGTAGAAATGGCGCATGTGCGGCCATTTTGGTGAGGGAACAGGAAGTGGAGGCTTCAGGGTCAAGGTGACCAGGAGAAAAATCATTCTGAACCCTGGACCAGCTCTACCCTCCCATCCAATAATTTTAATATTCAAACATATTTTTCTGTTGATATTTTTGAAATACTCTCGGACTGCCCACTGCAAAACCTTCATTGAACTACCTGTATCACAATGGCAGTTGAGCAAAACTCAGTGAGTTCCAGGATCTGCCTGAAAAGGCAGCGATACGATTCACGAATTAATTTTAAAAGAGAGGTGGATAGTTACCTGAGGATGAGAAGGTGCAAGGCGAGGGACATGAAACTGGACTGAGGGACTGAACAAGTCCGTTCTTTCTAAAAGTCAGCACAGGAAAGATGGGCTGAACAACCCCCATCGCCCCCTCTTGTGCAATGCACCTCTACGATTCTCGGAACCTGAATGGAACCAAAATAACATCCGAAATCGTTATTGGTCATTTTATTAAATGTAAAGAATACACTGTCCATCAAGAGCTACTTAAGAGCAGAATAAACAGGAGCAGTTGGAGGACATAGAGCCTGCTCCACTTTTTCTCCTTGTTGCCATTTTCCTTCTTTCCCTCTGTATCCAATAATCTCTTGAATTCAGTCTTGAATATACTCAGCGACTGAGCATCCACAGCCTTCGAGGGTGTAGAATTCCAATTCACAAACTTGAATGAAGAAACGCCGCATCTTATTCACATATCGCCACTAACATCTCAAGATGTTTTACCGGAGGATAGGCAGACAGGGATTCCTACAAATAGTTGTTTGTGGTTCATTGCAGTTCCTTGACAAGGTATCGGCTTTATTCTGAGTGTTGTGAAGGCTGAGCTGACTTTTCTGGTACGCCTGCTTTCCAGAGATGATCAGACAAGAGTAATGCTGCTGGGCTCAACGCTTTTTCATCAACAATGATTCAGCCTCTGCAGGAAATTGAGAAAAGAGGCAGCATTGCTCTGCGGCCACACAGGATAGTACTGGTTAGATTCAATGTCTTTGTCCAGAGGGTGTGGAACTTGCTGCCACAGGGACTGGTTGAGGAAAACAGCATGAATGCACTTAGCAAGTTGCAGACACAAGAGAGAAAGGAATAGAAAGACCTACAGACAGAGAGAAGTGGTAGGCTCATGGGGAATATATGCACTGACACTGGATACAATGACCTGTTTTTGTGCTGTCCATTGAGTTTCATTCTACTTTGATTCTTTTTACAGGGTATGGAATGGAAAGACTTACAGGCAGCAAACTCAAGGTTTGAGAGCCTTTTGATTTGTCAGGATATGAATATCATCGGCCCCTGAATGTGGAAGGAGAAATGTTTGTCTTCTATCTCTGGGAAGGTCAGTGTGACTGGAAAAAGCACCGAGACACATAAATACGCAAGTGAATGTGTTCCAGTGAGCTGACTGTGAAAAGAGCCTTAACCAGTTACACAGCCTGAAAAAACATCACATCATTCACAGCAGAGAGAAACTGTACACGATGTTCTATGTGTGAATGAGGCTCCAATCTGGAGAGACACAAGGTCATCGGCACCATGGAGAAACGGTGGAAATGTGGAGACTGTGGGAAGGGGTTCAAATCTCCATCCCTGCCGGAAGCTCATCAACGCAGTCACACTGGTGAGGTACCGTTCACCTGCTCCCTGTGTGGAAAGGGATTTACTCAGTCAGCACACCTTATGAAATATCAACTTGTGCACAGTAATAAGAGATCTTTTAAATGTTCTGACTGTGAGAAGAGCTTCAAAAGTGAAATGGATCTGCTGAGACACCAGCGAGTTCACACCGGAAAGAGGCCATTCACCTTCTCCGAGTGTGGGAAGGGATTCACTCAGTCAGCCAACCTGCTCACACACCAGCAGGTTCACACTGGGGAGAGGCTGTTCCCTTGCTCTGTGTGTGGGGAAAGATTTAATCATTGATCTAACCTGCAGAGACTCCAGACAGTTCACACTGGAGAGAGGTCGTTCACCTGCTCCAAGTGTGGGAAGAGATTCCTTCACTTATGGCACCTTGCTACACATCAACTTGTTCAGTGATCATAAGAACTAGGAGCAGTAGTCGGCCATCTGGCCCCTCGAGCCTGCTCCGCCATTCAATGAGATCATGGCTGATCTTTTGTGGACTCAGCTCCACTTTCCGGCCCGAACACCATAACCCTTAATCCCTTTATTCTTCAAAAAACTATCTATCAGAAACCTTTTAAATGTTCTGACTGTGAGAAGAGCTATAAAACTACATCTGATCTGCTGAAACACCAATGCACTCACACTGGGGAGAGGCCGTTTATCTGCTCTGTGTGTGTGGAAGAGATTCACTTGGTCATCCCACATGCTGAGACACCAGAGACTTCACGAGTGACTGCAGGGGTTGGATTCTGCTGTTATTGCTGCTGTTAATCACATCCAGGACTGAACCATGTTCATTCTGACAGCTGGAGTTTGTTTCTGCTGATAATAATCCCTGTAACCAGTTGGAGTTTAATATTTTGATATTTGTCAAATGAATTAATGTTTCAGACACACACTTTGCTGGAACCTTAATTTCTCCAGGATAAGAGGCAACTAATTTGTGTCCTGTCACAGATTGCTCCATTTTGGGGACTTTTCTCCTTTCTAACTCTAGATTATTTCAATTCTCATACCTTATTACTTCCTTGGGTTTGGGGGTGAGACCCACACAGACACAAAATACTGTGTTTTCTGTATTGGACAATTACATTAAAATCTGGAACACATGTATAGGGATTGGTGTCTCCATATCATGTGTATAAAGTACTGATGTTCTCTAGTTATGCTCTTCCCCACATTCTCTCCATATCCTCTCTCACAAAACCTTCCATTATTTTAAAGATTTCTATTAGGTTATCCCCTCTGCCTTCATTTCGAAGGAGAGAGGAGACCCAGCCTGTCAATCCTTTCCTGATACTTTATATGTACCTACACATTTCTGGTTTCACCATTATAAATCTTCTTTGCACCCTCTTCAGTGCCTCGGTATCATTTTATAATATCGTGACCAGAACAGCATGCAGTGATCGGTGAGATACTTGATCCAGGAGTCACAGATAACCCCAAAAATGGGACCAAGCCAATATGTGATTTTACGCTGGTTTATTGAGAAACAAGAGTTTAAAAATGATGCATAATGGACACAAAAAAATCATACAGCCTGAGAATGATTTCCCAGTCCCAGAGGACAGACGGATGATGCAGAATGAGTACTGGTCTCCATTACTAGTGGCTGCTGTCTCCTCTGGATGGTTCACTGCTGTGAGCCAGTGTGGGTGTTGGGTGAAGCCAGTCTGGACCTTTTTAGAAATCTCTTCCTGTTTCAACCTTTACACAGACAAATGGTTTGCGGATGGATCCTGAGATCCAATCATATCAGGGTTAGAAATGTCAATTTAAGAGCCTGTGTTAGAGACCAGTCCTGGGCAGAAAGAACAGGTCTGTCCTGTGTTTGTCACCCAGCAAGCTGCTGTGGAAGATTTCTTCACAGGCGAGAAAGGAAGTGAGCTATTCCTATAATATTCAATAAATGCCTTCATGTTTTATCATTTATTTCTTACAAATCTTCTCGTCTTGAGAAGTGAATATCCTTATTGACTTCTCTCAACTGATTTCTGATCAACCCACCTATTTCTACACTACAAGTTTGTTTTCATAATTTCTTGATTACATCGATAACACATTTCGATAACATACTAAAACTGCTAAAGTTATCAGAATCAGCAACACAAATGCTTGAGCTGCCGCCAAGAATAAAAGTAAAAACCTTTCCAGTAAAATGTGATAACTGTTCACTTAGATTCATCTTTCCCAGCTGCAGAGCATCTCACACCATTCCAAATTATTGGCATGTTGAAAATACATCTGCTTCAAACAGAAGTTCATGCACGGACTTTAAAGATTCTCCAGCTCTCTGTTCACCTACCTCCACCTTGTGGATATTTTCTGAATCCAGATTCTAGATCCCTTTTCACTTTAATTTCACTCCCACTGACAGATACAAGAGTGTATAATTATATTCTGATTGTTTTAAAGTCAGTTTTTCAGTGGAGTATGTGTCAATATCATAATGTATTAAAATGTTGTCTCATTCTACTGATCACATTAATCACTCGATGTTCTGTTATCGAATAGCTGAGTATGTCTGGGACCCGTTCTTCAGTGCAGCTTCCAGCTTCACCATGCATTTCCACATCAGCACACCCACCCTGGTATCCCAGTATCAGGCTCCATGTGCCATACACGTCACTCTTGGACTTTCAGGTGATCTCACCGAAAAATCTGGCGGGGGGATCTCTGTTGGAGGATCTGTACTTCTCTCTCCCTGTATGGCTCCAATGCCTCAGTCAATGGCCAATCAATTCAGTTTATCTTTTAAAGTTAAGAGGCAGGGACATATTTATCTCCAAGAGAAAGTTATCAATTTATTTGTCTGATCTACACTGATTTTCACTAGAATGTACATCGATATAACATCGTTCTATTCTATTGAACTCTCCCCAGGGTGAGTTATCCCATTTCCCATTGGGTGATGTGATTTTCTCTATATATTATTCTAAGTGGGCCATCCTATTAATTATTATCAGTCTCATTCAGGAGTCCTGGAGAAACTTTACTGTCCAATAGTAATTGCATTCACACAATATTGTCTTTGTATATCAGAGACACAAGTATTTGAAATCAGTTTGGAGATAACTCCCATATCTCCCGTTCTCAAACACCCTGTTTTGAAAGATAAGAAATGGGATAAAGCCAAATCTTTAAAAGGCAAATTGTCACCGTGCTGTCAGTGGAAAGGGTTAACTTCTCTGTTTGTTTGCAAAGGGATTGATTGCAAACATTCCCAACTGTGCCCAATTGTGCTGACTTTAGGTGACTTTCCTTTTCAGATCAATGAACCAAACGCTGTCTGTGCGGAGTCTGCACGTTCTCACCGTGTCTGCGTGGGTTTCCTCTGGGTGCTCCGATTTCCTCCCACAGTCCAAAGATGTGTGGGTTAGGCGGATTGGCCATGCTAAATTGCCCTTAGTGTCCAAAAAGATTAAGTGGGGGTTACTCGGTTATGGATTACGGGGATAGGGTAGAGACGTGGGCTTGAGTAGGGTGCTCTTTGTAAGGGCCGGTGCAGACTCGGTGGGCTGAATGGCCTCCTGCACGGTAGATTCTATAGTTTTTAGTCCAGTAATTATAAACATATATCTGTCTGGCAGCCTGCATTTAAATTTTCATGTTTCTGTGTCTAGAACAGGAAGCAGTGAGCAGGGATCTGTCACTCAGCCTGAATCAGCACCTTCAGGAGAATTGGGAGGGTGAATATTAGATACAGCAGAGTGAGAATGGAAGGAGAGTGTGTGGGATGGAGATTTACAGCTTTTGGGGAATTAGAGAGGAAAGAATGTTCCAGAGAAACTAGAATTGTCTGTTCTGAATCTCTATCCTGCACTGACAGTGATGTCTTTTGTAAATTGTTTTTCCAGGATATTAGAAGAGGAGGAATTACAGACAGAAATTTCAAATGTGTCTCGATCTGATAGATTCACTCGTTTCCTTGAGACCGGAATATCATCGGCCTTTGAATCTGGAAGGAGAGATGTTTTCTGTTCTGTCGGCTTCAAAAGATTTTAATCATCAGTGTGACTGGAAAAGCACCAAGACACACACACCCGAGTGAGAGTGTTCCAGAGCGCTGACTGTGGAAAGAGCTTTTACTAATTAAAAAGCAGAAGAAATTTATCACATCCTTCACAGCGGGGAGAGACCGTACATGTGCTCTGTGTGTGGATGACATTTGAACTGATTGTCCAACCCGCAGAGTCACAAATGCACCCACACCATGAAGAAACCGTAGAATGTGGTGGCTGGGAAGGGATTCAGATCTCCATCTGTGCTGGAAACGCATTGTCGCACCTCGAAGCTGAGAACGACATCTGACCAACATTTCCCCTGGAGACGTCTGAGACAGTGGAACACAATCAGCAGTCACAAACCTGAAGAGGAGAAGGGAATCCCAAAAGATGCTTTTTTGGACTAGGAGAGCAGGTTTTGGTGTGCAGCTGCTCCACCAGCGAGAAGTGGGTCCCTGTAACTGTGTTGTCTGAAACTGGCCCTGTCTCCCACATTGTGCAAATTGAAGATCAGCGAGTGTGGAGACGACACAGATCAGTTGTTAGAGACGTCCATCAATGTGCCAGTACTGTGTGTGCTAGAACTACCTCAGGATGAACCACCATCCATACTACCCGATCATGTGACTGCAACTTCTGGTCAATCTGCAGAAACCGAGATTGCTGAAGAACCCCTTGCTGCTCCTAATCTTCTGCAAAAGAGACTACAACACCTTCCAGGGGAGAGACATCTTCTGAAGACCCGGGGAGGACATCCAAGATCAAGAAGAACCAAATCCCTTAAGTGAGCAGGCAACCAGTGCAGAATAGACACCCGCCCGATTGTCTTTCCTATTGACTGTATAATTCTTTGCCTGTTTTTGTGTATATGTTTTGATCATGATGTAAATGTAGTTTTTTTGATTTGATTTGATTTATTATTGTCACGTGTATTAGGATACAGTGAAAAGTATTGTTTCTTGCATGCAGTACAAACAATGCATACCGTAAATAGGGAAGGAAGGAGAGACTGCAGAATATAATGTTACGTTGTAGCAAGGTGGAGAGAAAAGATCAACTTAATACAGTGATTGAGGCTTTCTTAACCGGCCGAATTTTAGCGGGGTCGGTTCTATTCGGTTTTGTCCCGGGTGCTCAGAGGTTCACTGAAGAGGCCACATTTTAGGGCAGCCCGATTTCGTGTAGCAGCAAACACCAAAAGGTTCATAAGTGTAAATAGCATGTGGGATCAGCCAAACATGACCTCCGAAAAAGAGGAAAGAGAAAGGGAAGTGGAATGAGTCGGGTTATGGGATCAATACATTCTGCATCCCACAACCAAACTGTGGAGCAGCTCCCTCAATAAGTTCACAGCTGATCTGATTGTAACCTCAACTCCACATTCCCATCGACCCCCCGATAACCTTTCACTCCCTTGCTTCTCAAGAATCTATCCAGCACTGCCTTCAAAATGGTCAAATCTCACCAGCTGATTATGGGAGGGGGTGGTGCGGATTTCAATTGTGTAAGGGAGCCAAGGTTGGATAGGTTCAACCTTAATTTTCAGAGTAACTTCATTGCAACGTTAATGTAAGCCTACTTGTGACACGAATAAGACACAGGTGCTGAATTAGGCCACTCGGCCCATCGAGTCTGCTCCGCCATTCAATCATGGCTGATATTTTCTCATCCCCATTCTCCTGCCTTCTCCCCATAACCTCTGATCCCCTTATTAATCAAGAATCTATCTATCTCTGTCTTAAAGACACTCAGTGATTTAGCCTTGATCGATAATGTCCAATTAAATCCGTTACCTTGATGGCGGGGCTTGTCGCTACCGGCCATGTCTTTGGTGTCCGAGGCACGTGGGCCTTCCCAAATGAGGAAAGCTCAAATGGGGCAAAGAGTTGCACAGATTTACCACCCTCTGGCTGAAAAAATTCCTCCTCACATTTGTTTTAAAGGATCCTCCCTTTAGTCTGTGATTTTGTCTTCTGGTTCCAGTTTTTCCTACAAGTGGAAACATCCTCCCCATGTCCACTCTATCCAGGCCTCGCAGTATCCTGTAAGATTCAATAAGATCCCCCCCTGATCCTTCTAAACTCCAACGAGTACAGACCCAGAGTCCTCAACCGTTCCTCATACGACAAATAAAGGGTTGAGCAAGTTTAATGGGCCAAATGGTCGACTGCAGCTCCTATTTGTTATGATCTCTGTGTCCAGGACAGGAAGCAGTGAGCAGGGATCTGTCAATCAGCCTGAATCAGCACCTTCAGGAGAATTGGGAGGGTGAATATTAGATAGTGAATGGAGGGAGTGTGTGTGGGATGGAGATTTACAGCTTTTGGGGAATAAGGGAGGGAAGAATGTTCCAGAGAAACTAGAACTGTCTGTTCTGAGTTTCTATCCTGTATTTGCAGTGATGTATTTTGTAAATTGTTTTTCCAGGATATTAGAAAAGGAGGTATTACGGTCAGAAATCCCAAACATCACATCTTGATCTGACAGTCACTTGATTCTTTGGGACACACACACACCCGAGTGAGAGTGTTCCAGAGCACAGACTGTGGAAAGACCTTCAACCAGTTACAGAGCTTCACAGTGGGGAGGGACTGTACACGTGTTCTCTGTATGAGTAAGGCTTCAATTGTCTAACCTGGAGAGACACAAGGAGATTCAAAACACGGAGAAACAGTGGAAATGCCGGGACTGTGGGAAGGGATTCAAAGCCCCATCTGCACTGGAAGCTCATCGGCGCATTCACACGGAGGAGAAGCCGTTCACCTGCTCTCAGTGTGGGAAGGGATTCAGACATTTATCCACCCTGCGGAGACATCAGCCAGTTCACCCCGGGGAGTGAGCATTCACCTGCACTCAATGTGGGAAGGGATTCTGTGTTTCCTTGTACCTGCTGAGACACCAACAAGGTCACAAGTGATTACAGGGGTTGGATTCTGCTGTTATTGTTGCTACTCTCAATTACACCCAGAACAGCATTGTGTTCATTCTGTCAGTTGGTCAATGGGGAGGGTCGGAGGGTTTCGTTCTGCTGGACTGGCCGGTCTCACGACTTTGCCTCCAGTGGGCTGATGCTCTTGAGCCTTGTGGCAAATACTTGGCTTCAAATTTCACAAGGATCACAGAGTGAAAGGGTGTTTGGAAGGTAGATGACAGATAGTTCCTGTTTCTGTTTGGAACCCCAAAGCATGCAGTTCAGATAAAGATAGGCTTTGGTGGTTACATGGTTCTGTCTCAGAAGGAAACGGTCAAGCTATGAGGGCCAAGTTGATTGGGAACTTACAATAAAATGTGTAATGATACACAGGCAGTCGCATTTAAGGAATTATCACATATTTACATAAAATATAGATTCCTTTAAGAAACAAAAATCCAACAGGAAAAGTGACGCAACCGTGACTAACAAGAAAAATTAAAGATTCCAAGAGGCTCATTAATCGATTACAGATTTATTGCTTCACTGATTTATTGGTACCTTGAAGAATCAATGCAGTATAATTCTTTAAATTCAGTAGACATACAGACAGAAAATAGAATATCCACAAGGCATAGTCATTGTTTCAGATAATAATATGAGAATTGCTGTACAGCAACTTAATATGTCAGAATCTAACACGGTTTCTAGAAAAGTTGCATAAAAGCCCTCGTAATGAATAAACCATTGTTCTACAAATACATCTAGTAATGAAAAAGTATCGCAGCCTTAGCAACAGAAACATTTACAAAATGTAGCAAAGCCTTAGCGACAAACAAGGTTGATGCAGAACGCCTTATCTTCAGAGGATTGGTACATGTGGCGGGAGCATGTAGACATTTAATTAATTTGATAGACATTAATGAATCTTAAGTAATGACCAATGCCTGGATAACAAATCATGCTCCAAGTGACAAGAGAGTTATTTGAATAAATCAGGAAGCCTCAGCTGAGAATTTGAAACCAATAAGGGGTTAGACCATTGATAAGAATTTATTTAAGAATAAAGTTTCATGACTAAAGTTTGTTCTGTATTCATGCTTTAAGAAATTCTTAACCATCTATTGATTTCCTAATATTGTCTTATGTTTTTGTGCAACTCTCTTTATTATGTTTTGATGTATTATTTCATCTGAATTTTGATTTATTTTTAAGTAAGAGAATCAAGGTGGATAATTAGCAATAAAGTTGCATTTTTGGACACCTCCAATCAACCAGATCTTGGGCTAATTTTTGAAGATAAAATAAGAGATCTCATCGCACATAGTTGCCAAAATAAGTGGAACCCCGAGGATTGGAAACTTGTTTTAGAATTCAGGAAAGGAGGATCAAGAAACTCATAAAGAGAAAATTGAATATGAGAGCAAACTGGCGAGAAACATAAAAACTGACTGGAAAAGTTCCTGTAAAATATGAAAAGGGAAAGATTCGCAAAGACCAATGTGGGTCCATTCCAGGCAGAGACAGGAGAGTTTATAATGGGGAATAAGGAAATGACAGAGAAACTAAACAATGTGTGTCTGTCTCATGGAGGAGGATACAGAAATCGTCCCAAAAACAGAGAACCAAGGGACCAGTGAGCACGAGGAACTGAAAGAGATTAGTATCAGTGAAAAAGTAGTACTGGAGAAATTAATGGGATTGAAAGTTAATAAATCCCCAAAGGCTGCTGCTCTACATCCCAGAGTGTTGAAAGAGGCGGCTGTAGTGATAGTGGATACATTGGTGATCATCTTTCAAAATTCTATAGATTCTGGAATGGTTCCTGCAGATTGGATGGTGGTAAATGTAACCCCACTATTTAAGGAGGGAGAGAGAAAACGGAGAACCACAGACCCATTAACCTTACATCAGTCGGAGGGAAAATGCTACAATCTATTATGAAGGATGTGATAACATACAAATTAGGAGCAGGAGTAGGCCCCTCGAGCCTGCTCCACCATTTAATAAGTTGATCTGATTGTAACTTCAACTCCACATTCCCCCCGATAACCTTTCACCCCCTTGCTTATCAAGAATCTATTCAACTCAGTCTTCAAAATATTCAAAGACTCTGCTTCCACTGCCCTTTGAGGAAGAGAGTTCCAAAGACTCACAACCCTGAGAGAAAGAAGTTCTCTGCCTTAAATGGGCAAGTTGTTACTTTTAAAGCGACTCCAATTTCTAGATTCTCCCACAAGAGGAAACATCCTTTCCACATCCACCCTGTCAAGGCCCCTCAGGATCTGATACGGTTCAATCAAATCAATTCAATCCATCGGACACAAGCCCAGCCTGTCCAATCATTCCTCATAAGCCCAGCCTCCAATTCCAGGTATGAGTCCAGTAAACCTTCTCTGAACTGCTTCCAACACATTGACATCATTTCTTAAATGAGAGCAATACTGTACACAGTGCTCCAGATGTGGACTCATCAATGTCCTGTATAACTGATGCAGAACCTCCCTTCTTTTGTATTCAATTCCCTTTTTGTGATTCATGCTCTTGGACACCCAGATCCCTCGGAGTCTCAGAGCTCTACAATCTCTTACTATTCAGATCAGAAACCTTTTTTTCCTTCTGGCAACATGGCCATTCAGCCCATCGAGCCTGTGCCGCCATTCAATATGATCGTGGCTGATCATCCACTTCACGGTAGCACAGTGGTTAGCACAGTTGCTTCACAGCTCCTGGGTCCCACGTTCAATTCCCAGCTTGGGTCACTGTCTGTGCAGAGTTTGCGCAGAGTTTGCACTTTCTCCCAGTGTGTGCGTGGGTTTCCTCCGGGTGCTCCGGTTTCCTCCCACAGTCCAAAGCTCACTGTCCCTTAATTAGAAAAACATAATTTATTAAACAAAGAAACAGAAATCTGCCAGTCGCTGCTTTAAACACACTCAGTGACTGAGCTTCCACAGACCTCTGGGGTCGAGAATTCCAAAGATTCACAACCCTCGGAGTAAAGAAATGTCTCCTCCGAGACCCGTATTAAGTGACTTCTCCCTTAGTTTGAAATTGTGTCCCCTGGTTCCAGACTCTCCAACTCGGGGAAACATCTCACCTGCACCCACCCGGTCTATTCCTTTATGGATTTTGTAAGTTTCAATGAAATCCCCTCTCATTCCTTGAAACTCTAGAGAAAAGAGGCCCAGTTTCCCCAATCTGCTTTCATAGGACAGTCCTGCCATACCCGGGACAAGTCTGGTCAAACTTTGTTGCTGTTCCTCTGTGGCAAGACCTTTCCTAAGTAAAACTGCACACATTACTCCAGCTGTGGTCTAAGCATTCCATAATGATCGATGTCAAGGCCATCGAATGGTATTCATTGAGGCACGTTGCCTGGTTCTTCTTTGGCACCGGTATGATGGTGGTCTTCTTGAAGCAGGTGGGAATCTCAGAACGGAGTAGGGAGAGGTTGAGGATGTCCGCGAACACACCTGCCAGTTGGTCCGCGCAGGATCTGGGTGCGTGGCAGGGACTCCGTCAGGACCCGCCGCTTTCCGAGAGTTCACTTTCAAGAAGGCCAATCTGACTTTGGAGGCTGTGACGGTGGGCACGGGTGTGCCCAAGGCTGCTGGGGCAGATGACAAAGGTTTGTTGGTTTCCTGCTCGAAATAAGCATAGAATGCTAGAGTTTGTCGGGAAGGGGTGCGCTGTTGCTAAAGATCCTACTCAGCTGAGCGCATTATGTTGTTTAAGCCTTGCCACAATCGATGAGAGTCCATGATTCTAGCTCAGTCTGGACAACTCTTCAGTTTTCTCTTGGCAACCCTGTTGGCTTTGCAGAAGTCGTACCTAGATTTTATTTTGTATAGGTCAGGGTTGCCTGACTTGAACGCCTCAGACATGGCCTTGAATCTCCCGATTAAACCATGGGTTCTGGTTGGGTAACGTACGAACTACCTTCTTTGACACACAATCTTCTACACACTTGCTGATGAAGTCTGTGATGGTGCTGGCATACTCGTTTAGGTTAGCTGCCGAGTTCTTGAATATGGACCAGTCGCACAGGAGCTCTTCTGTTGCCTCAGACCAGCATTTCTTAACCGGATTCTCCCGCTTAAGTTTCTGCTTGTACGCCGGGAGAAGGAGCACCGTCTTGTGGTCCGATTTTCCGAAGTGCAGCCAGTGGATGGATCATCAGGCGCCCTTGATGTTTGTGTGGCAGTGGTCAAGGATGTTGGGGCCCCTGTTGGGACAGGAGAGGTGTTGGTGGAATTTTGGCAGTACACTCGAGGTTGGCCTGGTTGAAGTCTCCGGCCACGATGAACAAGGCCTCCGGGTATTCTGCTTCATTGTTATTTATAGCGGTGTACAATTCATCAAGCAGCGTCTTCACTTCCGCCTGGGGTGGGATGTAGATCGCCGTGATGATGGCAGAAGTGAACTCCGTGGAAGGTAGTATGGACGGTACTTCAGTCGGGTATTCCAGGTCAGGGGAGCAGTAGTTCGCCAGGGTCGCCACATCCGAGCACCAGGAGTTGACGAGGAGACAAACCCCTCCACCCACTCCAGGTTCAGTCCTGGATGTAATTAACAGCAGGAATAACAGCAGAATCTAACCCAACATCACTTGTGAACCCTTTGGTGTCTCAGCATGTTGGACGACTGAGTGAATCCCTCCCCACAGTGAGAGCAGGTGAATGGCTTCTTTCCAGTGTGAACTTGCTGGTGTCTCCACAACGTGATTGATGTTTGAAATCTCTTTGTGCAGTGAGAGCAGCTGAACGGTCTCTCCCCAGTGTGAATGTGCTGGTGGGACATCAGTACCTGAGAGCTTTTAAACCCACTCCCACAGTCGGAGCATTTAAAGGATCTCTCATTGCTGTGAGTGACATTGTGGCTCAGCAAGTGATGACCGAGTGAATCTTTTCCCAGTCGGAGAGGTGAACGGGCTCTCCCCGGTGTGACTTCGCTCGTGTTTCATCAGGTTGGATGGGGTTCTAAAGCTCTTTGTGCAATGAGAGCAGCTGAACGGTCTCTCCTCAGAGTGAACGCGCTGGTGGGACATCAGTAGCTGAGAGCTTTTGAAACCCCGCCTGCAGTCAGGGCATTTAAAGGGCCTGCTCTTGGTGTGAGTGGCATTGTGTTTCAGCAGGCTGGATAATTTAGCGAATCCCATATCACACACAGAGCAGATGAATGGCCTCTCCCCGGTGTGAACTCGTTCGTGTCTCCGAAGGTTACCAATATCAGTGAATCCCTTATCACACACAGTGCAGTTGAATGGATAATCCCCAGTGTGAACTCGTTCGTGTTTCCGCAGGCTGCCATTGTCAGCGAATCCCTTTTCACACTGAGAGCAGGTGAAAGGTCTCTCTCCAGTGTGAAGTCGCTGGTGTCTCTGCAGGTGGGCTAACCGAGGGAATCCCTTCCCACAGTCAGAGCAGGTGAACGGTCTCTCCCCAGTGTGAACTCGTTCGTGTCTCCGCAGGTTGCCAATGTCATTGAATCTCTTTTCACACTGAGGGCAGGTGAAAGGCCTCTCTCCAGTGTGAATTCGGTCGTGTTTCCGCAGGCTGCCAATTTGAGCGAATCCCTTTTCACACTGAGAGCAGGTGAAAGGACTCTTTCCAGTGTGAACTCGCTGGTGTGTCTGCAGCTGGGATAACCGAGGGAATCCCTTCCCAAAGTCAGAGCAGGTGAACGGTCTCTCCGCAGTGTGAATTAGTTTGTGTCTCTGCAGGGCGCTATTGTGAGCGAATCCCTTTTCACACTGAGAGCAGGTGAAAGGCCTCTCTCCAGTGTGAACTCGCTGGTGTGTATGCAGGTTGCCAATTTGAGTGAATCCCTTTTCACACTGAGAGCAGGTGAAAGGCCTCTCCCCAGTGTGAACCCGCTGGTGTGTCTGCAGCTGGGATAACTGAGGGAATCCCTTCCCACAGTCAGAGCAGGTGAACGGTCTCTCCGCAGTGTGAATTAGTTTGTGTCTCTGCAGGGTGCCATTGTGAGCGAATCCCTTTTCACACCAAGAGCAGGTGAAAGGCCGCTCGCCAGTGTGACTGCGTTGATGCGTTGCCAGCTCGTGTGGGGCTCTAAATCCCCTCCCACAATCCTCACATTTCCATGGTTTCGCCATGATCCGGGTGATCTTACGTCTCACCGCGTTTGACGATCAGTTGAAGCCTTGTCCACACACAGAACACCCGCACAGTCTCTCCCTGCTGTGAATGGTGTAGTATGTTTTCAGGCTGTGTCACTGGTTGAAGCTCTTTCCACAGTCAGTGCTCTATAACAGTCTCACACGGGTGTGTGTGTCTCAGTGCTTTTCCAGACACACTGTTGTTTAAAATCTCGTGAAGCAGACAGAATAGACAAACATTTCTCCTTCTAGATTCTCAGGCCGAAGATCCCAAGAATTGAGTGACTCAATCAGTTCTTGATGTGATATTTAGTTTGAGATATCGGCCTCAAACTCCTCTCGATCGAACTGCCTGCAAACAGATTTTACAATATCAGTACAGGATAGAAATTCAGAACAAACAATTCTAGTTTCTATCGAACATTCTTTCCTCTCTCTTTCCCTGAAATGCTCGAAATCTCAATCCCACACACTCTCCCTCCATTCTCACTCTGCTGGATCTAATATTCACCCTCCCAATTCTCCTGAAGGTACTGATTCAGGCTGATTGACAGATCCAAGCTCACTGTTTCCTCCAGACCTGAAAATCTTCATGCAGGCTGCCAGACAGATATATATCTATATTACTGGATGGAAAATGTGTGTAATATACAGATTGTATTCACTTACTTTCCCTCCCAATTTTCCTGAAGGTGCTGATCAACAAATCTAAACTCACTAAAACCTGCACAAGAGTAGAGAATCTCCATATAAGTACATTTACTGATTAGAGATAGGGAAATTCTGAGGAAGAATTTTATTTAGTCATGGAGTGGTCATGACAGGGAACTCACTACCCACAAGGGTTGTGGAAGTCCAGATGATCGATAATTTAAAATAAAATAGGATGGTTACTTGAAGAAAATAAACTTGCAGGGGAACAGGGATATCGAGCAGGAATGGGACTGACTGGATTGCTGTACAGAGAGTCAGCATTGACTCGAGTTCCCAAATGGATTCTGAAGTGCTGCAATGACTGTATGACTGGAAATATATGATGTAGGTACAGTACTATTTACAAAACTAGAAATAATAATGGATGTATTTTATCACAGAACCATCAAAAATATATATAATACATACCATATAACACTAGACATATTTCTGTCCGATATTACATTTTTAAAAATTAATTTACGGGATGGGGACAATGCTGGTCAGGCCAGCATTTATTGCCCATCCCCAGTTGCCCTTCCGAAGTAGGGGTGAGCTGCCTTCTTGAACTGCTGCAGTCCTTGAGGTGTAGGTACATCCCCTGTGCTGTTTTTTTTTTTTTCATTTGTTTTTTTATAAATTTAGAGTACCTAATTCATTTTTTACACTTATGGGGCAATTTAGCGTCACCAATCCAGCTACCCTGCACATCTTTGGGTTGTGGGAGTGAACGCAAGCAAACACGGGGAGAATATGCAAACTCCACACGGACAGTGACCCAGAGCCGGGATGGAGCCTCGGACCTCGGAGCCGTGAGGCAGCAGCGCTAACCACTGCTCCACCATGCTGCCCTACATCCCCTGTGCTGTTAGGGAGGGAATTCCAGGATGTTGCCCCAGGGACAGTGAAGGAATGGCAATATATTTCCAAGTCAAGGTGGTGAGTAACTTGGAGGAGAACCTCCAGGTGGTGGGCTTCCCAGGTTTCTGCTGCTCTTGTCCTTCCAGATGGTAGTGGTTGGGGGTTTGGAAGGTGCTGTCTGAGGAACCTTTCGGAGTTACTGCAGTGTATCTTGTAAATGGTATACACGGCTGCTACTGTTTGTCGGTGGTGGAAGGTTTGAATGTTTGTGGAAGGCGATGCAATCAATCAGGCTGCTTTGTCTGGATAGAGTCGAGCTTCTTGTGTGTTGTTGGAGCTGCACTCATCCAGCAAAGTGGAGTGTATTCCATTACACTCCTGACTTGTGCTTGTAGATGTCTGGTGGACAGGCTTTGGGGCATCAGGAGGCATGGGGAAGGGCAATTATGATGCCATTAGACATGACTTGGGGGGGGGGATAGGTTGGAGAAATAGGCTGCAAGTGTTAGGCACACTGGATATGTGAAGCTTGTTCAAGGAACAGCTACTGCGTGTTCTTGATAAGTACGTACCGGTCAGGCAGGGAGGAAGGCGTCGAGCGAGGGAACCGTGGTTTACCAAAGAAGTGGAATCTCTTGTTAAGAGGAAGAAGGAGGCCTATGTGAAGATGAGGTGTGAAGTTTCAGTTGGGGCGCTTGATAGTTACAAGGTAGCGAGGAAGGATCTAAAGAGAGATCTACGATGAGCAAGGAGGAGACATGAGAAGTATTTGGCAGGTAGGATCAAGGAAAACCCAAAATCTTTCTATAGGTATGTCAGGAATAAAAGAATGACTGGGGTAAGAGTAGGGCCAGTCAAGGACAGGGATGGGAAGTTGTGTGTGGAGTCTAAAGAGATAGGCGAGATACTAAATGAATATTTTTCGTCAGTATTCACTCAGGAAAAAGAGAATGTTGTGGAGGAGAATGCTGAGACCCAGGCTATTAGAATAGATGGCATTGAGGTACGTAGGGAAGAGGTGTTGACAATTCTGGACAGGCTGAAAATAGATAAGTCCCGGGGCCTGATGGGATTTATCCAAGGATTCTCTGGGAAGCCAGGGAAGAGATTGCTGAGCCTTTGGCTTTGATTTTTATGTCATCATTGGCTACAGGAATAGTGCCAGAGGACTGGAGGATAGCAAATGTGGTTCCTTTGTTCAAGAAGGGGAGTAGAGACAACCCCTGCAACCGGTGAGCCTCACGTCTGTTGTGGGTAAAGTCTTGGAGGGGATTTTAAGAGACAAGATTTATAATCATCTAGATAGTAATAATATGATTAGGGATAGTCAGCATGGCTTTGTGAAAGGTAGGTCATGCCTCACAAACCTTATCGAGTTCTTTGAGAAGGTGACCGAACAGGTAGATGAGGGTAGAGCAGTTGATGTGGTGTATGTGGATTTCAGTAAAGCGTTTGATAAGGTTCCCCACGGTAGGCTATTGCAGAAAATACGGAGGCTGGGGATTGAGGGTGATTTAGAGATGTGGATCAGAAATTGGCTAGCTGAAAGAAGACAGAGGGTGGTGGTTGATGGGAAATGTTCAGAATGGAGTTCAGTTACAAGTGGCGTACCACAAGGATCTGTTCTGGGGCCGTTGGCTGTTTGTAATTTTTATAAATGACCTAGAGGAGGGCGCAGAAGGGTGGGTGAGTAATTTTGCAGACAACACTAAAGTCGGTGGTGTTGTCGACAGCGCGGAAGGATGTTGCAGGTTACAGAGGGACATAGATAAGCTGCAGAGCTGGGCTGAGAGGTGGCAAATGGAGTTTAATGTAGAGAAGTGTGAGGTGATTCACTTTGGAAGGAATAACAGGAATGCGGAATATTTGGCTAATGGTAAAGTTCTTGGAAGTGTGGATGAGCAGAGGGATCTAGGTGTCCATGTACATAGATCCCTGAAAGTTGGCACCCAGGTTGATAGGGTTGTGAAGACGGCCTATGGAGTGTTGGTCTTTATTGGTAGAGGGATTGAGTTCCGGAGTCATGAGGTCATGTTGCAGCTGTACAAAACTCTGGTACAGCTGCATTTGGAGTATTGCGTACAGTTCTGGTCACCTCATTATAGGAAGGACGTGGAAGCTTTGGAGCGGGTGCAGAGGAGATTTACCAGGATGTTGCCTGGTATGGAGGGAAAATCTTATGAGGAAAGGCTGATAGACTTGAGGTTGTTTTCGTTAAGAGCGAAGAAGGTTAAGAGGAGTCTTAATAGAGGCATACAAAATGATCAGGGGGTTAGATAGGGTGGACAGTGTGAGCTTTCTCCCGCGGATCCAGAAACATCACCATTTCTCACCTTATGATGGAAGGGTGATCATTGATGAAGCAGCTGAAGATGGTTGGGCCTAGGATACTGCCCTGAGGAACTCCTGCAGTGATGTCCTGGAGCTGAGATGACTGACCTCCAATCACCACAACCATCTTCCTTTGTACCAGGTATAAATCCAACCAGTGGAGAGTTATCCCCTGATTCCCATTGACTCCAGTTTAGCTGGGGCTCCTTGATGCCCTACTCAGTCAAATGCTGCCTTGATGTCAAGGAGAGTCACTCTCACCTCATTTCTGGCATTCAGCTCTTTTGTCCAAGTTTGAACCAAGGCTGTAATGAGGTCAGGAGCTGAGTGGCCCTGGCGGAACCCAAACTGAGCGTCCAGGAGCAGGTTATTGCAGAATAAGTGCCACTTAATAGGACCTTTGATGACCCCTTCCATTACTTTGCTGATGATGGAGAGTATTCCTACTGAGAAGTAATTGGCTGAGTTAGATTTAGCCTGTTTACTGACCCCTTAAATGTCAGCCATTTCCTGGGGAAACCAGCCCTTTAATTGTGAACATTAGGAAAGAGATCGTCCTTTTAGCCAGACAAATAAATGTGTCAAGCTGAGGGGGCAAAGGATGTCAATGTGTTTAAGAGAGAGAGAGAGAGAGAGACCTGGGCCAAGCTTTGCAGAGTCTGCACCCTCCCTGGATTCACTTCCTTTCCCTTCAGTTGCTGCAAGTCACCAATTGAAGGTCAGAATGAGAAAAGAAATGGAAAGGGGGAGAAAATAAAGTGTTTTACTCACAGATGTTGGAGACAGGAGTCTGTGTGCAGCTCAAACTTATTCAGGGTTGGGGGAACAACAGCTTTGCTCGGCAGAAACCTCCATGTGCAGCTTTCGCATCGAGACAACGGGGGAGCTTTGATTGGCGGAGGGGCAGAGTCTTTCCGGTCCTCCAACTCTTCCCATTGGTCAACACCTGAGAGGTAAGGTCAGCGGAAGTGAGCTCCCCTACGCATGCGCAGCAGTCCCTCTCCCTGAGACATGCGCAGCAGTCCCTCTCCCTGAGACGTGCGCAGTCCCGGATCAGGGAAGGGGGAGATCAACGAAGGCCGGAACTGTCAGCCGGTTGCTGGAAACCGTCTCGAGGATGTGTTGGGGGAGACGGAACAGAGGGTGGGGGCGGTGCTCGCGTGTCCGCGCGCCAGCGTGTGCGCACTAATGCAGTGACGTCACCGCGGAGCGAGTGGATTCCTATTGGCTGATTTAGAGGATGAGCACCTTTGTGATGTCACAATGTGGAGGTTGAACAATTGGTTTCAGACTAAAACGTCCTCCTCTGGGAAACATCTGGGAGCAAATCAATGTCTGCCCCTTTCAGAAGTTCATATGATATAAGAACAGTTAGGCCATTTGGCCCATCGAGTCTGCTCCGCCATTCGGTCATCGCTGATCTCATCCTGGCCTTATCTCCACCGTCCTGAGAGTTCTTCAGAATCCTTCAACCCAATTAAAAATCTGTCTAACTTCTCCCTAAATTTACTCATTGTCCCAGCTCCTCCACACTCTGGGGTAGTGAATTCCACAGATTCACAGCCCTTGGGAGAAGCAGCTTCTCTTCAACTCTGCTTTGAATAGGGCAGCACTGTGGCCCAATGGTTAGCACTGCTGCCTACGGCGCTGAGGATCTGGGTTCGATCCCGGCCCCGGGTCACTGTCTGTGTGGAATTTGCACTTTCTCCCACTGTCTGTGTAGGTTTCACCCCCACAACCCAAAGATGTGCAGAGTAGGTGGATTGGTCACACTAAATTGCCCCTTAATTGGAAAAAAAAAAATTGGGTACTCTTAAAAAAAATATTTTTTAATTTAAACTTTTGAATTTGCTACCGCTTATCGTAAGACTATTACCTCTCGTTCTGGAATGCCCCACAAGAGGCAGCAGCCGCTCCAAGTCTACTTTATCTTTCCATTTCTTTTCTCATTCTGAGGGGACAATGGTGACTTGCAGCAGCTGAAGAGAAAGGAAGTGAATCCAGTCTGTATGTTCCACACATTTTGAGTTCAGTAACATAGACATATTTCGGTCTGGCAGTCTGCATGGAGATTTACAGGCCTCTCCAAAACGGGGAGCAGGGATCTGTCAGTCAGCCTGAATCAGCACCTTTAGAGAATTAGGAGGATGAATATTACAGCAGAGTGAGAATGGGGCAGAGTGTTGGATGGAAACTAGAATTGCCTGTTCTCAATTTCCATTTGTACATTCCTTTTACTGGATATTAGATGAAGATTTGCAGAGAAAAACCTAACGCCACTTCAGGATTTGGAAGAGTCACTTGGTTTATCGGGACCTGAATATCATCAGGAGAACCATCACTGCAAAAGACACTTCTGGGGTTAAGGATTGCCAGTCAGGCAAAGGAACAGAATGGAAGTAAACACAGGAACGAAGAATCACATTGGGCTGGTTCCAGGAGAATTGAGTGACAACTTCAGCGACGTAACCATGGAGTGTGATTTTTGATTGTCTTAAAAGTAAAAGGGCTACACTCTATTTGTAGTTTAAGGGATACGTTCCCTATAAAAATAGTGTTTAGGCATTGTTGCTTCTAGTTTGTTGCAGTAAAGTCATAAAACCTGAAGTTTTTGTCTTATGACTCATTAATTTGTTCACTGGGTTTAGAATTTATCTTTTAAAATTCCTGATCTTTTCAGAGATCTTACACAGTTGGTTTTGAGTCACAAGTTTCAACTTCCCATTTAAGCCTCAGGCAACATGCTCTCTCTCTCTTGCTCATGTCAATGACAGCCCAGTAACAGAGCTGAAGGCTGGAGTTGCTGTGACCCCTTGTCAGAGCTGGAATCAGTTGAAAGAAGAACTATAGTTTCTGGTTGAGCTTTGTGTTAGCTGTCCAACCAGACTGACCATATATAAATAGCTAACCCGGTATTATGTTGTGATGAGGGTTTAGAAAGAGACCCTGGATAGACGAGTTCACTGAAGCTGTGGGCTTGTCAGCTGTACAATGAAACCAGGCATCAAACAGCCACAGACACCTGTAATATTGGACACTGGGTTTAATCCTGTTCTGTATTAAACAGACCTAGTTGATACTGGGTGATTGTGATATAGTTAATCTGACCCTTTGTTCATTCAATTTCAAAAGTGAATAACATTGATTCAAGTACAGTGACTACCTTGTCAATCTGTCAATAAACTGGTGTCAGTTCATGCAGATTCGTATCTGATCTCAATTCCATTACTTATTTTTGTTATTGACTAGACTGTCTCTCTCTTCTCTCCTCTCTCTCTCCTGCCTCTCTCAGTCTCTGGTGTTCCTCTCTCTCTCTGGTGCCTCTCACTCCCTCTGCTTCCTCTCTGTCTCTCTCAGCTGCCTCTCACTCTCTTCAGTGCTTAGGAAGGCAGGTGGGATAGTTTCCTTTGGTAGCCGAGGGCTGACATTATGAGAACAGGGAGATTGTGCTGGAACTGCATCAAACACCAGTTAGACCACAGCCATATTACAGGAAGGATGTGATCATCCGAGAGAGACTGCAGAGGAGATTTATTTATTTAAATTTAGTGTGCCCAATTAATTTTTTCCAATTAAGGGGCAATTTATTGTGGCCAATCGACCTACCCTGCACAACTTTGTGTTGTGGGGGCGAAACCCACGCAAACGGGGGGAGAATGTGCAAACTCCGCACGGACAGTGACCCAGAGTCGGGATCGAACCTGGTACCTAATGCTGTCCGTTGCAGAGAAGATTTATGATGATGTTACCAGGGATGGAGAATTTTAACTATGAGGAAAGTTTGGATCTCCCCAGTGTGAATTCGCCGGTATACAGTGAGTTGCTGAATCTAGTCCCACAGTGAGAGTACCTGAACGGTCTCATCAGTGTGAACAAGCTGATGGGACATCAGTTCACCGGACGTTGTATAGAATTTCCCACAGTTTAAACATTTGAAAGGTCTGTCTTTAATAATAATAATCTCTATTGTCACAAGTAAGCTCACATTAACATTGCAATGAAGTGAAAAGCCCCGAGTCGCCACATTCTGCCGTCTGTTCGGGTACACGGAGGGAGAATTCAGAATGTCCAAATTACCCAACAGCACGTTAGATAAACTTGGTCAGTTCTCACTGGAACAACGGAGGTTGAGAGGCGAGCTGATAGAGGTCTACAAGATTATGAGTGGTATGGACAGAGTGGATAGTCAGATGCTCTTTCCTAGGGTAGGAGAGTCAAGTACTCGGGGACATAGGTTTAAAGTGCGCGGGGAAAAGTTCAGAACAGATGTGCAAAGCAGGTTTTTTACACAGGGTGGGAAATATATGGAACGTGCTGCCTGGGGAGGTGGTGGGAGCCGGTACGGTAGCGGCATTTAAGGGACAACTAGATAAATATATGAATAGGGTGGGAATGGAAGGATATGGACTCCATAAGTGCAGACAGTTTTAGTTTAGGCAGGTACCATTATCGACCCAGGCTTGGAGGGCTGAAGGGCCTGTTCCTGTGGTGTATTGTTCTGGGTTTTTTTTAAATTTAGAGTTCCCAATTCATCTTTTGCAATTAAGGGGCAATTTAGCATGTTCAATCCACCTAACCTGCACATCTTTTGGGTAGTGGGGGTGACACCCACGCAAACACGGGGAGAATGTGCAAACTCCACACGGACAGTGACCCAGAGCTGGGATTGAACCTGGGACCTCGGTGCCGTGAGACTGCAGTGCTACCACTCGCCACCATGCTGCTCTTGCATATTGTTCTATGTTCACCTCTTTCGGGACTTGTGGGAGGAAACCGGAGCATCCGGAGGAAACCCACGCAGACACGGGGAGAACGTGCAGACTCCGCACAGACAGTGACCCAAGCTGTGAATCGAACCTGGGACCCTGGCGCTATGAAGCAACAGTGCTACTGTATCACCCCAATATGATCCCACTAGTGTTTCAGCCAGGTGGACAAATCCCTTCCCACAATCAGATGAATGGCCTCTCCCCAGTGTGAATTCGCTGGTGGACAGTGAGTTTAGATGATCGCCTGAACCCAGCCCCGCAGTGAGAGCACCTGAACGGTCTATATGAATATATTGGTGGGACATCAGCTCCCAGGAGCCTTCATAACATTTCACATAGGCTGGGCATTTAAAAGGTCTCTCATCAGTGTAAACATGTTGATGGTACATCTGTTTTCCAGAGCTTTTAAAGCATTTCCCACAGTCTAGACATTTAAAAGGTATTTTGTCAGTGTGAACTCGCTGTTGTCTCAGCAGGGTGGATATATGAGTGAATCCCTTCCCACACTCAGTACAGGCAAATGGTCTCTCCCCGGTGTGAACTCGCTGCTGTTTCAGCCACTTGGATGAATCAGTCAATCCTTTTCCACACACACAGCAGGTGAACAACTTCTCTCCAGTGTGAACCCGCTGTTGTGTCAGCAAGTTTGATGACCAAGTAGATCCCTTCCCACACACGGAGCAGATGAATGGTCTCTCCCCAGTGTGAGTGTGTCGATGAGTTTCCAGCTCAGACGGGAAACCAAATGCCGCCTCACAATCCCCACATTTCCACAGTTTCGCGCCAGTGTGAATGCGCTTGTGTCTTGACAGGCCAGAAGTTTAGTTGAAACCTCGTCCACACACACAACACATGTATGGTTTCTCTCCACTGTGAACAGTGTTTTTTCCTTTCATGTGAATCGATGGAATTCCCTGCCCAGTGAAGCAGTTGAGGCTCCTTCATTAAATGTTTTCAAGATAAAGATAGATAGTTTTTTGAAGAATAAAGGAATAAAGGGTTATGGTGTTCTGGCGGGAAAGTGGAGCTGAGTCGACAATACATCAGCCATGATCTCATTGAATGGCGGAGCAGGCTCGAAGGTCCAGGTGGCCTACTCCTGCTTCCAGTTCTTATGTTCTTATATTATGTTCAAAACCTGTTGATATTCAGTAACGATAACTTAAGCGACTCCGTCAGATCCTGATGTGATGTTTCCCAAATGCAAAGCTTCCCCTTCCAATATCCTGTGAAATCAGTTTAGACAGAAAAAAAGGAGTGAGGGAAAATCCAGAAAAACACAAAGGTGGATTGTGAAATTGAGCTGAAATCTGGTCATTTGTGAGGCCGGCACTAGGAAAAGGTAACCTTGAAAACTGCCAGATTTTCACAAAACAACAACCGATTCACTGATGTAGTTCAGGGAAGGGAACCTTCCACAGGTCTGGGCCAGAAAAGTTTCAGGCCTCTGTGGGGGGAGAAGAGTGAGAAAAGATTGAGAGCAGAGGCGGAGAAGGAGAGGGAATTTCTCTTTCCAAAATCTAACCAGAACATTGACAGAATCTCCCAAACCCTCAACCTCCGCCTCCTTGAAGGACCAGGATATCGGGTCTGTGAACACCATCACATCCAGGTTCCCCTCCAAGGCACACACAGTTCTGACAGTAAGTAATGGGTGAGCAGAAACTTTCTCCACTTCAACATTGGGAAGACATTGCGTTCAGCCCCTGTAACAAACTCCTTTATTAGCCACTGACTCCATCCCTCACCCTGGTCATTGTTTTGAGATTGAGATTGAAAGAGATTGTCCAAATGGTTGGTGTGATATTTGACCCTATGACTTGCACCCAACCACATATTTACATCATCTTGAAGACTGGATTCCACCTCAGTAACATTGCCTGACTCCAGCCAAGGCTCAGAGCATCTGTTGCTAAAACTCTGATCTATTCCTTTGTTATCTCTGAGAGATCTATGCTCCTCGAATTGATACTTCCTGAGTATTCCTAATTTTATTTACTCTGTCTTAGGTGGCATCATCTGAAGGTGCCAAGACCACAAGACATTGTAAGGTGCACCTTGTACACCACCTTCAGTGGTATCAGCCCCAGCCTCGCACACAAAGTTGAGGCGTTTAGCCTCCGCAGCACACACCCTCCTCCAGTGCCACACCCAGCTTTTCCTCCCACTTCACCTTAACCCCTCCATGGACACCCCATCCTCCTCCAAAACCCTCCTGTAAATCACCGAGATGACACCACCCCCCCCTCCCCTCCCCTCCCCCTGTCCGTTGACAGCACCGCCTCCAACAGCGACGAGACAGGCACTATTCGGAAGGTCAGGAAGACCTTCCTTGCAAAGTCCAGCACCCGCATATACCTAAAACATTCTCCCCATGCCAACCCAAACATGTCAGTCAGCCCCTCAAAGCTCGTAAACTGCCCTTCCAGAAACAGGGATTCTATAATTCTAACTTTTAAAGAATATTTTAGAGTAGCCAATTATATTTCTTTTCCAATTAAGGGGCAATTTAGCGTGGCCAATCCACCCAACCAGCACATCTTTGGGTGTGAATATAATTCTAACTTAGGATGACCACTCGTGTGCCCTACTGAACTTAACTTTACCCCATGACATTGTCAGCAGTTCGTTCTTGGTGCAATATGTAGATAGTCCAACGAGGGAAGGGGCAGTGGATCTGGTATTGGGGAATGAGCCTGGACAGGTGGTTGAGGTTTCAGTAGGGGAACATTTTGGGAGTAGTGAACATAATTCCATATGTTTTAGGGTACTTTCGCCACAGATTTTTGGGCACAAAAGGCAGGACGTCCCTTGAGGTAGTAGGATCCAGAGAGCAGGATTTACATCCTTTTCTTTCCTTCCCTGCTTCCACCCTGTCTCACATTAAGACACTGGGACTCAAAGGGTGACCCAGTTTGATGGACAGGTTGTCTCTATTCGAAACAATGGGGGACAAGCTCCACCCAGCTATGAAAATAATGCCCCCAGCGTGATGGCGGCTGCACATGCTCAGTGCTGCACATTGCCCCCAATAAAGATGGTGATCATTAACCGGGACGATTTAAGGGATCTTTGGCCCCGCTCAGTACAAATGCGATTGATGAGTTTTTGAGGGAGTTTGTAGATCACACAATCTGTATAGAAATCTTCCCGTCCACACGCCGGTTCCATCATACGCTCCGATCTGTGATTTTCCGCTTACAAATTACGGATCCGAGAAAAAAAGCATCCACCCCTCACCATTTCCCGCACTGCGCATGCTTCATTCACTGCCCCTCATTCGCTCCGACTGGTTGTAGGACCAGCCGCAACCGTTCGGTCCTCCAGTCCTGCCCCCTATTATTCGTGGTCCTGAGCCGCCGTCAATCATTCCCCTGGGCATTGTGATCTGGAGCATGCGCAGTGCGGTTGCTGAGGTGAGACAGTAGCGCGCAGGTGCAATGCTATTGTTCGTCTGGAGGAGAGTCCTTTGTCCCGGGGAAGCAAAGTTAGCATCAGGCGGTGGGAGGGAGGATCCGCAAACCCTTCACAATCATTGTCAGCTCCCTGGTTTGCAGCTGCGGGGCTTCTCCCTCCTGCGAACAAGCCCAGGTTAACGGTCACCATCGAGCTTCAGCGACTGGAGGATGGTTCACATCAGAAGATGGGGGAGGGGGGACAATAAATAAGAGCTCACACCGCACTCAATTCAATGAGGACTCTGATCTCTGGAAAGGAAGGAAACCCTGGGAGGTGCGCAGGGAGGATTCACAAACACCCGCTGGGGGCCCCAACCCACCAAGAAGAACCCGCAGATCCTGATTTTGCAGCTCCCGGTGCTTGTTTGCTTCAGCTGCGGCTGTCTTGGTGAAACAACAGAGTGGGCGGGGCATCAGGATTCCAGTGACCAGGAGAGAAAATTACCGATTTATTCTCACTGCACAGAGGGACTTGAGAACTGAACCCAGCCAGAGTGGAGGGAGCGGGTAAACTGTAAGGAATGGAATTTTGAAGGTGGTTTGAAAGATTTGGCAGACTGACAAACTCTCATGGTGAAAATTAAAGGTAAGCCTGCATGGGTCTGTGTGAAGAGGTGGGCGGTGTTGGGTGGGCTGCTGACAGAAATGTGAGGCCAGGGAGGGGGTGGTTGGCTGCCAGAATGGTTGGAACAGAGTTCTACATAGGTCCAGTTGACGAGTCAGACACCCAAGCAGCAAATCTCAGTGGATTCAAATATGGCCCATAAAATGTGGGCTGGTTTGTCACCCTGGGGTTTGGATTCCAGCATAGGGAGGAAGGAGAATGGATGTGATGAGGATTTACTGTTTCACAGAAAGAAGTGCAGAAAACCTGTTCCATACAAACGAGAATTGTCTGTCCTTCATTTTTATTCAGTATTGACAATGATGATGTTCATAAACTCTTTTTATGGGAAATTTGAAATTTACAGGTGTGAAATCGTCCAACCTGGAGAGACACAAGGACATCCACACCATAGACAAACCATGGAAATGTGGGGCCTGTGGGAAGGCATTCATATCTCCATCCCAACTGGAAACTCATCTGCGTAGTCACTCAGGGGAGAGACCTTTCACCTGCTCCATGTGTGGGAAACAGTTTAATCGATTGTTCAACCTTCGCACACACCAGCGAATTCACACTGGAGAGCGGCCATTCATCTGCTCTGTGTGTATGAAGGGATTCAGCAGTTCATCACACCTGCTGAAACACAAGCGTGGTCACACTGGGGAAAGACCGCCCATCTGCTTCAAGTGTGGGAAGAGATTTACTAATTCATCTGACCTTCTAACACACCAGCGAGTTCACACCGGGGAGAGGCCTTTCAACTGCTCCATGTGTGGGAAGGGATTCACGCTGTCACAAAACCTAATGAGACACAGGCGAGTTCACAAATAACTTTTGGGAGTAGATTCAGCTGAACGGATGATCTCAGTGTCAGTGACAAAGAAATCAATGAGCTCCTTGCACTTGTTCGAAGTCAGGAGAGAGATTTAAGAAGATGATCATGAAGAACAGAATCTGGGTTGTCCTTGCTTCCAGGAACAATCCAGAAATAGTGATCAGTTTAGGCAGAGGCGAGCAGGGCCAGGTAGAGCTGGATGTGTTGCTGCTGCCTCTGGTAATCAACAGTTCAACCAGTTGATAAGACTGCGCCAAGTGAAAAGTGAATTGGTAAGAGTGAGAAAATGGGCAGCAAATGATCTCAAGTTTACAGATGATAAAGGTTGGGATGCTGTTCAGGAGTGTGTTGGAATCATCAAGTTTAAAGATAACAGTTGCATAGATGTTGGTTTCAGAGCAGATACACTGAGGTGTGGGCTAGTTCAGGCAATATTATTGAGCTGGATATAAACAGTCTTAGTGATGGTGCAAATATGTAGTCAAAAGCTCATCTTCTGGTCAAATATGACATTGAAATCTGCATTAGTCACACACAGTGCGCGTACCACCTACAAGATGCACTGCAGCAACTCAACAAGGCTCTTTGGACAGTACTTTTCAACTTGTGACCGCCTCATACGACAAGAACAGCAGACACATGAGAACACCATCACCTGCAGGTTCCCCTCCAAGCCACACAACATCCTGACTTGGAACTATGTCCCTGTTCCTTCACTGTTGTTGGGTGAAAATCCTGGAACTCCCACCCTGGTCACACTGTGGCTCAACCTACAGATCATGCATTACATCAGTTTGAGAAGACAACTGACCACCATCTTCTCGAGGGCAATTAGGAGTGGGCAATGATTTCTCCCAGCAATATCCACTCCCTGTGAAAGGATAAAATAAACAGTTTCCAGGGAGGTGGATGGTGACTAGAGAATGGAGTTTGTAGCAGGGCCATAAGACAATGGCTTCACTATTTATTTTTTAAAATAAATTTAGAGTTCCCAATTATTATTTTCCAATTTAGCGTGGCCAATCCACCTACGCTGCACATCTTTGGGTTGTGGGGATGAAACCCACGCAGACACTGGGAGAATGTGCAAACTCAATGACTTCACTATTTCCAATGTTTAATTGGAGGAAATGTCTGTTCACCCAATTCTGGATGTCAGACAAGTCAGGACGATGTGTGAATTGGAGGTGGTGGTTTTCATATACACCTCTTACTTTGGGAAAGTTGGGGGTTTGAGATTCTGTCAAAGTTATTGTTCAAGTTGTAGTTGTATAAAATTTGTCTCCTTTACCTCCTGCCTCTCCACTTCTATTTGTCCCCTTCTGCTCCCAAAGTGTCCAGAGTCTAGTGTCGGCCCACTGACCCAGGGTGACCGGCCGCCATCTTGGTAGAAACAAAGTAGAAACTTGGTAAAAACGGCGCATGTGCGGCCATTTTGGTGAGGGAACAGGAAGTGGAGGCTTCAGGGTCCCAGTGACCAGGAGAAAAATCATTCTGAACCCTGGACCAGCTCTACCCTCCCATCCAATAATTTTCATATTTAAACATATTTTTCTGTTGATATTTTTGAAATACTCTCGTACTGCCCACTGCAAAACCTTCACTGAACTACCTGTATCACAATGGCAGTTGAGCAAAATTCAGTGAGTTCCAGGATCTGCCTGAAAAGGCAGCGATACGATTCACTAATTAATTTTAAAAGAGAGGTGGATAGTTACCTGAGGATGAGAAGGTGCAAGGCGAGGGACATGAAACTGGACTGAGGGACTGAACAAGTCCGTTCTTTCTAAAAGTCAGCACAGGAAAGATGAGCTGAACAACCCCCACCACCCCCTCTTGTGCAATGCACCTCTACGATTCTCGGAACCTGAATGGAACCAAAACAAAATCCGAAATCGTTATTGGTCATTTTACTAAATGTAAAGAGGACACTGTCCATCAGGGGCCACTTAAGAGCAGAATAAACAGGAGCAGTTGGAGGACATAGAGCCTGCTCCACTTTTTCTCCTTGTCGCCATTTTCCTTCTTTCCCTCTGTATCCAATAATCTCTTGAATTCAGTCTTGAATATCCTCAGCGACTGAGCATCCACAGCCTTCAAGGGTGTCGAATTCCAATTGAGAAACTTGAATGAAGAAACACCTCATCTTATTCACATATCGCCACTAACATCTCAAGATGTTTTACCGGAGGATAGGCAGACAGGGATTCCTACAAATAGTTGTTTGTGGTTCATTGCAGTTCCTTGACAAGGTATCGGCTTTATTCTGAGTGTTGTGAAGGCTGAGCTGACTTTTCTGGTACGCCTGCTTTCCAGAGATGATCAGACAAGAGTAATGCTGCTGGGCTCAACGCTTTTTCAGCCTCTGCAGGAAATTGAGAAAAGAGGCAGCATTGCTCTGCGGCCACACAGGATAGTACTGGTTAGATTCAATGTCTTTATCCAGAGGGTGTGGAACTTGCTGCCACAGGGACTGGTTGAGGAAAACAACATGAATGCACTTAGCAAGTTGCAGACACAAGAGAGAAAGGAATAGAAAGACCTACAGACAGAGAGAAGTGATAGGCTCATGGGGAATATATACACTGACACTGGGTACAATGACCTGTTTTTGTGCTGTCTATTGAGTTTCATTCTACTTTGATTCTTTTTACAGGGTATCGGAATGGAAAGACTTACAGACAGCAAACTCAAAGTTTGAGAGCCTTTTGATTTGTCAGGATATGAATATCATCGGCCCCTGAATGTGGAAAGAGAAATGTTGGTCTTCTATCTGTGGGAAGGTCAGTGTGACTGGAAAAAGCACCGAGACACATACATACGCAAGTGAATGTGTTCCAGTGAGCTGACTGTGAAAAGAGCCTTAACCAGTTACACAGCCTGAAAAAACATCACATCATTCACAGCAGAGAGAAACTGTACACGATGTTCTGTGTGTGAATGAGGCTCCAATCTGGAGAGACACAAGGTCATCGGCACCATGGAGAAACGGTGGAAATGTGGAGACTGTGGGAAGGGGTTCAAATCTCCATCCCTGCTGGAAGCTCATCAACGCAGTCACACTGGGGAGAGACCATTCACCTGCTGCCTGTGTGGAGAGGGATTTACTCAGTCAGCACACCTTATGAAACATCAACTTGTGCACAGTAATACGAGATCTTTTAAATGTTCTGACTGTGAGAAGAGCTTCAAAAGTGAAATGGATCTGCTGAGACACCAGTAAGTTCACACCGGAAAGAGGCCATTCACCTGCTCAGAGTGTGGGAAGGGATTCACTCAGTCAGCCAACCTGCTCACACACCAGCAGGTTCACACTGGGTAGAGGCTGTTCCCTTCCTCTGTGTGTGGGGAAAGATTTAATCATTTATCTAACCTGCAGAGACACCAGAGAGTTCACACTGGAGAGAGGTCGTTCACCTGCTCCGAGTGTGGGAAGAGATCCCTTCACTTATGGAACCTTGCTACACATCAACTTGTTCACAGTGATCAGAAACCTTTTAAATGTTCTGACTGTGAGAAGAGCTGTAAACTACATCTGATCTGCTGAAACACCAACGCACTCACACTGGGGAGAGGCCGTTTATCTGCTCTGTGTGTGGGGAGAGATTCACTTGGTCATTCCACATGCTGAGACACCAGAGACTTCACGAGTGACTGCAGGGGTTGGATTCTGCTGTTATTGCTGCTGTTAATCACATCCAGGACTGAACCATGTTCATTCTGACAGCTGGAGTTTGTTTCTGCTGATAATAATCCCTGTTACCAGTTGGAGCTCAATATTTTGATATTTGTCAAATGAATTAATGTTTCAGACACACACTTTGTTGGGTCCTTAATTTCTCCAGGATAAGAGGCAACTAATTTGTGTCCTGTCACAGATTGCTCCATTTTTTGGACTTTTCTCCTTTCTAACTCTAGATTATTTCAATTCTCATACCTTATTACTTCCTTGGGTTTGAGGGTGAGACCCACACAGACACAAAATACTGTGTTTTCTGTATTGGACAATTACATTAAAATCTGGAACACATGTCGATATGGATTGGTGTCTCCATATCATGTGTATAAAGTATTGATGTTCTCTAGTTACGCTCTTCCCCACATTCTCTCCATATCCTCTCTCACAAAACCTTCCATTATTTTAAAGATTTCTATTAGGTTATCCCCTCCGCCTTCATTTCGAAGGAGAGATGAGACCCAGCCTGTCAATCCTTTCCTGATATTTTATATGTACCGACACATTTCTGGTTTCACAATTATAAATCTTCTTTGCACCCTCTTCAGTGCCTCGGTATCATTTTATAATATCGTGACCAGAACAGCATGCAGTGATCGGTGAGATACTTGATCCAAGAGTCACAGATAACCCCAAAAATGGGACCAAGCTAATATGCGATATTACGCTGGTTTATTAAGAAACAGTTTAAAAATGATGCATAATGGACACACAAAACATCATACAGCCTGAGAATGATTTCCCAGTCCCAGAGGACAGACGGATGATGCAGAATGAGTACTGGTCTCCATTACTAGTGGCTGCAGTCTCCTCTGGATGGTTCACTGCTGTGAGCCAGTGTGGGTGTTGGGTGAAGCCAGTATGGATCTTTTTAGAAATCTCTTCCTGTTTTAACCTTTACACAGACAAATGGTTTGCGGATGGATCCTGAGATCCAATCATATCAGGATTAGAAATGTCAATTTAAGAGCCTGTGTTAGAGACCAGTCCTGGGCAGAAAGAACAGGTCTGTCCTGTGTTTGTCACCCAGCAAGCTGCTGTGGGAGATTTCTTCACAGGCGAGAAAGGAAGTGAGCTATTCCTATAATATTCAATAAATGCCTTAATATTTTATCATTTATTTCTTACAAATCTTCCCGTCTTGAGAAGTGAATATCCTTATTGACTTCTCTCAACTGATTTCTGATCAACCCACCTATTTCTACACTACAAGCTTGTTTTCATAATTTCTTGATTACATCGATAACACACTTAGATAACATACTAAAACTGCTAAAGTTATCAGAATCAGCAACACAAATGCTTGAGCTGCCGCCAAGAATAAAAGTAAAAACCTTTCCAGTAAATTGTGATAACTGTTCACTTAGATTCATCTTTCCCAGCTGCAGAGCATCTCACACCATTCCAAATTATTGGCATGTTGAAAATACATCAGCTTCAAACAGAAGTTCATGCACGGACTTTAAAGATTCTCCAGCTCTCTGTTCAGCTACCTTCACCTTGTGGATATTTTCTAAATCCAGATTCTAGGTCCCTCTTCACTTTAATTTCACTCCCTCTGACAGATATAAGTGTGTATAATTATATTCTGATTGTTTTAAAGTCAGTTTTCCAGTGGAATATGAGTCAATATCATAATGATTTAAAATGTTGTCTCATTCTACTGATCACATTAATCGCTCGATGTTGTTCTGTTATCGAATAGCTGAGTATGTCTGGGACCCGTTCTTCAGTGCAGCTTCACCATGCATTTCCACATCTGCACACCCACCCTGGAATCCCAGTATCAGGCTCCATGTGCCATACACGTCACTCTTGGCCTTTCAGGTGTTCTCACTGAAAAGTCTGGCCCGGGGGGGTGGGGGGGGGGGGGGGGGGGGGGGGGGGGGGGGGGGGGGGGGGGTGGGTGGGGGGGGTGGGGGGGTGGGGTCTCTGTCGGAGGATCTGTACTTCTCTCTCCCTGCATGGCTCCAATGCCTCAGTCAATGGCCAATCAATTCAGTTTATCTTTTAAAGTTCAGAGGCAGGGACATATTTATCTCCAAGAGAAAGTTATCAATTTATTTGTCTGATCTACACTGATTTTCACTAGAATGTACATCGATATAACATCGTTCTATTCTATTGAACTCTCCCCAGGGTGAGTTATCCCATTTCCCATTGGGTGATGTGATTTTCTCTTTATCTTATTCTAAGTGGGCCATCCTATTAATTATTATCAGTCTCATTCAGGAGTCCTGGAGAAACTTTACTGTCCAATAGTAATTGCATTCACACAATATTGTCTTTGTATATCAGAGACACAAGTATTTGAAATCAGTTTGGAGATAACTCCCATATCTCCCGTTCTCAAACACCCTGTTTTGAAAGATAAGAAATGGGATAAAGCCAAATCTTTAAAATGCAAATTGTCACCGTGCTGTCAGTGGAAAGGGTTAACTTCTCTGTTTGGAGGGGATTATAAGAGGGATTATAAGAGACAAGATTTATAATCATCTAGATAGGAATAATATGATCAGGGATAGTCAGCATGGCTTTGTGAAGGGTAGGTCATGCCTCACAAACCTGATTGAGTTCTTTGAGAAGGTGACTGAACAGGTAGACGAGGGTAGAGCAGTTGATGTGGTGTATATGGATTTCAGCAAAGCGTTTGATAAGGTTCCCCACGGTAGGCTATTGCAAAAAATACGGAGGCTGGGGATTGAGGGTGATTTAGAGATGTGGATCAGAAATTGGCTAGCTGAAAGAAGCCAGAGGGTGGTGGTTGATGGGAAATGTTCAGAATGGAGTACAGTCACAAGTGGAGTACCACAAGGATCTGTTCTGGGGCCGTTGCTGTTTGTCATTTTTATCAATGACCTAGAGGAAGGCGCAGAAGGGTGGGTGAGTAAATTTGCAGACGATACTAAAGTCGGTGGTGTTGTCGATAGTGTGGAAGGATGTAGCAGATTACAGAGGGATATAGATAAGCTGCAGAGCTGGGCCGAGAGGTGGCAAATGGAGTTTAATGTAGAGAAGTGTGAGGTGATTCACTTTGGAAGGAATAACAGGAATGCGGAATATTTGGCTAATGGTAAAGTTCTTGAAAGTGTGGATGAGCAGAGGGATCTAGGTGTCCATGTACATAGATCCCTGAAAGTTGCCACCCAGGTTGATAGGGTTGTGAAGACGGCCTATGGAGTGTTGGTCTTTATTGGTAGAGGGATTGAGTTCCGGAGTCGGGAGGTCATGTTACAGCTGTACAGAACTCTGGTACGGCCGCATTTGGAGTATTGCGTACAGTTCTGGTCACCGCATTATAGGAAGGACGTGGAGGCTTTGGAGCGGGTGCAGAGGAGATTTACCAGGATGTTGCCTGGTATGGAGGGAAAATCTTATGAGGAAAGGCTGATGGACTTGAGGTTGTTTTCGTTGGAGAGAAGAAGGTTAAGAGGAGACTTAATAGAGGCATACAAAATGATCAGGGGGTTGGATAGGGTGGACAGTGAGAGCCTTCTCCCGCGGATGGATATGGCTGGCACGAGGGGACATAACTTTAAACTGAGGGGTAATAGATATAGGACAGAGGTCAGAGGTAGGTTCTTTACGCAAAGAGTAGTGAGGCCGTGGAATGCCCTACCTGCTACAGTAGTGAACTCGCCAACATTGAGGGCATTTAAAAGTTTATTGGATAAACATATGGATGATAATGGCATAGTGTAGGTTGGATGGCTTTTGTTTCGGTGCAACATCGTGGGCCGAAGGGCCTGTACTGCGCTGTATTGTTCTATGTTCTATGTTCTATGTTTGTTTGCAAAGGGATTGGTTGCAAACATTCCCAACTGTGCCCAATTGTGCTGACTTTATGTGACTTTCCTTTTCAGATCAATGAACCAAACGCTGTCTGTGCGGAGTCTGCACGTTCTCACCGTGTCTGCGTGGGTTTCCTCTGGGTGCTCCGATTTCCTCCCACAGTCCAAAGATGTGTGGGTTAGGCGGATTGGCCATGCTAAATTGCCCTTAGTGTCCAAAAAGATTAAGTGGGGGTTACTCGGTTATGGATTACGGGGATAGGGTAGAGACGTGGGCTTGAGTAGGGTGCTCTTTGTAAGGGCCGGTGCAGACTCGGTGGGCTGAATGGCCTCCTGCACGGTAGATTCTATAGTTTTTAGTCCAGTAATTATAAACATATATCTGTCTGGCAGCCTGCATTTAAATTTTCATGTTTCTGTGTCTAGAACAGGAAGCAGTGAGCAGGGATCTGTCACTCAGCCTGAATCAGCACCTTCAGGAGAATTGGGAGGGTGAATATTAGATACAGCAGAGTGAGAATGGAGGGAGAGTGTGTGGGATGGAGATTTACAGCTTTTGGGGAATTAGAGAGGAAAGAATGTTCCAGAGAAACTAGAATTGTCTGTTCTGAATCTCTATCCTGCACTGACAGTGATGTCTTTTGTAAATTGTTTTTCCAGGATATTAGAAGAGGAGGAATTACAGACAGAAATCTCAAATGTGCCTCGATCTGATAGATTCACTCGTTTCCTTGAGACCGGAATATCATCGGCCTTTGAATCTGGAAGGAGAAATGTTTTCTGTTCTGTCGGCTTCAAAAGATTTTAATCATCAGTGTGACTGGAAAAGCACCAAGACACACACACCCGAGTGAGAGTGTTCCAGAGCGCTGACTGTGGAAAGAGCTTTTACTAATTAAAAAGCAGAAGAAATTTATCACATCCTTCACAGCGGGGAGAGACCGTACATGTGCTCTGTGTGTGGATGACATTTGAACTGATTGTCCAACCTGCTGAGCCACAAATGCACCCACACCATGAAGAAACCGTAGAATGTGGTGGCTGGGAAGGGATTCAGATCTCCATCTGTGCTGGAAACGCATCGTCGCACCTCGAAGCTGAGAACGACATCTGACCAACATTTCCCCTGGAGACGTCTGAGACAGTGGAACACAATCAGCAGTCACAAACCTGAAGAAGAGAAGGGAATTCCAAAAGATGCTTTTTTGGACTAGGAGAGCAGGTTTTGGTCTGCAGCTGCTCCACCAGCGAGAAGAGGGTCCCTGTAACTGTGTTGTCTGAAACTGGCCCTGTCTCCCACATTGTGCAAACTGAAGATGAGCGAGTGTGGAGACAACACAGATCAGTTGTTAGAGACATCCATCAATGTGCCAGTACCGTGTGTGCTAGAACTACCTCAGGATGAACCACCATCCATACTACCCGATCATGTGACCGCAACTTCTGGTCAATCTGCAGAAACCGAGATTGCTGAAGAACCCCTTGCTGCTCCTAATCTTCTGCAAAAGAGACGATAACACCTTCCAAGGGAGAGACATCTTCTGAAGACCCGGGGAGGACATCCAAGGTCAAGAAGAACCAAATCCCTTAAGTGAGCAGGCAACCAGTGCAGAATAGACACCCGCCCGATTGTCTTTCCTATTGACTGTATAATTCTTTGCCTGTTTTTGTGTATATGTTTTGATCATGATGTAAATGTAGTTTTTTTGATTTGATTTGATTTATTGTCACGTGTATTAGGATACAGTGAAAAGTATTGTTTCTTGCATGCAGTACAAACAATGCATACCGTAAATAGGGAAGGAAGGAGAGACTGCAGAATATAATGTTACGTTGTAGGAAGGTGTAGAGAAAAGATCAACTTAATACAGTGATTGAGGCTTTCTTAACCGGCCGAATTTTAGCGGGGTCGGTTCTATTCGGTTTTGTCCCAGGTG
Organism: Scyliorhinus torazame; assembly: GCF_047496885.1. Classification (NCBI taxonomy): domain Eukaryota; kingdom Metazoa; phylum Chordata; class Chondrichthyes; order Carcharhiniformes; family Scyliorhinidae; genus Scyliorhinus; species Scyliorhinus torazame. The sequence continues at coordinate 173,214,646 of NC_092711.1, forward strand.
CTCAGAGGTTCACTGAAGGGGCCGAATTTTAGGGCAGCCCGATTTTGTGTAGCAGCAAACACCAAAAGGTTCATAAGTGTAAATAGCATGTGGGATCAGCCAAACATGACCTCCAAAAAGAGGAAAGAGAAAGGGAAGTGGAATGAGTCGGGTTATGGGATCAATACATTCTGCATCCCACAACCAAACTGTGGAGCAGCTCCCTCAATAAGTTCACAGCTGATCTGATTGTAACCTCAACTCCACATTCCCACCGATCCCCCGATAACCTTTCACTCCCTTGCTCATCAAGAATCTATCCAGCACTGCCTTCAAAATGGTCAAATCTCACCAGCTGATTATGGGAGGGGGTGGTGCGGATTTCAATTCTGTAAGGGAGCCAAGGTTGGATTGGTTCAGCCTTAATTTTCACAGTAACTTCATTGCAACGTTAATATAATGTAAGCCTACTTGTGACACTAATAAGACACAGGTGCTGAATTAGGCCACTCGGCCCATCGAGTCTGCTCCGCCATTCAATCATGGCTGATATTTTCTCATCCCCATTCTCCTGCCTTCTCCCCATAACCTCTGATCCCCTTATTAATCAAGAATCTATCTATCTCTGTCTTAAAGACACTCAGTGATTTGGCCTTGATCGATAATGTCCAATTAAATCCGTTACCTTGATGGTGGGGCTTGTCGCTACCGGCCATGTCTTTGGTGTCCGAGGCACGTGGGCCTTCCCAAATGAGGAAAGCTCAAATGGGGCAAAGAGTTGCACAGATTTACCACCCTCTGGCTGAAAAAAATTCCTCCTCACATTTGTTTTAAAGGATCCTCCCTTTAGTCTGAGATTGTGTCTTCTGGTTCCAGTTTTTCCTACAAGTGGAAACATCCTCCCCATGTCCACTCTATCCAGGCCTCGCAGTATCCTGTAAGATTCAATAAGATCCCCCCCTGATCCTTCTAAACTCCAACGAGTACAGACCCAGAGTCCTCAACCGTTCCTCATACGACAAATAAAGGGTTGAGCAAGTTTAATGGGCCAAATGGTCGACTGCAGCTCCTATTTGTTATGATCTCTGTGTCCAGGACAGGAAGCAGTGAGCAGGGATCTGTCAATCAGCCTGAATCAGCACCTTCTGGAGAATTGGGAGGGTGAATATTAGATACAGTGAATGGAGGGAGTGTGTGTGGGATGGAGATTTACAGCTTTTGGGGAATAAGGGAGGGAAGAATGTTCCAGAGAAACTAGAACGGTCTGTTCTGAGTTTCTATCCTGTATTTGCAGTGATGTATTTTGTAAATTGTTTTTCCAGGATATTAGAAAAGGAGGTATTACGGTCAGAAATCCCAAACATCACATCTTGATCTGACAGTCACTTGATTCTTTGGGTCACACACACCCGAGTGAGAGTGTTCCAGAGCACTGACTGTGGAAAGAGCTTCAACCAGTTACAGAGCTTCACAGCGGGGAGGGACTGTACACGTGTTCTCTGTATGAGTAAGGCTTCAATTGTCTAACCTGGAGAGACACAAGGAGACCCAAAACATGGAGAAACAGTGGAAATGCCGGGACTGTGGGAAGAGATTCAAAGCTCCATCTGCACTGGAAGCTCATTGGCGCATTCACACTGGGAGAGGCCATTCAGCTGCTCTCAGTGTGGGAAGGGATTCAGACATTTATCCACCCTGCAGAGACATCAGCCAGTTCACCCCGGGGAGTGAGCATTCACCTGCACTCAAATTGAGAAGGGATTCTGTGTTTCCTTGTACCTGCTGAGACACCAACAAGGTCACAAGTGATTACAGGGGTTGGATTCTGCTGTTATTGTTGCTACTCTCAATTACACCCAGAACAGCATTGTGTTCATTCTGTCAGTTGGTCAATGGGGAGGGTCGGAGGGATTTTGTTCTGCTGGACTGGCCGGTCTCACGACTTTGCCTCCAGTGGGCTGATGCTCTTGAGCCTTGTGGCAAATACTTGGCTTCAAATTTCACAAGGATCACAGAGTGAAAGGGTGTTTGGAAGGTAGATGACAGATAGTTCCTGTTCCTGTTTGGAACCCCAAAGCATGCAGTTCAGATGAAGATAGGCTTTGGTGGTTACATGGTTCTGTCTCAGAAGGAAACTGTCAAGCCATGAGGGGCAAGTTGTCTGCAGTTGGTTAGGAACTTACAATAAAATTTGTAATGATACAATTGCATTTAAAGAATTATCACATATTTACATAAAATATAGATTCCTTTAAGAAACAAATATCCAACAGGAAAAGTGACGCAACCGTGGTTAACAAGAAAAAGTAAAGATTCCATTAGGTCAAAGGAAGAGGCTCATTAATCGATGACAGATTTATTGCTTCACTGATTTATTGGTACCTTGAAGAATCAATGCAGTATAATTCTTAAATTCAGTATACATACAGACAGAAAATGGAATATCCACAAGGCAAAGTCATTGTTTCTGATAAAAATATGAGAATTGCTGTACAGCAACTTAATACGTGTCAGAATCTAACACGGTTTCAAGAAAAGTTGCATAAAAGCCCTCGTAATGAATAAACCGTTGTTCTACAAATACATCTCGTAATGAAAAAGTTTTGCAGCCTTAACAGAAACATTCACAAAATGTAGCAAAGCCTTAGCAACAAGCAAGGTTAATGCAGAACACCTTGGGGGCGATTCTCCAATATTGGGCCCAAGAGTTCGCGCCATCATGAATGCCGTCGTAAACCGGGCCCGGTTACGTACGATTCTGCCCCCCATAGGGGCCGGCACGGCGCTCGAGCAGTTCACGCTGCTCCAGCCTCCTTTCGCGGTGCCAAATGGGTGCCGCGCCAACCCACGCATGCGCAGTTGGGCCGCGCCATCCTGTGCATGCGCGGGGGACTTCTTTAGCACGCCGCTCCTGACTCAAGATGGAGTAGGTGTTCAGGGGCCGGCCGCACCAGAAAATAGGCCCAGGGAGGGATTTGAAGAGGAGGCAAACCCCTCCACCCACTCCAGGTTCAGTCCTGGATGTGATTAACAGCAGGAATAACAGCAGAATCCAACCCGTCATCACTTGTGAACCCTTTGGTGTCTCAGCATGTTGGACGACTGAGTGAATCCCTCCCCACAGTGAGAGCAGGTGAATGGCTTGTTTCCAGTGTAAACTCGCTGGTGTCTCCGCAATGTGGATGATGTTTGAAACCACTTTGTGCAGTGAGAGCAGCTGAACGGTCTCTCCTCAGTGTGAATGCGCTGGTGGGACATCAGTACCTGAGAGCTTTTAATCCCACTCCCATAGTCAGAGCATTTAAAGGGTCTCTCATTGGTGTGAGTGACATTGTGGCTCAGCAAGTGATGACCGAGTTAATCTTTTCCCAGTCGGAGAGGTGAACAGGCTCTCCCCGGTGTGACCTCGCTCGTGTTTCATCAGGTTGGATGAGGTTCTAAAGCTCTTTGTGCAGTGAGAGCAGCTGAACGGTCTCTCCTCAGAGTGAACGCGCTGGTGGGACATCAGTAGCTGAGAGCTTTTGAAACCCTTCCTGCAGTCAGAGCATTTAAAGGGCCTGCTCTTGGTGTGAGTGACATTGTGTTTCAGCAGGCTGTATAATTGAGTGAATCCCATATCACACACAGTGCAGATGAACGACTTCTCCCCAGTGTGAACACTCTGGTGTCTCTGCAGGCTGGATAACCGAGTGAATCCCTTCCCACAGTCAGAGCAGGTGAACGGCCTCTCCCCAGTGTGAACTCGTTCGTGTCTCCGCAGGTTGCCAATGTCATTGAATCCCTTTTCACAGTGAGAGCAGGTGAAAGGCCTCTCTCCAGTGTGAACTCGTTCATGTCTCTGCAGGTTGCCAATTTGAGTGAATTCCTTTTCACACTGAGAGCAGGTGAAAGGCCTCTCTCCAGTGTGAATTCGTTCGTGTTTCCGCAGGTTGCTAATGTCAGTGAATCCCTTTTCACACTGAGAGCAGGTGAACGGCTTCTCTCCAGTGTGAACTCGTTCGTGTCTCTGCAGGTTGCCAATGTCAGTGAATCCCTTTTCACACTGAGAGCAGGTGAAAGGCCTCTCTCCAGTGTGAAGTCGCTGGTGTCCCTGCAGGCTGGATAACTGAGTGAATCCCTTCCCACAGTCAGAGCAGGTGAACGGCCTCTCCCCAGTGTGAACTCGTTCGTGTCTCCGCAGGTTGCCAATGTCAGTGAATCCCTTTTCACACTGAGAGCAGGTGAAAGGCCTCTCTCCAGTGTGAATTCGTTCGTGTTTCCGCAGGCTGCCAATGTCAGTGAATCCCTTTTCACACTGAGAGCAGGTGAAAGGCTTCTCTCCAGTGTGAACTCGTTCATGTCTCCGCAGGCTGCCAATGTCAGTGAATCCCTTTTCACACTGAGAGCAGGTGAAAGGCCTCTCTCCAGTGTGAACTCGCTGGTGTCCCTGCAGGCTGGATAACTGAGTGAATCCCTTCCCACAGTCAGAGCAGGTGAACGGCCTCTCTCCAGTGTGAACTCGTTTGTGTCTCCGCAGGCTGCTAATGTCAGTGAATCCCTTTTCACACTGAGAGCAGGTGAACGGCCTCTCTCCAGTGTGACTGCGTTGATGCCTTTCCAGCTCGCACGGGGCTCTGAATCCCTTCCCACAATCCTCACATTTCCATGGTTTCCCCGTGGTCCGGATCATTTTGCTTCTCGCCACGTTGGACGATCAGTTGAAGCCTCGTCCACACACCGAATTCCTATTGTTGGACGTTCAGTTGAAGCCTCGTCCACACACAGAACACCTATACAGTCTCTCCCTGCTCTGAATGGTGAAGTATTTTTTCAGGCTGTGTCGCTGGTTAATGCTCTTTCCACAGTCAGTGCTCTGTAACAGTCTCACACGGGTATGCATGTGTGTCTCAGTGCTTTTCCAGACACACTGATGTTTAAAATCTCTTGAAACAGACAGAATAGACAAACATTTCTCCTTCTAGATTCAAAGGCCAATGATCCCAAGAATTGAGTGACTCAGTCAGTTCTTGACGTGATATTTAGTTTGAGATATTGGCCTCAAACCCCTCTCGTTCGAACTTCCTGTGAACAGATTTTACAATAGTAATCATTGTCAGTACAGGATAGAAACTCAGAACAGACAATTCTAGTTTCTATCGAACATTCTTTCCTCTCTCTTTCCCTGAAATGCTCTAAATCTCCATCCCACACACTCTCCCTCCATTCTCACTCTGCTGTATCTAATATTCACCCTCCCAATTCTCCTGAAGGTGCTGATTCAGGCTGATTGACAGATCCATGCTCACTGCTTCCTGTCCTGGTCACAGAGACCTGAAAAACTTCATGCAGGCTGCCAGACAGATATATGTCTATATTACTGGATGAAAAATGTGTGTAATATACAGACTGTATTCACTTACTTTTCCTCCCAATTTTCCTGAAGGTGCTGATCAACAAATCTAAACTCACTAAAACGTGTACAAGAGTAGAGAATCTCCATACAAGTATATTTACTGATTAGAGATGGGGAAATTCTGAGGAAGAATTTTATTTAGTCATGGAGTGGTCATGACAGGGAACTCACTGCCCACAAGGGTTGTGGAAGTCGAGATGATCAATAAATTAAAATAAAATAGGATGGTCACTTGAAGAAAATAAGCTTTCAGGGGAACAGGGATATCGAGGGGGAATGGGACTGACTGGATCGCTGTACAGAGAGTCAGCATTGACTTGAGTTCCCAAATGGATTCTGTCAGTGCTGCAATGACTGTATGACTGGAAATATATAATGTAGGTACAGTACTATTTACAAAACTAGAAATAATAATACATGTCTTTTATTACAGAACCATCAATAATATATATAATACATACCATATAACAACACTAGACATATCTCTGTCCGATATTAAATTTTTTAAAATAAATTTACGGGATGTGGACAATACTGGTTAGGCCGGCATTTATTGCCCATTCACAGTTTCCCTTCCGAAGTAGTGGTGAGCTGCCTTCTTGAACTGCTGCAGTACTTGCGGTGTAGGTACATCCCCTGTGCTGTTTTTTAAAAAATATTGTTTTTTATATATTTAAAGTTCCCAATTCATTTTTTCCAATTAAGGGGCAATTTAGCGTGGCCAACCCACCTCCCTGCACATCTTTGGGTTGTGGGGGCGAAACCCACGTAAACAAGGGGAGAGTGTGCAAACTACACACGGACAGTGACCCAGAGCCGGGATCGAACCTGGGACCTCGGTGCCGTGAGGCAGCAGCGCTAACCACTGCTCCACCATGCTGCCCTACATCCCCTGTGCTGTTAGGGAGGGAATTCCAGGATGTTGCCCCAGGGACAGTGAAGGAATGGCAATATATTTCCAAGTCAGGGTGGTGTCTAACTTGGAAACGAACCTCCAGGTGGTGGGGTCCCAGGTATCTGCTGCTCTTGTCCTTCTAGATGGTAGTGGCTGTGGGTTTGGAAGGTGCTGTCTGAGGAACCTTTATGAGTTATTGCAGTATACCTTGTAGATGGTATACACAGCTGCTACTGTTTGTTGGTGGTGGACGGTTTGAATGTTTGTGGAAGGCGACGCAATCAATCAGGCGGCTTTGTCCTGGATAGTGTCCAGCTTCTTGAGTGTTGTTGGAGCTGCACTCATCCAGCAAAGTGGAGCGTATTCCATTACACTCCTGACTTGTGCTTGTAGATGTCCGGTAGACAAGCTTTGGGGCATCAGGTGGTGTGTTACGCGCTGTAGGATTCCCAGCCCTGGGAGCTACAGTATTAATATGGTTAGTCCAGTTCAGTTTTGATCAATGGTAACCCCCAGGATGTTGGTTGTGGGGGATTCAGCAATGAAAATGCCACTGAATGTCAAGGGGTGGTGGTTAGATCCTCTCTTGTAGGGGATGGTCATTGCCTGGCACTTGTGTAGCACGAATGTAACTTGCCACTTATTAGGCCAAGCCTGGATATTGTCCAGGTCTTACTGAATTTGGACATGGACTGCTTCATTATCTGAGGAGTTGAGAATGGTGCTGAACATTGTGCAGTCATCCACAAACATCACCACTTCTCACCTTATGATGGAAGGGAGATCATTGATGAAGCAGCTGAAGATGGTTGGGCTGAGGAAACTGTCCTGAGGAACTCCTGCAGTGATGTCCTGGAGGTGAGATGATTGACCTCCAATCACGACAACCATCTTCCTTTGTGCCAGGTATGACTCAAACCAGTGGAGATTCCCATTGACTCCAGTTTAGCTAGGGCTCCTTGATACCATACTCGGTCAAATGCTGCATTGATGTCAAGGGCAGTTACTCTCACCTCACTTCTGGCATTCAACTCTTTCGTCCAAGTTTCAACTAAGGCTGTAATGAGGTCAGGAGCTGAGTGACCCTGGCGGAACCCAAACTGAACGTCCAGGAACAGGTTATTGCAGAATAATTGCCACTTAATAGCAACTTTGATGACTCCTTCCATCACTTTGTTGATGATGGACAGTAGACCTACAGAGAAGTAATTGGCTGAGTTGGATTTGCCCTGTTTACTGTCATCTTAAATGTCCGTCATCTCCTGGGGAAACCAGACCTTTAATTTTGAACATTAGGAAAGAGACCATCCTTTAACCCAGACAAATAAATGTGTCAAGCTGAGGGAGCAAAGGACGTGAATGTCTTTGAGTGAGAGAGAGAGAGAGACCTGGGCCAAGCTTTCCAGGGTCAGCACCCTCTCTGGATTCACTTCCTTTCTCTTCAGTTGCTGCAAATCACCAATTGAAGACAATAAATGGAAAGAGGGAGAAAAGAAAGTGTTTTACAGACAGATGTTGGAGATAGGAGGACGTTTCAGTCTGTGTGAAGCCCAATCTCCTTTCACATGAAGCCCGCGCTGATTGGAGGACCAGCGTCCTTCCGGTCCTAACTCTATCCATTAGCCAACACCTCACAGGAAGGTCAGGGGCTGGGCTTTCCTCCACACATGCGCAGCTTCCCCTCACCCTTGGACATGCGCAGTACCTGATCACCCGCCCGTGCGGCGGATAGAGCGGGTTCCCCAGCGCGGGGGATTGTGGGAGCTATGGCCGACACTGTCCAAACTCCTGGGGTGAAAAGTGGAGGAGGCTTGGGCGGTTGTGTGCGAGCTTGGTGTCCGCCCCCGGGCCGATTCGAAAGGCAGGCCGCCTCTGGGAGCTTCCTGGATGGGGTGAAACAGCAACTCGGCGCCCATTGCTCCTGGTCCCCGAGGGAAGGGGAGAAGACCGGTTTCGGAGTACTGCGACCAGTCGTGTTTCAAGTCAGCGGTTGAGCTGCGGAGACGCTGCTTCGGACTGCGAGGTTTGCTGTCGGCGGTTTTGAGTTCGCCCAATGGAGGACGAAGGAATGGAGGAAGGATGGCAGCTGGATAGGCTGCTGGAAGCAGCGGGTCGGAACCGGGAGTGGATACCCAATGGGCGGCCCGCGGCCTGCAGCCCGGGGTGGGTTGCTGCCGTTCCTGGGGTCTCCGGGGGTTTGGCCCCCCTGGACGCCCTGTGGGCGGTTGGGACTGACTCTGGGACTTTCTTCCCCGTTGTCGACTGTTGCCAACATTGGAGCGACTCTGGCCGCTGCCATTGGAGGACTTTGAGGACATGTTGTTCCTTGTGAAATTTCGGCAGGAGCGCCGGGGTCATGATGTGGAACGTGCAAAATTAATGGACTCTTTTTTATGGACTTTTCTATGAGTACTAAGGGATTTTGTTTTCATGTTTTCTTTGCTTTCGTTTTCTTTAGCAGCCTATGACATTCAACTCATTTCGGGTTTTCCCTGAAATGGTAATTAGTAATTGTGGTGGAACGCTAGTTGGTGTGAAACTGCTCTCCCTCCGAATGGTCCCGTGCCTTTGGGCGGGGTCCAGGAGGGGGGAACCCTCTCTCCTCCGCCGCGCCCGGGTCTGGCTCTCCGGAGGTCTGTGCTCTTAGCGAGGAGGGGCCTTTCCCCCGGGGTGTCGGCTGCAGGGCGGGGTGAACGGGGGTGGGTGAGCGGGGATTAGTGTTCGGTGATTGATTCTATCCTGTTAAATCTTTTCTGGGGTGAATTGAGGCCTGGTGATTGGGTTTGATATGACACTGTTAAAATGTATCGAGGCCCTGTGGGTCATATTTGTTTCCGAAGTGGCCGTATTGTATCGGGGCCTTGTGCCTCGCGACTGCTTGTCTTATGTGTTTAGAGGTCGTCACCTTGAAATGTACTTGTGTTTTGTGGATTTTATTTTTGGTTTTTTATTTCATCGCTTTTGGAGTGGTCGTATGGTTCCGAGGCCTTGTGCCTCGCGACTGCTTGTTTTATGTGTTTAGAGGCCGTTACCTCAAAATGTACTCGTGTCTTGTGGTTTTTTGTTCCTTTTTTCTTTGGAATGTGTGGCGCACAAAGACTCCGTGAGACGAATAGAGTGAAGTCGATGAGGCTTTATTAAGCGTGTCTGTTCCCCAGCAGCCCGATAGTAAACTGGCCTGCGGGGGAAGGCACCGGCTTCTTATACTTCGCCTTCAGGGCGGAGCATGAGGTCAACGGCCAACCAGGACCCGGGATCTGTCAGCCAATGACATTTGGGGGTCATGTGGGACTGGAAGCCCTATACATACTACCACAGAATGGTCGTTGGGTTTCGAGGCCTTGTGCCTCACGACTGTTCGTGTTATGTGACTGTTCGATTGTTACTTGAAGTATGCATAGGGCCTGTGCCTTGTGGCTGGTTGTGATAAGTGACTGGTTAATTGGTATTTGGAAACGTATTTCGGCCCTGTGCCTTGCAGCTGTTTGTGTTCAATGACTGTTACAACGTTATTGTGAAATGGAATTGGGCCTTGTGCCTTGCAGCTGTTTTGTGTTCAGTGACTGTTTAATCGTCAATTTGAAGTGTGTTTAATCGTCAATTTGAAGTGTAATGAGGCCTGGAGCCTTGTAAATTGGTTTCTGTAATAATTGTGACGACAATAAAAGAGTTACTCACAGAGGCAGGAGGGAGTTTCAGTCCGTGTGCAGCTCAATATCCAGCTACACAAAGCCCGCGCGCTGATTCACTGGAGGACCAGAGTCCTTCCGGTCCTACAAGTCTTCCCTTTGACCTGAGCCGGGCAGAAGCTCTGAATTGAAGGCGCGCGCATATTTTGGGGGTGATGCGCATGTGCAGGTTGGCTGGGGGCCGGGACAAAGCGGTGCACTGTCAATTGTGTGTCCGGGTCTTCCAGCCTTTCCCATTGGACACCAGCTCAGCGCGGCTGGAGGGAAAAGTCACTCCCACCCCCACGTGGGGTTCCGCCCCTCATTATCTGTCAGCGGGGGACTGACCAATAGGAAATCGGGAGCACCGGAAGGACTCTGCTCCTCCAACCAATTAAAGCTTCCCCATTGTTTGAATGCGGAAGCTGGACAATGAGCAAAGCTGCTGCTTCTGTGTCTGAGCGAAGATTGAGCTTCACACAGACTGCATCTTCCTCCTGTCTCCCACATCTGTGAGTAACTCTTTTATTGTCGTCACAATTATTACAGAAACCAATTTACAAGGCTCCAGGCCTCATTACACTTCAAATTGACGATTAAACAGTCACTTAACACAAAACAGCTGCAAGGCACAAGGCCCAATTCCATTTCACAATAACGTTGTAACAGTCATTGAACACAAACAGCTGCAAGGCGCAGGGCCGAAATACGTTTCCAGATACCAATTAACCAGTCACTTATCACAACCAGCCGCAACGCACAGGCCCTACGCATAGTTCAAGTAACAATCGAACAGTCACATAACACGAACAGTCGTGAGGCACAAGGCCTCGAAACCCAACGACCATTCCAAAGAAAAAAAGAACAAGAAACCACAAGACACGAGTACATTTCAAGGTGTCGACCTCTAAACACATAAGACAAGCAGTCGCGAGGCACAAGGCCCCGATACAATAGGGCCGCTTCGGAATCAAATATGACCCACAGGGCCTCGATACATTTTAACAGTGTCATATCAAACCCAATCACCAGGCACCAGGCCTCAATTCACCCCAGAAAAGATTTAACAGGATAGAATCAATCACCGAACACTAATCCCCGCTCACCCACCCCCGTTCACCCCGCCCTGCAGCCGACACCCCGGGGGAAAGGCCCCTCCTCGCTAAGAGCACAGACCTCCGGAGAGCCAGACCCGGGCGCGGCGGAGGAGAGAAGGTTCCCCCCTCCTGGACCCCGCCCAAAGTCACGGGACCATTCGGAGGGAGAGCAGTTTCACACCAACTAGCGTTCCACCACAATTTCTAATTACCATTTCATGGAAACCCGAAATGAGTTGAATGTCATAGGCTGCTAAAGAAAACGAAAGCAAAGAAAACATGAAAACAAAATCCCTTAGTACTCATAGAAAAGTCCATAAAAAAAGAGTCCATTAATTTTGCACGTTCCACATCATGACCCCGGCGCTCCAGCCAAAATTTCACAAGGAGCAACATGTCCTCAAAGTCCTCCAATGGCAGCGGCCAGAGTCGCTCCAATGTTGGCAACAGTCGACAACGGGGAAGAAAGTCCCAGAGTCAGTCCCAACCGCCCACAGGGCGTCCAGGGGGGGGCGAACCCCCGGAGACCCCAGGAACGGCAGCAACCCACCCCGGGCTGCAGGCCGTGGGCCGCCCATCGGGTATCCACTCCCGGTTCCGACCCGCCGCTTCCAGCAGCCTATCCAGCTGCCATCCTTCCTCCATTCCTTCGTCCTCCATTGGGCGAACTCAAAACCGCCGACAGCAAACCTCGCAGTCCGAAGCAGCGTCTCCGCAGCTCAACCGCTGACTTGAAACACGACTGGTCGCAGTACTCCGAAACCGGTCTTCTCCCCTTCCCTCGGGGACCAGGAGCAATGGGCGCCGAGTTGCTGTTTCACCCCATCCAGGAAGCTCCCAGAGGCGGCCTGCCTTTCGAATCGGCCCGGGGGCGGACACCAAGCTCGCACACAACCGCCCAAGCCTCCTCCACTTTTCACCCCAGGAGTTTGGACAGTGTCGGCCGTAGCTCCCACAATCCCCCGCACTGGGGAACCCGCTCTATCCGCCGCACGGGCGGGTGATCAGGTACTGCGCATGTCCAAGGGTGAGGGGAAGCTGCGCATGTGTGGAGGAAAGCCCAGCCCCTGACCTTCCTGTGAGGTGTTGGCTAATGGATAGAGTTAGGACCGGAAGGACGCTGGTCCTCCAATCAGCGCGGGCTTTATGTGAAAGGAGATTGGGCTTCACACAGACTGAAACGTCCTCCTGTCTCCAACATCTGTGAGTAAAACACTTTCTTTTCTCCCCCTTTCCATTTATTTGCTCATTCTGACCTTCAATTGGTGACTTGCAGCAACTGAAGGGAAAGGAAGTGAGTCCAGGGAGGGTGCAGACTCTGGAAAACTTGGCCCAGGTTCCGAAAGCTAGTGTTTGAAACAAACATGTTGGACTTTACCCTGGTGTTGTAAGACGTCTTACTGTTCTCACCCAGTCCAACTCCGGCATCTCCACATCAAAGACAATGATAGCCTTTGCTCTCAGCTTGACACATTTGTTTGTCTGGCTAAAAGGATGGTCTCTTTCCTAATGTTCCCAATTAATGGGCTGGTTTCCCCAGGAGATGGCTGACATTTAAGGGGACAATAAATTAATATCGGTCAGAGATATATGTCTAGTTATAAGGTGCAGATTACAAATATTATTCATGGTTCTGTAATAAAGTATATTGATATTTCCAGTTGTGTAACATTGTACTGTAGCTACATTATATATTTGCATTCATCTCTTTCCTCAGGGGGTTGTTGATCTCTGGAATTCACTTCCAAAGGGACTAGAGGAGTCTGGGAGTCATTGAATATATTCAAGAATCAGTTGGACAGATTTCTGATTGACAATGGAGTTAAGGTTTATGGGGAACAGGCAGGAGGAGGGATTTCTTCACTCGAGGATGTGGTGTAGCTTTGGAATTCTCTACCCCAGAGGACTGTGGAGCTTCAGTCATCCAAGTATTTTCAAGACTGAGATTGATAGGTTTCTAAATATTGAGGATATCACGGGATGTGGGGGACAGTGTGGGAAAATGGTGCTGAGGTAAATCAGCCAATGATCTCATGAAATGGTTGAGGAGGTTCGATGGGCCTAATGGCTGACTGCAGCTCCTATTTGTTATGATCTCCCTATCCTGGAGAGGAAGCATGGATCTGTCAATCAGCCTGAATCAGCACCTTCAGGACAATTGGGAGGATGAATATTAGATACAGCAGAGTGAGAATGGAGGGAGAGTATGTGGGATGGAGACTTGCAGTTTTTGGGAATGAGAGGGGGAAAAATATTCCACAGAAACTAGAAATGTCTGTTCTGAATTTCTATCCTGTACTGACAGTGATGTCCTTTCCAAAATGTTTTTACAGGACAGTAGAAGAGGAGGAATTACAGACTGAAATCTCAAAACATCATGTCTAGATCTGACACAGTCTCTTGATTCCTTGGGACCCGAATACCATCCTTTGAATCCTGAAGAAATGTTTGACTGCTCTGTAGGCTTCAAAACATTTTAAACATTTATGCGACTTGAAAATCACCGAGACAACACACACCCTAGTGAGAGTGTTCCAGAGCACTGACTGCGGAAAGAGCTTTAACCAGTTACACAGACTGAAAAAACATCACACCATTCACAGCGGGGAGAGACTGTACACGTGTTCTGTATGTAGTTAAGGCTTCAACTGATTGTCCAACACGGAGAGATACAAGGAAACTCAAAGCATGGAGAAACCTTGGAAATGTGGGGACTGTGGGAAGGGATACAGGGCCCCATCAGAGCTGGAAGCTCATCGGCGCAGTCACACTGGGGAGAGGCCATTCATTTGCACTCAGTGTGGGAAGGGATTCAGTGATTCATCCCACCTGTTGAGGCACCATCAGGTTCACACTGTAGAGAAGCCGTTCACTTGCTCTCAGTGTGGGAAGGGATTCAGTCGTTCATCCACCCTGCAGACACATCAGCGGGTTCACACTGGAGAGAAGCCATTCACCTGCTCAAGGTGTGGGAAGGGATTCAGACATTCATCCACCCTGCAGAAACATCAGCAAATTCACACTGGAGAGAGGCCATTCACCTGCTCTCAGTGTGGGAAAGGATTCACTCAATTATCCAGCCTGCGAATACACCAGCGAGTTCACACTGGGGAGAGGCCATTCATCTGCTCTCAGTGTGGGAAGGGATTCCCTCAGTTATCCCACCTGCGGGTACACCGCCGAGTTCACACTGGGGGGAGGCCATTCTCCTGCTCTCAGTGTGGGAAGGGATTCAGTGATTCATCCACCCTCCAGACACACCAGCGAGTTCACACTGGCGAGCGGCCATTTCTATGCTCAGTGTGTGGGAAAGGATTCACTCTTTCATCCATCCTGCTGACACACCATAGAGTTCACACCGGGGAGAGACCATTCCTCTGTCCTGAATGTGGGAAGGGATTCATGCATGAACGCAACCTGCGGAAACACCAGCGAATTCACATCATGGAGATGCCATTCGCCTGCTCTGAGTAGGAGAAGAGATTCACTGATCCATCCCACCTGCAGAGGCACTGGCAACTTCACACTGGGGAGAGGCCATTCACCTGCTCTCCATGTGGGAAGGGTTTCCGTGATTCATGGCGCCTGCTGAGACACCAACATGTTCACAAGTGATTACAGGGGTTGGATTCTGCTGTTATTGTTTCTGTTCTGAATTACATCCAGGGCTGCAATTTGTTCATTCTGACAGTTGGTCAATGGGGAGGGTCGGAGGGTTTCTTTCTGCTGGACTGGCTGGTCTCACAACTTTGCCTCCAGTGGGCTGATGCTCTTTGTCTTGTTGAGAAAACCTGGTTTCAGATTTCACCAAAGATCACAGAGTGAAGGGGTGTTTGGAAGTAGAAGATATTTCATTCTCATTTCTGTTTGGGAACCCCTAAAATTATGCCACCTTGCCATGAAGATGGGATATGGTCGTTACATGGTTTATTTCTTTAACTTATTTAAGTGTTTTCGTCTGTGAGAAATAATCAGAGGATGAGGGGCAAGTTGTCTGAGGTGAACTGGGAAACTGATGGGAGACAGGGAATAGCTAATATTTACGGAATTATTACATATTTACCAGGGGGCCAATTTTCTCAGTTGGCTGGACGACTGCTTCATGATGTGAAATGACACCAACGGTGCGGGTCAACTCCCGTACCGGCTGAGGTCATCCATGAAAGCCCCGCCTTCTCAACATTGCCCCTCGCCTGCGGTGTGGTGATCCTCAGGTTAAATCACCACCAGTCAGCTCTCCATCTCCTAAATACATACATAGATACATCGAAAATAGAAGCAGGAGGAGGCGATTCAACCCTTCGAGCCTGCTCTCCCTTTCATTATGATCTGGGTGATCATCAAGCTCAATACCCTGACCCTGCCTTCTCCCCATATTCTTTTAGCTACAAGAGCTTTGACTAACTCTTTCATCAAATTACACAATGCTGTTGTCTCAACTAATTTGTGTGGTAGCGAATTCCACAGATTCTGGGTGAAGAAATTTCTCCTCACCTCAGTCCGAGAAGGTTTACCCCTTATCCTCAAACTATGACCCCTAGTTCTGGATTCCTCCACCATCAGGAACATTCTTTCCGAATCTACCCTGTCTAATCCTGTTGGAACTTTCTAAGTTTCTATGAGATCCCCTCTCACTCTTCTAAACGCCAATGAATATAATGCTAACCGACTTAGTCTCTCCCTCAATGTCAACTAAACGAAGGAGATTGTCATCGACATCAGGAAGCGTAGTGGAGAACATGCCCCTCTACATCAATGGGAACCAAGTAGAAAGGGTCGAGAGCTTTAAGTTTTTAGGTGTCCAGATCACCAACAACCTGTCCTGGGCCCCCCATGCCGACACTATAGTTAAGAAAGCCCACCAAAGACTCTACTTTCTTAGAAGACTGAGGAAATTTAGCATGTCAACTACGACTCTCACCAACTTTTACAGATGCACCATTGAAAGCATTCTTTCTGGTTGTATCGCAGCTTGGTATGGATCCTGCTTTGCCCAAGACCACAGCAAACTACAAAAGGTTGTGAATGTAACCAATCCATCATGCAAACCAGCCTACCATCCATTGACTCTGTCTATAATTCCCGCTGCCTCAGAAAGGCAGCCAGCATAATTACTCTATTCCACCTTCTTCCGTCAGGAAAAAGATACAAAAGTTTGAGGTCACGTACCAACCGACTCAAGAACAGCTTCTTCCCTACTACCATCAGACTTTTGAATGGACCCTGCCTTGTATTAAGTTGATCTTTTCTCTATACCCTAGCTATGACTGTAACATTACATTCTGCAGTCTCTCCTTCCTTCCCTATGTACGGTATGCGTTGTCTGTATAGCATGCAAGAAACAATACTTTTCACTGTATAGTATACATGTGACAATAAATCAAATCAAAATCCTCATATGAGAGTCCGTTCCCAGGATCCAGCCTGTTAAACCTTCGCTGCACTCCCTCCATAGCAAGAACATCCTTCCTCAGGTAAGGACAACAAAACTGCACACAATACTCCAGATGTGGCCTCACCAATGGCCTATACAACTGCAATAAAACATCTCTATTCCTATACTCCAATCCTCTCACTATGACACCCAACATACCATTTGCCTTCTTTACTGCCCGTTGAACCTGCACACTTACTTTCAGTGACTGATGCCTGAGGACACCAAGCTCTCGCTGTATCTCCACCTCTCTCAATTTACACCCATTCAAATCATAATCTGCCTTTCTACCTTTGCTACCAAAGTGGATAACCTAACATTTATCCAGGTTAGACTGCAGCTGCGATACATTTGCCCACTCACCCAGCCTGTCCAAATCACGCTGACGCATCTCTGCATCCTCACAGTTCACCCTCCCCGCCAACTGTGTCATCTGCAAATCTGGAGATAATACATTTACTTCCCTCGTCCAAATCATGAATACATAATGTGAACAGTTGGGGTCTGAGCACAGATCCCTGTGGCACCCCAGTAGTTACTGCCTGCCAATCAGAAAAAGACCCATTTATTCCAACTTTTTGATTCCTGTCTGCTAACCAGCTTTCTATCCATTGCAAGACACTACCCGCAATCCCAAATGCTTTAACTTTACACAGTAATCTGCTGTGGGAGACATTGTCGAAAGTCTAAATAAACCACATCCATTGGGTCTCCCTGGTCAAATCTACTAGTTACCTCACGGCGCTGAGGTCGCAGGTTCGATCCCAGCTCTGGATCACTGTCTGTGTGGAGTTTGCACATTCTCCCCGTGTTGGTGTGGGTTTTGCCCCCACTACCCAAAAGATGAGCAGGATAGGTGGATTGGCCATGCTAAATTGCCCCTGAATTGGAAAAAATGAATTGGGCACTCTAAATTTATTTATTTTTACAAAATCTACTGCTTACATCTCAAATAATTCTAGTGGATTTGTCAAACATGATTTCCCTTTCATAAATTCTTTGGCAATCTCAGTTTCTGCGGATTGACCAGAAGTCGCAGCCGCATGATCTGATAGTATGGATGGCGGTTCATCCTGAGGTAGTTCCAGCACACACGGTACTGGCACATTGATGGGTGTCACTAACAACTGATCTGTGTTGTCTCTACACTCGCTCGGCTTCAGTTTGTACAATGGGGCACGGTGGCACAGTGGTTAGCGCTGCTACCTCACAGCACCGAGGTCCCGGGTTCGATCCCAGTTCCGGGTCACTGTCCGTGTGGACTTTGCACTTTTTCCCTGTGTCTGCCTGGATTTCACCCCCACAACCCAAAGATGTGCAGGGTAGGTGGATTGGCCACGTTAAATTGCCCCTTAATTGGAAAAAAAAGAATTGGGTACTCTAAATTTGTATTTTAAAAAATGTTCAGTTTGTACAGTATAGGAATCAGGGTCAGTTTCCATAAGACTAGGGATGGGCAATAAATACTGGCCCAACCAGCCCGCATCCCGTAAATGAATTAAAAAAAACATTGGAGCAGAATTAGGCCATTCGGCCCATCTAGTCTGGTCTGCCATTCAATCATGGCTGACATGTTTCTCATCCTTATTCTCCTGCCTTCTCCACATAACCCCTGATCCCTTTATGAATCAAGAACCTATGTGTCTTAAAGACACTCCGTGAATTGGCCTCCACAGCCTTCTGCGGCAATGTGTTCCACAGATTCACCACCCTCTGGCTGAAGAAATTCCTCATCTCAGTATTGAGAGATTTTCCCTTAAGTCTGAGGCTGCGGCCTCCGGTTCTAGTTTTTCCTACTGGGGGAAATATTCTCTCCGTGTCCACTCTATCCAGACCTCTCAGTATCCTGTAAGTTTCAATAAGATCCCCCCTCATCCTTCTAAATTCCAACAAGTACAGACCCAGAGTCCTCAACCGCTCCTCATACGTCAAGCTCTTAATTCCAGGGATCATTCTTGTGAACTCTTTCCCAGGCCAGCACATCCTTCTTTATGTACAGGGCCCAAAACTGCTCACATTACTCCAAATGGGGTCTGACCAGAGCCTTATACAGCCTCAGAAGTACATCCCTGCTCTTGTATTGTGTCCCTCACGACATGAATGCTAACATTACATTTGCCTTCCTAACTGGCAATTGAACCTGCACATTATCCTTAAGAGAATCGTGAACAAGGACTCCAAAGTCCCTTTGTGCTTCTGATTTCCTCAGCATTTCTCCGTTTAGAAAATAGTCTATGCCTCCATTCTTCCTGCCAAAGTGCATGACCTCATACTTTTCCACATTGTATTCCATCAGCCACTTCTTTGCCCACTCTCGTAGCCTGTTCAAGTCCTTCTGCAGCCCCCTGCTTCCTCAATACTAACTGTCCCTCTGCATAGCTTTGTATCATCTGCAAACTTAGCAACAGTGCCCTTAGTTCTTCTTCCAGATCATTAATGTATATTGTGAAAAGTTGTGGTCCCAGCACAAACCCCTGAGGCTCACCACTGGTCATCAGCTGCCATTCTGAAAAAGACCCCTTTATCCACTCTGCCTTCTGCCAGTCAGCCAATCCTCTTATCAATGCCAGTATTTGTCCTTTAACACCACGGGCTCTTAACTTATTTAACAGCCTCCTATACGCCATCTTGCCAAAGGCCTTCTGGAAATCTAAATAGATCTCGTCCACTGGTTCTCCTTTGTTTAACTTCCTTGTTACATCATCAAAGAACTCTTAACAGATTTGTTAAACATGACTCCCCTTGACGAAGCTGTGCTGACTCAGCCCTATTTTATCATGTACTTCCAGATACTCCACAATCTCATCTTTAATAATGGACTCTTAAAATCTTATCACTGACCGAAGTCAGAAACCGGCCTATGATTTCCCGTCTTCTGCCTCCCTTCTTAAACAGCGGTGTTACATTGGCCATTTTCCAGTCCTTTGGGACCCTCCCTGCCTTTAGTGATTCCGGAAAGATCACCAGGAATGCCTCCACAATCTCTTCAGCTATCTCCTTTATAACCCTGGAGTGTAGTCCATCTGGTCCAGGTGATTTATCCACCTTCAGACCTTTCACTTTCCCCAGAACCTTCTCCTTCGTGATAGCCACTACACCTCTGCCCCCTGATTCGCCTGAAGTTCTGGTATCCCACTGGTGTCTTCCACCTTGAAGACTCACACAAAGTAACTTCAGTTCCTCTGCCATTTCTTTGTTTCCTGTTACTATGTCTCCAACCTAATTTTCCAGTGGTCCAACGTCTATTCTTGCCTCGCTGCTCCCTTTTATATATTGTAAAAAAACTCTTGTTATCTTCTTTTATATTATTTGCTAGCTAACATTCATATTTCATCTTCTCCCACCCCCCCCCCCCGCCCCCTTATTGTTTTTTCAGTTGTCCTCTACTCACTTTTAAAGGCATCCCAATCCTCTGGCTTCCCACTAACCCTCGCCAGCTTGTATGCTTTTCATTTGCTTTTATGCTATCCCTGACTTTCTTTGTCAGCCACGGTTGCCTCATCCTTCCCTTAGCATCTTTCCTCCTTCTTGGAATGAATTTCTGTTGTGCCTCCTAAATAACCCCAAAAACCCCTGCCATTGCTGTTCCACTGTTTTCCCTGCTAGGCTCCCCTTCCAATCAACTCTGGCCAGCTCCTCGCTCATGTCTTTGTAGTTACCTTTATTCAATTGTAATACCATTACATCTGATTCCAGCATCTTCCTCGCAAACTGCAGGGTAAATTTGTTCATATTTTGGTCACTGCCCCCTAAGGATTCCTTCACCTTATGTTCCCTAATCAGGTCTGTCTCATTACATAGCACCAAATCCAGAACTGCTTGTTCCCCAGTGGGCTCTACCACAAGCTGCTCCAAAAATTCCCTTTCTTGGGATCTGCTACCAACCTGACTGCAATATGCAGTCCACCTGCATATCAAAGTCACCCATGATTATTGTAATATGCCAATACGGTTACAGGAACCCACTTCTCGCTGGTGGTACCACTGTGCACCAATACTTGCTGTCCTTGTCCAATCAAGCACCTTTTGGGATTACCTTCTCTTCAGGTTTGCGACTGCTGATTGTGTTCCACTGTCTCAGACGTCTCCAGGGGAAATGTTGATCAGATGTTGTTCTCAGCTTCCTCTTCAGTAGCAGTAAAACTGGGGGACTCTGAGTGGTTGTGTGTGTGGTGTTGCGCGAAGTAGCCAGGAAACTGTTTAGATGTTCTTTGAAGAGATAACAAATAGGTTATACCAAGGAGAGCCAATGGATGTTATCTATCTTGACTTCCAAAAGGCCTTTGATAAGGTGCCTCACGGAAGACTGCTGAGTAAAGTAAGGGCCCATGGTATTCGAGGCAAGGTACTAACATGGATTGACGATTGGCTGTCAGGCAGAAGGCAGAGAGTGGGATAAAAGGTTCTTTTTCGGAATGGCAACCGGTGACGAGTGATGTCCCGCAGGGTTCAGTGTTGGGGCCACAGCTGTTCTCTTTTATATATTAACGATCTAGATGACGGGACTGGGGGCATTCTGGCTACGTTTGCCGATGATACAAAGATAGGTGGAGGGACAGGTAGTATGGAGGAGGTGGGGAGGTTGCAGAAAGATTTAGACAGTTTAGGAGAGTGGTCCAAGAAATGGCTGATGAAATTCAACGTGGGCAAGTGCGAGGTCTTGCACTTTGGAAAAAAGAATAGAGGCATGGACTATTTTCTAAACGGTGACAAAATTCATAATGTTGAAGTGCAAAGGGACTTGGGAGTCCTAGTCCAGGATTCTCTAAAGGTAAACTTGCAGGTTGAGTCCGTAATTAAGAAAGCAAATGCAATGTTGTCATTTATCTCAAGAGGCTTGGAATATAAAAGCAGGGATGTACTTCTGAAGCTTTATAAAGCATTAGTTAGGCCCCATTTAGAATACTGTGAGCAATTTTGGGCCCCACACCTCAGGAAGGACATACTGGCACTGGAGCGGGTCCAGCGGAGATTCACACGGATAATCCCAGGAATGGTAGGCCTAACATACGATGAACGTCTGAGGATCCTGGGATTATATTCATTGGAGTTTAGGAGGTTGAGGGGAGATCTAATAGAAACTTACAAGATAATGAATGGCTTAGATAGGGTGGACGTTGGGAAGTTGTTTCCATTAGCAGGGGAGACTAGGACCCGGGGGCACAGCCTTAGAATAAAAGGGAGTCACTTTAGAACAGAGATGAGGAGAAATTTCTTCAGCCAGAGAGTGGTGGGTCTGTGGAATTCATTGCCACAGAGGTGGTGGAGGCCGGGACGTTGAGTGTCTTTAAGACAGAAATCAAGATAAATTCTTGATTTCTCGAAGAATTAAGGGCTATGGAGAGAGAGCGGGTAAATGGAGTTGAAATCAGCCATGATTGAATGGTGGAGTGGACTCGATGGGCCGAATGGCCTTACTTCCGCTCCTATGTCTAATGGTCTTATGGTGCACAGAGAACACCTGACAAGAACCAGAATGAGCAGGTTCTTCCCGGAGGTGGAGGACAAATGTGAACTCTACCAGGGGGGCTCGGCCAATCATGCCCACGTGTTCTGGGTTTGCACCAGACTTGTCGGGTTCAGGATAACCTTCAAAATAATCAAAAGAAGAGGCGGGGGTGTTTAGGGAATTGGGGTTTGGGGGTGTTTAGGGAGTTGGGGTTCGGGGGGGGGGGGTTCCTTCCAAGGTTGGGTTTTTGCAAACTATCTGCTCTGCACAAATTTGTTTATTCTGTATTGTATAAAACTTTTATAAAAACATTTTCATAAACATTCTCAACTTTGCCCCTCACCTCGGGCTGGATTCTCTGTTTTGGAGACGATGTCCCCATGCCGTCGGGAAAACTGTGGTCTTTTACCCCAGGAAAACTGGCGTCAAAAGGCCACAGATTCCCCGTTTTGCTGGGGGCGAGCAGGCAGTCGTCATAGAGCTTGCAGCTCTAGCTGCCGATATGGCCCCCAGCACTTCCGGGTCAGAGGATGTGCATGTGCACAGCAGCGTCCGCGCCGTGCTCCATGGCGAACTCAGACAGCGGGCCTGGACCGACAAAATTGTGCCCCGCATCAGCCGCCACGGACAGCCCACACACATTGCCCCCAACACTCCCCTGCCCGCCAATCGGCCCTTCCCCGACTGCAGCGACCCCGGACTGAGTCCAAAGCGGCCTCGCGAGGTTCCTGTACGGCTGGGACCATGAGAGTCCCGTGCCTTCGGGAATTTGGCCGGTCGGGGACAGAGTATCACGGGGTGGGCCTCAGGCGGTGGATTCTCGGTGCGGCGTACTCCACGAGTACAGCCATTATTGGGGGGGGGGGGGGTGGAGAATTTAAAAACCGGCGCCAGGCCCGATTTCGACACCAAAACTGATTCTCCGCCCCATCACCGAATGCGATTTTGGTGTCCGGGGGTGGGGGGGGGGGGGGGGGGGGGGGGGCAGTGGGGCAGAGAATCCGGCATCGGGGGCGCGGAGAATCCAATCCTTGGTGTGGTGACCCTCAGGTTAAGTCACCGCCAGTCAGCTCTCTCTCAAACTGGGAGAGAAACCTATGGTCTTCTGGGGCGACGGTGACTTTCATTTCAATCTAACTGCACACGTGGTGAGCTCAGCAGCCTGAACTCCTCGGGGGGCCTGTTTTAATTATTTGTTCTGCACAACCATCTGATAAATCCAATGCCAGGTGAAATCGGCTGACCTGCTGTTAATTCTGTCTCAACATCGAAAGCTTCAATTTTCTTTTCTTGCTTGAAAACAATTTAATCCATTTCTCTTCACCAGTATTCTTTTTATCTTATGTTCTGCACACTCAGGGCAAAAGAATGAAGCTGTAGCATGTGGGGTTGAATGCAGGTAACGCAGGTTTATTGAAGAGATAATCATAATCTTACACTAATCTTTCTTGTCACAAGTAGGCTTACATTAACACTGCAATGAAGTTACTGTGAAAAGTCCAGAGTTGTCACATTCCGGCGCCTGTTTGGGTACACAGAGGGAGAATTCAGAATGTCCAAATTACCTAACAGCACATCTTTCTGGACTTGTGGGAGGAAACCAGACCACCCGGAGGAAACCCACACAGTCACAGGTAGAACGTGGAGACTCTGTAAACACACAGTGACCCAAGCCAGGAATCGAACTGGGACCCTGGAGCTGTGAAGCAACAGTGCTAACCACTGTACTACCGTGCCGCCCGTAACTCAACAAAAGTTTGATCTAGAAGTTTGATAAAGCCCACGAAGCAGCCAATGACATTACAAACTATACATGTGACTAGATTTTTAAAGTGATCACGTAACAACACAACGATAACCCCAAATATATAACATTTATGACTTCATGTGGGTGATCAGTCTGTAGAAGCGTAACCCTCTGAGGCTCCTTCTTTGACAGTAATTTTTGTGGAATTCAGCCTCAGGAGTCTGGCTCCTTTTTTGACAGTAATTTCCTTTGGAACTCGGCCTCGGGAATCTTCAGTACTTGGCCAGCAAGGAAGACCTTCAGAACCTCTACTTTTATCCCCAAAGTGACCATTACCTCACGTCACTGTTGGACCTGTTGTAATATGACAATTGGTCAATTTGGTCACTAGATTAATTTAATTGGGTCTTCAATTACTGACACCACCTTCTCTCATTATCTCAATGAATGTAATAGAACTGTTTCATACTATCCCTTTATCTGATTCAAGCAATCCCTTATTTATACAGTTTCAAGTGTTGAGGCTAATAAGAGCTTGAAGGTCTCTCTTGCCAGTACATTTATCTTCATTGCACATTCTTTACATACACAGCAATTAAGCTTTTATATTTTTACAGCAAATAAAATTCAGTCTTTCATTACAACTATTGATTCATTAATTGTAACTTGATTAAGGTTCATTACTTATTAAGTCATCTGTTACTGACTGGTAGGTAATTAATACAGTAATCTTTGATTAATACTGTTGATTAATACAAGTTACATTAGTTAAAAAAAACTATTTTGTGGAAGGTAATACCTTTCTTTCTTATGAACCTTGATTGGATTGAACTTGAGCCAGACTTTAGCAACATATGATGTCCAAAAGCTTCACAAAATTATGGAACTATATTAGTTTAAACAATTTCCACGAGTTCAGCAAGTTTTGGAAACATTTTGGTTGATACAGTATTAATTTTAAAAATAAAGGTCCAGTCACATGTTGGATTTTATCATGGCTTCCTTGACCTTATTACATTTAACAATTGATTGTCATTGAAGAGTCATTGATTTTAAAAACAAAATATCATTTTTTAATATGTTCATGGGGCGTGAGCATCGTTGGTTGTGCCAGCATTCATTGCCCATCTCTAATTGCCCTTGAGGGGGCAGTTAAGAGTCATCCACATTGCTATGTGTCTGAAATCACATGCAGGTCAGACCAGGTAAGGACAGCAGATGTCCTTTCCTGAAGTACATTGGTGAACCAGATGGGTCTTTATGACAATCAACAATGGTTTCACGGTCATCATTAGACTTTTAATTCCAGATTTTTATTGAATTCAAATGTCATCATCTGCGGTGCGGGATTTGAACCTGGGTCCCCCAGAGCATTACTCTGGGTCTCTGGTTAAGTAATCAATTGACAATACCACTACGCCACCCCCTCCCCTAGAACTGAGGCATACCTACAGTTTCTGACATTACAACAGTACTGTCAAAAGTACTCAAAGTACTTCAATGGCTGTAAAATGCTTTAGGAGAACCTGTGATCATGAAAGATGCGATAGAAATATAATTTATTTTTAGAATTAATCCCTAAACAAGGTGGCACAGTAGTTTGCACTGCTGCCTCACGGCGCCACGGACCCAGGTTCGATCCCGGGTGACTGTCCATGTGGAGTTTGCACATTCTCCCCGTGTATGCATGGGTCTCACCCCCACAACCCAACGATGTGCAGGGTAGGTGGTTTGGCCACGTTAAATTGAGCCTTAATGGGAATTTTAAAAAAAAAATTATAAACAAGTATTGGTCCCCAAACTGAGCCCACTCATGAAAATCATGAATAAAGACGGAGTCTTGATTTTGTGCAACAATCATGTCTTTCTCTCCATTTCAAATCCCCTGTGAAAATCCAAACACAGCATATTGTAAATCATTCGATTTAAAACAGAACGAGTTGTTGTGATTTGGGATTCGCTGCCTGATGAAGGTGCAGGAACTTTACAGATTCTGTAGGAACAGAAACTTGCCGGGCGATGGGACTATATAAAGAATCTGTAAAGTTCCCCTTTGAAAGTTACAGTTGAATTTACTTCCTGCACCTTTGTCAGGCAGAGAATCCCAAATAACGACAACTTGTTCTGTTTTAAATCTAATAATTTCACAATATGCTGTGCAGAGAGCACAGGAGGCCATTCTGCCCATTAGATTTAAAACAGAACGAGTTGTTGTGAGCTGGGATTCAAAATAAACTTGGAAATAAACTAGGAAAATAAACTTGCAGGGCGGTGGAATTAATTTGATAGTTAATCCAAAGAGCTAGCAAGGGAACAATGGGCAGAATGGCCTCCTGTGCTCTCTGAACCTCATTTACATTTGAAGAAAGTGGGAAATATCTGGAACCCACTTCCGTCGTGTGGGATAGAAGCAGAGATGACGGAATGTTTCCCAAAGGAAATTTGATGGGCACTTGAGGGACATAAAGCGACAAGGATACGGGGAGAGAACAGGGAAATGGTTTGACCTACATAGATCAACAAGTTGTGAATCTTTGAAATTCTCCACCCCAGAGGGCGGTGGAAGCTCAGTCATTGAGTGTGTTTAAAGCAGAGACTGACAGATATCTAAATACCAATAACACAAAGGGATATGGTGATAGTGTGCGTAAAAAGGCACTGAAGTGGATGATCAGCTATGATTGTATTGAATGGTGGAGCAGGCTCGATGGGCTGAATGGCCAAAGATAGGTAAGAAAGTAAATTGTGAAGAAGACATAAGGAGGTTAAAAAAGTATATTTGAAATGAATGGGATAACATCTGGCAAATGGGTAACAATGTGCGAAAATGTGAAATTGTTCATTTTGGCAGGAAGAAAAAGAAGCTTCTCATCGAAATAGCGAGAGTTTGCAAAGTTCCGAGACTCAGAGGGATCTGGATGTCCAAGAGCAGGAATCACAAAAGGAGAGTATACAGGTACAGCAAGTAATTAGGAAAGCTAATGGAATGTTATTGTTTGTGAGGGGAATTGAATACAAAAATAGGGAGGTTATGTTTCAGTTATACAGGGCATTGGTGAGACCACATCTGGAGCACTGTGTACAGTATTGCTCTCATTTAAGGAATGATGTTAATGTGTTGGAAGCAGTTCAGAGAAGGTTTACTGGATTCATACCTGGAATTGGAGGCTGGTCTTATGAGGAATGATTGGACAGGCTGGGCTTGTGTCTGATGGAGTTTAGGTGACTTGATTGAACGTATAAGATCCTGAGGGGCCTTGACAGGGTGGATGTGGAAAGGATGTTTCCTCTTGTGGGAGCATCTAGAAATTGGAGTCACTTTAAAAGTAATAACTTGTCCATTAAAGGCAGAGAATAACTTTTTTCTCTCCGAAGGTTTGGAGTCTTTGGAACTCTCTTCCACAAAGGGCAGTGGAAGCAGAGTCTGTGAATATTTTCAAGGCAGATCTGGATAGATTCCTGTTCATCAAGGGGGTGAAAGGTTATCGGATGGGGGTGGGGCAGCAGAAATAGGAACAGGAGTAGACCATTCGGCCCTTCGAGTCTGCCCCACCATTCAATCATGGCTGATCCAACATTTCTCTTGGCCACTTTCCTGCCCTTTCCCTGTAATGCTTGATTCTCTCGCTGATCAATAATCTATCTCAGCCTTAAATATGGACAAAGACTCTGTCCCCACAACTCTCAATTCCAAAGACTCACAACCCTCAGTGAAGAAATTTCTCCGTATCTCAGTCTTAATAGGCACCTCGTTATTCTGAGACGGGTCCCTCTGGTCCACAGCTGGAGCAAGACTTCCCGACTCTTATACTCCAATCCCCTTGGAATCAGGGCCAACATTCCATTAGCCTTCCTGATTACCTGCTGCACCTGTCTGCGAGCTTTCTGTGTTTCGTGCACAAGTTCCCCCAAGTCCCTTTGTGTTGCAGCTTTCTGCAGTTTTTCTCCATTTAAATAACACTGATCTTTTGTTCTCCCTTCCAAAATCAACTTCACATTTTCCCACATTATACTCCATTTTCCAACTTTTTGCTCACTTACTTAACCTATCAATATCTCATTGCAAACTGTGTGTATCCCCCTCACAACTTGTCTCTGTGGAGTTGAGGTTACAATCAGATCAGCCGGGAACTTATTGAATGGTGCAGCAGGCTCGAGGGGCCGAGTGGTCTACTCCTGCTCCTAAGCCGTATGCTATCGTGTTCGTCATAATATTTTTTTCTTTAAATTTAGAGTGCCCAATTCATTTTCTCCAATTAAGGGCCAACTTAGTGTGGCCAATCCACCTACCTTGCACATCTTTGGTTTGTGGGGGTGAAACCCACGCAAACACGGGGAGAATGTGCAAACTCCACACAGACAGTGACCCAGAGCCAGGATTGAACCTGGGACCTCAGCGCCGTGAGGTAACAGTGCTAACCAATGCACTACCGTGCTGCTCTGCATCCGTCATAATGGATTGTAGCATTTTCCTTCCTACTGATGTCAGGTTAATGGGTCTGTGGTTCCCTGTTTTCTCTCTCTCCTTAAATATTGGGGTTACATTTACCACCTTCCAATCTGCTGGAACCAATCCAGCATCTATAGAATTTAGTAAGATGATCACCAATGTATCCACTATCTCTACAGCCACCTCTTTCAACACTCTGGGATGTAGAGCAGCAGCTTTTGGGGATTTATTAATTTTTAATCCAATAAATTCTCCAGTACTACTTTTTCACGAATACTAATCTCTTTCAGTCCCTCCTGCTCACTACTCCCTTGGTTCTCTTGTGTAACAGCAGAATCCAAAAGCTGTAATCAGGTGTGAAGAATTACTGCACCACTTTCCTGTGGATTTGTGTTCCTGAAAGGAATGTGTATTTGTTGCAAATATGTAATAATTTCTTCAATGCGAGCAATTGTCTGCCTATTGTCCAACCTTTTATTGTAATTTCCCAACCTACCACAGACAACCTGTCCCTCATACCTCAACATTTCCTTCTTTGAGAAAGACCCAGAAAAATTAAACAAAGAAACATATAACCACCATATCCCATCTTCATGGCAACGTGGCATGCTTTGGGGGGTTGCAAACAGAAATAGGAATTAACTATATTTTAACTTCCCACACATTTTCACTCTGTAACCCTTGTGAAATTGGAAATCACGTAGTCGCAACAAAGCTCAAAGAGCATCAGCCCACTGGAGGAAAAGTTGTGAGATCAGCCATTCCAGCAGAAAGAAACCCCGATCATCCCAATTGACAGGATGAATAAATTGCAGTCCGAATGAAATGGAGAGTAGAAACAATAACAGCACAATCCAATCCCTGCAATCAATTGTGAACTTGTTGGTGACTCAGCAGATGGGATGGATCATTCAACGTCTCCCCTAATCAGAGCAGGTGAATGGCCTCGGAGTGTGAACTCGCTGATGTCTCTGCAGGGTGGATAAATGTCGGAATCCCTTCCCACAATGAGAGCAGGTGAACGGCCTCTTCCCAGTGTGAACTCGCTGGTGACGCTTCAAGTGGGATGAATCACTGAATCCCTTCCCACACTGAGAGCAGGCGAACGGCTTCTCCCCAGTGTGAGCTCGCTCATGTTTCCACAGGGTGGATGAATGACCGAATCCCTTCCCACACTGAGAACAGATGAACGGCCTCTCCCCTGTGTGAACCCGCTGGTGTATCTTCAGGCTGGATAACTGAGCGAATCCCTTCCCACACTGAGAGCAGGTGAATGGCCTCTCCCCAGTGTGAATTCGCTGGTGTGTCCGCAGGGTGGATAAATCTCGGAATTCTTTCCCACACTGAGAGCAGTTGAATGGCTTCTCCCCACTGTGAACCCGCTGGTGTGCCTGCAGGTGGGGTGACTGAGTGAATCCTTTCCCACACTGAGAGCAGGTGAATGGCCTCTCCCCTGTGTGAATTCGCTGATGTGACTTCAGGCTGAATAATGCAGTGAATCCCTTCCCACACTGAGAGCAGGTGAATGGCTTCTCCCCAGTGTGAACCCGTTGGTGTGACTTCAGGCTGAATAACGCAGTGAATTCCGTCCCACACTGAGAGCAGGTGAATGGACTCTCCCCAATGTGAATTCGCTGGTGTGTCTTCAGGTTGGATACCTGAGTGAATCCCTTCCCACACTGATCGCAGGTGAACGGCTTCTCCCCAGTGTGAACCCGTTGGTGTGACTTCAGGCTGGATAACGCAGTGAATCCCTTCTCACACTGAGAGCAGGTGAACGGTCTCTCCCCAGTATGAATTCGCTGATGTGACTTCAGGGTGGATGAATGTCTGAATCCCTTCCCACACCGAGAGCAGATAAACGGCTTCTCCACAGTGTGAACTCTTGCATGTGACTTCAGGCTGGATAATTCAGTGAATCCCTTCCCACACACAGAGCAGGTAAATGGCCTCTCTCCAGTGTGACTGCGTCGATGAATCTCCAGCTTAGATCGGACTCTGAATCTCTTCCCACAGACTTCACATTTCCACAGTTTCTCCATGTTTTGGGTCTCGTCGTAACTCTCCAGATCAGATAATCAGTTGAAGCCTTGACTACACACACAACACATGTACAGTCTCTCCCCGCTGTGAATGGTGTTATAAAGAACAAAGAAATGTACAGCACAGGAACAGGCCCTTCGGCCCTCCAAGCCCGTGCCGACCATACTGCCCGACTAAACTACAATCTTCTACACTTCCTGGGTCCGTATCCTTCTATTCCCATCCTATTCATATATTTGTCAAGATGCCCCTTAAATGTCCCTATCGTCCCTGCCTCCACTACCTCCTCCGGTAGTGAGTTCCAGGCACCCACTACCCTCTGCGTAAAAAACTTGCCTCGTACATCTACTCTAAACTTTGCCCCTCTCACCTTAAACCTATGCCCCCTAGTAATTGACCCCTCTACCCTGGGGAAAAGCCTCTGACTATCCACTCTGTCTATGCCCCTCATAATTTTGTATACCTCTATCAGGTCGCCCCTCAACCTCCTTCGTTCCAGTGAGAACAAACCGAGTTTATTCAATCGCTCCTCATAGCTTATGCCCTCCATACCAGGCAACATTCTGGTAAATCTCTTCTGCACCCTCTCTAAAGCCTCCACATCCTTCTGGTAGTGTGGCGACCAGAATTGAACACTATACTCCAAGTGTGGCCTAACTAAGGTTCTATACAGCTGCAACATGACTTGCCAATTCTTATACTCAATGCCCCGGCCAATGAAGGCAAGCATGCCGTATGCCTTCTTGACTACCTTCTCCACCTGTGTAGCCCCTTTCAGTGATCTGTGGACCTGTACTCCTAGATCTCTTTGACTTTCAATACTCTTGAGGGTTCTACCATTCACTGTATATTCCCTACCTGCATTAGCCCTTCCAAAATGCATTACCTCACATTTGTCCAGGT
Source organism: Scyliorhinus torazame (assembly GCF_047496885.1). Classification (NCBI taxonomy): domain Eukaryota; kingdom Metazoa; phylum Chordata; class Chondrichthyes; order Carcharhiniformes; family Scyliorhinidae; genus Scyliorhinus; species Scyliorhinus torazame. The sequence continues at coordinate 173,245,703 of NC_092711.1, forward strand.
TAAACTCCATCTGCCATCTCTCCGCCCAAGTCTCCAGACAATCTAAATCCTGCTGTATCCTCAGACAGTCCTCATCGCTATCCGCAATTCCACCAACCTTTGTGTCGTCTGCAAACTTACTAATCAGACCAGTTACATTTTCCTCCAAATCATTTATATATACTACAAAGAGCAAAGGTCCCAGCACTGATCCCTGTGGAACACCACTGGTCACAGCCCTCCAATTAGAAAAGCATCCCTCCATTGCTACCCTCTGCCTTCTATGGCCTAGCCAGTTCTGTATCCACCTTGCCAGTTCACCCCTGATCCCGTGTGACTTCACCTTTTGTACTAGTCTACCATGAGGGACCTTGTCAAAGGCCTTACTGAAGTCCATATAGACAACATCTACTGCCCTACCTGCATCAATCATCTTAGTGACCTCCTCGAAAAACTCTATCAAGTTAGTGAGACACGACCTCCCCTTCACAAAACCGTGCTGCCTCTCACTAATACGTCCATTTGCTTCCAAATGGGAGTAGATCCTGTCTCGAAGAATTCTCTCCAGTAATTTCCCTACCACTGAAGTAAGGCTCACCGGCCTGTAGTTCCCGGGATTATCCCTGCCACCCTTCTTAAACAGAGGAACAACATTGGCTATTCTCCAGTCCTCCGGGACATCCCCTGAAGACAGCGAGGATCCAAAGATTTCTGTCAAGGCCTCAGCAATTTCGTCTCCAGCCTCCTTCAGTATTCTGGGGTAGATCCCATCCGGCCCTGGGGACTTATCTACCTTAATATTTTTTAAGACACCCAACACCTCGTCTTTTTGGATCACAATGTGACCCAGGCTATCTACACCCCCTTCTCCAGACTCAACATCTACCAATTCCTTCTCTTTGGTGAAGGAATGTTTTTTCCGGCTGTGTAACTGGTTAAAGCTCTTTCCACAGTCAGTGCACTGGAACACTCTCACTCGGGTGTGTGTGTCTTGGTGCTTTTCCAGTCACAATGATGTTTAAAATCGTCTGTAGCGAACAGAACAGACAAACATTTCTCCTTCTCGATTCAAAGGCCGATGATATTCAGGCCCCGACAAACCGAGCGACTCTGGCAGATCAAGATGTGACTTTTGAGATTTCTGTCTGTAATTCCTCCTCTTCTAATATCCTGTCAAAACAATTTACAAAAGACATCATTGTCAGTAAAGGATAGAAACTCAGAACAGACAATTTTTATTTCTCTGTAACATTTTATCCCCTCTCACTCTGCAAAAGCTGTAAATCTCCATCCCACACACTCTCCCTCCATTCTCACACTGCTCCACAACGAGTGAAGAAATCCCTCCTCATCTCTGCTTTCTCTCCATTTTCCTGCCTGTTATCCATAACCCTCGACTCCCTCGTCATCAGAAATCTGTCTGGGTGGGAACCATGTGATGCGGTGCAGGAGTAGCTGCTTTTCCGCAGATTCTGATGCCACTCATCTAGAATCCGTAATTTATCCCGATTGCCCGACACTCATCTACCTGATCCTTGAATTAATATTTGTTCTCATGTCTCTGGAAGACATTGGGATTAGGTAAGGCAAGATTAAGAAATCCGTCGACAAAAGAGGGAAGGTTGATTCAGTGGAAATGGAGCTGCCTTTTCAACATGGCGGCCTGACCCTCAGGAGGTCTCTCGACCCCGCGCTCTCAGGGACTCTCTCGGAGGTCGACTGCCGACATTCTCCGTGTTATTGACCAGCGGCTGAGTGAGCTGATTCAATACCTCTCATTGAGCTCATGAGGCCGAGCTGCAAAACACCATGAAGAGGCTCATTGATCCCGGGGCTGCGAGGGAGACCGGGAAAGTGAAGGACGTAGGAGGGAATATGGTCTTGGAGCCGATGGGTGAGAATGGGGAGTTTTGGGACTTCTATAGCAAGCTGTACGAGTCAGAACCCCCTGCCGGGGCGGGGGCGATGAGGCAGACCTTAGAGGGGTTGGAGTTCCTGAAGATGGAAGAGGAGCAGGTGGAGGCCCTGGGGGCCCCAATTGCACTGGTAGAAGCATCCTTCACTTTCCCGGTCTCCCTTGCAGTCTCCTGCTTCCTCAACTGGTGCCCTAGCATCCTGCTCGCCTTCTCCCCCTACTCATACACCACCCTTCTTACCCTTCTCAACTGCCCCAGCGCCTTTCCCGTAGATAGAAGCCTAATGGATCGCTGTGTCTATTCGGAATCCTGGATATCCGTTATCCCTTCTTAGTTCCCAAATAACAGAGATCAAGTCTGTGCTTTTTGGCAAAGTTCAGTTGAACTTTGTCAGCTTGTGCCACTGGTAAACTTTGTTTGTCAACACAAGGTTAGGTCAGATTGATTGTCTTTAGCAAATACAGTAGTTGAGTTTTCATTCAATTACAAATTGTGATAATTCTTCAAATTATAATACACAGTATAAAATGACTGAGTGATTTAAAAAAAAGAAAGATGGCGATTTAGCAAAAGCAAGTAAAGGAAATAGGTTTCAGAAAGTGATAGATAGAGGGACTGGAGGTGATGCAACTGGGCAAGGTCCCTGGTCTGGAGGGGTACCTGGTGAAATTTTATAAGAAATTCTCTGGGGTATTGGGGCCAGGGGTGGTAAGGGATTTTAACGAGGCAAGGGAGCTGGTAGTGCTCTCCCAACGTTGTCGCAGGCTTCGATCGCCCTCATTTTGAACCAGGAAAAGGACCTCGAACAATGAAATGAAATGAAAATTGCTTATTGTCACAAGTAGGCTTCAAATTAAGTTACTGTGAAAAGCCCCTAGTCGCCACATTCTGGCACCTGTTCGGGGAGGCTGGAACGGCAATGCGAGTCATACAGACCGATTTCCCTGCTAAATGTAGATGCCAAACTATTGGCTAAGATCTTGGCCTCGAGAATAGAGGATTGTGTCCCAGGGGTGATAGGGGATAACTAGAGGGGTTTGTGAAGGGGAGGCATCTGGCGGCCAACATCAGGAGGCTACTCAATGTGATCACGATACCTCCAGAGGGACGAGAGATAGAGGTGGTGGTCGCCATGGATGCAGAGGTCTTTGATCGAGTGGAGTGGGACTATTTGTGGGAGGTCCTGGGGCGGTTTGGATTTGGACAGTGTTTTGTGGACTGGGTCCGGTTGTTATACCATGCACCGGTGTCGTGTGTACCGACAAACCAATTGAGTTCAGATTATTTCAGGCTGCACGGGGGGACGAGGCAGGGGTGCCCGCTCTCCCTACTGCTGTTTGCCCTGGCTATAGAACCATTTGCGATGGCACTGAGAGCGTCAGGGGATATTGGGATGGTGGACAGTATGAAAGAGACCATTCGTTTAACCAGACAAATAAATGTGTCAAGCTGAGGGAGCAAACGGTGTAAATGTGTTAGAGAGAGACCTGGGCCAACCTTTCCGGAGTCTGCACCCTCCCTGTAATTACTTCCTTTTCCTTCAGTTACTGCAAGTGACCAATTGAAGGTGAGAATGAGAAAATAAAGTGTTTTACTCACAGATGTTGAAGACAGGAGAGCATTTTAGTCTGTGTGAGCTCAGTCTCCATTCACACAAACGCGCGCTGATTGGCTGGAGAACAAGAGTCCTTCCGGTTCTAATTCTTCCCATTGGTCAATACCTCAGCAGGAAGGTCAGGGGTGGGCCTTCTGTCGCAAATGCGCAGCCTCTCCTCTCTCTTGGACATGCGCAGTCCCGTGCAGGGGGAGGGGAAATCATCCAGAGGCTTCTCGCTCTCGCCGCAGCTGTCAGCCGGAGCCGTCAGGCGGTTGCCTGGAAACCTTGCCTCGAGGAGGGGGAACAATGAGTGGGGAGGAGCTGCAGTGTCCGCGCGCCGGACCTGCGCACTGGAACCGTGAGACGTCTCCGCGGATTCCTTTGCGTGCGCCGGAAGAGTTGGTGATCCCCTATCCAATCAGCTCCCCCGTTGTCTGAAGGCAGAAGCTGGACGCTGAGCAAAACTGGGACCTCACAGATGAAAAACGTCCTCCTGTCTCCAACATCTGTGAGTAAAACACTTTCTTTTCTCCTCCTTTCTATTCCTTTTCTCATTCTGACCTTCAATTGGTGACTTGCAGCAACTGAAGGGAAAGGAAGTGAATCCAGGGAGGGTGCAGACTGCAAAGCTTGGCCCAGGTCTCTCCCTCTTAAAGACATTGACATCCTTTGCTCCCTCAGCTTGACACATTTATTTGTCTGGCTAAAAGGATGGTCTCTTTCCCAATGTTCACAATTAAAGGACTGGTTTCTCCAGGCAATGGCTGACATTTAAGGGGACAGTAAATTAATATCAGACAGAGACATGTCTCCTGTTGTTATATGGTAGAGATTAGATATATTATTTATAGTTATGTAATAACGTACATTTATTATTATTTCTAGCCTTGTAATATTGTACTGTAGTTATGTAATATATTTCCGGTTATTAGTCCACGGGGACCAGTGGGGTGTGGGAGTCATTGAATATATTCACGGATGAGTTGGACAGATTTTTAATAAATTGTTATGTTTTAATTCGTTTTGAAACATTGAGTGCAACAGAGTAACAGAAAAAATTGTGGGAAATGGGCACAGAGCAGAACAAGAGATATTGCCAACATAAATCCAAGCAACACATTGCAGAATTAATTTGGAACAAGATATTTGAGTGATGAAATGCCAGATCAATTGAACAACCAGTTAACAGGTTAAAGTAGTGAGTGGGGAAAGAACGTAAGATTATATCACAATTCATAGATTATTATAGAATTTACAGTGCAGAAGGAGGCCATTCGGCCCATCGAGTCTGCACCGGCTCTTGGAAAGAGCACCCTACCCAAGGTCAACACCTTCACCCTATCCCCCAAACCCAGTAACCCCACCCAACACTAAGGGCAATTTTGGACACTAAGGGCAATTTATCATGGCCAATCCACCTAACCTGCACATCTTTGGACTGTGGGAGGAAACCGGAGCACCCGGAGTAAACCCACGCACACGCGGAGGATGTGCAGACTCCGCACAGACAGTGACCCAAGCCGGAATCGAACCTGGGACCCTGGAGCTGTGAAGCAATTGTGCTAACCACAATGCTACCGTGCTGCCCGACCAATCCACTTAGCCTGCACATCTTTGGGTTGTGGGGGCGAAACCCACTCAAACACGGGGAGAATGTGCAACCTCCACACGGACAGCGACCCAGAGCCGGGATCGAACCCGGGACCTCAGCGCCGCGAGGCTGCAGTGCTAATTCAGTTTGTAAACCCAAAAATATTACAAACAGACTAACAGCATAATCAAATTAATATGGTACGAAGTCTTACAACACCAGGTTAAAGTCCAACAGGTTTGTTTCGATGTCATTAGCTTTCGGAGCGCTGCTCCTTCCTCAGGTGAATGAAGAGGTCTGTTCCAGAAACATATATATAGACAAATTCAAAGATGCCAAACAATGCTTGGAATGTGACCATTAGCAGGTGATTAAATCTTTACAGATCTTTACAAATTAATATGAATCACACAACATAGATGACATAGAACTCCTATAGTGCAGAAGGTCATTTGCCCCTTCAAGTCTGCAGTGAGCCTCAGAAAGAGCATTTCACTTTAGACCACGCCCCATCCTATCTTCGTAACCCGGTGCATTGATCATGGTCAACCCACCTAACCTACACATCTTGGACACTAAGGGGCAAATTAGCGTGATCAATCCACTTTCACTGCACATCTTTGGACTGTGGGAGCAAACCAGAGCACCCGGAGGAAACACACATAGAGACGAGGCGAATATGCAAACTCCACACAGACAGCCCCCCAAGACTGGAATTAAACCTGGGTCCCAGGCGCTGAGGTAGCAGTACTAACCACTGTGCCCTACTCTGGGCCTAAGTTAAATTGAATTCACTCATGGAAAGCCCAGGAGGAACAAGTAAGTCAAATTGGAGCCTATGTATTTGAGATAGATTAACTGCCGCCATTAGTTAGGCGACAGAGAGAACAAAAGAACAGATTTTCACGCCACAATCGGGCGTGCTCCATTACCCCCTCCTCCAACTCACTTTACACCACAGGCACCAAAGTCTCCTCAAACTGCTCCTTTCACGGATAAAAGCCCCGTCTGTACCAGAGTAGGATAAAGTCAACAACACATAAACCCTCCCATAATAAGAAAAATACAAAAGAATCACAACCACAATAGATCCAAGGGGACATTCCTCAATAAGACTGAGGACCCGGAGGATTAACCCCACGGCCAGACTGTCGTTACCCTCAGGACATCTTCTCCAAAATGAGAAGAAAAGAAGGGCCAACAAGGGAATGGGGATCGAATGTCCCTCCCGCATTTTAGACCCACCTGTGAAGACCTGCATCCACCATCCACCCTTCAACAATGGTGCCACTCGGTTTTGCCATGATTAACGCTCGGATAATAGAAGACAACGGATAATAAGCACACGGCACATCTACCATAACTGAGATAAGATAATCCGAGTCCCTGCAACACTTGAGGAGAAGATATTCAATGGCGCTCACAGAATAACAACTCCCTTCACCAGGATAAAAGATAACAAATTCAGACAACGAAACAGTGATAAGGAAAGAGTCCAGATTAGAGCCCAAGTTAGTCTGAGCTGCAACCATCCCTCCAAATCCTTGCGCTTCATGGATTTAATGAAGGCAAAGGCAGTAGTCGGATTATCGAAAGTCTTGACGGAGTTGTCGGATACAATTTTCAGGGTCGCTGGTAAAGCGACATAATTCACTCCCGCAGCCTTCAGTTCCCTTCAAACTTCATCGAAGCCTCGATGCTTCGTTTGCGTTGCTGTTGAAAAATCCTGGAAGAAGGAAAATCCTCATTCCTTATGCAGCCAGGTCCCACCTCATCTTACCCGTTTCCAGGACCTACTGCTGTCTTTCAAGTTGTGGAAGTGAATGATTACAGGCCTGGGATGAAAACTATCCTTCGGCCTCAAAGACAGGATCCAATGCCCTTTCTAATTTGAAACACCCAGACTTCACATCCAGCTTGGGAAAACGTGGCAGCCGGTCCTCGAAGAACCTAACGGGAGCTTCACCCTCCACACCTTCTGGCAGGCTGACGACTCGGATGTTCTTTCTCTGACCCTCGGTTCTCCAAGTCCGCCAGGCTTCTCCCACGCCACTCAGCTGGTTCTCCAAGGATTTAATTCTTGCCTCCTCCGAGGAGGCATCTCGCTCAATGTTCAGGATTCTCTCTTCCGGATCGTCGAGCCTCTTCATGGTGTTGTTCAGCTCGGCCTCCTGAGCTGACAGATATTGAGTCAGCACACCCAGCCTCTGGTCAAGAACACGGAGAATGTCGCTGACATAGATCGGCCAATGATCCCACAGAATAAATGAGCAGGTTCGATGGGCCAAATGGCCAACTGCAGCTCCTATTTATTGTGATCTCTGTGCCCAGGACAGGAAGCAGTGAGCATGGATCTGTCAATCAGCCTGAATGAGCACCTTCAGGAGAATTGGGAGGGTGAATATTAGATACAGCAGGGTGAGAATGGAGGGAGAGTGTGTGGGATGGAGATTTTGGGGAATGAGAGAGGAAAGAATGTTATCTAGGAACTAGAATTGTCTGTTCTGAATTTCTATCCTGTATTGACAGTGATGTCTTTTGTAAATTGTTTTTACAGGATATTAGAAGAGGAGGAATTACAGACAGAAATCTCAAACTTCATGTCTCAATCTGGCTGAGCCTCTTAATTCCTTGGAACTGGATATCACCGGACTTTGAATCTCGAAGGAGAAATGTTTGCTCAATCTGTCGGCTTCAAAAGATTTTAACCATCAGTGTGACTGGAAAAGCACCGAGAGACACACAACCGAGTGAGAGTGTTCCAGAGCACTGACTGTGGAAAGAGCTTTAACCAGTTACACAGCCTGAAAAGACATCACACCATTCACAGTGGGGAGAAACTGTACACGTGTTCTGTGTGTGGACGAGGCTTCAACTGATTGTCAAACCTGGAGAGACACCAGGACACCCAAAACATGGGGAAACCGTGGAAATGTGGGCACTGTGGGAAGGGATTTAGTGCTCCATCTCAGCTGGAAGCTCATCGACGCAGTCACACTGGGGAGAGGCCGTTCACCTGCTCTGTGTGTAGGAAGGGATTCATTCAGTTATCCGCCCTGAAGTCACACCAGCGAGTTCACACCGGGGAGAAGCCGTTCACCTGCTCTCAGTGTGAGAAAGGATTCACTACTTCATCTAACCTGCTGACACACCAGCGAGTGCACACTAGGGAGAGGCCGTTCACCTGCTCTCAGTGTGAGAAGGGATTCATTGCTTTATCGAACCTGCTGACACACCAGCGAGTGCACACTGGGGAGAGGCCATTCACCTGCTCTCAGTGTGAGAAGGGATTCACCACTTCATCGAACCTGCTGACACACCAGCGAGTGCACACTGGGGAGAGGCCGTTCACCTGCTCTCAGTGTGAGAAGGGATTCATTGCTTTATCGAACCTGCGGATACATCAGCGAGTTCACACTGGGGTGAGGCCGTTCACCTGCTCTCAGTGTGAGAAGGGATTCACTAGGTTATCCAGCATGCAGATACACCAGCGAATTCACACTGGGGTGAGGCCGTTCACCTGCTCTCAGTGTGAGAAGGGATTCACTCGGTTATCCCACCTGCAGAGACACCAGCGAGTTCACACAGGGGAGAAGGTGTTAACCTGCTCTTCGTGAGAGAAGGTATTCAGATATCCATACACCCTGCAGGAACACTAGCGAGTTCATACCTGGAAGAAGCCATTCACCTGCTCTGAGCAGGGGAGACATTCAGTGATCGGTCCCAACTCCGGAGACACTAGCGAGTTAATTCTGGGGAGAGACCATTCATCTGCTCTCAATGTGGGGAGGGGTTTTGTGATTTGTGACTCCAACAAGTTCACAATAAATTACAGATGTTGGCTCCGCTGTTATTGTTTCTGCTCTCACTGACATCCAGGACTGCATTCTGCTCATTGACATCTGGTGAATGGTGATGATTGGAGGGTTTCTTTCTGCTGGACTGGCCGGTCTAACACCTCTGCCTCTGGTGGGCTGATCATTTTTGAGGCTAGTTGCGATTACCTGGTTCCAAGTTTGTCGAGGAGCACAGAATGAAAAGGTGTTTGCACGTTGGAAGATATTTAGTTCCCAAAGCAGCCATGTTGCCATGAAGATGGGCTATGGTGGTTACAGGGTTCTTTTGTCTAATTTATCTGGGTGTTTCTCGCAGAAGGAAACTGTCATGGTCTGAGGGGCAAGTTGTCTGTGGTAGATTGGGAAATTACAAGAAACATATCACTGAAAGTGGCAACGCAAGTGGATAAGGAGCTAAGAAGGCAGACGGCATGCTTGTCTTCATTGGTCGGGGCATTGAGTTTAAAAATTGGCAAGTCATGCTGCAGCTGTACAGAACCTTAGTTAGGCCACACGTGGAATATTGCCTACAATTCTGGTCACCACATTACCTAAAGGATGTGGAGGCTTTGGAGAGAGTACAGAGGAGTTTTACCAGGATGTTGCCCGGCATGGAGGGTATTAGCTGTGAGGAGAGGTTAGATTAAAGTCAGATTGTTTTCACTAGAGCGACGGAGGTTGAGGGACAACCTGATAAAAGTTTACAAAACTGAGTGGCATGGACAGAGTGGATAGTCAGAAGCTTTTTCCCAGTTTGTAAAAGTCAATTACCAGGTGACATAGGTTTAAGGTGCGAGGGGCAAAGTTTAGCCGAGATGTGCGAGGGAGTTTTTTTTACACAGAGGGTGGTGAGTGCCTGGAACTCGCTGCCGGAGGAGGTGGTGGAAGCAGGTACGATCGTGACGTTTAAGAGGCATCTTGACGAATACATGAATAGAATAGGAATAGACGGATACAGACCCTGGAAGCACAGAAGGTTTTAGTTTAGTCAGACATCATGATCCGAGCAGGCTTGGTGGGCCGAAGGGCCTGTTCCTGTGCTGTACTGTCCTTTGTTCTTTGTTGTTCTTTGAATGCCGATAGACAGGCAACCACTCGCATTTTATTTACATAAAATATAGATACCTTTAAGAAGCAAAAATTAAACAGCAAAATGAAGCTATCGTGACTAACAAGAAATGTTAAAGATTCCATTAGATCAATGGAGGAGGCAATATAGTAGTGAGCCTGGGGATTGGGAACTTGTTTTAGAATTCAGCAAAGGATCAAGAAACTGATGAAGAGAAAATAGAATATGAGAGCAAACTGGGGAGAACTGGAAAAGCTTCTATTGGAATGTGAAAAGGAAAAGATTAGCAAAGACCAATGTGGGTCCATTCCAGGCAGAGACAGGAGAGTTTATAATGGGGAATAAGGAAATGGCAGAGAAACTAAACAATGTGTGTCTGTCTTCACAGAGAAAGATACAGAAATTGTCTGAAAAATATCAGAGAACCAAGGGACCAGTGAGCAGGAGGAACTGAAAGAGATTAGTATTAGTGAGAAAGTAGTACTGGAGAAATTAATGTGGTTGAAAGTTAATAAATTTCCAAAAGCTGCTGCTCTCCATCCCAGAGTGTTGAAAGAGGCGGCTGTAGAGATAGTGGATACATTGGTGATCATCTTTCACAATTCTACAGATTCTGGAATGGTTCCTGCAGATTGGAAGGTGGTAAATGTAACCCCACTATTTAAGGAGGGAGAGAGAAAACGGGGAACCACAAACCCATTAGCCTGATATCAGTAGGAGGGAAAATGCTACATTCTATTATAAAGGATGTGATAACATACGAATTAGGAGCAGGACTAGGCCACTCGGCCCCTCGAGCCTGCTCCACCATTCAATAAGTTCCCGGCTGATCTGATTGAAACCTCAACTCCACAGAGGCCCCTTAGAAAATACGTCTGAGGAAATAGTAAGAATATTCTTTATTATTATAATCTTTATTATTGTCACAAGTAAGCTGACATTAACACTGCAATGAAGTTACTGTGAAAATCCGCTAGTCACCACACTCCAGCACCTGTTCGTGTACACAGAGGGAGAATTCAGAATGTCCAATTCACCTAACAAGCACGTCTTTTGGGACATGTGGGAGGCACCCGGAGGAAACCTACGCAGTTTTGGGGAGGACGTGCAGACTCTGCACAGGCAGTGACCCAAGCCGGGAATTGAACCCGGGTCCCTGGAGCTGTGAAGCAACAGAGCTAACCACTGTGCCTTCATGCTGCTGTGTCAGTTATGGGGAACAAGGAAATGGCCGAGGAGTTAAACAGACATTATGCATCAAGATACTTCGAATATCCCATTAATATTAAAGAATACGGAGGGAGCAATTAAGTACCATCACTGGAGAAGTCGTATTGGACAAACTAATGGGGATAAGATAAGTCCCCTGGATGGCTGCATCCTCGGATCTGCAGGGATAGTGGATTGATTGTAATTTTAAAAAAATCCTTGGATTCTGGAGCAGTACCAGAGGATTGGAAAACTGCCAATGTGACAACCCCCCGATTCAGAATGGGAGGGAGGCATAAAATGAGACACTATAGGACGATTAGCCTAACATTTATTATTTATTTGTTGTTTTTTTTAGCTTAACGTTTATTATTGAAAAAATGTTGGAATAAATGAGGAAGTAATAGCAGCACATTCAGAAAATCTGAAGATATTAAGGCTGAGAGATTTTTAAAAAAATGTAAATTTAGTGTTCCCAATTCATTTTTTCCAATTAAGGGGCAATTTAGCGTGGCCAATCCACCTACCCTGCACATCTTTTGGGTTGTGGGGGCGAAACCCACGCAAACACGAGGAGAATGTGCAAACACCACACGGACAGTGACCCAGAGCCGGGATCGAACCTGGGACCTCGGCGGCGTGAGGCAGCAGTGCTAAACACTGTGTCACCGTGTTGCCCAGCTGAGATAGATTCTTGATCAGTCAGGGAACCGAGGATTACGAGGAAAGGGCAGGAAAGTGAACGTGAGGAATGTTGGTTTCAGCCATGATCCGATTGAAATGTGCAGCAGGCTGGAAGGGCCGAATGGCCTACTCCTATTCCTTATGGTCTTATTCCCACCTACCCCTGATAAATTTTCACCCCCTTGCTTTTCAAGAATCTATCCAGCTCTGCCTTCAAAATATTCACAGACTCTGTTTCCACTGCTCTTTGAGGAAGAGAGTTCTAAAGACTCACAACCCTCTCAGAGAAAAAAGTTCTCCTCTGCCTTAAATGGGCAAGTTATTACTTTTGAAGTGACTCCAATTTCTAGATTCTCCCACAAGAGGAAACATCCTTTCCACATCCACCCTGTCAAGGCCCCTCAGGATCTTTCACGGTTCAATCAAGTCACCGAAACTCCATCGGACACAAGCCCAGCCTGTCCAATCATTCCTCATAAGACCAGCCTCCAATTCCAGGTATGAGTCCAGTAAACCTTCTCTGAACTGCTTCCAACACATTTACATCATTCCTTAAACGAGAGCAATACTGTACACAGTGCTCCAGATGTGGTCTCACCAATGTCCTGTATAACTGAAGCATAACCTCCCTACTTTTGTATTAAATTCCCCTCACAATAAACAATAACATTCCATTAGCTTTCCTAATTACTTGCTGTACCTGTATACTCGCCTTTTGTGATTCATGCTCTTGGACACCCAGATCCCTCTGAATCTCAGAGCTCTGCAATCTCTCACCATTTAGATAATAAGCTTTTATATTCTTCTGGCCAACATGGACAATCACACCTTTTCCCACGTTCTCCAATTGACAGATCTTATTCCACTCATTTAACATCTACCTTTGTAACCTCAATATGTCCTCTTCACAATTTACTTTCCTACCTATCTTTGTATCATTGGAACATAGGAGCAGGAGTTGGCCATTCAGCCCGTCGAGCCTGTTTCATCATTCAATACGATCATGGCTGATCATCCACTTCAATGTCTTTTCCCCCACACTATCCCCATATCCATTTGTGTTATTGGTATTTAGAAATCTGTCTCTGCTTTAAATACACACAGTGACTGAGCTCCCACAGCCCTCTGGGGTAGAGAATTCCAAAGATTTACAACTTGTAGATCTCTGTAGATCAAACCATTGCCCCGTTCTATCCCCATATCCCTGTCAGTTTATTTCCCTCAAAAGCCCATCCAATTTCCCTTTGGAAACATTCCAACATCTCTACTTCTACCCGCATCATAGGAAGTGGCTTCCAGGTATTTCCCACTTTCTTCAAATGCAAATGAGTCTCAGAGAGCACAGAAAGAGGCCATTCTGTCCATTGTTCCCATGCTAGCTCTTTGAATGAGTTATCTAATTAGTCCCATCGCCCGGTGAGTTTCTTTTTCTACAGAATCTGTCCAGTTCCCTTGTTAAAGTTACAGTTGAATTTACTTCCTGCACCTTTGTCAGGCAGTGAATCCCAACAACTCGTTCTGTTTTAAATCGAATAATTTTACGATATGCTGTTTGGATTTTCACGGGGGATTTGAAATGGAGAGAAAGACATGGTTGTTACACAAAATCAAGACTCAGTCTTTATGAGTGATCTTCATGAATGGGAAGAGTGTGAAATACCCAGGTTTGCGGTGCCAAGGTGCCAGTCTGCCAGTGTCAAGGTGCACACGTTCCAGGGGCTGGGCTGGAGAGCCACCCTGCCCTATCCCTGACCACTCAGGGGCCTCCAATGGCCCGGGAACCCCTCAGGTACCGTGATGCCTGGCCCATGTCTGTGTGGGCCAATACTAATCGGCGTCCATGTGACCGATGGGGACTCGGACTCTCCTGCGATCTAACTGGCGCACTTGGATTCGCGCCTTGCGCATCGTGGCCATGAGATTGTGCCCTGATTCTCATTTGCTGTAAAAATGTCAAAGGTTAATTGCTGTGTATGTAAAAAATGCGAAATGAAGATAAATGTACTGGCAAGAGAGACCTTCAAACTCAGATTAGCCTCAACATTTGAAACTGTATGAATAAGGGATTGTATAGAATCAGATAAAGGGATAGTATGTAACAGTTCTATTGTATTCCTGTCTAAGATAATGAGAGAAGGTGGTGTCAGTAATTGGGGATCCAATTAAATTAATCCAGTGACCAAATTGACCAATTGTCATGTTACAACAGGCCCAACTCTGACGTGAGGTAATGGTCACTTTGGGGATAAAAGTAGAGGTTCTGAAGGTCTTCCTTGCTGGAGACTCCTTTACTGAAGACTCCTGAGGCCGAGTTCCAAGGAAATTACTGTCAAAAAAGGAGCCAGAGAGGGTTACGCTTCTACAGACTGACCACCCACATGAAGTTGTAAAAGTCAATGTCTTTTGTTCAGTAAACCTTATTTATTTAATAAACCTATTTTAAAATCTACTATCCAGAGAATTCTGCCTTAGTCTTAATTGGTTAATTTATTAAATGGTAGGTTGGGTGGTGTGGCTGAAAACAATTAATTTCCAGAAAACAAGATCAGATAACCAAAATCTTCAATTTAAAAACTTGCATTTCTATAGCGCCTTTCACAACCACAGGATATCCCAACGTGCTTTCCAGTCAATTAAATATTTTTGAAGTGTCACTGCTGTAATGTAGGAAAAGCAGCAGCCAATTTACACACAGCAAGATCCCACACACAGCAATGTGATAATGAGCAGATGATGTGTTTTTGGTGATGTTGATTGAGGGATAAATATTGACCAGGACACCGGGGATAACTCCCCTGCTCTTCTTCAAAATAGTGGCTGTGGGAACTTTTACACCCACCTGAGAGGGGCAGACAGGGCCTCAGTTTAACATCTTATTTGAAAGAAGGCTGTTCTGACAGTGCAGCACTCCCTCAGTGCTGGGGTGAGAAATGTTGGATGTGATTTTTGTCTTCAGGTGCCTGGACTGGGATTTGATCCCACAACCTTCTGACCTAGACTTAGTGTCAGCCATGGCTCAGTGGGCAGCTCTATCGACAATTCAAAGTTAGAAAGGGAAAGTTACCCTTTAAACGCCCACCCTTTGCCTCCAGTGCCCAAATATAATAATAAAAACCCCAGTATAAATAACATATTTGACTGACAAATGTTGAAGTGTTGATTTAGAGACACAAGTTTTAACTTCCCATTTGAGCCTCGGGCACCTTTCTGTCTCTATTGCTCGTGTCAATGACAGGCAGGAGCTGAGGACTGAATTTAACTGAGAATAACGGGACCTGCACCCCAGTTGAGAAACTGCCAAGGATGTCGCACTAATGGAGGACTGACTGGGAAATGGGCCTCCAACCAATTGTTATATTGATCACTCAGAGCTAAAGAGAAACCCGTCTCTTCAAATACATATACAGGGAAGAGGCTGCAATGAAATCTGTCCCTTTTAACCTGCACAAAAGCAGGAGGCTCAGATTCACAGACTGCAGGAGGAGTCCATTCAGCCCATTGTGTCCCTGCTATCTCTTTGAAAGGACTCTCTGATTTATCCAACTGCTCTGCCCTTTCCCCACAGCCCTGCAAATTCTTCCCTTTCAAGTATTTACTCTTTGGAAATATACAATTGAATCTGATTTCAGACAGATCAGAACAACTCACTGTGTCATAAAATAAAATCTCATCTCCCCTCTGGCTCCTTTGCCAATTACCTCAGAGAGACTCACTTTCTGTTAAAGAGCCTGTCAACCCCTCACCCACTTTCCCTAAAGTGCATCAAACTAATAATGAAAAATCCAGAAAAATCTTAATATTTTTGCTGATAAAAGTTTATTAATGAAACAAAACATGGTTAAAAGACGCAAATTGACTTGGGGATCAAAGACAACCAGAGTAAAAGATGTTCACAATGTTCTGGACCCAAATGGTTTCTCTTTAATTCATCTGTAGCCTGTTCCCTGCCCTCTTTGTGGAACACCTCCGCTCAGTCCACAAGCATGACCCTGACCTTCCACTTGCTGCCATTAGAATTCACCACCTTGCTCTCAGGCTCACATTTCTGTCCTCGGCCTGCTGCAATGTTCCGGAGAAGCCCAACACAAGCTGGATGAACAGCCCCTCATCTTCTGATGAGGCACTTTACAGCTTCTGGACTCAACATTTGAGTTCAACAACTTCAGACCGGAACTCTCCTCCATTTTGATTTGGTTTTTTTACCGGGTGCCAGTCTGCATCACTTCCAGAAGGAGCTGTCCTTTATTCTGCCACTAACATTTACTCTGGACCAATGCTTTGATTCTTTATGACAACCATTACCTCTCCCTTTACCTTTTGTTCCAGGACATTTTTGTCATTTAATCTCAGCCACCCTCGAACCAGTCCCTGACTTTCTCTTTTGTTCTGCCTGACCCTCCCCCAATGAACATTCACCTGAGGAAGGAGCAGTGCTCCGAAAGCTAGTGTTTGAAACAAACCTGTTGGACTTTAACCTGGTGTTGTAAGACTTAAACTCATTCGTGGAAATATACAGGATTCCCCAGGTTCATTGTTCTTTGGGACATTCCTGTCAAACCAACTGTTCACCCACGACAGAGTCTGATGGCCTCTGTCCGTCAATGAGAGGTCAGTTGCACATCAATATCATAGCTCTGTTCTTCTGCATAAGGAGCTTGGCAGCGGTTAGAGAGAGAGAGAGAAAGAATGCGGTTCTGAATAGTTACATACGAGAAGGCTTTGGAAATTGACCAAGAGAGGTCATGAAAGTTGCCACCGAGGCAGGCTTTCGAAAACGGTTATGAACGAATATTCCCAACAGAAGAAAAATTGCTTTGTTAAATGCAAGTATTGCCTTTGCCTGTTTGTGTCAGGGGAAAGAGAGCTGCATGTTCACATAAAGTGTTGCTTAATGAGAACTGACACCTTACATTTAAGAAACTATATGTAATGGGGGGGAGGGAAGGTTAAAACTACAAGAAGTATAACCAAAGCAGGTCAGCATGTGAGAAGAAGTTAGAGGATTTTTGTTGTTTTTTTAATAAATATTTTTATTCTCCTTTTTCACATTTTCTCCCACATTTACACCCATCAACAATAAACAATAATCACCAAGATATGTGAATCCCCATAATAACAACGATCCGCCCACCAACCCCCAAACCTCAGCCCACATGTTTACATAAACAAATGACAAAAAGTAATCAGGGATTACTCGTAGTCACCCTTAATCTACACAGCCCCCCCCCCTCTCACACCACCCACCCACCCCCTCAACTAATGTTCGATGTTATCCAGTTCTTGAAAGTGCATAATAAATAGTGCCCATGACTTGTAGAACCCCTCCGAGCTTCCCCTCAGTTCAAACTTAAACTTCTCAAGGGTCAAGTATGCCAACAGGTCCCCCCGCCATGCCAGGGCACTGGATGGAGAGGCTGCTCTCCATCCCAGCAGGATCCGCCTTTGGGCGATCAACGAGGCGAAGGCTATGATATCTGCCTCCGCTCCCATTTCCAACCCTGGCTGGTCCGACACCCCGAATCTGGCCTCCTGGGGACCCGGGTCCAGTTTCACACGCACCACCTTGGAAATTACCCTAAACACCTCCTTCCGGTACTCCCCTAGCTTTGGACAGGACCAAAACATATGAACGTGATTCACCCTCCCCCACACAACGCTCACACATATCCTCTACTCCTTCAAAAAAATCGCGCCCCCCCCGGCAACGCTCACACACATCCTCTACTCCTTCAAAAAATCGGCTCATCCTCGCCCTCGTGAGGTGCGCTCTATATACCACCTTCAGCTGTATCAGCCCCAACCTCGCACATGAGGTGGAGGCATTCACTCTCCGGAGCACCTCACACCAGGCCCCCTCCTCTATAACCTCTCCCAACTCTTCCTCCCACTTTGCTTTGATCCCTTCCAGTGGTGCCTTATCCTCTTCCAGAATAGCTCCGTACACCGCTGACACTGCCCCCTTCTCCAGTCCCCTTGTCGTCAACACCACCTCCAGCAATGTGGAGCCTGGTTCCTCTGGGAAGCTCTGTATCTCCTTCCTGGCAAAATCCCGAACCTGCATGTGCCTAAACATTTCTCCCTGCTCTAGCCCATACTTCACTTCCAGCTCCCTCAATCCTGCAAACCGACCCCGAAGAAACAAATCTTTTAGCGTCTTAATCCCCTTCTCTTCCCATTTCCGAAAACTTCCATCCCACCTCCCTGGCTCAAATCTGTGGTTCCCCCGAATCGGCATTTCCCTTGACCCTAAACCCAACCCGAAGTGTTGGCGAAACTGCCTCCAGATTTTCAATGAAGCTATTATTACCGGACTCCCTGAATATTTCCCCGGAGCTATCGGGAGCGGCGCTGTTGCAAGTGCCTTCAGCCCCGACCCCCTGCACAAACTCTCCTCCATTCTGACCCACTGAGAGTCCACCCCTCTGACCCAGCTCCGCACTTTCTCCACATTCGCCGCCCAGTAGTAGTACAACAAGTTCGGGAGACCCAAACCCCCTGCCTGCCTTCCCCTCTGTAGCAGCACCTTTCTCACTCTGGCCACCTTCCCTCGCTATATGAATGAGGTAATCCTTCCCTCAATCTCACTGAAAAAAGTATTTGGCAGGAAAATCGGTAGGCATTGAAAAATAAACAGGAATCGTGGCAACACATTCATTTTAACCGCCTGTACCCGACCCGCCAGTGACAGAGGAAGGCCGTCCCACCTTGCCAGATCGGCTTTCACTCTCCCCACCAAACTAGTGATGTTGTACCTACGAAGCCTCCCCCACTCCCGGGCAACCTGCACCCCCAGATACCTAAAATGAGTCCCTGCTCTACGGAATGGCAACCCCCCCCACCCCTGCCCCCACCCCCGGCCGAGACACCACAAAGTACTCACTCTTGTCCAGGTTCAACTTGTACCCCGAGAAAGACCCAAATACCCGCAGTAGCTCCAATATTCCTCCTATCGACGCACTCGGCTCCGACACATACAGCAGCAAGTCATCGGCATATAAGGACACCCTATGCTCTATCCCCCCCCACACCCCCCCCAACCGGCACTATTCCTTTCCATGCTCCCGAACTTCTCAATGCGATGGCCAGCGGCTCAATCGCAAGTGCAAACAGCAGGGGGGACATAGGACATCCCTGTCTCGTCCCACGGTGGAGAGAGAAATATCTCAAACTGATATTATTTGTGCGGACACTCGCCTTTGGATCCTTATATAATAGCTTTACCCAGTTCACAAACCTGGGTCCAATCCCAAACCGCTCCAGCACTGCCATCAGGTACCCCCATTCTACCCGATCAAACGCCTTCTCGGCATCCAATGCCACAACTACCTCTGTTTCCTTTCTTTCCACCAGTGCCATAACAACGTTCAAAACCCTCCTAATGTTCGAAAACAGCTGCCTCCCTTTCACGAACCCCGTTTGATCCTCCCCTATTACCTTCGGAAGGCACTCCTCCAGCCTACCTGCCAGTACCTTCGCCAACACTTTTACGTCCACATTCAGAAGTGATATGGGCCGATACGACCCGCACTCCGTCGGATCCTTATTTTTTTTTAGTAACAGGGAAATCGATGCCTGCCCCAAGGTTTGTGGCAACACCCCCATCCCTATCGCCTCCTCAAACATGCCCATCATCAGGGGTGCCAACCTATCCTTAAATTTTTTATAATATTCCACCGGAAACCCATCCGGCCCTGCCACCTTCCCCGACTGCATCCTCCCAATCGCATCCTTTATCTCCTGCTCCACTATTGCTCCTTCTAATGTAGCCCTGTCCCCCTCCCCTAGCCTCGGGTACTCCAACCCATCAAGAAATTCCTGCATCTCACGGTCTCCTCCGAGTGGCTCTGACTTGTACAACCTCCCATAAAACTCCTCAAAAACCTTGTTAATCAGCACTGGGGCCACCACCAACTTCCCTGCCCTATCCTTCACCTGAAGAATTTCCCTTGCCGCTGCCTCCCTCTGGAGCTGACCTGCTAACATACGCCTTATCTCCATGTTCATAAACTGCACCCCTTGCTCGTCTCAGTTGGCGCACCGCCTTCCTGGTGGACAGTCGGTCGAAGCTCGCCTGTAGTTCCATCCTCTTTTCCAGCTTCGCCGGGTCCCCATCCTCTGCATACCTCCTATCTACCTCCAACATCTCATCTATTACCCTCTGCCGCTCCAACCTCTCCTCCTTATCCACCCTAGCCTCAAACGAAATTACCTCACCTCTCACCACCGCCTTTGGAGCCTCCCAGACGACTGCCTTCGACACCTCACCCGTACAATTGAAACCTACATATTCCTTAATTACGTTTTCAATTTTCTCACAGAATACTTGGTTCCCCAAAAGCCCCACATCCAGTTTCCACCCCGGTCTCTGCGCTGCCCCCTTCTCTAGCACCATATCCACCCAATGTGGAGCGTGATCTGACACTGCAATTGCAGAGTATTCCGACTCCTTGACTCCAGCCAGCAAAGCCTTCCCCACCACAAAAAAGTTGATCCGCGAGTATACCTTACGGACCGCTGAGAAAAACGAATACTCCCATTCCCTTGGGTGCAGGAACCTCCAAGGAACCACCCCTCCCATTTCCACCATTAGCCCAGCCAGCGCCTTCGCCCCCCCCCCTGATGGGACCAGCGAGCGCGGCCGTGATCTGTCCAACCTTGGCTCCTGCACCAGGTTCCAGTCCCCCCCCCCCCCCCCCAATCAGCTACTCTAAATCTTTTTTAAAGAAGTTTGGGAATCTTTATTACAAGCACGCAGGGGAATGCTTCAGTGAACCAAAGTATCTGAAGGAGCAGTTACAATAACACACATTTATACACAGTCCAGTTGCAGCTGGCCAGGCTGTTTTATCTGCAAGTTAGTGGGAAAGTACAGGACTTACGGAAAACAAAATATAACTTGATAACAGCTCATGCTTATCGGCTAGAATGACTTCATCTCTCACAAGACACATCTGGGAAATCAAAAGCCGGACTAGCAATCCAGAGACCCAGGGTAATGCAATAGGAATTCAGGTTCAGCAGATGGTGAAATTTGAAGTTACAAAAAATTTGGAATTTAAGTTGATGACAATGAAAGCATTGCCGATTGTTGTAAAAACCCATCTGGTTCACTGATGTCTTAGAGAAGGAAATCTGCCATGCTGACCTGGTCTGGCCTACTTGAGACTTCAGACCCACAGCAATGCAGTTGACTCTTAGCTGCAGCCCCTCAGTTCAAGGGCAATTAGGGATGGGCAACAAAAGCGGCCCAGCCAGCGATGCCCACATCCCATGAATGGAATAAACAAATAGAAGATGTGCAGGTCAATGGTTCTGGTGGAAAATACAGTGAGATAGAGTCTATGAATATAACTCACTTTCCTTATCTGGATGGAGCAAGGAAGTATGTGGGGTTGATCACACACTTCATGGTCAGGGATGTGGCCAAATACTGCCAACGATGAATATAGTGCACCCTGGTGGAACCAGGCCGTCCCTGCACGATCAAAGTCAGCCCCGGCCCAAACGACCCTGGGAAAACCTGCAACTAGATTTTCCTGGACCCTTGCCTGGAATACAGGGTAAAACATATTGTCTGCTGGTTCTACGTCAATTCACCGGTGGGTGGAAGCATTCCTGTATAAGGACGCCACCGCTGGCACCATGGCTTTGATATTGGCTAACAAAATAATACCAAGGTGGGAGGGTGCCCCTCCAACTGGATTCTGACCAAGGGACCCACTTCACGGGAAAAGCCATGGAGGAGGCCTGTAAAGTTTTGGAAATCGAGCAGAGATTCCACATCCCATACCATCCTCAGAGTTCGGGAATGGTAGAGCGGATGAACAGAAGCTTAAAAAACAGCCTAGCCAAAGCCATGCTGAAGGAAGGGAATAATTGGGTACGGGCCTTGCCCGCAATATTGTTGTGTCAAAGAGCCACCCCAGCCGGGGGAACAGGATTAACCCCTTTTGAGTTAATGGCAGGAAGAGCAATGCGCCTCCTGGAGGAGGTGATAACCGGAGGGGTGGAACTTCAGATAAACACAGGAACTGTGCTCCAATGTATGAAAGATCTGGTAGACCGCCTGCTGGTCCTGAAAGGTCAAGTAATCACACAGCAACAGCATAGAGACTGGACCAAACTGACAGGAGAGGAAACCCCTAAACTACCCATGCCAGGGGCAGGGTAATAGTCAAAGACATGACAGGTAAAAAGGGACTAGGGGTTTGATGGGAGGAACCCTATGAATTAATAGTCACTGGACAAACGTGTCCTAATAGATGAAAAACCCACTGGAGACAGTTAAAAATCATACCCCAATGAGTAGTCCCATAATCACAAACATTGAGAGACCCTCCGATAGGTCAACGAACCCACGGAACTGGGGGTAGACGTGGCTTTTGCAGCCGCTGCATTTGTGAAAGGAATCATCTGGATTTGTAAGTGGGCCACGAGTGCAGCCCAGATTATGGGACAACGGAACCAAAAGGACAAAGAAGAGGAGGATTGGAAATGATACAAATGATATAATACTAACTGAGATCCGGAAGGCGTCTCTTTATACCTCCAGAATTGTATTGCCAGCGCGCTTTGGGGCCCCATCCCATATCTGGTTTCAACCACTGACATCGACCTCCTCACCATGGACACAGAAGGAGCCGGACATCACTGACACGAAAACCAATGATCACATGTATACTAATGTCACGTGGGTGTGTTGGGCCACAAGAATTGCAATAAGAGACATAAGGGGAAGGAGCGGTATAGGTTTTTATTATGACGAGACCCAGGATGTATGTACCAATGGGACTTTATACGTCCTGCGGGGCAGCTTTTACCAATTACCTGCAGTTCTGAAATACCTCGGCCCTATATCAGTTGGGGAACCCAGGATCAAGGGAATTACAGGTAATAGGGAAAGCTGGGACACAGGACCCTTCCCCCCAGGCAAGATGACAGTGTATTTTAAAATGACGGAGCAGAAAATACAGTGCCCTCAACAACCCCTATCGCTCTATTGTGAAATATAAAGTTAGAGGGGACTGTATAGAAATGTATTGTATAGACCCCTGCCAGGCACCTCAATGTACTAAGAATCAAGAGGTGAGATGTGAGAGACTGATTGCTTTGTACCAGGGAAGAGAATCAGAGGCAGAGCAGGCAGGGTGTGGTTGCTGATCAAAGCGGGTCTGGTGGACTGAAGTGCATTTGTTTCAATGCAAGAAGAGTAACAGGTAAAGCAGATGAACTTAGAGCTTGGATTAGTACTTGGAACTATGATGTTATTGCCATTACAGAGACTTGGTTAAGGGAAAAACAGGATTGGCAGGATTTCAGGCGGGATATAGAGGGATGTAAAAGAGGTGGGGGAGTTGCACTACTGCATAAGGAGAATATCAGAGCCGTATTGCGGGAGGACACCTCAGAGGGCTCATACAACGAGACAATATGGGTCGAGCTCAGGAATAGGAATGGTGGCTTCACAATGTTGGGGGTTTAGTATAGGCCTCCCAACAGCCAGCGGGAGAGAGAGGAACAGATATGTCAACAGATTTTGGCAAGGTGTAAAAGTAGCAGGGTTGTTGTGGGTGATTTTAACTTCCCTTATATTGACTGGGACTTACTTAGCGCTGGGGGCATGGATGAGGCAGAGTTTGTAAGGAGCACCAATGTTTGAAACAGTATGTTGATACTCCAGCTAGGGAAGGGGGTGTACTGGACCTGGTATTTGGGAGTGAGCCCAGCCAGCTGATCGACATTTCAGTGGGGGAGCAGTTTGGGAACAGTGACCACAATTCAGTAAGCTTGAAGGTACTGATGTATAAAGATAAGTGTAGTCTTCAGATGAATGTGCTAAATTGGGGGAAGGCTATTTCCCACAACATTAGGCAGGTACTGAAGGATTTAGATGGGGGCAGGTGTTTGAGGGCAAATCAACATCTGGCTTTTGGGAGGCTTTCAAGTGTAAGGTGATAGGAATTCAGGACCGGCATGTTCCTGGAAAGGAGGAAGGATGAGTATGGAAAGTTTTGGGAACCTTGGATAACGAGAGATATTGTGAGCCTAGTCAAAAAGAGAAAGGAAGCATTTGTCAAAGGTAGGAGGCTGGGAACACACAAAGCAAGCGTGGAATACAAGGAAAATAGAAAGAAACTTAAGCAAGGAGTCAGGAGGGCTAAAGAGGGTCACAAAAAGTCATTCGCCAGCAGGATTAAGGAAAATCCCAAGGCTTTTTATACATATATAAAGTGCAAGAGGGTAGCCAGGGAGAGGTTGGCCCACTCAGGGACAGGGGTGGGAATCTATACGTGGAGCTAGAGGAAATGGGTAAGGTATTAAATGAGTACTTTGTGTCAGTATTCACCAGAGAAGGGCTTGGTGGATGATGAGTCTGGGGAAGGGTGTGTAAATAGTTTGGGTCATGTTGAGATCAAAAAGAAGGTATTGGGGGTCTTGAAAGACATTAAGGTAGACAAGTCCCCAGGGCCTGTTGGGATATACCCCAGAATACTGAGAGAGGCAAGGGAGGAAATTGCCGGGGCCTTGAGAGAAATCTTTGTATCCTCACTGGCTACAGGAGAGGTCCCAGAGGATTGGAGAATAGCCAATGTTGTTCCTTGGTTTAAGAAGGGCAGCAAGAATAATCCAGGTATTTAAAGGCCAGTGAGCCTTATGTCAGTGGCAGGATTATTGGAGAGGATTCTTTGAGACAGGATTTACTCCCACTTGGAAATGAGTGGATGTATTAGTGAGAGGCAATATTGTTTTGTGAAGGGGAGGTCGTGTCTCAGTAAATTGATTGAGTTTTTCGAGGAAGTGACGGAGATGATTGATGACTGTAGGGCAGTGGATGTTGTCTACATGGACTTCAGTAAGGCCTTTGACAAGGTCCCTCATGGCAGATTGGTATAGAAGGTGAAGTTGCACAGGATCAGAGGTGAGCTGGCAAGATAGATACAGAACTGGCTCGGTCATAGAAGACAGAAGGTAGCTGTGGAAGGGTGCTTTTCTGAATGGAGGGCCATGGCGTTCCGCAGGGATCAGTGCTGGGACCGTTGTAATAGATATAAATGATTTGGAGGAAAATGTAACTGGTTTGATGGTAAGTTTATGGACGACACAAAGGTTGGTGAAATTGCGGATAGCGATGAGGACCATCAGAGAATACAGCAGGATATAGATTGGTTGGCGACTTGGGCGGAGAGATGGCAGATGGAGTTTAATCCGGACAAATGTGAGGTAATGCATTTTGGAAGGTCAAATACAGATGGGAAATATGCAGTAAATGGCAGAAATCTTAAGAGTATTAAAAGCAAATTACTGCAGATGCTGGAATCTGAAACCAAAAGAGAAAATGCTGGAAAATCTCAGCAGGTCTGGCAGCATCTGTAGGGAGAAAAAAGAGCGAACGTTTCAAATGTTTCAGATTACCCTTTGTTAAAGCTAAAAGGCTTAGAAAGTGGGAGATATTTATACTGTGGGGTGAGGGAATGAAAGATGAGTCATAGCCACAGAAACCAAGGGAAAAGAGTGCTAATGGCAGTCCCCAGCGAGAATAAAAGATGTGAAAGGCCAAACAGCAGAGAAACTAAAATCAGAGGGTAAAGTGTGACAGATGTAGGGGGGAAGCAAAGGGGAGAAAAGGTAAGGAGAGGGGGAAAAGATTGGAATTGAGGAAGTGAGTAGGGTAGGAGAAGAGCAATTAAAGGAGGCCATTGGGACCCTGTTTCTCGATGGGATCCGGCAGTGGAATCTATGTGATGGGTAATGAGAGCAATGATGGTGTAAAAAAAACATACAGTTTAGCTGCTGTTCATGGACAGAAGGACAAAGCCTCTTATTCAAGAATATACCAATGAGTCACTAACAACAAAGTCGTATTTCTGACACCTCCACCAACTGGATTACCGATTCTTATTCAAAGAGAAAAATAAGAGTCCCTATACCCATTATAAACTCTCCTGTCTCTGCCTGGAATAGACCCACATTGGTCTTTGCTAATCGTTTCCTTTTCACATTCCTTTAGGAGCTTTTCCAGTTCTCCCCAGTTTGCTCTCATATTCTATTTTCTCTTGATCAGTTTCTTGGTCCTCCTTTGCTGAATTCCAAAACAAGTTCCCAATTCTCAGACCTGCTACTATATTGGCCACATTATGAGCCTCTTCCTTTGATCAAATGTTAGCCACGGTTTCCTCACTTTTCCTGTTGGATTTTTGTTTCTTAAAGGAATCTATATTTGTTGTATAAATGTGAAGTGAAAGTCACCAGAGTCTGAGAGGCCTGTGGGCTGCTCTCCCCTTTGAGAGAGAGAGAGAGAGAGAGAGAGAGAGAGAGAGAGAGAGAGAGAGCTGGACTTCCAGTGATGGGGATGTGCTGAGAAGTCCCACATCAGGTGGCTCTCCTCCCACGAACCTGAAAAATAGGCTCTTTTTGACCGAAAAATGCGAACACCAAAAAACACCCCCACACCAGTTCCACAACACGGCAGAGAGAGAATAATACCAAACAGCAGCCAATCCAGAGGACAAGTGGAAACCAGGAGTGGAAAAAGCCTGGACAAGCAAACGACCGAACCGGCTGACACACGAGGCAGTGAAACGCAGGCTTCGCCAGAGCGAGAGGGACCGGCCTGCCACACGAGAAGCCCCCCCCCACTCCACACACCAGGGGATGGGTGGAGGATGTTTCTCTCAACAGAAATGAGACAACATTGGGAGGAAACTAAACTGGACATCCAAGCTGTGGTGAAGAGTATGGTTGCCAAAGTGATGGCGACCATGCAGGTGGACCTGGACAAGGCGGAAAGGCACCTGGAAGTCCAGGGGGAAATATCAAGGAGCTGGAAAGGGCTGCATCAGATCAGGGCGACCGGATCATTGCCCTGGAAAAGGAGGTGGTAAGGTTGGTCGCGACTCTGGGGAATTTAAAAGGGGAAATCAAGGACCAGAAGAACGGGTCGAGGTGGCAAAACCTACGAATCGTGGGCCTTCCGGAGGGGATTGAAGGTAGGAACCCCACAGACTTTGTGGCCCAATTGCTGGGTAACCTGCTGGGAAGGGACAGCTTCCCCAAACCACCAGAAATCAACACAGTGCACCGGTCGCACCGACCAAAGCCCAAAATCGGGGAACAGCCTAGGGCGATAATCGGCAAGATGCACCGGTACCAGGACTGGGAAAGAATCCTGCGCTGGGCCAGGCAGTCCACAAACTGCAGCTGGGAAGGCCACCGGATTTGGATTTATCAGGACATTGGGGCTGACCTGGCCAAGTGTCGGGCTGAATTTAACACAGTAAAGGCCGCATTGTACAAAAACAGTGTGAGGTTTGGGATGCTGGACCCAGCCAAGCTCTGGGTCACGTCCCAAGGCAGAAAGACTTCTTCACGGTCCCTGCGGACGCGGACAAGTTCGTCGCGGAGAATGGACTGGAGAAGCGACAGCAGGGACAGCGATGGAGAGCCCATAGAAAGACACTCTTAATGCTTAGTGTTTATTTGTTACATTCTGTACAGCCAACTGTGAACCATCACCACATCGGCCACGTGGTGCGGGAGAGTACTGCCTCGTTCTAGGGACCAAGGAGGAAAGAGAGGGGGGCATGAACGAGGGCAGCAGAGAGAAGCTGTGGGGAATGGCGGACAGGGAGCCCAGGGATCGGGCGACAGAGGATGCATAACTCACCACGGGAAAGGGGGCCACACTAAAGAGGTAGTTAGCACCGGGAAGCGTGCAGGAAAGAGTCTGTGGTGCGTCTCCTGCAAGGGGGAAAGCGCCTGGTGAGGGGGGGCCAGACATCGTGAATTGGAGGACAATCAGGGGAAGTAACCACAAGGGAGAGACAGGTAAAGATTTAGGGCATTAGACCGGCTACATTAGGTCACACGTGGGGACTTGGAACAAAATGGCTCTGCAAGCAACCACTTTGGAGGGTCCCTGAACAAAGGGAAACCCCAGAGTTCAGGGGCTCACCCACGTGGAGAACTCACAGTTGGCGGCCATGTTCGGTGTCCCCTGGACAAAGGGAAACCCCGGAGCGCAGGGGCCCGACCTCATGGGGAGAACAGTGACCGCGGCCATCTTGAACGACCCCCAAACAAAGGGAAACCCCGGACTGCAGGGCGCATCCACCAGGTAAGTATTGATCCCGCAGTAACGGGGGGAGAGAAACCCCCCACCAGGACAATCACCTGGAACGTCAGAGGATTCAATGGCCCAGTGGAAAAATCCAGAGTCTTCGCCCATGTGAAAAGTTTGAAAGCCGACATAGTCTTCCTCCAAGGGACACACCTGAGGGAGAAGGACTGACTGTGGGTAAGGAAGGGCTGGGTGGGACAGACCTACCATTCCTGCTAATCTCCGACCACCTCCCCCAAGGAGGTTGGACATGGCCCTCCTGGCCAATAAGGCTTTCTGCAAAAACATTTCACAGGCCATCGGCAAATATATGACTAATAATCAGAATGTGGAGGCTGTGGTCAGGGGCGAAATTATAGCTTACAACAAATGAAGAAATAGGGGTGGCTAGGCAACAGCTAGTCGCCTCCAAACTGGAGGTAGACCGGCGATACTCCGGGGCCCTGATTGTAGAGCTCCTGGCAGAGAGGAAAAAGCTACGGATGGTCTTTGACCTGATCTCCACGAGGAAAGCAGTGCACAGGGGACCCTGTATGAACACGGAGAAGGCCAGCCGCCTGCTGGCTCACCAGCTGAGAAAGCGGCAGCAATGAGGGAAATAGCCCAGATTAGGGACAGCAGAGGCAAATTAGTAGCGGAGTCGGTAAAGGTCAACAAGGCATTCGAGACCTTCTACTGGGGCCTGTACACCTACGAGTCCCCAGCAGGTGACTTGAGGATGAAGCAGTTCCTCGATGGACTGGACGTGCCCATTGTGGGGCAGGATAGGAGACGGGGCCTGGAAGCGCCGCTAGAACTGGGAGAGATCATGAGAATATTAGCTCCATGGAGGCGGGGATGACACCGGGACCGGACGGTTTCCCGGTGGACTTCTACAAAAGATTTGCGACAGCTCTGGCCCTGCAGCAGCCGGAGATGTTCACAGATTCACTGGCAAGGGGCACCCTGCCGCCTACACCAGCACCAGCCCAATCTCGCTGATACCCAAGAAAGACAAAGACCCAAAAGAATGCAGTTCCTACAGATCCATCTCGCTGCTCAATGTAGACACAAAAATACTGGCCAAGATCCCAGCCTAAAGGCTGTAGAACTGCCTACCAGAGGTGGTATCAGAAGACCAGAGGGGCTTTGTTAAGGGTAAGCAGCGAACTCGAACATCAGGCACCTGCTGAATGTGATCATGACACCATCTGGGGAGAGAAAACCTGAGGTGAACATCTCCCTGGACACAGAAAAGGCCTTTGACACAGTCGAATGGAAGTACTTCATCGAGTTACTGGAGCGGTTTGGGCTTAGAACAGGATTCACCGCCTGGGTGAAACTCCTGTGCAACGCTCCCACGGCGAGCGTTCGGATAAACACCAGCAGCTCTAAGTATTTCCAACTGTACAGAGGCACAAGGCAGGAATGCCCATTGTCCCCGCTGCTGTTTGCATGAACGATCGAGCCATTAGCGATCGCGCTTAGGACAGCAAAGAACTGGAAAGGGCTCCGGAGAGGAGAGACAGAGCACAGAGTCTCACTCTATGCAGATGACCTCCTCTCCATCTCGGACCCGCGAAGCAGCATGGGAGGAATAATGGTGCTTTTGAAAGAGTTTGGAATCTTTTTGGGCGACAAACTTAACCTGAGCAAAAGCGGGATCTTCCCGTTGAACACGGAAGGGGGAGGAGCAGAGCTGGAGTGGCTGCAGTTTAAACAGGCCCGGTACAAATTCCACTACCTGGGGATCCAAATCGCTCATCACTGGACTGGGATCCACAAGTGGGACCTAACCAAACTGATTATGGTGTTTGTGTGAGGCGGGAAGAACACAAGGATCCCAAAGAGAGAATGAGATCCATGGGGGGGCCGAGCCCTCCCAAACCTGCAATATTACCACTGGGCAGAAACCGCAGAGAGGGTAAAGGGGTGGATAAAGGAGCCAGAAGCTGAGTAGGTGCTCATGGAGGAGGACTCCTACAGAGGGACCTCCCTCTGGGCCTGAGCCACTGCGGCACTCCCATCCCCACCTAATAAATACTCAACTAGCCCAGTGGCAGCAACTCTCCAGTCATGGAACCAACCGCGACAGCATTTCAGGCTAACTGAGGTGTTCGATAAAGCCCCATCTGCAACAACCACAGGATCGCACCGGCGACCATGGACTCTTCCTTCAAAAGGTGGGGACAGGACGGGGAGACACTGACAGTTAAGGACTTTTACACCAACAACAGGCTAACAACGCTCGAAGAACTGACTGGAAGATTCCAGCTGACAGGTGGTAATGAACTTAGGTACCTCCAACTGAAAAACTTCCTATGAAGGGAAACATGGACGTATCCACGACCACCACGACAGTCACTGCTGGAGGACCTGCTGGACGCAGACAGCCTAGGGAAAGGGAACTGTGGTGACATATACATGCGACTGCTAATGGGGGCCAACATCCAACTGGATGAGACGGCACAAGTGGGAGGAGGACTTGTGGTTTGAAATAGGGTGGGGACTCTGGTGCGAAGCACTGCACAGGGTCAACTCCACCTCCACATGCGCAAGACTAAGCCAAATGCAGCTAATGGTTTTACACAGAGACCACTTAACCAGAACCCAAATGAGCAGCTTCTTCCCGGAGGTGGAGGATAGATGTGAACGGTGCCAAGGAGGCCCAGCCAACCACGGCCACATGTTCTGGTCTTGCCCCAGACTTGCTGGGTATTGGACAGCCTTCTTCGAGGCAATGTCCAAAGTGGTGGGGATGAGGGTGGAGCCATGTCCGAGAGTGGCAGTCTTTGGGGTATCAGACCAGCCAGGTCTATTCCTGGGGAGGAGGGCGGTCGCCCTTTCCTTTGCCTCTCTAATCGCTCGCCGGAGAATCCTGCTCGGCTGGCGGTCAGCAGCACCACCCAAAGCTGCAGACTGGCTGTCCGACCTATCGGAATCTCTCCAAATGTAAAAAATTAAGTTTGCCATCCGAGGTCGGAAGAGGGCTTCGACAAAATGTGGGAGCCATTCACCCGACTGTTCCGAGACCTGTTAGCCAACAGCTTAGAAGACAAAGAACAGGAGAAGGCAGTCATGACACAGTAAGGAAGGGGGGGTTGGGTTAGGGAATGAGAGGGGGGCAGGAGACATGGAACCCAACCACGCCCAACAAAAGAAGCATGAGAAACAAGGGGGGGGCAGGAAAAGAGAAAGGGGGGGGTGCGCTGGGGCAACAGCCGGAACAAAAATAAACAGTGGGGAACGAAAACCAGGAAACCACAACCACCGTGAATAATGCGAGAGAAAGAACAACCGTGTCTGTACGTACACACTGATCCTTCTTCTGTATACCACAAAAAACTAGACAGAGAGAGAGACCCTGGTAAATATGTAATCATTCCTTAAATATTGGCTATTCTATGTCTCCCATCAGTTTCCCAGTCCACCTCAGACAACTTGCCCCTCATACCCTGATGGCGTTCTTCTGTGAGCAACACTCAGATAAATTAAACAAAAAAAAAAACCATGTAACCATCACGGCCCATCTTCATGGCAATGTGGCATTGTTTTGGGGGATCCAAACAGGAATGCAAGCTGAATAACTTCTCTTGCAAAACATCCTTTTACTCTGTGATCCTGATGAAATTTGAAACCAGGTGTTCGCAACAAGGCTCAAAGAGCATCAGCCCACTGGAGACAAAGTCGTGAGACCGGCCAGTCCAGCAGAATGAAACCCTCCGACCCTCCCGATTGAGCAACTGACAGAATGAATGAAATGCAGTCCTGGATGTAACTGAGAGCAGAAACAATAACAGCAGAATCCAACTCCTGTAATCACTGGTCAATTTATTGGTGTCTCAACAGATGCAATGAATCATGCTTTCCCTTCCCACATTGAGAGGAGGTGAATGGCCTCTACCCAGTATGAATTCGCTGGTGACACTGCAGGTTGGATGACTGAGTGAATCCCTTCCCACACCGAGAGCAGGTGAACGGCCTCTCCCCAGTGTGAACTCGCTGGTGTTTCCGCAGGGTGGATGAATCACTGAATCCCTTCTCGCACTGGGAGCAGGTGAACGGCTTCTCCCCAGTATGAACCCGCTGGTGTGTCTTCAGGTTAGATAACCGAGTGAATCCCTTCCCACACTGAGAGCAGGTGAATGGTCTCTACCCAGTGTGATCTCGATGGTGTGTCTTCAGACTAGATAAATGAGTGAATTGCGTCCCACACTGGGAGCAGCTGAATGGCTTCTCCCCAGTGTGAACTCGCTGGTGTGTCTGCAGGTGGGCTAACCGAGCAAATCCTTTCCCACACTGAGAACAGGTGAATGGCCTCTCCCCAGTGTGACCTCGCTGATGTGACTTCAGGCTGGATAACTGTCTAAATCTCTTCCCACACTGTAAGCAGATGAACAGCTTCTCCCCAGTGTGAATTCGCTGGTGTGACATCAGACTGGAGATTTGAGTGAATCCCTTCCCACACTGAGTGCAGGTGAACGGCCTCTCCCCAGTGTGAACTCGCTGATGTACCCGCAGGGCATATAACCGACTGAATCCCTTCCCACACTGACAGCAGTTGAACGGCCTCTCCCCAGTGTGAACTCGCTGATGTATCCGCAGGTCAGATAACCTACTGAATCCTTTCCCACACTGAGAACAGGTGAACGGCCTCTCCCCAGTGTGAATTTGCTGATGTTTCCTCAGGTAAGATAACCGACTGAATCCCTTCTCACACACAGAGCAGGTGAATGGCCTCTCCCCAGTGTGACTGCGCCGATGAGCTTCCAGCTGAGATGGGACTCTGAATCCCTTCCCACAATCTCCACATTTCCACGGTTTCTCCATGTTTTGGGTCTCCTCGTGTCTCTCCAGGTTGGACAATCAGTTGAAGCCTCGTCCACACACAGAACACGTGTATGGTCTCTCCCCGCTGTGAATGGTACAATGTTTTTTCAGGCTCTGTAACTAGTTAAAGCTCTTTCCACAGTTAGTGCTCTGGAACACACTCACTCGGGTGTGTGTGTCTCGGTGCTTTTCCAGTCACACTGATGGTTTAAATGATTCGATGGCGACAGATCGGGTAAACATTAATTCTTCTGGATTCAAAGGTCGATGATATTCAGATCCTAACAAATCAAGTGGCTCTTTCAGATCGAGACGTGACGTTTGAGTCTTCTGTGTGTAATTCCTCCTCTTGTAATATCCTTAAAAGGAGTTTACAAAGTCAACTCAGTATCGGATAGAAATTCAGAACAAACAATTCTAGTTTCAGAATAACATTCTTTCCTCTCTCATTCCCCAATACCACGTCTCCAATACCTATTCCCCAATACCTCGTCTCCAAGGAGGAATGGAGTATTGGAGCAGTAAGTATAACAACCGTACCTCGGGGATTCGCGGCCAAGTCTCCAGGGAGCGGACTCGGAGGGGCAGGGTATCGGAGCAGTGACTGTAGGAAGGATGAGCTAGCTGACCACTGCACCCTGGTACAGGAGGCCATTCAAGTGGAAGGGGGGGGATGGAAGTGGTAGTTGTCGGGGATTCTGTATGTTGCCTGCCCGGTGCCAGGGTGAGGGGCATCTCTAACCGGCTTGAAAGGATATTGGAGAGGGAGGGGGAGGATCCAGGTGTTGTGGTCCAAATTGGGACAAACAACATCAGCAAGACTCGGAAAGAGGATCTGTTTGGGAATATCAGGAACTAGGAACAAAATTAAAGAACAGGTCCCAAGGGTTATAATCTCTGGGTTATTCCCCGAGCGGTGATGGGGAGTGTGCCTTTTGTTTCTCTTTGTTTGTTGCTGGTCGGCAGGGTTGAGGGAAGGGGTGGACTGGAAGGGCGAGAAGAAGTCAGAGGCCTTGGGCAGGGACCGCCATGCGAGCTGGGCAGGGTAGTTAATGGGAGTGAAGTGGGGGGTTGCTGGATGGAAGGCATGGGGGGGGGGGGGGAGGAGATATTGGGTTGGTTCTTTGTTTGGTTGTGAGAGTGCGAAAGGGGGGAGGTGCTGACGTGGGTGTGGTAAAGGGAGAGATGACGGTGAACATCCAAGGGCGAGCCTGGAGGGGTGCATGCTGGGGACTGGTTTAAAAGGGGATCTGGCTGATCGGCAGGGGAAGGGAGCGGGGCCCCCCTCCCTGACCAGGCTGGTCATGTGGAACATGCGAGGGTTGAATGGGCCGGTTAAACGATCGCGTGTTTTTGGTCATTGGAGCCTGAAGGCGGACGTTGTGCTCTTGCAGCAGATGCAGCTGAAGTTTGGGGATCAGACGAATGGGTGGGGCAGGGGTTCCACTCGGGGTTAGACATGAAGACGAGGTGGTGGCAGTGTTGGTTAATAAGAGAGTGGCTTTTGAGGTGGGGGTGCATTGTGGCCGATCCGGAGGGTGGGGGTAGCTCTGGGATGGTCAGTGGGAAGCTAGAGGGAATGCCAATGGTCATGGTGAATGTTTATGCCCCGAATGTGGGACACTGTGGCCTTTGTGAGGTGGGTGTTAGAGAGGATCCCGACTCGGAGTACTCGGCCATTGTGTTTTTTGACCACGCGCTGCATTGGGTGGATTTGAGGATGGGGGAGGGGCAACGGTTGCAGTGGAGGTTGGATGTGGAGCTATTGGCGGATGAGGGGGTGAGTGAGTGGGTTACAGCTGCTATGTCGAGTAGAACGATATGGAGGACGTCCCAGCCACCACGCTGTGGGATGCAGTAGTTAGGGAGGAATCTGGGTGGATAGGGAGAGGGTTCCCACCTCTCCCACCCTTTCAGGCAGTGAGTTCCAGATTTCAACAAACCTCTGGGGGAAAAGCTTTTCCTCACATCTCCTCTAAACGTCCTGCCGATTTCTTTAAATCTGTGCCCCTAGTTATTGACCCCTCCACTAAGGGAAAAAGTACCTTCCGAGCCACCCTATCTCTGTCTCTCAGAATTGTTTTCATCTCATTCAGTTCCCCTCTCAGCCTTCTCTGTTCCAGGGAAACAACCCCAGTCTCTCTTCATAGCTAAAACACTCCAGCCCTGGCAACATCCTAGTGAATCTCCTCTGCACCCTCACCAGTGCAATCACTTCTTTTCTATAGTGTGGTGAGCAGAACTGCACACAGTACTCCAGCTGAGGTTTAACCAGCATTTTATACAGCTCCAGCATAACCTCCCTGCTCTTATATTCAATGCCTCTGTTAATAAAAGAAAGAATCCCATTGGCCTTCTTAACCAGCTTATCCACCTGCCCTGCTGCCTTCAGAGATCTGTGGATATGCACACCAAGTCACTTTGCTCTTCTGTACTTCATAGGGTCCGACCATTCATTGTATATTCCCTTGCCTTGTTAGTCCTACCAAAATGCACAACATCACACTTTTCTTGTTTAAATTCCATTTGTCACTCTTCTGCCCATCTTTTTTTCAAATATATTTCGAGCATCCAATAATTTTTTTCCAATTAGGGGGCAATTTAGCGTGGCCAATCCACCTACCCTGCACATCTTTTGGGTTGTGGGGATGAGACCCAAGCAGACATGGGGAGAATGTGTAAACTCCACACCAACAGTGACCCGGGCCGGGATTGAACCTGGACCCTCGGCGCCGGGAGGTGGCAGTGCTAACCACTGCACCATCCTGCTGCCCCCTCTTCTGCCCATCTAACCAGCCCATCTATATTGTCCTGTAATCTAAGGCCTTGTTCCTTACTATTACCACACCACCATTTTTTGTGTCATCTGTGAACTTACTAATCATACCTCCTACATTCACATCCAGATCATTAATGTGTACTACAAACAACAAGTGACCCAGCACTGATCCCTGCAGAACACCGCTGGACACAGGCTTCCAGGCACAAAAACAACCTTCAAACATCACCCTCTGCCTCCGACCACTAAGCCAGTTTTGGATCCAGTTTGCCAAATTGCCCTGAATCCCCTGTGCTCTTACCTTCAGCATCAGCCTCCCATGTGGGAGTTTGTCAAAAGCCTTACTAAAGTCCATGTAGACTACATCAACCACACTACCCACATCGACAAACCTCGTCACCTCTTCAAAAAATTCAATCAAATTTGTAAGACATGCTCTCCCTTGTTTAATCTTTGCCTCTCCAAGTGGAGATTAATTCTGTCCCTCAGAATGTATTGCAGTACTTTCCCTGGCAGTGAAGATAGACTCACTGGCTTGTAATTTCCTGGTTTGTCCCTACTTGCCTTCTTGAACAATGGCACCACATTAGCTGTCTTCCAGTCCTCAGACACCTCTCCTGTGGCCAGAGAAGATTTGAAAATTGTCAGAGCCTCTGCAATCTTCTTCCTTGCCTCCCACAGCAGCCTGGAACACATCTCATCTGGCCCTGGGGATTTATTCGCTTTCAGACCTGGTAAAACTGTTCATACCTTCTCCCTCTCAATGTTAAGTTGTTCAAGCAAATCACAATGTGCCTCTGTGATTTCTATACCTATATCATCCTTCGCCGTAGTGAACAAAAGTGCTCATTTAACACCTCACCTGTGTCTTCCAGTTTCATACACACATTGCCACATTGGTCCCTACTCTTACCCTGGTCAACCTGCTGCTCCAAATACACTTATAAAACATTGTTGGATTTTCCTGTATTTTACCTGACAGTGCTTTTCCATGCTCCCTCTTTGCTCTCCTAATTCCTTTCTTAAGTAATCCTTTGCACTTTATCTGTTCCTCTAGGACTTCTGCTTTGAGTCCTCGGTATCTGTGATAAGACTCACCTTTAATTCCTTATCCAACCCTGGATATCCCTTGACATGGGACCCTGGAGCTGTGAAGCAAAGCGCTAACCAGGGCTACCGTGCCGCCATGTGCGCTGATTCTGTCTTATGTTTTTTAAACCCCCCCCCCCCACATTCTGTAACGTACGAGATCCCAACCTCAAATTCAGATGTTTCAATTTTATTGGCTTGCTCCTCCTGGGCTTTCCATGAGCGAATTCAATTTATCCATTTCAAGTTGACTCTGTTGTTAGTCAGTTCCCCAATACTTTGGGGTGTGTGAGCTGCATTGTTATCCTCCTGTTTTTATAGAATCTAACCCTCTTTCCCCACTCACTATGTGGACATGTTGACTAGTTGTTGAATTGCTGACATTTGATCTGGAGGCTGTGCTCCCTCAGATATCCTGTTCTGAATGAATTCCCAATGTCTGGTTGTATTTCTGCGGCGATATCTCTTGTTCTCTGGGCCCATTTCCCGCCAGTTTTTCTGCTGCTTTCATTGTTTGAAAAATGTTGAAAAGAAAATAAATAAAAATATTTACATTTGCGGGTGTCTGGCGGGAGGTGCGCGGCTTCCCTTCCGACAGGGAGCCGCTTCAGCTCTTTCCGTGCAGCCTGGTCAAGCTGCCGAGAGCCTCGGGACTCACTGCTCGGTGTCGCCGGTCGGTGCTGCGGGTCTGACGGGAGGACAACCCCACTCAGTGACCTTCCCCTCCCCCGGCCCGGAACTACGCATGTGCGGCTGCGGCGGCGCCCACCCCCCTGACCTTCCTGTGACGTAATGGCCAATGGGAAGAGTTGGAGAACCGGAAGGTCTCCGGTCTTCCAGCCAATCAGCACGCGGGCTTTGTGTAAATTAGATTGAGCTTCACACAGACTGAAACGTCCTCCTGTCTCCAACATCTGTGATTAAAACACTTTCTTTTCTTCCCCATTCCATTTATTTTCTCATTCTCACCTTCAATTGGTCACTTGCAGCAACTGAAGTGAAAGGAAGTGAATCCAGGGAGGGTGCAGACTCTGGAAAGCTTGGCCCAGATCTCTCTCTCTCTCTCTCTGAAAGACATTGACATCCTTTGCTCCCTCAGCTTGACACGGGGAGAACATGCAGATGCCGCACAGACAGTGGGACCAGGCTTTTGGACCGAGCCCCTGGGTGGTTCCAATGTGCTTGGCCCAGCGGTCGCCTGAAGGGTCTCCTGTCTCCGACCCACACTTGGGCCGAGGTGTTTATGTCACAAAGGCCCCTGGGTTAAGGGGGTCGCTCTGCCCGCCTCATCCAGGTAGATTGTACTCGGGTGAGGCCTCAGGGAATCGGAGGTTGCAGATTCCTTGGCCTCCTGTAGGGTTACAATACTGGGG
The DNA here is from genome assembly GCF_047496885.1 of Scyliorhinus torazame. NCBI lineage: Eukaryota > Metazoa > Chordata > Chondrichthyes > Carcharhiniformes > Scyliorhinidae > Scyliorhinus > Scyliorhinus torazame. The sequence goes on from NC_092711.1 coordinate 173,283,751, forward strand.
AAAATGGTGCTGAGGTAGAGGGGCCAATTATTTCATCGAATGGTTGAGCAGGCTTGATGGGCCTAATGCAGCTCCTATTTATTCTGTGTTGAAACGCATGAAAGCACAGTGATTAGCACTGTTGCTTCACAGCTCCAGGATCCCAGGTTTGATTCCCGGCTTGGGTCACCGTCTGTGCAGTCTGCACGTTCTCCCTGTGTCTGCGTGGGTTTCCTCCCACAAGTTCCGAAAGACGTGCTGTTCGGTGAAATGAAAAATGAAATGAAAATCGCTTATTGTCACAAGTCGGCTTCAAATGAAGTTACTGTGAAAAGCCACATTCGAACACCTGTTCGGAGAGGCTGGTACGGGAATTGAACCCGCACTGCTGGCCTTGTTCTGTTTTACAACCCAGCGCTTTAGCCCTGTGCTAAACCAGCCCCTCAGTGATTTGGACATTCTGAATTTTCCCTCTGTGTACACGAACAGGCGACGGAATGAGGCGACGCGGGGTTTTTCACAGTAACTTCACTGCAATGTTAATGTAAGCCTACTTGTGACAATAAAGATTATTATTATTATAAAGCAGTGAGCATGGATCTGTCAAACAGCCTGAATCAGCACCTTCAGGAAAATTGGGAGGTTTATATTAAATACAGCAGAGAGCGAATGGAGGGAGAGTGTGTGGGATGGAGATTTACAACTTTTTGGAACATAGGAACTGGAGCAGGCCATTCAGCCCCTGGAACCTGTCCCGCTATTCAATGAGATTATGGCTTATCTGTGACCTATCTCCATATACCTGCATTTGGCCCATATTCCTTCATATCTTTGATTTACAAAAATCTAACTATCTCATTTAAAATGAACAACTGATCTAACTTCAACTGCAGTTTGTGGGAGAGAGTTCCAAACTTCTACAACTCTTTGAGTGAAGAAGTTCTTCCGAACATCTCTCTTGAATGGTCTAGCCATAATTTTATTTTTTAATAAACATTTTATTGAGGTATTCTTGGTGTAGAAACAACAAAATAGAAAAGATACATGAAACCATAAACATCGTGCAAAAACCGTTTACCTTTCGTACAGGTCTCACCCTCATTGACCCCGGAGTCTAACCTAACCTACTCTCCCCCTTCCCCCGCCCCCCCCTCCCCCTAATGACCCCCGACTCTAACTTAACCTACTCTCCCCCCCTCCCCCGTCTGATGACGTTTAATTTTCCGCAAGGAAGTCGACGAACGGTTGCCACCTCCGAGTGAAACAGTGAACCTCTCAAGGCAAACTTAATTTTCTCCATACAGAGAAAGCTAGCCATGTCCGATAACCAGATCTCCGACTTCAGGGGCTCTGGGTCCCCCCCATGCCAAAAGTATCTGTCTCCGGGCTACCAGGGAAGCAAAGGCCAGAACATCCGCCTCTCTCTCCTTCCGGATTCCCGGAACTTCCGACAACCCGAAAATCACCACCTCTGGACCTAGCGCCACCCTTGTTTTTAACACCGTGGATATGACCTACACAAACCCCTGCCAGAATCCCCGAAGCTTTGGACATGTCTAAAACATGTGGACATGGTGCACCTATCCTCCACCTAAAAGAATCTGATCATCCGGGCCACTGTCATGTGAGCCCGGTGCACAACCTTAAATTGTATCAGGCTGAGCCTGGCACATGTGGCAGACGTGTTGACGCTAAACGCGTCTGCCCATAAACCATCCTCTATCTCTCCTCCCACTTACGCTTCAGCTCGTCGGTCTACGTCTCCTCCGACCCCATAAGCTCCTTATAGATGTCTGAGACGCTCCCCTCCCCTACCCACCCTCTGGGAATTACCCTGTCCTGTATCCCTCTCAGCGGTAGGAGCAGGAAGGTTGACACCTGTTTACGAAGGAAGTCCCGCACCTGCAGATACCTGAATTTGTTTCCCCTCGCCAGCCCAAACTTTTCCTCCAGCACCCTCATACTCGGGAAACTCCCCTCTATGAACACATTCCCCATCCTCTCAATCCCCACTCTCCGCCATACCCGGAACACCCCATCCATACTCCCCGGGGCAAACCGGTGGTTAGCACAAATTGGGGCCCAGACCGATGCTCCCACTGCTCCCACATGCCACATCCACTGGACCCAAACTCTCAGGGCCGCCACCACCACTGGACTCGTGGAGTACCGTGCCAGCGGGAATGGCAGAGACGCAGACGGGTGGTCTTACAAGAAGCCGCCTCCTTACGCACCCACGCCGACCCCTCCCCCACCACCCACTTCCTGATCATGGCTATGTTAGCTGCCCAGTAATAATTGCTAAAATATGGCAGCGCCAGCCCACCCTCTCCCTGGCTCCGCTCGAGCATTACCTTCCTTACCCGCGGAGTCTTGCCTGCCCAGATGAAGCCCGAGATCACTGTGTTGACCCGCTTAAAAAAGGAACGCGGAATAAAAATGGGGAGACATTGAAATACAAATAGGAACCTCGGGAGGACCGTCATTTTCACCGTTTGCATCCTCCCGACCAGAGACAACGGGAGCGCGTCCCATCTCCGAAAATAGTCCTTCCTTTGGTCCACTAGCCGGGCCAGATTCAAGTTATGCAGCCGGTCCCATTCCCGTCCCACTTGGATGCCCGGGTACCTAAAACTACACCCTACCTACCTGAACGGCAGCTCCACCAGTTGCCCCTCCTGTCCCCGCACCTGAACCACAAACATCTCAGTCTTATCCATAGAACATAGAACATTACAGCGCAGGACAGGCCCTTCGGCCCTCGATGTTGCGCCGACCTGTGAAACCACTCTAAAGCCCATCTACACTATTCCCTTATCGTCCATATGTCTATCCAATGACCATTTGAATGCCCTTAGTGTTGGCGAGTCCACTACTGTTGCAGGCAGGACATTCCACGCCCCTACTACTCTCTGAGTAAAGATCCTACCTCTGACATCTGTCTTATATCTATCTCCCCTCAATTTAAAGCTATGTCCCCTTGTGCTAGACATCACCATCCGAGGAAAAAGGCTCTCACTGTCCACCCTATCCAATCCTCTGATCATCTTGTATGCCTCAATTAATTCACCTCTTAACCTTCTTCTCTCTAATGAAAACAGCCTCAAGTTCCTCAGCCTTTCCTCATAAGATCTTCCCTCCATACCAGGCAACATTCTGGTAAATCTCTTCCAGTCTTCTTCCAGCTAGCCAATTTCTGATCCAAACTAAATCTCCCTGAATCCCATGCTTCCGTATTTTCTGCAGTAGCCTACCGTGGGGAACCTTATCAAACGCTTTACAGAAATCCAGATACACCACATCAACTGCTTTACCCTCATCCACCTGTTTGGTCACCTTCTCAAAGAACTCAATAAGGTTTGTGAGGCACGACCTACCCTTCACAAAACCGTGTTGACTATGTCTAATCAAATTATTCCTTTCCAGATGATTATACACCCTATCTCTTATAAACCTTTCCAAGATTTTGCCCACAACAGAAGTAAGGCTCACTGGTCTATAGTTACTGGGGTTGTCTCTACTCCTCTTCTTGAACAAGGGGACAACATTTGCTATCCTCCAGTCTTCAGGCACTATTCCTGTAGACAAAGATGACTTAAAGATCAAAGCCAAAGGCTCAGCAATCTCCTCCCTAGCTTCCCAGAGAATCCTAGGATAAATCCCATCCGGCCCAGGGGACTTATCTATTTTCACACTTTCCAGAATTGTTAACACCTCCTTCTTATGAACCTCAAGCCCTTCTAGTCTAGTAGCCTGAATCTCAGTATTCTACTCGACAACATTGTCTTTTTCCTGTGTGAATACTGACGAAAAATATTCATTTAGCACCTCTCCTATCTCCTCGGACTCCAAGCACAACTTCCCACTACTGTCCTTGACTGGCCCTACTCTTACCTTCATCATTCTTTTATTCCTGACATATCTATAGAAAGCTTTAGGGTTATCCTTGATCCTACCTGCCAAAGACTTCTCATGTCCCCTCCTGGCTCTTCTTAGCTCTCTCTTGAGGTCCTTCCTAGCTAACTTGTAACTCTCGAGCACCCTAACTGAACCTTCATGTCTCATCTTTACATAAGCCTCTTTCTTCCTCTTGACAAGTGTTTCGACTGCCTTAGTAAACCACGGTTCCCTTGCTTGACCACTTCCTCCCTGCCTGACAGGTACATACTTATCAAGGACACGCAGTAGCTGTTCCTTGAACAAGTTCCACATTTCCATTGTGCCCATCCCCCGCAGTTTTCCTCTCCATCCGATGCATCCTAAGTCTTGCCTCATCGCATCATAATTGCCTTTCCCCCAGATATAACTCTTGCCCTGCGGTATATACCTATCCCTTTCCATCACTAAAGTAAACGTAATTGAATTGTGGTCACTATCACCAAAGTGCTCACCTACCTCCAAATCTAACACCTGTCCTGGTTCATTACCCAGTACCAAATCCAATATGGCCTCGCCTCTCATTGGCCTATCTACATACTGTGTCAGGAAACCCTCCTGCACACATTGGACAAAAACGGACCCATCTAAAGTACTCGAACTATAGCGTTTCCAGTCAATATTTGGAAAGTTAAAGTCCCCCATAACAACTACCCTGTTGCTTTCGCTCCTATCCAGAATCATCTTTGCAATCCTTTCCTCTACATCTCTGGAACTTTTCGGAGGTCTATAGAAAACCCCTACGAGGGTGACCTCTTCTTTCCTGTTTCTAAAGCGGTATACTTGTTACTAAGGGGAACGACCACAGGGGATCCCTGTACTGACTGCTTCCTCCCAGCCCCTCTCACCGTCACCCATCTATCTTTATTCTTCGGAGTAACTACATCCCTGAAGCTTCTATCTATGACCACCCCTGCCTCCCGAATGATCCGAAGTTCATCTAGCTCCAGCTCCAGTGCCCTACGCGGTTTCTGAGGAGCTGGAGATGGGTGCACTTCCCACAGATGAAATCAGCAGGGACACTTTCGGCGTCCCTCACCTCAAACATTCTGCAGGAGGAACATTGCACTGCCTTCCCTGCCATCCTATCTAGATTTAAAAAAGAAAACGAAAGAAAGAGCTTACCTGTTATTCACTCCCCTTCTCAGCAAGCACTCACTCAGCAACCTCTGCGCCCTGCACGATAACACCCGAGGGAAAATAAAAGAAAAACTACTTACCAGTCACCAGCCAATCCCTTACCTGCAGGCTGTGATGTCACAGTTCAACTTCTTTCTACTTCTACCTGCCCTCGTGCCTTCCTCTTGATCTTTACAGCGGTTGTTTTTTTTTGATTAGAGGAGGAGGTAGGGAGGGAAACACTGAAGAAGTGTTTCGGGTTTAAGTGTCACTTGACAACAGCTCTTCCACAAACCACTTCAAGTTAGGGTGACCACAACGGAGGTATGCAAATTTCCCTTGCAACAGTCAATCAGCAGCTCCGCTCTACTGCCCTCTGCTGAATGTTTAGCTTACACCCTCAAAAGCAGCCGAATTCCCCGAAAATGTTCATGATTTCCTTCAACCCGTCTACTGGGTCAGAAACGTACAGAAGATCATCCGCATAGAGCGAAACCCTGTGCTCCACCCCCCCCCCCCCCGCCCCCCCCCCCCCCCCCACCCCCGACCAGTCTAGCTCCTTGAAGCTCTCAGAGAATTGCCAGCGGCTCTATAGCCAGCACAAACAGTAGTGGGGAGAGGGGGCATCCCTGTCTCGTCTCCCGTGCAGTCCAAAATAGTCCGAAGTTGTCCTGTTCGTCCACACACTTGCCACAGGAGCCTGATACAGTAACCTGACCCAGTCAATAAAGCCCCGCCCAAATACGAACCATCCCAGTACCTCCCACAGATAATCCCATTCTACCCCATCAAAAGCCTTTTCTGCATCCATTGCGACCACTACCTCAACCTCCCTACCTTCCGGGGACATCATGATCACATTTAACAGCCTTCTTACATTGGCCACCAACTGCTTATCCTTAACAAACCCCTTCTGGTCCTCCCCAATAACGTCCGGAACACAATCCTCAATCCTGGAGGACAAGATTTTGGTCAGTAACTTGGCATCCATATTCAGCAGGGAGATCAGCCTGTCAGACCCACAGCTCCGGGTTCTTGTCCCGCTTAAGAATCAGCGAAATCATTGCCTGTGACATCGTCGGGCACAGCACCCCTCTCTCCCTTGCCTCAGTGAACATCCGCAACAACACTGGCCCCAATATCCCCGAGAACATTTTATAGAACTCTACTGGGTACCCGTCCGGACCCGGGACCTTACCTGCCTGCATTGCCTTCAAGCCGTCCACTATCTCTTCCAGCCTAATTGGGGCCCCCAGCCCTTCTACCCGCTCCACGTCCACCATTGGGAAATTCAGCCCCTCCAAGAAGCGCCTCATCCCCTCTGGCCCCACAGGGGTTTCCGATCTGTAAAGCCTGCTGTAAAAATCTCTGAACGCCTTATTCACCCCTACCGAATCACCAACCAGGTTCCCATCTCCGTCCTTTACTTTCCCTATCTCCCTACCTGCCTCCCTCTTCCTAAGCCGCTGTGCGAGCATTCTACTGGTCTTCTCCCAATGTTCATAAATCGCTCCCCTCGCCTTTCTCAGCTGCTCCACCGCCCTCCCTGTGGTCAGCAAACTAAACCCCGCCTGCAACCTCCGTCGTTCCCTGAATAGCCCTGCCTCTGGGGTCTCCGCATATCTCCTATCAATCTGTAGTATCTCCTTTACCAGTCTGTCCATCTCTGTCCTCTCAAGCTTCTCCCTATGAGCCCGGATCGAGATCAGCTCCCCCCTTACCACCGCCTTCAGTGCTTCCCAAACCACTGCTGCCGAAGTTTCCCCCGTGTCAACAAGGAACAAAGAACAAAGAAATGTACAGCACAGGAACAGGCCCTTCGGCCCTCCAAGCCCGTGCCGACCATACTGCCCGACTAAACTACAATCTTCTACACTTCCTGGGTCCGTATCCTTCTATTCCCATCCTATTCATATATTTGTCAAGATGCCCCTTAAATGTCCCTATCGTCCCTGCTTCCACTACCTCCTCCGGTAGTGAGTTCCAGGCACCCACTACCCTCTGCGTAAAAAACTTGCCTCGTACATCTACTCTAAACCTTGCCCCTCTCACCTTAAACCTATGCCCCCTAGTAATTGACCCCTCTACCCTGGGGAAAAGCCTCTGACTATCCACTCTGTCTATGCCCCTCATAATTTTGTATACCTCTATCAGGTCACCCCTCAACCTCCTTCGTTCCAGTGAGAACAAACCGAGTTTATTCAATCGCTCCTCATAGCTTATGCCCTCCATACCAGGCAACATTCTGGTAAATCTCTTCTGCACCCTCTCTAAAGCCTCCACATCCTTCTGGTAGTGTGGCGACCAGAATTGAACACTATACTCCAAGTGTGGCATAACTAAGGTTCTATACAGCTGCAACATGACTTGCCAATTCTTATACTCAATGCCCCGGCCAATGAAGGCAAGCATGCCGTATGCCTTCTTGACTACCTTCTCCACCTGTGTTGCCCCTTTCAGTGACCTGTGGACCTGTACTCATAGATCTCTTTGACTTTCAATACTCTTGAGGGTTCTACCATTCACTGTATATTCCCTACCTGCATTAGCCCTTCCAAAATGCATTATCTCACATTTGTCCGGATTAAACTCCATCTGCCATCTCTCCGCCCAAGTCTCCAGACAATCTAAATCCTGCTGTATCCTCAGACAGTCCTCATCGCTATCCGCAATTCCACCAACCTTTGTGTCGTCTGCAAACTTACTAATCAGACCAGTTACATTTTCCTCCAAATCATTTATATATACTACAAAGAGCAAAGGTCCCAGCACTGATCCCTGTGGAACGCCACTGGTCACAGCCCTCCAATTAGAAAAGCATCCCTCCATTGCTACCCTCTGCCTTCTATGGCCTAGCCAGTTCTGTATCCACCTGGCCAGTTCACCCCTGATCCCGTGTGACTTCACCTTTTGTACTAGTCTACCATGAGGGACCTTGTCAAAGGCCTTACTGAAGTCCATATAGACAACATCTACTGCCCTACCTGCATCAATCATCTTAGTGACCTCCTCGAAAAACTCTATCAAGTTAGTGAGACACGACCGCCCCTTCACAAAACCGTGCTGCCTCTCACTAATACGTCCATTTGCTTCCAAATGGGAGTAGATCCTGTCTCGAAGAATTCTCTCCAGTAATTTCCCTACCACTGAAGTAAGGCTCACCGGCCTGTAGTCCCCGGGATTATCCTTGCTACCCTTCTTAAACAGAGGAACAACATTGGCTATTCTCCAGTCCTCCGGGACATCCCCTGAAGACAGCGAGGATCCAAAGATTTCTGTCAAGGCCTCAGCAATTTCCTCTCCAGCCTCCTTCAGTATTCTGGGGTAGATCCCATCAGGCCCTGGGGACTTATCTACCTTAATATTTTTTAAGACACCCAACACCTCGTCTTTTTGGATCACAATGTGACCCAGGCTATCTACACCCCCTTCTCCAGACTCAACATCTACCAATTCCTTCTCTTTGGTGAATACTGATGCAAAGTATTCATTTACTACCTCGCCCATTTCCTCTGGCTCCACACATAGATTCCCTTGCCTATCCTTCAGTGGGCCAACCCTTTCCCTGGCTACCCTCTTGCTTTTTATGTACGTGTAAAAAGCCTTGGGATTTTCCTTAACCCTATTTGCCAATGACTTTTCATGACCCCTTCTAGCCCTCCTGACTCCTTGCTTAAGTTCCTTCCTACTTTCCTTATATGCCACACAGGCTTCGTCTGTTCCCAGCCTTTTAGCCCTGACAAATGTCTCCTTTTTCTTTTTGACGAGGCCTACAATATCACTCGTCATCCAAGGTTCCCGAAAATTGCCGTATTTATCTTTCTTCCTCACAGGAACATGCCTGTCCTGTATTCCTTTCAACTGACACTTGAAAGCCTCCCACATGTCAGATGTTGATTTGCCCTCAAACATCCGCCCCCAATCTATGTTCTTCAGTTCCCGCCTAATATTGTTATAATTAGCCTTCCCCCAATTTAGCACATTCATCCTCGGACCACTCTTATCCTTGTCCACCAGTACTTTAAAACTTACTGAATTGTGGTCACTGTTACCGAAATGCTCCCCTACTGAAACATCTACCACCTGGCCGGGCTCATTCCCCAATACCAGGTCCAGTACCGCCCCTTCCCTAGTTGGACTGTTTACATATTGTTTTAAGAAGCCCTCCTGGATGCTCCTTACAAACTCCGCCCCGTCTAAGCCCCTGGCACTAAGTGAGTCCCAGTCAATATTGGGGAAGTTGAAGTCTCCCATCACCACAACCCTGTTGTTTTTACTCTTTTCCAAAATCTGTCTACCTATCTGCTCCTCTGTCTCCCGCTGGCTGTTGGGAGGCCTGTAGTATACCCCCAACATTGTGACTGCTTATTCCTGATCTCTACCCATATAGCCTCACTGCCCTCTGAGGTGTCCTCTCGCAGTATAGCTGTGATATTCTCCCGAACAAGTAGCGCAACTCCGCCTCCCCTTTTACATCCCCCTCTATCCCGCCTGAAACATCTAAATCCTGGAACGTTTAGCTGCCAATCCTGCCCTTCCCTCAACCAGGTCTCTGTAATGGCAACAACATCATAGTTCCAAGTAGTAATCCAAGCTCTAAGTTCATCTGCCTTACCCGTAATGCTCCTTGCATTAAAACATATGCACTTCAGGCCACCAGACCAGCTGTGTTCAGCAACTTCTCCCCGTCTGCTCTGCCTCAGAGCCACACTGTCCCTATTCCCTAGTTCTCCCTCAATGCTCTCACCTTCTGACCTATTGCTCCCATGCCCACCCCCCTGCCATACTAGTTTAAACCCTCCCGTGTGACACTAGCAAACCTCGCGGCCAGGATATTTATGCCTCTCCAGTTTAGATGCAACCCGTCCATCTTATACAGGTCACACCTGCCCCGGAAGAGCTCCCAGTGGTCCAGATAACGGAAACCCTCCCTCCTGCACCAGCTGTTTAGCCACGTGTTTGTCTGCTCTATCTTCCTATTTCTAGCCTCACTGGCACGTGGTACAGGAAGTAATCCCGAGATTACAACCCTCGAGGTCCTGTCTTTTAACTTTCTGCCTAGCTCCCTGAACTCCTGCTGCAGGACCTCATGCCCCTTCCTGCCTATGTCGTTAGTACCAATATGTACAACGACCTCTGCCTGTTTGCCCTCCCCCTTCAGGATTCCCTCTACCCGTTCGGAGACATCCTGGACCCTGGCACCAGGGAGGCAACATACCATCCTGGAGTCTCTTTCACGTCCACAGAAGCGCCTATCTGTGCCCCTGACTATAGAGTCCCCTATTACTATTACTCTTCTGCGCTTTGACCCTCCCTTCTGAACATCAGAGCCAGCCGTGGTGCCACTGCTCTGGCTGCTGCTGTTTTCCCCTGATAGGCTATCCCCCCCGACAGTATCCAAAGGGGTATATCTGTTCGAGAGGGGGACAACCACAGGGGATTCCTGCACTGACTGCCTGCCCTTTCTGGTGGTCACCCATTTCTCTGCCTGCACCTTGGGTGTGACCACATTTACATAACTGCGATCTATGACGCTTTCCGCCACCTGCATGCTCCTAAGTGCATCCAATTGCTGCTCCAACCGAACCATGCGGTCTGTGAGGAGCTGCAGTTGGGTGCACTTTCTGCAGATGAAGCCATCCGGGACGCTGGAAGCCTCCCGGACCTGCCACATCTCACAGTCAGAGCACAGCACCCCTCTAACTGACATTGCGTCAATTAATTAAAATTAAAATTTGTCTTTTTTTTTTTAATACTTTTTTTTTTTTTAATTGCAAAGTTACTGTCAACTATCTGTTTCCTAGCACTAGATTTCTATTAGAAATGCGATAGCTAACTATAATACTCTCCGATCTCTGGCTTAGATATCCTCTAAATTATAATTAAGTTATTATGTTTAATTAGTTCCCTAATACTCAAATTTTTTTAAAATTTAGGTTAGAATCCCAACCAGCCACTCTGGCCACAGCTTTTCTGTGATGTCACTTCAGTTTCCCCCCGACACACACAATTTGAAAAAAGGTATAAAAGTAAAAATCACTTACTTACCTTCTTACCTTCTGAGATGTTCTCAGGTTCTCTCGCTGACAGAGACTGCTCCTCCACCTCCGATCCTTGACCTGCACAATGCTAATAATATAATAATATAATATGGCACTTACCTTACACCAATGGGTCTTATTATTAGGTTAGAGGAGGAGGGCGGGTGGGAGACACTACACGTGTAGTGTCTCGGGTTTCCTCTCCACCAGAATTTATTGGTTGGGGGGGGGGGGGACTTGCCAGAGGTCGAACTTCCGGTTCCCGCCTTATATAAAAACAAATAAAACAGAAAAGAAGAACAGACACGGGACCAGGCAAGGCTTTTTAAATACACTACTCACCTCCCAGAAGTCCCCTGCGCACCGCTGCCGCCGAAATCCAAAGGGCTGCTCCTGTAAAGGTAAGAGCTTTTAAACTCACCTCCCAGAAGGCCCCTGCGCACCGCTGCCGCCGAAATCCAAAGGGCTGCTCCTGTAAAGGTAAGAGCTTTTAAACTCACTACTCACCTCCCAGAAGGCCCCTGCGCACCGCTGCCGCCGAAATCCAAAGGGCTGCTCCTGTAAAGGTAAGGCTTTTTAAATACACTACTCTCCTCCCAGAAGGCCCCTGTGCACCGCTGCCGCCGAAATCCAAAGGGCTGCTCCTATAAAGGTAAGAGCTTTTAAACTCACTACTCACCTCCCAGAAGGCCCCTGCGCACCGCTGCCGCCGAAATCCAAAGGGCTGCTCCTGTAAAGGTAAGAGCTTTTAAACTAACTACTCACCTCCCAGAAGGCCCCTGCGCACCGCTGCCGCCGAAATCCAAAGGACTGCTCCTGTAAAAGTAAGGCTTTTTAAATACACTACTCACTTCCCAGAAGGCCCCTGCGCACCGCTGCCGCCGAAATCCAAAGGGCTGCTCCTGTAAAGGTAAGAGCTTTTAAACTCACTACTCACCTCCCAGAAGGCTGCGCACCGCTGCCGCCGAAATCCAAAGGGCTGCTCCTGTAAAGGTAAGAGCTTTTAAACTCACTACTCACCTCCCAGAAGGCCCCTGCGCACCGCTGCCGCCGAAATCCAAAGGGCTGCTCCTGTAAAGGTAAGAGCTTTTAAACTCACTACTCACCTCCCAGAAGGCTGCGCACCGCTGCCGCCGAAATCCAAAGGGCTGCTCCTGTAAAGGTAAGACTTTTTAAATACACTACTCACCTCCCAGAAGGCCCCTGCGCACCGCTGCCGCCGAAATCCAAAGGGCTGCTCCTGCTCATTGACCTGCAGGTAGTTCTGAATACATTTCCTCAGCCGCTCGCACACCCCTTCGTCAGCCAAAAGTCCCACATCTAACCTCCAGTGTGGGCGCTGGTTACTGTCTTTACTAACCTGTAGGTCATCCCAGTACGGTGCATGGTCTGAGATTGTAATCACCGAATATCCCGTGTCCACTACCCCAGCCAGAAAGACCCTGCTCAAAATAAAGAAATCAATCCGGGAATATACTTTATGCACGTATGAGTAGAAGGAAAACTCCTTCAGCCTCGGCTGTCTAAATCTCCACGGATCCACCCCGCCCATCAGCTCCATGAACCCTCTTAGTTCCTTTGCAATTGCTGGCACCCTGCCCGTTTTTGAGCTTGACCGGTCTAAGCCAGGGTCCATAACTGTATTGAAGTCTCCTCCCATGACCAACCTGTGTGAGTCCAGGTCCGGTATCTTTCCCAGCATCCTCCTAATAAACTCCACATTGTCCCAATTTGGCGCATACACATATACATTAATACCACCTACACCCCCCCCTAGCTTCCCACTGACCATCATGTACCGACCTCCCACGTCCGAGACTGTTCTACCCGCCTCAAACACCACCCGCTTATTGATCAGGATCGTGACCCCTCTAGTCTTTCAATCTAGTCCCGAGTGAAACACCTGGCTGACCCAGCCTTTCCCCAATCTAACCTGGTCCGTTACCTTAAGGTGCGTCTCCTGCAACATTATCACGTCCACCTTCAATCCCCTAAGTTGCGCGAGCACACGTGCCCTTTTAACCGGTCCATTTAATCCTCGAACATTCCAGATGATCAGCCTAGTTGGGGGGCTCATTTGCCCCCCCCCCCCCCACCCCCTCCGCTGCTCAGCCATCCCCTTTTTTAGGCCCACCTCCAGCCCGTGTTCCGCGCCTCCACCGGTCCGCCCCCAAGCAGCCCCCGACTTCCTCTCTGTCCCTCAGCCCAAGTCCCTCCCTCGTCAGCAGAACATTCACCACCGCCACCGCCCCCCCCCCCAGCAACAACACCCTGTAACCCAACCCCTTTCCTAAACCAAACATATGCACACTCCCCACTGCACTTCCGAGAGCCAGCTCACCCAGCTAGCTTGGTGGCCCCCAACCCCGGCGGCAGATAGTCTTCCACCTATTGTGTGTCCCCCAGCTCCACCGCAGTCTGATGCTCCTCCTGCTCAGCCAGCGCCTTCTCCACCTTCTGGATCGCCCGATCCTGGGCTTCCAATCTGAGCTCCAACCACTCAATCGATGCTTTTATTGGGTCCAAGCAGTCCCGTTTCTGTGTCGCAAAGCCCTCCTGAATGACTTGCATCAGCTGCTCCATAGACTGCTGGGTCGACAAGCCAGAGGTTCGCCCCTTCGCCATGTTGTCTCCTGTTGCAACTACAGCCCAAATCTTTTCTGTCTTTTCGTTTCTGCCCTTACGAACACTTCTAGTCCTTTTCTCCATGCACCGAAATGGGAATTCAGTAGAGAATTGCCACAAACATCCGTTCTACAATTCAACTCCGTTAAAAAATAGGGGGAAAAGGTCCAAAAGTCCGACCAGAGCGGGAGCCACCAAATGTGCGACTTACTCCTTCATAGCCACCACCGGAAGTCCTCCGGGGCGAGAACTGGCCACACACCAGGCCGGGGGTTGCAATATAACTTGGGGGCTCAGGTCCCTGATCTTTGGAATGGCAGAGGGCGATGATTGGGTTACAGTATAAATTAAAAAGACACACCAGGTTTGTAGTGGTATAAGGATGGCGCTGGAGGCTGCTGAGAGTTTTTTTCAGGTGGACGGCCTGTCTTTGGTTTCTTGAAAAGGGTTTCAAAACGGCAAACTGGTGAATTGGCAGGTAAATGAAATTAGAGATGCCAGCTAAAGCTAGGAAGGCAGAGATATGTGATGTATTGGTTGAATATGTGGGTCTGTTAGAAACACAGGAGAGCTCACATGGTTCTGAGACTCAGAGGGATCTGGGTGTCCAAGAGCATGAATCACAAATGGCGAGTATACAGGTCCAGCAAGGAAAGCTAATAGAATGTCATTGTTTATTGTGAGGGGAATTGAATACAAAAGTAGGGAGGTTATGCTTCAATTATACAGTGATGTGGAGATGCTGGTGTTGGACTGGGGTGAGCACAGTAAGAAGTCTGTAAGAATGTCAATTACACAGGACATTGGCGAGACCACATCTGGAGCACTGTGTACAGTATTGCTCATTTACCGCCAGACCAGCAGAACAAAACCCTCCGACCCTCCCCATTGATGAACTGTCAGAATGAACAAAATGCCGTCCTGGATGTAACTGAAGCAGAAACAATAACAGCAAAATCCAACCCCTTGTAATCACTTGTGAACTTGGTGTCTCAGCAGGCGCCATGAATCATGGATTCCCTTCCCAGACTGGGAGCAGGTGAAGGTCCTCTACTCAGTGTGAACTCGCTGGTGTGACTGCAGGCTGGATAACTGAGTGAATTCCGTCTCACACTGAGAGCAGCTGAACGGCCTCTCCCCAGTGTGAACTCGCTGATGTGTCCGCAGGTTGGATAACTGAGCGAATTCCTTCTCACACTGAGAGCAGCTGAACGGCCTCTCCCCAGTGTGAACTCGCTGATGTTTCCGCAGGTTGGATAACTGAGTGAATCCTTTCCCACACTGAGAGCAGGTGAACGGCCTTGCCCCAGTGTGAACCCGCTGATGTTTCCGCAGGTTAGATAATTGAGCAAATTCCTTCTCACACTGAGAGCAGCTGAACGGCCTCTCCCCAGTGTGAACTCGCTGGTGACTTCGCAGGATGGATAAATTAGTGAATCCCTTCTCACACTGAGAGCAGATGAATGGCCTCTCCCCAGTGTGAACTCGCTGGTGTGTCTGCAGGGTGCATAACACAGTGAATCCCTTCCCACACACAGAGCAGGTGAACGGCCTCTCCCCAGTGTGAACTCGCTGGTGTGTCTGCAGGGTGTATAATTGAGTGAATCCCTTCCCACACACAGAGCAGGTGAATGGCCTCTCTCCAGTGTGACTGCGTCGATGAACGTCCAGCTGAGATGGGACTCTGAATCCCTTTCCACAGTCCCCACATTTCCACGGTTTCTCCATATTTTGGGTCTCCTCGTGTCTCTCCAGGTTTGACGATCAGTTGAAGCCTCGTCCACACACAGAACACGTGTACGGTCTCTGTCCGCTGTGAATGGAGTGATGTTTTTTCAGGCTGTGTAACTGGTTAAAGCTCTTTCCACAGTCAGTGCTCTGGAACACTCTCACTCGGGTGTGTGTGTCTCGGTGCTTTTCCAGTCACACTGATGTTTAAAATGTTTTAAAGCTGACAGAACAGACAAAAATTTCTCCTTCTAGATTCAAAGTCCGGTGATATCCAGTTCCAAGGAATTGAGAGACTCAGTCAGATTGAGACGTGACGTTTGAGATTTCTGTCTGTAATTCCTCCTCCTCTAATAGCCTGTAAAAACAATTTACAAAATACATCATTGTCAGTACAGGATAGAAATTCAGGACAGACAATTCTAGTTCCTAGAGAACATTCTTTCCACTCATTCCCCAAACGCTGTAAATCTCCATCCCACTCTCCCTCCATTCTCACTCTGCTGTATCTAATATTCACCCTCCCAATTCTCCTGAAGATGCTGATTCAGACTGATTGGCAGATCCCTGCTAACTGCTTCCTTTCCTGGAAACAGAGACCATTACAAATAGGAGCTGCAGTTGGCCATTCGGCCTATCGAGCCTGCTCGTCTATTCTGTGGGATCATTGGTCGGTCTATGTCAGCGACATTATCCGTGTTATTGACCAGAGGCAGAGTGAGCTGACTCAATATCTGTGAGCTCATGAGGACGAGCTGTAAAACACCATGAAGAGACTTGATGATCCGGAGGAGAGAATCCTGAACGTTGAGCCTCGGCGGAGGCAAGAATTCAATCCTTGGAAAACTGGCTGAGTGGTGTGGTGGACTCCTGGAGAACTTGGAGAACCGAGGGTCAGAGAAAGAACATCCGAGTCGTCGGCCTGCCAGAAGGTGTGGAGGGTAAGGCCCCCGTTAGGTTCTTCGAGGACCGACTGCCACGTTTTCTCAAGCAGGATGTGAAGCCTTAGCGTTTCAAATTAGAAAGGGCATCGGATCCTGTCTTTGAGGCCGAGGGATAGTTTTCATCCCAGGCCTGTAATCATTCCCTTACACAACTTGAAAGATCACCAGAGGGTCCTGGAGAAGGGTACGGTGAGGTGAGACCTGGCTCCCATCTCACCTTGCAGTGAATTATGTCACTTTATCCTCTGACCCTGAAAATTGTATCCGACAACTCCATCAAGTCTTTCAATAATCCTAATACTGCCTTGGTCTTCGCTAAATCCTTGAAGGGCAAGGATTGGAGCGCTGATTTGCAGCTCAGGCTCTAATCTGAACTCTTTCCCTATCATGGATTTGTTGTCTGAATTTGTTATCTTTTATCCTGTTGAAGGGAGTTGTTATTCTGTGAGCGCCGATTGAATGTCTTCTTCTCGAGTGTTCCAGGGACTCGGATTATCTCATCCCAGTTATGGTAGATGTGCCGTGTGCTTATTATCCATTGTCTTTCTTCTATTATCCAAGTGTTAATCATGGCAGAACT
Source organism: Scyliorhinus torazame (assembly GCF_047496885.1). Classification (NCBI taxonomy): domain Eukaryota; kingdom Metazoa; phylum Chordata; class Chondrichthyes; order Carcharhiniformes; family Scyliorhinidae; genus Scyliorhinus; species Scyliorhinus torazame. Next base: position 173,300,703 of record NC_092711.1, read on the forward strand.
GAGTGCTGCCATTGCTGAAGGGGGTTCCACTGTGCTAAAGTGGATTGGTCACACTAAATTGCCCCTTAGTGTCCAAGATGTTCAGGTTAGGTGGCTTGACCATGATCAATGCACCGGGTTAAGAGAATAGGATGCGGAGTGGGCTTCAGTGAACTGTTCTTTCCAAGACTCACGGCAGACTTAAGGGGTGAATGGCCATCTGCATTCTTGGAGTTCTCTGTCATTCATTTTGTGTTATTCACTTTCATTTGTATATCCGGTTAGTCTGTTTTGTCATATTTTACAAACTGAATTGTTATCCTCTGTTTTTAGAAACTCTTACCCTCTTTCCCCACTCACCATTTTAACCTGTTAACTGGTTGTTCAATTGATCTGGCATTTCATCTCGAGGCTCTGGTCGCTCAAATATCCTGCTCCAAATTAATTCTGCAATGTGTTGCTTGGATTTATGTTGGCAATATCTCTTGTTCCGCTTTGTGCCCATTTTCCACCATTTTTTCTGTTACACTGTTGCACTCATTGTTTAAAAAATGATTTTAAAAAATAACAATTTATTAAAAATCTGTCCACCTCATCCGTGAATATATTCAATGACCCCCACACCCCACTGGTCCCTGTGGAAGGGGCTGGTTTAGCACACTGGGCTAAATCGCTGGCTTTTAAAGCAGACCAAGGCAGGCCAGCAGCACGGTTCGATTCCCGTACCAGCCTCCCCGAACAGGCGCTGGAATGTGGCGACAAGGGGCTTTTCACAGAAACTTCATTTGAAGCCTACTTGTGACAATAAGCGATTTTCATTTCATTCATTTTCATTTTATTTTCAAGAGAAATCCAGAGACTAATAACCCTCTTGAGGGAAGAGATGACTGGAAATATATAACATAGCTACAGCACAATATTACACAACTGGAAATAATAATAAATGTACTTTATAACAGAACCATAAATAATATATCTAATCTGTACCATATAACACAAGACATATCTCTGTCCGATATTAATTTACTGTCCCCTTAAACGTCAGCCATCTCCTGGGGAAAGCAGCCCTTTAATTGTGAACATTGGGAAAGAGATCATCCTTTTAGCCAGACAAATAAATGTGTCAAGCTGAGGGAGCAAAGGATGTCAATGTGTTTAAGAGAGAGAGACCTGGGCCAAGCTTTCCAGCGTCTGCACCCTCCCTCGATTCACATCCTTTCCCTCCAGAATGAGAAAATAAATGGAAAGGGGGAGAAAATAAGGTGTTTTACTCACAGATGTTTGAGAAAGGAGGGAGGTTTCAGTCTGTGTGAGGCCCCAGTTTTGCTCATTGTCCAGCTTCCGCATTCAGACAACGGGGGAGCTGATTGGATGGTGGAAGAGAGTCCTTCCGGTTCACCAACTCTTCCCATTGGTCAACAACCTGCCGGTGCATGCATAGGAATGCACGGTGACGTCTCAGGGTTCCAGTGCGCATGATCGGCGCACAGACACAGCAGCTCCGCCCCACTCATTGTTCCCCCTCCTCGAGACAAGGTTTCCAGGCAACTGTCTGACAGCTCCTGCCAGAGCGAGAAGCCACTCAGTGATTTTCCCTCCCCCGGCCCGGGACTGCGCATGTGCAAGAGAGAGGAGAGGCTGCGCATGTGCGAGGGAAAACCCACTCCCTGACCGTCATGCTGAGGTATCGACCAATGGGAATCGTTAGGACCGGAAGGACTCTCGTCCTCCATCCATTCAGCGCGGGCTTTCTGCGAATTGAGATTGAGCTTCACACCGACTGAAACTTCCTCCTGTCTCCAACATCTGGGAGTAAAACACTTTCTTTTCTCCCCCTTTCCATTTCTTTTCTCATTCTGACCTTCAATTGGTCACTTACAGCAACTGAAGGGAAAGGAAGTGAATCCAGGGAGGGTGGAGACTCTGCAAAGGTTGGCCCAGATCTCTCTCTGTAACATAAGAATTAGGACCAGGAGTAGGCCATCTGGCATCTCGAGCCTGCTCCGCCATTCAATGAGATCATGGCTGATCCTTGGACTCAGCTCCACTCTCCGGCCCGTACACCATATCCCCAAATCCCTTTATTCTTTAGAAAGGCATCTTATCTTTTTCTTAAAAACGTTTAAAGAAGGAGCCTCAACTGCTTCACTGGGCAAGGAATTCCAGAGATTCACAACCCTTTGGGTGAAGAAGTTCCTCCTACACTCCATCCTAAATCTACCTCCCCTTATTTTGAGGCTATGCCCCCTAGTTCTGCTTTCCCCGACCAGTGGAAACAACCTGCCCGCATCTATCCTATCTATTCCCTTCATAATTTTATATGTCTCAATAAGATCCCCCCGCATCCTTCTAAACTCCAATGAGTACAGTCCCAGTCTACTCAACCTCTCGTCATAATCTAATCCCCTCAACTCTGGGATCAACCTAGTGAATCTCCTCTGCACTCCCTCCAGTGCCAATATGTCCTTTCTCAGGTAAGGAGACCAAAACTGAACACAATACTCCAGATGCGGCCTAACCAACAACCTTTACAATTGCAGCATAACCTCACTAGTCTTGAACTCCATCCCTCTAGCAATGAAAGACAAAACTCAATTAGCCTTCTTAATCACCTGTTGCACCTGCACACCAACTTTTTGCGACTCATGCACCAGCACACCCAGGTCCCTCTGCACAGCAGCATGTTTTAACATCTTACCGTTTAAATAATAATCCATTCTGCTGTTATTCCTTCCAAAATGGATAGCCTCACACTTGGCAACATTGAATTCCATCTGCCAGACCCTAGCCCATTCACCTAACCTATCCAAATCCTTCTGCAGACTTCTGGTATCCTCTGCACTTTTTGCTTTACCACTCATCTTAGTGTCATCTGCAAACTTTGACACATTGCACTTGATCCCCAACTCCAAATTGTCTATGTAAATTGTGAACAACTGCGGGCCCAACACTGATCCTTGAGGGACCCCACTAGTTACAGGTTGCCAACCAGAGAAACACCCATTTATCCCCACTCTCTGCTTTCTGTTAGTTAACTAATCCTCTACCCATGCTACCACTTTACCCTCAATGCCATGCATCTTTAGTTTATGCAGCAACCTTTTGTGTGGCACCTTGTCAAAAGCTTTCTGGAAATCCAGATATACCACATCCATTGGCTCCCTGTTATGTACTGCACTGGTAACGGCTTCAAAAAATTCTACCAAATTAGTCAGACACGACCTACCCTTTGTGAACCCATGCTGCGTCTGCCCAATGGGACAATTTCCCTCCAGGTGCCCCGCTATTTCCTCCTTAATGATAGATTCCAGCATTTTCCCTACATCCGAAGTTAAGCTTACCGGCCTATAATTACCCGCTTTCTGCCGACCTCCTTTTTTAAACAGTGGTGTCACGTTTGCTACTTTCCAATCCTCTGGGACCACCCCAGAGTCTAGTGAATTTTGATAAATTATCACTAGTGCGTTTACAATTTCCCTAGCCATCTCTTTTAACACTCTGGGATGCATCCCATCAGGGCCAGGAGACTTGTCTACCTTTAGCCCCATTAGCTTGCCCAATACTGCCTCCTTAGTGATTACAATCATCTCAAGGTCCTCACCTATCATATGCTTATTTCCATCAGTCACTGGCATGTTATTTGTGTCCTCCACTGTGAAGACTGACCCAAAAAACCTGTTCAGCTCCTCAGCCATTTCCCCGTCTCCTATTATTAAATCTCCCAAAGGACCAATATTTACCTTAGCCACTCTTTTTTGTCTTATATATTTGTAGAAGCTTTTACTATCTGCTTTTATGTTCTGAGCCAGTTTACTTTCATAGTCTACCTTACTCTTCTTTATGGCTTTTTTAGTAGCTTTCTGTTGTCCCCTAAAGACTTCCCAGTCCTCTAGTCTCCCACTAATTTTTGCCACTTTGTATGTTTTTTCCTTCAATTTGATACTCTCCCTCACCTCCTTAGACATCCACGGTCGATTTTTCCCCTTTCTACCGTCTTTCTTTTTTGTCGGTATGAACTTTTTCTGAACACTGTGAAAGATCGCTCGGAAGGTTCTCCACTGTTCCTCAACTGCTTCACCATGAAGTCTTTGCTCCCAGTCTACCTTAGCTAGTTCTTCTCTCATCCCATTGTAATCGCCTTTGTTTAAGCACAAAACACTAGTGTTTGATTTTACATTGTCATTCTCCAACTGTATTTTAAATTCCACCATATTGTGGTCACTCCTTCCAAGAGGATCCCGAACTATGAGATCATTAATCAATCCTGCCTCATTACACAGGACCAGATCTAGGACCGCTTGTTCCCTTGTAGGTTCCATTACATACTGTTCCAGGAAATTATCCCGGGCACATTCTATAAACTCCTCCTCAAGGCTGCCTTTACCAACCTGGTTAAACCAATCGATATGCAGATTAAAATGTCCCATGATAACCGCTGTACCATTTCTACATGCATCCGTTATTTCTTTGCTTATTGCCTGCCCTACCATCCTGTTACTATTTGGTGGCCTATAGACTACTCCTATCAGTTACCTTTTCGCCTTACTATTCCTAACACATTGACACCCTTTGCTCCATCAGCTTGTCACATTTATTTGTCTGGCTAAAAGAATGGTCTCTTTTATAATGTCCACTATCCCCTGACACTCTCAGTCCATCGCCAACGGTTCTTTTGCCAGGACAAACAGCAGCAGGAGAGTGGGCACCCCCGCCTACTCCCCCAGTGCAGCCTGAAATAATCTGAACTCACCGGTTCATCCGTAAAATGCCACCGCTGCCTAGTATAACAACCAGACCGAGTCCACAAAACCTGCCCAAATCCAAACCGCCCCAGGACCTCCGACAAATAGTCCCACTCCACTCGATCAAAGGTTTTCTCTGCATCCATTGCGACCACCACCTCTACCTCTCGTCCCTCTGGAGGTATCATGATCACTAGCCTCCTGATGTGGACCGCCAGATGTCTTCCCTTCACAAACCTGTCTCGTCCTCCCCTATCACCCCGGGACACAATCCTCTATTCTCGAGGCCAAGATTTTAGCCAACATTTAGCAGGGAGATCGGTCTATGTTCCAGGGACAGGATCTCTAAAGGGACAGGATCTCTGTTCTGTTCCAGGGACAGGGTCTCTCTGATTAAAGGGACAGGATCTCTGATCTGTTCCAGGGACTGGGTCTCTCTCTGATTAAAGGGACAGGATCTCTGTTCTGTTCCAGCAACAGGGTCTCGCTCTGATTAAAGGGACAGGATCTCTGTTCTGGTGATGGTATGGCCAGGGGGGGCCACAGACCCGGCTATGTATTTCGTGGAGGCCGGGAGCTTTTTGTGGCGTGGCTGCCAACCCCTCACCGGTCGCAGCATCGGTGAGGGGGCTGCACCGATTGTTTCCATGTAAAATGCCACAGATCCTCCGCACTTAGCCTCGGAATTGGAGAATTTGGCCCAGGATCTCTCACTGATTAAAGAGACAGGGGCTGGGATTCTCTGCTTGCCGACAGCGATTTTGTAATCAGCGATCAGGCAGAGAATTCCTTTTTCCGACTGAATCGGGGGTGGCGGCGGTTTTTGGACGCTCCGCCCCCTCCAAAACGGCAACATCGAGGAGTAGCCGCATGCCATTGGGACGGCCTCAGGATGTTAGCTGAAGGCCCTCCCCTGATGCTCCGCCCCCGATGGGTCGAGTGCCCGACCACGCAGTTGACGTGTGGGCCCAGCCGTGCGACAACCTGCGTGGTGGCTGCGCACTGTGTCCAGCAGCTCCACAGTCAGCAGGAGGTGGGGGGGGGGGGGGGAGCCTTGCTGCTGGCCGGGGCGGGGGGGGGGGGGGCTTCAGCGAGGGGAGGTCCAGGGAGGCACTATCTGGCAGATCAGGTCCGCGCGTAGCCGACATGTTGTACAGCGCGACTGCTGCAGGTTGTCGCCATGCGCATGTGCGGCCACGGACCCGGCAATTCATTTTGTGGAGGCCGTGCGTTTTACGTGGCGCGGCTGCGAGCCCCGCACCGGTCAGAGGATCGGTGCTGGGACCTCGCCCATTTTTCCCACGTAAAACGCCAGATTCTCCAGACAGGCCCAAAATCGGAGTATGTTTCAATTCTCTGAATAACTTGCACAGAAAAAGGTAAGATGAAATAAAGAGGTTGGTTTATTTTTACACACACGGGGGCGAGAGGGGTTTCCCAACACCCACCCACTTTTGCATTCGTACAATAAACGGGGGATATGGAAAAAGGAAGAGGGTTCCGGGAATGACCATAATAAAATACAAGTCATGGTTTTCCATGTGTCCAGAATCCAAAGTCTAATGGAAAGTTCCTTCAGAGGGAGGTTCACTGTTACGGGAGATCCGTCTTTCCAGCAGTGAGACTTCTACGATGGGGGAAGACACAGAGAGTGAGTCGGTCTGGGAGGAACAAGAGCCAATGTTTCTGCCATTTGCAGGTTTTTTAATTTATATTTTTATTGATGTTTTTCCCTTTTAACAAATATCCAACAAAAGCTCAGGATTGGTACAGCACAGCAGAAATGTCTCAGCAATACAGAAGTACAGGAGAGGACAGGAGGACGACAATACAGATGGATCAATATAATCATTAAGCTTGGTGCATCCGTGTGTACCAATGGATATCCTGGAGAACAAGGGAGAAGAAGAAAAAGCCATGAAAACATGGTGAAACGGTGCACACCTTCTCACGTAGCGAGTGCTCGCATCGCCCACCAGAATCCAGGATAAGATCACCGTGCCAGGTTCAGGCGGGTGTCAGAACACATCTCCCCCAGCTCCAGTCACACCAGAGGCATCAATAACACATCCTTATGTCCCCTTTGCAGGAACCAGTCAACGATTTTTTTTTTTACCCCAAAATAACAGACATAAATTTCAGGAAAAAATCAACAAGGACACTCAGACCCACAGAACAATCATCATTCAACACAATTACACAGAGAAGACCAGCAAATATTCATACAATTGGTTGAAATTCTAATTGATGCAGCTTCCAAGAGACTAACAATAACAGGATTTAAAAAAGTACTACCAAAAGCAGAGGATCTCAGGATAACAGGGACCAAGATACAGCCCTGAGCACACGGTCCCCTGACGTACGCCCCTCACCACAAGCCTCATTCGAAACCTCACTCAGCTTCTCAGGACACCCCGGCCAAGAAGGAACCTCCCAAGCAAAAGGGGGCAACAGGAAAGTGACCACAGTACAAGACCTGGCCCGGCCCTGTACCCCCTCGTACACAGGAGTCAGGCAAGCAAGGATAGTCACACTGTGCCAGGACTCACTACACACCCAACCTCACTCCTCTCTCACCACATCCGAGGGCAGCGCACACAAGAAGATTCACGTCGTCCTCCACCAAGGAGATTCCACCCACAAGGAGAGGAAAATTCGTCAAGACCATTATTTTCAACTGTATTAATCTTAGACATTTTAGTAATTCATTAGTGTAGTGTTAGTAATAAATAACTATGTTTATGAAACAAAGTCTAATGTTCTTTATTCACACTACAATATCAAGATTCAACATCAGCCCAATGAAAGAACATTGCACCGTGCACCGACACAAAAAGGATACTCGGGGCAGAGCTGCGTAGCCTCATTGGCGTCAAAACATTGCCTCCCCACGGGAGACCCTGCTTCAACAAGGAGGGCATTCAGGAAGTCACTATATAATCCCATTTGGAGCAGGGTGCCTATCTCTCCCCTCAGCCTCATCCTCAGACCCAATGAGGGCTCAAACATCAATGATCCACAACACTCAAACTCTCACTCAAACCCTCCAACCCACAGGTTACTACCTCCCCAGTGGAACCTATCCCGAGAGGATTGATTGATGATTTGATTGATTTGTTTTATTGTTACGTGCACTGAGGTACAGGGACAAGTATTGTTCTGCGTACAGTCCATACAAATCGTTCCATACATGAAAAACAAAACATAGGACATAGATAAATACACAATGTAAATACATAGACACAGGCATCGGGTGAAGCATACGGAGCGCAGTACTACTCAGTGGAGAAGGTGTGTGAAGAGATCAGTTCAGTCCAGAAGAGAGTTATTCAGGAGTCTGGTGACAGCGGGGAAGAAGCTGTTTTTGATCTGTTAGTGCGTGTTCTCAGACTTCTGTATCTCACTGCCCAATAGAAGAGGTTGGAAAAGAGAATAACCAGGGTGGGAGAGGTCTTTGATTATGCTGCCCGCTTTCCCAAGGCAGCGGGAGGTGTAGACAGAGTCAATGGATGGGAGGCGGGTTCGCGTGATGGACTGGGGTGTGTTCACGGCTCTCTCTAGTTTCTAATGGTCTTACCCCGAGCAGTTGCCATACCAGGCTGTGGAGGAGCAGCAGAGGAGGAGCAGACCAGGGGCCTCCAAAGGGGACAATTCAGGAAGGGAAACTCACTCCACCACCCAACAGACCCTCCGCCCAAGCCAATAAACAGAGTTACTCCTGCCCTGCCCGATCAAGTGACCACTGCCACTCCCAGGCAGCCAAGAGAGTATTGAAGAAGACAAGTGGAACAAGGATTAACTGACCACACCCAGTTCTTCGTGCTCACTAGTCCCCTTGGTTCTCTCGTGTTTTTGGGACGATTTCTGTATCTTCCTCCGTGAAGACAGATACACATGGTTTAGTTTCTCTGACATTTCCTTACTCCCCATTATAAACACTCCTGTCTCTGCCTGGAATGGACCCACATTGGTCTTTACTAATCTTTTTCTTTTCACGTTCTCAAAGGAGCTTTTCAAGTCGGCATTTATGTTTCTCGTCAGTTTGATCCCATATTCTATTTTCTCTTTCACAATTTATTAGTCCTCCTTTGCTGAATTCTAAATCAATCAACAATCCACAGGCGTACGGTTATTTTGGCCTCTTTATGAGCCTCTTCCTTTGACCTAATGGAATCTTTAAATTTTCTCGTTAGCCACAGTTGCATCACTTTTCCTGTGGCTGTTTGTTCCTTAAAGGAGTCTACATTTGATGTCAACATGTAATAATACTTTAAAAATTAGTGATTGCCTGTCTATTGTCATACCTTTTGTTGTAATGTCCCAATCTACCACAGCACAACTTGCCTTTCAAATCTCGACAGTTTTCTTTGTGAAAAACACGTGGATAAATTAAACAAAGGAACCATGTAACCACCATAGCCCATCTTCATGGCAACGTGGCATGCTTTCAGAGGTTCCAAACAGAAATGGGAACTAAATATCTTCCAACCACTGTTGCTATATTTACTTGCTATAAATATGGCAGCTAATAAGGTTGCCCTTCTTAATCTAGATATGAATAGGATATGCTTTCAGAGTCGCCAGGTATCAAATGATACCGCCACAAGGTTCAACCGGATATCGATCAATGACCCAAACAACCAGTTAGTTCGTTCAAGATCAATAATACTTTATTTACACACAAGATTAACTTACACATGCAACATAAACACAAGCTAAATTACACCTATCACTATGACAACCTGTACTTAACTTCAGGCACCCGGCTTAGGTCAGAGGAACAGTGGCCTTTGTTCAAATCTGCATCTGCTGGGTCTGGAGAAGTAACTGTGGTTCAGCTCGGCTCATCTGTCTGGTAGCGAGCGTTGAACTTGAACTTGCTTCTGGTCGTGGTGCTGCAGATGGAGTCAGTCATTGCCGGAGCGCCAGGTCCAAAAGAGACCGAACACATGGCAGTGTCTCTCTTTATCCTTGGGGGGTTTCGCACTCTTTTGGGCGGTCCTTAGGTTTGGACCCAATAATTCGGCAGACTTCGATCACTGTATTCGATTGGAGCCAATAAAGGGGCGGGTGCCTTGATGGCTGGGCGTGTCCTGAGCGGTCATTGACCGTGGCTGTTTATGCTTCCTGAGTAAAGGGAGTGGCACCGATGTGTCTGGAATTGTATTGGATACCCGACTACCAGTTCCTTTGTCTTAAGGAAATGGGTCATTAGCATGCAAATCGGCTGGGGGTTTCGATCCTGTCTGGTTCTGTTCACAAATATACATTTAGGCTCTGAGCCTGCCTGAATCTTACATTGGCTATATTTCCCTTGAGGCTTTGCAAATGTCCATGTTTCTTTGTAAATGGCCATCCCAGATGGCTACACCACCAAACACCCTTTCGCTCTGTGATCCTCGTGAAAGTTGAAGCCAGGAATTCACAACATGGCTCAATGATCATCAGCCCACTGGAGGCAAATTTGTGAGACCAACCAGTCCAGCAGGAAGAAACCCTCCGCCCATCCCTATTGATCAACTGACAGAATTAACAAAATGCAGTCCTGGATGCAATTGAGAGCAGAACAGCGGAATCCAACCCCCGTAATCAGTTGTGAACTTGGTGTGTGAGCATGTGCGATGAAACACAAAATCCTCCCACGCTGAGGGCAGGTGAACGGCCTCTCCCCAGTGAGAACTCGGCGGTGTCTCCATAGTTGGGATGGATCACTGAATATCTCACCTACTCAGAGCAGGTGAACGGCCTCTCCCCAGTGTGAACTCGCTGGTGTGTCCGCAGGGTGGGTAACCGAGAGAATCCCTTCCCACACTGAGAGCAGGTGAATGGCCTCTCCCCAGTGTGAACTCGCTGGTGGCTCCGCAGGTGGGATAACTGAGTGAAGCCCTTCCCACACTGAGAGCAGGTGAACGGCTTCTCCCCAGTGTGAACTCGCTCATGTCTCTGCAGGCTGGATAACTGAGTGAATCCCTTCCCACACTGAGAGCAGGTGAACGGCCTCTCCCCAGTGTGAACGCGCTGGTGAGTCTGCAGAATGGATAACCAAGTGAATCTCTTCCCACACTGAGAGCAGATGAACGGCCTCTCCCCAGTGTGAACACGCTGGTGTCTCTGCAGGTCAGAGAATTGAGTGAATCCTTTTCCACACTGAGAGCAGGTGAATGGCCTTTCCCCAGTGTGAATGCGCCGATGAATTTCCATCACAGATGGTGCTGTGAATCCCTTCCCACAGTCCTCACATTTCCATGGTTTCTCCATGTTTTGGGTCCCCTTGTGTCTGTCCAGTTCGGACAATCAGTTGAGGCGTCGTCCACACACAGAACACGTGTAGGGTCTCTTCCCGCTGTGGATTGTGCAATGTTTTTTCAGGCTGTGTAACTGGTTAAAGCTCTTTCCACAGTCAGTGCTCTGGAACACTCTCACTCGTGTGTTTTTCCAGTCTCTTGGAAAAATGTTTGCCTCATCTGTCAACTTCAAAATGTTTTGAAGTTGACAGATGAGGCAAACATTTCTCCTTTAGATTCGAAGGCCAATGATATTCAGGTTCCAAGGAATTGAGGGACTGTCAGATCCAGACGACATGTATTAGGTTTCTGTCTGTAATTTGTCCTCTTCGAATCTCCTGTTAAAACAATTTACAAAAGACATCACTGTCAGTACAGGATAGAAATTCAGAACAAACAATTCTAGTTTCTCTGGAACTTTCTTTTCTCTTGCATTCCGCAACATCTGTAAATATCCATCCCACACACTCTCCCTCAATTCACTGTATCTAATATTCACCCACCCAATTCTCCTGAAGGTGCTGATTCAGGCTGATTGACAGATCCATGCTCACTGCTTCCTGTCCTGGACACAGGGACCATAACACATCGGAGCTGCAGTCAGCCATTCGAACCTGCTCAACCATTCAATGAGAGCATTGTCCGATCTACCTCAGCACCATTTTCCAACACTATCCCCCATATCCCTCGATAACTTCACCCCCTTGAAACGTTAGCAATCTCAGTCTTGAAAATACTTGATGACCGAGGTTCCACAGTCCTCTGGGGTAGAGAATTCCAAATGCTGACAGGGGGCGTGAGGGGAAGCTGTGTTTGGTGGTGGAATCTTGCTGGAGTTGGCAGAACTGGCGGAGGATGATTTCTTCAATGCGGAGGCTGGTGGGGTGAAAAGTGAGGACAGTGGGGATTCTATCCTGGTTCTGGGAGAGAGGAGTGAGGGGGAGGGCAGAGGTGTGGGAGATGGGTCGGTCACGGTTGAGAGCCCCGTCGACCACAGTGGGTGGGAAGCCACGGTTAAGGAAGAATGAAGACATGTCAGCAGCACCGTTTTGGAAAGTGGCATCATCGGAACAGATGTGACGGAGGTGTAGGAACTGAGGGAATGGGTTGGAGCCCTTACAGGACGTGGGGTGTGAAGTGCTGGAGTCGACGTAGCCGTGGGAGTCGGTAGGTTTGTAATGGATATTAGTGCACAGTCTATCTCAGAAATTGAAATAGAAAGGTCAAGGAAGGAAAGGGAAGTGTTGGAGACAGACCATGTGGAGGTGATAGAGGGGTGCAAACCGAAGCAAAATGAATATATTTTTCCAGGCTTTGCAGAACACCTCCAGTCCATCCGCAAGCAGTTCCCAGACCTTCCTGCCGCTTGCCATTTCAACTCACTGCCCTGCTCTCAATCCACACGTCCGTCCTTGGCCTGCTGCAATGTTCAGGTGAAGCCCAGCGCAAACTGGAGGAACAGCACCTCATCTTCTGATTAGGCATGTTACACCCTTCCGGACTTAACATTGAGTTCAACAACCTCAGACTCTCCACCACATTTACCCCATTTTTATCTATCAATTTATTTTTGTTTTTATTTCTTCCTTTGATCGTTTTTTCCCTCCCCATTATTCTCCTCCCCTCCCCCATTCAAATTATTTCAAGTTGCCCTTTACACACTGCTCACCTTTATTCTGCCATTCACACATTCTAACCTTTTTATGTACCACTATCAGCCCTTCTTAGCCTTAATTACCACCCTTTGCATTCCTTTTATCTTCTGTTCTCGACATCTTTGTCTATATCTCCACCTATTGCTGGCCCTATTCCAGCCCCACCGCTCCATTCCACCCCTCCCCCACTACAGTACAAATCTGACCCCATTTCCAGTTCTCTCTAACTGTCACAAAGAGTCATCCAGACTCGAAACATTAGTTCCCTTTTCTCTCCACAGATGCTGTCAAACCTTCTGAGATTATCCAGTATTTTCTGTTTTTGTTTAAGATTCCAGCATCCACAGTAATTTGTTTTCATAATAATATATCTAAACTGTGCCATGTAAAACCACTAGACATATCTCTGTCCGACATTTATTTACTGTTCCTTTAAATTTTAGCCAACTCTAATAATAATAATCTTTATTGTCACAAGTAGGCTTACATTAACACTGCAATGAAATTATTGTGAAAAGCCCTGAGTCGCCACATTCCGGCGTCTGTTATAGAATTTACAGTGCAGAAGGAGGCCATTCGGCCCATCGAGTCTGCACCGGCTCTTGGAAAGAGCACCCTACCCAAGGCCACACCTCCACCCTATCCCCATAACCCAGTAACCCCACCCAACACTAAGGGCAATTTTGGACACGAAGGACAATTTAGCATTACCAATCCACCTAACTTGCACATCGTCGGATTGTGGGAGGAAACCGGAGCACCCGGAGGAAACCAATGCATACATGGGAGAACGTGCAGAATCTGCACAGACAGTGACCCAAGCCGGGAATCGAACCTGGGACCCTGGAGCTGTGAAGCAATTGTGCCAACCACTATGCTACCATGCTGTTCGGGTACACAGAGGGAAAATTCAGAATGTCCAAATTACCAGACAGTACGTCTTTCGGGACTTGTGGGAGGAAACCGGAGCACCTGCAGGAAACCCGCATTGACACAGGGAGAACTTTGGGGAAACCAACCCTTTTAATTGTTAACATTAAGAAAGAAACCACCCTTTTAGCCAAACAAATAAATGTGTCAAGCTGAGGGAGCAAAAGATGTCAATGTCTTTGAGAGAGAGAGAGAGAGAGAGAGACCTGGGCCAAGCTTTGCAGAGTCTGCACCCTCCCCGGATTCACTTCCTTTCCCTTCTGTTGCTGCAAGTGACCAATTGAAGGTCAGAATGAGAAAAGAAATGGAAAGGGGGAGAAAAGAAAGTGTTTTACTCACGGATGTTGGAGACAGGAAGAGGTTTCAGCCCGTGTCATGGTCAATCATCATTAACACAACATCTGCCTTCTGATTGGCTGGAAGACCATAGTCCTTCCAGTCCTCCCACTTTCCCATTGGACAACACCTTAGCAGGAAGGTCAGAGGGCGGGCTTTCCTCCACACATGCGCAGCTTCCCCTCACCCTTGGACATGCGCAGTACCTGATCACCCGCCCGTGCGGCGGATAGAGTGGGTTCCCCAGCGCGGGGGATTGTGGGAGCTACGGCCAACACTGTCCAAACTCCTGGGATGACAAGTGGAGGAGGCTTGGGCGGTTGTGTGCTAGCTTGGTGTCCGCCGCCGGGCCGATTCGAAAGGCAGGCCGCCTCTGGGAGCTTCCTGGATGGGGTGGAACAGCAACTCGGTGCCCATCGCTCCTGGTCCCCGAGGGAAGGGGAGAATACCGGTTTCGGAGTACTGCGACCAGTCGTGTTTCAAGTCAGCGGTCGAGCTGCGGAGACGCTGCTTCGGACTGCGAGGTTTGCTGTCGGCGGTTTTGAGTTTGCCCAATGGAGGACGAAGGAATGGAGGAAGGATGGCAGCTGGATAGGCTGCTGGAAGCGGCGGGTCGGGACCGGGAGTGGATGCCCGACGGGCGGCCTGCAGCCCGGGGTGGGTTGCTGCCGTTCCTGGGGTCTCCGAGGGTTCGGTCCCCTTGGACGCCCTGTGGGCGGTTGGGACTTTCTCTGGGACTTTCTTCCCCATTGTCGACTGTTGCCAACATTGGAGCGACTCTGGCCGCTGCCATTGGAGGACTTTGAGGACGTGTTGTTCCTTGTGAAATTTCGGCTGGAGCGCCGGGGTCATGATGTGGAACGTGTAAATTGATGGATTCTTTTTTATGGACTTTTCTATGTGTACTAAGGGATTTGTTTTCTTGTTTTCTTTGTTTTTCGTTTTCTTTGTCAGCCTAGGACATACAACTCATTTTGGTTTACTCTGAAATATTATTTAGTATTGGTGGTGGAATGCTAATTGGTGGGAAACTGCTCTCCCTCCGAATGGTCCCGTGCCTACGGGCGGGGTCCAGGAGGGGGGAACCCTCTCTCCTCCGCCGCGCCCGGGTCTGGCTCTCCGGTGGTCTGTGCTCTTCGCGAGGAGGGGCCTTTCCTCCGGAGTGTCGGCTGCAGGGCAGGGTGAACGGGGGTGGGTGAGCGGGAATTAGTGTTCGGTGATTGATTCTATCCTGTTAAATATTTTCTGGGGTGAATTGAGGCCTGGTGCCTGGTGATTGGGTTTGATATGACACTGTTAAAATGTATCGAGGCCCTGTGGGTAATATTTGTTTCCGAAGCAGCCGTATTGTATCGGGGCCTTGTGCCTCGCGACTGCTTGTCTTATGTGTTTAGAGGTCGTCACCTTGAAATGTACTCGTGTCTTGTGGATTTTATTTTTGGTTTTTGTTTCATCTCTTTTGGAGTGGTCGTATGGTTCCGAGGCCTTGTGCCTCGCGACTGCTTGTTTTATGTGTTTAGAGGCCGTTACCTCGAAATGTACTCGTGTCTTGTGGTTTTTTGTTCCTTTTTTCTTTGGAATGGTCGTTGGGTTTCGAGGCCTTGTGCCTCACGACTGTTCGTGTGATGTGACTGTTCGATTGTTACTTGAACTATGCATAGGGCCTGTGCCTTGCGGCTGGTTGTGATAAGTGACTGGTTAATTGGTATCTGGAAACGTATTTCGGCCCTGTGCCTTGCAGCTGTTTGTGTTCAATGACTGTTACAACGTTATTGTGAAATGTAATTGGGCCTTGTAGCTGTTTTGTGTTAAGCGACTGTTTAATTGTCAATTTGAAGTGTGTTTAATCGTCAATTTGAAGTGTAATGAGGCCTGGAGCCTTGTAAATTGGTTTCTGTAATAATTGTGACGACAATAAAAGAGTCACTCACAGATGTTGGAGACAGGAGGAAGTTTTACCTTCACTTCCCCTGTGACATCACAATGGAGCCCTGCCTGAATCAGCCAATAGGAATTACTCTATTCCGCGGAGTCGTCACTGGGTTCCAGTGCGCAGACGTGGGAGCCCCGCCCGTTCAACCCCCTCCCTCCACACCTCCTCGAGACAAGTTTCCAGGCAACCGGCTGACGGCTCCGACCAGAGCTGGAAGCCGCTCGGTGATCTCCCCCCTGCCTGAGACTGCGCATGTCTAAAGGAGAGTGGAAGCTGCGCATGTACAGAGGAGCTCACCTCCTGACCTTCCTGCTGAGGCATTGACCAATGGGAAGAGTTGTACTACCGGAAGGACTCTGGTCCTCCAGCCAATCAGAGCGCGGGGTTTGTGTGACTGAGCTTCACTCCGGCGGAAACTTCCTCCTGGGCTTTCATCAAACAAACCTCCAGACGCCGCTGGTTCTCCAGCATTCTGCACCTTTCATCAGCAGTGACAGAAATGATCACCCCCCCCCCGGCCTGAGCTTTACACGTCTGGAGGGGGAAATACCAGGGGCCGAGTTAACGGAAGAGCTCAAACTCTTCCTGAAAATGTGCAGTGAATGAAGTATCTCTGATCAGGGAGGCATCAAACCTCCACTTCCTCGTCCTGGGGGTGAGCCCTCCAGCAGATCCTCCTGAAAAACCGGGGGGGATGGGCCGCATTTATGATGTTCCCTGTGGTGCAAGCGGACACCAGTCCGTCCTCGGCACGAAGAAGTCGGCGATTCTAGTCTGAATTTGCCGTGGGACTGGAAAGAAGGTAAAATCTCCACCCCTCGGGTGCAAAGTTCCCCAAATATCCACATAACCCACCTCCTCACAAGCCGAGACCAACGCCCTAGCTTGCAGCGTGGGGGATTTCCTGGTAACCGGGAGCTTATCTACCAGAGGATATTTGTGGCCGTTGAAGTCACCAACCACAAAAGAGTTAGTCGAAGCTAACAGCAAAGTCCACAAACGCCTTCGAGTTGAACTCCGGGGAGTCATTCGGGCATCCATAAACATTCATTATTGAAACTACATCTCCATTCACCGAACTTCTAATGATCACATATCTATCTCCTTTGTCCTTGGTGCAGGTTTCAACCTTAAAAGGGATATTTTTATTAATAAGGATTGCTACACCCCTGCTACTTGATGACAAAGAGGCAAAGAAAATCCTTCGCAACCAATCCAGCCTCAATTTAAAGTGTTCCTCATCATAGAATCCCTACAGTGCAGAAGGATGCCTTTCAGCCCACCAATTCTGCATCTGCCTTTGAAAGAGCACCCTACCTAGGCCCAAGCCTCCACCCGATCACTGTCACCCAGTAACCCTAGCTAACCTATTTGAACACTGAGGGGCTTTTTTGCATGGCCAATTCACCTAACCTGCACATCTTTGCCCTGTGTGAGGAAACCGGAGAACCCAGAGAAAACCCACCTAGACACGAGGAGAAGGTGCAAACTCCACCCATGCAGTCACTCGAGGCCTGAATTGAACTTGTGTCCCTGGCGCTGTAAGGCACCTGCGCTCACCACTGTGCCACATTGCCGCACCAAATGAGTTTAAGCGAGATGAGTTTCCTGCAATAAAGCTATGCTCCCCGAACAGGCGCCGGAATGTGGCGACTAGGGGCTTTTCACAGTAACTTCATTTGAAGCCTACTTGTGACAATAAGCGATTTTCATTCATTCATGTCGACTTTCTCCTTACGAAAGGAGAGGATCTTTTTCCTTCTGATAGGGTGATGGATGCCCCCCGTACTTTCCCTGAGAAAATTTGAAGATTAACTGTCGCCATTAGTTAGGCGACAGAGAGAACAGGAACAGATCTTCATACCACAATCAGGCATATGCCATTACCCCCTCGTCCAACTCACTTTACACCAGAGGAACCAAAGTATCCCCAAACTGCTCCTTTCACGGATAAAAGCCCCGTCTGTACCAGAGTAGGATAAAGTCAACAACCTATCAACCCTCCCATAATAACAAAAATACAAAAGAATCACGACCACAATAGATCCAAGGGGACTTTCCTCAATATGACTGAGGACCTGGAGGGTTAACCCCACTGCCAGACTATCGTTACCCTCGGGATACATCTACCATAACTGAGATAAGATAATATGAGTCCCTGTAACACTCGAGGGAGGAGAAGAAGACATTCAATTGGCCCTCACAGAATAACAACTCCCTTCAACAGGATAAAAGATAACAAATTCAGACAACAACACCATGATAGGGAAAGAGTCCGGATTAGAGCCTGAGTTAGTCCGAGCTGCAAACCATCCCTCCAAATCCTTGCCCTTCATGGATTTAATGAAGGCCAAGGCAGTAGTCGGATTATCAAAAGACTTGACCCGAGTTGTCAGACTCAATTTTCAGGGTCTCAGGATAAAGCGACATAATTCACTCCCGCAGCCTTGCGTTCCCTTCAAACTTCATCGAAGCCTCGATGCTTCGTTTGTGTGGCTGCCGAAAAGTCCTGGAAGAAGGAAATCCTCACTCCCTCATGGAGCCGGGTCCCACCTCACCTTACCCGTCTTCAGGACCTTCTGCCGATCTTTCAAGCTGTGGAAGTGAAGGTTTACAGGCCTGGGATGAAAACTATCCCTCGGTCTCAAAGACAGGATCCAATGCCCTTTCTAATTTGAAACACCCAGGCTTCACATCCAGCTTGAGAAAATGTGGCAGCCGGTCCTCGAAGAACCTAATCGGAACCTTACCCTCCACACCTTCTGGCAGGCCAACGACTCGGATGTTTTTTCTCTGACCCTCGGTTCTCCAAGACCTCCAGGGGAAGCACGGTAGCATAGTGGTTAGCACAATTGCTTCACAGCTCCAGGATCCCAAGTTCGATTCCCGGCTTGAGTCACTGTCTGTGCGGAGTCTGCACGTTCTCCCCTTGTGTGCGTGGGTTTCCTCCGGGTGCTCCGGTTTCCTCCCACAGTCCAAAGATGCGCAGGTTAGGTGGATTGGCCATGCTAAATTGCCTTTAGTGTCCAAAATTGCCCTTTGTGTCGGATGGGGTTACTGGGTTATGGGGCTAGGGTGGAGGTGTGGGCTTGGATAGGGTGCTCTTTCCAAGAGCCGGTGCAGACTTGATGGGCCGAATGGCCTCGTTCTGCACTGTAAATTCTATGATCTATGACCTCCCCCACTCCACTCAGCCGGTTCTCCAAGGATTTAAATCTTGCCTCCCCCGAGGAGGCATCTTGCTCAACATTCAGGAATCTCTCCTTGGGATCGTCGATCCTTTCTTTGGTGTTTTACAGCTTGGCCTCATAAGGTCACAGATATTGAGTCAGCACATTCAGCCTCTGGTCAGTAACACGGATAAATTTGCTGACATAGATCGGCCAATGATCCAACAAAATAGACAAGCAGGCTCGATGGGCCGAATGGGTGACTACAGGTCCGATTAGTTATGATCTCTGTGACCAGGACAGGAAGCAGTGAGCATGGATCTGTCAATCAGCCTGAACCAGCACCTTCAGGAGAATTGGGAGGGTGAATATTAGATAATGTTAGAATATTAGAGTGAGAATGGAGGGAGAGTGTGTGGGATGGAGATTTACAGCTTTTGGGGAATGAGAGAGGAAAGAATGTTCTCTAGGAACTAGAATTGTCTGTTCTGAATTTCTATTCTGTACTGACAATGATGTCTTTTGTAAATTGTTTTGCAGGATATTAGAAGAGGAGGAATTACAGACAGAACTCTCAAACTTTACGTCTCAATCTGACTGAGTCTTTCAATTCGTTGGAACTGAGTTTCACCGGAGTTTAAATCTAGAAGGAGAAATATTTGTCTGTTCTGTCGGCTTCAAATTATTTTAAACATCAGTGTGACTGGAAAAGCACCGAGACACACACACCCGAGTGAGAGTGTTTCAGGGCACTGACTGGAAAGAGCTTTAACCAGTTACACAGCCAGAAAAAACATCACACCATTCACAGCGGGGAGAGACCGTACACATGTTCTGTGTGGACGAGGCTTGAAGTAAAAGACTCACCACTATTCTTAGAATTCCCCCTATACCAAAAAGGGACAATAAGACATTCTAAATGGTGAACAGGGATTCTCACTCCCTGACTCCTATGCAGACTTAGGTGGGTGCTATTCAGGTCAAACTGTATTTTCAAGTTATCCCCCGGTATAACCCATATCTTCATTGGAGAATTTTATCTACTTACCACTTTGTAGCATCGATCCTGGATCCCGCGTTGCTAAGTAAGTAAAGTAGACTTTGTAATAACCACTGTTTCAGGTTAACACGTTTCAGTTATTTTATATATTTTTTCTTTTAAAAGATGCAATCACTGTATTTACAGAAAAGTAAAAAGATCTTGCTTCTGGATTCTCCTGGTTGGTTGAAAAGACCTTCAGGTCCACCTTGACAATCTCTCTTCTTTAGCTTTTGATCTTCCTCAGATGGATTAGCTGTTCCGCTCGGTTGCTATGCTCTATCCTTCCCATGGCCGAGCTATGAGAGCTGATTCTCTCTTCTTTAGCTGTTGGTCTTCCTCAGATGGATTCGCTGTTCTGCTCGGTTGCTATGTTCTATTCTTTCCATGACCGAGCTATGAGAGCTGGCTCTGCTGGCTATCCCCTTTTTTAGGGTTTATATTCTCTTCCAGCAGTTATTAAGTTGATATGACATTATCATAAAGTAACTTTATTTTACTCGTGATTGAACAAGGTACCTTTAATCTGAATTATTTCTAACATGACTATGTATTCATATTCAGCATGACTTCAGCTCATCGAACTCTGATTCCATTGTTTCCTTTGTGATGTTCAAAAGTACTTTGATCCCAGAGGGGTGTTACATCTAGTTTCTGTCATTTCTAAAGGTGCTTTTTGCCCCCAGCTCAGAACTCTGACTCCAATTTGGGGCTAACCTGTGTTCCCGTGGACACGTTGGGTCCAGCTTCCCATATTCACCTGGCGTCAGCAGAATTTCACACCTAAACATTTGTCACCCAATTCAACTGAAAATCCTAGCAATTCTTTTTTTGCTGCTTACTAAAATAATTAACTTCAAAGAAGGTGCGAAATATTGCTTTTTTCCATATAACTAAAAGTTCAATCTGCTGTGACTTAAAAGACATACATCAGTTTTGCAGCTTGAATAGTCACAAGCTGTTTTCTTAACGCCTGTTTGATAAAGGCTATCTGCATTTCAAAACTTTCTTTTGCAGCAGCTGTTAACCCTTCATGGAATTTTTCCCTACATTCTCTCATGTACCTTATCCAGGTATTGCCAGACTTCCATGTTTCAAATGACATATTTTCCCATTTTTCTTTTACAGGCTTCAACTGATCGTCAAACCTGGGGAGACACGAAGAGACCCAAAACATGGAGAAACGGTGGAAATGTAGGGACTGTGGGAAGGGATTTATGGCTCCATCTCAGCTGGACATTCATCGTCGCATTCACACTGGGGAGAGGCCATTTACCTGCTCTGTGTGTGGGAAGGGATTCACTGTGTTATGCACCCTGCAGAGACACCAGTGAGTTCACGCTGCGGAGAGGCCGTTCACCTGCTCTCATTGTGAGAAGGGATTCACTACTTTATCCGACCTGCAGAAACACCAGCGAGTCCACACTGGGGAGAAGCCGTTCACCTGCTCTCAGTGTGAGGAGGGATTCGCTCAGTTATCCGCCCTGCAGTCACACCGGCGAGTTCACACTGGAGAGAGGTCATTCACCTGCTCTCAGTGTGAGAAGGGATTCTGTAAGTTATCCTATCTGCAGAGACATCAGCGAGTTCACACTGGGGAGAGGCCGTTCACCTGCTCTCAGTGTGGGAAGGGATTCACTCGGTTATCCAGCCTGCAGATACATCAGCGAGTTCACACTGGGGAGAAGCCATTCACCTGCTCTCAGTGTAAGAAGGGATTCGCTGTGTTACCCCAACTCCAGAGACACCAGTGTGTTCACACTGTGGAGAGGCCATTCACCTGCTCTCAGTGTGAGAAGGGATTCACTGTGTTATCCAGCCTGCAGACACACCAGCAAATTCACACTGGGGTGAAGCCATTCATTTGCTCTCAGTGTGGGAAGGGATTCACTCAGTTTTCCAACCTGCGGATACATCAGCGACTTCACACTGGGGAGAAGCTGTTCACCTGCTCTCAGTGTGAGAAGGGATTCGCTACTTCATCGAACCTGCGGACACACCAGCAAGTTCACATTGAGGAGAGGCCGTTCATCTGCTCACAGTGTAAGAAGGGATTCAGTACTTTACTGAGCCTGTGGACACACCAGCAACTTCACACTGGGGATAGGCCATTCACCTGCTCTCAGTGTGAGAAGGGATTCACGACTTCATCTAATCTGCAGATACACCAGCGAGTTCACACCGGGGAGAAGCCGTTCACCTGCTCTCAGTGTGAGAAGGGATTCACTCAATCATCCGTCCTGCGGATACATCAGCGAGTTCACACTGGGGAGAAGCCATTCATTTGCTCTCAGTGTGAGAAGGGATTCACTACTTCATCGAACCTGCGGACACACCAGCGAATTCACACTGGGGAGAGGCACTTTACTTGCTCTCAGTGTGGAAAGGGATTCGCTCGGTTATCCCACCTGCAGACACACCAGCGAGTTCACACGGGGGGAAGGCGTTAACCTGCTCTTAGTGAGAGAAGGGATTCAGATATCCATACACCCTGTAGGAACACGAGCAAGCTCACACCTGGGAGAGGCAATTCACCTACTCTGAGCAGGGGCGACATTCAATGAACCGTCCCAACTACGGAGACACCAGCGAGTTAATTCTGGGGAGAGACCATTCATCTGCTGTCAATGTGGGGAGGGGTTTTGTGATTCATCACACCTGTTGTGATTCCATCAAGTTCACAATAAATTACAGATGTTGGCTCTGTTGTTATTGTTTCTGCTCTCACTGACATCCAGGACTGCATTCTGTTCTTTCTGACATCTGGTGAATGGTGATGATTGGAGGGTTTCTTTCTGCTGGACTGGCCGATCTAACACCTCTGCCTCCGGTGGGCTGACCATTTTTGAGCCTCGTTGCGATTACCTGGTTCCAAGTTTGACGAGGGGCACAGAATGAAAAGGTGTTTGCACGTTGGAAGATATTTAGTTCCCAAAGCAGCCATGTTGCCATGAAGATGGGCTATGGTGGTTACAGGGTTCTTTTGTCTAGTTTATCCGGGTGTTTCTCGCTGAAGGAAACTGTCATGGTATGAGGGGCAAGTTGTCTGTGGTAGATTGGGAAATTACAATAAATATATCACTGAAAGTGGCAACGCGGGTGGATAAGGAGCTAAGAAGGCAGACGGCATGCTTGTCTTCATTGGTCGGGGCATTGAGTATAAAAATTGGCAAGTCATGCTGCAGCTGTACAGAACCTTAGTTAGGCCACACGTGGAATATTGCCGACAATTCTGGTCACCACATTACCAAAAGGATGTGGAGGCTTTGGAGAGCGTACAGAGGAGGTTTACCAGGATGTTGCCTGGCCTGGAGGGTATTAGCTATGAGGAGAGGTTGGATAAACTCGGATTGTTTTCACTCCAGCGACGGAGGTTGACGGATGACCTGATAAAAGTTTACAAAATTGAGTGGCATGGACAGAGTGGATAGTCAGAAGCTTTTACCCAGGTTGGAAAAGTCAATTACCAGGTGACAGGTTTAAGGTGCGAGGGGCAAAGTTTAGAGGAGATGTGCGAGGACATTTTTTTACACAGGGTGGTGAGTGCCTGGAACTCGCTGCCGGAGGAGGTGGTGGAAGCAGGTACGATAGTGACGTTTAAGAGGCACCTTGACGAATACATGAATCGGATGGGAATAGACGGATACAGACCCTGGAAGCACAGAAGGTTTTAGTTTAGACAGACATCATGATCCGAGTAGGCTTGGTGGGCCGAAGGGCCTGTTCCTCTGCTGCACTGTCCTTTGTTCTTTGTTCTTTGTATGACGATAGACAATAGACAGGCAACCACTCGCATTTTATTTACATAAAATATAGATTCCTTTCAGAAGCAAAAATGAAGTTACTGTGGCTAACAAGAAAAGTTAAAGATTCCATTAGATAAATGGAGGAGACTCATAAAGTGGCCAAAATAGTAGTGAGCCTGAGGATTGGGAACTTGTTTTAGAATTCAGCAAAGGAGGACCAAGAAACTGATAAAGAGAAAATAGAATATGAGAGCAAACTGGGGAGAACTGGAAAAGCTCCTATAGGAATGTGAAAAGGAAAAGATTAGCAAAGACCAATGTGGGTCCATTCCAGGCAGAGACAGGAGAGTTTATAATGGGGAATAAGGAAATGGCAGAGAAACTAAACAATGTGTGTCTGTCTTCACAGAGGAAGATACAGAAATCGTCCCAAAAACACGAGAGCACCAAGGGACCTGTGAGCACGAGGAACTGCAAGAGATTAGTATTAGTGAAAAAGTAGTACTGGAGTAAATAATGGGAGTGAAAGTTAATAAATCCCCAAAAGCTGATGCTCCACATCCCAGAGTGTTGAAAGAGGCGGCTGTAGAGATAGTGGATACATTGGTGATCATCTTTCACAATTCTATAGATTCTGGAATGGTTCCTGCAGATTGGAAGGTGGTAAATGTAACCCCACTATTTAAGGAGAGAGAGAAAACGGGGAACCACAGACCCATTAGCCTGACATCAGTAGGAGGGTAAAATGCTACATTCTATTGTAAAGGATGTGATAACATACGAATTACGAGCAGGAGTAGGCCACTCGGCCCCTCGAGCCTGCTCCACCATTCAATACGTTCCCGGCTGATCTGATTGAAACCTCAACTCCACAGAGGCCCCTCAGAAAATAGATCTGAGGAGATAGTAATAATATTCTTTATTATTATAATCTTTATTATTGTTACAAATAGGCTGACATTAACACGACAATGAAGTTACTGTGAAAATCCGCCAGTCGCCTCACTCCGGCACCTTTTCGGGTACACAGAGGGAGAATTCAGAATGTCCAATTCACCTAACAAGCACATCTTTTGGGACTTGTGGGAGGAAACCGGAGCACCCGGAGGAAACCCACGCAGTTTTGGGGAGAACATGGAGACTCCGTACAGACAGTGACCCAAGCCGAGAATTGAACCTGGGTCCCTGGAGCTGTGAAGCAACAGTGCTAACCACCATGTGCCTCCATGCCACTGTGTCAGTTATGGGGAACAAGGAAGTGGCAGAGGTGTTAAACAGATTTTTTTGCATCAGTCTTTATGGTGGAAGATACTTTGACTATCCCATTAATACAAAAGAATACGGACCTCCGGTGACGGCTATGAGGGAGTAGGTCGCACATTTGGTGGCTCCCGTTTCGGTCGGATGTTTGGACCTTTTCTCCTGACTTTTTTGCGCTTTTGAGCGCGGAACTGGAAAGCAATAGTACTCAGGCACTGGACCCATACAGAATTGTATGGACTTAAGAAGCCGGAGGGACCGTAAACAGCAGAAGAAGTGGTCGAGTAAGGGCACAGTGGAGGCTGTGAGAGAGACTAGCATGGCTGGTGTTCAGAGCAAGGAGCCGACAGCCCAGCCCACAATGGAGCAGCTGCTGCAGACTATGCAGGAGGGCTTTTTGGCTCTGAAGCGTGACAACTTGGAGCCACTTCAGAAGTCGATTGATCGGATGGGAAAAAGGCTGGATGATCAGGCTGAGAAGCTCCAGCAGTTGGAGAAGTCAGTGGAGGAGCAGGCTGACTTTCAAACGGTGGCGGATGTGGAAATTCAGAGGCTGAGGGACCAGCAAAAAGTGCTTCTGGAAAGGCTGGAGGACCTGGACAACAGATCTCGCCGGCAGAACGTGAGAATCGTGGGCCTCCCGGAGGGGCCAGAGGGGCTAGACGCTGCCGCATATGTAGAGGGTATGTTTCAGAAGTTGCTGGGGAACAAGGTGTTCCCGCGCTTGACTTCGTTAAGAAGCAAGGGCTGGCCCTGAGCTGAGGGCGTTTGGACTCATGTTAGAGCTTTTAAGTATATGTGGTGTCTCTCCTGTTTTGGGATGTATCTTTTTTTTTGTTGTGATTTTTTGCGTGGTTTACCTCAATGTTTCCTGTTTGGGCTCTTTGCTTAGTTGGAGTCTGGCTGGAGGGGAATTAAAGAAAACAGTTTTCAAGGGTTGGGTTAAAATGGATGCTTCAGGGGAACTTTGTGCAATTTTGTTTTCTGTGTCTGTATGAGAGTACCTGTTATTTCTTATCTCTTTTTTTCTTGTTTAACTTGAATTGTGCTATTGCGGGGGTTGTTTATGACTTGTATAGAGCGTTTGCTTCAGTCGGGCTGATCTGGGGAAGTGATGTGGAGGGGGAGGGGTGACTGGGAACAATCGGTGGGAGACGGGCTGGAGCCGAGGCTGGGAGCCCCAGGCTAGCTGAGTGCAGCTGGTCAACGGGAGCCGAGGTGGGGGGTGTCCATATAGTTCGATTAGGGCAAAGGTTAGGTGATAGGATGGTGTTGCTGGGGGGGGGGGGGGGGGGTGGGGGGGGAGTTGTTCTGCTGACGGGGATAAGAACTGGGCATGGTAACCGAGAGGAGGTCATGGGTGGAGCCGGCCAGGAGGCGGGCCAGAGAAAGCGCGACACATGTCTGGGGAGCTGGCCAAGGAAAGGGGATGGCTGATCGGCAAAGGGGGGGGGGGGAATGCAGTGCCCCCCCAACCAGGCTGATCACCTGGAACGTTAGAGGGTTAAACGGGCCGGTGAAGAGGGCGCGTGTGTTTGCGCACCTGCGGGTTCTGAAGGCGGACATAGTCTTGTTGCAGGAGACGCACCTGAAAGTGGCAGGTTAGGTTAAGGAAGGGCTGGGTCAGTCAGGTCTTTCATTCGGGGCTTGATTCTAAGACGAGGGGGTTGCGATCCTGATTAATAAAAGGGTACAATTTGAGGCGGAGGGCACAGTTGTGGATGGGGGTGGCAGGTTCGTTATGGTGAGGGGTAAGCTCGAAGGGGTGAGAGTAGTCCTGGTCAGTGTGTGTGCCCCTAATTGGGACGATGTGGATTTTATTAGGAGGATGCTCGGGATGATCCCCGACTTGGACTCGCGTAAGCTGATCATGGGTGGAGACTTTAATACAGTCCTGGACCCGAGCCTGGACCGGTCATGCTCAAGAACGGGCAGGTTGCCAGCGATGGCAAAGGAACTGAGAGGGTTCATGGAGCAAATGGGGGGAGCAGATCCGTGGAGATTTAGCCGGCCGACGGCGAGGGAGTTCTCGTACTACTTCCACATCCACAAGGTGTATTCTCGAATTGACTACTTTGTTGTGAGTAGGGACCTGCTGGCCGGAATGGTGGGGGCAGAATATTCGGCAATTGCCATATTGGACCATGCTCCGCACTGGGTAGACCTGCAGTTTTGTAAGGACAGCTTTCAGCGCCCACCATGGAGGCTGGAAGTTGGACTAATCGCGGACGAGGCGGTGTGCGAGGGGCTGAGGAAATGCATGCAGAATTACCTGCAGGTGAACAATACTGGAGAAGTCTCGGCAGCGGTGCTCTGGGAGGAACTGAAGGCAGTGGTGAGATGGGAGCTGGTTTCAATCCGGGCGTACAGGGACAGGACAGGTAGGGCAGAGACGGACCGACTGATTAAGGAAATTCTACAGACAGACAGGAGTTACCCGGAATCCCCAAGGCCACAGTTTCTAGGAAACGACAGAGGCTGCCGGTCGAATTTGGGGTGCTGACTACAGGCAAGGCTGTAGAGCAGCTTAGAAAGGTAAAAGGCACGATTTATAAGCATGGGGAGAAGGCCAGTAGAATGCTTGCGCAGCAGCTGAAGAAGAGGGAAGCGGCTAGGGAAATAGGGAGGGTAGTGGATGTGGAAGGTAATCTAGTGGGTGATCCAACAGGGCTGAACAAGGTTTTTAGGGACTTTTATAGGGAGCTGTACACTTTGGAACCGACCGGGGCCGGGGGGGGGGGCGGGGGGGGGGGGGGCGGGGGGATGAGGTGATTCTTGGATGGACTGACATTCCCAAGAGTGGGGAGGGTGTTGGTGGACGGACTGGGGGCCCTGGTCAGGATGAAAGAGGTGTTGGGGAGTCTGAAGGTAATGCAGTCGGGTAAAGCCCCGGGGCCGGACGGGTATCCAGTGGAGTTTTACAAACAATTTGCCGGGATAGTGGGGCCGGTGCTGGTCAGGGTCTTCAATGAGGCAAGAGACAGAGGGAGTTTACCCCCGACCATGTTGCAGGCCACCATCTCGCTCATTCTGAAACGGGATAAGGACCAGGAGGCCTGTGGGTCATTCAGGCCGATCTCTTTGATTAATGTAGACGCCAAGTTACTGGCCATGATTTTGGCGACCAGAGTTGAGGACCGTGTACCGGATGTAATTGTGGAGGACCAAACCGGGTTTGTAAAGGGGAGGCAGCTGGTGGCCAACATAAGAAGGCTGCTCAACGTGATTATGATGCCCCCGGAGAGTAGGGAGGTAGAGATAGTGGTAGCCATGGATGCTGAAAAGACTTTTGACCGGGTCGAGTGGGATTATCTGTGGGAGGTACAAGGACGGTTCGGGGGGGGGGCGGGGTGTTCATCGACTGGGTTAGGCTATTGTATCAGGCCCCGAAGGCGAGTGTAAGGACGAACAGGATGACATCGGACTACTTTAGACTGCACTGTGGGACAAGACAGGACTGCCCTCTCTCCCCACTGCTGTTTGCGCTGGCCATCGAGCTGCTGGCAATTGCGCTGAGCTTCTGGGGACTGGAAAGGGCTGGTCCGGGGGGAGTGGAACATTGAGTCTCGTTATACGCGGATGATCTGCTGTTATATGTATCGGACCCAATGGTGGGGATAGACGGTATTATGGCAACCCTGAGGGAATTTGGCCGATTCTCCAGATACAAACTGAACACGGCTAAGAGTGAGTTGTTTGTAATTCAGGCGAGGGGGCAGGAGAGTAGGCTGAAGGGGTTGCCGTTCAAGCTAGTGGGGGAGAGTTTTCGATATTTGGGGATTCAGGTGGCATGGGACTGCGGCAGGTTGCACAAACTCAACCTGTCCCGACTGGTGGAACGAGTGAGGGAGGAGGTCCGGAGGTGGGATGCGCTCCCGCTGTCATTGGCGGGGAGGGTGCAGACTGTTAAGATGACGATTCTCCCGCGGTTCTTGTTTGTTTTTCAGTGCCTCCCCATCTTTATCCCGCGGTCCTTCTTTATCATCATAGAATTTACAGTGCAGAAGGAGGCCATTCGGCCCATCGAGTCTGCACCGGCTCTTGGAAAGAGCACCCTACCCAAGGTCAACACCTCCATCCTATCCCCATAACCCAGGAACCCTACCCAACACGAAGGCCAATTTTGGACACGAAGGGCAATTTATCATGACCAATCCACCTAACCTGTACATCTTTGGACTGTGGGAGGAAACCGGAGCACCCGGAGGAAACCCATGCACACACGGGGAGGATGTGCAGACTCCGCACAGACAGTGACCCAAGCCGGAATCGAACCTGGGACCCTGGAGCTGTGAAGCAATTGTGCTATCCACAATGCTACCGTGCTGCCCTAAAGAGGTTTAAGAGGCTGAATAAATTTATTCTGGGATTTGTATGGGCTGGGAAGTCCCCGCAGATGAAGAGGGCGATGCTTGAAAGGAACAGAGGAGAAGAGGGGCTGGCGTTGCCGAACTTCAGCAACTATTACTGGGCAGCCAACACAGCGGTGATAAGGAAATGGATGGTGGGTGCGGGGTCGGTTTGGGAGTGGATGGAGGCTGCTTCGTGCAGGGGCACTAGCTTAGCAGCCCTGGTCACGATGCCTCTGCCACTTTCGCCGGCACGGTACTCCACCAGCCCGAAAGTGGTGGCGGCTCTTCGGATCTGGCGCCAGTGGAGGTGGCATGTAGGGGAGGTAAGAGTATCGGTGTGAGCCCTGAGCAGAGTAAACACGACCGCAACATGCGCCAGGCTCAGCCTGATCCAGTTTAAGGTCGTGCACCGGGCCCACATGACGGTGGCCCGGATGAGTAAATTCTTCAAGCTGGAGGACAAGTGTGCTAGATGAGCTGGAGGTCCAGCTAAACATGTACACATGTTCTGGTCGTGCCCTAAACTTGGGGGGTATTGGCAGGGATTCGCAGAGGTCATGTCCCGGGTGTTGAAAACTGGGGTGGTAATGAGCCCGGAGGTGGCAATCTTTGGGGTTTCGGAGGACCCGGGAATCCAGGAAGAAAGGGAGGCCGATGTACTGGCCTTTGCTTCCCTGGTAGCCCGGCGACGAATACTGTCAGCATGGAGGGACTCAAAGCCCCCGAGGGCTGAGGTATGGCTATCGGGCATGGCAAGCTTTCTTGGCCTACAGAAAGTCAAGTTCGCCTTAAGAGGTTCGCTACTAGGGTTCACCCTCAGGTGGCAGCCATTTATAAGCGTCAGCAGT
The DNA here is from genome assembly GCF_047496885.1 of Scyliorhinus torazame. Taxonomy (NCBI): domain Eukaryota; kingdom Metazoa; phylum Chordata; class Chondrichthyes; order Carcharhiniformes; family Scyliorhinidae; genus Scyliorhinus; species Scyliorhinus torazame. The sequence goes on from NC_092711.1 coordinate 173,330,977, forward strand.
GGGGGGGGTGGGGGGGGGGGTGGGAGGAGGGGGGCTAGGGTAGAGTAGAGTAGAGTAGGGGGATATTGAGGCAGGTCCATGCGTGAACAGAGCCGAGGTTTGCACTATGTTTAAATTGTAATTTGTGTCTTGACTTTTTTTTTGTACTGTACAATGTCACTTTTTCTATATGCCTAAAATACCTCAATAAAATTGTTTGTTTAAAAAAAAAGAAAACAATTTGTTCACTTCAGGTGTAAAGATTTAGACTCCTGGGTGACATTTGGGGAGGGCAATGGGTGAGAGTGAAACTGAACCCGAGAGTCAGCACCTTCAAGGGAGGAGAATTGGGAGGAAAGCAGGAGGCGGATATTCGGATGAATCAGTATTAAAATCAACAAGGAGGAGGGAGTGTGTGGGGAAAAACATTTGAGAGGGAGAAGGATTTTACTGTTGTTGCTGCTGTTCAGGATCAAACCTTATTCATTCTGCCACTTGGAGTTCCATTCTGCTGAAGTTACAGCCCCCTGTAACTGGACTAGAGTTTAATATTCTGGATTATGTCAAAAAAACAGATTTGGATTGAACAACCTGTGTGATATCATTGATGTGGGATCACTTGGGCTGCAGATTTTCTGGGTGATCGGTGTCTCTTTCAGAATTGCTGTCTCTTTAAGAACTGCTGTCTCTTTAAGAACTGCTACCTGTGATCTCACCTCATTCATTCAGAAACACTCAGCTGAAATTATTTTACAAAAAAAGTTTGCTTTCAGCATTACACCCAAACAATCCTTAATATGAAATTGATCATTCAGTGGCTGAAATGTTCCACTGGTTGAAATGACATAGAATGGACATCAAAGAATCAGGCCAATCGGCCCACCTGGTCTGCGATGGTTCTGATGCTCCGCACATACCTCCTCCCAGTCCTCTTCACCTTCACTGTCAGTCAGAACTCAGTGGGTAACACTCCTACCTCTTGAGTTCCAAAGTTCTGGGCTCATCTTCCCATTCAGGACTGTAGAACAAAACTCGGCTGATACTGCAGTGCAGCACTGCGGTAGTGCTGCTCTGTTGGAGGTACCATCTTTCAGATGAGATGTCAGTGAGTCCCAGTTTAACTGCTTGGTTAGAACGGGTTAGGGGGATAGGGTGGAAGGGTGGGGATAAGTAGGGTGCTCTTTCCGAGGGCTGGTGCAGGCTTTTTTTTTTTTTATAAATGATTTATTGAAATTTTTTTCCCAAACAACAATTTTTCCCCTCTTACAAAGCAAACGCAACAATAACAATACAGAAATTTTAAACAATACACAAGTAACAAAACCCCTTTATCTTTGACCTAAACTAAACCCCCCCTCCCCCCCCCCCCTCCCCCTGGGTTGCTGCTGCTGGTCATCTGTCTTCCCTCTAACGTTCCCCTAGGTAGTCGAGAAATGGCTGCCACCGCCTGGTGAACCCTTGAGCCGATCCTCTCAGGGCAAACTTTATCTGCTCCAGTTTAATGAACCCCGCCATATCATTTACCCAGGCCTCCAGTCCGGGGGGTTTCGCCTCCTTCCACATGAGTAGGATCCTGCGCCGGGCTACTAGGGACGCAAAGGCCACAACGTCGGCCTCTTTCGCCTCCTGCACTCCCGGCTCTTCCGCAACTCCAAATAGAGCTAACCCCCAGCCTGGTTTGACCCGGGCCTTCACCACCCGCGAAATCACTCCCGTCACTCCCTTCCAATACCCTTCCAGTGCCGGGCATGCCCAAAACATATGTGCGTGGTTTGCCGGGCTCCCGCCACACCTCCCACATTTGTCCTCCACTCCAAAGAACCTGCTCAATCTTGCTCCCGTTATGTGTGCTCTATGTAGCACCTTAAATTGAATCAGGCTAAGCCTGGCGCATGAGGAAGAGGAATTTACCCTGCTTAGGGCATCAGCCCACATACCCTCCTCTATCTCCTCCCCTAGTTCTTCTTCCCACTTTCCTTTTAGTTCGCCCACCGACTCCTCCCCCTCTTCCCTCATCTCTCGGTAAATCTCTGACACCTTGCCCTCTCCGACCCACACCCCTGAAAGCACCCTGTCCTGTATCCCCTGTGTCGGGAGCAATGGAAATTCCCTCACCTGTTGTCTAGTAAATGCCCTCACCTGCATATATCTCAAGAAATTTCCCCGGGGCAACTTATACTTTTCCTCCAATGCTCCCAAGCTCGCAAAAGTCCCATCTATAAATAAATCTCCCACTCTCCTAATTCCCAACTGGAACCAGCTCTGAAATCCTCCATCCATTCTTCCTGGGGCGAACCTATGGTTGTTCCTGATTGGGGATCCCACCAGAGCTCCCCGCACCCCTCTCTGTCGCCTCCACTGTCCCCAGATATTTAATGTTGCCGCCACCACCGGGTTCGTGGTAAACTTTTTAGGTGAGATCGGTAGCGGCGCCGTCACCAGCGCCTCTAAACTCGTCCCTTTACAGGACTTTCTCTCCAGTCTTTCCCACGCCGCTCCCTCACCCTCCATCATCCATTTACGTATCATTGCCACATTGGCGGCCCAATAGTAATCGCCCAAGTTCGGTAGTGCCAATCCTCCTCTGTCCCTACTACGCTGAAGGAACCCCCTCCTTACTCTCGGAACTTTCCCTGCCCACACGAAGCTCGTGATGCTCCTGTCTATTTTATTAAAAAAGGTCTTAGTGATTAGGATAGGGAGACATTGAAATACAAATAAGAACCTCGGGAGGACCATCATCTTAATTGCTTGCACCCTGCCGGCCAGCGATAGAGGCTGCATGTCCCACCTCTTGAAGTCCTCCTCCATTTGTTCTACCAACCGTGTCAGATTAAGTCTGTGCAAGGTTCCCCAGCTCCTAGCGATCTGAATCCCCAGGTATCGGAAGTTTCTTTCCACTTTCCTTAGAGGCAAGCCTTCTATCTCTCTACTCTGGTCCCCTGGATGTATCACAAATAATTCACTCTTCCCCATGTTTAGCCTATACCCCGAGAAATCCCCGAACCCCCTCAAAATTCGCATAACCTCTATCATTCCCCCCGCTGGGTCCGACACGTATAACAATAGGTCATCCGCATATAACGAGACTCGGTGTTCTTCTCCCCCTCTAATCACCCCTCTCCATTTCCTGGAGTCTCTCAACGCCATGGCCAGAGGTTCAATTGCCAACGCGAACAACAATGGAGACAGCGGGCATCCCTGTCTTGTTCCCCTATATAGTCGGAAATACTCCGATCTATGTCGACCTGTAACTACGCTTGCCGTTGGAGTCCCATAAAGAAGTCTAACCCAGCTAATAAACCCGTTCCCAAACCCAAACCTCCTTAACACTTCCCATAAATACTCCCACTCCACCCTATCAAATGCCTTCTCTGCGTCCATTGCCGCCACTATCTCTGCCTCCCCCTCCACTGGGGGCATCATTATCACCCCTAATAGTCGTCGCACGTTAACATTCAGTTGTCTCCCTTTTACGAACCCTGTCTGGTCTTCGTGCACCACCCCCGGGACACAGTCCTCTATCCTCGATGCCAGTACCTTTGCCAACAATTTGGCGTCCACGTTCAACAATGAAATGGGTCTATAGGACCCGCACTGCAACGGATCTTTATCCCTCTTCAAAATTAACGATATCGTCGCCTCCGACATCGTCGGGGGTAGAGTCCCCCCTTTCCTGGCCTCATTGAACGTCCTCACCATCAACGGGGCCAACAAGTCCACATATTTTCTGTAATACTCCACCGGGAACCCGTCTGGTCCTGGGGCCTTCCCTGCTTGCATGCTTCCCAGTCCCTTAATAACCTCGTCCACCCCAATCGGTGCCCCCAGGCCTACCACCCCCCGCTCCTCCACTTTCGGGAACCTCAATTGGTCCAGGAACTGCCGCATCCCCTCCTCTCCCTCTGGGGGTTGAGACCTATACAGTTCCTCATAGAAGGTCTTGAACACCTCATTTATCTTTCCTGCCCTTCGCACCGTGTCTCCCCTTTCGTCTCTAATTCCTCCTATTTCCCTCGCTGCTGCCCTCTTTCGCAATTGATGAGCCAACAGGCGACTCGCCTTTTCCCCATATTCATACCTCCTCCCCTGTGCCTTCCTCCACAGTACCTCCGCCTTTCTGGTGGTCAGAAGGTCAAATTCCGTCTGGAGTCGTCTCCTCTCCCTGTACAATTCCTCCTCCGGGGTCTCTGCAAATTCCCTATCCACCCTTAAAATCTCCCCCAGTAATCTTTCCCTTTCCTTGGCCTCTGTTTTCCTTTTGTGGGCCCCAATGGAGATCAGCTCTCCTCTGACCACCGCTTTTAGTGCTTCCCATACCACTCCCACCGGGACCTCGCCGTCGTCATTGACCTCCAGGTATCTCTCAATACACCCCCGCACTCTTGCACACACTCCCTCATCCGCCATCAGTCCCACATCTAATCGCCAGAGTGTTCTCTGCTCCCTTTCCTCTCCTAATTCCAGGTCCACCCAATGTGGGGCATGATCCGAAACTGCTATGGCTGAGTACTCAGCTTCTTCCACCCTAGAGATCAACGACCTTCCCAAAACAAAAAAATCTATCCGGGAGTACACTTTATGGACATGGGAGAAGAAGGAATACTCCCTAGCCCTAGGTCTAAGAAATCGCCATGGATCCACTCCCCCCATTTGGTCCATAAACCCCTTAAGTACCTTGGCCGCTGCCGGCCTTCTTCCGGTCCTTGAGCTGGATCTATCTAGCCCCGGGTCCAGCACCGTATTAAAGTCCCCTCCTAAAATCAAGTTTCCTACCTCCAGGTCCGGTATACGCCCCAGCATCCGTCTCATAAATCCCGCATCGTCCCAGTTTGGGGCATACACGTTAACCAACACGACCTCCATTCCCTCCAGCCTGCCACTCACCATTACATATCTACCTCCGCTATCTGCTACGATGTTCTTTGCTTCAAATGCGACCTGTTTCCCCACCAAAATGGCCACCCCTCTATTCTTTGCGTCCAGTCCTGAGTGGAACACCTGTCCCACCCATCCTTTCCTTAGCCTAACTTGGTCCGCCACCTTTAGGTGCGTCTCTTGGAGCATAACCACGTCTGCCCTTAGTCCTTTCAAATGCGCGAGCACTCGGGCCCTTTTTATCGGTCCGTTCAGGCCTCTCACGTTCCACGTGATCAGCCTCACTAGGGGGCTACCTGCCCCCCTCCCGTGTCGACTAGCCATTACCTTCTCTAGGCCAGTCCCATATCCCGCCTCCGCGCTCCCGCTCGCTCCCCCAGCGTCGCACACCATCCCCGCCCACCCACTCTTTAGCCATTTCCTTTTGGATTTCCGCAGCAGCAACCCAGTTGTCCCCCCCCCCCTTCTCCCTCCCTCCTCCCCTCCCCGCTAGATCTCTTTCTAGCTTGATTGCTCCCCCCATATTACTTCCGTAAGTCAGCTAACTTCAACTGACCCCGGCTACTCCTGCTCACTCCTCGACCCCCCCCATGTGGGGAACTCCCATCCGCCTTGCGCCTGTCTTCCCGCCTTATTCTTTCTGGTGCGGGAACATCCCTTTACCTGACCCGCCTCTTATGGCGCAGCTCCCTTTCCCCTCCCCCTCCCCTTCCCCATTCTCCAACTATGTCCCGTCTTTCCCCCCTCACCGGCGCCCACATTTCCCCAATGTCTCCCCCCTTCCCTGTTTACTTCTCAATTAACTTCCACCGTAACATTAACAATAACATTTCCTGCAGCATCAGTCCCTCAGTTCCGATCCAATTTCTCTTCTTTGATGAAGGTCCATGCTTCCTCCGCCGTCTCGAAATAATGGTGTCTCTCCTGATACGTGACCCATAGTCTTGCCGGCTGCAGCATCCCGAACTTCACCTTCCTTTTATGCAACACCTCTTTGGCTCGGTTGAAGCTCGCCCTCCTTCTCGCCACCTCCGCACTCCAATCCTGGTATACCCGTACCACTGCATTCTCCCATCTGCTACTCCGCACCTTTTTAGCCCATCTCAGGACCTCTTCTCTATCCTTAAGGCGGTAAAATCGCACGATTATCGCCCTGGGTGGTTCCCCCGCTTTTGGTCTTCTCGCCGGAATCCGATTTGCCCACTCCACCTCCAAGGGGCCCATAGGGGCCTCAGCACCCATCAGTGAGCTCAGCATCGTACTTGCGTACGCTCCACAGTCCACTCCTTCCACACCCTCAGGGAGACCCAGTATCCGAAGGTTCTTCCTTCGCGCTCCATTTTCTAGGGCTTCTATCCTTTCAGTACACTTTTTATGAAGTGCCTCGTGCGTCTGTGTCTTAACCGCCAGGCCCAGGATCTCGTCCTCAATATCTGTCACCTTCTGCTCCACCACACGGAGCTCTGTCTCCTGGGTCTTTAATGTCTCCTTGAGCCCCTCAATTGCCTGTAGCAACGGGGTCAGCACCTCCCTCTTCAGCAGCTCCACGCACCGTCTCACAATTTCATGCTCAGGCCCCCATGTCGCCTGCGCTTTCTCCGCCGCCATCTTGTACTTCTCTCTTTCTGACCCTTTGGTCGACGATTCCTCGCGCTGCAGCCGCCGCCGCCGGTTTTTTCCTCCTTCGTTTGGGGGGGACTCCCTTCTCACACGCCCCACACCGGGTTGCGTCGTCGAAAAATTCCCCGTTGGGGCTCTTAAAAGAGCCCGAAGGTCCGTCGGAGCTGGAGCCGCCGAAGCGTGCGGCTAGCTAGGCATCACCGCAACCGGAAGTCCCTTCAGTGGCCTTGATGAGGTCTTTTCACAGTTGTTCCCTCTGCTGCTAGAATTCACCTTTGATAAAGGCCCTCAGGTCAGCTTGCAGCTTTAAGCTTGCCCTTCCCCCGCCTGCATGCTGGAAGAGGCCCTGTTTATCCTGTAGTTGCAGCCAAATCTTTCACTGTTTCTGCGTGTGTCTGGCAACCAAGAGACATACCCTTCCTGGGGGACACTGTCGGGGGAATATTGCCGCCTTCTTCCCACACCGGGAAATGTCAAACAAATGCCGTGGGGGCCCTGTAAAAGAGCCCAAAAGTCCGTTCCAAGCAGGAGCTGCCGAATGTGCGACCTAGCTCTGCATAGCCGCACCCGGAAGTCGGGCTGGTGCAGGCTTGATGGGTCAAATGGCCTCCTTCTGCACTGTAAATTCTATGTCTACAAAAAGATGCAGGCAGGTTAAGTGTGTGGGGGAAAAATGCAGATGGAATATGATGTGAGAGAATATGAGCATGTTCACTTTGGCAAGAGGAATAGAGAAACAGTATCCTATTTAAATGGAGCGAGATTGCAATACTAAGTGGTACAGAGAAATCTGGGTGTCCTGGTACAGGAATCACAAAACGTTGGTTTGCTAGTAGAAGGGGAATGGAAGTTGTGCAGGGTCTTGGTGAGGCCACATCTAAAATATTGTGCACTGCTTCTTCACCTTGTTTGAAAAACAAAGATATAATTGTGTTAGCAACAGTTCAATCTGCTAACACATCAGTGAGTTCACACCGGGGAGAGGCCCTTGACCAGCTCCCTATGAGTGGGGGCAGGGATTCACCTGGTCATCCAATCTGCTGACATACCAACGAGTTCTCACTGGGGAGAGACAATTCTCCAGCTCACTGTGTGGGTAGAGATTCAGTCGGTTATCTGAACTGAGACCTGAACAAGCTCACCAGTGATTACAGTGTTCGAATTCTATTGTTATTGCTGCTGTTTCTCACTCCCATGACTGGATTATGTTCAATCTGAAAGCTAGTAGAAGTGGGATGGTTCCTTCCTGCTGGACTGGTTGATCTCATAAGTTTGCTTCCAGCCCACTTATTCTCTTTGAGAATTGTTGCGAAAATCTAATTTCATATTTAATGTGGATCACAGAATGAAAGGTTGCTTTGAAGGTAAATCATATTCACTTTGCTTTTGTGTTTGGAACGTTCTGTGAACATATCACATTGCCATGAAGGTGGGCTGTAGGGTTTGGGAGGTTCTTTTGTTGAATTTATCTGGGCATTTCTCACAGAAGGCAATTGAAGATTTGGTCTACTGTATTTTCAAGTTTCCTTGGACTTCGTGAGGGGAAAAAAGCTGGAAGATTTACCTAGCTTGGAGCTAGATGAAGAAACCTACAGTGACCGGCACAGTTGGTTTCTCTGGTAGTGGAAGCAATCAGCTTCAACAGTGAGCTTGAAATGAGGAGTGAAGAAGATCTGGGTGCTGGTTGGAAAAAAATATCTGTCTGCCCAAAGTCAGAACCAGAAGGCAGTGAGGCTCAATCTTGTGCTGAGTAATCCAGAGTCATCAAGCATTGGAGGCTCAATTTACCAAAAGCTAATGGAAAGATGTGGACGAATCCTTGGGCCTGAGAATAGTTGCTGAAATATTGAGAAGAAAATTATGTGCATTCCAGAGGGCTGTGGCATACCTTTGGGTTAATCCCTGAAAAAGTAAACAAACCTTCAAGATCTCACAATGTGTAAAGAATCTCTTCAGTAGAACGACGATACAGTTCGGACTTTACAACTTAGGTAATTACAAAATGTAGTGTTACATTATGTGCTTTAAAAAAAAAAAATCACATTAAAATTTGATTTTGTTTAAAGACATTAAGCCTTGTGGTTTAGCTCTTTCAGTTAACTACTGGGTGTTTTGATTTCTCTTGAAATATTTACTGGTTAAAGACATTCGATAGATACAAGTTGTGACTCTCTGATTAGGATTAGGCTTTGAGGAAACTGATTAGTTAGAAGTCACATATTGTAAAAATGGCTGTTTTTTAAAAATATTTTTATTGGCATTTTCAATTTATACACAGTAACACTTTACGTTCAATATTTACAGCACGTGTGGTTCATATATACATATTGTTGGTAAAAATGATGGTTAACAATGACAGGAGGAAATAACAGAGTGATGTTGGATGTTGCCAATTGCTGTTTCTGACTCTCAGTCCCAAAAACCATAACCTCAATGCTAACTGATAACCCAAAATCACCCGAACCTATAAAAGCACTAACCTTAACCTTAATAACACTAATCCTAACCTCTAATAATCCAAATCATAACACCGAATACTCTTAATCTAATCATAACAACCACAATGGTTAGCACAGTTACTTCACAGCTCCAGGGTCCCAGGTTCGATTCCGTTTTGGGTCACTGCCTGTGTGGAGTCTGCACGTTCTCCCTGTATCTGCATGGGTTTCCTCCGGGTGCTTTGGTTTCCTCCCATAATGCCTGAAAGATGTGCTTGTCAGGTAATTTGGACATTCTCAATTCTTCCTCAGTGTACCCGAACAGGCGCCGGAATGTGGCTACTAGGGGCTTTTCACAGTAACTTCATTGCAGTGTTAATGTAAGCCTACTTGTGACAATAGTGAAGATTATTATTAATTAAAATTAACTAACATCCTCAATAACCTTAACCGCGAATGCCCACTATCACCACCGTAAATATCCATTCACTTTAATCACTCATCATCTGAAGTATCCACTGATCATAAAACTTCTTAAAACAAACACTGATTATCTACTAACCCTAACTCTTTATAACTAAACCCTAACCCCGAATCGCCTATAACCATACAAGCATAAACTAATCCTAACCATAACCTAACATTAACTCCTGATAACCCAAACCCTAAAACCGAATCTTTACTAATGCCAAATATGACCCTAACCTGAAACACAACCTTAAACCAACAGCAACCCTAACCCTGGATATACACTGACCTCTGATAACCCTAACTGAGGATCCCAGACCGGCCTCTGAATCACAAGTTGCAGTGACTCCGCAGTCATGTGACATTATTGATGATGCAGCCAGAGTGATACCCCATCCCCCACCCCTCATCTCGGCCCCGACACAGACTCCCTCAATGTGACAGATTGGGGGGTGTCTGAACCGCAGTGGATTATGGGTAATGTCATCGCCATTATTCACCATCACCAATCTCACACAACCGTTCGAAATACAGAGATAGACTCGGAGGAGGCAGTACATCCGACTCATCAACCCTGCCCCACAACACCTCCACATCTGGACTGTAGGAAAAGTACATGTGAGTAGTCACTGGATTTAATCGTGATGTCCCCCTTAGCAAAACAGTTTGTTAACTTCAGGTGTAAAGATTTAAGCACCTGGGTGACATATCTGTGAGGGCAACAGGTGAGAATGAAACTGAACCCGATAGTCAGCACCTTCAGGGGAGGAGAATTGGGTGAAAAACAGGAGGAGGATAGTGGGATGAATTAATGTTACAGTCAATAGGGAGGAGGGAGTCTCAGGGAGACAGAGATTTATAGTTTGAGATGAAGAATTTTCTGTGATAAATAAAATTGTCAGCTCTGAATTTCCATCCTGCAATCACAGTGATGAGTTGATGATGTCAATCCAATCACGCCCATTAAAGTCTCTCTCGGGTCAGTCTTCAGCCTTCTCTTTCCCAGAGGAAATATCACCAACCTATTCCAGCTATCATGTAATTTCAGTCCTGCTATCATCCTTGTGAAGCTTTCTTGCACCTCCTTAAGGCCCTCTGTCAGTTTAGAAGGAGGGGCATATTTTAAAGGGGCGGCACGGTTAATGTCTCACTCTAAAGATGGTCCCTCTGACAGGACGACACTCCCTCAGTACTGACACCGGGAGAGTTGACTGTGGGGGCTCGAGTCTCTGGAGAGGAGATTCAACTCCCCCCACCTCCTGACTCAGAGGCGAGAGTGCGACCCACTGTACAGAATCAGCTGGTGTACTTACTTCACTGAATCACAGAATCTTCACAGTGCAGGAAGAGGCCATTCGGCCCATCGAGTCTGCTCTGGCTCTCTGGCAGAGAATTCTACCCAGTCCCACTCCCCTGTCTTATCCCCGTAATTCTTTCTTTCTTTTCAGATATCAATCCAATTCTCTTTTGAAATACCTCAATCGAATCTGCCTCCACCACCCTCTCAGGAAGTTCATTCTAGTCTCCAACCACCCTGTGGGTGAATAAAAATTCCCTCTCCGCACTTTTAATCTTTTGCCAATTATTTTGGATCTGTGCCCTCTTGTTCCGGATTCTCTCTTCAGTGGGAATAGATTCTCACTATTTACCCTGTCCAAACCCCTCAGGATGTTGAACACCTCTAACAAGTCTCAGCCTTCATTTCTCGAAGGAAAACAGATCCAATCTCTCCAATCTATCCTCATAGCTACATCTTTATCCCTGGAATCATTCTGGTGAATCTCCTCTGTACTCGCACATCTTCACATCCTTCCTCATTCACAGTGACCAGAATTGGATACAGTGCTCCAGATGTGCCCTAACTTATACAAATTCAACATGACCTTGTGCTCACTGCCCCAATTCATTTTTTAAAATTTGTTTATGGGACGTGGGCTTCTCAGGCTGGACCAGCATTTATTGCCCATCCCCAATTGCCCTTGAGGGGGCAGTTAAGAGTGAACCACATTGCTGTGGGTCTGAAGTCACATGTAGTCCAGACCAGGTAAGGCAGCAGATTTCCTTCCCTGAAGGAGATCAGTGAACCAGATGGGTTTTTACGTCAATCGGCAATGGTTTCATGGTCATCATGAGACTTTTAATTCCAGATATTTTATTGAGTTTAAATCCAGCACCCGCCGTAGTGGGATTCGAACCCGGGTCCCCAGATCATCACCCTGGGTCTCTGGATTACTCGTCCAGTGACAATACCACTGCGTCACCGCCTCTCCCATTAATAAAGTCTAAGACACTGTTCCTGTCACTCAGCCAATTCCTTATCCAAGTGCTGACTTTCCTTGTTATTCCATGAATTAGATTTTTTCTCACAAGTCGGTTGTGTGATACTATGTCAAATGTCTTTTGAAAATCGTATGCACTACATCAACAGTGCTGCCCTTATCAACCTTCTCTGTTACCTCCTCAAAACACCGCAGCAAGTTAATTAATCATAATTTTCTCCCAATGAATCCAGTCTGGTTTTCCTTAATTATTCTGCACTTGTCTAAGTGACTATTGATTCAGCCCCAAACTATAGTTTCCAGAAGTTTCCCTACCACTGAAGTCAGACCGATTGGTCTGTAGTTGCCGTCTTAATCCTCACATCCATTTTTGAACAAGGTGTAACATTCATAATTCTCCAGTCCTCTGACACCAGCCCTGTGTCTAAGGAAGACTGGAAAATTATCACTCGTGTTTGTGCAATTTCCACTCATTTCCCTCAGTATCTCTGGATGCATCCGGAGCTGGAGCCTCATCTACTGTCAGTAAAGATGGTGTTTCTACCACAGAATCACAGAATAATACAGAGCAGAAGAGGCCCTTCAGCCCATCGTGTCGGCACCAACACATGGAAAACACCTGACCTGCTGACGTAATCCCATTTGCCAGCACTTCCTGTTTTTACTTTAGATCTATCTGTAGTAGTGGTAAAACCACCATTTGCCATCCAGGATAAAATACATGTCCTTCACCAGCTTTTGTGGATCATTTCAGTGAAATGTGCTCTCCCAGGCTCAAAGAGCATCAGCCCACTGGAAGCAAAGTCGTGAGACCGGCCAGTCCAGCAGAAAGAAACCCTTCAGCCCTCCCACTTCACTAAGTGTCAGAATGAACATGGTTCAATCTTGGATGTGATTCACAGCAGCAATAACAGCAGAATCCAATCCCTGTAATCACTTGTGAACTTGTTGGTGTGTCAGCAGGTTTGATAACTGAGTAAATCCCTTCCCACACTGAAAGCAGCCAAATGACTTCTCTCCAGGGTGATGTCGCTGGTGTCTCTTCAGCTTGGATACCTGAATGAATCCCATCCCACACTGAGAGCAGGTGAATGGCTTCTCCCTAGTGTGATTTCGCTGGTGTGACTTCAGGCTGGATAACTCAGTGAATCCCTTGCCACACTGGGAGCAGGTGAACGATCTCTGCCCAGTGTGAACTTGTTGGTGTCTCTGCAGGCTGGATAATTGAGTGAATCCCTTCCCACACTGAGAGCAGATGAATGGTCTCTCCCCAGTGTGACTGTGTCGATGAATTTCCAGCTTAGATGGGGCTGTATATCCCTTCCCACAGTCCCCACATTTCCACGGTTTCACCATGTTTGAGGTCTCTTTGTGTTTTTCCAGCTCTGACGATCTGAAGCTTCGTCCACACACAGAACACGTGTAACGTCTCTCCCGCTGTGAATGGTGTGATGTTTTTTCAGGCTGTGTAACTGGTTTAAGCTCTTTCCACAGTCAGTGCTCTGGAACACTCTCACTCGGGTGTGTGTGTCTCGGTGCTTTTCCAGTCACACTGACGTTTAAAATCTTTTAAAATAGACAGATCGGGCAAACATTTCTCCTTCGAGATTCAAAGGCCGATGAAATTCATGCCCCGATGAATCAAGTGACTCAGTCAGATTGAGACGTGATGTTTGTGATTTCTGTCTGTAATTCCTCCTCTCCTAATATCCTGTAGAAACAATTTATAAAAGAAATCACTGTCAGTACAGGATAGAAATTCAAAATAGACAATTCCAGTTACTATGGAACATTCTTTCCTCTTTCATTCCGAAAAGCTGTAAATCTCCGTCCCACACACTCTCCCTCCATTCTCACTCTGCTGTATCTAATATTCACCCTCCCAATTCTCCTGAAGGTGCTGATTCAGGCTGATTGACAGATGCATGCTCACTGCTCGCTGTCCTGGACACAGAGACCATAACAAATCGGAGCTGCAGTCGGCCATTCAGCCCATCGAGCCTGCTCAACCATTCAATGAGCTCATTGGCCAATCCACCTTAGCACCATTTTCCCAAACTATACCCCATATCCCTTGATATCTTCAATATCTGGAAACATATCAATCTCGGTCCTGAAAATACTTGATGACTGAGGCATGGTAGCACAGTGGGTAGCACTGTTGTTTTACAATGCCAGGGACCCGGGTTCGAATCGTGGCTTGGTTCACTGTCCTTGTGGAGTCTGCACCTTCTCCCCGTGTCTGCGTGGGTTTCCTCCAGGTGCTCCGGTTTGCTCCCACAAGTCCCAAAAGACGTACTTGTGAGTTGAATTGGATATTCTGAATTCTCCCGAGTGTACCCGAACAGGCGTCAGAGAGGGCCTGGAGACACTTTTTCAACATGGCGGCCTGACCCTCAGGCGATCTCTCGACTCCGCGCTCTCCGGGACTCTTTCTGAGGTGGTGAAAATAATGACTGCCAACATTTTCCGTGTCACTGACCAGAGACTGAGTGTGCTGACTCAATATCTGTGAGCTCATGAGGCCGAGCTGCAAAATGCCACGAAGAGTAGTCAACTGGTAGAGTTTACAAGGGGGAGCCAGTGAATGTGGTATATTTGGACTTTAAGAAAGCGTTCGACAAAGTCTCGCGTAAGAGATTATCTTGCAATTGATGGAAGTGTATTGAAATGGATAGAAAACTGGTTGACAGAAAGGAAACAAAGAGTATGCATTAACAGGATCTTTTCAAATTGGCAGGCGTTAACTAGTGGAGTGCCACAGGGATCGGTGCTGGAACCCCAGCTACTCACAATATACACTAATGATGTGGTCGAGGGAATAAAATGTAACATCTCAAAGTTTGCCGATGATACCAAGATGGGTGGGAGGGTGAACTGTGATGAGGATGCAGAGATCCTTCAGCATGATCTGGACAGGATGGGTAAATCAATGGCACTATAATTTGGATAAATGTGAGGTTATTCAATTTGGAAGCAAAAACAAGAAGGCAGATTACTACCTGAATGGCTGTAAATTGGGAGAGGGAAGTGTGCAGTGGGACCTGGGTGTCATTGTGCACCAGCCGCTGAAGGTAAGCATGCAGGTGCAGCAGGCGGTAAAGAAGGATAATGGTAAGTTGGCTTCATTGCGAGAGGTTTTGAGTACAGGAGCAGGGATGTATTGTTGCAATGATTCAGGGCCTTGGTGAGGCCACACCTGGAATATAAAACAGATAAAAAACAGCTTCTTCCCCGCTGTCACCAGACTCCTGAATAACTCTCTTATGGACTGAACTGATCTCTTCACACACCTTCTCCACTGAGTAGTACTGCGCTCCGTATGCTTCACCCGATGCCTGTGTCTATGTATTTACATTGCGTATTTATCTATGTCCTATGTTTTGTTTTTCATGTATGGAACGATTTGTATGGACTGTACACAGAACAATACTTGTCACTGTACCTCGGTGCACGTAACAATAAAACAAATCAATCAAATCATCAATCAATCCTCTCGGGATAGGTTCTGGGCAGGTAGTAACCTGTGGGTTGGAGGGTTTGAGTGAGAGTTTGAGTGTTGTGGATCATTGATGTTTGAGCCCTCATTGGGTCTGAGGGTGAGGCTGAGGGGGGAGATAGGCACCCTGCTCCAAGTGGGATTATATAGTGACTTCCTGAATGCCCTCCTTGTTGAAGCAGGGTCTCCCGTGGGGAGGTAGTGTTTTGACGCCAATGAGGCTACGCAGCTTTGCCCTGAGTATCCTTTTTGTGACGGTGCAATGTTCTTTCTTTGGGCTGATGTTGAATCTTGATATTGTCGTGTGAATAAAGAACATTAGACTTTGTTTCATAAACACAGTTATTTATTACTAACACTACACTAACGAATTACTAAAATGTCTAAGGTTAATACAGTTGGAAATAATGGTCTAACACTAACTTACAGTAAGATACTACAGAGCTACTCTAATATGCGACTGCTGCAAACTCCTCACCAACACCTTCTCCTAGAACACATGGTGTGTCTGCATACTCACACCATCTGGTGGTCAGATGCTGGAACTACAACAGTTATACATGTATTACTATTTATGTACAGATGAGAATATAGATGAGAATCTACTTATCACATACGGTGCTGGTTCTTGCCTGGCCTCCTTTGGCCAATCCTGGTGTTCCTCTCTTTTGGAGTTACTTTTCCTTGAGGCGGTAGCGTACTGATGGAGGCCCCGATTTGGTACATTGTATCTCGGGGGTTTCCTTTGCTGTGAGCAGGGTTGGAGGATCGCACCCCTCCCGAGATGCCAAGTTGTTGGGTGCCTTGACGAATTTTCCTCTCCTTGTGGGTGGAATCTCCTTGGTGGAGGACGGTGTGAATCTTCTTGTGTGCGCTGCCCTTGGATGTGGTGAGAGAGGAGTGAGGTTGGGTGTCCTGGCACAGTGTGGCTATCCTTGCTTGCCTGACTCCTGTGTACGAGGGTGTACAGGGCCGGGCCAGGTCTTGTACTGTGGTCACTTTCCTGTTGCCCCCTTTTGCTTGGGAGGTTCCTTCTTGGCCAGGGTGTCCTGAGAGGCTGAGTGAGATTTCGAATGAGGCTTGTGGTGAGGGGTGTACATCAGGGGACCGTGTGCTCAGGGCTGTATCTTGGTCCCTGTTATCCTGAGATCCTCTGCTTTTGGTAGTACTTTAAAAAAAATCCTGTTATTGTTAGTCTCTTGGAAGCTGCATCAATTAGAATTTGAACCAATTGTATGAATATTTGCTGGTTTCTGTGTAATTGTGTTGAATGATGATTGTTCTGTGCTGTATCTTTTAGGACGAGTATCCTTCTTGATATTTTTCTGAAATTTATGTCTGCTATTTTGGGGTTAAAGAATCGTTGACTGGTTCCTGCAAAGGTATAGACAGGTCTTGTACCTGAGAAGGGGACATAAGGATGTGTTATTAATGTCTCTGGTGTGACTGGAGATGGGGAGATGTGTTCTGACACCCGCCTGAACCTGGCACCGTGATCTTATCCTGGATTTTGGTGGTCGATGCGAGCTTCGTCTTCTCCCTTGTTCTCCAGGATATCCATTGGTACACACGGATGCACCAAGCTTAATGATTATACTGATCCATCTGTATTGTCATCCTCCTGTCCTCTCCTGTATTTCTGTATTGCTGAGAGATTTCTGCTGTGCTGCACCAATCCTGAGCTTTTGTTGGATATTTGTTCAAATGGAAAAAAATCAATAAAAATATAAATAAAAAAACCTGCAAATGGCTGAAACATTGGAACGTATTCCTCCCAGACTGACTCACTCTCCGTGTCTTCCCCCATCATGGAAGTCTCACTGCTGGAAAGACGGATCTCCCGCAACAGTAAACCTCCAACTGAAGGAACATTCCATTAGACTTTGGATTTTGGATATTTGGAAAACCTGTATTTTATTGTGGTCATTCCTGGAACCCTCTTCCTTTTTCCTTAAAGGACCTGGAACAATGTGTGTCAAAGAGACCGATCTCCCTGCTAAATGTTGGCTAAGATCTTTGCCTCGAGAATAGAGGATTGGGTCCCGTGGGTGACAGGGGAGGACCAGACGGGGTTTGTGAAGGGGAGGCATCTGGCGGCCAACATCAGGAGGCTACTCAATGTGATCATGATACCTCCAGAGGGACGAGAGGTAGAGTTGGTGGTCACAATGGATGTAGAGAAGGCCTTTGATCGAGTGGAGTGGGACTATTTGTGGGAGGTCCTGGGGCAGTTTGGATTTGGGCAGGTTTTGTGGACTGGGTCTGGTTGTTATACCAGGCACTGGTGGCATTTATACGAACGAACCGGGTGAGTTCAGATTATTTCAGGCTGCACTGGGGGACGAGGCAGGGGTGTCCACTCTCCTGCTGCTGTTTGCCTGGCAAAAGAACCGTTGGCGATGGACTGAGAGCGTCAGGGGTTAGTGGACATTATGAAAGAGACCATTCTTTTAGCCAGACAAATAAATGTGTCAAGCTGACGGAGCAAAGGGTGTCAATGTGTTAGAGAGAGAGAGAGAGACCTGGGCCAAGCTTTCCAGAGTCTGCACCCTCCCTGGATTCGCTTCCTTTCCCTTCAGAATGAGAAAAGAAATGGAAAGGGGGAGAAAAGAAAGTGTTTTACTCACAGATGTTAGAGACAGGAGGACGTTTGGGTCTGTGTGAAGCTCAATCTCCATTCACAGAAAGGCCGCACTGATTGGATGGAGGACAAGAGTCCTTCCGGTCCTAACTCTTCCCAGTGGTCAATACCTCAGCAGGAATATCAGGGGTGAGCTTTCCCTTGCACATGCGCAGTCCTGTGCCGGGGGGGGGAGGGGAAATTACCGAGAGGCTTCCAGCTCTGGCCGGAGCTTTCAGCGGTTGCCTGGAAACCTTGTCTCGAGGAGGGGGAAGAATGAGTGGGGCGGAGCTGCTGTGTCCGCGCGCCGGGCATGCGCACTGGAACCCTGAGGCGTCACCGCGGATTCCTATGCGTGCACCGGAAGGTTGCTGACCAATGGGAAGAGTTGATGGACCGGAAGGACTCTCTTCCTCCATCCAATCAGCTCCCTCGTCTGAATGCGGAAGCTGGACAATGAGGAAACCTGGGGCTTCATCCAGACTGAAAACTTCCTCCTGTCTCCAACATCTGTGAGTAAAGCACCTTCTTTTCTCCCCCTTTCCATTTCTTTTCTCATTCTGACCTTCAATTGGTGACTTGCAGCAAATGAAGGGACAGGAAGTGAATCCAGGGCGGGTGCAGACTCTGGAAAGGCCCAGGCCTCTGTCGTGAAGACACTGACATCCTTTGCTCCCTCAGCTTGACACATTTGTTTGTTCACAATTAAAGGACTGGCTTTTCCAGGAGATGGCTGACATTTAGGAAGACAGTAAATTAATGTCGGACAGGCACATGTCTCGTGTTATATGGTACAGATTAGATATAGTTATTTATGGTTCTGTAGTACATTACAGTACATTTATTGTTATTTCTAGCCTTGTAATATGGTACTGTCGCTATGTTATATATTACCAGTCATCTCTTCCCTCAGAGGGTTATTAGTCTCTGGATTTCTCTTCCACAGGGACTTGTGGGGTGTGAGAGTCAATGAATATATTGACGGATGAGTTGGACAGATTTTGAATAAATTGTTTTAAAATAATTTTTTTAACAATGAATGCAACAGAGTAACACAAAAAATGGTGGCAAATGGCCACACAGTGGAACAAGATATAGTGCCAACATAAATACAAGCTACACATTTGAGGGACCAGAACCTCGAGATGAAACCAAGGGCAATGTGTCCAAGTTTGCAGACGACACAAAGATAAGTGGTAAAGCAAAAAGTGCAGAGGATACTGAAGTCTGCAGAGGGATTTGGATAGGCTAAGTGAATGGGCTAGGGTCTGGCAGATGGAATACAATGTTGACAAATGTGAGGTTATCCATTTTGGTAGGAATAACAGCAAAAGGGATTATTATTTAAATGATAAAATATTAAAACATGCTGCTGTGCAGAGAGACCTGGGTGTGCTAGTGCATGAGTCGCAAAACGTTGGTTTACAGGTGCAACCGGTGATTAAGAAGGCAAATGGAATTTTGTCCTTCATTGCTAGAGGGATGGCGTTTAAGACAAGGGAGGTTATGCTGCAATTGTATAAGGTGTTAGTGAGGCCACACCTGGGGTATTGTGTTCAGTTTTGGTCTCCTTACTTGAGAAAGGACGTACTGGCACTGGAGGGTGTGCAGAGGAGATTCACTAGGTTAATCCCAGAGCTGAAGGGGTTGGATTATGAGGAGAGGTTGAGTAGACTGGGACTGTACTCATTGGAATTTAGAAGGATGAGGGGGGATCTTATAGAAACATATAAAATTATGAAGGGAATAGATAGGATAGATGCGGACAGGTTGTTTCCACTGGCGGGTGAAAGCAGAACTAGGGGGGCATAGCCTCAAAATAAGGGGAAGTAGATTTAGGACTGAGTTTAGAGGGAACTTCTTCACCCAAAGGGTTGTGAATCTATGGAATTCCTTGCCCAGTGAAGCAGTAGAGGGTCCTTCATTAAATGTTTTTAAGATAAAGATAGATCGTTTTTTGAAGAATAAAGGGATTAAGGGTTATGGTGTTCGGGCCGGAAAGTGGAGCTGAGTCCACAGAAGATCAGCCATGATCTCATTGAATGGTGGAGCAGGCTCGAGGGGCCAGATGGCCTACTCCTGCTTCTAGTTCTTATGTTCTTAAATGCTAGTTTAATTGAACAACCAGTTAACAGGTTAAAATAGTGAGTGGGGAAAGAGAGTAAGATTATATAAAAACGGAGGATAACAATTCAGTTTGTAAACGCAAAAATATTACAAACAGACTAACAGCATAATCAAATTAAAATGAATAGCACAACATAGATGACATAGAACTCCTGTAGTGCAGAAGGCCATTCACCCCTTCACATCTGCACTGAGCCTCAGAAAGAGCATTTCACTGAAGCCCACGCCCCATCCTATCCTCATAACCTGGTGCATTGATCATGGTCAACCCACGTAACCTACACATCTTGATCACTGAGGGGCAATTTAGTGTAACCAATCCACTTTTGCTGGACATCTTTGGACAATGGGAGGAAACCGGCGCACCCGGAGGAAACATGAGGAGAATGTGCAAACTCCACACAGCCACCCACCCAAGGCTGGAATTGAACCTGGGTCCCTGGTGCTGTGAGGTAGCAGTACCAACCACTGTACCCTACTCCTGGCCTAAGTTAAATTGAATTCACTCATGGAAAGCCCAGGAGGAGCAAGTCAGTCAAATTGGAGCCTATGATTTGAGATAGAAGTCCCATACTTTACCCAATGCATCAGACTCAGAATGAACTACAGACAATAAAATTGCATGGAGATGCATTCCATAATCAGCCTATGCTGGTTTTGGATCGAGAGAGAACTGACTGGTCTGCTTCTGTATTGAGCCAGATGAATGTTGGGTCCATCCTCACCCAATCCCTTATGAACCTAAGACGAGAGGTCAATTGATGAAGCCTGATTTTTGGGAGACCATACCCTCCCTTAGCTCCTGGTGATTGGAACTCAACAAACTTGTGGCAAGGTTTATTTTTGTTCCTACCATTAACTGAGTAGGTCCTGCCTAATTTTATTAATTTCCTTCATGACTCTGGTCGACAACAGTATAGGCAGTATCTGCAGAGAGTACAACAGTCTGGGCAACAAATTCACTTTAATGAAGGCGATCCTCCCTCACCATGAAATCGGAAGAGCGACCATTGGGCAAGGTCCCACCTAATAGCCACCATCAGCTGTGGAAAGCTATGGGGCTGGTTTAACACAGGGCTAAATAGCTGGCTTTTAAAGCAGACCAAGGAGGCCAGCAGCGCGGTTCAATTCCCGTAACAGCCTCCCCGAACAGGCGTCAGAATGTGGCGGCTAGGGGCTTTTCACAGTAACTTCATTTCATCGAATCATACAATTTATAGTGCTGAAGGAGGCCATTCGGCCTATCGAGTCTGCACCGGCCCTTGGAAAAAGCACCCTACCCAAGCCCACACCTCCAACCTATCCCTGCAACTCAGTAATCCCACTTAATCTTTTTTGGACACTAAGGGCAATTTAGCATGGCCAATCTACCTAAACCGCACATCTTTGAACTGTGAGGGGAAACCGGAGCACCCGGAGGAAACCCACACACACTGAATCCGGGAATCGAACCTGGGACCCTGGAGCTGTTAAGCAACTGTGCTAACCACTATGCTACCATGCTGCCCACAGTAGCATAGTGGGCAGCCTACTTGTTACAATAAGCGATTTTCATTTCAGTTGTCCCCATATAGCTGTCTGAAGGAGGGGCCATTGACATTCCCAGGTTTTTAAATGGCATGGTGTGGGGGGCGGGGGGGGGGGGGGGCTTCTGAAGGGGAAGTTAGCAAGAGGAGGGGGCTTAGCCCTCAACCCCTCCCCACTGGCATGGCCTCAGACTCAGTAAAACTGATCTCGTAACCAGAGAAGCCGCTAAATCTATCCATGACTCCAATAATGGCTGGGACTGAAACACTGGGTTCAACACAAACTGCAGCCTGTCATCTGCACACAGCATGATCTTGTGCTGCCTCACCCCCCCCCCCCCCCCCCCACCCCCCCTCCCGCCCAGTCCCAATATCAGAGGATCCGATCTAATACCCTCTGGCAATGGCTCAATGGCCAACGCAAACAGCAAGGGAGACAGAGGGCAGCCCAGTCTAGTCCCTCTCTGAAGCTCAGAATTTGTTGCCCTTAAACCATTGGTGAGCACCACCACTTCACGTGGTCCCCCACAGACAGATTTCTGATTGACGAGGGAGTCGAGGGTCATGGGGAACCGGCAGGAAAATGAAGAGAAAGCTGAGATGAGGAGGGATTTCTTCACTCAAGGATGTAACACAAGTGCCAGGCAATGACCATCTCCTACAAGAGAGGATCTAACCACCGCCCCTTGACATGCAATGGCATTCCCATCGCTGAATCTCCCACAACCCACATCCTGGGGGGTTACTATTGATCAGAATCTGAAGTGGACTAGCCACATTAATACTGTGGCTACCAGGGCAGGTCAAAGGCTGAGAATCCTACGGTAAGTAACTCAGTTCCTGAACCCCCAAAGCCTGTCCACCATCTACAGGGCACAAGTCAGGAGTGTAATGGAATACTCACCACTTGCCTGGATGAGTGCAGCTCCAACAACACTCAAGAAGCTCGACACCATCCAGGACAAAGCAGCCATTTTGATTGCTCCCCCTTCCACAAACATTCACTCCCTCCACCGCCGATGAACAGTGGCAGCCGTGTGTACCACTGCAGTAACTCACCAAGGTTCCATAGACAGCACCTTCCAAACCCACGACCACTGCCATCTAGAAGTACAAGAGCAGCAGATACCTGGAACCTCACCCCCTGGAGGGTCACCTCCAAGTCACTCACCAGACCGACTTGGAAATATATCGCCCTTTCTTCATTGTTGCTGGGGCAACATCCTGGAACTCCTCCCTACCAGCACAGTGGGTGCACCTACACCTCAGAGACTGCAGAAGTTCAAGAAGGCAGCGTACCACCACCTTCTGAAGGACAACTAGGGATGGACAATAAATGCTGGGCTAACCTGCGACCCCCAAATCCCCTGTCAATGAATTAATTGTTTAAAAAAAAATTTGGACTACCAAATTCTTTTTTTTTTTCCAATTAAGGGGCAATTTAGCGTGGCCAATCCACCTACCCTGCACATTTTCTTGGGTTGTGGAGGTGAGACCCACGCAGACACGGGGAGAATGTGCAAACTCCACATGGACAGTGACCCGGGGCCGGGATCGAACCTGGGACCTCAGTGCTGAGAGGCAGCAGTGCTAACCACTGTGCCCCCCAGCAATGAATTTAAAGACAATATGGTGAAGCTTTGGAATTCTCTACCCCAGAGGACTCTGGAGCCTCAGTCATCAATGAATTTTCAAGACAGAGATTGTCAGTTTTCTAGATATTGACAATGTCAAGGGGGGGTAGTGTTGGAAAATGGTGCTGAGGTAGATCGGCCAATGATCTCATTGAATGGTTGAGCAGGCTTGTTGGGCCAAATGGCCGACTGCAGCTCCTAATTGTTATGATCTCTGTGTCCAGGACAGGAAGCAGTGAGCATGGATCTGTCAATCAGCCTGAATCAGCACCTTCAGGAGAATTGGGAGGGTGAATATTAGATACAGCAGTGAGAATGGAGGGAGAGGGTATGGGACAGAGATTTACAGCTTTGGGGAATGAGAGAGGAAAGAATGTTCTCCAGGAACTAGAATTGTCTGTTCTGAATTTCTATCCTGTACTGACTGTGATGTCTGTTCTTAACTCCTTTTACAGGATAGGATTTACGGACAGAAATCTCAAACATCACGTCTAGATCTGACAGATTCACTCGGTTCATTGGCCATTTAATCTGGAAGGAGAAATGTTTGCCCGACCTGTTGGCTTCAAAAGATTTTAAACATCAGTGTGACTGGAAAAGCCCCGAGACACACACACACCCGAGTGAGAGTGTTCCAGAGCACTGACTGTGGAAAGAGCTTTAACCAGTTACACAGCCTGAAGAAACATCACACCATTCACAGCGGAGAGAGGCCGTACACATGTTCTGTGGACGAGGCTTCAACTGATTGTCTAACCTGGAGAGACACGAGGACACCCAAAACGTGGAGAAACCGTGGAAATGTGGGGACTGTGGACAGGGATTCAGAGCCCCATCAGAGCTGGAAGCTCATCGACGCATTCATACTGGGGAGAGGCCATTCATCTGCTCTCAGTGTGGGAAGGGATTCACTCACTCATCCAACCTGCACTCACACCAGCGAGTTCACACTGGGGAGAAACCATTCACCTGCTCTCAGTGTGGGAAGGGATTCACTCAGTTACACAACCTGCTGTCACACCAGCGGGTTCACACTGGGGAGAAGCCATTCACCTGCTCTCAGTGTGGGAAGGGATTCAGTGAGTCATCCAACCTGCAGAGACACCAGAGAGTTCACACTGGGGAGAGGCCATTTATCTGCTCTCAATGTGGGAAGGGATTTTGTGATTCATCGCACCTGCTGAGACACCAACAAGTTCACAATTGATTACAGGAGTTGGATTTGCTGTTATTGTTTCTGTTCTCAATCAAAGGTCTAATACAGGTAGGGAATATACAGTGAATGGTAGAACCCTCAAGTATTGACAGTCAGAGAGATCTAGGTGTACAGGTCCACAGGTCACTGAAAGGGGCAACACAGATGGAGAAGGTAATCAAGAAGGCGTAAGGCATGCTTGCCTTCATTGGCCGGGGCATTGAGTATGAAAATTGGCAAGTCATGTTACAGCTGTATAGAACCTTAGTTAGGCCACACTTGGAGTAGAGTGTTCAATTCTGGTCGCCGCACTACCAGAAAGATGTGGAGGCGTTAGAGAGGGTGCAGAAGAGATTTACCAGGATGTTGCCTGGTATGGAGGGCATTAGCTATGAGGAGCGGTTGAATAAACTTGGTTTGTTCTCACTGGAACGACGGAGGTTGAGGGGCGACCTGATAGAGGTCTACAAAATTATAGACGGGCATAGACAGAGTGGATAGTCAGAGACTCTTTCCCAGGGTAGAGGGGTCATTTACGAGGGGGCAAAGGTTTAAGATGCGAGGGGCAAGGTTTAGAAGAGATGTACGAGGCAAGTTTTTCACAGAGGGTAGTGGGTGCCTGGAACTCACTGCCGGAGGAGGTGGTGGAAGCAGGGACGATAGTGACGTTTGAGGGGCATCTTGACAAATACATGAATAGGATGGGAATATTGGGATATGGACCCCGAAAGTGTAAAAGATTTTAGTGCAGTCGGGCAGCATGGTCGGCACAGGCTTGGAGGGCCGCAGGGCCTGTTCCTGTGCTGTACTTTTCTTTGTTCTTTGTTCTCATTCTTCACAACATGGAGAATACAGGCCCAGTTTCCCCAATCTCTCCTCATAGGACAGTTCAACCATCCCAGGAACAAATCTGGTGAACCTTCGTTGCACTCCCTCTGTGAAGCAATAATATCTTTTCGAAGGTAAGGGAAGTAAAACTGCACACACTGCTTCAGCTGGGGTTTAACCAAGGTTCTATGCAATGGGTTTATTCTGGCCGGTCTCACGACTTTGCTTCCAGTGGGCTGATGCTCTTTGAGCCTGGGAGAGCACATTTCCACTGAAATGATCCACAAAGGCTGATGAAGGACATTTATTTTAACCTGGATAGTAAATAGTGTTTTTCCCCCACTACAGGTAGATCTGAAATAAATGTATTTGTCTCTGTTCCATTGAGTCTGCAAGACCAGGCCAGACAATTCGATTGGTCTCTGTCAGTATTAATGCTCCACATGAGTCTCCACCCACCCTTCTTCATCTCCCCCATTAGCATATCCTTCTGTTCCTTTCGCCCTCATGTATGTATCTAGCTCCCCCTTCAATGTATTCATGCTGTTCACCTCAAGCACTCACTGTGGTAGCGAGTTCCACATTCTCACCACTTGCTGGGTAAAGAGGTTTCTCATCAAATCCCTATTGGATTATTGAATCTCTTCATAATCTTAAAGACTTCCATCAGGTCACCCTTCAGTCTTCTCTTTTCTAGAGAAAAGCAGCCCCAGCCTTTCCTGAGGGTGAAATACTCTCAGTTCTGGTATTGTTCGTGTGAATCTTTGTTGCACCTTCTCCAGTGCCTCGATTTCCTTTTTCTAAATGGGGATCACAAATGTTGACAGTGCTCCCAGTGTAGTCTAACCCTGGTACTAACAAATTGAACATCACCTCCCTGTTTTTCAATTCTATCCCTCTAGAATGGAACCCTATATGTGGGCCCCCCACGTTAGGAAAGATGTGAAGTTCTCAGAGAGGGTGCCACCATTAAGAGAATGACACCAGGGATGAGGAATTTGAGGGAGTTGGAGAGACTACAGCAGCTGAAATTTCTCTTCTGAGCTCACAGAATCTGGAGGGTGGGGAATGTGGCCATTCAGCCCATTGAATCCATGCCAACTCTCTATAGAACCAACCAGTCAGTCCCATTGTTCTGAATCCCTGAGGATTCATTTCCCTCAAGTGCCATCCAATTTCCTTTTGAAATTCTTCTATCACCTCTCCATTTGCTGCCCTCAGGAAGTAGGATCCGGGTCATTACCACTCTACATGTACACAAGGCTCCCAGAGCAGAGAAGGAATTCACTTGGCCCATGTTTCCCATGCCAGCTCTTTGTAAAGCTACCCATTTAAGCCCATCATTCGACTACTTTGTTTCTTTTCATGAATGCATTAAATTTATTTTTTGAAGATCCAGTTCAATCAGCTTCCAGCACCGTTTGTCGACACCTCGCTGTGTTTTACAACAAATAATTGGATATAATGTGCCTGGAGTTTCACAGAGTGATCAAAATGGTGTCAAAAACATGGTTATTACGAGAATTAAGATTCAATGTTTATCAATGATTTTGGTGAGGACACCGAGTGTAATATATACTAGTTTGCTGACAATTGGAACAGGTGCATTTCAAGAGCACCTCTCATGACCTCTGGACCTTCTAAAGTCTTTTACAGCCAATGAAGTACTTTTGAAACATTTACTGCTGTAATGTAGGAAACTAATAACACATGGGTAATCAAATATAGTTTTAAAATTGTTATTTTCATAGTGTATTCAGTGTCATAAGGAACAAGGTCAAGGAAGCCCTTTTAACTTCTAAAATGTGGCTCCTTGCAGACATTTCACATTTTGTATCTTTTCTAGATTAACTCTGTATTGATTTCACACCAAAAAAGTCAGTCATTAAACCAATGATTATTCATTTGCGAACAATAATTATCAGTAGTGAATTGGTGTATTTGGATATTATATTGTAAAGAATAGATCTTTATTTTAAAAATTAACACTATCAACCAAAATGTTTCTAGAAACTGCAGAGTTAGCAGAATTTGTTTGAATAAATAAAGTATTTTAGAAGTTTGAGAAGGTACTGGACATAATATTCTGCCAATGGTATGTGGATGAGGCAGTGGCGTAGTGGCATTGCCACTGGGCTAGTAATCCAGAGATCCAAGTTAATGCTCTGGGTTCATATCCGGCTGCAGCAGATGGTGAAATTGAGATTTAATACAAGTCTTGAATTAAAAGTCGAATGATGACCATGGAAACATTGTCGATTGTTGTAAAAACCCATCTGTTTTACTAATGACCTGTAAGGAAGGAAATCTGCTGTCCTTGTGTGGCCTGGCCTACATGTGACTCCAGATCCACAGCAATGTTGTGCTTGACTTGTAAATGTTCTCTGAGATGGGCAAGCAAACCACTCAGTTCAAGGGTAATTAGAAATGGGCAATAAATGGTGGCCTCACCAGCGACGTCCACGTTCCCATGAATAAATAATAAAAAGAAATAAGGCTCAATGTTCCATTAACTATCTCTTTGAACGAGTGTATCTTGTATTTAATAAATGTATTAATTAAAGATTTCTGTATTAATTAGCGACCTGTCAGTAACAGATGATTGAATAAGTATTGAGTCTTAATTGAGTTACAGTTAATCAATCAATAATGAATCAGTAGTTTGAGTGAAAGACTGAGTTTTATTTGCTGTCAAAATGTTAACACTTAATTGCTGTGTATATAAAGAAAGTGCAATGAGGATAAATGTTCTGGCAAGAGAGACCTTCAAGCTCTGATTAGCCTCAACATTTGAAACTATGAATAAGGGGTTGTATAGAATCAGATAAAGGGATAGTATGAAACAGTTCTATTGTATTTCTGTCTAAGATAATGAGAGAAGGTGGGGATCTAATTAAATTAATCCAGTGACCAAATTGACCAATTGTCATGTTACAACAGACCCAACTCTGACGTGAGGTAATGGCCACTTTGGGGATAAAAGTAGAGGTTCCGAAGGTCTGCCTTGCTGGCCAAGTACTGAAGACCCCCGAGGCTGAATTTCGCAAGAATTACTGTCAAAGAAGGAGCCAGAGAGGGTTACGCTTCTACAGACTGATCACCCACATGAAGTTGTAAAAGTCAATGTCTGAAAGTTGTTCAGTAAACATTTTTCATTTAATAAATTTATTTTGTAAATTTTCTTACCAGTGAGTTCTGTCTTTGCCTTAATTGATGAAAGCCTTATCCGAACCAAAGTGAATTTATGAAATGCTAAGTTCAGGGTGGCTGAAATTAATTAAGTTCCAGATAACAGAAATCTTCAATTTAAAAACTTACATTTCTATAGTGTCTTTCACACCCACAGGGCATCCCAAAGTGCTTTACATTCAATGAAGTACTTTTGAAGTGCAGTCACTGTTGCAATGTAGGACACGCATCAACTAGTTTACACACAGCAAGATCCCTCAAACAGCAATGTGATAATGAGCAGATCATAGAACATACAGTGCAGAAGGAGGCCATTCGGCCCATCGAGTCTGCACAAACCTACTTCCACCCTATCCCCGTAACCCAATAACCCCTCCTAATGTTTTTGGTTACTCAGGGCAATTTATCGCGGCCAATCCACCTAACCGGCACGTCTTTGGACTGTGGGAGGAAACCGGAACACCCGGAGGAAACCCACGCAGACACGGGGAGAACGTGCAGACTCTGCACAGACAGTGACCCAGCGGGGAATTGAACCTGGGACCCTGGCGCTGTGAAGCCACAGTGCTATCCACTTGTGCTACCGTGCTGATGATCTGTTTTTAGTGATTGAGGGATAAATATTGACCAGGCCACCGGGGATAATTCCCCTGCTCTTCTTCAAAAGAGTGGCTGTGGGAACTTTTACACCCACCCGAGAGGGGCAGACAGGGCCTCAGTTTAACACCTTATTTGAAACAAGGCTGTTCTGACAGTGCAGCACTCCCTCAGTGCTGGGACGAGGAATGTTGGATGTGATTTTTTGCCCTCGGGTGCCTGGACTGGGATTTGAACCCACAACCTTCTGACTCAGAGGTGAAAGAGCTGCCCACTGAGCCACAGCTGACACTGTCGTCAATACAAAGTTAGAAAGGAAAAGTTACCCTTTAAAGCCCCCATCCTTTGCCTCCAGTGCCTAAATCTAATAATAAAACCCCCAGTATAAATAACATGGATTTGACTGGCAAATGTTGAAGTGTTGGTTTAGAGCCACAAGTTTCGACTTCCCATTTGAGCCTCGGGCACCTTTCTGTCTCTATTGCTCGTGTCAATGACAGCGAGGCGACGGAGCTGAGGGCTGAATTTAGCTGAGAAGAACGGGGCCTGTGTCCCAGTTGGGAAACTGCCATGGGGATCGCACTATTAGAGAAACAGGAAGTTGTTAGAGGTGTGACTGGGAATTAGTCTCCAACCAATTATATAGGTCACTTGGAGAAACCTATCTCTTTAAATACGTATACAGGGAAGAGGCTGCAATGAAATATGTCCCTTTTTTGACAAATAAATTTAGAGTACCCAATTAATTTTGTTTTTCCAATTAAGGGACAATTTAGCGTGGCCAATCCACCTACACAGGTTTGGGTTGTGGGGGCAAAACCCATGCAAACACAGGGAGAATGTACAAATTCCACACAGATAGTGACCCAGAGCCGGGATCAAACCTGGGACCTTGGTGCTATGAGGCAGCAATGCTAACCACTGCGCCACCATGTTGACCTTGAAATTTATCCCTTTTAACCCCCACAAAAGTAACAGGCTCAGATTCCCAGGCTGCAGGAGGAGTCCATTTGTACTACTATTATCTTTGAAAGAATTATTTGATTCATCCAACTGCTCTGCTCTTTACCCACAGACTTGCAAATTCTTCCCTTTCAAATATTTCTCCTTTGGAAAGATACTATTGAAAATACTTTCAAGCAGATCAGAACAATTCGCAGACAAAAAATAAAACAAAATTTCATCTACCCTTTTGGCTCCTTTGCCAATTACCACAGAGGGACTCACTTTCTGGAATGAGCCTGTCAACCCCTCTCACCCACTTTCCCTAAAGTGCATCAATCTAATGAAAAGTACAGAAAAATCTAATATTTTTACGAATAAATGTTTAGTGATGAAACAGAACACGATTAAAAAAAACAGAAAATGGCTGAGGATCAAAGACCACCAGAGTAAAAAGATGTTCACAATGTTCTGGACCCAAATTGTTTCTCTTTAATTCATCTGGAGCCTGTTCCCTGCCCTCTTTGTGGAACATCTCCGCTCAGTCCACAAGCATGACCCTGACCTTCCGCTTGCTGCCATTAGAATTCACCACCTTGCTCTCAGGCTCACATTTCTGTCCTCGGCCTGCTGCAATGTTCCGGAGAAGCCCAACACAAGCTGGACGAACAGCCCCTCATCTTCCCATGAGGCACTTTACAGCCTTCTGGACTCAACATTGAGTTCAACAACTTCAGACCCTGAACTCTCTCCTCCATTTTGATTTGTTTTTTGCCGAGTGCCAGTCTGCATCATGTTTCCATGTTTTTTGCTTGCAGACAGAGCTGTCCTTTATTCTGCCATTAACACTTACTCTGCCCCAATGCTTTGATTCTTTACTACAACCATTACCTCTCCCTTTGCCTTTTGTTCCAGGACATTTTTGCCTTTTAATCTCGCCCACCCTCTAACCAATCCCTGACTTTCCCTTTTGTTCTACCTGACCCTCCCCCTTTCTCACCAGCATTAAACCCATCACATTTCTCCCTCTCTTTAGTTCTGAAGTAGAGTTACATTGGACGTGAAACGTTAACTCTGGGTATGGTCTACCTGCTGTGTTGCGCCCGAACAGGAGGCGCCGTGTGGCCGGTAGATGTTGGGAGAGATCTCCCATGAGATCTAACCGGGTCTCGCAAGGCGTCGCAATCAGGATCGCGCCCACAATGTGCGGGATCGAGCCTCGCACACTTAACTGGGTTTAAAACCCAGGATCTATCGGCTCCCAGCATCTATCGGCGTCACCAGGGAAACCCCAGCCACGCGCCGTTCAGTACTGGTCCACACAGACATTGGAAGCCCTGAGAAAGGGGGGTCATCAGTGACCCCATAGCCCATGGGGAGTTGTGGGATAACGTCATGTGTGTGGGGAGTGATATTGCTCGTGGGTGGGGGAGCCTCAAGCTCACTTATAGAGATTGGGGCACCCTTTTCAAACGGTGGGCGGATCTGTGAGAAGCCGGTCTGACTGGCGAGTTCAGCTCCCCAGTGATGAAGATAATTTTCAGTGTGGGCTTGACCAGGGAGAAATTCCCCCAGAACCAAAAAAGTGACCAAATGTGGTTAAATAGCGGCAGAGAACTCGCCGACAGAGTCAGGGAGAAACTCAGAACAAACTGGCCACAAATAACACTTTGAAACTTTTCCGTGAGATCACGCCCTCTCCTCTTTCCACAGCTGCCAGATCTGCTACATTTTTCAGTTCTTTCTGTATTTATGTTATATCTGTCTGTAGTGGGGGGGGGGGGGGGGGGAATGCTATTTACTGTCGAGGATAAAATAAATGTCCTTCCTCAGCCTTTGTGGACCATTTCAGTGGAAATGTGCTCTCCCAGGCTCTAAGAGCATCAGCCCACTGGAAGCAAAGTCGTGAGACCGGCCAGTCCAGCAGAAAGAAACCCTCCGACCCTCCCACTTCACCAAGTGTCAGAATTAACATGGTTCAGTCCTGGATGTGATTAACAGCAGAAATTGTAGCAGAGTCCAACTCCTCCAATGCCTTGTGAATTCGCTGATGTTTCTTCAGGCTGGAAACTGAGTCAATCCCTTCCCACACAGAGCAGGTGAAGGGCTTCTCCCCAGTGTGAACACGCTGGTGTCTCAGCAGGCTGGATAACTGAGTGAATCCCTTTCCACACTGAGAGCAGGTGAATGGCCTCTCTCCGGTGTGAACTCGCTGATGTACCCACAGTGTAAATGATGTTCTAAACCTCTGTGTGCAGAGAGTAGCTAAATGGTCTCGCCTCAATGTGACTGTGCTGTTGGGCCATCAGTTCCCAAAAGCTTTTGAAGCCGTTCGCACAGTCAGAGCATTTAAAGGGTCTGTCTGCAGGTGGGATAACTCAGTGAATCCCTTCCCACACTGAGAGCAGGTGAATGGCCTCTCCTCAGTGTGAATTCGCCAATGTCTCTGCAGTTGGGATGAATCACTGAGCCCCTTACCATACAGAGGGCAGGTCAATGGCTTCTCACCTGTATGAACTCGCTGATGTCTCAGCAGGATGGATGACTGAGTGAATCCCCTCCCACACACAGAGCAGGTGAACGGCCTCTTCTCGGAGTGAACTCTCTGGTGTGTCAGCAGGTTGGTTAATTGAGAGAATCCTTTCCCCCACACACTGCAGGTGAACGGCCTCTCCTCGGAGTGAACTCGCTGGTCTGTCAGCAGTTGGGATGAATGACTGAATCCCTTCCCACACACACAGCAGGTGAACGGTCTCTCCCCAGTGTGAACATGTCGATGTGTTTCCAGCACCGATGGGGAGCAGAATCCTTTCCCACAGTCCCAACATTTCCACGGTTTCTTCATGGTGGCTCTCCAGGTTCGATGATCAGCTGAGTTATCCACACTGAACGTGAGTACGGTCTCTCCCCGCTGTGCAATGTTTTTTCAGGCTGTGTAACTGGTTAAAGCTCTTTCCACAGTCAGTGAACTGGAAGACTCTCAATCAGATGCCTGGGTCTTGGTAGTTTTTTCTGGTCAGATTGATGTTTAAAGCCTTTTGAAGAAGACAGAACAGTAAAATTATTTTTCGTTCTAGATTGAAAGGCCGATGATAATCATGTCCTGATGAATCAAGTGACTGTCAGATCTTGAAGTGAGATTTGGCTTGAGATTTCTGATGCCCTGTAAAATGAGTTTACAAAAGTCATCACTGTCAGCATAGGATAGAAATTAAGAACAGACAATTCTAGTTTCTCTGGAACATTCAGTCCTCTTTCATTCCTCAAAAACTGCAAATCTCCACCCCACACACTCTCCCTCCATTCTCACTCTGCTGTATCTAATATTCACCCTCCCAATTCTCCTGAAGGATGCTGATTCAGGTTGAAAGGCAAATCTATGTTCACTGCCTCCTGTCCTGAAAACAGGGACCTGAAAGTCTTTCTGCAGCTACAGTAGCATAGTGGTTAGCACAGTTACTTCACAGCTCCAGGGTCCCAGGTTCAATTCCTGGCTTGGGTCACTGTCTGTGCGGGGTCTGCACATTCTTCCCGTGTCTGCGTGGGTTTCCTCCAGGTGCTCCGGTTTCCTCCTGCAGTCTAAAGAAGTGCAGGTTAGGTGGATTGGCCATGCTAAATTGCCATTAGTGTTCAAAAAGGTTGGGTGGGGTTACTGGATTACAGGGAGGGTGGAGGTGTGGGCTTGGGTAGGGTGCTCTTTCCAACGGCTGGTGCAGACTTGATGGGCTGAATGGCCTCCTTCTGCACTGTAAATTCTGTGATTCTATGATATGTCTATATTACTGGACTAAACGTTTGGGTAATATATAGAACTGTATTATTTGATTAGACATTTAGGGATGTTTGGGGGGGGGGGGGTTAAAGACAGCATGGGGTTGCTTCAAGGAATAACTTTATTTTGGAGGAAGAGCCCTCGAACCGCCTGCCTCTGAAGTTGGTGGTAGCAGAGATGATTAAGAATTTCACAATGAAATTGAATGGGTACATGAAGGAAATAAACTTTCAGGGGAACAGGGATAGCGAGGAGAAATGGGACTGATTGTTTAGCTCTACAGAGAGTCAGAATGGACAAGCTATTAAATTGATTTGTTCTGTGCCGTCATGACTCTATGTCTGGAAATATATAACGTAGCTGTAGTATTATATTACAAGATTAGAAATATTAGTTAATATACTTTATTACAGAACCAAAAATAATACATCTAATCTGTACCAGATAACAACACTGGACATATCTAGCCCGTATTAACTTACTGTCCCCTTAATTGTCAGCTATCTCCACGGGAATCCAGCCCCTTATCTGTGAACATTAGGAAAGAGACCATCCTTTTAGCCAGACAAATAAATGTGGGGCTGGTTTAGCACAGGGTTAAATCGCTGGCTTTGAGAGCAGACTAAGGCAGGCCAGCAGCATGGTTCAATTCCTGTACCAGCCTCCCCGAACAGGTGCTGGAATGTGGCGACTAGGGGCTTTTCACAGTAACTTCAGTTGAAGCCTACTTGTGACAATAAGCGATTTTCATTTCATTTTTTCATGTGTCAAGCTGAGGGAGCAAAGGATGTCAATGTCTTTAAGAGAGAGAGAGAGACATGAGCCAACCTTTCCAGAGTCTGCACCCTCCCTGGATTCACTTCCATTCCCTTCAGTTGAGGTCAGAATGAGAAAAGAAATGGAAAGGGATGGAAAAGAAAGTGTTTTACTCACAGATGTTGGGGACAGGAGGAAGTTTCAGTTTGTGTGAAGCTAAATCATCACTCACACAAAGCCCACGCTCTGATTGGCTGCAGAACCAGAGTCCCACCAGTCCTCAAACTTTTTTCATTGGTCAACATCTCAGCAGGAAGGTCAACTTTTACAGATGCACCATAGAAAGCATCCTATCAGGCTGCATCACAGCCTGGTATGGCAACTGCTCGGCCCAGGGCCGCAAGAAACTTCAGAGAGTCGTGAACACCGCCCAGTCCATCACACAAACCTGCCTCCCATCCATTGACTCCATCTACACCTCCTGCTGCCTGGGGAAAGCGGGCAGTATAATCAAAAATCCCTCCCACCCGGCTTACTCACTCTTCCAACTTCTTCCATCAGGCAGGAGATACAGAAGTCTGAGAACACGCATGAACAGACTCAAAAACAGCTCCTTCCCCACTGTCACCAGACTCCTAAATGACCCTCTTATGGGCTGATTTCATTAACACAACACCCTGTATGCTTCATCCGATGCCAGTGCTTTTGTAGTTACATTGTAAATGTTGTGTTGCCCTATTATGTATTTTCTTTTATTCCCTTTTCTTCTCATGTACTTAATGATCTGTTGAGCTGCTCGCAGAAAAATACTCTTCACTGTACCTCGGTACACGTGACAATAAACAAATCCAATCCAATACAGGGGAGGGCTCTTTCCCGCATGTGAGCAGCTTCCCCCTCCCTTGGACATGCGCACTCCCGAGCCGCCCGCCCGCGCAGCGGATAGAGCGGTTTCCCCAGCGCAGGGCAGCCTGGGAGCTACGAACGCCATTACTCATCCGGAGACCAGTCACCAAACTCATGGGACTGGGATGAAAACTGGGGTGGGGAGCGCAGTCACCTCACCCTGACACAAAGTACATATCGGCAGTCACTGGATTTGATTGTGACGCCCCTCCTTAGCAAAACAATTTGTTAACTTCAGGTGGAAAAATTTAGGCACCTGGGTGACATATTGGGGAGAGCAATAGGTGAGAGTGAAACTGAACCCGAGAGTCAGTACCTTCAGGGGAGAAGGATTGGGGGGAAAGCAGCAGGAGAAATGCAGGAGGGAGGAGTGCGAGTGCGAGGGGACACCAATGCGTCTGCACACCAATGCGAAGGCAAGTGCACACCGAGCGTGAGGGCACACTGAGCACGAAGCCATACCGAGCATGAGCGCACACCGAGCGCAAAGCCATACTGAGGGCGAGGGCACACTGACCAACATCGTGCCGAGTGCGAGGGGACAACGAATCTGAGGGCCCTGTTCACTATGTATTTGTTTCTTCTGTAATTGGTTTCCTCATGTCACTGTGATGCGGCAGTTATCCATTTGTCCAGCTACATTGTCGTGGGTTGTAGAGTA
This sequence comes from Scyliorhinus torazame, assembly GCF_047496885.1. Classification (NCBI taxonomy): domain Eukaryota; kingdom Metazoa; phylum Chordata; class Chondrichthyes; order Carcharhiniformes; family Scyliorhinidae; genus Scyliorhinus; species Scyliorhinus torazame. Next base: position 173,366,891 of record NC_092711.1, read on the forward strand.
TTGAAGCCTGTAGCATGGCTCGGTGTGCGCTGTTTTGGCTGTAACACTGTTTCCAGACCTGGTGTTTTGTATGGTGACTGCCTTTTTCTGACTGCAGCCAGGACTGGGGCAAGGGAGTACAAGCCTGCTACCAATTTGATGAAGGGGAGGAGGAGCCTGCTGGAAGGGGCGGATTTTTGTTGGCATGCTGCCGGGCTGAAGGTGGAGGAGAGCTCACTCTTGCAGTCTTTGAACTGGACAGTGTCGGGAGACCAGATTCTGGTACTGTGGGAGAGGCAAGACAGCGGCCCAATTGACTGTGTAACTCTTGAGGTCTTATCAGGGTATCTCATAACCTACTGGTGACTCCTGTGTTTGTTTGTTTTTAATGTATTTTATTACAAACATGTATCAAAGCAGGTTACAGAAAATAAACACCCCGGAAAACATGCTTCCCAGCAATCAACTATACAGTCTGTACAGATTTTCCACCATTTTCATCCCCCCCCCACCCCCCCGACAAAGAGCCCCTCACACATAGTCACAAACATCCCCCACCTTTCCTCATAAGAGCCCATTAACTCATACTTTATATCTTCTAACCGCAGGAAGTCATACAGGTCACCCAACCAAGCTGCCATCCCCGGTGGCGATGCTGACCGCCACTCCAGCAAAATTTGCCGTTGTGCAATCAGAGAGGCGAAGGCCACAACATCGGCCTTCCTTCTCTGCATGAGCTCTAGCTTCTCTGAAACCTAAAATATTGCCACCAAAGGGTCTGGGTCCACCTCCTCCTCCACTATCTTGGCTAAGACCACGAACACTCCCACCCAGAATCGTCCCAATTTTTCGCAACCCCAAAATATGTACACGTGATTCGCTGGCCCCCGCCCACACCTCCACACTTATCTGCTACCCCCTGGAAGAACCCACTCATTCGCCCCTGTGTCATATGCACCCTGTGCACCACCTTAAACTGTATCAGGCTCATCCTTGCACAAGAGGAGGTCCCGTTTACCCTACGCAGTGCCTCATTCCATACTCCCCAATTGATCTCCCCTCCCAACTCCGCTTCCCATTTCTCCTTGATCTTCACCACCCGCTCGCCTCTCTGCTCCCCCAGCCACTTGTATATATATCCCCAATTCTTCCCTCCCCTTCCACATCCGGAAGCAACAGCCGTTCCAGCATGGTGACCTGTGTTTGTGGCTGCTCCTGGTTTGGGGGCTATGCAGGGTGCTGATGTTTTTGTTTTGTACTGATGTTGGTCTCCGTGTAACTGGTGGGGAATTGTATGTTTGCTATTGTTTTTTTACCAGCGGCTGTGTGCTTGCCAGGTGCGGCCCCTCATGCTTCTGTGGACTGGGGGTGTGGTCAGCTCGCAGTGCTGGTGAGGGGGAGGGAGGTTCTCTCTCATTCCTCAGCCATGCTCCACGCCTGTGTGTCCTTTCCCGGTGGACTGTGCTGCTCACTCTCACACACACTCTGACAGGCATGCACAGACATTCACTCATATACACTCTGGCAACGCACAGTTCTCACAGCCATGCATGCACTGATGTTCACACACATGCTTTCCCATACAAATGTATTGGGTGCCTTTCCACCGATGTGGGGCTGCTGCTGGAATCAGGGATAGGGCGGAGAGCGTTTGCTGGCTCGGGTGCTGGCGGCTTTGTTTTCTTATTGATTGTTTGGAGGTATTTGTCTCTGGTGTTCAGTTGATATGATTTTTGCATTGTGTCCATTGTGTTTTTTTTGTGTCTACCCTGTACCTTGGCCTCTTGGGTAATGGAATTGCTTTTTTGGTCTGAACTGTATTCCCTCTTGGGAGGGGAGAGGTGTTCTCTCTCTCTCTCTTCCGCCGTGCCCGTGTCAGTGTCCTTTTCCGATGGTCTGTGCTGCTCGTTCTCTCTCTCTCACACACACACACTTACAGACAGGTACATGCAGACATTTGCTCAGATACTCCTTCACACACACCCGCTCTTGCTGACATGCATGCACTGCTTTTCACACGCATGCTTTCCCACATACATGTTGGGCACGTTTCCACCACTGTGCTGTTACCGCTGGGGCGGGGGTTGTTCTGCATTTAGCTATGTCCTTTTGTATTGTGGAAATGTCAATAAACTAAAAGATCTAAAACTTCCTCTTCTGTGCAACATCTGGGAGGAAATCAATGTTTCCCCCTTTCCATTTCGTTTCTCATTCTGGGGGGACATTGGTGATTTGCAGCAACTGAAGGAAAAGGAAGTGAATCCAGTCTGTATGTTAAACACATTTTTAGTCCAGGCATATAGACATATATCTGTCTGGCAGCCTGCAGGAAGCTTTTTAGGTCTCTGTGTCCAGGACAGGAAGCAGTGAGCATGGATCTGTTGCTCAGTCTGAATCAGCACCTTCAGGAGAATTGCGAGGGTGAATATTAGATACAAGAGTGAGAATGGAGGGAGAGTGTGTGGGATGGAGATTTACAGATTTGGGAGAATGAGAGAGGAAAGAATGTTCATAGAATAGAATCCCTACAGTGCAGAATGAGACCATTCGGTCTATTGAGTCTGCACCGACCCACTGAACGAGCACCCTCCCCATGCCCCCACCCAATCCCCGTTACACAGTAATCCCACCTAATGTTCCACTGAAACTAGAATTGTCTGTTCTGAATTTCTATCCTGGAATGAGAGCGATAACTTTTGTGCACACCTTTTACAGGATATTAAAAGAGGGGGAATTACAGACAGAAACATCATGTCAAGATCTGACAGAGTCACTCAATTCATCGGAACCTGAATATAATCAGTCTTTGAATCTAGAAGGAGAAATGTTCTTCTGTTCTGTCTGCTTCAAAAGATTTGAAACATTGTGTGACTTTAAAGTTTTCCAATGCACTGACTCAGGTCAGACCGTGCCCGCGTTCCGTGTGTGGACGAGACTTCAACTCACTTCAGAACCTGGACAGTTCTCAGTGTTCTACACTCGGGAGAAACTATGGAAATGTGGGGCCTGTGGTAATGGATACAGATTTGCATTTGAACTGGAAGTTCATCGATGCAGTCGAACTGGGGAGAGACCGTTCACCTGTACAGAGTGTGGGAAGGGATTCATTCTGTTATCCTCCCTGAAGACACACTAGAGAGTTCACACTGGGGAGAGACCGTTCTCCTGCTCCATGTGTGGGAAGGGATTCACTGAGTTATCCAGTCTGCTGACACACCAACTTGTTCACACTAGAGAGAGGACGTGCACATCCAATGAATGTGGGAAGGGATTCACTCAGTCCTCCAGCCCACTAAAATACCATGTCACTCACACCAACAGAGACCGTTTAAATGCTCTTGAGTGTGGGAGTGCTTTTAAAAGTACAGCAAAACTGATGTCCCATCAGTGCATTCACACTGAGGAGAGACCATTCAGTTGCTCTCACTGCATAAAGAGGTTTAATGAAGAGATTTAGAACACCAGCGGGTTCACACCAGGGAGAAGCCATTCAGCTGCTCCGAGCATGAGAAGCAATTCAGTTACTAATCCAGCCCGCTGAGACACAAGTGTTGCCTCTATAGGCCCCTGTGGTCAGGAATTCCTCAGATTTAATACTCTCTGAGAAGAAATTCCTCCTCCTCTCTGTCTTAAATGGGCGACCCCATAACTCGGGATTATGCCCTCTGCTCCAAAACTCTCCTATTTAAAAATAAAAATTTAGAGTACCCAATTCATTTGTTCCAATTAATGGGCAATTTAGCATTACCAATTCACCTACCCTGCACATATTTGGGTTGTGGGGGTGAAACCCACGCAATCACGGGGAGAATGTGCAAATTCTACACAGACAGTGACCCAGAGCTGGGATCAAACCTGGGACCTCGGCGCCATGAGGCTGCAGGACTAACCCACTGCGCCAACGTGTTGCCCCCCCCCCCCCCCCCGAGACTCTCCTATAAGGTGAAACACCCTCTCAGCATTGACCTTGTCAAGCCCCCTGAGAATCCTACATGTCTCAACAGTCACCTCTCATTCTTCTAAAGTCCAATGAATACTTGCCTAACTTACTCAACCTCTCCTCATCATAAAATACCTCCATATCCGGGATCAACCATGTGAATCTTCTCTGGACTGCCTCCAATGCCATTATACCTCTCCTTAGATAAGGGGACCAAAACTGTTCAGTGTTCCATGTGTGGTGTAACAAACGCCTTGTATAGTTTTAGCAGGTCTTCCCTATTTTTATACTCCATTATCTTGGAAATAAAGGCCTGCTGAATTTGCATGCTGGACTTCTGTGACTTATGCGCAAGGAGCCCCAACTCCCTCAGTGCTGCAGTCTTTCTCCATTTAAATAATATTCAGCTCTTTTATTCTTCCTACCAAAGTGTATAACTTCACATTTTCTGACATTAGACACATTTTTCGTGCTCTGTGGGTGTTAATTATGCCAAACGAAGTTCAATATGCAGGTTTTGATTGGATGGTCACTTGAGCACATGTAGAGAGAGACATATTGACATGACATAGGATGGGGTCAGGATGTATATACCTGTAATGTTTCACCATGAATAAATCTATATCAAGAAAAGATTGGTTGCAGTTTTTTACTTCACCATCAGGCTGTCAGGATTATAACACGATAACAGAGAATGTTTGTCTAACAGTGAAGGCGAGAAACTGAAGGAAAATAAAATGTCAGTGTCCCGGTACTTTAAAAGGTGTTTGCCCACAGTTTCCTGTGAACAATGTACGTGTATGTGAGTGTGGACATTTCACACTTGGAATGAGAGAGTCAATATAAAATCACCCAGCAACAAAGCCTTTATAATACAAAGAAAAGGTTAGTTTACTTCACGTAATTGCTCGGAAGGTTATTTACACACACACAAAGATTAATTACAGATGAAGATAAAATGAGACTTATAAATACAGAATCCGTTCAGTCTCTATTGTGGGTGCCAGCTGGGGATTGTTGAAGTTGAGATAATAATCTTTCTTATCACAAGTAGGCTTACATTAACACTGGAATGAAGTTACTCTGAAAAGCACCCAGTCGCCACATTCCAGCGCCTGTTCGGGTACACAGAGGGAGAATTCAGAATGTCCAAATTATCTAACAGCTCATTTTTCGGGACTTGGGGGAGGAAGCCGGAGCACCCGGAGGAAACCCTCGCAGACACGGGGAGAATGTGCAGACTCCGCAGACAGTGACCCAAGCCGGGAATCGAACCTGGGACCCTGGTGCTGTGAAGCAACAGTGCTACCATGTTGCATTGTCTGAGGGGAAGATTTTTGAGGTGTAGGATTGCCCCCGCCACTGTGATGCCTTCCACTGTTGAATGGCCAGAGGTTACTTTCAAAGGTTAGCTTAACAGATGGAATCGGATTCACAGGGACATAAATAAATAGAATTTACAATGCAGAAGGAGGCCATTCGGCCCATCGAGTCTGCACTGGCCCTTGGAAAAATCCACATAATTAATCCAGACCTCCACCCTATTCCCGTAACCCAGTAACCCCACCTAACCATTTTGGATATTAGGGGCAATTTAGAATGGCCAATCCACCCAACCTGCACATCTTTGGACGAGAGGTGGTTCCTTGTTTCTGGTTCTGTGGACACAGCACTTTCAATCTGTCCATCAGGTACTGACAGCAGAAGCCTTTGCTGTTTCTCGATGCCTCTGTCTCTCCCTTCCTGTTGAGGAGCAGTTTCTTCTCTGCTGTCCTGAAGCTGTTTCGAGATGTATCTGCGTCCAGGCAGCTTGATCTGCTTTTTCTGTACTTCATGGCAGGTTTATGCTCCTGGACCAGACCCCAACAGTTGCTAGGATACTGGACAGAAACCGAAATATTTAATTTAAAAGACTGTGAGGAAATGATACTTCATTCCAGGAGTAATTTCACGCATATATAGGGATTTGGTATATTAAAACAAACGTTATGACAAACACAGTATTACAAATTTAAGCATCACAAAGAAAATAGCTTACAAACCCATTGAACAGGACAGCATGGTGGTACAGTGGTTAGCACTGCTGCATCACAACGGCAGGGATCTGGGTTCAATTCTGACTTGGGTGACTGTCTGTGTGGAGTTTGCACTTTCACCCTGAGTCTGCATGGGTTTCCTCCGGGTGCTCCAGTTTCCTCCCACAGTCCAAAGATGTGCAGATTAGTTGGACTGGGCGTGCTAAATTGCACTTAGTGTCCAGGGATGTGCAGGTTAAGTTTTAAAAAAAACTATTTTTATTCTCCATTTTCACATTTTCTTCAAAATTTACACCCCACCAACAAACAGTAAACGGTAACAAATACAATGTCAATCCCCTTATTAACAACAACGATCCCATCCTCCCACCAACCCCCAAACAACAGCCCACCTGACAATATAAGCAACAAATAAAACGAAACATCCCAAGGAAAAAAAAAAGAAAAAGGAATCAGGAATCACCTATGGTCACCATTGACATATAGAGTCCACCCCCCAACCTCCCCCCCCCCCCCACTCCCTAATATTCAATGCAGTTACAAACAGTTACTACTCTTGGCGGCTCACTCACTTTTGATATAGGCCTCCACGACCAATGAGCCCGATCCAGTTCATATCGGGAGGGTTCGTCCCCCTCCCCCAATAGCTCTGCCAACATTGTGGCAAAATACTACGTCGGCCTCAGGCCTTCCACCCTTTCAGGCAGACCCACGATCCTCAGATTCTGCTGCCTGGATCCGTTTTCCAGGTGTTCCATTTTGGCTCGCAGGCCCTTGTTGGTCTATATCACCCTCTGCAGCTCCTTCCCCATAAAAGTGAGTTGATCACTGTGTTGCAATAGTGCCTCTTCCACTTCCTTCAGTGTCTCACCTTGCTCCCGCACCTCCGCCGCTGCGCTCGATACTGCCCACCTCACTGGGGCAATCTCCTCCTCCACCAGCACTTTCAATACTGCCCCCATCTCCTTCTTCATCGCTTCCATGTGCTTTGTGAACTGTTTTCAAAGTTGCACTGCCATCACCTTGGTCATTTCTTCTGTGTGAGCAATGCGGCCTCCCCTGGTGCCCCAGCCTCCGCTTTCCTTACAGTTCCCGCGCTGACTTTTCCTCTCACCGGCGGACTTTCATTAACCCCTTTTTCACGGCCATTTTTTTCCCAAACTTGGACATTTCTCCTCACTCCTTCATTTCTTACAACTTTCTCAGCCTCCGTTGCCCCTCGGACTGGGTGTTAAAACCCCGAAAATTCTATTCCCGAGTGGAAGCCCTCCAATGTGCGGCTGCCTCCCGCCCGCCGTCACCGGAAGTCCCATGTGCAGGTTAAGTTAAAGGGTTATTGGAATAGGGCGGTGTGGAGAGCTCTTTCATAGGGTGGGTGCAGACTCGATGGGCCAAATGGCCTCCTTTTGCACTGCAGGGATTCTACGAACATTACAATTAAACAATACCCGTAACTGCTATCTTTATCTCCACTCAAACAAACCCATCTCAGGTCAAAATCCACCTTTAAATAGTTAGCAGACCCAGACATACTTGCTAAATAGATACCCCACTTTGAGAAAGAGATATCCTTCAGCTACCAGCTGCAGATTCTTGCCCGTCTCAAACTAGAACAAAGAACAAAGAAATGTACAGCACAGGAACAGGGCCTTCGGCCCTCCAAGCCCGTGCAGACCATGCTGCCTGACTAAACTACAATCTTCTACACTTCCTGGGTCCATATCCCTCTATTCCCATCCTATTCATGTATTTGTCAAGATGCCCCTTAAATGTCCCTATCGTCCCTGCTTCCACCACCTCCTCCGGTAGCGAGTTCCAGGCACCCACTACCCTCTGCGTAAAAAACTTGCCTCGTACATCTACTCTAAACCTTGCCCCCCTCACCTTAAACCTATGCCCCCTAGTAATTGACCCCTCTACCCTGGGGAAAAGCCTCTGACTATCCACTCTGTCTATGCCCCTCATAATTTTGTAGACCTCTATCAGGTCGCCCCTCAACCTCCGTCGTTCCAGTGAGAACAAACAAAGTTTATTCAACCGCTCCTCATAGCTAATGCCCTCCATACCAGGCAACATTCTGGTAAATCTCTTCTGCACCCTCTCTAAAGCCTCCACATCCTTCTGGTAGTGTGGCGACTAGAGTTGAATACTATACTCCAAGTGTGGCCTAACTAAGGTTCTATACAGCTGCAACATGACTTGCCAATTCTTATACTCAATGCCCCGGCCAATGAAGGCAAGCATGCCGTATGCCTTCTTGACTACCTTCTCCACCTGTGTTGCCCCGTTCAGTGACCTGTGGACCTGTACTCGTAGATCTCTCTGACTTTCAATACTCTTGAGGGTTCTACCATTCACTGTCTATTCCCTACCTGCATTAGACCTTCCAAAATGCGTTACCTCACATTTGTCCGGATTAAACTCCATCTGCCATCTCTCTGCCCAAGTCTCCAAACAATCTAAATCCTGCTGTATCCTCTGACAGTCCTCATCGCTATCCGCAATTCCACCAACCTTTGTGTCATCTGCAAACTTACTAATCAGACCAGTTACATTTTCCTCCAAATCATTTATATATACTACAAACAGCAAAGGTCCCAGCACTGATCCCTGCGGAACACCACTGATCACAGCCCTCCAATTAGAAAAGCATCCTTCCATTGCTACTCTCTGCCTTCTATGACCTAGCCAGTTCTGTATCCACCTTGCCAGCTCACCCCTGATCCCGTGTGACTTCACCTTTTGTACTAGTCTACCATGAGGGACCTTGTCAAAGGCCTTACTGAAGTCCATATAGACAACATCCACTGCCCTACCTGCATCAATCATCTTTGTGACCTCCTCGAAAAACTCTATCAAGTTAGTGAGACACAACCTCCCCTTCACAAAACCATGCTGCCTCTCACTAATACGTCCATTTGCTTCCAAATGGGAGTAGATCCTGTCTCGAAGAATTCTCTCCAGTAATTTCCCTACCACTGAAGTAAGGCTCACCGGCCTGTAGTTCCCTGGATTATCCTTGCTACCCTTCTTAAACAAAGGAACAACATTGGCTATTCTCCAGTCCTCCGGGACATCACTTGAAGACAGTGAGGATCCAAAGATTTCTGTCAAGGCCTCAGCAATTTCCTCTCCAGCCTCCTTCAGTATTCTGGGGGTAGATCCATCAGGCCCTGGGGACTTATCTACCTTAATATTTTTTAAGACGCCCAACACCTCATCTTTTTGGATCTCAATGTGACCCAGGCTATCTACACACCCTTCTCCAGACTCAACATCTACCAATTCCTTCTCTTGGGTGAATACTGATGCAAAGTATTCATATAGTACCGCGCCCATTTCCTCTGGCTCCACACACAGATTCCCTTGCCAATCCTTCAGTGGGCCAACCCTTTCCCTGGCTACCCTCTTGCTTTTTATGTACGTGTAAAAAGCCTTGGGATTTTCCTTAACCCTATTTGCCAATTACTTTTCGTGACCCCTTCTAGCCCTCCTGACTCCTTGCTTAAGTTCCTTCCTACTTTCCTTATATTCCACACAGGCTTCGTCTGTTCCCAGTCTTTTAGCCCTGACAAATGCCTCCTTTTTCTTTTTGACGAGGCCTACAATATCTCTCGTTATCCAAGGTTCCCGAAAATTGCTGTATTTATCCTTCTTCCTCACAGGAACATGCCGGTCCTGAATTCCTTTCAACTGACACTTGAAAGCCTCCCACATGTCAGATGTTGATTTGCTCTCAAACATCCGCCCCCAATCTAGGGTCTTCAGTTCCCGCCTAACATTGTTATAATTAGCCCTCCCCCAATTTAGCACATTCATCCTAGGATCACTCTTATCCTTGTCCACCAGCACTTAAACTTACTGAATTGTGGTCACTGTTCCCGAAATGCTCCCCTACTGAAACGTCTACCACCTGGCCGGGCTCATTCCCCAATACCAGGTCCAGTACCGGCCCTTCCCTAGTTGGACTGTCTACATATTGTTTTAAGAAGCCCTCCTGCTGTTTAAACTGCCAGCCTAAGACTTCTCCTGCCTATCCCCAGTTAGGTATTTAATTGAACTGTACTGCGAGCACATCCTGATCTAAAACTGAATTAATAAACTGAAAAGCCCAGCACCTGACTGCTTCATCCCCTCCCATTAACTATATCATCATTACTAAGCTAAACACAATGTCTCAAATTTTTTAAAATTCGCTCTTGGGATGTGGGCGTCACTGGCTCGGCCAGCATTTATTGCCCACCCCTAATTGACCTTGAACTGAGTGACTTACTCGGCCATTTCAGTGGAAGGGGCGGGGGGTGCAGTTAGCAGTCAACCACTTCGCTGTGAGGGTCTGGAGTCACATGTAGGCCACACATGGTAAGGACGGCAGATTTCCTTTCCTGAAGTACATTCGTGAACCAGGTGAGTTTTTACGACAGTTAAATTCAGCCCTCTTCTCCACAGGTCATAGCAATAATTTAAACATCTAACTCACCCACAAAACTGGCCAATTTGATAATGTTACTCCCAGGCTTCTTTCAGTAAACACAGAAAAAATGATTTATTGTAAAATAATTTCTTTTAAAAACAAGTTATAAAGCTGGTGAACATACAAGTTGTAGTTTCAAAGTGTAACAATTAACCCCTTTTTCTAAAATTACAGATACTCGTACACTGCCAGACACTCTTGTTATGGGCCTGGGTTTAGAAAACTCCAAAGTATGTCATGGAGTTTACCTGACTGTAGAAGCCAGGTATTTCGAATACAACTAGTATAGGTAAAAGATAGCTGTTTAAGCATAGATATTAAGCCCCAGTCTTAAATACCCACTTATACAGCATAATTCACTGTTACTGAGGTCCGTTGTTCTGGCAAATGCATATTTTCAAAGTCAGTGTGACATTAAAACAGCACAGTTGCAAGACAATTTGACACTGCTTGTGCTAATTGTCAAGGACAAGGACTGAATACATAGCAACATGAAGGCACCATTGTTCAGAATGCAGATAACAGCTAGGTCAGAAAAGCTAATGTTGCACATTGAAGATGGACGGCTTGCCATCAAATCAAATGTGTTTGAGTCTAACCCAAACCAATTAGGATTATATTGGGGTGTGATTAGATGACTTAAGACAGATATGAAAGTGTATAACTGAAAAGTTTCCGCCCGCCATTTTAGTGTTGTCTTTGGTGTGTTGTCTTTTGTGTTGTCTGTCCTTAATTTCTGTCTGTGTTGTGTTGTCTTTCTGTTAGTTTAGTCAGTTTAGCTGAAGATTTCTCTCTCTCTTCATGTTTCATTGCCAGACTTTGACCATTTAAAAGTTACTTTCGAGCTGTCTGCCTAAGCAAGAAAGATAATCCCTGTAATTCTCTGAAAGCTTCGAATTGTCTACGAATTGCCTTTTAAATGACTTTCAAATTGTAATCAAGCGACTACCGTTTAAAAGTTACTTTCGAGCTGTCTGCCTAAGCAAAAAAGATAATGTCTGTAATTCTCTGAAAGCTTCGAATTGTCTACGAATTGCCTTTTAAATGACTTTCAAATTGTAATAAAGCAACTACAAATAAAACAATTATTTTTGGCACCTGAGAAGTTTTAACTGAAATTTCTGCTGAGTTCCAGTATTCGCAAAGTGCTACTGATAACCGAATAGCAGAAATGATATAAATTCCTTCAACTTTACACAGTCGAATAATACAAGGAATCGAACAACTTGGCATAGTCCACAAATATTACAAATCTTACAACTTGTCGTATTGCGCCAGGACTATTGATTCATCAACTAATCTCCCCCAAACTTGGCGTAGTTCGACAAGTTAAGATCCCATAAATTACAGATTCCTACATTCCTGACCCACAACTTTTATTAGATTTTGGTTATGAGGAGCACAAGGGCCCACTTTCCAGGTGTGATGCAACAGAGACTTTAAGTATTTTTAAACAAAACAATGTTTATTCTATGAATTCAGTTCACATTTTATAAACACACAGTAAACATTTTATCAACTACAAACACAAATACCCCCGCAGACACGGTACTCTATATGTAACCCTTAAAAACTTTCCTAATAACATCCATCAGCCAAACCCCCCTTTTAACAAAGCAGTAGGTCTAAATTCTTTACACAAGACAGTTATCACTTTTAAATTATCAAGTGATCTGGGTACCTTTTAACATAGAGAGAGAGACACAAAATGAACCTTCCTGGTCTGATTCAGCTTTCAACTGCCTAAAACGAAGGTAAGACACAAAGCCACAAACAGCTTCCAGCTCAAAACGAAAGAAAGTGAAAGTCAGAGACACAACCCAGCTCCACCCACACAATGACATCACTGCAGCTAGTTCGTAAACACCCATTTCTTAAAGTTTCATTCCCATGATACAATCCAACACCTATTTCTTAAAGGTATATTCCCATGACACTCTCACACAAACAAAAAACATAACAGTCACCTGCAGAAGCTGGGGCCTGAGAACATTCATTTAAAAGGATAAAACTCGGAAGGATCTTGGTGCTGCTGATCTGACTAAATTCTGTCAGGTTAGAGTTGGAAGTTCTATTTATGGTGAAACAGGCGTTGATGACTTTTATTTATCACACTTTTACAGACTTTCAAAAAAAAGGGGAGTTATTCTGATGAGACATTTCGGATGAAAGATGAACTCACTCGAGACCGAATGTAACACAAAGGTGGGAGGAAGAGAGAGACTTCTTCTTGCAGCCGGCTGCCGAGGTGCACACTCTCTGTCCCGAGAGTTTTAAATAATAAAAATGTTCACAGAATACTTCTCTCAGGCCTGGAGTTTGTTAACCAACCAGGAAAAGTCTTTCGCCCGGCAACAGCAGTTCTTTGTTAACTTGGATATACAAAGCTTCTCTTTGCTGTCCAGGTGTCCTCCACTGGACCCGTGTTGATGGGTATATTGACCCGCGCTTTATGAAGAACGCCACCTTCCCAGCCTCGGGTTAATCTTGCTTCAGGAGGGAGAATGTCCCACACTCAATTTCTATCAAAGGTGGGTTCCTCACAAAATTCAGTCCAAAGTTTTAAAATGTAACCTTTAAAAGAGTTTTCCTGATAATACCATATCTTCACAATGCAACATTTTAATTATTTTTAAAAACATTTTCCTTTCCCTCCATCCATTTGGGGCTGTTTAGCACAGGGCTAAATCGCTGGCTTTGCAAGCAGACCACAGCACGCCAGCAGCACAGTTCAATTCCCGTAACAGCCTCCGCAAACAGGCGCCGGAATGTGGCGACTAGGGGCTTTTCACAACAACTTCATTTGAAGCCTACTTGTGACAATAAGCGATTTTCATTTCATTTTTCATTTTAATTTCAATGGCACCAGCTTGAAGATCACCTGATGCATTAAAATATTTTCAATTGTATATTGAACAATAAAACACCATAACTTCCCCTTAAATAAATAAATACATTTTAAATACATTTTCTCGCTGTGAGGATTCCAAGTAATTAGGAAAGCTAACAGAATATTGTTTATTGCAAGGAGACTGGATTACAAGAGTAGGGAGGTTGTGCTTCAGTTATACAGGGCACTGGTGAGACCACACCTGGAGCACTGTGGACAGTATCGGTCTCCTTATTTAAGGAAAGATGGAAATGGTTTACAAGCAATTCAGAAGAATGGGCGGCTTGTCTCATGAGGAAAGGTTGGACAGGTTCCGATTGTATCCACTGGAATCTAGAAAAGTAAGAGGTGAGTTGATCAAATATTTAAGATCCTGAGGGGTTTTCATCGGTGGATGTGGGCTGTTTAAAAATAAGTTATCGATCATTTAAGACAGAGATGAGGAGAACCTTTTTCTCTCTCAGAGGGTTGTGAATCTTTGGAACTCTTTTCCTCAAAGGGCAGTGGAAGCAGAGTCTTTGAATATTTTGAAGGCAGAGCTGGATAAATTCTTGACCAGCAAGAGGATGAACAGGGGCAGCAGGAATGTGGAGTTGACGTTAAAATCAGATCAGATGAATGGTGGAACAGACTCTCGTGGCCAAACTCCTAGTTTGTATGTTTATTTTTATTCGATCATAGGATTGGGCATCACTGGCTGAGCCAGCATTTATTGCCCATCCCTAATTACTCTTGAACTGAGTGGCTTGCTAGGTCATTTCAGAGGACATTTTAAGAGTCAATCACGTAGGGCAGCACGGTGGCGCAGTGGGTTAGCACTGCGGCATCATGGCGCCGAGGTGCCAGGTTCGATCGCGGCTCTGGGTCACTGTCCGTGTGGAGTTTGCACATTCTCCCCGTGTTTGCGTGGGTTTCGCCCCCACAACCAAAAGATGTGCAAGCTAGGTGGATTGGCCACGCTAAATTGACCCTTAATTGGAAAAAAAATATGAATTGGGCACTCTAAATTTATTTAGAAAAAAAAAGAGTCAATCACGTTGCTTGGGTCTGGAGTCACATGTAGGCCAGACCGGTTAAGGACAGCAGATTTCCTTCCCTGAAGGACATTAGTAAACCAGGTGGGGGTTTTTACAACAACTGACAATGATTTCATGGTCATCATTCAACTTTTAATTCCACACTTTTTTTTATTGCAATCAAATGTGCTCATCTGCTGTGGATTTGAACCCGAGTCCCCAGGGCATTATCTGGGTCTCTGGATTACTAGCCCAGTGACAATACCAATATGCCACTGCCTCCCCTCTATTTTATATGTTCCACTGCCTTCTTGCACAGACTGACTGCCTCCCCTGTCAGATCCTGCAGCTGCTTCACACCTCTTTCCAAGCTCACTGTTCAAGCTGACCGCCTTCGGCTCACTGTCTTTCAGCGTGGGGACCACCGAAGGTTTCGAGCTCCAAGCTAGGAAAATCATCCAGCCTCCTCTTCTCTTGCACAAACTGCAAATGAACTGTAAATTACACAGGACCAAATCAGCAATAATCTTCTGTGAGAAACACCCAGATAAATTAAACAAAAGAACCTTCCGAATCCCCACAGACCATCTCCATGCCAATGTGGCACAATTGGGAGGTTCCAAACATAAAAGCACAGTCAGTATATTCTGTCTTCAAAATATCCCTTGATTCGGTGATCCATGTGAAACATGTAGCTATATTTTTGCTATAAGTCGCAAAGTACATCAAACCATTTGAAGCAAAGTTGTGAGACTGGTCAGTCCAACTGCAAGAAGCCCTCTGACTCTCCCTATTCATTAACTGACAGAATGAACATGGTTCATCCTGGATGTGATTAACAGCATAATCGAACACCTCTAATCACTTGTGAACTCGTTGGTGTTTCTGCAGGCATATTAACTGAGTGAATCCCTTCTCACACTCCGGGCAGGTGAATGGCCTCTCCCCGGTGTGAAGTCGCCGATGTGTGAGTAGGTTTGAGAACTGAGTGAATCCCTTCCCACACTGAGAGCAAATGAATGGCCTCTCGCCAGTGTGAACTCGCTGGTGTGCCAGCAGATGTGATGAATCACAGAATCCCTTCCCACACTTGGAGCAGGTGAAAGGCTTCTCCCCTGTGTGAACTCGCTGGTGCTTCCACAGGTTGGATGGATCAGTGAATCCCTTCCCACATGCAGAACAGGAGAACAGCCTCTCCCCGGTGTGAACTCGCCGGTGTATCTGAAGGCTGGACAACCGACTGAACCCCTTCCCACACTCAGAACAGGTGAATGGCCTCTCTCCAGTGTGAACTCGCTGGTGTGTCTGCAGGTTCCATGAATGAGTGAATCCTTTCCCACAGTCAGGGCAGGTGAACCGCCTCTCTCCGCTGTGAACTCGCTGGTGCGTCTGCAAGATGGATGACCTACTGAACCCCTTCGCGCACACAGAGCAGGTGAACGGCCTCTCCCCAGTGTGGCTGCGTCGATGAATCTCCAGATCAGAAGGGGCACGAAATCCCTTCCCACAATCACCACATTTCCACGGTTTCTCCATGGTGCAGGTATCCTTGCGATTTTTCAAGCTGAACATTCAGTTGAAGCCTTGTCCACACAGAGAACATGGGTATGGTCTCTCCTCACTGAATGGTGTGATGATATTTCAGCTTGTGTAAATGGTGTAAGCTCTTTCCACAGTCAGTGCACTGATGTTTGAAATTGTTTAAAGCAGACAGAACAAACAAATATTTCTCCTTCTAGATTCAAAGGTTGAAGATATTCAGGGCCTGATGAATCAAGTGACTCTGTCAAATACTCACATGACATTTGTTTGGAGAATTGTGTCTATAGGATATCCAACTTCTGGTATACTGTAAAAGGAGTTTACAAAAGTTAGCACCGTCAGTAAAGGATAGAAATTCAAAACAGACAATTCCAGTTTCTATGGAAGTCTTTCCTCTCATTCCCCAAAAGCTGTAAATCTCCGGCCCACATAATCCCTCCATTCTCACTTTGCTGAATCTAATATTCATCCTCCCAATTCTCTTGAAGGTGCTGATTCAAACTGATTGACAGATTCATGGTCACCGAGTCCTGTTTCAGTTGGTGAAGGTACAGGGATTTGTGAGAAAGATATCTACTTAGGCAGCGATTTATTTGACTTTGAACTTGCTGCCTATGAGGGTAAACATTTAGATATGATCAATAATTTCAAAATATAATTGCATGTGCACTGCAAGGAAATGCACTTGCAGGGTTACATAACAAACCAATTGGAGCTGTTGAATGGGGGCTTTCTGTACTGTAATGAATCTATGACTGGAAATAATTAACAGTTACAATACTATATTATAAGACTAGAAATACTAATAAATGTACATTATCCATAACCATAAATAATATATCTCATATATCCAAAGATGTGCAGGTTAGGTGGATCGGCCATGCTAAATTGCCCCTTAGTGTCCAACGGTTGTATGAGGTTATGGGGAGTGGGTGGGGGACTGGGCCTGGGTAGGGTGCTCTTTGGGAGGGACGGTGCAAACTCGATGGACTGGATGTCCTCCTTCTGCACTTTAGGGATTCTATGAATGTGTACCACATAACAACATCAGATATCGCTCTGTCGATATTAAATGTCAGCCATCTCCTGGGAAAACCAGCACTTTAATTGTGAACATTAGGAAAGAGACCATCCTTTTAGCCAGACAAATAAATGTGTCAAGCTGAGGGAGCAAAGGATGTCAATGTCTTTGAGAGAGAGAGAAATACCTGGGCCAAGCTTTGCAGAGTCTGCACCCTCCCTGGATTCACTTCCTTTCCCTTCAGTTGCTGCAAGTGACCAAATGAAGGTCAGAATGAGAAAATAAATGGAAAGGGGGAGAAAAGAAAGTGTTTTACTCACAGATGTTGGAGACAGGAGGACGTTTCCGTCTGCGTGAACTTCAACCTTCAATTGCACAGAACCCACGTTCTGATTGGCTGCTGGGTCAGAATCCTTCCGGTACTCCTCTCTTTGGTCAATACCTCAGCAGAAAGGTGTTCCCCGCGCATGCGCAACGCCTCTCCCTTAGACATGGGCAGGGCCGGGGAGAACACCGAGCGGCTTCTCGCTCTGGCCGTCAGCTGGTTGCCTGGAAGCCTTGTCTCGTGGAGATGTCCGGGGAGGGGCAACAACGGGTGGGGGCGGGGCTCGCGTGACCGCGCGTCGAGCCTGCGCACTGGAACCCGGAGACGTCACCGAGGAACAGAGTGATTCCTACTGGCTGATTGAGGTAGTGCTCCATTGTGACGTTTCAATGAGCTGGAGGTTGAAACTTCCTCCTCTGTGAAACATCTGGGAGGAAATCAATGTTTCCCCAGGAGATGGCTGATATTTAAATGGACATTTTGCTACCATGGGGCATTGATGTGTGTTATAATGTACTTTTTATTCATGGTTCTCCTCGTAGCATTATTTTCTTCTTTAGTAAAGTGTTGTATTTTTAAATCATAGAATCCCTTTGTGCAGACGGAGGCCATTCGGCCGATCACGTCCGCACCGACCCTCTGCTAAGGCCACCCTTCCTCGGCCCCAAACCCCGCCCAATCCCCGTAACTCCTCCTAGCCTTTGGACATTAAGGGACAATTTAGCATGGCCAATCGACCTGACCTACACATCTTTGGACTGTGTCACCCAAGGCTGGAATTGAACCTGGGACACTGGCGTTGTGAGGCAGCAGTGCCAACTACTGTGCTAGCCATTCTTTTCTCCTTCTTTCCATTTCTTTTCTCATTCTACCTTTCAATTTATTTCCAAGCATAGAGGCATTTAGACAGAGAAGGAGTCCCTTTGGTAACTCGAGTCTGTACCAATGCAGTCAGTCAGTCAGTCAGTCCCATTCACCCTCTATATGAAAAATGAAATGAAATGAAAATCGCTTATTGTCACAAGTAGGCCTCAAATGAAGTTACTGTGAAAAGCCCCTAGTCGCCACATTCCGGCGCCTGTTCGGGGAGGCTGGTACGGGAATTGAACCGTGCTGCTGCCCTGCCTTAGTCTGCTTTCAAAGCCAGCGATTTAGTCCTGTGCTAAACCAGCCTCTATATCCCCATTCTCCTGCAGTATTTCTCCTTCAATCACCTATCGAATTTCACTTGAAACTCATTGATCATCTTCACTTTGTCAACCTTAGGCAATAAGTTCCAGGACATGATTATGTTCTGCCCAAAGTAGGTTCTTCCTCTCCTCACTCATGTGTCACGTAATTCAGTATTGTACATTGTATAAAATTTTCAGTCGGCATGGATTTGTTGATCAGTATGAATTAGCACATTGAGGAGAATTGGGAGGGTGTATACTAGGTACAGCAGATTGAGAACTGAATGGGGCGGGGTGAGTTTTTGGGATGGAGATGGTCAACTTTTGGGGAATGAAAGAAGAAAAGAGTTCTATAGGAAATTGAATTGTTTGTTCTGAATTTCTATCCTGTACTGTCAGTGATAACATTTGTAAACTCCTTTTGCAGGATAGAGGAAGCGATGATTTGCAGACACAAATCTCAACAAACGTCACATCAAGATCTTGCAGAACTGCTCAAATCTACAGGACATGAATGTCATCGGCAAAGGGCTGGCAGGGCCTGAGGTGTTTGAACTTTGCTGCAGTGTTCACGTTAAAAATACTTTTGTTTTTGCACTAGATTTGTAATGCCTTCTGTATCGATCCTGGAGCTGCTGCGTATTTTTGTAAGTTAAAGTTTGCATTTGTACTGGTGGGGGATGGAGGTGTGAATTTTCAATGTGGGGCCTTTCTTGTCTTTTTGTTTCTTTCGGATAATTGGGCTGGGAATGTTTTTTCTCTTGCATATGTGTATCCGAGCGGGATGGGGGGGGGGGGGGGGGGGGGGGAACAATAGGTGGGAAAATGTTTGGTGCCATGGGCTGGTGCTGCCAAGCTAGCTGGGCTGGCTGGCTCATGGAAGCGCAGTGGGATGTGGGTGAGCAGATGTTATGCTTGTTGAAGGGGGCTGTTTTTACTATGCTGTTACTGGGGGGAGGGGGGAATTGCTCTGCTGATGGGGGAGGGACTGTTGCTGGGGGACAAAAGGGAGGTCGCGGACGGAAGCTGCCTGGGGGTGGGCCTGCGGGTTCGCGGGGTGCAAGCTGGACACTGGCCTAAGAAAGGTGATGGCTGATCGGTGGGGGGGGAAGGGGGGCGGAGGGAAGGGAAGCACCTCCACCAGTCTGATCACGTGGAACATTAGAGGGCTTAATGGGCCAGTTAAGAGGGCACACGTGATCACGCGAGGGGATTGAAGGCGGATGTGGCAATGTTACAGGAGACGCATCTTAGGGTAATCAATCAGACTAGACTAAGGAAGGGGTGAGACTCGCAGGTATTGCATTCGGGGCTGGACTCTAAGACTAGAGGGGTCGCGATTCTAATTAATAAGCGAGTGTCAATCGAGGTGGGAAGAATAGTTGTGGATATGGGAGGTCGGTACATCATGGTTAATGGGAAGCTGGAAGGACTGCCATTCCTGGGTACTCGTGAATGTCTACGCGCCAAACTAAGATGATGTGGAGTTTATAAGGAGGATGTTGGGAAGATCCCGGACCTGGACGCATGGACTGGTCATGGGGGTGGGGGGACTTCAACACAGTCATTGACCCAAGGCTAGACCGGTCGAGCTCAAGGACGGCAGGGTGCCAGCAATGGCAAAGGAGCTAGAGGGGTTTATGGAGCAGATGGGGAGAGTGATACAAAGATAGGTGGCGAGGCAGGTAGTATTGAGGAGGTGGGGAGGCTGCAGAAAGATTTAGACAGTTTAGGAGAGTGGTCCAAGAAATGGCTGATGAAATTCAACGTGGGCAAGTGCGAGGTCTTGCACTTTGGAAAAAAGAGTAAAGGCATGGACTATTTTCTAAACGGTGACAAAATTCATAATGCTGAAGTGCAAAGGGACTTGGGAGTGCTAGTCCCAGGATTCTCTAAAGGTAAATTTGCAGGTTGAGTCCGCAATTAAGAAAGCAAATGCAATGTTGTCATTTATCTCAAGAGGCTTGGAATATAAAAGCAGGGGTGTACTTCTGAAGCTTTATAAAGCATTAGTTAGGTCCCATTTAGAATACTGTGAGCAATTTTGGGCCCCACACCTCAGGAAGGACATACTGGCACTGGAGCGGGTCCAGCGGAGATTCACACGGATGATCCCAGGAATGGTAGGCCTAACATGCGATGAACGTCTGAGGATCCTGGGATTATATTCATTGGAGTTTAGGAGGTTGAGGGGAGATCTAATAGAAACTTACAAGATAATGAATGGCTTAGATAGGGTGGACGTAGGGATGTTGTTTCCAATAGCGGGGGAGACTAGGACCCGGGGGCACAGCCTTAGAATAAAAGGGAGTCACTTTAGAACAGAGATGAGGAGAAATTTCTTCAGCCAGAGAGTGGTGGGTCTGTGGAATTCATTGCCACAGAGGGCGGTGGAGGCCGGGACGTTGAGTGTCTTTAAGACAGAAGTTGATAAATTCTTGATTTCTCGAGGAATTAAGGGCTACGGAGAGAGAGCGGGTAAATGGAGTTGAAATCAGCCATGATTGAATGGTGGAGTGGACTCGATGGGCTGAATGGCCTTACTTCCGCTCCTATGTCTTATGGTCTTATGGACCCATGGAGGTTTGTGCGGCCGAGAGTGAAGGAGTTCTCTTTCTACACACACGTACATAAAGTGTACTCCCGGATCGACTTTTTCACCTTGAACCGGGTTTTACTAAGGGGGATAATGGACACTGAGTACTCAGTGATCACGGTCTCGGATCATGCCCTGCACTGGCTGGACATACAGGTGAGCAAGGAGTGTGGCCAGCGTTCGCATTGGAGATTGAATGTTGGACTGTTAGCGGATGAGGAGGTGTGCGGGCGGGTGAGGACATGCATCCAGAACTATCTGGAAGTTAATGACACGGGGGAAGTCTCGGCAGCAATGGTCTGGGAGGCACTGAAGGCGGTGGTCAGAGGGGAGCTGATTTTGATATGGGCCCACAGGGAGAAGGTAGATAGAGCAGAGACGGATCGACTGATAGAGGAAATACTTTAGGTTGACAGGAGATTATGCAGAGACCCCAGAGGCAGGGCTTTTAAGGGAATGACGGAGGCTACAGGCAGAGTTTGGTTTGCTAACTACAGGGAAGGCGGTGGAGCAGCTGAGGAAGGTGAGGG
The DNA here is from genome assembly GCF_047496885.1 of Scyliorhinus torazame. Classification (NCBI taxonomy): domain Eukaryota; kingdom Metazoa; phylum Chordata; class Chondrichthyes; order Carcharhiniformes; family Scyliorhinidae; genus Scyliorhinus; species Scyliorhinus torazame. The sequence goes on from NC_092711.1 coordinate 173,388,412, forward strand.
GGGCGATATATGAATATGGAGAGAAGGCCAGCAGAAAGCTTGCGCAGCAGCTCAGAAAGAGGGAGGCAGCCAGGGAGATTGGGAAAATGAAGAACAGAGACCAGAAGTTGGTCAGCAGGGGTTAATAAGGTATTTAAGGAGTTTTATAACACGCTATATGAGTCGGAACCCCCAGCCAGGCCGGAACGGATAAGGCAATTCTTAGGGGGGCTGAGGCTCCCGAAGGTGGACGATAGAAGGGCTGGGGGCCCACATCGAGATTGAAGAAATATCAGAAGGGCTGAAGGCCATGCAGTCGGGTAAAGCCCCAGGACCGGACGGGTACCCGGTGGAGTTTTATAAAATGTTCTCTGGGATGCTGGGGTCGCTGCCGATGAGGACATTTAATGAGGCAAGGGAGAGAGGGGGGCTTCCCCCGACAATGTCACAGGCTACGATCTCACTGATCTTGAAGCGGGAGAAGGACCCGGAGCTGTGCGGGTCCTACAGACCAATCTCCTTATTAAATATTGACTTCAAACTGTTAGCCAAAATTATGTCCTCGAGGATCAAAGACTGCATTCCGGATGTGATTGGGGTGGACCAGACGGGATTTGTTAAGGACAGGCAGTTGGCAGCCAACCTTAGAAGACTGTTGAATGTGATCATGATGCCCCCAGAGGGAAGAAACGTAAAGGTAGTGGTCGCAATGGACGCAGAGAAGGCATTTGATCGGGTGGAATGGACCTATCTGTGGGAGGTGCTGTGGCGATTTGGGTTTGTACGGGGCTTCATCGGCTGGGTTAGGCTGCTGTATCAGGCGCCTGTGGTGAGTGTACAGACAAACAGGTTGACATTGGGCTATTTAAGGCTGCACCGGGGGACTAGGCAGAGATGCCCCCTCTCCACACTGCTGTTTGCGCTGGCCATAGAGCCGCTGGCAATTTGGCTGAGAGCCTCCAGGGGCTAGTTTGGGGAGGGGTGGAACACAGAGTCTTGCTATACGCAGATTAACTGCTCCTATATGTTTCTGACCCACGAGAGGGGATGGGAGAAATTATGAGGATTCTGAGGGAATTTGGCCGGTTTTCGGTTTATAAATTGAACATGGGGAAAAGTGAGATGTTTGCGATCCAGGCAAGGGGGCAGGAGAGGTGACTGGGGGAGTTGCCGTTTAGAGTGGTAGGGGCAAGCGTTCAGTATCTAGGCATCCAGGTGGCACAGCAATGGGATCAGCTACATAAGCTAAATTTGACCCGACTGGTGGACCAAATGAAGGAAGACTTCCGAAGGTGGGACATGCTCCCGCTATCACTGGCTGGGAGGGTACAGACAGTGAAAATGACGGTCTTCCCGAGATTTGTTTTCAGTGTCTCCCCATCATTATTCCACGGGACTTTTTAAAACGGGTAAACAAGGTGATCTCTGGCTTAGTATGGGCGGGCAAGACCCCGCGAGTAGAAAAGGGGATGCTGGAGCGTAGCCGGGGGAAGGGTGAGTTGGCGCTGCCGAACTTTAACAATTACTACATGCGGCAAATATAGCCATGATTAGGATGTGGGTGGTGGTGGGTGGGGGGCCCGGATGAGCAGGTTCTTTGGGATAGAAGATTGGTGCAGAAGGTGTGCGGGAGGACCAGATAACCATGTCCATATGTTCTGGACATGCCCGAAGCTCAGGGGATTCTGGCAGGGGTTTGCGGATGTCATGTCCAAGGTGTTAAAAACAAGGGTGGCACCAAGTCCAGAGGTTTGCGATTTTCGGAGTGTCGGAGGATCCGGGAGTCCTGGAGGAGAAAGAGGGAGACATTCTGGCCTTTGCTTCCCTGGTAGCCCGGAGACGGATACTATTAGCTTAGAGGGACTCAAAGCCCCCGAAGTCAGAGACCTGGCTCACTGACATGGCTAGCTTTCTCTGTCTGGAGAAAATCACGTTCGCCCTGAGAGGGTCAATGTCAGGGTACGTCCGGAGGCGGCAGCCGTTCGTCGACTTTGTTAGAGAAAATTAACCATCAGCAGAGAAGGGGGTGGGGGGGAGGCGGTTTAGCTCAGATTAGTATGTAAGAAAGGTGGGACCTGTGAGGGAGGAAGACGGTCTTTGCACTATGTTTATATTTGTATGTACACTGTTTCTTCTGTTATTGTTACAAAATCACAAATACCTCAATAAAATGTTTTATATAAAAAGAGAGAGAAAGCGCTGGGCCAACCTTTCCGGAGTCTGCACTCTTCCTGGAATCACTTCCTTTCCCTTCAGTTGCTGCAAGTGACCAATTGAATGAGAAAAGAAATGGAAAGGGGGAGAAAATAAAGTGTTTTACTCACAGATGTGGGCAGCATGGTAGCATTGTGGATAGCACAATTGCTTCACAGCTCCAGGGTCCCAGGTTCGATTCCCAGCCTGGGTCACTGTCTGTGCAGAGTCTGCACATTCTCCCCGTGTGTGCGTGGGTTTCCTCCGGGTGCTCCGGTTTCCTCCCACAGTCCAAAGATGTGGAGGTTAGGTGGATTGGCCATGCTAAATTGCCCTTAGTGTCAGGTGGGGTTACTGGGTTATGGGGATAGGGTGGAGGTGTGGACCTTGGGTAGGATGCTCTTTCCAGTACAGACTCAATGGGCCGAATGGCGTCCTTCTGCACTGCAAATTCTATGTTGGGGACAGGAGGAAGTTTCAGTCTGTGCGAAGCTCAGTAGCCAGTCACACAAATCCCGCGCTCTGATTGGTTGACCCTCTCGGTTTCCCATTGGTCAAAACCCCAGCAGGAAGGTCAAGGAGGGTGGGTTGTCCACTGCACACGCGCACTTTCCCCTCTCCCTTGGACATGCGCAGTGCCGGGGCAGATCACCGAGCGGCTTCTCGCTTTGGCCGGAGCCGTCAGCCAGTTGCCTGGAAACCTTGTCTCGAGGAGGTGGAAAGACGGGTGGGGGCGAAGTTCCAGTGTCCGCGCGCCCAGCCTGAGCATTGGAACCCCGAGACGTCACCGCTGAGCAGTGTGATTTCTATTGGCTGATTCGGGCAGGGCTCCATTGTAACGTCATTATGACTCAGAGGGGTGTTCTCAGTATACACTGTCCCATTGGGAGCGCTGCACGGAGCTTCCTCCACTGTCTGTCCAACAGCTCCTCTGGCTCTGAGTGAAGATTGAGCTTCACACAGACTGAAACTTCCGCATGTTTCCATCATCTGTGAGTAAAACACTTTCTTTTCTCCCCTTTCCATTTCTTTTCTCATTCTGACCTTCAATTGGTCACTTGTTTAAATCCTCAGGCCCAGTTGATATATTTCCCAGGCTGCTGTGAGAGGCACGGGAGGAGATTGCAGAGGCTCAGACAATAATTTTCAAATCTTCTCTGGCCACAGCAGAGCTGCCAGAGGACTGGAGGACAGATAATGGGGTACCATTATTCACAAAGGGAAGTAAGGAAAAAAACATGTAATTACAGGCCAGTGACTCTAACTTAAGTGGTAGGGAAACTTTTGGAAACATTCTGAGGGATGGAGTTAATCTCCACTTGGGGAGGAAACGATTAATCAAGGATAGTTAGCATAATTTTGTCAAAGGGAGATCATGGGCGCGATTCTCCGACCCGCCGCCGGGTCGGAGAATCGCCGGGGGCTGGCGTGAATCTCACCCCCGCCGGGTCCCGAATTCTCCGCCACCAGAGAATCGGCGGGGGCGGGAATCGCGTTGCGCCGGTCGGCGGGCTCCCCCCCGGCGATTCTCCGGCCCGCGATGGGCCGAAGTCCCGCAGCTGTCAACACTCGCCAGCCAGCGTGGCTTGAACCACCTACCTTACCGGCGGGGGCAGAAGGCGCGGGCAGGCTCCAGGGTCCTGGGGGGGGGGCGTGGGGCGATCTGGCCTCGGGGGTGCCCCCACGGTGGCCTGACCCGTGATCGGGGTCCACCGATCGGCGGGCGGGCCTGTGCCGTGGGGGCACTCTTTTTCTTCCGCCTTCGCCATGGTCTCCACTATGGCGGAGGCGGAAGAGACCTCCTCCACTGCGCATGCGCGGGGATGCCGTGAGCATCCGCTGACGCTCCTGCGCATGCGTCGCCCGGCGAAGTCCTTTCGGCGCCGGCTGGCGTGGTGCCAATGGCTTTTCCTGCCAGCCGGCGTGGTGGAAATCTCTCCGGCGCAGGCCTAGCCCCTCAAGGTGAGGGCTTGGCCCCTAAAGGTGCGGAGAATTCCGCACCTTTGGAGCGGCGCGATGCCGGAGTGGTTCCCGCCACTCCATTACGCCGGATTCCCCCGCCCCGCCGGGTGGGGGAGAGTTCCGGCCCATGTCTTACAACTTTGAACTGAATTCTTTGAGGAGGTGACTAGGTGTATAGATGAGGGTAGTGCAGTTGATGTAGTCTTCGTGGATTTCAATGAGGTTTTTGACAAGTCTCTCACGGGAGATTGGTCAAGATGGGACCCAGAGCAGTTGGCAATTTGGACCCAGAATTGACTGAGTGGCAGAGGGTGATGGTTGAAGGTTGTTTTTGTGGCTGGAAGCCCGTGTCCAGTGGTGTTCCACAGGGATCAGTGCTGGGCCCTTTGCTGTTTGTAGTGTACATTAATGATTGGATGTGAATGGAGGAGGTAAGATCAAGTAAGTTTGCAGATGACAGTCTGAAGTTCTTAGTTGGGGGATCATGATCGGCACAGGCTTGGAGGGCCAAAGGGCCTGTTCCTGTGCTGTACTTTTCTTTGTTCTGTGACACAAAAATTAGTTGTGTGATAAGTAGTGAGGTGGAAAGCCTTAGATTACAGGACCACATAGAAGAGCTGGTTAGATGGACAGAACAGTGGCAAACGGAATTTAACTTGAAAAGCGTGTGGTCATGCATTTTGGGAGGACTAACAAGACAAGGAAATATAATAAAATAATATTTTTTAGTGTCACAAGTAGGCTTACATTAACACAGCAATGAAGTTACTGTGAAAATCCCCCAGAAGACCACAGGACAGGTTGATCAGGTGGTTAAAAAGGGATATGGGATACTTGCTCTATTAGCTGAGGTATAGAATATAAGAGCTGGGAGGTTATGATGGAGCTGTATGAAACACTCGTTAGGCCTCATTTAGAGTACTGTGTGCAGTTATGATCGCCACACTCGAGGAAGGATGTGATTGCACTAGAAAGGGTTCAGAGGAGACTCTCCAGGATGTTACCTGGGAGAAAAAAAGAGAGGCTGGTTAGGAGTTACTTTCCTGAGACCAGAGGAGGCTGAGGGGAGGTGTGATTGAGGTGTACAAATTTATGAAGGACTAGAGAAGGCCATTTTAGCCAGAGTCGATAAGAAGAATCCTTTCCCCTTACAGGTCAATAACCAGGGGGTGTAAATGTACGGTAAGGGCCAGAGGATTTAGAGGGAAAACATTTTCACCCAGAGGGTGGTGGGAATCTGAAACTCGCTCTCTGAAGGTGTGCAAGGCGCGGGGACCCTCACAACAGTTAAGAAGCATTGAGATGAGCACTTGATTGGCCACAGCATACAAGGCTACGGACCAAGAGCTGGAAAGTGGGATTGGAATAGAGAGGTGCTTGATGGCTGGTGCAGAAATGATGGGCCGAAGGGCCTCTTGCTCTGCTGTAAACTCTCTGATTCTATGAGGACAGAGATGTGCTCCTACAGTGCAGAAGGAGGCCATTCAGCCCATCGTGTCTGCACCAATCCTCCGAAAGAGCATCCCATCATATCCCCATAACCCCAGCTAACCTTTGTTGGACACTAAGGAGCAATTTATCACGGGCAATCCACCTAACCTGCACATCTGTGGATGTTGAGGTTCATCTGTCTCCACCTATAACTGGCTCCCTATTCAGCCCAACCGCTCCACGCTCACCACCCCCCAACAACAGTATAAATCTGACCCCATTTCCAGTTCTCTCTAACTTTGACAAAGAGTCATTGAGACTCGAAACGTTAGTTCCCTTTTCTGTCAGACTTGCTGAGGTTTTCTGTTTTGCTATATATTAAACACACATATCTGTATGGCAGCCTGCATGAAGATTTTCATGTCTCTGTGTCCAGGACAGGAAACAGTGAGCATGGATCAGCCTGAATCAGCACCTTCAGGAGAATTGGGAGGATGAATATTAGATACAGCAGAGTAAGAATGGAGGGAGTGTGTGTGGGGAGGAGATTTTTGGGGACTGAGAGAAGAAAATACGTTCCATGGAAACTCAAATTGTCTGTTCTGAGTTTGTATCCTGTACTGACAGTGGTAACTTTTTGTAATCTCCTTTTACAGGGTATCCGAAGATGAGGATTTACAGACAGAAATCTCAAACCCAAATTCACATCAAAATCTGACTGTGTCACTCAATTCATCGGGTGCTGAATATTATCGGTCTTTAAATCTAGGCGGACAAATGATTGTTTGTTCTGTTTACTTCAGAATGCTTTAACCATCAGTGTGAGTGGGAAAGCATCGAGACACACAAACACACCTGAGTGAGGCTGTCCAAGTGCACTGACTGGGGAAGGAGCTTTAATCGGTTACACAGCCTGAAAACACATTGCACCATTCACAGCGGGGAGAAACTGTCCTGTGTGAGCCTTCAACTGATTGTCTAGCCTTCAGAGACACCCGCACCATGGAGAAACGGTGGAAATGTGGGGACTGTAGGAAGGGATTTAGGTCCCCATCTGCACTGGAAACTCATCGACGCATTCATGCTGGGACGAGGCCATTCAGCTGCTTAAAGTGTGGAAGAGAATTCAGTGATTCATCCAGCCTCAGGAGACATCAGCGAATTCACACAGGTGAGAAGCCATTCAGATGCTCTGTGTGTGGGAAGAGTTTCATTCAGTCATCCACCCTGCAGACACACCAGCGAGTTCACACCGGGGAGAAGCCGTTCACCTGTTCTGTGTGTGGGAAGGGATTCACTCACTTATTTGCACTGCAGAGACACCAGCGAGTTCACACCAGGGAGAGGCCTTTCACCTGCTCTGTGTGTGGAAAGGGATTCACTCAGTCGTCCAACTTGCTCAGACACAATGTCACTCACACCAATGAGAGACCCTTTAAATGCTCTGACTGTGGAAGGGGTTTCAAAAGCTCTCACGTACTGATGATCCACCAGCGCATTCACACTGAGGAGAGACCGTTCAGCTGCTCTCACTGTGCAAAGAGGTTTCAAACATCATCCACACTGCGGATACACCAGCGAGTTCACAAGTGATGATGGGTGTTGGATTCTGCTGTTATTGCTGCTGTTAATCATATCCAGGGCTGAACCATGTTCATTCTGACACTTGGTGAAGTAGGAGGGTTGGAGGGTTTCTTGCTGCTGGACTGGCCGTTCTCACAACTTTGCTTCCAGTGGGCTGATGCTCTTTGATCGCTGAAATGATCGACAAAAGATGATGGACATTTATTTTATCCTGGATAGTAAATAGTGATTTTTTTCCCCCCACTACAGGTAGATCTAAAATAAACACAGAAAGAACTGGAAAAACACAGCAGGTCTGGCAGCATCTGTGGAAATTGAAACTGAGTTAATGAATCACATCCAATGTAACTCTACTTCAGAACTAGCGAGGGAGAAATGTGATGGGCTTGATGCTGGTGAGAAAGGGGCAGGGTCAAGTAGAACAAAAGGGAAAGTCAGGGATTGGTTAGAGGGTGGGTGAGATTAAATGATAAAAGTTATCCTGGAACAAAAGGCAAAGGGAAGGGTAATGTGTGTTTTTTTTATTTTAAAGTACCCAATTATTTATTTCCAATTTAGCATGGCCAATCCACCAAACCTGCACATCTTTTGGTTGTGGGGGTGAGACCCACGCAGACACGGGGAGAATGTGCAAACTCAACACAAGAGTAACCCGGGGATCGAACCCGGGTCTTAACACAAAGGGTCTTTCTGTGATTTGACCTGGCAGTCTCTAGCAGTTTACACAACTTGCAAAAATATGAACATTTTAAGTCTTATCTGATTAATTCCCAGTTAGTCAGCTTCTCTTAATCTCATGGTAAATATGATTCAGTCAATTACTCCCAATGATTTCTTATTAAAAACCCCTATCTGCCTCATCTATAGCTAACCCGAAAATCTGATTGTGGTGATCTCTATGTGTGCATGTACACAAGGGGTTAATGTGTCATCAGTAGCACCACATGACCACTAGAGGGCCGGACCAACAGGGGTATAAAAGGCAGCCACATTAGGGCTCTCTCTCTCTCTCTCTCTTGGGTGCACTGTGATCATAGCAACAGCAGACTAGTTTAGATGACCAGTGGAGTTACATACAGTTACCATAGTTAGATCTTGTTAACTTTATCACTAGTATCAAAGTTAAAGTAAAGAACTCATGTAAATATTGTTGTAGTCACTCAATAAACCTTTTGTTATTACTGGAAGAGTTCAAACCTTCTTCATTGGGATTCAGAATACCTCATCACTAAACAAGGATTGAGTAGCACATGTTACCTACCACACAGGGAACAAAACATGGTACCAGTCGAGTGGCTTTAACAGAACTAGTTAGATAAGGTTGACAAATCAAAATTTTCTTTACCTGTCAGTCTGGCCTCAATAAAAGTCGAGATGGATTTGCAGGTATAGCATTAGTTATTTTATTTGACTTGCAAGCCTGACTCAGTTCACAGCGGTACAAAACACATCCTGCTTTCTGTACCTCCGGAATCAAGTGAGTCTGTAGAACAAAGAAGTCTCTACTGATACATTCAAATGGCATCAAGTTTCACATACACGATTCCCATAGGTCATCCTATACCCCTCCTGACCTGGCCATACATCCTAATTGGCTCACTTCCAATCCCTTCCTCTGGCCCCTATTACTCAGCATCCTTTTCCCCTCCGTAGCTGGACACACCTCCTCCTTGCTTTGCCATGCGTTCTGAAATCCTTTGTCTGTGAACTCACCAGAATGAGACTGGCCTATCTCTACATTACAGTAACTAATATCTCTAAAACAATTATTTTATATCACATTCGTCAAGGTTAGACAAAAAGAGAAGACTGTGAAAGACTTCGCAGCAAATGAATCCTCGACGACTAACTATGGGACTCATTGGACCTCTAGAGCAGCTGGAAACAACCGGTAATTTAAGTTATGACTGGAAAAGATTTGAACAGATTTTCCAAATATTTATCGCAGCTAATGGTTTAAGCATGGTCTCTAGTGCAACAAAAATAGCACTACTACTCTCAATAGGAGGGCATGAAGCTAGAAAAATCTATAATTGCTTTAATTACTTAGAAGGTGAAGATGACACCAAAATAGAAGTAATACTCAAAAAATTTGATGAACACTGTAAGAGTCACTCTGGTGAGATGCTGGAAAGATTTAACAATTGTCATAAATTCCAGAGAAACGGAGGGCCCATCACTGATTTTATTACAAATCTCAAGTTAATACCACAAGGCTGTGATTATGCTGATTTCAGAAACACTATGATAATGCATCAATTAAGTTCTGGATTATCTGATAAAAATTTGAGGGAAGAACTATCACAAAATAAGCATCTAACTCTAGAACCTGCTATACAAAAATGCCTTGCTTATGAACAAAAACAAAATCAATACTGTCAGTCTTTACAAACACAGAGTCAGTGTCGAGAAAAGAAAATCGGAAAAAACGGCGCCAAAACTTACCACGAGGCAAGGCAGGGTTGAAACAAAAGACTGTTCTGAGCGGCAGCCATCTTGTGAAAGGAGCCGTACATGCACAGTTGTGCAAAGAGAGCACAGTAAAGGAACCTCGAATTGCGCATGTGCGCTTGAGTCATACGCATGACTTCACAAGCGTCATGATGTCAGAGGACCAGGACCACGCCCATTTAAAAGGGAAATGCACGAAAATGAACAAAAAGAAATTTAAAGCTGTCAAACTCAATTTTCTTACCTCAAAAGACAGAACAATGCCCGAACTTACACCAGCAGTTGATAACTTTCACAACACCCTGGAACAAGCAGTCTGCACCACCCAAAGTGAAGAGCACAATGAAAAATCCGAAACCAAAGAAGATGATTTGTTCATTGAACATGAAGAGAACGATAACAACTCCGAACAAAAAGGGATGATTTGTCTATCGAACGATGCACACAATACTTCTCAGACATGGCTGAGTTATTCGGAGATCCTGATTACAGCATCAGCAACACTGTTGAAAAGCTCGGTTGAAAAGCTCAACACGACTCTTCTCATGGTAGATGAATCCAATACCATGGTGCCATGGCAGATCGTCAATACATTGGATGACAGCAATACCCAAGACGAAGACGACGCCCCACAGAGTGCCCAGAACGACTGCATTGAGAGAGCACAGATTGACTTTACAGCGAGAACACTGCACGACTCCACAGAGAGAGCGATGAAGGACTCCACAGAGAGAGCGATGAAGGACTCCACAGAGAGAGCGATGAAGGACTCCACAGAGAGAGCGATGAAGGACTCCACAGAGAGAGCGATGAAGGACTCCACAGAGAGAGCGACGCAAGCCTCCACAGACAGCTCGGTGACAAACTCAAAAAATGGAAGCAAGCAAACACTCCATAGCGAACGCCATGCATAAACAAGACCATAAAATCTATCCAGCTTATTTGAGCCACGAGAAGAAGACTATGAAAGTCTACCCAGCTCATTTAACCAACAAGAAGACACTGAATATCTACCCACTGTATGTGAGATGAAGAAATCAAGAAATCACAATTCCCATACAGGATGTGCAGGATCACAGCGAGACAGACACATCTCAGTTCGTCTGCACTGAAGCACTCAATAATTAGAGGACGGCTACTCACGAGTCCAGAGAGACCACGTCAAATGAAATTGTGAAGATGTTGACTCCAAAAGAGGAGCACCAAGAGTCCAGAGAGACCACGTTAATAGAAATCTTGAAGATTTTGACTCCAGAAGAGGAGCACCAAGAAACCAAAGATGATTCAAATGAACCAGAAATAACTCCAGAAGAGGAGCACAAAGAGATCGCAGATAATTCAAGTGAACCAGAAATGACTTTAGAAGAGGAGTACCAAGGAAACAAAGAAGAGGAATCAAATCCACCACAAATGACTGATGTCACCAACATCAGATCATTCCCACAATTCTCAAGAAGAAACGCTCAATGTAACAGATGCCACAAAGGACACTAACACCAATAACTGTGACAATGACTCACGTCATCCACACGGAACACTCATCGAGTGCAACAGGAACAACAACCGCAAGAAGCACAGCGGAAACAAGAACAACGATAGCAACATCAAAAACTACAAGCACAAGAACAAAAACTACAAGAACAACAAACACAACAAGAAGCATAACAAAAAAAGAAACAACGAGCACGACGAGAAAAACAACAAGAACAGAAACAACAAGCATGACGAAAACAACAACAAGAACAACAACAATGAAACAATGACCTGTACAACATGGTACAACTCTGCACATGAAGGACAATGCCACCGCACACTGCAAAACAATGGCAAGAGCACAAACATGCCATGGCAACAAATCTCACGAATTCACATTTGCTCCACAACAAACAAGCAAACCAGCCTTCAAGAAAGTTGCCATACAGAATTAATACCACAAACACAAAAAAAAGTCCAGGTCAGACAACAAAGATGTAACACAGAATTGCTACCACAAGCATAGAAAGAAAAGCATAAATCAGACAACAAAGTGATTCGACCATTCAAATACCTCATTGATGACTTCTTGGTTACTTAAACATAGGAACACTGATGACATTCACAAAGAAATAACAACATTAACATCACAACTTCAACAATAGAAGATGAAAGCAACTTGACCGAACAAACTCAAAGTATGGATTCCCACCAATTCTTTAAATTAAGACTGGACTCATAAATATTAATTGGCTTTGTATAATCATCAATATCATCACAACTTGTACATAACGTCATTTGTCTACCTATTTTACGCAAGCAAAAAAAAAAAACTTGAGACTAAATGTATTAACATTTGATGGACTAACTCATTGATTTTCTGTTATGCTTTTGCAAGCTGCATCCATTATGTTTTGTTCAATTTTCTTTACAACATACAGAAAATACGTAACACGAAAAAGAGGGGGATGTGGTGATCTCTATGTGTGCATGTACACAAGGGGTTAATGTGTCATCAGTAGCACCACATGATCACTAGAGGACCGGACCAACAGGGGTATAAAAGGGAGCCACATTGGGGCTCTCTCTCTCTCTCTCTCTCTTGGGTGTACTGTGATCATAGCAACAGCAGACTAGTTTAACTGGCCAGTGGAGTTACGTATAGGTACCATAATTAGATCTTGTTAACCTTATCACTAGTATCAAAGTTAAAGTAAAGAACTCATGTAAATATTGTTGTAGTTACTCAATAAACCTTTTGTTATTACTGGAAGAGTTTGAATCTTCTTCATCGGGATTCAGAATACCTCATCACTAAACAAGGATTGAGTAGCACATGTTACCTACCACACAGGGAACAAAACACTGATTTCTATCAGTCTCCTCTTTTGATTCTTCTAAAGATTAATAAGATGAATCAAAATAATGAATAGAAGAAAGAAATGTGACAGGATAGAAGTAAGCATGGAGAGGAACTCATTCACATTGCCTTTAATGGTTGAGAACAGCCTTCAACAATAGAGCGGGCATAGCTTTGCAAGCATTACAAGCATTCTGAAAGTGTTTTATTCAAAAAGTGATTATAAATGACAATAACAATTCAGTAATAATTGAAGTTGATTATATGATTCAGTAATAATTGGTTAATAATGCAGTAATAACACTGTCTCAGTAAATTTCGATGAGATCCCCCGCTTATCCTTCTAAACTGCATCAAGTACAGACCTACAGTCCTCAACGCTCCTCATATGTCCTTCATTCCAGGGATCATTCTTGTGAACCTCCTCTGCATCCTCTCCGAGGCCAGCACATTCGTCCTTAGATACGGAGCCCAAAACTGCTCACAATATTCCAAATGGGGTCCAGTACATCCCTGCTCTTGTATTCTATTTTTTTCTAAATTTAGAGTATCCAATTGCTTTTTCCAGTTAAGGGCCAATTTAGCGTGGCCAATTCACCTACCCTGCACATCCTTTTGGGTTGTGGGGGTGAGACCCATGCAGACATGGGGAGAATGTGCAGGCGCCACACAGACAGTGACCCAGTGCCGGGGTCGAACCCGGGGCCTCAGTGCCACGAGGCAGCAGTGCTAACCACTGCACCACCATCTTGCTCTTTCTATGTTGAGTCCAGAAGGCTGTAAAGTGCCTCATCGGAAAATAATAATAGCTTATTGTCACAAGTTAGGCTTCAGAGAAGTTACTGTGAAAAGCCCCTAGTCGCCACATCCCGGCGCCTTTTTGGGGAGGCTGGTATAGGAATTGAGCCCACGCTGCTGTCTTGTTCTGCATTACATTCCAGCTGCTTAGCCCACTGTGCTCAGGGGCTGTTTGTCCAGCTTGTGTTGGGCTTCTCCGGAACATTGCAGCAGGCCGAGGACAGAAATGTGAGCCTGAGAGCAAGGTGGCGAATTCTAATGGCAGCAAGCGGAAGGTCAGGGTCAAGCTTGTGGACTGAGTGGAGCTGTTCCACAAAGAGGGCAGGGAACAGGCTCCAGATTAATTAATTTGGGTCCAGATCATTGTGAACATCCTTTTACTCTGGTTGTCTTTGATCCTCAAGTCATTTTCTGTTTTATTTTAACCATGTTCGGTTTCATTAATGAGCGTTTATCAGTAAAAATATTTGATTTTTCTTTACTTTTCATGATTAGGTTGATGTACTTTAGGGAAAGTGGGTGAGAGGTTGACAGGCTCTTTAACAGAAAGTGAGTCCTTCCAAGGTAATTGGCAAAGGAGCCAGAGGGGGAGATGAGATTTTATTTTATTTTTTGACACAGTGAGTTGTTCTGATCGGCCTGAAAACAGATTCAATAGTATCTTTCCGAAGTGTAAATACTTGAAAGGGAAGAATTTGCAGGGCTGTGGGGAAAGAGCAGAGCAGTTGGATGAGTCCGAGTGTCTTTCAGAGAGACAGCAGGGGCACGATGGGCTGAATGGACTCCTACTGCAGCCTGTGAATCTGAGCCTCCTGCTTTTGTGCAGGTTAAAAGGGACAGATTTCATTGCAGCCTCTTCCCTATTTATGTATTTAAAGAGACGGGTTTCTCTTTAGCTCAGAGTGACCGATATAACAATTGGTTGGAGGCCCATTTCCCAGTCAGTCCTCCAGCACCTTCCTGTCTCTCTATTAGTGCGACGTCCATGGCAGTTTCCCAACTGAGGCACAGGCCCCATTATTCTCAGCTAAATTTAGCCCCCAGCTCTGTCTCCTGCCTGTCATTGAGACGAGCAATAGACACAGAAAGGTGCCCGAAGCTCAAATGGGAAGTCAATACTTGTGGCTCTAAACCAAGACTTCAACATTTGCCAATCAAATCCATCTTATTTATACTGGGGTTTCTATTATGACCGTGCCACCCCTTTTCATGTCACATTGGTGAACTTCAGGGAAAATGAGTGAGAGGGGAGACAAAGGGTGGGAGTTTTAACGGGTAAATTTCTTGCCAGTACATTTATCCTCATTGCACATTCTTTACATACACAGCAATTAAGCTTTTACATTTTTACAGCAAATAAAACTCAGTTTTTCACTATAACTACTGATTCATTATTGATTCATTAATTGTAACTCAATTAATTCTCAATACTTATTCAATCATCTGTTACTGACAGGTCGCTAATTAATACAGAAATCTTTAATTAATACATTTGGTTAATACAATATCCACTAGTTGAAAAAGACAGTTTTGTGAAAGACAATACCTTTCTTTCTTATTAACCTGGATTGGATTGAACATTGAGTCTTCGACTTGAACCAGACTTTGGCAATATATGATCTTCTGTAACTTTACAAAATTCTGGAACAATTTGTTACTTGAAACAATTTTGCCTCATTCAGCTTTGGTTTATACAGAATGAATTTTTAAAATAAAGGTCCAGTCACATTTTAGAGTTTAACATGGTTTCCTTAACCTTGCTACTTATAACAGTGAAAATTGACGAGTGATTGATTTTTAAAATGAAATATTATTAATGAGGCATATCCAGAATTTCCGACATTACAATAGTGACTACACTTCAAAAGTACTTCAAAGCAAAAGCTTTAGGGGATTGTGTGGTCATGAAAGGTGTTATAGAAAGAGATATAGAATCCCTTGAGTGCAGAAGGAGGCCATTCAGCCCATCGAGTTGGCACCAACCCTTCAAAAGAGCACTCTACCCATATCCACTCATCCATAACCTAACCTGCACATCCCTGGACACTGGGGGGCAATTTATCAGGGCTACTCCACCTAACCCATACATCTTAGGACTGTGGGAGGAAACCAGAGCACTCGGAGGAAACTCACACAGACACAGGAGGACGTATAAACTCCACACAGACAGTGACCATGGCCAGAATTGAACATGGGCCTCTGGTACTGTGAGGCAACAGTGCTAACTACTATGCCGCTCAAATAAATGTAATTTTTTTTAGAACTAGTCCCCAAACTTGGATATATCACACTCGGTCCACTTACGAAAATCATCAGTAAAGACTCAGACTTCATTTTATGTAACAACCATATCTTTCACTCCATTTCAAATCCCCTGTGAAACTCCAAACACAGCGTATCGTGAAAGTATTTAAAACAGAACGAGTTGTTGTGATTTGGGATTCACTGCCTGACAATGGTGCAGGAAGTAAATTCAACTGCAGCTTTCAAAAGGGAACTGAACAGATTCTGTGGGAAAATAAACTTGCAGGGTGATGGGACCAAATTGATTGTTCATTCAAAGAGCTAACATGGGAATGGAAGGTTGAATGGCCTCCTTCTTTGCTCTCTGGTTCTCGTTTACTTTTGAAGAAAATCTTAGACTTGAACGAGAGTTTGGCAGTATTTGGGAAATATCTGAAACCCATTTCCTACGAAGTGGGTAGAAGCTGAGATGATGAAATGTTTCCAAAAGGAAATTGGATGGGCTTTTGAGGGAAATAAACTGACAGGGATACGGGAATAGAACAGGGCAATCATTTGATTGAAAGAAATCTACAATTTGTGGATCTTTGGAATTCTCTACCCCAGAGGGCTGTGGGAGCTCACTCATTGAGTGTGTTTAAAGCTGAGTCTGACAGATTTCTAAATAGCAAAGAACAAAGAAAAGTACAGCACAGGAACAGGCTCTTCGGCCCTCCCAGCCTGCGCCGACCATGGTGCCCGTCTAAACTAAAGTCTTCTATACTTCCGGGGTCCATATCCCTCTATTCCCATCCTATTCATGTATTTGTAAAGATGCAATAACACACAGGAATAGTGTGTGTGTGGGAGGGGGGGGGGGGGGGGGTGGAAAGGCATTGAAGTGGATGATAATACTGAATGGTGGAGGTTAAAAAGGTTTATGTTAAATGAGCGCGATAAAATCTGGCAAATTGAGAATAATGAGGGAAAATGTGTAATTGTCCACTCTGGCAGGAAGAATAAAAAATCTTATTATCTAAATGGTGAGAGATTGCAGAGCTCTGAGATTCAGAGGAATCTGGGTGTCCAAGAGCAGGAATAACAAAAGGCGAGTATACAGGTACAGCAAGTAATTAGGAAAGCTAATAGAATGTTATTGTTTATTGTGAGGGGAATGGAATACAAAAGTAGGGAGGTTATGCTTCAGTTATACAGGATATTGGTGAGACCACATCTGGAACAGTGTGTACAGTATTGCTCTCATTTAAGGAATGATGTAAATGTGTTGGAAGCAGTTCAGAGAAGGTTTACTGGACTCATACCTGGAATTGGAGGCTGGTCTTATGAGGAATGATTGGACAGGCTGGGCTTGTGACCGATGGAGTTTAGGGGACTTGATTGGACCGTGTAAGATCCTGAGCGGCCTTGACAGGGTGGATGTGGAAAGGATGTTTCCTCTTGTGGGAGGATCTAGAAATTGGAGTCACTTTAAAAGTAACAACTTGCCCATTTAAGGCAGAGGGTTGGGAATCTTTGGAACTCTCTTCCTCAAAGGGCAGTGGAAACAAAGTCTTTGAATATTTTGAAGGCAGGCTGGATAGATTCTTGAAAAGCAAGGGGGTGAAAGATTCTCGGGTGGGTAGGCGGGAATAAGACCATACTAAGACCAGACGGAATAGGAACAGGAGTAAGCCATTCAGCCCTTCCAACCTGGCCCATCTTTCAATAGGATCACAGCTGATCTGACATTTCACACTTTCCCTGTAATTCTTGGTTCCCTCACTTATCAAGAATCTATCTCAGCCTTAAATATACACAAGGACTCTGTCCCCACAACTTAGTTCCAAAGACTCTCAGAAGACTTTCCTCCTCATCTCAGTCTTAATTTGGCTCCTCTTTATTCTGAGACGATGCTCTCTGATCCTAGACTCTCCCACGAGGGGAAACATCCTCTGAGCATTTACCCTGTGAAGCCCCTTCAGAATCCTGTATGTTTCAATGAGATCACCTCTCATTGTTCTAAATTCCAATGAGTAGAGTCCCAACCTATTTAACCTTTGCTCCTAAGACAATCCCTCCATACCTGGGATCATTCTAGTGAACCTTCTCTAAACAGCCTCCAATGAAAAATGTCCTTACATAAGGGGATCAAAACTGCTCTCAGTTCTCCAGATGTGCTCTCACCAGCACCGTGTACAGCTGCAGCAAGACTTCCCGACTCTTATACTCCAACCCCCTTGGAATCAGGGCCAACATTCCATTAGCCTTCCTGATTACCTGCTGCACCTGTCTGCTAGCTTTCTGTGTTTCGTGCACAAGTTCCCCCAAGTCCCTTTGTGTTGCAGCTTTCTGCAGTTTTTCTCCATTTAAATAATACTGTTCTTTTGTTCTCCCTTCCAAAATGAACTTCATATTTTCCCACATTATACTCCATGCAACTTTTTGTCCACTTGCTTAACCTCTCAATAGCTATTTGCAAACTGTTTGTACCCCCCTCGCAACTTGCCTTTCCACCTATTTTTGTGTTGTCTTCAAATTTGGGCACAGTACGTTCGCTTCCTTCCTCCAAGTCATTAATATAAATTGTACATAGTTGCGGTCCCAGGACTGATCCCTGTGGAACCCCACTGGTTACAGGTCACCAACCTGAAAAAGAATCCCTTATCCCCACTCGCTATTTCCTGCTCATTAACCAATTCTCTATCCATGCCAACACCATGGGTTCTTATCGCATGACAACGTTTTGTGAGATACCTTGTCAAAGGCCTTCTGGAAGTTTAAATACAACACATCTACTGGTCCCCCTCTATCCACTCTGGTTGAGACTTCCTCGAAACACTCAGACACGGTTTCCCTTTCACAAAGCCATGCTGACTCTGCTTGATTAGATTATGATTTTCTCAATGTGCTCCTATTACTTCCTAATAATTGATTCCAACATTTTTTTCAAACAATAAATGTTAGGTTAATCATCCTATAGTGTCTCGTTTTTTTCCTCCCTCCCATTCTGAATCGGGGGTTGTCACATTGGCAGTTTTCCAATCCTCTGGTACTTCTCCAGAATCCAAGGATTTTTTTAAAATTACAATCAATGCATCCACTATCTCTGTAGCCATTTCTTTTAGGATCCTTGGATGCAGCCATCCAGGGGACTTATCTTATCCCCATTAGTTTGTCCAAAACAACTTCTCCAGTGATGGCATTTAATTGCTCCATTTGTATTCTTTAGTATTAATGGGACAGTCAAAGTATCTTCCACCATAAAGATTGATGCAAAAAAATCTGTTTAACTCCTCTGCCATTTCCTTGTTCCTCATAACTGACACAGAGGCATGGAGGCACATGGTGGTTAGCACTGTTGCTTCACAGCTCCAGAGGCCCGGGTTCAATTCCTGGCTTGGGTCACTGTTTGTGCGGAGTCTCCACGTTCTCCCAAAACTGCGTGGCTTTCCTCCCACAAGTCCCAAAAGACGTGCTTGTTAGGTGAATTGGACATTCTGAATTCTCCCTCGGTGTACCCAAACAGGTGCTGTAGTGTGGGGACTGGCGGATTTTCACAGTAACTTCATTGCAGTGTTAATGTAAGCCTATTTGTAACAATAATAAAGATAACAATAAAGAATATTATTACCCTCTCCTCAGATTTACTTTCTAAGGGGCCTCTGTGGAGTTGAGGTTTCAATCAGATCAGCCGTGAACTTATTGAATGGTGGAGCAGGCTCGAGGGGCCGAGTGGCCTACTCCTGCTCCTAATTCGTTTTAATCACATCCTTTATAATAGATTGTAGCATTTTCCCTCCTCCTGATGTCAGGCTAATGGATCTGTGGTTCCCCGTTTTCTCTCTCCCTCCTTAAATAGTGGGGTTACATTTACCACCTTCCAATCTGCAGGAACCATTCCAGAATCTATAGAATTTTGAAAGATGATCACCAATGTATCCACTATCTCTACAGCCACCTCTTTCAACACTCTGGGATGTAGAGCATCAGCTTTTGGGGATTTATTAACCTCAATCCCATTAATTTCTCCAGTACTATTTTTTCACTGATACTAATCTCTTTCATTCCCTCGTGCTCACTGGTCCCTTGGTTCTCTCGTGTTTTTGGAACGATTTCTGTATCTTCCTCCGTGAAGACAAACACACATTGTTTAGTTTCTCTGCCATTTCCTTATTCCCCATTAGAAACTCTCCTGTCTCTGCCTGGAATGGACCCATATTGGTCTTTGCTAATCTTTTCCTGTTCTGTAGCCATGTAAAATGGCTGCGTTCCGATTAATCTGGCCAAAACCCAGTTTAAAACGGCTAACGCGAAAGACTGCTGGGAAAAGCAGCCAAGAAGACACAAGCAGGCAGCTGCAGACAGTTTTGCAGATTCGGCTCTGGGAAGGTAGCCCAGATCGACACACAGGGCTATCAACAGCCCATCAACCCAGGTATTCGCAGTAGCATTCAGGACTGTTTGCAGCTAATCTATTCAGACATCCACAGTTAAATCAGCTATCCCCGGGAACAATTGCAACATATTAGCAATTGAATACCGGGCCAGACCTGTCGGCGCCTGCAGTGGCCGAAACAAAGACAGGTGAGCGACCACCCCCCGATCGAGGAATCGCCTCACCATTGGACACATCGACCACAGAGATTGGGGACAGAATCCAATCACTTGGGACTCGGGGTCAAGGGCCGCCCCGGGAGGCGGGAAGCCCCTGGGCCCTATAAAAGTGAAGGTCCAAGTTCAGATCTCTCTCTCTCTCTCTCCTCTTCGCCTGCTTGAGACCTTCGCAAGAACAGCAACCGGCAACAGTAAGTTTGAATCCAGCGATCGCTATCTGGTAGAGACACCTAGCCAGCGACCTGTAGCAGCCTTTTGAATCCCGCGGGCCAGATCTGATTGGACAAGCCATTCGTTTCCCTGACCTGGTGGGCTCTTCCTAAGTTAAGTATTGGCCAGTAGTGATAGGTTTATTGTATAGAAAGTAGTATTAGGGTATTAATATTGCTTGTTGTATATAATAAATGACCGTTGTTTTAATCCTTACTAAGCGGTGTGCTGTATTATTAATCATAACCTGAACTTGAACCACGTGGCGGTATCATAAAGATACCTGGCGACTCATGAGCAAGGGTGACGTAATCAGAGCCAATAGACTAAGGTTAAAAAGAGCAACAGTTCACATTCCGATAGCAGATTTTCCAGTTGTTTTTTATCTTTCTCACCAGTTTGTTCGCATATTCTATTTTCTCTTTATCAGTTTCTCGGTCCTTTGCTGAATTCTGAACCAAATTCCCAATCCTCAGGCTCATGAATATTTTAGCCACTTTGAATCTCCTCCATTGATCGAATAGAATCTAACTTTTCCGGTTGGCCACAATCGCTTCATTTTGCTGTTTATGTTTTGCTTCTTAAAGGAATCTATATTTTATGTAAATAAAATGCGAGTGGTTGCCTGTCTATTGTCTATCGTCATACAAAGAACAACAAAGAACAGAGGACAGTACAGCACAGGAACAGGCCCTTCGGCCCACCATGCCTGCTGGGATCATGATGTCTGACTAAACTAAAACCTTCTGTGCTTCTAGGGTCTGTATCCGTTTATTCCTATCCTATTCATGTATTCATCAAGATGCCTCTTAAACGTCACTATCGTACCTGCTTCCACGACCTCCTCCAGCAGCGAGTTCCAGGCACTGACCACCCTCTGTGTAAAAAACCTCCCTCACACATCTCTAAACTTTGCCCCTCGCACTTTAAACCTGTCACCTGGTAATTGACTTTTCCAACCTGGGAAAAAGCTTCTGACTATCCACTCTGTCCGTGCCAGTCAATTTTGTAAACTTTTATCAGGTCATTCCTCAACTCTGTCGCTCAGTGAAAACAATCTGAGTTTATCCAACCTCTCCCCATAGCTAATACCCTCCAGGCCAGGCAATATCCTGGTAAACCTCCTCTGTACTCTCTCCAAAGCCTCCACATCCTTTTGGTAATGTGGTGACCAGAATTGTAGGCAATATTCCACGTGTGGCCTAACTAAGGTTCTGTACAGCTGCAGCATGACTTGCCAATTTTTATACTCAATACCCCGACCAATGAAGACAAGCATGCCGTCTGCATTCTTAGCTCCTTATCCACCTGCGTTGCCACTTTCAGTGATATATTTATTGTAATTACCCAATCTACCAGACAACAGTGGGCAGCACGGTAGCATTGTGGATAGCACAATTGCTTCACAGCTCCAGGATCCCAGGTTCGATTCCGGCTTGGGTCACTGTCTTTGTGGAGTCTGTACATCCTCCCCGTGTGCGCATGGGTTTCCTCCGGGTGCTCCAATTTCCTCCCACAATCCAAAGATGTGTAGGTTAGGTGGTTTGGCCATGATAAATTGCCCTTAGTGTCCAAAATTGCCCTTAGTGCTGGGTGGGGTTACTGGGTTATGGGGATAGGGTGGAGGTGTTGACCTTGGGTAGGGTGCTCTTTCCAAGAGCTGGTGCAGACTCGATGGGCCAAATGGCCTCCTTCTGCACTGTAAATTTTATGAAAATTCTAACTTGCCCCTCAGACCATGACAGTTTCCTTCTGCGAGAAACACCCAGATAAATTAGGCAAAAGAACCCTGTAACCACCATAGCCCATCTTCATGGCAACGTGGCTGCTTTGGGAAGTAAATATCTTCCAACCTGCAAACACCTTTTCATTCTGTGCTCCTCGTCAAACTTGGAACCAGGTTATCGCAACTACCCTCAAAAATGGTCAGCCCACCGGAGGCAGAGGTGTTAGACCGGCCAGTCCAGCAGAAAGAAACCCTCCAATCATCACCATTCACCAGATGTCAGAATGAACAAAATGCAGTCCTGGATGTCAGTGAGAGCAGAAACAATAACAACGGAGCCAACATCTGTAATTTGTGAACTTGTTGGCGTCACAACTGGTGCAATGAATCACAAAACCCCTCCCCACATTGAGAGCAGATGAATGGTCTCTCCCCAGAATTAACTTGCTAGTGTCTCCGGAGTTGGGACGGATCATTGAATGTCTCCCCTGCTCAGAGCAGGTGAATGGCTTCTTCCAGGTGTGAACTCGCTCGTGTTCCTGCAGGGTGTATGGATATCTGAATCCCTTCTCTCACTAAGAGCAGGTTAACGCCTTCTCCCCAGTGTGAACTCGCTGGTGTCTCTGCAGGTGGGATAACCGAGTGAATCCCTTCTCACACTGAGAACAGGTGAACGGCCTCTCCCCAGTGTGAACCTGCTGGTGTTTCTGCAGGCTCGATGAGGTAGTGAATCCCTTCTCACACTGAGAGCAGGTGAACGGCCTCTCCTCAGTGTGAACTCGCTGATGTATCTGCAGGTCGGATGATTGAGTGAATCCCTTCTCACACTGAGAGCAGGTGAACGGCCTCTCCCCAGTGTGAACTCGCTGATGTTTCCGCAGGTTGGATAACTGAGTGAATCCCTTCTCACACTGAGAGCAGGTGAACGGCCTCTCTCCAGTGTGAACTCGCTGATGTTTCCGCAGGTTGGATAATTCAGTGAATCCCTTCTCACACTGAGAGCAGGTGAACGGCCTCTCCCCAGTGTGACGTCGCAGATGTTTCTGCAGGTCGGATAACTGAGTGAATCCCTTTTCACACTGAGAGCAAGTGAACGGCCTCTCCCCAGTGTGACGTCGCTGATGTATCCGCAGGTGGGATAACTGAGTGAATCCCTTCCCACACTGAGAGCAGGTGAACGGCTTCTCCCCAGTGTGAACTCGCTGGTGTCTCCGCAGGTTGGATAACTCAGTGAATCCCTTCTCACACTGAGAGCAGGTGAACGGCCTCTCTCCAGTGTGACGTCGCTGATGTTTCCGCAGGTCGGATAACTGAGTGAATCCCTTTTCACATTGAGAGCAAGTGAACGGCCTCTCCCCAGTGTGAGCTCGCTGGTGTGACTGCAGGGCGGATAACTGAATGAATCCCTTCTCACACACAGAGCAGGTGAATGGCCTCTCCCCAGTGTGAATGCGCCAATGAGCTTCCAGCACAGATGGAAACCTGAATCCCTTCCCACAGTCCCCACATTTCCACGGTTTCTCCATGTTTTGGGTCTTCTCGTGTCTCTCCAGGTTTGTCGATCAGTTGAAGCCTCGTCCACACACAGAACACGTGTACGGTCTCTCCCCACTGTGAATGGTGTGATGTTTTTTCAGGCTGTGTAACTGGTTAAAGCTCTTTCCACAGTCAGTGCTCTGGAACACTCTCACTCGGGTGCGTGTGTCTCGGGGCTTTTCCAGTCACACTGATGTTTTGAAGCCAACAGAAAAGACAAACATTTCTCCTTCTCGATTCACTGTCCGGTGATATTCAGTTCCAAGGAATTGAGAGACTCAGTCAGATCGAGACGTGACGTTTGAGATTTCTGTCTGTAATTCCTCCTCCTCTAATATTCTGTAAAAACAATTCACAAAAGTTACTTTTCCGCTCCGCATTTTGGAGAAGGTATCCTGAGGGTAACGACAGTCTGGCCGTGGGGTTAATCCTCCGGGTCCTCAGTCTTATTGAGGAATGTCCCCTTGGATCTATTGTGGTGGTGATTCTTTTGTATTTTTGTTATTATGGGAGGGTTTATGTGTTGTTGACTTTATCCCACTCTGGTACAGACAGGGCTATTATCTGTGAAAGGAGCAGTTTGGGGAGACTTTGGTGCCTCTGGTGTAAAGTGAGTTGGAGGAGGGGGTAATGGCGCACGCCCGATTGTGGTGTGAAAATCTGTTCCTGTCTCTCTGTCACCTAACTAATGGCGGCAGTTAATCTGCAAATTTTCTCAGGGAATGTACAGGGCATCCATCACCCTATCAGAAGGAAAAGGATTCTCTCCTTTCTAAAGGAGCAAGTCGACATCGCTTTATTCCAGGAAACTCATCTGGATTAGGAAAAACACTTTAAATTGAGGCGGGATTGGATGGGGCAGCTTTTTTTCACCTCTTTTTCATCCAGTAACAGACTTGTGGCAATGCTTATTATACACTCTCCAAGCAGTCAGGGTAACTCTGCCGATTACAATGTGCATGTCAATTTCCTTTGTGCCGGTCCCCCCATCTCCCGTCCCTCCCCTCCGCCCCCTTCACTCGTCGTTTCTGGGTCCTTTCCTGCGCCCTTCACTGTACAATGGGAGTTATCTGTTATTTACAAGTGGACGGTGCCCTCCCTTCCCCCCCATTGATGGGCCTCCCCCTTCCACCCCGCGCACTCCCTGTCCTGTTTTAAACCTTCCCTTGGGGGTTCCTCTTCTTGTGTTTTTGTTCTCTGCTCTCTGGTCTCTGTGTCAGTTGGTTTCTGCCCCCCCACCCCTCCCCACATCCCTTTCCTGCCTGCTCCGTGATCCCGTTGGCCCCCATACGTCCACCTCCCTCCCCAGTGTTCCACTGGCCGCTGGCTTCAAACAGGTCCTGGAACAAGTTGGTGAATGGTCTCCACACTTTGTGGGAACCATCCTCTGACCCTCGGACGGTGAACTTGATCTTCTCCAAGTGGAGAAATCCCAATAGGTCTGCCAGCCAGTCTGCAGCCTTTAAATAGGCTGTGCAGAATTCGACAAGTCTGGGACATACCCAGAACATGTGGGCATGGTTTGCCGGGCCCCGCTGGCACCATTCACATTTGTCCTCCATCTCCGGGAAGAACCTGCTCATTAGGGTTCTTGTCAGGTGTGCTCTGTGCACAACATTCAGCTGCATGAAGCTTGGCTTTGCATAGGAGAAGGTGGAGTTGATCCCGTTCAGTGCTTCACTCCAGAGTCCCCACCCTATTTCCGTCCCTCGCTCTTCCTCCCATTTTTCCTAGGTTTTGTCAAGTAAGGAGCGCATCCTTATCAGGAGTTGTCCGTTCAGGTCCCACAGTTTCCCTTCCCCAGACTGTCTGCGTCCAGTAACCCCTCTTGCATTGTGCTTCTCAGGGTTTCTGTGTATGCCGGTGTCTCCTTGCAGAGAAAGTTTTTGACCTGAAGCTCATCCCTGTTTGGTAGGTCCAGTCTCTCCGCCAGCTCCTCTAAGGTCGCTAGTCTATTTCCCGTGTAAAAGTCCCTAACCATCAGTGTTCCCCCGTCCTGTCTCCACCTCTTGAAGGTGGTGTTGAGAATGGTCGGTACAAACCTATGGTTGCAGCAGATGGGGGCCATGATGGACACATCGGTCAGACTGAAATGCTGCCACATCTGGTTCCAGGTTCTCAGGGTAGCTACCACCACTGGGCTGGTGCTGGCGGGGATGGGAGTGTTGCTGTGGCGAGGGCCCGGAGGATCATTCCTGTACATGAGGACTCGTCCATCCTCACCCATTCCATGTCAGGGTCCTTTACCCATCTCCTCACTCTTTCGGCCGTGGCTGCCCAGTGATAGTATTGCAAGTTCGGGAGGGCCAGGCCTCCCATGTTTCTTCTCCATTGTAGTACTGTTTTAGGGATTTTTGAATTCTTGCCCCTCCGCACAAACATCATAATCACCTTATCTATTGAATGGAAAAAGGCCTTGGGGATGTAGATCGGTAAGGATCTAAACAGGAAGAGGAACCTGGGCAGTACGTTCATCTTGATCGTCTGCATCCTCCCCGCCAGGGAAAGCAGGAATCCATCCCATCTCTGTGGGTCGTTTTTGACTTCCTCCGCCAGACTGGTCAGCTTCCACTTGTGGATCCGTGTCCACTCGTGGGAAACCTGGATCTCCAGGTAGCGGGATTTGTTTTGGGCTATTTTAACTGGGAGGCCCTCCAGCTCTGCCCCTCCCCCTCACCGGGAAATCTTTGTTTTTGCCCAGGTTGAGTTTGTAGCCCAAGAAGATTCCGAACTCTCTCCGGGGGAGGGGAGGGGTTGTCGGAGGTGTACAGTCCCCGGTAGATGGCCTCGAATGTTTGGTTGACCTTTTTTGGTTGGGCTACAGGACGGCTATGGTTGGGCAGCACGGAAGCATAGTGGTCAGCAATTTTGCTTCACAGCGCCAGGGTCCCAGGTTCGATTCCCAGTTTGGGTCACTGTCTGTGTGGAGTCTGCACGCTCTCTCCGTGTCTGCACGGGTTTCCTCCGGGAGCTCCGGTTTCCTCCCACAAGTCCCGAAAGGCATACTGTTGGGTGAATTGGACATTCTGAATTCTCCCTCAGTGTACCCGAACAGGCACCGGAGTGTGGTGACTTGGGGATTTTCACAGTAACTTCATTGCAGTGTTAATGTTAGCCTACTTGTGACAATAATAAAGATTATTATTAAACTAGTCTGCCTCTGTTATCCTTTACCGGAGCTATTTCCCTCGTGGCTGCCTTCTTTCTCAGCTGGTGAACCAGCAGGCGGCTAGCCCTCTCCGTGCTCATAAAAGGTCCCCCGTGCCTGGCGGAGTTGGTGCACTGCCTTCCTGGTGGCCAGCAGGTGAAAGTTCTTTTGCAGCTTCTTCCTCTCCAGCAGAAGCTCTATGGTCAGGGCCTCGGAGTATCGTCTGTTAACCTCCAGAATGGAGTTGATCAGTTGCTGCCTAACCGCTCTCTCTTCCCTGTCTCTGCGAGCCTTTTGCCGATTGTTTATCCCCTAATCACAGCCTTCAGTGCCTCCCAGAATGTGGAAGGTGAGACTTCCCCGTTCTGGTTGTTAGTGATGCACTTGCCGATGGCCGGTGATGTTTTCTGGCAGAAGACCTTGGCGGCCAAGAGGGCCGTGTCCAACCTCCATGTGGGGCATTGGGCTTGGCTTGTCTCCAACCTCACATTCATGTAATGTGGAGCATGGTCTGAGATTACAATCGTGGATTGCTATTTCGGGAAGCACCGATTTCCCCTCAACAAAGAAGCCGATGTGAGTGTAGACCTTGTGTACTGGTGAGAAGAACGAGAATTCCTTCTCATCCGGGTGTAAGAATCGCCAGGGATCCACTGCCCCTGTCTGCTCCATGAACCGCCCGGGGTCCACTGCCCCCGTCTGCTCCATGAACTGCCAGGGGTCCACTGCCCCCGTCTGCTCCATGAACATTCTCAGTTCCCTCGCCATGCCTGTCATTTTCCCTGTTCTGGGATTGATCTGTCAGTCAATGGATCCTGTGAACAGTGGTGAAGTTCCCCCTCCCATGATCAGACCGCATTTCCCCCCCCCGCCCCGCACCCTACTATAGAACATAGAATTCCTACAGTGCAGAAGGTCATTCGGCCCATCGAGTCTGCACCGGCTCTTCGAAAGAGCACCCTACATAAGCCCATGTCTCCATCCTATCTCTGTAACCCGTTAACCCCACCGACCCTTTAATGTAAGCCTACAAAGCCTCCATCTCCCTGCTCCAACTCCACACCTACTCTGCGTCGCCGCCCAATAATAGTAGAACAGGTTCAGCAGGGCCAAGCTCCCTGACTGTCGCCCTCTCTGAATCACCGTCTTCCTAATCCTTGCCACCTTATCTGCCCACACAAACGATTAAACCAATCTATCCACCCCCATAAAGAACAATTTTGGCAAAAAGACCATTAGGCACGGAGATAAAAATAAAAACCACAGCAAAATGTTCATCTTAACCAGCTGTACCCGATTGTGGATAGATTTAGTGCCTTCTCTAGTTATAAGATGAATTTTACTGAGTCAGAGGCTATGCTGGTGGGGAGAGGGGGATGTTGAAGGGTAAGCCCTCTCCTCTTGCTAAGTTTCCAATCAGGTGCTCCCCTCTTGGGATTTAAATATCTGGGAATGTCAATGACACCTCTTTCAGACAGCTATATGGGGCCAACTTTCCACAGCTGATGGTGACTGTTAGGTGGGAACTTTCCCAGTGATCGGCTCTTCCGATTTCATGGCGAGGGAGGATCGTCTTCATGAAAATGAATGTGTTGCCCAGACTGTTGTACCCTCTGCAGATGCTGCCTATACTGCTGTCGACCAGTCATTAAGGAAATTAATGGAATGATTAGTACATTTATCTGGAACAAAAAGAAACCTTACCTCAAGTTTGTTAAGCTCCAAATACCAAGAGGGGATGGGGGGTGGGGAGTTGTCTCCCGAATGTCAGGCTTTATCAATTGGCCTCTCATCTTAGGTTCACGCTGAATTTGGTTAGGATAGACCCAACATCCATCAGGCTCGATATGGAAGCAGTCCAGTCAGTTCTCCCTCTATCCAAAACTGGCACAGACTGATTACGGAATGTATCCCATTGGAATTTTTAATGTCTACTTCAGTCTAAGTCTGATGCATTTGTTAAATTATGAGACCCTTATCTCAAATGCATGTGCTCCAATCTGGCTGACTTGCTCCTCCAGGGCTTTCCATCAGTGAATTCAATTCAACGGAGCTCAGAGTAAGGCACAGTGGTTAGCACTGCTGCCGCACAGAGCCAGGGTCGCAGGTTTGATTCCTTGAGTGGCTGTCTGTGTGGAGATGCGCATTCTCCCCGTGTCTGCGTGGGTTTCCTTCGGGTGCTCTGGTTTCCTTCCACAGTCTAAAGATGTGCAGGATAAGTGGATTGGTCATGCTAAATTGCCCCTTAGAGTCCAAAGATGTTAGGTTAGGTGGGTTGATAATGATCAATGCACCGGATTATGGGGATAGGGTGAGGAGTCTGCCTCGGTGAGTGCTTTTTCTGAGGGTCAGACTTGAAGAAGCGAATGGCCTCCTTCTGCACAATCGAGATTCTGTGTCATCCATGTTATTTTAATTTGACTATGCTGTTAGTCTGTTTTGTAATATTTTGGGACGTGCATTGTTACCCTTCTGTTTTTATATAATCTTACCCTCTTTCCCCACTCACTGTGTTAACCTGTTAACTGGTTGTTCAATTGATCTGGCATTTCACATAGCAGCTCTAGTCCCAAAAATATCCTGCTACAAATTAATTCTCAATGTGTTGCTTGTATTTATGCGGCAATATCAGTTGTTCTACACTATACCCATTTTCCATCAATATTTCTGTTAGTCTATTGCATTCATTATTTTAAAAATAGTTTTAAAAAGCATAACACAATAAATATTAAAAATCCATCCAACTCATCCTTGACCATATTCAGTGACTCCCAGACTCCACTGGTCCCTGTGGAAGAGAAAGCCAGAGACTAACAACCCTCTGAGGAAGAGATGACTGAAAATATAGAAATAGCGACAGTTCAATATTACACAACCATAAATAATAATCAATGTATTTTATTACAGAACCATAATTATCTAATCTGTACCATTTAAAAATACTCGACATATCTCTGTCTCATATTAATTTACTGTCCCTTAAATGTCAGCCATCTCCTACAGCCCTTCATTGTGAACATTGGGAAAGAGACCATCCTTTTAGCCAGACAAATAAATGTGTCAAGCTGAGGGAGCAAAGGATGTCAATGTCTTTAAGAGAGAGAGAGACCTGGGCCAAGCTTTGCAGAGTCTGCACCCTCCCTGGATTCACTTCCTTTCCCTTCAGTTGCTGCAAGTCACCAATTGAAGGTGGGAATGAGAAAAGAAATATAAAGGGGGAGAAAAGAAAGTGTTTTACTCACAGATGTTGGAGACAGGAGGAAGTTTCAGCTCCAAAGTCCGCTTTGTGACGTCACGGGAACCCGGTCTGAATCAGCCAATAAGAATCACTCTGTTCAACGGTGATGTTCGGGTCTCAGTGCGCAGGCCCGGCACGCGGACACGGAGCCCCACCCCCACCAGTTTTCACCCTGTACCTCCTCGAGACAAAGGTTTCCAAGAAACTGGCTGACGGCTCCAGCCAGAGCGAGAAGCAGCTCGGTGAGCTCCCCCTGGCCCCGGACTGCGCATGTCCCAAGCAAGAGGGGAAGTTGCACAGGTGCAGGGGAGAGCCCGCCTCCTGACCTTCCGTCTGAGGTTTAGACCATTGGAAAGAGTTGTGGAACCGGAAGGACTCTCGTCTTCCAGCCAATCAGCGCGCGGGCTTTGTGTGACTGAGATTGAGCTTCACACAGACTGCAACATCCTCCTGTCTTCAACATCTGTGAGTAAAACACTTTCTTTTCTCCCCCTTTCCATTTCTTTTCTCATTCTGACCTTCAATTGGTGACTTGCAGCAACTGAAGGGAAAGGCAGTGAATCCAGGGAGGGTGCAGACCCTGGAAAGGTTGGTCCAGGTCTCTCTCTCTCTTAAAGACATTGACATTCTTTGTTCCAACAGCTTGACACATTTATTTGTCTGGCTAGAATGGAGGGAGTGTGTGTGGGATGGAAATTACAGTTTTGGGGGAAACAAGATGGAAAATAATATTCCATAAAAACAGAATTGTCTTTTCTAAATTTCTATCCTGTGCTGAGTAATGAATTTTGGAATCTCCTTTTACAGGATGTTTCAAGAGGAGGATTTACAGACAGAAATCTCAAACCAGACATCATGTCAGCATCTGCCAAAGACATTCAGATTCACAGAGCCTGAATATCATTGGCCTTTGAGTCTCGAGGGAGAAATGTTTGTTTTGACTACTTCAAAAGATTTTAATCATCAGTGTGATTGAAAGAGCACTGAGACACACACCAAAGTGAGAGTCTTCCAGTTAACTGACTGTGGGAATAACTTAACAGCCTGAAAAAAAATCACACCATTCATAGCAGGGAGAGACCATACGTGTTCTGTGTGTGTGAGCCAAGCTGTCAACTGATTGCCAAACCTGGCGAGTCACGTAAACACCTGCCGAATGGAGAAACCATGGAAATGTGGGGACTGTGGGAAAGGATACAAAGTCCCATCCGAGCTGGAAATTCATCGACGCAGCCACACTGGGGAGAGGCCGTTCACCTGCCCCGAGTGTGGGAAGGGATTCACCAAGTCATCCAACCTGAAGTTACATCAGAGAGTTCACACGGGAGAGAGGCCACACACCTGCTCTCAGTGTGCGAAGGGATTCATTGATTCATCCACTCTAAAGAAACATCAGCGAATTCACACCAGGGAAAAGCCGTTCTCCTGCTCTGAGTGTGGGAAGGGATTCGCTCAGTCATCCCACCTGCAGACACATCAGCGAATTCACAATGGGGAGCGGCCTTTTACTTGCTCCGCGTGTGGGAAAGGATTCCCTCAGTTATCCAACCTGCTGTCACACCAGCGGGTTCACAGTGGGGAGAGACCTTTCACATGCTCCATGTGTGGGAAAGGATTCATTGATTCATCCACTCTGCAGAGACACCAGAGAGTTCACACCGGGGAGAGGCCATTCACCTGCTCTGAGTGTGGGAAGCGATTTGCTCAGTCTTACCACCTGCAAACACATCAGCGAATTCACAATGGGGAGCGGCCTTTTACTTGCTCTGCGTGTGGGAAGGGATTCACTCAGTCATCCCACCTGCAGACACACCAGCGAGTTCACAGTGGAGAGAGGCCATTCACCTGTTCTGTGTGTGGGAAGGGATTTATTTGTTCATCCGAGCTGCTGAGACACCAAGGCAGTCACACTGATTAGAGACATTTTAGATGCTCTGATTGTGGTGTTAATTGTATCTGTTGGGTTTCAGTATCCACAGTATTGATTGGATGGTTACTTGAGCAAATATAAAGAGCCATTCTTCATGCCCGGTGGGCACTGCGGGGGTTGGGCTGCATCATTGACTCACAAGATAACATTTTAGTTTCAAGTTTTATAACTTTAGTTTGATAATTTGTTTTTTGTTTCACTGCCCAGTCAATGTTATTGTTTGTTTTAAAGGAGCAGAAAGAGACGCTGACTGGTGGTGGCAGGTGGTTTATAAATGGAACATTTCACTCTGTGAACAAATCCACACCAAATAGA
This sequence comes from Scyliorhinus torazame, assembly GCF_047496885.1. Classification (NCBI taxonomy): domain Eukaryota; kingdom Metazoa; phylum Chordata; class Chondrichthyes; order Carcharhiniformes; family Scyliorhinidae; genus Scyliorhinus; species Scyliorhinus torazame. The sequence continues at coordinate 173,420,583 of NC_092711.1, forward strand.
GATTGAGTCCACCCTAAGGCTGGATTATTAATGGAGGTTCGAGCTCACACCAAACTGAAAGGTGAAGAAAAATACGCCACCATTTATAAAGGGGGAGATCAGGAATCAAAACCTCCATTCTGTTTACAGACCAGTAGTGAGAGGAGAAATCAGAGCTGTTTAAATTAATTCCCCTCCTTTCTGTAACAAGAAACACTGACTGACATGGAGTGGAGTGGGGTCAGGAGGTATTTACCTGTAATGTTTCACTCTGTGAATAAATCCATACCAAGTACAGATTGGCTCCAGTTTCTTCCTTCACCATAAAGCTCTCAGGATTATAACATGGGAACACAGAATGCCTGCCGGATGGTGAAGGTTGAAAAATAATAGTTCAGACAGAATCTTACAATCCCAGTAGTTTTTGTGAGAAATAACTGAAGCAAGTGGAAATTGTCAGGGTCTGATTACTCGCCGATGTTCTCGGAATCTGAGCCATACGACCAGTGGAAGAATGAAGTGGAGATGTGGACACGGGTTACGTTCCCACCAAGGAGGAAACAAGGTCTGGCCTCGGCATCCTCACTTCCTAACAAAAGGAAAATCAGAAGCAAAGTATTCTGGGAGCTGGGTGCCCGTCAGTTGGATCCTGATTAAAGTTTGGATTTTCCATTAGGGTTTCATTGATGAGGTTTACAAGAAAGATGATCTGTTGGATGTCTATGACTGATTATCAAGTTCAATACCCTGAGACTTCCCTCCATATCCACTGATCCCTTTAGTCCCAAGAGCTGTATCTAATTCCTTCTTGAAATTACACAATGTTTTGGCCTCAACTATTTTCTGTGATGGTGAATTGCAAAGATTCCCCACTCTCTGGGTGAAGAAATTTCCCCTCACTTCAGACCTAAAAGGTTTACTCCTTATCCTCCAATTATGACCCCTAGTTCTGGACTCGCCCACCATCGGGAACGTTCTTTCTGAATCTACCCTGTCTAATCCTGTTGGAATTTTGTAAGTTTCTATGAGATCCCCTCTAACTCGTCTAAACTCCAATGAATATAATCCTAACCGATTTAGTCTCTGCTCATGACAGTCCCGCTATCCCAGGAATCGGCCTGGTAAACCTTCCCCTCCATAGCAATAACATCCTCAGATAAGGAAACCAAAACTGCACACAATACTCCAGGTGTGGCCTCACCAGTGCCCTATACAATTGCAATAAAACATTTCTAATCCTATACTCAAATACTTTTGCTATGAAGGCCAACATACATTTGCCTTCTTTACTACCTGCGCGCTGTACCTGCGCGCTTACTTTCAATAACTGATGTATGAGGTCACCAAGGTCTTGCTGAGCATTCACCTCTTTCAATTAACATCCATTCAAATAATAATCTGCCCTTCCTATTTTTGCTACTAAAGCAGATAAACTCACATTTATCTACATTATACTGCACATATCATGCACATGCCCACTTACTCAGTCTGTCCAAATCCCACTGAAGCATCTCTGCATCTTCCTCACAGCTCACCCTCCCACCCAACGTTGTACCATCTTCAAATTTGTAGATAATACATTTAGTTCCCTCGTCCAAATCATTAATATATAATGTGGACAGTTGGGGTCTTTGCACACATCCCTGCGGTACCCCATTGTCACTGCCTGCCAATCGGAAAAAGACCCATTTATTCCAACTTTCTGCTTCCTGTTTTCTATCCTTCTCAAAACACTACCCGTAATCCCTGTGCTTTAACTTTACACAGTAATCTGCCACGTGAGACCTTGTCAAAGGCCTTCTGAAAGATCAGCATGAAGTGATCCAGTGATGAGTGTGTTTGTCACAGACTCATTCAACTGTGCTGTGTTAGACGGTGGCTGCACCCAACAGTATGTGGATCAGATTGTTGGAAATGTTACCCAGATTCGCCACATGGTGAAGATCGACACAAGGTTCAGGAGTATAAAATTCTTCTTGTTTCAATTTTGTGATATCAACACATTGAAGTCACTAAAAAGAGTGGGGATTCCATGCAGCATAGCTGGAGTCAGTCACTTTATCAGGACTAGTGAAATATCTTTATGTAGAGTAAACCTTCCATAAAAAGACACAAATACAACTGGATAGGGAGCAAGATAAAGCAATTGTTTTACAAAGTCAGTGGATGTGCAGTTTACTCAATCAGGTCATTATTGTATCCCCTGAACTATAGCTGATGTTTCTAATCAGAGTGTTTGAGAAGGATTAATGGCATCGGGTGATAGGAATCAGAGAGAAACAGCATTAAATACACATTGATCAATCCCCCATTGTCCAGATTCACTCATCTTTCAGCTCTCTGCTGAGTTCCACGTCCATTTTGAGATGAAAAATGTCACACTTTTTACCTGGTTTCTGAAAGTTTGCTTCTTGCAGTCATTCCAGCCAAAGGTCCGAGTGCAACTGAAGATTCCTCGTTGTTCTCCACAGGTGAACTTTCAACCTGTCTTCAAAACAGACTCTGCTGATTTCAGATTTGAACTTTATTGTCCTTTTTCTCTCAGAGGATTGTGCAATGTTGGCCCTCTCTGCCTCAGAAGGTGGAGGCAGGTTCATTGGATATGTTTAAGGTGGAGGTAGCTAGATGTTTATTAGGCAAGAGAATCAAAGGTCATTGGGTAGTATGGAACTGGAGACACAACCAGGTCAGCCATGATCTTAATGAAAAGTGGAACAGGCTCGAGGGGCCGAATGGCCTATTTCTGCTCCTATCTCATACATCCTCATCTTTCACCTCGACAAAAAACATCTTTGTTAATTCCGTAGTTAACTTGTCTCTCCCTCTCTTCGTTACATGTTGTCGTACAGTCATATAGACAGACTGGGATTGTTTCCGCTGGAGTTTCGGAGAGTGAGGGGTTGATCTGATTGAAGTAAATAAGATCCTGAACGGTATTGACAAAGTGGACATGGAAAGGATGTTTCCTGTTGTGGACGTGTCCTGAAATAGGGGGCATTGCTTTAAAATTAGGGGCCGTCCTTTTCGGACAGAGACAAGATTCTTTCTCCCTCAGAGGGATGTGTGACTTTGGAACTCTGCCGCAGAAGGCGGGTCACTGAATATGTTTAACACAGAGGTAGATAGATTCTTGTTAGGTTAGAGAATCAAAGGTTATCGGGAATGTGGAGCTTGAAATACAATTGGATCAGCCATGATCTTATCAAATGGCGGAGCAGACTCGAGGGGCCGAATGGCCGACTGCTGTTCCTAATTCATAGTTTCAGATTAAAGTTCAATTTCCAGCCTTAAACATTTTAAATTCTCTTTTTGAGATAAGTTCGAAATGGCTTCGTTTTGAACCAAGAACTGGTTCTTTATTTGGCCAAGATCTTCCTTGGGCCACTTTAAGAACATCATCCAGATGCTGTTTCTGCTCAAGCAGAAAGGTTTGATATTCTCGTTTGGTCTGAGCTTTAAACAATTCTCAATCTGTCAGTTTCTCCTGATCCCATTCAGATCGGATTCCATGGAATTATTCCTGAACAACATCAACAGCCTCCTCGTTTTGGATCTTGCATTTTCTTTCTGAACCTTCCACACATTTCACCAATTAGTTTACACCAATCGTTCTGAGGTTGTGACTGGTCTTTTGATCTCAGTCCAGTGGTTTGGATTTTTTCCAGCTGTATCCTGCATCTCACTAACAGGACCATTTAGTTCAGTGTTAATGGTCATTAACCCTTTCTGCTCATTCCCAGATCTGGATGGTAGGATGCTATTAAAATGAATGTCTTGTTTTTTTGCACAAGTAAAATCAAACAGCCAAGTACTTTGTAAGACATATCTGGGCAGCAACTAAGAGAACAGAAGGAACAGGAAAGATTAGGGAACAGGCTGTTCTTTGACTATTAAATGTCTCAATTGCAGAGCGCTGTGAACCAGGAAGCAGGCTGGTCACAGATGAGGTGTTGAATAAACAAGTAAGAGAGAGAGTGAGGGGAAGCCATCCCCAGGGAAACAGCTCAGCTACAGATGAAGTGCTGAAGACAAAAGGCCAGTTTGTGCAAAAGATCATTTTCTTTGCTAGGATGCAGGCCATCAGGACCTGGGGATGTGTCAATCATTCGTTCTCATAGTTTTCCCAGTGCCCTTTCCCTGCTGATTGTGATTGTTTTAAGTTCCTCTCTCCCTTTCTTTCACCTCCTGATTCACAGTTATTATTGGGACGTTATTTGTATCTCCCACAGCGGAGACCAGGACAAAATAGCTTCAATTCATTCACCATGTCCTTATTTTCCATTCCCACTCACTAGAGGGCCAATGGTCAGTTTACTATTTTCTTTGCCTCTGACCGTAGCCTCTGACCACAGACAGAGTGGATAGTCAGAGGCTTTTCCCCGGGATAGAGGGGTCAATTACTGGGGGGCATAGGTTTAAGGTGCGAGGGGCAAGGTTTAGAGGAGATGTACGAGGCAAGTTTTTTACGCAGAGGGTAGTGGGTGCCTGGAACTCGCTGCCGGAGGAGGTGGTGGAAGCAGGGACGATAGTGACATTTAAGGGGCATCTTGACAAATACATGAATAGGATGGGAATAGAGGGATACGGACCCAGGAAGTGTAGAAGATTGTAGTTTAGTCGGGCAGCATGGTCGGCACGGGCTTGGAGGGCCGAAGGGCCTGTTCCTGTGCTGTACTTTTCTTTGTTCTTTGTTCTTTGTTCTAAACCGAAGACCATTCCCAAGTCCTGGTCACTTAGGCCGTGTCGTGTGGTAGTTACTGGCTAGATTTGACCAATGGATTTATGGTTGTTGTTTGGGAAAAGGGGTCTCGGTAGAGTTGAGGATTATGTGGGAAATAGATGCCTTTGTGTTCCCCGTCTTTGAGAGACTAAGTGCTTACTGTTAATGTGCCGAAGTATAAGATTGTTCTTTGTAATGTTTCATTATCTTTCATCTACTTTACTGAAGACTTTTATTGTTGTTTAATGAAAGAGGGTTGAGTTCTCACTGTTTCCACAGACCTTTCTCACTAGTATCCAAAAAGACAAGCCACCACACAAACCAGTGTTTCAGGTGAAATGAAAATGAAATGAAAATCGCTTATTGTCACAAGGAGGCTTCAATGAAGTTACTGTGAAAATCCCCTAGCCGCCACTTGTTCGGGGAGGCTGGTACGGGAATTGAACCTTGCTGCTGGCCTGCTTGGTCTGCTTTAAAAGCCAGTGATTTAGCCCAGTGTGCTAAACCAGTCCCTAGTTGGAACACTCTCCCACTTCCACGGCGTTTCGGATCAGCTTTCAGTCCTTTCTGTGCCGGTGTTTGATTTGGAAATTCTGCAAAACCTTCCGCCGCCTCTTTAGTGTCCGTTACTAGAATTGTTCCATCGATATAGTTTCTTCCATCAATTTGTTCCTTCACTGGATCACAGGTAACTGAGGGATTTCACGAGAAACATCTTTACCCAGCGAGTGGTGAGAATGTGGAACTCACTACCACAGCGAGTGGTTGAGGTAAACAACGTGAATACATTGAAGGGGAAGCTAGATACATACATGCGGGAGAAAGGAATAGAAGGAGATGCTGATGGGGGAGATGAAGAGGGCTGGGTGGAGGCTCATGTGGAGCATTAATATTGACAGAGACCAATCAAGATGACTGGCCTGACCCTGTGCTGTAGACTCAATGTAACAGAGGCAAATGTATTTATTTTAGATCCAACTGTAGTGGGGGGAAACCACTATTTACTATCCAGGGTAAAATAAATGTCCTTCATCAGCTTTTTAGGGTAATCTCAGTGGAAATATGCTCTGCCAGGCTGTTACAATCCCGGTCAGGCCTGTTAATATTTAAAGAGAAATCCAAACACTCAGTAATTAACTAAAAGAACCGAACCACAGGACTACATTCCTCTTAGCAAAACAAACTTTAATGGAAATTAAACAAAATGAATAAAGTTCATGCTACTAACCTAACACTATGATTGGTAATTATTTAAATTCTAATTCCATTCTACATTCAGTTCCACCCAAGGGTTCCATTACACACCAGTCGACGAGGACCCAGGTTCGATCCCGGCCCTGGGTCACTGTCCGTGTGGAGTTTGCACATTCTCCCCGTGTCTGCGTGGGTCTCACCCCCACAAGCCAAAGTTGTGCAGTGTAAGTGGGTTAGCGATGCTAAATTGCCCCTTCACTGAAAAAAAAATTTGTGTACTCTGAATTTATTTATTTTTAAAATCTGTATGAATATTGGCCTTGGGGGCATTATACAGCAGACAAATCCAGGAGGCAAATGTAGGGCCGATTGCAAATCTCCCCAAAATCTCAAATAAATAGTTCCATTCCAGCCTATCAAATGTTTTTCAGCATCCAAAGACACCATGACCTCAGGCTCCAGAGCAGTGGAGGGGGAGAGGACAATGTTTAAGAGGCGTTGAGCATTGGCCGACAACTGCCATCCCTTCACAAAGCCTGTCCAATCTTCAGGCACGATAACTGGGAGACACGGCTCCAGCTGGAACGACGCCCTCAGCCAACAGCTTAACATCGGTGTTCAGAAGTGAAATGGGTCGGTACGACCCACCTTCTACTGGGTCCTTGTCCCCCTTGAGGAGCAAAGAAATTGAGGCTCGAGTGAGGGTCAGGGGTAGTGACCCCCTGCACAGCGAGTGGTTAAACATGTCCATTAACAAAGGTATGAGCTGCTCAGAGAACATTTCTAAAATTCAGCTGGGAAGCTGTCCGGACCTGGGGCTTTGCCAGATTGCAGCTGCCCAATACACATCAATATTCCTGCCCGGCACAGGGGGGAATCCAATTCCCATCTCCTGCCTCCCTCTCCGGTCGGGAAATGTAAACCATCCAAAAAACCCATCATACCTGATGTGTTTGGAGGCTCCGACTCATACAGCTCACGGTGATATGAACCGAAAGCTGCATTAACCTGGAGAGGAGCTGATCCAGGTTACCTTCCTTATTCCGAAGGTGATCAGCTTTCTCCCCATGGTTGTGCAAGGTGTCCCTGGAACAGCGTAACTGACCCACAGCCTTATCCATAGATATCAGTTCAAATTGGAGCTGTAATTTCTTCCTGTACTTCAGTCGCTCCGGTGTTGGGACAAGTGAATATTGGCGGTCAACTTCCAAAATGGAGTCCACCAGTCTTTGTCGCTCCAATCTCTGTTTTCATGGTGTGAGCTTTGTATGAGATCATTTCCCCCATGATTACATCTTGAGGGCCTCCCAGAGTGTGGAAGGAGATATTGACTCTGATTTGTTGAGCTTTGGCCGCAGACAACCACTCACAACATTTGTCATCAGACCTCAGCGTGGTGTCGAGTCTCCAAGGTGGGCGTTGGGAAGGGCCAAAATCAACAAAATGAGGGGCGTGGTCAGAGATGACAATTGCCGAATATTCGGCTGCCGCCACTGAAGGGAGGAGGGACTTAGCAACAATAAAACATCAATTTGGGAATAACAAGACTCCACTAAAATTACATTTAAGCTCCTATTCACAAACTTACCCACTGTCAGAATGAACATGGTTCAGTCCTGGATTTGATTAACAGCAGCAATAACAGCAGAATCCAACCCCTGTCATCACTCGTGAACTCGCTGGTGTCTCCGCAGGTGTGTTGACCGAGTGAATCCCTTCCCCCGCACCGTGCAGGTGAACGGCCTCTCCCCAGTGTGAACTCGCTGATGTTTCTGCAGGGTGGATGAATTTCTGAATCCCTTCCCACACTGAGGGCAGATGAATAGCCTCTCCCCACTGTGAATCTGTTGGTGTCTCTGCAGGCTGGATGAATGTCTGAATCCCTTCCCACACTGAGAGCAGGTGAATGGCTTCTCTCCAGTGTGAACTCGTTGGTGTATTTGCAGTGCGGATAACTGAATAAATCCTGTCCCACACTGAGAGCAGATGAATAGCTTCTCCCCAGTGTGAACTCGCTCGTGTCTTCGCAGGCTGGATAATTGAGTGAATCCCGTCTCACAATGAGAGCAGGTGAACGGCTTCTCCCCAGTGTGAACTCGCTGGTGTTTCTGCAGGTCAGATAATTGAGTGAATCCCGTCCCACACTGAGAGCAGGTGAACGGCTTCTCCCCTGTGTGAATCCGCTGGTGTTTCTGCAGGTCGGATAACTGAGTGAATCCCTTCTCACACCGAGGGCAGGTGAACGGTCTCTCCCCAGTGTGACTGCGTTGATGAATTTCCAGCTTATATGGGGCTTTGTATCCCTTTCCACAGTCCCCACATTTCCAAGGTTTCTCCATGATTTGGGTGTCCTCGTGTCTCTCCAGCTTTGACAGTCAGTTGAAGCCTCGTTCACACACACAACATGTGTACGGTCGCTCCCCGCTGTGAATGGTGTGATGTTTTTTCAGGCGGTGTAACTGGTTAAAGCTCTTTCCACAGTCAGTGCTCCAGAACAGTCTCACTCGGGTGTGTGTGTCTCGGTGCTTTTCCAGTCACACTGATGTTTCAAATCTTTTAAAATAGACAGATCAGGGAAACATTTCTCCTTCGAAATTCAAAGGCTGATGATATTCAGGCCCTGATGAATCAAGTGACTCTGTCAGATTGGGATGTGATCATTAAAATTTCTGTCTGTAATTCCTCATCTTCTAATATCCTGTAAAAACAATTTACAAAAGACATCACTGTCAGTACAGGATAGAAATTCAGAACAGACCGTTCTAGTTTCTATGGAACATTCTTCCCTCTCTCAATCCCCAAAAGCAGTAACTCTCCCTCCATTCTCACTCTGCTGTATCTAATATTCACCCTCCCTATTCTCCTGAAGATGCTGATTCAGGCTAATTGACAGATCCCTGCTCACTGCTTCCTGTCCTGGACATGGAGCTGCAGTCAGCCATTCGGCCCATCGAACCTGCTCAACCATTCAATGAGCTCATTGGCCGATCTACTTCAGCACCATTTTCCCAAACTAATCCCCATATCCCTCGATATCTTCAATATCTAGAAATGTATCAATGTTGGTCCTGAAAATACATGATGGCTGAGACAATGTAGCACAGCGGTTAGCACTGTTGTTCACAGCACCAAGGATATGGGTTTGATTCTCGGCTTGGGTCACAGACTGTGCGGAGTCTGCATGTTCTCCCTATGTCTGCGTGGATTTCCTCCGGGTGCTCCAGTTTACTCCCACAAGTCCCGAAAGACGTGCTGTTAGGTAATTTGGACATTCTGAATTCTGCCCTCTGTGTACCCGAACAGGTGCCAGAGTGTGGTGACTAGAGGGTTTTCACAGTAACGTCATTGCAGTATTAATGTAAGCCTACTTGTGACAATAAAGATTATTATTATTACTATCGGCCTTGTTATTGACCAGAGGCTGAGTGTGCTGACACAATATCTGTGAGCTCATGAGGCCGAGCTGCAAAATGACAGAAAGAGATTTGATGATCCCGAGGAAAGAATCCTGAACGTTGAGCAAGTTGCCTCCTCGACGAAGGCAAGAACTCAATCCCTGGAAAACTAACCAATGGCAGAAGTCCCGGAGGACTTGGAGCTCAGAGTCGTCGGCCTGCCAGAAGGTGTGGAGGGTAAGGCTCCCGTTAGGTTCTTCGAGGACCGGCTGCCATGTTTTCTCCAGCTGGATGTGAAGCTTGGGTGTTTCCAATTAGAAAGGGCATTGGATCCTGTCTTTGTGGCCAAGGGATAGTTTTCATCCCAGGCCTGTAATCATTCCCTTCCACAACTTGAAAGGTCACCAGTAGGTCCCGGAGACGGGGAAGGTGAGGTGGGACCTGGCTCCATGAGGGAATGAAGATTTCCTTCTTCCAGGACTTTACGGCAGCGAAGAAAACGATGCATTGAAGCTTCGATGAAGTTTGAAGGGAACTCAAGGCTGTGGGAGTAAATTATGTTGCTTTATCCTGAGATCCTGAAAACTGTATCCGCCAACTCCATCAAGTCTTTCAATAATCCGACTACTGCCTTGACCTTCATTAAATTCAGAATGGCAAGGATTTGGAGGGATGGTTTGCAGCTCAGACTAACTTAAGCTCTAATTCGGACTATTTTCCTATCATGATCATGACTTTGGAGCGATTTTCTGTGTGGCATGGCGGAGGGAAAAGGGTCACGAAGACAGAGGAAATAAACAGGAATTTTGAGAATTCTATGCAGGATTATACAAGTCTGAGCAGTCTGGTGATGTGTTGGCGGGTGTGGAACATTCTTTCTGTTCCTTGTGACCATCCTTTTAGCCAGACAAATAAAGGTGTCGAGCTGAGGGAGCAAAGGATGTCAATGTTTTTAAGAGAGAGAGAGAGAGACCTGGGCCAAGCTTTGCAGAGTCTGTACCCTCCCTGGATTCACTTCCTTTCCCTTCAGTTGCTGCAAGTGACCAATTGAAGGTCAGAATGAGAAAAGAAATGGAAAGGGGGAGAAAAGAAAGTGTTTTACTCACAGATGTTGGAGACAGGAGGAACTTGTGAAGTTCAATCGAGCAGTCACACGAAGCCCCGCGCTGATTAGCCGGAGGACCAGAGTCCTTCCGGTCCTCCAACTCTTCCCATTGGTCAACACCTCAGGAAAAAAGGTCAGGAGGCGGGCACTCATGTGCACATGCGCAGTCGCCTCTCCATTTGCACATGCGCAGTCGCCTCTCCATTGGACATGCGCAGTCGTGGGCAGGGAGAGATCACCAATTCTTCTCGCTCTGGTCGGAGCCATTAGCCGGTTGCCTGGAAACCTTGTCTCGAGGAGCTTATGTTGTCAGGTTTTTTTTCTCCCTTGTTCAGGGGCGGACGAAACAACGGGTGGGGGCAGGGAGCGCCGGGCCTGCGCACTGGAACCTGGTGACGACCGCGCGCAATAGAGTAATTCCTATTGGCTGATTCAGGCAGGGCTCCATTGTGATGTCACAGCGGAACTGAAGGTAAAACCTCCTCCTGTCTCCAACATCTGGGAGTAAAACACTTTCTTTTCTCATTCTGACCTTCAATTGGTCACTTGCAGCAACTGAAGGGAAAGGAAGTGAATCCAGGGAGGGTGCAGACTCTGCAAAGCTTGGCCCAGGTCTCTCTCTCTCTCAAAGACATTGACATCCTTTGCTCCCTCAGCTTGACACATTTATTTGTCTGGCTAAAAGGATGGTCTCTTTCCCAATGTTCACAATTAAAGGGCTGATTTCCCCAGGAGATGACCGACATTTAAGGGGACAGTAAATTAATATCAGACAGAGATATGTCCAGTATTTTTAAATGGTACAGATGAGATATATTATTTATGGTTCTGTAATAAAATACATTTATTATTATTTCTGGTTGTGTAATATTGTACTGTCGCTATTTATATATTTCCAGTCATCTCTTCCCTCAGAGGGTTGTTAGTCTCTGGATTTCTCTTCCACATGGACCAGTGGAGTCGGAGTCACTGAATATATTCAAGGATGAGTTGGACAGATTTTTAATATTTCTTTTGTTATATATTTTTACCATTTTTTAAATAATGAATGCAACAGACTAACAGAAATATTGATGGAAAATGGGTATAGTGTAGAACAACTGATATTGCCGCATAAATACAAGCAACACATTGAGAATTAATTTGTAGCAGGATATTTTGGGGACAAGAGCCGCTATATGAAATGCCAGATCAATTGAATAACCAGTTAACAGGTTAACATCGTGAGTGGGGAAAGAGGGTAAGATTATATAAAAACACAAGGATAACAAGGCACACCCCAAAATTTAACAAAACAGACCAACAGCATAGTTGAATTAAAATAACATAGATGACACAGAATCTCTATAGTGCAGAAGAAGGTCATTTGCTTCTTCAAGTCTGCACTGACCCTCAGAAAAAGCACTCACCGAGGCAGACTCCTCACCCTATCCCCATAATCCGGTGCATTGATCATCGTCAACCCACCTAACCTAACACCTTTGGACACTAAGGGGCAATTTAGTATGACTAATCCACTTAACCTGCACATCTTTGGACTGTGGGAGGAAACTGGAGCACCTGGAGGTAACCCACGCAGACACAGGGAGAATGCGCATCTCCACACAGACAGCCACTCAAGAAATCGAACCTGGGTCCCTGGCTCTGTGCGGCAGCAGTGCTAACCACTGTGCCTCACTGTGCCCTACTCTGGGCTCAATTGAATTGAATTCACGGATGTAAAGCCCTGGAGGAGCAAGTCAGATAGATTGGAGCACATGTATTTGAGACAGGGGTCTCATAATTTAACAAATGCATCAGACTTAGAATGAATAATCAGTCTATGCCAGTTTAGGATAGAGGGAGAACAGACTGGCCTGCTTCCATATCGAGCCTGATGGATGTTGGGTCTATCGTAACCAAATTCCGTGTGAACCTAAGATGAGAGGCCAATTGATAAAGCCTGATATTCGGGAGACACAAACCTCCCTGAGCTCCTGGTGATTGGAGCTTAACAAACTTGAGGTGAGGTTTATTTTTGTTCTAGATAAATGTACTAATCATTCCATTAATTTCCTTAATGACCATGGTTGACAGCAGTACAGGCAGCATCTGCAGAGGGTACAACAGTCAGGCCAACACATTCATTTTAATGAAGGCGATCCTCCCTCGACATGAAATCGGAAGAGCCGACCACCGGGCAAGGTCCCACCTAATAGTCACCATCAGCTGTGGACAGTTGGCCCCATATAGCTGTCTGAAAGAGGGGGGGGGGTAATTGGCATTCCCAGATATTTAAATCCCAAGGGGGGAGCATCAGATTGGGAACATAGTAAGAGGAGGGGGCTTATCCCTCAACCCCCCCCTCCCCTCCCCCCCCCACTCCCCTCCCCTCCTCCCACTGGCATGGTCTCTGACTCAGTAAAATTCATCTTATAACCAGAGACGGCACTAAATCTATCCACAATCGGGCGCAGCTGGTTAAGATGAGCACGGTAGCATTGTGGATAGCACAATTGCTTCACAGCTCCAAGGTCCGAGGTTCGATTCTGACTTGGAACACTGTCTGTGTGGAGTCTGCACGTTCTCCCCGTGTGTGCGTGGGTTTCCTCCGGGTGCTCTGGTTTCCTCCCACAGTCCAAAGATGTGCAGGTTAGGTGGATTGACCATGATAAATTGCCCTTAGTGTTGGGTGGGGTTACTGGGTTATGGGGATAGGGTGGAGGTGTTGACCTTTGGTAGGGTGCTCTTTCCAAGAGCCGGTGCAGACTTGATGGGCCGAATGGCCTCCTTCTGCACTGTGAATTCTATGATTCTATGAACATTTTACTGCGATTTTTTTAATCTTAGTGCCTAATGGTCTTTTTGCCGAAATTGGTCTTTATGGGGGTGGATAGGTTGGTTTAATCGTTTGTGTGGGCAGATGAGGTGGCAAGAATTAGGAAGATGGTGATTGAGAGATGGCGACAGTCAGGGGGCTTGGCACTGCTGAACCTGTTATACTATTATTGGATGGCGGACGCAGAGTAGGCGTGGGGTTGGAGCAAGGAGACGGAGGCTTTGTAGGCTTACATTAAAGGGTAGGTGGGGTTAATGGGTTACAGGGATAGGGTGGAGACATGGGCTTATGTAGGGTGCTCTTTCAAAGAGCCGGTGCAGACTCGATGGGCTGAATGGCCTCCTTCTGCACTGTAAGGATTCCATGTTCTATAATTTCATGGTGCTGTTTACCGTCAACTGCTAGGTGGGAGGGGAGGGAGGTGGGGTGGGTTGGTTTGGGAGTTGGGGGTGGGGTGGGTTTAGGGGTTTTGTGTTGGTTTTACTTTGTAATGTTATGTATTGTAAATGTTAAAATCTGAATGAAAATACTTCAAAAAATCTATCCACTTCTCCAATAATGTCCGGGACTGAAACACTGGGGTTCAACACAAACTGCAGCCCGTCCTCTGCACACAGAGTGATCTTGTGCTGCCTCACCCCACCCTCCAGTCTCGATATCAGAGTGTCTGATCTAATAGCCTCTGGCAATGGTTCAGTGGACAAGGGGGACAGAGGGCAGCCCTGTCTAGTCCCTCTCTGAAGCTGAAAATTCGATGCCCGCAAACCATTGGTGAGCACCGCCGCTGCCGGTCTGTGATGTAACAATTGAATCCACTCAATATAATCCTCACCCAACCCGAAGCCTCGCAGCGGATACACCAGATAATTCCACTCAACTCGAGCAAAAGCTTTCTCTGCATCGAGGGAGATCAGCAGCCCATCCAATGCATATCTCTGAAAAGCCTGAATCACATTCAGCAACCTTTCAACATTGTTACTGGAAAATCTTCCCCCCCGTATAAACCCAGTCTGGTCCTCCCGCACGATTGTCGGAAGGATGTCCTCCAGCCTTATCGCCAAAACATAAGATCGCAGTTTCAAGTCAACATTCAAAAGAGAGGGAACTTGTGACGGGGATGTGCTGAGTAGTCACACATCAGGTGGCTCTCCTCCATACAACAGAAAAATAGGCACTGTCGGCCGAATTTAGCCGCAAAATCAGACTTAAACATCCCCTCACCCTCAACAATAGTGCGGACAACAAAATGCCAGGAAGCAACAGCTCGAAAGGCTGCAGGGTCACAGAAACTGTGGCAGGAGACAGGAGCGGCGAGCAAGCGGGTCGGCGGCCCCACGAGGCGAGGGGTCTCCAGTCTTCCCGACAGAGGGAGACCGGCGACCCAGAAAACAAGCCCCCCGACCAGGCGATGGATGGAGAATGTTCCTAACCAAGGAACTAACGCAATGAAGGATGACATTAAGGCTGAGTTAAGGGTGACGGTCAAGCTGGCGGAGGTGCTAGCCGCCATGCAGAAGATGCTCAATGGCATGTGGAGGAAACTGGAAGCCCGGGGAGCACAGTTCGAGAGCTGGAAAAGGTTGTGGACCAGTAGAATCGGTCAAGGAGGCAGAACATTCGGATAGTGGGCCTGCCAGAGGGGATCAGGGGCAGGAACCCAATCGACTATGTGGCCCAAATGCTGGACAACCTGATTGGGAGAGACAGCTTCCCCAAACCGCCAGAGATCGACAGGGCTCACAGGTCGCACTGCGTCACCTCGCAATGAACAGGGGAGCCAGCTCATAGGAGGGAGGGGGCGAGGGCAGCAGAGCACAGGAGAGGGTGAGGAGGAGACAGCAGGGACGCAAGCAGAATGGATGTAGGAGGGGGTCAGATCGATCCTGGGTGGGTGGGCCACACACCAATGGGAAAGCTAGTGTCAGGAAGTACGGGAGAGAGCGGGACCGCGGCACATCTCCCACTGGGATGAGAGCGTCTGGGAGGGGGGCAGATAGAGGAGGGGGATACGGTGGGGTGGGGGGCAGATGGAAGAGGGGGCATACGGTGGGGTGGGGGGGGAAATAAAACAGGGGGATACGGTGGGGCGGGGGGGAGATAAAAGAGGGGGATATGGTGGGGCGGGGGGAAATAAAAGAGGGGGGATACGGTGGGGCGGTCCAGGTTTCCAACGAGTGGACACGGATCCACAAGTGGAAGCTGACCAGTCTGGCGGAGGAAGTCAAAAACGACCCACAGAGATGGGATGGATTCCTGCTTTCCCTGGCGGGAAGGATCCAGATGATCAAGATGAACGTACTGCCCAGGTTCCTCTTCCTGTTTCGATCCTTACCGATCTACATCCCCAAGGCCTTTTTCCATTCAATAGATAAAGTGATTATGGTGTTTGTGCGGAGGGGCAAGAATTCAAAAATCCCTAAAACAGTACTACAATGGAGAAGAAACATGGGAGGCCTCCCCCCTCCCGAATTTGCAATACTATCACTGGGCAGCCACGGCCGAAAGAGTGGGGAGATGGGTAAAGGACCCTGACATGGAATGGTTGATGATGGACGCGTCCTCATTTCCAGGAATGATCCTCCGGGCCTTCGCCATGGCAACACTCCCATCCGCGCCAGTACCAGTCCAGTGGTGGTAGCTACCCTGAGAACCTGGAACCAGATGTGGCAGCATTTCAGTCTGACCGATGTGTCCCTCATGGCCCCCATCTGCGGCAACCATAGGTTTGCACCAGCCATTCTCGACACCACCTTCAAGAGGTGGAGACAGGACGGGGGAACACTGATGGTCAGGGACTTTTACACGGGAAATAGACTAGCGACCTTAGAGGAGCTGACGGAGAGACTGAACCTACCAAACGGGGATGAGCTCCAGGTCAAAAACTTTCTCTGCAAGGAGACACCAGCACACCCAGGAACCCTGAGAAGCACAATGCAAGAGGAGTTACTGGACGCAGACAGTCTGGGGAAGGGAAACTGTGGGGACCTGTACGGACAACTCTTAATAAGGATACGCTCCTTACTTGACAAAACCCAGGGAAAATGGGCGGAAGAGCGAGGGACGTAAATAGGGTGGGGACTCTGGAGCGAAGCACTGAACGGGACCAACTCCACCTTCTCCTCCGCAAGGCTAAGCTTCATGCAGCTGAATGTTGTGCACAGAGCACACCTGACAAGAACCCGAATGAGCAGGTTCTTCTCGGAGATGGAGGACAAATGTGAATGGTGCCAGCGGGGCCCGGCAAACCATGCCCACATGTTGTGGGTATGCCCCAGACTTGTCGAATTCTGCACAGCCTATTTAGAGGCAATGTCCATGGTTATGAGGGTGGAGCCGGGCCCACAAATGGCAGTCTTCGGGGTATCGGACCAGCCAGAACTATTCATGGGGAAGAGGGTGGACGCCCTTGCCTTTGCTTCTCTAATCGGCCGCTGGAGAATCCTGCTCGGCTGGTGATCAGCAGCACCACCCACAGCTCAGACTGGCTGGCAGACCTATCGGAAGTTCTCCACCTGGAGAAGATCAAGTTCACCGTCCGAGGGTCAGAGGATGGTTCCCACAAAGTGTGGAGGCCATTCACCAACTTGTTCCAGGACCTGTTTGAAGCCAGCGGCCAATGGAACACTGGGGAGGGAGGTGGGCGTACGGGGGCCAATGGGATCACAGGGAGCAGGCAGGAAAACAGGGGTTGGGGGTACTGGGACAAGGAGGGAGAACCGGAAACCAACTGACACAGAGACCAGAGAGCCTAGAACAAAAACACAAGAAGAGGAACCCC
Organism: Scyliorhinus torazame; assembly: GCF_047496885.1. Classification (NCBI taxonomy): domain Eukaryota; kingdom Metazoa; phylum Chordata; class Chondrichthyes; order Carcharhiniformes; family Scyliorhinidae; genus Scyliorhinus; species Scyliorhinus torazame. The sequence continues at coordinate 173,437,572 of NC_092711.1, forward strand.
CAAGGGAAGGTTTAAAACAGGACAGGGAGTGCGCGGGGTGGAAGGGGGGAGGCCCATCAATGGGGGGGGGGGGGGGGGGGGGGGCACCGTCCCCTTGTAAATAATAGATAACTCCCATTGTACAGTGAAGGACCCAGAAATGACGAGTGAAGGGGGCGGAGGGGAGGGACGGGAGATGGGGGGACCGGCACAAAGGAAATTGACATGCACATTGTAATCGGCAGAGTTACCCTGACTGCTTGGATAGTGTATAATAAGCATCGCCACAAGTCTGTTACTGGATGAAAAAGAGGTGAAAAAAACTGCCCCACCCAATCCCACCTCAGTTTAAAGTGTTTCTCCATCCAATCCCGCCTCAGTTTCTTGTCATGAAGCTATGTCGACTTTCTCCTTGAGAAAGGAGAAGATCTCTTTCCTTCTAATAGGGTGATGGATGCCCCGTACATTCCCTGAGAAAATTTGCAGATTAACTGCCGCCATTAGTTAGGGGACAGAGAGACAGGAACAGATTTTCACACCACAATCGGGCGTGCCCCATTACCCCCTCCTCCAACTCTCTTTACCAAAGTCTCCCCAAACTGCTCCTTTCACAGATAAAAGCCCCGTCTGTACCAGAGTAGGATAAAGTCAACAACACATAAACCCTCCCATAATAACAAAAATACAAAAGAATCACCACCACAACAGATCCAAGGGGACATTCCTCAATAAGACTGAGGACCCGGAGGATTAACCCCACGGCCAGACTGTCGTTCCCCTCAGGATACCATCTCCAAAATGAGGAGAAGAAAAGTAACTTTTGTAAATTGTTTTTACAGGATATTAGAAGAGGAGGAATTACAGACAGAAATCGCAATCGTCACGTCTCAATCTGACTGAGTCTCTCAATTCCTTGGAACTGAATATCACCGGACTTTGAATCGCGAAGGAGAAATGTATTTTCTGTCCGCTTCAAAACATCAGTGTGACTGGAAAAGCCCCGATACACACACACCCGAGTGAGAGTGTTCCAAAGCGCTGACTGTGGAAAGAGCTTTAACCAGTTACGCAGCCTGAAAAAACATCACACCATTCACAGTGGGGAGAGACCGTACACGTGTTCTGTGTGTGGACGAGGCTTCAAATGATCGGCAAACCTGGAGAGACACGAGGAGACCCAAAATACGAAGATACCGTGGAAATGTGGGGACTGTGGGAAGGGATTCAGGGTCCCATCTCAGCTGGAAGTTCATCGGCGCATTCACACTGGGGAGAGGCCGTTCAGCTGCTCTGTGTGTGAGAAGGGATTCATTCAGTTATCCCACCTGCGGAGACATCAGCGAGTTCACACCGGGGAGAGGCCGTTCACCTGCTCTCAGTGTGAGAAGGGAGTCACTCAATCATCCAACCTGCAGAAACATGACCGAGTTCACACTGGGGAGAGGCCGTTCACCTGCTCTCAGTGTGAGAAGGGACTCACTACTTCATCGAGACTGCTGGCACACCAGCGAGTTCACACTGGGGAGAGGCCGTTCACCTGCTCTCAGTGTGAGAAGGGATTCACTCAATCATCCGACCTGCAGAAACATCAGCGAGTTCACACTGGGGAGAGGCCGTTCACCTGCTCTCAGTGTGCGAAGGGATTCACTCAGTCATCCCACCTGCAGAGACACCAGCGAGTTCACACGGGAGAAGGCGTTAACCTGCTCTCAGTGTGAGATGGGATTCACTCAGTTATCCCACCTGCGGAGACATCAGCGAGTTCACACTGGGGAGAGACCGTTCACCTGCTCTCAGTGTGAGTTGGGATTCAGTACCTCATCGAGCCTGCGGAAACACCAGCAGGTTCACACTGGGGAGAGGCCGTTCACCTGCTCTCAGTGTGAGAAGGGATTCGCTCAGTTATCCAACCTGCGGACACACCAGCGAGTTCACACTGGGGAGAGGCCATTCACTTGCTCTCCGTGTGAGAAGGGATTCACTCGGTTATCCAACCTGCAGAGACACCTGCGAGTTCACACTCTGGAGAAGGCGTTAACCTGCTCTTAGTGAGAGAAGGGATTCAGATATCCATACACCCTGCAGGAACGCGAGCGAGTTCACCCCTGTAAGAGACCAATCACCTGCTCTGAGCAGGGGAGACATTCAATGATCTGTCCCATCTCCGGAGACACTAGCGAGTTAATTCTGGGGAGAGACCATTCATCTGCTCTCAATTTGGGGAGGGGGTTTGTGATTCATCACACCTGTTGTGACTCCAACAAGTTCACAATAAATTACAGATGTTGGCTCCGTTATTGTTTCTGCTCTCACTGACATCCAGGACTGCATTTTGTTCATTCTGACGTCTGGTGAATGGTGATGATTGGAGGGTTTCTTTCTGCTGGACTGGCCGGTCTAACACCTCTGCCTCCGGTGGGCTGACCATTTTTGAGGCTAGTTGCGATTACCTGGTTCCAAGTTTGACGATGAGCACAGAATGAAAAGGTGTTTGCACGTTGGAAGATATTTAGTTCCCAAAGCAGCCACGTTGCCATGAAGATGGGCTATGGTGGTTACAGGGTTCTTTTGTCTAATTTATCTGGGTGTTTCTCACAGAAGGAAACTGTCACGGTATGAGGGGCAAGTTGTCTGTGGTAGATTGGGAAATTACAATCAGCATATCACTGAAAGTGGCAACGCAGGTGGATAAGGAGCTAAGAAGGCAGACGGCATGCTTGTCTTCATTGGTTGGGGCATTGAGTATAAAAATTGGCAAGTCATGCTGCAGCTGTACAGAACCTTAGTTAGGCCACACGTGGAATATTGCTGACAATTCTGGTCACCACATTACCAAAAGGATGTGGAGGCTTTGGAGAGAGGACAGAGGATGTTTACCAGGATTTTGCCTGGCCTGGAGGGTATTAGCTATGAGGACAGGTTGGATAAACTCGGATTGTTTTCACTAGAGCGACAGAGTTGAGGGACGACCTGATAAAAGTTTACAAAATTGACTGGCATGGACAGAGTGGATAGTCAGAAGCTTTTTCCCAGGTTGGAAAAGTCAATTACCAGGTGACATAGGTTCAAGGTGCGAGGGGCAAAGTTTAGAGGAGATGTGTGAGGGAGGTTTTTTACACAGAGGGTGGTGAGTGCCTGGAACTCGCTGCCGGAGGAGGTGGTGGAAGCGGGTACGATAGTGACGTTTAAGAGGCATCTTGACGAATACATGAATAGGATAGGAATAGACGGATACAGACCCTGGAAGCACAGAAGGTTTTAGTTTAGATAGACATCATGATCCGAGCCGGCTTGGTGGCCGAAGGGCCTGTTCCTGTGCTGTACTGTCCTTTGTTCTTTGTTGTTCTTTGTATAACGACAGGCAATAGACCGGCAACCACTAGCATTTCATTTACATAAAATATAGATTCCTTTAAGAAGCAAATATTAAACAGCAAAATGAAGCTATCGTGGCTAACAAGAAATATTAAAGATTCTATTAGATCAATGGAGGAGACTCAAAGTGGCTAAAATATTAGTGAGCCTGAGGATTGGGAACTTGGTTTAGAATTCAGCAAAGGACCAAGAAACTGATAAAGAGAAAATAGAATATGAGAGCAAACTGGGGAGAAACATAAAAACTGACTGGAAAAGCTCCTATAGGAATATGGAAAGGAAAAGATTAGCAAAGACCAATGAGGGTCCATTCCAGGCAGAGACAGGAGAGTTTATAATGGGGAATAAGGAAATGGCAGAGAAACTAAACAATGTGTTTGCCTTCATGGAGGAAGATACAGAAATTGTCCTAAAACACACAGAAAACCAAGGGATCAGTGAGCACGAGGGAATGAAAGAGATTAGTATTAGTGAAAAAGTAGCACTGGAGAAATTAATGTGGTTGGAAGTTAATAAATCCCCAAAAGCTGCTGCTCTCCATCCCAGAGTGTTGAAAGAGGTGGCTGTCGAGATAGTGGATACATTGGTGATCATCTTTCACAATTATACAGATTCTGGAATGGTTCCTGCAGATTGGAAGGTGGTAAATGTAACCCCAATTTTTTAGGAGGGAGAGAGAAAATGGGGAACCACAGACCCATTAGCCTGACATCAGTAGGAGGGAAAATGCTACAATTTATTATAAAGGATGTAATAACATACGAATTAGGAGCAGGAGTAGGCCACTCGGCCCCTCGAGCCTGCTCCACCATTCAATAAGTTCACGGCTGATCTGATTGAATCCTCAACTCCACAGAGGCCCCTTAGAAAATACATCTGAGGAGATAGTAATAATATTCTTTATTGTTATAATCTTTATTATTGTTACAAATAGGCTTACATTAACACTGCAATGAAGTTACTGTGAAAATCCGCTAGTCGCCTCACGCCAGCACCTGTTCAGGTACACAGAGGGAGAATTCAGAATGTCCAATTCACCGAACAAGCACATCTTTTGGGACTTGTGGGAGGAAACCCACGCAGTTTTGGGGGGAACGTGGAGACTCCGCACAGACAGTGACCCAAGCCGGGAATTGAACCCGGGTCCCTGGAGCTGTGAAGCAACAGTGCTAACCACCATGTGCCTCCACACCGCTGTTTCAGTTATGGGGAACAAGGAAATGGCAGAGGAGTTTGTTTTTTGTTTAATATTTTTATTCTCCTTTTTCACATTTTCTGCCAAATTTACACCCACCAACAATAAACAATAATCAGCAACAAATATGTTAATCCCCATAACAATAACAACAATCCCATCCTCCCACCAACCCCCAAACATCAGCCCGCATGTTTACATAAACAAATGACAAAAAGGAATCTGGGATTACCCATAGTCACCCTTAATACAAGCAGCCCCCCCCCCCATTACCCCCAACTAATGTTCGATGTTATCCAGTTCTTGAAAGTGCTTAATGAATAATGCCCATGACTTGTAGAACCCCTCCATCCTTCCCCTCAGTTCAAACTTAACCTTCTCAAGGGTCAAGTATTCCAACAGGTCCCCCCCGCCACGCCAGGGCACAGGGTGGAGAGGCTGCTCCCAGCAGGATCCGCTTTCGGGCGATCAACGAGAAGCTACAATATCTGCTTCTGCCCCCCGTTCCAACCCTGGCTGATTTGACACCCCGAATATGGCCTCCCGGAGATCCGGGTCCAGTTTCACGTGCACCACTTTAGAAATTACCCTAAAAACCTCCTTCCAGTACTCTAGCTTTGGACAGGAACAAAACATATGAACGTGATTCGCGCCCCCCCCCCCCCCTCCATTCCAGACCCCGCAACGCTCACACACATCCTCTACTCCTTCAAAAAATCAGCTCACCCTCACCCTCGTGAGGTGTGCTCTGTATACCACTTCAGCTGTATCAGCCCCAACCTCGCACATGAGGTAGAGGCATTTACTCTCCGGAGCACCTCACACTAGAACCCCTTTCTAACCTCTCCCAACTCTTCCTCCCACTTTGCTTTGATCCCTTCCAGTGGTGCCTTATCCTCTTCCAAAATACCTCCGTACACTGCTGACACTACCCCCTTCTCCAGTACCCTGATCGTCAGCACCTCCTCCAGCAATGTGGAGGCCGGTTCCTCCGGGAAGCTCTGTATCTCCTTCCTGGCAAAATCTCGAACCTGCATGTATCTAAACATTTCTCCCTGCTCCAGCCCATACTTAGCTTCCAGCTCCCTCAATCCTGCAAACCGACCTCTAAGAAACAAATCTTTTAGCGTCTTAATCCCCTTCTCTTCCCATTTCCGAAAACTTCCATCCCACCTCCCTGAACACGCTGATGTTCTGCAGATGCGGTAACTGAGTGAATCCCTTTCCACACTCAGAGCAGATGGATGGTCTCTCCCCGGTGTGAACACACTGGTGTCTCCGCACGTGTGCAGACCGAGTGAATCCTTTCCCACACTCAGAACAGGAGAACAGACTCTCCCCAGTGTGAACTCGCCTGTGTTCCTGCAGGCTGCATGAATGAGTGAAAGCCTTCTCACACTCAGAACAGGTGAAAGGCCTCTCCCCAGTGTGTACTCGCTGGTGTGTCAGTAGAGTCGGTAAAGCACCGAATCCCTTACCACACACGGAACAGGTGAACGGCCTGTCCCCAGTGTGAACTCGCTTGTGTTGCAGCAGTTTAGATGAATCACTGAATCCCTTCCCACATCCCGAGCAAGTGAATGGTCTCTCCCCAGTATGAATTCGCTGATGTCTCAATAGGTTGGATGACTGAGTAAATTCCTGCCCACACTCAAGGCAAGTGAACGGCCTCTCCCCAGTGTGAATTCGCTGGTGGGATTGCAAGGTGGATAAATGACTAAAACTGCTTCCACACTCTGGGCAGATGAATGGTCTCTGCGCAGTCTGACAGCGGCGATGAGCCTCCAGTTGTGACGGGTATTTGAATCTCTTGCCACAGTCCCCACATTTCCATGGTTGCTGCATGCAGTGTGTGTCTCTCTCCAGGTCCGATGATCAGTTGAAACCTTGTCTTCACAGCAAACACGTGTATGGATTTTCCCCTCTCTGAATGGAGCGATGTTTCTTTGGGCTGTGTAGCTGGTTAAAGCTCATTCAATATCTGCACTGGGACACTCTCACTCAGGTATGTGTGTCTTGGTACTTTTCAGATTGCAAAGTTGCTGAAAATCCTTTGAAGCCAACAGATGAGACAAACTTTTCTTCTTCTGGATTCAAAGTCTGATAATATTCAGCCCCAAAGAATCGAGTGACTGTCAGATCGCGTTGTGAAGTCTGAGATATCTGACTGGAATTCGTCCTCTTCTAATATTCTGTAAAAACAATTGACAAAAGACATCACTGTCAGTGCAGGATAGAAATTCAGAACAGACAATTCTAGTTGCTATGGAACATTCTTTCCTCTCTTGTTCCTCAAAAGCTGTGAATCTCCATCGCACACATTCTCACTCCATTCTCGCTCCGCTTTTCAGTAAATACTCAATAATACCACACTAAAAATGTGTGTAATATACAGGACTTGATTACAGGACTGGAGACTGATGGGGCTGTGAGGGAGATAGTTATTTCAACAGTGAGATGTGAGAGATCTGCAACTCGCTGCCTATGAGGGTGGAGGAAGCACAGACGATCATCATTTCAAAATAAAAGTGTGAGGAAATAAACTTGCAGAGTAACGGGGATATCGAGGGGGGAATGTGACTGATTGGATTTCTCTACAAAGTCGGCATGGATTGGGCTACTGAATGGAATCCAAGTGTCGTAAGCATAGAATTTACAGTGCAGAAGGAGGCCATTCGGCCCATCGAGTCTGCACCGGCTCTTGGAAAGAGCACCCTACCCAAGGTCAACACCTCCACCCTATCCCTATAACCCAGTAACCCTAAGGTCAATTTTGGACACTAAGGGCAATTTATCATGGCCAATCCACCTAACCTGCACATCTTTGGACTGTGGGAGGAAACCGGAGCACCCGGAGGAAACCCACGCACACACGGGGAGGATGTGCAGACTCCGCACAGACAGTGACCCAAGCCGGAATCGAACCTGGGACCCTGGAGCTGTGAAGCAATTGTGTTATCCACAATGCTACCGTGCTGCCCTAAATAAATGTGTCAAGCTGAGGGAGCAAATGTCTTTAAGAGAGAGAGAGAGCTGGGTCAACCTTTCCAGAATCTGCACCCTCCCTGGATTCACTTTCTTTCCCTTCAGTTGCTCCGAGTCGCCAATTGAAGGTGAGAATGAGAAAAGAAATGGAAAGGGGGAGAAAATAAAGTGTTTTACTCACAGATGTTGGGGACAGGAGGAGGTTTCAGTCTGTGGGGAGCTCAATCTTCATTCACTCAAAGTCCGCCTTCTGATTAGCTGGAGGATCAGAGTCCTTCCGGTCCACCAACTTTTGCTATTGGTTAATATCGTAACAGGACGTTCAGGGGGGTGGGCTCGACTCTGCACCACATGCGCAGCTTCCCTCTCTTGAACATGCATAGGCCTGGGTCGCGGGCGCGGTGGAAAGAGCGGTTTCACCAACGCTGGGGATTGTGGGAGATGCGGCCGTCATTACTCATCCAAAGCCCAGTCTCCAAACTCCTGGGTGACAAGTAGCGGTGGGAGGGCAGTGACCCCACACTGATACAACGTACACGTGGGTAGTCACTGGATTTGATTGCGAGCTCCCCTTAGCAAAACAGTTTGTTAACTCTAGGTGTAAAGATTTAGATACATGTGTGACATATTGGGGAGGGCAATAAGTGAATGTGAAACTGAACCCGAGAGTCAGCACCTTCAGGGGAGGAGAATTGTGGATAAGCAGCAGGAGTAATTCTGGTGGGAGGATTATTTCTTAATTTCTATCCTGTACTGACAGTGATGACATTTGCAAACTCATTCATCAGATGGGTGGATTTGAAGACAGAAATTGCAAGCCAGGCACCTCGTTGTCATCTGACAGATTCACTTAATTCATCAGGATCTGAATATCATGAACCATTGAATCTAGAAGGAGAAATTATGATCTGTCAGCTTTCAAATAATTTAAATATTACTTTCACTGGAAAGGCACAAGGACTCATCCAAGTGAGAGTTCCACTGCACTGACTGTGCAAAGCCTGAAATATTATCACAACATTCACATTGAGGAGAAACCTTTCCTGGTGTTCTGTATGTGGATGAAACTTCAACTGAGCATTGAACCTGAAGAGACACAAGGACACACACCAACGGAGGAACAATCATCAAGGTCCCCGATAATTTTAATGTCAATTGGGAGAATCAGATTCGCAAAAATATCCTAAAAAATGGGTTCAGAGTCTTTTTGGAACAATTTCTTGGAGCCATACATTTTAGAGCCAACCAGGGAGCAGACTATCCTCGATCTGGTAATGTGCAACAAGACAGGATTGGTCAATAATCTCATCGTGATGGAGCCTCTAAGTCACATTGATCATAATATAATAAAATTCCACTTTCAGTTTGAAGGTGAGAAGTGCTGGTCTAAGGGCGGCACAGTGGAGCAGTGGTTAGCATAGCTGCCTCATGGCGCTGAGGACCTGAGTTTGATCCCGGCCCCGGATCACTGTCCATGTGGAGTTTACACATTCTCCCCATGTCTGTGTGGGTCTCACCCCCACAACCCAAAGGTGTGCAGTGTAGGTGGATTGGCCACGTTAAATTGCCTTTTAATTGGAAAAAAAAGAATGGGGTACTCTAAATCTTTTTAAAAAGTGCTGGCCTAAGTTAAAAACTAAATAAAGAGAACTCTGAAGGGTATGAAGGGAGAGCTGGCGAAAGCGAACTTGGGAAGCTAGGTTGAAAATTGGGACATCAGTATGGAAGTGGGTGACTTTGAATAACTCTCAGCAAACATTTATGCCAGAGAGAAAGAAAGGCTGTTTGAGAAGAATGCATCATCCATGGTTAAATAAGGAAGTCAAGGAATGTATTAAATTGAAAGAAACACCATCAAAATCTACAAAGGTTAGTGTTCATTCAAAAGTTGGGCAGATTTTAGAATCAGCAAAGAATGAGTAAAAGATAAGAAACAGGCAGAAATTTGAGTATGAGGGTAAACATTCTCGGACTACAAAAGTAGATAGTAAAGGTTTCTGCAAGTATTTGAAGAGGAAAAGAGTGACTAAATCCAGGTTGGTCCTCTGGAGAGTGAGCCTGGGAAATTGATCATGGAAAACAAAGAAATGATGGAGGCTTGAAACAGGTATTTTGTGTCTATCGTCACGGTACCAGACCGAGAACAATTCACAAAGATAATTGAAAATCGAGAGGTAATAGGGAGGGAGGAACACAGAACAATCACCAGAGAAAAGATGCCAGGAAAACTATTGAACCTAAAGGCTGACAAGTCCCCAGGACTGGGTGACCTGCATTCTTGGGCTTTAAAAAAAGTGGTGGCAAAGAGAGTAGATGTATTGGTTATAATCCCACAAAATTCCTTAGATTCTGGAAAGGTCCCAGTGGATTGGAAAATAGAGAATGTAACACCTCTATTCCAGAAAGGAGGGAGGCAGAAAGCAGGAAACTATAGGCCAGTTAGCCTAACATGTGTGACAGGGAAAGTGCGAGAATCCATTATTAAGGAGGTTACAGCAGATTACTTAGAAAATGTAAACATTATTACTTTTTATTTATAACGAGAACTACCATGAAATATGCAGTAAATGCAACTGGTTAACTACAAGTTAATACCTAATACCCACATCAACCTGCCCCACCCTCTCTCTCTCATACACACACACACAAGACAGACAACCGCAAAGGGGTGGAAAGGGGCAAAAAAATTCAAAATTGGAGGAAAGAGTCTTTCTTCACAACAAGCTTGCAGATTAAAGTCTTTGGTTTGCAGTCTGTAAAGATCTTCTTTGGAGATTCATTCATTCAGGTACTCTCTACATTAAAAATGCAGGAGTCAAACCTTTTCTGGAGAGACACCTTAGCTCACGTCAAACTTTGCTTTCAGTTTGTAGTTTGTCTTTCGGTCCCTGTAGTCTCAGAAGTACAGCACCCACCAGGCTCTCTGGAGAGAGAGCCAGCCCTCACAATGGCCTTCTGGGGAGAGTTAGCTGGACCTTTTTGGAGAGAGTTAGATGTATCAGCGTGCTGCCAGAGTCAAAACTGATACCAAACTGATATCTTGGGACTCGGAAAAGCGTTCTAGTGGAATAATATCCAATCACCACCTGTTACTGGACAGATCACAGATCTTTGGGCCAATTCATTGGCAACCGGCCAAATCAATCAAATGGACGTTTCATTATGAGATATGCAAGACATAAATCACAAACGTTCAATCCATCCCCATTATACAAGTTACCTACCCAGTCTTTATATTGGTAACTAGTCAGCCCTTAAACCCATGACAAAGCATCTGCAATCACATTATCCTTTCCAGGAATATGTACAATTGTAACATTGAACTGTTGTAATAATAAACTCCAATGGAATAATCTTGCGTTCCAGGTTTTAAACTTCTCTACAAATGCAAATAGATTATGGTCTGTGTAACAATGCTTTGCTGATTGTCATGTTGGACATGTACTACGAAGTGCTAAAGGGCTAGTCGCAAGGCCAAGGCTCAATGATGGAATACTTTCTTTGGCACAGACTGAATTTGTTTCTAAAAATACCTCCCTAGCCTCTTTATTCCTTCATTGTTGTCCTGTAGTAGCACTGCCCCTACTCCCAGGTCACTGGCATTTGTGGCCATTTTAAATGGTCTGGAAATGTCTGGGATGGCCAGCAATGGTTCGCCCACCAACATGGATGTCAATCTGTCAAACTCTACTTGGCGTTCTGTGGATCATTGCATTTTTAATTGTTTCCGCTACATATCGAACGTGCTTTTTATTTCAGTTTCTAACTGAGGAGGATTTTGCTTTATTAGTTCAGAATTTCTGATGTTTACTTCATGATTTGTTAACCGAGTGCCGCTTGGTGCTTCCATTCAATTCTATTCATACCCTTTCAGCATCTTTGTTATATCTGCCCCTTTCTGGGTGTCGTGCAATGTAAAGATGTGGAGATGCCAACATTCGACTGGAGTGGGCTCAGTAAGAAGTCTTACAACACTAGGTTAAACTCAAACAGGTTTGTTTCGAATCATTAGCTTTCGGAGCACAGCTCCTTCATCACCTGATGAAGGAGCTGTGTTCTGAAAGCACGTGTAATGTAATCAGTCTTTTCTGATTGTCCAATAAATGTTTATCCATATTTCAAAGATTTGCTACAGTCAAACAAAAATCACTATTGTCAATGCTGAGGGAAATATTTGGTTCATTTTAAATCCATAAACACTCTCCAACCCCTCCAGCTTTACATGCTCTCTTTTCTTGCACATGGTTACTTTCAGAAATAAGAACCATTCTTTGTTTTACAGCTTCTACCTCCTCTTTGGAGTTTTCGTAATCACAACTCTTATCCCGATTTAGCAATACAGACCTTCAGAATCAGAGGATAACACATTGTTGGACCCATGCATTTTCTGGTTTTTGTTACCAGATGTGGTGACAGAATCACGACATAGGTCTCCATTCACCTTCCTCTTAGTTTTAAAAGATATTGATGACTGATTATTTCATCTCCTTTGCCATTTGCTCCCTTTAAGAGGCACTGTGGATCTTTAAAAGGATGTGGGTGAACCAGCTTAGTGCCACTTCTCAGTCCTCGTCCTGACGAACTGATGCTGTGCTATCAAGTATACGTTGCTTCAAAGGAGGCATGCTGTGGGAAATATTTCCCCTGAAGGGGATAGCAATGGATTTACTACAAGGGACTTTAACAAATCACTTTTAGAAAAGTCCAATTCACTTTCTTCCTCCAATTTTCTGCCTTCATTCTGAGCTCTGGGAGAATTACTTGTCATTGGCACAAGATCAGTTAGTGACAGGTCTATTTGGTAATAGCTGTTCATCATCACTCCATAATCAGAAGCAAAATTGAATTTGGTACTCTCGTCTGTCTCTTCATCACTGTCACTACTATTAAATTCAAACTCCTCTTTCCTATGGTCACCTTCAGTCTTAGAATTCTGAGAATCTGGTTCACTGTTTGATCTGTGATTAACATCTTTCAACATTTTTCTTTGAGTAATTTAATGCCCAATGAGTTTTCTTAATTCCCACATGCCCTACTGTTGGTATTTCATGTGATAACTGCAGTAATTCTCTCACACCCTCTGTTATCATGGTTGAATCTACAACCGTCACTCCTGCCAAATCATTCCCCAAAAGTAAATCTATTCCGTCCACTGGGAATTTCTCAGCCAGCCCAACAACTACTGGACCTGACACGAGATCACACTCCAATTGTACTTTATACAATGGGACTGGAATACAATCTCCACTTTTCCCATTCACTAATTCCTCAGCTTTCATTGAGTCTCTGAAAGAAGAAACAAATCCTTCTCCAGTAAGAGAGTTTGCGTAGCCCCTGTATCCCTTAAGATTGTTATGGGTTTGGCACATGTTGGACATGTAAAGTCACAGTTTGTGGCTTAAGAAAAGTAGTGGGAAAACAGACTCAATCAAACAGGATAAGCCAGTGGGTTTTATTAAAGTGGGAGGAAAAAACATTGTCCCAGTGGAAAAGTGCAACAGAGTGTAGAGCCTATTGAGAGGTTGGTGGATAAGCAGGTAACATAACTTTTTAAGGATATTTGTGAGGGTGAGGTTTACTCGTGTGTACAAGGTGGAGTAGGTAAGGAGATTCAGATCTTGAGGGATACAGGAGCAAGTCAATCTTTTTTTTAATAAACATTTTATTGAGGCATTTATGGTATTACAACGACAACAAAATAAACAATGTCCATGTAAATATAAACATAGTGCAAAAGCCGTCTTTCACCCTTACAGGGACCACCTTTACTAACCCCCTACTCTAAACTAAGCGAACCCCGAATCCCCCCTCACCCCCCCCCCCCCCGCCCCCCCCCCCCCCCCGCCTTCTGCTGATGGTTAATTTTCCCCAAAGAAGTCGACGAACGGCTGCCACCTCCGGGCGAACCCTAACACTGACCCTCTCAAGGCGAACTTGATTTTTTCCAAACAGAGAAAGCTAGCCATGTCAGTTAGCCAGGTCTCCGTCTTCGGGGGCTTTGGGTCCCTCCAGGCTAATAGTATCCATCTCTGGGCTACCAGGGAAGCAAAGGCTAGAACGTTTGCCTCTTTCTCCTCCTGGATTCCCGGGTCTTCCGACATTCCAAAAATCGCCACCTCTGGACTCGGTGCCACCCTTGTTTTTAACACCTTGGACATGACATCCGCAAACCCCTGCCAGAATCCCCTAAGCATCGGGCATGCCCAGAACATATGGACATGGTTCGCTGACCCTCCTGCACACCTTGCGCACTTATCTTTTACCCCAAAGAACCTGTTCATACGGGCCACTGTCATGTGGGCCCGGTGAATGACCTTAAATTGTAGCAGGCTGAGCCTGGCACATGTTGTGGACGCGTTGACTCTACTCAACCCGTCCGCCCAGAGACCATCCTCTATCTCTCCTCCTAACTCCTCTTCCCATTTGTGTTTCAGCTCCTCAGTCTGCGTCTCCTCTGACCCCATAAGTTCCCTATTAATGTCCGAAACCCTCCCTTCTCCCATACACATTCTGGAAACTACCCTGTCCTGTATCCCCCTTGGTGGTAGGAACGGGAAGGTTGAGACCTGCCTGCGTACGAAGTCCCGTACCTGGAGGTACCTAAACTCATTTCCCCTAACCCAATCCAAATTTCTCCTCCAGCTTTCTCAGGCTAGAAAAGCTCCCCTCCATAAACATATCTCCCATCCTCTCAATCCCTGCACTCTGCCAACTCCGGAACCCTCCATCTAACCTTCCCGGGGCAAACCAGTGATTATTACAGATTGGAGACCACACCGATGCTCCCTCCACTCCCACATTCCTCCTCAATTGCCCCAGATCATCAGGGCTGCCACCACCACGGGCTAGTGGAGTACTGTGCCGGCGGGAATGGCAGAGGCGCCGTTATCAATGCCCCCAAACTGGTGCCGTTGCATGATGCCGCCTCCACACGCTCCCATATCGACCCTCCCCCCACCACCCACTTCCTGATCATGGCTATATTCACCGCCCAATAATAATTACTAAAGTTCAGCAGCGCCGGCCCGCCCTTCCCCCGGCTCTGCTCAAGCATCCCCTTTTTTACTCGCAGGGTTTTACTCACCCATACAAAGCCAGTGATCACCTTATTGACCCGTTTATAGAAGGACCATGGAATAAAGATGGGGAGACACTGAAACACAAACAGGAATCTCGGGAGGATCGTCATTTTCACTATCTGCACCCTCCCAGCTAGTGACAACGGAAGCGCGTCCCACCTTCGGAAATCGCCCTTCATTTGGTCTACTAATCGGGCCAAATTTAACTTGTGTAGCCGTTCCCATTCCCGCACCACCTGAATGCCTAGGTATCGAAAGCTTCCCCCTACCACCCTAAACAGCAGCTCCCCCAATCACCTCTCCTGACCTTTGCCTGGATCACAAACATCCCACTTTTCCCCATATTCAGTTTATAACCCGAAAACAGGCCAAATTGCCCCAGAATCCTCATAATTTCTTCCATCCCCTCTAGTGGGTCCGAAACATATAGGAGCAGGTCGTCTGCATATAGAGAGACTCTGTGTTCCACTCCCCCCCCGGACCATCCCCTTGAGGCTCTCAGTGCAATTGCCAGCAGCTCTATGGCCAACGTGAACAGGAGTGGGCATCCCTGTCCCGTCCCCGATGCAGCCTGACATAGTCCGATGTTGACCTGTCCGTCCGTAGCTCGCAACCTGATACAACTGCCTGACCCAGTCAATAAAGTCCTGCCCTAATCCAAACCACCCCAGTACCTCCTGCAGATATTCCCATTCCACCCAATCAAATGCCTTCTCTGCATCCATTGCGACCACTACCTTCACGTCCCTACCTTCTGGGGGCATCATAATCACATTTAACAACCTTCTTATGTTGGCCGCCAACTGCCTACCCTTAACAAATCCCGTCTGGTCCTCCGCAATCACGGCCGGAACGCAGTCTTCAATCAGAGAGGACAAGATTTTGGCCAGCAGTTTGGCGTCCACATTTAGTAGGGATGACCTATAGGTTCCGCATAGCCCTGAGTCCTTGTCCCGCTTCAGGATCAATGAGATAGTGGCCTGTGACATCGTCGGGGGAAGCACCCCAGGTTCCCTTGCCTCATTGTATGTCCCCATCAACAGCCACCCCAATAGCCCAGAGAACCTTTTACAGAACTCCACTGGGTACCCGTCTGGCCCCGGGGCTTTACCCGACTGCATGGCCTTCAGTCCCTCTGCTATTTCGTCCAACCCAATCGAGGTCCTCAGCCCTTCTCCAAACCCCCCGTCCACCTTCGGGAACTTCAGCCCCCCCTAAAAAGTGCCTCATTCCCTCCGGCCCAGCTGGGGGTTCCGACCCATACAACCTGCTGTAAAACTCCTTGAACGCCTTATTCACCCCTGCTGAGTCTCCGACCACGTTTCCGTCCCCATCCTTTACTTTCCCTCTCTTCCTGGCTGCCTCCCTCTTTCTAAGCTGCTGTGCAAGCATTCTGCTGGCCTTCTCACCATGTACATATATCGCCCCCTCACATTCCTCAGCTGCTCCATCACCTTCCCTGTAGTTAACAAGCCGAACTTCGCCTGTAGCCTCTGTTGCTCCCTTAGAAGCCCTGCCTCTGAGTTTTCCACATACCTCCTGTCAACCTGCAGTATCTCCTTTATCAGTCCGTCCGTCTCTTGCTCTGTCGGCTTTCTCTCTGTGGGCCCGTATCGAGATCAGCTCCCCTCTAACCACCGCCTTCATTGCCTCCCAGGCACCACCGCCGAAACCTCACCTGTGTCATTGATTTCCAGGTAGTTCTGAATATATTTGAGCAAGTCAATCTTTAATGGTGAGAAATGGTTTGGGAGGAGTTTTGGCAGAAAATGTGGTCATTTGTGGAATATGGGGTTGGTTTAGCACAGTGGGCTAAATAGCTGGCGTGTAATGCAGAACAATGCCAGCAGCACGCGTTGAATTCCTGTACCGGCCTCCCCGAACAGGTGTCGGAATGTGGCAACTAGGGGCTTTTCACAGTAACTTAATTGAAGCCTACTTGTGACAATAAACGATTATTATTATTATTTAGTGGTGAGAGCAGTAGTGTGCCACTATGTAAGGTATGGCGAGAGAGTTCAGTGAAAAGTGGTGAAGTGGTAGTAGGAGTAAAAGAAAAATTACCTTTTTAGGATAAGATTTATCCTAGATAATAATATACCTGGATCACAGGTGGGAGTGCAACCTACTATGGTTGAAAAGCCAGTGGAAAGTGGAACTGAGATGTTGCAAGAAATAGATCCAGGAGTGTTTCCTAATTGTGTGGTAATCAGATCACAAAACCACTGGTTAAGACAGGAGGAAGAGAATTTGAGGAGTGCCAATAGGGAGGCTGAGGTTCAGTTGTCAGAAAACATGTTTGATCAGATGGTTGGTAAAAACAAGAGCAGGTGGTGGATGAAGTGGATAATTTTAGTTCAAGCAAGTTGGTTCAATGGGGAGAATGTGCAGTTCCGCAGACAGTGACCCAAGCTGGGAATCAAACCTGGGTCCCTGGTGCTGTGATGCAACAGTGCTAACCACTGTGCTACCATGCCACACCGGTAATGACACAAGAGGTGATTATACTAGTATCTGGTCAGGACTGGAGCTGTCTCACAGTTTTATAGAGAGCCTCGTCTGTGGTGGAGGCTGAAGAGCTTGTACAAATGTAGCCAGAATGTTCAGCAAACGTTTGCATGCACTGACTGTTGTTTTGCACTGTCCAAATGCACCAGCACTTACCCATTATCTTTGGCTATCCTCAACAGACACAGAATACAAAGCAGCTGATAAATGTGAAGAACAGATGATGAATGCTGCAGCATCGATAGCAACCTGTCTGACCATCAAGAGAAGAATTCTGCTGTCAGAGCCAGGCAACTACATATCACTGAATTGTGTTTTTTTTTAAATTTAGAGTATCCAATTATTTTTTCTAATTAAGGGGCAATTTAGCATGGCCAATCCACCTATCTTGCACATCTTTGGGTTGTGGGGGTGAGACCCACGCAGACACGGGGAGAATGTGCAAACTCCACACGGACAGTAACCCAGGGCCAGGATCGAACCTGGGACCTCGGCGCCGTGAGGCAGCAGTGCTGACCACTGTGCCACCATTCTGTGCATTTATCACTGAATTGTTGATGAAGCTTTTCTTGTGTAATCTTGGGAGGCCACCCTGATCTTTGAAATCTCTCTCGCTCGAAGTAGTGGTTAAATTTATGCTAATGACTGTGACATGTGAGAAGACTAAAATGGACTATACTCACGTGTATGTTAGCCTGTTGAAAAATGTAAAATGTTATTATAGATTATAAGTTGCATGTAATCAGAAGAAATGTTTTAAGTTAAAAAGTTTTTAGAAAAATAAAGCCATCTGCGGACGTTGCTGGTTCATTTTTTTAAAGGGGAAGCTGTGACGATTGGAAGATTTTAGGAAAATTGGATCATAAATGTATTGGGCAATTTCAGGGTTAAAAGCGTGGGGTTAGAGTGTGATTCACTGCAGAGGTCCTGTTTTTATTTTAACGAAGGATCCTGTTTGGCAGGGCCTGGGTGTTTTTAGTAGCCAGAAGGTGAAATTGACAAAGGAATGTGTTTTTTCAGTCTGGACTAATGGACGGTGGTCTGACTGGGAAAGTATTTGTGGAATGAATGTACTTTGCAGCTGTCAGAGATCATTTGTTTTCCAGCTTAGGGAGACGAGGTCATTGCTGGGTGCAACCAAGGAAGTCAGAAAGACATTTTAAAAATCTTTAAAGATCAGTTTTTGGAGAAAGGTTTGGAGAGAGGAGTTGAATTCTGGGTCCACAATTCTCCCACAGTAAGACAGATTGAGAGCTGTATCTTTCTTTTCCTGTTGTTTAATGGGGGATTGAGTAGTAGTGGTTAAATGGGTAATTGTAAGCTGTTGTTTTTGGGTGTGAAGTTAAAACGTTTAATATTGTAGCCACAATAAAGTTTTCTTTTAAACATAACCAAACCCTATTTCTTCATGCAATCACTCCTGGAACGAATCATTCTTTCCGCAGCCTTACAAATAAACTGAAATATTGGGGTCCTGTATCCCAGCCACTGTTGGGGTCTGGTCTGGGATCGGAACAGTGACCGATGTAACAATTGGTTGGAGGTCCATTTCCCATTCAGTCCTCCAGCACGGTAGCATTGTGGATAGCACAATTGCTTCACAGCTCCAGGGTCCCAAGTTCGATTCCTGGCTTGGGTCACTGTCTGTGCGGAGTCTGCCCATCCTCCCTGTGTGTGCGTGGGTTTCCTCCGGGTGCTCCGGTTTCCTCCCACAGTCCAAAAATGTGCAGGTTAGGTGGATTGGCCATGATAAATTGCTCTTAGTGTCCAAAATTGCCCTTAGTGTGGACCTTGGGTAGGGTGCTCGTTCCAAGAGCCGGTGCAGACTCGATGGGCCGAATGGCCTCCTTCTACACTGTAAATTCTATGATGTATGCCACTCTATTAGTGCAACACCCATGGAAGTTTACCAACTGGGATGCAGGCCCCATTATTCTCAGCTAATTTCAGCCCTCAGCTCCGTCGCCTGGCTGTCATTTGATATGAGCAGTAGAGAGACAGAAAGGTGCAGAGGAGCAAGTGGGAAAAACTTGTGGCTCGAAATCAACACTTCAACATTTGGCAGTTAAATCGATGTTATTTAATTATTAGATTGAGGCAAAGGTTAAAGTATAACTTTTCCTTTCTAACTAGTGTCTGCCTTGGCTCAGTGGGCAACTCTCTCACCTCTGGATCAGAAGGTTAAATCCCAGTTAGGGTCCTGTGGACAAAAACCAGTTCCAACATTCCTCGTCCCAGCACTGAGGGAGTGCTGCACTGTCAGAACAGCCTTCTTTCAAATAAGATGTTAAACTGAGGCCCTGTCTGCCCCTCTCAGGTGGATGTAAAAGTTCCCACAGCCACTATTTTGAAGAAGAACAGGGGAGTTATCCCCGGTGTCCAGGTCAATATTTATCCCTCAGTCAACATCACTAAAAACAGATCATCTGCTCATTATCACATTGCTGTGTGTGGGATCTTGCTGTGTGTAAATTGGCTGCTGCGTTTCCTCCATTACAACAGTGACTACACTTGAAAAGTACTTCATTGGCTGTAAAGCACTTTGGGACATCCTGTGGTTGTGAAAGGTGCTATAGAAATGCAAGTTTTTAAATTGAAGATTAATGTTATCTGATCTTGTTATCTGGAACTTAATTGATTTCAGCTACCCACAAATTACCACTTAATAAATTCACTTTGGTTCGGATAAGACTTCAACCAATTAAGGCAAATTCAGAATCCTCTGGATAGTAAATTTTAAAAGTTTATTAAATGAAAAAGGTTTACTAAACAACTTTAAGACATTGACTTTTACAACTTTATGCGGGTGATCAGTCTGTAGAAGTGTAACCCTCTCTGGCTCCTTCTGTGACAGTAATTCTTGTGGAATTCCGCCTCGGGAGTCTGGCTCCTTCTTTGACAGTAATTTCCTTGGAACTCGGCCTCGGGAATCTTCAGTACTTGGCCTGCAAGGAAGACCTTCGGAACCTCTACTTTTATCCCCAAGTGACCATTACCTCACGTCAGAGTTGGGCCTGTTGTAACATGATAATTGCTCAATTTGGTTACTAGATTAATTGAATTGGATCCCCAATTACTTATACTGCCTACTCTCATTATCTTAGACAGGAATACAATCGAACTGTTTCATACTATCCCTTTATCTGATTCTATACAATCCCTTAATCATACAGTTTCAAATGTTGAGGCTAATCTGAGCTTGAAGGTCTCTCTTGCCAGTACATTTATCTCCATTTTGTATTTAATATTGTACATTTTTACAGCAAATGTAAAAAGACTTTTAGTCTTTTCACTATAACTACTGATTCATGATGGATTCCTTAGCTGCAATTTGATTAGCCTCACTAGGTATTACTGCTACTGCTGGTAGCTCATTAATACAGTAATCTAATTCATACATTTGGTTAATATAAGACACACTGGTTTAAAAAGACAGGTTGTGGAAAGCAATATCTTTCTTTTTTACTAATTTTGATCAGGTGGAATAATACGCTTATTCTTGAGCCAGACTTGGGTATAACATGGTAGCCCGCTGCTCATCAAAATACTTTCTTTGTATAAACAATTTATGCTAGCTCTGCAGTTTAGAAACATTTGGGTTGTACAATCTTAATTTATAAAAGAACAATTCAGCCATTACAATTTTATCGATTACATTGTTTCACGAATTCTAATCAACTGATTTGTGACTGGCTTCCAACATAAAATCCATACGTGATGAACAAAGAAATGTTGCATAATCGGTGCAAGACGCTAGATGTTAGAGTTTAAAATGGCTTCCTTGACCTTGTTACTTAAAGCCATAAATATGGTGCAAAAGTATAAAATTAAATGGATTTCCCAGTCTTACCTACAGTTTTGTACATTACAACAATGACTACACTTAGCACTACACTCATTAAGCTTCACCCAATGTCTGTGTATTTACATTGTGTATTTATTGTATGTCCTCTGTTTTTCATGTATGGAACAATCTGCCTGGACTGTATGCAGAACAATACTTTTCACTGTACCTCAGTACAAGTAACAATATATCTAAATGTAAAATCTAAATCTTTTGGAGGCGCTGTGATACTATAGAAAATGATTTTTCTCTTTAGATTTTCCTCAAACTTCGTCCCCTCATCAAAATGATTGATGAAGATTGAGCTTTAATTTTGAGCAATATTTTGATTCTTTCTGAAATTCTCAATGAAAATCCAAACACACTATATCCTGAATAATTTGTTTTTAAAACACAGGCAAGTTGTTGTGATCAGGAGTGCGTTACCTGAAAAGGGCGCAAGAAACATATTCAACTCTTACTTTCAAAATAAAATTGGACTATCTGGCATTAGCACGATCGGCCAAATGGTCTCCCTCTGCGACCTGAGCCTCTTGTGTAGTTAACGTGAGTGGTTATAGTGGTAAAGGGACCTGGGTATAGATGGACCCGGGCGGCCTGTCAATAAGTCATTGAAGGCTAACATGCAGGTGCAGCAAGTTATTCGGAAGGCTAATGGGATATTGGCCTTTATCACAAGAGGATTTGAGTACAGGAGTAGTGAAGACTGGCTTCAATAGTATAGAACGTTGGTTAGACCACAGCTGGAGTACTGTGTGCAGTTTTACTCCCCCTACCTTAGGGAAGATATTATTGCCATAGAGGGACTGTAACGAAGATTCACCAGACTTGTTCTGGGTATGGTAGGAACGTCCTCCGAAGAGAGTTGGGGAAGCTAGGCCTCTTTTCTCCAGAATTTTGAAGAATGAGAGAGGATTTCATTGAAACTTACAAAATCCATAAAGGAATAGACAGGGTGGGTGCAGGTCTGATTTTTCCCCTGGTTGGAGAGTCTGGAACCAAGGGACACAATTTCAAAATAAGGGAAAGCCACTTAGGACCAATCTCGGAGAGAATTTCTTTACTCAGGTGGTTGTGAATCTTTGGAATTCTCTACCCCAGAGGGCTGTGGAAGCTCAGTCATTGAGTGTGTTTGAGGCAGAGACTGACAGATTTCGAAATACCAATAACACAGAGGGAGATGGGGGGCAGTGTGGGGAAAAAGGCATTGAAGTGAATGATCAGCCATGATCGTATTGAATGTTGGAGCAGGCTCGATGGGCTCGAATGGCCAACTCCTGCTCCTATTTTCCAATGTTCCAAAGGTAGGTAGGAAAGTAAATTGTGAAGAGGACATAAGGAGACTACAAAGGGATATAGATAGGTTAAGTGAGTGGGAAAAGATCTGCCAAATGGAGTATAGTGTGGGGAAATGTGAAATTGTCCATTTTGGCAGGAAGAATAAAAAAGCTTATTATCTAAATGGTGAGAAATTGCAGAGCTCTTAGATTCAGAGAGATCTGGGTGTCCAAGAGCATGAATCACAAAAGGCAAGTATACAGGTACAGCAAGTAATTAGGAAAGCTAATAGAATGTTATTGTTTATTGTGGGGGAATTGAATACAAAAGTAGGGAGGTTATGCTTCAGTTATACAGGACATTGGTGAGACCACATCTGGAGCACTGTGTACAGTATTGCTCTCATTTAAGGAATGATGTAAATGTGTTGTAAGCAGTTCAGAGAAGGTTTACTGGACTCATACCTGGAATTGGAGGCTGGTCTTATGAGGAATGATTGGACAGGCTGGACTTGTGTCCGATGGAGTTTCGGTGACTTGATTGAACCATATAAGATCCTGAGGGGCCTTGTCAGGGTGGATGTGGAAAGGATGTTTCCTCTTGTGGGAGAATCTAGAAATTGGAGTCACTTTAAAAGTAATAACTTGTCCATTTAAGGCAGAGGAGAACTTTTTTCTCTCAGAGGATTGGGAGTCTTTGGAACTCTCTTCCTCAAAGGGCAATGAAAACAGAGTCATAGAAACACAGAATTTACAGTGCAGAAGGAGGCCATTTGGCCCATTGAGTTTGCACCGGCCCTTAGGAAAGAGCACCCGACTCCACCCTATCCCTGTAACCCAGCAACCCCACCTAACCTTTTTGGACACTAAGGGCAATTTATCATGGCCAATCCACCTAACCTGCACATCTTTGGACTGTGGGAGGAAACCGGGGCACCCGGAGGAAACCCACGCAGACACGGGGAGAACATGCAGACTCTGCACAGACAGTGACCCAAGCTGGGAATTGAACCTGGGACCCTGGAGCTGTGAAGCAACTGTGCCAACCACTGTGCCACATGCTGCCCAATCTTTGAATACTTTGAAGGCAGAGTTGGATAGATGAATAAACAAGGGGGTGAAAGGTTATCGGGGGGGGGGGGGTCAGCGGGAATGTGGAGTTGAGGTTACAATCAGATCAGCTGTGAACTTATTGAATGGTGGAGCAGGTTCGAGGGGTCTAGTGGCCTACTCCTGCTCCTAATTCGGACGTTATCACATCCTTTATAATAGATTGTAGCATTTTCCCTCCTACTGATGTCAGGCTAATGGGTCTGTGGTTTCCCGTTTTCTCTCTCCCTCCTCAAATAGTTTACCATCTTCCAATCTGCAGGAACCATTCCAGAATTTATAGAATTGTGAAAGATGATCACCAATGTATCCACTATCTCTACAACCGCCTCTTTGAACACTCTTGGATGTAGAGCATCAGCTTTTGGGGATTTATTACCTTTCAACCACATTAATTTCTCCAATACTACTTTCTCACTAATACTAATCTCTTTCAGTTCCTCGTGCTCACTCATCCCTTGGTTCTCCAGTGTTTTGGGGATGATTTCTGTACCTTCCTCTGTGAAGACAGACACAAATTGGTTAGTTTCTCTGACATTTCCTTATTTCCCATTATAAACTCTCCTGTCTCTGCCTGGAATGGACCCACATTGGTCTTTGCTAATCTTTTCCTTTTCACATTCCTAGAGGAGCTTTTCCAGTCGCTTTTTAGGTTTGCTCTCATACCCTATTTTCTCTCTCTTTAATAATAATAATAATCGTTATTGTCACAAGTCGGCTTACATTGCAATGAAGTTACCGTGAAAATCCCCTAGTCGCCACATTCCGGCGCCTGTTCGGGTACACAGAGGGAGAGTTCAGAATGTCCAAATTACCTAACAGCATGTCTTTTGGGACTTTATAAGTTTCTTGGTCCTTTGCTGAATTCTAAATCAAGTACCCAATCCTCAGACTTACTACTATTTTGGCCACTTCCCATGGATCTACTGGAATCTTTAACTTTTCTTTGTTAGTCACGGTTGCATCACTTTTCCTGTTGGATTTTTGTTCCTAAAATGAATCTATAAGTTACGTATATATGTGAAATGAAAGTCGCCAAAGTCCCAGAGGTCCATAGTCTGCTCCCCCTTTGACAGAGGAGAGAGCTGACTGGTGGTGATTCAACCTGAGGGTCACCGCACGTCACCTGAGGGGCAATGTTGGGAAGGCTGGGCCTTCATGGATAAGCACAGCTGGTACGGGAGTTGAAGCCGCACTGTTCATGTCGCTCTGTGTCAGAAGCATGCCATCCATCCAACTGAGCTAACTAATCCCCGTGTAAATATGTAATTATTTCTTAAAGATTAGCTATTGCCTGTCTCCCATCAGTTTCCCAATCTATCACAGGTAACTTTGCCTTCATACCGTGACAGTTTCTTTCTGTGAGAAACACCCACGTAAATTGAACAAAGGAACCATGTAACCATGAGGATCCATCTCATGGCAACATAGCATGTTTTGGGGATTGAAAAGAAAATTGGCAACTAAATATCTTCAAAAATCCAAACACCTTTTCACTCAGTGATCATTGTGCAATTTGAAGCCAGGTATTCGCAACAAGGCTCAAAGAGCATCAGCCCACTGGAGGCAAAGTCAAGAGACCAACAAGACCAGCAGAAAGAAACCCTCCACCCATCCCCATTGACCAACTGTCAATAATGAACAAAATGCCATCCTCGATGTAACTGAGAGCAGAAACAATAACAGCAAAATAGGACCACTGAAATTAATTATGAACTTGTTGGTGTCTCATCATATGCGATGAATCATGGAATTCCTTCCCACATTGAGAGCATGTGAACGATCCTTACCTAATGTGAATTCGCTGGTGTGTCTGCAGGTTGGATAATTGAGTGAATCCCTTCCCACACTGAGAGCAGTTGAACGGCCTCTCCCCAGTGTGAACTCTCTGGTGTGACTGCAGGGTGGATGAATCACTGAATCCCTTCCCACACTGAGGGCAGAAGAATGCCCACACCCTGGTGTGAATACGCTGGTGTCTCAATAGATGGGATGAATCAATAAATCCCATCCCACACTGGGAGCAGGTGACTGGCCTCTCCCCAGTGTGAACTCGCTGGTGTGTTTGCAGGTTGGATAATTGAGTAAATCCCTTCCCACACTGAGAGCAGGAGAATGGCCTCTCCCAGTGTGAATTCGCTGGTGTGTCAATAGGTGGGATGAATCACTGAATCCCTTCCCACACTGAGAGCAGGTGAATGGCCTCTCCCCAATGTGAATACGCTGATGTTTCTACAGAGTGCATGAATATCTGAATTCCTTCCTGTTATAACCTGCCTACTTACCATTGGCTGGGGACTAATGACTATCCCACAATCCTGTGGGAATATGAGCTTCCCCAATGAGGGGGGCGGAGAAACCATTAGTAAACTCCTAGTATAAATAAAGCTGGCCAGTTCAGGAACCAGCAGGAAGCAGTATGTAGCAAGGGAAGTTACTGCTACTGTTATGGATATGTTATTGTAAATAAATGTTATTACTTTGTATCCTTAAAACTCGTGCTGGATTCTTCATGGCCCTCACAAAACTGGCAACGAAGGTTAAAGTGAATAGCTGTCTACACTGCTGAAGCCACCTCCCTGGATTTTTGTTGGATACAGGTTGGAAGTTGTTTTCTATTATACCATGCCTCTGTACGGACGTTTGGATGTTTTTGATGCTGCGCTGGAAAGCTGGAACCAGTACACACAACAGATGCGTTACTATTTCCGGGCAAACAATATCACCGAAAACGAGCGCCAGGGGGTCATATTGCTCACCGTCTGTGGCCCGCATACGTTTGGGGTGATTAGGAGCCTTACGTACCCAGCTGCGCCGGACACCAAAACGTTTGATGAACTTGTGAATATAGTGGGGCAACATTTTAACCCAACCCCGTCCACGATAGTCCAGCGTTACCAGTTTAATACCGCTGAGAGGACCCCTGGAGAATCCCTTGCCGATTTTCTATCCAGGCTACGCAGGATTGCGGAGTACTGTGATTATGGTGAGACCTTGTCAGAAATGTTACGCTACCGTTTGGTTTGCGGTATTAACAATGCGGCCACCCAGAGAAAGTTGTTAGCGGAGCCAACATTGACTTTTCAACGGGCCATTCAAATAGTATTGTCCCGAGAGAGCGCAGAACGAGGAGTACAGGAGCTACAGGGAATGGAAGTGCATGCCTTGGGGCGCAACCACTTCCGTCCGAAAATGTCCCCCCGCACTCCTGCGGTACCTTGGGCGAGGCAACGTCCGGACTGACGCCAGTGACCGTCGGACATTCCTCCCCGAAGGAAGCCTTCTCCAGAGCCAATGGATGAGGAGCCATGTCCGTGTCAGACTTGTAGGAGCCGACCCCGTCGCGGACGGCGGTCCTGGGGGCGCCAGAGGCGCCGTCGTTCCGACCGAAACTGGGACCAGCCCAGGGGCTGTAACTGGGACCAGCCCAGGGGCCGTACCTTCCATGTGGATGAACCTGCGGCGACTACTCCTGAGGACGTGGAGATGGAGGACTACTGCCTGCAGCTGCATTGTGTGGCAGCTCCCCGTGTGACTCCCATTAAGGTGACAGTACGGGTCAATGGCCACCCGCTTGAGATGGAGTTGGATACTGGCGCAGCGGTCTCCGTGATCGCCCAGAGGACATTCGACCGCATCAAGCAGGGTATACAGACCCTTACATTAACCAACTCACAGGCCAGGTTGGCCACATACACGGGGGAACCACTGGACATTGCAGGAACTACAATGACCCCTGTTGTTTATGGACGCCAGGAGGGGCGTTTCCCACTTATCGTGGTGCGCGGCCATGGGCCCAGCCTGTTGGGTCGGGACTGGTTGCGCCATTTGCGGTTGCAATGGCAGCACATCCTCCAAACAGTTTCTGAAGGGTTGACTGAGGTGCTAGGACGATACCCAGATGTATTCCAGCCTGGTTTGGGGAAAATAAAAGGGGCCGTAGCCCGTATCCAAGTCGAACCAGGAGCCACGCCGCGCTATTTCCGGGCGTGCCCAGTGCCTTACACCTTGCTCGAGAAGGTAGAAGGGGAGCTCACTCGTTTGGGTATTATCAGGCCCGTCCGTTTTGCTGACTGGGCAGCACCAATTGTACCTGTAATGAAGCCAGATGCCACAGTTCGCTTATGTGGCGACTATAAACTTACAGTGAATACGGTTTCCCGACTCGACCGATATCCAATGCCTCGCATAGAGGATCTCTACGCGAAACTTGCAGGTGGACTCTCGTTCACAAAATTAGATATGAGTCACGCCTACCTGCAGTTGGAGCTGGACCCTGCCTCCCGACCATATGTAACAATTAATACACACCGGGGCCTGTATGAATATACGCGGTTGCCCTTTGGAGTATCCTCTCCCTGCGCAATTTTTCAACATGTTATGGAGGGCATTTTGAGGGGTTTACCACGTGTGGCTGTCTACCTAGATGACGTTTTGATTACAGGGACGTCGGAGCAGGAACATTTGGAAAATCTGGAGGCTGTCCTTAGACGCCTTTCGGAGGCTGGAGTCCGTTTACGTTGCACAAAGTGCGTATTTCAGGCAAAGGAAGTAGTCTACCTAGGTTATCGGGTGGACCGCGAAGGTTTGCACCCCGTCGCAGAGAAGGTGCGTGCAATTCAACATGCCCCCGCCCCGACTGACACTTCGCATCTTTGTTCTTTTCTCGGTCTCGTAAACTATTACGGGAAGTTCCTCCCCAATCTGGCAACTACGCTGGCCCCTTTGCACCTTCTGCTAAAGAAAAATCACACCTGGGTTTGGGGTCAGCCGCAAGAAACCGCTTTCCGGCGGGTAAAGCAACAATTGTCGTCGTCTGGGTTACTAACCCACTTTGATCCTGGAAAGCCTTTGTTCGTCACATGTGATGCATCCCCGTATGGTATTGGGGCCGTCCTGTTCCACAAGATGGAGAACGGGGCCGAGCGACCGACAGCTTTCGCCTCCCGCACATTGACTGCAGCGGAGAAAAAGTACGCGCAGATCGAGAAGGAGGGCCTGGCAGTGGTTTTTGCGGTGAAACGCTTCCACCAGTACGTGTATGGCCGCCATTTCACTATCGTGACTGATCATAAGCCTCTGCTGGGACTTTTCAGAGAGGAAAAGCCAATACCGCCCGCTGCTTCTGCACGGATCCAGCGCTGGGCTTTGTTGCTTGCTGCATACAAGTATTCTCTGGAGCACAAACCAGGTACGCAGATAGCAAATGCCGACACACTGAGCCGATTGCCTTTATCGACCGGCCCCAAGTCGACCCCCACGACCGGTGAGGCGGTTGCAACCCTAGATTTTATGGACACCTTGCCTGTCACGGCATCACAGATCCGTGAGTGGACCCAGACGGAGCCAGTCCTGTCAAAGGTTCGGCACATAGTCCTGTATGGTGGGCAGCATAGACAGCTCCCAGGCGAGTTGCGGGCATTTTCCTCCAAGCTGTCAGAATTCAGCGTGGAAGACGGCATCCTCGTGTGGGGGACGCGTGTGATTGTCCCAGAAAAAGGCCAGGAGCTGATACTAATAGACTTGCACAATGGGCATCCAGGCGTGACCAAAATGAAAATGTTGGCCCGGAGTTATGTCTGGTGGCCAGGCCTCGACACCGACATTGAGAAGGTGGCCCAAAACTGCTCCATTTGCCAGGAGCATCAGAAGCTTCCGCCGGCCGCGCCCCTACATCACTGGGAATGGCCAGGGCGGCCTAGGGCACACTTGCATGCAGATTTCGCAGGCCCTTTTCAAGGATCCATGTTCCTTCTACTAATTGATGCCCAGTCTAAATGGCTAGAGGTGCATAAGATGCAGGGGACAACGTCCTGCGCAACAATTGAAAAGATGCGTTTATCGTTTGGTACGACTGGCCTCCCCGAGGTGCTGGTCACGGATCACGGCTCTCCATTCACGAGTGAGGAGTTTGCGAGGTTCACGAAGATGAACGGCATCCGCCATATCCGCACTGCCCCTTACCACCCGGCTTCAAATGGGTTGGCAGAGCGCGCAGTGCAGACATTCAAACGAGGCCTAAAGAAGCAGTCTTCCGGATCAATGGACACGAGACTGGCTCGCTTTTTGTTTACGTACTGGGGTAGCTCCCACAGAACTCCTAATGGGCCGGAGACTTTGCACCCGCCTTAGTATGGTTTTCCCGGACATTGGCGCAAAGGTACGCCGCACACAAGAACGGCAGGGCCAGGGATTTTCTCGGCATCGGCCGATTCGGCAGTTTGCGCCCGGTGACCCAGTGTTCGTTCGGAATTTTGCTGGTGGTGCCCAGTGGGTTCCTGGTGTAATCTTTCGCCAAACGGGCCCTATATCTTACCAAGTGCAAGCCCAGGGTCGTCTCCAGCGAAAACATGCAGACCACGTTCGGTACAGAAGACTGTCCCCTCAAAAGATTCCCCGCCCCCGGAGCTCATTTCTACAGCCGCAGAGACCAGAGACAAGGGAAGGTAGTCCTCACAATCTTCCACTGGTGCCTCACTCGAAGCCTGCGCAGGTCGTTACGGAACCGAATGGAGATAGAGACTCTGACCTGACGGAGGCAGCAGACTCTGACTCCGAGATGGAGACACAGGATGCATCAGAGGGGGAATCCTCGGGTCCACGGACCGTGGATGTACAACTGTTGCGCCGTTCATCACGGAAGCGCCGGTCTCCGTCTCGTTACACGCCGCCTGATCCAGCGCCGCGTGGAAATGGTGTCCGGCCTGCGGCCAAACGAGTCCGACGCCCTCCTTCGCCAGGGTCTTCGGTGGATACCTTGGACTTTGGGGGGGCGGGATGTTATAACCTGCCTACTTACCATTGGCTGGGGACTAATGACTATCCCACAATCCTGTGGGAGTATGAGCTTCCCCAGTGAGGGGGGCGGAGAAACCATTAGTAAACTCCTAGTGTAAAAAAAGCTGGCCAGTTCAGGAACCAGCAGGAAGGAGTATGTAGCAAGGGAAGTTACTGCTACTGTTATGTATATATGTTATTGTAAATAAATGTTATTCCTTTGTATCCTTAAAACTCGTGCTGGATTCTTCGTGGCCCTCACAAAACTTCCCACACTCAGAGCAGGTGAATGGCCTCTCCCTGGTGTGAATTCGCCCATGTACCTGCAGGTGGGATAATTGAGAGAATCCCTTCCCACACTGAGAGCAGGTAAAAGGCCTCTCCCCAATGTGAATACGCTGATGTTTCTACAGAGTGCATGAATGTCTGAATCCCTTCCCACACTCAGAGCAGGTGAACGGCTTCTCCCCAGTGTGAACTCGCTGGTGTTTCTGCAGGGTGGATGGAAAACTGAATCCCTTCCCACATTGAGAGCAGGTGAAAGGCTTCTCCCCAGTGTGAACTTGCTGGTGTGTCTGCAGGCTGGATAGCTCAGTGAATCCCTTCCCACACTGAAAGCAGGTGAACGGTCGCTCCCCGGTGTGACTGCATCAATGAGTTTCCAGTTCAAATGGGAATCTGTATCCCTTCCCATAGTCACCACATGCCCACGGTTTCTCCATGTTTTGGGTCCCTTTGTGTCTCTCCATGTCGGATAATCAGTTGAAGCCTCGACCACACATAGAAGACATGTACGGTCTTTTCCGCTGTGAATGGTGCAATGTTATTTTAGGCTGTCTCACTGGTTCAACCTCTTTCCACAGTCAGTGCTCTGGAACACACTTGTTCACATACGTGTCTCGATGCTTTTTCAGTGTCTTGAATCCAACAGAACAAACATTTCTCCTTCTAGAGTCAAATGCAGATAATGTTCAGCTCCCAAGGAATCAAGTGACTGTCAGATCTTGAAGTAACGTTTGAGATTTCTGCCTCTAATTCCTCCTCTTCGATATTTCCTGTAAAATGTTTCAAGACTCGATATATTAATAAATGTACTTTATTACAGAACCAGCAATAATCATAGAGTTTACAGTATAGAAGGCCATTCAGCCCATTGAGTCTGCACCGGCCCTTGGAAAGAGCACTCTACTTAAGCCCACACCTCCACCATATCCCCGTAACCCAACCTAACCTTTTTGGACACTAAGGACAATTTAGCAAGGGCAATTTAGCATGGCCAATCCACCTAACCTGCACATCTTTGGACTGTGGGAGGAAACCAGAGCACATGGAAAAAACCCACGCAAACATGGGGAGAATATGCAGATGCCGCACAGACAGTGACCCAAACCGGGGAGCGAACCTGGGGCCCTGGAGCTATGAAGCAACAGTGCCACCCAATATATCTAATCTGTGCCATGTAACAACACGAGACATACTCAGTCCGATATTAATCTACTGCCCCCTCAAATGTCAGTCATCTCCTGGGGAAACCAGCCCTTTCATTGTGAACATTGAGAAAAAGAGCATCCTTTTAGCCAGACAAATAAATGTGTCAAGATGTGGGAGCAAAGGATGTCAATGTCTTTAAGAGAGAGCGAGACTTGGGTCAACGTTTCCAGAGTCTGCACCCTCCCTGGATTCACTTCCTTTCTCTTCAGTGGCTCAAGTCACCAATTGAAGGTCAGAATGAGGAAAGAAATGGAAAGGGGGAGAAAAGAAAGTGTTTTGAAAATGAAAAATGAAATGAAAATCGCTTATTGTCACAAGTAGACTTCAATGAAGTTACTGTGAAAAGCCCCTAGTCGCCACATTCCGGCGCCTGTTCGGGGAGGCTATTACGGGAATTGAACCGTGCTGCTGGCCTGCTTGAAAAGCCAGCGATTTAGCCCAGTGTGTTAAACCAGACATTTGCTCACAGATGTTGGAGACAGGAGGAAGTTTCAGTCTGTGTGAAGTTCGATCAACAGTCACACAAAGCCCGCGCTTTGATTGGGTAGAGAATAAGAGTCCTTCCGGTGCTCTGGATTTCCCATTGGTCAACACTCATCAGGAAGGTCAGGCGGTGGGCTGGCCCTCGCACATGCGCATCATCTCCTCTCTCTTGGACATGCGCAGTCCCGGGGAGTTCATCGAGTGGCTTTCTCGGTCGAGCCAGCGCCGTCAGCCGGTTGCCTGGAAACCTTGACTCGAGGAGGTGGTGCGGAGGGTGGAGGGTAATATGTGGAGGGGAGTGGGGGGGTACCCGGTTTCCGCGTGCTGGGCCTGCGGACTGGAACCCGGTGACGTCACCGCGGAGCAGCGTGATTCCTATTGGCTGATTCAAGCAAGGCACTATTGTGACCTCGCAATGCGGAGATTGGACAATGAGTTTCAGGCAAAAACATCTTCATCTGGAACATCTGGGAGCAAATCAATGTCTCCCCCTGTCCATTGCTGTTCTCATTCTGGGGGGATAATGGTGACTTGCAGCAACTGAAGGGAAAGGAAGTGAATCCAGGGAGGGTGCAGACTCTGGAAAGCTTGGCCTAGGTCTCTCCTCTCTTTTAAAGACATTGACATCTTTTG
Organism: Scyliorhinus torazame; assembly: GCF_047496885.1. Classification (NCBI taxonomy): domain Eukaryota; kingdom Metazoa; phylum Chordata; class Chondrichthyes; order Carcharhiniformes; family Scyliorhinidae; genus Scyliorhinus; species Scyliorhinus torazame. The sequence goes on from NC_092711.1 coordinate 173,470,308, forward strand.
CTCCCTCAGCTTGACACATTTATTTGCTTGGCTAAAAGGATGGTCTCTTTCCTAATGTTCACTTAAAGGGCTGCTTTCCCCAGGAGATGGCTGACATTTAGGGCAACAGTAAATTAACATCGGACAGAGAGATATCTAGTCTTGTTATATGGTACAGATTAGATATATTATTAAAAAAAAAAATTTAGAGTGCCCAATTCCTTTTTCCAATTAAGGGGTGAATTAACGTGGCCAATTAACCTACCCTGCACATCTTTGGGTTGTGGGGGTGAAACCCACGCAAACGGGAGAATGTGCAAACTCCACACGGACAGTGACCCAGAGCCAGGATCGAACCTGGGACCTTGGCACCGTGAGGCAGCAAGGCTAACCCACTGCGCCACTGTGCTGCCTAGATTAGATATATTATTGATGGTTCTCTATAAAATGCATTGATTAATCTTTCCAGTCTTGTAATAATATTTGTCACTTGGTACCAGATAACTTGTGCGTTGCTAAAAAGAGGGACATGCAGTTGAAGCTTTTCATCTTCACTTATCAGGATAGATGCAAGAATACCAAATTTCAAAAGGATCATTGTTTAATGCTTCAGAAAATAGGGTGTGATTGGTTGGTGAGTCAGAATTGATTGGGTGATACTTTGCTATTTTGAATGCAGTGACCTTTTGTGTATTGAGAAAAGGTGCAAAATTGTATTCCAGTACACCATATGATTATCAGGACATTACTTCTTGGACTGGAAGTGGTGAGGATGGACCTGTCGACCAGAATAAACCAGCATCTTCTGGGGAACTGGGAGGCTGTAGATTAGATACAGCAAAGTAAGAATGAAGGAAGAGTGTGTGAGTTTACTTTGGGGTACGAGTGAGGAAAAATGTTCTGCTTCTGTTCTGAATCTCTATTTTGTACTGACCAGTGATGAATTTTGTGAACTCCTTTTACAGGATATTGGAAGACAGAAATCTCAAACCCAACATCACAGGAACATCTGACAGAATCTCTTGATTCATTGGGACATGGAATATTATTGGCCTTGGAAGCTTCAGGATAAGTATCCTGCCTGGTTAAAAATATTATAATCATCAGTGTGACTGGGAAGGGTCTGAGACTCACAGACACTCTTGTGAGACTGTTCCAGTGAACTAATTGTGGAAAGAGCTTTTACCAGTTACACAGCCTGAAAAAACATCGCACCATTCACAGTGGAAAGAAACCGAGTTCTGTGTGGAGGAGACTTCAATAGATTGTTGAACCTAGAGAGACACAAGGACATCTGCGCAATGGAGAAATGCTGGAAATGTGAGGACTGTGGGAAGGGATTCAAAGGCCCATCACTGTTGGAAATTCATCAGCGCAGTCACACTGGGGAGAGGCCGTTCACCTGCTCTCAGTGTGGGAAGGGATTCACTCAGTCATCCTCCTTGCATACGCACCAGCGAGTTCACACTGGGGAGAGGCCGTTCACCTGCTCTCAGTGTGGGAAGGGATTCACCCGGTTGTCCCATCTGCAGACGCATCAGCGAGTTCACTCTGGGGAGAGGCCATTCACCTGCTCTGTCTGTGGAAAGAGATTCAGTCAGCTGTCCAACATGTTGAGACACCAGTGCAGTCATAACAGTGAGAAAAACTTAAAATGCTCTGACAGTGGAAGTGGGTTTAAAAACTCTGTGGACCTGATATTCCGCCAGCGCATTCACACTGAGGAGAGATTGTTTAGCTGTTCTCACTGTGCAAAGAAGTTTAAAATGTCATCCGACCTGCTGAGACACCAGCAAATTCACACTGAGGAGAGGCCGTTCACCTGCTCTCAGTGTGAGAAAGGATTCACTCAGTTATCCAACCTGCTGGTCCATCAGCGAGTTCACACTGGTGAGAAGCCGTTCACCTGCTCTCAGTGTGGGAAGGGATTCAGTCATTCATCCACCCTGCGGACACACCAGCGAGCTCACACTGGGGAGAGGCCGTTCACTTGCTCTCAGTGTGGGAAGAAATTCAGGGAATCATCCACCCTCCAGAAACATCAACGAATTCACACTGGAGAAAAGCCATTTAGCTGCTCTCAGTGTGCGAAGCGATTCACTCGGTTAGACAACCTGCAGTCACACCAACGAGTTCACACGGGGGGGAGGCCATTCACCTGCTCTCAGTGTGGGAAAGGATACAGTGAATCAACCACCCTGCAGAGACACCAGCGAGTTCACGCTGAGGAGAGGCCATTCCTCTGCTCTCAATGTGGGAAGGGATTTCGTGATTCATCGCACCTGCTGAGACACCAACAAGTTCACAATTGATTACAGGGGTTGGATTCTGCTGTTATTGTTTCTGCTTCAATCACATCCAGGACGGCATTTTGTTCATTCTAACAGTTGGTCAATGGGGATGGTGGAAGGTTTATGCTGGACTGGCCGGTCTCACGATATTTCCTCTCATGGGCTGACGCTCTTTGAGCCTTGTTGCAAATACCTGGCTTTAAAATTCACAAGGACCACAGAGTGAAAGAGTGTTTGGAAGTTCAAAGGTGTTTTGTTCCCATTTCTGTTTGGAACCTGCAAAGCATGCCTTGTTGCATTAGAGATGGACTATGGTGGTTACGTGGTTTTTTCATTAACTCATCTGGATGTTTCTCACAGAAGAAAATCATCAGGCTATGTGGCGCAAGTTGTCTGAGGGAGTCTTGGTAACTGATGTGAGACAGGGAATAGCTAACATTTAAGGAATTATTACATATTTATCAAGGGGTCAGTTAGCTCAGTTGGCTGGATGGCTGGTTCATGATTCAGAGCAAAGGAAGACCAAGAAATTATTAAAGACAGAGAAAACAGAATATGAGAGCAAACTGGCGAGAAACTTAAAAACCTACAGGAAATGCTTCTGTAGGTGTGTGAAAAGATTAGCAAAGACCAATGTGGGTCCATTCCAGGCAGAGACAGGCGAGTTTCTAATGGGGAATAAGGAAATGGCAGAGAAACTTAACAATGTGTGTCTGTCTTCACGGAAAAAGATAAGGAAATTGTCCCCAAAACACTAGAGGGCTAAGAGACGAGTGAGCTCGTGGGACTGAAAGAATATTATTCATGAAAAAGTAGCACTGGAGAAATTAATGGGATTGAAAGTTAATAAAGCTGATGCTCTACAACCCAGAGTGTTTAAAGAGGTGGCTGTAGATACATTGGTGATCATCTTTCACAATTCTATTGATTCTGGAGTGGTTCTTGCAGATTGGAAGATGGTAAATGTAACCCCACTATTTAAGGAGAGAGAGAGAAAACAGGGAACCACAGACCCATTTTTTCTTTAATTTCATTAGCCTGACATCAATAGGAGGAAAAGTGCGATGATCTATTTGAAAGAATGTGATAACATACAAATTAGGAGCAGGAGTAGACCACTCGGTCCCTCGGGTCTGCTAGGCTATTCCATAAGTTCACGGATTGTAACCTCAACGCCACATTTCCGACTCCCCCCCCCCCCCCCCCCCCCTCTCCACATCCACCCTGCCAATACACCTCAGGATCTTGTGTGTTTCAATCAAGTCACCTCTCACTCTTCTAAACTCCAGCAGATACAAACCTGGCCGGTCTAGCCATTCCTCATAAGACAACCCATTCATTCCAGGTATGAGTCCAGTAAACCTTGTCTGAACTGCAGCCAATACATTCACATCATTCCTTAAATGAGAGCAATACTGTACACAGTGCTCCAGATGTGATCCCACCAATGCTCTGTATAACTGAAGCATATATAACTCCTTACTTTTGTCTTCAATTCTCCTCTGCACATGAGCCTTCATCCACCCCTCTTCATCTCCCCGCCCATTGGCATTTCCTTCTATTCCCTTCTCCCTCATGTAGGTATCTAGCTTCCCCTTCAATGTATTCATGCTGTTCACCTCAACACTGGGTGGCATGGTAGCACAATGGTTAGCTCTGCTGCTTCACAGCGCCAGGGACCCGTATTCGATTCCCGGCTTGGGTCACTGTCTGTGCAGAGTCTGCACGTTGTCCCACTGTCTGAGTGGGTTTCCTCTGGGCGCTCCGGTTTCCTCTCACAAGTCCCGAAAGATGTGCTGTTGGGTGAATTGGGCATTCTGACTTCTCCCTCTGTGTACCCGAACAAGTGCCGGAGTGTGGCGACTAGGGGCTTTTCACAGTAACTTCATTGCAGTGTTAATGTAAGCTTACTTGTGACAATAAGGATTATTATTGTTTATTAAAGAGGTTTCTCATGAAATCCCTATTGGATTATTGAACCATTTCATAATCTTAAAGACTTCCATCAAGTCACCCTTCAGTCTTCTCTTTTCTAGAGAAAAGCAGCCCCAGCCTTTCCCGAGGGTGAAATGCTCTCAGTTCTGGTATTATTGTTGTGAATCTTTGTTGCACCTCCTCCAGTGCCTTTATTTCCCTTTTCGAAATGGAGATCACAAATGTTGACAGTGCTCCCAGTGTAGTCTAACCCTGGTTCTAACAAAACAAAGAACAAAGAAATGTACAGCACAGGAACAGGCCCTTCGGCCCTCCAAGCCCGTGCCGACCATGCTGCCCGACTAAACTACAATCTTCTACACTTCCTGGGTCCGTATCCTTCTATTCCCATCCTATTCATATATTTGTCAAGATGCCCCTTAAATATCCCTATCGTCCCTGCTTCCACTACCTCCTCCGGCAGCGAGTTCCAGGCACCCACTACCCTCTGCGTAAAAAACTTCAACTAAACAAGTTGAACATAACCTCCCTGCTTTTCAATTCTATCCCGCTAGAATGGAACCTATAGGGGCTCCACACTTTGTGAAAGATGTGAAGTTCTCAGAGAGGGTGCGGAGGAGATTTATGAGAATGTCAGGGATGACGGAGATGGAGAGACTGGAGCAGCTGAAATTTATTTCCTGAGATCACAGAATCTGAAGGGTGGGGATTGGGGCCATTCAGCCCATCAAGTCCATGCCGGCTCTCTGTAGAACAAATCAGCCTGTCCCATTGCCCTGCTTTATCCTCAAGTGCCCATCCACTTTCCTTGTGAAAATACCATCATCTCTGCTTCTGCTGCCCATGTGGGAAGTAGGTTCCAGGCCATTACCACTCGATTTACATGCACACAAGGTTCCTAGAGCACAGGAAGAGTCTATTTGGCCCATGCCAGCTCTTTGTACAACTCCCCATTTAATCTCATCGTCCGACAATTTTGTTTTCTTTTCACGAATGTGTTGAATTCCCTTTAGAAGGGTGCCGTCCAATCAACATCCAGCCCAATTTGTAGACAGTGAATTCCAAATCACAACACCTCACTGTGTTTTACAACAAATAATTGTGGCTATAGTGAGTCTGGAGTTTCACAGAGTATTCAAATTGTGTCAAAGACGTGATTACTATGCAAAGTTAAGGCTCAGTCTTCATCAATGATTTTGATGAGGACACAGAATGTAATATAATATAGTTTGCAGACAATTAGAACAGAATTGCATTTCCAAAGCACTTCTCGTGATCACTGGGCCTCCTAAAGTGTTTTACAGCCAGTAAAATACTTCAGAAGCAAAGTAACTTTTCTAATACAGGAAAATGTAGTTATGTGTAATAAAATTGTGTAATGAAATTTAGTTTTAAGATTAAGTCACTTTCATAGTGGATTCACTGTTTTAAGTAAGAAAGTCAAGGAAGCCCTTTTAACCTCTAACATGTGGCTTCCTGCAGCCATTTCACATTCTGTATCTTTTCTATATTAATTCTGTATTGATTGCATATCAAAAGCCAGTCATGAAACTAATGATTATTTCAGTAATTAACCTTGATTAAGTTTTCAGCAGTACTTTCAGGGTGGGTTGTGATTGTAAAAAACAGCAATACAAGAACACAGCTGTTTCGAGAAACTGCAGAGAGATCAGAAATTGTTTGAAAAAATAAATTAGTTTCTAATTTTGATAAGCTACAGGACACCATATTCTGCCAAGAATAAGTCTCATTGTTCAATCGATCAAGATTAGTGAGAAAGAAAACTCGGCTCCCACAAATTTCTTTTGAACCAGTTTATCTTGTATTAACCAAATGTATTGACTAAAGATTACTGTATTAATTAGCTACCAGTCAGTAATAGATGATTAAATAAGTAGTGATCCTTAATTGAGCTACAATTAATTAATCAATAATGAATCAGTTGTTGCAGTAAAATACGGAGTTTTATTTGTTAAAAAAATGTAAAAGCTTAATTGCTGTATGTAAAGAAATTGCTGTATGCAATGAGGATAAATGTTCTGACAAGAGAGACCTTCAAATTCTGATTAGCCTATATATTTGAAACTGTATGAATAAGGGATTGTATAGAATCAGATAAAGGGATAGTATGAAACAGTTCTATTGTATTCCTGTCTGAGATAATGAGAGAAGTGGTGTCAGTACTTAGGATCCAATTAACTTAATCCCATGACCAAAAGACCAATGATTATGTTACAACAGGCCAAACTCTGACGTGAGGTAATGGTCTCTTGGGGGACAAAAGTAGAGGTTCCAAAGGTCTTCCTTGTTGGCCAAGTACTGAAGACTCCCGAAGCCGAGTTCCAAGGAAATTACTGTCAAACAAGGAGCCAGACTCCCGAGGCTGAATTCCACAAGAATTACTGTCAAAGGAGCCAGAGAGGGTAACGCTTCTACAGACTGATCATCCGCATGAAGTTGGAAAAGTCAATGTCTTAAAGCTGATCAGTAAACCTTTTTCATTGAATAAGCTTTTTAAATTTGCAATCCAGAGAATTCTGCATTTGCCTTAATCGGTTAAAGTCTTGTCTGAACCAAAGTGAATTTATTAAATGGTACGTTGGGGGTTCTGAAATCAATTAATTTCCAAATAACAAGATTGGATGACAGAAATCTTCAATTTAAAAAATTGCATTTCTATAGCGCCTTTCACACCCACAGGACGTCCCAAATGCTTTACAGCCAATGAAGTACTTTTGAAATGTAGCCACTGTTGTAATGTAGGAAAGGCAGCAGCCAATTTACACACAGCAAGATCCCACACACAGCAATGTGATAATGAGCAGATAATCTGTTTTTAGTGATGTTGATTGAGGGATAAATATTGACCAGGATACCGGGTATAACTCTCCTGCTCTTCTTCAAAATAGTGGCTGTGGGAACTTTTACATCCACCTGAAAGAGGGGCAGACAGGGCCTCAGTTTAACATCTTATTTGAAAGAAGGCTGTTCTGATAGTGCAGCACTCCCTCAGTGCTGGGACGAGGAATGTTGGAACGTTTTGTCCTGACTGGGTCTCAATCTTCTGACTCAGAGGTGAGAGAGCTGCCCACTGAGCCACGGCAGACACTATCGACAATACAAAGATAGTAAGGGAAAGTTACCCTTTAAACCCCAACCCTTTGCCTCCAGTAAATCCAATAATAAAACCCCCAGTATAAATAACATGGATTTGACTGACAAATGTTGAAGTGTTGGTTTAGAACCACAAGTTTCAACTTCCCATTTGAGCCTCGGGCACCTTTCTGTCTCTACTCGTGTCAAAATTAAGGTGTTTACTTTGGCAGGAGGAATAGAGAAGCAGTACCATACTTGAGGAGAACGTTTTTCTCTCAGATGGTGTTTAGTCTGTGGAATTCTGTAACCCAGAGAGCAGTGGGGGCTGGGTCACTGAATATATTCCCAGTTTCGATTCCCGGCTTGGGTCACTGTCTGTGCGGAGTCTGCACGTTCTCCCCGTGTCTGCGTGGGTTTCCTCCCACAGTCAAAAGATGTACAGGTTAGGTGGATTGGCCATGCTAAATTGCCCTTAGTGTCCAAAAGTTGGGGTGGGGTTACTGGGTTACAGGAATAGGGTGGAGGTGTGGGTTTGGGTGGGGTGCTCTTTCCAAGGGCCGGTGCGGACTCGATCGGCTGAAAGGCCTTCTTCTGCACTGCAAATTCCATGATTCTGTATTCAGGGCGGAGTTAAACAGATTTTTGACAGATAATGGAGTCGGGGGTTATGGGGGCCAGACAGAAACGTGGAACAAAGAACAAAGAACAAAGAAATGTACAGCACAGGAACAGGCCCTTTGGCCCTCCAAGCCCGTGCCGACCATACTGCCTGACTAAACTACAATCTTCTACACTTCCTGGGTCCGTATCCTTCTATTCCCATCCTATTCATATATTTGTCAAGATGCCCCTTAAATGTCCCTATCGTCCCTGCTTCCACTACCTCCTCCGGTAGTGAGTTCCAGGCACCCACTACCCTCTGCGTAAAAAACTTGCCTCATACATCTACTCTAAACTTTGCCCCTCTCACCTTAAACCTATGCCCCCTAGTAATTGACCCCTCTACCCTGGGGAAAAGCCTCTGACTATCCACTCTGTCTATGCCCCTCATAATTTTGTATACCTCTATCAGGTCGCCCCTCAACCTCCTTCGTTCCAGTGAGAACAAACCGAGTTTATTCAATCGCTCCTCATAGCTTATGCCCTCCATACCAGGCAACATTCTGGTAAATCTCTTCTGCACCCTCTCTAAAGCCTCCACATCCTTCTGGTAGTGTGGCGACCAGAATTGAACACTATACTCCAAGTGTGGCCTAACTAAGGTTCTATACAGCTGCAACATGACTTGCCAATTCTTATACTCAATGCCCCGGCCAATGAAGGCAAGCATGCCGTATGCCTTCTTGACTACCTTCTCCACCTGTGTTGCCCCTTTCAATGACCTGTGGACCTGTACTCCTAGATCTCTTTGACTTTCAATACTCTTGAGGGTTCTACCATTCACTGTATATTCCCTACCTGCATTAGCCCTTCCAAAATGCATTACCTCACATTTGTCCGGATTAAACTCCATCTGCCATCTCTCCGCCCAAGTCTCCAGACAATCTAAATCCTGCTGTATCCTCAGACAGTCCTCATCGCTATCCGCAATTCCACCAACCTTTGTGTCGTCTGCAACCTTACTAATCAGACCAGTTACATTTTCCTCCAAATCATTTATATATACTACAAAGAGCAAAGGTCCCAGCACTGATCCCTGTGGAACACCACTGGTCACAGCCCTCCAATGAGAAAAGCATCCCTCCATTGCTACCCTCTGCCTTCTATGGCCTAGCCAGTTCTGTATCCACCTTGCCAGTTCACCCCTGATCCCGTGTGACTTCACCTTTTGTACTAGTCTACCATGAGGGACCTTGTCAAAGGCCTTACTGAAGTCCATATAGACAACATCTACTGCCCTACCTGCATCAATCATCTTAGTGACCTCCTCGAAAAACTCTATCAAGTTAGTGAGACACGACCTCCCCTTCACAAAACCGTGCTGCCTCTCACTAATACGTCCATTTGCTTCCAAATGGGAGTAGATCCTGTCTCGAAGAATTCTCTCCAGTAATTTCCCTACCACTGAAGTAAGGCTCACCGGCCTGTAGTTCCCGGGATTATCCTTGCTACCCTTCTTAAACAGAGGAACAACATTGGCTATTCTCCAGTCCTCCGGGACATCCCCTGAAGACAGCGAGGATCCAAAGATTTCTGTCAAGGCCTCAGCAATTTCCTCTCCAGCCTCCTTCAGTATTCTGGGGTAGATCCCATCCGGCCCTGGGGACTTATCTACCTTAATATTTTTTAAGACACCCAACACCTCGTCTTTTTGGATCACAATGTGACCCAGGCTATCTACACCCCCTTCTCCAGACTCAACATCTACCAATTCCTTCTCTTTGGTGAATACTGATGCAAAGTATTCATTTAGTACCTCGCCCATTTCCTCTGGCTCCACACATAGATTCCCTTGCCTATCCTTCAGTGGGCCAACCCTTTCCCTGGCTACCCTCTTGCTTTTTATGTACGTGTAAAAAGCCTTGGGATTTTCCTTAACCCTATTTGCCAATGACTTTTCATGACCCCTTCTAGCCCTCCTGACTCCTTGCTTAAGTTCCTTCCTACTTTCCTTATATGCCACACAGGCTTCGTCTGTTCCCAGCCTTTTAGCCCTGACAAATGCCTCCTTTTTCTTTTTGACGAGGCCTACAATATCACTCGTCATCCAAGGTTCCCGAAAATTGCCGTATTTATCTTTCTTCCTCACAGGAACATGCCTGTCCTGTATTCCTTTCAACTGACACTTGAAAGCCTCCCACATGTCAGATGTTGATTTGCCCTCAAACATCCGCCCCCAATCTATGTTCTTCAGTTCCCGCCTAATATTGTTATAATTAGCCTTCCCCCAATTTAGCACATTCATCCTCGGACCACTCTTATCCTTGTCCACCAGTACTTTAAAACTTACTGAATTGTGGTCACTGTTACCGAAATGCTCCCCTACTGAAACATCTACCACCTGGCCGGGCTCATTCCCCAATACCAGGTCCAGTACCGCCCCTTCCCTAGTTGGACTGTTTACATATTGTTTTAAGAAGCCCTCCTGGATGCTCCTTACAAACTCCGCCCCGTCTAAGCCCCTGGCACTCAGTGAGTCCCAGTCAATATTGGGGAAGTTGAAGTCTCCCATCACCACAACCCTGTTGTTTTTACTCTTTTCCAAAATCTGTCTACCTATCTGCTCCTCCATCTCCCGCTGGCTGTTGGGAGGCCTGTAGTATACCCCCAACATTGTGACTGCACCCTTCTTATTCCTGATTTCTACCCATATAGCCTCACTGCCCTCGGAGGTGTCCTCTCGCAGTATAGCTGTGATATTCTCCCGAACAAGTAGCGCAACTCCGCCTCCCCTTTTACATCCCCCTCTATCCCGCCTGAAACATCTAAATCCTGGAACGTTTAGCTGCCAATCCTGCCCTTCCCTCAACCAGGTCTCTGTAATGGCAACAACATCATAGTTCCAAGTAGTAATCCAAGCTCTAAGTTCATCTGCCTTACCCGTAATGCTCCTTGCATTAAAACATATGCACTTCAGGCCACCAGACCCGCTGTGTTCAGCAACTTCTCCCCGTCTGCTCTGCCTCAGAGCCACACTGTCCCTATTCCCTAGTTCTCCCTCAATGCTCTCACCTTCTGACCTATTGCTCCCGTGCCCACCCCCCTGCCATACTAGTTTAAACCCTCCCGTGTGGAGGGTTGAGATCACAGCCAGATCATCCATGATCTTGAAGACTGGGGCATAAGGCTCGAAGGGCTGAATGGCCTACTCCTGCTCCTCTGTTCTTGTCTGCAAATTTCACAGGATGTTCAATTCAAACCTGGTTCAGTTGATCCAAACCCAGAATTTATTCCAGCCCAGTTACAGAGGGCTCCAACATCAGCAGAATTAAACTCCAAGGGTCAAAATCAATATAGGCGGCAAGGTTGTGCAGTGTTTAGCACTGCTGCCTCACAGCACTGACGATCCAGGTTAGATCCCGGCCTTGGGTCACTGTCCATGTGGAGATTGCACATTCTCACGCTCACGCTTACATCACAAACATGTGCAGATAAGGGGATTGGCCATGCTAAATTGCCCTTAATTGGAAAAAAAATAAATGGGTACTCAAACATTATATTTTTAAAAAATCAATATGATTTGGTCCTAAACAGGAGCAACATAAGAATTATTCTCTCTCTCAAACTATAAATCTCTGTTATAGAATCCCTACAGTGCAAAAGGCGGCAACTCAGCCTACTGAGTCTGCACTGACCCTCTGAAAGAGCATCCACACTCCCACCATATCCCAATAATCCCTTAACCTCACCTACACATCTTTGAATACTAAGTGGCAATTTAGCGTGGCCAATTCACCTAACCTGCAATCTTTGGACTGCAGTAGGAAACTGGAGCAGCCGGAGGAAACCCAAGCAGAATGGGGGAGAAAGTGCAAACTCCAATCAAAATTGAACCCGGGTCCCTGGCATTGAGGCAGCAGTGCTGACCACTGCCATTGTGCTGCCTCATACACACTCCCTGCTACCTAGTTATTTTTACACTAATTCATCCCACTATTCTCCTCCTGCTTTCCCCGCAATTCTCCTCCCCTGAAGATGCTGACTCTCGGGTTCAGTCTCACTCTTACCTATTGCCCTCCCCAATGTGTCACCCAGGTGTCAAAATCTTTACACCTGAAGTTAACAAAATTGTTTTGTTAAGAGGGACGTCACAATCCGATCACCACCCAGGTGTACTTTGGAGACTGGACCCCTGATGAGTAATGGAGTTCACAGCGACCACAACTCCCCGCAGCAGGTGCAGGACTGCGCATGTCCACTGGAGAGGGTAAACTGCGCATTGGAGGAGCAAGGCGTTTCGTATTGGCCAAATAGCCGACGTTTCATGATGTCAACAGTGACGTCCGTTGTCCATTGTCGTCAGGCTCCAAATAACCAATGGAAAGACTGGAGGAAAGGGAGGAGCGGCTGCGCATGTGCAAGGAAAGGTCCAACCCCGGACCTTCCTGCTGAGGTGTTGACCAATGGGAAGAGTTAGAACCGGAAGGCCTCTTGTCCTCCATCCAATCAGATCGCGAGCTTTGTGTGAATGGCGATTGAGCTCACACAGACTGAAGCGTCCTCCTGTCTCCAACATCTGTGAGTAACTCTTTTATTGTCGTCACAATTATTACAGAAAACAATTTACAAGGCTCCAGGCCTCATTACACTTCAAATTGACGATTAAACACACTTCAAATTGACGATTAAACAGTCACTTAACACAAAACAGCTGCAAGGCACAAGGTCCAATTACATTTCACAGTAACGTTGTAACAGTCATTGAACACAAACAGCTGCAAGGCACAGGGCCGAAATACGTTTCCAGATACCAATTAACCAGTCACTTATCACAACCAGCCGCAAGGCACAGGCCCTACGCATAGTTCAAGTAACAATCGAACAGTCACATAACACGAACAGTCGTGAGGCACAAGGCCTCGAAACCCAACGACCATTCCAAAGAAAAAAGGAACAAAAAACCACAAGACACGAGTACATTTCGAGGTAACGGCCTCTAAACACATAAAACAAGCAGTCGCGAGGCACAAGGCCTCGGAACCACACGACCACTCCAAAAGAGATGAAATAAAAAACCAAAAATAAAATCCACAAAACACAAGTACATTTCAAGGTGACGACCTCTAAACACATAAGACAAGCAGTCGCGAGGCACAAGGCCCCGATACAATACGGCCGCTTCGGAAACAAATATGACCCACAGGGCCTCGGTACATTTTAACAGTGTCATATCAAACCCTATCACCAGGCACCAGGCCTCAATTCACCCCAGAAAAGATTTAACAGGATAGAATTAATCCCCGCTCACCCGCCCCCGTTCACCCCGCCCTGCAGCCGACACCCCGGGGGAAAGGCCCCTCCTCGCTAAGAGCACAGACCTCCGGAGAGCCAGACCCAGACGCGGCGGAGGAGAGAGGGTTCCCCCCTCCTGGACCCCGCCCAAAGGCACGGGACCATTCGGAGGGAGAGCAGTTTCACACCAACTAGCATTCCACCACAATTACTAATTACCATTTCAGGGTAACCCAAAATGAGTTGAATGTCATAGGCTGCTAAAGAAAACGAAAGCAAAGAAAACATGAAAACAAAATCCCTTAGTACTCATAGAAAAGTCCATAAAAAAGAGTCCATTAATTTTGCACGTTCCACATCATGACCCCGGCGCTCCAGCCGAAATTTCACAAGGAACAACATGTCCTCAAAGTCCTCCAATGGCAGCGGCCAGAGTCGCTCCAATGTTGGCAACAGTCGACAACGGGGAAGAAAGTCCCAGAGTCAGTCCCAACCGCCCACAGGGCGTCCAGGGGGGCCGAACCCCCGGAGACCCCAGGAACGGCAGCAACCCACCCCGGGCTGCAGGCGCGGGCCGGCCATCGGGTATCCACTCCCGGTTCCGACCCGCCGCTTCCAGCAGCCTATCCAGCTGCCATCCTTCCTCCATTCCTTCGTCCTCCATTGGGCGAACTCAAAACCGCCGACAGCAAACCTCGCAGTCCGAAGCAGCGTCTCTGCAGCTCAACCGCTGACTTGAAACACGACTGGTCGCAGTACTCCAAAACCAGTCTTCTCCCCTTCCCTCGGGGACCAGGAGCAATGGGCGCCGAGTTGCTGTTTCACCCCATCCAGGAAGCTCCCAGAGGCGGCCTGCCTTTCGAATCGGCCCGGGGGCGGACACCAAGCTCGCACACAACTGCCCAAGCCTCCTCCACTTTTCACCCCAGGAGTTTGGACAGTGTCGGCCGTAGCTCCCACAATCCCCCGCGCTGGGGAACCCGCTCTATCCGCTGCACGGGCGGGTGATCAGGTACTGCGCATGTCCAAGGGTGAGGGGAAGCTGCGCATGTGTGGGGGAAAGCCCAGCCCCTGACCTTCCTGTGAGGTGTTGGCTAATGGATAGAGTTAGGACCGGAAGGACGCTGGTCCTCCATCCAATCAGATCGCAAGCTTTGTGTGAATGGCGATTGAGCTCACACAGACTGAAGCGTCCTCCTGTCTCCAACATCTGTGAGTAAAACACTTTCTTTTCTCCCCCTTTCCATTTCTTTTCTTATTCTGACCTTCAATTGGCCACTTGCAGCAACTGAAGGGAAAGGAAGTGAATCCAGGGAGGGTACAGACTCTGGAAAACTTGGCCCAGGTCTCTCTCTCTTAAATACATTGACATCCTTTGCTCCCTCAACTTGACACATTTATTTGCCTGGCTAAAGGATGATCTCTTTCACAATTTATGGGCTGGTTTCCCCAGGAGATGGCTGACATTTAAGGGGATAATAAATTAATATCGGTCAGAGATATATGTCTAGTGTTGTTATAAGGTGCAGATTACAAATATTATTTATGGTTCTGTAATAACGTATATTGATATTTCCAGTTGTGTAACATTGTACTGTAGCTACATTATATATTTGCATTCATCTCTTTCCTCAGGGTGTTGTTGGTCTCTGGAATTCTCTTCCACAGAGATGGGAGGAGTCTGGGAGTCATTAAATATATTCAAGAATGAGTTGGACAGATTTCTGATTGACAAGGGAGTTAAGGTTTATGGGGAACAGGCAGGAGGAGGGATTTCTTTACTCGAGGATGTGATGAAGCTTTGGAATTCTCTACCCCAGAGGATTGTGGAGCTTCAGTCATCCAAGTATTTTCAAGACTGAGATTGATAGGTTTCTAAATATTGAAGATATCGAGGGATATGGGGATAGTGTGGGAAAATGGTGCTGAGGTAAATCAGCCAACGATCTCATGAAATGGTTGAGAAGGTTCAATGGGCCTGATGGCTGACTGCAGCTCCTATTTGTTATGATCTCCCTATCCTGGAGAGGAAGCATGGATCTGTCAATCAGCTTGAATCAGTACTTTCAGCATTAGATACAGCAGAGTGAGAATGGAGGGATAGCGTGTGGGATGGAGATTTACAATTTTTGCGAATGAGAGGGGGAAAAATGTTCCATAGAAACTAGAAATGTCTGTTCTGAATTTCTATCCTGTACTGACAGTGATGTCTTTCCCAAAATGTTTTTACAGGATAGTAGAAGAGGAGGAATTACAGACGGAAATCTCAAAGCATCATGTCTAAATCTGACACAGTCTCTTGATTCCTTGGGACACGAATATCATCGGCCTGTGAATCCTGAAGAAATGTTTGACTGCTGTGTCGGCTTCAAAATATTTTAAACATTCGTGCGACTTGAAAATCACCAACACACCTGAGTGAGAGTGTTCCAGAGCACTGACTGTGGAAAGAGCTTTAACCATTTACACAGCCTGAAAAAACATCACACCATTCACAGCGGGGAGAGACCGTACACGTGTTCTCTGTGTGGACGAGGCATCAACTGATTGTCTAACATGGAGAGATACAAGGAAACTTAAAGCATGGAGAAACCGTGGAAATGTGGGGATTGTGGGAAGGGATACAGGGCCCCATCAGAGCTGGAAGCTCATCGGCGCAGTCACACTGGGGAGAGGCCGTACACCTGCTCTAAGTGTGGGAAGGGATTCAGTCGTTCATCCACCCTGCGGACACACCAGGGAGTTCACACTGGGGAGAGGCCATTCACCTGCCCTCAATGTGTGAAGGGATTCACTACTTTATCAAGCCTGCAGTCACATCAGCGAGTTCACACTGGGGAGAAGCCATTCACCTGCTCTCTGTGTGGGAAGGGATTCACTCAGTTAGCCCACCTGCAGACAAACCAGCGAGTTCACACTGGGGAGAAGCCATTCACCTGCTCTCAGTGTGGGAAGGGATTCAGACATTCATCCACCCTGCAGAAACATCAGCGAATTCACACTGGAGAGAGGCCATTCACCTGCTCTCAGTGTGGGAAAGGATTCACGCAATTATCCAGCCTGCGAACACATCAGCGAGTTCACACTGGGCAGAGGCCATTCATCTGCTCTCAGTGTCGGAAGGGATTCACTCAGTTATCCCATCTGCAGGCACATCTGCGAGTTCACACTGGGGAGAGACCGTTCACCTGCTCTCAGTGTGGGAAGGGATTCACTCATTTATCCCACTT
Source organism: Scyliorhinus torazame (assembly GCF_047496885.1). Classification (NCBI taxonomy): domain Eukaryota; kingdom Metazoa; phylum Chordata; class Chondrichthyes; order Carcharhiniformes; family Scyliorhinidae; genus Scyliorhinus; species Scyliorhinus torazame. The sequence goes on from NC_092711.1 coordinate 173,486,731, forward strand.
GCGGGTACACCGGCGAGTTCACACTGGGGAGAGGCCATTCACCTGCTCTGAGTGTGGGAAGCGGTTCAGTGATTCATCCCATCTGTTGAGACACCAGCGAATTCACACTGGGGAGAGGCCATTCTCCTGCTCTCAGTGTGGGAAGGGATTCAGTGATTCATCCACCCTCCAGACACATCAGCGAGTTCACTCTGGCGAGCGGCCATTTCTATGTTCAGTGTGTGGGAAAGGATTCACTCTGTCATCCATTCTGCTGACACACCAGAGAGTTCATACCAGGGAGAGGCCATTCATCTGCTCTGAATGTGGGAAGGGATTCATGCATGAACGCAACCTGCGGAAACATCAGCGAGTTCACATCCTGGAGAGGCCATTCACCTGCTATGAGTAGGGGGAGGGATTCACTGATACATCCCATCTGCAGAGGCACTGGCAACTTCACACTGGGTAGAGGCCATTCACCTGCTCTCCATGTGGGAAGGGTTTCCGTGATTCATGGCGCCTGCTGAGACACCTCACAGCGCTGAGGTCCCAGGTTCGATCCCAGCTCTGGGTCACTGTCTGGGTCACTGTCTGTGTGGAGTTTGCACATTCTCCCCGTGATTGCATGGGTTTCACCCCCACAACCCAAAGGATGTGCAGGGTAGGTGGATTGGCCATGCTAAATTGCCCCAGAATTGGAAAAAATGAATTGGGCACTCTAAATTTTTTTTTTAAAATCTACTAGTTACATCTAGTGGATTTGTCAAGCATGATTTCCCTTTCATAAATTCTTCGGTTCTTCGGCAATCTCGGTTTCTGCTGATTGACCAGAGGTCGCAGTCACATGATTGGGTAGTATGGATGGCGGTTCATCCTGAGTAGTTCTAGCACACATGGTACTGGCACATTGATGGGTGTCACTAACAACTGATCTGTGTCGTCGCCACACTCGCTCAGCTTCAGTTTGTACAATGGGGCACGGTGGCACAGTGGTTAGCACTGCTACCTCACAGCACTGAGGACCCGGGTTCGATCCCAGTCCCGGGTCACTGTCCGTGTGGACTTTGCACTTTCTCCCTGTGACTGTGTGGGTTTCACCCCCACAACCCAAAGATGTGCAGGGTAGGTGGATTGGCCACGTTAAATTGCCCCTGAATTGGAAAATAAATAATTGGGTACTCTAAATTTATATTTTTTTAAATGTTCAGTTTGTACAGTATAGGAATCAGGGTCCGTTTCCGTGAGACTAGGGATGGGCAATAAATACTGGCCCAACCAGCCCGCATCCCGTAAATGAATAAAAAAAGATTGAAGCAGAATCAGGCCATTCGACCCATCTAGTCTGCTCTGCCATTCAATCATGGCTGACATGTTTCTCATCCTTATTCTCCTGCCTTCTCCACATAACCCCTGATCCCCTTATGAATCAAGAACCTATGTGTCTTAAAGACACTCCGTGAATTGGCCTCCACAGCCTCCTGCGGCAATGAGTTCCTCAGATTCACCCCGCTCTGGCTGACGAAATTCCTCATCTCAGTATTAAGAGATTTTCCCTTAAGTCTGAGGCTGTGGCCTCAGGTTCTAGTTTTTCCTACTGGGGGAAATATTCTCTCCGTGTCCACTCTATCCAGGCCTCTCAGTATCCTCTAAGTTTCAATACGATCCCCCCTCATCCTTCTAAATTCCAACAAGTACAGACCCAGAGTCCTCAACTGTTCCTCATACGACAAGCTCTTAATTCCAGGGATCATTCTTGTGAACCTCCTCTGGACTCTTTCCAAGGCCAGCCCATCCTTCTTTAGATACGGGGCCCAAAACTGCTCACAATATTCCCAATGGAGTCTGACCAGAGCCTTATACAGCCTCAGAAGTACATCCCTGATCCTGTATTCTATCCCTCAAGACATGAATGCTAACATTAAATTTGCCTTCCTAACTACTGACCGAACCTGCACATTATCCTGAAGAGAACCTTGAACAAGGACTCCAAAGTCCCTTTGTGCTTCTGAGTTCCTAAGCATTTCCCCATTTAGAAAATATTCTATGCCTCCATTCTTCCTGCCAAAGTGCATGACCTCATACTTTTCCACATTGTATTCCATCTGCCACTTCTTTGCCCACTCTCGTTCAAGTCCTTCTGCAGCCCCCTTGCTTCCTCAATACTATCTGCATAGCTTTGTATCATCTGCAAACTTAGCAACAGTGCCTTCAGTTCCTTCTTCCAGATCATTAATGTATATTGTGAAAAGTTGTGGTCCCAGCACAGACCCCTGAGGCACACCACTAGTCATCAGCTGCCATCCTGAAAAAGACCACTTTATCCCCACTCTCTGACTTCTGCCAGTCAGCTAATCCTCTTATCAATGCCAGTATTTTACCCTGAACACCACGGCTCTTAACTTATTTAACAGCCTCCTATATGGCATCTTGCCAAAGGCCTTCTTGAAATCTAAATAGATCTCTTCCACTGGTTCTCCTTTGTTTAACTTCCTTGTTACATCCTCAAAGAACTCCAACAGATTTGTCAAACATGACTCCCCTTGACGAAGCTGTGCTGACTCAGCCCTATTTTATCATGCACTTCCAGATACTCCGCAATCTCATCTTTAATCTTACATCTTAAAATCTTACCAATGACCGAAGTCAGAAACGGGCCTATAATTTCCCATCTTCTGCCTCCCTTCTTAAACAGCGGTGTTACATTAGCCATTTTCCAGTCCTTTGGGACCCTCCCTGCCTTTAGTGATTCCTGAAAGATCACCAGGAATGCCTCCACATGGATGCCTTGTCCTCCCCTCAGCATGTTTCCTCCTCCTTGGGTTGAATTTCAGTTGTGCCTCCCGAATAACCCCCCAAAACCCCTGCCATTGCTGTTCCACTGTCTTCCCTGCGAGGTTCCCCTTCCAATAAACTCTGGCCAGCTTCTCCCTCATGTCTTTGTAGTTACCTTAATTCAATTTTAATACCGTTACACCTGATTCCAACTTCTCCCTCTCAAACTGCAGGGTAAATTCGTTCATATTGTGGTCACTGCCCCCGAAGGGTTCCTTCACCTAAAGTTCCCTAATCAGGTCTGCCTCATTACACATCACCAAATCCAGAATTGCTTGTTCCCTAATGGGCTCTACCACTAGCTGCTCCAAAAATTCCCTTTCTTGGGATCTGTTAACAACCTGATTTTCACAGTCCACCTGCAAATTGAAGTCCCCCATGATTATTCTCCCTCTGTACCTGAACAGGCGCCGGAATGTGGCAGCTCGGGACTTTTCACAGTAACTTCATTGAAGTGTTAATGTAAGCCTACTTGTGACAATAAAGATTATTATAAGATTATTATCATTAGCTCTTCAATAAACCTGCGTTGTTATCTGCATTCAACCCCACATGCTACAACTTCATTCTTTTGTCCTTAGTGTGCAGAACGAAAGATAAAAAGAATACTGGCGATGAGAAATGGATTAAATTATTTTCAAGCAAGAAAAGAAAATTGAAGTTTTCGATGTTGAGACAGACAGCAGGTCAGCAGATTTCACCTGGCATTGGATTGGTCAGGTTGTTGGTCACAACAAATAATTAACACTGGCCCCCTGAGGCGTTCAGGCTGCTGAGCTCACCACGTGTGCAGTTAGATTGAAATGAAAGTCACCATCGCCGCAGAAGACCATAGGCTGCTCTCCCCGTTTGAGAGAGAGCTGACTGGCGGTGATTTAACCTGAGGGTCACCACGCATCAGGGGCTGGATTCTCCGCCCCCCGATGCCGGATTCTCCGCCCCTCGATGCCAAAATCGCATTCGGCGTTGGGGCGGAGAATCCGTTTTGGTGTCGAAATCGGGATCACCGTCGGTTTTTAAATTCTCCGCCCCCCAAAAATAGATGTACTCGTGGAGTACGCCGCGCTGAGTATCCACCGCCTCAGGCCGTTGCCTGAGGCCCGCCCCGCAATTCTCTGACCCGACTGGCTGAATTCCCAACGGCGTGGGACTCTCATGGTCCCAGCCATACGGGAACCTCGCAGGGCGGCTTTGGACTCAGTCCGGGGCCGCCGCAGTCAGGGGAGGGCCGATCGGCGGGCAGGGAAGTGTTCATTCTGGGCTGGAGGCAATGTGTGCGGGCGGACCGGGGAGTGCGGGCAGCCGATGTGGGACACTATTTTGTCGGTCCACGTCCACGGGCTGAGTCCGCCGTGGAGCACGGCGCGGACGCTTAAGGCCGCCGCCGTGTACATGCGCGGTCTCTGACCCGTAAGTACTGGGGGCCGTACCGGCAGCTAGAGCTGCGACCCCAATGACAGCTCCCTGCTGCCACATCTGGTTCCAGGTTCTCGGGGTAGCTATCACCACTGGGCTTGTGGAATGTTTTGCTAGCGGGGTTGGGAGTGTTGCCATGGCGATGGCCTGGAAGGTCGTTCCTGTACATGAGGACTCGTCCATCCTCACCCATTCCGTGTTTGGGTCCTTTACCCATCTCCTCGCTCTTCCAGCCGTGGCTGCCCAGTGATAGTATTGCAAGTTCTTCTCCTTTGGAGTGTTGGGGATTGTTCGCTCCCTGCACCCCTATCGCTCATCGGAGAATCCTGCTCTGCTGACGATTAGCAGCACCACCCACAGCTGCAGACTGGCTGGCAGACCTGGTGGAATTTCTCCACCTGGAGAAGATCAAGTTCACCATCCGAGGGTCAGAGGCCATTCACCAACTTGTACCAGGATCTGTTTGAAGTCAACAACCAATACAATGGGGGATGGGGCACGGGAGCCAACAGGATCACAGGGAGCAGACAAGAAATGGAGAGGGGGAAGGGGGAAACTATCGGGGAAAGCGGGGAGAGGCCAGAAAACAACTGACCAGAGAGCCTAGAACAAGAGCACAGGGAAGGGAACTCCCAAGGGAAGGCCGAAAACAGGGAAGGGAGGGGGTGGAGTGAAGGGGGAGGGCACTGTCCACTTGCCAATAATACATGACTACAGACTGTACAGTGAAGGGCCCAGGAAAGGACCCTGAAACACCGATTGAAGGGGGCGGGGGGACCGTCACAAAGGAACAAAGGTTGGGCTTTTGCAAACTATCTTCTCTGCACAGATTTGTTCATTCTGTATTGTATAAAACTTTAATAAAAATTTTCAAAAACATTCTCAACTTTGCCCCACCCCTGGGGCTGTATTCTCCGTTTTGGAGACTGTGTCCCCACGCCGTCGGGAAAACTGTGGTATTTTACGCCAGGCAAACTGGCGTCAAAAGGCCACAGATTCCCAGCTTTGCTGGGGGTTAGCAGGGAGCGGTCGTTAGGGTCGCAGCTCTAGCTGCCGGTACGGCCCCCAGCACTTACGGGTCAGAGACCGCGCTTGTACACTGCGGCGGCCTGCAGCGTCCGCGCCGTGCTCCACGGCGGATTCAGCCCGCGGACGCGAACCGACAAAATAGTGTCCCACATCGGCTGCCCGCGCTCCCCGGTCCGCCCGCACACATTGCCTCCAGCCCAGAATGAACACTCCCCTGCCCGCCGATCGGCCCTCCCCCAACTGCGGCAGCCCCGGACTGAGTCCAAAGCCGCCTCGCGAGGTTCCCGTATGGCTGGGACCATGAGAGTCCCACGCCGTTGGGAATTCAGCCAGTCGGGTCAGAGCATTGCGGGGCGGGGCTCGGGCCATGGCCTGAGGCGGTGGATACTCAGCGCGGCGTACTCCACGAGTACATCTATTTTTGGGGGGCGGAGAATTTAAAAACCGACGGTGGTCCCGATTTCGACACCAAAACGGATTCTCCGCCCCAACGTCGAATGCGATTTTGGCATCGAGGGGCGGAGAATCCAGCCCCTGATGCGTGGTGACCCTCAGGTTAAATCACCACCAGTCAGCTCTCTCTCAAACGGGGAGAGCAGCCTGCGGTCTTCTGCGGCGATGGTGACTTTCATTTCAATCTAACTGCACACGTGGTGAGCTCAGCAGCCTGAACTCCTCAGGGGGCCAGTGTTAACTATTTGTTGTGCCCAACAACCTGACCAATCCAATGCCAGGTGAAATCTGCTGACCTGCTGTCTGTCTCAACATCGAAAACTTCAATTTTCTTTTCTTGCTTGAAAATAATTTAATCCATTTCTCATCGGCAGTATTCTTTTTATCTTTCGTTCTGCACACTAAGGACAAAAGAATGAAGTTGTAGCATGTGGGGTTGAATGCAGATAACAAAGCAGGTTTATTGAAGAGCTAATGATAATAATCTTATAATAATCTTTATTGTCACAAGTAGGCTTACATTAACACTTCAATGAAGTTACTGTGAAAAGTCCCGAGTTGCCACATTCCGGCGCCTGTTCAGGTACACAGAGGGAGATTTCAGAATGTCCAAATTACCTAACAGCACATCTTTCTGGACTTGTGGGAGGAAACCAGAGCACCCGGAGGAAACCCACACAGACACAGGGAGAACGTGCTCACTCCGTACAGACAGTCCGTACAAGCCAGGAATCGAACGTGGGACCCTGGTGCTGTGAAGCAACAGTGCTAAACACTGTACAACCTGCCACCCGTTAACTCGACGAAAGTTTGATCTAGACCGAGGCAAAGCCCACGAAGCAGCCAATGACATCACAAACTATATACGTGACTAGATTCTTCAAGTGACCACGTAACAACACAACAATAACCCCAAATATATAACATTTATGACTTCATGTGGGTGATCAGTCTGTAGAAGCTTAACCCTCTCTGACTCCTTTGACAGTATTTCTTGTGGAATTCAGCCTCGGAAGTCTGGCTCCTTCTTTGACCGTAATTTTCTTGGAACTCGGCCTCAGGAGTCTTCAGTACTTGGCCAACTAGGAAGATCTTCAGAATCCCTACTTTTATCCCCAAAGTGACCAATATCTCACTTCAGAGTTGGGCCTGTTGCAATATGACAATTGGTCAATTTGGTCACGAGATTAATTTAATTGGATCCCCAATTACTGACACCACCTTTTCTCATTATCTTAGACAGGAATACAACAGAACTGTTTCATACTATCCCTTTATCTGATTCTATACAATCCCTTATTCATACAGTTTCAAATGTTGAGGCTAATAAGAGCTTGAAGGTTTCTCTTGCCAGTACATTTATCCTCATTGCACATTCTTTACATACACAGCAATTAAGCTTTTACATTTTTACAGCAAATAAAACTCAGTCTTTCACTATAACTGCTGATTCATTATTGATTCATTAATTGTAACTTGATTAAGGCTCATTATTTATTCAGTCATCTGTTCCTGACTGGTAGTTAATTAATACAGTAATCTTTGATTAATACTGTTGATTAATACAAGATACATTAGTTCAAAGAAACTTGTGGAAGGCAATACCTTTCTTATGAACCTTGATTGGATTGAACTTGAGCCAGACTTTAGCAACATATGATGTCCTGTAGCTTTACAAAATTCTGGAACAATATTAGTTTAAACAATTTCCACGAGTTCAGCAACTTTTGGAAACATATTGGTTGATACAGTATTAATTTTAAAAATATAGGTCCAGTCACATGTTGGATTTTATCATGGCTTCCTTGACCTTATTACATTTAACAATGAAGAAGACAGAAGAGTGATTGATTTTAAAAACAAAATATCATTCTTTAATACGTTCATGGGGCGTGGGCATCGCTGGTTGTGCCAGCATTCATTGTCCATCCCTAATTGCCCTTGAGGGGGCAGTTAAGAGTCATCCACATTGCTATGGGTCTGAAATCACATGCAGGCCAGACCAGGAAAGGACAGCAGATGTCCTTTCCTAAAGAACATTGGTGAACCAGATGGGTCTTTATGACAATCAACAATGGTTTCATGGTCATCATTAGACTTTTAATTCCAGATTTTTATTGAATTCAAATGTCACCATCTGCAGTGCGGGATTTGAACCTGGGTCCCCCAGAACATTACTCTGGATCTCTGGTTAAGTAATCCATTGACAATACCACTACGCCACCCCCTCCCCTAGAACTAAGGCATCCCTACAGTTTCCGACATTACAACAGTGACTACATCTCAAAAGTACTTCAATGGCTGTAAAATGCTTTAGGAGAACCTGGGATCATGAAAGATGCGATAGAAATATAATTTATTTTTAGAATTAATCCCTAAACAGGGTGGCACAGTAGTTAGCACTGCTGCCTCACGGCGGCAAGGACCCAGGTTCGATCCGGCTCCGGGTGACTGTCCATGTGGAGTTTGCACATTCTCCCCGTGTATGCATGGGTCTCACCCCCACAACCCAACGATGTGCAGGGTAGGTGGTTTGGCCACGTTAAATTGAGCCTTAATTGGGAATTTAAAAAAAAAAAATTATAAACAAGTATTGGTCCCCAAACTGAGCCCACTCACGAAAATCATGAATAAAGACGGAGTCTTGATTTTGTGCAACAATCATGTCTTTCTCTCCATTTCAGATCCCCGGTGAAAATCCAAACACAGCATATCGTAAATCATTCGATTTAAAACAGAACGAGGTGTTGTGATTTGGGATTCGCTGCCTGATGAAGGTGCAGGAACTTTACAGATTCTGTAGGAACAGAAACTTGCCGGGCGATGGGACTATGTAAAGAATCTGTAAAGTTCCCCTTTGAAAGTTACAGTTGAATTTACTTCCTGCACCTTTGTCAGGCAGAGAATCCCAAATAACAACAACTTGTTCTGTTTTAAATCTAATAATTTCACAATATGCTGTGCAAAGAGCACAGGAGGCCATTCTGCCCATTAGATTTAAAACAGAACGGGTTGTTGTGAGTTGGGATTCAAAATAAACTAGGAAAATAAACTTGCGGGGCGCTGGAATTAATTTGATAATTGATCCAAAGAGCTAGCATGGGAACAATGGGCAGAATGGCCTCCTGTGCTCTCTGAACCTCATTTACATTTGAAGAAAGTGGGAAATATCCGGAACCCACTTCCGGCGTGCGGGAGAGAAGCAGAGATGACGGAATGTTTCCCAAAGGAAATTGGATGGGTTCTTGAGGGAAATAAAGCGACAAGGATACGGGGAGAGAACAGGGAAATGGTTTGACCTACATAGATCAAAAAGTTGTGAATCTTTGAAATTCTCCACCCCAGAGGGCTGTGGAAGCTCAGTCACTGAGTGTGTTTAAAGCAGAGACTGACAGATTTCTAAATACCAATAACACAAAGGGATATGGTGACAGTGTGGGGAAAAAGGCATTGAAGTGGATGATCAGCTATGATTGTATTGAATGGTGGAGCAGGCTCGATGGGCTGAATGGCCAACTCCTGCTCCTACGTTCCAATGATACAAAGATAGGTAGGAAAGTAAATTGTGAAGACATAAGGAGGTTAAAAAAGTATATTTGAAATAAGTGGTATAACATCTGGCAAATGGGTAATAATGTGCGAAAATTTGAGAGAGTTGCAAATGGGTAATAATGTGCGAGAGTTTTCAGAGCTCTGAGACTCAGAGGGATCTGGGTGTCCAAAAGCAGGAATCACAAAAGGCGAGTATACAGGTACAGCAAGTAATTAGGAAAGCTAATAGAATGTTATTGTTTGTGAGGGGAATTGAATACAAAAGTAGGGAGGTTATGCTTCAGTTATACAGGACATTGGTGAGACCACATCTGGAGCACTGTATTGCTCTCATTTAAGGAATGCTGTAAATGTGTTGGAAGCAGTTCAGAGAAGGTTTACTGGATTCATACCTGGAATTGGAGTCTGGTCTTATGAGGAATGATTGGACAGGCTGGGCTTGAGTCCGATGGAGTTTATGTGACTTGATTGAACCGTATAAGATCCTGAGGGGCCTTGACAGGGTGGATGTGGAAAGGATGTTTCCTCTTGTGGGAGCAGCTAGAAATTAGAGTCACTTTAAAAGCAATAACTTGTCCATTAAAGGCAGAGGAGAACTTTTTTCTCTCCGAGGGTTTGGAGTCTTTGGAACTCTCTTCCACAAAGGGCAGTGGAAGCAGAGTCTGTGAATATTTTCAAGGCAGATCTGGATAGATTCCTGTTCATCAAGGGGGTGAAAGGTTATCGGATAGGGGTGGGGCAGCAGGAATACCACAAGAAATAGGAACAGGAGTAGACCATTCAGCCCTTCGAGCCTGCCCTGCCGTTCAATCATGGCTGATCCAACATTTCTCTTGGCCACTTTCCTGCCCTTTCCCTGGAATGCATGATTCTCTCGCTGATCAATAATCTATCTCAGCCTTAAATATGGACAAAGACTCTGTTCCCACAGCTCTCAATTCCAAAGACTCACAACCCTCAGTGAAGATATTTCTCCGTATCTCAGTCTTAATTGGCACCTCTTTATTCTGAGACAGGTCCCTCTGGTCCACAGCTGCAGCAAGACTTCCCGACTCTTATACTCCAACCCCCTTGGAATCAGGGCCAACATTCCATTAGCCTTCCTGATTACCTGCTGCACCTGTCTGCCAGCTTTCTGTGTTTCGTGCACAAGTTCCCCCAAGTCCCTTTGTGTTGCAGCTTTCTGCAGTTTTTCTCCAATTAAATAATACTGTTCTTTTGTTCTCCCTTCCAAAATGAACTTCACATTTTCCCACATTATACTCCATTTTCCAACTTTTTGCCCACTTACTTAACCTATCAATATCTCATTGCAAACTGTGTGTATTCCCCTCACAACTTGTCTATGTGGAGTTGAGGTTACAATCAGATCAGCCGGGAACTTATTGAATGGTGCAGCAGGCTCGAGGGGCCGGGTGGGAACACTCCTAAGCCGTATGCTATCGCGTTCGTCATAATATTTTTTCTTTAAATTTAGAGTGCCCAATTCATTTTCTCCAATTAAGGGGCAACTTAGTGTGGCCAATCCACCTACCCTGCACATCTTTGGTTTGTGGGGGTGAAACCCACGCAAACACGGGGAGAATGTGCAAACTCCACACAGACAGTGACCCAGAGCCGGGATTGAACCTGGGACCTCAGCACCGTGAGGTAACAGTGCTAACCAATGCACTACCGTGCTGCTCTGCATCCGTCATAATGGATTGTAGCATTTTCCTTCCTACTGATGTCAGCTTAATGGGTCTGTGGTTCCCTGTTTTCTCTCTCTCTCCTTAAATATTGGGGTTACATTTACCACCTTCCAATCTGCAGGAACCATTCCAGCATCTATAGAATTTTGAAAGATGATCACCAATGTATCCACTATCTCTACAGCCACCTCTTTCAACACCCTGGTAGAGCATCAGCTTTTGTGGATTTATTAATTTTTAATCCAATAAATTCTCCAGTACTACTTTTTCACTAATCTCTTGAGTAACAGCAGAATCCAAAAGCTGTAATCAGGTGTGAAGAATTACTGCACCACTTACCTGTGGATTTTTGTTCCTGAAAGGAATGCGTATTTGTTGCAAATATGTAATAATTTCTTCAATGCGAGCAATTGTCTGCCTATTGTCCAACCTTTTATTGCAATTTCCCAACCTACCACAGCCAACCTGTCCCTCATACCTCAACATTTCCTTCTTTGAGAAACACCCAGAAAAATTAAACAAAGAAACATATAACCACCATAGCCCATCTTCATGGCAAGGTGGCACGTTTGGGGGGTTGCAAACAGAAATAGGAATTAAATATATTTTAACTTCCCACACATTTTCACTCTGTGACCCTTGTGAAATTGGAAATCACGTATTCACAACAAAGCTCAAAGAGCATCAGCCCACTGGAGGAAACATTGTGAGACCAGCCATTCCAGCAGAAAGAAACCCCGATCATCCCAATTGACCAATTGATAGGATGAATAAATTGCAGTCCAAATGAAATGGAGAGTAGAAACAATAACAGCACAATCCAATCCCTGTAATCAATTGTGAACTTGTTGGTGACTCAGCAGATGGGATAGATCATTCAATATCTCCCCTAATCAGAGCAGGTGAATGGCCTCTCGGAGTGTGAACTCGCTGATGTTTCTGCAGGGTGGATAAATGTTGGAATCCCTTCCCACAATGAGAGCAGGTGAACGGCCTCTTCCCAGTGTGAACTTGCTGGTGACGTTTCAAGTGGGATGAATCACTGAATCCCTTCCCACACTGAGAGCAGCCGAACGGCTTCTCCCCAGTGTGAGCTCGCTCATGTTTCCACAGGGTGGATGAATGACTGAATCCCTTCCCACACTGAGAACAGATGAACGGCCTCTCCCCTGTGTGAACCCGCTGGTGTATCTTCAGGCTGGATAACTGAGCGAATCCCTTCCCACACTGAGGGCAGGTGAACGGTCTCTCCCCAGTGTGAATTCGCTGGTGTGTCCGCAGGGTGGATAAATCTCGGAATTCTTTCCCTCACTGAGAGCAGTTGAATGGCTTCTCCCCACTGTGAACCCGCTGGTGTGCCTGCAGGTGGGGTGACTGAGTGAATCCTTTCCCACACTGAGAGCAGTTGAATGGCCTCTCCCCAGTGTGAATTCGCTGATGTGACTTCAGGCTGAATAACGCAGTGAACCCCTTCCCACACTGGGAGCAGGTGAATGGCTTCTCACTAGTGTGAACCCGTTGGTGTGACTTCAGGCTGAATAACGCAGTGAATTCCTTCCCACGCTGAGAGCAGGTGAATGGACTCTTCCCAGTGTGAATTCGCTGGTGTGTCTTCAGGTTGGATACCTGAGTGAATCCCTTCCCACACTGATCGCAAGTGAACGGCTTCTCCCCAGTGTGAACCCGTTGGTGTGACTTCAGGCTGGATAATGCAGTGAATCCCTTCTCACACTGAGAGCAGGTGAACGGTCTCTCCCCAGTATGAATTCGCTGATGTGACTTCAGGGTGGATGAATGTCTGAATCCCTTCCCACACCGAGAGCAGATAAACGGCTTCTCCACAGTGTGAACTCTTGCATGTGACTTCAGGCTGGATAATTCAGTGAATCCCTTCCCACACACAGAGCAGGTAAATGGCCTCTCCCCAGTGTGACTGCGTCGATGAATCTCCAGCTTAGATCGGACTCTGAATCTCTTCCCACAGACTTCACATTTCCACAGTTTCTCCATATTTTGGGTCTCGTCGTAACTCTCCAGATCAGATAATCAGTTGAAGCCTTGACTACACACACAACACGTGTACGGTCTCTCCCCACTGTGAATGGTGTTATGTTTTTTCAGGCTGTGTAACTGGTTAAAGCTCTTTCCACAGTCAGTGCTCTGGAACACACTCACTCAGTGTGTGTGTGTCTTGGTGCTTTTCCAGTCACAATGATGTTTAAAATCGTCTGTAGCGAACAGAACAGACAAACATTTCTCCTTCTCGATTCAAAGGCCGATGATATTCAGGCCCCGACAAACCGAGCGACTCTGGCAGATCGAGATGTGATTTTTGAGATTTCTGTCTGTAATTCCTCCTCTTCTAATATCCTGTAAAAACAATTTACAAAAGACATCATTGTCAGTAAAGGATAGAAACTCAGAACAGACAATTTTTATTTCTCTGGAACATTTAATCCTCTCTCGCTCTGCAAAAGCTGTAAATCTCCATCCCACACACTCTCCCTCCATTCTCACACTGCTCCACAACGAGTGAAGAAATCCCTCCTCATCTCTGCTTTCTCTCTATTTTCCTGCCTGTTATCCATAACCCTCGACTCCCTCGTCATCAGAAATCTGTCTGGGTGGGAACCATATGATGCGGCGCAGGAGTAGCTGCTTTTCCGCAGATTCTGATGCCACTCATCTAGAATCCGTAATTTATCCTGATTGCCCGACACTCATCTACCTGATCCTTGAATTAATATTTGTTCTCATGTCTCTGGAAGACATTGGGATTAGGTAAGGTAAGATTAAGAAATCCGTCGATAAAAGAGGGAAGGTTGATTCAGTGGAAATGGAGCCGCCTTTTCAACATGGCGGCCTGACCCTCAGGAGGTCTCTCGACCCCGCGCTCTCCGGGACTCTCTCGGAGGTGGTGAAGGTGATGACTGCCGACATTCTCCGTGTTATTGACCAGCGGCTGAGTGAGCTGATTCAATACCTCTCATTGAGCTCATGAGGCCGAGCTGCAAAACACCATGAAGAGGCTCATTGATCCCGGGGCTGCGAGGGAGACCGGGAAAGTGAAGGGCGTAGGAGGGAATATGGTCTTGGACCCGATGGGTGAGAATGGGAAGTTTCGGGACTTCTATAGCAAGCTGTACGAGTCAGAACCCCCTGCCGGGGCGGGGGCGATGAGGCAGACCTTAGAGGGGTTGGAGTTCCTGAAGATGGAAGAGGAGCAGGTGGAGGCCCTGGGGGCCCCAATTGCACTGGTAGAAGCATCCTTCACTTTCCCGGTCTCCCTTGCAGTCTCCTGCTTCCTCAACTGGTGCACTAGCATCCTGCTCGCCTTCTCCCCCTACTCGTACACCACCCTTCTTACCCTTCTCAACTGCCCCACTGCCTTTCCCGTAGATAGAAGCCTGATGGATCTCTCTATCTATTCGGAATCCTGGATATCCGTTATCCCTTCTTAGTTCCAAAATAACAGAGATCAAGTCTGTGCTTTGTGGCAAAGTTCAGTTGAACTTTGTCAGCTTGTGCCACTGGTAAACTTTGTTTGTCAACACAAGATTAGGTCAGATTGATTGTCTTTAGCAAATACAGTCGTTGAGTTTTCATTCAATTACAAATTGTGATAATTCTTCAAATTATAATACAGTCCAAAATGACTGAGTGATTTAAAAAAAAGAAAGATGGCGATTTAGCAAAAGCAAGTAAAGGAAATAGGTTTCAGAAAGAGATAGATAGAGGGACTGGAGGTGATGCAACTGGGCAAGGCCCCTGGTCTGGAGGGGTACCTGGTGAAATTTTATAAGAAATTCTCTGGGGTATTGGGGCCGGTGCTGGTAAGGGATTTTAACGAGGCAAGGGAGCTGGGAGTGCTCTCCCAACGTTGTCGCAGGCTTCGATCTCCCTCATTTTGAACCAGGAAAAGGACCTCAAACAATGAAATGAAATGAAAATCGCTTATTGTCACAAGTAGGCTTCAAATGAAGTTACTGTGAAAAGCCCCTAGTCGCCACATTCCGGCACCTGTTCGGGGAGGCTGGAACGGCAATGCGAGTCATACAGACCGATTTCCCTGCTAAATGTAGATGCCAAACTATTGGCTAAGATCTTGGCCTCGAGAATGGAGGATTGTGTCCCAGGGATGATAGGGGATAACTAGAGGGGTTTGTGAAGGGGAGGCATCTGGCGGCCAACATCAGGAGGCTACTCAATGTGATCACGATACCTCCAGAGGGACGAGAGGTAGAGGTGGTGGTCGCCATGGATGCAGAGGTCTTTGATCGAGTGGAGTGGGACTATTTGTGGGAGGTCCTGGGGCGGTTTGGATTTGGACAGTGTTTTGTGGACTGGGTCCGGTTGTTATACCATGCACCGGTGTCGTGTGTACCGACAAACCAATTGAGTTCAGATTATTTCAGGCTGCACCGGGGGATGAGGCAGGTGCGCCCGCTCTCCCTACTGCTGTTTGCCCTGGCTATCGAACCGTTTGCGATGGCACTGAGAGCATCAGGGGATATTGGGATGGTGGACAGTATGAAAGAGACCATTCTTTTAGCCAGACAAATAAATGTGTCAAGCTGAGGGAGCAAACGGTGTAAATGTGTTAGAGAGAGAGAGAGACCTGGGCCAACCTTTCCGGAGTCTGCACCCTCCCTGGATTCACTTCCTTTCCCTTCAGTTGCTGCAAGTGACCAATTGAAGGTCAGAATGAGAAAAGAGATGGAAAGGGGGAGAAAAGAAAGTGTTTTACTCACAGATGTTGGAGACAGGAGAGCATTTTTGTCTGTGTGAAGCTCAGTCTCCACTCACACAAACGCGCGCTTATTGGCTGGAGAACAAGAGTCCTTCCGGTTCTAATTCTTTCCATTGGTCAATACCTCAGCAGGAAGGTCAGGGGTGGGCCTTCTATCGCACATGCGCAGCCTCTCCTCTCTCTTGGACATGCGCAGTCCCGTGCAGGGGGGAGGGGAAATCATCCAGAGGCTTCTCGCTCTCGCCGCAGCTGTCAGCCGGAGCCGTCAGGCGGTTGCCTGGAAACCTTGCCTCGAGGAGGGGGAACAATGAGTGGGGCGGAGCTGCAGTGTCCGCGCGCCGGACCTGCGCACTGGAACCGTGAGACGTCACCGCGGATTCCTTTGCGTGCGCCGGAAGAGTTGGTGATCCCCTATCCAATCAGCTCCGCCGTTGTCTGAAGGCAGAAGCTGGACACTGAGCAACACTGGGACCTCACAGTCCTCCTGTCTCCAACATCTGTGAGTAAAACACTTTATTTTCTCCTCCTTTCTATTCCTTTTCTCATTCTGACCTTTAATTGGTCACTTGCAGCAACTGAAGGGAAAGGAAGTGAATCCAGGGAGGGTGCAGACTCTGGAAAGCTTGGCCCAGGTCTCTCTCTCTCTCTCTTAAAGACATTGACATCCTTTGCTCCCTCAGCTTGACACATTTATTTGTCTGGCTGAAAGGATGGTCTCTTTCCTAATATTCACAATGAAGGGCTGGTTTCTCCAGGCAATGGCTGACATTTAAGGGGACAGTAAATTAATATCAGACAGAGACATGTCTCCTGTTGTTATATGGTAGAGATTAGATATATTATTTAAAGTTATGTAATAACGTACATTTATTATTATTTCTAGCCTTGTAATATTGTACTGTAGTTATGTAATATATTTCCGGTTATTAGTCCATGGGGACCAGTGGGGTGTGGGAGTCATTGAATATATTCACGGATGAGTTGGACAGATTTTAAATAAATTGTTATGTTTTAATTCGTTTTGAAACAATGAATGCAACAGAGTAACAGAAAAAATTGTGGGAAATGGGCACAGAGCAGAACAAGAGATATTGCCAACATAAATCCAAGCAACATATTGCGGAATTAATTTGGAACAAGATATTTGAGGGATGAATTGCCAGATCAATTGAACAACCAGTTAACAGGTTAAAGTAGTGAGTGGGGAAAGAACGTAAGATTATATCACAATTCATAGATTATCATAGAATTTACAGTGCAGAAGGAGGCCATTCGGCCCATCAAGTCTGCACCGGCTCTTGGAAAGAGCACCCTACCCAAGGTCAACACCACGCCCTATCCCCATAACCCAGTAACCCCACCCAACACTAAGGACAATTTTGGACACTAAGGACAATTTATCATGGCCAATCCACCTAACCTGCACATCTTTGGACTGTGGGAGGAAACCGGAGCACCCGGAATAAACCCACGCATACACGGGGAGGATGTGCAGACTCCGCACAGACAGTGACCCAAGCCGGAATCAAACCTGGGACCCTGGAGCTGTGAAGCAATTGTGCTATCCACAATGCTACCGTGCTGCCCGGCCAATCCACTTAGCCGGCACATCTTTGGGTTGTGGGGGCGAAACCCACGCAAACACGGGGAGAA
The DNA here is from genome assembly GCF_047496885.1 of Scyliorhinus torazame. Classification (NCBI taxonomy): domain Eukaryota; kingdom Metazoa; phylum Chordata; class Chondrichthyes; order Carcharhiniformes; family Scyliorhinidae; genus Scyliorhinus; species Scyliorhinus torazame. The sequence continues at coordinate 173,504,089 of NC_092711.1, forward strand.
TGTGCAACCTCCACACGGACAGCGACCCAGAGCCGGGATCGAACCCGGGACCTCAGCGCCGCGAGGCTGCAGTGCTAATTCAGTTTGTAAACCCAAAAATATTACAAACAGACTAATAGCGTAATCAAATTAATATGGTACGAAATCTTACAACACCAGGTTAAAGTCCAACAGGTTTGTTTCGATGTCATTAGCTTTCGGAGCGCTGCTCCTTCCTCAGGTGAATGAAGAGGTATGTTCCAGAAACATATATATAGACAAATTCAAAGATGCCAAATAATGCTTGGAATGCGACCATTAGCAGGTGATTAAATCTTTACAGATCTTTACAAATTAATATGAATCACACAACATAGATGACATAGAACTCCTATAGTGCAGAAGGTCATTTGCCCCTTCAAGTCTGCAGTGAGCCTCAGAAAGAGCATTTCACTTTAGCCCACGCCCCATCCTATCCTCGTAACCCGGTGCATTGATCATGGTCAAACCACCTAACCTACACATCTTGGACACTAAGGGGCAAATTAGCGTGACCAATCCACCTTCGCTGCACATCTTTGGACTGTGGGAGGAAACCAAAGCACCCGGAGGAAACACACAGAGAGACGAGGAGAATATGCAAACTCCACACAGACAGCCCCCCAAGACTGGAATTAAACCTGGGTCCCAGGCGCTGAGGTAGCAGTACTAACCACTGTGCCCTACTCCGGGCCTAAGTTAAATTGAATTCACTCATGGAAAGCCCAGGAGGAACAAGTAAGTCAAATTGGAGCCTATGTATTTGAGATAGATTAACTGCCGCCATTAGTTAGGCGACAGAGAGAACAAGAACAGATTTTCACACCACAATCGGGCGTGCGCCATTACCCCCTCCTCCAACTCACTTTACACCACAGGCACCAAAGTCTCTCCAAACTGCTCCTTTCACAGATAAAAGCCCTGTTTGTACCAGAGTAGGATAAAGTCAACAACACATAAACCCTCCCATAATAAGAAAAATACAAAAGAATCACCACCACAATAGATCCATGGGGACATTCCTCAATAAGACTGAGGACCCGGAGGGTTAACCCCACGGCCAGACTGTCGTTACCCTCAGGATACCTTCTCCAAAATTAGAAGAAAAGAAGGGCCAACAAGGGAATGGGGATCGAATGTCCCTCCCGCATTTTAGACCCACCTGTGAAGACCTGCAGCCACCACCATCCACCCTTCAGCAATGGCGCCACTCGGTTTTGCCATGATTAACGCTCGGATAATAGAAGACAACGGATAATAAGCACACGGCACATCTACCAAAACTGAGATAAGATAATCCGAGTCCAGATTAGAGCCTGAGTTAGTCCGAGCTGCAAACCATCCCTCCAAATCCTTGCGCTTCATGGATTTAATGAAGGCCAAGGCAGTAGTCGGATTATCGAAAGTCTTGACGGAGTTGTCGGATACAATTTTCAGGGTCGCTAGTAAAGCGACATAATTCACTCCCGCAGCCTTCAGTTCCTTTCAAACTTCATCGAAGCCTCGATGCTTCGTTTGCGTTGCTGTTGAAAAATCCTGGAAGAAGGAAAATCCTGATTCCTTATGGAGCCAGGTCCCACCTCATCATACCCGTCTCCAGGACCTACTGCTGTCTTTCAAGTTGTGGAAGTGAATGATTACAGGCCTGGGATGAAAACTATCCTTCGGCCTCAAAGACAGGATCTGATGCCCTTTCTAATTTGAAACACCCAGACTTTACATCCAGCTTGGGAAAACGTGGCAGCCGGTCCTCGAAGAACCTAACGGGAGCCTCAGCCTCCACACCTTCTGGCAGGCCGACGACTCGGATTTTCTTTCTCTGACCCTCGGTTCTCCAAGTCCGCCAGGCTTCTCCCACGCCACTCAGCTGGTTCTCCAAGGATTTAATTCTTGCCTCCGCCGAGGAGGCATCTCGCTCAATGTTCAGGATTCTCTCCTTCGGATCGTCGAGCCTCTTCATGGTGTTGTTCAGCTCGGCCTCCTGAGCTGACAGATATTGAGTCAGCACACCCAGCCTCTGGTCAATAACACGGAGAATGTCGCTGACATAGATCGGCCAATGATCCCACAGAATAAATGAGCAGGTTCGATGGGCCGAATGGCCAACTGCAGCTCCTATTTATTATGATCTCTGTGCCCATGACAGGAAGCAGTGAGCATGGATCTGTCAATCAGCCTGAATGAGCACCTTCAGGAGAATTGGGAGGGTGAATATTAGATACAGCAGAGTGAGAATGGAGGGAGAGTGTGTGGGATGGAGATTTACAGCTTTTGGGGAATGAGAGAGGAAAGAATGTGCTCTAGGAACTAGAATTGTCTGTTCTGAATTTCTATCCTGTACTGATGTCTTTTGTAAATTGTTTTTAACAGGATATTAAAAGAGGAGGGATTACAGACAGAAATCTCAAACTTCACGTCTCAATCTGGCTGAGCCTCTCAATTCCTTGGAACTGGATATCACCGGACTTTGAATCTCGAAGGAGATGCCGTGTTTGCTCAATCTGTCAGCTTCAAAAGATTTTAACCATCAGTGTGACTGGAAAAGCACCGAGAGACACACAACCGAGTGAGAGTGTTCCAGAGCACTGACTGTGGAAAGAGCTTTAACCTGTTACACAGCCTGAAAAACCTCACACCATTCACAGCGGACAGAGACTGTACACGTATTCTGTGTGTGGATGAGGCTTCAACTGATTGTCAAACCTGGAGAGACACCAGGACACCAAAAACATGGGGAAACCATGGAAATGTGGGGACTGTGGGAAGGGATTTAGTGCTCCATCTCAGCTGGAAGCTCATCGACGCAGTCACACTGGGGAGAGGCCATTCACCTGCTCTGTGTGTAGGAAGGGATTCATTCAGTTATCCGCCCTGAAGTCACACCAGCGAGTTCACACCGGGGAGAAGCCGTTCACCTGCTCTCAATGTGGGAAGGGATTCACTACTTCATCTAACCTGCTGACACACCAGCGAGTTCACACTAGGGAGAGGCCGTTCACCTGCTCTCAGTGTGAGAAGGGATTCATTGCTTTATCGAACCTGCTGACACACCAGCGAGTGCACACTGGGGAGAGGCCATTCACCTGCTCTCAGTGTGAGAAGGGATTCACCACTTCATCGAACCTGCTGACACATCAGCGAGTTCACACTGGGGAGAGGCCGTTCACCTGCTCTCAGTGTGAGAAGGGATTCATTGCTTTATCGAACCTGCGGATACATCAGAGAGTTCACACTGGGGAGAGGCCGTTCACCTGCTCTCAGTGTGAGAAGGGATTCACTCGGTTATCCAGCCTGCAGATACACCAGCGAATTCACACTGGGGTGAGGCCGTTCACCTGCTCTCAGTGTGAGAAGGGATTCACTCGGCTATCCCACCTGCAGAGACACCAGCGAGTTCACACAGGGGAGAAGGTGTTAACCTGCTCTTCGTGAGAGAAGGTATTCAGATATCCATACACCCTGCAGGAACACTAGTGAGTTCACACCTGGAAGAAGCCATTCACCTGCTCTGAGCAGGGGAGACATTCAGTGATCGGTCCCAACTCCGGAGACACTAGCGAGTTAATTCTGGGGAGAGAACATTCATCTGCTCTCAATGTGGGGAGGGGTTTTGTGATTTGTGACTCCCAACAAGTTCACAATAAATTACAGATGTTGGCTCCATTATTATTGTTTGTGCTCTCACTGACATCCAGGACTGCATTTTGTTCATTCTGACATCTGGTGAATGGTGATGATTGGAGGGTTTCTTTCTGCTGGACTGGCCGGTCTAACACCTCTGCCTCCGGTGGGCTGACCATTTTTGAGCCTCGTTGCGATTACCTGGTTCCAAGTTTGACGAGGGGCACAGAATGAAAAGGTGTTTGCACGTTGATAGATATTTAGTTCCCAAAGCAGCCATGTTACCATGAAGATGGGCTATGGTGGTTAACTGATTCTTTTGCCTAATTTATCTGGGTGTTTCTCACAGAAGGAGACTGTCATGGTCTGAGGGGCAAGTTGTCTGTGGTAGATTGGGAAATTACAATAAACATATCACTGAATGTGGCAACGCAGGTGGATAAGGAGCTAAGAAGGCAGGCGGCATGCTTGTCTTCATTGGTCGGGGCATTGAGTATAAAAATTGGCAAGTCATGCTGCAGCTGTACAGAACCTTAGTTAGGCCACACGTGGAATATTGCCTATCATTCTGGTCACCACATTACCTAAAGGATGTGGAGGCTTTGGAGAGAGTACAGAGGAGTTTTACCAGGATGTTGCCCGGCATGGAGGGTATTAGCTGTGAGGAGAGGTTAGATAAAGTCAGATTGTTTTCACTAGAGCAACGGAGGTTGAGGGACGACCTGATAAAAGTTTACAAAACTTTGAGTGGCATGGACAGAGTGGATAGTCCGAAGCTTTTTCCCAGTTTGTAAAAGTCAATTACCAGGTGAAATAGGTTTAAGGTGCGAGGGGCACAGTTTAGCCGAGATGTGCGAGGGAAGTTTTTTACACAGAGGGTGGTGAGTGCCTGGAACTCGCTGCCGGAGGAGGTGGTGGAAGCAGGTACGATAGTGACGTTTAAGAGGCATCTTGACGAATACATGAATCGGATGGGAATAGACGGATACAGACCCTGGAAGCACAAAAGGTTTTAGTTTAGTCAGACATCCTGATCCGAGCAGGCTTGGTGGGCCGAAGGACCTGTTCCTGTGCTGTACTGTCCTTTGTTCTTTGTTGTTCTTTGAATGCTTATAGACAATCGACAGGGAACCGCTAGCATTTTATTTACATAAAATATAGATACCTTTAAGAAGCAAAAATTAAACCGCAAAATGAAGCTATCGTGACAAACAAGAAAAGTGACAGATTCCATTAGATCAATGGAGGAGACAATATAGTAGTGAGTCTGAGGATTGGGAACTTGTTTTAGAATTCAGCAAAGGACCGAGAAACTGATGAAGAGAAAATAGAATCTGAGAGCAAACTGGGGAGAAACATAAAAACTGACTGGAAAAGCTCCTATAGGAATGTGAAAAGGAAAAGATTAGCAAAGACCAATGTGGGTCCATTCCAGGCAGAGACAGGAGAGTTTATAATGGGGAATAAGGAAATGGCAGAGAAACTAAACAATGTGTGTCTGTCTTCACAGAGAAAGATACAGAAATTGTCCGAAAAATACCAGAGAACCAAGGGGACTAGTGAGCACGAGGAACTGAAAGAGATTAGTATTAGTGAAAAAGTAGCACTGGAGAAATTAATGTGGTTGGAAGTTAATAAATCCCCAAAAGCTGATGCTCTCCATCCCAGAGTGTTGAAAGAGGTGGCTGTAGAGATAGTGGATACATTGGTGATCATCTTTCAAAATTCTATAGATTCTGGAATGGTTCCTGCAGATTGGAAGGTGGTAAATGTAACCCCAATATTTAAGGAGGGAGAGAGAAAACGGGGAACCACAGACCCATTAGCCTGACAGTAGGAGGGAAAATGCTACAATCTATTATAAAGGATGTGATAACATACGAATTAAGAGCAGGAGTAGGCCACTCGGCCCCTCGAGCCTGCTCCACCATTCAATAAGTTCACGGCTGATCTGATTGAATCCTCAACTCCACAGAGGCCCCTTAGAAAATACATCTGAGGAAATAGTAAGAATATTCTTTATTATTATAATCTTTATTATTGTTACAAGTAAGCTTACATTAACACTGCAATGAAGTTACTGTGAAAATCCGCTAGTCGCCACGCACCTGTTCGTGTACACAGAGGGAGAATTCAGAATGTCCAATTCACCTAACCAGCACGTCCTTTGGGACTTGTGGGAGGAAACCGGAGCACCCGGAGGAAACCCACGCAGTTTTGGGGAGAATGTGCAGACTCCGCACAGACAGTGACCCAAGCCGGGAATTGAACCCGGGTCCCTGGAGCTGTGAAGCAACAGAGCTAACCACTGTGCCTTCATGCTGCTGTGTCAGTTATGGGGAACAAGGAAATGGCAGAGGAGTTAAACAGATATTATGCATCAAGATACTTCGAATATCCCATTAATATTAAAGAATACGGAGGGAGCAATTAAGTACCATCACTGAGAAGTCGTATTGGACAAACTAATGGGGATACGAGAAGTCCCCTGGATGGCTGCATCCTCGGATCCTAAAAGAAATGTCTGCAGGGATAGTGGATGCATTGATTGTAATTTTTAAAAAATCCTTGGATTCTGGAGCAGTACCAGAGAACTGTAAAACTGCCAATGTGACAACCCCCCGATTCAGAATGGGAGGGAGGGATAAAATGAGACACTATCGGGCGATTAGCCTGACATTTATTATTTATTTGTTTTTGTTTTTTTAGTTAACGTTTATTATTTTAAAAAATGTTGGAATAAATGAGTAAGTAATAGCAGCAAATTCAGAAAATCTGAAGATATTAAGGCTGAGAGATTTTTTTTTTTAAATGTAAATTTAGAGTTCCCCATTCATTTTTTACAATTAAGGGGCAATTTAGCGTGGCCAATCCACCTACCCTGCACATCTTTTGGGTTGTGGGGGCGAAACCCACGCAAACACGGGGAGAATGTGCAAACTCCACACGGACAGTGACCCAGAGCCGGGATCGAACCTGGGACCTAGGCGGCGTGAGGCAGCAGTGCTAAACACTGTGTCACCGTGTTGCCCAGCTCAGATAGATTCTTGATCAGTCAGGGAACCGAGGATTACGGGGAAAGGGCAGGAAAGTGAACGTGAGGAATGTTGGTTTCAGCCATGATCCGATTGAAATGTGCAGCAGGCTGGAAGGGCCGAATGGCCTACTCCTATTCCTTATGGTCTTAGTGTGGTCTTATTCCCACCTACCCCTGATAAATTTTCAACCCCTTGATTTTCAAGAATCTATCCAGCTCTGCCTTCAAAATATTCACAGACTCTGTTTCCACTGCTCTTTGAGGAAGAGAGTTCTAAAGACTCCCAACCCTCTCAGAGAAAAAAGTTCTCCTCTGCCGTAAATGGGCAAGTTATTACTTTTGAAGTGACTCCAATTTCTAGATTCTCCCACAAGAGGAAACATCCTTTCCACATCCACCCTGTCAAGGCCCCTCAGGATCTGATACGGTTCAATCAAGTCACCGAAACTCCATCGGAAACAAGCCCAGCCTGTCCAATTCATCTAATTTTGCTGTTTTTCAGTTAAAAGTGCAATGTAGATTAGTGTCTGATTGGCTGAAGCTGCCCCCACCCTAATTGCTGAGAGGCAGTTATCTGGCAGTCACCTGAGGCCTGTTAAGGGGCTCAAAGGTACACATTGTATTCTGCTCTTTGAAGTTTTAGTGTGAGTCATCCTAAAGTCTGTATAAAAGACAGACAGAAAGCACACATTAGTAAGCATTGCGCAGGTCAATGACACACAGCCTGAGTGAGTGAGACACAGACAGAGTGAGAATTTGGTAATTTGGTGCAGTGAGGTAATTCGGTGAAGAGTGGGAGAAGGTGCTTTTTCCCTACTGTTTTGTTCTCTCTCTTTCTTCGGGCCTAATTTTGGGAGCCGTTCGGAGGAGGAGGAGCAGTCTCTGTGAGTATAAAAACCTAACGGAAACTTCCTGTTTTCCAGTTTTTTTCCCAAAAGTGACGTCAGAGGGAAGCTGTGATCTGAGTGGTTGACAGCAAATCTGCCCCAAATTTAAAAAAAAACACAGCTAAACTCATAAACTTAAATTAAACTAATTAATTAATTAGTGATGGCTAGTCAGGTGATGTGCTTGAGCTGCTTGATGTGGGAGCTGGCAGATCCCATTGCGAGCTGCAGCGACCACATCTGCAGTAAGTGTTGGCTGCTCGAAGAGCTCCGGCTCAGAGTTGATGAGCTGGAGTCTGAGCTTCAAACACTGAGGCACATCCGGGAGGGGGAGACTTACCTGGACACTGTGTTTCAGGAGGCAGTCACACCTGTCAGAGTAAGTAGTTTAAATCCTGCTAGTGGCCAGGGACAGCAGGGTGTGACTGCAAGTCAGGCAGGTAAAGGGAACCAGCAGTCAGGAACTCAGGAGCCTCAGCCCTTGACTCTGTCCAACAGGTATGAGGCACTTGCTCCCTGTGTGGATGGCGAACAGGGCTGCAGGAAGGATGAGTCAGCTGACCAAGGCGCCATGGTTCAGCAGGCCATTCAAGGGGAGGGAGTAAATAGGCAAGTTGTAGTTGTAGGGGATTCTATTATCAGGGGGATAGATAGTATCCTTTGTGAGCAGGATAAAGAGTCCCGCATGGTATGTTGCCTGCCCGGTGCTAGGGTGCGGGACATCTCTGACCGGCTTGAAAGGATACTGGAGAGGGAGGGGGAGGATCCAGTTGTTGTGGTCCATGTCGGTACCAAGAACATAGGCAAGTCTAGGAAAGAGGACCTATAAAGAGCTAGGATTCAAATTAAAAAAACAGGTCCTCAAGGGTCATATTCTCCGGATTACTGCCCGAGGCACGTGCAAATTGGCATAGGGAGGCAAGAATAAGGGAAGTTAACACGTGGCTGAAAGAGTGGTGTGGGAAAGAGGGGTTCCTTTTCATGGGACACTGGCATCAGTTTTGGGACCTGAACCGAGCTGGGACCAGTGTTCTGGCGAAAAGAATAAATAGGGTGGTCAATAGGACTTTAAACTAAAGATTGGGGGGGAAGGGAAAGTCAGGGAACCAAGAGGTGAAGTAATCAGTGGGAAGCGTAGCTGCTTAGGAATACAAAAAAGCACAAAAAGACAAAACTCAGGAGAGGTTACGATAGTCCCCATCCCACAAAATATGACACAGTGTATGGAAAGGCTCAGTAAACCAAGGTCCACCACACTAAGAAAACAAAAAGGGACGGTCAATAGAGAATTAAAGGTGCTATATTTAAATGCGCGCAGTGTACGGAACAAGGTAGATGAGCTTGTGGCCCAGATTGTGACTGGCAGGTATGATGTGGTAGGCATCACAGAGACATGGTTGCAGGGGGTTCAGGACTGGCATTTAAACATCCAGGGATTCACAACCTATCGAAAAGACAGGGAGGTGGGCAGAGGGGGCGGGGTTGCCTTGTTAATTAGGAATGAAATTAAATCAATAGCACTAAATGACATAGGGTCAGATGATGTGGAGTCTGTGTGGGTAGAGTTGAGGAACCACAAAGGCAAAAAAACCATAATGGGAGTTATGTACAGGCCTCCTAACAGTGGTCAGGACCGGGGGCACAAAATGCACCACGAAATAGAAAGTGCATGTCAGAAAGGCAAGGTCACAGTGATCATGGGGGACTTCAATATGCAGGTGGACTGGGTAAATAATGCTGCCAGTGGACCCAAGGAAAGGGAATTCATTGAATGTTTACAGGAGGGCTTTTTGGAACAGCTTGTGATGGAGCCCACGAGGGAACAGGCCATTCTGGACTTAGTGTTATGTAATGAGCCAGACTTGATTAAAGATCTTAAAGTAAGGGAACACTTAGGAGGCAGTGATCATAATATGGTAGAATTCAATCTCCAATTTGAAAGAAAGAAGGTAGGATCAGATGTAAAGGTGTTACAGTTAAATAAAGGTAACTACAGGGGCATGAGGGAGGAACTGACGAAAATCAACTGGGAGCAGAGCCTAGGGGGAAAGACAGTAGAACAGCAATGGCAGGAGTTTCTGGGAGTAATTGTGGACACAGTGCAGAGGTTCATCCCAAAGAAAAGAAAGGTTATCAGAGGGGGGATTAGGCAGCCATGGCTGACAAAGGAAGTTAGGGAATGCATCAAAGCAAAAGAGAAAGCCTATAATGTGGCAAAGAGTAGTGGGAAGTCAGAAGATTGGGAAGGCTACAAAAACAAACAGAGGATAACAAAGAGAGAAATAAGGAAAGAGAGGATCAAATATGAAGGTAGGCTAGCCAGTAACATTAGGAATGATAGTAAAAGTTTCTTTAAATACATTAAAAACAAACGGGAGGCAAAAGTTGACATTGGGCCGCTCCAAAATGACGCTGGTAATTTTGTGATGGGAGACAAGGAAATAGCTGAGGAACTAAATAAGTACTTTGCGTCAGTCTTCACAGTAGAAGACATGAGTAATATCCCAACAATTCCGGAGAGTCAGGGGGCAGAGTTGAATATGGTAGCCATCACAAAGGAGAAAGTGCTAGAGAAACTAAAAGGTCTAAAAATTGATAAATCCCCGGGCCCAGATGGACTACATCCTCGAGATCTAAAGGAGATAGCTGAAGAAATAGTGGAGGCGTTAGTTATGATCTTTCAAAAGTCACTGGAGTCCGGGAAAGTCCCAGAGGATTGGAAAATCGCTGTTGTAACCCCCCTGTTCAAGAAGGGAACAAGGAAAAAGATGGAAAATTACAGGCCAATTAGCCTAACCTCGGTTGTTGGCAAGATTCTAGAATCCATTGTTAAGGATGAGATTTCTAAATTCCTGGAAGTGCAGGGTCAGATTAGGACAAGTCAGCATGGATTTAGTAAGGGGAGGTAGTGCCTGACAAACCTGTTCGAGTTCTTTGAAGAGATAACAAATAGGTTAGACCAAGGAGAGCCAATGGATGTTATCTATCTTGACTTCCAAATGGCCTTTGATAAGGTGCCTCACGGGAGACTGCTGAGTAAAATAAGGGCCCATGGTATTCGAGGCAAGGTACTAACATGGATTGACGATTGGCTGTCAGGCAGAAGGCAGAGAGTTGGGATAAAAGGTTCAGTATTGGGGCCACAGCTGTTCTCTTTATATATTAACGATCTAGATGACGGGACTGGGGGCATTCTGGCTAAGTTTGCCGATGATACAAAGATAGGTGGAGGGGCAGGTAGTATGGAGGAGATGGGGAGGCTGCAGAAAGATTTAGACAGTTTAGGAGAGTGGTCCAAGAAATGGCTGATGAAATTCAACGTGGGCAAGTGCGAGGTCTTGCACTTTGGAAAAAAGAATAGAGGCATGGACTATTTTCTAAACGGTGACAAAATTCATAATGCTGAAGTGCAAAGGGACTTGTGAGTCCTAGTCCAGGATTCTCTAAAGGTAAACTTGCAGGTTGAGTCCGTAATTAAGAAAGCAAATGCAATGTTGTCATTCATCTCAAGAGGCTTGGAACATAAAAGCAGGGATGTACTTCTGAAGCTTTATAAAGCATTAGTTAGGCCCCATTTAGAATACTGTGAGCAATTTTGGGCCCCACACCTCAGGAAGGACATACTGGCACTGGAGCGGTCCAGCGGAGATTCACACGGATGATCCCAGGAATGGTAGGCCTAACATACGATGAACGTCTGAGGATCCTGGGATTATATTTATTGGAGTTTAGGAGGTTGAGGGGAGATCTAATAGAAACTTACAAGATAATGAATGGCTTAGATAGGGTGGATGTAGGGAAGTTGTTTCCATTAGCAGGGGAGACTAGGACCCGGGGGCACAGCCTTAGAATAAAAGGGAGTCACTTTAGAACAGAGATGAGGAGAAATGTCTTCAGCCAGAGAGTGGTGGGTCTATGGGATTTATTGTCACAGATGGCGGTGGAGGCCGGGACGTTGAGTGTCTTTAAGACAGAAGTTGATAAATTCTTGATTTCCCGAGGAATTAAGGGCTATGGAGAGAGAGCGGGTAAATGGAGTTGAAATCAGCCATGATTGAATGGCGGAGTGGACTCGATGGGCCGAATGGCCTTACTTCCGCTCCTATGTCTTATGGTCTTATGATCATTCCTCATAAGACCAGCCTCCAATTCCAGGTATGAGCCGGTAAACCTTCTCTGAACTGCTTCCAACACATTTACATCATTCCTTAAACAAGAGCAATACTGTACACAGTGCTCCAGATGTGGTCTCATCAATGTCCTGTATAACTGAAGCATAACCTCCCTACTTTTGTATTCAATTCCCCTCACAATAAACAATAACATTCTATTAGCTTTCCTAATCACTTGCTGTACCTGTATACTCACTTTTTGTGAGTCATGCTCTTGGACACCCAGATCCCTCTGAATCTCCGAGCTCTGCAATCTCTCACCATTTAGATAATAAGCTTTTATATTCTTCTGGCCAACATGGACAATCACACATTTTCCCACGTTCTCCATTTGGCAGATCTTATTCCACTCATTTAACATATACCTTTTTAACCTCCTTATGTCCTCAGCACAATTTACTTTCCTACCTATCTTTGTATCATTGGAACATAGGAGCAGGAGTTGACCATTCAGCCCGTCGAGCCTGTTCCATCATTCAATACGATCATGTCTGATCATCCACTTCAATGTCTTTTTCCCCACACTATCCCCATATCCATTTGTGTTATTGGTATTTAGAAATCTGTCTCTGCTTTAAACACACTCAATGACTGAGCTCCCACAGCCCTCTGGGGTAGAGAATTCCAAAGATTTACAACTCGTAGATCTCTGTCGATCAAACCGTTGCCCCGTTCTATCCCCGTATCCCTGTCAGTTTATTTCCCTCAAAAGCCCATCCAATTTCCCTTTGGAAACATTCCAACATCTCTACTTCTACCCGGATCATAGGAAGTGGCTTCCAGGTATTTTCCACTTTCTTCAAATGCAAATGAGTCTCAGAGAGCACAGAAAGAGGCCATTCTGTCCATTGTTCCCATGCTAGCTCTTTGAATGAGTTATCTAATTAGTCCCATCGCCTGGCGAGTTTCTTTTTCTACAGAATCTGTCCAGTTCCCTTGTTAAAGTTACAGTTGAATTTACTTCCTGCACCTTTGTCAGGCAGTGAATCCCAACAACTCGTTCTGTTTTAAATCAAATAATTTTACGATATGCTGTTTGGATTTTCACGGGGGATTTGAAATGGAGAGAAAGACATGGTTGTTACACAAAATCAAGACTCAGTCTATATGAGTGATCTTCATGAATGGGCAGAGTGTGAAATACCCAGGTTTGCGGTGCCAAGGTGTGCACGTTCCAGGGGCTGGGCTGGGGAGCCACCCTGCCCTATCCCTGACCACTCAGGGGCCTCCAATGGCCCGGGAACCCCTCAGGTACCGTGACGCCTGGCCCATGTCTGTGTGGGCCAATACTAATCGGCGTCCATGTGACCGATGGAGACTCGGACTCTCCTGCGATCTAACTGGTGCACTTGGATTCGTGTCTTGCGCATCGTGGCCATGAGATTGTGCCCTGATTCTCATTTGCTGTAAAAATGTCAAAGGTTAATTGCTGTGTATAAAGAAAGTGCAATGAGGATAAATGTTCGGGCAAGAGAGACCTTCAAGTTCTGATTAGCCTCAACATTTGAAACTGTATGAATAAGGGATTGTATAAAATGAGATAAAGGGATAATATGAAACAGTTCTATTGTATTCCCGTCTGAGATAATGAGAGAAGGTGGTGTCAGTAATTGGGGATCCAATTCAATTAATCTAGTGACCAAATTGACCAATTGTCATATTACAACAGACCCAATTCTGACGTGAGGTAATGGTCACTTTGGGGATAAAAGTAGAGGTTCTGAAGGTCTTCCTTGCTGGCCAAGTACTGAAGACTCCCGAGGCCGAGTTCCAAGGAAATTACTGTCAAAGAAGGAGCCAGACTCCCGAGGCTGAATTTCACAAGAATTACTGTCAAAGAAGGAGCCAGAGAGGGTTACGCTTCTACAGACTGACCACCCACATGAAGTTGTAAAAGTCAATGTCTTTTGTACAGTAAACCTTATTTATTTAATAAACCTATTTTTAAATCTACTATCCAGAGAATTCTGCCTTTGTCTTAATTGGTTAATTTATTAAATGGTAAGTTGGGGCTGGCTGAAAACAATTAAGTTCCAGATAACAAGATCAGATAACAGAAATCTTCAATTTAAAAACTTGCATTTCTATAGCGCCTTTCACAACCACAGAATATCCCAACGTGCTTTCCAGTCAATTAAATATTTTTGAAGTGTCACTGCTGTAATGTAGGAAAAACAGCAGCCAATTTACACACAGCAAGATCCCACACACAGCAATGTGATAATGAGCAAGATGATGTGTTTTTAGTGATATTGACTGAGGGATAAATATTGACCGGGACACCGGGGATAACTCCCCTGCTCTTCTTCAAAATAGTGGCTGTGGGAACTTTTACACCCACCTGAGAGGGGCAGACCGGGCCTCAGTTTAACATCTTATTTGAAAGAAGGCTGTTCTGACAGTGCAGCACTCCCTCAGTGCTGGGGTGAGAAATGTTGGATGTGATTTTTGTCTTCAGGTCCCTGGACTGGGATTTGATCCCACAACCTTCTGACCCAGACTGAGAGCTGCCCACTGAGCCATGGCTGACACTATCGACAATTCAAAGTTAGAAAGGGAAAGTTACCCTTTAAACCCCCACCCTTTGCCTCCAGTGCCCAAATATAATAATAAAAACCCCAGGATAAATAACATATTTGACTGACAAATGTTGACGTGTTGATTTAGAGACACAAGTTTTAACTTCTCATTTGAGCCTCGGGCACCTTTCTGTCTCTCTATTGCTCGTGTCAATAACAGGCAGGAGCTGAGGACTGAATTTAGCTGAGAATAATGGGACCTGCACCCCAGTTGAGAAACTGCCAAGGATGTCGCGCTAATGGAGGACTGACTGGGAAATGGGCCTCTAAACATTTGTTATATTGATCACTCAGAGCTAAAGAGAAACCCGTCTCTTTAAATACATATACTGGGAAGAGGCTGCAATGAAATCTGTCCCTTTTAACCTGCACAAAAGCAGGAGGCTCAGATTCACAGACTGCAGGAGGAGTCCGTTCAGCCCATTGTGTCCCTGCTATCTCTTTGAAAGGACTCTCTGATTTATCCAACTGCTCTGCCCTATCCCCACATCCCTGCAAATTCTTCCCTTTCAAGTATTTACTCTTTGGAAATATACAATTGAATCTGATTTCAGACAGATCAGAACAACTCACTGTGTCATAAAATAAAATCTCATCTCCCCTCTGGGTCCTTTGCCAATTACCTCAGAGAGACTCACTTTCTGTTAAAGAGCCTGTCAACCCCTCACCCACTTTCCCTAAAGTGCATCAAACTAATAATGAAAAATCTAATATTTTTGCTGATAAAAAAGTTTATTAATGAAATAAAACATGGTTAAAAGACACAAATTGACTTGGGGATCAAAGACAACCAGAGTAAAAGATGTTCACAATGTTCTGGACCCAAATGGTCTCTCTTTAATTCATCTGTAGCCCGTTCCCTGCCTTCTTTGTGGAACACCTCCGCTCAGTCCACAAGCATGACCCTGACCTTCCGCTTGCTGCCAGTAGAATTCACCACCTTGCTCTCAGGCTCACATTTCTGTCCTCGGCCTGCTGCAATGTTCCGGAGAAGCCCAACACAACCTGGACGAACAGCCCCTCATCTTCTGATGAGGCACTTTACAGCTACTGGACTCAACATTTGAGTTCAACAACTTCAGACCGGAACTCTCTCCTCCATTTCAATTTTTTTTTTATCGGGTGCCAGTCTGCATCACTTCCAGAAGGAGCTGTCCTTTATTCTGCCATTAACATTTACTCTGGACCAATGCTTTGATTCTTTATGACAACCATTACCTCTCCCTTTACCTTTTGTTCCAGGACATTTTTGTCATTTAATCTCAGCCACCATCGAACCAATCCCTGACTTTCTCTTTTGTTCTGCCTGACCCTCCCCCAATGAACATTCACCTGAGGAAGGAGCAGTGCTCCGAAAGCTGGTGTTTGAAACAAACCTGTTGGACTTTAACCTGGTGTTGTAAGACTTAAACTCATTCGTGGAAATACACAGGATTCCCCAGGTTCATTGTTCTTTGGGACATTCCTGTCAAACCAACTGTTCACCCACGACAGAGTCTGATGGCCTCTGTCCGTCAATGAGAGGTCAGTTGCACATCAATATCATAGCTCTGTTCTTCTGCATAAGGAGCTTGGCAGCGGTTAGAGAGAGAGAGAGAAAGAATGCTGTTCTGAATAGTTACATACGAGAAGGCTTTGGAAATTGACCAAGAGAGGTCATGAAAGTTGCCACCGAGGCAGGCTTTCGAAAACGGTTATGAACGAATATTGCCAACAGAAGAAAAATTGCTTTGTTAAATGCAAGTATTGCCTTTGCCTGTTTGTGTCAGGGGAAAGAGAGCTGCATGTTCACGTAAAGTGTTGCTTAATGAGAACTGACACCTTACATTTAAGAAACTATATGTAATGGGGGGGGAGGGAAGGTTAAAACTACAAGAAGTATAACCAAAGCAGGTCAGCATGTGAGAAGAAGATAGAGATTTTATGTTGTTTTTTTAAATAAATATTTTTATCCTCCTTTTTCACATTTTCTCCCACATTTACACCCATCAACAATAAACAATAATCACCAAGATACGTGAATCCCCATAATAACAACGATCCGCCCACCAACCCCCAAACCTCAGCCCACATGTTTACATAAACAAATGACAAAAAGGAATCAGGGATTACCCGTAGTCACCCTTAATCTACACAGCTCCCCCCCCCCCCCCACCCCCACCCCCTCAACTAATGTTCGATGTTATCCAGTTCTTGAAAGTGCATAATAAATAGTGCCCATGACTTGTAGAACCCCTCCGAGCTTCCCCTCAGTTCAAACTTAACCTTCTCAAGGGTCAAGTATTCCAACAGGTCCCCCCGCCACGCCAGGGCACTGGGTGGAGAGGCTGCTCTCCATCCCAGCAGGATCTGCCTTTGGGCGATCAACGAGGCGAAGGCTATGATATCTGCCTCCGCTCCCATTTCCAACCCTGGCTGGTCCGACACCCCGAATATGGCCTCCTGGGGACCCGGGTCCAGTTTCACACGCACCACCTTGGAAATTACCCTAAACACCTCCTTCCGGTACTCCCCTAGCTTTGGACAGGACCAAAACATATGAATGTGATTTCCCCCCCCCCCCCCCCCCCCACACACACAACGCTCACACACATCCTCTACTCCTTCAAAAAATCGCGCGCCCCCCCCCCCCCCCCCCCCCCCCCCCGCCGCAACGCTCACACACATCCTCTACTCCTTCAAAAAATCGGCTCATCCTCGCCCTCGTAAGGTGCGCTCTATATACCACCTTCAGCTGTATCAGCCCCAACCTCGCACATGAGGTGGAGGCATTCACTCTCCGGAGCACCTCACACCAGGCCCCCTCCTCTATAACCTCTCCCA
Organism: Scyliorhinus torazame; assembly: GCF_047496885.1. NCBI lineage: Eukaryota > Metazoa > Chordata > Chondrichthyes > Carcharhiniformes > Scyliorhinidae > Scyliorhinus > Scyliorhinus torazame. The sequence continues at coordinate 173,521,226 of NC_092711.1, forward strand.
GCTCTTCCTCCCACTTTGCTTTGATCCCTTCCAGTGGTGCCTTATCCTCTTCCAGAATAGCTCCATACACCGCTGACACTGCCCCCTTCTCCAGTCCCCTTGTCGTCAACACCTCCTCCAGCAATGTGGAGGCCGGTTCCTCTGGGAAGCTCTGTATCTCCTTCCTGGCAAAATCCCGAACCTGCATGTACCTAAACATTTCTCCCTGGTCTAGCCCATACTTCACTTCCAGCTCCCTCAATCCTGCAAACCGACCCCGAAGAAACAAATCTTTTAGCGTCTTAATCCCCTTCTCTTCCCATTTCCGAAAACTTCCATATCACCTCCCTGGCTCAAATCTGTGGTTCCCCCGAATCGGCATTTCCCTTGACCCTAAACCCAACCTGAAGTGTTGGCAAAACTGCCTCCAGATTTTCAATGAAGCTATTATTACCAGACTCCCTGAATATTTCCCCGGAGCTATCAGGAGCGGCGCTGTGGCTAGTGCCTTCAGCCCCGACCCTCTGCACAACTCTCCTCCATTCTGACCCACTGAGAATCCACCCCTCTTACCCAACTCCGCACTTTCTCCACGTTCGCCGCCCAGTAGTAGTACAACAGGTTCGGGAGACCCAAACCCCCTGCCTGCCTTCCCCTCTGTAGCAGCACCTTTCTCACTCTGGCCACCTTCCCTCCCCATATGAATGAGGTAATCCTTCCCTCAATCTCCCTGAAAAAAGACTTTGGCAGGAAAATCGGTAGGCATTGAAAAATAAACAGGAATCGCGGCAACACATTCATTTTAACCGTCTGTACCCGACCCGCCAGTGACAGAGGAAGGCCGTCCCACCTTGCCAGATCAGCTTTCACTCTCCCCACCAAACTAGTGATGTTGTACCTACGAAGCCTCCCCCACTCCTGGGCAACCTGCACCCCCAGATACCTAAAATGAATCCCTGCTCTACGGAATGGCAGCACCCCCCCCACCCCTGCCCCCACCCCCGGCCGAGACACCACAAAGTACTCACTCTTGTCCAGGTTCAACTTGTACCCCGAGAAAGACCCAAATACCCGCAGTAGCTCCAATATTCCTCCTATCGATGCACTCGGCTCTGACACATACAGCAGCAAGTCGTCGGCATATAAGGACACCCTATGCTCTATCCCCCCCCCACACTATTCCTCCCCATGCTCCCAAACTTCTCAATGCGATGGCCAACGGCTCAATCGCAAGTGCAAACAGCAGGGGGGACATAGGACATCCCTGTCTAGTCCCACGGTGGAGAGAGAAATATCTCGAACTGATATTATTTGTACGGACACTCGCCTTCGGTTCCTTATATAATAGCTTTACCCAGTTCACAAACCTTGGTCCAATCCCAAACCGCTCCAGCACTGCCATCAGGTACCCCCATTCTACCCGATCAAACGCCTTCTCGGCGTCCAATGCCACAACTACCACTGCTTCCTTTCTTTCCGCTGGTGCCATAACAACGTTCAAAACCCTCCTAATGTTCGAAAACAGTTGCCTCCCTTTCACGAACCCCGTCTGATCCTCCCCTATTACCTTCAGAAGGCACTCCTCCAGCCTACCTGCCAGTACCTTCGCCAACACTTTTACGTCCACATTCAGAAGTGATATGGGCCGATACGACCCACACTCCGTCGGATCCTTATCTTTTTTTAGTAACAGGGAAATCGATGCCTGCCCCAAGGTTTGCGGCAACACCCCCTTCCCTATTGCCGCCTCAAACATCCCCACCATCAGGGGTGCCAACCTATCCTTAAATTTTTTATAATATTCCACCGGAGACCCATCCGGCCCTGCCACCTTTCCCGACTGCATCCTCCCAATCGCATCCTTTATCTCCTGCTCCACTATTGCTCCTTCTAATGTAGCCCTGTCCCCCTCCCCTAGCCTCGGATACTCCAACCCATCGAGAAATTCCTGCATCTCACGGTCTCCTCCGAGTGACTCTGACTTGTACAACCTCTCATAAAACTCCTCAAAAACCTTGTTAATCAGCACTGGGGCCACCACCAACTTCCCTGCCCTATCCTTCACCTGAAGGATTTCCCTTGCCGCTGCCTCCCTCCGGAGCTGACCTGCTAACATACGCCTTATCTCCATGTTCATAAACTGCACCCCTTGCTCGTCTCAGTTGGCGCACCGCCTTCCTGGTGGACAGTCGGTCGAAGCTCGCCTGTAGTTCCTTCCTCTTTTCCAGCTTTGCCGGGTCCCCATCCTCTGCATACCTCCTATCTACCTCCAACATCTCATCTATTACCCTCTGCCACTCCAACCTCTCCTCCTTATCCACCCTAGCCTCAAACAAAATTACCTCACCTCTCACCACCGCCTTTCGAGCCTCCCAGACGACTGCCTTCGACACCTCATCCGTACAATTGAAACCTACATATTCCTTAATTACCTTTTCAATTTTCTCACAGAATACCTGGTTCCCCAAAAGCCCCACATCCAGTTTCCACCCCGGTCTCTGCGCTGCCCCCTTCTCTAGCACCATATCCACCCAATGTGGAGCGTGATCTGACACTGCAATTGCAGAGTATTCCGACCCCTTGACTCCAGCCAGCAAAGCCTTCCCCACCACAAAAAAGTCGATCCGCGAGTATACCTTATGGACCGCGGAGAAAAACGAATACTCCCGTTCCCTTGGGTGCAGGAACCTCCAAGGGTCCACCCCTCCCATTTCCACCATTAGCCCAGCCAGCGCCTTCGCCCCCCCCCCCCCCCCCCCCCCTGATGGGACCAGCGAGCGCAGCCGTGATCTGTCCAACCTTGGCTCCTGCCCCAGGTTCCAGTCCCCCCCCACAATCAGCTCATGCATGTCTAAGTCGGGAATAGCCCCAACCACCTTCCTCACGAATCCCACATCGTCCCAATTGGGACCGTATACACTTAACAGCGCCACTAATCTCCCCTCCAATGCCCCTGTCACAATCACATATCTACCCCCCTGATCTGCCACCACCTTCTCCATCTGGAAGCGTACCCTTTTGCTGACCAGCACTGCTACCCCTCGAGCCCTTCCATCAAATCCGGAGTGAAACACTTGGCTAACCCAGCCCTTTTTATGTCTCACCTGGTCCTTCACCCTCAAGTGAGTCTCCTGCAGCATTGCTACATCGGCTTTCAAACTTTTAAGATGTGCAAGCACCCTTGACCTCTTGACCGGACCTCCTAGCCCTCTCACGTTCCACGTGATTATCCTTACTGGGGGTCTCTCACCCCCCCCACCTTTCTTATCCACCATCACCATACCACCGGGCCCTGCCCCATAAGCCTGACCCGCCCCTGTCCATTGTTAACATCAAACCCCTTCCCCCCCTCCCAAGAACCCCCCCCCCTACAAAAACATCCCCCAACATCCCTCCCTCCACCCCCTCTTGCTCGCCTCGTAGGCCCATTGAAGCCTGCTACCCAGGCTCCAATGTCCGCAGTCCTCCTCTCACCTCACCCCCGTTCACTAACTGACTCTAGTTAGCTAGCGCGGGTGGCTCCCCCCCCCTTCCGCCCAGTCCCAGAGAAAGAAACACCAAAACAAACCCAACAATCCAACCCCTACAATTCACTAACATAACATTTAACCATCGCAACACAGAACACCATTAACTGGAACTCTGCAACAATGCAAAGAGAAGTAAATTTCAAATTTCAATACAAATCAGTAAAAAGAAAGTTGTAACATTTGTACGTTTGTACATTTTCCAGCCGCTCAAACACAGTCCACAGTCTTTCTTCCAGTTCCGCTCTTCACGTCTGTCCCAAGCCTTCTGCCCTCACGAACGCCTCAGCCGCCTCCGCTGTCTCAAAATAAAAGTCTTTGGCGTTATATGTTACTCTCAACTTTGCCGGGTACACCACACCAAATCGCACCCCCTTCTTGTACAAAGCCGCCTTCACTCGCCCAAACGCCGCTCGTCTTTTTGCCAACTCCACTGTCCAATCCTGGTAGATCCGAACCGCAGTACCATCCCACAGCACCTCACGCTTCTGCTTCGCCCAGCTTAATACTTTCTCCTTCATGCAAAACTTATGGAAGCAGATAATTACTGCCTTTGGCGGCTCGTTCACTTTGGGCTTCGGCCTTAATGACCGATGAGCTCGGTCTACCTCGTACAGGGTGGGGTTCTCACCCTCCCCCATCAGCTCCGCCAACTTCTTAGCAAAGTATTGCGTGGGCCTTGGGCCCTCTGTCCCTTCGGGCAAGCCCACAATTCTCAAATTGTGCCGCCTTGAGCGGTTTTCCAAGTCTTCCAACTTTGCTCGGAGCCCTCTGTTAACCTCCACCATCCTCCGCAGCTCGTCTCCCATCGAGGGGACCTGGTCGCTGTGTCGTGTCACGGCCTCCTCCACCTCCTTCATCTTCTCGCCCTGCTCTCTCACCTCGGCCAATGCCTTTGCCACCTCCACCCTGATCGGGCCAATTTGCCTCCTCCAACAATGACCTCACCACGACCACCATCTCTTTCCTCAGGATCTCCATGTGCCTCACCAAACGTTTTTCCAGCTCCACCACCATCACCTCGGTCACCTTCTCCACCGTAAATAGTGCGGGCCCGCCTTGCAGTTCGGCTTCCGCCATCCTGTCAACACTTTTCTTTTGCTCGTCTTCTCCTTCGGCGGCGAACCCACGTTTCCTTCTTTCTTTGACGCTGCTTTTCGCGGCTTATTGTTTTTTATCTTCTTTCTTTTCTCCTCTCTCCCCCTTCACTCTCCTGCTCTTCATCAATCTGACATTCTTCTTTTTTGAGAAAAAAAAACTTTTACCAAACTTCCATGAATCTTCTTTCTTTCTCCTCTACATTCACCTGGGACCAGGCTTCAAACCTTCTTCTTCCTAGGTGGGAGCCATCCGACGTGGAGCACCCTCCCTACATGGCGCTCGGGCCTGCCGCCTCGACCTCTTCGTAGCTCCGCCCCCCGCTGCTCCGACCTGCCGGGCCCGGCCCCTCAGCCTCCGCCGCCCGACACCCGCGCGGGGGTTCTTCGCCGGCTTTTAAGCCGGCCCTGCTGGCTGCTCGTGGCGGCCCCAAAGGCCGACGATAGTCAGGGAGTGCGTGGGGTCTCGGGGATTTCCCCGAAATCGCCGCGAATCGCGGCCACCGGCGGGAGCTCTTTTTTTTGCAGCAGCCCTGCTCGCCCACCCCACCGGAAGTCCCTTGCAAGGCTCAACCTAACGCAGCTAAAAGTGGTACATAGAACCCACTTGACCAGAACCTGAATGGACAGGCTCTTCCCGGAGGTGGAGGATAGATGTGAACGGTGCCAAGGAGGCCCGGCCAACCACACCCACATGTTCTGGTCTTGCCCCAGACTTGCAGGGTACTGGACAGCCTTCTTCGAGGCAATGTCCAAAGTGGTGGGGATGAGGGTGGAGCCATGCCCGAAAGTGGCGGTCTTCGGGGTATCAGACCAGCCAGGTCTATTCCTGGGGAGGAGGGCGGACGCCCTTTCCTTTGCCTCCCTGATTGCCCGCCGGAGAATCCTGTTCGGCTGGCGGTCAGCAGCACCACCCAAAGCTGCAGACTGGCTGTCCGACCTATCGGAATCTCTCCAAATGGAGAAAATCAAATTCACTATCCGTGGGTCGGAAGAGGAATTCCACAAAACATGGGAGCCACTCACCCGACTGTACCGAGACCTGTTTGTGGCCAACACATAAATAGATAAATAGCCAGTAGCCAGGGAGAATTAGTCAGGACAAAACAAAAAGAGGAAAGCGAGGGAGGGCCAGGGTGGGGTGGGGTGCAAGGTAAGGGAGCAAAATTCAGCAAGAAAGAATGGGGGGCAGCAGTGAAGAAGGGGGGGAAAGGTGGGAGGGGAGAGTCAGGGAGAGGGGAGCTGGGGGGAGGAGCGGCTGGGGGGAGGGAGGGGGAGCTGGGGGAAGGGGGGGTCAGGGAGAGAACTGGGGAGAGGGGGGGTCAGGGAGAGGGGAGCAGGAGTGGGGAGGGGAGTCAGGGAGAGAGGAGCTGGGGGGAGGGGGGGGGGGCTGGAGGAGGGGTAGGGAGGATTGAATGCTGAGCCAGACGGTGACAGACTGTAAATAGAGAAACCATAAAGAAACCTTTGTGACTGTACAATACATGACAACGAAAGGCAATGTATACAATATTGAAAATGCCAATAAAAAGATTTTTTTTTTAAAAGATGGCAAGGAACAGGCTACAGATGAGTTAAAGAGAAACTATTTGTATCCAGAACATTGTGAACATCCTTTTACTCTGGTTGTCTTTGATCCTCAAGTCATTCTCTGTTTTTTAACCATATTCTGTTTCATTCATAAACTTTTATCAGTAAAAATATTTGATTTTTCTGAACTTTTCATGATTAGATTGATGCACATTAGGGAAAGTGGGTGAGAGGTTGACAGGCTCTTTAACAGAAAGTGAGACCCTCTGTGGTAATTGTCAAAGGAGCCAGAGGGGGAGATGAGATTTTATTTTATTTATTGACACAGCGAGTTGTTCTGATCTGCCTGAAAGCAGATTCAATAGTATCTTTCCAAAGAGTAAATACTTGAAAGGGAAGAATTTGCAGGGCTGTGGGGAAAGGGCAGAGCAGTTGGATGAATGGCAGAGTCCTTTCAAAGAGATAGCAGGGGCACGATGGGCTGAATGGACTCCTCCTGCAGCCTGTGAATCTGAGCCTCCTGCTTTTGTGCAGGTTAAAAGGGACAGATTTCATTGCAGCCTCTTCCTTGTATATGTATTTAAAGAGACGGGTTTCTCTTTAGCTCTGAGTGACCGATATAACAATTGGTTGGAGGCCCATTTCCCAGTCAGTCCTCCAGCACCTTCCTGTCTCTCTATTAGTGCGTCGCCCATGGCAGTTTCCCAACTGGGGCCCAGGACCCGTTATTCTCAGCTAAATTTAGCCCTCAGCTCCATCGCCTGCCTGTCATTGACATGAGCAACAGAGACAGAAAGGTCCCGAGGCTCAAATGGGAAGTCAAAACTTGTGGCTCTAAACCAAGACTTCAACATTTGTCAGTCAAATCCAGGTTATTTATACTGGGTTTTTATTATTAGATTTAGGCACTGGAGGGAAAGGGTGGGGGTTTTAAAGGGTAACTTTCCCTTTCTAACTTTATAATGTTACATCCAACATTCCTCGTCCCAGCACTGAGGAAGTCTGCACTGTCAGAACAGCCTTCTTTCAAATAAGATGTTAAACTGAGGCCCTGTCTGCCCCTCTCAGGTGGGTGTAAAAGTTCCCACAGCCACTATTTTGAAGAAGAGCAGGGGAGTTATCCCCGGTGTCCTGGTCAATATTTATCCCTCAGTCAACATCACTAAAAACAGATCATCTGCTCATTATCATTTGCTGTTTGTGGGATCTTGCTGTGTGTAAATTGGCTGCTGCGTTTCCTGCATTACAACAGTGACGACACTTTAAAAATACTTCATTGGCTGGAAAGCACTTTGGGACGTCCGGTGGTTGTGAAAGGTGCTATACAAATGCAAGTTTTTAAATTGAAGATTTATGTTTTCTGAACTTGTTATTTGGAACTCAATTGATTTCAGCCACCCCCATCATACCATTTAAAAAATTCACTTTGGTTCAGACAAGGCAATTAAGGCAAAGGCAGAATTCTCTTGATATTGAATTTAAAAGGTTTATTCAAAGAAACTTTCAGACATTGCCTTTTACAACTTCATGTGGGTGATCAGTCTGTAGAAGCGTTACCCTCTCTGGCTCCTTTGACAGTCATTTCCTTGGAACTCGGCCTCGGGAACCTTCAGTACGTGGACTCAAAGCCCCCGAGTGTGGAGACCTGGGTTAGTGACATAGCTGGGTTTCTCAGTCTCGAGAAAATAAAGTTCGCCTTAAGAGGGTCAATGTCAGGGTTCACCCCGAGGTGGCAGCCTTTCGTCGACTTTCTCGGGGAAAATTAAAATGTCAGCAGATGCAGTATTCCAGGGGGGGGGGGGGGGGTTGTTGTTGTATGGTTGGGGTGTGTGAAGATTGGGTTGTGGGGGGGGAATGTTTATTTTACCATGTTGATGTCATTGTTTATGTTACTGTTATAAAAATTTTCAAAGACCTTAATAAAATATTATTAAAAGAAAATCTATATTTGAAATGAATGAAATGAAAATCGCTTATTGTCACAAGTAGGCTTCAAATGAAATTACTGTGAAAAGCCCCTAGTCGCCACATTCCAGCGCCTGTTCAGGGAGGCTGGTATGGGAATTGAATCGTGCTGCTGGCCTGCCTTGGTCTGCTTTCAAAGCCAGCGATTTAGCCCTGTGCTAAACCAGCCCCTGTTTGTTGCATTCATGTGAAATGAAAGTCACCTTTGAACATTCTCCCAGTGTCTGCCTGGGTCTCACTCCCACAACTCAAAAAGATATGCAGAGGAGGTCAATTGGCCACGCTAAATTGCCCCTTAATTGGAAAAAACAAATTGGGTACTCTAAATTTATTTTTAAAAATAAATGAATGTCACCAATGGACCAGGGGACCATAGGCTGCTCTCCCCTTTGAGTGAGAGAGCTGACTGGTGGTGATTTACCCTGAGAGTCACCACACCTCAGATGAGGGGCAAGGTTCATGGATAACCTCCGCCGATATGGGAGTTGAATCCATGTTATTGGAGTCACTCCGCATCACAAACCAGCCATCCAGCCAACTGAGCTAACTGGCCCTTGAATATGTAATAATTCCTTAACTATTATCTGTTCACTATCTCCCATTACTTTCCCCGTCCATCTCAGACAGCTTGCCCCTCATAACCTGTTAGTTTACTTCTGTCAGAAGCACTTAGATACATTAAACAAAAGAGCCAGCTAACCACCACAGCCCATCTTCATGGCAACACAGCATGATTTAGGGGATTCCAAACAGAAATGGGAACTATATATCTTTTAACTTACAAAAGCCCTTTCACTCTGTGATTCTTTTATTGTGCAATTTAAAGCCTGGTATTCGCAACAAGTTTTGAATATCATCAACCCACTGGAGGCAAAGTTGTGAAACCGGAGTGTCCAGCAGAAAGAAACCCTCCAACAATCCCCACTGACCAACTGTCAGAATGAACAAAATGCAGTCCTCAAGGTAATTGAGAGCACAAGCAAGAACAGCAGAATCCAATCCCAGCAATCAATTGTGAACTTGTTGGTGTCTCAACAGATGTGATGAAACACAAAATCCCTTCCCACATTGAGAACAGGTGAACAGCCTCTCCCCAGTGTGAACTCGCTGGTGTGTCTGCAGGTTGGATAATTGAATGAATCCCTTCCCACACTGAGAGCAGGTGAACGGCTTCTCTCCAGTGTGAACCCGCTGATGTCTCTGAAGGCTGGATAAAACACTGAATCCCTTCCCACACCGAGAGCAGGTGAATGGCTTCTCCCCAGTATGAACTCTCAGATGTGTTTCCAGGTTGGACAACTGAGTAAATCCCTTCCCACACTGAGAGCAGTTGAATGGCATCTCCCCAGTGTGAACTCTCTGGTGTGCCTGCAGGTTGGATGAACAACTGAATCCCTTCCCACACTGAGAGCAGGAAAATGGCTTCTCCCCAGTGTGAACTCGCTGGTGTGTCTGTAGCGGGAATAGCTGAGTGAATCCCTTCCCACACTGAGAGCAGGTGAACGGCTTCTCCCCAGTGTGAACTGCCTGATGTCTGTGCAGGGTGGAGGAATCACTGAATCCCCTCCCACACTGGGAGCATGTGAACGGCCTCTCCCCAGTGTGAAATCGCTGGTGTGTCCGCAGATGGGATAACTGAGTGAATGACTTCCCACACTGAGAGCAGGTGAATGGCCTCTCCCCAGTGTGAATGCGCCGATGAGCCTCTAGTGCAGAAGGGGCTCCGTATCCCTTCCCACAATCTCCACATTTCCACGGTCTGTCCATATTTTGAATCTTTGTGTCTCGCCGGGTTTGACAATCAGCTGAAGCCTTGACAACACAGAACCCACATGTATGGTCTCTCCCCCCTGTGAATGGCGTGATATTCTTTCAGACTGTGTAACTGATTCAGGCTCTTTCCACAGTCAGTGCTCTGGAACACTCTCACTCAGGTGTGTGTGTCTCGGTACTTTTCCAGTCACACTGATGTTTAAAATATTTTGAAGCCTACAGAACGGGCAAACATTTCTCCTTCCAGATTCAAAGACCGATGGTATTCAGGTCCAGAGGAATCGAGTGACTGTCAGATCGAGACTTGACGCTTGCAATTTTTGTCTGTGATTCCTCCTCTTCTAATATCCTGTAAAAACAATTTACAAAAAATATCACTGTCAGTACAGGATAGAAATTCAGAACAGACAATTCTAGTTTCTCTGGAACGTTCTTTCTTTCCCCAAATGCTGTAAATCTCCATCCCACACACCCTCCCTCCATTCTCACTCTGCTATATCTGATCTTAACCCTTCCAAATCTCCTAAAGGTGCAGATTCAGGCTGATTGACAGATCCATGATCATCACTTCCTGTCAGAACACAGATCATAACAAATAGAAGCTGCATTCAGCCATTCAGTCCATAGAACCTGCTCAACCATTAAATGAGCTAATTGGCCGATCTACCTCAGCACCATTTTCTCACACTATCCCCCATCGATATGTTCAATATCGAGAAACCTGTCAATCTCAGTCTGAAAATACTTGATGACTGAGGTTCCACAGTCCTCTGGGGTAGAGAATTCCAGATCTTCGCCACATCCTCGAGTGAAGAAATTCCTCCTCATCTCAGCTTTCTCTCCATTTTCCGACTTGTTGCCCATAACATCTTTTGGTTGTGGGGGTGAGATCCACGCAGACGCAGGGAGAATGTGCAAACTCAACACGGACAGTGACCCGGGGCCTGGATCGAAGTCGGGTCCTCGGTGCCGTGAAGCAGCAGAGATTAACCATGCTGCCCACTGCCTTAAATGTTAGCCATCTCCTGGGGAAGCCAGCTCTTTAATTTAGGAAAGAGACCATCATTTTAGCCAGACAAATAAATGTGTCAAGCTGAGGGAGCAAAGGATGTCAATGTCTTTAAGCCATGATGTGGAGATGCTACCCAAAGATGTGCAGGGTAGGTGGATTGGCCATGCCAAATTGCCTTTTAATTGGAAAAAAGGAATTGGGTATTCTAAATTTACTTTTAGAAAGAAAAAAATTAAAATCAGGCAGAGATATGTCTAATGTTTTTATATGGTACATATTTAATATAATATTTATGGTTCTGTAATTAAGTACATTTATTATTGTTTCTAGTTGTGTAATAATGTATGCAGTTACGTTATATATTTCCAGTCTTCTCTTCCCTCAGAGGGTTAGTAGTCTCTGGATTTCTCTTCCACAGGGACCAGTGGGATCTGAGGGTCATTGAAAATATTCAAGGATGAGTTAGCTATGGACTGAATGGCTGAATGCAGCATCTATTTGTTATGATCTGTGTTCTGACAGGAAGTGATGATCATGGGTCTGTCATGAGCACAGTAAGATGCCTTACAACACCAGGTTAAAGTCCAACAGGTTTGTTTCGAATCACTAGCTTTTGGAGCACAGCTCCTTCCTCAGGTGAATGGAAGGGGCTGAAGATGGAGCAGTGCTGCGAAAGCTAGTGATTCGAAGCAAACCTGTTGGATTTTTACATGGTGTTGTAAGACTTCTCAATGTCTTTAAGAGAGAGAGACCTGGGCCAAGCTTTCCAGAGTCTGCACCCTCCCTGGATTCACTTTCTTTCCCTTCAGTTGCTGCAAGTCATCAATTGAAGGTCAGAATGAGAAAAGAAATGGAAAGGGGAAGAAAAGAAAATGTTTTACTCACAGATGTGGGAGACAGGAGGACGTTTCAGGCTGTGTGAAGCCCAATCTCCTTTCACACAAAGCCCGCGCTGATTGGAGGACCAGCGTCCTTCCGGTCCTAACTCTATCCATTGGCCAACACCTCACAGGAAGGTCAGGGGCTGGGCTTTCCCTCGCACATGCGCAGCCTCTCCTCTCTCTTGGACATGCGCAGTCCCGTGCCGGGGGGGGGTGGAATCACCCAGCGGCTTCTCGCTCTCGCCGGAGCCGTCAGCCGGTTGTCTGGAAATCTTGTCTGGAGGAGAAGGAACTATGAGTGGGGCGGAGCTGCTATGTCCGCGCGCCGGGCCTGCGCACTGGAACCCTGAGACGTCACCACGGATTCACGTGCGTGAGCAGTAAATTTGTGACCAATAGGAAGAGTTGGTGAACCGGAAGAACTCTCTTCCACCATCCAATCAGCTCCCCCGTTGTCTGAATGCGGAAGCTGAACAATGAGCAACACTGGGGCTTCACAAAGACGGTAACTTCCTCCTGTCTAACATCTGTGAGTAAAACACTTTCTTTTCTCTCCCCTTGCAGCAACTGAGGGGAAAGGAAGTGAATCCAAGGAGGGTGCAGACTTTGGAAAGGTTGGCCCAGGTCTCTCTCTCTCCCTCTCTCTCTTAAAGACATTGACATCCTTTCCTCCCTCAGCTTGACACATTAACTTGTCTGGCTAAAAGGATGGTCTATTTCCTTATGTTTACAATTAAAGGGCTAGTTTCTCCAGGAGATGGCTGACATTTAAGGAGATAGTGAATTAATATAGCACAGAGACAGTCTCGTGTAGTTATATGGTACAGATTATATGGTACAGGAGAGGATGCAGAGGAAATTCATAAGCATGTTGCCTGGGCGTTTCAGCGATGAAGAGAGCCTGGTTGGGAGTTTCCTGGGAGCAGAGGAGGCTGGGGATATGTGATATGGGTGGCACGGTAGAACAGTGGTTAGCACTGTTGCTTCACAACACCAGGATCCCAGGTTCGATTCCTAGCTTGGGTCACTGTCTGTGCGGAGTCTGGACATTCTCCCCGTGTCTGCGTGGGTTTCCTCCGGGTGCTCCGGTTTCCCCCCACAATCCAAAGATGTGCAGGTTAGGTGGATTGGCCATGATAAATTGCCCTTAAGTGCCCAAAATTGCCCTTAGTGTGGGTAGGGTTACTGGGTTATGGGGATAGGGTGGAGGTGTTGACCTTGGGTAGGGTGCTCTTTCCAAGAGGTGCTCCTTCCAAGGGCCGGTGCAGATTCAATGGGCCGAATGGCCTCCCTTCTGCACTGTAGATTCAAGCACCGCCCAGCTCACTACAAAAAAATCAATCCGGGAATACACCCTATACACATGCAAGAAGAAGGATTATTTTCTCTCTCTCTGCCGGGTTCACGAACCTTCACGGATACACCAACCCGATCCTTTCCATGAACCCCCCCAACTCTTTCATCATTCTCAACCTTCCCATCGACTTGGGGCTCGATCTCCACAATCTCACCTCCATTACGCAATTAAAATCCACTCCCATGATCAGCTGGTGAGAATCCAGGTCCGGAATCGCTCCCAGTAACCTCTTTACAAAACCAATATCATCCCAATTGGGCGCAGACACCAACACCACCGCCGTCCCCTCTCACGCCCCACTCATTATCACAAACCTCCCAGGTCCAACACCTCTCTGGCCCCCGTAAACCCTGTTCTCTTGCTCAACAAAATGGCCACCCCCTTGACTTCCAATCAAGTGAAACACTTGACCCATTCATCCCTTCCTCAGTCTCGTGGGGCTGGTTTAGCACACTGGGCTAAATCGCTGGCTTTTAAAGAAGACCAAGGCAGGCCAGCAGCACGGTTCAATTCCTGTACCAGCCTCCCCGAACAGGCGCCGGAATGTGGCGACTAGGGGCTTTTCACAGTAACTTTATTTGATGCCTACTTGTGACAATAAGCGATTTTCATTTTCAACTGACATTTCACCCTGAGATGCATCTTCTGCAAGAAAATCACCTCCGCTCCCAAACTCTTCAGGTGTGGAAACATACAGGACCTCTTGACCCACCCATGTAGTCGGCGGACGTTCCCTGTCACGATTCTCACCAAAGGCTTACGCCTCCACCCCCCTCTAGTGTCCGCCAACATCACCATTGGGTTACCACCCCCTCCCCCATCCCCACATTGAACCGGGCCCACCCAAGATGGCCCCCCCACCTTGCCCATGACCAAACCCATCCTCCATACCTCCCACGTCGCCGTGCCCCCACCACCACCCCCCCCTGCCTCACTACACTTCCATTCACTGGCATTACCTGCTAACATGGCAACTCCCACCCGAAGGCCCCAAGCCCAGCCTCCATACAACCTACATTGACCTTTCGTAGAAACGTGACCATGTGCAACAAGCACCGGACTACAGTAAAGACTGAAAATACCAACACGTCCAGAAAAAATACCCAAAACACAACAAAAGTCGGGGGAGGGGGGGGGTAATCGCTCCACTTCCAACTTTCACGGACAGAACTCCTCCACTCAAGAGTCACCTTTCAGCTCTCCCCCAGCTTATGTTCCTTGATAAAGTCATTTACCTCCTCCGGCGGCCCAAAATAATATTCCCGGTTCCCACAGGTCACCCAAAGTCTGGCCGGGTACAGCACCCCGAATCGGGTACAGCACTGCCTTGGCCTTGTTGAACCCCGCCCGCCTCCTGGCCAGCTCCCCTCCAATGTCCTGATATATCCTGATTCGGTTTGCCTCCCATTCACAGTCCTGCCGTGCCCTGGCCCACCGCAGGATCTTTTCTTTGTCCTGGAACTTCTACATCCGCACGATCACTGCCCACGGCCGCTCCCCCACTCTCAGCTTCTGTCTCAGGGACCAATGGGCCTGATCCACCTCTGGGGCCTTGTCCAACACCTTCTCCTCCACCAATGATGCCAGCATCCTGGCGATCTAGTTCGTAGCACTCATTCCCTCCACTCCCTCTGACAGACCCACAATCCACAGATTTTGCCACCTGGACCTGTTCTCCTGCTCCTCCGCCCTCGGCAGCAGTGACTTACACAACTCCCTCGGGATCGCCACCTCCACCTCCAACAGCACAATACGGTCACTCTGATCGGTCTCCACCTTCTCCACTTCCCGGATCATCACCCCCTGCATCTCGAGGCACTTTCTCACCGTTCCAGGGTCCCGCGAAGTGGTGCCACTGCCCCCTCAATCGCCTCGACCAGTCGCTCTGCATTCCCTCTGCTGCCCAATCTCCTCTTTAATGAAGCCCATCAGTTGCTCCATCTGCAGTTTGCCCGTTGTCAATGACCCCCCCCCCCCCCTCCCCCCACCCCCTTCTTTGTAATTGGAACAGCGCCAAGAGTCTCCCCAACTCTTTCACCAGCTCTTTACCTGTCTTCAGCCGGGTCTGATAGCCCATAAACATGCCCATCCAGGGGAGAACCTCTTGCCCTGCACTCTCGCTCCACATTACCACTGAATGTACCCGGAACTCAGGCAAAAAGGGACAAAACCAACACCTTCGAGCAGGAACCGCCCTGTGTGCGCCCACTCGCTCCGTGGCTGAGCCGCCCTGTGTGCGCCCACTCACTCCGTGGCTGAGCCGCCCTGTGTGCGCCCACTCACTCCGTGGCTGAGCCGCCCTGTGTGCGCCCACTCACTCCGTGGCTGAGCCGCCCTGTGTGCGCCCACTCACTCCCTGGCTGGGCCGCCCTGTGTGCGCCCACTCACTCCGTGGCTGAGCCGCCCTGTGTGCGCCCACTCACTCCGTGGCTGAGCCGCCCTGTGTGCGCCCACTCACTCCGTGGCTGAGCCGCCCTGTGTGCGCCCACTCACTCCGTGGCTGAGCCGCCCTGTGTGCGCCCACTCACTCCGTGGCTGAGCCGCCCTGTGTGCGCCCACTCGCTCCGTGGCTGAGCCGCCCTGTGTGCGCCCACTCACTCCGTGGCTGAGCCGCCCTGTGTGCGCCCACTCGCTCCGTGGCTGAGCCGCCCTGTGTGCGCCCACTCACTCCGTGGCTGAGCCGCCCTGTGTGCGCCCACTCACTCCGTGGCTGAGCCGCCCTGTGTGCGCCCACTCACTCCGTGGCTGAGCCACCCTGTGTGCGCCCACTCACTCCGTGGCTGAGCCGTCCTGTGTGCGCCCACTCACTCCGTGGCTGAGCCGCCCTGTGTGCGCCCACTCACTCCGTGGCTGAGCCACCCTGTGTGCGCCCACTCACTCCGTGGCTGAGCCGCCCTGTGTGCGCCCACTCACTCCGTGGCTGAGCCGCCCTGTGTGCGCCCACTCACTCTGTGGCTGAGCCGCCCTGTGTGCGCCCACTCACTCCGTGGCTGAGCCGTCCTGTGTGCGCCCACTCACTCCGTGGCTGAGCCGCCCTGTGTGCGCCCACTCACTCCGTGGCTGAGCCGCCCTGTGTGCGCCCACTCACTCCGTGGCTGAGCCGCCCTGTGTGCGCCCACTCACTCCGTGGCTGAGCCGCCCTGTGTGCGCCCACTGGCTCCATGGCTGAGCGCCCTGTGTGCGCCCACTCACTCCATGGCTGAGCCGCCCTGTGTGCGCCCACTCACTCGGTGGCTGAGCCGCCCTGTGTGCGCCCACTCGCTCCGTGGCTGAGCTGCCCTGTGTGCGCCCACTCACTCCGTGGCTGAGCCGCCCTGTGTGCGCCCACTCACTCCGTGGCTGAGCCGCCCTGTGTGCGCCCACTCACTCCGTGGCTGAGCCGCCCTGTGTGCGCCCACTCACTCCGTGGCTGAGCCGCCCTGTGTGCGCCCACTGGCTCCATGGCTGAGCCGCCCTGTGTGCGCCCACTGGCTCCGTGGCTGAGCCGCCCTGTGTGCGCCCACTCACTCGGTGGCTGAGCCGCCCTGTGTGCGCCCACTCACTCCGTGACTGAGCCGCCCTGTGTGCGCCCACTCACTCCGTGACTGAGCCGCCCTGTGTGCGCCCACTCGCTCCGTGGCTGAGCCGCCCTGTGTGCGCCCACTCGCTCCGTGGCTGAGCCGCCCTGTGTGCGCCCACTCACTCCGTGGCTGAGCCGCCCTGTGTGCGCCCACTCACTCCATGGCTGAGCTGCCCTGTGTGCGCCCACTCACTCCGTGGCTGAGCCGCCCTGTGTGCGCCCACTCACTCCGTGGCTGAGCCGCCCTGTGTGCGCCCACTCACTCCGTGGCTGAGCCGCCCTGTGTGCGCCCACTCACTCCGTGGCTGAGCCACCCTGTGTGCGCCCACTCACTCCGTGGCTGAGCCGCCCTGTGTGCGCCCACTCACTCCGTGGCTGAGCCGCCCTGTGTGCGCCCACTCACTCCGTGGCTGCTACTGGAAGTCCATGATGTGCCCTTTCTAATTTGAAACGCCCAGGCTTCACATCCAGCTTGAGAAAACATGGCAGCCGGTCCTCGAAGAACCTAACGGGAGCCTCACCCTCCACACCTTCTGGCAGGCCGACGACTCGGATGTTATTTCTCTGACCCTCGGTTCTCCAGGAGTCCCCCATGTCACTCGGCCGGTTTTCCAAGGATTGAATTGTTGCCTTCGCCAAGGAGGCATCTTGCTCAACATTCAGGATTCTCTCCTCTGGATCATCGAGCCTCTTCATGGTGTTTTGCAGCTCGGCCTCATGAGCTCACAGATATTGAGTCAGCTCACTCAGCCTCTGGTCAACAACACGGAGAATGTCGGCAGTCATCATTTTCACCGCCTCTGAGAGAGTCCCGGAGAGCGCGGGGTCGAGAGACCTCCTGAGGGTCAGGCCGCCATGTTGAAAAGGCGGCTCCAGCCCCGCTGAATCCGCCTGTGCTCTTTTATCAACGGATTTCTTGATGTTTTTCAGCATAATCTTACCAAACCTAATCCGAAGCGTTCGAGGGACATGACAACAAATATTAATTCAGGATGAGGTAGATGAGTGCCGG
This sequence comes from Scyliorhinus torazame, assembly GCF_047496885.1. Lineage (NCBI taxonomy): Eukaryota > Metazoa > Chordata > Chondrichthyes > Carcharhiniformes > Scyliorhinidae > Scyliorhinus > Scyliorhinus torazame. Next base: position 173,538,918 of record NC_092711.1, read on the forward strand.
GCAATCGGGATAAATGACGGATTCTCGGCGAGTGGAACCAGAACCTGCGGAAAGCAGCTATTCCCGCGCCCGCTTCACGACAGATTTCTGATTGACGAGATGGTCGAGGATTGTGGGGAACCGGCAGGAAAATGGAGAGAAAGCTGAGATGAGGAGGGATTTCTTCACTCGAGGATGTGGTGCTGCTTCGGAATTCTTCGAATCCCTACAGTGCAGTAGGAGGCCATTAGGCCCATCGAGCCTGCACGGATCCATATTCCACCCTATCCCTGCAACCCCATAAACTAATCTGCACATCCCTGGACACGAAGTGGCAATTTAGCCAGCCAATCCACTTACCCCGTACATCTAGGAGAACCCGGCGGAAACCCACGCAGACACGGGGAGAACGTACAAACTCCACACAGACATTGACCCAAGGCTGGAATTTAACCCGGGACCCTGGCATTGTGAGGCAGCAGTACTAACTACTGTGCTACCATTCTGCCGTAATTCTCTACCCCAGAGGGCTGTGGAGCCTCAGTCATCACGTATTTTCCAGACAGAGATTGATAGGTTTCTAGATATTGAAGATAGCGAGGGATATGGCGAATAGTGTGGAAAATGGTGCTGAGGTAGGTCGGCAATGAGCTCATTGAATGGTTGAGCAGACTCGATGGGCCGAATGGCCGACTGCAGCTCCTATTTGTTATGATCTCTGTGTCCAGGACAGGAAGCAGTGAGCAGGGATGTCAATCAGCCTGAATCAGCACCTTCAGGAGAATTGGGAGGGGGAATATTAGATACAGTGAATGGAGGGAGAGTGTGTGGGACGGAGATTTACAGCTTTTGGGGAATGAGAGAGGAAAGAATGTTCCAGAGAAACTAGAATTGTCTGTTTATGAATTTCTATCCTGTACTGACAGGGATAACTCCTTTTTCAGGAGATTAGAAGAGGAGGAATTACAGACCGAAGTCGCAAATGTCACATCTGGGATCTGTCAGAGTCATTTGATTCCTTGGGACCTGAATATCATCAGCCTTTGAATCTAGAAGGAGAAATGTTTGCCGGATCTGTCAGCTTCAAAGATTTTAAACGTCGGTGTGACTGGAAAAGCACCGAGACACACACACCCGAGTGGGTTCCAGAGCACTGACTGTGGAAAGAGTTTGAACCAGTTACACAGCCTGAAAAAGCGTCACACCATTCACAGCGGGGTGAGACCGTACACGTGTTCTGTGTGTGGACGAGGCTTCAACTATTGTCCAACCTGGAGAGACACGAGGAGACCCAAAATTTGGAGAAACCATGGAAATGTGGGGATTGTGGGAAGGGATACAGTTTCCCATCAAGGCTCGAAGCTCATCGATGCATTCACACTGGGGAGAGGCCGTTCACCTGCTCTGTGTGTGCGCAGGGATTCGTTCAGTTATCTAACCTGAAGTCACATCAGCAAATTCACACTGGGGAGAAGCCATCCACCTGCCCTCAGTGTGGGAAGGGATTCACTCAGTTATCCAGCCTGCGGAAACACCAACGAATTCACACTGGGGAGAAGCCGTTCACCTGCTCTCAGTGTGGGAAGGGATTTGGAGATTCGTCCAACCTGCGGGCACACCAGCGAGTTCACTTGGGGGAGAAGCCGTTCACCTGCTCAGAGTGTGGGAAGGGATTCTGTGTTTCATCACAGCTGCTGAGACACCAACGAGTTCACACTGGGGAGAGGCCATTCACCTGCTCTCTGTGTGGGAAGGGATTCACTCGGTCATCCTATCTGTTGAAACACCAAGGAGTTCACACGTGATGACAGGGGTTGGATTCTGCTGTTATTGCTGCTGTTAATCACATCCAGGACCGAACCATGTTCATTCTGACAGCGAGTGAAGTTAGAGGGTTTCTTTCTGCTGGATTGGCCCGTTTCACTGGGTTTGTTTCCACTCGGCTGATGCTCTTTGAGCCTGGGAGAGAACATATCCACTGAAATGATCCACAAGTGGATAGAGGTAAAAGGGTTAAATGAGAACTGATTAAGAATAATTAACTATAATCATATTAAGCATATTAGGGGCTGGTTTTGCACAGGGCTAAGTAGCTGCCTTTTAAAGCAGACCAAAGCAGCACGATTCAATTCCCACAACAGCCACCCCGAACAGGCGCCGGAATGTGACGACTAGGGGCTTTTCACAGTAACTTCATTTGAAGCCTACCAGTGACAATAAGCGATTTTCATTTCATTTCAGCATTACTTGAGTGCAACAATAGCTGGGAATCCACTAAGGGTTAATCCAGATCATACATTTTAATTTCTTAGGTTTCACATCTGCAAGGTCAGTGATGTCAACTAACTAAAAGGCCCCATTGTATCGTAAGAACTGGTGCTGCTATCCTAAGAACGAGTAGTCCGGTTTCTGTGGTAACAGCCAGTCTAGGGTGATAATGTCTTAATCAAAACTGTGTTTTTCAATTAATGTTAGATGCAGGTGTGGATAATTTGGAAACTTGGCAAGCGATGGAATGGAAAATTTGCACCAGTACATTTAAATACAATATCTCTTAAATTGAGGGACAGGCATTTTGGCCGAATTGAGTAATTATAAATTAGTTAAAGCCAATCGAGTAATTATAAATTAGTTAAAGCCAATCAGAAGTAAAAAGGTGAGACATTAAGATAACAATATCCTTAAAAATCACAAACCGGGATGGAAAAACGCATCCTGGGATCACCCCATCTATATTTCTGAAACCTATTTCCTTTGCTGCTTGCTTTTACCACTCACCGTCTTTATTTTGCTTAAATTACTTAGTTATTTCATCCTGTGTATTATGATTTGAAGAATTACTACGATCTGTAATTGAATGAAAACTCACGACTGTATTCGCTAAAGACAATCAATCTGACTAGCTTGCTGCAGGGCTAGTTGAAAACTTTCTAAATTTTGTATTGAAAACATGTTTACCAGTGGCACAAGCTGACAAATAAAGTCCAAGTGGACTTTGCCAAAAAGCACAGACTTGACCTCTGTTATTTGGGAACTGAGAAGGGATAACGGATATCCAGGATTCCGAATAGACACACAGATCCATCAGTCAGGGATTGGTTAGAGTGTGGGTGAGATTAAATGTCAAAAATATCCTGGAACAAAAGGCAAAGGGAGAGGTAATGGTTGTAGTAAAGAATCAAAGCATTGGTCCAGAGTAAGTGTTAATGGCAGAATAAAGGACAACTCTGTCTGGAAGCAAAAAACATGAAAACAAGATGCAGACTGGAACTCGGCAAAAAAACAAATCAAAATGGAGGAGAGAGTTCAGGGTGTGAAGTTGTTGAACTCAGTGTTGAGTTGAGAAGGCTGTAAAGTGCCTCATGAGAAGATGAAGGGCTGTTGGTCCAGCTTGTGTTGGGCTTCTCCGGAACATTGCAGCAGGCCGAGGACAGAAATGTGAGTCTGGGGGACTTCAGTGACGTATTTAGGAGAGGGGGACACTCAAGTTCTAAATATAGATTTTCAGGTACAACAGACGCTTACGGGAACTTCCAAACCCAACAACCTGATTGGTGAAGATACAAACCCACTGAAAATGCCCAGGGAGGGGAAAAACAAGAAAGGTGCGATTACTCTTCAGATTCTGAGGTGTCGCAGGGCTCGGCAAGTAACAAGGTGGCAAGGGCGGGCTCTCCCTCTCCCCTGCCGACTATATCGTCAGCCATCGGCAACGGCGACCGCATTGTGGTGGCCGGATTAGAGAAACATCACCAAAGCTTGGCGGTGGAATTAAAGAAATCGGTCGAGGAGGCCCCGGCTCATAGTTCTGCAAAATGGGAAAATCTGAGTAAAATCCTGGAAACACGTGGTGCCACCGAGAAAAGCTGGGAACAGCCTCTCCGACCACACTGATCGGATCATAACAGCCTCTCCGACCATACTGACCAGATCATAACAGCCTCTCCGACCATACTGATCGGAGCGTAACAGCCTCTCCGACCATACTGATCGGATCGTAACAGCCTCTCCGACCATACTGCCTGGATCGTAACAGCCTCTCCGACCATACTGATCGGATCGTAACAGCCTCTCCGACCATACTGATCGGATCGTAACAGCCTCTCCGACCATACTGATCGGATCGTAACAGCCTCTCCGACCATACTGATCGGATCGTAACAGCCTCTCCGACCATACTGATCGGATCGTAACAGCCTCTCCGACCATACTGACCGGATCGTAACAGCCACTCCGACCATACTGACCGGATCGTAACAGCCTCTCCGACCATACTGATCGGATCGTAACAGCCTCTCCGACCATACTGATCGGATCGTAACAGCCTCTCCGACCATACTGATCGGATCGTAACAGCCTCTCCGACCATACTGACCGGATCGTAACAGCCTCTCCGACCATACTGATCGGATCGTAACAGCCTCTCCGACCATACTGCCTGGATCGTAACAGCCTCTCCGACCATACTGATCGGACCACATCAATAGAAACCAGCCTGACCTACAAAATTCTAACAGAATTAGACAGGATAGATTCAGAAAGAATGTTCTCGATGGTGAGGGAGTCCAGAACTGGGGGTCATAATTGGAGGATAAGCCGTAAACCTTTTAGGGCTGAGGTGGGGGGAAATTTCCTCACCCAGAGAGTGGGGAATCTTTGCAATTCACTGTCACAGAAAATAGTTGAGGCCAAAACTTTGTGTAATTTCAAAAGGAATTAGACAGCTCTTGGGGTAAAGGGATCAATGGATATGGAGGGAAGGCTCAGGTTATTCATAAAATCATAGAATTTATAGTGCAGAAGGAGGCCATTTGGCCCATCGAGTCTGCACCGGCCCTTGGAAAGAGCACCCCACTTAAGCCCACACCTCCAACCTATCCCCATAACCTCACCTAACCCACCCTCTATCCTCTCTGGCAGACCCACTATTCTGACCTTTTGCCGCCTGGACCTGTTTTCCTGGTCCTCCACTTTCCCTCTTAGGCTCCCTTGGGCTGTCACCAACCTTCTCACCTCAGTTTCCAGAGCTCCAATCCTGTCGCTCTGGTCCGAGGGAGCTTTCTCCAATTCCAGGATTGTTTTCCCCTGGGCCTCCACCTTCCTTCCCAGGCCTTCGATGGTTCGCTGCATTGTGTTTGTCGTCTCCGACATCACCTCCTTCATCATTGTGTGGAACTCCGTCCTGAACGCCTCCTTCATGGCTTTTAGCTCCCTTTTCAGCACCATTCTCCATTTGTCCCCCCCGCGTGTGTGTGGGGAGGGGGGTAGGGTGTTCAGTTCTCCGGTTTTTTAAACCGGAATTCCCGATAAATTGCCTCTGTTGGATTTGTTTGGGTGGAGAGCCACCTGATGTGCGTTCGCCACCACCAGACGTCTTACCCTTATTGAACTTGATAATCAGCCATGATCATAATGAATGGTTGAGCAGGCTCGAAGGGCTGAATGGCCAACGCCTGCTTCTATTTTCTATGTATGTTACTGTGTATTCAGCCCACCCAAAGTATGTCTCCCATCAAGAAGGCCAATCTGGAAAAATCCTCCCACTCAGGATGTCAACGCAAATTCCACCTGGGCAAATGAATGGGAATCATTGGATTTGCAAACAAGTACCTGGTCTCAAACCCAACCCAACAGCTGCCTGCTTTCAACCTTCCCAGGAAAGAGTGTCCACACTTAACAGGTTCAGAACCGGCCAGGGCCCCTGCTTGACCAACCTCCACAGACGGGGCATTAGTACCAGCCCCCTATGCACACATCATACAAGATGGTCCAATCCGCATACTCAGTGGAGGCCTATCCGCACTCAACACAGCAGGACCGGAAGAAACTGCTTGGCTTGGGGACTTTCCATTCGCCAAATAAAATACTGGACCAAAGCTCCTTGTGATGAAGACAATTCCTTCAGATTGATCATCATCACCTTCAGCCTCAGAATTCACTCTGCCATGTGTCACGTTGATGACCCTGGTTTTCCACTTTGGGCAGTTCATCTCATAATGATATTTTCAGTCGGACCTGAAACTCCTGTTAATTGTTCCCCAGTCATTCCTGGGGTTCATTCACCTATTAATGCTGTTCCAATTCTGTCTTTTGTTGTGATATCTGGATCTGCAAAAGATGTTTTCACCCTCCTTCACAATCTGTCCAAGTCCAACTGTGCATCATAGACATCCAATAGATCATCTTTCTTGTAAACCTCATCAACAAAACCCTCATGGAAAATCCAAACTTTAATCAGGATCCAACCAATGGGAGCCCAGCTCCCAGAATACTTTGCTTCTGATTTTCCTTTTGTTAGGAAGTGAGAATGCCGAGGCCAGACCTTGTTTCCTCCTTGGTGGGGACGTAACCCGTGTCCACATCTCCACTTCATTCTTCCACTGGTCGTATGGCTCAGACTCCAAGAACAGCAGCGGGTAATCAGACCCTGACAATTTCCACTTGCTTCAGTTATTTCTCACAAAAACTACTGGGATTGTAAGATTCTGTCTGAAATGTTATTTTCCAACCTTCACCATCCGGCAGGCATTCTGTGTTCCCATGTTATAATCCTGAGAGCTTTATGGTGAAGGAAGAAATTGGAGCCAATCTGTACTTGGTATAGATTTATTCACAGAGTGAAACATTACAGGTAGATACCTCCTGACCCCACTCCACTCCATGTCTGTAAGTGTTTCTTGTTACAGAAAGGAGGGGAATTAATTTAAACAGCCCTGATTTCTCCTCTCACGACTGGTCTGTAAACAGAATGGAGGTTTTGATTCCTGATCTCCCCCTTTATAAATGGTGGCGTATTTTTCTTCACCTTTCAGTTTGGTGTGGGCTCGAACCTCCATTAATAATCCAGTCTTAGGGTGGACTAAATCTCTATTTGGTGTGGATTTGTTCACAGAGTGAAATGTTCCATTTATACACCACCTGTCACCACCTGATGTCAGTCAGCGTCTCTTTCTGCTCCTTTAAAACAAACAAGAACATTGACTGGGCAGTGAAACAAAAAACAAATTACCAAAGTAAAGTTATAAAACTTGAAACTAAAATGTTATCTTGTGAGTCAATGATGCAGCCCAACCCCCGCAGTGCCCACTGGGCATGAAGAATGGCTCTTTATATTTGCTCAAGTAACCATCCAATCAATACTGTGGATACTGAAACCCAACAGATACAATTAACACCACAGTCAGAGCATCTAAAATGTCTCTGATCAGTGTGACTGCCCCGGTGTCTCAGCAGCTCAGATGAACAAATAAATCCCTTCCCACACACAGAACAGGTGAACGGCCTATCTCCACTGTGAACTCGCTGGTGTATCTGCAGGTGGGATGACTGAGTGAATCCCTTCCCACACGCAGAGCAAGTAAAAGGCCGCTCCCCGGTGTGAATTCGCTGATGTGTCTGCAGGGGGTAAGACTGAGCGAATCCCTTCCCACACTCAGAGCAGGTGAATGGCCTCTCCCCGGTGTGAACTCGCTGGTGTCTCTGCAGAGTGGATGAATCAATGACTGTTTTCCCACACATGGAGCATGTGAAAGGCCTCTCCCCACTGTGAACCCGCTGGTGTGACAGCAGGTTGGATAACTGAGGGAATCCCCACACGCAGAGCAAATAAAAGGCCGCTTGCCATTGTGAATTCGCTGATGTGTCTGCAGGTGGGATGACTGAGCGAATCCCTTCCCACACTCAGAGCAGGAGAACGGCTTTTCCCTGGTGTGAATTCGCTGATGTTTCTTTAGAGTGGATGAATCAATGAATCCCTTCGCACACCGAGAGCAGATGTATGACCTCTCTCCAGTGTGAATTCTCTGATGTAACTTCAGGTTGGATGACTTGGTGAATCCTTTCCCACACTCAAAGCAGGTGAACGGCCTCTCCCGGGTGTGAGTTCGCTGGTGTAACTGAAGGTTAAATAACCGAGCGAATCCCTTCCCACACTCAGGGCAGGTGAACGGCCTCTCCCCAGTGTGGCTGCGTCGATGAATTTCCAGCTCGGACGGGGCTTTGTATCCCTTCCCACAGTTCCCACATTTCCATGGTTTCTCCATTCGGCAGGTGTTTACGTGACTCGCCAGGTTTGGCAATCAGTAGACAGCTTGGCTCACACACACAGAACACGTATGGTCTCTCCCTGCTATGAATGGTGTGATGTTTTTTCAGGCTGTTAAGTTATTTCCACAGTCAGTTAACTGGAACACTCTCACTTTGGTGTGTGTCTCAGTGCTCTTTCAGTCACACTGATGATTAAAATCTTTTGAAGTAGTCAAAACAAGCATTTCTCCCTCGAGACTCAAAGGCCAATGATATTCAGGCTCTGTGAATCTGAATGTCTTTGGCAGATTTCATAGAATTTACAGTGCAGAAGGAGGCCATTCGGCCCATCGAGTCTGCACCGGCTCTTGGAAAGAGCACCCTACCCAAGGTCAACACCGCCACCCTATCCCCATAACCCAGTAACCTCACCCAACACTAAGGGCAATTTTGGACACTAAGGGCAATTTATCAGGCCAATCCAACTAACCCGCACATCTTTGGACTGTGGGAGGAAACCGGAGCACCCGGAGGAAACCCACGCACACACGGGGAGGATGTGCAGACTCCGCACAGACAGTGACCCAAGCCAGAATCGAACCTGGGACCCTGGAGCTGTGAAGCAATTGTGCTATCCACAAGGCTACCGTGCTACCAGATGCTGACATGATGTCTGGTTTGAGATTTCTGTCTGTAAATCCTCCTCTTGAAACATCCTGTAAAAGGAGATTCCAAAATTCATTACTCAGTACAGGATAGAAATTCAGAAAAGACAATTCTGTTTTTTATGGAATATTATTTTCCATCTTGTTTCCCCCAAAACTGTAATTTCCATTCCACAGACACTCCCTCCATTCTAGCCAGACAAATAAATGTGTCAAGCTGTTGGAGCAAAGAATGTCAATGTCTTTAAGAGAGAGACGTGGGCCAAGCTTTCCAGAGTCTGCGCCCTCCCTGGATTCACTTCCTTTCCCTTCAGTTGCTGCAAGTGACCAATTGAAGGTGAGAATGAGAAAAGAAATGGAAAGGGGAGAAAAGAAAGTGTTTTACTCACAGATGTTGGAGACACAGGAGGAGGTTTCAGTCTGTGTGAAGCTCAATCTTCAGTCACACAAAGCCCGCGCGCTGATTGGCTGGAGGACGAGAGTCCTTCCGGTTCCACAACTCTTTCCAATGGTCTAAACCTCAGAAGGAAGGTCAGGAGGCGGCCTCTCCCATGCACATACGCAACTTCCCCTCTTCCTTGGCACATGCGCATTCCTGGGCCAGGGGGAGATCACCGAGCTGCTTCTCGCTCTGGCTGGAGCCGTCAGCCGGTTTCTTGGAAACCTTTGTCTCGAGGAGGTACGGGGTGAAAACTGGTGGGGGTGGGGCTCCGTGTCCGCGTGCCGAGTCTGCGCACTGAGACCCCAAAACGTCACTGTTGAACAGAGTGATTCTGGGGCTGGTTTAGCATAGGGCTAATTTGCTGGCTTTGAAAGCAGAACAAGGCAGGCCAGCAGCACGGTTCAATTCCCATACCAGCCTCCCGAACAGGCGCCGGAATGTGGCGACTAGGGGCTTTTCACAGTAACTTCATTGAAGCCTACTTGTGACAAGTGATTATTATTATTGGCTGATTCAGGGGTTCTCGTGACGTCACAAAGCGGACGTTGAGGTGAAACTTCCTCCTGTCTCCAACATCTGTGAGTAAAACACTTTCTTTTCTCCCCCTTTCCATTTCTTTTCTCATTCTCACCTTCAATTGGTCACTTGCAGCAACTGAAGGGAAAGGAAATGAATCCAGGGAGGGTGCAGATTCTGGAAAGCTTGGCCCAGGTCTCTCGCTCTCTCTTAAAGACATTGACATCCTTTGCTCCCTCAGCTTGATACATTTATTTGTCTGGCTAAAAGGATGGTCTCTTTCCCAATGTTCACAATTAAAGGCTGGTTTCCCCAGGAGATGGCTGACATTTAAGGGACAGTAAATTAATATGAGACAGATATGTCTAGTATTTTTAAATGGTACAGATTAGATAATTATGGTTCTGTAATAAAATACATTGATTATTATTTATGGTTGTGTAATATTGAACTGTCCCTATTTCTATATTTCCAGTTATCTCTTCCCTCAGAGGGTTGTTAGTCTCTGGCTTTCTCTTCCACAGGGACCAGTGGAGTCTGGGAGTCACTGAATATGTTCAAGGATGAGTTGGATGGACTTTTAATATTTATTTAGTTCTGTTTTTAAAACTTTTTTAAATAATGAATGCAGCAACAGACTAACAGAAATATTGATGGAAAATGGGTATAGTGTAGAACAACTGATATTGCCGCATAAATACAAGCAACACATTGAGAATTAATTTGTAGCAGGATATTTTTTGGACTAGAGCTGCTCTGTGAAATGCCAGATCAATTGAACAACCAGTTAACAGGTTAACATAGTGAGTGGGGAAAGAGGGTAAGATTATATAAAAACAGAAGGGTAATAATGCACACCCCAAAATATTACAAAACAGACGAACAGCATAGTCAAATTAAAATAACAGAGATGACGCAGAATCTCTGGAGTGCAGAAGGAGGCCATTCGCTTCATCAAGTCTGCACTGACCCTCAGAAAAAGCACTCACCGAGACAGACTCCCCACCCTATTCCCATAATCCAGTGCATTGATCATCGTCAACCCACCTAACCTAACATCTTTGGACACTATGGGGCAATTTAGCATGACCAATCCACTTAACCTGCACATCTCTGGACTGTGGGAGGAAACCAGAGCACCCGGAGGAAACCCACGCAGACACAGGGAGAAAGCGCATCTCCACACAGACAGCCACTCAAAGAATCGAACCTGCGACCCTGGCTCTATGCAGCAGCAGTGCTAACCACTGTGCCTCACTGTGCCCTACTCTGGGCTCAGTTGAATTGAATTCACTGATGGAAAGCCCTGGAGGAGCAAGTCAGCCAGATTGGAGCCCATGTATTTGAGATAGGGGTCTCATAATTTAACAAATGCATCAGACTTAGAATGAAGTAGACATTAGAAATTCCAATGGGATACATTCCGTAATCAGTCTGTGCCAGTTTTGGATAGAGGGAGAACTGACTGGCCTGCTTCCATATCGAGCCTGATGGATGTTGGGTCTATCCTAACCAAATTCCGTGTGAACCTAAGATGAGAGGCCAATTGATAAAGCCTGATATTTGGGAGACCCCCCCCCCTCCCCCTCTCTTGGTATTTGGAGCTTAACAAACTTGAGGTAAGGTTTATTTTTGTTCCAGATAAATGTACTAATCATCCCATTAACTTCCTTAATGACTCTGGTTGACAGCAGTATAGGCAGCATTTGCAGAGGGTACAACAGTCTGGGCAACACATTCATTTTAATGAAGCCGATGGGGGTAGTGGACCCCTGGCGGTTCATGGAGCAGACAGGGCAGTGGATCCCTGGCAGTTCATGGAGCAGACAGGGCAGTGGATCCCTGGCGGTTCATGGAGCAGACAGGGCAGTGGATCCCTGGCGGTTCATGGAGCCGATGGGGGTAGTGGATCCCTGGCGGTTCATGGCGCAGACGGGGGCAGTGGATCCCTGGCGGTTCATGGAGCAGACGGGGGCAGTAGATCCCTGGCGGTTCATGGAGCAGACAGGGCAGTGGATCCCTGGCGGTTCATGGAGCCGATGGGGGTAGTGGATCCCTGGCGGTTCATGGAGCAGACGGGGGCAGTGGATCCCTGGCGGTTCATGGAGCCGATGGGGGCAGTGGATCCCTGGCGGTTCATGGAGCAGACAGGGCAGTGGATCCCTGGCGGTTCTTACACCCGGATGAGAAGGAATTCTCGTTCTTCTCACCAGTACACAAGGTCTACACTCGCATCGGCTTCTTTGTTGTGGGGAAATCGGTGCTTCCAGAAATAGCTAGAGCGGAATAATCCATGATTGTAATCTCAGACCACGCTCCACATTACATGGATGTGAGGTTGGAGACGGGCCAAGCCCAATGCCCCACATGGAGGTTGGACACGACCCTCTTGGCCGACAAGGTCTTCTGCCAGAAAACATCACCGGCCATCGGCAAGTACATCACTAACAACCAGAACGGGGAAGTCTCACCTTCCACATTCTGGGAGGCACTGAAGGCTGTGATTAGGGGAGAAATAATCACCAAAAGGCTCGTAGAGACAGGGAAGAGAGAGCGGTTAGGCAGCAACTGATCAACTCCATTCTGGAGGTTGACAGACGATACTCCGAGGCTCTGACCATAGAGCTTCTGCTGGAGAGGAAGAAGCTGCAAAAGAACTTTCACCTGCTATCCACTAGGAATGCAGTGCACCAACTCCACCAGACACGGGGGACCTTTTATGAGCACGGAGAGGGCTAGCCGCCTGCTGGTTCACCAGCTGAGAAAGAAGGCAGCCACTAGGGAAATAGCCCAGGTAAAGGATAACAGAGGCAGACTGGTATAATAATCATCTCTATTATTGTCACATGTAGGCTTACATTAACACTGCAATGAAGTTATTGTGAAAATCCCCCAGTCGCCACACTCCGGCGCCTGTTCGGGTACACTGAGGGTGAATTCAGAATGTCCAAATTACTTAACATTATTGTGGGAGGAAACCGGAGCTCCCGGAGGAAACCCGCGTAGACATGGGGAGAATGTGCAGACGCCACACAGTCAGTGACCCAAACCGGGAATCCAACCTGGGACCCTGGCGCTGTGAAGCAAAAATGCTGACCATTGTGCTACCGTGCTGCCCAACCATAGCCATCCCGCAGCCCAACCAAAATAGGTCAACCAAGCATTTGAGGCCTTCTACCGGGAGTATAGTCCTCCGAGACACCCCCCCCCCCCCCCCCCACCCACCCCCCTCCGGAGAGAGTTCGGAATCTTCTTGGGCTACAAACTCAACCTGGGCAAAAACAAAGATTTCCCGGTGAGGGGGAGGGGCAGAGCTGGAGGGCCTCCCAGTTAAAATAGCCCAAAACAAATTCCACTACCTGGAGATCCAGGTTTCCCACGAGTGGACACGGATCCACAAGTGGAAGCTGACCAGTCTGGCGGAGGAAGTCAAATACGTCCCACAGAGATGGGATGGACTCCTGCTTTCCCTGGCGGGGAGGATGCAGATGATCAAGATGAATCGGGCAGCACGGTAGCATAGCGGTTAGTGCAATTGCTTCACAGCTCCAGGGTCCCAGGTTCGATTCCCGGCTGGGTCACTGTCTGTGCGGAGTCTGCACGTTCTCCCCGTGTGTGCGTGGGTTTCCTCCGGGTGCTCCGGTTTCCTCCCACAGTCCAAAGATGTGCAGGTTAGGTGGATTGGCCATGATAAATTGCCCTTAGTGTCCAAAATTGCCCTTAGTGTTGGTTGAGTGGGGTTACTGGGTTATGGGGATAGGGTGGTGTGGGCTTGGGTAGGGTGCTCTTTCCAAGAGCCGGTGCAGACTCGATGGGCCGAATGGCCTCCTTCTGCACTGTAAATTCTATGAAATTCTATCTATGAATGTACTGCCCAGGTTCTTCTTCCTGTTTCGATCCTTACCGATCTACATCCTCAAGGCCTTTTTCCATTCAATAGATAAGGTGATTATGGCGTTTGTGCGGAGGGGCAAGAATTCAAAAATCCCTAAAACAGTACTACAATGGAGAAGAAACATGAGAGGCCTCCCCCCTCCCGAACTTGCAATACTATCACTGGGGAGCCACGACCGAAAGAGTGGGGAGATGGGTAAAGGATCCTGACATGGAATGGTTGATGATGGACGAGTCCTCATGTACAGGAATGATCCTCCGGGCCCTCGTCACGGCAACACTCCCATCCCCGCCAGCACCAGTCCAGTGGTGGGAGCTACCCTGAAAACCTGGAACCAGATGTGGCAGCATTTCAGTCTGACCGATGTGTCCATCATGGCCCCCATCTGCGGCAACCATAGGTTTGCACCAGCCATTCTCAACACCACCTTCAAGAGGTAGAGACAGGATGGGGGAACACTGATGGTTAGGGACTTTTACACGGGAAATAGACTAGCGACCTTAGAGGAGCTGATGGAGAGACTGGACCTACCAAACAGAGATGAGCTGCAGGTCAAAAACTTTCTCCGCAAGGAGACACCAGCACACCCAGAAACCCTGAGAAGCACAGTGCAAGAGGAGTCACTGGACGCAGACAGTCTGGGGAAGGGAAACTGTGGGGTCCTGTACGGACAACTCCTCATCAGGATGCGCTCCTTACTTGACCAAACCCAGGAAAAATGGGCAGAAGAGCGAGGGACGGAAATAGGGTGGGGACTCTGGAGCGAAGCATTGAATGGGACCAACTCCACCTTCTCCTACGCAAGGCTAAGCTTCATGCAGCTGAATGTTGTGCACAGAGCATACCTGACAAGAACCCGAATGAGCAGGTTCTTCTCGGAGATGGAGGACAAATGTGAATGGTGCCAGCGGGGCCCGGCAAACCATGCCCACATGTTGTGGGTATGCCCCAGACTTGTCGAATTCTGCACAGACTATTTAGAGGCAATGTCCATGGTTATGAGGGTGGAGCCATGCCCACAAATGGCAGTCTTCGGGGTATCGGACCAGCCAGAACTACTCATGGGGAAGAGGGTGGACGCCCTTGCCTTTGCTTCTCTAATCGGCCGCTGGAGAATCCTACTCAGCTGGCGATCAGCAGCACCACCCACAGCTGCAGACTGCCTGGCAGACCTATCGGAATTTCTCCACATGGAGAAGATCAAGTTCACCGTCCGAGGGTCAGAGGATGGTTCCCACAAAGTTTGGAGGCCAATCACCAACTTGTTCCAGGACCTGTTTGAAGCCAGCAGCCAATGGAACACTGGGGAGGGAGGTGGGCGTACGGGGGCCAACGGGATCACAGGGAGCAGGCAGGAAAAGTGGGGAGGGGGGATGGCTACTGGGACAAGGAGGGAGAACCAGAAACGAACTGACACAGAGAGCCTAGAACAAAAACACAAGAAGAGGAACCCCCAAGGGAAGGTTTAAAACAGGACAGGGAGTGCGTGGGGTGGAAGGGGGGAGGCCCATCAATGGGGGGGAAGGGAGGGCACTGTCCACTTGTAAATAACAGATAACTCCCATTGTACAGTGAAGGGCCCAGGAAAGGACCCAGAAACGACGAGTGAAGGGGGCGGAGGGGAGGGACGGGAGATGGGGGGACGGGTGATGGGGTGACCGGCACAAAGGAAATTGACATGCACATTGTAATCGGCAGAGTTACCCTGACTGCTTGGATAGTGTATAA
The DNA here is from genome assembly GCF_047496885.1 of Scyliorhinus torazame. Taxonomy (NCBI): domain Eukaryota; kingdom Metazoa; phylum Chordata; class Chondrichthyes; order Carcharhiniformes; family Scyliorhinidae; genus Scyliorhinus; species Scyliorhinus torazame. The sequence continues at coordinate 173,554,168 of NC_092711.1, forward strand.
TAAGCATTGCCACAAGTCTGCGACTCGATAAAAAAGAGGTGAAAAAAAACTGCCCCATCCAATCCCGCCTCAATTTAAAGTGTTCCTCATAATCCAGATGGGTTTCCTGTAATAAAGCTATGTTGACTTTCTCCGTAAGAAAGGAGAGGATCTTTTTCCTTCTGATAGGGTGATGGATGCCCCGTATATTCCTTGAGAAAATTTGCAGATTAACTGCCGCCATTGGTTAGGCGACAGCGAGACAGGAACAGATTTTCACACCACAATCGGGCGTGCGCCATTACCCCCTCCTCCAACTCTCTTTACACCAGAGGCACCAAAGTCTCCTCAAACTGCTCCTTTCACAGGTAAAAGCCCCGTCTGTACCAGAGTAGGATAAAGTCAACAACACATAAACCCTCCCAAAAGAACAAAAATACAAAAGAATCATGACCACAATAGACCCAAGGGGACATTCCTCAATAAGACTGAGGACCCGGAGGATTAACCCCACGGCCAGACTGTCGTTACCCTCAGGATACCTTCTCCAAGATTAGGAGAAGAAAAGTAACTTTTGTAAATTGTTTTTACAGGATATTAGAAGAGGAGGAATTACAGACAGAAATCTCAAACGTCACGTCTCAATCTGACTGAGTCTCTCAATTCCTTGGAACTGAATATCACCGGACTTTAAATCTAGAAGGAGAAATGTTTGTCTTTTCTGTCGGCTTCAAAACATCAGTGTGACTGGAAAAGCCCCGAGACACACACACCCGAGTGAGAGTGTTCCAGAGCACTGACTGTGGAAAGAGCTTTAACCAGTTACGCAGCCTGAAAAAACATCACACCATTCACAGCGGGAGAGACGTTACACGTGTTCGGTGTGTGGATGAGGCTTCAACTGATCGACAAACCTGGAGAGACACGAGGAGACCCCCACCCTGGCGAAACGGTGGAAATGTGGGGACTGTGGGAAGGGATTCGGGGCCCCATCTCAGCTGGAAGCTCATCGGCGCAGTCACACTGGGGAGAGGCCATTCACCTGCTCTGTGTGTGAGAAGGGATTCATTCGGTTATTCGCCCTGCAGACACACCAGCGAGTTCACACTGGGGAGAGGCCGTTCGCCTGCTCTCAATGTGAGAAGGAATTCAGTGATTCATCCGCCCTGCAGATACATCAGCGAGTTCACACTGGGGAGAGGCCGTTCACCTGCTCTCAGTGTGAGAAGGGATTCACTACTTCATCCACCCTGCGGAGACACCAGCGAGTTCACACAGGGGAGAGGCCGTTCATCTGCTCTCGGTGTGAAAAGGGATTCATTCGGTTATCCAGCCTGCAGACACACCAGCGAGTTCACACTGGAGAGAGGCCGTTCACCTGCTCTCAGTGTGAGAAGGGATTCACTACTTCATCGAGCCTGCGGAGACACCAGCGAGTTCACACTGGGGAGAGGCCATTCATCTGCTCTCGGTGTGAAAAGGAATTCACTCGGTTATCCAGCCTGCTGGCACACAAGCGACTTCACACTGGGGAGAGGCCGTTCACCTGCTCTCAGTGTGAGAAGGGATTCACTCAATCATCCGACCTACGGAGACATCAGCGAGTTCACACTGAGGAGAAGCCGTTCACCTGCTCTCAGTGTGAGAAGGGATTCACTACTTCATCGAGCCTGCTGACACACCAGCGAGTTCACACTGGGGAGTGGCCGTTCACCTGCTCTCAGTGTGAGAAGGGATTCGCTCAGTTATCCCACCTGCAGAGACACCAGCGAGTTCACACTGGGGAGAAGCCATTCACCTGCTTTCAGTGTGAGAAGGGATTCACTCAGTTATCCCACCTGCAGAGCCACCAGCGAGTTCACACTGGGGAGAAGGCGTTAACCTGCTCTTAGTGAGAGAAGAGATTTAGATATCCATACACCCTGCAGGAACTCCAGCGAGTTCACACCTGGAAGAAGCCATTCACCTGCTCTGAGCAGGGGAGACATTCAATGATCCGTCCCAACTACGGAGACACTAGCAAGTTAATTCTGGTGAGAGACCATTCATCTGCTCTCAATGTGGGGAGGGGGTTTGTGATTCATCGCACCTGTTGTGACTCCAACAATTTCACAATAAATTACAGATGTTGGCTCCGTTGTTATTGGTTCTGCTCTCACTGACATCCAGGACTGCATTTTGTTCATTCTGACATCTGGTGAATGGTGATGATTGGAGGGTTTCTTTCTGCTGGACTGGCCGGTCTAACACCTCTGCCTCCGGTGGGCTGACCATTTTTGAGCCTCGTTGCGATTACCTGGTTCCAGGTTTGACGAGGAGCACAGAATGAAAAGGTGTTTGCACGTTGGAAGATATTTAGTTCCCAAAGCAGCCATGTTGCCATGAAGATGGGCTGTGGTGGTTACAGGGTTCTTTTGTCTAATGTATCTGGGTGTTTCTCGCAGAAGGAAACTGTCATGGTATGAGCGGCAAGTTGTCTGGTAGATTGGGAAATTACAATAAATATATCACTGAAAGTGGCAACGCAGGTGGATAAGGAGCTAAGAAGGCAGACGGCATGCTTGTCTTCATTGGTCGGGGCATTGAGTATAAAAATTGGCAAGTCATGCTGCAGCTGTACAGAACCTTAGTTAGGCCACACGTGGAATATTGCCGACAATTCTGGTCACCACATTACCTAAAGGATGTGGAGGCTTTGGAGAGAGTACAGAGGAGGTTTACCAGGATGTTGCCTGGTCTGGAGGGTATTAGCTATGAGGAGAGGTTGGATAAATTTGGATTGTTTTCACTCGAGCGACGGAGATTGAGGGACGATCTGATAAAAGTTTACACAATTCTGAGTGGCACGGACAGAGTGGATAGTCAGAAGCTTTTCCCAGGTTGGAAAAGTCAATTACCAGGTGACAGAGGTTTAAGGTGCGAGGGGAAAAGTTTTAAAAAACATTTTATTAAGGCATTTATGCTTTTATAACAATAAGCGATACAAATATAGTGAACATAGTTCAGTGCTTAAACATCCCTCCATCTCCCACTGCTCCCGCCTACTCTAGACACAACATAGCAGAACTCCCCCCTCTCCCATCACCCCCCCCTCCCTTTATTGCCTCTGCTGGCAGTTTAGTTTTCTCTGAAGAAGTCGATAAACGGCTGCCACCTCCGAACGAACCCTAACGTTGATCCTCTCAGGGTGGACTTAATTTTCCCAAGTCTGAAGAAACCCAGGCATGTCGCTAACCCAAACGCCTGATTTCGGGGGCTTCGAGTCCCTCCATGCTAACAATATCCGTTTCCAGGCTACCAAGGAGACAAAGGCCAAGACGTCAGCCTCTCTCGCCCCCTGAACTCCTGGATCTTCCTCAACTCCAAAAATCACCACCTCTGGACTCGGCACCACCCTTGTTTTTAGCACAATGGACATGACATCCGCAAATCCCTGCCAGTGTCCCCTTCAGGCATGCCCAAAACATATGGACATGGTTTGCAGGCCCTCCCGCGCACTTCACGCACCTGTCCTCTATCCCAAAAAACTTGCTCATCCGGGACACCGTCATGTATGTCCGATGAACCACCTTGAATTGTACCAGGCTGAGCCTGGCACATGATGAGGACGTGTTGACTCTGTTCAGAGCATCTTCCCACAGACCCGCCTCTACCTCCCCTCCCAACTCATCTTCCCATTTACACTTTAGCTCACCTAACTGGGTTTCCTCCCACTCCATAAGTTCTCTGTAAATTTCTGAAACCTCCCCTGTGGATAACAGACCTGTGGATAACAGACCAAACTCCATCTGCAGCTTCTGCCGCTCCTTCAAGAACCCTGCCTCCGGGGCTTCAGAATACCTTCTGTCCACCTGGAGTATTTCCCTAACCAGCCTATCCATCTCTACCCGCTACACCTTCTCCCTATGAGCCCGTATCAAAATGAGCTCCCCCCTAACCACCGCCTTCAGCGCTTCCCACACCGCTGCTGCCGAAACTCCCCGTGTCATTTATCTCCAAATAATTCTGGATGGCCTCCCTCACCCACCCGCACACCCCCTCGTCCGCCAACAATCCTACATCTAATCTCCAGCGCGGTCGCTGACCCTACTCCTTGCTCACCCGTAGATCCCGTAGTGCTCTGTGCGCCCTGTCCACCTAGTGTGGGGCATGATCCGATACAACAATCGCCAATAACTCGGTATCCACCACCCCCTCCAGCAAAGCCTTGTTCAAGATGAAAAAAATCAATCCGGGAATACACTTTGTGCACGTCACCCCCCCCCCCCCCCCCCACCACCACCACCACCATCAAATCTGCTCCATAAACCCCTTTAGCTCCTTTGCCACGGCTCGCACCGTCCCGGTCCTTGAACTCGACCGATCCAACCTCGGATCTATAACCGTATTGAAGTTCCACCCCCCCACCCCCGCCCCATGATCAGCTGATGCGAATCCAGGTCTGGAATCTTCCCCAACATCCGCCTCATAAACTCCGCGTCGTCCCAATTTGGTGCGTGAATATTCACTCATACCACCGGCAACCCTCCAGCTTCCCACTCACCTTGATATACCTACTCCCTGAGTCCGCCACTATATTCCCTACCTCAAATGACACCCACTTATTAATCAAGATCGCAACCCCCTGAGGGGCAGCATGCGGCGCAGTGGTTAGCACTGGGACTGCGGCGCTGAGGACCCGGGTTCGAATCCCGGCCCTGGGTCACTGTCCGTGTGGGGTTTGCACTTTCTCCCCATGTCTGCGTGGGTTTCACCCACACAACCCAAAGATGTGCAGGTTAGGTGGATTGGCCATGCTAAACTGCCCCTTAATTGGAGAAAAATGAATTGGGTACTCTAAATTTATATTAAAAAAAAGATCGCAACCCCCCCTAGTTTTCGAGTCTAGCCCCGAATGAAATATCTGCCCGACCCACCCGTTCCTCAGCCTAGTCTGATCCACTCCCCTCCGGTGTGTCTCTTGTAACATTGCCACGTCCGCCTTCAACCTCTTCAAATGCGGGAACACACGAGCCCTCTTGACCGGCCCATTCAGCACCTCTCACATTCCATGTGATTAGCCTGGTCGGGGGCATCCCCCTTCCCACCGCCGATCAACCATCACCCTTCTTAGGCCAGCCCCCAGCTCGCGTCCCGTGCCTCCTCAGGCCCGTGCCCTGGCACCCACTGTCATTGGCCTCCAATTTGTCTCCCAATGCCAGTCCCTCCCCTGTCAGCAGAACAATTCTCCCCCCCCCCCCCCCCCCCCCCCCCACTAACAAAAGTGCAATCCCAACCCACCCATACTAAACTAGTCACCTGCTCGGCCCCCACTGAGCTAGCCCACCCAGCTAGCCTGGTAACCCCCGCCCATGGTGCCAAGCATCCTACTCCCCCATTGATCTCACCCCCCCCCCCTTCCCGCTCGAACAGACGTATGCAAAACATAACAATTCCCAACAAACACAAAGAAGAAAATTCCACCCACCATCCCCCCCACAAGAACAAAGTTAACCCGCATACAAAACTGAACAGCGGCCCCAAAATTGGACAAAAACACTGCATACACAGCCCATAAAGAAAATAAATTTAGCAGCAGAGGCACAGAATTACTCGCCCCCAAGTTCAATGTCCTCCATCACCTGCCAATCCCCTGTCCTTAACAAAGTGCTTCGCCTCATCGGGCGATCCAAAACAACGTTCTTGCCCTTTGTAAGTAACCCACAAACGAGCTGGTTACAACGTGCCGAACTTCACCCCTTTCTTAAAGAGGCCGTTTTAACTTTGTTGAAGCTCAACCTTCTTTTGGCCAGTTCCGCACCCAAGTCGTGGTAAATGTGCAGCTCGTTATTTTCCCATTTACCGCAGCTCGTCTGCCTGGCCCACCTCAAGATCTGTTCCTTATCCAGGAACCGGGGCATTCGTACCACCATTATTACCACCATCGCCCTCAGCGCCTCATTCAGCCGTGGCTTCCTTGCACGTGCTCTGTGCGCCCTGCCCACCTCCAAGGGTCGAGTAAACCTTCCCCCAGCAGATTCTCGAACATAAGCGCCACGTATGCCCCTGCGTCCAATCCCTCAATGCCCTCTGAGAGGCCAACGATCCTCAGGTTCTGCCTGTGTGACCTGGCTCCAGATCCTCCACCTTCTCTTGCAGCCTATTCTGGTGGTCCCTCCACTGCCATCGCGGTTAGCTGGTCCTCGTGCTCAGCCACCGCCTCTTCCGCCTTCTGGATCACCTGTCCCGGGGCTTCCAATCTTTGCCCCACCCGTTCAATCCCCGTCTTAATCGGGTCCAGGTACTCTTGTCTTTGCTTGGCGAAGCTCTGCTGAAGGAATTTCATCAGCTGCTCCATTGACCACTGGGCCGGCAATCCCAGTCCCTGAGCCTCCGCCATGTTTTCCTGTGCAGTCTTCACTCCCTTCTTTGCCCAACAATCTCTCCTTTCAGACCACTTCTGGTCCAAGACTCCATAAACTGGTGGGGGATTCTTCTCCTCTACCTCACCAGTCTCCAATTTTACCAATCAAATCCCCAATACGTCAGGGGAAAAGGTCCCAAAATTCCACCACGAGCGGGAGCTACCAAATAAGCGACCTCTCACTCCATGGCCGCCACCGGAAGTCATCTTTGCCCTTCTTAAGCAACAAGAAGATGGACACCTGCCCCATCGTTTGCGGCAAGGCACCACTGTCCATTGCATCCTTGAACATTAACCATCAAAGGCGGCAGCCTATCCTTAAATCTTTTATAAAATTCAACTGGGAACCCATCTGGTCCCACTGCCTTCCCTGCCTGTATCCTCCCAATCGCCACCTTCACCTTCTCCACCCTTATCGGCTCCTACAACCCTGCCCTCTCCACCCCCCTCAACCTCGGGCACTCTAACCCACCCAGAAACTCCATCATCTCCCACTCCTCCTCTGGTGGCTCCGACTTACACAAGTCCCTATATAGCTCCTCGAACACCTTTATTAATCTGTTCCGGAGCCTCCACCAACTCCTCCATCCTGTGCCGCACCCGAACTAGCTCCCTTGCTGCAGCCTCCCTATATAGCTGACCCACACTCTTCCTTCTCCCCATACTTGGACAGCCCCACTCACCCTTCTCAGCTGATGCACCACTTTCCCTGTGGACAATAGGTCAAACCTCGCCTTCAACTCCTTCCTCTTTGCCAGGAGCCTTGGGTCCTGGTCCCCCACCTACCTCCCATCCACCTCCAAAATCTCTTCCATCAGTTGTTGGCGTTCCTCCCTCTCCTTCCTATCCACCTTGGCCTTAAACAGGATACCCCCACCCCCCCATGACCGCTTTCAGAGCCTCCCAAACCACCGGTGAAATGCTGAGCAGAATCTGAGTTGACACCTTTAACCACAATGTCTGAAGAATGGATCTGTGGTTAGAAGAAAGATGTCATTCGACAGTTCGAAGTAGAGTAAATTTGACCTGTCTGGGACACGGGTCAGAAGGAGAATAAGAACCAAGCCTCGAAGATTCCGTTTCAGCGACGACCGAGGATCAACCGGGACAAATGGGTGAGGCTCAGAGAATAGAACAGACCTCCGAGAGGAATGTGGCCAATTCAGTTCAAAGGGGTAATATCTACTTATGTCTGAAGCTCTGACATCACCTCGGTCAGAGTTTCCCCGGTGAGGGGAGCGGCCCCACCCGACGACCCAGTCCCCGTCATCTTCCTTCCTGCAGGACTCACAGCAGCACTCGCCCCCTTCTTTCCAGCACCTTTCCTCTGGGACTTCGTCAGCCTCCTTATGACGTCCCACCACAATTCATTTAAAAACTACCCCGAAACTGGGGATAAACGTCCCAAAATCCGAGATTCTCGCAGGAGCCACCTAACGTGCGACATCCACCGACATGTTGTCACCGGAAGTCCCCAGAATGAACAATATCAATATGACACCAGCATCAACATATTAACGACAGGCCATTCATCTGCTCTGTCTGTGGACAGAGCTTCTCTCAGTCAGGCAGCCTGCTGGCACTGGGGAGAGGACATTGGAAAATGTTCCAGGAGTGGGATGGAATTCAGCCAATCCTCCAGCCTGTTGACACACCAGCGAGTTCAAACTGGGGAGCTGCTGTTTCCATGTTCTCTGTGCGGATAGAGAGTCACTCACTCATCCCACTTCCTGACACACCAGTGACTTCATGTTTGACTGCAGGGCTTGGACTCTGCTGAGGGAAATATTCACTCTGTCTGAGCCCCTCAGAATTACACACAACTCAATTCAATCTCCCCTCAGCCTCCTCTGTTCCAATGAGAACAACCCCAGCCTCTCCAATCTTTCCTCAGCGTTAAAATTCTCCATCCTGGGTAACATCATCATAAATCCCCTCTGCAGCCTCTCTCGTGTGATCACATCCTTCCTGTAATGTGGTGACCAGAACTGTCCACAGTGCTCCGGCTGTGGTCTAACTGGTGTTTGATCCAGTTCCAGCATAATCTCCCTGTTCTTATATTCTTGGCCCTCGGCTACCAAAGGAAACTATCCCACCAGCCTTCCTAAGCACTGATAACAGAGAGTGAGAGGCAGCTGAGAGTGACAGAGGCAGCAGAGGGAGAAAGGCGCACCAGATACTGAGAGAGACAGGAGAGAGACAGGAGAGAAGAGAGAGAGAGAGACCCTAGTCAGTCACAAAAATAAGTAATGAAATTGAGTTCAGACAGAGATCTGCATGAACTGACACCACTTTATTCACAGATTAACAGAGTAATCACTGTACTTGAAACAATGTTATTCACTTTTGGAATTGAATGAATTAAGGGTCAGATTATCACCCCCGGTATCAGATAGGTCTGTTTAATACAGAACAGGGTTAAACCCAGTGTCCAATATTAGAAGTCTCTGTGGCTGTTGGATGCCTGGTTTCATTGTACAGCTGACAAGCCCACAGCTTCAGTGAACCCGTCTACCCAGGGTCTGTTTCTAAACCCTCATCACAACATATTACCTGGTTCGCTATTTATATATGGTCATCATGGTCAGACAGCTCACACAAAGCTCAACCAGAAACTATGGTTCTTCTTTCTACTGATTCCAGCTCCTACAAGGAGTGACGGCATCTCCAGCACTCAGCTCTGTTGCTGGGCTGTCATTGACATGAGCAATAGAGAGACAGAAGTTGCCTGAGGCTCAATGGGAAGTTGAAACTTGTAGCTCTAAATCAACTGTGTAAGATTTCTGAAAAGATCAGTAACTGTAAATAAATTCTAAACCCAGTGAACAAATTAAAGAGTCATAAGGCAAAGACTTCAGGTTTTATAACTTTTACTGCAAAAAACTAGAAGCAACAATGCCTAAACACTCTTTTTATTGGGAATGTATCTCTTAAACTATAAATAGACTTTGCCCTTTTACTTTTAAATTTTTTTTAGAGTACCCAATTTATTTTTTCCAATTAAGGGGCAATTTCGCATTACCAGTTCACCTACCCTGCACATCTTTGGGTTGTGGGGGTGAAACCCACGCAAACACAGGGAGAATGTGCAAACTCCATACGGACAGTGACCCAGAGCCAGGATCGAACCTGGGACCTCAACGCCGTGAGGCAGCAGCACTAACCACTGCGCCACCGTGGTGCCACTTTGCCCCTTTACTTTAATATGGTAATACTGGCGTTGGACTGGGGTGAGCACAGTAAGAAGTCTTACAACACCAGGTTAAAGTTCAACAGGTTTGTTTCGAATCACTAGCTTTCGGAGCACAGCTCCTTCCTCCGGTGAATGAAGAGATGGGTTCCAGAAACATACATAGACAAAGTCAATGATGCAAGATGATACTTTTGAATGCGAATCTTTGCAGGTAATTAAGTCTTTACAGGTCCAGACGGAGTGACTGGAGAGAGGGATAATCCCAGGTTAAAGAGGTATGAATTGTCTCAAGCCAGGACAGTTGGTAGAATTTTGCAAGCCCAGGCCAGATGGTTGGGGGGGGCGGGGTGAATGTAATGTGTCATGAATCCAAGGTCCCGGTCAAGGCCGTACTTGTGTGCGGAATTTGGCTACAAGTTTGTGCTCGGCGATTCTGCATTGTCGTGCATCCTGAAGGCTGCCTTGGAGAGGCTACTCCCACTTAATAATAAGAATAATAATCTTTATTTTTGTCACAAGGCTTACATTAACACCGCAATGGGGCAGCATGGTGGTGCAGTGGTTAGCACTGCCGCCTCATGGCACCGAGGTACCAGGTTCGATCCCGGATCTAGGTCACTGTCCATGCGGAGTTTGCACATTCTCCCCGTGTTTACATGGGTTTCACCCCCACAACCTAAAGATGTGCAGGGTAGGTGGATTGGCCACGCTAAATTGCCCCTTAATTGGAAAAAATGAATTGGGTACTTTAAACTTTTTTTCAAAACACGGCAATGAAGTTACTGTGAAACTCCCCAAGTTGCCACATTCTGGCGCCTGTTAGGGTACACAGAAGGAGAATTCAGAATGTTCAATTCACCGAACAGCACGTCTTTCAGGCATTCTAGAACGAGAGATAAGATGGCCAGCATGGTAGTACAGTGGTTAGCACGTTGCTTCACATCTCCAGGGTCTTCGTAGGTTTTGTACGGGTGCTCCGGTATCCTCCCACAGTCCAAAGATGTGCAGGTTAGGTGGATTGGCCATGATAAATTGCCTTTAGCAATTGCCTCCAGCAGAGGGCAGTAGAGTGGAGCTGCTGATTGGCTGTTGCGAGGGAAATTTGCATACGTCCGTGTGGTCACCCTAACTTGAAGGTGTACATGTGCAAGAGACCCTAGCTGTTCAAGTGAAGACAAGCATCCAGCAGAGGGCAGTAGAGCGGAGCTGCTGATTGGCTGTTGCGGCGGAAATTTGCATATGTCCGTGTGATCACCCTAACTTGAAGGTGGTTTGTGGAGGAGCTGTTGTCAAGTGACACTTAAACCCGAAACACTTCTTCAGTGTTTCCCTCCCTACCTCCTCCTCTAACCAAAAAAAAACCAGCCGCTGGAAAGATCAAGAGATATTTGAGTAAGCTCAGGGAAGGTGGTAAAAGAGGGTGCAGGGTGGCATTGTTAGTCAAGGACAGTATTACGGTGGCAGAAAGGACGTTTGATGAGGATTCGTCTACTGAGGTAGTATGGGCTGAGGTTAGAAACAGGAAAGGAGAGGTCACCCTGTTAGGGGTTTTCTATAGGCATCCAAAAAGTTCCAGAGATGTAGAGGAAAGGTTTGCAAAGATGATTCTGGGTAGGGGCGAAAGCAACAGGGTAGTTGTTATGGGGGACTTTAACTTTCCAAATATTGACTGGAAACGCTATAGTTTGAGTACTTTAGATGGGTCCATTTTTGTCCAATGTGTGCAGGAGGGTTTCCTGACAGTGTGTAGATAGGCCAACGAGAGGTGAGGCCATATTGGATTTGGTACTGGGTAATGAACCAGGACAGGTGTTAGATTTGGAAGTCGGTGAGCACTTTGGTGATAGTGACCACAATTTGATTACGTTTACTTTAGTGATGGAAAGGGATAAGTATATACCGCAGGGCATGAGTTATATCTGGGGGAAAGGCAATTATGATGCGATGAGGCAAGACTTAGGATGCATCAGATGGAGAGGAAAACTGCAGGGGATGGGCACAATGGAAATATGGAGCTTGTTCAAGGAACAGCTACTGCGTGTCCTTGATAAGTATGTACCTGTCAGGCAGGGAGGAGGTGGTCGAGCAAGGGAACCATGGTTTACTAAAGCAGTCGAAACACTTGTCAAGAGGAAGAAAGAGGCTTATGTAAAGATGAGACATGAAGGTTCAGTTAGGGCGCTCGAGAGTTACAAGTTAGCAAGGAAGGACCTAAAGAGAGAGCTAAGAAGAGACAGGAGGGGACATGAAAAGTCTTTGGCAGGTAGGATCAAGGATAACCCTAAGGCTTTCTATAGATATGTCAGGAATAAAAGAATGACTAGGGTAAGAGTAGGGCCAGTCAAGGAGAGTAGTGGGAAATTGTGCGTGGAGTCCGATGAGATAGGAGAGGCGCTAAATGAATATTTTTCATCAGTATTCGCACAAAAAAAAGACAACGTTGTCGAGGAGAATACTGAGATTCAGGCTACTAGACTAGTAGGGCTTGAGGTTCATAAGGAGGAGGTGTTAGCAATTCTGGAAAGTGTGAAAATAGATAAGTCCCCTGGGCCGGATGAGATTTATCCTCGGATTCTCTGGGAAGCTAGGGAGGTGATTGCTGAGCCTTTGGCTTTGATCTTTAAGTCATCTTTGTCTACAGGAATAGTGCCAGAAGACTGGAGGATAGCAAATGTTGTCCCCGTGTTCAAAAAGGGGAGTAGAGACAACCCCGGTAACTATTAGACCAGTGAGCCTTACTTCTGTTGTGGGCAAAATCTTGGAAAGGTTTATAAGAGATGGGATGTAAAATCATCTGGAAAGGAATAATTTGATTAGAGATAGTCAACACGGTTTTGTGAAGGGTAGGTTGTGCCTCACAAACCTTATTGAGTTCTTTGAGAAGGTGACCAAACAGGTGGATGAGGGTAACGCAGTGGTGTATATGGATTTCAGTAAAGTGTTTGATAAGGTTCCCCACGGTAGGCTACTGCAGAAAATACGGAGGCATGGGATTCGGGGTGATTTAGCAATTTGGATCAGAAATTGGCTAGCTGGAAGAAGACAAAGGGTGGTGGTTGATGGGAAATGTTCAGACTGGAGTCCAGTTACTAGTGGTGTACACCAAGGATCTGTTTTAGGGCCACGGCTGTTTTTTATTTTTATAAATGACCTGGAGGAGGGCGTAGAAGGATGGTGAGTAAATTTGCAGATGACACTAAAGTCGGTGAGTTGCGGACAGTGCGGAAGGATGTTACAAGTTACAGAGGGACATAGATAAGCTGCAGCGCTGGGCTGAGAAGTGACAAATGGAGTTTAATGCAGAAAAGTGTGAGGTGATTCATTTTTGAAGGAATAACGGAGACAGAGCACTGGGCTTATGGTAAGATTCTGGGCAGTGTGGATGAGCAGAGAGATCTCGGTGTCCATGTACATAGATCCCTGAAAGTTGCCACCCAGGTTGAGAGGGTTGTTAAGAAGGCGTACGGTGTGTTAGCTTTTATTGATAGAGGGATCGAGTTTCGGAGCTGTGAGGTCATGTTGCAGCTGTACAAAACTCTGGTGCAGCCGCATTTGGAGTATTGCGTGCAATTCTGGTCGCCGCATTATAGGAAGGATGTGGAAGCATTGGAAAGGGTGCAGAGGAGATTCACCAGAATGTTGCCTGGTATGGAGGGAAGCCCGTATGAGGAAAGGCTGAGGGACTTGTGGCTGTTTTCGTTAGAGAGAAGAAGGTTGAGAGGTGACTTAATTGAGGCATACAAGATGATCAGAGGATTGGATAGGGTGGACAGTGAGAGCCTTTGTCCTCGGATGGTGATGTCTAGCACAAGGGGACGTAGCTTTAAATTGAGGGGAGAAAGACATAAGACAGATGTCAGAGGTAGGTTCTTTACTCAGAGAGTAGTAAGGGCGTGGAATGCCCTGCCTGCAACAGTAGTGGACTCGCCAACACTAAGGGCATTCAAATGGTCATTGGATAGATATATGGACGATAAGGGAATAGTGTAGATGGGCTTTAGAGTGGTTTCACAGGTCGGCGCAACATCGAGGCCCGAAGGGCCTGTACTGTGCTGTAATGTTCTATGTTCTTTGTGTCCAAAAAGATTAGGTGGGTTTACTGAGTTACGGGGATGGGGTGCTCTTTACAGGGCTGGTGCCGATTCGATGGGCTGAATGCCCTCCTTCTGCACTGTAAATTCTCTGATTCCACCGGGTGCTTCGGTTTCCTCCCACAAGCCCCGAAAGACGTGTTGTTCAATAATTTGGACGTCTGAATTCTCCCTCTGTGTGCCCGAACAGGAGCCAAAATGTGGAGTGTAGGGGCTTTTCAGAGTAACTTCTTTGCAGTGTTAATGTAAGCCTACTTGTGACAATAAAGATTATTTTAAAAAAAGAGGTAACAAATTCTAAAGAGTTGAGGAGAAGCTCCTTCTCCCAAAGGGCTGTGAATCTGTGCAATTCACTACCCCAGAGTGCGGTGGAGCTGGGACAGTGAGTAAATTTAGGGAGGAGTTAGACAGATTTTTCATGGTTGAAGGATTATACTCGATGGGCCAAATGGCCTCATTCTGCTCCTATATTTTATGACCTTATGAAAGGGGAGACATTGATTTGCTCCCAGATGTTGCCCAGAGAAGGAAGTTTTAGTCTAAAACTCATTGTCCAACCTCCACATTGTGACATCACAAAGAAACTCGTCCTCTAAATCAGCCAATAGGAATAAATACGCTTCGCGGTGACGTCACTGCCCAGCGCGCAGACGCGGGAGTCCCGCCCCTACCCATTGTTCCCCTCCCCCACATCTCCTCGAGACAAGGTTTCCAGGCAACCGGCTGACAGTTCCGGCCGTCGGTTCTCTACCCCTCCCCTGACCCAGGACTGCGCATGTCTAAGGGAAGGGGGCGCTCACTTCCGCTGACCTGACTGCGAACGTGTTGCCCAGTAGGAAGATTGGAGGGCCGGAAAGATTCTGCTCCTCTACCAATCAGAGCTCCCCCATTGTCTCAATGCGGAAGCTGGACATGGAGGTTTCTCCCGAACAAGTTCCTCCAACCCTGAATGAGCTTGAGCTTCAGACAGACTGAACCTTCCTCCTGTCTTCAACATCTGTGAGTAAAACACTTTCTTTTCTCCCTCATTCCATTTATTGTCTCATTCTGACCTTCAATTGGTCACTTGCAGCAACTGAAGGGAAAGGAAGTGAATCCAGGGAGGGTGCAGACTCTGGAGAGCTTGGCCCAGGTCTCTCTCTCTGGCTGTCTGAAAGACATTGACATCCTTTGCTCCCTCAGCTTGACACATTTATTTGTCTGGCTAAAATGATGGTCTCTTTCCTAATGTTCACAATTAAAGGGCTGGTTTCCCCAGGAGATGGCTGACAATAAAGGGAACAGTAAACAGGACAAAGCAAACCCAACCAATTACTTCCCTGTCGGAATACTCTCCACCATCAGCAAAGTGATGGAAGGAGTTATTAATAGCACTATCAAGTGGTACTTACTCAGCAAAACCTGCTCACAGACGCTCAGTTTGGGTCCAACCAGGTCACTCAGCTCCTGACCTCATTCCAGCCTTGGTTCAAACATGAACAAAAGAGCTGAATGCCAGAGGTGAGGTGAGAGTGACTGCCCTTGGTATCAAGGCAGCATTTGACCGACTGTGGCATCAAGGAGCCCCAGCTAAACTGGAGTCAATGGGAATCGGGGAAAACTCTCCGCTGGTTGGAGTCATACCTGGCACAAAGGAGGATGGTTGTGGTGGTTGGGGGTCAATCATCTCAGCTCCAGGAGTTCCGCAGGGCACACTCCTAGGCCCAACCATCTTTAGCTACCTCATCAATGACCTCCCTTTCATCATAAGGTGAGAAGTGGGGATGTTTGTGGATGACTGCACAATGTTCAGCACCATTCGTGACTCCTCAGATAATGAAGCAGTCCATGTCCAAGTGCAGCATGCCCTGAACAGTATCCAGATGTTGACTGATAAGTGGCAAGTTACATTTGTGCTACACAAGTGCCAGGCAATGACCATCTCCGACAAAGGAGGATCTAACCACCGCCCCTTGACATTCAGTGGCATTAGCATTGCTGAATCCTCCACAACCAACATCCTGAGGGTTATCATTGATCAGAAACTGAACTGGACTAGCCATATTAATATGGTGGCCACCAGGGCAGGCCAAAGACGACAGCGAGTAACGCACCTCCTGACCCCCAAAGCCTGTCCACAAGGCACAAGTCAGGCATATAATAGAATAATCGCTACTTGCCTGGTTGAGTGCAGCTCCAACAACACTCAAGATGCTGCTCTACACCATCCAGAACAAAGCAGCCTGCTTGACTGCTCCCCATTTCATGAATATTCAAACACTCCACCACCGATAACTAGTAGCAGCCGTGTATACCATCTACAATGTGCACTGCAGTAACTCACCAAGGTTCCTCCATCAGCACCTTCCAAACCCACGACTACTACTATCTAGAAGGACAAGAGCAGCAGATACCTGGGAACCCCACTACCTGGAGGTTCACTCACCAGATGGACTTGGAAATATATTGCCCTTCCTTCATTGTTGCTGGGGCAACATCCTGGAACTCCTTCCCTGTCAGCACAGGGGATGTACCTACAACTCAAGGACTGCAGCGATTCAAGAAGGCAACTCATCACCACCTTCTGAATGGATGGGCAATAAATGCTGGCTGAACCAGTGACTCTCACATCCCGTAAATGAATTTGAATTTTTAAAATATCGGACAGAGATATATCTAGTGTTACATGGAATGTATTAGATATATTATTGATGGTTCTGTAACAAAATACATGTATTATTATTTCTAGTTTTGTAATATAGTACTGTACCTACGTTATATATTTCCAGTCATACAATCATTGCAGCACTGACGGAATCCATTTCTGAACTCGAGTCAATGCTGACTCTCTGTACAGCAATCCAGTTAGTCCCATTCCCAATCGACATCCCTGTTCCCCTGCAAGTTTATTTTCTTCAAGTGACTATCCTATTTTATTTTAAATTATTGATCATCTGGACTTCCACAACCCTTGTGGGCAGTGAGTTCCCTGTCATGACCACTCCATGACTAAATAAAATTCTTCCTCAGAATTTCCCTATCTCTAATCAGTAAATGTACTTATATGGAGATTCTCTACTCTTGTACAGGTTTTAGTGAGTTTAGATTTGTTGATCAGCACCTTCAGGAAAATTGGGAGGGAAAGTAAGTGAATACAGTCTGTATATTACACACATTTTTCATCCAGTGATATAGACATATATCTGTCTGGCAGCCTGCATGAAGGTTTTCAGGTCTCTGTGTCCAGGACAGGAAGCAGAGAGCTTGGATCTCTCAATCAGCCTGAATCAGCACCTTCAGGAGAATTGGGAGGGTGAATATCAGATACAGCAGAGTGAGAATGGAGGGAGAGTGTGTGGGATTGAGATTTAGAGCATTTCAGTGAAAGAGAGAGGAAAGAATGTTTGATATAAACTAGAATTGTCTGTTCTAAGTTTCTATCCTGTACTGACAATGATTACCATTGTAAAATCTGTTTGCAGGAAGTTCGAACGAGAGGAGTTTGAGGCCGATACCTCAAACTAAATATCACATCAAGAACTGACTGAGTCACTCAATTCTTGGGAACTGAAGATCATTGGCCTTTGAATCGAGAAGGAGAAATTTTTGTCTATTCTGTCTGCTTCAAGAGATTTTAAACATCAGTGCGTCTGGAAAAGCACTGAGACAGACACACACACCCGTGTGAGACTGTTACAGAGCACTGACTGTGGAAAGAGCTTTAACCAGTGACACAGCCTGAAAAAATACTACGCCATTCACAGCAGGGAGAGACTGTATAGGTGTTCTGTGTGTGGACCAGGCTTCAACTGATCGTCCAACGTGGTGAGACGCAAGATCATCCGGACCATGGAGAAACCATGGAAATGTGAGGATTGTGGAAAGGGGTTCAAAGGTCCGTATGGACTGGAAAGGCAGCAACGCAGTCACACTGGAGCGAGGCCGTTCACCTGCTCTGTGTGTGAGACGGGATTCACAGCCCCGTGCCAGCTGGAAAGGCATCAACGCAGTCACACTGGAGAAAGGCCTTTCACCTGCTCTCAGTGTGAAAAGGGATTCACTGACATTGGCAACCTGCAGAGACACGAAAGAGTTCACACTGGAGAGAGGCCTTTCACCTGCTCTCAGTGTGAAAAGGGATTCACTGACATTGGTAGCCTGCGGAGACACGAACGAAATCACACTGGAGAGAGGCCTTTCACCTGCTCTGACTGTGGGAAGGAATTCACTCGGTTATTCCACCTGCAGAGACACCATCGAGTTCACACTGGGGAGAATCCGTTCACCTGCACTGTGTGTGGGAAGGAATTCACTCAGTTACCCAACCTGCAGAGACACCAGAGAGTTCACACCGGGGAGAGGCCGTTCATCTGCACTGTGTGTGATAAGGGATTCACTCGCTTACCCCACCTGCAGAGACACCAGAGCGCTCACACTGGGGAGAGGCCATTCACCTGCACTGTGTGTGATAAGGGATTCACTCGCTTACCCCACCTGCAGAACCACCAGCGAGTTCACACCGGGGAGAAGCCGTTCATCTGCAATGTGTGTGATTATGGGATTCACTCAATTATCCAGCCTGCTGAAACACAATGTCACTCACACCAAGAGCAGGCCCTTTAAATGCTCTGAATGCAGGAGGGGTTTCAAAAGCTCACAGCTACTGATGTCCCACCAGCGCGTTCACTCTGAGGAGAGACCGTTCACTTCTCCGACTGGAAAAAGCTTCACTCGGTCATCACTTGCTGAACCACAATGTCACTCACAGCAATGAGAGACCCTTTAAATGCTCCGACTGTGGGAGTGGGTTTAAAAGCTCTCGGGTACTGAGGGAACACCAGCGCATTCACACTGAGGAGAGACCGCTCAGCTGCTCTCACTGCACAAAGAGATTTCAAACATCATCCACATTGCGGAGACACCAGCGAGTTCACACTGGAAAGAAGCCATTCACCACTCACTGTGGGGAGGGATTCAGTCAGTCGTCCAACATGCGGAGACACCAAAGGGTTCACAAGTGATGACGGGTTAGATTCTGCTATTATTCTGCTGTTAATCACATCCAGGACTGAACCTGGAGTGGGTGAAGGTGTTTGCCTCCTCGTCAACTCCTCCTGATGCTCGGATGTGGCGACCCTGGTGAACTACTGCTCCCCGGACCTGGAATACCCGACTGTGAAGTACAGTCCATACTGCCTTCCACGGAGTTCACTTCTGCCATCATCACGGCGGTCTACATCCCACCCCAGCGGAAGTGAAGAAGGCCCTTGATGAATTGTAACCGCTATAAATAACAATGAAGCAGAATACCTGGCGGCCTTGTTCATCGTGGCCGGGGACTTTAACCAGGCCAACCTCAAGTGTACTGCCAAAATTCCACCAACACATCTCCTGTCCCGACAGGGGCCCCAACATCCTTGACCACTGCCACACAAACATCAAGGGCGCCTGATGATCCATCCCCTGACCGCATTTCGTAAAATCGGACCACGATACGGTGCTCCTTCTCCCAGCATACAAGCAGAAACTTAAGCAGGAGAATCCGTTTAAGAAGGTTGATGCAACGGAAGAGCTCCTACGCGACTGCTTAGTGTCAGTGGACTGGTCCATATTCAAGAACAAGGGCAGCATGGTAGCACAAGTGGATAGCACTGTGGCTTCACAGCACCAGGGCCCCAGGTTCGATTCCTTGCTGGGTCACTGTCTGTGCGGAGTCGACACGTTCTCCCTGTTTCTGCGTGGGTTTCCTCCGGGTGCTCTGGTTTCCTCCCAAAGACTTGCAGGTTAGGTGGATTGGCCATGATAAATTGCCCTTAGTGACCAAAAAAGGTTAGGAGGGGTTATTGGGTTACAGGGATAGGGTGGAAGTGAGGGCTTAAGTGGGTTGGTGTAGACCCGATGGGTCGAATGGCCTCCTTCTGCACTGTATGTTCTATGTTAACTCAGCAGCCAACCTAGACGAGTATGCCAGCACCGTCACAGACTTCATCAGTAAATGTGTAGAAGATTGCGTGCAAAAGAAGGTAGTCTGTACGTTACCCAACCAGAATCCATGGTTTCATTGGGAGGTTCACTTCCGACTGAAGGTGTTCAAGGCAGGCAACCCTGACATATTCAAGAAATCTATATATGACCTCCGCAAAGCCATCAGGAACTCCAAGTGACAAGACCAAACTAATCTTGAGTCGCAGACTAACGACAGGGACTCTCATTGGTTGTGCCAGGTCATGCACCCAGATCCTGCACTGACCCACTGGCAGGTGTGTTTGCGGACATCCTCAATCTCTCCCTCCTCCGTTCCAAGGTTCCCATCGGCTTCAAGAAGACCACCATCATACCTGTGCCAAAGAAGAACCAGGCAACGTGCCTCAATGACTACCATCCGGTGGCCTTGACATTGATCATTATGAATTGCTTCGAGATGTTGGACACATCAACTCCATACTCGCAGCATTCCTTGATCCACTGCAATTCGCATACCGCCACAACCGGTCCACAGCAGATGCCATCTCCCTGGCCCTATACTCGCCCCCGAAGCATCTCGACAACAAGGACTCCTACGTCAGACTCCTATTCATTGACTACAGCTCCGCCTTCAACGCCATAATCCCAGCCAAGCTCATATCAAAACTCCAAAACTTCGGACTAGGCTCCTCCCTCTGCACTGGATCCTCGACTTTCTGACCCACAGACCACAATCAGTAAAGATAAACAACAACACCTCCTCCATGATAGTTCTCAATTCAGGAGCCCCGCAAGGCTGCACTGCCTCTACACAAATACGACTGCATGGCAAAATTTAGCTCCAAATCCATCCACATGTTTGCTGATGACACGACTGTAGTGGTTCGGATCACGAACATCTCCATGATAGTCCTCAATACCGGGGCCCACAAGGCTGCGTACTTAGCCCCCTACTACGCTCGTTATACACACACGACTGTGTGGCAAAATCTGTTCCCACTCCATCTACAAGTTTGCTGATGACACGACGTAATGGGTCGGATATCAAACAACGATGAGTCAGAGTCCAGGAAAGAGATAGAGAACCTAGTGGCATGGTGTAATAACAACAATCTCTCCCTCAATGTCAGCAAAACTAAGGAGCTGGTCATTGACTTCAGGAAGCGAAGTATCGTACACACCCCTGTCTGCATTAATGGGGCTGAGATGGAGATGGTTAGCAGCTTCAAATTCTGAGGTGTGCACATCACCAGCATTCTGTCCTGGTCCACCCACATCGACGCTACGACCAAGAAACATATACTTAGGAAACTAAGGAAATTCAGCATGTCCACACCGATTGCCACATGGGCGGCACGGTAACACATGGTTAGCATTGTTGCTTCACAGCGCCAGCGTCCCAGGTTTGATTCCCGCTTGGGTCATTGTCTGCGCAGAGTATGCATGTTCTCCCCGTGTCTGCGTGGGTTTCCTCCGGGTGCTCCGGTTTCCTCCCACAAGTCCCGAAAAACATGCTTGTCAGGTGAATTGGACATTCTGAATTCTCCCTCAGTGAACCCGAACAGGCGCCAGAGTGTGACGACTAAGAGATTTTCACAGTAACTTCATTGCAGCGTTAACGTAAGCCTACTTGTGACAATTATGAAGATTATCATTGACTTTTACCAATTATTACAGGTGCACCAACTTTTACAGGAGCACCATAAAAAACATCTTATCTGGCTGCACCACAGCTTGTGTTTCATAGTTTCATAGAATTTACAGTGCAGAAGGAGGCCATTTGGCCCATCGAGTCTGCACCGGCTCTTGGAAAGAGCACCCCACCCAAGGTGTTATGGGCCAGTGTTCAGAAAACTCCAAAGTATATCATGGAGTTCACCTGACCTACAATTGTTTATTGATTTTGGTTCCGATGAGTACAAGGGCTGCCTTTCAGGTGTTATTCAACAGAGGCCTTAACCACTTTTAATCAAAACAAGATTTATTCTACGAATTTAGTTAATATTTTTATAAACACACACACTAAGCATTTTTCTCAATTACAAACATAAATACCCCACACAGCTACAGTAATCTATGTATAACCCTTAATAAATTCCCCCCTTTAACTGTTCCAATTTAATAACAAGATCCATAAACCAGTACCTCCTTTTCAAAGGTGCGGTCCAGCACACAGCACTCAAGACCTGGTATGGATGCTCTTGTTTCCTTTCCAAAACAGCAGGTTTGAATTCCTTCCAGAAAGCAATTATTTCTTTTCAAGTTATCAAGCCGCCTGGAAACAGCTTTTAAAATAAAGATAGAGAGAGAGGCCAAAATACTCCTCTTTCTGAGTACAGCAGCCAAAAATGTGAGAACGAAAGCAGAAAACTCAGAGACACAAAATAGCCCTAAACCAAAGCGAAAGTAAAACCAACTCCCAGAGCCACAGCCCAGCTCCACCCACACAATGACATCACAGAAGCCATGTGATAAGACAAAAACATTTCTTAAAGGGACACTCCCATGACACTTGGTATGGCAACTGCCCAGCCCAAGACTGTAAGAAACTACAGAGAGTTGTGAACACAGTCCAGTCCCTTACACAAACCCGCCTCCCATCCATTGACTCTGTCTACCCCTCCCGCTGCTTTGGGAAAGCGGGCAGCAAAATCAAAGACCCTCCCACCGAGGTTATTCTCTTTTCCAATCTCTTCCATTGGGCAGGAGATACAAAAGTCTGAGAACTTGCAATAACAGATTCAAAACAGCTTCTTCCCCGCTGTTACCAGATTCTGGAATGACCCTCTTATGGACTGAACTGATCTCTCCACACACCTTCTCTACTGAGTAGCACGACACTCCGTATGCTTCACCCGATGTCTACGTATTTATATTATGTATTTATCATATGGCCTATGTTTTTTCATGTATAAAATGATCTGCCTGTATTGTACACAGAACAATACGTTTCACTTTACCTCGGTGCACGTGAATAAATTTAATCAAATCAAACTTTGTTCATTCTGACACTTGGTGAAGTGGGAGGGTCGGAGGGTTTCTTTCTGCTGGATTGGCCGGTCTAATGGCTTTGCTTCCAGTGGATTATGATCTTTGAGCCTGGGGGAGAACACATTTCCACTGGAATGATCCACAAAGGCTGAAGTACATTTATTTTATCCTGGATAGTAAATACTGTTATTCCCCCACCACAGGTGGATCTAAAATAAACCAGATGGGTTTTTACAACTATCGACAATGCTCTCATGGTCATCGATGACTTTTAATTCCAGATTTTGTATTAATTTAAATTTCACCATCTGCCGAACCTGGATCCCTATCGCATTACCCTGGGTCTCTGGATTACTGATCTGGCTATTGTTTTCCGAGATGTGTTTTGTGAGAGATGAAGTCACTGTAGCCGTTTTCGAGTTGTTTCTTTTACGTCCTGTACTTTCCCACTAACCTGCAGACAAAACAGCTGCAACTGTACTGTGTATAAACGTGTGTTATTGTAACTACTCCTTGAGATGATTCGATTCGCTGAAGCATTCCCTGCATGTTTGTAATAAAGATTCCTAAACTTTAACCAACTCTAGACTCCGAGTGACATTTGTCCCACAACAGTCTGGTGTCAGGAACAGGATCCACTGACGGCTCTGATTAAAGGAAAGTCCCCGTGGACAGCAGATACCGGGGTGAGTATTGTTTGTTTTATACCACCCGTGTTTAGTTCAGTCTGACTGACCACTGGGGACTCCTCAGAACCTCGGGGATCTGTTTCTGGTCTGTTTCTTTGACATCCATTCAATGTAATTTCAATAACTGGAACATTTCAGGCAGGGAATTATCGGTTTTACACCAAGGATATGTTTGGGGGCGATACTGAAGTCCCCGTGACTGAGAGGGTTTTGTAGCTGCTGACAAATGAGGGGATAAAGCCGTACGGGAGGTGAAACAGAAAGAGTTAGGCAGTTGGACAGAGTTTGGCGTGTGTTCAGAGGTCCCAGATAGGGGTCAGCCAGCATCATCACATCGATGGATCTGCACAGAAAAGGTCCAACCAGATGGAACTTATAAGGCCCAAGGTGAGGTTAGTGGCGCGGGGATTTGAAGAAGCTTTGGGAGATAAAGAGGTCAGAGTGGACTCACCCACAGCAGGAAAGGTAATTTTGAAATTTCTTTGGCCCTTTTCGTGACATTTTCTCGGAACGTTCAGTCAAGAAACATAAAAGCTGCATTTGCGCTGGGGGATCACCTCCAGAGGGCAGTGTTTCTACAACCTGAGGTGCCAGATGTAGATGGAAGACTTTGGAAGTTCAATAAGTTTGTCCATGTTTTGAACGATGTTTCAGGGTGTATGGCACTTCTCAGTTAGATCAGTTTTGTGCAAGTCGGGTTGTCCCTACCTGAAGGCAGAAGCTGCCGTGCTTTATTGGTACGAAGGCAGGAAACTCTCGGGCATCTTTAAGATGCATGTTGATGACTGCCTATGTGGTGATATTAGTGAGTTCCAAAATAATGTTACTGACAGGATCAGAACAACATTTAAGGTTTGGAGTCGGGCTTCTGGGACCTTTAAATAAATTAGATTGGAAATCGGGCAGTGTGGGTCTGACGTAACTTTACATCAACAATCTCAGGGAGACAGTATGAACCCTGTCACAGTCAATGGGGCCGGGGCCTCACACAGAAAGAGGAAGGTGTTTCCAAAGCTGGGACTGAGCTGCTGCAAAGTTGAATTGACGAATGGGGCACACAGGCAAGGCCGGATACATGTTTTGATGTCTTTGAGCTGAGTTCTGTAATGAAACATCCAGAGGTCAAGGATATTTAAAGTGCAAACAAAAATTAAAAAATACAAGATGGAGAAATGTGTGCTGAAATTTCCATCTTTGAGAGGGGAAAGGTCACCGCGGGGTCAACAAAGAAGATGGAGGCTGGAGCACCAGGGGAGGCCGCAGTGCTTGTGGCTGAAGAACTAACTAAGGTGATGGCTGCGGAATTCCAAAAGCAGTTGGCGCAGATTGAGAAATGTATGGAGGTGGTGAGGAAGGAGATGCAGGAGGTTTTGAGTGTGCTGGTGGAGGAGGCGGTTTCCCCGGTGAAGACGGCGGTGGCGAGCGCAGTGGCGGAGGTGCGAGAGCAAGGGGAGGCGCTGAAGGAAGTGGAGGAGACGGTATTGCAGCACGGTGATCAACTTGCGTCGATGGGGAAAGAGATGCGGAAGGTGATGGACACGAACAAGAATCTGCGAGGAAAAATGGAAGATCTGGAAAACAGATCCAGGCGACAGAATTTGAGGGTCGTGGGGCTGCCCGAAGGAGTTGAAGGACCGAAGCCGACTGAGTATTTTGCCGCGATGCTGGCAAAACTACTGGGGGAGGGGGAGGACCCCTTCCAATATGAACTGGATCGGGCTCATCAGTCGTGGAGGCCTGTACCAAAGGCGAGTGAGCCGCCAAGGGCAGTGACTCTGTGCTTCCGTAGGTACAGTGTGAAGGAGAAGGTCCTGAGCTGGGCCAAGCAGAAGCGGGTGGTGTAGTGGGCTGGAGCTGGTATACGTGTATACCAGGACTTTACGGTGGAGCTGCCGAGGAGGTGGGCTGCCTTCAACCGGGTGAAGAGGGCACTGTACATTGGCAAGGTGCAGTGTGGCATTGTATATCCAGCGAAGCTGAGGGTGACTTACAAGCTCAGGGACTTTTATTTTGGAACGGTGGAAGCAGCGGAGGAGTTTGCGAGGGCAGAAGGACTGTGGCAGAACTGACAAATTGAGGAATGGTCATGTGCCGATGTAACCTCAGGACTGTATTTTCTTTTTTTTTTGTATCACTGCGCGCGGGGGTAGAGGCTAAAGGAGCCAATGTTGCATAGATTTGGACAAGGGAAGGGACGGGACTTTCATTCGAAAGGAGGGCTCTTTGGGATGTAGGTGGATATGCGGGGTTTCTGTGCTAAAAGGGGATCTTTGGGCTTTCCTAGGGCCGGGCAAGGGGGAAAGGGACCCGGGCGGGGGCCTCCACGCTGGCCGGTTTAAGCTGGCCAGTGAACGGGAGTGAGGTGGGGGGAGGGGCTGCGGCCATCGGAGCCTGGCAGAACAGGGTCCGAGTAGTCTAGCCGGGGTGGAGAGTTGGGGGGAGGGATCCGAGGTTGGGGGAGGGAACCGAGGTTGGGAGGAGGAGTTTTACAAGAGCCAGTGGATGGGAAGAGCTGGAGACGTTGGGGGGGCGGGGTACAACTGTGGGGTATCATGCACGGTACTCTCTTAGAGGCTTGATGGCGTTGGATGGGGGGGGGGGGGGGGGGGCGGGGGGTGGAGAGCCGTGTAGATTAAGGGTGACTGCGGGTAATCCCTGATTCCTTTTTGTCATTTGTTTATGTAAACATGTGGGTTGAGGTTTGGGGGTTGGTGGGCGGATGGGATCGTTGTTATTATGGGGATTGACATATCTTGTTGATTATTGTTTATTGTTGATGGGTGTAAATGTGGGAGAAAACGTGAAAAAGGAGAATAAAACATTTTTTTTTTAAAAAGAAAGAAATTTCCATCTTTGGGTGAGCTGCAAAATGTAAAATGGATTTTTTAATCCATTTTAGGCACCGGAGATTCGGCGGGGGCGGGAATCGCGCCGCACCGGTTGGCAGGCCCCCCCCGCTCGATTCTCCGGCCCGGATGGGCCAAAGTCCCGCCGCTAAAATGCCTGTCCCGCCGGCGTAAATTAAATCACCTACCTTACCGGCGGGACAAGGCGGCGCGGGTGGGCTCCGGGGTCCTGGGGGGGCGCGGGGCGATCTGGCACCGGGGGGTGCCCCCACGGTGGCCTGGCCCGCGATCGGGGCCCACCGATCCGCGGCGGGCCTGTGCCGTGGGGGCACTCTTTCCCTTCCGCCTCCTCCACGGTCTCCACCATGGCGGAGGCGGAAGAGACTCCCTCCACTGCGCATGCGCGGGAATGCTGTCAGCGGCCGCTAACGCTCCCGCGCATGCGCCGCCCGGAGATGTCATTTCCGCGCCAGCTGGTGGGGCACCAAAGGCCTTTTCCGCCAGCTGGCGGGGCGGAAATTCCTCCGGCGCCGGCCTAGCCCCTCAATGTTGGGGCTCGGCCCCCAAAGATGCGGAGCATTCCGCACCTTTGCGGCGGAGCGATGCCCGTCTGATTTGCGCCGTTTTGAGCGCCAGTCGGCGGACATCGCGCCGTTTCCGGAGATTTCCGCCCAGTGTTTTTCAAACTTTTTTTCCGGGGACCCATTTTTACTAACTGGCCAACCTTCGGGACCCACGCCGGCCAACCTTCGCGACCCACGCCGGCCGATCTTCGCGACCCATGTCAGCCGACCTTCGCGACCCACCATTTTCTCTT
Organism: Scyliorhinus torazame; assembly: GCF_047496885.1. Taxonomy (NCBI): domain Eukaryota; kingdom Metazoa; phylum Chordata; class Chondrichthyes; order Carcharhiniformes; family Scyliorhinidae; genus Scyliorhinus; species Scyliorhinus torazame. Next base: position 173,581,120 of record NC_092711.1, read on the forward strand.
ACATTGTTTGCTGCTGACAAAATGGAGGAATCACAATCTCGCCCAAAGCACATGACGGCGACGTTCGGGGGCTGTGACCTGCTCTCTGCCTCCCTCAGGCAGGAAGATTATATAGAATTTTTTAAAAAATCTTCTGCGTCTCCGATTGTGCAAATTTTCGATCCTCAGCCGCAGCAGCCGGCTTTTATATTCAATTTTTATTTATTTTTTGTAAATTGTAACAATGTTGTTGCACGGCACGTTTAATCAAAGAGACCAAAGCCCATGTCATCGTCAGACTCTTCAGATTCTTCCTGTTTCTTCTCGTCCTTTTCCTCTTCAGCAGCAACATGGGCAGCGGTGGAAACAACTGCTGCAGCAGCTGGGGCACTGCTACCAGCACCAACGTTGCAGATCAAACTATTGACGTCAATATTAGCCAATGCCTTGGCAAACAGACTAGGCCAGAACGGCTCAATGGTCACACCAGCTGTTTTAATCAGGACATTGAGTTTGTCTTCGGTGACGGTGACCTCGTCGTTGTGCAGGATGAGGGTGCTGTAGATCCAGGCGAGTTCCGAGGTGGAGGCCATGGCGCTGGATCTCTGCTGGTGGGTCCGATGGTGCTAGTCGCCGGGGGGGAAACTCGGCCTTAGCTTCATTCAGAAGAACCAAGCACTTCCGAACCAGACAGAGCGAGCAGCAGCCGGCTTTTAGCTATGACAGCTGCGAGCGGCCCTTTTACCATATAAAAGAAATGCTGCTGCACTGCGCATGCGTGCCTGATCATCGCACAGTGCGGCGCACTTTTTTATATGCAGCCGCATCAGCCAGCTTTTAACTATGCCAGCTCGCAGCTGGCATAGTTAAAAGCTGGCTGATGCGGCTGTTGCGCGCAAATTTGCGCAATCGGGAGTGCCGTGACGGACGGCTCCGCGACCTTCCCAACACACACCCACGACCCCCTAGCGAGTCGCACCCCGACTTTGAAGATCACTGTTCTAAACCTCTTTTTGCAGTGCGAGAAGTTTAATGGTCTCTCTTCGGTGTGAACCCTTTGGTGTTTCATCATTTGGGATGAATCACTGAATCGCTTCCCACAGTCAGAGCAGGTAAATGGCCTCTCCCCGGTGTGAACTCGCTGGTGTCTCCCCAGGTGGCCTGACTGACTGAATCCCTTCCCAACACAGTGCAGGAGAGCGGCTCTCCCCAGTGTGAACTCGCTGGTGTTTCTGCAGGGCGAATGACGTTCTAAACTTCTTTGTGCAGTGAGAGCAGCTGAACAGTCTCTCCCCAGTGTGAATGCGCTGGTGGGCCATCAGTACCTAAAACCATTTGAAGCCACTCCCACAGTCAGAGCATTTAAAGGGTCTCTCCTAAGTGTTTGTGACGTGGCTCAGCAGGTTGGGTAACTCAGTAAATCCCTTCCCACTGTTGTTGAAAACTCACCACTATTCTTAGAAGTCCTCCTATACCAAAAAGGGCCAACATTCTAAATGGTGAACAGAGATTCTCACTCCCTGACTCCTATGCAGGCTTCGGTGTGTGCATTTCAGGTGAAACTATGTTTTCAAGTTATCCCCCGGTATAACCCATCCCTTCACAGAAGATTTCATCCACTTATCACTTAGTAGCATCGATCCTGGGTCCCGCATTGCTAAGTAAGTAAAGTAGACTTAGGAATAACCACTGTTTCAGGTTAAAACTTTTAAGTTATTTTATTATTAAATTTTTTCTTTTAAAAGCTGCAATCACTGTCTTTACAGAAAGGTAAAAAGATCTTGCTTCTGGATCCTTCTGGTTGGTTGAGGGGACCTTCAGGCCCAACTTGACAATCGATCTTTTTTTAAAATCTGGTCTTCTTTAGATGTATTCACTGTTCTGCTCGGTTGCTATGTCCTATCTTTCCCATGTACTGAGCTATGAGAGCTGGCTCTGCTGGCTGTCTCTGAGCTGACTCTGTCTCCTCTTTAAATTCTGGTCTTCCTTAGATGTATTAGCTATTTTAGCTGGGCTACTTTGCTTTGTCCCTTTCCCATGACCGAGTTGACTGTAAGCTGACTCTGCTTGCTTCTCTTGTTCCTTCTCTGTTTCTCTCGTTCCTTCTCTGCCCCTCTCTCAGGGTTATATATTTTTCTGACAGTTATTAAGTTATGACTTTATTGTAAAGTAACTTTTATTTCTCTTGGATTGGAAAAGGTACCTTTAATCTGAATTTTTCTAACACGACGAAGTATTAATTTTGGGCATGGCCTCAGCCTACAGATCCCTGATTATATTGTTTCCTTTGTGATGTTCAACGTTCCTTTGTGATATTCAAAAATGCTTTGATTTCAATAGGAGTGTGAATTTTGGTTCCTGTCATTTCTATAGTTTTATTATTGAATTGTGGCCCCAGCTCATAATTTTGACTTTGATTTGGGTCTAATTTGTGTTCTCATAGACATGTTGTCTCCAGTTTTCTTTAATTTACCTGATTTCAGCAGAGCTTCACACCTATATATTTGACCCCCTAGTCATTATTTTCTATCTGTTGATTTTACTTCAATGAAGGTGTGAATCATTGCTTTTAGCGTAATGCTAAAAATCCACTTGGTTATAACTTGAAAGGTTTACATTTATCACCTAACTCAACTGAAACCCTCATCCATGCTTTTCCAGATGCTTACTAAGATGATTAATTTCAATGAAGGTGTGAGCCATTGCTTTTAGCTTCATACAAAAATCCTGTTTGTTTGCTAAGCCTGTTTAGGAGAAGGAATCTGCATTTTATAATCCTGCTCTTTGCAGCTGCTGTTAACCCTTCGTGGGATCTTTCCCTGTATCCTCTCATGTTTCTCTCAGACCAGATATTGCCAGACTTCCATGTTTCAAATGACACATCTTTCCATATTTTCAATACCACCACCGACAGAGCAGTTCAGTGGTGTCTCCACGGTGTGAACTTGTTGGTGTTTCATCATTTGGAATGAAGTACTAAATCCATTCCACAGTCAGAGCAGGTGAATGGTCTCTCCCTGATGTGGACTCTCTGGTGTTTCTGCAGGTGAGTGAACCACTGAAGCCCTTCCCACAACAGAGCAGGTGAATGGTCTCACTCCAAGTGTGAGTGTGTCGAATTTCCAGATGAGAAGGGTACCTGAATCCCTTCCCACAGTCTCCACATTTCCACCGTTTCTCTAAGGTGCTGGATGTTCTGGTGTCTCTCCAGGTTAGACAATCAGTTGAACTCTCACACAGAACAGATGTACAGCCTCCTCCCGCTGTGAATGGTGTGATGTGTTTTCAGGCTGTAACTGGTTAAAGCTCTTTCCACAGTCAGTGCTCTGGAACACTCTCACTTGGGTGTGTGTGTGTCTCGGTGCTTTTCCAGTCACACTGATGTTTAAAATCTTTTGAAACAGACAGAATAGAGAAACATTTCTCCTTCTAGTTTCAAAGACAGGTAATATTCCAGACCCGTGGGATCGAGTGACTATCAGATTTTGATATCATGTTTGGTTTGAGATTTCCGTCTATAATTCCGCCTCTTCGAATATCCTGGAAAAGGAATTTACAAAAGACATCACTGTCAGTACAGGATAGAAATTCAGAACAGACAATTCTAGTTTCTCTGGAACATTCTTTCCTCTCTTATTCCCCAAAAACTGTAAATCTCCGTCCCACACACTCTCCCTCCATTCTCACTCTGCTGTATCTAATATTCACCCTCCCAATTCTCCTGAAGGTGCTGATTCAGGCGGATTGACAGATCCATGCTCACTGCTTCCTGTCCTGGACACGCATGCAGGCTGCCACACAGATGAATGTCTGTATTACTGGACTAAAACGTGTTTCATGGACAGGGTAGATCGATCAGAATATTGAACTTGTTGCCTATGAGGTTAGTCGAGTACAGATGATCAATAATTTGTGAAGGAAATTGGATGGGTACTGCAGTGTTACAGGAAGGCTCGTTGAGAATTACAGAATTGCTTGAGAGTCGGCATGGATTCGAGTTGTCAAATGGACGGCTTCTGTGCCATCATGACTCTATGACTGGAAATATATAACATAGTTGCGTACAATATACAACTAGAAATAATAATAAATGTACTTTACATAACCATAAATTATAGATCTAATCTGTACCATATAACAGTAGACATTTCTCCATTCAATATTAATTTAATGTCCGCTTAAATGTCAGCCATCTCAAACCAGCCCTTTAATTGTGAACATTAGGAAAAAGGCCATCCTTTTAGCCAAACAAATAAATGTGTCGAGCTGAGGGAGCAAAATATGTCAATGTCTTTAAGAGAGAGACCTGGACCAAGCTTTCCAGAGTCTGCACCCTCCCTGGATTCACTTCCTTTCCCTTCAGTTGCTGCAAGTGACCAATTGTAGGTCAGAATGAGAAAGAAATGGAAAGGGGGAGAAAATAAAATGTTTTACTCACAGATGTTGGAGACAGGAGGAAGTTTCAGTCTGCGTTAAGCTCAATCCTTATTCACACAAGCCCGGGCTCTGATTGCCTGAAGGTCGAGTCCTTCCGGTCCCTCAAGTTTTCCCATTGGTCAAGCCCTCAGCATGAAGCGCGGGAGGGGGACACTGCACATGCGCAGTTTCCCCTGTCCCTTGAACATGCGCATCACGGCTTTTGGGCTGGGAGACGAGCAAGTGCAGCTGTTGAACTGTTTGGAGGATGCGCGTTGGCCCTGTTCGTCCTGTAGAAGACGAGGAAAACTAAGGAGATGGTGGGAAGGTTTGGAAACACTTTGTGGTCGGCTAAGCCCTATTAAAAATTGTCAGCTCACCTGGTTCGGTCCTTCGGAATTTCTCCCTCCCGGAACTTGGTCCAGGTTAACGGCCGCCATCTCGGTTAAGTGAGTGGAGGATTCAGGGGGGGGAATCAAACAACGAGAATAGGCCCCGCCCCTATTTACTCTGATTGGCTGGAGGACCAGATGCCTGTCTCAGTCATCCAGACCCGCCCCCTGTTCCCATTGTTCCGGGAGGGGGAGGGTACAATAAATCAGAGGTTCCACTTTGGGCTCAAATCAATGAGGATTCTGACCTCTGGGAAGGAAGGAAACCCTGGGAGGTGGGCGAGGAGGATTCAGAAACACCCGCTGGAGGCCCCAACCTATCAATTAGACTCATTGATTTTATTGTCAGTCTGCAGACAGGAGCTGGAGAACTGAATCCAGGGAGAGGGAAGGTGAAAACTGGGAGTGGAGGGAAGAAATGGTGCAGATGGTGAGATGGGTTTGGATTTCAGCCCAGGGAGGAGGGAGAGCGTGCGAGACGGAGATTTGCAACTTTAAGGGAAAAGGAGGAAAAATATATTCCATAGAAACGAGAATTGTCTCGTCTGAATTTCTATCTGCGACTGACAGTGATGATTTTTGTAAACTCATTTTCCAGGATATTACAAGGGGAGGATTTACAGATGGGAAACTCAAATCAGACTTCACATCAAGATTTAACAGAGTCTCTCCATTCATCAGGACCTGAATATCATCGAGATGTGAATCTGGAAAGAGAATTTTTAGTCTGTGGGAAAAGACTTTGAACATCGTCGTGACTGGAAAAGCACAGAGACACACACAAACCCAAGAGAGTGTTCCACTGCAGTGACTGTGGAAAGAACTTTAACCAGTTTCACAGCCTGAAAACAACATTGCAGCACTCACAGCGGAGAGCGACCGTAAACGTGTTCTGTGTGTGGACGAGCTTTCAACTTTTGTCAAACTGGAGCCTCACAAGCACCCTCACCATGGAGAAACAGTGGAAATGTAGGGACTGTGGGAAGGGATTCAGGTCACCATCTGAGCTGGAAATTCATCGACGCTGTCACACTGGAGAGAGGCCATTTACCTGCTCTGTATGTGGGAAAGGATTCAGTGATTCATCCAACCTGCGGACACACCAGCGGGTTCACACTGGGGAGAGGCCATTCACCTGCTCTCAGTGTGGGAAGGGATTCACTCAATTACCCCATCTGCAGGCACACCAGCGAATTCACACCGGGGAAGGACCATTTACCTGTTCCATGTGTGGGAATGGATTCAGTAATTCTTCCCAACTGCTGACACACCAGCGAGTTCACACTGGAGAGAAACCATTTACCTGCACCGTGTGTGGGAAAGGATTCACTCATTTATCCAGCCAGCGGAGACACAAAGTCACTCACACAAATGAGAGACCCTTTAAATGCTCTGACTGTGGCAACAGCTTCAAAAGTTCTCGAGAACTGATGTACCACCAGCACATTCACACCGAGGAGAGACAGACCGTTCAGCTGCTCTCAGTGCACAAAAAAGTTTAAAAGGTCTTCCAACCTGCGGGAACACCAGCGAGTTCACATGGGGACGAGGCCATTCACCTGCACAGTGTGTGGAAAGGGCTTCTCTCAGTCATCCCACCTGCTAAGACACCAGCGAGTTCACTAGTGATGACAGAGTTTGGATTCTACTCCTTTAGCTGCTGTTAATCACATCCAGGACTGAATCATGTTCATTCTGACACTTGGTGAAGTGGGAGGGTTGGAGGGTTTCTTTCTGCTGGACTAACCGGTCTCATGACTTTGCTTCCAGTGGGGTGATGGTCTTTGAGCCTGGGAGAGCACATTTCCACTGAAACGATGCACAAAAATTGAAAGTACATTTATTATAACTTTCACAATAAATATTTTCCTGATTTCAGGCAAATCTAAAATACAGACAGAATTGGAAAAAAGTCTGGCAGCATCTGTGCTAAGAGAAACAGAAGTTTCACGTCCAATGTATCTCTACTTCAGAACTAAAGAGAGGGAGAAATGTGTTGGGTTTGATGCGACCATCAATTCACTCGAAGACACGTGGAGAAGTAAACTGTGGTTTTAATCAGCTTAGAACTGAGCCTGCCTGTGACTGGTACAAGACTGAAGGCGGCCCCGCAGGTCAGCAGCTCTTATACTTCCTGTAAAGGGGGTGGAGCAGTGGGCGGAGCCCGTACATGCCCCAACATATCCCCTGTGGATGAAGCCACACAATGGCCCATAGGTAGAGCCCACAGGGTGAATAACATAACACAGTGCACTGGTGAATTATCAGTAATTATACATTCACCACACTGGTGAAAGAGGGGGAAGGTCAGGTAGAACAAAAGGGAAAGTCAGTGATTGGTTAGAGGGTGGGTAAGATTAAATTACAAAAATGTCCTGGAACAAAAGGGAGAGGTAATGGTTGTGGGAAAGAAACAAAGCATTGGTCCAGAGTAAGTGTTAATGGCAGAATAAAGGACAGCTCTGTCTGGAAGCAAAAAACATGAAAACAAGATGCAGACTGGCACTCAGTAAAAAAACAAATCAAAATGGAGGAGAGAGTTCAGGGTCTGAAGTTGTTGAACTCAATGTTGAGTCCAGAAGGCTGTAAAGTGCCTCATCGAAAGATGAGGGGCTGTTGGTCCAGCTTGTGTTGGGCATCTCCGGAACATTGCAGCAGGCCGAGGACAGAAATGTGAGCCTGAGAGCAAGGTGGTGAATTCTAATGGCAGCAAGCGGAAGGTTAGGGTCATGCTTGTGGACTGAGCGGAGGTGTTCCACAAAGAGGGCAGGGAACAGGCTACAGATGAATTAAAGAGAAACCATTTGGGTCCAGAACATTGTGAACATCCTTTTACTATGGTTGTCTTTGATCCTCAAGTCATTTTGTGTTTTTTAACCGTGTTTTGTTTCATTAATAAACTTTTATCAGTAAAAATATTAGATTTTTCTGGACTTTTCGTGATTAGATTACTGCACTTTAGGAAAAGTGGGTGAGAGGGCTGACAGGCTCTTTCACAAAAAGTCAGTCCCTTTGAGGTAATTGGCAAAGGAGCCAGAGGGGGAGATGTTATTTTATTTTATTTTTGACACAGCGAGTTGTTCTGATCTGCCTGAAAGCAGATTCAATTGTATCTTTCCAAAGGGTAAATGCTTGAAAGGGAAGAATTTGCAGGGCTGTGGGGAAAGGGCAGAGCAGTTGGATGAATCAGAGAATCCTTTCAATGAGATAGCAGGGGCACGATGGGCTGAATGGTCTCCTCCTGCAGCCTGTGAATCTGAGCCTCCTGCTTTTGTGCAGGCTAAAAGGGACAGATTCATTGCAGCCTCTTTCCTGTAAAAGTATTTAAAGAGACGGGTTTCTCTTTAGCTCTGAGTGACCGATTTAATAATTGTTTGGAGGCCCATTTCCCAGTCAGACCTCCAGCACTTTCCTGTCTCTCTATTAGTGCGACATGCATGGAAGTTTCCCAACTGGGCACAGACCCCAATTATTCTCAGCTAAATTCAGCCTCAGCTCCGTCGCCTGGCTGTCATTGACACGAGCTATAGAGACAGAAAGGTGCCCGAGGCTCAAATGGAAATTCGAAACTAGTGGCTCTAAACCAACACTTCATCATTTGTCAGTCAAACATGTTATTTATGCTGGGGTGTTTATTAATAGATTTAGGCACTGGAGGCAAAGGGTGGGTGGGGTTTTTAGTGGGTAACTTTCCATTTCTAACTTTGTATTGTCTCTAGTGTCAGCTGTGGCTCAGTGGGCAGCTCTCTCACCTCTGAGTCAGATGGTTGTGGATTCAAATCCCAGTCCAGGGACGTGTGGGCTAAATTCAGTTTCATTGTTCCTCATCCCAGCACTGAGGGAGTGCTGCACTGTCAGAACAGCCTTCTTTCAAATAAGATGTTAAACTGAGGCCCTGTCTGCCCCTCTCAGGTGGGTGTAAAAGTTCCCATAGCCACTATTTTGAAGAAGAGCAGGGGAGTTATCCCCGGTGTCCCGGTCAATATTTATCCCTCAATCAACATCACTAAAAACACATCATCTGCTCATTATCACATTGCTGTGTGTGGGATCTTGCTGTGTGTAAATTGGTTGCTGCTTTTCCAACATTAGAACATACAGAGCTGAAGGTGCCCATTCGGCCCGTCAAGTCTGCACTGACCCACTTAAGCCCTTACCTCCACCCTATTCCCGTAACCCCTCCTAACCTTTTTGGTCACTAAGGGAAGTTTATCATTGCCAATCCATCTAACCTGCACGTCTTTGGACTGTGGGAGGAAACCGGAGCACCCGGAGGAAACCCACACAGACACGGGGAGAACGTGCAGACTCCGCACAGACAGTGACCCAGCGGGTAATCGAACCTGGGACCCTGACGCTGCAAAGCCACAGTGCTATCCACTTGCGCTACTGTGCTGCCCAACAGTGACTACACTTCAAAAGTACTTCATTTGCTTTAAAGCACTTTGGGATATCCTGTGGTTGTGAAATGTGCTATAGAAATTCAAGTTTTTAAATTGAAGATTTATGTTTTCTGAACTTGTTACCTGGAACTTTATTGATTTCAGCCACCTCCAACTTACCATTTAATAAATTCACTTTGGTTCAGACAAGGCAATTAAGGCAAAGGCAGAATTCTCTTGATATTAAATTTAAAAAGTTTATTCAAAGAAACTTTTTAGACATTGAATTTTACAACTTCATGCGGGTAATCAGTCTGCAGGAGCGTTACCCTCTCTGGCTCCTTTGACAGTAATTTCCTTGGAACTCGGCCTCGGGAATCTTCAGTACTTGGCCAGCATGGAAGACCTTCAGATGTTCTGCTTTTATCCCCAAAGTGACCATTACCTCACGTCAGAGTTGGGTCTGTTGTAATATGACAATTGGTCAATTTGGTCACTGGATTAATTTAATTGGATCCCCAATTACTGACACCACCTTCTCTCATTATCTTAGACAGGAATACAATAGAACTGTTTCATACTATCCCTTTATCTGATTCTATAACAATCCCTTATTCATACAGCTTCAAAAGTTGAGGCTAATCAGAGTTTGAAGGTCTCTCTTGCCAGTACATTTATCCTCATTGCACATTCTTTCCATACACAGCAATTAAGCTTTTACATTTTTACAGCAAATAAAACTCAGTCTTTCACTATACCTACTAAATCATTTTTGATTCATTGTAACTGAATTAAGGCTCTTAATCAATCATCTGTTACTGACTGGCAGCTAATTAATACAGTAATCTTTAATTAATACGTTTGGTTAATACAATATCCACTGGTTGGAAAAGACTGTTTTATGGAAGACAATCTCTTTCTTACTAACTTTGATTGGATTGAACAATGGGTCTTCGATTTGAGCCAGACTTTGGCAATATATGATCTTCTATAGCTTTACAAAATTCTGGAACAATTTGTTCTTTAAACAATTTTGCCTCATTCAGCAGTATCTAGAAACAGTTTGGTTTATACAGAATGAATTTTTAAAATAAAGGTCCAGTCACGTTTCAGAGTTTAACATGGTTTCCTTAACCTTGCTACTTACAACAGTGAAGTTGGACGAGTGATTGTTTTTTAAAACAAAATATTATTAATGAGGCATACCCAGAATTTCCGACGTTACAACAGTGACTAAACTTCAAAAGTACTTCAAAGGCTGTAAAAAGCTTTAGGTGATTGTGTGGTCACGAAAGGTGCTATAGAAATAGATACAGAATCCCTTAAGTGCAGAAGGAGGCCATTCAGCCCATCGAGTCTGCACCGACCCTTCAAAAGAGCACTCTACCCATATCCACTCACCCGTAACCCCATAACCTCACCTGCACATCCCTGGACACTGAGTGGCAATTTATCAGGGCTAATCTACCTAACCCATACATTTTAGGACTGTGGGAGGAAACCAGAGCACTCGGAAGAAACCCATACATTCACGGGGAGAACATACAAACCCCACACAAGTGACCAAGGTCAGAATTAAACATGGGTCCCTGGTGCTGTGAGGCAACAGTGCTAACTACTGTGCCATTGCGCCACTCAAATAAATGTAATTTATTTTCAGAACTAGTGCCCAAACCTGGATATATCACACTCGGTCCACTCATGAAGATCATCAATAAAGACTGAGACTTGATTTTGTACAACCATGTCTTTCTCTCCATTTCAAATCCCCCGTGAAAATCCAAACACAGCGTATCGTGAAAGTATTTAAAACAGAACGAGTTGTGATTTGGGATTCACTGCCTGACAATGGTGCAGGAAGTAAATTCTACTGTAACTTTCAAAAGGGAACTGAATAGATTCTGTAGGAAAATAAACTTGCAGGGTGATGGGACCAAATCGATTGTTCATTCAAAGAGCTAGCATGGGAATGGCCTCCTTCTTTGCCCTCTGGTTCTCGTTTACTTTTGAGGAAAATCTTGAACCAGAGTTTGGCAGTATTTGGGAAATACCTGAAACCCACTTCTGAGGAGGGGGGTAGAAGCGGAGATGATGGACTGTTTCCAAAAAGAAATTGGGTGGGCTTTTGAGGGAAATAAACTGGCAGAGATATGGGAATAGAACAGGGCAATCATTTGATCAATAGAAATCTACAAGTTGTGAATCTTTGGAATTCTCTAGCCCAGAGGGCTGTGGAAGCTCAGTCATGGAGTGTGTTTAAAGCAGAGACTGACAGATTTCTAAATACCAATAACAAAGGGATATGGGGATAGTGTGGGGGAAAAGGCATTGAAGTGGATAATCAGCCATCGTATTGAATTGTGGAGCAGGCTTGATGGGCTGAATGGCCAACTTCTGCTCCTATGTTCCAGAGGTACACAGATAAGCAGGAAAGTAAATTGTGAAGAGGACATAAGGAGGTTACAAAGTTATATGTTAAATGAGCAGGAGGAAATCTGGCAAATTGAGAATAACATGGGAAAATGTGTCATGGTCCACGTGGCAGGAAGATTAAAAAAGCTTATTATCTAAATGGTGAGAGATTGCAGAGCTCTGAGATTCAGAGGGATCTGGGTGTCCGAGAGCATGAATCACAAAAGGCGAGTATACAGGTACAGCAAGTAATTAGGAAAGCTAATAGAATGTTATTGCATATTGTGAGGGGAATTGAATACAAAAGTAGGGAGGTTATGCTTCAGTTGTACAGGACATTGGTGAGACCACATCTGGAGCAGCGTGTACAGTATTGCTCTCATTTAAGGAATGATGTAAATGTGTTGGAAGCAGTTCAGAGAAGGTTTAATGAATTCACACCTGGAATTGGAGGCTGGTCTTATGAGGAATGATTGGACAGGCTGGGCTTGTGTTCGATGGAGTTTAGGTGACTTAATTGAACCGTCTCAGATCCTGAGAGGCCTTGACAGGGTGGATGCGGAAAGGATGTTTCCTCTTGTGGGAGAATCTAGAAATTGGAGTCACTTTAAAAGTAACAACTTGCCCATTTAAGGCAGAGAGTTTGGAGTCTTTGTAACTCTCTTCCTCAAAGGACAGTGGAAACAAGGTCTTTGAATATTTTGAAAGCAGGCTGGATAGATTCTTGAAAAGCAATGGGGTGAAAGGTTATCGGGAGGGTAGGCGGGAATAAGACCATACTAAGACCAGACATAATAGGAACAGGAGTAGGCCATTCGGCCCTTCCAGCCTGGTCCATCTTTCAATAGGATCACAGCTGATCTGACATTTCTCACGTTCACTTTCCTGCCCTTTCCCTGTAATCCTCGGTTCCCTCACTGATCAACAATCTATCTCGGCCTTAAATATACACAAGGACTCTGTCCCCACAACTCTCAGTTCCAAAGACTCTCAGAAGACTTTCCTCCTCATCTCAGTCTTAATTTGGCTCCTCTTTATTCTGAGAGGATGCCCTCTGGTCCTAGACTCTCCCATGAAGGGAACCATCCTCTCAGCATTTACCCTGTGAAGCTCCTTAAGAATCCTGTATGTTTCAATTAGATCACCTCTCATTCTTCTAAATTCCAATGAGTAGAGTCCCAACCTGTTCAACCTTTGCTCCTAAGACAATCCCTCCATACCTGGGATCATCCTCGTGAACCTTCTCTAAACAGCCTCCAATGAAATAATATCTTTCCTTAAATAAGGTGACCAAAACTGCTCTCAGTTCTCCAGATGTGATCTCACCAGCACCTTGTACTGCTGCAGCAAGACTTCCCGACTCTTATACTCCAACCCCCTTGGAATCAGGGCCAACATTCCATTAGCCTTCCTGATTACCTGCTGCACCTGTCTGCTAGCTTTCTGTGTTTCGTGCACAAGTCCCCCAAGTCCCTTTGTGCTGCAGCTTTCTGCAGTTTTTCACTATTTAAATAATACTGTTCTTTTGTTCTCCCTTCCAAAATGAACTTCACATTTTCCCACATTATGCTCCATGTGGCAACTTTTTGTCCACTTGCTTAACCTCTCAATATCTCTTTGCAAAGTGTTAGTATCCCCCTCGCAACTTGCCTTTCCACCTATTTTTGTGTTGTCTGAAAATTTGGGCACAGTACGTTCGCTTCCTCCCTCCAAGTCATTGATATAGTACACAGTTGCGATCCCAGCACTGACCCCTGTGGAACCCCACTGGTTACAGGTCACCAACCTGAAAAAGAGCCCCTTATCCCCACTCACTGTTTCCTGCTCATTAGCCAATTCTCTATCCACGGCAACACCATGGGTTCTTATCTCATGACTTAACGTTTTGTGAGGTACCTTGTCAAAGGCCTTCTGGAAGTTTAAATACAACACATCTACTGGTCCCCCTCTATCCACTCTGGTTGAAACTTCCTCGAAACATTCTGATAAATTAGTCAGACACGGTTTCCCTTTCACAAAGCCATGCTGACTCTGCTTGATTAGATTATGATTTTCTCAATGTGCTGCTATTACTTCCTAATAATTGATTCCAACATTTTTATCAATAATAAATGTTAGGCTAATCGCCCTATAGTGTCTCATTTTTGCCTCCCTCCCATTCTGAATCGGGGGGTTGTCACATTGGCAGTTTTCCAATCCTCTGATACTTCTCCAGAATCCAAGGATTTTTGGAAAATTACAATCAATGCATCCACTATCTCTGTAGCCATTTCTTTTAGGATCCTAGGCTGCAGTCATCCAGGGGACTTATCTTATCCCCATTAGTTTGTCCAATACAACTTCTCCAACGATGGTATTTAATTGCTTCCTCCACATTCTTTAGTATTAATGGGATATTCGAAGTATCTTCCACCGTAAAGACTGATGCAAAATATCTGTTTAACTCCTCTGCCATTTCCTTGTTCCACACAACTGACACAGCGGCACGGAGGCACAGTGGTTAGCACTGTTGCTACACAGCTCCAGGGACCTGGGTTCAATTCCCGGCTTGGGTCACTGTCTGTGCGGAGTCTGCACGTTCTCCCCAAAACTGCGTGGGTTTCCTCAGGGTGCTCCGGTTTCCTCCCACAAGTCCCAAAAGACGTGGCCATTCTGAATTCTCCCTCTCTGTACCCGAACAGGTGCCTGAGTGTGGCGACTAGGGGATTTTCACAGTAACTTCATTGCAGTGTTAATGTAAGCCTACTTGTGACAATAATAAAGATGATTATAATAAAGAATATTCTTATGCTCTCCCAAGATTTATTTTCCAAGGAGCCTCTGTGTAGTTGAGGTCGCAATCAGATCAGCCGGGAACTTATTGAATGGTGGAGCAGGCTCGAGGGGCCGAGTGGCCTAGTCCTGCTCCTAATTCGTATGTTATCACATCCTTTATAATAGATTGTAGCATTTTCCCTCATACAGATGTCAGGCTAATGGGTCTGTGGTTCCCCATTTTCTCTCTCTCTCCTTAAATAGTGGGGATACATTTACCACCTTCCAATCTGCAGGAACCATTCCAGAATCTGTAGAATTTTGAAAGATGATCACCAATGTCTCCACTATCTCTACAGCCACCTCTTTCAACACTCTGGGATGTCGAGATTTAGCTTTTGGGGATTTATTAACTGTCAATCCCATTATTTTCTCCAGTACTGCTTTCTCACTAATACAAATCTCTTGCAGTTCCTCGTGCTCAATAGTTCCTTGGTTCTCTCGTGTTTTTGGGACGATTTCTATATCTTCCTCTGTGAAGACAGACTCACATTGTTTAGTTTCTCTGCCATGTCCTTATTCCCCATTATAAACTGTACTGTCTCTGCCTGGAATGGACCCACATTGGTCTTTGCTAATCTTTTCCTTTTCACATTCCTATCGGAGCTTTTCCAGTTCTCCTCAGTTTGCTCTCATATTCTATTTTCTCTTTATCAGTTTCTTGATCCTCCTTTGCTGAATTCTAAAACAAGTTCCCAATCCTCAGACTCACTACTATATTGTCTCCTCCATTGATCTAATGGAATCTTTAACTTTTCTTATTCGCCACGATAGCTTCACTTTTGCTGTTTAATTTTTGCTTCTTAAAGGAATCTATATTTTATGTAAATAAAATGCGAGTGGTTGCCTGTCTATTGTCTATTGTCATACAAAGAACAGCAAAGAACAAAGGACAGTACAGCACAGGAACAGGCCCTTCGGCCCACCAAGCCTGCTCGGATCATGATGTCTGACTAAACTAAAACCTTTTGTGCTTCCAGGGTCTGTATCCGTCTATTCCCATCCTATTCATGTATTTGTCAAGGTGCCTCTTAAACGTCACTATCGTACCTGCTTCCACCACCTCCTCCGGCAGCGAGTTCCAGGCACTCACCACCCTCTGTGTAAAAAATTTCCCTCGCACATCTCCTCCAAAATTTGCCCCTCGCACCTTAAACCTATGTCACCTGGTAATTGACTTTTACAACCTGGCAAAAAGCTTCTGACTATCCACTGTGTTCATGCCATTCATAATTTTGTAAACTTTTATCAGGTCGTCCCTCAACCTCCGTCTTTCCAGTGAAAACAATCTGAGTTTATCCAACCTCTCCTCATAGTTAATACCCTCCAGGCCAGGCAACATCCTGGTGAACGTCCTCTGTACTCACTCCAAAGCCTCCACAACCTTTTGGTAATCTGGTGAGGACCAGAATTGTAGGCAATATTCCACCTGTGGCCTAACTAAGGTTCTGTACTGCTGCACCATTAACGTGACAATTTTGTGTACTCAATTCCCACATCAATGAAGACAAGCATGCCGTCTGCCTTCTTAGCTCCTTATCCACCTGCGTTGCCACTTTCAGTGATATGTTTATTGTAATTTCCCAATCTACCACAGACAACTTGCCCCTCATACCATGTGTTATGGGCCAGGGTTTAGAGAACCCCAAAGTGTATCATGGAGTTCACCTGACCCACAACCTTTACTAGATTGTGGTATGGGGAGCACACGGCCCACTCTACAGGTGTGGTACAGCAGAAATTTAAAAGTAATTTTAAAAGCAAAACAATGTTTATTCTATGAACTCAGTTAACCTTTTTAAAACATACAGTGAACATCTTAGCACCCATCAATTCAAATACACCCCCAAAAGAATTCAATACTATAAGTAATCCATAAAATTTCCTTTTAACGTCCGTAAGACAAAAATCCTTTTTACAGAAGAACATCAGGTTTAAATTCTCTACTGAGAGCAGTCATCACTCTGAATTCACCAAATGATCTGGAGATAGTCTTTAGATGGCAGAGAGAACAGAATTACTCCTTTTTCTGGTCAGCGAGAGCAGAAACAATAACAACGGAGCCAACATCTGTAATTTATTGTGAACTTGTTGGAGTCACAACAGGTGTGCTGAATCACAAACCCCTCCCCACATTGAGAGCAGGTGAATGGTCTCTCCCCAGAATTAACTCGCTAGTGTCTCGGTAGTTAGGACGGATCATTGAATGTTTCCCCTGCTCAGAGCAGGTGAATGGCTTCTTCCAGGTGTGAACTCGCTAGGGTCCCTGCAGTGTTTGGATATCTGAATCCCTTCTCTCACTAAGAGCAGGTTTACGGCTTCTACCCTGTGTGAACTCGCTGGTGTGTCTGCAGGCTGGATAACCGAGTGAATCCCTTCTCACACTCCGAGCAGGTGAAAGGCCTCTCCCCAGTGTGGACTCGCTGGTGTATCCGCAGGCTCGATGAAGTCGTGAATGTCTTCTCACACTGAGAACAGATGAACGGCCTCTCCCCAGTGTGAAGTCGCTGATGTATCCGCAGGCTCTTTAAAGTAGTGAATCTCTTTGCACAATGAGAGCAGGTGAACGGCCTCTCCCCAGTGTGAACACGCTGGTGTAGCCGCAGGCTCGATGAAGTAGTGAATCCCTTCCCACACTGAGAGCAGGTGAATGGCCTCTCCCCAGTGTGAACTCGCTGATGTATCCGCAGGGTGGATGAATCACCAAATCCTTTCTCACACTGAAAGCAGATGAACGGCCTCTCCCCAGTGTGAACTCGCTGGTGTGACTGCAGGGCGGATAACTGAGTGAATCCCAACCCACACTGAGAGCAGGTGAATGGCCTCTCCCCAGTGTGCACCCGCTGGTGTATCTGCAGGTCGGATGATTGTGTGAATCCCTTCCCACACTGAGAACAGGTGAACGGCCTCTCCCCAGTGTGAACCCGCTGGTGTCTCCGCAGGCTCGATAAAGTAGTGAATCCCTTCTCACACTGAGAGCAAGTGAACGGTCTCTCCCCAGTGTGAATTCTCTGGTGTGACTGTAGGCTGGATAACTGAGTGAATCCCTTCTCACACTGAATACAGGTGAATGGCTTCTCCCCAGTGTGAACTCGCTGGTGTGTCTGCAGGGCACATAACAGAGTGAATCCCTTCCCACACACAGAGCAGGTGAATGGCTTCTCCCCAGTGTGAACTCGCTGATGTATCCGCACGCTCGATAAAGTAGTAAATCCCTTCTCACACTGAGAACAGGTGAATGGCTTCGCCTCAGTGTGAACTCGCTGGTGTGTCCGCAGGGCAGATAACTGAATGAATCCCTTCTCACACACAGAGCAGGTAAATGGCCTCTCCCCAGTGTGAATGCGTCTATGAGCTTCCAGCTGTGATGGGGCTCTAAATCCCTTCCCACAGTCTCCACATTTCCACGGTTTCTCCATGTGTTGGGTCTCCTCGTGTCTCTCCAGGTCGGGCAGTCAGTTGAAGCCTCATCCACACACAGAACACGTGTACGATCTCTCCCCGCTGTGAATGATGTGATGTTTTTTCAGGCTGTGTAA
The DNA here is from genome assembly GCF_047496885.1 of Scyliorhinus torazame. Taxonomy (NCBI): domain Eukaryota; kingdom Metazoa; phylum Chordata; class Chondrichthyes; order Carcharhiniformes; family Scyliorhinidae; genus Scyliorhinus; species Scyliorhinus torazame. Next base: position 173,599,054 of record NC_092711.1, read on the forward strand.
CTGGTTAAAGCTCTTTCCACAGTCAGTGTTCAGGAACACTCTCACTCGGGTGTGTGTGTCTCGGTGCTTTTCCAGTCACACTGATGGTTAAAATCATTTGAAGCCGACAGATCAGACAAACATTTCTCCTTCTAGATTCAAAGTCCGGTGATATTCAGTTCCAAGGAATTGAGACACAGTCAGATTGAGACGTAAAGTTTGAGATTTCTGTCTGTAATTCCTCTTGTTCTACTGTCCTGTAAAATCAATTTACAAAAGACATCACTGTCAGCACAGGATAGAAATTCAGAACAGACAATTCTAGTTTCTATCGAACATTCTTTCCTCTCTCATTCCCCAAAAGCTGTAAATCTCCATCCCACACACTCTCCCTCCATTCTCACTCTGCTGTATCTAATATTCACCCTCCCAATTCTCCTGAAGGTGCTGATTCAGGCTGATTGACAGATCCATGCTCACTGCTTCCTGTCCTGGACACAGAGACCATAACAAACAGGAGCTGCAGTCAGCCATTCAGCCCATCAAGCCTGCACGTCTATTTTGTGGGGTCATTGACCAACCTATGTCAGCGACATTCTCCGTGTTGTTGACCAGAGGCTGAGCGTGCTGACTCAATATCTGTGAGCTCATGAGGCCGAGCTGTAAAATACCAAGAAAAGGAACAACGAACCCAAGGAGAGAATTCTGAACTTTGAGCAAAATGCCTCCTCGGCGGAGGCAGGAATTAAATCCTTGGAGAACCGTCTGAGTGCCATGGGGGAGGTCCTGGGGGACTTGGAGAACCGAGGGTCAGAGAAAGAACATCCTAGTCGTCGGCCTGCCAGAAGGTGTGGAGGGTGAGGCTCCCGTCAGGTCCTTCGAGGACCGGCTGCCACGTTTTCTCAAGCTAGATGTGAAGCCTGGGTGGTTCAAATTAGAAAGGGCATTGGATCCTGTCTTTGAGGCCGAGGGATAGTTTTCATCCCAGGCCTGTAATCATTCGCTTCCATAACTTGAAGATCACCAGAGGGCCCTGGAGACAGGTAAGGTGAGTTGGGACCTGGCTCCATGAGGGACAGAGGATTTCATTCTTCCAGGACTTTTCGGCAGCGACGCAAACGAAGCATCGAGGCTTCGATGAAGTTTGAAGGGAACTCAAGGCTGCGGGAGTGAATTCTGTCGCTTTATCCTGTGACCCTGTAAATTGTATCCGACAAGTCCGTCAAGGCTTTTGATAACCCGACTACTACATCGGCCTTCATTAAATCTATGAAGGGCAAAGATTTGTAGGGATGGTTTGCAGCTCGGACTAACTAATCCGGACTCTTTCCCTATCATGGTGTTGGTGTCTGAATTTGTTATCTTTTATCCTGTTGAAGGGAGTTGTTATTCTGTGAGGGCCGATTGAATGTCTTCTTCTCCTCGAGTGTTACAGGGACTCATATTATCTTATCTCAGTTATGGTAGATGTGCCGTGTGCTTATTATCCGTCGTCTTTCTTCTATTATCCGAACGTTAATCATGGCAGAACCGAGTGGCGCCATTGCCAACGGGTGGGTGGTGGTGGATGCAGGTCTTCACGGGTGGGTCTAAAATGTGGGAAGGACATTCGATCCCCATTCCCTTGTTGGCCCTTCTTTTCTTCTCCTCAGTTTGGAGAAGGTATCCCGAGGGTAACAACAGTCTGGCCGTGGGGTTAATCCTCCGAGTCCTCAGTCATATTGAGGAATGTCCCCTTGAATCTGTTGTGGTCGTGATTCTTTTGACTTTTTGTTATTATGGGAGGGTTTATGTGTTGTTGACTTTATCCTACTCTGGTACCGACGGGGCATTTATCCGGGAAAGGAGCAGTTTGGAGAGATTTTGGTGCCTTTGGTGTAAAATGAGTTGGAGGAGGGGGTCATGGCGCATACCCGACTGTGGTGTGAAAATCTGTTCCTGTTCTCTCTGTCGTCTAGCTAATGGCGGCAGTTAATCTGCAAATTTTCTCAGGGAATGTACGGGGCATCCATCACCCTATCAGAAGGAAAAAAATCCTCTCCTTTCTTAAGGTGAAAGTCGACATAGCTTTATTGCAGGAATCTCATCAAGCTTAAACTCATTTGGTGCGGCAAGGTGGCACAGTGGTTAGCACAGCTGCCTCACAGCACCAGGGACACAAGTTAAATTCGGGCCTCGAGTGACTGCCTGGGTGGAGTTTGCACCTTCTCCTCATGTCTGCGTGGGTTTTCTCTGGCTTCTCCGGTTCCCTCCCACAGGGCAAAGATGTGCAAGTTAGGTGGATTGGCCCCTTACTGTTCAAATAGGTTAGGTAGGGTTACTGGGTGACAGTGACACGGTGGAGTCATGGGCCTAGGTAGGGTCCTCTTTCAAAGGCAGATGCGGAATCAATGGGCTGAATGGCATCCTTCTGCACTGTCGGGATTCTATGATGAGGAACACTTTAAATTGAGGCTGGATTGGTTGGGAAGGATTTTCTTTGCCTCTTTGTCATCAAGTAGCATGGGTGTGTCAATCCTTATTAATAAAAATATCCCTTTTAAGGTTGAAACCTGTACCAAGGACAAAGGAGATGGATATGTGATCATTAGAGGTTTGGTGCATGAAGATGTTGTTTCAATAATGAATGTCTTTGGATGCCCGAACGACTCCCCGGAGTTCATTGCGAAAGCTTTTGTGGATTTTGCTGTTAGCTTCGACTAACTCTTCTGTGGTTGGTCACTTCAACGGCCTCTTATATCCTCTGGAAGATAAGCTCCTGGTTACCTGGTTACTCCCCACCCCACCCCCAAAGCTACAAGCTCGGGCGTTGGTCTCGGCTTGTGAGGAGGTGGGTTATGTGGATATTTGGGGAACTTTGCACCCGAGGGGCGGAGATTTTACCTTCTTTCCAGTCCCACAGCAATGTCAGACTAGAATCGCCGACTTCTTCGTGCCGAGAACGACCTGGTGTCCGCTTGCACCACAGGGAACATCATAAATACTGCCCATCCCCCCCCCCCCCCCCCCGTTTTTCTGGAGGTTCTGCTCGAGGGCTCACCCCCAGGTCGAGAAAGTGGAGGTTTGATGCCTCCCTGATCAGAGGTACTTCATTCACTGCACATTTTCAGGAAGAGTTTGAGTTCTTCCGTTAATTCGGCCCCTGGTATTTCCCCCTCCAGACGTGTAAAGCTCATGCCGGGGGCGGGGGGGGGGGGTGATCATTTCTGTCACTGCTGATGAAAGGTGCAGAATGCTGGAGAACCAGCGGCGTCTGGAGGTTTGTTTGCTGAAGGCCCAGGAGGAAGTTTCCGCCGGAGTGAAGCTCAGTCACACAAACCCCGCGCTCTGATTGGCTGGAGGACCAGACTCCTTCCGGTCGCGCAACTCTTCCCATTGGTCAATGCCTCAGCAGGAAGGTCAGGAGGTGAACTCCCCTGCACATGCGCAGCATCCACTCTCCTTTAGACATGCGCAGTCTCAGGCAGGGGGGAGATCACCGAGCGGCTTCCAGCTCTGGTCGGAGCCGTCAGCCGGTTGTCTGGAAACTTGGCTCGAGGAGGTGTGGAGGGAGGGGGTTGAACGGGCGGGGCTCCCGCGTCCGCGCACTGGAACCCAGTGACGACACCGCGGAATAGAGTAATTCCTATTGGCTGATTCAGGGAGGGCTCCATTGTGATGTCACAGCGGAAGTGAAGGTAAAACCTCCTCTTGTCTCCAACATCTGTGAGTAAAACACTTTCATTTCTCCCCCTTTCCATTTCTTTTCTCATTCTGACCTTCAATTGGTCACTTGCAGCAACTGAAGGGAAAGGAAGTGAATCCAGGGAGGGTGCAGACTCTGGAAAGCTTGGCCCAGGTCTCTCTCTCTCTCTCTTAAAGACATTGTGTGGAGATGCCGGCGTTGGACTGGGGTGAGCACAGTAAGAAGCCTTGCAACACCAGGTTAAAGTCCAACAGGTTTGTTCTCACTAGTGCTCCGAAAGCTAGTGATATCGAAAGAAACCTGTTGGACTTGAACCTGGAGTTGTAAGACTTCTTACTGTCTTAAAGACATTGACATCCTTTGCTCCCTCAGCTTGACACTTATTTATTTGGCTAAAAGGATGGTCTATTTCCTGAAGTTCAGAATTTAAGGGCTGCTTTCCCCAGGATTTGGCTGATATTTAAGGGGTCAGTAAATTAATATCTGACAGTGATATGTCCAGTGTTGTTAAATGGTACAGATTAGATATATTATTTATGGTTCTATAATGAAGTATATTTATTATTATTTCAATAGTGTAATATTGTGCTGTAGCTACGTTATATATTTACAGTCATCTCTTCCCTCAGAGGGTTGTGATTTTCTGGATTTCTCTTCCAAAGGGACCAGTGGAGTCTGGGAGTCACTGAATGCCGGTGGGGAGGGGTTGAGGGGTAAGGCCCCTCATCTTACTAACTTCCACTTCAGATGGTCCCCCTTGGGATTTAAATATTTGGGAATGTCAATGACCCCCCCCCCCCCTCTTTCAGACAGCTGTATGGGGCCAACTTTCCACAGCTGATGGTGACTATTAGGTGGGACCTTGCCCAGTGGTCGTATCTTTGGATTTCATGGCGAGGGAGGATCGCCTTCATTAAAATGAATGAGTTGCCCGTCAACTGCTAGGGGGGAGGGGAGGGGAGGGAGTGAGGTGGGGAGGGGAGGGGAGGGAGTGAGGTGGGGAGGGGAGGGGAGGGAGTGAGGTGGGGAGGGGAGGGGAGGGAGTGAGGTGGGGAGGGGAGGGGAGGGAGTGAGGTGGGGAGGGGAGGGGAGGGGAGGGAGTGAGGTGGGGAGGGGAGGGAGTGAGGTGGGGAGGGGAGGGGAGGGAGTGAGGTGGGGAGGGGAGGGAGTGAGGTGGGGAGGGGAGGGAGTGAGGTGGGGAGGGAGTGAGGTGGGGCGGTTGGTTCGGGAGTTGGGGGTTGATTTTATTTTGTAATGTTATCTGCTGTAAACGTTAAAATGCTAAAATCTGAATAAAAATACTTTTTAAAAAAATCTATCCACTACTCCAATAATGGCCGGACTGAAACACTTGAGGTCGACACAAACAGCAGCCCGTCATCTGCACACAGAGTGATCTTGTGCTGCCTCACCCCACCCTCCAGTCCTGATATCCGATGATCTGATCTAATATCCTCTGGCAAGGGCTCAATGGCCAACGCAAACAACAAGGGAGACAGAGAGCAGCCCTGTCTAGTCCCTCTCTCTCAAGCTCAAAATTCAACACCCTTAAACCATTTGTGAGCACCGAATGATCAATGAAAGGTTTCCACCTCCGGGTGAGCCCCTCTGCCGACCCCCACAAAGCGAACGTGACCTTCTCCAGCTGCAGGAATTCTGCCAGGTCGCTCACCCACATTCTCGCTTCCGGCTGCTCCGAGTCCCGCCAGCACAACAAAATCCATCTCCGGGCTATCAGGGAGGCGGAGGCCAAAACATCGGCCTCTCTCCCCACCTGGACTCCCGCATCCTCCGACACACCGAATATCGCCACCTCCGGACCCGGGGCCACCCCCACACCCATAACATCCGAGAACCCCTGCCAGAACCCCTTCAGCAACGCCCCGCCCCCTCCCATCCCGTCTCCAGGAACACCTGCTTCACCCATGGGGTCTCCCCGCCCCATACACACACACATACACACAGACCTCCCCCAGCCGCTGCACCCTCTCCCCCCTCCACCTTAGGGAACTCCAACCCATCCAGGAACTGTCTCGACCCCTCCTCCCTGGTTGGGGGCTCCGTCTCGTACAGCCCCCTATAGAAGGCCTCAAATGCCCCATTCATCCCCTCCAGATCCGTTACCACCTTGCGCCTCTCGTTCCTCACTGTACCAATCTCCCTCGCCGCTGCCTGCTTCCTCAGCTGATGGGCCAGCAGCCTGCTCGCCTTTTCCCCACTCATACACTGCCCCTCTGGCCCTCCGCAACTGCCCCGTGGACACCAACCCAAACTCCATCTGGAGCCTCTGCCTCTTCTTTAACAACCTCTCCTCCGGTGCCACCGAGTCCCTGTGATCCACCCTCAGAGTATCCCCTACCAGCCTCGCCCTCTTCCCTTACCAGTCTCTCCAAACAGGCGCCGGAATATGGCGACTAGGGGCTTTTCAAAGTAACTTCATTTGAAGCCTACTTGTGACAATAAGCGATTTTCATTTTTCATTTCATTTCACGCTGCATCCTCTCCCTATGCACATCGATCGAAATAAACTCCCCCTAACTACTGCCTTAAGTGCCTCCCACAGTGTGGTGGCTGTGACCTCCCCCGTGTCATTCAACTGCACATAGCCCAGTGTGGCAGCCCTCACTTGCTCACACACTCCCTCATTCGCCAACAGCCCCACATCTAACCTCCACTGCGGCCACAATGCTCCCCCACCCCAAAAAACAATCTCTTATTAACCAACAGCGCCACCCCCTCGTCTTCATGTCGAACCCCGAGTGGAACCCCTGCCCCACCATCCCCTTCCTCAGCCTCGTCTGATCCCCCAACTTCAGGATCGTCTCCTGCAAGAACACCACGTCCGCCTTCAGGCTCCTCTAACGCGCAAAAACGTGACCGTTTAACCGGCCCATTCAACCCAGCCTTGGGGCGGCGGCGGGGGAGGGGGGGGGGGGGGGAGGGAGGGAGGAGAGAGAGAGAGAGAGAGAGATCCCCTGCCAATCAGCCAGATTCCATTTTAAGCCAGCCCCCAGCCCGGGTCACCAGGCCTGCCTTCCGATATCTTCCGCCATAACCCAATCACCACCCCCCCTTCCTCCTGGCAACCGCCCACTTCACTCCCGATAACTAGCCCACCCAGCTAGCATGGTGGCCCCCGGCAAAGGCCGCTGACTTCCCTCCGCCCTTAAAGTCCACCCCTCCCCCATCCTCTCAGGCACAAACAAAGAGAAACAAAAGGCACGCTCACCATCACTGCTCCCCCATCGAATCCTACGAGGGAGTCGAGGGTTATGGGGAAAAGGCAGGAAAAAGGAGAGAAAGCTGAGATGAGGAGGGATTTCTTCACTCGAGGATGTGGTGAAACTTTGGAATTCTCTCCCCAGAGACCATGGAGCCTCAGTCATCAAGTATTTTCAAGACAGACACTGATAGGTTTCTCGATATTGAAGAGATCGAGGGAACTGGGGAATAGTTTGGGAAAATGGTGCTGAGGTAGATCAGCCAATTATCTCATTGAATGGTCGAGTAGGCTCGATGGGCTGAATGGCCGACTGTAGCTCCTATTTGTTATGATCTGTGTGTCCTGGACAGGAAGCAGTGAGCATGGATCTGTCAATCAGCCTGAATCAGCACCTTCAGGAGAATTGGGAGGGTGAATATTAGATACAGCAGAGTGAGAATGGAGGGAGAGTGAGTGGGATGGAGATTTACAGCTTTTGGGGAATGAGAGAGGAAAGAATGTTCCATAGAAATTAAAATAATCTGTTCTGAATTTCTACATCACGTCTAGATCTGACAGACTCACTCGGTTCATCGGCCATTAAATCTGGAAGGCGAAATGTTTGCCCTGATGGCTTCAAAAGATTTTAACCATCAGTGTGACTGGAAAAGCACCGAGACACACACACCTTGTGAGAGTGTTCAAGAGCACTGACTGTGGAAAAAGCTTTAACTAGTTACACAGCCTGAAAAAACATTCCACCATTCGCAGCGGGGAGAGACCGTACACGTGTTCTGTGTGTCGACGAGGCCTCAACAGATTGTCCAACCTGGAGAGACAGGAGGAGACCCAAAACATGGAGAAACGGTGGAAATGTGGGGACTGTGGGAAGGGATACAGATCCCCATCAGAGCTGGAAGTTCACCGACGCAGTCACACTGGGGAGAGGCCGTACACCTGCTCTCAGTGTGAGAAGGGATTCACTCAGTTATCCAGCCTGAAAAAACACCAGCGAGTTCACACCGGGGAGAGGCCATTCACCTGCTTTCAGTGTGGGAAGGGATTCAGTGAGTTATCCGACCTGAGGAGACACCAGCGAGTTCACACTGGGGTGAGGCTATTCACCTGCTCTCAGTGTGGAAAGGGATTCACTTGGTTAGAGAACCTGCAGTCACACCAACGAATTCACACTGGGGAGAAGCCATTTACATGCTCTCATTGTGGGAAAGGATTCACTCAGTCAAATTGCCTGCAGACACACCAGCGAATTCACACTGGGGAGAGGCCGTTCACCTGCTCTCAGTGTGGGAAGGGATTCTGTGTTTCCTCGTCCCTGCTGAGACATCAACAAGTTCACAATTGTTTACAGTGATGGATTCTGCTGTTATTGTTTCTGCTTCAATTACATCCAGGACTGCATTTCGTTCTCTCTTCTCTTTCTCTCTCAGGGAATCTGAGACAGGAAAAGTGATGCAACCGTGGCGAACAAGAAAAGTTAAAGATTCCATTAGATCAAAGGAAGAGGCTCATAAAGTGGCCAAAATAGTAGTGAGCCTGAGGATTGGGAACTTGTTTTAGAATTCAGCAAAGGAGGACCAAGAAACTGATAAAGAGAAAATAGAATATGAGAGCAAACTGGGGAAAAACATGAAAACCGACTGGAAAAGTTCCGATAGGAATGTGAACAGGAAAAGATTCGCAAAGACCAATGTGGGTCCATTCCAGGCAGAGACAGGAGAGTTTATAATGGGGAATAAGGAAATGGCAGAGAAACTAAACAATGTGTGACTGTCTTCACGGAGGAAGATACAGAAATTGTCCAAAAACACTAGAGAACCAAGTGAGCACGAGGAACTGAAAGAGATTAGTCTTAGTGAAAAAGTAGTACTGGAGAAATTAGCGTGGTTGAAAGTTAATAAATCCCCAAAAGCTGCTGCTCTACATCCCAGAGTGTTGAAAGAGGCGGCTGTAGAGATAGAGGATACATTGGTGATCATCTTTCAAAATTCTATAAATTCTGGAATGGTTCCTGCAGATTGGAAGGTGGTAAATGTAACCCCAATATTTAAGGAGGGAGAGAGAAAATGGGGAACCACAGACCCATCAGCCTGACATCAGTAGTTGTGAAAATGCTACAATCTATTATAAATGATGTGATAACATACGAATTAGGAGCAGGAGTAGGCCACTTGGCCCCTCGAGCCTGCTCCACCATTCAATAAGTTCACGGCTGATCTGATTCAAACCTCAACTCCACAGAGCCCCCTTAGAAAATAAATGTTGGGGAATGTTAAGAATATTCTTTATTATAATAATCTTATTATTATTGTCACAAGTAGGCTTACAATAACACTGCAATGAAGTTACTGTGAAAATCCCCTTGTTGCCACACACCGGCGCCTGTTCAGTTACACTGGGAGAATTCAGAATGTCCAATTCACCTAACAGCACATCTTTCAGGACTTGTGGGAGGAAACCGGAGGAAACCCACGCAGACACAACGAGAATGTGCAGGCTACTCACAGACAATGACCCAAGCCCTGAATCAAAGTCGGTTCCTGGTGATGTGAGCAACGGTGCTAACCACTGTGCTACTGTGCCACTTGTAGATGCTACACACTGCTGCCACTGGGTATCAATGGTGGAGATGGTCCAGGGTGATCTCTGGTGTATGGGCCGGGGAGGGCAAGGTTTCGGCAATACACCAAGAGATGAAAGAAGAGGGGGAAGCGCTACCAGAAGAGTTGAAGGGAAAATGGGAGGAGGAGCTGGGGGAGGAGATCGAGGAAGGTTTGTGGGCTGATGCCCTGGGTCGGGTTAATTCCTCCTCCTCATGTGCCAGGCTCAGCCTGATACAATTTAAGGTGGTTCACAGAGCGCACTTGACGGGGGCGAGGTTGAGTAGGTTCTTTGGGGGTAGAGGACAGATGTGGAAGGTGTTCAGGGAGTCCGGCGAACCATGTCCATATGTTTTGGTCATGCCCGGCGCTGGAGGGGTTCTGGAGAGGAGTGGCGGGAGCAATATCTCGGGTGGTGAAAGTCCGGGTCAAGCCAAGCTGGGGGCTAGCAATATTTGGAGTAGTGGACGAGCCGGGAGTGCAGGAGGCGAAAGAGGCCGCCATTCTGGCCTTTGCGTCCCTAGTAGCCCGGCGAAGGATCTTGCTAATGTGGAAGGAGGCGAAGCCCCTAGCGTGGAGGCCTGGATAAACGACATGGCTGGGTTCATAAAGCTGGAGAGGATTAAGTTTGCATTGAGAGGGTCTGCGCAGGGTTCTACAGGCGGTGGCAACCGTTCCTAGACTATCTCGCGGAGCGTTAGAGGAAGATCGGTCAGCAGCAGCAGCAACCGGGGGGGGGGGGGGGGGGGGGGGGGGGGGGCGATGGGGGATTGCTTGGGGGATGGATGAGCAGGAGATAAACGTGAAGGGGTGGGGGAAACTGGCACGTGCGGGAGAGAGCCACTGTTTCAAGCTATGTAAATATACCATTTTGCCATGTATATTTCTTGCTCAGTGCGATTTCGTGTTATTTTGTTACCTGGGGGGGGTTGTTGTTTGTAAGGGGAAAAAATTGTGCTGGTAAAAAAGTTTAATAATATATATATATATATTTTAAATGGTGGAGATGGTGAATGGGGTGCTGATCATGTGCCTACTTTGTCTTGTATAAAACAAACTCTCCGATTTGAATAAGACTGTCTGATAATCAATCACTTTAAAGAATTGATTAAAACCTAATAAAATTTAAATAATCCAGTCCATTTGAAAAAAAGATTGTCTTTTCAAAGATATATTGGTACAAATTACATGAGATCTTTGTAGTTGCATTGAATACCTTGACTCCTTACACGGACACCTGGCTGACAAGAGGCATTAATTGGACAAGAGCTGAAATGTTTTTTCTGGGAATGAAACTGTTTCTCTTTCACCCGGAATCGACTATGTGAGAGTTAAAGGCAATACCAGGCCTAAATTACATTGAATATACAACATAGAAACAGCCCAACCAATCCATGCCAGTGTTTAGACTTCACCTGAGCCTCCTCTCATGCGTTCCCATCTGACTCGATCAGTGTATCCGTCTGTTCATTTCTCCTTCATGTGTTCATCCAGCTTCCCCATAAATATATCTATGTTATTCACCTCCACCAATCCCTGTGGTAGGCGAGTTCCACATTCCCACCACTCTGGGGAAGAAATTTCTCTTGAATTCCTGATTAGATTATCTCACATTGATAGCCTCTAGTTTTTCTCTTACCCTTACAAGTGAAAACATTCTCCCTGTGTATCAAAATCTTTCATAATTTACAGCCCTCCATTAGCCCCTAAGCCTTGTGTTTTGATGAGAACAGTGACCCGGCCTATTCATCGTCTCCTGATAGGTTTAACCTCTCACGCTAAAAATCTGAAGACAAAAATGCTTTGTTCGCACTTGATCTCAGCGCAGTGAGAGCAGAGATGGAGTTACAAGGAGCCTGAGAAAAGCAGATGCACTGAGAATGGGTGGGCTGGTCTGATCTGTGTGAATAAGCTGGTTAATCAGACTGTCCATGATCGGTGACTTTGTGGTCTGGGTAGTGGAGGAGCTCAAGTGTCAATCTTCAATAACCAGATTAATTTGCATTTATACAGCACATTTAATGTAATTAAATTTCCCAAGGTGATTCACAGGGACATTGTAAATCCAGGTTTCACAGATGATTTGTTAAAATTGTCCAAGCTCATGATCATGTGACAGAACATACTGCTTCTCTCTGACTCTGCCTCCACACACTCCCTCCCTATTGACTGTAACACTAATTCATCCCACTATCCTCCTCCTGCTTTCCCCCCAATTCTCCTCCCCTGAAGGTGCTGACTCTCGGGTTCAATTTCACTCTCACCTATTGCCCTCCCCAATATGTCACCCAGATGTCTGAAGTTAACAAACTGTTTTCTAAGGGGGACGTCAGATTCAAACCCAGTTACATGTACTTTGTGTCCGGAATGGGGTCACTGCCCTCACTCCCACTTTCATCCCAGTCCCAGGGGTTTGGAGATTGGGCTCCGGATGGGTACTGGCGACTGAATCTCCCATAGTCCCCCGCGCCGGGGAAACCGCTCTATTCAGTTGGGGGGGGGGGGGGGAAGAGGACAGACAGGAGCTGCGCATGTCCAAAGGAGAGGAGATGCTGCACATGCGTAGTGACGGTTATTCCAATTGCGGTCAAAAGGGCATCAATGATCACGTGACATCCGTTGCTTATGTTTTCAGTTGGCCAGAAACCAATGGGAAGTTTGGGGAACCGGAAGGACTCTGGTCCTCCAACCAATCAGAGTGCTGGCGTTGTGTTAATGACGTTCCAGCTTCATTCAGACTGAAAAGTCCTGCTGTGCGCAACATCTGTGAGTAAAACACTTTCTCTTTCTCTCCCTCCCCCCCCCCCCCCCCCCTTTCCATTTATTTTCTCATTCGGACCTTCAATTGGTCACTTGCAGCAACTGAAGGGAAAGGAAGTGAATCCAGGGAGGGTGCAGACTCTGCAAAGCTTGGCCCAGGTCTCTCTCTCTCTAACACATTGACATCCTTTGCTCCCTCAGCTCGACACATTTATTTGTCTAGCTAAAAGGATTCATAGAATTTCCAGTGCAGAAGGAGGCCAATTGTCCCATTGAGTCTGCACCGACCCTTGGAAAGACCATCCCACTTTAGCCCACCCCATCCCCGAAACCCAGTAACCTCACCTAAACATTTTGCACACTAAGGGCCAATCCACCTAACTTGCACATCTTTGCACTGTAGGAGGAAACCGGAACACCCGGAGGAAACCCACGCAGACACGGGGAGAACGTGCTGACTCTGCACAGACAGGAATCGAACCTGGTACCCTGGAGCTGTGAAGCAACTCGCCTAACCACTGTGCTACCTTGCTGCCCCTGATGGTCTCTTTCCTAGTGTTCACAATTAACGGGCTATTTCCCCAGGAGATGGCTGACATTTAAGGGGACAGTAAATTAATGTTGGATTGAAATATGTGTAGTGTTGTTATATCGTACAGATTAGATATATTATTGGTTCTGTAATAAAGCACATTTATTATTATTTCTAGTTGTGTAATATAGTACTGTAGAGCTACGTTATATATTTCCAGAAGAGAAAATGCTGGAAAATCTCAGCCAGTCTGGCAGCATCTGTAAGGAGAGAAAAGAGCGAATATTTTCCAGTCCAGGTAACCCTTTGTCAAAGGTAAAAAGGATAGAAAGTGGGAGATATTTATACTGTCGGGCGAGGGAAAGACAGATGAGTCAGGACCACAGAAAAAATGGAAAAAGAGTGCTAAAGGGTAGCACAGTGGTTAGCACTGTGGTTTCCCAGCGCCAGGGTCCCAGGTTCAATTCCCGGCTTGGATCACTGTGCGGAGTCTGCACGTTCTCCCCGTGTCTGTGTGGGTTTTCTCCGGGTGCTCCGGTTCCTTCCCAAAATTCCCAAAAGATGTGCTGTTAGGTAATTTGGACATTCTGAATTCTCCCTCTGTGTACCCGAACACATGCCGGAATGTGGTGACTAGGGGCTTTTCACAGTAACTTAATTGCAGTGTTAATGTAATTCTATTTGTGACAATAAAGATTATTAATAAAATAAAGATTGTAATGACAGCCCCAGAGAGAATAAAAGTGTGAAAGACCAAACAGCAGAGAAACTAAAATCAGAGGGTAAGCTGTGACAGATGCAGATGTGGGGGGAGGGGGGCATTGTTGGGAGAGAGGTAAAATGAGAAGAAGGGGTGAAGGGGGAAGCAAAGAGGACAAAAGGTAAAGAAATGGGGGATAAGATAGGGGGAAAGAGTGAGGGGCAAATATTTATATGAAGAAAGACAAGAAATAAATAAAAGGTAATAGGCAGTTCAAATGAAATGGAAAGAAAACAAATGGGTTGAGGTGGGGGTGAAGTTGTTGAATTTGATGTTGAGACCGAAAGGCTGTAGCGTTCCTAACCGGAAGATGATATGCTGTTCCTCCAGTTTGTGTTGAGCGTCACTGGAACATTGCAACAAGTGTGTTAAATGGACAGCACGATGGCACAGTGGTTAATCACTGCTGTCTCACGGCACCGAGATCCCAGGTTCGATCCCAGCTCTGGGTCACTGTCCATGTGGAGTATGCACATTTTCTCCGTGTCTGCTTGGCGTTTGCCCCTACAACCCAAAGATGTGCAGTGTAGGAGGATTGGCACCGTAAAATTGTCCCTTAATTGGAAAAAATGAATTGGGTACTCCAAATTTATATAAATAAATAAAATGGCAAGCAACGGGAAGGTCAGGGTCCTGAATGTGCACAGACCCAAGGTGCTCAGCAAAGCGACCACTATTATCTAGAAGGACAAGAGCAGCAGATACCTGGGAACCCCACAACCTGGAGGTTCCCTTCCAAGTCACTCACCAGACCGACTTGGGACTATATCGCCGTTCCTTCACTGTCGCTGGGGCAACATCCTGGAACTTCCTCCCTAACAGCACAGTGGGTGTGCAAGGAGGCAACTCACCACCACTTTCTGAAGGGCAACTAGGGATGGGCAACAAATACTGGCCTAACCAGCGACGCCCAAATCCCATAAATTCATTTATTTTAAAAAAAAATTCAGAGTACCCAGTTCTTTTTTTCTCAAATAAGTGGCAATTCAGCATGGCCAATTCACCGACCCTGCACATCGTTTTACATTGTGGGGGTGAGACCCATGTAGACACGGGGAGAATGTGCAGACTCCACACGGACAGTGACACGGGGCCGGGATTTTCAATGAATTTAAAGACAATGTAGTGAAGCTTTGGAATTCTCTACCCCAGAGGACTGTGGAGCCTCAGTCGAGAAGTATTTTCAAGACCGAGATTGACATGTTTCTCAATATTGAACATATTGAGGGATATGGGGGATAGTGTTGGAAAATGGTGCTGAGGTAGATCGGCCAATGATCCATTGAATGGTTGAGCAGGTTCGAATGGCCAAATGGCTGACTGCATCTCCTGTTTGTTATGATCTCTGTGTCCTGGACAGGAAGCAGTGAGCATGGGTCTGTCAATCAGCCTGAATCAGCACCTTCAGGAGAATTGGGAGGGTGAATATTAGGCACAGCAGAGTGAGAATGGAGGGAGAGTGTGTGGGATGGAGATTTACAGCTTTTGGGGAATGAGAGTGGAAAGAATGTTCCAGAGAAACTACAATTGTCTGTTCTGAATTTCTACCCAGTACTGACAGTGATGTCTTTTGTAAACTCCTTTCACAGGATGTTAAAAGGATCGGATTTACAGACAGAAATCTCAAACATTACGTCTAGATCTGACAGTCACTCGATTCATTGGCCATTATCTAGAAGGAGTAATGTTTGCCCAACCTGTTGGCTTCAAAAACATTTAAACATCATTGTGACTGGAAAAGCACCGAGTCACACGCACTGACTGTGGAAAGAGCTTTAACCTGTCATATGGCCTGAAAAAAACATCACACCATTCACAGCGGGGAGAGACCGTACACGTGTTCTGTGTGTGGTCAAAGCTTCAACTGATAGTCCAACCTGGAGAGACTCGAGGAGACCCAAAATATGGAGAAACGGTGGAAATGTGGGGACTGTGGGAAGGGATACAGAGCCCCATCAGAGCTGGAGATTCATCGACGCATTCACACTGGGGAGAGGCCATTCACCTGCTCACAGTGTGAGAAGGGATTCACTCAGTTATCTCGCCTGAATTTACATCAGCGAATTCACACTGGGGAGAGGCCGTTCACCTGCTCTCAGTGTGGGAAGGGATTCACTCAATTAATCAACCTGCGGATACATCAGCGAGTTCACACTGGGGAGAGGCCGTTCACCTGCTCTCAGTGTGGGAAGGGATTCAGTCAGTTAATCAACCTGCGGATACATCAGCGAGTTCACACTGGGGAGAGGCCATTCACCTGCTCTCAGTGTGGGAAGGGATTCACTCACTTATCCAACCTGCAGAGACACAAGTTTGTTCATGCTGGAGAGAAGCCGTTCACCTGCTCTGTATGTGGGAAGGGATTCACTCAGTTATCCAACCTGCAGACACACCAGAGAGTTCACACTGGGGAGAAGTCGTTCACTTGCTCTCAGTGTGAGAAGGGATTCACTGACTTATCCAACCTGCGGCGACACCAGTTTGTTCACACTGGGGAGAGGCCGTTCACCTGCTCTCAGTGTGGGAAGGGATTCTGTGTTTCCTCGTCCCTGCTGAGACACCAACAAGTTCACAATTGATTACAGTGATGGATTCTGCTGTTATTGTTTCTGCTTCAATTACATCCAGGACTGCATTTCGTTCTCTCTTCTCTTTCTCTCGGAATCTGAGACAGGAAAATTGATGCAACTGTGGTGAACAGGAAATATTCAAAATCCATTAAATCAAAGGAAGAGGCTCATAAAGTGGACAAAATAAGTGTAAGCTTAAGGATTGGGAACTTGTTTTAGAATGCAGCAAAGGAGGATCAATAAACTGATCGAGAGAAAATAGAATATGAGGGTAAACTGGCGAGAAACATAAAAACCGACTGGAAAAGCTCCTATATGAATGTGAAAAGGAAAAGATTAGCAAAGACCAATGTGGGTCCATTCCAGGCAGAGACAGGAGAGTTTATAATGGGGAATAAGGAAATGGCAGAGAAACTAAACGATGTGTGTTTGTCTTCATGGAGGAAGATACAGAAATTGTTCTAAAAACGCAAGGGAACCAAGGGACTAGTGAGCACGAGGAACTGAAAGAGATTAGTATTAGTGAAAAAGCAGTACTGGAGAAAATAATGTGGTTGAAAGTTAATAAATCCACAAAGCTGATGCTCTACATCCCAGAGTGTTGAAAGAGGCGGCTGTAGAGATAGTGGATACATTGGTGGTCATCTTTCAAAATTCTATAGATTCTGGAATGGTTCCTGCAGATTGGAAGGTGGTAAATATAACCCCACTATTTAAGGAGGGGAGAAAGAAAACGGGGAACCACAGACCCATTAGCCTGACATCAGTAGGAGGGAAAATGCTACAATCTATTATAAAGGATGTGATAACATACGAATTAGGAACAGGAGTCGGCCACTCGGCCCCTCGAGCCTGCTCCACCATTCAATAAGTTCCCGGCTGATCTGATTGAAACCTCAAAACCACATTCCCGCTGACCCACCGATAACCTTTCACCTTCTTGGCAAGAATCTATCCAGCTCTACCTTGAAAATATTCACAGACTCTGTTTCCATTGCCCTTTGAGGAAGAGAGTTCCAAAGACTCGCGACCCTCGGAGAGAAAAGGTTCTCCTCTGCCTTAAATGGGCAAGTTATTACTTTTAAAGTGACTTCAATTTCTACATTCTCTCACCAGAGGAAACATCCTTTCCACATCCACCCTGTCAAGGCCCTTCAGGATCTTATACGGTCCAATCAAGTCACCTGAACTTCATCAGTCACAAGCCAATCATTCCTCGTAAGCCCAGCCTCCAGTTCCAGGTATGAGTCCAGTAAACCTTCTCTGAACTGCTTCCAACACATTGACATCATTCCTTAAATGAGAGCAATACTGTACACAGTGCTCCAGATGTGGTCTCACTGATGGCCTGTATAACTGAAGCATAACCTCCCTACTTTTGTATTCAATTCCCCTCACAATAAACAATAACATTTTATTACCTTTCCTAATTACTTGCTGTACCTGTATACTCACCTTTTGTGATTCATGCTCTTGGACACCCAGATCCCTCTGAATCTCAGAGCTCTGCAATCTATCACCATTTAGATAATAAGCTTTTTTATTCTTCCTGCCAAAAATGGACAATGTCACATTCTCCCACAAAATACTAGATTTTACAGATCTTTTCCCACTCACGTAACCTATCTATATCCTTTTGTAACCTCCTGATGTCCTCTTCACAATATCTTTGTATCATTGGAACATCGGAGCCGGAGTTGGCCATTCAGCCCGTCGAGCCTGCTCCACCATTCAATACGATCATGGCTGATCATCCACTTCAATGCCTTTTTCCCCACACTGTCCCCATATCCCTTTGTGTTATTGGGATTTAGAAATCTGTCAGTCTCTGCTTGAAACACACTCAATGACTGAGCTCCCACAGCCCTCTGGGGTAGAGAATTCCAAAGATTCACAACTTTGTTCTATTCCCGTATCCCTATCGGTTTATTTCCCTCAAAATCCCATACAATTTCCTTCTGGAAACATTCCATCATCTCCGCTTCTACCCCCCTCGTAGGAAGTGGATTTCAGATATTTCCCAAATACTGCCAAACTCTGGTTCAAGTCTAAGATTTTCTTCAAATGTAAACGAGAATCAAAGGGCAAAGAAGGAGGCCATTAAGCCCACCATTCCCATGCTAGTTCTTTGAATGAACAGTCTGATTGGTCCCATCACCCTGCAAGTTTATTTTCCTGCAGAATCTGTCCAGTTCCCTTTTGAAAGTTACAGCAGAATTTACTTCCTGCACCATTGTCAGGCAGTGAATCCCAAATCACAACAAGTCATTCTGTTTTAAATCAAATACTTTCATGAGATACTGTGTTTGGATTTTCACAGGGTATTTGAAATGAAGTGAAAGACATGGTTGTTACATAAAATCAAGCCTCAGTCTTTATGAGTGATCTTTGTGAGTGGACTGAGTGTGATATATCCAAGTTTGGGGACTAGTTCTAAAAATCAATTACATTTATTTGAGCGTCACAATGGCATAGTAGTTAGCATTGTTGCCTCACAGCACCAGGGACCCATGTTCAATTCTGGCCAAGGTCACTGTGTGTGTGGGGTTTGTACGTTCTCCCATGTCTGTGGGTTTCCACTGAGTGCTCTGGTTTCTTCCCACAGTCCTGATGTATGGGTTAGGGAGATTGGCCCTGATAAATTGCCCCTCACTGTCCAGGGATGTGCACATTAGGTTATGGGGTTACGGATGAGTGGATAAAAGCTAATTACTGGATACTGGGATCTGAAATGAAAGAGAAAATGCTGGACAATCTCAGCAGGTCTGGCAGCATCTGCAGGGAGAGAAAAGAGCTAATGTTTCAAGTCCAATGACTCTTTGTCAAAGCTAACAGTCAGAGAATGTGGGGAGTATTACCCCGTTTCCCTGGGTTTCTGTGGCTATGACTCACCTTTCATTCTCACTCCACCGTATAAATATTCCCCACATTCTCTGATTGTTAACTTTGACAAAGAATCATTGGACTCGAAACGTTAGCTCTTTTCTCTCCCGACAGATGCTGCCAGACTTGCTGAGATTTTCCAGCATTTTCTCTTTCGTTACGGGTGAGTGGATATGGGTAGATTGCTCTTTGGAAGAGTCGGTGCCGACTCGATGGGCTGAATGGCCTCCTTCTGCACTCAAGGGATTCTATATCTATTTCTATAACACCTTTCATGACCACACAATCCCCTAAAGCTTTTTACAGCCTTTGAAGTATTCTTGAAGTTTAGTCACTGTTGTAACGTCGGAAATTCTGGGTATGCCTCATTAATAATATTTTGTTTTAAAAAATCACTCGTCCAACTTCACTGTTGTACGTAACAAAGTTAAGGAAGCCAAGTTAAACTTGAAAACGTGACTGGACCTTTATTTTAAAAATTCATTCTGTATAAACCAAACTGTTTCTCGAAACTGCTGAATGAGGCGAAATTATTTAAAGTAACAAATTGTTCCAGAATTTTGTAAAGCTACAGGGTATCATATCCTGCCAAAGTCTGGCTCAAGTCTAAGACTCATTGTTCAATCCAATCAAAGTTAGTCAGAAAGAAAGTGATTGTCTTCCATAAAACAGTATTTTTCAACAGAGCTGGTTTAGCACAGGGCTAAATCGCTGGCTTTGAAAGCAGACCAAGGCAGGCCAGCAGCACGGTTCAATTCCCATACCAGCCTCCCTGAGCAGGTGCTGGAATGTGGCAATTAGGGGCTTTTCACAGTACCTTCATTTGAAGCCTACTTGTAACAATAAGTGATTTTCATTTCAACCAGTGGATATTGTATTAACCAAATGTATTAATTAAAGATTACTGTATTAATTAGCTACCAGTAACCGATGACTGATTAAGTAATGAGCATTAATTGAGTGACAATTAAATAATCAATAATGAATCAGTAAGTTATAGTAAGAGAGTTTTATTTCCTGTAAAAAATGTAAAAGCTTAATTGCTGTGTATGTAAAATATGTGCAATGGGGATAAATATACTGGCAAGAGAGACCTTCAAGCTCTGATTAGCCTTAACATTTGAAACTGTATGAATAAGGGATTGTATAGAATCAGATAAAGGGATAGTATGAAACAGTTCTATTGTATTCTTGTCTAAGATAATGAGAGAAGGTGTTAGTAATTGGGGATCCAATTAAATTAATCCAGTGACCAAATTGACCAATGGTCATGTTACAACAGGCCCAACTCTGACGGGAAGTAATGGTCACTTTGGGGATAAAAGTAGAGGTTCTGAAGGTCTTCCTTGCTGGCCAAGTACTGAAGACTCCCAAGGCCGGGTTCCAAGGAAATTACTGTCAAAGAAGGAGCCAGACTCCCGAGGCTGAATTCCACAAGAATTACTGTCAAAGAAGGAGCCAGAGAGGGTTACTCTTCTACAGACTGATCACCCACATGAAGTTGTAAAAGTCAATGTCTTAAAGTTTCTTTGAATAAACGTTTTAAATTTAATATAAAGCGAATTCTGTCTTTGCCTTAATTGCCTTGTCAGAATCAAAGTGAATTTATTAAATGGTAGGTTGGGGGTGGCTGAAATCAATAAAGTTCCAGATAACAAGATCAGAAAGCATAAACCTTCAATTTAAAAACTTGCATTTCTATAGCACCTTTCACAACCACAGGACGTCGCAAAGTGCTTTCCAGCCAATGAAGTGCCTTTTGAAGTGTAGTCATTGTTGTAATGTAGGAAACACAGCAGCCAATTTACACACAGCAAGATCCTACACAATGTGATAATGAGCAGATGATGTATTTTTAGTGATGTTGAATGAGGGATAAATATTGACCGGGAAACTGGGGATAACTCCTCTGCTCTTCTTCAAAATAGTGGCTGTGGGAACTATTACACCCACCTGAGAGGGGCAGACAGGGCCTCAGTTTAACATCTTATTTGAAAGAAGGCTGTTCTTTCAGCCTCCCTCTGTGCTGGGACGAGGAATGTTGGATGTGATTTTTGTCCTCGGGTCCCTGGACTGGGATTTGAACCCACAATCTTCTGACTCAGAGCTGCCCACTGAGCCACGGCTGACACTATAGACAATACAAAGTTAGAAAGGGAAAGTTATCTTTTAAAACTCCCACCCTTTGCCTCCCCTCTCACCCACTTTCCCTAAAGTACATCAATGTGACATGAAAAGGGGTGGCACGGTAATAATAGAAACTCCAGTATAGATAACATGGATTTGATTGGCAAATGTTGAAGTCTCGGTTTAGAGCCACAAGTTTTGACTTCCCATTTGAGCCACGGGCACCTTTCTGTGTCTATTGCTCTTGTCAATGAAAGCCAGGAGACGGAGCTGAGGCTGAATTTAGCTGAGAATAACAGGGCTTGCGCACCAGTTGGGAAACTGCCATGGGCGTCGCACTAATAGAGAGACAGGAAGGTGCTGGAGGACTGACTGGGAAATGGGCCTCCAACCAATTATATCGGTCACTCGGAGCTAAAGAGAAACCCGTCTCTTTAAATACATAGACAGGAAAGAGGCTGCAATGAAATCTGTCCCTTTTAACCTGCACAAAAGCAGGAGGCTCCGATTCACAGGCTGCAGGAGGAGACCATTCAGCCCATCGTGCCCCTGCTATCTCTTTGAAAGGACTCTCCCATTCATCCAACTGCTCTGCCCTTTCCCCACAGCCCTGCAAATTCTTCCCATTCAAGATTTTACTCTTTGGAAAGATACAATTGAATCTGCTTTCAGGCAGATCAGAACAACTCGCTGTGTCAAAAAATAAAATAAAATCTCATCTCCCCTCTGGCTCCTTTGCCAATTACCTCAGAGGGACTCACTTTCCGTTAAAGAGCCTGTCAACCTCTCACCCACTTTCCCTAAAGTACATCAACCTAATGCAAAGTCTAGAAAAATCAAATATTTTTACTGATGATCGTTTATTAATGAAACAGAACATGGTTAAAAAACAGAAAATGACTTGAGGATCAAAGACAACCAGAGTAAAAGGATGTTCACAATGTTATGAACCCAAACGGTTTGTCTTTAATTCATCTGTAGCCTGTTCCCTGCCCTCTTTGTGGAAACCTCCGCTCAGTCCACAAGCATGACCCTGACCTTCCGCTTGCTGTCATTAGAATTCACCACCTTGCTCTCATACATAGAAGATGGGAGCAGGAGGAGACCTTTTGGCCCTTCGAGCCTGCTCCATCATTCATTACGATCATGGCTGATCATCCAACTCAAGAGCCTAATTCTGCTTTGTCCCCTTAGCCTTCAAACCCATAAGCCCCAAGTGCTATATCTAGCCGCCTCTTGAATATATTCAATGTTTTAGCATCAACTACTTCCTGTGGTAATGAATTCCACTGGCTCACCACTCTTTGGGTGAAGAAATGTCTCCTCATCTCTGTCCGAAATGGATCCTCAGACTGTGACCGCTGGTTCTGGCCACACCCACCATTCGGAACATCCTCCCTGCATCTACCCTAGTCCTGTCTAGTCCTGTTAGAATTTTATATGTCTCTATGAGATCCCCCCCTCATTCTTCTGAACTCCAGCGAGAACAATCGCAACCTGGTCAATCTCTCCTCTTATGACAGTCCCGCCATCCCTGGAATCAGTCTGGTAAACCTTCGCTGCACTCCCTCGAGAGCAAGAACATCCTTCCTCAGAAAAAGAGACCAAAACTGCACACAATATTCTCGGTGTGGCCTCACCAAGGCCCTGTATAAATACAGCAACATGTCCCAGCTTCTGTACTCGGAACCATGCTCACATTTCAGTCCTCGGCCTGCTGCAATGTTCCGGAGAAGCCCAACACAAGCTGGACCAACAGCCCCTCATCTTCCCATGAGGCACTTTACAGCCTTCCAGACTCAACATTGAGTTCAACAACTTTACACCCTGAACTCTCTCCTCCATTTTGATTTGTTTTTTTGCCGAGTGCCAGTCTGCATCTTGTTTTCATGTTTTTTTGCTTCCAGCCAGAGCTGTCCTTTATTCTGCCATCCCTCTGGACCCATGCTTTGTTTCTTTACCACAACCATTACCTCTCCCTTTGCCTTTTGTTCCAGGACATTTTTGACATTTAATCTCACCCACCCTCTAACCAATCCCTGACTTTCCCTTTTGTTCTACCTGACCCTCCCCCTTTCTCACCAGCATCGACTGGGAACCCATCTGGCCCCGCTGCCTTCCCTGCCTGCATTCTCCCAATCGGCACCTTCACCTCCCCTCCAACCCTGCCCTCTCCACCTCCCCAACCTCGGGCACTCTAACCCACCCAGAAACTCCCTCATCTCCTGCTCCTCCTCTGGTGGTTCTGATTTATACAAGTCCCGATAGAACTCCTCAAACACCTTATTAATCTGTTCTGGAGCCACCACCAGCTCCTCCATCCTGTCCCGCACCCGAACTATCTCCCTTGTTGCGGCCTCCCTACGGAGCTGACCTGCCAATATACACCCTGCCTTCTCCCCATACTCATAGACAGTCCCCCTTGCTCTTCTCAACTGATGCACATCTTTGCCTGTGGACAATAGGTCCAACCTCGCCTCCAACTCTTTCCTCTTTACCAGGAACCCTGGGTCCGCGTTCCCCGCTCATCACCCATCCATCCCAAAATCTCTTCTAGCAGTATTTGGCGTTCCTCACTCTCCTTCCGACCACCTTGACCTTAAACGGGATCACCTCCTGTTCCTGCCAGAATTGCCCCATCCACTTCCTCTTGCAAACACCTCACCCAGTATCGAGCCCCTCCCCCCACCATTCATACCTCCCAGGGCCATTGAAACCTGTTTGACCAGGTTCCAATGACCGTGACTCCTCCCCCACCACACTCCCGTTCACTAAGCAACCTACGTTTCCTCGTGTGGTGACCCCTGCTAGAGTCCCCCATCCTCTCCACCCCCTCCTCAGTAACTGAGCCCCACGTCCCTGAAACCAAGAAACAATACAGAACCGCACCATAAGGAAAAAAAAACAACACTCGTAGATAAATGGTGGGGGGGGGGGGGGGGAGTTTAAGAGACATAAACAAAACCCCAATCAAATAGAAAACCCTCAATAATAGAATGCAATCCCCGTCCCCACCAACCAAGCCCAAATCGCAACACTCATCTCAGTCTCAGTCCTTCAGCCAGAACGAACGCCTCTGCCGCCTCCAAATAAAAGTCCTTTGAGTTATGAGTGACTCTCAGCTTTGCTGGGTAGACCACACCAAATCTCACTCTGCTGCCATACAATGCCCCCTTCACCTGTCCAAAGGACGCCCGCCTTCTCACCAACTCCTCCATCAGTTCTTGGTATCTGCATCTACCAACACCTTCCCACTTCACATCCGCTAACTAATGGCATTCTGCTCTTTTATTACTGCCCTGGTGGGGAATGCCACCCAAGGCTGCACTTAGCATTATTCCTGCACTGAGGATCTCCAAAAGGAAAGCTGCTCAATGCAGGAATAATGCTAAGTGAAGCCGCCTTGACCCCCTGACTCGACCCCCGGACTCTCCAATGTCCCAACTCACCTATAAGAGAGTCCTCGGGCCTCCCCACCCCACCTCACATGGGCAGTGCACCCCGGGCTTCAAACCCGGTGCAAGCAAAATGCCAGCCTGACACCATGGCACTGCCCATGTACTGCCCTGGCAGTACCCCTGCCAGCCTAACAGTGCTACTTGGGCACCCCAGAAGTACCAGGCTGGCACCTGGGTGGCATGAAGGGTGCCTAGCTCAAAACCTTCTCATTTATGTGGTAGCCGTGGAAGCAGACTATAACCGCCCTTGGTGGCTCATTCACTCCAGACTTCGGCCTGAGTGACCGATGTGGCCTGTCCAACTCAGAGCGGGAATGTTGTTCCTCCTCCTCCATCAACGCAGCAAAAATCTTTGCAAAGTACTCGGTCGGCCTCAGGCCCTCCACTCCTCAGGCAGCCCACGATTTTCAAATTTTCCCTCCTTGACCAGTTCTCCAGGTCTCCTACCTTAGCTCTGAGCCTTTGTTGACTCCTGTTACTCTCCACAGCTCCTCGCCCATCGAGGCGAACTGGTCACTGTGTTGTGACAGTGTCTCCTTCCCCCCCCCCCCCCCTTCAACTTCTGTCCTTGCTCCCACACTTCGACCGACATCTTCATCTCTGCCGCCTTTACCAGGGCAATCGTCTCCTTCACCCACTCTAAAGTGAAGCAGGCATCTCCCTCCGAAGAACCTCCAAACACTTGGCAAACAGCCTTTCAAACTCCACTGTAGCGATAAGACCCTGTTTGTGCTAAAATGACTGATTGCAGGCATGATGGGAAGGTTTTGGTCAACTTGAAATGAGACTCGTTACTTTTTGACTGGTGACCTATTTAGAATCTGCAATGCACTGATGGAAAAGATTGTGAAATGCCGAGCAGAACCTGAGTTGACACCTTTAACCACAATGTCTGAAGAATGGATCTAGGGTTAGAAGAAAAATGTCATTCAACAGTTCGAAGTAGAGTAAATTTGGCCTGTCTGGGACACGGGTCAGAAGGAGAATAAGAACCAAGCATCGAAGATTCCGTTTCAGCGACGACCGAGGATCAACCGGGACAAATGGGTGAGGCTCAGAGAATAGAACAGACCTCCGAGAGGAATGTGGCCAATTCAGTTCAAAGGGGTAATATCTACTTATGTCTGAAGCTCTGACATCACCTCGGTCAGAGTTTCCCCGGTGAGGGGAGCGGCCCCACCCGACGACCCAGCCCCGCATCTTCCTTCCTGCAGGACTCACAGCAGCACTCGCTGGCGGACCTTCGCTCGCCCCCTTCTTTCCAGCACCTTTCCTCTGGGACTTCGACATTCCTCAACCTCCTTATGACGTCCCACAACAACCTATGTAAAAACTACCCCAAAACCAGGCATTAACATCCAAAAGTCCGAGACTCTCGCAGGAGCCACCTAATGTGTGACATCCAACGACATGTTGTCACCGGAATCCCCGGAATGAACAATATCAATATGACACCAGCATTAACATATTAATGACAGGCCATTCATCTGCTCTGTCTGTGGACAGAGCTTCTCTCAGTCAGGCAGCCTGCTGACACTGGGGAGAGGACATTGGAAAATGTTCCAGGAGCGGGATGGAATTCAGCCAATCCTCCAGCCTGTTGACACACCAGCGAGTTCAAACTGGGGAGCTGCTGTTTACATGTTCTCTGTACAGATAGAGAGTCACTCACTCATCCCACTTCCTGACACACCAGTGACTTCATGTTTGACTGCAGGGGTTGGACTCTGCTGAGTGAAATATTCACTCTGTCTGAGCCCCTCAGAATTACACACAACTCAATTCAATCTCCCTTCAGCCTCCTCTGTTCCAATGAGAACAACCCCAGTCTCTCCAATCGTTCCTCATAGTTAAAATTCTCCATCCTGGGTAACATCATCATAAATCCCCTCTGCAGCCTCTCTCGTGTGATCACATCCTTCCTGTAATGTGGTGACCAGAACTGTCCACAGTGTTCCGGCTGTGGTCTAACTGGTGTTTGATACAGTTCCAGCACAATGTCCCTGTTCTTCTCTTCTTGGCCCTCGGCTACCAAAGGAAACTATCCAACCTGCCTTCCTAAGCACTGATAACAGAGAGTG
Source organism: Scyliorhinus torazame (assembly GCF_047496885.1). NCBI lineage: Eukaryota > Metazoa > Chordata > Chondrichthyes > Carcharhiniformes > Scyliorhinidae > Scyliorhinus > Scyliorhinus torazame. Next base: position 173,625,709 of record NC_092711.1, read on the forward strand.
AGAGGCAGCCGAGAGTGACAGAGGGAGAGAGAGGCAGCAGAGGGAGAGAGAGGCACCAGAGAGAGAGGGGAGCACCAGAGACCGAGAGAGGCAGGAGAGAGAGCAGAGAAAAGAGAGAGAGAGGCACCCTAGTCAGTAACAAAAATAAGTAATGAAATTGTGTGCCGACAGAGATCTGCTTGAACTGACACCACTTTATTCACAGACTAACAGAGTAATCACTGTACTTGAAACAATGTTATTCACTTTTGGAATTGAATGAATTAAGGGTCAGATTAACTATATCACCTCCAGTATCAGATAGGTCTGTTCAATACAGAACAGGGTCAAACCCAGTGTCCAATATTAGAGGTCTCTGTGGCTGTTGGATGCCTGGTTTCACTGCACAGCTGACAAGCCCACAGCTTCAATGAACTGTCTACCCAGGGTCTGTTTCTAAACCCTCATCACAACATATTACTTGGTTAGCTATTTATATATGGTCATCATGGTCAGACAGCTAACACAAAGCTCAACCAGAAACTATGGTTCTTCTTTCTACTGATTCCAGCTCCTACAAGGAGTGACGGCATCTCCAGCGCACAGCTCTGTTGCTGGGCTGTCATTGACATGAGCAATAGAGAGGCAGATGTTGCCTGAGGCATTATGGGAAGTTGAAACTTGTAGCTCTAAATCAACTGTGTAAGATTTCTGAAAAGCTCAGTAACTTTAAAAGATAAATTCTAAACCCAGTGAACAAATGAAAGAGTCATAAGGCAAAAACTTCAAGTTTTATGAATTCTACTGCAGAAAACTAGAAACAACAATGCCTAAACACTATTTTTATTAGGAATGTATCTCTTAAACTATCAATAGACTTTGCCCTTTTACTTTTTAAAATTTTAGAGTACCCAATTTACCCGTGCACATCTTTGGGTTATTGGGGTGGAACCCACGCAAACACGGGGTGAATGCACAAACTCCACACGGACAGTGACCCAGAGCCGGGATTGAACCTCGGACCTCGGCATCGTGAGGCAGAAGCACTAACCACTGCGCCACTGTGCTGCCACTTTGCCCTTTAATATGGTAATGCCGGCATTGGTCTGGGGTGAGCACAGTAAGAAGTCTTATAGCACCAGGTTAAAATCCAACAGGTTTGTTTTGAATCAGTAGCTTTCAGAGCGCAGCTCTTTCCTCAGGCAAATGAAGAGGTGGGTTCCAGAAACATATATATAGATAAAGTCAATGATGCAAGACAATACTTTTGAATGCCAGTCTGCAGGTAATTAAGTCTTTACAGGTCCAGACAGAGTGACTGGACAGTTGGTAGGATTTTGCAAGCCCAGGCCAGATGGTGGGGGTGGGGAGAGGGGAGGGGGGGGGGGTGGGGGGTGGTGAATGTAATGCAACATGAATCCAAGGTCCCGGTTGAGGCCGTACTCATGTGTGCAGAACTTGGCTATAGGTTTCTGCTCAGCGATTCTGCATTGCCGCGCGTCCTGAAGGAAGCCTTGGAGCGGCTATCCCTCTTAATAATAATATTTATTTTTGTCACAAGTAGGCTTACATTAACACTGCAATGGGGCAGCACGGTGGCACAATGATTAGCACTGCCGCCTCATGGCGCCGAGGTCCCAGGTTCGATCCCAGACCTGGTCATTGTCCATGCGGAGTTCACGCAGTCTCACCGTGTTTGAGTGGGTTTCACCCCCACAACCCAAAGATGCGCAGCCTAGGTGGATTGGCTATGCTAAATTGCCCCTTAATTGGAAAAATGAATTGGGTACTTTAAATTTTTTTTAAAACACGGCAATGAAGTTACTGTGAATCTCCCCTCATCGCCACATTCCGGCACCTGTTAGGGTACACAGAAGAAGAACCCAGAATGTTCAATTCACTAATAGCACATCTTTCAGGCATTCTAGTACGAGAGGTAATAGTCTTAGGATAAGACTGAGGAAGGAGCAGTGCTCCGAAAGCTAGTGTTTGAAACAAACCTGTTGGACTTTAACCTGGTGTTATCAGACTTCTTATTGTGCTCACCCCAGTCCAACGCCGGCATCTCCACGTCACAGGATAAGATGGGCAGCATGGTAGCACAGTGTTTAGCACAGTTGCTTCACATCTCGAGGGTTCCAGGTTCGATTCCGGCTTTGGTCACTGGCTGTGTGGAGTCTGCATGTTCTGCCCGTGTCTTCGGAGGTTTTGTACGGGAGCTCCGGTTTCCTCCCACAGTCCAAATATGTGGAGGTTAGGTGGATTGGCCATGATAAAAGGTGGATTGGCCATGAGGACATGAACAGTGCGGTAGATAACGGGGAGCCAATGGATGTGGTATATCTGGATTTCCAGAAAGCCTTTGACAAGGTGCCACACAAAAGGTTGTTGCATAAGATAAAGATGCATGGCATTAAGGGGAAAGTAGGAGCATGGATAGAGGATTGGTTAATTAATAAAAAGCAAAGAGTGGGGATTAATGGGTGTTTCTCTGGTTGGCAATCAGTAGCTAGTGGTGTCCCTCAGGGATCAGTGTTGAGACCACAACTGTTCACAATTTACATAGATGATTTGGAGTTGGGGACCAAGGGCAATATGTCCAAGTTTGCAGACGACACTAAGATAAGTGGTAAAGCAAAAAGTGCAGAGGATACTGGAAGTCTGCAGAGGGATTTGGATAGGCTAAGTGAATGGGCTAGGGTCTGGCAGATGGAATACAATGTTGACAAATGTGAGGTTATCCATTTTGGTAAGAATAACGGCAAAAGGGATTATTATTTAAATGATAAAAAATTAAAACATGCTGCTGTGCAGAGAGATCTGAGTGTGCTAGTGCATGAGTCGCAGAAAGTTGGTTTTCAGGTGCAACAGGTGATTAAGAAGGCAAATGGAATTTTGTCCTTCATTGCTAGAGGGATGGAGTTTAAGACTAGGGAGGTTATGCTGCAATTGTATAAGGTGTTAGTGAGGCGACACCTGGAGTAGTGTGTTCAGTTTTGGTCTCCTTACTTGAGAAAGGACGTACTGGCACTGGAGGGTGTGCAGAGGAGATTCACTAGGTTAATCCCAGAGCTGAAGGGGTTGGATTACGAGGAGAGGTTGAGTAGACTGGGACTGTACTCGTTGGAATTTAGAAGGATGAGGGGGGATATTATAGAAACATACAAGATTATGAAGGGAATAGATAGGATAGATGCGGGCAGGTTGTTTCCACTGGCGGGTGAAAGCAGAACTAGGGGGCATAGCCTCAAAATAAGGGGAAGTAGATTTAGGACTGAGTTTAGGAGGAACTTCTTCACCCAAAGGGTTGTGAATCTATGGCATTCCTTGCCCAGTGAAGCAGTAGAGGCTCCTTCATTAAATGTTTTTAAGATAAAGATAGATAGTTTTTTGAAGAATAAAGGGATTAAGGGTTATGGTGTTCGGGCCAGAAAGTGGAGCTGAGTCCACAAAAGATCAGCCATGATCTCATTGAATGTCGGAGCAGGCTCGAGGGGCCAGATGGCCTACTTATGTTCTTATGATAAATTGCCCTTAGTATCCAAAAAGGTTAGGTGGGTTCACTGGGTTACGGGGATGGGGTGGAGACGTGGGCTGGGGTGGGGTGCTCTTTCCAGGGGCCGGTGCAGACTCGATGGGCTGAATGCCCTCCTTCTGAACTGTAAATTCTATGATTCCACTGGATGCTTCAGTTTATCCCACAAGCCCCGAAAGACATGCGGTTAGATAATTTGGACATTCAGAATTCTCCCTCTGTGTGCCCGAACAGGCGCCAAAATGTGTAGCGTAGGGGCTTTTCAGAGTAACTTCATTGCAGTGTTAATGTAAGCCTACTTGTGACAATAAAGATTATTGAAAAAAAAAGGCAGCAAATTCAAAACAGAGTTGAGGAGAAGCTGCTTCTCCCAAAGGGCTGTGAATCTGTGGAATTCACTACCCCAGAGTGCGGTGAAGCTGGGACAGTGAGTAAATTTAGGGAGGAGTTAGACAGATTTTTAATCGGGTTGAAGGGTTCTTCTCCATGGGCCAAATGGCCTAATTCTGCTCCTATATCTGATGACCTTATGAAAAGGGGAGACATTGATTTGCTCCCAGATGTTGCCCAGAGGAGAATGTTTTAGTCTGAAACTCATTGTCCAACCTCAACATTGTGACATCACAAAGGAGCTCGTCCTCTTAATCAACCAATAGGAATAAGCCCGCTCCGCGGTGACGTCACTGCCCAGCGCGCAGATGCGGGAGCCCCGCCCCCACCCATTGTTCTCCTTCCCCCACATATCCTCGAGACAAGTTTTTCAGGCAACCGGCTGACAGTTCCGGCCGTCGGTGAAAGCCGTCCCCCACCCCTGATACGGGACTGCGCATGTCTAAGGGAAGGGGAAGCTGCGCATGTGTAGAGGAGCTCACTTCCGCTGACATTACTGCTCAGGTGTTGACCAATAGGAAGATTGGAGGACCGGAAGGACTCTGCTCCCCTGCCAATCAGAGCTCCCCATTGTCTCAATGCGGAAGCTGGACATGGCGGTTTCTGCCGAGCAAAACTGTTGTTCCTCCAACCCTGAATGAGCTTGAGCTTCAGACAGACTGAACCTTCCTCCTGTCTCCAACATCTGTGAGTAACTCTTTTATTGTCGTCACAATTATTACAGAAACCAATTTACAAGGCTCCAGACTTCATTACACTTCAAATTCACAATTAAACAGTCACTGAACACGAAACAGCTGCAAGGCACAAGGCCCAATTACATTTCACAGTAACGTTGTAACAGTCATTGAACACAAACAGCTGCAAGGCACAGGGCCGAAATACGTTTCCAGATACCAATTAACCAGTCACTTATCACAACCAGCCGCAAGGCACAGGCCCTACGCATAGTTCAAGTAACAATCAGACAGTCACATAACACGAACAGTCGTGAGGCACAAGGCCACGAAACCAAACGACCGTTCCAAAAGCAAGAAAGAACAGAAAACCACAAAACACAAGTACATCGAGGGAACGACCTCTAAACATACAAACATGCAGTCGCGGGGCACAAGGCCTCGAAACCATACGACCACTCCAAAACAAACAGAAAAGAAAAGACAAAAAACAAAGCCCAAAAGTACAACACAAAACACAGGCACATTTCAAGCTGACGACCTCTAAACACATGACAAGCAGTCGCGAGGCACAAGGCCCCGATACAATACGGCCGCTCTGGTACAAATATGACCCACAGGGCCTCGATTCATTTTAACAGTATCATATCAGAAACCCAATCACCAGGCACCAGGCCTTATTTCACCCCAGAAAAGATTTAACAGGATAGAATCAATCACCGAACACTAATCCCTGCTCACCCACCCCCGTTCACCCCGCCCTGCAGCCGACACCCCGGGGGAAAGGCCCCTCCTCACTAAGAGCGCAGACCAACGGGGAGCCAGACCCGGGTGCGGCGGAGGCGGGAGGGTTTCCCCCTCCTGGACCCCACCCAAAGGCACGGGATCATTTGGAGGGAGAGCAGTTTCGCACCAACTAGCGTTCCACCACAATTTCTAAATACCATTTCAGGGAGACCCGAAATGAGTTGAATGTCATAGGCTGCTAAATAAAACGAAAGCAAAGAAAACATGAAAACAAAATCCCTTAGCACACATAGAAAAGTCTATCCATTAATTGTGCATGTTCCACATCATGACCCCGGCGCTCCAGCCGAAATTTCACAAGGAACAACATGTCCTCAAAGTCCTCCAATGGCAGCGGCCAGAGTCGCTCCAATGTTGGCAACAGTCGACAACGGGGAAGAAAGTCCCAGAGTCAGTCCCAACCGCCCACAGGGTGTCCAGGGGGGCCAAATCCCCGGAGACCCCAGGAACGGCAGCAACCCACCCCGGGCTGCAGGCCGCGGGCCGCCCATCGGGTATCCACTCCCGGTTCCGACCCGCCGCTTCCAGCAGCCTATCCAGCTGCCATCCTTCCTCCATTCCTTCGTCCTCCATTGGGCGAACTCAAAACCGCCGACAGCAAACCTCGCAGTCCGAAGCAGCGTCTCCACAGCTCAACCGCTGACTTGAAACACGACTGGTCGCAGTACTCCGAAACCGGTCTTCTCCCCTTCCCTCGGGGACCAGGAGCAATGGGCGCCGAGTTGCTGTTTCACCCCATCCAGGAAGCTCCCAGAGGCGGCCTGCCTTTTGAATCGGCCCGGGGGCGGACACCAAGCTCGCACACAACCGCCCAAGCCTCCTCCACTTTTCACCCCAGGAGTTTGGACAGTGTCGGCCGTAGCTCCCACAATCCCCCACGCTGGGGAACCTGCTCTATCCGCCGCACGGGCGGGTGTTCAGGTACTGCGCATGTCCAAGGGTGAGGGGAAGCTGCGCATGTGTGGAGGAAAGCCCAGCCCCTGACCTTCCTGTGAGGTGTTGGCTAATGGATAGAGTTAGGACCGGAAGGATGCTGGTCCTCCAATCAGCGCGGGCTTTATGTGAAAGGAGATTGGGCTTCACACAGACTGAAACGTCCTCCTGTCTCCAACGTCTGTGAGTAAAACACTTTCTTTTCTCCCTCATTCCATTTATTGTTTTCAATTGGTGATTTGCAGCAACTGAAGGGAAAGGAAGTGAATCCAGGGAGGGTGCAGATTCTGGAAAGCTTGGCCCTAATCTCTCTCTCTCTCTCTGAAAGACATTGACACCCTTTGCTCCCTCAGCTTGACACATTTATTTGTCTGGCTAAAAGGATGGTCTCTTTCCTAATGTTCACAATTAAAGGGCTGGTTTCCCCAGGAGATGACGGACATTTAAGGGGACAGTAAACAGGGCAAATCCAACTCAGCCAATTACTTCTCTGTAGGTCTACTGTCCATCATCAACAAAGTGATGGAGGGAGTCATCAAAGTTGCTATTAAGTGGCACTTATTCTGCAATAACCTGCTCCTGGATGCTCAGTTTGGGTTCCGCCAGGGTCACTCAGCTCCTGACCTCATTACAGCCTTAGTTGAAACTTGGACGAAAGAGTTGAATGCCAGAAGTGAGGTGAGAGTAACTGCCCTTGAAATCAATGCAGCATTTGACCGTGTTAGGCAACAAGGAGCCCTAGCTAAACTGGAGTCACAAGTGCCAGGCAATGAGCATCTCCAGACAAGAGAGGATCTAACCACCACCCCTTGACATTCAGTGGCATTTTCATCGCTGAATCCCCCACAACCAACATCCTGGGGGTTACCATTGATCAAAACTGAACTGGACTAGCCATATTAATACTGTAGCTCCCAGGGCAGGTCCAAGGCTGGGAATCCTACGGTGAGTAACACACCACCTGATGTCCCAAAGCCTGTCCACCAGACATCTACAAGCACAAGTCAGGAGTGTAATGGAATACACTCTACTTTGCTGGATGAGTGCAGCTCCAACAACAAGATGCTCGACAATATCCAGGACAAAGCAGCCTGATTGATTGCATCGCCTTCCACAAACATTCAAACCGTCCACCACCGACAAACAGTAGCAGCTGTGTATACCATCTACAAGATATACTGCAATAAATCATAAAGGTTCCTCAGACAGCACCTTCCAAACCCACAACCACCACCATCTAGAAGGACAAGAGCAGCAGATACCTGGGAACTCACCACCTGGAGGTTCGTTTCCAAGTTATACACCACCCTGACTTGGAAATATATTGCCGTTCCTTCACTGTCCTTGGGGCAACATCCTGGAATTCCCTCCCTAACAGCACAGGGGATGTAGGGAAGCATGGTGGAGCAGTGGTTAGCGCTGCTGCCTCACGGTGCCGAGGTCCCAGGTTCGATCCCGGCTCTGGGTCACTGTCCGTGTGCAGTTTGCACACTCTCCCCTTGTTTGTGTGGGTTTCGCCCCCACAACCCAAAGATGTGCAGGGTAGGTGGATTGGCCACGCTACATTGCCCCTTAATTGGAAAAAAATGAATTGGGTACTTTAAATTTGTAAAAAACAAATTATAAAGAAAAAAAACCAGCACAGGGGATGTACCTACACCTCAAGGACTGCAGCAGTTCAAGAAGGAAACTCACCACTACTTCGGAAGGCTAACTGGGGATGGGCAATAAATGCTGGCCTGACCAGCATTGTCCACATCCCGTAAATTAATTTTTAAAAATTTAATAATGGACAGAGATATGTCTAGTGTTGTTATATGGTATGAATTATATATATTGTTGATGGTTCTGTAGTAAAATACATGTATTATTATTTCTAGTTTTGTAAATAGTACTGTACCTACATTATATATTTCCAGTCATACAGTCATTGCAGCACTGACAGAATCCATTTGGTAACTCAAGTCAATGCTGACTCTCTGTACAGCAATCCAGTCAGTCCCATTCCCCCTCGATATCCCTGTTCACCTGCAAGTTTATTTTCTTCAAGTAACCATCCTATTTTATTTTAAATTATTGATCATCTCGACTTCCACAACCCTTGTGGGCAGTGAGTTCCCTGTCATGACCACTCCATGGACGAATAAAATTCTTCCTCAGAATTTCCCTATCACTAATCAGTAAATGTACTTATATGGAGATTCTCTACTCTTGTACAGGTTTTAGTGAGTTTAGATTTGTTGATCAGCACCTTCAGGAAAATTGGGAGGGAAAGTAAGTGAATACAGTCTGTATATTACACACATTTTTCATCCAGTAATATAGACATTTCAGGTGTCTGTGTCCAGGACAGGAAGCAGTGAGCATGGATCTATCAATCAGCCTGAATCAGCACCTTCAGGAGAATTGGGAGGGTGAATATTAGATGCAGCAGAGTGAGAATGGAGGGAGAGTTTGTGGGATGGAGATTTAGAGCATTTCAGGGAAAGAGAGAGGAAAGAATGTTCGATAGAACCTAGAATTGTCTGTTCTGAGTTTCAATCCTGTCCTGACAATGATTACTCTTGTAAAATCTGTTTGCAGGCAGTTCGAACGAGAGGAGTTTGAGGCCAATATCTCAAACTAAATATCCCATCAAGAACTGACTGAGTCACTCAATTCTTGGGATCATCGGCCTTTGAATCTAGAAGGAGAAATGTTTGTCTATTCTGTCTGCTTCTAGAGATTTTAAACATCAGTGTGTCTGGAAAAGCACAGGGACACACACGCACACCCATGTGAGACTGTTACAGAGCACTGACTATGCAAACAGCTTTAACCAGTGACACAGCCTGAAAAAATACTTCACCATTCTGAGTAGGGAGAGACTGTACAGGTGTTCTGTGTGTGGAAGAGGCTTCAACTGATCATCCAACGTGGTGAGACGCAAAATGACCCGGACCATGGGGAAACCATGGAAATGTGAGGATTGTGGGAAGGGATTCAGAGCCCCGTGCGAGCTGGAAAGGCATCAACGCAGTCACACTGGAGAGTGGCCTTTCACCTGCTCTCAGTGTGAAAAGGGATTCGCTGACATTGGCAGCCTGCGGAAACATGAACGAGTTCACACTGGGGAGAGGCCGTTCACCTGCTCTGACTGTGGGAAGGGATTCATTCAGTTATCCAGCCTGCAGATCCACCAGCGAGTTCACACTGGAGAGAGGCCTTTCACCTGCTCTCAGTGTGAAAAGGGATTCCCTGACATTGGCACCCTGCGGAAACACGAACGAGTTCACACTGGAGAGAGGCCATTCACCTGCCCTCAGTGTGAAAAGGGATTCAATAACATTAGCAACCTACGGAGACACGAACGAGTTCACACTGGAGAGAGGCCATTCACCTGCTCTCAGTGCGAAAAGGGATTCACTGACATTAGCAACCTGCGGAACCACAAACGAGTTCACACTGGAGAGAGGCCATTCACCTGCTCTGACTGTGGGAAGGGATTCCCTCGGTTATCCAACCTGCAGAGACACCAGCGAGTTCACACCGGGGAGAAACCGTTCATCTGCAGTGTGTGTGATATGGGATTCACTCAATTATCCAGCCTGCTGAAACACAATGTCACTCACACCAAGAGCAGGCCCTTTAAATGCTCTGACTGCAGGAAGGGTTTCAAAAGCTCTCAGCGACTGATGTCCCACCAGCGCGTTCACTCTGAGGAGAGACCGTTCAGCTGCTCTCACTGCACAAAGAGGTTTAGAACCTCATCCAACCTGATGAAACACGAGCGAAATCACACTGGGGAGAGCCCGTTCACCTCTCCGACTGGGAAAAGATTCACTCGGTCATCACTTGTTGAGCCAAAATGTCACTCACAGCAATGAGAGACCCTTTAAATGCTCCGATTGTGGGAGTGGGTTTAAAAGCTCTCAGGTATTGATGTCCCACCAGCGCATTCACACTGAGGAGAGACCGTTCAGCTGCTCTCACTGCACAAAGAGGTTTAGAACATCAGCCACACTGCGGAGACACCAGCGAGTTCACACTGGAAAGAAGCCATTCACCTGCTCTCACTGTGGGGAGGGATTCACTCAGTCGTCCAACATCCTGAGACACCAAAGGGTTCACAAGTGATGATAAGTTAGATTCTGCTGCTATTCCTGCTGTTAATCACATCCAGGGCAGAACCTGGAGCGGGTGGATGGGTTTGCCTCCTCTTCAACTCCCTCCCCGGGCCTACTTTCTGGTGTGGCCGGCCCCTGAACACCGACTCCATCTTGAGTCGGGGCGGCGTGCTAAAGAAGTCCCCCATGCATGCACAGGATGGCACGGCCCAACTGCGCATGCACAGGATTCAGCTGGCCCAACTGCACGTGCATGCGGCGTGAACTGCTCCAGCGCCGTGCTGGCCCCTATGGGGGCCAGAATCGTACGTAACCGGGCCCGGTTTGCGACGGCGTTCACGATGGCGCGAACTCTTGTGCCCAATATTGGAGAATCGCCCCCAAGATGTTCTGCATTAACCTTGCTTGTTGCTGAGGTTTTGCTACATTTTGTAAATGTTTGTGTTGCTAAGGCTGCAATACTTTTTCATTACTACATGTATTTGTAGAACAATGGTTTATTCATTACGAGGGCTTTTATACAACTTTTCTTGAAACAGTGTTAGATTCTGACACATATTAAGTTGCTGTACAGCAATTCTCATATTTTATCTGAAACAATGACTTTGCCTTGTGGATGTTCCATTTTCTGTCTGTATGTATACTGAATTTAAGAATTATACTGCATTCATTCTTCAAGGTACCAATAAATCAGTGAATCTATATTTTATGTAAATATGTGATAATTCCTTTACTGCGATTGTATCATTACACATTTTATTGTAAGTTCCCATTCAACTGCAGACAACTTGTTCCTCATAGCTTGACAGTTTCCTTCTGAGACAGAACCATGTAACCACCAAAGCCTATCTTCATCTAAACTTGCATTCTTTAGGGGTTTCAAACAGAAACAGGAGCTATCTGTCATCTACCTTCCAAAACACCCTTTTACTCTGTGATCCTTGTGAAATTTGAAGCCAAGTATTTGCCACAAGCCTCAAGAGCATCAGCCCACTGGAGGCAAAGTCGTGAGACCGGCCAGTCCAGCAGAAAGAAACCCTCCCCATTAACCAACTGACAGAATGAACACAATGCTGTTCTGGGTGTAATTGAGAGTAGCAACAATAACAGCAGAATCCAACCCCTGTAATCACTTGTGACCTTGTTGGTGTCTCAGCAGGTACAAGGAAACACAGAATCCCTTCCCACATTGAGTGCAGGTGAATGCTCACTCCCCGGGGTGAACTGGCTGATGTCTCCGCAGGGTGGATAAATGTCTGAATCCCTTCCCACACTGAGAGCAGTTCAATGGCCTCTCCCCAGTGTGAACCCTCTGGTGTGTCTGCAGGGTGAATGACTAACTGAATCCTTTCCCACACTGAGAGCAGCTGAATGGCCTCTCCCAGTGTGAATGCACCGATGAGCTTCCAGTGCAGATGGGGCTTTGAATCTCTTCCCACAGTCCTGGCATTTCCACTGTTTCTCCATGTTTTGGGTCTCCTTGTGTCTCTCCAGGTTAGACAATTGAAGCCTTACCCATACAGAGAACACGTGTACAGTCCCTCCCCTCTGTGAAGCTCTGTAACTGGTTGAAGCTCTTTCCACAGTCAGTGCTCTGGAAAACTCTCACTCGGGTGCGTGTGACCCAAAGAATCAAGTGACTGTCAGATCAAGATGTGATGTTTGGGATTTCTGTCTGTAATTCCTCCTTTTCTAATGTCCTGGAAAAACAATTTACAAAATACATCACTGTCAGTACAGGATAGAAACTCAGAACAGACAGTTCTAGTTTCTCTGGAACATTCTTTCCCCTCTCATTCCCCAAAAGCTGTAAATCTCCATCCCACACACTCTCCCTCCATTCTCACTCAGCTGTATTTAATATTAACCCTCCCAATTCTCCTGAAGGTGCTGATTCAGGCTGATTGACAGATCCCTGCTCACTGCTTCGTGTCCTGGACACAGATCATAACAAATAGGAACTGCAGTTTGGCCCATTAAACTTGCTCAACCCTTTATTTGTCGAATGAGGAATGGTTGAGGACTCTGGGTCTGTACTCGTTGGAGTTTAGAAGGATCAGGGGGGATCTTATTGAAACTTACAGGATACTGCGAGGCCTGGATAGAGTGGACATGGAGAAGATGTTTCCACTTGTAGGAAAAACTAGAACCAGAGGACACAATCTCAGACTAAAGGGAGGATCCTTTAAAACAAATGTGAGGAGGATTTTTTTCCGCCAGAGGTTGGTGAGTCTGTGGAACTCTTTGCCGCATTTGAGTTTTCCTCATTTGGGAAGGCCCACGTGCCTCGGACACTAACGACATGGCAGGTAGGGACAAGCACCGCCATCAAGGTAGCGGATTTAATTGGATATTATCGACCAAGGCCAAATCACTGCGTGTCTTTAAGACAGAGATAGATAGGTTCTTGATTAATAAGGGGATCAGAGGTTATGGGGAGAAGGCAGGAGAATGGGGATGAGAAAATATCAGCCATGATTGAATGGCGGAGCAGACTCGATTGGCCGAGTGGCCTAATTTGGCTCTTATGTCTTATTAGTGTCACAAGTGGACTTACATTAACGCTGAAATGAAGTTACTGTGAAAATTAAGGCTGAACCTATCCAACCTTGGCTCCCTTACACAATTGAAATCCCCACCACCCCCTCCCATAATCAGCTGGTGAGAATCCAAATCCTAGATTTGACCATTTTGAAGGCAGTGCTGGATAGATTCTTGATAAGCAAGGGAGTGAAAGGTTATCGGGGGGTTGGGAATGTGGAGTTGAGGTTACAATCAGATCAGCTGTGAACTTATTGAGGGGAGCCTGCTCCACAGTTTGGTTGTGGGATGCAGAATGTATTGATCCCATAACCCGACTCATTCCACTTCCCTTTCTCTTTCCTCTTTTTGGAGGTCATATTTGGCTGATCCCACATGCTATTTACACTTCTGAACCTTTTGGTGTTTGCTGCTACACAAAATTGGGCTGCCCTAAAATTCGGCCTCTTCAGTGAACCTCTGAGCACCTGGGACAAAACTGAATAGAACTGACCCCCCCTAAAATTCGGCCGGTTAAGAAAGCCTCAATCATTGTATTAAGTTGATCTTTTCTCTACACCTTGCTATAGCTGTAACATTATATTCTGCAGTCTCCACTTCCTTCCCTATTTACGGTATGCATTGTTTGTACTGCATGCAAGAAACAATACTTTTCACTGTATCCTAATACATGTGACAATAATACATCAAATCAAATCAAAAAAAGTACATCATCATCAAAACATATACACAAGGGCAGGCAAAGAATTATGCAGTCAATAGGAAAGACAATCTGGCGGGTGTCTATTCTGCACTGGTTCCCTGCTCACTGAAGGGATTTGGTTCTTCTTGACCTTGGATGTCCTCTTCGGGGCTTCAGAAGATGTCTCTCCCCTGGAAGGTGTTATAGTCTCTTTTGCAGACAGAAGATTAGGAGCAGCAAGGGGATCTTCAGCAATCTCGGTTTCTGCGGATTGACCAGAAGTCGCAGTCACATGATCAGATAGTATGGATGGCGGTTCATCCTGAGGTAGTCCTAGCACACATGGTACTGGCACATTGATGGGTGTCACTAACAACTGATCTGTGTCGTCTCTACACTCGCTCATCTTCAGTTTGCACAGTGTGGGAGACAGGGCCAGTTTCAGACAACACAGTTACAGGGACCCTCTTCTCGCTGGTGGTGCAGCTGCACACCAAAATCTGCTCTCCTTGTTCAAAAAAGCATCGGTCCTTGAAGGTTTTCAGTGCATCTTCAAGGACTGGACAAACCTTTCGGCTGAACCATTTGTGGATGGGTGGTGAGGTGCTGATTTTATGTGTTGGATACCACTCATCATTAGATAGTTCTCAAACTCCTGAGCTGTGAATTGTGGACTGTTATCACTCACAATTTGTTCTGGTTTCCCAAATCTGGTGTGAAAATCACATCGGGATTTTTGATGGTTTGTTCCGCAGTTGTTGATTTCATTAGGACCACCTCAGGCAATTTGGAATGTGTATCTATGACAACCATCAACATGTGCCCCTCGTATGGCCCTGCAAAGTCAATGTGTAACACCATGGTTGAAGTCTCCCTGCTGCCAATGAAGGAAAACATTTTGTGGCCCAAAATCGTTAAGGGCCTGTGGGCTGTTAGCAATGTGAAGTGACGACCACAGAGATATTGGTGAAATCTTCTCGCACCATAAATAATACTCAGTGCCTCCTTCTCCAACTGGGCATAATCTGATTCAGCACTTGTTAATGTATGTGACAAAAGCTATTGGCCTTTCTTCCCCTGAAGGTGGTATGTGTGACACCACCATCCCAACACCGTACGGCGAGACATCATTGGTAAGTTGTGGTGGTAACTTTGGGTTGAAATGGACCAACACTCCTGAATTCTTCAGTGTTTCTTTAACTGATTGATGTGCTTTTTCACACTCTGCTGTCCATTGCTATGCTTGTTTGATGCACAACTAATTAGGTCATGGTTTAAGCAGGGTTGCTCGCTTTGAATCAAATTTCTCATATTGGTTAATTAACCCGAGGAATGATCTTAACTGTGTTACATTCATTGGTCATGGATCCTCCATGATAGCCTCCATCTTCTTAGCTGCCTTCTCTTAGAATGGTGAGCAAATGTGGATATTCAGCCTCAACATTCATTTGCAAATAAGCCTGCAATAGGTCGATTTTACTGAATTTCTGTCCTCCTGCTAGGCCGGTGAACAAAGCCTCAATCAACAGTAGCAGGTATTGATCCGCACATAAAACCAGATTGATGGTAGTTTTAAAATCTCCGTAAATGCGTATAGTTCCGTCCTGCTTCATTACAGGCACAATAGAGGCTGCACAACCACGAGCGGTGATGAGTTGACTAGTAGTTAATTAACACACTAATCTTCAAATAACACATTTGGTTAATATAAGATCCGATGGTTCAAAAAGACAACTTGTGGAAAACAATAGCTTTCTTTCTTACTAATTCAGCAATGAGCCTTATTCTTGACACAGACTTTGACAGAAAATGATGTCATGCAGTTTAATAAAATTAGGAAATATTCTTTGTTCAAATAATGTCTGGTGGCCCTGCTGTTTCTTGGAACATTTAGGTGCAATGTTATTTTTAAAAATACATACATCTATGTTAGCTTCCTTGACCTTGTTATTTATGACAGTGAATACGTTATTAAAGTGATTGATTTTTAAAACTAAAATTGATCACCGAAGACCTACAGCCAGTTTGCTAAATTACAACGGTGATTACACTTCATTGGCTGTGAAACATTTTAGAACGTCCTGTGCAAAATGTTAAATTGTCCAGGAATTAGATTTATTACACTCCATTCCTTCATCAAGATGATTAATAAAAATTCAATCTTCAATTTCTGTGATACCCATATATTTGACACCATTTTGAAAACTCTTGTGAAAATCCAAACACAGTGTCCTGAATGATTTGATTAAAAACACAGCGAGTTGTTGTGATTTGGAATGTGCGCCTGAAAACAGCACAAGAAGCAGTTTCAACTGTTGTCTTTCAAAAGGGAACTGGACAGATTCTTGAACGGAAAATTGCAGGGTGATGGTTTTAATTGGATAGCTTGGCCAAAGCATGAGCCGGTTGGGCAGAATGGCCTCCTGTGCACTCTGAGCTTCGTTTGCAGTTAAACCGAGTGGTAATGAGCTGGAACCCATTTCCTATGAGGCCGGGAGAAGCCTGGATGACAGGATGGTTATAAATGGAATTTGGATCAGTACTTTAGGGAAATAAACCTGCAGGGATATCGGGATAGAACGGGGAAATAGAACTGACTGGTTTGCTCTACACAGAGCCAGCATGGCCTGGTCCCGAGTGGCTCCACTCTCTGCCCTCATAAACCTACACACTAAAGAGAGAAATTTCATCAGCTCCAGTCTCTCCAATTGAAAGCAGAAGCGCATCTGAATCCAACCATTGTCATCACTTGTGAACTCGTGGTGTGTCAGCAGGTGGCGTGAGTGAGTCAATCCCTTCCCACACTCCGTGCAGGTGAACAGGCTCTCCCCGGTGTGAACTCGCCGATGTCTCAGAATGCCGGACGACATTTTAAATCTCTTTGCGCAGTGAGAGCAGCTAAACGGTTTGTCCTCGGCGTGAATACGCTGGTGGACCCTCAGACTGCAGCATTTTTGAAGCCATTCCCACATTCCGAGCATTTAAAGGGTCTTTCATTAGTGTGAGTGACCTGGTGTACAAGCAGGCTGGATGACTGAGTGAATCACTGCTTATACATGGAGCAGGTGAATGGCCCCTCCCCAGTGTGAACTCGCTGGTGTCCGCAGGGCCGGTGCATCACTGAATCACTTCCCGCACTCAGAGCAGATGGATGGCCTCCCCCAGTGTGTACCCGCTGATGTGTCACTAAGTTGGAAGAATTCCTAAATCTCTTCCCACAACTGGAGCAGGTGACTGGCCTCTCACCGGTGTGAACTCGCTTGTGTATCTGTAGATAAGTTGACCGATTGAAATCTTTTCCACACTCAATGCAGGTGAAGAGCCTCTCCACAGTATGAACTCGTCAGTGTGTCGGTAAGTTGGATGAATGACTGATTACTTCCCACATTCAGGACAGGTGAACGGCCTTCCCCCAGTGTGACTACGGCAAAGAATCTCCAGCTTAGATGGGGCTGTGAATCCCTTCCCACATAGAGAGCAGGTGAACGGCCTCTCTCCGGTGTGAATGCGATGATCCGTTTCCAGCACAGATGGAGATCTGAAACCCTTCCCAGCCACCACATTTACACGCTTTCTTCATGATGTGGATGCATTTGTGACTGCAGGTTGGACAATCAGCTCAAATGTCATCCACACACACAACACATGTACGGTCTTTCCCCGCTGTGAAGAATGTGATAAATTTCTTCTGCTTTTTAATTAGTTAAAGCTCTTTCCACAGTCAGTGCACTGGAACACTCTCACTCGGGTGTGTGTGTCTTGGTGCTTTTCCAGCCACACTGATGATTAAAATCTTTTGAAGCAGACAGAACAGAAAACATTTCTCCTTCCCGCTTCAAAGGCCGATGATATTCCGTTCTCAAGGAAACGAGTGGATCTATCAGATTGAGACATGATATTTGAGATTTCTGTCTGTAATTCTTCCTCTTCTAATATCCTGGAAAAACAATATACGAAAGTTATCACTTTCAGAACAGGATAGAGATTCAGAACAGACAATTCTAGTTTCTCTGGAACATTCTTTCCTCTCTCATTTCCCAAAAGCTGTAAATCTCTATCCCACAAACTCTCCTTCCATTCTTACTCTACTGTATCTAATATTCACCCTTCCAATTCTCCTGAAGGTGCTGATTCAGGCTGAGTGACAGATCCCTGCTCACTGCTTCCTGTCCTGGACACAGAAACATGAAAATTTAAATGCAGGCTGCCAGACAGATATATGTCTATATTACTGGACTAAAAATCATAAAATCTACTGTGCAGAAGGAGGCCATTCGGCCCATCGAGTTTGCACCGGCCCTTACATAGAGCACCCTACTCAAGCCCACGTCTCTACCCTGTCCCCGTAACTGCCACCCAGTAACCCCCACTTAATCTTTTTAGACACTAAGGGCAATTTAGCATGGCCAATCCACCTAACCCAAACGGCTGCATGGTACCACAGTTGTTAGTACAATTGCTTCCCCGCTCCAGAGTCCCAGGTTCGATTCCTGACTTGGGTCACTGTCTGTGCAGAGTCTGCATGTTCTCCCCGTGTCTGCATGGGTTTCCTCCGGGTGCTCTGGTTTCCTCCCACAGTCCAAAGATGTGCAGGTTAGGTGGATTGGCCATGAGAAATTGCCCTTAGTGTCCAAAAAGGGTTGATGCGGTGACTGGGTTACGGGGATAGGGTGGAGGAGTGGGCTTAGCTAGGGTGCCCTTTCCAAGGGCCGATGCAGACTCAATGGGCCAAATGGCCTCCTTCTGCACTGAAAATTCTATGATTCTGCATCTTTGGATTGTGGGAGGAAACCCACGCAGACACGGGGAGAACGTGCAGACACCGCACAGACAGCAACCCAAGCTGGCAATCGAATCTGGGACCCTGGAGCTGTGAAGCAACTGTACTAACCACTATGCTACCGGGTTGCCCCTAAAAAATGTGTTCTGCCTCTAAAAATTTGGTTAACATACAGACTTGATTCCTTTTCTTCCCTTTCAATTGCTGCAAATCACCAATTGAAGGTCAGAATAAGAAAATGAATGGAAAGGAGAGGAAATAAAGTATTTTACTCACAGATGTTGGAGACACAAGTAGGCTTCAGTCTGTGTGAAGGTAAATCTTCGTTCAAACAAAGCCCGCACTCTGATTGGCTGGAGGACTAGAGTTCCATTGGTTGCCGACTGCCTGAAAATGATGTCACGTGGTGCTGGAAGAACTTTTGATTCAAGGAACGCGGACAATTTAGCCAATGGGATTAGCACAATCCTGCACATGCGCAGCTGCCACTCTCCCTTGGACATGCAGTCCCGGGCTGCCCGCCCGTGAGGCGGATAGAGTGGTTTACCCAGCGTGGGGCATTGTGGGAGGCCCGGCCGCCATTGCTGACCCGGAGCCCAGTCTCCTGGATTGGAATGAAAAGCGTCACTCTGACACAACGTACATATGGCTGGTCACTGTATTTGATTGTGACGCCCCCCTTAGCAAAACAGTTTATTAACTTCAGGTGTAAAGATTTAGATACCTAGATGACATATTGGGAAGGGCAATGTGTGAATGTGAAACTGAACCCGAGACTCAGCACCTTTAGGGGAGGAGAATTGGGGAAAAGCAAAATAACATAGTGGGATGAATTCGTGTCACACTCAATAGGGAGTGTGTGGGTGACAGAGATTTATTGATTAAGAGGGAGAAGGTTTCTGCTGTTGTTGTTGCTGTTCAGGACCAAACCTTATTCATTTGAAAGGTTGGGGCTCGTTTTTGCTGATTTTAGAGACCACTGTAACTGGGCTGTAGTTTAATGCTCTGGATTTAAGTCTAATGAACCAGATTTGCATTGAACTCCCTGTATCATGTCCTTGATGTGGGATAGTTGGAACTCTAATTTGCTGGGTTAACAGTGTATCTTTAAGAACTGCTGTTTGTGTCCTCTCCTTATTCATTCAGGGACTCCCAGCTGAAATTATTTTACAAAACAGTTCACGTTCAGCATCGCACCCAAACAAATCCCAGGTGTGGATTTGACAATTCCAAGTCTGAAATGTTTCATTGATTGAAATGACATAGAATAGATATTGAAGAAACATGCCATTCGGTTCACCTGGTATGTTATGGCTTTGATACTTCACACATGGTTCCTCCCAGTCTTACTCATGTTCACTGTCAGTCAGGGATCAGTGGGTTACACTCCTACCTCTGAGTTCCAAGGTTCTGGGCTCATGCCCCCATTCAGGACTGGAGAACTACACTCAGGGCTTACACTGCAGTGCTATACTGAGGTAGTGCTGCTGTGTTGCTGTTACCATCCTTCAGATGAGATGTTAGTGAGGCCCAGTTTACCTGCTTGGTTAGATTTAAAAGACCTCATGTTATTTTTGAGACGAGCAGGGGAATTGTCCCGGTGTTCTGGTCAATATTTATCCCTCAATCACGAATAACAGCACAAAAACAAATCTTCTGCTCATTATCACACTGCTCTTTCTGAGGTTTTGTTAATTGTCGGTAGGTTGTAGGAAGGTACAGAAATTAGTGTGAAAAATGTGCAGATGGAATATAAGGCAGGAGGAATAGAGAAGCAGTATCCTATTTAAATGGAGAGAGATTACAATACTCAGTGTTACAGAGGGATCTGGGTGTCCTGGTATAGGAATCACAAAAAGTTGGTGTGCAGGTACAGCAAGTGATTAGAAAAGCAACTGGAATATTAGCGTTTCTCACAAGGGGAAATAGAAGCTACAGCTGTGCAGGGCCTTGGTTAGACCACATCTGGAATATTGTGCACTGCATCTTCTCCTTGTTTGAAAAACAAAGATATAATTGTGTTAGCTGCAGTTCAGAAAAAAATCACGCGACTCATTCCTGGGATGAGGGGCTTCTCTTATGAAGAAAGGTTGAACATGTTGGGCGGACTTTAGATGAAGGAGAGGTGATCTTAATGAAACATTTACAACCCTGAGGGGATTTGATAGGGTAGAAATCAGGAGGATGTTTCCAATTTTGGGAGTGACTAGAACCAGGGGACACCGTTTATCAATATGGGGTCCACCATTCAGACGGAGATTGGGGAGAATATTTTTCTCTCAAAGGGTCTTTAGTCTGTGGAATTCTCTTCCCCAGAGAGCAATGGGGGCCGGGTCATTGAATATATTCAGGGCAAAGTTGGACATATTATTAACAGAGGAGACAAGGGTTATGGGGGTGGAACAGGAAAGTGGAGTTGAGATCACAACCAGATGAGCCATGATCTTATAGAATGGGGCAGCAGGCTCGAAGGGCTGACTGGCCTACTCCTGTTCCTATGTTCCTATCCGGTTGTGCCTAAATTTGCTGCCACGTTTCCTACATCACAACAGTGACTAAACCTCAGAAAGTACATAATTGGCAGCAAAATGCATCGAGAATTCCAGTGGCTCTGAAAGGTGTTATATAAATTCAAGTCTTTTTTTTCATCTGCAAATCCCTCTGTTCCTTTCTCTTTCATGGACTTATCCAGCTTCTCCTTAAAGTCACGCACACATTGACACTCAAATTGATAAAGGAACTAAAGGCGACATGAAGGAAACCTGTTTTACAGAGCGATGGGTGAGGATCTGTAAGGTTCTGATGAGAGTATGGTGGAGGCAGATTCAATCGCCGTTTTCAAGAGAGAATTGGGTAAATGCTATGAAGGGAAATAATTTGCAGGGTTATGGAGGAAAGGCAAGGGAGTGGCGCTAGCTGAGCCGCTCTTCCTGAGAGGTGACAGACACAATGGGCTGAATGGTCTCCTTCTGTGCTGTGAGCATTCTGTGATTCTATGCTGCAAATAGTGGGATCTCCATGATCCATCAGGAAGTTATGGAATCGGGAGAATCGAGAGTCCCTCAAGTGTTGCCCCTCCCTGTCTGGATCAGGTTAGATGCATAGCCATCAGACAACATCCTTCTCCCTCTCCAACTACGAATCTCTGTCCCCCACAAACCACATTAATCACTTTGAACTTGAACAGAAGGAGCTATCTGGCAGAAGGGAAACCAAATTCAAGGAGACCCAGCAGAGTGGTGTTGAAATCACACAATGAGATAGGAGATGAATCAATCTTGCTGCCGATGGTACAGAATGTCCAGCAGAGGCAGTGTAGATGGAGCCAGATGTCCAATCTGGGCCAGAGCCTTGTATGTGATGCTGCTGGATCAATGTTAAAACGGCAGACTGAGACTGTGCAGTACAGCAAGGCAATATTACTGGTTTCACAAACCAGAGGCCATGTCACATCACCCTCACTCTCCACACTACGTTTGACAAAGCACCTATAGTCCTCATCCGGTGCCCCCGAGATAGTTGAATGTCTCAGCCATTGTGAATAGAAAGGCAGGCTGTGGGGCTCTTTGGCTCAGCAGACAAGCAGAATCCTGTTGAATAGCCTGGATGTGAAATGTAAATGGCTTTTGTACAGTTCTCTTTGAATTTTGTCTGTGTGGCCCACAATGTGTCTTCGGGGGTCTTCAGGGATAACGAGGTGCAAGTTTTCTATCTACTACCAGGTCGCTCCTTTTGTTTGAGAGCATCTCTCTTAAACAGACATAGATTCAGTCATTTTTGTGTCTTTGTCCAGTGACCATGTCTCTACACAGGCTGTGATCGTAGTCCCTCAACATGTCACACAATCTTATCAAAACGTCACAGGGGGTGTCTGCCTCATGAGCTCAGCGTATCTCTCCCTTTATGCACATATGTCAGGCGGCATCTCGGATTTTATGTGCTAGATTCTCCACTGTCGGGATTCTCTGTTCCTCCAGCAGCACATCCACTCCCAGGGATTCTCCAATGGCGTGGGGCTGCCCACAATGGGAAGTCCCATTGGCCAGCTGGCAGGACAGAGAATCCCGCTGCCGGCGGGGGCGCCGCACCATAAAACTGGTGCAGCGGGACAGAGAATCCCACCCATGGTTTTCCTTTTAAGGTTCAGAGGTAATTGATCAAAATATTGTCAAGAAAAAGGCAACTTATTCATCTCATCTACACGTCCCTGAATCTCACTGGAATATAGGTGGACACCAGATTGATACATTCCAGTTAACTACACCCAAGGTGAGTTATTCTAATTCCTTTACTGTCCAGGACAATCAAATATTCCCATCTGATCCCAGGTATTAGCATATTCTGTTTGTTTATTCTTTATTGTCGATGTCAGGCTGGGGTTGTTCACCTTGGAACAGAGGGGGATGAGGGGAGATTTGATAGAGGTGGACAAGGTTATGACAGGTTTAGGTCAGGTGGATAAAGAAAAGCTGTTCCCATTAGCTGATGGGACAAAGATAGGGCCGGGGGGAGGGGGGGGGGGGGCACAGATTTTAGGATTTGGGTAAGTGATACAGGGGGATGTGAGGGAGAATATTTTTACACAGCGAGTAGTAATGACCTGGAACTCACTGCCCACGAGGGTGGAGGAATTGGAGATAACAACCAATTTCAAAATGAAATTGATGGGCACTAGAAGGAAATAAACTTGCAGGGGAACGGGGACATCGAGGGGGAATGGGACGGACTGGATTGTTCTACAGATTCAGCATGGACTCCAGTTACTGAATGGACCATGTTGAAGGTAACTTTGTGACATTGAACCCGAATCTGTGCAGCTGTTGATCAAAACGAACAACATTTTCATCAAATATTTCTGACTCCTGACCAATGGGAAAAGTCAGTGATGTGGAGATGCCGGCGTTGGACTGGGGTGAGCACAGTAAGAAGTTTTACAACACCAGGTTAAAGTCCAACAGGTTTGTTTCGATGTCACTAGCTTTCGGAGCGCTGCTCCTTCCTCAGGTAAATGAAGAGGTATGTTCCAGAAACATATATATAGACAGATTCAAAGATGCCAGACAATGCTTGGAATGCGAGCATTAGCAGGTGATTAAATCTTTACAGATCCAGAGATGGGGTAACCCCAGGTTAAAGAGGTGTGAATTGTGTCAAGCCAGGACAGTTGGTAGGATTTCGCAGTCCAGATGGTGGGGGATGAATGTAATGCAACATGAATCCCAGGTCCCGGTTGAGGCCGCACTCATGTGTGCGGAACTTGGCTATAAGTTTCTGCTCGGCGATTCTGCGTTGTCGCGGGTCCTGAAGGCCGCCTTGGAGAACGCTTACCCGGAGATCAGAGGCTGAATGCCCTTGACTGCTGAAGTGTTCCCCTACTGGGAGGGAACATTCCTGCCTGGTGATTGTCGCGCGATGTCCGTTCATTCGTTGTCGCAGCAACTGCATGGTCTCG
This sequence comes from Scyliorhinus torazame, assembly GCF_047496885.1. Lineage (NCBI taxonomy): Eukaryota > Metazoa > Chordata > Chondrichthyes > Carcharhiniformes > Scyliorhinidae > Scyliorhinus > Scyliorhinus torazame. Next base: position 173,649,591 of record NC_092711.1, read on the forward strand.
CCAATGTACCACGCTTCGGGACATCCTTTCCTGCAGCGTATGAGGTAGACAACGTTGGCCGAGTTGCACGAGTAAGTACCGCGTACCTGGTGGGTGGTGTTCTCACGTGTAATGGTGGTATCCATGTCGATGATCTGGCACGCCTTGCAGAGATTGCCGTGGCAGGGTTGTGTGGTGTCGTGGTCACTGTTCTGAAGGGTGGCATCTTTGAATCTGTCTCTATATAAGTTTCTGGAACATACCTCTTCATTCACCTGAGGAAGGAGCAGCGCTCCGAAAGCTAGTGACATCAAAATAAACCTGTTGGACTTTAACCTGGTGTTGTAAGACTTCTTAATGGGAAAAGTGTTACCAGCTTCCCCACAACAAATTGAACCAATCAGCTTGAAGCGTCTTCGAACGATGAACTAAAACTTGTATCAAACAGAGTGTCCTGGAACAGCTGGTACTCTGACCCCTTCCTGACCTTCACACCAGTTTTGTTTATTCTTAAAGCTACAGTACAGTATCTGACACGAAAAGAGACATGCCACTGAAGAAATTTTGTCACCGAGCTTACGTACAGTACAACTAATTAATCACACAAACGTGTTAATGAGGTGATGTCTAACTGATACTGATGGCTGACTCCAACTATTCTCCATGGAATCACTTTTCTTTTTAGTGACTACAATGCATTGACATCACCAAACCTAAACACGTAGAGCTTTCATACTCATCGATCCTCAAACAGGCTGAATGTGCCCCGGTGCCCAAAGTGGGGAGTCACAGGAACAGGGTACAGAGGAGCCAAAGAGAAACTATTTGGGTCCAGAACATTGTGAACATCCTTTTACTCTGATTGTCTTTGATCCTCAAGTCATTTTCTGCTTCTTTTTTTTAAAAACCATGTTCGGTTTCATTAATAAACTTGTATCAGGAAAAATATTTGATTTTTCTGGACTTTTCATGATTAGATTGATGCACTTTAGGAAAGTGGGTGAGGGGTTGACAGGCTCTTTAACAGAAAGTGAGACCCTCTGAGGTAATTGGCAAAGGAGCCAGAGGGGGAGATGAGATTTTATTTTATTTTTTGACACAGCGAGTTGTTCTGATCTGCCTGAAAGCAGATTCAATTGTATATTACCAAAGAGTAAATACTTGAATGGGAAGAATTTGCAGGGCTGTGGGGAAAGGGCAGAGCAGTTGGATGAATGGCAGAGTCCTTTCAAAGAGATAGCAGAGGCACAATGGGCTGAATGGACTCCTCCTGCAGCCTGTGAATCTGAGCCTCCTGTTTTTGTGCAGATTAAAAGGGACAGATTTCATTGCAGCCTCTTCCCTATATATGTATTTAAAGAGATGGGTTTCTCTTTAGCTCTGAGTGACCGATATAACAATCAGTTGGAGGCCCATATGCCAGTCAGTCCTCCAGCACCTTCCTGTCTCTATTAGTGCAACGCCCATGGCAGTTTCCCAACAGGGGCACAGGCCCCATTATTCTCAGCTAAACCGGGCAGGAGATACAGAAGTCTGAGAACACGCACAAAGACTCAAAAACAGCTTCTTCCCCGCTGTTACCAGACTCCGAAATGTCCCTCTTCTGGACTGACCTCAGTAACACAATACCCTGTATGCTTCATCCGATGCCGGTGCTTATGTAGTTACATTGTATACCTTGTGTTGCCCTATTATGTATTTTCTTTTCTTCCCATGTACTTAATGATCTGTTGAGCTGCTCGCAAAAAAATACTTTTCACTGTACCTCGGTACACGTGACAATAAACAAATCCAATCCAATCCAATTCAGCCCACATCTCCGTCTCCTGCCTGTCATTGACATGACCAATACACAGACAAGTGCCCGAGGTTCAATGGGAAGTTAAAACTTGTGTCTCGAAATCAACACGTCAACATTTGTCAGTCAAACATGTTATTTATACTGGGATTTTTATTAGATTTAGGCACTGGAGGCAAAGGGTGGGGATTTTAAAGGGTAACTTTCCCTTTCTAACTTTGTATTGTCGAAAGCGTGAGCCATGGCTCAGTGGGCAGCTCTCTCACCTCTGAGTCAGAAGGTCCCAGTCAGGGACCTGTGGACAAAAAACAGTTCCAACATTCATCATTCCAGCACGGAGGGAGTGCTGCACTGTCAGAACAGCATTCTTTCAAATAAGATGTTTAACTGAGGCCCTGTCTGCCCATCTCAGGTGGGTGTAAAAGTGCCCACAGCCACTATTTTGAAGAAGAGCAGGGAAGTTACCCCAATGTCCCGGTCAATATTTATCCCTCAATCAACATCACTAAAACCAGATCATCTGCTCATTGTGACATTGCTGTGTGTGGGATCTTGCTGTGTGTAAATTGGCTGCAGTATTTCCTACATTACAACAATGACTACACTTCAAAAGTATTTCATTGGCTGTAAGCACTTTGGGACGTCCTGTGGTTGTGAAAGGTGCTATACAAATGCAAGTTTTTAAATTGAAGGTTTCTGTTATCTGATGTTGTTATCTGGAACTTAATTGATTTCAGCCACCCCCAACTTACCATTTAATAAAGTCACTTTGGTTCAGACAATACTTTAACCAATTAAGACAAAATCAGAATTCTCTGGGTAGCAAATTAAAAAATAACTTTATTAGATGAAAATGTTTACTGAACAACTTTCAGACATTGACTTTTACAACTTCATGTGGGTGATCAGTCTGTAGAAGCATAACCCTCTCTGGCTCCTTCTTTGACAGTAATTCTTGTAGAATTCAGCCTCGGGAGTCTGGCTCCTACATTGACAGTTATTTCCTTGGAACTCGCCCTCGGGAGTCTTCAGTACTTGGCCAGCAAGAAAGACCTTCAGAACCTCTACTTTTATCCCTAAAGTGACCATTACCTCACGTCAGAGTTGGGCCTGTTGTAACATGACAATTGGTCAATTTGGTCACTAGATTAATTTAATTGGATCCTAATTACTGACACCACCTTCTCTCATTATCTCAGACAGGAATACAATAGAACTGTTTCATACTATCCCTTTATCTGATTCTATACAATCCCTTATTCAGACAGTTTCAAATGTTGAGGCTAATCAGAGCTTGAAGGTCTCTCTTGTCAGTACATTTATCCTCATTGCACTTTCTTTGTACACAGCATTTAACCTTTGACATTTTTACAACAAATGAGAATCAGGGCACGATCTAATGGCCACGATGGGCAAGGCGCGAATCCAAGGGCGCCAGTTACATCACAGAAGAGTCCGAAACTGGGCACCAAGCGGCAATCGGTTTCCGATCTAACCGGCCTATTCCCATTGGCCAGATTAAGGCCAATCTCCAACCCGTTAACGGGAAGGACCCCCTATCTAAAGGCTGCACTTGATTTAAGCGACTCCCCAGTCGGTCACATGGACGCCAAGTATTGACCCACACAGACATGGGCCAGGCATCACAGTACCTGAACAGTCCCGCGTCATTGGAGACCCCCCCGAGTGGTCAGGGATAGGGGAGGGTGGTCCCCCGGCCCAGCCCCTGGAACGTGTGCACCTTGGCACTGCCAGACTGGCACCTTGGCACCGCAAACCTGGGTATTTCACACTCTGCCCATTTATGAAGATCACTCTAAGACTGAGTCTTGATTTTGTACAACAACCATGTCTTTCTCTCCATTTCAAATCCCCTGTGAAAATCCAAACACAGTGTATCGTAAATTATGAGATTTAAAACAGAACGAGTTGTTGGGATTCACTGCCTGACAATGGTGCAGGACGTAAATTCAACTGTAACTTTCAAAAGGGAACTGGACAGATTCTGTAGAAAAAGAAACTTGCAGAGCGATGGGACTAATTAGCTACCTCACTCAATGAGCTAGCATGGGAACGATGGACAGAATGGCCTCTTTCTGTTTTCTCGGAGACTCGTTTGCATTTGGAGAAAGTGGGAAATACCTGGAAGCCACTTCCTACGAGGGGGGGTAGAAGCAGAGATGTTGGAATGTTTCCAAAGGGAAATTCGATGGGCTTTTGAGGGAAATAAACTGACAGGAATATGGGGATAGAACGGGGCAATGGCTTGAACTACAGAGATCTACAAGTTGTGAATCTTTGGAATTCTCTACCCCAGAGGGCTGTGGGAGCTCAGTCATTGAGAGTGTTTAAAGCAGAGACTGACAGATTTCTAAATCCCAATAACACAAAGGGATATGGGGATAGTGTGGGGAAAAGGCATTGAAGTGGATGATCAGCCATGATTGTATTGAATGGTGGAGCAGGCTCGACGGGCTGAATGGCCAACTCCTGCTCCTCTGTTCCAATGATACAAAGATAGGTAGGAAAGTAAATTGTGAAGAGGACATAAGGAGGTTAAAAAGGCATATGTTAAATGAGTGTAATAAGATCTGCCAAATGGGGAACGTGGGAAAATGTGTGATTGTCCATGTTGGCCAGAAGAATAAAAAAGCTTATTATCTAAATGGTGAGAGATTGCAGAGCTCTGAGACTCAGAGGGATCTGGGTGTCCAAGAGCATGAATCACAGAAGGCGAGTATACAGGTACAGCAAGTAATTAGGAAAGCTAATAGAATGTTATTGTTTATTGTGAGGGGAATTGAATACAAAAGTAGGGAGGTTATGCTTCAGTTATACAGGACATTGGTGAGACCACATCTGGAGCACTGTGTACAGTATTGCTCTCATTTAAAGAATGATGTAAATGTGTTGGAAGCAGTTCAGAGAAGGTTTACTGGTCTCATACCTGGAATTGGAGGCTGGTCTTATGAGGAATGATTGGACAGGCTGGGCTTGTATCCGATGGAGTTTAGGTGACTTGATTGAACCGTATAAGATCCTGAGGGGCCTTGACAGGGTGGATGCGGAAAGGGTGTTTCCTCTTGTGGGAGAATCTAGAAATTGGAGTCACGTCAAAAGTAATAACTTGCCCATTTAAGGCTCATTTTTCTCTCAGAGGGTTGGGAGGCTTTGGAACTCTCTTCCTCAAAGGGCAGTGGAAGCAGAGTCTTTGAATATTTTTAAGGCAGAGCTGGATAGATTCTTGAAAAGCAAGGGGGTGAAAGTTTATCAGGGGTAGGTGGGAATAAGACCACACTAAGACCATAAGGAATAGGAGTAGGCCATTCGGCCCTTCCAGCCTGCTCCACCTTTCAATAGAATCATATCTGAAACCAACATTCCTCACGTTCACTTTCCTGCCCTTTCCCCGTAATCCTCGGTTCCCTGACTGATCAAGAATCTATCTCAGCTGGGCAACACAATGGCACAGTGGGTAGCACTGCTGCCTCACGGCACCGAGATCCCAAGTTCGATCCTGGCTCTGGGTCACTGTCCGTGTGGAGTTTGCCCATTCTCCCCGTGTTTGCATGGGTTTTGCCCCCACAACCCAAAGATGTGCAGGGTAGGTGGATTGGCCATGCTAAATTGCCCCTTAATTGGAAAAAAATGAATTGGCCACTCTAAATTTATATTAGAAGTAAAGAATTTTTTTTTTTACAAAAAGAATCAATCTCAGCCTTAAATATACACAAGGACTCTGCCCTCACAACTCTCAGTTCCAAAGACTTTCAGAAGAAATTCTTCCTCATTTCAGTCTTAAATCGGCTCTTCTTTGTTCTGAGCGATTTCTTCTGGTCCTAGACTCTCCCAAGAGGGGAATCATCCACTCAGCATCCCTCCATACCTGGGATCATCCTAGTGAAACTTCTCCAAACATCCTCCAATAAAATAATATCTTTCCTTAAATAAGGGGACCAAAACTGCTCTCAGTTCTCCAGATGTGGTCTCACCAGCACCTTGTACAGCTGCAGCAAGACTTCCCGACTCTTATACTCCAACCCCCTTGGAATCAGGGCCAACATTCCATTAGCCTTCCTGATTACCTGCTGCACCTGTCTGCTAGCTTTCTGTGTTTCGTGTACAAGTTCCCCCAAGTCCCTTTGTGTTGCAGCTTTCTGCAGTTTTTCTCCAGTTAAATAATACTGTTCTTTTGTTCTCCCTTCCAAAATGAACTTCACATTTTTCCACGTTATGCTCCATGTGGCAACATTTTGTCCACTTGCTTAACCTCTCAATATCTCTTTGCAAACTGTTTGTATCCCCCTCGCAACTTGCCTTTCCACCTATTTTTGTGTTGGCTCCAAATGTGGGCACAGTACGTTCACTTCCTTCCTCCAAGTCATTAATATAAATTGTACACAGTTACGGTCCCAGCACTGATCCCTGTAGAACCCCACTGGTTACAGGTCACCAACCTGAAAAAGAACCCCTTATCCCCACTCGCTGTTTTCTGCTCATTAGCCAATTCTCTATCCAGGCCAACAACATGGGTTCTTATCTCATGACTTAACGTTTTGTGAGGTACCTTGTCAAAGGCCTTCTGGAAGGTTAAATACAACACATCTACTGGTCCCCCTCTATCCACTCTGGTTGAGACTTCCTCGAAACACTCTGATAAATTAGTCAGACACGGTTTCCCTTTCACAAAGCCATGCTGACTCTGCTTGATTAGATTATGATTTTCTCAATGTGCTGCTATTACTTCCTAATAATTGATTCCAACATTTTTTTCAACAATAAATGTTAGGCTGATCGTCGTATAGTGTCTCGTTTTTGCCTCCCTCCCATTCTGAATCGGCGGGTTGTCACATTGGCAGTTTTCCAATCCTCTGGTACTTCTCCAGAATCCAAGGATGTTTGGAACATTACAATCAATGCATCCACTATCTCTGTAGACATTTCTTTTAGGATCCGAGGATGCAGCCATCCAGGGGACATATCTTATCCCCATCGGTTTGTCCAATACAACTTCTCCAGTGATGGCATTTAATTGCTCCCTCCGTATTCTTTCGTATTATTGGAATATTCGATTTATCTTCCACCATAAAGGCTCATGCAAAATATCTGTTTAACTCCTCTGCCATTTCCTTGTTCCCCATAACTGACACAGTGGCATGGAGGCACATGGTGGTTAGCACTGTTGCTTCACAGCTCCAGGGACCTGGGTTCAATTCCCGGCTTGGGTCACTGTCTGTGAGGAGTTTGCACGTTCCCCCCAAATTGCGTGGGTTTCCTCCGGGTGCTCCGGTTTCCTCCCACAAGTCCCAAAAGACGTGCTTGTTAGGTGAATTGGACATTCTGAATTCTCCCTCTGTATACCCGAACAGGTGCCGGAGTGTGGCGACTAGGGGATTTTCACAGTAACTTCATTGCAGTGTTAATGTAAGTCTACTTGTGACAATAATAAAGATGATTATAATAAAGAATATTATTACGCTCTCCCAAGATTTATTTTCTAAGGGGCCTCTTTGGAGTTGAGGTGTCAATCAGATCAGCCGGGAACTTATTGAATGGTGGAGCAGGCTCGAGGGGCCAAGTGACCTACTCCTGTTCCTAATTTGTGTGTTATCACATCCTTTGTAGTAGATTGTAGCATTTTCCCTCCTACTGATGTCAGGCTAATGGGTCTGTGGTTCCCCGTTTTCTCTCTCCCTCCTTTAATAGTGAGGTGACATTTACCACCTTCCAATCTGCATGAACCATTCCAGAATCTATAGAATTTTGAAAGATGATCACCAATGTATCCACTATCTCTACAGCCACCTCTTTCAACACTCTGGGATGGAGAGCATCAGCTTTTGGGGATTTATTAACTTACAACAAATTTCTCCAGTATTACTTTTTCACTAATACTAATATCTTTCAGTTCCTCGTGCTCACTGGTTCTCTGGTGTTTTTCGGACAATTTCTGTATCTTCCTCCATGAAGACAACACACATTGTTTAGTTTCTCTGCCATTTCCTTATTCCCCATTATAAACTCTGTGCCTGGAATGGACCCACATTGGTCTTTGCTAATCTTTTCCTTTTCACATTCCTATAGGAGCTTTTCCAGTCAGTTTTTATGTTTATCCCCAGTTTGCTCTTATATTCTATTTTCTCTTTATCAGTTTCTTGGTCCTCCTTTGCTGAATTCGAAAACAAGTTCCCAATCCTCAGGCTCACTATTATTTGGGCCACTTTATGAGTCTCCTCCATTGATCTAATAGAATCTTTAACTTTTCTTGTTAGCCACGATAGCTTCATTTTGCTGTTTAATTTTTGCTTCTTAAAGGAATCTATATTTTATGTAAATAAAATGGGAGTGGTTGCCTGTCTATTGTCTATCGTCATACAAAGAACAACAAAGAACAAAGGACAGTACAGCACAGGAACAGGCCCTTCGGCCCACTAAGCCTGCTCGGATCATGATGTCTGACTAAACTAAAACGTTTTGTGCTTCCAGGGTCTGTATCTGTCTATTCCCATCCTATTCATTTATTCGTCAAGATGCCTCTTAAACGTCACTATCATACCTGCTTCCACCACTTCCTCCGGCAGCGAGTTCCAGGCACTCACCACCCTCTGTGTAAAAAGCTTCCCTCGCACATCTCCTCTAAACTTTGCCCCTCGCACCTTAAACCTATGTCACCTGGTAATTAACTTTTCCAACCTGGGAAAAAGCTTCTGACTATCCACTCTGTCCATGCCAGTCATAATTTTGTGAACTTTTATCAGGTCATCCCTCAACCTCTGTCGCTTGAGAGAAAACAATCCGAATTTATCGAACCTCTCCTCATAGCTAATACCCTCCAGGCCAGTCAACATCCTGGTAAACCTCCTCTGTACTCTCTCCAAAGCCTCCACATCCTTTTGGTAATGTGCTGACCAGAATTGTACGCAATATTCCACATGTGGCCTAACTAAGGTTCTGTACAGCTGCAGCTGACTTGCCAATTTTTACACTCAATGCCCCGACCAATGAAGACAAGCATGCCGTCTGCCTTCTTAGCTCCTTATCCACCTGCATTGCCACTTTCAGTGATATGTTTATTGTAATTTCCCAATCTACCACAGCCAACTTGCCCGTCATACCATGACAGTTTCCTTCTGCGAGAAACACCCAGATAAATTAGGCAAAAGAACCCTGTGACCACCATAGCCCATCTTAATGGCAACATGGCTGCTTTGGGAACTAAATATCTTTCAACGTGCAAACACCTTTTCATTCTGTGCTCCTCGTCAAACTTGGAACCAGGTAATCGCAACGAGGCTCAAAAATGGTCAGCCCACCGGAGGCAGAGGTGTTAGACCGGCCAGTCCAGCAGAAAGAAACCCTCCAATCATCACCATTCACCAGATGTCAGAATGAACAAAATGCAGTCCTGGATGTCAGTGAGAGCAGAAACAATAACAACGGAGCCAACATCTGTAATTTATTCTGAACCTGTTGGAGTCACAACAGGTGTGATGAATCACAAACCCCTCCCCACATTGAGAGCAGATGAATGGTCTCTCCCCAGAATTAACTTGCTATTGTCTCCGTAGTTGGGATGGATCATTGAATGTCTCCCCTGCTCAGAGCAGGTGAATGGCTTCTTCCAGGTGTGAACTCACTCGTGTTCCCGCAGGGTGTTGGATATCTGAATTTCTTCTCTCACTAAGAACAGGTTAACACCTTCTCCCCAGTGTGAACTCGCTGGTGTATCCGCAGGCTGGATAACTGAGTGAATCCCTTCTCACACAGAGAGCAGGTGAACGGCCTCTCCCCAGTGTGAACTCGCTGATGTATCCGCAGGCTCGATGAAGTAGCGAATCCTTTCTCACACTGAGAGCAGGCGAACGGCCTCTCCCCTGTGTGAACTCGCTGATGTATCCACAGGCTCGATGAAGTAGTGAATCCCTTCTCACACTGAGAGCAGATGAACGGCTTCTCCCCAGTGTGAACTCGCTGGTGTGTCTGCAGGCTGGATAACTGAGCGAATCCCTTCTCACACAGAGAGCAGCTGAATGGTCTCTCCCCAGTGTGAACTCGCTGATGTATCCGCAGGCTCGATGAAGTAGTGAATCCCTTCTCACACTGAGAGCAGATGAACGGCCTCTCCCCTGTGTGAACTCGCTGATGTATCCACAGGCTCGATGAAGTAGTGAATCCCTTCTCACACTGAGAGCAGGTGAACGGCCTCTCCCCAGTGTGAACTCGCTGGTGTGTCCACAGGTCGGATAATTGAGTGAATCCCTTCCCACACACAGAGCAAGTGAATGGCCTCTCCCCAGTGTGAATGCGTCGATGAATTTCCAGGTGAGATGGGGCCCTGAATCCCTTCCCACAGTCCCCACATTTCCACGGTTTCTCCAGGGTGCGGGTGTCCTCATGTTTCTCCAGGTTTGTCGATCAGCTGAAGCCTCGTCCACACACAGGGCATGTGTACAGTCTCTCCCCACTGTGAATGGTGTGAAGTTTTTTCAGGCTTTGTAACTGGTTCAAGCTCTTTCCACGGTCAGTGCTCTGGAACACTCTCACTCGGGTGTGTGTGTGTCTCGGTGCTTTTCCAGTTACACTGATGTTTAAAATGTTTTGATGCCGACAGAAAAGACAAACATTTCTCCTGCTAGATTCAAAGGCCGATGATATTCAGTTCCAAGGAATTGAGACACTCAGTCAGATTGAGACGTGAAGTTTGAGATTTCTGTCTGTAATTCCTCCTCTTCTAATATCCTGTAAAAACAATTTACAAAAGACATCACTGTCAGTACCGGTTAGAAATTCAGAACAGACAATTCTAGTTGCTAGAGAACATTCTTTCCTCTCTCATTCCCCAAAAGCTGTAAATCTCCTTCCCACACACTCTCCCTCCATTCTTACTTTGCTGTATCTAATATTCACCCTCCCAATTCGCCTGAAGGTGCTGATTCAGGCCGATTGACAGATCCATGGTCGCTGCTTCCTGTCCGAGGCACAGAGATGACAACAAATACGAGCTGCAGTTGGCCACCCGGCCCATCGAGCCTGCTCGTCTATTCTGTGGGATCATTGGCCGCTCGATGTCAGTGACATTCTCCGTGTTATTGACCAGAGGCTGAGTGTGCTGACTCAATATCTGTGAGCTCATGAGGTCGAGGTGTAAAACACCATGAAGAGGCCCAATGTTTCGGAGGAGAGAATCCTGAACGTTGAGCAAGATGCTTCCTCGGCAGAGGCAAGAATTTAATCCTTGGAAAACCGGCTGAGTGCTGTGGTGGATTTCTGGCGGACTTGGAGAACCGAGGGTCAGAGAAAGAACATCCGAGTCGTCGGCCTGCCAGAAGGTGTGGAGGGTAAGGCTCCGGTTAGGTTCTTCGAGGACCGGCTGCCACGTTTTCTCAAGCTGGATGTGAAGCCTGGGTGTTTCAAATTAGAAAGGGCATCGGATCCTGTCTTTGAGGTCAAGGGATAGTTTTCATCCCAGGCCTGTAATCATTCACTTCCACAACTTGAAAGATCACCAGAAGGTCCTGGAGACAGATAAGGTGAGGTGAGACCTGGCTCCCACCTCACCTTACAGTGAATTATGTTGCTTTATCCTGTGACCCTGAAAATTGTATCCGACAATTCCGTCAAGTCTTTCAATAATCCGACTACTGCCTTGGTCTTTGCTAAATCGGATGAGCAGCATGGTAGCATAAGTGGATAGCACTGTGGTTTCACAGCGCCAGGATCCCAGGTTTGATTCCCCGCTGGGTCACTGCCTGTGTGGAGTCTATACGTTCTCCCAGTGTCTGCGTGGGTTTCCTCTGGGTGCTTCGGTTTCCTCCCACAGTCCAAAGACGTGCAGGTGAGGTGGATTGGCCATGATAAATTGCCCTTAGTGACCAAAAAGGTTAGGATGGGTTATTGGGTTACAGGGATAGGATGGAAGTGAGGGCTAAAGTGGATCGGTGCAGACTCAATGGGCTGAATGGCCTCCTTCTGCACTGTATGTTCTATGTGCTAAACCCTTGAAGGGCAAGGATTGGAGTGATGATTTGCAGTTCAGACTAACTCAGGCTCTAATCCGAACTCTTTCCCTATCATGGTGCTGGTGTTGTTGCCTGAAATTGTTATCTTTTATCCTGTTGAATGGAGTTGTTATTCTGTGAGCACCGATTAAATGCCTTCTTCTTCTCCTCGAGTGTTCCAGGGACTCGTATTATCTTATCTCAGTCATGGTAGATGTGCCGTGTGCTTATTATCCATCGTCTTTCTTCTATTATCCGAACGTTAATCATGGCAGAACCGAGTGGTGCCATTGCCGAAAGGGTGGTTCCACTGTGCTAAAGTGGATTGGTCACACTAAATTGCGCCTTAGTGTCCAAGGTGTTCAGGTTAGGTGGCTTGACCATGATCAATGCACCGGGTTAAAAGAATAGGATGCGGAGTGGGCTTCAGTGAACTGTTCTTTGTGAGGCTGACTGCAGACTTGAGGGGTGAATGGCCTTCTGCATTCTTGGAGTTCTATGTCATCTATGTTGTGTTATTCATTTTCATTTGTATATGCTGTTAGTCTGTTTGTCATATTTTACAAACTGAATTGTTATCCTCTGATTTTAGATAATCTTACCCTTTCCCCACTCACTATTTTAACCTGTTAACTAGTTGTTCAGTTGATCTGGCATTTCATCTCGAGGCTCTGGTCCCTCAAATATCCTGTTCCAAATTAATTCTGCAATGTGTTGCTTGTATTTATGTTGGCAATATCTCTTGTTCCGCTCTGTGCTCAGTTCCCACCATTTTTTCTGTTACTCTGTTGCACTCATTGTTTAGAAATGATTTAAAAAATAACAATTTATTAAAAATCTGTCCACCTCATCCGTGAATTTATTCAATGACCCCCACACCCCACTGGTCCCTGTGGAAGAGAAACCAGAGACTAATAGCCCTCTGAGTGAAGAGATGACTGGAAAGATATAACATAGCTACAGTACAATATTACAAGGCTAGAAATAATAATAAATGTACTTCAATGTACTACAGAACCATAAACACTATATCTAATCTGTACCATATAACAACACGAGATGTGTCTCTATCCAACATTAATTTACTGTCTTCTTAAATGTCAGCCATCTCCTGGAAAAAAACAGCCCTTTAATTGTGAACAAATAAATGTGTCAAGCTGAGGGAGCAAAGGATGTCAATGTCTTTACGACGAGGCCTGGGCCTTTCCAGAGTCTGCACCCTCCCTGGATTCACTTCCTTTCCCTTCATTTGCTGCAAGTGACCAATTGAAGGTCAGAATGAGAAAAGAAATGGAAAGGGGGAGAAAAGAAAGTGTTTTACTCACAGATGTTGGAGGCTGGAGGACGTTTCAGTCTGTGTGAATCCAATCTTCTTTCACATAAAGCCCGCGCTGATTGGAGGACCGGCGTCCTTCCGGTCCTAACTCTATCCATTAGCCAACACCTCACAGGAAGGTCAGGGGCTGGGCTTTCCTCCACACATGCGCAACTTCCCCTCACCCTTGGACATGCGCAGTACCTGATCACCCGCCCGTGCGGCGGATAGAGCGGGTTCCCCAGCGCGGGGGATTGTGGGAGCTACGGCCGACACTGTCCAAACTCCTGGGGTGAAAAGTGGAGGAGGCTTGGGCGGTTGTGTGCGAGCTTGGTGTCCGCCCCCGGGCCGATTCGAAAGGCAGGCCGCCTCTGGGAGCTTCCTGGGTGGGGTGAAACAGCAACTCGGCGCCCATTGCTCCTGGTCCCCAAGGGAAGGGGAGAAGACCGGTTTCGGAGTACTGTGACCAGTCGTGTTTCAAGTCAGCGGTTGAGCTGCGGAGACGCTGCTTCAGACTGCGAGGTTTACTGTCGGCGGTTTTGAGTTCGCCCAATGGAGGACGAAGGAATGGAGGAAGGATGGCAGCTGGATAGGCTGCTGGAAGCGGCGGGTCGGAACCGTGGTGTAGATTGTCCGATGGGCGGCCCACGGCCTGCAGCCCGGGGTGGGTTGCTGCCGTTCCTGGGGTCTCCGGGGGTTCGGCCCCCCTGGACGCCCTGTGGGCGGTTGGGACTGACTCTGGGACTTTCTTCCCCGTTGTCGACTGTTGCCAACATTGGAGCGACTCTGGCCGCTGCCATTGGAGGACTTTGAGGACATGTTGTTCCTTGTGAAATTTTGGCAGGAGCGCCGGGGTCATGATGTGGAACGTGCAAAATTAATGGACTCTTTTTACAGACTTTATTTTTTATTTCTTATGTGTGCTGAGGGATTTGTTTTCTTGTTTTCTTTGCTTTCGTTTTATTTCGTAGCCTATGACATTTAACTCATTTCGGTTTCTCCGAAATGGTATTTAGTATTAGTGGTGGAACGCTAGTTGATGCGAAACTGCTCTCCCTCCGAATGGTCCCGTGCCTTTGGGCGGGGTCCAGGAGGGGGGAACCCTCTCTCCTCCGCCGCGCCTGGGTCTGGCTCTCCGGAGGTCTGTGCTCTTAGCGAGGAGGGGCCTTTCCTCCGGAGTGTCGGCTGCAGGGCGGGGTGAACGGGGGTGGGTGAGCAGGGATTAGTGTTCGGTGATTGATTCTATCCTGTTAAATCTTTTCTGGGGTGAATTGAGGCCTGGTGCCTGATGATTGGGTTTTTGATATGATACTGTTAAAATGAATCGAGGCCCTGTGGGTCATATTTGTTTCCGAAGCGGCCGTATTGTATCGGGGCCTTGTGCCTCGCGACTGCTTGTCTTGTGTTTAGAGGTCGTCACCTTGAAATGTACTTGTGTTTTGTGGATTGTATTTTTGGTTTTTGTTTCATCTCTTTTGAAGCGGTCGTATGGTTCCGAGGCCTTGTGCCTCGCGACTGCTTGTTTTATGTGTTTAGAGATCGTTACCTCGAAATGTATTTGTGTCTTGTGGTTCTTTGTTCCTTTTTTCTTTGGAATGGTCGTTGGGTTTCGAGGCCTTGTGCCTCACGACTGTTCGTGTTATGTGACTGTTCGATTGTTACTTGAACTATGCGTAGGGCCTGTGCCTTGCGGCTGGTTGTGATAAGTGACTGGCTAATTGGTATCTGGAAACGTATTTCGGCCCTGTGCCTTGCAGCTGTTTGTGTTCAATGACTGTTACAACGTTACTGTGAAATGTAATTGGGCCTTGTGCCTTGCAGCTGTTTCGTGTTCAGTGACTGTTTAATTGTCAATTTGAAGTGTGTTCAATCGTCAATTTGAAGTGTAATGAGGCCTGGAGCCTTGTAAATTGGTTTCTGTAATAATTGTGACGACAATAAAAGAGTTACTCACAGATGTTGGAGACAGGAGGGATTTTCAGTCTGTGTGAAGCCCCAGGTTTCCTCATTGTCCAGCTTCCGCATTCAGACAACGGGGGAGCGAATTGGATGGTGGAAGAGAGTCCTTCCGGTTCACCAACTCTTACCATTGTTCAACAACCTTCCGGTGCACGCATCGGAATCCGCGATGACGTCCCAGGGTTCCAGTGCGCAGCAGCTCCGCCCCACTCATTGTTCCCCCTCCTCGAGACAAGGTTTCCAGGCAACCGGCTGACAGCTCCGGCCAGAGCGAGAAGCCTCTGGGTGATTTCCCCTCCCCCCGCACGGGGCTGCGCATGTCCAAAAGAGGAGAGGCTGCGCATGTGCAACGGAAAACCCACTCCCTGACCTTCCTGCTGAGGTATTGACCAATGGGAAGAGTTAGGACCGGAAGGATTCTTGTCCTCTAGCCAATCAACGCGAGGTTTGTGTGAATGAGGATTGAGCATCACACAGATTCAAACTTCCTCCTGTCTCCAGCATCTGGGAGTAAAACACTTTCTTTTCTCCCCCTTTCCATTTCTTTTCTCCCCCTTTCCATTTCTTTTCTCGTTCTCACCTTCAATTGGTGATTTGCAGCATCTGAAGGGAAAGGAAGTGAATCCAGGGAGGGTGTAGACTCTGGAAAGGTTGGCTCAGATCTCTCTCTCTAACACATTGACACCCTTTGCTCCCTCAGTTTGACACATTTATTTGTCTGGCTAAAAGAATGGTCTCTTTCATAATATCCACAATCCCACTATCCCCTGACGCTCTCAGTCCATCGCCAATGGTTCTTTTGCCAGGGCAAACAGCAGCGGGGAGAGTGGGCACCCTTGCCTCGTCCCCCACTGCAGCCTGAAATAATCTGAACTCACCCGGTTCGTCCGTATAAATGCCACCAGTGCCTGGTATAACAACGAGACCCAGCCCACAAAACCTCCCCAAATCCAAACCGCACCAGGACCTCCCACAAATAGTCCCACTGCACTCGATCAAAGGCCTTCTCTGCATCCAGTGCGACCACCACCTCGACCTCTCGTCCCTCTGGAGGTATCATGATCAGATTGAGTAGCCTCCTGATGTTGGCCGCCAAATGCCTCCCCTTCACAAACCCCGTCTCGTCCTCCCCTATCACCCCTGGTACACAATCCTCTACTCTCGAGGCCAAGATCTGAGCCAACATTTAGCAGGGAGATCGGTCTCGGTGACCCACATTGTTCCGGGTACTTTTCCCACTTCAAAATGAGGGAGAACGAAGCCTGCGACAATGTCGGGGGTGCACTCCCAGCTCCCTTGCCTCGTTAAATACCCTTACCAGCAGCGGCCCCAATACCCCCCCCCCCGAGAATTTCTTAGAAAATTCCACTAGGTACCCGTCTGGACCCTTGCCCAATTGCATTGCCTCCAGCCCCTCCACCGCTTCTACCAGCACAATTGGGTCCCCAGGGCCTCCACCAGTTCCTCATCCACCTTTGGGAACGCCAACCCCTCTATAAACCGCCTCATCCCCGGCTGGGGGTTCCGACTCATACAGCTTGCTATAAAAGTGCCTAAACACCCCATTCACCCCCGCCGGGTCCAAGACCATATTCCCTCCCGTGTCCTTCACTTTCCCGATCTCCCTCGCAGCCTCCTGTTTCCTCAACTGGTGCAGTAGCATCCTGCTCACATTCTCCCCGTACTCATACACCGCCCCTCTCGCCCTTATCAACTGTCCCATCGCCACTGTTCTGTTCCAGGAACAGGGTCACTTACTGATTAAAGGGACAGGATCTCTGTTCTGTACCAGGGACAGGGTCTCTCTGATTAAAGGGACAAGGTCTCTGTTCTGTTCCAGGGACAGGGTCTCTCTCTGATTAAAGGGACAGGATCTCTGTTCTGGCGAGGGTGTGGCCAGGGGGGGGGCGACAGCCCTGGCCATTTATTTTGTGGAGGCAGAGAGCGTTTCGTGGTGTGGCTGCCAACCCCTCACCGGTCGCAGCATCGGGGAGGGGGCTGCGCCAATTGTTTTCCATGTAAAACGCCACAGATCCTCCGCACTTAGCCTCGGAATTGGAAAATTTGGCCCAGGATCTCGCACTGATTAAAGGGACATGGGGCGGGATTCTCCGCTTGCCGACGGCGATTTTGTAATCAGCGATCAGGCAGAGAATTCGTTTCTCAGGCCGAATCGGGGGTGGCGCCTGTTTTTGGGCGCTCCGCACCTTCCAAAACGGCGTCATCGAGGAGTAAGCCACATGCCATTGGGACGGCCTCAGGACATTAACTGAAGGCCCTCCCCCGATGCTCCGCTCCCGACGGGCCAAATTCCCGACCGCGCAGTTGACGTGTGCGCCCAGCCGTGTGGCAACCTGTGTGGCGGCTGCGGACTGTGTCCAGCGGCTCCACAGTCGTCGCGGGGGGGGGGGGGGGGAGAGCCTTGCTGCTGGCCAGTGGGGGCTTCGGTGAGAGCTGGGGGGACTGGTGGCCCAGGGAGGTCCAGAGGGGCCACTATCTGTCAGGTTAGGTCCGCGCGCGGCCGACATGTTGTACAGCGCGACTGCTGCAGGTCGTCGCCATGCGCATGTGCGGCCACAGACCCGGCCATTCTCTGGCCGTTTATTTTGTGGAGGCCGTGCGTTTTACATGGCGCGGCTGCGAGCCCCTCTCCGGTCAGAGGATCGGTGCTGGGGCCTCACCCATTTTTCCCATGGAGAATGTTTCAATTCTCTGTGAATACCTAGCACAGCAAACGCAAGGTAAGAAGAAATAAAGAGGTTGGTTTATTTTTACACACACGGGGTGAGAGGGGTTTCCCAACATCCATCCATCCACTTTTGCACTCGTACAATAAACGGGGAATGAGGAAAAAGGAAGAGGGTTCCGGGAATGACCACAATAAAATACAAGTTATTGTTTTCCATGTGTCCAGAATCCAAAGTCTAATGGAATGTTCCTTCGGAGGGAGGTTTACTGTTATGGGAGATCTGTCTTTCCAGCAGTGAGACTTCCACGATGGGGGAAGACACAGAGAGTGAGTCAGTCTGGGAGGAACAAGAGCCAATGTTTCAGCCATTTGCAGGTTTTTTAATTTATATTATTATTGAAGTTTTTCCATTTTAACAAATATCCAACAAAAGCTCAGGATCGGTGCAGCACAGCAGAAATGTCTCAGCAATACAGAAATACAGGAGAGGACAGAAGGACGACAATACAGATGGACCAGTGTAATCATTAAACTTGGTGCCTCCGTATGTACCAATGGATAAAAGGGAGAGGAGAAAAAGGCCATGAAAACATGGTGAAACGGTGCACACCCTCCCACGTAGCGAGTGCTCGCACCGCCCACCAGAATTCAGGATAAGATCACGGCGTCAGGTTCGGGCGGGCGTCAGAACACATCTCCCCCAGCTCCAGTCATACCAGAGACATCAATAACATCTTTATGTTCCCTTCTCAGATACAAGACCTGTCTATACCTTAGCAGGAACCAGGCAACGATTCTTTAACCCCAAAATAACACACATAAATTTCAGAAATAAAATCAACAAGGACACTCGTCCTAAAAGGACGCAATAAAACCCCAACTCCAGCACAGCACAGAACAATCACTCAACACAATTACACAGAGAAGACCAGCAAATATTCACACAATTGGTTCAAATTCTAATCAATGCAGCTTCCAAGAGAATTTAAAAAAGTACTACCAAAAGCAAAGGGTCTCAGGATAACAAGGAACAAGATACAGCCCTGAGCACACGGTCCCCTGGTGCACGCTCCTCACCACAAGACAAAAAAGGGACAAAGTTGCACATTTAAAACCTCACTCAGCCTCTCAGCACAACACCCCGGCCAAGAAGGAACCTCTCAAGCAAAAGGGGGCAACAGGAAAGCGACCACAGTACAAGACCTGGCCCGGCCCTGTACACAGAAGTCAGGAAAGCAAGGATAGCCACACTGTGCCAGGACACCCAACCTCACTCCTCTCTCACCACATCCGAGGGCAGCGCACACAAGAAGATTCATGCCATCCACCACCAAGGAGATTCCACCCATAAGGAGAGGAAGATTTGTCGAGACACCCAACAACTGGGCATCTCTGGAGGGATGCGTCCTCCATCCCCGCACACGGCAAAGGCACCCCCCACCCCCACCGAGATACAATGTACCAAATCGGGGCCTACATCAGTACGCTACCTCCCCAAGGAAAAGTAACCCCAAAGGAGAGGAACATCAGGATTAGCCAAAGGATGGCAGACAAGAACCAGCACCATATGTGATAAGTCGATTGTCATCTATATTACCATCTGTATGGAAATAATAATACATGTATAATTGTTGTAGTTCCAGCATCCGACCTCCAGGTGGTGTGAGTATGTAGACACGTGACCCGGACACACCATGTGTTCCAGGAGAAGCTGTGGTGAGGAGTTTGCAGCAGTCGCATATTAGACTAGCCCTGTAGTATCTTAGTGTAAGTTAGTGTTAGACCATTATTTCCAACTGTATTAATCTTAGACATTTTAGTAATTTGTTAGTGTGTTAGTAATAAATAACTATGTTTATGAAACAAAGTCTAATGTTCTTTATTCACACGACAATATAAAGATTCAACATCTGCCCAATCAAAGAACATTGCACCGTGCACCGTCACAAAAAGGATACTCGGGGCAGAGCTGCGTAGCCTCATTGGCGTCAAAACACTGTCTCCCCACAGGAGACCCTGCTTCGACAAGGAGGGCATTCAGGAAGTCACTATATAATCCCACTTGGAGCAGGGTGCCTATCTCCCCCCTCAGCCTCACCCTCAGACCCAATGAGGGCTCAAACATCATTGATCCACAACACTCAGACTCTCACTCAAACTCTCCAACCCACAGGTTACTACCTCCCCAGTGGAACCTATCCCGAGAGGATTGATTGATGATTTGATTGATTGGTTTTATTGTTACGTGCACCGAGATACAGGGACAAGTATTGCTCTGCGTACAGTCCATACAAATCGTTCCATCCATGAAAAACAAAACATAGGACATACATAAATACACAATGTAAATGCATAGACACAGGCATCGGGTGAAGCATACGGAGCGCAGTACTACTCAGTGGAGAAGGTGTGTGAAGAGATCAGTTCAGTCTATAAGAGAGTTATTTAGGAGTCTAGTAACAGCAGGGAAGAAGCTGTTTTTTTATCTGTTAGTGCGTGTTCTCAGACTTTTGTATCTCACTGCCCGATAGAAGAGGTTTGATGAGAGAATAACCCGGATGGGAGGGGTCTTTGATTATGCTGCCCGCTTTCCCAAGGCAGTGGGAGGTGTAGACAGAGTCAATGGATGGGAGGCGGGTTCGCGTGATGGACTGGGCTGTGTTCACGACTCTCTGTAGTTTCTAATGGTCTTGCCCCGAGCAGTTGCCATACCAGGCTGTGGAGGAGGACCACAGGAGGAGCAGACTAGGGGCCTCCAAAGGGGACAACACAGGGAGGGAAACTCACTCCACCACCCAACAGACCCTCCGCCCGACCCAATAAACAGAGTTACTTCTGCCCTACTCTAGCCGATCAAGTGACCACTGCCATTCCCAGGCAGCCAAGAGAATATTGAAGAAGACAAGTGGAACAAGGATTAACTGACCACACCCAGTTCCTCGTGCTCACTAGTCCCCTTGGTTCTCTTGTGTTTTGGGTCGATTTCTGTGTCTTCCTCTGTGAAGACAGATACACATTGTTTAGTTTCTCTGACATTTCCTTATTCCCCGTTATAAACTCTCCTCTCAGCCTGGAACGGACTCACATTGGTCTTTACTAATCTTTTTCTTTTCACATTCTTATAGGAGCTTTTCCAGTCGGTTTTTATGTTTCTCGTCAGTTTGATCCCATATTCTATTTTCTCTTTCACAATTTATTAGTCCTCCTTTGCTGAATTCTAAATCAATCACCAATCCACAGGCGTACGGTTATTTTGGCCTCTTTATGAGCCTCTTCCTTTGATCTAATGGAATCCTTAAATTTTCTCGTTAGCCACAGTTGCATCACTTTTCCTGTGGCTGTTTGTTCCTTAAAGGAGTCTACATTTGATGTCAACATGTAATAATACCTTAAAAATTAGTGATTGCCTGTCTAATGTCATATCTATTGTTGTAATGTCCCATTCTACCACAAACAACATGCCTTTCAAACCTCGACAGTTTTCTTTGTGAAAAACACGTGGATAAATTAAACAAAGGAACCATGTAACCACCATAGCCCATCTTCATGGCAACGTGGCATGCTTTCAGAGGTTCCAAACACAAATGGGAACTAAATATCTTCCAACCACTGTTGCTATATTTACTTGCTATAAATATGGCAGCTAATAAGGTTGCCCTTCTTAATCTCGATATGAATAGGATATGCTTTCAGTCGCCAGGTATCAAATGATACCGCCACAAGGTTCAATCGGATATCGATCAAAGACCCAAACAACCAGTTCGTTAGTTCAAGATCAATAATACTTTATTTACACACAAGATTAACTTACACATGCAACATAAACACTATGAGCTAAATTACACCTATCACTATGACAACCTGTACTTAACTTCTGGCACCCGGCTTAGGTCAGAGGAACAGTGGCCTTTGTTCGAATCTGGATCTGCTGGGTCTGGAGAAGTAACTGTGGGGTTCAGCTCGGCTCATCCGCATGGTAGCGAGCGTTGAACTTGAACTTGCTTCTGGTCGTGGTGCTGCAGATGGAGTCAGACGTTGCCGGAGCGCCAGGTCCAAAAGAGACCGAACACATGGCAGTGTCTCTCTTCATCCTTGGGGGGTTTCGCACTCTATTGGGCGGTCCTCAGGTTTGGACCCAATAATTCGTCAGTCCTCGATCACTGCCTTCGAGCCGAGCCAATAAAGGGGAGGGTGCCTTGATGGCTGGGCGTGTCCTGAGCGGTCATTGACCTTGGCTGTTTATGCTTCCTGAGTAAAGGGAGTGGCGCCGATGTGTCTGGAATTGTATCGGATACCCGAGTACCAGTTCCTTTGTCTTAAGGAAATGGGTCATTAGCCTTCAAATCGGCTGGGGGTTTCGATCCTGTCTGGTTCTGCTTACAAATATACATTTAGGCTCTGAGCCTGCCTGAATCTTACATTGGCCATATTTACCTTGAGGCTTTGCAAATGTCCATGTGTCTTTGTAAGTGGCCATCCCAGGTGGCTACACCACCAAACACCCTTTCGCTCGGTGATCCTCGTGAAAGTTGAAGCCAGGAATTCACGACATGGCTCAATGATCATCAGCCCACTGGAG
This sequence comes from Scyliorhinus torazame, assembly GCF_047496885.1. NCBI lineage: Eukaryota > Metazoa > Chordata > Chondrichthyes > Carcharhiniformes > Scyliorhinidae > Scyliorhinus > Scyliorhinus torazame. The sequence goes on from NC_092711.1 coordinate 173,671,908, forward strand.
GCAAATTTGTGAGACCAACCAGTCCAGCAGGAAGATACCCTCCGCCCATCCCTATTGATCAACTGACAGAATTAACAAAATGCAGCCCTGGATGCAATTGAGAGCAGAACAGCAGAATCCAACCCCTGTAATCAATTGTGAACTTGGTGTGTGAGCATGTGCGATGAAACACAAAATCTCTCCCACACTGAGAGCAGGTGAACGGCCTCTCCCCAGTGAGAACTCGGCAGTGTCTCCATAGTTGGGATGGATCACTGAATATCTCACCTACTCAGAGCAGGTGAACGGCCTCTCCCCAGTGTGAACTCGCTGGTGTGTCCGCAGGGTGGGTAACCGAGAGAATCCTTTCCCACACTGAGAGCAGGTGAATGGCCTCTCCCCAGTGTGAACTCGCTGGTGGCGCCGCAGGTGGGATAACTGAGTGAATCCCTTCCCACACTGAGAGCAGGTGAACGGCTTCTCCCCAGTGTGAACTCGCTCATGTCTCTGCAGGCTGGATAACTGAGTGAATCCCTTCCCACACTGAGAGCAGGTGAACGGCTTCTCCCCAGTGTGAATTCGCTGATGTCTCTGCAGGCTGGATAACTCAGTGAATCCCTTCCCACATTGAGAGCAGGTGAACGGCCTCTCCCCAGTGTGAACTTGCAGATGTTTCTGCAGGGCAGATGAACGTTTGAATCTCTTCCCACACTGAGGGCAAGTGAACGGTCTCTCCCCAGTATGAACTCTCTGGTGTGTCCGCAGTTGGGGCAACTGAGTGAATCCCTTCCCACACTGAGAGCAAGTGAATGGCTTCTCCCCAGTGTGAACTCTCTGGTGTGCCTGCAGGGTAGATGAATGACCGAATCCCTTCCCACACTGAGAGCAGTATAATGGCCACTCCCCAGTGTGAACTCTCTGGTGTGACTGCAGGATGGATAACCGAGTGAATCTCTTCCCACACTGAGAGCAGGTGAACGGCCTCTCCCCAGTGTGAACTCGCCGATGTCTCTGCAGGTCAGAGAATTGAGTGAATCCTTTTCCACACTGAGAGCAGGTGAATGGCCTTTCCCCAGTGTGAATGCGCCGATGAATTTCCAGCACAGACGGTGCTGTGAATCCCTTCCCACAGTCCTCACATTTCCATGGTTTCTCCATGTTTTTGGTCTCCTCGTGTCTGTCCAGTTCGGACAATCATTTGAGGCGTCGTCCACACACAGAACACGTGTAGGGCCTCTTCCCGCTGTGAATGGTGCGATGTTTTTTCAGGCTGTATAACTGGTTAAAGCTCTTTCCACAGTCAGTGCTCTGGAACACTCTCACTCGGGTGTTTTTCCAGTCACACTGATGTTTAAAATCTTTGAAGATGACTGATGAGGCAAACATTTCTCCTTTAGATTCGAAGGCCAATGATATTCAGGTCCCAAGGAATTGAGTGACTGTCAGATCCAGACGACATGTATTAGATTTCTGTCTTTAATTTGTCCTCTTTGAATCTCCTGTTAAAACAATTTACAAAAGACATCACTGTAAGTACAGGATAGAAATTCAGAACAAACAATTCTAGTTTCTCTGGAACTTTCTTTTCTCTTGCATTCCGCAACATCTGTAAATATCCATCCCACACACTCTCCCTCCATTCACTGTATCTAATATTCACCTTCCCAATTCTCCTGAAGGTGCTGATTCAGGCTGATTGACAGATCCATGCTCATTGCTTCCTGCCCTGGACACAGGGACCATAACATATCGGAGCTGCAGTCGGCCATTCGAACCTGCTCAACCATTCAATGAGAGCATTGGCCGATCTACCTCAGCACCATTTTCCCGCACTGTCCCCCATATCCCTCGATAACTTCACTCCCTTGAAACGTTCGCAACCTCTGTCTTGAAAATACTTGATGACTGAGGTTCCACAGTCCTCTGGGGTAGAGAATTCCAAATGCTGACGGGGGAGTGAGGGGAAGCTGTGTTTGGTGGTGGAATCATGCTGGAGTTGGCAGAACTGGCGGAGGATGATTTCTTCAATGCGGAGGCTGGTGGGGTGAAAAGTGAGGACAGTGGGGATTCAGTGGTTCTGGGAGGGAGGAGCGAGGGGGAGGGCAGAGGTGTGGGAGATGGGTCGGACACGGGTGAGAGCCCCGTTGACCACAGTGGGTGGGAAGCCATGGTTAAGGAAGAATGAAGACACGTCAGCAGCACCATTTTGGAAAATGGCATCATCGGAACAGATGTGACGGAGGTGAAGGAACTGAGGGAATGGGATGAAGTCCTTGCAGGATGTGGGACATGAAGTGCTGGAGTCGACGTAGCTGTGGGAGTCGGTAGGTTTGTGATGGATATTAGTGGACAGTCTATCTCAGAAATTGAAACAGAAAGGTCAAGGAAGGAAAGGGAAGTGTTGGAGACAGACCATGTGGAGGTGATAGAGGGGTGCAAACCGAAGCAAAATGAATATATTTTTCCAGGCTTTGCAGAACACCTCCGGTCCATCCGCAAGCAGTTCCCAGACCTTCCTGTTGCTTGCCATTTCAACTCACCGCCCTGCTCTCAGTCCTGATTCACATAAAAGCCAGCGGGGAAATGAGGAAGATGAAACTTGATCCAGAATGCACTGCCTGACAGGCTGGTGGAAGCAGATTCAACACAGGGAGTTGGATAATTAGAAAGGGACTAGTTTTCAGGGTTCATGGGGAAAGGGCATGATAGTGGGACAAAATGAGTACTTCTTTCAAAGAGCCAGCACAGGCATGATGGGCCGAATGGCCTGTGTGGTGAGATTCTGTGATCAAAGATAAATAAATGTGTGTCTGCAATATGTACAGTGATGTCAATAATGTCTGGAATTCCCTTTTCCCCATTTCAGTTGTCTCCCTTTCCTTCCAATTTGATTTTAGACAAGGAGAACAGAAGCAAATGGCTTTCAGTACATTGAGCAGCCCTGATGTCTATTCTCAGCCAGCGTCACACAGAGGGGCAAGGTGTGGATTCTCAGACCAGCGAGTCAAGACAGCCTCTTTAAATGGGCAGTTCCCACAATGTATTCAGTGACCACCCTGGGCGCTCCTGTCCTCCCCAGTCAGCTGGCTCGTGCCAGGGACCCGGGTTTGATTCCCAGCTTGAGTCAGTGTCTGTGCAGAGTCTGCACATTCTCCCAGTGACTGCATGAGTTTCCTCCGGGTGCTCCAGTTTCCTCCCACAAGTCCCGAAAGACGTGCTTGTTATGTGAATTCGACATTCTGAATTCTCCCTCACTGTACCCGAACAGGTGCCGTAGTGTGGCGATTACGGTAATTTTATTGCAGTGATAATGGAAGCCTACTTGTGACACTAATAAAGATTTTTATTATTAGGTGGGATGAAGTATTGAATCTCTTCCCACAGTCAGAGCAGGCAAACGGCCTCTCGTCAGTATGAACTCGCTGGTGTGGCCACAGGCTGGATGGAACACTGAATACCTTTCCCACACAGAGCAGCAGAATGGTCACACCCTGGTGTGACTGTGTCAATGGGTTTCCACTGTAGATGGACAACGAAACCTCGCTGGTGTCTCCGCAGTGTGGATGACCTTCTAAACTTCTTTGTGCAGTGAGAGCAGCTAAACGATCTCTCCCCAGTGTGAATGCACTGGAGCATTTCCATCATTTCTCCATGGTGCGGGTGTGTCCTGCTGTCTCTCAAGGTTAGACAATCAATTGAAGACTCACACAGAATACGTGTATGGTCTCTGCCCGCTGTGAATGGTGCAATGCTTTTTCAGGTTCTTTCCACAAGTCAGTGAACTGGAACACTCTCACTCGGGTGTGTGTCTCGGTCTCTTCCAGTCACACTGATGTTTTAAACCTTTTGAAGCAGACGGAACAATCAAACATTGGTCCTCCTGGATTTAAAAGCCGTTGATATTCAATGAATTGAGTAACGGTCAGATTTTGATATGACATTTAAAAAAAAATTTAGAGTACCCACTTCAGGGGGCAGCACGGTAGCATTGTGGATAGCACAATTGCTTCACAGCTCCAGGGTCCCAGGTTCGATTCCGGCTTGGGTCACTGTCTGTGCGGAGTCTGCACATCCTCCCCGTGTGTGCGTGGGTTTCCTCCGGGTGCTCCGGTTTCCTCCCACAGTCCAAAGATGTGCAGTTTAGGTGGATTGGCCATGATAAATTGCCCTTAGTGTTGGGTGGGATTACTAGGTTATGGGGATAGGGTGGAGGTGTTGACCTTGGGTAGGGTGCTCTTTCCAAGAGCCGGTGCAGGCTCGATGGGCCGAATGGCCTCCTTCTGAACTGTAAATTCTATGAATTCATTTTTTCCAATTAAGGGGCAATTTAGCATGGTCAATCCACCTACCCTGCACATATTACATAGTTTACATAGAATTTACAGTGCAGAAGGAGGCCATTTGGCCCATCGAGTCTGCACCGCCTCCCGGAAAGAGCACCCCACCCAAGGTCAACACCTCCACCCCACCCCCACAACCCAGCAACCCCACCCAACACTAAGGGCAATTTTGGACACTAAGGGCAATTTATCACGGCCAATCCACCTAACTTGCACATCTTTGGACTGTGGGAGGAAACTGGAGCACCCGGAGGAAACCCATGCACACACGGGGAGGACGTGCAGACTCCGCACAGACAGTGACCCAGCCAGGAATCGAACCTGGGACCCTGGAGCTGTGAAGCAATTGTGCTAATCACTATGCTACCGTGCTGCCCGAACATCTTTGGGTTGTGGGGGCGAAACCCACGCAAATACGGGGAGATTCTGCAAACTCCACACAGACAGTGACCCAGAGCTGGGATCGAACCTGGGACCTCGGCACTGTGAGGCAGCAATGCTAACCACTGTGCCACCGTGCTGCCCACTGAAGTTTATATTATTTTAAAATATTTTTATTCAGGTTTTCAAAATTTTATCATTTGTACAACAAAAAAACAGACCCAAACCCCAACGCCTTTCACCCAAACCTCCAAACTGCCCTCCTGCTCTTTGACGGTCACCAGATCCCCAAAATATAACACAAACAAAACCCATCTCTGGTGAACCCCTCAACTGCCCCTCTCAGAGCAAATTTCACCTTCTCTGACTACAAGAACTCCATTAGATCCCCCAGCCATGCCGAGGCCCGGGGGGGGGGGGGGGGCGGGGGGTGAGGAAGCTGGTCTCCACCTCAACAGGTCCTGTCTGCAGGCAATCAACAAGGCGAAGGCTGAAACATCTGCCCACTCACCCTTTTGCAGCTCCAGCAGGTCTGACACCCGAATATGGCCTCCAGGAGACCCGGCTCCAAATCCACGTGCAGAACGTTAGACATGGTGCTGAAAATTGACACCCAAAATTTGTCCAACTTTGGGCAGGACCAGAACATGTGGACTTGATTGGCTGAACCCCTCCCACACCGCTAACAGCTATCCCCCCACCCCCTTGTACAACCGGCCCATCCTCACCTTCATTACACCCTGTGCACAACTTTCAACTGAATCAACCCCAGCCTCACACACGACGTTGAGGTGTTAACCCTCCGCAGCACCTCACACCATAGTCCTCCCTCCAACACCATCCCAAACTCTTCCTCCCACTTGGCCTCCATCCTTTCCATGGACACCCCGTCCTCCTCCATAATCCTACCATAGATCGCCAAAACAACCCACCCCCCACTGACAACAACGAGGGGTACGGTGCCAAATTCCGCACTTGCACGGGCCTGCAATCGACAAGGGGGAAAAGAGATGGAAAGGGGGATAAAAGAAAGTGTTTTACTCAGAGATTGGACAGAGGAGGAAGTTTCAGTCTGTGTGAACGTCAATCTTCATTCAGAGGCAGAGGAAGCAGCAGCTTCCTGGGGAATCTCTCGGCAGCCATCACCACAAATTCCGCACTCTGATTGGCAGGAAGACCCGTGCCCTTCCGATCTTCCTCGGATTCCCATTGGTCTCTGATGGCGCCAGATGGGACGGGAACAAGCCCACGTGGAGAAGGAGGGTCTCCTCCCTCCGGGTAGAGGAGCTGCTGTCCAATCCGCAGCATCGTGTTTCTGTGACCAGTGATATTGCCCCAATAGGAGGCTGAGCTGGGTACGTCCCTCTGAGTCATCCTGACGTCACAATAGAGCTGCCTGAATCAGCCAATAGAGATCATTCTGCTCCACAATGACGTTTCCGGATTCCAGTGAGCAGTCCGACGCGCGGGCGCGGCTGCTCTTGTTCCCCCGACACCTCCTCAGGACAAGGTTTCCAGGCAACCGGCTGCGGCCACAGGGAGAAGCCGCTTGGTGATCTCCGCCACTGAGCATGTTCAAGGTTGAGAAGAAGCTGCGCATGTTCAAGGTGGAGGGAAATCTGCGCATGTTCAAAGTAGAGGAAAAACTGCCCATGTTCAAGGTAGAGGAAAAGCTGCGCATATACGGAAGTGCCCATCCCTGACCTTTCTCCTCAGGTATTGACCAATGGGACCAGTGGGAGGACCGGAAGGACTCTGGTCCTCCAGTCAATCAGAGCGCGTGCTTTGTGTGAATAAAGATTGAGCTTCACACAGATTGAAATGTCCTCTTGACTCCAACATCTGTAAGTAAAACACTTTCTTTTCTCCCCTTTCCATTTCTTTTCTCATTCTGACTTTCAGTTGGTCACTTCCAGCAACTGAAGGGAAAGGAAGTGAATCCAGGGAGGGTGCAGACTCTGGAAAGGTTGGCCCAAGTCTCTCTCTCTTAGAATCACAGACTACAGCACAGATAAGGCCCTTCGGCCAATCAAGTCATCACCGATGCATGAAAAACACCTGACTTGCCTACCAAATGCCATTTGTCAGAGCGTGGCCCAAAGCCTTGAATGTTATGACATGCCAGGTCATTCAGGTACTTTTTAGAAGGATGTGAGGCCTCTTACACCCTCCCAGGCAGTGCATTCGAGACCATGATGTGGAGATGCCAGCGTTGGACTGGGGTAAGCACAGTAAGAAGTCTTGCAACACCAGGTTAAAGTCCAACAGGTGTTTCGAATCACTAGCTTTTGGAGCACAGCTCCTTCATCAGCTGAGTGAAGAGGTGGGTTCCACAACCACATATATAGACAAAGTCAATGATGCAAGACAATACTTTGAACGTAAGTATTTGCAGGCAATTAAGTCTTTACAGGTCCAGATGTAGCGACTGGAGAGAGGGATAATCGCAGGTTAAAGAGGTGTGAATTGTCTCAAGCCATGTCAGTTGGTAGGATTCCACAAGCTCAGGCCAGATGGTGGGGGTGAATGTAATTAGACATGAATCCAAGGTCCCGGTTGAGGCCGTACTCGTGCGTGTGGAACTTGGCTATCAGTTTCTGCTCGGCGATTCTGCGTTGGAGAAGGTTTACCGTAGATCAGAGGCTGAATGCTCTTGACTGCTGAAATGTTCCCCGACTGGAAGGGAACATTCCTCCCTGGCAGTTGTCGCACAAAGTCGTTTCATCCGTTTTCGCAGCATCTACATGGTCTCGCCAATGTACCACGCCTCGGGACATCCTTTCCTGCAGCGTATGAGGTAGACCATGTTGGCCGAGTCGCATGAGTCTGTACCGCGTGCCTGTTGGGTGGTGTTCCCACGTGTAATGATGGTACCCATGTTGGTGATCTGGCACGTCTTGCACAGGTTGCCATAGCAGGGTTGTGTGGTGTCGTGGTCGCTGTTCTCCTGAAGTACCATGACCACCCTCTGGGTAAACAGGTTTTTTCTCAATTCTCCCCTAATAATAATAATCTTTTATTGTCAGAAGTATGAAGCTACTGTGAAAAGCCCTTAGTCACCACATCCCGGCGCCTGTCCGGGTAAGCTGGTATGGGAATTGAACCCGTGCTGCTGGCTTTGTTCTGCATTACAAACCAGCTGTCTAGCCCGCTGAGCTAAACCAGCCCAAAACCTCCTACTCGTAGAATCTCATAGAACTTACAGTGCAGAAGGAGGCCGTTCGGCCCATCGAGTCTGCACCAGCCCTTGAAAAGAGCACCCTACCCAAGCCCACGCCTCCACCCTATGGCCATAACCCCACTTAACCTTTTTGGACACTAAGGGCAATTTATCACGACCAATCCACCGAACCTGCACATCTTTGGAAGGTGCGAGGAAACCTGAGCACCGGAGGAAACCCACGCACACACTGGGGGAACGTGCAGACTCCGCACAGACAGTGACCCAAGCCGGGAATCGAACCCGGGACCCTGGAGCTGTGAAGCAACTGTGCTACCCACTGTGCTACCGTGTTGCCTCATCTTGAACTTGTGTCCACTCTTCAACTAAGGTGAACAGCTGCTCTCTATCCACCCTGTCCATGCCCCTCATAATCTTGTACACCTCGATCAGGTTGTCCCTCAGTCTTCTCTGATTCACTGAAAACAACCCAAGCCTATCCAACCTCTCTTCATAACTTAACCGTTCCATCCCAGGCAACATCCTGGAGAATGGGCTCTGCACCTCCTCTAGTGCACTTCCATCCTTCCTATATAGTGGCGACCAGAATTGCACACAGTACTCCAGCTGTGGCCTCACCAAAGTTCTACACAATACCAACATGACCTCCCTGCTTTTGAAATCTATATCTCGGGTTGAATGGGCCGGTTAAACGATCTTGTGTTCTTGTGCATCTGATGAATTTGAATGCGGACATTGTGTTCTTGCAGAAGACGCACATAAAGGTGGAAAATCAGATGAGGCTAAGGAAGGGGTGGGTGGGGCAGGGATTCCCGTACCAGCTTAGACATGAAGACAAGGGTGATGGCGCTGTTGGTTAATAAGTGAGTGGCTTTTGAGGTGGGGGAACATTGTGGCCGATCCAGGGGGTGGGTATGTGATGGTTAGTGGGAAGTTGGAGGGGATGCCAATGGTCCTGGTGAATGTTTATGCCTGAATTGTGAATATGTGGACTTTGAGGTGGGTGTTTAGGAGCATCCAGGACCTGGACATCCATAGGCTGATTATGGTTTGTGTTGCCGAGGAGGGAGGCGGGGGGGAGGGAGGCGGGGGGGAGGGAGGCGGGGGGGAGGGAGGCGGGGGGGAGGGAGACGGGGTGGGGGAGCGGGGTGGGGGAGGGGGGGGGGTGCGGGGGGGGGTCGCTGAATCAGCACCTTCAGGAAAATTGGAAGGGTGATTATTAGATACAGCAGAGTGAGAATGGAGGGAGAGTGTGTGGGATGGAGATTTACAGTTTTTGGGAATGAGAGAGGAAAGAATGTTCTCTAGGAACTAGAATTGTCTGTTCTGAATTTCTATCCTGTACTGACAGTGATGATTTTTGTAATTTGTTTTTACAGGATATTAGAAAAGGAGGAATTACAGACCGAAATCGCAAAAGTCACATCTCGATCTGACAGTCCTTGGGACCTGAATATCATCGGCCTTTGAATCTAGAAGGAGAAATGTTTGACTAATCTGTCTGCTTGAAAAGACTTTAAACATCAATGTGACTGGGAAAGCACCGAGACACACACACCCGAGTGAGAGTGTTCCAGAGCACTGACTGTGGAAAGAGCTTTAACCAGTTACACAGCCTGAAAAAACGTCACACCATTCACAGCGGGGAGAGACCGTACACGTGTTCTGTGTGTGGATGAGGCTTCAACTGATTGTCCGACCTGGAGAGACACAAGGACACCCAATACATGGGGAAACCGTGGAAATGTGAAGCTTGTGGGAAGAGATTCCGAGTCCGATCGAAGCTGGAGATTCATCAACGCAGTCACACAGGGGAGAGGCCATTTACCTGCTCTGTGTGTGGGAAGGGATTCACTGAATTATCCAGCCTGAAGTCACATGAAAGAGTTCACACTGTGGAGAAGCCGTTTCCCTGCTCTCAGTGTGGGAAGGGATTCAGACATTCATCCACCCTGAAGTCACATCAGCGAATTCATACTGGGGAGAGACCGTTCACCTGCTCTCAATGTGAGAAGAGATTCACTGCGTTATCTAGCTTGAAGTCACACCAACGGGTTCACACTGGGGAGAAGCCATTCACCTGCTATCAGTGTGGGAAGGGATTCAGTCAGGTATCCAACCTGAAGACACACCAGCGAGTTCACACTGGGGAGAAGCTATTCACCTGCTCTCAGTGTGGGAAGGAATTCACTGCGTTATTCAGCCTGAAGTCACATCAGCGAATTCACACTGGGGAGAAGCCATTCACCTGCTCTCAGTGTGGGAAAGGATTTACTCAGTCACCCCACCTGCAGGCACACCAGCGAGTTCACAGTGGGGAGAGACCGTTCCCCTGCTCTCAGTGTGGGAAGGAATTCAGAGATTTATCCACCCTGCGGACACACCAGCGAATTCACACAGGGGAGAGGCCGTTCACCTGCTCTCAGTGTGGGAAGAGATTCGCTCAGTTATCCAGCCTGACGATACACCAGCGGGTTCACACAGGGGAGAGGCCGTTCATCTGTTCTCAGTGTGGGAAGGGATTCAGACATTCATCCACCCTGTGGAGACATGAGCGATTTCACACTGGGGAGAAGCCGTTCACCTGCTCTCAGTGTGGTAATGGATTCACTCAGTTATCCCACTTGAAGAGTCACCAGCGAATTCACACTGGGCAGAAGCCCTTCACCTGCTCTCATTGTGGGAAAGGATTCCGACATTCATCTAACCTGCAGAGACATCAGCGAGTTCACACGGGGAGAGGCCATTCACCTGCTCTGATTAGGGGAGGCATTGAGTGATCTATCTCACTTGCGGAGACACCGGCGAGTTCGCACAGGGGAGAGGCCATTCATCTGCTCTCAATGTGGGAACACATTTTGTGTATCATCACAACTACTGAGACACCAACAAGTTCACAATTGATTGCAGGGATTGAATTCTGCTGTTGTTGTTTCTGCTCTCAATTACATTCAGAACTGCAATTTATTCATCCTGTCAATTGGTCAATACGGCTAGTCTTTCTACTGGAAAGACTGGTCTTGCAACGTTTCCTCCAGTGGGCTGATGCTCTTTGAGCTTTGTTGCGAATACATGGTTTCCAATTTCACAAGGGTCAAGAGTGGAAATGTGTTGGAAGTTAGAAGATATTTAGTTCCCATTTCTGTTTGGAACCCCCTAAAGCATGCCACGTTGCCATGAAGATGGGCTTTGGTGGTTACATGGTTCTTTGTTTAATTTTTCTGTGTGTTTCTCAAAGAAGGAAACTGTTGAGGTATGAGGGACAGGTTGTCTGTGGTAGGTTGGGAAATTACAATAAAAGGTTAGACAATAAACAGACATTTGCTGGCATTTAAAGATTTATTACATATTTGCAACAAATACACATTCCTTTCAGCAACAAAAATCCACAGGAAAAGTGATGCAGTAATTCTTCCCACCTACTGAGACACCAAAAGGTTCACAATTGATTGCAGGAGTTGGCTTCTGTTATTGTTTCTACTCTCAATTATATCCAGCACTGCCTTTCGTTCATTTTCACAGCTGCTCAGATATAGATTCCTTTAAGAAACAAAAATCCAACAGGAATGGTGGTGCAACCGTAGCGAACAAGAAAAGTTACAGATTCCATTAGATCCAAGGAAGAGGCTCATAAAGTGGCAAAAATAGTCGTGAGCCTGAGGATTGGGAACTAGTTTTAGAATTTAGCAAAGGAGGATCAAGAAACTGATAAAGAGAAAATAGAATATGAGAGCAAACTGGGGAGAACTGGAAAAGCTCCTATAGGAATGTGAAAAGGAAAAGATTAGCAAAGACCAATGTGTGTCCATTCCAGACAGAGACAGGAGAGTTTATAATGGGGAATTAGGAAATGGCAGAGAAACTAAACAATGTGTGTCTGTCTTCATGGAGGAAGATACAGAAATTCTCCCCAAAACATGAGAACACCAAGAGGTTCTCACAATTGTGAGCATGAGTGAAAAAGTAGTACTGGAGAATGTAATTGGATTAAAAATTAATAAATCCCCAAAAGCTGATGCAGCATGGGTTCACAAAGGGTAGGTCGTGTCTGACTAATTTGGTAGAATTTTTTGAGGCCGTTACCAGTGCAGTAGATAACGGGGAGCCAATGGATGTGGTATATCTGGATTTCCAGAAAGCTTTTGACAAGGTGCCACACAAAAGGTTGCTGCATAAACTAAAGATGCATGGCATTGAGGTAAAGTGGTAGCATGGGTAGAGGATTGGTTAACTAACAGAAAGCAGAGAGTGGGGATAAATGGGTGTTTCTCTGGTTGGCAACCTGTAACTAGTGGGGTCCCTCAAGGATCAGTGTTGGGCCCGCAGTTGTTCACAATTTACATGGACGATTTGGAGTTGGGGACCAAGTACAATGTGTCAAAGTTTGCAGACGACACTAAGATGAGTGGTAAAGCAAAAGGTGCAGAGGATACCGGAAGTCTGCAGAAGGATTTGGATAAGTTAGGTGAATGGGCTAGGGTCTGGCAGATGGAATTCAATGTTGCCAAGTGTGAGGCTATCCATTTTGGGAGGAATAACAGCAGAATGGATTATTATTTAAACGGTAAGATGTTAAAACATGCTGCTGTGCAGAGGGACCTGGGTGTGCTGGTGCACGAGTCGCAAAAAGTTGGTGTGCAGGTGCAACAGGAGATTAAGAAGGCTAATCGAGTTTTGTCTTTCATTGCTAGAGGGATGGAGTTCAAGACTAGTGAGGTTATGCTGCAATTGTATAGGGTGTTGGTGAGGCCGCATCTGGAGTATTGTGTTCAGTTTTGGTCTCCTTACCTGAGAAAGGACATATTGGCACTGTAGGGAGTGCAGAGGAGATTCACTAGGTTGATCCCAGAGTTGAGGGGATTAGATTATGACGAGAGGTTGAGTAGACTGGGACTGTACTCATTGGAGTTAAGAAGGATGCGGGGGGGGGAATCTTATTGAGACAGAGCAAATTATGAAGGGAATAGGTAGGATAGATGCGGGCAGGTTGTTTCCACTGGTCGGGGAAAGCAGAACTAGGGGGCAGAGCCTCAAAATAAGGGGAAGTAGATTTAGGACGGAGTGTAGGAGGAACTTCTTCACCCAAAGGGTTGTGAATCTCTGGAATTCCTTGCCCAGTGAAGCAGTTGAGGCTCCTTCTTTAAACATTTTTAAGAAAAAGATGGATGCCTTTCTAAAGAATAAAGGGATTCGGGAATATGGTGTATGGGCCAGAGAGTGGAGCTGAGTCCACAAAAATCAGCCATGATCTCATCAAATGGAGGAGCAGGCTCGAGGGGCCAGATGGCCTACTCCTGTTCCTAATTCTTATGAATCCGACCAAGGTTCCCATTTTACGGGACGTGTCATGCAGAACGTCCTCATGATATTTGGCATCACCCAAAAATTCCACATAGCATACCACCCACGTGGTATCATGGAGGGCATGAATCGGACCCTAAAAACCACCCTCAGAAAAATGGTCCAGCAGAACAACAGCACTTGGGACTCAGTCCTCCCTTTTGTGCTGATGTTTTTGCGTAACACTATTTCTACCTCCAGAGGTTACACACCACACACCCTCCTGACCGGACGCCCCATGCAAGGCACAGAATATTTGTTAGGTTTGGACCTGACCAGCCCCGAAATGACGGCCCTCACACACGAGAAAGCCGTGGAGCAATTAGTTGCAAATGTTAAAACGGCTCAGCTAGCAGCCGCAGTAAAATTGGGCACCAGAAAGAAACAGCAAGGCTTGTTTCGACAAGACAGTGCATGCGACTGAGTATAGTATCTGACAGCAAGTGATGCTTTCTGTATATATCCCCAGCACATTCTTGTCACCAAAATACTCGGGTCCGTATTACATTGCGGATAAAGTAAGCCCTTCCGTTTACAAAATAAAGTACCCCAATGGTAAGACTGCGTGGTTTCATATAAACCAGCTGAAGGCTTATGGAACACAGTCGAACCACGCACACCACGTCATGCTTGACGCAGCACACCACACCCCGCCCACAGCCAACATAACCCTACCAACCCCCACCACGACCAGCCCAGCCACGACTCGACCTCGACTCCATCCCCGAAATATACACTCCGCCCCGGAACGCCCACAGACTGCAGCAGCAGAGACAGCGACTGTGGCTTGGACGATAGCCACAGCACGCCTCCCTACTATCCCCATGCACCAGGACCCACAACTAGCGACTCCGACTTCGATCCAAGTGATCCCTTCCTGATCACTTTCCTGAACAAGTCCCACCACCGAACCACACTGATGACCCCGCTTTTGTCCCCACACAACTAGACACCAATTAGTGGCACCGAGACAACTCATACCGACTCGTCCGCAACGACGAGAGTGACCCCACCTCACACCTTGCAGCCCTTTCAGCCCTAATCCACTCCAGAGTTTGGCACCCGGGAGAAGAGGACGACCTTGGGTCTGACTCCCAAACCGCCAACCCCTTTGCGACCCTGTTCGCAACCGAGAACTGAGGTGCCCAGATGATGTTTTAAAGGAACCGCTTGGGAGGAGTGTTGCCCTTTCTGATGGGACCTGCAGAATGTTTATGGTGTTTGTAAGTTTGTTCAATGTTGTATGTCCGACAGGAGAATTTTTCTCACTGCCACACGCCTATTCGGCCGAAACCTCTGAGAACTTGCCTTCAGAGACTAACCATTGCCAGACGCCAATTCACCTGAAACCTCTGAGGACTTACCCACAGAGACCCACCGTTGCCAGACACTTGTTCAGAGGAACTAGCTTGTCTGCAGACACTTGTTCGTGTACCAGGCGCCCGATCGTAACTGCCCTTCTGGTTCGAAGGATAGAACCACTACGGCAGCCCCACCACGATGACTACATTTTTGCCCGTTCTTGTCGGTTGCTCAGGCAGTGGAGAAACGGCTTGAGACCCGCCCTCCCTGGAAACCCCCCGCTGGTCAACTACGCTCGGGTAGGAGAGATACGGCATTGGTAGCCATCCTACCCGGGGACTCCATCCAAATCGTACCCGTCGCGGCCCATACGCACCTCATTTTGGCATTTTTCAGTTCAAAGGGTTTTGTTTGTTTAGGCAACCTTTAGGTTGCCAGCCATCTGCTATTTACATCCTGGAACATTTGGATGCTAAATCAGCACTGGTTCATCATTGGGAAGTGTGTCTTCTCCTAAAATTTTTTTTTTTTTTAAATGAGGGAGTCACACATAGTGACCAATTATAAAGGGAATAATTGGCACAAAAGGACAGACACACTAGCATACCAGATATTAAACAAAGATAGTTACAGACACTATGCTTGTTTCTACAGAACTCCAGAAGCTCCAGGATCGGAGAAAACAAAGAAAGAAAAGGAAAGAGACCAGCCATGAGGACTTCCTTCATATGGATCAACATAATGTTATTGGACATTTGGTTGCGCGTGACCGTGAACCCCATGACTTCAAACCCCCCCCCAGCCGTTAATGTTTCATTGCCCTGCAGTACCCAGAGCCCAGTCACCAGTGACACTACATCTTCTTGGTGTGCCAGGTTCATAACCTGGTACTCCCTGTCCTATGTGATCGAAACACTATTAGCGTTGGTGATGCTCTGCTGTGTAGTGCAGACTATGCGTCTACGAAAATAAAGAAGGATAACCTACCGCGCTCGAACCCCGGTATATAGGATCAGATCCCTTATGTTCGGTTACGACCAGACCCCCGACCCCCGCGATCTATTATAAAATAATAAAGTGCATTCACTTGCGTTTATTGTTGTTGTAAATAAAGAGATGTGAAAAACGTTTTCATGAGCAAAAATTGTATGATCCTGAGCTTGACTGCCAAGCCAGGAAAGACTGTCTGAAATGCTATGATTTTGTTGTATGATTGAGGAAGGTAGGATAATGGAATGTTTAAGCGAGTGTAGTATATTAAGGATAAGTTAGAGGTTCCAAGTTTGTTGTTTTGTAATGCATGTCCCTGTCTGACATAGCGCCCTTAGAATTGTTAGTTAAAAAATTTTGTGCATAGATATGGTCAGTGCAGAGGCCATGAAGGAAGTGTCCCCCCCCCCCCCCCCCCCCCGGGTCAGGGAATGGAAAGTAACATAATGATGTGATCCTTCACGCTTCGCGTTAGGATCACAAGGAGGAAATGTAGCCAGTTAAAATGGCTAACTCCCGATTAGAATGGCGAAACCCCGATTTAAAATGGCAAACGGAAGAGGCTGATGGGAAAATCAGCCAACAGGACTAAAACAAACAGCTGCAGGTAAAACTGTGGATTCGCCTCTGGGGAGGCCAGACAGAATCGATACCTGCAGCCATCAGCATAACAACACACCAGCCATCTGAATATGAATTAGCAATCCCCGGGAACAATGTGCAACAAATTAGACACAAAGCCAACCCAGACTTTTCGGCGCCAGCAGGAGCCTACACAAAGAGAGGTGAACGACCACCCCAAAACCGCCCATTGATCAAGGAATCGCTCCAGCATTGGAGAACATCGAACCAAGTGATTGGGACAAAGTCTAATCACTTGGAACCAGGTACAGGGTCCGCCCCGAAAGGTGGGAAGCCTCTGGGGACTATAAGAATAGAGTCCAAGTTCAAATCGATCTCTCTGCACCCTTCTTCTCTCTCCAGCCTTCGAGACCCTTCTGCTGACCTTCTGCAACAGCTGCTAAAATGGTAAGTCTTACTTCAATGCTCGCTACGAGATAGGCGCTCCTGGCTATCGACCTGTACCAGCTTTGAATCCCGCAGGCTCAGAACCCATACGAAAGGCCATTCGTTTCCCTGACCTGGTGGGCCATTCCCAAAGTTAAGTATTGGCCTGTTAGTTGTAGGAAGTAGCTTAGAAGTAGAATTAACGTATAAGTATTTACTGTATATAATAAATGTGCGTTGATTTAACTCTTACTAAGCGGTGTGTTGGATTATTGATCATTACTCGGACTTGAAGCTCGTGGCGGTATCAGAAAGATACCTGGCGACTCAAGAGCAAAGATGATAGAACAAGAGCAATTAAACTAAGGCTAAAACGAGCAACAATTGTCCTCTGCTCGCTTTTAAAGGCTTCCCATTCCTCTGGCTTCCCACTAATGCTCGCCACTTCGTAAGCTTTTTCTTTCGTTTTTATGCTGTCCTTGACATCCCTCATCAGCTATGGATGCCTTGTCCTCCCCTTAGCATATATTCTGCTCCTTGGGATGAATTTCTGTTGTGCCTGCCTAATAACCCCCCAAAACACCTGCCCTGCTAGGCTCCTTTTCCAATCAACTCCGGCTAGCTCCTCCCTCATGTCTTTGTAGTTACCTTTATTTCATTGTAATAAAATACGGTGAATGGCCTCCTGCACTGTAGGGATTTGAGAATCCCAAAATTATTGCACAGCACTTAGAAAACAGTGGCAGGATTGGGCAGAGTCAGCATGGATTTATGAAAGGGAAAATCATGCTTGACAAATCGGCTGGAATTCAGCAAAATGAGGGAAATGTTGACGCGGAGCTGGGTTCGATTCCCGGGCAGGGAATGATGCTTTATTGTTGTCCAGCAAACCGTTCAACGAAGCTGAATCGCAGTTTCACAGAAAAGAGCTCTGCCAGAATCAGTTAAGTGAGATTTGGTTGTTTCACATCAGAGCTGAAAAAGTCCAAGTGCAGCAGGTCGGGAACAAGTACAGATGCTGGAAGAGACGGAGAGATGTTGACTTCAGCCAAAATTTGGGTGGTAATTGGCCAGATGTTATTGCTCACGAAATACAAGTATCTCCCAGATCTGGGTGCAAATCTCGGGCGTGGCATCAGGAAAATTTCTCACTCAAATTATTCAGTGCATTGAGGTCTCAGGAGCTGAATACAACGAAAGAAACATAAGTCATTTAGGGATTGTGTAAATGCGGCGCGGAGGTTAAGTGAGCGGGGTATAATCTACCTGCATGTTTCTGATCCTGTGCTCGGTGTATTGGGAGGTTTGCTCCTGGTTGGAGTGTCCACGGGATGGGCAGTTAGCCGCTGATTGAAGCTGCAGTCCCCGCGTTCTGCTGGCAGCGAGTGAATGGAGAATTAGGGTAAAATCCTGCTGCTTGTCCCTCTCTCACCCACTGTGGAGCCGGGAAAAAAGAATCTCATTCAAAACTTGTGGAAGTGTAAATGTCACAAGGCTGTGAGATGACGTGTTGTGTTAATGTTTAACAACAAATCGGAACGAGGAAGCGTTGCCTCATAATTACAGATGAGTAAGTTTCTTGCTTATGCCCAGTATGAAACAGGGGAGTTTGTGTATGTTAAGCAAACGTGATAGTTTCACGTCAGAAAAAGATCAACAAAAATTCTAATATTGATCAAAACTTAATTGCGAAAAGGATTAATTGTCAATGTTTTGAAAAATTGAAATGAGTTATTTGAAATTACTAATGAATGTCCGCCGGATACGTTTCACAGCAGCCACAGTGATAAGGTTGGTGGGTTTTGGAAATTGGAAGTTACACATGAGCAGCTTTTGGGACTATTTCACCTCACTGTCGATTTCATGTTACATCGAACAACAATCGGTGTTGTGATTGGCTTAAGATGTCACTTGTGTTCATTTTAAACATGCAATATTGTATACTTCTAATGAAAACTCGGCCAAAATAAAAGGTGAATGATATACTGTAATCCCGGGTTAAAATTTTCCGTGTCAGTTTCCCGGGTGGTCTAGTGGTTAGGATTCGGCGCTTTTACCGCCGCGGGTTCGATTCCCGGTCAGGGAATGATGAATTATTGTTGTCCAGCAAAATGTTCAATGAAGCTGAATCGCAGTTTCACAGAAAAGAGCTGTGCCAGAATCAGTTCAGTGACATTTGTTGTTTGACATCAGAGCTGAAAAAGTCACAAGTGCAGCAGGTGGAGAACAAAGACAGAGGCAGGAAGAAACGGACAGTGATTGGCTGCAAGGTGAGAGAGATTATGAAGCTAGGGAAAATTTGAGTGGTATTGGGCCAGATTTTGATGCTCACACAGACACAATAAACGCCCCCCCCCCCCCTCCCCCCCCCCCCGCGATCAGGGTCCGAATCTCGGGCGTGATGACAAGAAAACTTCGAACTCAAATTATTCAGTCCATTGAGGTCACAGGAGCTGAATACAACAGAAGATGCTCAAAGGAAATGATGCTCGGAGGTTAAGTGAGCGGGGTATAATCTACCTGCATGTTTCTGAGCCTGTGCTCGGTGTATTGGGAGCTTTGCTCCTGGTTGGAGTGTCCCCGGGATGGGCAGTAACCCGCTGATTGAAGCTGCAGTCTATCTGCTGGCAGCGGGTGAATTGAGAGTGTGGGTAAAATCCTGCTGCTTGTCCCTCTCTCGCCCACTGTGGAGCCGGGGAAGAGAGAAACACATTCCAAACTTGTGGAAGTATAAATGTCACAAGGCTGTGAGATGACGTGTTGTGTTAATGTTTAACAACAAATCGGAACGAGGAAGCTTTGCCTCATAATTACAGATGAGTAAGTTTTAATGTTCCTGCCCTGTCTGGAACAGGGGAGTTTGTTTATGTTCAGCAAACGTGATAGTTTCACTTCAGAAAAAGATCAACATAAACTGGAAACTTCAAATTTATCAAAACTTAATTGCGACAAAAAATGTTTTTAACAATTGAAATGAGTTATTTCTATTTACTGATGAATGTTTGCCGGATGTTGCGTTGTAAGTTTCACAGGAGCCACAGTGATCAAGTTGGTGGGTTTTGGAAATTGGAAGTTACACATGAGCAGCTTGTTGGGCTATTTCACCTCACTGTCGATTTCATGTTTCAGCGACAGCAATTGGTGTTGTGATTAGCTAAAGATGTCACTTCTGTTCATTCTAAACATGTAATTTTGTATATTTCTAATTAAAACTGGGAAATAAGAATGAAAGGCGAATGATATACTGTCAGACGGGTTAAAAACCTGGTTGTCAGTTTCCCTGGTGGTCTAGTGGTTAGAATTCGGCGCTCTCACCGCCGCGGCCCGGGTTCAATTCCCGGTCAGGCAATGATGCTTTATTGTTGTCCACCAAACCGTTCAACGAAGCTGAATCGCAGTTTCACAGAAAAGAGCTCTGCCAGAATCAGTTAAGTGACATTTGTCGTTTCACATCAGAGCTGAAAAAGTCGAGAACAAATACAGAGGCAGGAAGAAACGGTCAGTGATTGGCTGCAATGTGAGAGAGATGTTGACGCAAGTGCAGATCTGCGTGGTATTGGGCCAGATAATATTGCTCTCACAGACAGAAATATCTCCCCGATCTCGGTGCAAATCTCCAACGTGATGACAAGAAAACTTCTCACTGAAATTATTCAGTCCATTGAGGTCACAGGATCTGAATACACCGAAAGAAGCTCAAAGGATGTTCCACTGACTGAGGGATTGTGTAAATGCTGCTCGGAGGTTAAGTGAGCGGGGTATAATCTACCTGCATGTTTCTGAGCCTGTGCTCGGTGTATTGGGAGCTTTGCTCCTGGTTGGAGTGTCCCCGGGATGGGCAGTAACCCGCTGATTGAAGCTGCAGTCCCAGCGTTCGGGTAAAATCCTGCTGCTTGTCCCTCTCTCACCCACTGTAGAGCCAGGCAATAAATAATCTCATTGAAAACTTGTGGAAGTGTAAATGTCACATGGCTGTGAGATGACGTGTTGTGTTAATGTTTAACAACATATCGGAACCAGGAAGCTTTGCTCATAGTTACAGATGAGTACTTATTAATATTCCTGCCCAGTGTGAAACAGGAGAGTTTGTGTTTGTTCAGCAAACGTGATAGTTTCACTTCAGAAAAAGATCAACATAAACTGGAAACTTCAAATTTTGATCAAAACTTAATTGCGACAAAAAATGTTTTTAACAATTGAAATGAGTTATTTCTATTTACTGATGAATGCCTGCCGGATGTTGTGTTGTAAGTTTCACAGGAGCCACAGTGATCAAGTTGGTGGGTTTTGGAAATTGGAAGTTACACATGAGCAACTTGTTGGGCTATTTCACCTCACTGTCGATTTCATGTTCCAGCGAACAACAATCGGTGTTGTGATTAGCTAAAGATGTCACTTGTGTTCATTTTAAACATGTAATTTTGTATACTTCTAATGAAAACTCGGAAATCCAAATAAAAGGTGAGTGATATACCGTCAACCCGGGTTACAACTTTTGTCGTTAGTTTCCCTGGTGGTCTAGTGGTTAGGATTCGGCGCTTTCACTGCCGCGGCCCGGGTTCGATTCCCGGTCAGGGAATGATGAGTTATTGTTGCCCAGCAAAATATTCAATGAAGCTGAATCGCAGTTTCACAGAAAAGAGCTGTGCCAGAATCAGTTCAGTGACATTTGTTGTTTCACATCAGAGCTGAAAAAGGTCACAAGTGCAGCAGGTGGAGAACAAAGACAGAGGCAGGAAGAAACGGACAGTGATTGGCTGCAAAGTGAGAGAGATTATGAAGCAAGCGAAAATTTGAGTGGTATTGGGCCAGATTTTGATGCTCACAAAGACACAGTAATCGCCCCCGCCCCCCCCCACACCCCCAATCAGGGTCCGAATTTCGGGCGTGATGACAAGAAAACTTCGAACTCAAATTATTCAGTCCATTGAGGTTACAGGAGCTGAATACAACAGAAGAAGCTCAAAGGAAATGATACTCACTGAGGGATTGTGTAAATGCTGCTCGGAGGTTAAGTGAGCGGGGTATAATCTACCTGCATGTTTCTGAGCCTGTGCTCGGTGTATTGAGAGCTTTGCTCCTGGTTGGAGTGTACCCGGGATGGGCAGTAACCCGCTGATTGAAGCTGCAGTCCCCGCGTTCGGGTAAAATCCTGCTGCTTGTCCCTCTCTCACCCACTGTGGAGCCGGGGAAGAAAGAATCTCATTCAAAACTTGTGGAACTGTAAATGTCACATGGCTGTGAGATGACGTGTTGTGTTAATGTTTAACAACATATCGGAACCAGGAAGCTTTCCTCATAGTTACAGATGAGTACTTTTTAATATTCCTGCCCAGTGTGAAACAGGAGAGTTTGTGTTTGTTCCGCAAACGTGTGATACTTCCAGTTCAGAATAAGAACATCAAAAATTGGAAACTATTCTAATTTTGATCAAAACTTAATTGCGAAAAGGATTAATTATGTTTTCAAAAAGTAAAATGAGTTATTTGAAATGACGAATGAATGTACGCCGGATGACGTGTTGTCAGTTTCACAGGGGCCACAGTGATAAGGTTGGTGGGTTTAGGAAATTGGAAGTTACACATGAGCAGCTTTTGGGACTATTTCACCTCACTGTCGATTTCATGTTACAGCGAACAACAATCGGTGTTGTGATTGGCTGAAGATGTCACTTGTGTTCATTTTAAACATGTAATTTTGTATACTTCTAATGAAAACTCGGAAATCAAAATAAAAGGCGAGTAATATACTGTCAACCCGGGTTACAACTTTTATCGTTAGTTTCCCTGGTGGTCTAGTGGTTAGGATTCGGCGCTTTCACCGCCGTGGCCCGGGTTCGATTCCCGGTCAGGGAATGATGAATTATTGTTGCCCAGCAAACCGTTCAACGAAGCTGAATCGCAGTTTCACATCAGAGATTTGTCGTTTCACATCAGAGCTGAAAAAGTCACAAGTGCAGCAGGTCGAGAACAAATACAGAGGCAGGAAGAAACGGTCAGTGATTGGCTGCAATGCAAGTAAGAGAGATGTTGACGCAAGCGCAAATCTGCGTGGTATTGGGCCAGATGTTATTGCTCTCACAGACAGAAATATCTCCCCGATCTCGGTGCAAATCTCCAACGTGATGACAAGAAAACTTCGAACTGAAATTATTCAGTCCATTGAGGTCACAGGAGCTGAATACACCTAAAGAAGCTCAAAGGAAATGGGGGGAGCAGATACGTGGAGATTTAGCCGGCCGGCAGGAGGGAGTTCTCGTACTCCTCCCACGTCCAAAGGTGTACTCACGAATTTACTACTTTGTTGTGAGTCTGGACCTGCTGGCCGGAATGGTGGGGGCAGAATATTCGGCAATTGCCAGATCGGACCATGCTCCGCACTGGGTAGACCAGCAGTTTTGTAAGGACAGCTTTCAGCACCCACCATGGAGGCTGGAAGTTGGACTATTTGCGGACGAGGCGGTGTATGAGAAGCTGGTGAAATGCATGCAGAATTACCTGCAGGTGAACAATACTGGAGAAGTCTCAGCAGCGGGAGGCACTGAAGGTAGTGGTGAGAGGGGAGCTGATTTCAACCCGGGTGTACAGGGACAGGACAGATAGGGCTGAGACGGACCGACTCATTAAGGAAATTCTACGGACGGACAGGAGTTACGCGGAATCCCCGAGGCCAGAGTTACTCAGGAAACGACAGAGGCTGCAGGCCGAATTTGGGGTGCTGACTACAGGTAAGGCTGTAGAGCAGCTTAGAAAGGTAACGGTGATTTATGAGCATGGGGAGAAGGCCAGTAGAATGCTTGCACAGCAACTGAGGAAGAGGGAAGCGGCTAGGGAAATAGGGAGGGTAGTGGATGGGGTAGGTAATCTAGTGGGTGTTCCAGCAGGGCTGAACAAGGTCTTTAGGGACTTTTGTAGGAACCTGTACACTTCGGAACCACCCGGGGGAATGAGGCGATTCCTGGACGGACTGACCGTCCCAAGAGTGGGGAGACGTTGGTGGACGGACTGGGGGCCCTGGTCAGGATCGAAGAGGTATTGGGGGCCAGAAGGTCATGCAATTGGGTAAAGCTCCGGGACCGGGCGGGTATCCGGAGGAGTTTTACAAAACATTTGCTGGGATAGTGGGGCCGGTGCTGGTCAGGGTCTTTAACAAGGCACAGACAGAGGGAGTTTACCCCCAACGATGTCGCAGGCCACCATCTCACTCATTCTGAAACGGGATAAGGACACGGAGGCCTGTGGGTCATACAGGCCGATCTCTTTGATTAACGTAGATGCCAAGCTACTGGCCAACATTTTGGTGACCAGAGTTGAGGACTGTGTACCGGATGTAACTGTGGAGGACCAAACCGGGTTTGTAAAGGGGAGGCAGCTGGTGGCCAACATAAGAAGGCTGCTCAACGTGATTATGATGCCCCCGAAGAGTAGGGAGGTAGAGATAGTGGTAGCCATGGATGCTGAAAAGGCTTTTGACCGGGTCGAGTGGGATTTTCTGTGGGAGGTACTAGGATGGTTCGGGTTCAGGCGGGGTTCATCGACTGGGTTAGGCTATTGTATCAGGCCCCGGAGGCGAACAGGACAACATCAGACTACTTTAGACTGCACCGTGGGACAAGACAGGGCTACCCTCTCTCCCCACTACTGTTTGTGCTGGCCATAGAGATTGCACCGTAAAATTGCACTGAGATCTTCTAGGGGCTGGAAAGGGCTAGTCCTGGGGGGGGGGGGGGGGGGGGGGGGGGGGGGGCGGAGAAGAGTGGAACATAGAGTCTTGTTATATGCGGATGATCTGCTGTTATATGTATCAGACCCAATGGTGGGGATGGACGGTATTATGGCAACTCTGAGGGAATTTAGCCGGTTCTTCGAATACAAATTGAACATGGCTAAGAGCGAGTTGTTTGTAATTCAGGCGAGGGGGCAGGAGAGTAGGCTGAAGGGGTTGCCGTTCAGGCTGGTGGGGGAAGAGTTTCCGATATTTGGGGATTCAGATGGCACGGGACTGGGACAGGTTGCACAAGCTCAACCTGTCCCAACTGATGGAACGAGTGAGGGAGGAGGTCCGGAGGTGGGATGCGCTCCCGCTGTCATTGGCGGGGAGGGTGCAGACTGTTAAGATGACGATTCTCCCGCGGTTCTTGGCTGATCTTTTGTGGACTCAGCTCCACTTTCCGGCCCGAACACCATAACCCTTAATCCCTTTATTCTTCAAAAAACTATCTATCTTTATCTTAAAAACATTTACTGAAGGTGCCTCTACTGCTTCACTGGGCAAGGAATTCCATAGATTCACAACCCTTTGGGTGAAGAAGTTCCTCCTAAACTCAGTCCTAAATCTACTTCCCCTTATTTTGAGGCTATGCCCCCTAGTTCTGCTTTCACCCGCCAGTGGAAACAACCTGCCCGCATCTATCCTATCTATTCCCTTCATAATTTTATATGTTTCTATAAGATTCCCCCCTCATCCTTCTAAATTCCAACGAGTACAGTCCCAGTCTACTCAACCTCTCCTCGTAATCCAACCCCTTCAGCTCTGGGATTAATCGAGTGAATCTCCTCTGCACACCCTCCAGTGCCAGTACGTCCTTTCTCAAGTAAGGAGACCAAAACTGAACACAGGATACTCTCTCACTTGCATTGCAGCCAATCACTGACCGTTTCTTCCTGCCTCTAGTAGGTACTAGAAAGGGTTAATGAGCTACAATTTTCTGGAGCTCGGTGCACAACACAACATGAAGTAAGAGGATAGACTTCAGTCAACAGAACAAGAGACAGCTCCACAGTCACCTGGAAGCTGAGAGCTGGTGATCCAGAGTGAACGGACTGATCCACTGCCTTTGTTAATTATTGTGATTTTGTACTTATTACAATTAACTTAATAAATTCTGTGACAATATTCTTGTACCTGGAATGGTCTGTAACTAGTCAGGAGCTGCAGGTAACGTTCACAACACATTCTAACGTGTGATTGATTTGAATATTATAATTGAGATTGAAGCCAAACCCGGATCTTACAATAGGGTCAAATTTCACATTCTGTTTGGGTAACCTGCACCAACAGTGATGGCTTTTGTAAACTCCTTTTACAGGTTATTAGAAGGGGAGGAGTTACAGAATGAAATTTCACTCCAAACACCACATCAAGATGTGACAGAGTCACTCGATTCATGGGAGCTGAATATCATCGACCTTTGAATTTAGAATGAGAAATGTTCGTCTGTTCTTCTGCTGAAAGAGATTTTTAAACATCACTCAGTGTACAGACACTGAGCCAGGCTCATCCGAGTGAGGCATCACTAAAAAAATCCATTTTATATCTTGCAGCTCACCCAAAGATGGAAATTTCAGCACACATTTCTCCATCTTGTATTTTTTAATGTTTTGTTTGCCCGTTAAATATCCTCGACCTCTGGATGTTTCATTACAGAACTCAGCTCGAAGACATCAAAACTTGTATCCGGCCTTATCTGTGTGCCCCATTCGTCAATTCAACTTTGCAGCAGCTCAGTCCCAGCTTTGGAAACATCTTCATCTTTCTGTGAGGCCCCGGCCCCATTGACTGTGACAGGGTTCATACTGTCTCCCTGAGATTGTTGATGTAAAGTCACGTCAGACCCACACTGCCCGATTTCCACTCCAATTTATTTAAAGGTCCCAGAAGTCTGACTCCAACCTTAAATGTTGTTCTGACCCTGTCAGTAACATTGTTTTGGAACTCACTAGTACCACCACATAGGCAGTCATCAACATGCATCATAAAGATGCCCAAGAGTTTCCTGCCATGGTACCAATAAAGCACGGCAGCTTCTGCCTTCAGGTAGAGACAACCCGACTTGAACAAAACTGATCTAACTGAGAAGTGCCATACATTGAACAAAACATCGTTCAAAACATAGACAAACTTATTGAACTTCCAAAGTCTTCCATCTCCATCTGGCACCGTAGGAGGTTGTAGAAACACTGCCCTCTGGAGGTGATCCCCCAGCGCAAATGCAGCTTTTATGTTTCTTGACTGAAAGTTCCGGGAAAATGTCACGAAAAGGGCCAAAGAAATTTCAGAATGACCTTTCCACTGTGGGTGAGTCCACTCTGACCTCTTTATCTCCCAAAGCTTCTTCAAATCCCTGAGCCATTAACCGCACCTTGGGCCTTATAAACGCCATCCGGTTGGACCTTTTCTGTGCAGATCCATCGATGTGATGATGCTGGCTGACCCCCTATCTGGGACCTCTGAACACACGCCAAACTCTGTCCAACTGCCAAATCTTTCTGTTTAGCCTCCCGTACGCCTTTATCCCCTCATTTTTCGGCAGCTACAAAACCCTCTCGGTCACGGGGACCTCTGCATCACCCCCTAACATATCCTTGCCATAAAACCGACAATTCCCTGCCTGAAATGTTCCAGTTATTGAAATTACATTGAATGGATGTCAAAGAAACAGACCAGAAACAGCTCCCTGAGGTTCTGAGGAATCCCCAGTGGTCAGTCAAACTGAATTAAACACGGGTGGTATAAAACAAACAATACTCATCCGGTATCTGCTGTCCACGGGGACTTTCCTTTAATCAAAGCCGTCAGTGGATCCTGTTCCTGACATCAGACTGTTGTGGGACAAATGTCACTCAAAGTCCAGAGTTGGTTAAAGTTTGGGAATCTTTATTACAAACATGCAGGGAATGCTTCAGCAAACCGAAGCATCTCTGGGAGTAGTTACAATAACACACGTTTATACACAGTACAGTTGCAGCTGTTTTGTCTGTAAGTTAGTGGGAAAGTACAGGACGTAAAGGGAACAACTCGAAAACAGCTCACTTATTGGCTATAGTGACTTCATCTCTCACAAAACACATCCCGGGAAACAATAGCCAGACCAGTAATCCAGAGACCCAGGATAATGCAATAGGGATCCAGGTTCCGCAGATAGTGGAATTTAAATTAATTAAAAATCTGGAATTAAAAGATATCGATGACCATGAAAGCATTGTCGATAGTTGTAAAAACCCATCTGGTTTCTTTTAGATCCACCTGTAGTGGGGGAATAACACTATTTACCATCCAGGATAAAATAAATGTACTTCAGCCTTTGTGGATCATTTCAGTGGAAATGTGCTCTCCCCCAGGCTCAAAGAGCATCAGCCCACTGG
The DNA here is from genome assembly GCF_047496885.1 of Scyliorhinus torazame. Classification (NCBI taxonomy): domain Eukaryota; kingdom Metazoa; phylum Chordata; class Chondrichthyes; order Carcharhiniformes; family Scyliorhinidae; genus Scyliorhinus; species Scyliorhinus torazame. Next base: position 173,699,573 of record NC_092711.1, read on the forward strand.
AAGCAAAATCGTGAGACCGGCCAATCCAGCAGAAAGAAACCCTCCGACCCTCCCACTTCACCAAGTGTCAGAATGAACAAAGTTTGATTTGATTAAATTTATTCACATGCACCGAGGTCCAGTGAAACGTATTGTTCTGCGTACAATACAGACAGATAATTTTATGCATGAAAAAACATGGGACATATGATAAATACACAATTTAAATACGTAGACATCAGGTGAAGCATACGGAGTGTAGTGTTACTCAGAAAAGATGTGTGGAGAGATCTGTTCAGTCCATAAGAGGGTCATTCAGGAGTCTGGTAGCAACGGAAAGAAGCTGTTTTGAATCTGTTATTACGTGTTCTCAGACTTTTGTATCACCTGCCCAATGGAAGAGATTGGAAAAGAGAATAACCTCAGTGAAAGGGTCTTTGATTTTGCTGCCCGCTTTCCCAAAGCAGCGGGAGGTGTAGACAGAGTCAATGGATGGGAGGCGGGTTTGTGTGAGGGACTGGGCTGTGTTCACAACTCTCTGTAGTTTCTTAGTCTTGGGCTGAGCAGTTGCCATACCAAGTGTCATGAGAGTCCCTTTAAGAAATGTTTTTGTCTTATCACATGGCTTCAGTGATGTCATTGTGTGGGTGGAGCTGGGCTGTGGCTCTGGGAGTTGGTTTTACTTCTGCTTTGGTTTGGGGCTGTTTTGTGGTCTGTGTTTTTTGCTTTCGCTTTCACATTTTTGGCTGCTGTACTCAGAAAGAGGAGTATTTTGGCCTGTCTCTCTATCTTCATTTTAAAAGCTGTTTCCAGACTGCTTGATAACTTGAAAAGAAATAATTGCTTTCTGGAAGGAATTCAAACCTGCTGTTTTGGAAAGGAAACAAGAGCATCCAAACCAGGTCTTGAGTGCTGTGTGCTGGGCCACACCTTTGAAAAGGAGGTACTGCTTTATGGGATTTTGTTATTAAATTGGAACAGTTAAAGGGGGGAATTTATTAAGGGTTATACATAGATTACTGTAGCTGTGTGGGGTATTTATCTTTGTAATTTATAAAAATGCTTACTGTGTGTGTTTATAAAAATGTTAACTAAATTCATAGAATAAAGCTTGTTTTGATTAAAAGTGCTTGAGGCCTCTGTTGAATAACACCTGAAAGGCAGCCCTTGTGCTCATCGGAACCAAAATCAATAAACAATTGTAGGTCAGGTGAACTCCATGATATACTTTGGAGTTTTCTGAACCCTGGCCCATAACACAAGCTGTGATGCAGCCAGATAAGATGTTTTCTATGGTGCTCCTGTAAAGGTTGGTGCACCTGTAATAATTGGTAAAAGGCAATGATAATAATCTTTATAATTATCACAAGTAGGCTTACGTTAACACTGCAATGAAGTTACTATGAAAATCCCCTAGTCGCCACACTCTGGCGCCTGTTTGGGTTCACTGAGGGAGAATTCAGAATGTCCAATTCACCTAACAAGCACGTCCTTTGGGACTTGTGGGAGGAAAACGGAGCACCCGGAGGAAACCCACGCAGACAAGAGGAGAACATGCATACTCCGCACAGACGGTGACCCAAGCGGGAATCGAACCTGGGACGTTGGCGCTGTGAAGCAACAATGCTAACCACTGTGTTACCGTGCTGCCCATGTGGCAATCAATGTGGGCATGCTGAATTTCCTTAGTTTCCTGAGGAAGTATATGTTTCTTGGTTGTAGCGTCGATGTGGGTAGACCAGGACAGAATGCTGGTGATGTGCACACCTCGGAATTTGAAGCTAACCATCCCCACCTTGGCCCCATTAATGCAGAAAGGGGTGTATACAATGCTTTGCTTCCTGAAGTCAATGACCAGCTCCTTACTTTTGCTGACATTGAGGAAGAGATTGTTGTCATTACACCATGCCACTAGGTTCTCCATCTCCCTCCTATACTTTGACTCATCGTTGTTTGATATCCGACTCATTACGGTCGTGTCTTCAGCAAACTTGTAGATGGAGCGGGATCAAATTTTGCCACAGTCGTGTGTGTATCATGAGTGTAGTAGGGGGCTAAGTACGCAGCCTTGTGGGGCCCCGGTATTGAGGACTATCATGAAGGAGGTGTTGTTGTTTATTCTTACTGATTGTGGTCTATGTACTAGGAAGTCGAGGATCCAGTTGCAGAGGGAGGAGCCAAGCCCTAAGTTTTGGAGTTTTGATATGAGCTTGGCTGGGATTATGGTGTTGAAGGCGGAGCTGTAGTCAATCAATAAGAGTCTGATGTAGGAGTGCTTGTTTTCGAGATGATCCAGGGGTGAGTATAGGGTCAGGGAGTTGGCATCTGCTGTGGACATGTTGTGGCGGTGTGCGAATTGCAGTGGATCAAGGAATGCTGGGAGTCTGGAGTTGATGTCTCCAACATCTCAAAGCAATTCATAATGATCGATGTCAAGGCCACCGGACGGTATTCATTGAGGCACGTTGACTGCTTCTTCTTTGGCACCAGTATGATGGTGGTCTTCCTGAAGCAGGTGGGAACCTCGGAGTAGGGAGAGGTTGAGGATTCCGCAAACACACCTGCCAGTGGGTCAACGCAGGATCTGGGTTCATGACCTGGGTTCTCGTCTGGACCCATCGCTTTACGAGGGTTCACTTTCAAGAAGGCCAATCTGACTTTGGAGGCTGACGGTGGGTATGGGTGTGTCCAAGGCTGCTGGTACAGTTGACAACAGTTTGTTGGTTTCCTGCTCAAAACAAGCATCGAATGCATTGAGTTTGTCGGGAAGGGGTGCGCTGTTGCTGAAGATTCTACTCAGCTTTACTTTGTAGCCCGTTATGTTGTTTAAGCCCTGCCACAACCGACGAGAGAGTCCACGTCATTAGTCTGTGACTCTAGCTTAGTCTGGTATTGTCTCTTGGAGTCCCTGATGGCTTTGCGGAGGTCGTATCTAGATTTCTGTATAGATCCGGGTTGCCCGAGTTGAACGCCTCAGACCTGGCGCCCTTGATGTTTGTGTCGCAGTGGTCAAGGATGTTAAGGATGTTGGGGTCCCTTTCGGGACAGGAGATGTGTTGGTGGAATTTTGCCAGCACACTCTTGAGGTTGGCCTGGTTAAAGTCCCCGGCCACTATGCACAAGGCCTTCGGGTATTCTGTTTCACTGTTATTTATAGTGGTGTACAATTGATCAAGCGCCTTCTTCTAATCAAAGCCCCCTCCCTCCCGGCTTACTCACTCTTCCAACTTCTTCCATCGGGCAGGAGATACAGAAGTCTGAGAACATGCACAAACAGACTCTAAAACAGCTTTTTTCCTGCTGTTACCAGACTCCTAAATGACCCTCTTATGGACTGACCTCATTAACACTACACCCTGTATGCTTCATCCGATGCCGGTGCTTATGTATTACATTGCATACCTTGTGTTGCCCTATTATGTATTTTCTTTCATTCCCTTTTCTTCCCATGTACTTAATGATCTGTCGAGCTGCTCGCAGATGAATACTTTTCACTGTACCTCGGTACACGTGACAATAAACAAATCCAATCCAATCCACTTCACTTCCGCCTGGGGTGGGATGTAGACCGCCATGATGATGGCAGAAGTGAACTCCGTGGAAGGCAGTATGGATGGCACTTCACAGTCGGGTATTCCAGGTCCAGGCAGCAGTAGTTCGCCAGGGTCGCCACATCCGAGCACCAGGAGTTGACGAGGAGACAAACCCCTCCACCCACTCCAGGTTCAGTCCTGGATGTGGTTAACAGCAGGAAAAACAGCAGAATCTAACCCAACATCACTTGTGAACCCTTTGGTGTCTCAGCATGTTGGACGACTGTGTGAATCCCTCCCCACAGTGAGAGCAGGTGAATGGCTTCTTTCCAGTGTGAACTCGCTGGTGTCTCCGCAATGTGGATGATGTTCTAAACCTCTTTGTACAGTGAATGCGCTGGTGTTCCATCAGTACCTGAGAGCTTTTTGAAACCCACTCCCACAGTCAGAGCATTTAAAGGGTCTCTCATTGGTGTGAGTGACATTGTGGCTCAGCAAGTGATGACCGAGTGAATCTTTTCCCAGTCGGAGAGGTGAACGGGCTCTGCCCGGTGTGACCTTGCTCGTGTTTCATCAGGTTGGATGAGCTCTTTGCGCAGTGAGAGCAGCTGAACAGTCTCTCCTCAGTGTGAATGCGCTGGTGGGACATCAGTAGCTGTGAGCTTTTGAAACCCCTCCTGCAGACAGAGCATTTAAAGGGCCTGCTCTTGGTGTGAGTGACATTGTGGCTACGCAGGCCGGATAATTGAGCAAATCCCTTATCACACACAGTGCAGATGAAGGGCTTCTCCCCGGTGTGAAGTCGCTGGTGTGCCTGCAGGTTGGAAAACTGAGTGAATCCCATATCACACACAGTGCAGATGAATGGCCTCTCCCCTGTGTGAACACGTTGATGTGTCTGCAGGTGGCATAACCGAGTGAATTCCTTCTCACATACAGTGCAGGTGAATGGCCTCTCCCCGGTGTGAACTCTCTGGTGTCTCTGCAGGTGGGATAACTGAATGAATTCCTTCGCACAGTCAGAGCAGGTGAATGGCTTCTCTCCAGTGTGAACTCGTTCGTGTCTCCGCAAGTTACCAATGTCAGTGAATCCCTTTTCACACTGAGAGCAGGTGAAAGGCTTCTCTCCAGTGTGACTGCGTTGATGCCTTTCCAACCTGCATGGGGCTGTGAATCCCTTCGCACACACAGAGCAGGTGAATGGCCTCTCTCCAGTGTGACTGCGTTGATGCCTTTCCAGCCCATACGGGCCTTTGAATCCCTTCCCACAGTCCTCACATTTCCATGGTTTCTCCATGGTCCGGGTGATCTTGCGTCTCACCACGCTGGACGATCAGTCGAAGTCTCGTCCACACACAGAACACATATACAGTCTCTCCCTGCTGTGAATGGTATAGTATTTTTTCAGGCTGTGTAACTGGTTAAAGCTCTTTCCACAGTCAGTGCACTGGAACAATCTCACGTGGGTTTGTGTGTGTCTCAGTGCTTTTCCAAACAAACTGATGTTTAAAATCTCTTGAAGCAGACAGAATAGACAAACATTTCTCCTTCTAGATTCAAAGGTCGATGATATTCGGTTCCCAGTTCTTGACGTGATATTTAGTTTGAGAGATCCACCTCAAACCCCTCTCGTTCTAACTTCCTGCAAAAAGATTTTACAAAAATCATCACTGTCAGTACAGGATAGAAATTCAGAACAGACAATTCTAGTTTCTATCAAACATTGTTAGCTCTCTCTCTTTCCCTCAAATGCTCTAAATCTCGATTCCACACACTCTCCCTCCAGTCTCACTCTGCTGTATCTAATATTCACCCTCCCAATTCTCCTGAAGGCACTGATTCAGGCTGATCGATCTCTCCAAGCTCACTGCTTCCTGTCCTGGACACAGAGGCTGCCAGACAGATATATGTCTCTGTTACTGGATGATAAATGTGTGTAATATACAGACTGGATTCACTTCCTTCCCCTCCCAATTCTTATGAAGGTGCTGATTGGTGCTGATCAACAAATCTAAACTCACAAACAACCTGTACAAGAGTAGAGACTCTCCATCTAAGTATATTTACTGATTAGAGATGGGGTGATCCCGAGGAAGAATTTTATTTAGTCATGGAGTGGGCATGATCAGGAACCCACTGCCCACAAGGATTGTGGAAGTCGAGATGATCAATAATTCAAAATAAAATATGAAGAAAATAAGCTTTCAGGGGAACAGGGATATCGAGGGGGAATGGGACTGACTGGATTACTGTACAGAGAGTCAGCATTGACTTGAGCTACCAAATGGATTCTGTCAGTGCTGCAATGACTGTATGACTGGAAATATATAATGTAGGTACAGTACTATATTACAAAACTAGAAATAATAATACATGTATTTTGTTACAGAACCATCAATAATATATATAATACATTCCATATAACACTAGATATATCTCTGTCCGATATAAAAAATTTTAAAATTCATTTACGGGGTGTGGATGTCGATGATGAGGCCAGCATTTATTGCCCATCCCCAGTTGCCCTTCAGAAGGTGGTGATGAGTTGCCTTCTTGAACCGCTGCAGTCCTTGAGTTGTAGGTACATCCCCTGTGCTGTCAGGGAAGGAGTTCCAGGATGTCGCCCCAGCAACAATGAAGGAAGGGTGATATATTTCCAAGTCTGTCTGGTGAGTGACTTGGAGGTGAACCTCCAGGTAGTGGGGTTCCCAGTTATCTGCTGCTCTTGTCCTTCTAGATAGTAGTGGTCATGGGTTTGGAAGGTGCTGTCGGAGGAACCTTGGTGAGTTACTGCAGTGCACATTGTAGATGGTATACATGGCTGCCACTGTTCGTTGGTGTTTCGGAATGGGGAGCAGTCAAGCAGGCTGCTTTGTTCTGGATGGTGTAGAGCAGCATCTTGAGTGTTGTTGGAGCTGCACTCAACCAGGCAAGTGGTGATTATTCTATTACACGCCTGACATGTGCCTGGTATATGGTGGACTGGCTTTGGGGGTCTGGAGGTGCGTAACTCGCTGTAGTCTTTGGCCTGCCCTGGTGGTGACCATATTAATATGGCTAGTCCAGTTCAGTTTCTAATCAATGGTAACCCTCAGGATGTTGGTTGTGGAGGATTCAGCGATGCTAATACCACTGAAGGAGATGGTCATTGTCTGGCACTTGGTGCAGCACAAATGGAACTTGCCACTTATCAGCCAACATCTGGACACTGTGCAGGACATGCTGCATTTGGACATGGACTGCTTCATTATCTGAGGAGTCACGAATGGTGCTGAACATTGTGCAGTCATCCACAAACCCACTTCTCATCTTATGATGAAAGGGAGGTCATTGATGAAGCAGCTAAAGATGGTTGGGCCTAGGAGTGTGCCCTGAGGAACACCTGGAGCAGAGATGATTGACCTCCAACCACCACAACCATCTTCCTTTGTGCCAGGTATGACTCCAACCACCGGAGAGTTTTCCCCGATTCCCATTAACTTCAGTTTAGGTGGGGCTCTTTGATGCCATAGTCGGTCAAATGCTGCCTTGATACCAAGGGCAGTCACTCTCACCTCACCTCTGGCATTCAGCTCTTTTGTCCATATTTGAACCAAGGCTGTAATGAGGTCAGGAGCTGAGTGACCCTGGTTGGACCCAAACTGAGCGTCTGTGAGCAGGTTTTGCTGAGCAAGTACCACTTGATAACGCTGTTAATGACTCCTTCCATCACTTTGCTGTTGGCGGAGTGTATTCCGACAGGGAAGTAATTGGTTGGGTTTGATTGTCCTGTTTACTGTTCCCTTTAATGTCAGCCATCTCCTGGGGAAACCAGCCCTTTAAATGTGAACATTAGGAAAAAGACCATCATTTTCACCAGACAAATAAATGTGTCAAGCCGAGGGAGCAAAGGATGTCAATGTCTTTCAGACAGCCAGAGAGAGAGAGACCGCCAAGCTCTCCAGAGTCTGCACCCTCCCTGGATTCACTTCCTTTCCCTTCAGTTGCTGCAAGTCACCAATTGAAGGTCAGAATGAGACAATAAATGGTAAGAGGAAGAAAAGAAAGTGTTTTACTCACAGATGTTGCAGACAGGAGGAAGGTTCAGTCTGTGTGCAGCTCAAGCTCACCCAGGGTTGGCGGAACAACAGCTTTGCTCGGCAGAAACCTCCATGTCCAGCTTCCGCATTGAGACAATGGGGGAGCTCTGATTGGTGGAGGAGCAGAATCTTTCCGGTCCTCCCATCTTCCTATTGGTCAACACCTCAGCAGTAAGGTCAGCGGAAGTGAGCTCTCCTGCACATGCGCAGCGTCCCCTTCCCTTAGACATGCGCAGTCCCGGGTTAGAGGAGGGGTGGATCATCGACGGCCGGAACTGTCAGCCGGTTGCCTGGAAACCTTTTCTCGAGGATATGTGGGGGAAGGGGAACAATGGGTGGGGGCGGGACTCCCGCCTCTGCGCGCTGGGCAGTGACGTCACCTCGGAGCGGACTTATTGATTTAGAGGACGTACTCCTTTGTGATGTCACAATGTGGCGGTTGGACAATGAGTTTCAGACTAAAACCTCCTCCTCTGGGCAACATCTGGGAGCAAATCAATGTCCCCCCCTTTCAGAAGGTCATAAAATATAGGAGCAGAATTAGGCCATTCAACCCGATGAAAAATCTGTCTAACTCCTTCCTAAATGTGCTCACTGTCCCAGCTCCACCGCACTCTGGGGTAGTGAATTCCACAGATTCACAGCCCTTTGGGAGAAGCAGTTTCTCCTCAACTCTTCAGATTTTCCTCCCTCTTTTTTAAAATAATCTTTATTGTCACAAATAGGCTTACATTAACACTGCAATGAAGTTACTCTGAAAAGCCCAACTTCCTTTTCGACCACACACGGAGAATTCAGAATGTCCAAATTATCTAACAGCATGTCTTTCGGGGCTTGTGGGAGGAAATTGAAACACCTGGTGGAATCATAGAATTTACAGTGCAGAAGGAGGACATTCAGCCCATCGAATCGGCACCAGCCCCTGGAAAGAGCACCCCAGCCCAGCCCACGCCTCCACCCCATCCCCGTAACCCAATCAACGCACCTAACCTTTTTGGACACTAAGGGGAATTTATCATGGCCAATCCACCTAACCTGCACATCTTTGGACTGTGGGAGGAAACTGGAGCACCCGTACAAAACCTACGAAGACACAGGGAGAACATGCAGACTCCACACAGCCAGTGACCCAAGCCGGAATCGAACCTGGGACCCTGGAGATGTGAAGCAACTGTGCTAACCACTGTGCTACCATGCCGGCCATCTTATCCTAAGACTTATCCTTATCCTAAAGTTCTTTTCCTAAGAACCTCTTGTTCTGGAATGCCTGAAAGACGTGCTATTAGGTGAATTGAACATTCTGAATTCTCCTTCAGTGTACCCTAACAGGCGCCAGAATGATGCGACTTGTAACTTCATTGCCGTGGTTTAAAAAAAAATTTTAAGTACCCAATTCATTTTTTCCAATTAAAGGGTAATTTAGCATGGCCTGCATATCTTTGGGTTGTGGGGGCGAAACCCATGCAAACACGGGGAGAATGTGCAAACTCTGCATGGACAGTGACCCAGATCCAGGATCGAACCTGGTACCTCGGTGCCATGAGGCGGCAGTGCTAACCACTGTGCCGCCATTGCGGTGTTAATGCAAGCCTACTTGTGACAAAAATAAAGATTATTATTATTAAGTGGGAGTAGCCTCTCCAAGGCAGCCTTCAGGATGCGCGACAATGCCAAGCAGAAACTTATAGCCAAGTTCCGCACACACGAGTACGGCCTTGACCGGGACCTTGGATTCATGTTGCATTACATTCACCCCCCGCCCCCCACCACCACCATCTGGCCTGGGCTTGCAAAATTCTACCAATTGTCCTGGCTTGAGACAATTCACACCTCTTTAACCTGTGATTATCCCTCTCTCCAGTCACTCAGTCTGGACCTGTAAGGATTAATTACCTGCAAAGACTCGCATTCAAAAGTAACGTCTTGTATCATTGACTTTGTCTATGTATATGTTTCTGGAACCCACCTCTTCATTCACCGGAGGAAGGAGCTGTGGTCCGAAAACTAGTGATTCGAAACAAACCTGTTGGACTTTAACCTGGTGTTGTAAGACTTCATACTGTGCTCACCCCAGTCCAATGTCGGCATTACCATATTAAAGTAAAGGGGCAAACTGGCAGCCCGGTGGCACAGTGGTTAGTGCTGCTGCCTCACGGCGCCGAGGTCCCAGGTTCGATCCCGGCTCCGTATGGAGTTTGCACATTCTCCCTGTGTTTGCGTGGGTTTCACCCCCACAACCCAAAGATGTGCAGGGTATGTGAACTGGTAATGCTAAATTGCCCCTTAATTGGAAAAAATAAATTGGGTACTCTAAAAAAATTTTTTAAAGTAAAAGGGCAAAGTCTATTTATTGTTTAAGGGATACATTCCTAATAAAAATAGTGTTTATCCATTATTGCTTCTAGTTTTTTGCAGTAAAAGATATAAAACCTGAAGTTTTTGCCTGATGACTCTTTAATTTGTTCACTGGGTTTAGAATTTATTTAAAGTTACTTATCTTTTCAGAAATCTTAAACAGTTGATTTAGAGCTACAAGTTTCAACTTCCCATTAAGCCTCAGGCAACTTCTGTCTCTCTATTGCCCATGTCAATGACAGCCCAGTAACAGAGCGGAGGACTGGATATGCCGTCACTCCCTGTAGGAGCTGGAATCAGTAGAAAGAAGAACCATAGTTTCTGGTTGAGCTTTGTGTTATCTGTCTGACCATGATGACCATATATAAATAGCTAAACAGGTAATATGTTGTGATGAGGGTTTAGAAACAAACCCTGGGTAGACCTGTTCATTGAAGCTGTGGGCTTGTCAGCTGTACAGTGAAACCAGGCATCCAACAGCCACAGAGACCTCTAATATTGGACACTGGGTTTAACCCTGTTCTGTATTAAACAGACCTATCTGATACTGGCGGTGATATAGTTAATCTGACCCTTCATTCAATTCCAAAAGTGAATAACATTGATTCAAGCACAGTGATTACTCTGTTAATCTGTGAACAAAGTGGTGTCAGTTCATGCAGATCTCTGTCTGAACTCGATTTCATTACTTATTTTTGTTACTGACTGGTCTAGTGTCCAATCTAAAAGGACGGTAGCACAGTGGTTAGCACAGTCACTTCACAGCTCCAGGTTCAATTCCCGGCTTGGGTCACTGTCAGTGTGGAGCCTGCACGTTCTCCCCGTGTCTGCGTGGGTTTCCATCGGGTGCTCCAGTTTCCTCCCACAGTCCAAAGATGTGCAGGTTAGGTGGATTGGTTGTGATAAATTGCCCTTAGTGTCCAAAAAAGATTAGCTGGGGTTACTGGGTTACGGGGGTAGGGTGGAGGCATGGGCTTAAGTAGGGTCTCCTTCCAAGAGCCAGTGCAGACTCGATGGGCCAAATGGCCTCCTTCTGCACTGTAAATTCCATGATTCCTTCTCTGACACAGCTTTTTGATTTGTGTTTCCTGTCTGCAAAACCTCTCTGCTCATCGCCTGGGAAAGGTGATTACAAAGGACATTGTTGTAAGTAAAGGGTAGAAATCCAGAACTGACAATTCTAGTCATCAGAGAACATACTTTTCCCTCTCAAACTATAAATCACTGTTCCCCACACACTCCCTATTGATCATTGATCGAATACATCCTCCTATCACATTACCATGGGCACCTCACCAACAGAGAGACAGGAAGGTGCTGGAGGATGGACTGGAAATGGGGCTCTACCAATCAGTGCATGAGGTTTGGGACGATGTGGGGGGGTTATGGTATCGTGACCCACAGGGTTCAGTTCTCATGTCCAAAGCAAGGAGTCATGGGAACAGGGTACAAAGAGACACAATTTGGATCCTGAACATTGTGAACATCCTTTTACTTTGGTTGTCTTTGATCCTCAAGTCATTCTGTCTTTATCATCTTGTTTGTTTCATTAATTAATATTTATTATAAAAATGTTGATTTTTCGGACTTTTCATGATTAGATTGATGCACTTGCGGGAAAGTGGGTGAGAGGGGTTGACAGGCTCTTTTTAAAAATAAATTTAGAGTAGCGAATTATGTTTTATCCAATTAAGGGGCAATTTAGCAGAGCCAATCCATCAATCCTGCACATCTTTGGGTTGTGGGGTGAGACCCACGCAGACACGGGGAGAATGTGCAAACTCCACACGGTCAGTGACCTGGGCTGGGATTGAACCCGGGGCCTCAGCGCCACGAGGCAGTGGTGCTAACCACTGCACCACTGTGCCATCCCTGGCAGACTCTTTTATCAGAAAGTGAGTCCCTCCAATGTAATTGGCAAAGGAGCCAGAGAGAGAGATGAGATTTTATTTTTGACACATGAAGTGTGTGTGATTCTCTAATTTTGGAGATGCACTCATCCAGGTAACTGGAGAGTGACCCATCACACTCCTGACCTCTGGATAATGGATAGGCTTTCAGGAGTTCGGAGGTGAGTGACTCACAACAGGATTCCCAGCCTCTGACCCATCCTTGTAGCCACAGTATTTATATGGCTAGTCCAGTTCAGTTTCTGGTCAATGGTAATGTTGATAGTGGGGTAAATGGGGTGGTTAGATTCTCATGAGGGAGGTGGTCATTGCCTGCCATTTGTGTGGCTCAAAGTTACTTGCAGGACTGCAGAGCTCAGATCTGATCCATTGGTTGTTGGATTGTTTAGCTCTGTCTGTTGATTGCTGCTTTTGATGTTTGGCATGCAAATAGTCCGGTTTCATTCTTAATAACACTCCTGCCTCGCAGTGCAGGAACCCGGATTCAATTCCAGCCTTGGGTGACTGTCTGTGTGGAGTTTGCATATTCTCCCCGTGTTTGCAAGGGTTTCCTCCATCGCTCTGGAGTCCTCCCATAGTCCAAAGATATACAGGTTGAGTGAGGTTATGGGGATATGGCAGAGGAATAGACTGAGGTAGCTGTTCTGGGTACGGTTGGTGCAGACTCGATGGGCCGATTGGTCCCCTTCTGTACTGTAGAATTCCATTCTATGGAATAAACATCCTTGCAGATTCTTACAGCTTTGTGGCTGGGCCATTTCAGAGTCAACCACATTGTTGTGGATCTGGAGTCACATGTAGTCCAGACCAGGTAAGGAGGCAGATTTCCTTCCCGAAAGGGCATTAGTAAACCAGATGGGTTTTTTCACCAACAATGGAGAAGATCATTAGACTTATAGTTTGTGTTTTTAATGTATGTATTTTATACCAAATACAATCAATTATACAAACAAACAACAACCAAATACCGTTGGCTTTCAAACAGTTTCTCATTTTCCCCCTTTTTCTCCCTAAACTACCCCAACATCCTTTTCCCAACTGAAACCCCCCCCCCCCTCCCCTCCCCCACCGGGCAACAAACATATCCTTAAATAGAGACAGAAAGACCCTCCGTCCTACGCAGAACCCTCTTCACCCTCGGAGAACCCTTCTCCAATTCCGCCAAATCCCCCAACCATGCCGATACCTTCGGTGGGGCGACCGACCTCCAACCCAGTGAGATTCGCCGCCGGGCAATCATAGTGGTGAAGACCCACTTCCCCTCCAGCAGCTCTGGCAGATCCGAAACACCAGAAAGCCCCACCTCGGAAATCAATGGCCAGAATCCCCCAACTTCGGGCACACCCAAAACATGTGAACATGATTGACAGGTCCCCTCCTGTACCTCTCACATCTGTCCTCAACCTCAGGGAAGAACCCATCCATACCAGCCCGAGTCACAAATGCAAAAAACAACATAACATTTACAAAATTTGTATATACACGTCGAGACAGAAATTTACAAGGATTCCCAAGGCAGCGGGAGGTGTTGACAGTCAATGGATGGGAGGCGGGTTTGTGAGATGGACTGGGCGGTGTTCACGACTCTCTGAAGTTTCTTGCAGTCTTGGACCGAGCAGTTGCCAGGCCAGGCTGTGATGCAATCAGATAAGATGCTTTCTATAGTACATCTGTTAAAGTTGGTAAGAGTCAATGTGGAAGTGCCGAATTTCCTTAGTTGCCTGAGGAAGTATAGGCGCTGTTGTGCTTACAGCAGAATCCAACCCGTCATCACTCATGAACTTGCTGGTGCCTCACCAGGTATGTTGACCGAGTGAATCCTTTCTCACACACGGTGCAGGTGAATGGCCTCTCCCCGGTATGAAGACACTGGTGTGCCTGCAAAGTGGCTAACTGAGCAAATCCCTTCCCACAGACCGAGCAGGTGAATGGCCTCTTCCCAGTGTGAACTCGCTGGTGTGCCTGCAGATTGGGTAACTTAGTGAATTCCTTTCCACACACAGTGCAGGGGAACGGCCTCTCCCCGGTGTGAATTTGTTGGTGTACCTGTAGGTGGGATAACTGAGTGAATCCTATCCCACACTGAGAGCAGGTGAATGGCCTCTCCCCAGTGTGAACTCGCTGGTGTGCCTGCAGGTTGTGTAACTGAATGAATTCCTTTCCACACACACTGCAGGTGAACGGTTTCTCCCCAGTGTGAATTCGCTGGTGTACCTGTAGGTGGGATAACTGAGTGAATGCGGTCCCACACTGAGAGCAGGTGAATGGCCTCTCCCCAGTGTGAACTCGCTGATGTGCCTGCAGGTTGGATAACCGAGTGAATCCTGTCCCACAATCAGAGCAGGTGAATGGCCTCTCCCCAGTGTGAATTCGCTGGTGCGTCAGCAAATAGGCTGAGTTTCGAAACCTCTTTGTGCAGTGAGAGCAGCTAAACGGTCTCTCCTCAGTGTGAATTTGTTGGTGTGTCAGCAGTTGGGATGAATAACTGAACCCCTTTCCACACGTGGAGCAGGTGAATAGCCTCTCCGTGTCGTGGACTGGCTGGTGCCTGTGTAGGTTGGATAACAGAGCAAATCCCTTCCCACACATGGAGCAGGTGAATGGCTTCTCCCTGACGTGGACTGACTGGTGAGTGTGCAGGTTGGATAACAGCGCAAATCCCTTCCCACATGTGGAGCAGGTGAAAGGCCTCTCTCCAGTGTGACTGCGCCGATGAGTTTCCAGTACAGATGGGAATCTGAATCCCTTCCCGCAGTCCCCACATTGCCACCGTTTCTCCATGGTCCAGTCACGCTTATGTTTAAAACCTTCTGAAGCAGAAAGAAGATAAGCCTTTATCCTTCTCGATTCAAAGGCCGATGATATTCAAGTCCCGGTGAATTGAGTGACTCAGTCAGATGGAGACGTGAGGTTTGGTTTGAGATTGCTGTCTGGAATTCTTCCTCTTCTAATATCCTGTAAAGGAATTTACAAATGTCATCACTGTCAGTACATGCTAGAAATTCAGAACAGACAATTCTAGTTTCTCTGGAATATTCTTTCCCCTCTCATTCCCCAAAAGGTGTAAATCTCCATCCCACACACTCTCCCTCCATTCTCACTCTGCTGTGTCTAATATTCACCCTCCCAATTCTCCTGAAGGTGCTGATTCAGGCTGATTGACAGATCCGTGCTCACTGCTTCCTGTCCAGGACACAGACATCTGAAAATATTTGTGCAGGCTGCCAGCCTAACGGAAATATGTAACTGGACTAAAATTGTGTTTAATGTTCAGGATTGTTTCAGATGGTTAAGATACAGGGGGCTGTGATTGATCACGATCTTGAACTTGCTGCCAGTGAGGGTCCTCAAGCAGAGCTGATCAATAATTTCTAACTGAAATTGGATGGATGCTGCAGGGTTACAGAATGGGACCCACTCCAGACTGACAGAATTGGTCGACATCAACTCGAGTTGTCCTTCTGTGCCACAACGACGTTATGACTGGAAATCTGTTGGGTGAAAATATTCACGAATAGACCTTTCTGGTGAGCAAGAGAAGCAATGTATTGTTACAGAGCTCTGGGAGAAGAGTCCCAGAACCCGTGGAAACATCTTCCCGTTCGAGCCAGGGCTTACGCTGGTTTAATATACAGTTTCAAAAAGCGGAATTAGTTTGTGTACTCATTTACATGTAGCCAATCGATTCCCCGATTAACACATTCAGATCACATTTCTCCAATCAGGTCCTTACACATTAGGTTTGTAATTGATAATGTGGAAAGATGTGTCATTTGAAACATGGAAGTCTGGCAATACCGGATTTAAGAAACATGAGAGGATGCAGGGAAAGATCCCACAAATGGTTAATAGCAGCTGCAAAGAGCAGGATTATAAAATGCAGATTCCTTCTTCCAAACAGACTTAGCAAACAGACAGGATTTTTGTAAGCACCTGGAAAAGCATGGATGAGGTGATAAATGTAAACCTTTCAAGTTATAACCAAGTGGATTTTTAGCATACAGCTAAAAGCAATGTTTCACACCTTCATTGAAATTAACTATCTTAGTAAGCAGCTGGAAAGGAAAGGATGAGATTCAGTTGAATTTGGTGACAATACTAGGTGTGAAATTTTGCTAATATCAGGTAAATTAAATAAAATTGGAGACTATCAGTCTACGAGAAACATAATTTAAAGCTAAAATCAAAGTGAAAATTATGAGCTGGGGACACAATTGGAAAATAAAACTATAGAAATGACAGGGACCAAGATTCACACCCCTCTTGCAATCAAAGCATTTTGAATATCACAAAGGAACTTTGAACATCACAAAGGAACTTTGAACATCACAAAAGACGATGTAATCAGATCTGAGGGCTGAGGCCATGCCCAAAATGAATACTTAGTCGTGTGTTAGAAAATTCAGATTAAAGGTACCTTTTACAATCCAAGTGAAATAAAAGTTACTTTACAATAAAGACATAAAAACTTAATAACTGCTTGAAAAATATATAAACCCAGAGACCAGAGCAGGAACTACAAGAACCAGAGGGAGAGAGAGAGAGAGAGAGAGAAGGGACAAGAGAAGCAAGCAGAGTCAGCTTACAGTCAGCTCGGTCATGGGGCAAAGCAAGGTAGCCGAGCTAAAACAGCTAATACATCCAAGGAAGACTAGAATTTAAAGAGGAGGCAGAGTCAGCTCAGAGCCAGCCAGCAGAGCCAGCTCTCACAGCTCGGTACATGGGAAAGATAGGACATAGCAACCGAGCTAACCAGCGAATACATCTAAAGAAGACCAGATTTTAAAAAGATTGATTGTCAAGTTGGGCCTGAAGGTCCCTTCAACCAACCAGAAGGATCCAGAAGCAAGATCTTTTTACTTTTCTGTAAAGACAGTGATTGCATCTTTTAAAAGAAAAAATATATAATAATAAAATAACTTAAAAGTTTTAACCTGAAATAGTGTTTATTCCAAAGTCTACTTTAACTTACTTTACAATGCGGGACCCAGGATCGATACTACTAAGTGGTAAGTAAATGAAATCTTCAGTGAAGGTATGGGTTATACCGGGGGATAACTTGAAAATATAGTTTGACCTGAATAGCACCCACCGAATCCCTGTTCACTATTTAGAATGTCGGCCCTTTTTGGAAAAGGGGGACTTCTAAGAATAGTGGTGAGTTTTCAACAACAGGTTACATTGTTCCAATCAGCTCTTTACATTTGTGATTACATATTGGTCATGGTGTCTCAGGGAGTGATGCACAAAGAGGGCCTCTTCCTCTTTTGGTTGCTATTTTGATTTTGGTCACTCGCTCCTGTGGTTGTGGAGCAATGGGTCAGTTACATACACAGGATGCACCTGGTCAGGGGACACTTGTTTTCATCAAAGTTTGTGTTCAGCAGAATTCAGTGTTCATACATTCGAAGGTGACAGGGTGTGTATTATACGGCCTTTGCGGCATGCGGCTTCAGAGATGTTCCGTATCTACACCTTACCTGTAGCTCATCAACTACCCTTCACATGAAGTCCTCCACACATTGTTCGATATTTCTGTCATCTTTGTTGTTGCCAGGTGCACATATCAAAGGGTTCAATGTTCCAGTCTCATCGTCTGTCACTGTGCTAGCAACAGGCATCATCTGAGCCACCATGACTTTACAGCAAGTATTAAAACATCCAATAATTAAACAACATATTACAAGGATTATGACTCGCCCATGTGTCAGGTATGATCACCAGGATCCTCCCAGTAACCAATCTAACCATCCATTCCCCGGTGATTCATGTAACTTTTTAACCTCCTGGTGGATATGATCCGCAAGGTTAGTGATGTTCTCCGAGCTGTCAGGAATATAGGTACAACATTCGGAGCCAATTCTGGTACAAGTTCCACCCTCACTAAGCAGGAGGTAATTTAGGGCCATTCGGTTTTGCAGTGTCACTGTCCTTATTGCTACCATTTCGGTGCTCATCTTGATCAGTGCCTCGGTAGTATCGTTTGCCACTTCTTCCAGAATGTTAGCGACCTTTCGTAGTTCTTTTATGGCAAAGGCCACTCCTATGGTGGTGATGGTGGGGTTGGGGGGGGGTGGGGGGGTAAAATTCCAAAGTATCGCTGTGTCTCGGTTATCTCTTTTCTGTAAGGCCTGGGTTCTCTCTCAGGGTCCGTATGTGGTGTACATAGGGAACAACATATCCTAAGTAGCAGGATCCTGTCGACTTACTGGGAGCCATGGGTAAGCTTTGTGTCCACAAATAAAGTGGACATTATAATGTACCGTTATATGCTGTGTATCGCATCGGATTAGTTCCCATTGTCACTACCCAGATCCACTCTCTTGCCCCTGGGTATGTGTTATTGGGCAACTCTTTCAGCTATGCATATCCCTTGGAGATGTCATATGTCCATCGGCATGTGCTGTGTCCCACGCTAATCACCCTGGGCCATCCCGTTGGGGTTCTTTGCAGACATAACACCTCATTAGTCCACCTCATATCAGTGATTGCGAACCATGGTGGAGCTTGGGTGAAATTATACCGGGGTTGGTAAAACCCGGTGAACACCCCTGAGATGGTACCCTGCCTTCTTCCATTGTTCTAGCTGTATGGCGTATATATCTATCCCCGCGATATCGTCCATCGATTTCCCCCGCGTCTCGTTCTGCTGAATTATTCACGCTGCCACCTCCGTTATATTAAAGGGCACTGATCTCAGGGGTAATCCCCCTTTTGCATGGGTTGGCACATGGGCACACACCCAACAGCTAGAGACATCTATGCCTTTCGCATATAAACATGACATGTACAAGTAGGTATTTACATGCAAGTCCCGTTAATCCTGCGTTGGGAGTCTACTCCCGGTTACTACCATCAAACATATTATCATTCTTACAGCAAACATCATGGGTCTTCTGCAGTTTTTCGGAATTTTGGTTGTGTGGAGTTACCTGATTTGAACATAAATACATATTTTTACTCTCGGTATACTTTTAATTGTGCCCAATGTTTCCATCGTCCCATACCCTTTATGTTCGCACATACACAGGTATCCCCACTGATCAGGACTTGATATGGTCCTGTCCATCGGGGGCGAACCCAGGCTTTCCAGGTAGCACCTTTACCATCACCTTCGTCTCTGCTGTAGGGACATCAGGGAATGCGGTCCAAAATAAGTCCAGATTTTTCTCCTTTGTCTCCTGCCCAGTCCACACTGGCTGCCGCATTTCCTTTAACTGATTACGGAGCTCTAATATGTATCTACGCGTCCTGTCCCTTATCGGACTATTTCTTCTCCCCGTTATTATCCCCTGCACAGTTGCATAGCTCATCCCGTCGTCACCTCATAGGATGATAATCCAGTTGTTCGGTTTGGGCTCGCTCTTAACTTCATTAGGACAATGAGCAGCACATCTACCCATTGCTGCCGATTCTCCCCTAGAGCCTTTGTCAGGGCAGTTTTTAGGGTCCTATTCATCTGCTCTACCATTCCTAAGCTTTGGGGATGGTCAGGGATGTGGAATTTTTGTTCAATCCCCATCGACTCACATGTTTTCTTCATTACTGTTCCAGTAAAGTGTGTTCCTTGGTCCGAATCTAGTTGCAAGGGTATCCCCCAGCGAGGAATCACATCCTTGTCTAATATTCATGCCACGGTTGTGGCTGTGCAGTCGCGGGTTTGGAATGCCTCCACCCATCTGGTAAATTGGTTAATTATTACTAGGCAGTATCGTTCTCCCTGGCTCGGGGGTTGTGATCCAGTAAAGTCAATTTGGAGATTCTCCCAGGGTCCCTTTGGTCTCGGCTGATGTGCCACCCAGATCTTTACGGGGCGCCCCGGGTTGTACTGCGCACATGGGATGCATCTCTGACAGTGCTTAGCTATATCTCTCCCCATTCCTGGCCACCACCATTCCTTTCCAATAAGTGTATTATGGCCTCTCTTCCTGCCTGGTCCATACTATGGTGTAATTCAAGGAGGGTCTGCCTGAGGCAGGCAGGGGCAATTACCCTTCCATTCTTCCTCAAGATCCCTTTCTTATCTGGCTTCGCCCCTTTTTTTATCCCATTCCTCCTTTTCTTCCCTTGATATGTCTTTGTGTAATTATTCAACACTGACATCTTCTACCTGGGCACTTATGACGGGAATGTCGTGTTCCAGGGCAATTTGGGCCGCCTTGTCTGTTGCTTCATTACTTTTTTGTTGGGGTGTCCCTGTCTTCTGGTGGGCCTTAATGTTTATCACTGCTACCTGTCACGGTAACTTTGTGGCTTCCAATAAGGCTTCTATACATTGTTGTTGTTTTATCCTATCTCCTCCAGAAGTGACAAAGCCTCTCCTTTCCCATGCCATCATATAGTTGTGCACGACCCTGAAGGCATACCTACTATCTGTGTATATGTTCACCGTCTTCCCCTTGGCCATGATCAGGGCCGGAGTGAAAACCATCAATTCAGCCACCTCTGCTGACAGTGCTTCTTCCAGCCTTCCCGAGAGGACTTTTCTTAATTTGTCATCTACTAATGCCCATCCGGTTCGTGGGGACCATTGACATATTTTCTCATTCCATCTGCATCCAGGTGAGTTCTGGGGTTTCTAGAGGGTCTTCTTCTACTATCATACCACTTACCTCCTCATCTATCTCAGAGTATACATAGAACTCTCCTGTGTATATGATTCCTTCTGCAGGGTTTTCCCCGGTGTCCTTTATGATGACCACTGATCTATCATTAGGAATTAAGTAAGTAGTCTTACAACGTCAGGTTAAAGTCCAACAGATTTGTTTCAAATCACCAGCTTTCGGAACACAGCTCCTTCCTCAGGTGAAGGAGCTGAATTTTCCTCAGCTGAAGGTGAACTTTCACCCGAGGAAGGAGCTGAGCTCCGAAAGCTAGTTGGACTTTAACCAGGGGTTGTAAGACTTCTTACTGTGCCCACCCCAGTCCAACACCGGCATCTCCACATCATTAGGAATTAACACTGTTTCCCAGTGGGCCTGTTGTAGGTTTGAGACTGATCTGAGCTTACTGTTGTTCAACATTTCTACAATGGTATGCCTGGTGTGTAAAATGATATCTCCGTTCATTACTGTAGGTTCGCTGACCCTGACCGCCCATGCTGCGCAGTCCAGAACTGCCACGCAGCGAGACAAGCCCGTCTTGTTGAGTAATATGCCACTGGTCTTCGCCTGTCCCCGTGGACTTCGGTCACTACTGCGGCATGGAACTCACCTTCGTTCCTGCAATGTATGTAGGTCGGCTTTCTCAGGTCTGGTGGACCGAGGCCGGGGGCAGAAGTCAATGCTTGTTTTAACTTCCCGTGTGCTTCTTCCTGTTCCGGTCCTCATTCTATGGAGCAGACTGATTCCTATTGGCTGATTGCGGCAAGGCTCCCCGTGACGTCACAATGCGGAAGTGACATTTTGAGCCTCACAGTTATTCCTATTGGACAAGTGATCCACTGTGACGTCTAAAGGACGGAAGTGACATTTTGAGCTTCAGAGTGATTTCTATTCAGAGTGATTCGTACAGGATTGCATTGTGACGTCACAGGAATGGAGGGGCGTTCGCAGTCAGTTTGGGACAAACAAAATGCTGCAGATTGGAAATGAGCTCAGTGCGTCCGGCGGTGAAAGCCCCGCCCACCCCCACGTGGGGCCCGAATCCACCCCCTATTGGCTACAGGAACAATGGAAACCTGGGGAGGAACGGAAAAACGCTGGGCCTGCAGCAGATCAGTGTCTTTGTGTCAATGGCTGCACGGAGCTTCCTCCACTGGTCTGCCCAGCAAAGCTGCTGCTCCTCTGTCTGAGTGAATATCGATCTTCACACAGACTGAAACTTCCTCCTGTCTCCAACATCTGGGAGTAAAACACTTTCTTTTCTCCCCCTTTCCATTTCTTTTCAAATTCTGACCTTCAATTGCTTTAAAAAAAAATTTTTTTTAAAGTATCCAATTATTTCTTTATTCCAATTAAGGGGCAATTTGGCATGGCCAATTCACCTACCCTGCATATCTTTGGGCTGTGGGGGTGAGACCCACGCAGACATGGGGAGAATGTGCAAACCCCACATGTATAGTGACCTGAGGCCAGGATCAAACCTGGGACCTCAGCACTGTGAGGCAGCAATGCGATCCATTGTCACCGTGTCACCCCTGACCTTCAATTGTTGACTTATTTAAATCCCCAGGCCTCCATGGGAGGCAAGGGAGGAGATTGAAGAGGATCTGACAATTTCAAATCTTCTCTGGTCACAGGAGCGGAGCTAGAGGACAGGAGGACAGATAATGTAGTACCATTATTCAAAAGAAGTAAGAAAATACCAGGAAATTACAGACCAGTGAGTCTAACTTCAGTGTGTGGAGATGCCGGCGTTGGACTGGGGTGAGCACAGTAAGAAGTCTTACAATACCAGGTTAAAGTCCAACAGGTTTGTTTCAAATCACTAGCTTTCGGAGCACTGCTCCTTCCTCAGGTGAACGAAGAGGTGGGTTCCAGAAACATATATATAGACAAAGTCTAAGCTGCAATACGATGCTTTGAATACAAGTTTTTGCAGGTAATTAAGTCTGCAGGTCCAGACGGAACAACTGGGGAGAGGGAGAATCACAGGTTAAAGAGGTGTGAATTGTCTCAGGCCAGGAGAGTTGGTAGGATTTTGTTTCGATTTGGATTTTGGTCTGACATCAGTGGTCGTTAACTATTGGAAAAAAACTCTGGGGCAGAATTGATCAAGGATAGTCAACATGGTTTTGTCAGGGGGAGATCGGGTCTTTCAAATTTGATCTGAATTTTTTGAGGAGGTGACTAGGTGATGAAGGCTGTACAGTTAATGCAGTTTAAGTGGACTTCTGTGAGCCTTTTGATAAAGCCTGACACGGAAGACTAGTCAGGAAGATAAAAGCCCTGGGGATACAGGGCAATTTGTCAAATTGAATCCAAAATTGGCTTTCTGGCAGGAGGCAGAGGGTGATGGTCGAAGATTGTCTTTGTCACTGGAAGTCTGTGTCCAGTGATATTCCGATGGGATCAGTACTGGGTCCCTTGTTGTTTGTAGTGTACATTAATGATCGGGTGTGAATGTAGGAAGTAAGTACGTTTGCAGAGGACACAGAAATTGGTGGTGTGGGAAATAGTGAGGAGGAAAGCCTTAGATTACAGGATGATGTGGACGGACTGGTTAGATGGACAGAACAGTGGCAAATGGAATTTAACTCTGAAAAGTGTGAGGTCATGAATTTTGGGAGGATTAACAAGGCAAGAGAATATACAATGAATGGTCGGACCCTAGGAAGTACAGAGGACCAGAGGGACCTTGGTGTGCATGTCCATAGGTCCCTGAAGACAGCAGGACAGGTAGATAAGGTGGTCACGAGGGGATATAAGAGTATAGGTCAGAGGAGCAGAATTAGGCCATTCAATCCATAGGGTTATGGGATTCATGCTTCTATTGGCTGAGGTATAGAATATAAGAGCAGGGAGCATTTGATCGGCCAAAGCATACAAGGCTGTGGACCAAGTGGTGGGAAATGGGATGAGAATAGATAGGTACTAGATAGCTGATGCTGAAATGATGGGCTGGAGGGCTTCTTGTTCTGCTGTAAAACTCTGATTCTATGAGGACAGAGAGATGTCTGGTGTTGTTTTATTGCACAGATTAGATATATTATTGATTGTTCTGGAATAAAGTACATTGATTATTCTGGTTTTGTAATATAGTCCTGTAGCTACGTTATATATTTCCAGTCAGATTTATAACAGAAGACGAGGAGTCCATTGGACGTTTCAAGTCGATGCCCACTCTGTTGAGCAATTCTGTCAGTGTCGAGTGGGTCACATTCTGCGACCCTGCATTGCCCATCCAATTTCAGTTAGAAATTATTCATCATCTTTGCTTTAAAAATAAAGTTTTTCAGTTTTACAAATTCTTATAGAACATACAAATTTTTATAAAACCCCAAAACATCTACCAAGAAAAAAAGAAACAAAACACAATCCGACACAAGACAACTCCACCCCCCCACCTCCCAATCCCCCCCACCTCCCAATCTCCCCCCCACCCCCCGCCACAGCAACTGATAGTGACCAGCTCCTTGAAGTAAGTAATAGAAGGCCACTACCTTGAGTAAAACTCTGGACTGATCCCCTCACGGTGTATTTAACCTTTTCAGTATAAAAATTCCATTAGATCCCCACACCATGCTGGGGCACTTGGTGGGGTTGGAGACCTCCACCGAGCAGGACTCACCTCTGGGTGATCAACGAGGGGAAGGCAAGAACATCGGCCTCCGCTCTCCCGTCTGCAGCCCCAGCGAGTCCGACACCCCAAATATGGCAACCAAAGGGCAGGGCTCCAGTTCGATATTGATAATCGCCGACATGGTACTAAAGAAGGAGACCTGAAAGCTCACTAGTTTGGGTCAGGACCAGGACATGTGTGTGTGGTTGGCCGGCCGGACCTCTGGAACACCGCTCACACCTATTGTCCACATCCGGGGAAAAACTGCTCATCCTCTCCTTGGTTAGGTGTCCCCTAAACACTACCTTGAGCTGGACCAAGCCCAGTCTCGCACACAAGGACGTGGAGTTCACCCTGCCAAGGACTTCACTCCACACCCCATCATCTCCTACAGGCCCCACATCCTCCTCCCACTTCACTTTCACTCCATCCACTGAGCTTACTTCTTCTGAAAGGATCCGCCCATAGATTCCAGATGTGTTACCCTCCTCCGATCCCGCAAGTAAAAGGATCCTTTCCATTAGAGATGCTAGCAGAGCTTGCCCTTGTTTCTCAAGGTACTTCCCAACCTGCTTCTCAAACTCCGAGGCCAGTGCCCCCACCAGCATATCCCTCGTGATAGGAACGGCTGCACCCACTGGAGTCAATTCCACCAACCTCCCTCCTGATGAGCCACACGCACTCACCAAATCCGTCGAAGGGTTTCCTCTCGTAACTTCCTTCCCATCAGACTTTTTTAAATTTTCAGCATGATTTTGTCGACGTGTTCACTGAACCTTCAGCTTGACCCAAGTTTGTTCACATAAATTCCCCGGGAATTGGGCAAAAAGGACGAAAAAAACCAACCATCCTGATGGTGCGACGTAGTGTGTGACCTTCTCCAACATACAGCCACCGGAGATCTGACAGGAAGCAGTGAGCAGGGATCTGTCAATCAGCCTGAATCAGCACCTTCAGGAGAATTGGGAGGGTGAATATTAGATACAGCAGAGTGAGAATGGAGGGAGAGTGTGTGGGATGGAGAGTTACAGCTTGTGGGGGATGAGAGAGGAAAGAATGTTCCAGAGAAACTAGAATTGTCTGTTTTGAATTTCTATCCTGCACTGACAGTGATGTCTTTTGTTAACTCCTAGTCCAGAATATTCAACAGTGAGGATTTACAGAAAGAAATCTCAAACCAAACATCACATCAAGATCTGACCGAGTCACTCGGTTCATTAGGTCCTGAATATCATCGGCCTTTGAATCTGGAAAGAGAAATGCTTCCCTGATTTGTCAGCTTCAAAAGATTTTAACCATCAGTGTGACTGGAAAAGCATCGAGACACACACACCCGAGTGAGAGTGTTCCAGAGCATTGACTGTGGAAAGAGCTTTAACCAGTTACACAGCCTGAAAAAACATCACACCATTCACAGCGGGGAGAGACCGTACACGTGTTCTGTTTCAACTGATTGTCCGACCTGGAGAGACACGAGGAGACCCATGGAGAAACCGTGGAAATGTGGGGACTGTGGGAAGGGATTCAGGGCCCCATCAAAGCTCGAAGCTCATAGACGCATTCACAGTGGGGAGAGGCCGTTCACCTGCTCTCAGTGTGGAAAGGGATTCATTCAGTTATCCAACCTGCAGAGACATCAGCGGGGTAACACTGGGGAGAAACCTTTTACCTGTTCTCAGTTTGGGAAGAGATTCACTCAGTTATCCAGCCTGAACTCACACCATCGAGTTCACACTGGGGTGACGCCATTCACCTGCTCTGAGTGTGGGAAAAGATTCACTCGGTTATCCAGCCTGAAGTCACACCAGCGAGTTCACACTGGGGAGAGGCCATTCACCTGCTCTCAGTGTGGGAAGAGATTCACTCACTTATCCAGCATGCGGAGACATCAGCGAGTTCACACTGGTGAGAGGCCATTCACCTGCTCTCAGTGTGGGAAGGGATTCACTCACTTATTCAATCTGCAGACACACCACCGACTTCACACCGGGGAGAGGCCATTCACCTGCTCTGACTGTGGAAAGGAATTCTCTCGACTATCCCACCTGCAAACAGACCAGCGAATTCACACTGGGGAAAAGCCATTTAGTTGCTCTCAATGTGGGAAACGATTCAATGATTCATCCGCACTGCGGAAACATCAGCGAGTTCACACTGGGGAGAGGCTGTTCACCTGCTCTGTGTGTGGGTGGGGATTCACTCAGTTATCCATCCTGCAGACACACCAGCAAGTACACACTGGGGAGAGGCCATTCACCTGCTCTGGCTGTGGGCAGAAATTCTCTCGGTTATCCAGCCTGCAGAGACACCAGCGAGTTCACACTGGGGAGAAGCTATTCACCTGCTCTCAGTGTGGGAAGGAATTCACTCGGTTATCCAGCCTGCAGACACACCAGAGAGTTCACACTGGGGAGAGGCTGTTCACCTGCTCTGACTGTGGGAAGGGATTTACTCAGTTATCCACACTGCGAGTACACGAGCAAGTTCACACTGGAGAGAGGCCCTTCACCTGCTCAGTGTGTGGGAAAGGATTCAGTCAGTCATCAGACCTGCTGAGACACCAGCGAGTTCACAAGTGATGACAGGGGTTGGATTCTGCTGTTATTGCTGCTGTTAATCACACCCAGGACTGAACCGTGTTGATTCTGACACTTGGTGCAGTGGGAGGGTGGGAGGGTTTCTTTCTGCTGGATTGGCCATGACTTTGCTTCCAGTGGTCTGATGATCATTGAGCCTGGGAGAGCACATTTCCACTGAAATAATCCACAAAAGCTGATGGAAGGACATTTATTTTATCATGCAAAGTAAATAATGTTTTTCCTACCACTACAGGCAGATCTAATATAAATACATTTGTCTCTTTGGGAAGGATGCATCATCAATGGGTGCACACTCTCCCCGTGTCTGCGTGGGTTTCCTCCGGGTGCTCCGGTTTCCTCCCACAAGTCCCGAAAGATGTGCTTGTTAGGTGAATTGGACATTCTGAATTCTCCCTCCGTGACCTGAACAGGTGCCGGAATGTGGCGACTAGGGGCTTTTCACAGTAACTTCATTGCAGTGTTAATATAAGCCTACTTGTGACACTAATAGAGATTATTATTAAAGAAGGAAGTAAAGGATTAAACTGAAAGTGCTGCACAAATTTGAAAAGGTTTGTGTTCGGTCAAAGGTGGGACCGATTTTAAGAAGCAGCAAAAAATGAACAAAAATATAATAAAGAGGTAGGAAGGAAGTAGAGTCTGAGGGTAAACTAGCTCGAATATATAAATAGATAGAATCAGATGTGGCATGATTTATACAGTTGGGAGTTAAGGTCAGAACTTCAGCTTGGAACTGCCAACAAACAGCCTCGTCCATAGTACTTGAGGAAAAGGACAGTCACATTGCTGGGTGTTTATTGTAGACCCCCAGATAGTCAGCGGGAAATTGAGGAGCAGATATGTGCGCAAATCATGGAGGTGTGTAATAATAATAATAGGGTAATTATCTAAGGTGATTTCAACTTTCCCAACATTAATTGGAATAGTCATCAATAGTCATCATGTTAAGAGTTTAGTTAATAATCTTTATTAATGTCACAAGTAGGCTTACATTAACACTGCAATGACGTTACTGTGAAAATCCCCCAGTCGCCACATTCCGGCTCCTGTTCAGGTACACTGAGAGAGAATTCAGAATTTCCAATCCACCCAACAAGCAGATGGAGTAGAGTTCTGAAAATGTATGCAGGAGAACGTTTTAGCTCAATATGTAGAGGGTCCAACAAGGGATGGTGCAGAGCTGGACCTAATTCTGGGGAATGAAGCCGGCAGGTGGTTGATGTGTTGGTGGGGGAGCATTTTAGTGATGGCGACCACAACATGGTACAAAATAAAATGGACAAGTTGCAAAAAAAGGTTGTGTATTAGGAGAGAGCGGATTTTAGTAAAATAAGACCATGGAAGTACAAGAGTTACTTGTGGGAAAATCTACAGAAGAGCACTGGGGTCATTCAAAAAGGAAATGGGGAGGGTATAGGCCCAACATGTTCCCTCGAGGGTAATAGGAAGGAATAACAAGCACAGAGAACCATGGATGGCCAGAGACATTCAGGATAAGATGAGAAGGAAAAGAGAGTCTTTTAGCAAGTACAAAGGGAGCAATCAACAAAGGCATTAGTGGAGTATAGAAAGTGCAGGGTGGAGTTTAAGAAAGCAATTAGGAGAGCAAAGAAAGGACATGAGAAAGTTCTGGCTGGTAAAAGTAGGGAAAATCCCAAGATATTCTCTAAGTATATCAATAACCGGGGAAAGAGTCGGGCCCATTCGAGATGAGGGGGAGTCTGTGGGTGGAGCCAGAGGACATTGGCAGGATGTTGAACAAATTCTTCACATCTGTCTTCACCCAAGAGAATGAGGAGGTAGATATGGAACTCGGGGAGAGAGACTGTGAGGTTCTTGAGCAAATAGGGAATGACAAGGTATTGGAGGTGTTGGCAGGCTTAAAAGTGGACAAATCTCCATATGCAGATGATGTATGTCCCAGGATGCTGTGGGAGGGAAGGGAGGAGATTGCACGGACTCTGCCCCAAATTTTTAACTGCTCTCTGGCCACAGAGGACTGGAGAATAGCTAATATGGTCCCACTATTTAAGAAAGGTTGTAGAGATAAGCCAGGGAACTACAGAGCAGTGAGTCTCACGTCAGTGGTAGAGAAACTGTTGGCGAAAATTCTGAATGAGAGAATCTATTTCCACTTGGAGAGGCAAGGATTGATCAGGATTCGTCAGCATGACTTTGTCAGAGGGAGGTAATGCCTAACAAATTTGATTGAATTTTTTGAGCATGTGACCAAGTGTGTAGATGAGGGTAGTGCAGTTGATGGTGGTAAGGGGCTGTTTAGCACAGGGCTAAATCGCTGGGTTTGAAAGCAGACCAAGGCAGGCCAGCAGCACGGTTCAATTCCCGTAACAGCCTCCCCGAACAGGCGCCGAAATGTGGCGACTAGGGGCTTTTCACAGTAACTTCATTGAAGCCTACTTGTGACAATAAGCGATTTTCATTTCATTTTATATGGATTTCTGCAAAGCCTTTGACAAGGTCCCACATGGGAAACATATTACAAAGACAAATGCACATGGGATACAGGGTAACTTGATACGGTGGATTCAAAATTGACTTGGCTGGAGGAGACCAAGGGTGATGACAGACGGCTGCTTTAGTGACTGGAAGCCAGTGTCCAGTGGTGTCCCACAGGGATCTGAGCTGGGTCCCCTATTGTTCATCATTTATATAAACAACATAGATGACGATGTGGGGGGTACGATCAGTAGGTTTACAGATGACACAAAGATTGGCCGGTTGGTTAACAGTGAGGTGGAGTGTCTTGGGTTGCAGGAAGATCCAGACGGGATGGTCAAGTTGGAAGAAAAAAGGAGATGGAATTGAACCCTGAAGTGTGAGGTGATACACTTTGGAAGTTGAAATTTGACTAGGAAGTATTCACTAATTGACCTGACAGTGGGAAGTTCCGAGGAACAAGGGAACATTGGCGTGCTGTCCATAGATTTCTGAAGGCAGAAGGGCAGGTTAATAGGGTGGTGAAAAGAGGCATATGGGACACTCACTTTTATTAATTGGGGCATAGATTACAAAAGCAGGGAGGTCATGTTGGAGTCGTGTAGAAGTTTGGTGAGACCACAGCTGGAGTACTGTGTACAATTCTGGTCACCAAATTATAGGAAGAATGTGGTTGTACTGGAAAGTGGAGCTGAGTCCACAAAAGATCAGCCATGATCTCATTGAATGGTGGAGCAGGCTCGAGGGGCCAGATGGCCTACTCCTAGTTCTTATGTACTGGAGGGGTGCAGAGGAGATTCACCAGGATGTTGCCTGGGATGGAACATTTTAAGTTGTGAACAGAGGTTGGATAGGCTTGGGTTGTTTTCGTTGGAGCAGAAAAGACTGAAGGGCAGCATGATTGCACAGTGGTTAGCACCGTTGCCACACAGCGCCAGAGACCTGGGTTCGACTGTCTGTGTGGAGTTTGCATGTTCTCCCTGTGTCTGCGTGGGTTTCCCTCGTGTGCTCCAGTTTCCTCCCACAGTCCGAAGATGTGCAGGTTAGATGGATTGGCCCTGCTAAATTGCCTCGAGGTGGGGAATTGGCCGAGATAAGGTGCTCTTTCAGAGGGCCGGTGCAGACACGATGGACTGAATGGCCTCCTTCTGCACTGTAGGGATTCTATGACCTGATCAAGGTGTACAAAATTATGAGTGGCATGGACAGGGTGGATCCAGGGTGGACAGCAGCTGTTCCCTTTAGTTCAAAGGTCAGCTACAAGGGGACAGAAGTTCAAGGTGAGGGGCAAGAGGCTTAGGGGGATTTGAGGAAAAACATTTTTACCCAGAGGGTGCTGACAGTTTGGAATTCACTGCCAATGAGGGTAGTAGAGGCGGGTTGCCTCACATCCTTTAAAAAGTATCTGGATGAATACTTGGCATGTTCTAACATTGAAGGACCAGGTGCTGGCAAATGGGATTGAGGAGGCAGGTCAGGTGTCTTTTATGCTTCGCTGCAGACACTGATGGGCTGAAGAGCCTCTTCTGCACTGTATTATTCTGTAAAGATCTGGATGAAGGTTTTGAACTTCAATCGCTTTAATTGATGGGGGGGGGGGGGGGGGGGACTGGAAAGGACTCTCGCTGGAAATCACATGAGAGAGGAAAAAAAACTTCAATCGTCAACCTGCTCAGTTGTGAAGGTAATGTCATTGGGGAACAAGCTGAGGAAGGAAGGCTATGTTTGCTGGCTCTCTCGGTCTTTCTGCCTTGTCTAAAATTGTGTGTGGCTCTCACCCTGCAGTCAGAGAACTCTCAGTGTGACTGGTCTGTATTTAAAACTGCAAAGCTGGGACCAGTTGGTGATAAATCCCAGATTTATCCACCTGGACCAGCTTTACACGGGAAACCCCAGGTCAACAGCCTGAAGACCCTGCAAACTTTATCCTTTGTTTTGTAACAGCCTCTGAAGAGAGACTTTATCTGTTTGTTGTTTGTTTGTCTATGTGTGTACTAGAGGAATTCTTCAGGAAGACATTGATAGTTTTACTTCTCAATTACAACCGTGCATTTATCAATGCTTGTAACTTGTTAAAAGTACTTTAATAATAAACAGTAGTCTATTGAAAGAAGCCTTGGTAAAGACCTTTTTGGGGAGATTGGAAGAGAAGTTGAACCGTTGGCCATTTTGGTGAGTAAATTGAAGCTTTAGGTGAATGGTACAACCTGGTTGTGGGGCGAGATACTACTCACACTCCTCCCATCCTGATCGGAACAATTTGAAGAGGAAAAGAGTAACTAAAGCTGGCATTTGTCCTCTCGAGAGTGAGTCTGGGGAATTGATAGTGGAAAACAACAAAATGGAGGTGGCTTTAAACAGGTATTTTGTGTCTATCTTCATGGTAGAAGCCTTAAAAAAATTCAGAAATGTAATTGAAAACCAAGAGGCGATAGAGAAGGATGAACATCGAACAATCACTGAGAAAAGTTCCAAGGAAACTATTGGACCCAAAGGCTGACAAGCCCCAGGGCCAGATGACTTGTATCCTAGGGTTTTAAAAATAGTGGTGGCACAGAGAGTAGATGCATTGGTTGTAATCTCCCAAAATTCCTCAGATTCTGGAAGGGTCCCAGTGATTGGAAAATAGAGAATGTAACACTTTTGTTCAGGAAAGAAGGGAGGAGAAAGCAGGAAACCATAGGCCAGTTAGCCTAACATGTGTGTCATAGAATCATAGAACATACAGTGCAGAAGGAGGCCATTCGGCCCATCGAGTCTGCACAGACCCACTTAAGGCCTCACTTTCTCCTTATCCCCCTAACCCAATAACCCCTCATAGAAATGTTACAGCACAGAAGGCCATTCAACCCATCTTGTCCGTGCCAGCCCGAGGACGCCCAGGTGCCCTTTCTAATCCCACCTTCCTGCACTCGGTCCATAGCCCTGTAGCTCAGAGCACTTAAGGTGCAGGGCCAGGTACTAACAGTTTAGGGTCTCTGCCTCCTCCACTAACTCGCGCAGCGAATTCCAGATTCCTACTAACTACCCTCTGCATAAAAAAAGTTCTTCCTCATGTTCCCTCTACACTTTCTGCTTCTTATCTTGAATCTATGTCCCCTGGTTCTAGAATTCTCCACCATGGGAAACAATTTTAACCTGTCCACTCTGTCTCTCCCGCCTCAATAAAGTCATCCATCAGCCTTCGTTGTTCCAAAGAAAATAACCCCAAACTATCCAATCTCACCCCGTAGCTACACTTTTCTAGGCCCAACAATATGTGTACTTGTACACCAAGATCTCTCACTTCATCCACCCCTCTTCGTATATTCACTTTTATTGTGTACTCCCTACAACTGTTTGACCTCTCTAAATGCATGACCTCACACATCTCTGTGTTAAATTCCATCTGCCACTTTATCACCCACTCCACCAATTCATCTATATCATTCTGGAGATTGTATCTATCCTCGACACAGTCCACCACTCGGCCAATCTTTGTGTCGACTGCACATTTCCCAATCGTGCATGTTCACGTCCAAATCGTTAATCTATAACACAAACAGTAAGAGTCCTAAAACCGAACCGTGTAGTACACCACTTGAAACAACTTTCTAATTGCAAGGGAAGCCATTGACCATTACCGTTTGTTTCTTGTTACTAAGCCAACTTTTTATCCAGTTTGCCACATTGCTCTATATCCCATGGGCTTTCACTTTCTTGACCAATCTGCCAATTGGGACTTTGTCAAACGCCTTGCTAAAATCCATGCACACCACATCCACTGCACTACCTTCATCTACCTTTCTTGTTTGTCACTTGCTCAAAGAATTCAATCAAATTTGTGAGGCAGGACATTCCTTTAACTAATCCATGCTGACTATCCTTGACTAGTCCATGCCTTTCTATGTGACAGTCAATCCTATCTCTCAGGATTGATTCTAGTAATTTGCCCACCACTACATAAGACTAACTGGCCTATAATTGTTTGACTTTGTGATAGGGAAAGTCTGAGAATCCATTATTAAGGAGGTTACAGTAGGATACTTAGAAAATCATAATGTGATCAGGCAGAGCCAACATGGCTTTGTGAAAGGGAAATTGTGTATAACTAATCTGTTAGAGTTTTTTCATGCAATAACATTCAAGGTGGATAAAGGGGAACCGGTAGATGTGGCGGACTTCAAATTCCAGAAAGCATTTGATAAGGTGTCACATCAAAGGTTACTGCACAAGATAAGATGACATGGAGCGGGGGGGGGGGGGGGGGCGTGGTAACATATTTACACGGATAAAGGATTTGTTAGCTAACAGGAAGCAGAGAGTAGGGATAAATAGATCCCTTTCTGATTGTCAAGCTGTAACTGGTGGAGTGACACCGGGATCAGTGCTGGTTCCTCAAATATTTACAATCTACATCAATGAGTTAGATGAAGAGATCAAATATATGAAAGTTAAATTGAGCAATGACACCGGGGTAGAGAGGAAAGATGTCAACAGGAAGTGGAGATTCTGCAAATGGATGGGGCCAGGTTCAGTGAGTGGGCAGAAATCTGTCAGATGGAGAATAACGGGAGTAAATGTGACCTTGTCTGTTTTGGCAGGAGGAATGGAAAAGCTGTATATTATTCAAATGGAGCGAGATTGCAGAACTCTGAGGTACAGAGGGATCTGGGTGTCCTGGTACAGGAATCACAAAAGCTTATTGTGCAGGCACAGCAGGTGATTGGGAAGGGAAATGGAATATGGACATTTATTGCAAAGGGAAAGGATTATAAAAGAGGGAAGTTTCACTGCAGCTGTACAGGGCCTTGGTGAGACCACATCTGGAATACTGTGTACAGATTCAGTCTCCGTATTTGGGAATAAAGATATAATTGCTTTAGAATCAGTTCAGAGAAGGTTCACTTGACCCATTCCTGGGATGAGGGGCTGATTGGATGAAGAGGTTGAACAGGTTGGGCCCAATCCCACTGGAGTTTGGAAGAATGGGAGGTGATCTTATTGAAACATGGAATATTCTGAGGGGACTGGACAAGGTGGATACCCAGAAGATGTTTCCTCTTGTGGGGGACAAGGGAACTCAGAGGCAGATTTTAAGAATAAGAGGTTTCCCGTTAAAGACAGAGATGATGATTTTTATTTTGTGCCTCAAGAGGGTGATGAGAGTGGAATTCTCTTCCTAGACAGCAGTGGATCATTGGCTCACTGAATCTACTCAGGGCTGAGTTCCACAGATTGTTGACAGACAAGTGAGTCCAGGTTTATGGGGGTGGGAGCAGACAGGAAGGTGGAGCCAAGACCACAGTCAGATCAGCCACGATCTTATTGAATGGTGCAGCAGGCTTGAGGGGCCGAATGGCCTACTCCTGCTCCGAAGTCCAATGTTCCCCTGTTGCTTTGCAAACTTCAAACTACCATCAGGTCACCCTTCAGTCTTCTCTATTCTAGGGAAAAGCCCCAGCTTTTCCTGAGGGTGAAATGTTCTCAGTTCTGGTATTATTCTTGTGAATCTTTGTTACACCTTATCCAGTGCCTCTATTTCCTTTTTCTGAATGGAAATCATAAATGTTGTCAGTGCTCCCAGTGTAATCTAACCCTGGTTCTCAACAACATAACCCTGCTTTTCAATTCTCTCCCTCCAGAATGGAACCCTATATATGGGCCCCACATCGCAGGAAAGATGTGAAGTTCTCAGAGAGATTGCAGGGGAGATTGACGAGAATGGCACCAGGGATGAAGGACTTCAGTGAGTTGGATAGACTACAGAGGATGAAATTTTCTCTTTAGATCAGAGCCATAAGGACAGAGAAGGAGGCCATTTGGCCCATCGAGTCAATGCCAAATTTCTGTAGAGCCAACCAGTCGGTCCCACTGCTCCATTCTCTCCCCCAGCCCCACAAAGTGAAATTGAGTGAGGGGCCGGAGTTTTCCTCCCGCTCGAGGTGTGGGCTGTAAAAATCCTGGGGGAACCCCAACTTCAGGTTTTCTTGCTAATTACTGAACATTAAATTAAATTCAATGACTGGCTGTGGATTTATTTTGAATTTGATTGTTACACTTCTCCTGTTTTTATTCCTGTTCTGATTACGCTCTGGGTAAGGATGGTTGACAGGTGACAGGATGGGAAATTGTGGTTTGGGTCTTCACTGACCAAATGTTTTATTGATCAGAAAGGTGTAAAAGGGACCAAACTGCAGCAGAAATCGAGCAGAGCTGAGAACAGACAACTTGCTGTGTGGGAACAGGGAGATAAACAGTTCCCAGAGGACAGAGAAAACAAGAGTGCCTGGAATCCTAGACAACACCTGGCTGTCAAGGCCACCATGTTTTCACTGCTTGGCATGGGAATGCTGACTCCCCGTACCGGGGACGGAGCGTGGGGAAGACAATTGTTTGAGAGTTTGACGTGGTTTGGGCGGGTACAGATGGTTCAATGACAGGCTTTGTAATTGGTCCGTTCAAATGTTAGCTCAGCAATGATTGGGTTAAATCAGTCTCCATAGACTTTGTGATGTAATAAAGTATAAGAAGGGATTCCCCGAGCACAGAGATTTGTTGAGGTTTTACATATTCCACTGACTGGGACCATGGCATCTGGGGCAGAACAGGGAGCATTTACCTGGAGATGGTGCTTCTACCCAGAGCATAATGGTAATGCTGCTGCACTTTGATACTACTGCTCAGACATTAGCATGTGTCAGCTCTTATTTCTACTGAATAACATCTAACCACGGTCACCAATAAGGGTTATCACTGTGAATCATTTCAGAGTTTGGGGAAGCGGGTGTTAAGGGTCTATACATACAAATTAGGAGCAGGAGCAGGCCATTCGGCCCCTCAAGCCTGCTCCACCATTCAATAAGATCAGGGCTGATCTGATTGTGGTCCCAACTCCACTTTCCTTCCTCCACCCTTTCACTCCCTCGTCAATCAAGAATTTATCAAACTCAGCCTTAAAACGTATTCGCTGCCCCTGCCCCTCCACTCTCTGGGGAAGAGAGATCACAGACCCAGGGCCCTCAGGAGAACAAATATCCTCATCAGCATCTTAAATGGGAAACCCCTTGGGCTGGATTCTCCGCCTTGCCAGCAGCGCACCCATGCTGGGGATTTCCTGGCGGCGTGGGGCTGCCCACAATGGGAAACCCCATTGACCGGCTGGTGAGACGGAGAATCCCACAGCCAGCGGGGCGCACTGCACCAGAAAACAGAATCACAGCCCCGGTTTTTAAACAGTCTCCCCGAGTTCTAGTCTCTGCCACAAGGAGAAACATCCTCCCAGCATTCTGTCAATTCCACTCAGGACCTCGTGTTTCAATAAGATCATCTCTCATTCTTCTCAACTCAATGGATACAGTCCCAACCTGTCAAACCTTTCCTCAGAGGATAACCCCCTCATTCCAGAATCCGGGGAGTCAACCTCCTCTGAACTGCTTCTAATGCAACTATCTCATTTCTGAAATAAGGAGACCCAAACTGTACACAGTGCTCTAAATATGGTCTCTCCAAGGCCCTGTACAACTGCAGCAAAACATCCCGACTTTTATATTCCAGTCCCCTTGCAATAAACAACAATATTCCATTGTGCTTCCCAATCGCTGGCTGTACCTGCAAACTAATTTACTGAGATTCCTGTATCAGGACACCCAGATCCCTCTGTACCTCAGAGTTCTGAAATCTTTCTCCATTTATATCTGCTGTTTTATTTAATCCTCCCTGCCAAAGTGGACAAATTCACATTTTTCCACGTTATGCTCCATCCGTAACATTTTTGTCCATTCACTTAACCTATTTGTTGTCCTTTGCAGATTCCTTAAGTCCACGTCACAAATTACTTTCTGGCCTATCTTTGTGTCATCAGCAAATTTCGCTGTCAAGGATGTCACGGTGGTGCAGTGGTTAGCACTGCTGTCTCACAGCTCTGAGGACCCGGGTTTGATCCAGGCCGGGTCACTGTCCTTGTGGAGTTTGCACATTATCCCCGTAATTGCGTGAGTCTCACCCACAGAACCCAAAAATGTGCAGGGTCGGTGAACTGGCCACACTAAACTGCCCCTTAAGTGGAAAAAAAAAAGAGAATTGGGTACTTTAACTTTATTTTTTTTTAAATTAGCCGCCATGCATTCGATTCCATCATCCAACTCATTATTATTAGAAACAGCATTGACTAAACATTACTTTTGTCGGAAACCTACACATTAAAGTATAAAATAGAACATTGCCCTTTACACAATCAAAAACCGCACTTCACAATTATATTTAATCTACCCCGGAAGTCGAAACTTAATCGTTTCAGAACCAGTGCAAAGTGATGATTCATTCCCCAGAGTTCCATTGTTTTCTCTGTCTGGCAGCCTTTAACCCCAGAACAATCTTTCACGGTGAATGATTGGCGAGATACCAGAAAACCGAGAGTAGGCATAAATCAGTCATTTTCTGGTTGGCAAGATGTAATGAGCGGTGTGTCACCGGGATCAGTGCTGGAGCCTCAACTTTTTATAATTTATATCAATGACTCGGATGACGGGACCAACGGTATTGTCATTAAGTTTGCTGATGATGCAGGCAAAAAGGAAAAGGAGGTGATGTCGCACTGATAATAAGGGATGGCATCAGTACATTAGTAAGGGAGGATCTCAGTCAGGAATCTGTTTGGGTGGAGCTAAGAAACAGCATGGGGCAGCAAACATTGGTAAGAGTTGTTTATAGACCACCAAACAGTAGTGGTAGTGATGGGGCATGGGATTAAACAGGAGATTAGAGAAGCTATGGTTAAAACAGTTATCATGGGTGACTTCAATCTGCATATAGACTGTGAGAACTTAATGAGCACTGATGCTGTGGAGGACATGTTTCTGGAGTGTGTAGGGACGGTTTTCTAGAACAGTAAATTGAGGAACCGACTAGAGAACCAGCTGTCTTAGATCCAGTATTAAGTAGCGATAAAGGGTTAATTAATAATAATCTTTATTGTCACAAGTAGGCTCACATTAACACTGCAATGAAGTTACTGTGAAAAGCCCTAGTCGCCACATTCCGTCGCCTGTTCGGGTACACAGAGGGAGAATTCAGAATGTCCAAATTACCTAACAGCACGTCTTTCGGGAATTGTGGGAGGAAACCGGAGCATCTGGAGTAAACCCACACAGACACGGGGAGAACGTGCAGACTCCACACAGACAGTGGCCCAAGCCGGGAATCGAACCTGGGACCCTGGCGCTGTGGAGCAACAGTGCTACCCATAGTGCTACCGTGCCGCCCATAATAATCTTGCTGTGAAAGAACTTTTTTGGATGAATGACCACACTATGACAGAATTTTACATTAAGTTTGAAAGTGAGGTATTTCAATCTGAAGCCAGGGTGTTAAATTTGAACAAAGGAAATGATGACGGTGTGAGGGACAAATTGGCTGAGGTGGATTGGGGAAAATACATTAAAGGTGTGACAGTACACAGGAAATGGAGAGACTTTATAGAATTATTACACAGTTTACATTCCTTCAAGGCACAAGAACCCCAAAAAGTCAGTCAACCGTGGCTAACAGAGGAAATTTTAAAAAGCATTAAAAGATTTAGAGTAACCAATTCATTTTTTCTAATTAAGGGGCAATTTATCATGGCCAATCCACCTACCCTGCTCATCTTTGGGTTGTGGGGGCGAAACCCACGCAAAC
This sequence comes from Scyliorhinus torazame, assembly GCF_047496885.1. Lineage (NCBI taxonomy): Eukaryota > Metazoa > Chordata > Chondrichthyes > Carcharhiniformes > Scyliorhinidae > Scyliorhinus > Scyliorhinus torazame. Next base: position 173,738,365 of record NC_092711.1, read on the forward strand.
ACAGGGATAATGTGCAAACTCCACATAGACAGTGACCTGGGACGGGATCAAACCAGGGACCTCGGTGCCGTGAGGCAGCAGTGCTAACCACTGTGCCACCGTTATGCCCGCTAACGGTAGAGGAAGTTAAAGACAGTATAAGATATGGAAGAAAAGGTCAATAAAGTTACCAGAAATAATAAAGCTGAGGATTGGGAGGATTTTACAATTGTGCAAAGGAGGGCGAAGACACTCATAAAGAAAGGGAGAATAGAATATCAATGTAAACCCAAATAAACCCATAAAAATGGACTGTAAAAGCCTCTGTCGGTACATAAAAAGGAAACATTTGGTGAAGATAAACATGGATCTTTTATAGGTAGAGACAGGAGAATTTTATAATCGAGCATAGATCTTTTTAAATGTCATAAACAAGTGCAGAAAGTCATCGAGAAGACTAATGAAATGCTGGCCTTTATATTTAGAGGACTGGAGTATAAGGACGCAAACGTTATGCTGCAGCTTTACAAAACTCTAGTTAGACCCCACTTGGAGACTGTGAGCAGTTCTGGGCACTAAACCTGGAGGTGACCAGCTGTGTAGATGAGGGAAATGCATTTGACGGAGTCTATTTGGACTTCAGCAAGGCTTTTGATAAGGTCCCACATGGGAGACTGATAGCGAAGGTAAGAGCCCATGAAATCCAAGAAAATTTGGATCCAATATTGGCTGAGGGGCAGGAAGCAGAGGGTGATAGTTGAGGGGTATTTTACTGACTGGAAGCCTGTGTCCAGTGGGGTCTCACAGAGGTCAGTATTGGGGCCCTTGCTGTCTGTGGTTTATATAAATGACTTGGACATGAATGTAGGAGGGTTGATCAGTAAGTTTGCGGATGACATGAAAATTGGTGGGGTGGTAAATAGTGAGGAGGATAGCCTTTCAATACAGGGGGGATATAGACGGGTTGGTCAGATGGGCTGATCAGTGGTAAATGGAATTCAATCTGGATAAGTGTGAAGTGATGCACTTGGGCAGGTCAAACAAGGCAAGGGAATACATGATAAACAGACCCTAGGAAGGACCGAGGATCAGAGGGACTTGGTGTGCATGTACACCAGTCCCTTAAGGTGGCAGAGCAGGAGGATCCAGTGGTTAAGAAGGCATATGGCATACGTGTCTTTATTAGCTGAGGCATAGAGTTTAAGAGCAGGGAGGTTATGCTTGAACTGTATAAAACATTGGTTAGGCCACAGCGAGAGTATTGTGTGCAGTTCTGGAATCCACATTATAGGAGGGATGGGATAGCACTGGAAAGGGTGCAGAGGAGATTTACCAGGATGTTTCCTGGGTTGGAGAGTTTTAGTTATGACGAGAGATTGGATAGACTTGGATTGTTTTCCTTGGAGCAGCGGAGACTGAGGGGAACATGATTGAGACGTAAAAAATTGAGGGACATAAATAGAGTAGACAGGAAAAAACCTTTCCCTTTGGTGGAGGGATCAGTGACCAGGGGGCACAGATTTAAGGTAAGAGGCAGGAGGTTTAGAGGGAATGTTAAGAAAAGCTTTTTTACCCAGAGGGTGGTGGGAGTTTGGAACTCGCTGCCTGAAAGGCTGGTGGAAGCAGAAACCCTCATAACATTTAAGAAGCATTTAGATCGGCACTTGCGATGCCCAGGCTATAGGCCAAGTGCTAGAAAATGGGATTAGAATAGTTAAGTGGTTGTTTTGGACTGGCGCAGACTCGATGGGCCGAAAGGCCTTTATGTGCTGTATGACTCTATGACCGATGTGAAGTTGAGGTTACAATCAGATCAGCTTGTGTCTCTGATGGATAAACGAGTGATTCACTTCTCACACTGAGAGCAGGTGAACGGCTTCTCCCCATTGTGAACTCGCTGATGTTTCCGCAGGATGAATAAATGTCTGAATCCTTTCCCACACTGAGAGCAGGTAAACGGCCTCTCCCTAGTGTGAATCCGTTGGTGTCTCTGCAGGCTGGATAATTGAGTGAATCCCTTCTCACACTGACAGCAGGTGAACGGCTTCTCCCCATTGTGAACTTGCTGATGTCTCTGCAGGGTGGACGAACGACTGAATCCCTTCCCACACTGAAAGCAGGTGAAAGGCCTCTCCCCAGTGTCAACTCGCTGGTGTGACGTCAGGCTGGATAACGCACTGAATCTGTTCCCACATTGAGAGCAGGTGAATGGCTTCTCCCCATTGTGAAATCGCTGATGTGTGTGCAGGCTGTATAAATGTTTGAATCCCTTCCCACATTGAGAGCAGGTGAACGGTCTCTCCCCAGTATGAGCCGCTGGTGTCTCTGCAGGCTGAATAATTGAGTGAATCCCTTCCCACACTGAGAGCAGGTGAATGGCCTTGCCTCAGTATGAACTCGCTGGTGTCTGTGAAGGTTGGATAACTGAGTGAATCCCTTCTCACACTGAGAGCAGGTGAACGGCTTCTCCCCAGTGTGAATGCGTCGATGAGCTTCCAGCAAACATGGGGCTCTGTATCCCTTCCCACAATCCGAACATTTCCACGGTTTCTCCATGTTTTGGATCTCCTTGTGTCTCCACAGATTGGATAATTGAAGCCTTGACCACACACAAACACGTGTACGGTCTCTCCCCGCTGTGAATGGTGTGATGCTTTTTCAGGCTGTGTAACTGGTTAAAGCTCTTTCCACAGTCAGTGCTCTGGAACACTCTCACTCGGGTGTGTGCGTGTCCCGGTGCTTTTCCAGTCACACTGATGTTTAAAATCTTTTGAAGTCAACACAAGAGGCAAACATTTCTCCTTCTAGATTCAAAGGCTGATGATATTCAGGACCAAAGGAATCGAGTGACTCTGCCAGATTGAGACGAGACGTTCGAGATTTCTGTCTGTAATTCGTCCTCTTCTAATATCCTGCAGAAACAATTTACAAAAGACATCACTGTCAGTACAGGATAGAAATTCAGAACAGACAATTCTAGTTTCTATGGAACATTCTTTCCTCTCTCATTCCCCAAAAGCTGTAAATCTCTGTCCCCCACAGACCCAAAACATGGAGAAACCGTGGAAATGTTCGGATTGTGGGAAGGGATACAGTGCCCCATGTTTGCTGGAAGGTCATTGACTCATTCACACTGGGAAGAAGCCGTTCATCTGCTCTCAGTGTGTGAAGGGATTCACTCAATTATCCAGCCTGCTGAGACACCAGCGGATCCAATCCAATCCATATTTTCGCAGGGAATGAATGGGGCATCCATCACCCTATCAGAAGGAAAATGATTGTCTCCTTTCTCAAGGAGAAAGTCGACATAGCTTTATTCCAGGAAACTCATCTAGATTAAACTCAATTGGGGCGACACAGTGGCATGGTGGTTAGAACTGCTGCCTCACATCTCAAGGGTCCCAGGTTCAATTCTGGCCTTGGGTGACTGGCTGTGTGGAGTTTGCACATTCTCCCAGTGTCTGTGTGGGTTTCCTCTGGGATCTCCGGTTTCCTCCCACAGTCCAAAAATGTGCAGATTAGGTGGATTGGCCATGCTAAATTGCCCCTTAGTGTTCAAAAGGGGCTGTTTAGCATAGGGCTAAATCGCTGGCTTTGAAAGCAGACCAAGGCATGCCAGCAGCACGGTTCAATTCCCGTACCAGCCTCCCCGAACAGGCGCCGGAATGTGGCGACTAGGGGCTTTTCACAGTAACTTCATTTGAAGCCTACTTGTGACAATAAGCGATTTTCATTTCATTTCAAAAAGGTTTGGTAGGGTTACTGGGTGACTAGGATAGGCTGGTGCATGGGCTTAAGGAAGTGCTCTTTCAAAGGCAGGTGCAGACATGATGGGCCGAATGGCCTCCTTCTGCAATGTAGGGATTCTATGATGAGGAATACTTTAAATTGAGGCAGGATTTGGTGAGGCAGGTTTTTTTCGCCTCTTTTTCATCAAGTAGCAGGGGTGTGGCAATCTTTATTAATAAAAATAACCCTTTTAAGGTTGAAACCTGCACCAAGGACAAAGCAGATAGATATGTGATCATTAGAGGTTCGGTGCATGGAGATGTTGGTTCAATAATGAATGTTTATGGATCCCCGAATTACTCCCGGAGTTAATTACAAAGGCTTTAGTGGATTTCGCAGAGTTAGCTTCAACTAACATTTTTGTGGTTGGCGACTTCAACTGCCACTTATATCCTCTGGTAGATAAGCTCCCGGTTACCAAGAACCCCCCACGCTTCAAGCTAGGGCGTAGCCTTGGCTTGTGAGGAGGTGGGTTATGTGGATGTTTGGAGAACTTTGCACCTGAGGGGCAGAGATTTTATGTTCTTTCCAGCTCCACATCAATGTCATACTTGAATCAACAACTTTTTTGTGCCGGAGACGATCCTACACCTGGTGTCCTCCTGCAACACAGGAAACATTATAATTTTGGACCAATCCACCTCACCCCTCCATTTTTCTGGAGCTTCTGCTCGAGGGCTCACCCCCAGGTCGAGAAAGTGGAGGTTTGATGCCTTCCTGATAAGAGGACTTCATTTACTACACATTCTACGGAAGGGTTTGAGTTCTTCCGTTAACTCAGCCCCTGGAATATCCCCCTCCAGACGTGTAAAGCTCATGGCGGGGGGGAATGAATATTTCTTACACTGCAAATAAGAGGTGCAGGTGTTGGAGAACCAGCGCCGTCTGGAGGTTTGTTTGGCGAAGGCCGAGGAGAATTATAAGGAGGCCCGAGTAAGCTATTGCTGAAGGAGGTTAACGCAGCAAGACTCCCTATTTACTCAGCAGGTTGAGAAAAGTTGAAAGTTTGCGAGGCATAAGTTGTACGAGTTTGGGAGTAACCTGAGCAAATACAAAGGCCGACTTTGGAGCGATTTTCTCTGTGCGGCTTGGCAAAGGGAAAAGGGTCACGAAGACGGAGGAAATAAACAGGAATTTTGGGAATTCTATGCAGGGTAATACAAGTCTGAGCAGTCTGGTGATGTGTTGGAGGTGTGGAGCATTATTTCTCTTCCTTGAATCTCCCGGAGGCCTCAGAAAGCCAGCGTGAGGCGCTTAATGCTACTCTTTCTAGGGAAGCGATGTCAAAGACCATGAAGGAGCTTCAGCCAGGTAAAGTGCTGGAACCACATGGCTGTGGGTGTGGGGTTTACAGGAGATTTGAGGTTTACTGTTGGAACTATTTGTGGGTATGTATTATCACTTTGACTCAAGTATGCTGCCATCGACTCTTTGTGAGGCTGTTTGATTCTGAAGCGAACAAGGATCTAGGGAGTGTGTCTCTTATCAGCCAATCTATCCTTTGAATGTTGACTTGAAACTGCTATCTAAAGTTTTGGTGAGAAAGCTGGAGGGCATCCTTCCAACAATCAATTTATTTTTTAAATTTAGAGTACCCAATTCATTTTTTCTAATTTAGGGACAATTTAGCTTGGCCAATCCACCTCCCCTGCATATCTTTGGGTTGTGGGGGTGAAACCCACAAACACGGGGAGAATGTGCAAACCCTACACGGACAGTGACCCAGAGCCGCGATGAAACCTGGGACCTCGGCGCCGTGAGGCAGCAGTGCTAACCACTGCACCACCGTGCTGCCCTCCTTCCGACAATCATGAGGGAGGACCAGTCTGACCTCGCTCTGCATCACTAACCAGCTGAGCTAAATTGGCTCCTAATTATATTACAAGCTGGGCAGCGGCAGGGTTCATGAATGTCGTATTTGGGCTTCTGAGAAGATCTCGACAAATAAATGTGTCAAGCTGAGGGAGCAAAGGATGTCAATGTCTTTAATGGAGAGAGAGACCTGGGCCAAGCTTTGCAGAATCTGCACCCTCCCTGGATTCACTTCCTTTCCCTTCAGTTGCTGCAAGTGACCAATTGAAGGTGAGAATGAGAAAAGAAATGGAAAGGGGGAGAAAAGAAAGTGTTTTACTCACAGATGTTGGAGACGGGAGGAGGTTTGCGTCCTTGTGAAGTTCAATCGAGCAGTCACACAAAGCACGAGCTGATTAGCTGGAGGACCAGAGTCCTTCTGGTCCTCCAATTCTTGCCATTGGTCAATACCTCAGGTAAAAGGTCAGAAGGCGGGCTACCCATTGCACATGCGCAGCCTCCCCTCTCCCTTGGACATGCGCAGGGGGAGATCACCGATTGGCTTCTCGCTCTGGCCGTCAGCCGGTTGCCTGGAAACCTTGTCTCGAGGAGGTTCTGTTGTCGGTTTATTTTCCCCCTTGTTCAAGGGGCGGGCGAAACAACGGGTGGGGGCGGGGAGCGCCGGGCCTGCGCACTGGAACCCGGTGACGACTGCGCGGAAGAGTAATTCCTATTGGCTGATTCGGGCAGTGCCCCATTGTGATGTCACGGCGGAAGTGAAGGGAAAAACTGTTGTCTCCAACATCTGTGAGTAAAACACTTTTTTTCCCCCCCCTTTCCATTTCTCATTCTGACCTTCAATTGGTGACTTGCAGCAACTGAAGGGAAAGGAAGTGAATACAGGGAGGGTGCAGACTCTGCAAAGCTTGGCCCAGGTCTCTCTCTCTCTCAAAGACATTGACATCCTTTGCTCCCTCAGCTTGACACATTATTTGTCTGGCTAAAAGGATGGTCTCTCGCCACCGGGGGTAGCAGCGCGGTTGGGTGACCTGCACGGCTTCCTGCGGTTAGAGAAGATAAAGTATGAGTTAAGGGTGCAGCAGGGGGGTTTGCGAAAAGGTGGGGGATGTTTGTGACCATGTTTGAGGAGCTGTTTGTCGGGGGGGGGGGTGAAAAAGGAGAAAAATCTGTACAAACTGTATAGTTGATTGTTGGCAAGAATGTTTCCCGGGGTGTTCATTTGCTGTAACCTACTTTGTTACAAGTTTGACTAAAATGTGTTTTTAAAAATAAATAAATAAATAAAAGGATGGTCTCTTTCCTGATGTTCACAATTAAAGGAAGAGAAAATGCTGGAAAATCTCAGCAGGTCTGGCAGCATCTGGAGGGAGAGAAAAAGCTGATGTTTAGAGTCTGATCACTCTTTGACAAACCTTTTGTGACAAAGAGTCATCGGACTCGAAACGTCAGCTCTTTTCTCTCCCTACCGATGCTGCCAGACCTGCTGAGATTTTCCAACATTTTCTCATTCGTTTCCGATTCCAGCACCCGCAGTAATTTTCTTTTATCACAATTAAAGGGCTGGTTTCTCCAAGAGATGGCTGACATTTAATGGGACAGTAAATTAATATCGGCTAGGGATATGTCTAGTATTTTTAAATTAGATATATTATTTATGGTCTGTAATAAAGTACATTTACTATTATTTCTGGTTGTGTAATATTGTACTGTCACTACTTATATATTTCCAGTCATCTCTTCACTCAAAAAGCTATTAGTCTATGGAATTGTCTTCCATAGGGATCAGTGGAGTCTGTGGGTCACTGAATATATTAAAGGATGAGTTGGACAGATTTTTAATATTTCTTTTGCCATGTTTTTTTACCATTTTTTAAATAATGAATGCAACAGAATAACAGAAATATTGATGGAAATGGGTACAGTGTAGAACAACTGATACTGCCAGCATATGTACAAGCAACACATTGCAGAATTAATTCATAGCCGGATATTTGAGCGACCAGAGTCTCTAGATGAAATGCCAGATCAGTTATTAGGTTAACATAGTGAGTGGGGAAAGAGGGTAAGGTTATATGAAAACAGAAGAATAACAATGCAGGGCGCATACCCCAAAATATTACAAAACAGACTAACAGCATAGTCAAATTAAAATAACATAGATGACACAGAATCTCTATAGTGCAGAATGAGGCCATTCACTTCTTCAAGTCTGCACTGACCCTCAGAAGAAGCACTCACAGAGGCAGACTCCTCATCCTATTCACATAATCCGGTGCATTGATCATGGTCAACCCACCTAACCTAGCATCATTTGTGCGGAGGGGCAAGAATTCAAAAATCCCTAAAATAGTCCTACAATGGAGAAGAAACATGGGAGACCTGGCCCTCCCGAACTTGCAATACTATCACTGGTCAGCCACGGCCGAATGAGTGAGGAGATGGGTAAAGGACCCAGACATGGAATGGTTGATGATGGACAAGTCCTCATGTACAGGAATGACCTCCGGGCCCTCGCCACAGCAACACTCCCATCCCTGCCAGCACCAGTCCAGTGGTGGTAGCTACCCTGAGAACCTGGAACCAGATGTGGCAGCATTTCAGTCTGACCGATGTGTCCATCATGGCCCCCATCTGCAGCAACCATCGGTTTGTACCAACCATTCTCAACACCACCTTCAAGAGGTAGAGACGGGACGGGGGAACACTGATGGTGAGGGACTTTTACACGGGAAATAGACTAGCGACCTTAGAGGAGCTGACGGAGAGACTGGACCTACCAAACAGGGATGAGCTCCAGGTCAAAGTCATTCTCTGCAAGGAGCCACCAGCATACCCAGGAACCTGAGAAACACAATGCAAGAGGAGTTACTGGACGCAGACAGTCTGGAAACTGGGGATCTGTACAGACGACTCTTAATAAGGAAGCGCTCCTTACTTAATGAAACCCAGGAAAAATGGGAGGAAGAGCGAGGGACGGAAATAGGGTGGGGACTCTGGAGCGAACTACTGAACGGGACCAACTCCGCCTTCTCCTACGCAAGGCTAAGCTTCATGCAGCTGAATGTTGTGCACAGCACATACCTGACAAGAACCCAAATGAGCAGGTTCTTCCCGGAGATGGAGGACAAATGTGAATGGTGCCAGCGGGTCCTGGCAAACCGTGCCCACATGTTCTGGGTATGCCCCAGACTTGTTGAATTCTGGACAGCCTATTTAGAGGCAATGTCCATGGTTATGAGGGTGGAGCCGTGCCCACAAATGGCAGTCTTCGGGGTATCAGACCAGCCAGAACTATTCATGGGGAAGAGGCTGGACGCCCTTGCCTTTGCTTCTCTAATCGGCCGCTGGAGAATCCTGCTCGGCTGGTGATCAGCAGCACCACCCACAGCTGCAGACTGGCTGGCAGACCTATCGGAATTTCTCCACCTGGAGAAGATCAAGTTCACCGTCCAAGGGTCAGAGGATGGTTCATAGATTATCATAGAATTTACAGTGCAGAAGGAGGCCATTTGGCCCATCGAGTCTGCACCGGCTCTTGGAAAGAGCACCCTACCCAGGTTCAGCACCCCCACCCAACACTAAGGGCAATTTTGGACACTAAGGGCAATTTATCATGACCAATCCACCTAACCCGCACATCTTTGGACTGTGGGAGGAAACCGGAGCACCCGGAGGAAACCCACGCACACACGGGGAGGATGTGCAGACTCCGCACAGACAGTGACCCAAGCCGGAATCGAACCTGGGACCCTGGAGCTGTGAAGCAATTGTGCTATCCACAATGCTACCATGCTACCGTGTTCCCACAAAGTGTGGAGGCCATTCACCAACTTGTTCCAGGACATGTTTGAAGCCAGCAGCCAATGGAACACTGGGGAGGGAGCTGGGCGTACAGGAGCCAACGGGATCACAGGGAGCAGGCAGGAAAAGAGGGGGGCTACTGGGAAAAGGAGGGAGAGGCCAGAAATCAACTGACACAGAGAGCAGAGTACAAAAACATAAGAAGAGGAACCCCCAAGGGATGGTTTAAAACAGGACGGGGAGTGCATGGGGCGGAAGGGGGGAGGCCCATCAACAAAATGGGGGGGGGAAGGGAGGGCACCGTCCACTTGTAAATAACAGATAACTCCCATTGTACAGTGAAGGGCCCAGGAAAGGACCCAGAAACGACGAGTGAAGGGGGCGGAGGGGAGGGACGGGAGATGGGGGGACCGGCACAAAGGAAATTGACATGCACATTGTAATCGGCAGAGTTACCCTGACTGCTTGGATAGTGTATAATAAGCATTGCCACAACCCTGCGACTCAATGGAAAGGAGGTGAAAAAATCTGCCCCAACTAATCCCGCGTCAATTTAAAGTGTTTCTCATAATCCAGATGAGTTTCCTGTACTAAACCTATGTTGACTTTCTCCTTAAGAAAGGAGAGGATCTTTTTTCCTTCTGATAGGGTGATGGATGCCCCGTACATTCCCTGAGAAAATTTGCAGATTAACTGCCGCCATTAGTTAGGCGACAGAGAGACAGGAACAGATTTTCACACCACAATCGGGCATGCACCATTACCCCCTCCTCCAACTCACTTTACACCAGAGGCACCAAAGTTTCCCCAAACTGCTCCATTCACAGATAAAAGCCCCGTCTGTACCAGAGTAGGATAAAGTCAACAACACATAAACCCTCCCTAAAGAACAAAAATACAAAAGAATCACCACCACAATAGATCCAAGGGGACATTCCTCAATAAGATCGAGGACCCGGAGGGTTAACCCCACGGCCAGACTGCCGTTACCCTCAGGATACCTTCTCCAAAATGAGGGGAAGAAAAGTAACTTTTGTAAATTGTTTTTACAGGATATTAGAAGAGGAGGAATTACAGACAGAAATCTCAAACATCACGTCTCGATCTGACTGAGTCTCTCAATTCCTTGTAACTGAATATCACCGGACTTTGAATTTAGAAGGAGAAATGTTTGTCGTTTCTGTCGGCTTCAAAACATCAGTGTGACTGGAAAAGCCCCGAGCCACACACACCCGGGTGAGAGTGTTCCAGAGCACTGACTGTGGAAAGAGTTTGAACCAGTTGCACAGATTGAAAAAAAAAAATCTCACCATTCACATTGGGGAAAGACCGTACACGTGTTCTGTGTGGACCAGGCTTCAACTGATCGACAAACCTGGAGAGACACGAGGACACGCCCACCCTGGAGAAACGGTGGAAATGTGGGGACTGTGGGAAGGGATTCAGGGCTCCATCTGCACTGGAAGCTCATCGGCACATTCACACCGGGGAGAGGCCGTTCATCTGCTCGGTGTGTGGGAAGGGATTCGGTGATTCATCCAACCTGCGGATACATCAGCGGGTTCACACTGGGGAGAAGCCGTTCATCTGCTCTCAATGTGAGAAGGGATTCACTCAGTTAGCTAACCTGCAGTCACACCAGCGAGTTCACACTGGGGAGAGGCCGTTCACCTGCCCTGTGTGTGGGAAGGGATTCGGTCATTCATCTAACCTGCGGATACATCAGCGAGTTCACACTGGGGAGAAGCCGTTCACCTGCTCTCAATGTGAGAAGGGATTCGCTCAATCATCCGACCTGCGGATACATCAGCGAATTCACACTGGGGAGAGGCCGTTCACCTGCTCTCAATGTGAGAAGGAATTCATTCAATCATCCGACCTGCAGAAACACCAGCGAATTCACACTGGGGAGAGGCCGTTCACCTGCTCTCAGTGTGAGAAGGGATTCAGTCAGTTATCCGCCCTGCAATCACACCAGCGAGTTCACACTGGGGAGAGGCCGTTCATTTGCTCTGTGTGTGGGAAGGGATTTGGTGATTCATCCAACCTGCGGATACACCAGCGAGTTCACACTGGGGAGAAGCCGTTCACCTGCTCTGTGTGTGAGAAGGGATTCACTCAATTATGCATCCTGCGGATACATCAGCGGATTCACACTGGGGAGAGGCCGTTCACCTGCTCTCAGTGTGAGAAGGGATTCACTCAATCATCCGACCTGCAGAAACACCAGCGAGTTCACACTGGGGAGAAGCCATTCTCCTGCTCTCAGTGTGAGAAGGGATTCACTCAATCATCCAGCCTGCTGACACACCAGCGAGTTCACACTGGGGAGAGGCCGTTCACCTGCTCTCAGTGTGAGAAGGGATTCACTACTTCATCGAGCCTGCTGACACACCAGCGAGTTCACACTGGGGAGAGGCCGTTCAGCTGCTCTCAGTGTGGGAAGGGATTCACTCGGTTATCCCACCTGCAAACACACCTGCGAGTTCACACAGGGGGGAAGGTATTAACCTGCTCTTAGTGAGAGAAGGGATTCAGATATCCAAACACCCTGCAGGAACACTAGTGAGTTCACACCTGGAAGAGGCCATTCACCTGCTCTGAGCAGGGGAGACATTTAATGAACCGTCCCAACTATGAAGACACTAGTGAGTTAATTCTGGGGCGACACCATTCATCTCTCAATGTGGGGAGGGGTTTTGTGATTCATCTCACCTGTTGTGACTCCAACAAGTTCACAAATTCCAGATGTTGGCTCCGTTGTTATTGTTTCTGCCCTCACTGACATCCAGGACTGCATTTTGTTCATTCTGACATCTGGTGAATGGTGATGATTGGAGGGTTTCTTTCTGCTGGACTGGCCGGTCTAACACCTCTGCCTCCGGTGGGCTGACCATTTTTGAGCCTCGTTGCGATAACCTGGTTCCAAGTTTGACGAGGAGCACAGAATGAAAAGGTGTTTGCACGTTGGAAGATATTTAGTTCCCAAAGCAGCCACGTTGCCATGAAGATGGGCTATGGTGGTTACAGGGTTCTTTTGCCTAATTTATCTGGGTGTTTCTCGCAGAAGGAAACTGTCATGGTCTGAGGAGCAAGTTGTCTGTGGTAGGTTGGGAAATTACAATAAATATATCACTGAAAGTGGCAACGCAGGTGGATAAGGAGCTAAGAAGGCAGACGGCATGCTTGTCTTCATTGGTCGGGGCATTGAGTATAAAAATTGGCAAGTCATGCTGCAGCTGTACAGAACCTTAGTTAGGCCACACGTGGAATATTGCCTACAATTCTGGTCACCACATTACCAAAAGGATGTGGAGGCTTTGGAGAGAGTACAGACGAGGTTTACCAGGATGTTTCCTGGCCTGGAGGGTATTAGCTGTCAGGAGCGGTTGGATAAACTTGAATTGTATTCATGAGAGCGACGGAGTTGAGGGACGACCTGATAAAAGAGTGGACAGTCAGAAGCTTTTTCCCAGGTTGGAAAAGTCAATTACCAGGTGACATAGGTTTAAGGTGCGAGGGGCAAAGTTCAGAGGAGATGTGCGAGGGAAGTTTTTTTACACAGAGGGTGGTGAGTGCCTGGAACTCGCTGCCAGAGGAGGTGGTGGAAGCAGGTACGATAGTGACGTTTAAGAGGCATCTTGACAAATACATGATTCGGATGGGAATACAGACCCTGGAAGCACAGAAGGTTTTAGTTTATTTATTTATTTTTAAAAATGTTTTTATTCTCCATTTTCACATTTTCCTTCAAAGTTTACACCCCACCCACTAACAAACAGTAAACGGTAACAAATATAAAATCAATCCCCTTAACAATACCAACAATCCCTTCCTCCCACCACCCCAAACAACAGCCCGCCTGTCAATATATGCATCCAATAAAACAAACCCTCCCACGGTGGCAACAAAAAACAAAGGAGGAAAAGAAAAAGGAGTCCAGGACCGCCCAGGATCACCATTAACCTATAGAGTCCACTCCCACTCCCCCTCCCCACCCCCCCCCCCCCCACCCCTACACTCAACGCCATCCAACCTCTGAAAGAGTACCGTACATGATACCCAAGAGTTGTAAACACCTCCCAGTCTCCAACTCCTCCCATCCACTGCCTCCTGTAAAACTCCTCCCCCCAACCTCGGTTCCTTCCCCCCCAACTTTCCACCGCGGCTAGACCACTCGGACCCTGTTCTGCCAGGCTCCGATGGCCGCAGCCCCTCCCCCCACCTCACTCCCGTTCACTGGCCAGCTTAAACCGGCCAGCGTGGAGGCCCCCGCCCGGGTCCCTTTCCCCTTGCCCGGCCCTAGGAAAGCCCAGAAATCCCATTTTAGCACACAAACCCCGCATATCCACCTACACCCCAAAGAACCCTCATTACGACTGAAAGTCCCATTTCTTCTCTTGTCCAAATATATACAACATTGGCTCCTTTAGCCCATACACCCGCACGCAGTGAAACAAAAAAGAAGAAAATACAGTCCTGAGGTTACATCGGCACATGGCCATTTCTCCGTTCTGCCACAGTCCTTCTGCCTTTGCAAACTCCTCCGCTGCTTCCGCCGTTCCAAAATAAAAGTCCTTGAGCTTGTAAGTCACCCTCAGCTTCGCTGAATATACAATGCCACACTGCACCTTGCCAATGTACAGTGCCCTCTTCACCCGATTGAAGGCAGCCCACCTCCTCGCCAGCTCCACCGTAAAGTCCTGGTATACACGTATACCAGCTCCAGCCCTCTGCACCACCCGCTTCTGCTTGGCCCAGCACAGGACCTTCTCCTTCACACTGTACCTACGGAAGCACAGAGTCACTACCCTTGGCAGCTCACTCGCCTTTGGTACAGGCCTCCACGACCGATGAGCCCGATCCAGTTCATATCGGGAGGGATCCTCCCCCTCCCCCAATAGTTTCGCCAGCATCGCGGCAAAATACTCAGTTGGCCTCGGTCCTTCAACTCCTTCGGGCAGCCCCACAATCCTCAAATTCTGTCGCCTGGATCTGTTTTCCAGGTCTTCTATTTTTCCTCGCAGATCCTTGTTAATGTCCATCACCTTCCGCATCTCCTTCCCCATCGAGGTAAGTTGATCACCGTGCTGCAATAATGTCTCCTCCACTTCCTTCAGCGCCTCCCCTTGCTCCCGCACCTCCGCCACTGCGCTCGCCATCGCCGTCGTCACCGGGGAAATCGCCTCCTCCACCAGCACACTCAAAACCTCTCTCATCTCCTTCCTCATTGTCTCCATGTATTTTGTAAACTGCCTTCATGTATTTTGTAAACTGCCTTTCGAATTCCGCAACCATCACCGTAGTTATTTCTTCAGCCGTAAGCAATACGGCCTCCCCTGGTGCTCCAGCCTCCATTTTCCTTGATGATCCCGCGGTGACCTTTCCACTCCCTGACGGACCTTCAGCTGTTTTCTTTACGGCCGGTTTTTTGCTCCCCCTCGACATTGTTCTTCACTGTGCCTTCACTGCCGCCTCTGTGCCTTCTCCCTGCTTTTGCCGCCTCCGTGGACCCTGGGACCGGGCTTAAAGCCCCGAAAATGCTGTTCCCGAATGGGAGCCCTCCATTGTGCGGCTGCCTCCCGCCCGCCGTCACCGGAAGTCCAAGAAGGTTTTAGTTTAGACAGCTATCATGATCCGAGAAGGCTTGGTGGGTCGAAGGGCCTGTTCCTGTGCTGTACTGTCCTTTGTTCTTTGTATGACGACAGACAATAGACAGGCAACCACTTGCATTTTATTTACGTAAAATATAGATTCCTTTAAGAAGCAAAAATTAAACAGCAAAATGAAGCTATCGTGGCTGACAAGAAAAGTTAAAGATTCCATTAGATCAATGAAGGAGACTCAAAGTGGCCCAAATAGTAGTTAGTCTGAGGATCGGGAACTTGTTTTAGAATTCAGCAAAGGACCAAGAAACTGATAAAGAGAAAATAGAATATGAGAGCAAACTGGGGAGAAACATAAAAACCAACTGGAAAAGCTCCTATCGGAATGTGAAAAGGAAAAGATTAGCAAAGACCAATGTGGGTCCATTCCAGGCAGAGACAGGAGAGTTTATAATGGGGAATAAGGAAATGGCAGAGAAACTAAACAATGTGTGTCTGTCTTCATGGAGGAAGACACAGAAATTGTCTCAAAAACACGAGAGAACCAAAGGACTAGTGATCACGAGGGACTGAAAGAGATAGTGGATGCATTGATTGTAATTTTCCAAAAATCCTTGGATTCTGGAGAAGTACCAGAGGATTGGAAAACTGCCAATGTGACAACCCCCCAAATCAAAGTGGGAGGAGGCAAAAACGAGACACTGTAGGACTATTGAAAAAAATGTTGGAATCAATTATTAGGAAGTAATAGCAGCACATTGAGAAAATCATAATCTAATCAAGCAGAGTCAGCATGGCTTTGTGAAAGGGAAACCGTGTCTGATAATTTATCAGAGTGTTTCGAGGAGTTTTCAACCAGAGTGGATAGAGGGGGACCAGTAGATATAATTTCATAGAATTTACAGTGCAGAAGGAGGCCATTCGGCCCATCGAGTCTGCACCGGCTCTTCGAAAGAGCACCCTACCCAAGGTCCACACCTCCACCCTATCCCCACAACCCGGAATCGAACCTGGGACCCTGAGCTGTGAAGCAATTGTGCGATCCACAATGCTACCATGCTGCCCCGGCTCTTGTGTTGTATTTAAACTTCCAGAAGGCCTTTGACAAGGTACCTCACAAAACGTTGTCATGAGATGAGAACCCATGGAGTTGGAGGTAGGATATTGGCTAATGAGCAGAAAACAGCGAGTGGGGATAAGGGGTTCTTTTTCAGGTTGGTGACCTGTAACCAGTGGGGTTCCACAGGGGTCAGTCCTGGGACCGCAACTGTGTACAATTTATATGAATGACTTGGAGGAAGGAAGTGAACGTACTGTGCCCAAATTTGCAGATGACACATAAATAGATGGAAAGGCAAGTTGCGAGGGGGATACAAACAGTTTGCAAAGAGATATTGAGAGGTTAAGCAAGTGGACAAAAGGTTGCCACATGGAGCATAATGTGGGAAAATGTGAAGTTCATTTTGGAAGGGAGAACAAAAGAACAGTATTATTTAAATGGAGAAAATCTGCAGAAAGCTGCAACACAAAGAGACTTGGGGGAACTTGTGCACGAAACACAGAAAGCTAGCAGACAGGTGCAGCAGGTAATCAGGAAGGCTAATGGAATGTTGGCCCTGATTCCAAGGGGGTTGGAGTATAAGAGTCGGGAAGTCTTGCTGCAGCTGTACAAGGTGCTGGTGACACCACATCTGGAAAACTGTGAGCAGTTTTGGTCCCCTTATTTAAGGAAAGATATTTTATTGGAGGAGGTTCAGTGAAGGTTCACGAGGATGGTCCCAGGTATGGGGGGATTGTCTTCGGGGCAAACGTTAAACAGGTTGGGACTCTACTCATTGGAATTTAGAAGAATGATAGGTGATCTCATTGAAACATACAGGATTCTGAAGGAGCTTCACAGGGTAAATGCTGAGAGGATGTTTCCCCTCACGGGAGAATCTAGGACCAGAGGGCATAGCCTCAGAATAAAGAGATGTCAATTTTAGACTGAGATGAGGAGGAATTTCTTCTGAGAGTCTTTGGAACTGAGAGTTGTGGGGACAGAGTCCTTGTATATATTTAAGGCTGAGATAGATTCTTTTTTCTTTTTGTTTGTTTTTTAAAATGTGAATTTAGAGTGCCCAATTCATTATTTTCCAATTAAGGGGCAATTTAGCGTGGCCAATCCACCTACCCTGCACATCTTTGGGTTGTGGGGGTGAAACGCACACAAACACGGGGAGAATGTGCAAACTCCACACGGACCGTGACCCAGAGCCGGGTTCGAACCTGGAACCTTGGCGGCGTGAGGCAGCAGTGCTAACCACTGCACCACCGTGTTGCCCAGCTGAGATAGATTCTTGATCAGTGAGGGAACCGAGGATTACGGGGAAAGGGCAGGAAAGTGAATGTGAGGAATGTTGGTTTCAGCCATGATCCTATTGAAATGTGGAGCAGGCTGGAAGGGCCGAATGGCCTATTCCTATTCCTTATGGTCTTAGTGTGGTCTTATTCCCACCTACCCCGATAAACTTTCACCCCCTTGATTTTCAGGAATCTATCCGGCTTTGCCTTAAAAATATTCAAAGACTCTGCTTCCACTGCCCTTTGAGGAAGAGAGTTCCAAAGACTCCCAACCCTCTGAGAGATAACGTTCTCCTCTGCCTTAAATGGGCAAGTTATTACTTTTGAAGTGACTCCAATTTCTAGATTCTCCCACAAGAGGAAACATCCTTTCCACATCCACCCTGTCAAGGTCCCTCAGCATCTTATACGGTTCAATCAAGTCTCCTAAACTCCATCGGGCACAAGCCCAACCTGTCCAATCATTCCTCATAAGACCAGCCTCCAATTCCAGGTATGAGTCCAGTAAACCTTCTCTGAACTGCTTCCAACACATTTACATCATACCTTAAATGAGAGTAATACTGTACACAGTGCTCCAGATGTGGTCTCGCCAATATAGTACATGGAACATATAGTGCAGAAGGAGGCCATTCAGCCCATCGAGTGCACCAACCCACTTAAGCGCTATCCCCGTAACCCAATAAGCCCTCCTAACCTTTTTGATCACTAAGGTCAATTTATCGTGGCCAACCACCTGACCTGCACACCTTTGGACTGAGAGGAAACCGGAGCACCTGGAGGAAACCCACGCAGACACGGGGAGAACGTGCAGACTCCACAGACAGTGATCCAGTGGGGAATCGATTCTCGGACCCTGGAGCTGTGATGCCACAGTGGTATCCACTTGTGCTACCATGTATAACTGAAGCATAACCTCCCTACTTTTGTATTCAATTCCCCTCACAATAAACAATAACATTCTATTAGCTTTCCTAATAACTTGCTGTACCTGTATACTCGCCTTTTGTGATTCATGCTCTTGGACTCCCAGATCCCTCTGAATCTCAGATCTCTGCAACCTCTCACCATTTAGATAATAAGCTTTTTTATTCTTCTGGCCAATATGGACAATTACACATTTTCCCACATTATTCTCCATTTGGCAGATCTTATTTCACTCATTTAACATCTACCTTTTTTCCTCCTTATGTCCTCTTCATAATTTACTTTCCTGCTTATCTTTGTATCATTGGAACATAGGAGCAGGAGTTGGCCATTCAGCCCGTCGAGCCTGCTCCGCCATTCAATACGATCATGGCTGATCATCCACTTCAATGGCTATTTCCCACACTGTCCCCATATCCCTTTGTGTTATTGGTATTTAGAAATCTGGCAGTCTCTGTTTTAAACACAATCAATGACTGAGCTCCCACAGCCCTCATGGGTAGAGAATTCCAAAGATTCACAACTTGTAGATCAAACCATTGCCCCGTCCTATTCCCATATCCCTGTCAGTTTATTTCCCTTAAAAGCCCATCCAATTTCCTTTGGGAAACATTCCATCATCTCGGCTTCTACCCGCATCGTAGGAAGTGGCTTCCAGATATTTCCCACTTTCTTCAAATGCAGAAGTGAGCACAGAAAGAGGCCATCCCGCTCATTGTTCCCATGCTAGCTCTTTGAATTAACTAATTAGTCCCATCGCCCGGCAAGTTTCTTTTCCTACAGAATCTGTCCAGTTCCCTTGTGAAAGTTATTGTTGAATTTCCTTCCTGCACCTTTATTAGGCAGTGAATCTCAACAACTCGTTCTGTTTTAAATATAATAATTTCACGATACGCTGAGTTTCGATTTTCACGGGATTTGAAATGGAGAGAAAGACATGGTTGTTGCACAAAATCAAGACTCAATCTTTATGAATGATCTTAGTGAGTGGGCAGAGTGTGAAATGTCCAGGTTTGTGGTGCCAAGATGCCAGTCTGGCAGTGCCAAGATGCACACGTCCCAGGGGCTGTGCCAGGGGGGCACCCTGCCCTAGCCCTGACCATTCGGGGGCCTCCATGGCCCGGGAACCCCTCGGGTACCATGATGCCCGGCCCATGTCTGTGTGGGGCCAATACTCATCGGCGTCCATGTGACCGACTGGGGAGTCGCTTAAATCAAGCTTTGCCTTTAGATAGGGGGTCCTTCCCGTTAACGGGATGGAGATTGGCCTTAATCCGGCCAGTGGGAATAGGTCGGTTAGATCGGAAACTGATTGGCGCTTGGTGCCCAGTTTCAGACTCTCCTGCGATCTAACTGGCGCACTTGGATTCGCGCCTTGCGCATCGTGGCCATTAGGTCGTGCCCTGATTCTCATTTGCTGTAAAAATGTCAAAGGTTAATTGCTGTGTATAAAGAAAGTGCAATGAGGATAAATGTACTGACAAGAGAGACCTTCAAACTCTGATTAGTCTCAACATTTGAAACTGTATGAATAAGGGATTGTATAGAATCAGATAAAGGGATAGTATGAAACAGTTCTATTGTATTCCTGTCTGAGATAATGAGAAGGTGGAGTCAGTAATTGGGGATCCAATTAAATTAATCTAGTGACCAAATTGACCAATTATCATGTTACAACAGACCCAACTCTGACGTGAGGTAATGGTCACTTTGGGGATAAAAGTAGAGGTTCTGAAGATCTTCCTTGCTGGCCAAGTACTGAAGACTCCCGAGGCCGAGTTCCAAAGAAATTACTGTCAAAGAAGGAGCCAGACTCCCGAGGCTGAATTCCACAAGAATTACTGTCAGAGAAGGAGCCAGAGAGGGTTACGCTTCTACAGACTGATCACCCACATGAAGTTGGAAAAGTCCATGTCTTAAAGTTGTTCAGTAAACATTTTCATTTAATAAACTTATTTTTAAATTTACTATCCAGAGAATTTTGATTTTGTCTTAATTGGTTAAAGTCTTGTCTGAACCAAAGTGAATTTATTAAATCGCAAGTTGGGTGTGGCTCAAATCAATTAAGTTCCAGATAACAAGATCAGATAACATAAACCTTCAATTAAAAAACTTACATGTCTATAGCGCCTTTCACAACCACAGAACGTCCCAAAGTGCTTTACAGCCAATGAAGTTCTTTTGAAGTGTAGTCACTGTTGTAATGTAGGAAGCGCAGCGGCCAATTTCCACACAGCAAGATCCCACACACCAAATGATAATGAGCAGATGATCTGGTTTTAGTGATGTTGATTGAGGGATAAATATTGACCGGGACACCGGGGATAACTCCCCTGCTCTTCTTCAAAATGCTGGCTGTGGGAACTTTTACATCCACCTGGGGGGGACGGGACAGGGCCTCAGTTTAACATCTTATTTGAAAGAAAGCTGTTCTGACAGTGCAGCACTCACTCAGTGCTGGGACCAGGAATGTTGGAACTGGTTTTTGTCCACAGGTCCCCAACTGGGTCTTAACCTTCTGATCCAGAGGTGATAGTGCTGCCCCCTGAGCCATGGCGGACACTAGTTAGAAAGGAAAAGTTATACTTTAAAACCCTCCACCCTTTGCCTCCGATACCTCAATCTAATAATTAAAAACCCAGTGTAAATAACATATATTTCACTGACAAATGTTGAAGTGTTGATTTTGAGCCACAGGTTTTAACTCACCACTTGTTCCTCGGGCACCTTTCTGTCTCTTGCTCATATCAATGACAGCCGGGCGACAGAGCTGAGGGATGAATTTAGCTGAGAATAACGGGGCCTGTGTCCCAGTTGGGAAACTGCCATGGGCGTCGCAGTAATAGAGAGACAGGAAGGTGTTGGAGGACTGACTGGGAAATGGGCCACCAACCAATTATTACAATCGGTCACTATTCCGATCCCAGACCAGACCCCAACAGTGGCTAGGATACTGGACCAAAACCCCAACATTTCAGTTTATTTGTGTGACTGTGCGGAAGGAATGATTCACTCCAGGAATGATCGCATGAAGAAATAGGGCTTGGTTATTTTTAAAATAAAACTTTATTGTGGCTACAATATTAAACTTTTTAACTTCACACCCAAAACAACAGCTTACAATTACCCATTTAAACATTACTACTTAATCTCCCATTAAACAACAGGAAAAGAAAGATACAGATCTCAATCTATCTCACTGTGGGAGAATTGTGGACCCAAAATTGAACTTCTCTCTCCAAATCTTTCTCCAAAAACTGCTCTCTATAATTTTGCAGTGAATCACACTCTAACCCCACGCTTTTAACCCTTAAATTGCCCAATACATTTATAATCAAATTTTCCTAAAATCTTCCAATCGTCACACCTCCCCCTTCAAAAAAAATGAACCAGCAATGTACGCAGATGGCTTTATTTTTCTAAAAACTTTTTAAATTTTAAACATTTCTTATGATTACATGCAATTTGTACTCTATAACATTTTACATTTTTCAACAGGCAAACATACACACGAGTGTAGTCCATTTTAGTCTTCGCACATGTCACAGTCGCGAGCATAAATTTACCCATTCCTAGATTTCCAAAGACCGGGGCGGCCTCCAAGATTACACAAGAAAAGCTTCAACAATTCACTGATATGTAGTTGCCTGGCTCTGACAGCAGAATTCTTCTCTTGATGGTCAGACAGGTTGCTATCGATGCTGCAGCATTCATCATCTATTCTTCACATTTATCATATGCTTTGTATTCTGTGTTTGTTGAGGATAGCCAAAAATAATTGGTAACAGATGCAGGTGAGATGTTTCCCCTGGTTGGAGAGTCTAGAACCAGGGGACACAATTTCAAAATAAGGGGGAAGCCATTTAGGACCAGTCTCAGAGGAGACATTTCTTTACACAGAGGGTTGTGAATCTTTGGAATTCTCTACCCCAGAGGGCTGTGGAAGCTCAGTCATTGAGTGTGTTTAAAGCAGAAGCTGACAGATTTCTAAATACCAATAACATGAAATGAAACGAAAATCGCTTATTGTCACAAGTAGGCTTCAAATGAAGTTACTGTGAAAAGCCCCGAATTGCCACATTCTGGCGCCTGTTTGGGGAGGCTGGTACAGGGATTGAACCCTCGCTGCTGGCCTTATCCTGCTTTACGAGCCAGCTGTTTTAGCCCACTGTGCTAAACCAGCCCCTACACAAAGGGATATGGGGATAGTGTGGGGGAAAAGGCATTGAAGTGGATGATCAGCCATGATCGTATTGAATGGTGGAGCAGGTTCGACGGGCTGAATAGCCAAGTCCTGCTCCTATGTTCCAATTATAACAAAGATAGGAAGGAAAGTAAATTGTGAATGGGACATAAGGAGACTAAAGTGATATAGGTAGGTTAAGTGAGTGGGAAAAAATCTGCCAAATGGAGCATAATGAGGGAAAAATGTGAAATTGTCCATCTTGGTAGAAAGAATAAAAAAAGCTTATAATCTAAACGGTGAGAGATTGCAGAGCTCTGAGATTCAGAGGGATCTGGGTGTCCAAGAGCATGAATCACAAAAGGCGAGTATACAGGTACAGCAAGTAATTAGGAAAGCTAATAGAATGTTATTGTTTATTGTGAGGGGAATTGAATACAAAAGTAGGAAGGTTATGCTTCAGTTACAAAGGACATTGGTGAGACCACATCTGGAGCACTGTGTACAGTATTGCTCTCATTTAAGGAATGATGTTAATGTGTTGGAAGCAGTTCAGAGAAGGTTTACTGGACTCATATCTGGAATTGGAGGCTGGTCTTATGAGGAATGATTGGACAGGCTGGGCTTGTGTCCGATGGAGTTTAGGTGACTTGATTGAACCGTAAAAGATCCTGAGGGGCCTTGACAGGGTGGATGTGGAAAGGATGTTTCCTCTTGTGGGAGAATCTAGAAATTGGAGTCACTTTAAAAGTAATAACTCGCCCATTTAAGGCAGAGGAGAACTTTTTTCTCTCTGAGGGTCGTGAGTCTTTGGAGCACTCTTCCTCAAAGGGCAGTGGAAGCAGAGTCTGCGAATATTTTGAAGGCAGAGCTGGATAGATTCTTGGTAAGCAAGAGGGTGAAAGGTTATCGGGAGGGTAGCGGGAATGTGGATTGCAAGTTACAATCAGAGCAGCTGTGAACTTATTGAATGGTGGAGCAGGCTCAAGGGTCCGAGTGGCCTACTCCTGCTCCTAAATCGTCTGTTATCACATCCTTTATAATAGATTGTAGCATTTTCCCTCCTACTGATGTCAGGCTAATGCGTCTGTGGTTCCCTGTTTTCTCTCTCCCTCCTTAAATAGTGGGGTTACATTTACCACCTTCCAACCTGCAGGAACCATTCCAGAATCTATAGAATCTTTGAAAGATGATCACCAATGTATCCACTATCTCTACAGCCACATCTTTCAGCACTCTGGGATGTAGAGCATCAACTTTGTGGGATTTATTAACTTTCAACCCACATTAATTTCTCCAATACTACTTTGTTCCTAATACTAATCTCTTTCAGTCCCTCTTGAACACCAGTTCCTTGGTTCCCTTGAGTTTTTGAACAATTTTCTGTATGTTCCTCCATGAAGATAGACACACATTTAGTTTCTCTGCCATTTTCTTATTCTCCATTATAAACTCTCCTGTCTCTGCCTGGAATGGACCATGTTGGT
Source organism: Scyliorhinus torazame (assembly GCF_047496885.1). NCBI lineage: Eukaryota > Metazoa > Chordata > Chondrichthyes > Carcharhiniformes > Scyliorhinidae > Scyliorhinus > Scyliorhinus torazame. Next base: position 173,762,292 of record NC_092711.1, read on the forward strand.
CTTTGCTAATCTTTTCCTTTTCACATTCCTATAGGAGCTTTTCCAGTGGGTTTTTATGTTTCTCCCCAGTTTGCTCTCATATTCAATTTTTTTTTGTCAGTTTCTTGGTCCTCCTTTGCTGAATTCCAAACAAGTTCCCAATCCTCAGGCTTACTACTGTTTTGGCCACTTCAAGAGCCGCTTCCTTTGATCTAATGGGATCTTTAACTTTGATTTGTGTTCCTTAAAGGAATCTTGTTGTATTCTGTAAAATGAAAGTCACCAAAGGACCATGGGCTGCTCTCCCCTTTGAGAGAGAGAGAGCTTACTGGTGATTACTTACTTGAGGGTCACCACACTTCAGTTGAGGGGCAATGTTGAAAAGGCAAGGCCTTCATGAATAACCTCTGTAGGGGAATTGAACCCATGCTGTTGGCGTCGCTCCGCATCATGAAACAGCCAACTGAGCTAACTGACCAGCTGGTAAATATGTAATATTTCCTTTAATATTAGCTAATCCCTGTTTCCCAATCCACCTCAAACAACGTGCCCCTCCGAGGGGGCTGTTTAGCACAGGGCTAAATCGCTGGCTTTGAAAGCAGGCCAAGGCAGGCCAGCAGCACAGTTCAATTCCCCTACCAGCCTCCCCGAACAGGCACCGGAATGTGGCGACTAGGGGCTTTTCACAGTAACTTCATTTGAAGCCTACTTGTGACAATAAGCGATTTTCATTTCATTTATTTCATACCCTTATAGTTTTCTTCTGTGAGGAACACCCAAATAAATTAAACAGAAAAAAACATATAACCACCACAGCCCATCTCCATGGCAAGGTGGCAAGCTTTGGGGGTTCCAAACAGAAATGGGAACTAAATACCTTCAAACTTACAAACACTCTTTCAGTCTGTGATCCTCGTGAAATTTAGAACCAGGCAATTGCAACAAGTCTCAAAGAGCATCAGCCCACTGGAGGCAACCTCGTGAGACCGGCAGTCCAGCAGAAAGAAATCGTCTGACCATCCCCATTGGCCAACTGTCAGAATGAACAAAATGCAGTCCTGGATGTAATTGAAGGCGAAACAATAACAGAATCCAACAACTGTAATCAATTGTGAACTTGGCGAATCAGCAGCTGCGATGAATCACAGATTTCCTTCCCAGGCTGTGGGCACGAGTGGCCTTTATCCGGTGTGAAGTCGTTGTTGTGTCCGCAGGCTGGATAAGTGAATAAATCCTTTCCCACACTGAGAGCAGGTGAACGGCCTCTCCTCAGTGTGAACTTGCTGATGTGACCGTAGGCTGGTTGAAACATAGAATGCCTTCCCACACTGAGGGCATTTGCATGGCCTCTCCCCAGTGTGTATTCGGTCATGTGACTGCAGGGTGTCTGACCGAGTGAATCTCTTCCCACACTGAGAGCAGGTGTATGGCTTCTCCCCTGTGTGAACTCGCTGGTGTTTCTTCAATATGGATAGCTCAGTAAATCCCTTCCCACAAGCAGAGCAGGTGAATGGCCTCTCTCCAGTGTGAACTCGCTGGTGTTTCACTAGTACGGATGAAACACGGAATCCCTTCCCACACTGAGAGCAGGTGAACGGCCTCTCCCCAGTGTGAACTCGCTGATGTTTCTTCAGGCTGGATAACTCAGTGAATCCCTTCCCACACAGAGAGCATGTGAATGGCTTCTCACCAGTGTGAACCCGTTGGTGGCTCTTCAGCTGGGATAACTGAGTGAATCTCTTCCCACACTGAGAGCAGGTGAACAGTCGCTCCCCAGTGTGAATTAGCTGATGATTCCGCAGGTTGGATGAATCACTGAATCTCTTCCCACATTGAGAGCAGCTGAATGGCTTCTCGCCGGTGTGAATTCGCTGGTGTGCCCGCAGGTTGGATAACACAGCAAATCCCTTCCCACACACAGAGCAGGTAAAGGGCCTCTCCCCAGTGTGAATGCGTCGATGAGCTTCCAGCACAGATGGGGATCTGAATCCCTTCCCACAGTTCCCACATTTCCACGGTTTCTCCATGTTTTGGGTCTCCTCGTGTCTCTCCAGGTCAGACAATCAGTTGACGCCTCCTGCACAGAACACGTGTACGGTCTCTCCCCGCTGTGAATGGTGTGATTTTTTTTTCAGGCTGTGTAACTGGTTAAAGCGCTTTCCACAGTCAGTGCTCTGGAACACTCTCACTCGGGTGTGTGTGTCTCGGTGCTTTTCCAGTCACACTGATGGTTAAAATATTTTGAAGCCGACAGAACAGACAAACATTTCTCCTTCTAGATTCAAAGGCTGATGATATTCAGGTCCCAAGGAATAGAGTGACTCCGTCACATCGAGAGGTTACGTTTGAGATTTTTGTCTGTAATTCCTCCTCTTCTAATATCCTATAAAAGGAGTTTACAAAATGAGTTTACAAAAGTGTAGGATAGAAATTCATAACCGACAACTCTCGTTTCTATGGAACATTTTTTCCTCTCTCATTCCCCAATACCTAGTCGCCAAAAACTACCCCATACGTCGTCTTCAGGGAGCGGATTCGGAGGGGCGGAGTGACAGAGCTGTGAGCATTGGGAAAGATACCATCCTTTTAGCCAGACAAATAAATGTGTCAAACTGAGGGAGCAAAGGATGTCAATGTCTTTAAGAGAGAGAGAGAGACCTGGGCCAAGCTTTGCAGAGTCTGCACCCTCCCTGGATTCACTTCCTTTCCCTTCAGTTGCTGCAAGTGACCAATTGAAGGTCAGAATGAGAAAAGAAATGGAAAGGGGGAGAAAAGAAAGTGTTTTACTCACAGATGTTGGAGACAGGAGGTGTCAAGCTCAAGCTCATTCAGAGTGAGGAGCAGCAGCTTTGCTGGGCAGGAATGAGCAGGTTAACAAGCTCAATTTCCAAAGTCTGCAGGCAGACAATGAAGGAACTCTGATTGGCAGGCGGAGAAGAATCCTTCCGGTCCACCCAGTTTGCCATTGGTCAATATCTCTGCATGAGGGTCAAGGGGCGGGGCCTCCCCGCACATGCGCACCAACCCGCCCCTTGAACATGCGCAGTCCCGGACCTGGGCGGAGATCACCGAGCGGCTTCTCGCTCTGGCGGGAGCCGTCAGCCGGTTGCCTGGAACCTTGTCTGGAGGAGACAAGGGGGAGGGGAAATAATGGGGGCGGGACAGCGCACTGGAACCCGCAGACGTCACCGTGGATCAGAGTGATTTGTTATTGGTTGATTCAGGCAGGGCTCCATTGTGACGCCACAATTCGGAGGTTGGACAATGAGTTTCGGACTAAAACTTCCTCCTCATCTGGGAGCTCAGTGTTTCCCCCTTTCCATTTCCTCTCTCATTCTGGGGGGACATTGGTGACTTGCAGCAACTGTAGGAAAGGAAGCGAATCCAGGGAGGGTGCAGACTCTGAAAAGGTTAGCGCAGGTCTCTCTCTGAAAGACAGTAACATCCTTTGCTCCCTCAGCTTGACACATTTATTTGTCTGGCTAAAAGAATGGTCTCTTTCATAATGTTCACATTAAAGGGGTTAAGCCATTTATTATTATTTCTTGTCTTCTGTGAATAAGTTCTCTATTTTATTACAGCACAGAAGGAGTCCATTCAGTCACTTGAGTCCATGCCGACTCTCTGCAGAACAATTCAGGCTGTCCCATTTCCCCTCGATATCACCATACCTCTGCAAGTTTATTTCCTTCACGTGCCCTTCTACGTTCAGTTTCAAATAATCTTATCGTCTCAACTTGCACCACTAGGTAGTGAGTTCCAAGTCATCAGCACTCACTGCCGAAATAAACTTCTTCCCCACTGCCCCATATGCCTAATCATGGGTTAAGATTAGATACAGCAGAATGAGAATGGAGGGAGAGTGTGTGGGGTGGAAATTTACAGCTTTAGGGGAATGAGGGAGGAAAAATATTCCATTGAAACTAGAATTGTCTTCTGAATTTCTATTTTATTTGACAGTGATGATATTTATAATCTCCTTTTACAGTATATTCGAAAGTGAGGATTTACAGACAGAAATCTGAAAGTAAATGGTGCACCTGGGTCTGACAAAGTCACTCGATTCCTTGGGACCTGAACATCATCGGACTTTGAATCTAGACGTAGAAATGTTTGTCTGTCTCAAGAGATTTTAAAGCACCAAGACACACCGACACCTGGGTAATTGCGTTCCAAGGAACTGACTGGAAAAAGCGGTCAACCAATTACTTTGTTTTATAAATTTAGAATACCCAATGATTTTGTCCAATTAAGGGGCAATTTAGTGCGACCAATTGACCTAACCTGCACATCTTTGGGTTGTGGGGATGAGACCCACGCAGACATGGAGGCAATGTGCAACTCCACACAGACAAGGGGCCGGCATCGAACCCGGGTCCTCCGCACCCTAGGCAGCAGTGCTAATCACTGCACCACCGTCCGCCCTGCAGTTAACCAATTACACAACCTGATAAAACATCGCACCATTCAGAGTGGAGAGAAATCCTGCACGTTTTTGCTGTGGACGAGGCTTCAACTGATTATGAAACCTGGAGAGTCTCAAGGACGCCTTCACCTGAAAATGTGGGCACTGTGGGAAAGGATTCAGATCCCCATCTGTGCTGGAAACTCATCAATGTCGTCACACTGGGGAGAGGCCACTCACCTGCTCTGTGTGTGGGAAGGGATTCACTCAGTCATCCCACCTGCTGCCACATCAAAGAGCTCACACTGGGGAGAAGCCATTCACCTGCTCTGAATGTGGGAAAGGATTCAGTAATTTATCCACCTTGCAGACACAGCAGTAAATTCACACTCGGGAGAGGCCTTTCAAATGCTCTGTATGTGGACAGGGTTTCACTGAGTCATTCAGCCCGATGATCGACCAGTGCGTTCACACTGGGGAGAAAGTGTTCACCAGGATGTGGTGTTCACCTGCTCTACTTGCTGAAAAGGGTTCCGTGATTCATATAGCCTTCCGACTCATCAGCGAGTTTATACCAGGGAGAGGCCATTCATCTGCTCCATTTGTGGGATCGGATTCACTCAATTATCCAGCCTGCTGACACTCCAATGCGTTCACACCGGGGAGAGACCGTTCATCTGTCTGACTGCGGGAAGGGATTCACTCGGTTGTGGGAAGCGACCTTTTGTGGATCAATTCAAAGGAGATGTACTCTCCCAGACTCAAAGCGCATCAGCCCACTGGAAGCAAGGTCGTGAGACCGGCCAGTCCAGCAGAAAGAAACCCTCTAACCGTCCAACCTCACCAAGTGTCAGAATGAACATGGTTCAGCCCTGGATGTGATTAACAGCAGCAATAACAGCAGAAGCCAATCCCTGTCATCACTTCTGAACACTCTGCTGTCTCAACAGGATGCATAGCAGAGTGAATCATTTTCCACAAATAGATCAGATGAACAACCTCTCTCTGCTGGCATGTCTTCCGGGTGGATGAATCACAGAATCCATTCCCACAATCAGAGCAAGTGAATGGCCTCTGCCCGATGTGGATTCATTGGTGCATCTGCAGTTTGGATAACTGAATAAATCCTTTCTCACACTCAGAGCAGCTGAACGGTCTCTCCTCAGTGTGAGTGCGCTGGTGGGACATCAGTTCTTGAGAACTTTTGAAGCCACTCCCACAGGCAGAGCATTTAAAGGGACTCTCATTGGTGTGAGTGACTTGGTGTATTCGCAGGTTAGAAGAACGAGTGAATCGCTTCCCACACACAGTGCAGGTGAAAGGCCTCTCCCCGGTATGAACCCGCTGGCGAGTCAGAAAATTGAATGACTCACTGAATCCCTTCCCACACTTCGGGCAGGTGAACGGTCTCTTTTCTGTGTGAACTCTCTCATGTGTCAGAAGGGTGGATGAATGTTTGAATCCCTTCCCACAGTCAGAGCACATGAACAGTTTGTCCCCAGTGTGAGCTCATTTGTGTCTCAGCATGTGGGATGACTGAGTGAATCCCTTCCCACACACAGAGCAGTTGTGGGAAACCAGCGGCCTGGGGGCCACATGCAGCCCATCTGGGTTCTGAGCGCGGCCCACAATAAACATTTTGCTGACTGTTGCCCACAGGCAGGGTTGCCATATTCCACCGATTCCCATCCACATAGTTTTTTTCTACCGGTGTTACTGAAGTGATACATTGGACAGCTTGTTTATGATGCAGAGCGAGGCCACCAGCACGTGTTCAAATCCCGTACTGGCTGAGGTTATTCATGAAGGCTTTGCCTTCTCAACCTTGGCCCTCACCTGAGGTATGGCGATCCTCCAGTTAAATCACCATATCTCAGCTCTCCCTGTCAAAGGGGAAGGCAGCCTGTGGTCAACTGGCACTATGGCGACTTGACTTGACACATGTGAAGCGAGGGGAAGTGAAGTGAGGAGCATTCTGATTGCACAACATTGACTGTGAGCTGTGCACTCCCTCTGCATCCAAAGTGTAAATATTTTATTTTTAACATTTGCAGTTGATAGTTCAATTAAAATATAAATGAATTGAACTAAGCATTTTCTATAACTCGTTATGAAATATTTGGTGTGTATTAAATGTATTTAATCTGATAGATAGGTCACAGTTAGTGGATTTCAATCTTGCCGACACAGAGATGAATGAGGGTCACTCATGCGGCCCACTCACTAGCCGAGTCTGTCTTCACTGATCTGAGGAGATATCCTTACTGTTCAGTAAACCTTACATGGAAAAGGCACAGATACAACTGTACATGGAGGAAGATAATGGTACCTGATGGCAGTGCTGGAGCAGTTTGTGATCGGCGTCCAATGCCACAACTACCTCTGTTTCCTTTCTTTCCGCCGGTGCCATAACAACATTCAAAATCCTCCTAATGTTCGAAAACAGCTGCCTCCCTTTCACGAACCCCGTCTGATCCTCCCCTATTACCTTCGGAAGGCACTCCTCCAGCCTACCCGCCAGTACCTTCGCCAACACTTTTGCGTCCACATTCAGAAGTGATATGGGCCGATACGACCCACATTCCGTCGGATCCTTATCTTTTTTTGGAACAGGGAAATCGATGCCTGCCCCAAGGTTTGTGGCAACACCCCCTTCCCTTTTGCCTCCTCAAACATCCCCACCATCAGGGGTGCCAACCTATCCTTAAATTTTTTATAATATTCCACCGGAAACCCATCCGGCCCTGCCACCTTCCCCGACTGCATCCTCCCAATCGCATCCTTTATCTCCTGCTCCATTATTGCTCCTTCTAATGTAGCCCTGTCCCCCTCCCCTAGCCTCGGGTGCTCCGGTCTCCTCCGAGTGGCTCTGACTTGTACAACCTCTCATAAAACTCCTCAAAAACCTTGTTAATCAGCACTGGGGCCACCACCAACTTCCCTGCCCTACCCTTCACCTGAAGAATTTCCCTTGCCGCTGCCTCCCTCCGGAGCTGACCTGCTAACATATCTCCATGTTCATAAACTGCATTCCTTGCTCTTCTCAGTTGGCGCACCGCCTTCCTGGTGGACAGTCGGTCGAAGCTCACCTGTAGTTCCTTCCTCTTTTCCAGCTTTGCCGGGTCCCCATCCTCTGCATACCTCCTATCTACCTCCAACATCTCATCTATTACCCTCTGCCGCTCCAACCTCTCCTCCTTATCCACCCTAGCCTTAAACAAAATTACCTCACCTCTCACCACCGCCTTTAGAGCCTCCCAGATGACTGCCTTCGACACCTCACCCGTACAATTGAAACCTACATATTTCTTAATTACCGTTTCAATTTTCTCACAGAATACTTGGTTCCCCAAAAGCCCCACATCCAGTTTCCACCCCGGTCTCTGCGCTGCCCCCTTCTCTAGCACCATATCCACTCAATGTGGAGCGTGATCTGACACTGCAATTGCAGAGTATTCCGACCCCTTGACTCCAGCCAGCAAAGCCTTCCCCACCACAAAAAAGTCGATCCGCGAGTATACCTTATGGACCGCGGAGAAAAACGAATACTCCCATTCCCTTGGGTGCAGGAACCTCCAAGGGTCCACCCCTCCCATTTCCACCATTAGCCCAGCCAGCGCCTTCGCCCCCCCCCCCCCCCCCCTCCCCTGATGGGACCAGCGAGCGCGGCCGTGATCTGTCCAACCTTGGCTCCTGCACCAGGTTCCAGTCCCCCCCCACAATCAGCTCATGCGTGTCTAAGTCAGGAATAGCCCCAACCACCTTCCTCACGAATCCCACATCGTGCCAATTGGGACTGTATACACTTAACAGCGCCACTAATCTCCCCTCCAATGCCCCTGTCACAATCACATATCTACCCCCCTGATCTGCCACCACCTTCTCCATCTGGAAGCGTACCCTTTTGCTGACCAGCACCGCTACCCCTCGAGCCCTTCCATCAAATCCGGAGTGAAACACTTGGCTAACCCAGCCCTTTTTATGTCTCACCTGGTCCTTCGCCCTCAAGTGAGTCTCCTGCAGCATTGCTACATCGGCTTTCAAACTTTTAAGATGTGCAAGCACCCTTGACCGGACCTCCTAGCCCTCTCACGTTCCACGTGATTATCCTTACTGGGGGTCTCTCACCCCCCCCCCACCTTTCTTATCCACCATCACCATACCACCGGGCCCTGCCCCATAAGCCTGACCTGCCCCTGTCCATTGTTAACATCGAACCCCTTCCCCCCTCCCAAGAACCCCCCCCTACAAAAACATCACCCAACATCCCTCCCTCCACCCCCTCTTGCTCGCCTCGTAGGCCCATTGAAGCCTGCTACCCAGGCTCCAACGTCCGCAGTCCTCCTCTCACCTCACTCCCATTCACTAACTGACTCTAGTTAGCTAGCGCGGGTGGCTCCCCCCCCCCCCCCCCCCGCCAATACCTCTCGCCCCCTTCCGCCCAGTCCCAGAGAAAGAAACACCAAAACAAACCCAACAATCCAACCCCTACAATTCACTAACATAACATTTAACCGTCGCAACACAGAACACCATTAACTGGAACTCTGCAACAATGCAAAGAGAAGTAAATTTCAAATTTCAATACAAATCAGTAAAAAGAAAGTTGTAACATTTGTACGTTTTCCAGCCGCTCAAACACAGTCCACAGTCTTTCTTCCAGTTCCGCTCTTCACGTCTGTCCCAAGCTTTCTGCCCTCACGAACGCCTCAGCCGCCTCCGCTGTCTCAAAATAAAAGTCTTTGACTTTATATGTTACTCTCAACTTCGCCGGGTACACCACACCAAATCGCACCCCCTTCTTGTACAAAGCCGCCTTCACTCGCCCAAACGCCGCTCGTCTTTTTGCCAACTCCACTGTCCAATCCTGGTAGATCCGAACCGCAGTACCATCCCACAGCACCTCATGCTTCTCCTTCATGCAAAACTTATGGAAGCAGATAATTACTGCCCTTGGCGGCTCGTTCACTTTGGGCTTCGGCCTTAATGACCGATGAGCTCGGTCTAGCTCGTACAGGGTGGGGTTCTCACCCTCCCCCATCAGCTCCGCCAACTTCTTAGCAAAGTATTGCATTGGCCTTGGGCTATCTGTCCCTTCGGGCAAGCCCACAATTCTCAAATTGTGCCGCCTTGAGCGGTTTTCCAAGTCTTCCAGCTTTGCTCGGAGCCCTCTGTTAACCTCCACCACCCTCCGCAGCTCGTCTCCCATCGAGGGGACCTGGTCGCTGTGTCGTGTCACGGCCTCCTCCACCTCCTTCATCTTCTCGCCCTGCTCTCTCACCTCGGCCAATGCCTTTGCCACCTCCACCCTGATCGGGCCAATTTGCCTCCTCCAACAATGACCTCACCACGACCACCATCTCTTTCCTCAGGATCTCCATGTGCCTCACCAAACGTTTTTCCAGCCCCACCACCATCACCTCGGTCATCTTCTCCACCGTAAGTAGTGCGGTCCCGCCTTGCAGTTTGGCTTCCGCCATCCTGTCAACACTTTTCTTTTGCTTGTCTTCTCCTTCGGCGGCGAACCCACGTTTCCTCCTTTCTTTGACGCTGCTTTTCGCATCTTTTAGCGGCTTATTGTTTTTTATCTTCTTTCTTTTCTCCTCTCTCCCCCTTCACTCTCCTGCTCTTCATCAATCTGACATTCTTCTTTTTTGAGAAAAAAAAACTTTTACCAAACTTCCATGAATCTTCTTTCTTTCTCCTCTACATTCACCTGGGACCAGGTTTCAAACCTTCTTCTTCCTAGGTGGGAGCCATCCGACGTGGAGCACCCTCCCTACATGGCGCTCGGGCCTGCCGCCTCGACCTCTTCGTAGCTCCGCCCCCCGCTGCTCCGACCTGCCGGGCCCGGCACCTCAGCCTCCGCCGCCCGACACCCGCGCGGGGTTCTTCGCCGGCTTTTAAGCCGGCCCTGCTGGCTGCTCGTGGCGGCCCCAAAGGCCGACGATAGTCAGGGAGTGCGTGGAGTCTCGGGGATTTCCCCGAAATCGCCGCGAATCGCGGCCACCGGCGGGAGCTCTTTTTTTTGCAGCAGCCCTGCTCGCCCACCCCACCGGAAGTCCCTTGCAAGGCTCAACCTAACGCAGCTAAAAGTGGTACATAGAACCCACTTGACCAGAACCTGAATGGACAGGCTCTTCCCGGAGGTGGAGGATAGATGTGAACGGTGCCAAGGAGGTCCGGCCAACCACACCCACATGTTCTGGTCTTGCCCCAGACTTGCAGGGTACTGGACAGCCTTCTTCGAGGCAATGTCCAAAGTGATGGGGATGAGGGTGGAGCCATGCCCGAAAGTGGCGGTCTTCGGGGTATCAGACCAGCCAGGTCTATTCCTGGGGAGGAGGGCGGACGCCCTTTCCTTTGCCTCCCTGATCGCCCGCCGGAGAATCCTGTTCGGCTGGTGGTCAGCAGCACCATCCAAAGCTGCAGACTGGCTGTTCGACCTATCGGAATCTCTCCAAATGGAGAAAATCAAATTCACTATCCGTGGGTCGGAAGAGGAATTCCACAAAACATGGGAGCCATTCACCCGACTGTACCGAGACCTGTTTGTGGCCAACACATAAATAGATAAATAGCCAGTAGCCAGGGAGAATTAGCCAGGACAAAACAAAAAGAGGAAAGCGAGGGAGGGCCAGGGTGGTGTGGGGTGCAAGGTAAGGGAGCAAAATTCAGCAAGAAAGAATGGGGGGCAGCAGTGAAGAAGGGGGGGAAAGGTGGGAGGGGAGAGTCAGGGAGAGGGGAGCTGGGGGGAGGAGCGGCTGGGGGGAGGGGGGGTCAGGGAGAGAACTGGGGAGAGGGGGGGGTCAGGGAGAGGGGAGCAGGAGTGGGGAGGGGAGTCAGGGAGAGAGGAGCTTGGGGGAGGGGGGGGGGGGCTGGAGGAGGGGTAGGGAGGATTGAATGCTGAGCCAGACGGTGACAGACTGTAAATAGAGAAACCATAAAGAAACCTTTGTGACTGTACAATACATGACAACGAAAGGCAATGTATACAATATTGAAAATGCCAATAAAAAGATTTTTTTTTTTTAAAGATGGCAAGGAACAGGCTACAGATGAGTTAAAGAGAAACTATTTGTATCCAGAACATTGTGAACATCCTTTTACTCTGGTTGTCTTTGATCCTCAAGTCATTCTCTGTTTTTTAACCATATTCTGTTTCATTCATAAACTTTTATCAGTAAAAATATTTGATTTTTCTGAACTTTTCATGATTAGATTGATGCACATTAGGGAAAGTGGGTGAGAGGTTGACAGGCTCTTTAACAGAAAGTGAGACCCTCTGTGGTAATTGTCAAAGGAGCCAGAGGGGGAGATGAGATTTTATTTTATTTATTGACACAGCGAGTTGTTCTGATCTGCCTGAAAGCAGATTCAATAGTATCTTTCCAAAGAGTAAATACTTGAAAGGGAAGAATTTGCAGGGCTGTGGGGAAAGGGCAGAGCAGTTGGATGAATGGCAGAGTCCTTTCAAAGAGATAGCAGGGGCACGATGGGCTGAATGGACTCCTCCTGCAGCCTGTGAATCTGAGCCTCCTGCTTTTGTGCAGGTTAAAAGGGACAGATTTCATTGCAGCCTCTTCCTTGTATATGTATTTAAAGAGACGGGTTTCTCTTTAGCTCTGAGTGACCGATATAACAATTGGTTGGAGGCCCATTTCCCAGTCAGTCCTCCAGCACCTTCCTGTCTCTCTATTAGTGCGTCGCCCATGGCAGTTTCCCAACTGGGGCCCAGGACCCGTTATTCTCAGCTAAATTTAGCCCTCAGCTCCATCGCCTGCCTGTCATTGACATGAGCAACAGAGACAGAAAGGTCCCGAGGCTCAAATGGGAAGTCAAAACTTGTGGCTCTAAACCAAGACTTCAACATTTGTCAGTCAAATCCAGGTTATTTATACTGGGTTTTTATTATTAGATTTAGGCACTGGAGGGAAAGGGTGGGGGTTTTAAAGGGTAACTTTCCCTTTCTAACTTTATAATGTTACATCCAACATTCCTTGTCCCAGCACTGAGGAAGTCTGCACTGTCAGAACAGCCTTCTTTCAAATAAGATGTTAAACTGAGGCCCTGTCTGCCCCTCTCAGGTGGGTGTAAAAGTTCCCACAGCCACTATTTTGAAGAAGAGCAGGGGAGTTATCCCCGGTGTCCTGGTCAATATTTATCCCTCAGTCAACATCACTAAAAACAGATCATCTGCTCATTATCATTTGCTGTTTGTGGGATCTTGCTGTGTGTAAATTGGCTGCTGCGTTTCCTGCATTACAACAGTGACTACACTTTAAAAGTACTTCATTGGCTGGAAAGCACTTTGGGACGTCCGGTGGTTGTGAAAGGTGCTATACAAATGCAAGTTTTTAAATTGAAGATTTATGTTTTCTGAACTTGTTATTTGGAACTCAATTGATTTCAGCCACCCCCATCATACCATTTAAAAAATTCACTTTGGTTCAGACAAGGCAATTAAGGCAAAGGCAGAATTCTCTTGATATTGAATTTAAAAGGTTTATTCAAAGAAACTTTCAGACATTGCCTTTTACAACTTCATGTGGGTGATCAGTCTGTAGAAGCGTTATCCTCTCTGGCTCCTTTGACAGTCATTTCCTTGGAACTCGGCCTCGGGAACCTTCAGTACGTGGACTCAAAGCCCCCGAGTGTGGAGACCTGGGTTAGTGACATAGCTGGGTTTCTCAGTCTCGAGAAAATAAAGTTCGCCTTAAGAGGGTCAATGTCAGGGTTCACCCCGAGGTGGCAGCCTTTCGTCGACTTTCTCGGGGAAAATTAAAATGTCAGCAGATGCAGTATTCCGGGGGGGGGGGGGGGTTGTTGTTGTATGGTTGGGGTGTGTGAAGATTGGGTTGTGGGGGGGGAATGTTTATTTTACCATGTTGATGTCATTGTTTATGTTACTGTTATAAAAATTTTCAAAGACCTTAATAAAATATTATTAAAAGAAAATCTATATTTGAAATGAATGAAATGAAAATCGCTTATTGTCACAAGTAGGCTTCAAATGAAATTACTGTGAAAAGCCCCTAGTCGCCACATTCCAGCGCCTGTTCAGGGAGGCTGGTATGGGAATTGAATCGTGCTGCTGGCCTGCCTTGGTCTGCTTTCAAAGCCAGCGATTTAGCCCTGTGCTAAACCAGCCCCTGTTTGTTGCATTCATGTGAAATGAAAGTCACCTTTGAACATTCTCCCAGTGTCTGCCTGGGTCTCACTCCCACAACTCAAAAAGATATGCAGAGGAGGTCAATTGGCCACGCTAAATTGCCCCTTAATTGGAAAAAACAAATTGGGTACTCTAAATTTATTTTTAAAAATAAATGAATGTCACCAATGGACCAGGGGACCATAGGCTGCTCTCCCCTTTGAGTGAGAGAGCTGACTGGTGGTGATTTACCCTGAGAGTCACCACACCTCAGATGAGGGGCAAGGTTCATGGATAACCTCCGCCGATATGGGAGTTGAATCCATGTTGTTGGAGTCACTCCGCATCACAAACCAGCCATCCAGCCAACTGAGCTAACTGGCCCTTGAATATGTAATAATTCCTTAACTATTATCTATTCACTATCTCCCATTAGTTTCCCCGTCCATCTCAGACAGCTTGCCCCTCATACCCTGTTAGTTTACTTCTGTCAGAAGCACTTAGATACATTAAACAAAAGAGCCAGCTAACCACCACAGCCCATCTTCATGGCAACACGGCATGATTTAGGGGATTCCAAACAGAAATGGGAACTATATATCTTTTAACTTACAAAAGCCCTTTCACTCTGTGATTCTTTTATTGTGCAATTTAAAGCCTGGTATTCGCAACAAGTTTTGAATATCATCAACCCACTGGAGGCAAAGTTGTGAAACCGGAGTGTCCAGCAGAAAGAAACCCTCCAACAATCCCCACTGACCAACTGTCAGAATGAACAAAATGCAGTCCTCAAGGTAATTGAGAGCACAAGCAAGAACAGCAGAATCCAACCCCAGCAATCAATTGTGAACTTGTTGGTGTCTCAGCAGATGTGATGAAACACAAAATCCCTTCCCACATTGAGAACAGGTGAACAGCCTCTCCCCAGTGTGAACTCGCTGGTGTGTCTGCAGGTTGGATAATTGAATGAATCCCTTCCCACACTGAGAGCAGGTGAACGGCTTCTCTCCAGTGTGAACCCGCTGATGTCTCTGAAGGCTGGATAAAACACTGAATCCCTTCCCACACCGAGAGCAGGTGAATGGCTTCTCCCCAGTATGAACTCTCAGATGTGTTTCCAGGTTGGACAACTGAGTAAATCCCTTCCCACACTGAGAGCAGTTGAATGGCATCTCCCCAGTGTGAACTCTCTGGTGTGCCTGCAGGTTGGATGAACAACTGAATCCCTTCCCACACTGAGAGCAGGAGAATGGCTTCTCCCCAGTGTGAACTCGCTGGTGTGTCTGTAGCGGGAATAGCTGAGTGAATCCCTTCCCACACTGAGAGCAGGTGAACGGCTTCTCCCCAGTGTGAACTGCCTGATGTCTGTGTAGGGTGGAGGAATCACTGAATCCCCTCCCACACTGGGAGCATGTGAACGGCCTCTCCCCAGTGTGAAATCGCTGGTGTGTCCGCAGATGGGATAACTGAGTGAATGACTTCCCACACTGAGAGCAGGTGAATGGCCTCTCCCCAGTGTGAATGCGCCGATGAGCCTCTAGTGCAGAAGGGGCTCCGTATCCCTTCCCACAATCTCCACATTTCCACGGTCTGTCCATATTTTGAATCTTTGTGTCTCGCCGGGTTGGACAATCAGCTGAAGCCTTGACAACACAGAACCCACATGTATGGTCTCTCCCCCCTGTGAATGGCGTGATATTCTTTCAGACTGTGTAACTGATTCAGGCTCTTTCCACAGTCAGTGCTCTGGAACACTCTCACTCAGGTGTGTGTGTCTCGGTACTTTTCCAGTCACACTGATGTTTAAAATATTTTGAAGCCTACAGAACGGGCAAACATTTCTCCTTCCAGATTCAAAGACCGATGGTATTCAGGTCCAGAGGAATCGAGTGACTGTCAGATCGAGACTTGACGCTTGCAATTTTTGTCTGTGATTCCTCCTCTTCTAATATCCTGTAAAAACAATTTACAAAAAATATCACTGTCAGTACAGGATAGAAATTCAGAACAGACAATTCTAGTTTCTCTGGAATGTTCTTTCTTTCCCCAAATGCTGTAAATCTCCATCCCACACACCCTCCCTCCATTCTCACTCTGCTATATCTGATCTTAACCCTTCCAAATCTCCTGAAGGTGCTGATTCAGGCTGATTGACAGATCCATGATCATCACTTCCTGTCAGAACACAGATCATAACAAATAGAAGCTGCATTCAGCCATTCAGTCCATAGAACCTGCTCAACCATTAAATGAGCTAATTGGCCGATCTACCTCAGCGCCATTTTCTCACACTATCCCCCATCGATATGTTCAATATCGAGAAACCTGTCAATCTCAGTCTGAAAATACTTGATGACTGAGGTTCCACAGTCCTCTGGGGTAGAGAATTCCAGATCTTCGCCACATCCTCGAGTGAAGAAATTCCTCCTCATCTCAGCTTTCTCTCCATTTTCCGACTTGTTGCCCATAACATCTTTGGGTTGTGGGGGTGAGATCCACGCAGACGCAGGGAGAATGTGCAAACTCAACACGGACAGTGACCCGGGGCCTGGATCGAAGTCGGGTCCTCGGTGCCGTGAAGCAGCAGAGATTAACCATGCTGCCCACTGCCTTAAATGTTAGCCATCTCCTGGGGAAGCCAGCTCTTTAATTGTGAACATTAGGAAAGAGACCATCATTTTAGCCAGACAAATAAATGTGTCAAGCTGAGGGAGCAAAGGATGTCAATGTCTTTAAGCCATGATGTGGAGATGCTACCCAAAGATGTGCAGGGTAGGTGGATTGGCCATGCCAAATTGCCTTTTAATTGGAAAAAAGGAATTGGGTATTCTAAATTTACTTTTAGAAAGAAAAAAATTAAAATCAGGCAGAGATATGTCTAATGTTTTTATATGGTACATATTTAATATAATATTTATGGTTCTGTAATTAAGTACATTTATTATTGTTTCTAGTTGTGTAATAATGTATGCAGTTACGTTATATATTTCCAGTCTTCTCTTCCCTCAGAGGGTTATTAGTCTCTGGATTTCTCTTCCACAGGGACCAGTGGGATCTGAGGGTCATTGATTATATTCAAGGATGAGTTAGCTATGGACTGAATGGCTGAATGCAGCATCTATTTGTTATGATCTGTGTTCTGACAGGAAGTGATGATCATGGGTCTGTCATGAGCACAGTAAGACGCCTTACAACACCAGGTTAAAGTCCAACAGGTTTGTTTCGAATCACTAGCTTTTGGAGCACAGCTCCTTCCTCAGGTGAATGGAAGGGGCTGAAGATGGAGCAGTGCTGCGAAAGCTAGTGATTCGAAGCAAACCTGTTGGATTTTTACCTGGTGTTGTAAGACTTCTCAATGTCTTTAAGAGAGAGAGACCTGGGCCAAGCTTTCCAGAGTCTGCACCCTCCCTGGATTCACTTCCTTTCCCTTCAGTTGCTGCAAGTGACCAATTGAAGGTCAGAATGAGAAAAGAAATGGAAAGGGGAAGAAAAGAAAATGTTTTACTCACAGATGTTGGAGACAGGAGGACGTTTCAGGCTGTGTGAAGCCCAATCTCCTTTCACACAAAGCCCGCGCTGATTGGAGGACCAGCGTCCTTCCGGTCCTAACTCTATCCATTGGCCAACACCTCACAGGAAGGTCAGGGGCTGGGCTTTCCCTCGCACATGCGCAGCCTCTCCTCTCTCTTGGACATGCGCAGTCCCGTGCCGGGGGGGGGAAATCACCCAGCGGCTTCTCGCTCTCGCCGGAGCCGTCAGCCGGTTGTCTGGAAATCTTGTCTGGAGGAGAAGGAACTATGAGTGGGGCGGAGCTGCTGTGTCCGCGCGCCGGGCCTGCGCACTGGAACCCTGAGACGTCACCACGGATTCACGTGCGTGAGCAGTAAATTTGTGACCAATAGGAAGAGTTGGTGAACCGGAAGAACTTTCTTCCACCATCCAATCAGCTCCCCCGTTGTCTGAATGCGGAAGCTGAACAATGAGCAACACTGGGGCTTCACAAAGACGGTAACTTCCTCCTGTCTCTAACATCACACTTTCTTTTCTCTCCCCTTGCAGCAACTGAGGGGAAAGGAAGTGAATCCAAGGAGGGTGCAGACTTTGGAAAGGTTGGCCCAGGTCTCTCTCTCTCTCTCTCTCTTAAAGACATTGACATCCTTTCCTCCCTCAGCTTGACACATTAACTTGTCTGGCTAAAAGGATGGTCTATTTCCTTATGTTTACAATTAAAGGGCTAGTTTCTCCAGGAGATGGCTGACATTTAAGGAGACAGTGAATTAATATAGCACAGAGACAGTCTCGTGTAGTTATATGGTACAGATTATATGGTACAGGAGAGGATGCAGAGGAAATTCATAAGCATGTTGCCTGGGCGTTTCAGCGATGAAGAGAGCCTGGTTGGGAGTTTCCTGGGAGCAGAGGAGGCTGGGGATATGTGATATGGGTGGCACGGTAGAACAGTGGTTAGCACTGTTGCTTCACAGCACCAGGATCCCAGGTTCGATTCCTAGCTTGGGTCACTGTGCGGAGTCTGGACATTCTCCCCGTGTCTGCGTGGGTTTCCTCCGGGTGCTCCGGTTTCCCCCCACAATCCAAAGATGTGCAGGTTAGGTGGAGTGGCCATGCTCATATGCCCTGTGTCCAATAAAGATTAGGTGGGGTTACGGGGAAGTTGTGAAGGTTGGAAGTGTGGGATGAGGTATGGTGCTCCTTCCAAGGGCCGGTGCAGATTCAATGGGCCGAATGGCCTCCCTTCTGCACTGTAGATTCAAGCACCGCCCAGCTCACTACAAAAAAATCAATCCGGGAATACACCCTATACACATGCAAGAAGAAGGATTATTTTCTCTCTCTCTGCCGGGTTCACGAACCTTCACGGATACACCAACCCGATCCTTTCCATGAACCCCCCCAACTCTTTCATCATTCTCAACCTTCCCATCGACTTGGGGCTCGATCTCCACAATCTCGCCTCCATTACACAATTAAAATCCACTCCCATGATCAGCTGGTGAGAGTCCAGGTCCGGAATCGCTCCCAGTAACCTCTTTACAAAACCAATATCATCCCAATTGGGCGCAGACACATTTACCAACACCACCGCCGTCCCCTCTCACGCCCCACTCATTATCACAAACCTCCCAGGTCCAACACCTCTCTGGCCCCCGTAAACCCTGTTCTCTTGCTCAACAAAATGGCCACCCCCTTGACTTCCAATCAAGTGAAACACTTGACCCATTCATCCCTTCCTCAGTCTCATGGGGCTGGTTTAGCACACTGGGCTAAATCGCTGGCTTTTAAAGCAGACCCAGGCAGGCCAGCAGCACGGTTCAATTCCCGTACCAGCCTCCCCGAACAGGCGCCGGAATGTGGCGACTAGGGGCTTTTCACAGTAACTTTATTTGACGCCTACTTGTGACAATAAGCGATTTTCATTTTCAACTGACCTTTCACCCTGAGATGCATCTTCTGCAAGAAAATCACCTCCGCTCCCAAACTCTTCAGGTGTGGAAACATACAGGACCTCTTGACCCACCCATGTAGTCGGCAGACATTCCATGTCACGATTCTCACCAGAGGCTTACGCCTCCACCCCCCTCTAGTGTCCGCCAACATCACCATTGGGTTACCACCCCCTCCCCCATCCCCACATTGAACCGGGCCCACCCAAGATGGCCCCCCACCCTGCCCACGACCAAACCCATCCTCCATACCTCCCACGTCGCCGTGCCCCCACCACCACCCCCCCCTGCCTCACTACACTTCCGTTCACTGGCATTACCTGCTAACATGGCAACTCCCACCCGAAGGCCCCAAGCCCAGCCTCCATACAACCTGCATTGACCTGTCGTAGAAACGTGACCATGTGCAACAAGCACCGGACTACAGTAAAGACTGAAAATACCAACACGTCCAGAAAAAATACCCAAAACACAACAAAAGTCGGGGGGGGGGGGTGTAATTGCTCCGCTTCCAACTTTTCAACTCCTCCTCCCCCCCCCCCCCCCCCAATCGGCAAACAATGACAAAATCCAACTTTCACGGACAGAACTCCTCCACTCAAGAGTCACCTTTCAGCTCTCCCCCAGCTTATGTTCCTTGATAAAGTAATTTACCTCCTCCGGCGGCCCAAAATAATATTCCCGGTTCCCACAGGTCACCCAAAGTCTGGCCGGGTACAGCACCCCGAATCGGGTACAGCACTGCCTTGGCCTTGTTGAACCCCGCCCGCCTCCTGGCCAGCTCCCCTCCAATGTCCTGATATATCCTGATTCGGTTTGCCTCCCATTCACAGTCCTGCCGTGCCCTGGCCCACCGCAGGATCTTTTCTTTGTCCTGGAACTTCTACATCCGCACGATCACTGCCCACGGCCGCTCCCCCACTCTCAGCTTCTGTCTCACGGACCAATGAGCCTGATCCACCTCTGGGGCCTTGTCCAACACCTTCTCCTCCACCAATGATGCCAGCATCCTGGCGACCAAGCTCGTAGCACTCATTCCCTCCACTCCCTCTGACAGACCCACAATCCACAGATTTTGCCACCTGGACCTGTTCTCCTGCTCCTCCGCCCTCGGCAGCAGTGACTTACACAACTCCCTCGGGATCGCCACCTCCACCTCCAACAGCACAATACGGTCACTCTGATCAGTCTCCACCTTCTCCACTTCCCGGATCATCACCCCCTGCATCTCGAGGCACTTTCCCACCGTTACAGGGTCCCGCGAAGTGGTGCCACTGCCCCCTCAATCGCCTCGACCAGTCGCTCTGCATTCCCTCTGCTGCCCAATCTCCTCTTTAATGAAGCCCATCAGTTGCTCCATCTGCAGTTTTCCCGTTGTCAATGACCCCCCCCCCGCCTCCTTTGTAATTGGAACAGCGCCAAGAGTCTCCCCAACTCTTTCACCAGCTCTTTACCTGTCTTCAGCCGGGTCTGATAGCCCATAAACATGCCCATCCAGGGGAGAACTTCTTGCCCTGCACTCTCGCTCCACATTACCACTGAATGTACCCGGAACTCAGGCAAAAAGGGACAAAACCAACACCTTCGAGCAGGAACCGCCCTGTGTGCGCCCACTCACTCCGTGGCTGAGCCGCCCTGTGTGCGCCCACTCGCTCCATGGCTGAGCCGCCCTGTGTGCGCCCACTCGCTCCGTGGCTGAGCCGCCCTGTGTGCGCCCACTCACTCCGTGGCTGAGCGCCCTGTGTGCGCCCACTCACTCCGTGGCTGAGCCGCCCTGTGTGCGCCCACTCGCTCCGTGGCTGAGCCGCCCTGTGTGCGCCCACTCACTCCGTGGCTGAGCCGCCCTGTGTGCACCCACTCGCTCCATGGCTGAGCCGCCCTGTGTGCGCCCACTCACTCCGTGGCTGAGCCGCCCTGTGTGCGCCCACTCGCTCCGTGGCTGAGCCGCCCTGTGTGCGCCCACTCGCTCCGTGGCTGAGCCGCCCTGTGTGCGCCCACTCGCTCCGTGGCTGAGCCGCCCTGTGTGCGCCCACTCGCTCCATGGCTGAGCCGCCCTGTGTGCGCCCACTCACTCCGTGGCTGAGCCGCCCTGTGTGCGCCCACTCACTCCGTGGCTGAGCCGCCCTGTGTGCGCCCACTCACTCCGTGGCTGAGCCGCCCTGTGTGCGCCCACTCGCTCCGTGGCTGAGCCGCCCTGTGTGCGCCCACTCGCTCCGTGGCTGAGCCGCCCTGTGTGCGCCCACTCACTCCGTGGCTGAGCCGCCCTGTGAGCGCCCACTCACTCCGTGGCTGAGCCGCCCTGTGAGCGCCCACTCACTCCGTGGCTGAGCGCCCTGTGTGCGCCCACTCGCTCCGTGGCTGAGCGCCCTGTGTGCGCCCACTCGGTGGCTGAGCCGCCCTGTGTGCGCCCACTCGCTCCGTGGCTGAGCGCCCTGTGTGCGCCCACTCACTCCGTGGCTGAGCCGCCCTGTGTGCGCCCACTCACTCCGTGGCTGAGCCGCCCTGTGTGCGCCCACTCACTCCGTGGCTGAGCCGCCCTGTGAGCGCCCACTCACTCCGTGGCTGAGCCGCCCTGTGAGCGCCCACTCACTCCGTGGCTGAGCGCCCTGTGTGCGCCCACTCGCTCCGTGGCTGAGCGCCCTGTGTGCGCCCACTCGGTGGCTGAGCCGCCCTGTGTGCGCCCACTCACTCCGTGGCTGAGCGCCCTGTGTGCGCCCACTCACTCCGTGGCTGAGCTGCCCTGTGTGCACCCACTCGCTCCGTGGCTGAGCCGCCCTGTGTGCGCCCACTCACTCCCTGGCTGAGCGCCCTGTGTGCGCCCACTCACTCCGTGGCTGAGCCGCCCTGTGTGCGCCCACTCACTCCGTGGCTGAGCCGCCCTGTGTGCGCCCACTCACTCCGTGGCTGAGCCGCCCTGTGTGCGCCCACTCACTCCGTGGCTGAGCCGCCCTGTGTGCGCCCACTCGCTCCGTGGCTGAGCGCCCTGTGTGCGCCCACTCACTCCGTGGCTGAGCCGCCCTGTGTGCGCCCACTCACTCCGTGGCTGAGCCGCCCTGTGTGCGCCCACTCGCTCCGTGGCTGAGCCGCCCTGTGTGCGCCCACTCACTCCGTGGCTGAGCCGCCCTGTGTGCGCCCACTCACTCCGTGGCTGCTACTGGAAGTCCATGATGTGCCCTTTCTAATTTGAAACGCCCAGGCTTCACATCCAGTTTGAGAAAACGTGGCAGCCGGTCCTCGAAGAACCTAACGGGAGCCTCACCCTCCACACCTTCTGACAGGCCAACGACTCGGATGTCCTTTCTCTGACCCTCTGTTCTCCAGGAGTCCCCCACGTCACTCGGCCGGTTTTCCAAGGATTGAATTCTTGCCTCCGCTGAGGAGGCATCTTGCTCAACATTCAGGATTCTCTCCTCAGGATCATCGAGCCTCTTCATGGTGTTTTGCAGCTCGGCCTCATGAGCTCACAGATATTGAGTCAGCTCACTCAGCCTCTGGTCAAGAACACGGAGAATGTCGGCAGTCATCATTTTCACCGCCTCCGAGAGAGCCCCGGAGAGCGCGGGGTCGAGAGACCTCCTGAGGGTCAGGCCGCCATGTTGAAAAGGCGGCTCCAGCCCCGCTGAATCCGCCTGTGCTCTTTTATCAACGGATTTCTTGATGTTTTTCAGCATAATCTTACCAAACCTAATCCGAAGCGCTCGAGGGACATGGCAACAAATATTAATTCAAGATGAGGTAGATGAGTGCCGGGCAATCGGGATAAATGACGGATTCCCGGCGAGTGGAACCAGAACCTGCGGAAAGCAGCTATTCCCGCGCCTGCTTCACGACAGATTTCCGATTGACGAGATGGTCGAGGATTGTGGGGAACCGGCAGGAAAATGGAGAGAAAGCTGAGATGAGGAGGGATTTCTTCACTCGAGGATGTGGTGCTGCTTCGGAATTCTTAGAATCCCTACAGTGCAGTAGGAGGCCATTAGGCCCATCGAGCCTGCACGGATCCATATTCCACCCTATCCCTGCAACCCCATAAACTAATCTGCACATCCCTGGACACGAAGTGGCAATTTAGCACAGCCAATCCACTTACCCCGTACATCTAGGAGCACCCGGAGGAAACCCACGCAGACACGGGAGAACGTACAAACTCCACACAGACATTGACCCTAGGCTGGAATTGAACCCGGGACCCTGGCATTGTGAGGCAGCAGTACTAACCACTGTGCTACCGTGCTGCCGTAATTCTCTACCCCAGAGGGCTGTGGAGCCTCAGTCATCACGTATTTTCAAGACAGAGATTGATAGGTTTCTAGATATTGAAGATAGCGAGGGATATGGCGAATAGTGTGGAAAATGGTGCTGAGGTAGGTCGGCAATGAGCTCATTGAATGGTTGAGCAGACTCGATGGGCCGAATGGCCGACTGCAGCTCCTATTTGTTATGATCTCTGTGTCCAGGACAGGAAGCAGTGAGCAGGGATGTCAATCAGCCTGAATCAGCACCTTCAGGAGAATTGGGAGGGGGAATATTAGATACAGTGAATGGAGGGAGTGTGTGTGGGACGGAGATTTACAGCTTTTGGGGAATGAGAGAGGAAAGAATGTTCCAGAGAAACTAGAATTGTCTGTTTATGAATTTCTATCCTGTACTGACAGGGATAACTCCTTTTTCAGGAGATTAGAAGAGGAGGAATTACAGACCGAAGTCGCAAATGTCACATCTGGGATCTGTCAGAGTCATTTGATTCCTTGGGACCTGAATATCATCAGCCTTTGAATCTAGAAGGAGAAATGTTTGCCGGATCTGTCAGCTTCAAAGATTTTAAACGTCGGTGTGACTGGAAAAGCACCGAGACACACACACCCGAGTGGGTTCCAGAGCACTGACTGTGGAAAGAGTTTGAACCAGTTACACAGCCTGAAAAAGCGTCACACCATTCACAGCGGGGTGAGACCGTACACGTGTTCTGTGTGTGGACGAGGCTTCAACTGATTGTCCAACCTGGAGAGACACGAGGAGACCCAAAATTTGGAGAAACCATGGAAATGTGGGGATTGTCGGAAGGGATACAGTTTCCCATCAAGGCTCGAAGCTCACCGACGCATTTACACTGGGGAGAGGCCGTTCACCTGCTCTGTGTGTGCGCAGGGATTCGTTCAGTTATCTAACCTGAAGTCACATCAGCAAATTCACACTGGGGAGAAGCCATCCACCTGCCCTCAGTGTGGGAAGGGATTCACTCAGTTATCCAGCCTGCGGAAACACCAACGAATTCACACTGGGGAGAAGCCGTTCACCTGCTCTCAGTGTGGGAAGGGATTTGGAGATTCGTCCAACCTGCGGGCACACCAGCGAGTTCACTTGGGGGAGAAGCCGTTCACCTGCTCAGAGTGTGGGAAGGGATTCTGTGTTTCATCACAGCTGCTGAGACACCAACGAGTTCACACTGGGGAGAGGCCATTCACCTGCTCTCTGTGTGGGAAGGGATTCACTCGGTCATCCTATCTGTTGAAACACCAAGGAGTTCACACGTGATGACAGGGGTTGGATTCTGCTGTTATTGCTGCTGTTAATCACATCCAGGACCGAACCATGTTCATTCTGACAGCGAGTGAAGTTAGAGGGTTTCTTTCTGCTGGACTGGCCCGTTTCACTGGGTTTGTTTCCACTCGGCTGATGCTCTTTGAGCCTGGGACAGAACATATCCACTGAAATGATCCACAAGTGGATAGAGGTAAAAGGGTTAAATGAGAACTGATTAAGAATAATTAACTATAATCATATTAAGCATTTTAGGGGCTGGTTTAGCACAGGGCTAAATAGCTGGCTTTTAAAGCAGACCAAGGCAGGCCAGCAGCACGATTCAATTCCCACAACAGCCACCCCGAACAGGCGCCGGAATGTGACGACTAGGGGCTTTTCACAGTAACTTCATTTGAAGCCTACCAGTGACAATAAGCGATTTTCATTTCATTTCATTTCAGCATTACTTGAGTGCAACAATAGCTGGGAATCCACTAAGGGTTAATCCAGATCATACATTTTAATTTCTTAGGTTTCACATCTGCAAGGTCAGTGATGTCAACTAACTAAAAGGCCCCATTGTATCGTAAGAACTGGTGCTGCTATCCTAAGAACGAGTAGTCCGGTTTCTGTGGTAACAGCCAGTCTAGGGTGATAATGTCTTAATCAAAACTGTGTTTTTCAATTAATGTTAGATGCAGGTGTGGATAATTTGGAAACTTGGCAAGCGATGGAATGGAAAATTTGCACCAGTACATTTAAATACAATATCTCTTAAATTGAGGGACAGGCATTTTGGCCGAATTGAGTAATTATAAATTAGTTAAAGCCAATCGAGTAATTATAAATTAGTTAAAGCCAATCAGAAGTAAAAAGGTGAGACATTAAGATAACAATATCCTTAAAAATCACAAACCGGGATGGAAAAACGCATCCTGGGATCACCCCATCTATATTTCTGAAACCTATTTCCTTTGCTGCTTGCTTTTACCACTCACCGTCTTTATTTTGCTTAAATTACGTAGTTATTTCATCCTGTGTATTATGATTTGAAGAATTACTACGATCGGTAATTGAATGAAAACTCACGACTGTATTCGCTAAAGACAATCAATCTGACTAGCTTGCTGCAGGGCTAGTTGAAAACTTTCTAAATTTTGTATTGAAAACATGTTTACCAGTGGCACAAGCTGACAAATAAAGTCCAAGTGGACTTTGCCAAAAAGCACAGACTTGACCTCTGTTATTTGGGAACTGAGAAGGGATAACGGATATCCAGGATTCCGAATAGACACACAGATCCATCAGTCAGGGATTGGTTAGAGTGTGGGTGAGATTAAATGTCAAAAATATCCTGGAACAAAAGGCAAAGGGAGAGGTAATGGTTGTGGTAAAGAAACAAAGCATTGGTCCAGAGTAAGTGTTAATGGCAGAATAAAGGACAGCTCTGTCTGCAAGCAAAAAACATGAAAACAAGATGCAGACTGGAACTCGGCAAAAAAACAAATCAAAATGGAGGAGAGAGTTCAGGGTGTGAAGTTGTTGAACTCAGTGTTGAGTTGAGAAGGCTGTAAAGTGCCTCATGAGAAGATGAGGGGCTGTTGGTCCAGCTTGTGTTGGGCTTCTCCGGAACATTGCAGCAGGCCGAGGACAGAAATGTGAGTCTGGGGGACTTCAGTGACGTATTTAGGAGAGGGGGACACTCAAGTTCTAAATATAGATTTTCAGGTACAACAGACGCTTACGGGAACTTCCAAACCCAACAACCTGATTGGTGAAGATACAAACCCACTGAAAATGCCCAGGGAGGGGAAAAACAAGAAAGGTGCGATTACTCTTCAGATTCTGAGGTGTCGCAGGGCTCGGCAAGTAACAAGGTGGCAAGGGCGGGCTCTCCCTCTCCCCTGCCGACTATATCGTCAGCCATCGGCAACGGCGACCGCATTGTGGTGGCCGGATTAGAGAAACATCACCAAAGCTTGGCGGTGGAATTAAAGAAATCGGTCGAGGAGGCCCCGGCTCATAGCTCTGCAAAATGGGAAAATCTGAGTAAAATCCTGGAAACACGTGGTGCCACCGAGAAAAGCTGGGAACGGCCTCTCCGACCATACTGATCGGATCGTAACAGCCTCTCCGACCATACTGATCGGATCGTAACAGCCTCTCCGACCATACTGATCGGAGCGTAACAGCCTCTCCGACCATACTGATCGGAGCGTAACAGCCTCTCCGACCATACTGATCGGATCGTAACAGCCTCTCCGACCATACTGCCTGGATCGTAACAGCCTCTCCGACCATACTGATCGGATCGTAACAGCCTCTCCGACCATACTGCCTGGATCGTAACAGCCTCTCCGACCATACTGACCGGATCGTAACAGCCTCTCCGACCATACTGACCGGATCGTAACAGCCTCTCCGACCATACTGATCGGATCGTAACAGCCTCTCCGACCATACTGATCGGATCGTAACAGCCTCTCCGACCATACTGATCGGATCGTAACAGCCTCTCCGACCATACTGACCGGATCGTAACAGCCTCTCCGACCATACTGATCGGATTGTAACAGCCTCTCCGACCATACTGCCTGGATCGTAACAGCCTCTCCGACCATACTGATCGGACACATCAATAGAAACCAGCCTGACCTACAAAATTCTAACAGAATTAGACAGGATAGATTCAGAAAGAATGTTCTCGATGGTGAGGGAGTCCTATACTGGGGGTCATAATTGGAGGATAAGCCGTAAACCTTTTAGGGCTGAGGTGGGGGGAAATTTCCTCACCCAGGGAGTGGGGAATCTTTGCAATTCACTGTCACAGAAAATAGTTGAGGCCAAAACTTTGTGTAATTTCAAAAGGAATTAGACAGCTCTTGGGGTAAAGGGATCAATGGATATGGAGGGAAGGCTCAGGTTATTCATAAAATAATAGAATTTATAGTGCAGAAGGAGGCCATTTGGCCCATCGAGTCTGCACCGGCCCTTGGAAAGAACACCCCACTTAAGCCCACACCTCCAACCTATCCCCGTAACCTCACCTAACCCACCCTCTATCCTCTCTGGCAGACCCACTATTCTGACCTTTTGCCGCCTGGACCTGTTTTCCTGGTCCTCCACTTTCCCTCTTAGGCTCCCTTGGGCTGTCACCAACCTTCTCACCTCAGTTTCCAGAGCTCCAATCCTGTCGCTCTGGTCCGAGGGAGCTTTCTCCAATTCCAGGATTGTTTTCCCCTGGGCCTCCACCTTCCTTCCCAGGCCTTCGATGGTTCGCTGCATTGTGTTTGTCGTCTCCGACATCACCTCCTTCATCATTGTGTGGAACTCCGTCCTGAACGCCTCCTTCATGGCTTTTAGCTCCCTTTTCAGCACCATTCTCCATTTGTCCCCCCCGCGTGTGTGTGGGGAGGGGGGGGTAGGGTGTTCAGTTCTCCGGTTTTTTAAACCGGAATTCCCGATAAATTGCCTCTGTTGGATTTGTTTGGGTGGAGAGCCACCTGATGTGCGTTCGCCACCACCAGACGTCTTACCCTTATTGAACTTGATAATCAGCCATGATCATAATGAATGGTTGAGCAGGCTCGAAGGGCTGAATGGCCAACGCCTGCTTCTATTTTCTATGTATGTTACTGTGTATTCAGCCCACCCAAAGTATGTCTCCCATCAAGAAGGTCAATCTGGAAAAATCCTCCCACTCAGGATGTCAACGCAAATTCCACCTGGGCAAATGAATGGGAATCATTGGATTTGCAAACAAGTACCTGGTCTCAAACCCAACCCAACAGCTGCCTGCTTTCAACCTTCCCAGGAAAGAGTGTCCACACTTAACAGGTTCAGAACCGGCCAGGTCCCCTGCTTGACCAACCTCCACAGATGGGGCATTAGTACCAGCCCCCTATGCACACATCATACAAGATGGTCCAATCCGCATACTCAGTGGAGGCCTATCCGCACTCAACACAGCAGGACCGGAAGAAACTGCTTGGCTTGGGGACTTTCCATTCGCCAAATAAAATACTGGACCAAAGCTCCTTGTGATGAAGACAATTCCTTCAGATTGATCATCATCACCTTCAGCCTCAGAATTCACTCTGCCATGTGTCACGTTGATGACCCTGGTTTTCCACTTTGGGCAGTTCATCTCATAATGATATTTTCAGTCGGACCTGAAACTCCTGTTAATTGTTCCCCAGTCATTCCTGGGGTTCATTCACCTATTAATGCTGTTCCAATTCTGTCTTTTGTTGTGATATCTGGATCTGCAAAAGATGTTTTCACCCTCCTTCACAATCTGTCCAAGTCCAACTGTGCATCATAGACATCCAATAGATCATCTTTCTTGTAAACCTCATCAACAAAACCCTCATGGAAAATCCAAACTTTAATCAGGATCCAACCAATGGGAGCCCAGCTCCCAGAATACTTTGCTTCTGATTTTCCTTTTGTTAGGAAGTGAGAATGCCGAGGCCAGACCTTGTTTCCTCCTTGGTGGGGACGTAACCCGTGTCCACATCTCCACTTCATTCTTCCACTGGTCGTATGGCTCAGACTCCGAGAACAGCAGCGGGTAATCAGACCCTGACAATTTCCACTTGCTTCAGTTATTTCTCACAAAAACTACTGGGATTGTAAGATTCTGTCTGAAATGTTATTTTCCAACCTTCACCATCCGGCAGGCATTCTGTGTTCCCATGTTATAATCCTGAGAGCTTTATGGTGAAGGAAGAAATTGGAGCCAATCTGTACTTGGTATAGATTTATTCACAGAGTGAAACATTACAGGTAGATACCTCCTGACCCCACTCCACTCCATGTCTGTAAGTGTTTCTTGTTACAGAAAGGAGGGGAATTAATTTAAACAGCCCTGATTTCTCCTCTCACGACTGGTCTGTAAACAGAATGGAGGTTTTGATTCCTGATCTCCCCCTTTATAAATGGTGGCGTATTTTTCTTCACCTTTCAGTTTGGTGTGGGCTCGAACCTCCATTAATAATCCAGTCTTAGGGTGGACTAAATCTCTATTTGGTGTGGATTTGTTCACAGAGTGAAATGTTCCATTTATACACCACCTGTCACCACCTGATGTCAGTCAGCGTCTCTTTCTGCTCCTTTAAAACAAACAAGAACATTGACTGGGCAGTGAAACAAAAAACAAATTACCAAAGTAAAGTTATAAAACTTGAAACTAAAATGTTATCTTGTGAGTCAATGATGCAGCCCAACCCCCGCAGTGCCCACTGGGCATGAAGAATGGCTCTTTATATTTGCTCAAGTAACCATCCAATCAATACTGTGGATACTGAAACCCAACAGATACAATTAACACCACAGTCAGAGCATCTAAAATGTCTCTGATCAGTGTGACTGCCCCGGTGTCTCAGCAGCTCAGATGAACAAATAAATCCCTTCCCACACACAGAACAGGTGAACGGCCTATCTCCACTGTGAACTCGCTGGTGTATCTGCAGGTGGGATGACTGAGTGAATCCCTTCCCACACGCAGAGCAAGTAAAAGGCCGCTCCCCGGTGTGAATTCGCTGATGTGTCTGCAGGGGGTAAGACTGAGCGAATCCCTTCCCACACTCAGAGCAGGTGAATGGCCTCTCCCCGGTGTGAACTCGCTGGTGTCTCTGCAGAGTGGATGAATCAATGACTGTTTTCCCACACATGGAGCATGTGAAAGGCCTCTCCCCACTGTGAACCCGCTGGTGTGACAGCAGGTTGGATAACTGAGGGAATCCCCACACGCAGAGCAAATAAAAGGCCGCTTGCCATTGTGAATTCGCTGATGTGTCTGCAGGTGGGATGACTGAGCGAATCCCTTCCCACACTCAGAGCAGGAGAACGGCTTTTCCCTGGTGTGAATTCGCTGATGTTTCTTTAGAGTGGATGAATCAATGAATCCCTTCGCACACCGAGAGCAGATGTATGACCTCTCTCCAGTGTGAATTCTCTGATGTAACTTCAGGTTGGATGACTTGGTGAATCCTTTCCCACACTCAAAGCAGGTGAACGGCCTCTCCCGGGTGTGAGTTCGCTGGTGTAACTGAAGGTTAAATAACCGAGCGAATCCCTTCCCACACTCAGGGCAGGTGAACGGCCTCTCCCCAGTGTGGCTGCGTCGATGAATTTCCAGCTAGGACGGGGCTTTGTATCCCTTCCCACAGTTCCCACATTTCCATGGTTTCTCCATTCGGCAGGTGTTTACGTGACTCGCCAGGTTTGGCAATCAGTAGACAGCTTGGCTCACACACACAGAACACGTATGGTCTCTCCCTGCTATGAATGGTGTGATGTTTTTTCAGGCTGTTAAGTTATTTCCACAGTCAGTTAACTGGAACACTCTCACTTTGGTGTGTGTCTCAGTGCTCTTTCAGTCACACTGATGATTAAAATCTTTTGAAGTAGTCAAAACAAGCATTTCTCCCTCGAGACTCAAAGGCCAATGATATTCAGGCTCTGTGAATCTGAATGTCTTTGGCAGATTTCATAGAATTTACAGTGCAGAAGGAGGCCATTCGGCCCATCGAGTCTGCACCGGCTCTTGGAAAGAGCACCCTACCCAAGGTCAACACCGCCACCCTATCCCCATAACCCAGTAACCTCACCCAACACTAAGGGCAATTTTGGACACTAAGGGCAATTTATCAGGCCAATCCAACTAACCCGCACATCTTTGGACTGTGGGAGGAAACCGGAGCACCCGGAGGAAACCCACGCACACACGGGGAGGATGTGCAGACTCCGCACAGACAGTGACCCAAGCCAGAATCGAACCTGGGACCCTGGAGCTGTGAAGCAATTGTGCTATCCACAAGGCTACCGTGCTACCAGATGCTGACATGATGTCTGGTTTGAGATTTCTGTCTGTAAATCCTCCTCTTGAAACATCCTGTAAAAGGAGATTCCAAAATTCATTACTCAGTACAGGATAGAAATTCAGAAAAGACAATTCTGTTTTTTATGGAATATTATTTTCCATCTTGTTTCCCCCAAAACTGTAATTTCCATTCCACAGACACTCCCTCCATTCTAGCCAGACAAATAAATGTGTCAAGCTGTTGGAGCAAAGAATGTCAATGTCTTTAAGAGAGAGACGTGGGCCAAGCTTTGCAGAGTCTGCACCCTCCCTGGATTCACTTCCTTTCCCTTCAGTTGCTGCAAGTGACCAATTGAAGGTGAGAATGAGAAAAGAAATGGAAAGGGGAGAAAAGAAAGTGTTTTACTCACAGATGTTGGAGACACAGGAGGAGGTTTCAGTCTGTGTGAAGCTCAATCTTCAGTCACACAAAGCCCGCACGCTGATTGGCTGGAGGACGAGAGTCCTTCCGGTTCCACAACTCTTTCCAATGGTCTAAACCTCAGAAGGGAGGTCAGGAGGCGGCCTCTCCCATGCACATACGCAACTTCCCCTCTTCCTTGGCACATGCGCATTCCTGGGCCAGGGGGAGATCACCGAGCTGCTTCTCGCTCTGGCTGGAGCCGTCAGCCGGTTTCTTGGAAACCTTTGTCTCGAGGAGGTACAGGGGAAAACTGGTGGGGGTGGGGCTCCGTGTCCGCGTGCCGGGCCTGCGCACTGAGACCCCAAAACGTCACTGTTGAACAGAGTGATTCTGGGGCTGGTTTAGCATAGGGCTAATTTGCTGGCTTTGAAAGCAGAACAAGGCAGGCCAGCAGCACGGTTCAATTCCCATACCAGCCTCCCGAACAGGCGCCGGAATGTGGCGACTAGGGGCTTTTCACAGTAACTTCATTGAAGCCTACTTGTGACAAGTGATTATTATTATTGGCTGATTCAGGGGTTCTCGTGACGTCACAAAGCGGACGTTGAGGTGAAACTTCCTCCTGTCTCCAACATCTGTGAGTAAAACACTTTCCTTTCTCCCCCTTTCCATTTCTTTTCTCATTCTCACCTTCAATTGGTCACTTGCAGCAACTGAAGGGAAAGGAAATGAATCCAGGGAGGGTGCAGACTCTGGAAAGCTTGGCCCAGGTCTCTCTCTCTCTTAAAGACATTGACATCCTTTGCTCCCTCAGCTTGACACATTTATTTGTCTGGCTAAAAGGATGGTCTCTTTCCCAATGTTCACAATTAAAGGCTGGTTTCCCCAGGAGATGGCTGACATTTAAGGGACAGTAAATTAATATGAGACAGATATGTCTAGTATTTTTAAATGGTACAGATTAGATAATTATGGTTCTGTAATAAAATACATTGATTATTATTTATGGTTGTGTAATATTGAACTGTCCCTATTTCTATATTTCCAGTTATCTCTTCCCTCAGAGGGTTGTTAGTCTCTGGCTTTCTCTTCCACAGGGACCAGTGGAGTCTGGGAGTCACTGAATATATTCAAGGATGAGTTGGATGGACTTTTAACATTTATTTAGTTCTGTTTTTTAAACTTTTTTAAATAATGAATGCAGCAACAGACTAACAGAAATATTGATGGAAAATGGGTATAGTGTAGAACAACTGATATTGCCGCATAAATACAAGCAACACATTGAGAATTAATTTGTAGCAGGATATTTTTGGGACTAGAGCTGCTATGTGAAATGCCGGATCAATTGAACAACCAGTTAACAGGTTAACATAGTGAGTGGGGAAAGAGGGTAAGATTATATAAAAACAGAAGGGTAACAATGCACACCCCAAAATATTACAAAACAGACTAACAGCATAGTCAAATTAAAATAACAGAGATGACGCAGAATCTCTGGAGTGCAGAAGGAGGCCATTCGCTTCATCAAGTCTGCACTGACCCTCAGAAAAAGCACTCACCGAGACAGACTCCCCACCCTATTCCCATAATCCAGTGCATTGATCATCGTCAACCCACCTAACCTAACATCTTTGGACACTATGGGGCAATTTAGCATGACCAATCCACTTAACCTGCACATCTCTGGACTGTGGGAGGAAACCAGAGCACCCGGAGGAAACCCACGCAGACACAGGGAGAAAGCGCATCTCCACACAGACAGCCACTCAAAGAATCGAACCTGCGACCCTGGCTCTATGCAGCAGCAGTGCTAACCACTGTGCCTCACTGTGCCCTACTCTGGGCTCAGTTGAATTGAATTCACTGATGGAAAGCCCTGGAGGAGCAAGTCAGCCAGATTGGAGCCCATGTATTTGAGATAGGGGTCTCATAATTTAACAAATGCATCAGACTTAGAATGAAGTAGACATTAGAAATTCCAATGGGATACATTCCGTAATCAGTCTGTGCCAGTTTTGGATAGAGGGAGAACAGACTGGCCTGCTTCCATATCGAGCCTGATGGATGTTGGGTCTATCGTAACCAAATTCCGTGTGAACCTAAGATGAGAGGCCAATTGATAAAGCCTGATATTCGGGAGACCCCCCCCCCCCCCCTCTCTTGGTATTTGGAGCTTAACAAACTTGAGGTAAGGTTTATTTTTGTTCCAGATAAATGTACTAATCATCCCATTAATTTCCTTAATGACTCTGGTTGACAGCAGTATAGGCAGCATTTGCAGAGGGTACAACAGTCTGGGCAACACATTCATTTTAATGAAGCCGATGGGGGTAGTGGACCCCTGGCGGTTCATGGAGCAGACAGGGCAGTGGATCCCTGGCGGTTCATGGAGCAGACGGGGGTAGTGGATCCCTGGCGGTTCATGGAGCAGATGGGGGCAGTAGATCCCTGGCGGTTCATGGAGCAGATGGGGGCAGTAGATCCCTGGCGGTTCATGGAGCAGATGGGGGCAGTAGATCCCTGGCGGTTCATGGAGCAGATGGGGGTAGTGGACCCCTGGCGGTTCATGGAGCAGACGGGGGCAGTGGATCCCTGGCAGTTCATGGAGCCGATGGGGGCAGTGGATCCCTGGCGATTCTTACACCCGGATGAGAAGGAATTCTCGTTCTTCTCACCAGTACACAAGGTCTACACTCGCATCGGCTTCTTTGTTGTGGGGAAATCGGTGCTTCCAGAAATAGCTAGAGCGGAATAATCCATGATTGTAATCTCAGACCACGCTCCACATTACATGGATGTGAGGTTGGAGACGGGCCAAGCCCAATGCCCCACATGGAGGTTGGACACGACCCTCTTGGCCGACAAGGTCTTCTGCCAGAAAACATCACCGGCCATCGGCAAGTACATCACTAACAACCAGAACGGGGAAGTCTCACCTTCCACATTCTGGGAGGCACTGAAGGCTGTGATTAGCGGAGAAATAATCACCAAAAGGCTCGTAGAGACAGGGAAGAGAGAGCGGTTAGGCAGCAACTGATCAACTCCATTCTGGAGGTTGACAGACGATACTCCGAGGCTCTGACCATAGAGCTTCTGCTGGAGAGGAAGAAGCTGCAAAAGAACTTTCACCTGCTATCCACTAGGAAGGCAGTGCACCAACTCCACCAGACACGGGGGACCTTTTATGAGCACGGAGAGGGCTAGCCGCCTGCTGGTTCACCAGCTGAGAAAGAAGGCAGCCACGAGGGAAATAGTCCAGGTAAAGGATAACAGAGGCAGACTGGTATAATAATCATCTCTATTATTGTCACATGTAGGCTTACATTAACACTGCAATGAAGTTATTGTGAAAATCCCCCAGTCGCCACACTCCGGCGCCTGTTCGGGTACACTGAGGGTGAATTCAGAATGTCCAAATTACTTAACATTATGCCTTTCGGGACTTGTGGGAGGAAACCGGAGCTCCCGGAGGAAACCCGCGTAGACATGGGGAGAATGTGCAGACGCCACACAGTCAGTGACCCAAACCGGGAATCCAACCTGGGACCCTGGCGCTGTGAAGCAAAAATGCTGACCATTGTGCTACCGTGCTGCCCAACCATAGCCATCCCGCAGCCCAACCAAAATAGGTCAACCAAGCATTTGAGGCCTTCTACCGGGAGTATAGTCCTCCGAGACACCCTCCCCCCCCCCCCCCCCCCCGCCCCCCCCCCTCCGGAGAGAGTTCGGAATCTTCTTGGGCTACAAACTCAACCTGGGCAAAAACAAAGATTTCCCGGTGAGGCAGAGAGGGGGAGGGGCAGAGCTGGAGGGCCTCCCAGTTAAAATAGCCCAAAACAAATTCCACTACCTGGAGATCCAGGTTTCCCACGAGTGGACACGGATCCACAAGTGGAAGCTGACCAGTCTGGCGGAGGAAGTCAAATACGTCCCACAGAGATGGGATGGACTCCTGCTTTCCCTGGCGGGGAGGATGCAGATGATCAAGATGAATCGGGCAGCACGGTAGCATAGCGGTTAGTGCAATTGCTTCACAGCTCCAGGGTCCCAGGTTCGATTCCCGGCTGGGTCACTGTCTGTGCGGAGTCTGCACGTTCTCCCCGTGTGTGCGTGGGTTTCCTCCGGGTGCTCCGGTTTCCTCCCACAGTCCAAAGATGTGCAGGTTAGGTGGATTGGCCATGCTAAATTGCCCTTAGTGTCCAAAATTGCCCTTAGTGTTAGTTGAGTGGGGTTACTGGGTTATGGGGATAGGGTGGTGTGGGCTTGGGTAGGGTGCTCTTTCCAAGAGCCGGTGCAGACTCGATGGGCCGAATGGCCTCCTTCTGCACTGTAAATTCTATGAAATTCTATCTATGAATGTACTGCCCAGGTTCTTCTTCCTGTTTCGATCCTTACCGATCTACATCCTCAAGGCCTTTTTCCATTCAATAGATAAGGTGATTATGGCATTTGTGCGGAGGGGCAAGAATTCAAAAATCCCTAAAACAGTACTACAATGGAGAAGAAACATGAGAGGCCTCCCCCCTCCCGAACTTGCAATACTATCACTGGGGAGCCACGACCGAAAGAGTGGGGAGATGGGTAAAGGATCCTGACATGGAATGGTTGATGATGGACGAGTCCTCATGTACAGGAATGATCCTCCGGGCCCTCGTCACGGCAACACTCCCATCCCCGCCAGCACCAGTCCAGTGGTGGGAGCTACCCTGAAAACCTGGAACCAGATGTGGCAGCATTTCAGTCTGACCGATGTGTCCATCATGGCCCCCATCTGCGGCAACCATAGGTTTGCACCAGCCATTCTCAACACCACCTTCAAGAGGTAGAGACAGGATGGGGGAACACTGATGGTTAGGGACTTTTACACGGGAAATAGACTAGCAACCTTAGAGGAGCTGATGGAGAGACTGGACCTACCAAACAGAGATGAGCTGCAGGTCAAAAACTTTCTCCGCAAGGAGACACCAGCACACCCAGAAACCCTGAGAAGCACAGTGCAAGAGGAGTCACTGGACGCAGACAGTCTGGGGAAGGGAAACTGTGGGGTCCTGTACGGACAACTCCTCATCAGGATGCGCTCCTTACTTGACCAAACCCAGGAAAAATGTACAGAAGAGCGAGGGACGGAAATAGGGTGGGGACTCTGGAGCGAAGCACTGAATGGGACCAACTCCACCTTCTCCTACGCAAGGCTAAGCTTCATGCAGCTGAATGTTGTGCACAGAGCATACCTGACAAGAACCCGAATGAGCAGGTTCTTCTCGGAGATGGAGGACAAATGTGAATGGTGTCAGCGGGTCCTGGCAAACCATGCCCACATGTTGTGGGTATGCCCCAGACTTGTCGAATTCTGCACAGACTATTTAGAGGCAATGTCCATGGTTATGAGGGTGGAGCCATGCCCACAAATGGCAGTCTTCGGGGTATCGGACCAGCCAGAACTACTCATGGGGAAGAGGGTGGACGCCCTTGCCTTTGCTTCTCTAATCGGCCGCTGGAGAATCCTGCTCAGCTGGCGATCAGCAGCACCACCCACAGCTGCAGACTGCCTGGCAGACCTATCGGAATTTCTCCACATGGAGAAGATCAAGTTCACCGTCCGAGGGTCAGAGGATGGTTCCCACAAAGTTTGGAGGCCAATCACCAACTTGTTCCAGGACCTGTTTGAAGCCAGCAGCCAATGGAACACTGGGGAGGGAGGTGGGCGTACGGGGGCCAACGGGATCACAGGGAGCAGGCAGGAAAAGTGGGGGAGGGGGGATGGCTACTGGGACAAGGAGGGAGAACCAGAAACGAACTGACACAGAGAGCCTAGAACAAAAACACAAGAAGAGGAACCCCCAAGGGAAGGTTTAAAACAGGACAGGGAGTGCGTGGGGTGGAAGGGGGGAGGCCCATCAATGGGGGGGAAGGGAGGGCACCGTCCACTTGTAAATAACAGATAACTCCCATTGTACAGTGAAGGGCCCAGGAAAGGACCCAGAAACGACGAGTGAAGGGGGCGGAGGGGAGGGACGGGAGATGGGGGGACGGGTGATGGGGTGACCGGCACAAAGGAAATTGACATGCACATTGTAATCGGCAGAGTTACCCTGACTGCTTGGATAGTGTATAATAAGCATTGCCACAAGTCTGCGACTCGATAAAAAAGAGGTGAAAAAAAACTGCCCCATCCAATCCCGCCTCAATTTAAAGTGTTCCTCATAATCCAGATGGGTTTCCTGTAATAAAGCTATGTTGACTTTCTCCGTAAGAAAGGAGAGGATCTTTTTCCTTCTGATAGGGTGATGGATGCCCCGTATATTCCTTGAGAAAATTTGCAGATTAACTGCCGCCATTGGTTAGGCGACAGCGAGACAGGAACAGATTTTCACACCACAATCGGGCGTGCGCCATTACCCCCTCCTCCAACTCTCTTTACACCAGAGGCACCAAAGTCTCCTCAAACTGCTCCTTTCACAGGTAAAAGCCCCGTCTGTACCAGAGTAGGATAAAGTCAACAACACATAAACCCTCCCAAAAGAACAAAAATACAAAAGAATCATGACCACAATAGACCCAAGGGGACATTCCTCAATAAGACTGAGGACCCGGAGGATTAACCCCACGGCCAGACTGTCGTTACCCTCAGGATACCTTCTCCAAGATTAGGAGAAGAAAAGTAACTTTTGTAAATTGTTTTTACAGGATATTAGAAGAGGAGGAATTACAGACAGAAATCTCAAACGTCACGTCTCAATCTGACTGAGTCTCTCAATTCCTTGGAACTGAATATCACCGGACTTTAAATCTAGAAGGAGAAATGTTTGTCTTTTCTGTCGGCTTCAAAACATCAGTATGACTGGAAAAGCCCCGAGACACACACATCCAAGTGAGAGTGTTCCAGAGCACTGACTGTGGAAAGAGCTTTAACCAGTTACGCAGCCTGAAAAAACATCACACCATTCACAGCGGGAGAGACGTTACACGTGTTCTGTGTGTGGATGAGGCTTCAACTGATCGACAAACCTGGAGAGACACGAGGAGACCCCCACCCTGGCGAAACGGTGGAAATGTGGGGACTGTGGGAAGGGATTCGGGGCCCCATCTCAGCTGGAAGCTCATCGGCGCAGTCATACTGGGGAGAGGCCATTCACCTGCTCTGTGTGTGAGAAGGGATTCATTCGGTTATTCGCCCTGCAGACACACCAGCGAGTTCACACTGGGGAGAGGCCGTTCGCCTGCTCTCAATGTGAGAAGGAATTCAGTGATTCATCCGCCCTGCAGATACATCAGCGAGTTCACACTGGGGAGAGGCCATTCACCTGCTCTCAGTGTGAGAAGGGATTCACTACTTCATCCACCCTGCGGAGACACCAGCGAGTTCACACAGGGGAGAGGCCGTTCATCTGCTCTCGGTGTGAAAAGGGATT
Source organism: Scyliorhinus torazame (assembly GCF_047496885.1). Lineage (NCBI taxonomy): Eukaryota > Metazoa > Chordata > Chondrichthyes > Carcharhiniformes > Scyliorhinidae > Scyliorhinus > Scyliorhinus torazame. The sequence continues at coordinate 173,801,456 of NC_092711.1, forward strand.
CATTCGGTTATCCAGCCTGCAGACACACCAGCGAGTTCACACTGGAGAGAGGCCGTTCACCTGCTCTCAGTGTGAGAAGGGATTCACTACTTCATCGAGCCTGCGGAGACACCAGCGAGTTCACACTGGGGAGAGGCCATTCATCTGCTCTCGGTGTGAAAAGGAATTCACTCGGTTATCCAGCCTGCTGGCACACAAGCGACTTCACACTGGGGAGAGGCCGTTCACCTGCTCTCAGTGTGAGAAGGGATTCACTCAATCATCCGACCTACGGAGACATCAGCGAGTTCACACTGAGGAGAGGCCGTTCACCTGCTCTCAGTGTGAGAAGGGATTCACTACTTCATCGAGCCTGCTGACACACCAGCGAGTTCACACTGGGGAGTGGCCGTTCACCTGCTCTCAGTGTGAGAAGGGATTCGCTCAGTTATCCCACCTGCAGAGACACCAGCGAGTTCACACTGGGGAGAAGCCATTCACCTGCTTTCAGTGTGAGAAGGGATTCACTCAGTTATCCCACCTGCAGAGCCACCAGCGAGTTCACACAGGGGAGAAGGCGTTAACCTGCTCTTAGTGAGAGAAGAGATTTAGATATCCATACACCCTGCAGGAACTCTAGCGAGTTCACACCTGGAAGAAGCCATTCACCTGCTCTGAGCAGGGGAGACATTCAATGATCCGTCCCAACTACGGAGACACTAGCAAGTTAATTCTGGTGAGAGACCATTCATCTGCTCTCAATGTGGGGAGGGGGTTTGTGATTCATCACACCTGTTGTGACTCCAACAATTTCACAATAAATTACAGATGTTGGCTCCGTTGTTATTGTTTCTGCTCTCACTGACATCCAGGACTGCATTTTGTTCATTCTGACATCTGGTGAATGGTGATGATTGGAGGGTTTCTTTCTGCTGGACTGGCCGGTCTAACACCTCTGCCTCCGGTGGGCTGACCATTTTTGAGCCTCGTTGCGATTACCTGGTTCCAAGTTTGACGAGGAGCACAGAATGAAAAGGTGTTTGCACGTTGGAAGATATTTAGTTCCCAAAGCAGCCACGTTGCCATGAAGATGGGCTGTGGTGGTTACAGGGTTCTTTTGTCTAATTTATCTGGGTGTTTCTCGCAGAAGGAAACTGTCATGCTATGAGGGGCAAGTTGTCTGTGGTAGATTGGGAAATTACAATAAATATATCACTGAATGTGGCAACGCAGGTGGATAAGGAGCTAAGAAGGCAGACGGCATGCTTGTCTTCATTGGTCGGGACATTGAGTATAAAAATTGGCAAGTCATGCTGCAGCTGTACAGAGCCTTAGTTAGGCCACACGTGGAATATTGCCTACAATTCTGGTCACCACATTACCTAAAGGATGTGGAGGCTTTGGAGAGAGTACGGAGGAGGTTTACCAGGATGTTGCCTGGTCTGGAGGGTATTAGCTATGAGGAGAGGTTGGATAAATTTGGATTGTTTTCACTCGAGCGACGGAGATTGAGGGACGATCTGATAAAAGTTTACACAATTCTGAGTGGCATGGACAGAGTGGATAGTCAGAAGCTTTTCCCAGGTTGGAAAAGTCAATTACCATGTGACAGAGGTTTAAGGTGCGAGGGGAAAAGTTTTAAAAAACATTTTATTAAGGCATTTATACTTTTATAACAATAAGCGATACAAATATAGTGAACATAGTTCAGTGCTTAAACATCCCTCCATCTCCCACTGCTCCCGCCTACTCTAGACACAACATAGCAGAACTCCCCCCTCTCCCATCACCCCCCCTCCCTTTATTGCCTCTGCTGGCAGTTTAGTTTTCTCTGAAGAAGTCGATAAACGGCTGCCACCTCCGAACGAACCCTAACGTTGATCCTCTCAGGGTGAACTTAATTTTCCCAAGTCTGAAGAAACCCAGGCATGTCGCTAACCCAAACGCATGATTTCGGGGGCTTCGAGTCCCTCCATGCTAACAATATCCGTCTCCGGGCTACCAAGGAGACAAAGGCCAAGACGTCAGCCTCTCTCGCCCCCTGAACTCCTGGATCTTCCTCAACTCCAAAAATCACCACCTCTGTACTCGGCACCACCCTTGTTTTTAGCACAATGGACATGACATCCACAAATCCCTGCCAGTGTCCCCTAAGCTTCGGGCATGCCCAAAACATGTGGACATGGTTTGCAGGCCCTCCCGCGCACTTCACGCACCTGTCCTCTATCCCAAAAAACTTGCTCATCCGGGACACCGTCATGTGTGTCCGATGAACCACCTTGAATTGTGTCAGGCTGAGCCTGGCACATGATGAGGACGTGTTGTCTCTGTTCAGAGCATCCTCCCACAGACCCGCCTCTACCTCCCCTCCCAACTCATCTTCCCATTTACACTTTAGCTCACCTAACTGGGTTTCCTCCCACTCCATAAGTTCTCTGTAAATTTCTGAAACCTCCCCTGTGGATAACAGACCTGTGGATAACAGATCAAACTCCATCTGCAGCTTCTGCCGCTCCTTCAAGAACCCTGCCTCCGGTGCTTCAGAATACCTTCTGTCCACCTGGAGTATTTCCCTAACCAGCCTATCCATCTCTACCCGCTACACCTTCTCCCTATGAGCCTGTATCAAAATTAGCTCCCCCCCAACCACCGCCTTCAGCGCTTCCCACACCGCTGCTGCCGAAACCCCCCGTGTCATTTATCTCCAAATAATTCTGGATGGCCTCCCTCACCCACCCGCACACCCCCTCGTCCGCCAACAATCCTACATCCAATCTCCAGCGCGGTCGCTGACCCTACTCCTTGCTCACCCGTAGATCCCGTAGTGCTCTGTGCGCCCTGTCCACCTAGTGTGGGGCATGATCCGATACAACAATCGCCAAATACTCGGTATCCACCACCCCCTCCAGCAAAGCCTTGTTCAAAATGAAAAAAATCAATCCGGGAATACACTTTGTGCACGTCAACCCGCCCCCCCCCCATCAAATCTGCTCCATAAACCCCTTTAGCTCCTTTGCCACGGCTCGCACCGTCCCGGTCCTTGAACTCGACCGATCCAACCTCGGATCTATAACCGTATTGAAGTTCCACCCCCCCACCCCCGCCCCATGATCAGCTGATGCGAATCCAGGTCTGGAATCTTCCCCAACATCCGCCTCATAAACTCCGCGTCGTCCCAATTTGGTGCGTGAATATTCACTCATACCACCGGCAACCCTCCAGCTTCCCACTCACCATGATATACCTACTCCCTGAGTCCGCCACTATATTCCCTACCTCAAATGACACCCACTTATTAATCAAGATCGCAACCCCCTGAGGGGCAGCATGCGGCGCAGTGGTTAGCACTGGGACTGCGGCGCTGAGGACCCGGGTTCGAATCCCGGCCCTGGGTCACTGTCCGTGTGGGGTTTGCACTTTCTCCCCATGTCTGCGTGGGTTTCACCCACACAACCCAAAGATGTGCAGGTTAGGTGGATTGGCCACGCTAAACTGCCCCTTAATTGGAGAAAAATGAATTGGGTACTCTAAATTTATATTAAAAAAAAGATCGCAACCCCCCCTAGTTTTCGAGTCTAGCCCCGAATGAAATATCTGCCCGACCCACCCGTTCCTCAGCCTAGTCTGATCCACTCCCCTCCGGTGTGTCTCTTGTAACATTGCCACGTCCGCCTTCAACCTCTTCAAATGCGGGAACACACGAGCCCTCTTGACCGGCCCATTCAGCACCTCTCACATTCCATGTGATTAGCTTGGTCGGGGGCATCCCCCTTCCCACCGCCGATCAACCATCACCCTTCTTAGGCCAGCCTCCAGCTCGCGTCCCGCGCCTCCTCAGGCCCGTGCCCTGGCACCCACTGTCATTGGCCTCCAATTTGTCTCCCAATGCCAGCCCCTCCCCTGTCAGCAGAACAATTCTCCCCCCGCCCCCCCCACTAACAAAAGTGCAATCCCAACCCACCCATACTAAACTAGTCACCTGCTCGGCCCCCACTGAGCTAGCCCACCCAGCTAGCCTGGTAACCCCCGCCCATGGTGCCAAGCATCCTACTCCCCCATTGATCTCACCCCCCCCCCCTTCCCGCTCGAACAGACGTATGCAAAACATAACAATTCCCAACAAACACAAAGAAGAAAATTCCACCCACCATCCCCCCCACAAGAACAAAGTTAACCCGCATGCAAAACTGAACAGCGGCCCCAAAATTGGACAAAAACACTGCATACACAGCCCATAAAGAAAATAAATTTAGCAGCATAGGCACAGAATTACTCGCCCCCAAGTTCAATGTCCTCCATCACCTGCCAATCCCCTGTCCTTAACAAAGTTCTTCGCCTCATCAGGCGATCCAAAACAACGTTCTTGCCCTTTGTAAGTAACCCACAAACGAGCTGGTTACAACGTGCCGAACTTCACCCCTTTCTTAAAGAGGCCGTTTTAACTTTGTTGAAGCTCAACCTTCTTTTGGCCAGTTCCGCACCCAAGTCGTGGTAAATGTGCAGCTCGTTATTTTCCCATTTACCGCAGCTCGTCTGCCTGGCCCACCTCAAGATCTGTTCCTTATCCAGGAACCGGGGCATTCGTACCACCATTAGTACCACCATCGCCCTCAGCGCCTCATTCAGCCGTGGCTTCCTTGCAAGTGCTCTGTGCGCCCTGCCCACCTCCAAGGGTCGAGTAAACCTTCCCCCAGCAGATTCTCGAACATAAGCGCCACGTATGCCCCTGCGTCCAATCCCTCAATGCCCTCTGAGAGGCCAACGATCCTCAGGTTCTGCCTGTGTGACCTGTCTCCAGATCCTCCACCTTCTCTTGCAGCCTATTCTGGTGGTCCCTCCATTGCCATCGCGGTTAGCTGGTCCTCGTGCTCAGCCACCGCCTCTTCCGCCTTCTGGATCACCTGTCCCGGGGCTTCCAATCTTTGCCCCACCCGTTCAATCCCTGTCTTAATCGGGTCCAGGTACTCTTGTCTTTGCTTGGCGAAGCTCTGCTGAAGGAATTTCACCAGCTGCTCCATTGACCACTGGGCCGGCAATCCCAGTCCCCGAGCCTCCGCCATGTTTTCCTGTGCAGTCTTCACTCCCTTCTTTGCCCAACAATCTCTCCTTTTCAGACCACTTCTGGTCCAAGACTCCATAAACTGGTGGGGGATTCTTCTCCTCTACCTCACCAGTCTCCAATTTTACCAATCAAATCCCCAATACGTCAGGGGAAAAGGTCCCAAAATTCCACCACGAGCGGGAGCTACCAAATAAGCGACCTCTCACTCCATGGCCGCCACCGGAAGTCATCTTTGCCCTTCTTAAGCAACAAGAAGATGGACACCTGCCCCATCGTTTGCGGCAAGGCACCACTGTCCATTGCATCCTTGAACATTAACCATCAAAGGCGGCAGCCTATCCTTAAATCTTTTATAAAATTCAACTGGGAACCCATCTGGTCCCACTGCCTTCCCTGCCTGTATCCTCCCAATCGCCACCTTCACCTTCTCCACCCTTATCGGCTCCTACAACCCTGCCCTCTCCACCCCCCTCAACCTCGGGCACTCTAACCCACCCAGAAACTCCATCATCTTCCACTCCTCCTCTGGTGGCTCCGACTTACACAAGTCCCTATAGAGCTCCTCGAACACCTTTATTAATCTGTTCCGGAGCCTCCACCAACTCCTCCATCCTGTGCAGCACCCGAACTAGCTCCCTTGCTACAGCCTCCCTACATAGCTGACCCACACTCTTCCTTCTCCCCATACTCGGACAGCCCCACTCACCCTTCTCAGCTGATGCACCACTTTCCCTGTGGACAATAGGTCAAACCTCGCCTTCAACTCCTTCCTCTTTGCCAGGAGCCCTGGGTCCTGGTCCCCCACCTACCTCCCATCCACCTCCAAAATCTCTTCCATCAGTTGTTGGCGTTCCTCCCTCTCCTTCCTATCCACCTTGGCCTTAAACAGGATACTCCCCCCCCCCCCCCCCCCCATGACCGCTTTCAGAGCCTCCCAAACCACCGATGAAATGCTGAGCAGAATCTGAGTTGACACCTTGAACCACAATGTCTGAAGAATGGATCTGTGGTTAGAAGAAAGATGTCATTCGACAGTTCGAAGTAGAGTAAATTTGACCTGTCTGGGACACGGGTCAGAAGGAGAATAAGAACCAAGCCTCGAAGATTCCGTTTCAGCAACGACCGAGGATCAACCGGGACAAATGGGTGAGGCTCAGAGAATAGAACAGACCTCCGAGAGGAATGTGGCCAATTCAGTTCAAAGGGGTAATATCTACTTATGTCTGAAGCTCTGACATCACCTCGGTCAGAGTTTCCCCGGTGAGGGGAGCGGCCCCACCCGACGACCCAGCCCCCGCCACCTTCTTTCCTGCAGGACTCACAGCAGCACTCGCCAGCGGACCTTCGCTCGCCCCCTTCTTTCCAGCACCTTTCCTCTGGGACTTCGTCAGCCTCCTTATGACGTCCCACCACAATTCATTTAAAAACTACCCCGAAACTGGGGATAAACGTCCCAAAATCCGAGACTCTCGCAGGAGCCACCTAACGTGTGACATCCACCGACATGTTGTCACCGGAAGTCCCCGGAATGAACAATATCAATATGACACCAGCATCAACATATTAACGACAGGCCATTCATCTGCTCTGTCTGTGGACAGAGCTTCTCTCAGTCAGGCAGCCTGCTGGCACTGGGGAGAGGACATTGAAAAGTGTTCCAGGAGTGGGATGGAATTCAGCCAATCCCCCAGCCTGTTGACACACCAGCGAGTTCAAACTGGGGAGCTGCTGTTTCCATGTTCTCTGTGCGGATAGAGAGTCACTCACTCATCCCACTTCCTGACACACCAGCGACTTCATATTTGACTGCAGGGGTTGGACTCTGCTGAGGGGAATATTCACTCTATCTGAGCCCCTCAGAATTACACACAACTCAATTCAATCTCCCCTCAGCCTCCTCTGTTCCAATGAGAACAACCCCAGCCTCTCCAATCTTTCCTCATAGTTAAAATTCTCCATCCTGGGTAACATCATCATAAATCCCCTCTGCAGCCTCTCTCGTGTGATCACATCCTTCCTGTAATGTGGTGACCAGAACTGTCCACAGTGCTCCGGCTGTGGTCTAACTGGTGTTTGATGCAGTTCCAGCACAATGTCCCTGTTCTTATAATCTTGGCCCTCGGCTACCAAAGGAAACTATCCCACCTGCCTTCCTAAGCACTGATGACAGAGAGTGAGAGGCAGCTGAGAGAGACAGAGGGAGAGAGAGGCACCAGAGAGAGAGGAGCACCAGAGACAGACAGGCAGGAGAAATATAGAGGAGAGAAGAGAGGGAGAGTCACCCTCGTCAGTAACAAAAATAAGTCATGAAATTGAGTTCAGACACGGATCTGCATGAACTGACACCACTTTACTGACAGATTGCCAAGGTAGTCACTGTACTTGAATCAATGTTATTCACTTTTGGAATTGAATGAATTAAGGGTCAGATTAACTATATCACCTCCAGTATCAGATAGGTCTGTTTAATACAGAATAGGGTTAAACCCAGTGTCCAATATTAGAGGTCTCTGTGGCTGTTGGATGCCTGGTTTCACTGTACAGCTGACGAGCCCACAGCTTCACTGAACTCGTCTACCCAGGGTCTGTTTCTCAACCCTCATCATAACAGATTAACTGGTTAGCTATTTATATATGGTCATCATGGTCGGACAGTGTGGTAGTACCAGGTATTGCGGTACCAAAGAGGCTGATGACCATTGGTTCGACCCAGGAGTCTACCATTGGCTGTTGTTACATAGCTCCGCCCTGACAGGCAGAGTATAAGAAACGGTGCGTCCCAGCAGCCTTCACTTTCTGTACCGAAGCTGCTGGGGAACAAGTTCGAGTAGATTAAAGACTTCAGTTATAAAATCACTTAGTCTTGAGTGTAATTGATTGCGCATCAATTTAATCTACTAGACTGAAACTGGAAGGATGGATCTCCGAATCAACCCAGAGTGCCTTCAACTCAGCCCCCATGCGGAGAACTCGGCTGTAATATTTCAACACTGGCTGGCGTGCTTTAAAGGCGACCTCTTTTTTTAAAAAAATGTTTAAGAATTTTTAACAGAATTTTCAAACATATAAACAAACCCCCCCCCCCCCAACAAAAAAGAAGAAAAAACTCACAAAACAGGACATAAACATGGCAAATCAATATGATACAGAACTTTGTACATTGGATTCCTCCCGTACATTTCAGTTTTCCGGATCGTTTATGTTTTTCTTGCACAGATGACCCCCCTAAGAACCCCCCTTCCCTATCCCCCCCCCCCCCCCCCCCCCGGGTTGCTGCTGCTGTCGACCGAACTTCATCTAACGTTCCACGAGATAGTCTAGGAACGGTTGCGACCGCCTGGAGAACCCCTGCACAGACCCTCTTATGGCAAATTTTATCATTTCCAACCTGAGAAACCTTGTCATATCATTTATCCATGCTTCCACACTGGGGGGCTTCGCATCTTTCCACACTAACAAGATCCTTCGCCGGGCTACCAGGGACGCAAAGGCCAGAATGCTGGCCTCTTTCGCCTCCTGCACTCCCGGCTCGTCCGCTACTCCAAATAGTGCTAGCCCCAGCTTGGCTTGACCCGGACTTTCACCACCTTAGATATAGTTCTCGCAACTCCCTTCCAGAACCCATCCAGTGCCGGGCATGACCAAAACATATGGACATGGTTCGCCGGGCTTCCTGAGCACCTCCCACATCTGTCCTCCACCCCAAAGAACCTACTCAGCCTCACTCCCGTCATTGGGGGGAAGGGAAAGTCAGGGAACCAAGAGGTGAAGTAATCAGTGGGAAGAGTAGCTGCTTAGGAATACAAAAAAGCACGAAAAGACAAAACTCAGGAGAGGTTACAATAGTCCCCATCCCACAAAATATGACAGTGTATGGAAAGGCTCAGTAAACCAAGGTCCACCACACTAAGAAAACAAAAAGGGACGGTCAATAGAGAATTAAAGGTGCTATATTTAAATGCGCGCAGTGTACGGAACAAGGTAGATGAGCTTGTGGCCCAGATTGTGACTGGCAGGTATGATGTGGTAGGCATCACAGAGACATGGTTGCAGGGGGTTCAGGACTGGCATTTAAACATCCAGGGATTCACAACCTATCGAAAAGACAGGGAGGTGGGCAGAGGGGGCGGGGTTGCCTTGTTAATTAGGAATGAAATTAAATCAATAGCACTAAATGACATAGGGTCAGATGATGTGGAGTCTGTGTGGGTAGAGTTGAGGAACCACAAAGGCAAAAAAACCATAATGGGAGTTATGTACAGGTCTCCTAACAGTGGTCAGGACCGGGGGCACAAAATGCACCACGAAATAGAAAGTGCATGTCAGAAAGGCAAGGTCACAGTGATCATGGGGGACTTCAATATGCAGGTGGACTGGGTAAATAATGCTGCCAGTGGACCCAAGGAAAGGGAATTCATTGAATGTTTACAGGAGGGCTTTTTGGAACAGCTTGTGATGGAGCCCACAAGGGAACAGGCCATTCTGGACTTAGTGTTATGTAATGAGCCAGACTTGATTAAAGATCTTAAAGTAAGGGAGCACTTAGGAGGCAGTGATCATAATATGGTAGAATTCAATCTCCAATTTGAAAGAAAGAAGGTAAAATCAGATGTAAAGGTGTTACAGTTAAATAAAGGTAACTACAGGGGCATGAGGGAGGAACTGACGAAAATCGACTGGGAGCAGAGCCTAGTGGGAAAGACAGTAGAACAGCAATGGCAGGAGTTTCTGGGAGTAATTGAGGACACAGTTCAGAGGTTCATCCCAAAGAAAAGAAAGGTTATCAGAGGGGGGATTAGGCAGCCATGGCTGACAAAGGAAGTTAGGGAATGCATCAAAGCAAAAGAGAAAGCCTATAATGTGGCAAAGAGTAGTGGGAAGTCAGAAGATTGGGAAGGCTACAAAAACAAACAGAGGATAACAAAGAGAGAAATAAGGAAAGAGAGGATCAAATATGAAGGTAGGCTAGCCAGTAACATTAGGAATGATAGTAAAAGTTTCTTTAAATACATTAAAAACAAACGGGAGGCAAAAGTTGACATTGGGCCGCTCCAAAATGACGCTGGTAATTTTGTGATGGGAGACAAGGAAATAGCTGAGGAACTAAATAAGTACTTTGCGTCAGTCTTCACAGTAGAAGACATGAGTAATATCCCACCAATTCCGGAGAGTCAGGGGGCAGAGTTGAATATGGTAGCCATCACAAAGGAGAAAGTGCTAGAGAAACTAAGAGGTCTAAAAATTGATAAATCTCCGGGCCCAGATGGACTACATCCTAGAGTTCTAAAGGAGATAGCTGAAGAAATAGTGGAAGCGTTAGTTATGATCTTTCAAACGTCACTGGAGTCAGGGAAAGTTCCAGAGGATTGGAAAATCGCTGTTGTAACCCCCCTGTTCAAGAAGGGAACAAGGAAAAAGATGGAAAATTATAGGCCAATTAGCCTAAGCTCGGTTGTTGGCAAGATTCTAGAATCCATTGTTAAGGATGAGATTTCTAAATTCTTGGAAGTGCAGGGTCAGATTAGGACAAGTCAGCATGGATTTACTAAGGGGAGGTCGTGCCTGACAAACTTGTTAGAGTTCTTTGAAGAGATAACAAATAGATTAGACCAAGGAGAGCCAATGGATGTTATCTATCTTGACTTCCAAAAGGCCTTTGATAAGGTGCCTCACGGGAGACTGCTGAGTAAAATAAGGGCCCATGGTATTCGAGGCAAGGTACTAACATGGATTGACGATTGGCTGTCAGGCAGAAGGCAGAGAGTTGGGATAAAAGGTTCTTTTTTGGAATGGCAACCGGTGACGAGTGGTGTCCCGCAGGGTTCAGTGTTGGGGCCACAGCTGTTCTCTTTATATATTAACGATCTAGATGACGGGACTGGGGGCATTCTGGCTAAGTTTGCCGATGATACAAAGATAGGTGGAGGGGCAGGTAGTATGGAGGAGGTGGGGAGGCTGCAGAAAGATTTAGAGAGTTTAGGAGAGGGGAAATCGCTGATGAAATTCAACGTGGCCAAGTGCGAGGTCTTGCACTTTGGAAAAAAGAATAGAGGCATGGACTATTTTCTAAACGGTGACAAAATTCATAATGCTGAAGTGCAAAGGGACTTGGGAGTCCTAGTCCAGGATTCTCTAAAGGTAAACTTGCAGGTTGAGTCCGTAATTAAGAAAGCAAATGCAATGTTGTCATTCATCTCAAGAGGCTTGGAATATAAAAGCAGGGATGTACTTCTAAAGCTTTATAAAGCATTAGTTAGGCCCCATTTAGAATACTGTGAGCAATTTTGGGCCCCACACCTCAGGAAGGACATACAGGCACTGGAGCGGGTCCAGCGGAGATTCACACGGATCCCAGGAATGGTAGGCCTAACATACGATGAACGTCTGAGGATCCTGGGATTATATTCATTGGAGTTTAGGAGGTTGAGGGGAGATCTAATAGAAACTTACAAGATAATGAATGGCTTAGATAGGGTGGATGTAGGGAAGTTGTTTCCATTAGCAGGGGAGACTAGGACCCGGGGGCACAGCCTTAGAATAAAAGGGAGTCACTTTAGAACAGAGATGAGGAGAAATTTCTTCAGCCAGAGATTGGTGGGTCTGTGGAATTCATTGCCACAGAGGGCGGTGGAGGCTGGGACGTTGAGTGTCTTTAAGACAGAAGTTGATAAATTCTTGATTTCTCGAGGAATTAAGGGCTATGGAGAGAGAGCGGGTAAATGGAGTTGAAATCAGCCATGATTGAATGGTGGAGTGGACTCTATGGGCCGAATGGCCTTACTTCCGCTCCTATGTCTTATGGTCTTATGGAAGAGAGTATGTCCGAGGTACATTGGGTCCTTAATTATTCTGGCTGCCTTTCCGAAGCAGCGGGAATTTTATACAGAGTCAATGGATGGGAGGCTGTTTTGCGTGATGGATTGGGCTACATTCACGACCTTTTGTAATTTCCTGCGGTCTTGAGCAGAGCAGGATCCATACCAAGCTGTGATACAATCAGAAAGTTTGCTTTCTATGATGCATCTGTAAAAGTTGAGAGTCGTAGCTGACATGCCAAATTTCCGTAGTCTTCTGAGAAAGTAGAGTCGTTGGTGGGCTTTAACTATAGTGTCAGCATGGGGGGACCAGGATAGGTTGTTGGTGATCTGGACACCTAAAAACCTGAAGCTCTCAACCCTTTCTACTTCTTTCCCATTGATGTAGACAGGGGCATGTTCTCCACTACGCTTCCTGAAGTCGATGACAATCTCCTTCGTTTACATTGAGGGAGAGATTATTGTCGTCGCACCAGTTCACCAGATTCTCTATCTCATTCCTGTACTCTGTCTCGTCATTGTTTGAGATCCGACCCACTATAGGGGTGTCATCAGCAAATTTGAAAATCGAGTTGGAGGGGCGGGGAATATTTTGATGCAGCGAATGGTAATGACCTGGAACTCGCTACCTGTAAGGGGAAGGTGTTGTGTGGAAATGAAGACAATGCAGGATTTCAAATGGAAATTGGATCGGCATTTGAGGGAACTAAATTGCAGGGCTGCAGGGATAGAATGGGGCACTGGGAACATATAAGCCATGACAGAGTCAATGGATGGGAGGCGGGTTTGTGTGATGGACTGGGCTGTGTTCACGACTCTGTAGTTTCTTACGGTCTTGGGCCGAGCAGTTGCCAGGCCAGGCTGTGCTGCAGCCAGATAGGATGCTTTCTATGGTGTATCTGTAATAATTGGTAAGATTCAATGTGGACATGCTGAATTTCCTTAGTTTCCTGAGGAAGTATAGGCGCTCTTGTGCTTTCTTGGTCGTAGTATCGACGTGGGTGGACCGGGACCGATTGTTGGTGATGTGCACACCGAGGAATTTGAAGCTGTCAACCATCTCCCCCTCGGCACCATTGATGCAGACAAGGTGTGTACGATATTTTGCTTCCTGAAGTAAATGACCAGCTCCTTAGTTTTGCTGACATTGAGGGAGAGATTGTTGTTGTTACACCATGCCACTAGGTTCTCTATCTCCCTCCTGTACTCTGACTCATCGGTGTTTGAGATCCGATCCACTACGGTCGTGTCATCAGCAAACACATAGGTGGAGGTTGAGCCAAATTTTGCCACACAGTCGTGTGTGTACAGGGAGTATAGTGAGCTAAGTACGCAGCCTTGTGAAGCACCGGTTTGGAGGACTATCGTGAAGGAGGCATTGTTGTTTATCCTTACTGATTGTCGTCTGTGGGTCAGGAAGTTGATGATCCCATTGCAGGGAGAGGAGCCAAGTCCTCGGTTTTGGAGTTTTGATATGAGCTTGCCTGGGATTATGGTGTTGAAGGCGGAGCTGTAGTTAATGAATAGAAGTCTGACATAGGAGTCCTTGTTGTCGAGATGCTCCAGGAATGAGTGTAGGGCCCGGGAGATGGCGGTGGCATCTGTGGTGGACAGGTAGGGCCATGGCGTCTGCGGTGGACCGGTTGCGGTGGTATGCGAATTGCAGTGGATCAAGGCACTCTGGGAGTCTGGAGTTGATGTGTCTCATGGCCAACCTCTCGACGCACATCATAATGATCGATGTCAAGGCCACCGGATGGTAGTCGTTGAGGCATGTTGCCTGGTTCTCCTTTGGCACCGGTATGGATGGTGGTCTTTTTGAAGCAGGTGGGAACCTTGAAACGGAGTAGGGAGAGATTGAGGATGTCCGGAAACACATCCGCCAATTGGTCCGTGCAGGACCTGGGTGCACGACCAGGGATCCTGTCAGGACCCACCGCTTACCGAGGGTTCACTTTCAAGAAGGCCAATCTGACTTTGGAGGCTGTGACGGTGGGTATGGGTGTGCCCAAGGCTGCTGGGGCAGTTAGACCATAAGACATAGGAGTGGAAGTAAGGCCATTCGGCCCATAGAGTCCACTCCACCATTCAATCATGGCTGATTTCAACTCCATTTACCCGCTCTCTCTCCATAGCCCTTAATTCCTCGAGAAATCAAGAATTTATCAACTTCTGTCTTAAAGACACTCAACGTCCCGGCCTCCACCGCCCTCTGTGGCAATGAATTCCACAGACCCACCACTCTCTGGCTGAAGAAATTTCTCCTCATCTCTGTGCCAGTTGACAAAGGCTTGTTGGTTTCCTGCTGAAGTGAACATAGAATGCATTGAATTAGTCTGGTATTGTCTTTTGATGTCCCTGTTCGCTTTGCAGAGGTCGCATCTAGATTTCTTGTATAGGTCAGGGTCACCTGTCTTGAACTCCTCAGATATGGCCTTCCGAATCTCCCGATTAAACCATGGTTTCTAGTTGGGTAACAAACGTACTACCTTCTTCACGCAATCTTCTACCCACTTGCTGATGAAGTATGTGATGGTGCTGGCATACCCGTTTAGGTTGGCTGCTGAGTTCTTGAATATGGACCAGTCCACTGACTCCAAGCAGACACGCAGGAGCTCTTCCGTTGCCGCAGACCAGCATTGCACAACCTTCTTAATTGGATTCTCCCGTTATGTTTCTGCTTGTATGCCGGGAGAAGGAGCACCGTCTTGTGGTCCGATTTCCCGAAGTGCGGTTGGGGGATGGATCGAGAGGCGCCCTTGATGTTTGTGTGGCAGTGGTCAAGGATGTTGGGGTCCCTGTTGGGACAGGAGATGTGTTGGTGGAATTTTGGCAGTACACTCTTGAAGCTGGCCTGGTTAAAGTCCATGGCCACAATGAACAAGGCCTCCAGGTATTCTACTTCATGGTTAGGTGTGACCTCGCTCATGTTTCATCAGATTTGATGAGGTTCTAAACCTCTTTGTACAGTGAGAGCAGCTGAACGGTCTCTCCTCAGTGTGAAGGCGCTGGTGGATCATCAGCACCTGAGAGCTTTTAAACCCACTCCCACAGTCAGAGCATTTAAAAGGGTCTCTCATTGGTGTGAGTGACATTGTGGCTCAGCAGGCTGGATAATTGACTGAATCCCTTCCCACACACAGTGCAGGTGAATGGCCTCTCCCCAGTGTGAACTCGCTGGTGTGTCTGCAGGTGGGCTAACCGAGTGAATCCCTTATCACACACAGTGCAGGTGAATGGCCTCTCCCCGGTGTGAACCCGATGGTGGACCAGCAGGTTGGGTAACTGAGTGAATCCCTTCCCACACACCGAGCAGGTGAATGGACTCTCCCCAGTGTGAACTCGATGGTGTCTCTGTAGGTGGGATAACCGAGTGAATTCCTTCCCACAGTCCGAGCAGGTGAATGGCCTCTCTCCAGTGTGAACTCGTTCGTGTCTCCGCAGGTTGCCAATGTCAGTGAATCCTTTTCCACACTGGGAGCAGGTGAATGGCTTCTCTCCAGTGTGACTCCGTTCATGCCTTTCCAGCTCATGTGGGGCTGTGAATCCCTTCCCACGTACAGAACAGGTGAACGGCTTCTCTCCAGTGTGACTGCGTTGATGCCTTTCCAGCCCGAACGGGCCTTTGAATCCCTTCCCACAGTCTTCACAGTTCCATGGTTTCTCCATGGTCCGGGTGATCTTGCGTCTCACCACGTTGGACGATCAGTTGAAGCTTCGTCCACACACAGAACACGTGTACAGTCACTCCCTGATGTGAATTGTGTGATGCTTTTTCAGACTGTGTCACTGGTTAAAGCTCTTTCCACAGTCAGTGCTCTGTAACAGTCTCACTCGGGTGTGTGTGTCTCAGTGCTTTTCCAGACACACTGATGTTTAAAATCTTTTGAAGCAGACAGACTAGACAAACATTTCTCCTTCTAGATTCAAAGACCGATGATATTTGGTTCCCAAGAATTGTGTGACTTAGTCAGTTCTTGACGTGATATTTAGTTTGAGATATCGGCCTCAAGCCCCTCTTATTCTAAGTTCCTGCAAGAAGATTTGACAAAAGTCATCACTGTCAGTACAGGCTAGAAATTCAGAACAGACAATTCTAGTTTCTATCGAACATTGTTTGCTCTCTCTCTTTCCCTCAAATTCCCTAAATCTCCATTCCACACACTCTCCCTCCATTCTCACTCTGCTGTATCTAATATTCCCCCTCCCAATTCTCCTGAAGACACTGAATCGGGCTGATTGACACATCCATGCTCACTGCTTCCTGTCCTGGACACAGAGGCTGCCAGACAGATATATGTCTATGTTACTGGACGATAAATGTGTGTAATGTACAGACTGGATTCACTTCCTTCCCCTCCCAATTCTTATGAAGGTGCTGATTGATGCTGATCAACAAATCTAAACTCATTACAACCCGTACAAGAGTAGAGACTCTCTATCTAAATACATTTACTGATTAGAGATAGGGAGATCCTGAGGAAGAATTTTATTTAGTCATGGAGTGGTCATGAACAGGAACCCACTACCCACAAGGGTTGTGGAAGTCGAGATGATCAATAATTCAAAATAAAATATGAAGAAAATAAACTATCAGGTGAACAGGGATATCGAGGGGGAATGGGACTGACTGGATTGCTGTACAGAGAGTCAGCATTGACTTGAGTTACCAAATGGATTCTGTCAGTGCTGCAATGACTGTATGATTGGAAATATATAATGTAGGTACAGCACTATATTACACAAATAGAAATAATAATACATGTATTTTATGACAGAACCATCAATAATATATCTAATACATTCCATATAACGCTAGATATATCTCTGTCCAATATAAAAAAATTAAAAATTCATTTACGGGATGTGGGAGTCGCTGGTTCAGCCAGCATTTATTGGCTATCCCTAGTTACCCTTCAGAAGGTGGTGATGAGTTGCCTTCTTGAACCGCTGCAGTCCTTGAGTTGTAGGTACATCTCCTGTGCTGTCAGGGAAGGAGTTCCAGGATGTCGCCCCAGCAACAATGAAGGAAGGGCGATATATTTCCAAGTCCGTCTGGTGAATGACTTGGAGGCGAACCTCCAGGTCGTGGGGTTCCCAGGTATCTGTTGCTCCTGTCCTTCTAGATAGTAGTGGTTGTGGGTTTGGAAGGTGCTGTCAGAGGAACCTTGGTGAGTTACCGCAGTGCACATTATAGATGGTATACACGGCTGCCACAGTTTTCCAGTGGCGAATATTTGTGGAATGGGGAGCAGTCAAGCAGGCTGCTTTGTTCTGGATGGTGTAGAGCAGCATCTTGAGTGTTGTTGGAGCTGCACTCAACCAGGCAAGTGGTGATTATTCTATTACACGCCTGACTTGTGCCTTGTTATGGTTTGGGGACTGGCTTTGGGGGTCAGGAGGTGCGTTACTCGCTGTAGTCTTTGACCTGCCCTGGTGGCCACCGTATTAATATGACTGGTCCAGTTCCGTTTCTGATCAATGGTAACCCTCAGGATCTTGGTTGTGGGGATTCAGTGATGGTAATGCTACTGAATGTCAAGGGGCGGTGGTTAAATTCTCCTTTGTAGAAGATGGTCATTGCCTGACACTTGTATAGCACAAATGTAACTTGCCACTTATCAGCCCACATCTGGATACTGTCCCGGTCTTGCTGCATTTGGACTTGGACTGCTTCATTATCTGAGTTGTCGCGAACTGTGCTGAACATTGTGCAGTCATCCACAAACCCACTTCTCACCTTATGATGGAAGGGAGGTCATTGATGAAGCAGCTAAAGATGGTTGGGTCTGGGAATGTGCCCTGAGGAACTCCTGGAACTGAGATGATTGACCTCCAACCACCGCAACCATCTTCCTTTGTGCCAGGTATGACTCCAACCAACAGAGAGTTTTCCCCAATTCCCATTGACTCCAGTTTAGCTGGGGCTCCTTGATGTCATACTCGGTCAAATGCTGCCTTGATACCAAGGGCAGTCACTCTCACCTCACCTCTGGCATTCAGCTCTTTCATCCATGTTTGAAAGCTGTAATGAGGTCAGGAGCTGAGTGACCCTGGCGGAACCCAAACTGAGCGTCTGTGAACAGGTTATTGCTCAGTAAAGTGCTATTTGATTGCACTGTTGATGACTCCTTCCGTCAGTTTGCTGATGATGGAAATAAACTGATAGGGAAGTAATTGGCTGGGTTGAATATGTCCTGTTTACTGTCCGCTTAAATGTCAGCTATCTCCTGGGGAAAGCAGCCCTTTAATTGTGAACATTGGGAAAGAGACCATCCTTTTAGCCAAACAAATAAATGTGTCAAGCTGAGGGAGCAAAGGATGTCAATGTCTTTGAGAGAGCGAGAGACCTGGGCCAAGCTTTGCAGAGTCTGCACCCTCCCTGAATTCACTTCCTTTCTCTACAGTTATTGCAAGTCACCAATTGAAGGTCAGAATGAGAAGAGAAAGGAAAGTATTTTACTCACAGATGTTGGAGACAGGAGTCTGTGTGCAGCTCAAGCTCATTCAGGGTCGGAGGAACAACAGCTTTGCTCGGCAGAAACCTCCATGTCCAGCTTCGCATTGAGACAATGGGGGAGATCTGATTGGCGGAGAAGCAGGGTCCTTCCCTCCAACCTTCCTATTGGTCACAACTCAGCAGTGTCACCGGAGGTGAGCTCCCTCTGCACATGCGCAGAGTCCCCTCTCCCTGAGACCATGCGCAGTCCCGGGTCGGGAGAGAGGGAGTCATCGATAACCGGAACTGTCAGCCGGTTGCCTGGAAACCTTGTCTTGAGGATGGGTCGGGGAGGGGAGAAAAACGTACGGGGGCGGGGCTCCTGTATCCGCGCGCCGGGCGGGTGCACTCAAATGCAGTGACGTCACTGCGGAACGGATTTATTCCTTTTGGTTGAATTAGAGGACGAGCTCCTTTGTGATGTCA
The DNA here is from genome assembly GCF_047496885.1 of Scyliorhinus torazame. Taxonomy (NCBI): domain Eukaryota; kingdom Metazoa; phylum Chordata; class Chondrichthyes; order Carcharhiniformes; family Scyliorhinidae; genus Scyliorhinus; species Scyliorhinus torazame. Next base: position 173,820,237 of record NC_092711.1, read on the forward strand.
CAATGTGGAGGTTGGACAATGAGTTTCAGACTAAAACTTCCTCCTCTGGGCAACATCTGGGAGCAAATCAATGTCTGCCGCTTTCATAAGGTCATAAGATATAGGAGCAGAATTAGGCCATTTGGCCCATCGAGTCTGCTCCGCCATTTGATCATTGCTGATTTCATCCTGGCCTTAACTCCACCGTCCTGAGAGTTCTTCAGAACCCTTCAACCCGATTAAAAATCTGTCTAACTCCTCCCTAAATTTACTCACTGTCCCAGCTCCACCGCACTCTGGGGTAGTGAATTCCACAGATTCACAGACCTTGGGAGAAGCAGCTTCTCCTCAACACTGTTTTGAATTTGCTACCTCTTATCGTAAGACTATTACCTCTCGTTCTGGAATGCCCCACAAGAGGCAGCAGCCGCTCCAAGTCTACTTTATCTTTCCATTTCTTTCCTCATTCTGAGGGGACATTGGTGACTTGCAGCAACTGAAGAGAAAGGAAGTGAATCCCGTCTGTATGTTGCACACATTTTGAGTTCAGTAATGTAGACATATTTCGGTCTTGCAGCCTGCATGGAGATTTTCAGGCCTCTGTCCAGGACGGGAAGCAGTTAGCATGGATCTGTCAGTCAGACTGAATCAGCACCTTTAGAGAATTGGGAGGATGAATATTACAGCAGAGTGAGAATGGAGAAAGTGTGTTGGATGGCGATTTACAGCTTTTGAGGGATGAGAGAGGAAAGAATGTTTCATAGGAACTAGAATTGTCTGTTCTTAATTTCCATTTGTTTTACAGGATATTAGATGATTTACCGAAAAAAAAAGACTTCAGGATTTGGAAGAGTCACTTGGTTGTGGGCAGCATGGTGGCACGGTGGTTAGCACTGTTGATTCACAGCTCCAGGGTGCCAGGTTTGATTCCCGGCTTGGGTCACAGTGCGGAGTCTGCACGTTTTCCTCGTGTCTGCATGGGTTTCCTCCGGGTGATTATTATTATTATTTATCAGGACCTGAATATCATCAGGAGAACCAACACTGCAAAAGACACTTCTGGAGTTAAGGATTGCCAGTCAGGCAAAGGAATAGAATGGAAGTAAACACAGGAACGAAGAATCACATTGGGCAGGTTCCAGGAGAATTGAGTGACAACTTCAGCGACGTAACCATGGAGTGTGATTTTTGATTGTCTTAAAAGTAAAAGGGCAACGTTCTGTTTATAGTTGAAGCGATACATTCCCTATAAAAATAGTGTTTAGGCATTGTTGCTTCTAGTTTGTATGTTGCAGTAAAAGTCATAAACTTGAAGTTTTTGTCTTATGATTCTTTAGTTTGTTCACTGGGTTTAGAATTTACCTTTTGAAGTTACTGATCTTTTCAGAGATCTTACACAGTTGATCTTGAGTTACAAGTTTCAACTTCCCATTTAAGCCTCAGGAAACTTGCTGTCTCTCTGTTGCTCATGTCAGTGACAGCCCAGTAACAGAGCTGAGGGCTGGAGATGCTGTGACCCCTTGTAGGAGCTGGAATCAGTAGAAAGAACCATAGTTTCTGATTGAGCTTTGTGTGAGCTGTCCGACCATGATGATATAAACAATAGCTAACCAAGTAATATGTTGTGATGAGGGTTTAGAAACAGACCCTGGGTAGACAAGTTAACTGAAGCTGTGGGTTTGTCAGCTGTACTGTGAAACCAGGCATCCAACAGCCACAGAGACCTGTAATATTGGACACTGGGTTTAACCCTGTTCTGTATCAAACAGACCTATCTGATACTGGGGGTGATATAATTAATCTGACCCTTAATTCATTCAATTCCAAAAGTGAATAACATTGATTCAAGTAAATTGTTTGCTCTGTTAATCTGTGAATAAAGTGGTGTCAGTTCATGCATATCTGTGTCTGAACTCAATTTCATTACTTATTTTTGTTACTGACTAGGGTCTCTCCCACTCTCTGGCGCTCCTCTCTCTGGTGCCTCTCTCGCCCTCTGTCTCTCTGTTCGCTCTCTCCTCTCGAAGTCTCTGGTGCTCTTATCTTCGATGCCTCTCTCTCTCTTCAATGCTTAGGAAGGCAGGTAGGGGCAGCAGGATGGCACAGTGATTAGCATTGCTGCCTCACGGCGCCGATGTTCCAGGTTTGATCCCAGCTCTGGGTCACTGTCCGTGTGGTGTTTGCACATGAAATGAAATGTAAATGAAAAATGAAATGAAAATGAAATGAAATTCACCCTTGTTTGCGTGGGTTTTGCCCCCACAACCCAAAGATGCGCAGGGTAGATGGATTGGCCACAATAAATTGCCCCTTAATTGGAGAAAAATGATTGGTTACTCTACATTTATATTTAAAAAAAGGAAGGCAGGTGGGATAGTTTCCTTTGGTAGCCGAGGGCCAAGAATATAAGAACAGGGAGATTGTGCTGGAACTGGATCAAACACCAGTTAGACCACAGCCGGAGCACTGTGGACATTTCTGATCACCACATCACAGGAAGGATGTGATCACACGAGAGAGGCTGCAGAGGGGATTTATGATGATGTTACCCAGGAGGGAGAATTTTAACGATGAGGAAAGATTGGAGAGGCTGGGGTTGTTCTCATTGGAACAGAGGAGGCTGAGGGGAGATTGAATTGAGTTGTGTGTAATTCTGAGGGGCTCAGATGGAGTGAATATTCCCCTCAGCAGAGCCCAACCCCTGCAGTCAAACATGAAGTCGCTGGTGTGTCAGGAAGTGGGATGAGTGAGTGACTCTCTATCCGCACAGAGAACATGGAAACAGCAGCTCCCCAGTTTGAACTCGCTGGTGTGTCAACAGGCTGGAGGATTGGCTGAATTCCATCCCACTCCTGGAGCATTTTTCAATGTCCTGTCCCCAGTGCCAGCAGGCTGCCTGACTGAGAGAAGCTCTGTCCACAGACAGAGCAGATGAATGGCCTGTCGTTAATATGTTGATGCTGGTATTCCGGGGACTTCCAGTGACAACATGTCGTTGGATGTCACATGTTAGATGGCTCCTGCCAGAGTCTCTGACTTTTGGATGTTTATGCCCAGTTTTGGGTCAGTTTTTAGATGAGTTGTTGAGGGACGTCATAAGGAGGCCGACGAATGTCGAAGTCCCAGAGGAAAGGTGCTGGAAATAAGGGGGCGAGCGAAGGGCCGCCGGCGAGTGCTGCTGTGAGTCCTGCAGGAAGGAAGGTGGCGGGGGCTGGGTCGTCGGGTGGGGCCGCTCCCCTCACCGGGGAAACTCTGACCGAGGTGATGTCAGAGCTTCAAACATAAGTAGATATTACCCCTTTGAACTGAATTGGCCACATTCCTCTTGGCGGTCTGTTCTATTCTCTGAGCCATCACCCATTTGTCCCGGCTGATCCTCGGTCGTCGCTGAAACGGAATCTTCGATGCTTGGTTCTTATTCTCCTTCTGACCCGTGTACCACACAGGTCAAATTTACTCTACTTCGAACTGTCGAATGACATCTTTCTTCTAACCACAGATCCATTCTTCAGACATTGTGGTTAAAGGTGTCAACTCAGGTTCTGCTCAGCATTTCATTGGTGGTTTGGGAGGCTCCGAACGCGGTCGTAAGGGGGGAGGTGATCCTGTTTCAGGCAAGGTGGATAGGAAGGAGAGGGAGAAACGCCAACAACTGATGGAAGAGATTTTGGAGGTGGATGGGAGGTACGTGGGGGACCTGGACCTGGGGCTCCTGGCAAAGAGTAAGGAGTTGCAGGCGAGGTTTGACCTATTGTCCACAGGGAAAGAGGTGCATCAGCTGAGAAGGGTAGTGGGGCTGTCTGAGTCTCGGGGGAAGACAGAGTGTAGGTCAGCTACGTAGGGAGGCCGCAGCAAGGGAGATAGTTTGGGACAGGATGGAGGAGCTGGTGGTGGCTCTGGAACAGATTAATAAGGTGTTTGAGGAGTTCTATCGGGACTTGTTTAAGGAGTGGGAGATGATGGAGTTTCTGGGTGGGTTAGAGTGCCTGAGGTTGAGGGGGGTGGAGAGGGCAGGGTTGGAGGAGCTGATAAGGGTGGAGAAGGTGAAGATGGCGATTGGGAGGATACAGGCAGGGAAGGCTGCGGGGCCAGATGGGTTCCCAGTTGAATTTTATAAAAGATTTAAGGATAAGCTGGCGCCTTTGATGGTTAATGTTCAAGGACGCAATAGACAGTGGTGCCTTGCCGCAAACGATGGGGCAGGCGTCCATCTTCTTGTTGCTTCAGAAAGGCAAAGATGACTTCAGGTGGCAGCCATGGAGTGAGAGGTCACTTATTTGGTAGCTCCCGCTCGTGGTGGACCTTTGGGACCTTTTCCCGACTTATTGGGGATTTGATCGGTAAAATTGGAGACTGGTGAGGTAGAGGAGAATAATCCCCTGCCAGTTTATGGAGACGTGGATCAGAAGTCGTCTGGAAAGGGGAGACTATTGGGCAAAGAAGGGAGTGAAGACTGCACAGGATAACATGGCGGAGGCTCAGGGACTGGGATTGCCGGCCCAGTGGTCAATGGAGCAGCTGGTGAAATTCCTTCAGCAGAGCTTCGCCAAGCAAAGACAAGAGTACCTGGACCCGATTAAGACGGGGATTGACCGGGTGGGGCAAAGATTGGAAGCCCAGGGACAGGCGATCCAGAAGGTGGAAGAGGCGGTGGCTGAGCACGAGGACCAACTAACCGCGATGGCAGTGGAGCTGATGAGGGACCATCAGAATAGGCTGCAAGAGAAGGTGGAGGATCTGGAGACAGGTCACACAGGCAGAACCTGAGGATCGTTGGCCTCTAGGAGGGCATTGAGGGTTCGGACGCAGGGGCATATGTAGCGCGTATGTTCGAGGATCTGCTGGGGGAAGGCTTACTCGACCCTTGGAGGTGGACAGGGCGCACAGTGCACTTGAGTCGGTTGATCCGTGACCTCAAATTTTGGAATCTTTTTCCTGACGGAAGAAGGTGGAAGAGAGTATGTCCGGGGTGCGTGGGGTCCTTAATTATGCTGGCTGCCTTTCTGAGGCAGCGGAAATTGTAGAGTCAATGGATGGGAAGCTGGTTTGTGTGATGGACTGGGCTACATTCACGACCTTGTGTAGTTTCCTGCGGTCTTGGGCAGAGCAGGCTCCATACCAAGCTGTGATAGAACCAGAAAGAATGCATTCTATGGTGCATCTGTAGAGGTTGGTGAGAGTCGTAGCTGACGTGCCAAATTTCCTTAGTCTTCTGAGAAAGTAGAGTGTTGGTGGGCTGGCCTAAGAAGGGTGATGGTTGATCGGCGGTGGGGGGTGGGTGCTCCCCGACCAGGCTGATCACATGGAATGCGAGAGGGCTGAATGGGCCGGTCAAGAGGGCTCGTGTGTTCGCGCATTTGAAGAGGTTGAAGGCGGACGTGGCAATGTTACAAGAGACACACCTGAGGGTAGTGGATCAGACTAGGCTGAGGAACAGGTGGGTCGGGCAGATATTTCATTCGGGGCTAGACTCGAAAACTAGGGGGGTTGCGATCTTTTTTTAAATATAAATTTAGAGTACCCGATTAATCTTTCTCCAATTAAGGGGCAGTTTAGCGTGGCCAATCCACCTAACCTGCACATCTTTGGGTTGTGGGGGTGAAACCCACGCAGACATGGGGAGAAAGTGCAAACCCCACATGGATAGCGACCCAGGGCCGGGATTCAAACCCGGGTCCTCAGTGCCACAATCCCAGTGCTAACCACTGCACCACATGCTGCCCCTCAGGGGATGCGATCTTGATTAATAAGCGGGTGTCATTTGAGGTCGGGAATATAGTGGCGGATCAGGGGGTAGGTATATCATGGTGAGTGGGAAGCTGGAGGGGATGCCGGTGGTATTAGTGAATATTCACGCACCAAATTGGGACGGCGCAAAGTTTATGAGGTGGGTGTTGGACGGCCAAGAACGAAGGAATTCTCTTTTTTCCCCACGTGCACAAAGTGTACTCCAGGATGATTTTTTTTCATTTTGAACAAGGCTTTGCTGGCGGGGGCGGTGGATACCGAGTATTTGGCGATTGTTGTGTCGGATCATGCCCCACACTGGGTGGATCTACGGGTGAGCAAGGAGTAGAGTCAGCGACCGCACTGGAGATTGGATAGAACAAGAACAAAGAACAAAGAACTGTACAGCACAGGAACAGGCCCTTCGGCCCTCCAAGCCCGTGCCGACCATACTGCCCGACTAAACTACAATCTTCTACACTTCCTGGGTCCGTATCCTTCTATTCCCATCCTATTCATATATTTGTCAAGATGCCCCTTAAATGTCCCTATCATCCCTGCTTCCACTACCTCCTCCGGTAGTGAGTTCCAGGCACCCACTACCCTCTGCGTAAAAAACTTGCCTCGTACATCTACTCTAAACCTTGCCCCTCTCACCTTAAACCTATGCCCCCTAGTAATTGACCCCTCTACCCTGGGGAAAAGCCTCGGACTATCCACTCTGTCTATGCCCCTCATAATTTTGTATACCTCTATCAGGTCGCCCCTCAACCTCCTTCGTTCCAGTGAGAACAAACCGAGTTTATTCAATCGCTCCTCATAGCTTATGCCCTCCATACCAGGCAACATTCTGGTAAATCTCTTCTGCACCCTCTCTAAAGCCTCCACATCCTTCTGGTAGTGTGGCGACCAGAATTGAACACTATACTCCAAGTGTGGCCTAACTAAGGTTCTATACAGCTGCAACATGACTTGCCAATTCTTATACTCAATGCCCCGGCCAATGAAGGCAAGCATGCCGTATGCCTTCTTGACTACCTTCTCCACCTGTGTTGCCCCTTTCAATGACCTGTGGACCTGTACTCCTAGATCTCTCTGACTTTCAATACTCTTGAGGGTTCTACCATTCACTGTATATTCCCTACCTGCATTAGCCCTTCCAAAATGCATTACCTCACATTTGTCCGGATTAAACTCCATCTGCCATCTCTCCGCCCAAGTCTCCAGACAATCTAAATCCTGCTGTATCCTCAGACAGTCCTCATCGCTATCCGCAATTCCACCAACCTTTGTGTCGTGTGCAAACTTACTAATCAGACCAGTTACATTTTCCTCCAAATCATTTATATATACTACAAACAGCAAAGGTCCCAACACTGATCCCTGTGGAACACCACTGGTCACAGCCCTCCAATTAGAAAAGCATCCCTCCATTGCTACCCTCTGCCTTCTATGGCCTAGCCAGTTCTGTATCCACCTTGCCAGTTCACCCCTGATCCCGTGTGACTTCACCTTTTGTACTAGTCTACCATGAGGGACCTTGTCAAAGGCCTTACTGAAGTCCATATAGACAACATCTACTGCCCTACCTGCATCATGTAGGATGTAGGATTGTTGGCGGATGAGGGGGTGTGCGGGTGGGTGAGGGAGGCCATCCAGAATTATTTGGAGATAAATGACACGGGAGGTTTCGGCAGCAGCTGTTTGGGAAGCGCTGAAGGCAGTGGTTAGGGAGAAGCTAATTTTGATACGGGCTCATGGGAAGAAGGTGTAGTGGGTGGAGATAGATAGGCTGGTTAGGGAAGTACTCCAGGTGGACAGAAGGTATTCTGAAGCCCCGGAGGCAGGGTTCCTGAAGGAGCGGCAGAAGCTGCAGATGGAGTTTGGTCTGTTATCCACAGGGAAGGCGGTAGGGCAGCTGAGGAAGGCGAGGGGGGCGGTTTCTGAGTATAGGGAGAAGACCAGTAGGATGCTAGCACACCAGCTAAAGAAGAGGGAGGTGGCCAGGGAGATAGGAAGAGTGAAGGACAGAGGGGGGAACACGATCTTGGACCCAGCGGGGGTGAATGGGGTGTTTAAGGAGTTTTATAGTCGGCTGTATGAGTCGGAACCCCCAGCTGGGGTGGAGGGGATGAGGCAGTTTTTGGAAGGGTTGGAGTTTCCGAACGTGGAGGAAGGGTTAGTTGAGGGGTTGGGAGCCCCGATCGGGATTGTAGAAGTAATAGAGGGAATGGAGGCCATGCAGTGGAACACAGGGTCATTATATGCAGGCGACCTCCTCCTATACATTTCTGACCCGTTAGGGGTGTTGGGGGAGATTTTGCGGATCTTAGGGGAATTTGGCCGGTTCTCGGGGTACAAATTGAAGATGGGTAAGAGCGAGGTTTTTGTGATCCAGGCGAGCGGGCAGGAGAGGAGACTTGGGAAGCTGCCGTTTAAAATGGTGGGAGTTTCCGTTACTTGGGAATTCAGGTGGCACGGGGATGGGAGCAGTTACATAAATTAAATTTGACCCGGTTAGATGAACAAAGAAGGAGGACTTTCGGAGGTGGGACATGCTCCCGTTGTCACTGGCGGGGAGGGTACAGACCGTAAAAATGACGGTCCTCCCGAGATTTCTGTTTGTTTTCCAGTGCCTCCCTATTTTTATACCAAAGGCCTTTTTTAAGCGGGTGAACAGGGTGATTTCTGGTTTTGTGTGGGCGGGTAAAACCCCGCGAGTAAAGAAGGTGCTGTTAGAACGGAGCCGGGGGCGGGGGGGGGGGGGGGGGGGGGGGGCACTGCTGAACTTTAGTAACTACTACTGGGCGGCAAATATAGCCATGATCAGGAGGTGGGTAGCGGGGGAAGGGTCAGTGTGGGAGTGGGTAGGGGCAGAATCACGTAAGGGCACAAGTTTGGGGCATTGGTAACGGCCCCTCTGCCGTTCTCCCCAGCCCGGTACTTCACAAACCCAGTGGTAGTGGCGGCTCTGAGAGTTTGGGGGCAGTGGCGGAAACATACGGGAGTGGGGGGAGCATCGGTGTGGGCTCCAATTTGTGGCAACCACTGGTTTGTCCCGGGGAGGCTGGATGGGGGGCTTCAGAGGCGGCAGAGAGCAGGGATTGAGAGGCTAGGGGATCTATTTATTGATGGAAGCTTTCCACGTTTCGAGGATTTGGAGAAGGAGTTTGAATTGCCGCGAGGGAATGGGTTTCGATACCTGCAGATAAGGGATTTTGCGCGAAGGCAGGTTTCGACCTTTCCGCTTCTACCGCCACAGGGGATACAGGACAAGGTGGTTTCTGGAACGGGGGTGGGGAAGAGGGAGGTTTCAGAAATTTACAAAGAACTTATGGAGTGGGAGGAAACCCAGTTAGGTGAGCTAAAGCGTAAATGGGAAGATGAGTTGGGAGGGGAGGTAGAGGCGGGTCTGTGGGAGGATGCTCTGAACAGAGTCAACACGTCCTCATCATGTGCCAGGCTCAGCCTGATACAATTCAAGGTGGTTCATCGGACACATGTCCCGGATGAGCAGTTTTTTGAGATAGGGGACAGGTGGGTGAAGTGCGCGAGAGGGCCTGCAAACCATGTCCACATGTTTTGGGCATGCCCGAAGCTTAGGGGACACTGGCAGGGATTTGTGGATGTCATGTCCATTGTGCTAAAAACAAGGGTGGCGCCGAGTCCAGAGGTGGCGATTTTTGGAGTTTCGGAAGATCCTGGAGTTCAGGGGGCGAGAGAGGCTGACGTCTTGGTCTTTGTCTCCTTGGTAGCCCGGAGACGGATATTGTTAGCATGGAGGGACTCGAAGCCCCCAAAATCAGGGGTTTGGGTCAGAGACATGGCTGGGTTTCGTAGACTTGAGAAAATTAAGTTCACCCTGAGAGGAGCAACGTTAGGGTTCGTTCGGAGGTGGCAGCCGTTTATCGACTTCTTTAGAGAAAACTAAACTGTCAGCAGAGGCAATAAAGGGGGGGGGGGGGGGGGGGGGCGGGGGTGATGGGATAGGGGGGGCGTTAGGCTATTTTGTGTCTAGAGTAGGCGTGAGCTGTGGGAGATGGAGGGATGTTTACGCACTGAACTATGTTTACATTTGTATTTGTATCGCTTATTGTAAGAAAAGCATAAATGCCTTAATAAAATGTTTTTAAAAATCTTTGCCCCTCGCACCTTAAACCTATGTCACCCGGTAATTGACTTTTCCAACCTGGGAAAAGCTTCTGACTATCAACTCTGTCTGTGCCACTCAGAATTTTGTAAACTTTTATCAGGTCGTCCCTCAACCTCCGTCGCTCGAGTTTCGAATCCGAATTTATCCAACCTCTCCTGACAGCTAATCCCCTCCAGGCCAGGCAGCATCCTGGTAAACCTCCTTTGTACTCTCTCCAAAGCCTCCACATCCTTTTGGTAATGTGGTGACCAGAATTGTCGGCAATATTCCACGTGTGGCCTAACTAAGGTTCTGTACAGCTGCAGCATGACTTGCCAATTTTTATACTCAATGCCCCGACCAATGAAGACAAGCATAGAATCATAGAATTTACAGTGCAGAAGGCGGCCATTTGGCCCATCGATTCTGCACCGGCTCTTGCACCTACTTAAGCCCACACCTCCACCCTATCCCCATAACCCAGTAACCCCACCCAACACTAAGGGCAATTTTGGTCACTAAGGGCAATTTATCATGGCCAATCCACCTAATCTGCACATCTTTCAACTGCGGGAGGAAACCGGAGCACCCGGGGGAAACCCACGCACACACGGGGAGAATGTGCAGACTCTGCACAGACAGCGACCCAAGCTGGGAATCGAACCTGGGACCCTGGAGCTGTGAAACAATTGTGCTAACCACTATGCCACCGTGCTGAACAAGCATGTTGTATGCCTTCTTAGCTAACCTATCCAATTGCATTGCCACTTTCCGTGTTTTTTGTTGTTGTAAGTTCCCAATCTACCAGACCATGACAGTTTCCTTCTGCGGGAAACACCCAGATAAATTAGGCAAAAGAACCCTGTAACCACCATAGCCCATCTTCATGGCAACATGGCTGCTTTGGGAACTAAATATCTTCCAACGTGCAAACACCTTTTAATTCTGTGCTCCTCGTCAAACATGGAACCAGGTAATCACAACGAGCCTCAAAAATGGTCAGCCCACTGGAGGCAGAGGTGTTAGACCGGCCAGTCCAGCAGAAAGAAACCCTCCAATCATCACCATTCACCAGATGTCAGAATGAACAAAATGCAGTCCTGGGTGTCAGTGAGAGCAGAAACAATACAACGGAGCCAACATCTGTAATTTATTGTGAACTTGTTGGAGTCACAACAGGTGTGATGAATCACAAAACCCCTTCCCACATTGAGAGCAGATGAATGGTCTCTCCCCAGAATTAACTCGCTAGTGTCTCCGGATAATTGAATGTCTCACCTGCTCAGAGCAGGTGAATGGCCTCTTCCAGGTGTGAACTCGCCAGTGTTCCTGCAGGGTGTATGGATATCTGAATCCCTTCTCTCACTAAAAGCAGGTGAACGGCCTCTCCCCATTGTGAACTCGCTGATGCGTCCGCAGGTTGGATAACTGAGTGAATCTCTTCTCACACTGAGAGCAGGTGAACGGCCTTTCCCCAGTGTGAACTCGCTGGTGTGTCTGCAGGTGGGATGCCCGAGTGAATCTCTTCCCACACTGAGAGCAGGTGAACGCCTTCTCCTCAGTGTGAACTCGCTGATGCGTCCGCAGGCTGGATAACTGAGCAAATCCCTTCTCACACTGAGAGCAGGTGAACGGCCTCTCCCCAGTGTGAGTTCGCTGGTGTTTCTGCAGGTTCGATGATTGAGTGAATCTCTTCTCACACTGAGAGCAGGTGAACGGCCTCTCCCCAGTGTGAACTCGCTGGTGTTTCTGCAAGTCGGATGATTGAGTGAATCTCTTCTCACACTGAGAGCAGGTGAATGGCCTCTCCCCAGTGTGAACTCGCTGGTGTGTCTGCAGGTGGGATGACCGAGTGAATCTCTTCTCACACTGAGAGCAGGTAAACGGCTTCTCCCCAGTGTGAACCTGCTGATGTGACAGCAGGCTCGATGAAGTAATGAATCCCTTCTCACACTGAGAGCAGGTGAACGGCCTCTCCCCAGTGTGAATTCGCTGGTGTTTCTGCAGGGCAGATGATTGAGTGAATCCCTTCTCACACTGAGAGCAAGTGAACGGCCTGTTCCCAGTGTGAATGCGCCAATGAGCTTCCAGTGCAGATGGAAACCTGAATCCCTTCCCACAGTTCCCACATTTCCACCGTTTCTCCAGGGTCCGGGTGTCCTCGTGTCTCTCCAGGTTTGTGGATCAGTTGAAACCTCGTCCACACACAGAACATGTGTACGGTCTCTCCCTGCTGTGAATGGTGCGATGTTTTTTCAGGATGTGTAACTGGTTAAAGCTCTTTCCACAGTCAGTGCTCCAGAACACTCTCACTCAGGTGTGTGTGTCTCGGTGCTTTTCCAGTCACAATGATGTTTAAAATCTTTTGAAGCCGACAGAAAAGACAAACATTTCTCCTTCTCGATTCAATGACCGGTGATATTCAGTTCCAAGGAATTGAGAGACTCTGTTAGATCGAGAGGTGGGATTTCTGTCTGTAATTCCTCCTCTTCTAATACCCTGTAAAAACAATTTACAAAAGACATCATTGTCAGTAAAGGATAGAAATTCAGAACAGACAATTCTAGTTCCTAGAGAACATTCTTTCCTCTCTCATTCCCCAAAGCTGTAAATCTCCGTCCCACACACTCTCCCTCCATTCTCACTCTGCTGTATCTAATATCCACCCTCCCAATTCTCCTGAAGGTGCGGATTCAGGCTGATTGACAGATCCATGCTCACTGCTTCCTATCCTAGGCGCAGAGTTCATAAGAAATACGAGTGCAGTTGGCCATTCGGCCCATCGAGCCTGCTCGTCTATTCTGTGGGATCATTGGCCGATCTATGTCAGCGATATTATCCATGTTATTGACCAGAGGCTGAGTGTGCTGACTCAATATCTGTGAGCTCATGAGGCCACGCTGCGAAACGCCATAAAGAGATTCGATGATCCCGAGGAGAGAATCCAGAATGTTGAGCAAGATGCCTCCTCGGCAGAGGCAAGAATTTAATCCTTGGAAAACTGGCTGAGTGGTGTGGTGGACTCCTGGAGAACCGAGGGTCAGAGAAAGAACATCCAAGTTGTCGGCCTGCGAGAAGGTGTGGAGGGTAAGGCTCCCGTTAGGTTCTTCGAGGACCGGCTGCCACGTTTTCTCAAGCTGGATGTGAAGCCTGAGCGATTCAAATTAGAAAGGGCATCGGATCCTGTCTTTGAGGCCGGGGTATGTTTTCATCCCAGGCCTGTAGTCTTTCACTTCCACAACTTGAAAGGTCACCAGAGGGTCCTGGAGACGGGTCAGGTGAGGTAGGACCTGGCTCCCACCTCACCGTACAGTGAATTATGTTGCTTTATCCTGTGACCCTGTAAATTGTATCCGACAACTCAGTCAAGTCTTTCAATAATCCGACTACTGCCTTGGCCTTCGCTAAATCCTCGAAGGGCAAGGATTGGAGCAATGATTTGCAGCTCAGACTAACTCAGGCTCTAATGTAAACTCTTTTCCTATCATGGTGTTGGTGTCTGAATTTGTTATCTTTTATCCTGTTGAAGGGAGTTGTTATTCTGTGAGCATCGATTGAATGTCTTCTTCTCGAGTGTTCCAGGGACTCGTATTATCTTATCTCAGTTATGGTAGATGTGCCGTGTGCTTATTATCCATCATCTTTCTTCTATTATCCGAGGGTTAATCATGGCAGAACCGAGTGGTGCCATTGCCAAAAGGGTGGTTCCACTGTGCTAAAGTGGATTGGTCACACTAAATTGCCGCTTAGTGTCCAAGATGTGTAGGTTTGGTGGGTTGACCATGATCAATGCACCGGGTTACGAGGATAGAATGGGGAGTGGGCTTCAGTGAAGTGTTCTTTCTGAGGCTCAGTGCAGACTTGAGGGGTGAATTGCCTTCTGCACTATAGGAGTTCTATGTCATCTATGTTGTGTTATTCATTTTAATTTGTATATGCTGTTAGTCTGTTTGTAATATTTTACAAACTGAATTGTTATCCTCTGTTTTTATATAATCTTACCCTTTTTCCCCACTCACTATTTTAACCTGTTAACTGGTTGTTCAATTGATCTGGCATTTCATCTCGAGGCTCTGGTCCCTCAAATATCCTGTTCCAAATTAATTCTGCAATGTGTTTTCCTAAGCTGGCACCGAGCGGGAATTAAAAGGATGGGGGATTTATTAATCAATGTGACTTTTGCCAGTCTGAGGGCGCTGGAGGAGAAATTTGGGTTACCTCCGGGAAATGCCTTTCGGTATATGCAGGTTCGGGCATTCGTGAGAAAGCAGGTAGGGGAATTCCCGCTGCTGCCGGCCCAAAGGATACAGGACAGGGTGGTTTCGGGCATGTGTGTCTGGGAGGGCAAGATATCGGAGATATACTAGGAGCTGCAGGAGGCGGAGGCAGCCTCGGTGGAGGAGCTGAAGGGCAAGTGGGACGAGGAGCTGGGTGAGGAGCTGGATGAGGGCCTGTGGGCTGATGCCCTGGGCAGGGTCAATTCCTCCTCATCTTGCGCCAGGCTCAACCTGATCCAGCTTAAAGTGGTGCACAGGGCGCATATGACAGGGGGCGAGGATGAGTACGTTTTTTGGGTAGAGGACAGGTATATGAGGTTTAGGGAGCCCAGCAAACCACGCCCATATGTTTTTGACATGCCCAGCGCTTACGGAATTTTGGAAGGGCTTCGCAAATGCTATGTCCAAGGTCTTGGATACTCGGGTCAAACCGAGCTGGGGGATAGCAATATTTTGGGTATCGGATGATCCGGGAGTGCAGGGGTCGAAAGAGGCCGGAGTTCTGGCCTTTGCCTCCTTGGTAGCCCGGAGAAGACTCTTGTTAATGTGGAGGGACGCGAAGCCCCGAAGCGTAGAGGCTTGGGTCAATGACATGGCGGGGTTTCTTAGGTTGGAGAAGATAAAGTTTGCCTTGTGAGGGTCCTGGCAGTGGTTCTCCGGGCGGTGGCAACCGTTCCTTGACTTTCTGGCGGAACGTTAGGGGGAGGTCAGCAATATCAGCAACCCGGAGGGGAGGGGGGGGTGGAGGAGGAGGGGGGCGGGCTGATTTCTTTTGCTTTTTGTAAGGGCCGCATGCCCCATTTTGCTTTGAGATGGGTGTTAAATTGTTAATCGTTTAGAGGGTTAAGTTATTTTGTTTTGTTGGCATATTGCCCTGTTTTCTTCGTATTATTTTCCTTTTTGGAGTGTTTTGTAAAAATTATTGAAAAACCTGGAATGAAAACATTTATTAAAAAATTTTTTTTTTAAATTTGCAGTGTATTGCTTGGATTTATGTTGGCAATATCTCTTGTTCCTCTCTGTGCCCATTTTCCACCATTTTTTCTGTTACTCTGTTGCACTCATTGTTTAAAAAAATGAATTTTTAAAAAGCAACTCATTACAAATCTGTCCACCTCATCCGTGAATATATTCAATGACCCCCACACCCCACTGGTCCCTGTGGAAGAGAAATCCAGAGACTAATAACCCTCTGAGGGAAGAGATGACTGGAAATATATAACATAGCGACAGTACAATATTACACAACTGGAAATAATAATAAATGTACTGTATTACAGAACCATAAATAATATATCTAATCTGTCCCATATAACAACACAAGACACACTTGGCTTTACCAAGATGGCGCCGGAGCGAGGCGACTCTCTGCGAGCTCTCACAAACAGATCAACTTTTGACTTAACTTATACTCGTTCTAATCTTTTAAAATTTAATTCTAAACCTAACATTATTACTAACCTC
Organism: Scyliorhinus torazame; assembly: GCF_047496885.1. NCBI lineage: Eukaryota > Metazoa > Chordata > Chondrichthyes > Carcharhiniformes > Scyliorhinidae > Scyliorhinus > Scyliorhinus torazame. The sequence continues at coordinate 173,835,816 of NC_092711.1, forward strand.
TCTCTTTTACATTGTATATGTTGTGTTGTCCTATTATGTATTTTCTTTTATTCCCTTTTCTTCTCATGTACTTAATGATCTGTTGAGCTGCTCGCAGAAAAATACTTTTCACTGTACCTCGGTACACGTGACAATAAACCAATCCAATCCAAAACATGTCTGTCTGATATTAATTTACTGCCCCTTAAATGTTAGCCATCTTCTGGGGAAACCAGCCCTTGAATTGTGAACATTGGGAAAGAGACCATCCTTTTAGCCAGACAAATGTGTCAAGCTGAGGGAGCAAAGGATGTCAATGTCTTTAAGAGAGAGACCTGGGCTAAGCTTTGCAGAGTCTGCACCCTCCCTGGATTCACTTCCTTTCCCTTCAGAATGAGAAAATAAATGGAAAGGGGGAGAAAATAAATTGTTTTACTCACAAATGTTGGAGACAGGAGGAAGTTTTCAGTCTGTGTGAGGCCCCAGTTTTGCGCAGTGTCCAGCTTCCGCATTCAGACAACGGGGAAGCTGATTGGATGGGGAAGAGAGTCCTTCCGGTTCACTAACTCGCCCCATTGGTCAACAACTTTCCGGCGAACGCAGTGGAATCCGCGGTGACGTCTCAAAGTCCAGTGCGCAGGTCCGGCGCGCAGACACACCAGCTCCGCCCCACTCATTGTTCCCCCTCCTCCCCAGACAAGGTTTCCAGGCAACCGGCTGACATCTCTGGCCAGAGCGAGAAGCCTCTCGGTTATTTCCCCTCCCCCCGGCCCGGGACTGCGCATGTCCAAGAGAGAGAGAGAGAGAGGCGAGGGAAAGCCCATCCCCTGACCTTCCTGCTGAGGCGTTGACCAATGGGAAGAGTTAGGACCGGAAGGACTCTCCTCCTCCAGCCAATCACCGCTAGCTTTGTGTGACTGGAGATTGAGCTTCACACTGTCTGATACCTCCTGTCTCCAACATCTGAGAATAAAACAATTATTTTCTCATTCTGGCCTTCAATTGGTCAGTTGCAGCAACTGAAGGGAAAGGAAGTGAATCCAGGGAGGGTGCAGACTCTGGAAATCATGGCCCAGGTCTCTCACTCTCTCTTAAAGACAGTGATGTGGAGATTCCGGCGTTGGACTGCGGTGAGCGCAGTAAGAAGTCTTAGAACACCAGGTTAAAGTCCAACAGGTTTGTTTCAAATCACTTTCGGAGCGCTGCTCCTTCCTCCGGTGAATGAAGAGGTAGGTTCCAGAAACATATATATATATATATATATATATAGACAAAGTCAAAGATGCAAGACAATGCTTTGAATGCGAGCATTTGCAGGTAAATATGTCTACAGATCTGGAGAGAGGGGTAATCCCAGGTTAAAGAGATATGAATTATCTCAAGCCAGGACAGTTGGTAGGATTTCGCAAACGCAGGCCAGGTGGTGGGGGGTGAATGTAATGTGAAATGAATCCAAGGTCCCGGTTGAGGCCATACTCTTATGTGCGGAACTTGGCAATAAGCTTCTGTTCGGCGATTCTGCATCGTCGTGCGTCCTGAAGGCCGCCTTCATAGAATTTACAGTGCAGGAGGCCATTCGGCCCATTGAGTCTGCACCGGCTCTTGGAAAGAGCATCCTACCCAAGGTCAACACCTCCACCCTATCCCCATAACCCAGTAACCCCACCCAACACTAAGGGCAATTTTGGACACTAAGGGCAATTTATCACGGCCAATCCACCTAACCTGCACATCTTTGGACTGTGGGAGGAAACCGGATCACCCGGAGGAAACCCACGCACACACGGGGAGGATGTGCAGACTCCGCACAGACAGTGACCCAAGCCGGAATCGAACCTGGGACCCTGGAGCTGTGAAGCAATTGTGCTATCCACAATGCTACCGTGCCGCCTTGGAGAATGCTTACCCAGAGATCAGAGGCTGAATGCCCTTGACTGCTGAAGTGTTCCCCGACTGGAAGGGAACGTTCCTGCCTGGCGATTGTTGCGTGATGCCCCTTCGTCCGTTGTCGCAGCGTCTGCATGGTCTCGCCACTGTACCGTGCTTCGGGACATCCTTTCCTGCAGCGTATAAGGTAGACAACATTGGCAGAGTCGCAGGAGTATGTACCGTGTACCTGGTGGGTGGTGTTCTCACGTGTAATGGTGGTACCCATGTCGATGATCTGGCACATCTTGCAGAGATTGCCATGGCAGGGTTGTGTGGTGTCATGGTCACTGTTCTGAAGGCTGGGTAGTTTGCTGCAAACAATGGTTTGTTTGAGGTTGCGCGGTTGTTTGAAGGTAAGCAGTGGGGGTGTGGGGATGACCTTGGCAAGATGTTCGTCTTCATTGATGGTATGTTGAAGGCTGTGAAGAAGATGTTGTAGTTTCTCCGCTCCGAGGAAATACTGGACGACGAAGGGTACTCTGTCTGTTGTGTCCCATGTTTGTCTTCTGAGGAGGTTGGTGCGGTTTTTTTGCTATGTCTCATTGGAACTGTCGATCGATGAGTCGAGCACCATATCCCGTTCGTACGAGAGCATCTTTCTGCATCTGTAGATGTCTGTTACGCTCCTCCTTATCTGAGCAGATCCTGTGTATACGGAGGGCTTGTCCATAGGGAATAGCTTCTTTAATATGTTTAGGCTGGAAGCTGGAGAAGTGGAGCACCGTGAGGTTATCCGTGGGGTTGCGGTAAAGCGAAGGACTGAGGTGACCGTCCTTGATGGAGATGAGTGTGTCCAAGAATGCAACCGATTTTGGAGAGTAGTCCATAGTGAGTCTGATGGTGGGATGGAACTTATTGATGTCATCATGTAGTCGTTTCAGTAATTCTTCGCTGTGGGTCCAAAGGAAAAAAATGTCATCAATGTATCTGGTGTATAACGTTGGTTGATGGTCCTGTGCGGTGAGGAGGTCTTGTTCAAACTTGTGCATGAAGATGTTGGCATATTGAGGTGCGAATTTGGTCCCCATGGCTGTTCCGTGTGTCTTGATGAAGAACTTGTTGTCTAAGGTGAAGACGTTGTGATCCAGAATGAAGCTGATGAGTTGCAGAATTGCGTCTGGAGATTGGCAGTTAACGGTGTTTGAGACTGAGGCTGTTGCAGCAATGCCGTCATCATGGGGGATGCTGGTGTCGAGTGCCAAGACGTCCATTGTGACGAGGAATGTTCCTGGTTCAATTGGTCCATGGGTGCTGAGTTTCTGTAAGACGTCTGCCGTATCACGACAGAAGCTGGGCGTTCCTTGTACGATGGGTTTCAAAGATGCCCTCGATGTAGCCAGCAAGGTTCTCACACAGGGTCCCATTGCCTGATATGATAGGATGGCCTGGTGTGTTGGCCTTGTCTATTTTCGGGAGGCAGTAGAGATCTCCAACGCGGGGAGTACATGGGAAGAGAGCACGTAGGGTGCTCTGAAGGTCTGGATCCAAGGTCTTGATCAGTCTATTGAGTTGGCGGGTGTGTTCCTTGGTTGGATCTGCAGGTAATGCCTGTCGTGTTCCTGGTTGTTGAGTTGTCGGTACATTTCTTTGCAGTAGTCCGTTCTGTTCAGTATGACAGTGGCCCCTCCTTTGTCTGCTGGTTTGATGACGATGCTGCGGTTGGTCTTGAGAGTGCGGATGGCATTGCGTTGTGCTTGGGTGACGTTCGGGGCTGTCTTGTGAATGCGACTGATGAATCTGGCATTGACGCGACTCCTGACGGCTTGAGCATACATGTCGAGTCGAGGGCAGCAGCATTCTGGAGGGGTCCAATTCGACTCTTTCCTCTTCGGTTGCCGCACCGCAGATCTCTCGGTCTGCTGTTCTGGTTCATTGGTAGTCTGCTTGTGTTGGCTGTTGGCCTCTTGGGGTCTATAGAAGAATTCCCAGAGCCTCATTCGCCTGATGAACTCCTCCGTGTCTGCCGCGAGACTGATTATAGCCAAGTTCCACACACATGAGTGCGGCCTCAACCGGGATATGGGGTTCATGTCGCATTACATTCATCCCCCACCATCTGGCCTGCGAAATCATACCAACTGTCCTGGCTTGACACAATTCACACCTCTTTAACTTGGGGTTACCTCATCTCTGGATCTGTAAAGATTTAATCACCTTCTAATGCTCGCATTCCAAGCATTAAGACCATAAGACATAGGAGCGGAAGTAAGGCCATTCGGCCCATCGAGTCCATTCCACCATTCAATCTTGGCTGATTTCAACTCCATTTACCCGCTCTCTCTCCATAGCCCTTAATTCCTCGAGAAATCAAGAATTTATCAACCTCTGTCTTAAAGACACTCAACATCCCGGCCTCCACCGCCCTCTGTGGCAATGAATTCCACAGACCCGCCACTCTTTGGCTGAAGAAATTTCTCCTCATCTCTGTTCTAAAGTGACTCCCTTTTATTCTAAGGCTGTGCCCCCGGGTCCTAGTCTCCCCTGCTAATGGAAACAACTTCCCTACATCCACCCTATCTAAGCCATTCATTATCTTGTAAGTTTCTATTAGATCTCCCCTCAACCTCCTCAACTCCAATGTATATAATCCCAGGATCCTCAGACGTTCATCGTATGTTAGGCCTACCATTCCTGGGATCATCCGTGTGAATCTCCGCTGGACCCGCTCCAGTGCCAGTATGTCCTTCCTGAGGTGTGGGGCCCAAAATTGTTCACAGTATTCTAAATGGGGCCTAACTAATGCTTTATAAAACTTCAGAAGTACATTCCTGCTTTTATATTCCAAGCCTCTTGAGATAAATGACAACATTGCATTTGCTTTCTTAATTACGGACTCAACCTGCAAGTTTACCTTTAGAGAATCCTGGACTAGGACTCCCAAGTCCCTTTGTACTTCAGCATTATGAATTTTGTCACCATTTAGAAAATAGTCCATGCCTCTATTCTTTTTTCCAAAGTGCAAGACCTCGCACTTGCCCACGTTGAATTTCATCAGCCATTTCTTGGACCACTCTCCTAAACTGTCTAAATCTTTCTGCAGCCTCCCCACCTCCTCCATACTACCTGCCCCTCCACCTATCTTTGTATCATCGGCAAACGTAGCCAGAATGCCCCCACTCCCGTCATCTAGACCGTTAATATATAAAGATAACAGCTGTGGCCCCAACACTGAACCCTGCGGGACACCACTCGTCACCGGTTGCCATTCCGAAAAAGAACCTTTTATCCCAACTCTCTGCCTTCTGCCTGACAGCCAATCGTCAATCCATGTTAGTACCTTGCCTCGAATACCATGGGCCCTTATTTTACTCAGCAGTCTCCCGTGAGGCACCTTATCAAAGGCCTTTTGGAAGTCAAGATAGATAACATCCAATGGCTCTCCTTGGTCTAACCTATTTGTTATCTCTTCAAAGAACTCTTAACAGGTTTGTCAGGCACGACCTCCCCTTACTAAATCCATGCTGACTTGTCCTAATCCGACCCTGCACTTCCAAGAATTTAGAAATCTCATCCTTAACAATGGATTTTAGAATCTTGCCAACAACCAAGGTTAGGCTAATTGGCCTATAATTTTCCATCTTTTTCCTTGTTCCCTTCTTGAACAGGGGGGTTACAACAGCGATTTTCCAATCCTCTGGGACTTTCCCTGACTCCAGTGACTTTTGAAAGATCATAACTAACGCCTCCACTTTTTCTTCAGCTATCTCCTTTAGAACTCTAGGATGTAGCCCATCTGGGCCCGGAGATTTATCAATTTTTAGACCTCTTAGTTTCTCTCGCACTTTCTCCTTTATGATGGCTACCATATTCAACTCTGCCTCCTGACTCTCCTGAATTGTTGGGATATTACTCATGTCTTCTACTGTGAAGACTGACGCAAAGTACTTATTTAGTTCCTCAGCTATTTCCTTGTCTCCCATCACTAGATTACCAGCGTCATTTTGGAGCGGCCCAATGTCTACTTTTGCCTCCCGTTTGTTTTTAATGTATTTAAAGAAACTTTTACTGTCATTCCTAATGTTACTGGCTAGCCTACCATCATAATTGATCCTCTCTTTCCTTATTTCTCTCTTTGTTATCCTCTGTTTGTTTTTGTAGCCTCCCCAATCTTCTGACTTCCCACTACTCTTTGCCAGATTATAGGCTTTCTCTTTTGCTTTGATGCATTCCCTAACTTCCTTTGTCAGCCATGGCTGCCTAATCCCCCCTCTGATAACCTTTCTTTTCTTTGGGATGAACCTCTGTACTGTGTCCTCAATTACTCCCAGAAACTCCTGCCATTGCTGTTTGACTGTCTTTCCCACTAGGGTCTGCTCCCAGTCGATTTTCGTCAGTTCCTCCCTCATGCCCCTGTAGTTACCTTTATTTAACTGTAACACCTTTACATCTGATTCAACCTTTCTTTCAAATTGTCTGGTATCTTTGAATCTGTCTATATATATATATATATATATATATATGTGTATGTTTCTGGAACATACCTCTTCATTCACCTGAGGAAGGAGCAGCGCTCCGAAAGCTAGTGACATCGAAACAAACCTGTTGGACTTTAACCTGGTGTTGTAAGACTTCTTACTGTGCTCACCCCAGTCCAACGCCAGCATCTCCACATCATGTCTTTAAGAGAGAGTGAGAGACCTGGGCCAAGCTTTCCAGAGCCTGCACCCTCCCTGGATTCACTTCATTTCGCTTCAGTTACTGCAAGTGACCAATTGAAGGTCAGAATGAGAAAAGAAATGGAAAGGGGGAGAAAAGCAAGTGTTTTACTCCCAGATGTTGGAGACAGGAGGAGGTTTCAGTCTGTGTGAAGTTCAATCATTTACACAAAGCCCGCGTGCTGATTGGCTGGAGGACTAGAGACCTTCCGGTCCTCCAGCTCTTCCCATTGGTCAAAACGTCACAGGGAGGTCAGGGGTGGGCGCTCCGTCGCAAACTCGCAGCTTCCTTTCTTCCCTGCACATGCGCAGCCCCGGGCTCGGTTGGAGGGGAAGGTCACTGACTGGGTTGTTCCCCCGTCAGACCCTGAGCACCGACCAGGCTGCACGGAAAGAGCTGAAGCGGCTCCCTGTCGGAAGGGAAGACGCGCACCTCCCGCCAGACACCCGCAAATGTCAATATTTTTATTACTTTTCTTTTCACCATTTTTCAAACAATGAAAGCAGCAGACAAACTGGCGGGAAATGGGCCCAGAGAACAAGAGATATTGCCGCAGAAATACAACCAGACATTGAGAATTCATTCAGAACAGGATATCTGAGGGAGCACAGCCTCCAGATGAAATGTCAGCAATTCAACAACCAGTCAACATGTTCACATAGTGAGTGGGGAAAGCGGGTTAGATTCTATAAAAACAGGAGGATAACAATGCAGCTCACACACCCCAAAGTATTGGCAAACTGACTAACAACATAGTCAAACTTGAAATGGATACATTGAATTCGCTCATGGGAAGCCCAGGAAGAGCAAGCCTATAAAATTGAAACATCTGAATTTGAGGTTGGGTCTCATCCGTTGCAGAATGGGGAGGGCAAATTTTTAAAAATAAGGCAGGATCTGTACAAAATCAGCTGGGAGCAGCCACTTGTAGAAAAATCTACATCAGAGCAGTGGGGTTCAATCAAAAGGCACATGGCGGCACGGTAGCTAGCACCGCTGCTTTACAGCTCTAGGGTCCCAGGTTCGATTCCCGGCTTGGGTCACTGTCTGTGTGGAGTCTGCACGTTCTCCCCGTGTCTGCGTGGGTTTCCTCCGGTTTCCTCCCACAGTTCAAAGATGTGCAGGTTAGGTGGTTTGGCCGTGTTACATTGCCCTTGGTGTCCAAAAAGATTAGGTGGGGTCACGGGGATAGGGTGGAGGTGTGGGCCTCAGTGGGGTGCTCTTTCCAAGGGCCGGTGCTGACTCGATGGGCCAAATGATCTCCTCCTGCACTGTAAATTCAATGATTCTGTGTTCCCATGATAGTGAAGGATGGGAGCAATAAGTCCAGGGAACCCTGGATGTCAAGGGATATCCAGGGTTGGGTAAGGAATTAAAGGTGAGTCTTATCACAGATACCGAGGGCTCAAAGTGGATGTCCTGAGGAACAGATAAAGTGCAAAGGATTACTTAAGAAAGGAATTAGGAGAGCAAAGAGGGAGCATGGAAATTAACTGTTGGACAAAATAAAGGAAAATCCAACAAAGTTTTATAAGTATATTTGGGGCAGGAGGTTGACTAGGGTAGGAGTAGGGACCAATGTGGCAATGTGTGCATGGAACTGGAAGATACAGGTGAGGTTTTAAATGAGTACTTTGCATCTGTGTTCACTACAGAGAAGGATGATGTAGGCATAGAAATCACGGAGGCACATTGTGATTTGCTTGAACAACTTGACATTGAGAGGGAGAAGGTATGAACAGTTTCACCAGGTTTGAAAGTGGATAAATACCCAAAGCCAGGTGAGATGTAACCCAGGCTGTTGTGGAAGGCAAAGAAGAAGATTGCAGAGGCTCTGACAAACATTTTCAAATCTTCTCTGGCCACAGAAGAGGTGCCTGAGGACTGGAAGACAGCTAATGTGGTGCCATTATTCAAGAAGGCAAGTAGGGACAAACCAGGAAATTACAAGCCAGTGAGACTAACTTCACTGCCAGGGAAACTACTGGAAAACATTCTGAGGGACAGAATTAATCTCCACTTGGAGCGGCAAGGATTAAACAAGGGAGAGCATGTCTTACAAATTTGATTGAATTTTTTGAGGAAGTGACTAGGTTGTAGATGAGGGTAGTGCGGTTCATGGAGTCGACATGGACTTCAGTAAGGCTTTAGACAAATTCTCACATGGGAGGCTGATGCAGAAGGTAAGAGCCCAGGGGATTCAGGGCAATTTGGCAAAATGGATCCAAAACTGGCTTAGTCGTAGGAGGCAGAGGGTGATGTTTGAAGGTTGTTTTTGTACCTGGAAGCCTGGGTCCAATGGTGTTCCGCAGGGATCAGTGCTGGGTCACTTGTTGTTTGTAGTACACATCAGTGATCTGGATGTGAATGCAGGAGGTATGATTAGGAAGTTCAAGGCTGACACAAAAATTAGTGGTGTAAATAGTGAGGAACAAGACCTTAGATTACAGGACAATATGGATTTGCTGGTTCATGGGCAGACGAGGGGGAAGCAGGGTGGTGCAGGGGTTAGCACTGCCACCTCCCAGCGCCAAGGACCCAGAAACTATCCCGGACACATTCCGGAAATTCACTCCCTTTCTGACAGGTGCTTGTCTGCCTCCCAATCTGTGTCAGTTATAATCCCTCATTAATATTTCTCTGCCTTTGCTACACACTTGCTAAATTTCTGCCTTTATACAATCTAGCACCTCAGAACTGCCACCAGGGGGTCGATACACAACACCCATTACAGTTTTAGATTGTTTTTCTTCCTCAGTTCCACTCCTATGGTCACCACATTCTCTGGTCCCCCCCCTGTAAACTTTATAACCAATATATTTAGTTCCCAGTCCTGACCATCCTGCAGCCAATTCTCTGTAATAGCAACAACATCATAATCTTCAACATGCATTTGCGTCTGCAGCTCATCTAGTGTATTCCTTACACTCCGTGTATTTGTCTATAAAACTCTTAATCGGGCTGTTCCCCCTGACCGCTCCCTCAGCACTGCTTGTTTGTTAATTGCTTGTTTGTTATTTGCTTGTTTGTTATTTGCTTGTTTGTTATTTGATTGTTAGTTACTTTTGCTTTAACCAGTATACTACTTGTAGTTTTGTCATTAGCTGCAGTTCCTGACGACCTCCCTATTTATCCTTTCCATGAGGACACTGGTCCCAGATCGGTTCAGGTGGAGACTGTCCCAACGGTACAGATCCCCTCTGTCCCAATACTGATGCTAATGCTCCATGAAATTGAACCCCTCTTTCCTGCACCACTCTTTTAGCCACGTGTTTACTTCCCTAATTTTCTCATCCTGGGCCAATTTACACGTGGCTTGGAGATTATAATCTTGAGGATCTGTTCTTTAATTTTGTTCCTAGTACGTGATTTTCCCCAAACAGGTCCTCTTTCCGAGTCTTGCTGATGTTGTTTGTCCCAACGTGGACCACAACAACTGGATCCTCCCCCTCCCTCTCCAATATCCTTTCAAGCCGGTTAGAGATGCCCCTCACCCTGGCACCGGGCAGGCAACATACCATGTGGGACTCTCGGTCCTGCTTCCAAAGGATATTATAGAATCCCCGACAACGACTATTTCCTCCCCCCACTTGAATGGCCTCCTGTACCAGGGTGCAGTGGTCAGCCAGCTCATCCTTCCTACAGTCACTGCTCCGATACTCTGCCCCTCCGAGTCTGCTCCCTGGAGACTCGGCTGTGAATCCCCGAGATAAGGTTTCTGTATTCACAGCTCCGAAACTCGGTCCCTCTGTCCGCTCCCTGGAGACTAGGTATGGGGAATAAGTGCATCAGGCTCTGGTCAGACCCCTTTGGAGTATTGTGAGCAGTTTGGGGACCCGTATCTCAGGATGGATGTGCTGACCTTGGAAAGGGTCCAGAGGAGGTTCACAAGAATGATCCCTGGAATGAAGAGCTTGTCGTATGAGGAACAGTTGAGGACTCTGGATCTGTTTTTGTTGGACTTTAGAAGGATGAGGGGGGATCTTATTGAAACTTACAGGATACTGCGAGGCCTGGATAGAGTGGACGTGGAGAGGGTGTTTCCACTTGTAGGAAAAACTAGAACCAGAGGGCACAATCTCAGACTAAAGGAACGATCCTTTAAAGCACAGATGAGGAGGAATTTCTTCAGCCAGTGGGTGGTGAATCTGTGGAACTCTGCCGCAGAAGGCTGTGGAGACCAAATCACTGTATGTCTTTAAGAAAGAGATAGATAGGTTCTTGATTAATAAGGGGGTCAAGGGTTATGGGAAGGAGTCAGGAGAATGGGGTGAGAAAAGTATCAGCCATGATTGAATGGCGGAGCAGTCGAATGGCCGAGTGCCCTAATTCTGCTTCTATGTCTTATGGTCTTGTGGTATTGGAACCGCGGTCTTGGGGAAAGAGAGAACAAAGAATGGTCCAAAGAAATTAGAATTATCTGTTCTGAATTTCTATCCTGGACTGAGTGTTGACTTTTGTAAACTCCTTTTACAGATTTTAGAAGAGGAGGAATTACAGACGGAAATCTCAATTGTCACGTCTCGGTCTTACAGACTCACTCGATACCTTGGGATCTGAATATCATCGGCCTTTGAATCTCGAAGGAGAAATGTTTGCCCGATCTGTCGGCATCAAAACATTTTAAACATCAGTGTGATTGGAAAAGCACCGAGACACACGCACCCGAGTGAGAGTGTTCCAGAGCACTGACTGTGGAAAGAGCTTTAAACAGTTACACAGCCTGAAAACACATCGCACCATTCACAGCGGGGAGAGACTGTACACGGGTTGTGTCTGTGGACGAGACTTCATGTCCAACATGGAGAGACACGAGGAGATGCAAAACATGAGGAAACCGTGGAAATGTGGGGACTGTGGGAAGGAATACAGAATCCCATCTCAGCTGGAGATTCATCGACGCAGTCACACTGGGGAGAGGCCGTTCACCTGCTCTGTGTGTGGGAAAGGATTTACTCAGTTCTCCAGCCTGAAGTCACACCAGCCAGTTCACACTGGGGAGAGGCCGTTCACCTGCTCTCAGTGTGGGAAAAAATTCAGTGTTTCATCCCAAGTATTGAAACACCAACGAGTTCGCACTGGGGAGAGGCCATTCTCCTGCTCTGACTGTGGGAAAGCATTCACTCAGTTCTCCAGCCTGAAGTCACACCGGCGAGTTCACACTGGGGAGAGGCCGTTCATCTGCTCTCAGTGTGGGAAGGGATTCACCAAGTTATCCAGCCTGAAGTCACACCAGCGAGTTCACACTGGGGAGAGGTCATTCATCTGCTCTCAGTGTGGGAAGAAATTTCCTCGCTTATCCAGCCTGAAGAGACACCAGCGAGTTCACACTGGGGAGAAGCAGTTCACCTTCTCTCAGTGTGGGAAGGGATTCATTCAGTTGTCAGACCTGAAGACACACCAGCGAGTTCACACTGGAGAGAGACCATTCACCTGCCCTCAGTGTGGGAAGGGATTCACTCAGTTATCCAGCCTGAAGACACCAGCGATTTCACACTGGGGAGAGGCCGTTCACCTGCCCTCAGTGTGGGAAGGGATTCCCTCGGTTACCGGACCTTAAGAGACACCAGCGCGTTCACACTGGAGAGTGGCCATTCACTTGCTCTCAGTGTGGGAAGGGATTCAGTGATTCATCCAACCTGCGGACACATCAGCGAGTTCACACAGGGGAGAGGCCATTCACCTGCGCTCAGTGTGGGAAGGAATTCACTGACTTATCGAACCTAAAGAGACACCGGCGAGTTCACGCTGGGTAGAGTCCGTTCACCCCTCAATGTGGGAAGGGAATACATGATTCATCGCACCTGCTGACACACCAACCAGTTCCCAGTTGATTACAGGGGTTGGATTCTGCTGTTATTGTTTCTGCTTCAATTACATCAAGGACGGCATTTTGTTCATTCTAACTGTAGGTCAATGGGGAGGGTCGCAGGATTTCTTTCTGTTAGACTGGCCGGTCTCATGGCTTTGTCTCCAGAGGGCTGATGCTCTTCGAACCTTGTTGCGACTACCTTGTTTTAAATTTCACAAGGATCACAGAGTGAAGGGGTATTTGGAAGTGAGAAGATATTTAGTTTGCATTTCTGTTTGGATGCCCCCCAAATCCTGCCACATTGCCATGAAGATGGGCCCTGGTGGTTACATTTTTTTTTTGTTTAATTTCTCTGGGTGTTTCGCACAGAAGAAACTATCAGGGTGTGGGGGGGCAAGTTGTCGGAGGTGGACTGGGAAACCACATTAAATGGGAGACAGGCAATAGCTAATATTTAAGGAATTATATATCTACCGGGGGGTCAGTTAGCTCAGTTGGCTGGATGGCTGGTTCATGATGCGGAGTGACTCCAATAGCCGGGGTTCAACTGTTGTACTGGCTGAGGTTATCGATGAAGGGTCCACCTTCTCAACATTGCCCCTCGCCTGAGGTGTGGTTACCCTCAGGTTAAATCACCAGTTATCTCTCTCTCTCTCTCAAAAGGGAGATCAGCCTCTGGTCCTCTGGGACTTTGGCAACTTTCATTTCACACACATACACCAAATATAGATTCCTTCAGGGAACAAAAATCCAACCGGAAAAGTGATGCCACCGTGGCTAACAAGAGAAGTTAAAGATTCCATTAGATCAAAGGAAGAGACTCATAAAGTGGCCAAAATAGTTGTAAAGCCTGAGGATTGGGAACTTGTTTTAGAATTCAGCAAAGGAGGACCAAAAGAAACTGATGAGGAGAAAATAGAATATGAGAGCAAACTGGGGAGAAACGTAAAAACCGACTGGAAAAGCTCCTATAGGAATGTGAAAAGGAAAAGATTAGCAAAGACTAAGGTGAGTCCATTCCAGGCAGAGACAGGAGAGTTTATAATGGGGAATAAGGAAATGACAAAGAAACTAAACAATATGTCTATCTTCACAGAGGAAGATACAGAAATTATCCCCAAAACACTGGAGAAGCAAGGAATTAGTGAGCACGAGGGAATGAAAAGGATTAATATTTGTAAAAAGTGGAACTGGAGAAATTAATGTGGTTGAAAGTTAATAAATCCCCAAAAGCTGCTGCTCTACATACCAGAGTGTTGAAAGAGGCGGCTGGAGAGATAGTGGATACATTGGTGATCATCTTTCAAAATTCTATAGATTCTGGAATGGTTCCTGCAGATTGGAAGGTGGTAAATGTAACCCCAATATTTAAGGAGGGAGAGAGAAAACGGAGAACCACAAACCCATTAGCCTGACATCAGTCTGAGGGAAAATGCTACAATCTATTATAAAGGATGTGATAACATACGAATTAGGAGCAGGAGTAGGCCACTCGGCCCCTCGAGCCTGCTCCATCTTTCAATAAGTTCTAAGCTGATCTGATTGTAACCTCAACTCCACATTGCCGCTGACCCCCAATAACCTTTCACCCCCTTGATTTTCAAGAATCTATCCAGCTCCACCTTCAAAATATTCAAAGACTCTGCTTCCACTGCCCTTTGAGGAAGAGAGTTCCAAAGACTCCCAACCCTCTGAGAGAAAAAAGTTCTCATCTGCCGTAAATGATTCTCCCACAAGAGGAAACATCCTTTCCACATCCACCCTGTCGAGGCCCCTCAGGATCTTATACGCTTCAATCAAGTCACCTAAAATCCATTGGACACAGGCCCAGCCTGTCCAATCATTCCTCATAAGACCAGCCTCCAATTCCAGGTACGAGTTCAGTAAACCTTCTCTGAACTGCTTCCAACACATTTACATCATTCCTTAAATGAGAGCAATACTGTACACAGTGCTCCAGATGTGGTCTCACCAATGTCCTGTATAAATAAAGCATAACCTCCCTACTTTTGTATTCAATTCCCCTCACAATAGACAATAACATTCTATTAGCTTTCCGAATTACTTGCTGTACCTGTATACTCGCCTTTTGTGAATCATGCTCTTGGACACCCAGAACCCTCTGAATCTCAGAGCTCTGCAATCTCTCACCATTTACATAATTTTTATTATTCTTCCTGCCAAAATGGACAATTTCACATTTTCCCACATTGTACTCTATTTGCCAGATCTTTTCCCGCTCACTTAACCTATCTATATCACTTTGTAGTCTCCTTCTGTCCCCTTCACAATTTACTTTCCTACCTATCTTTGATCATTGGAACATAGGAGCCGGAGTTGGCCATTCAGCCCATCGAGCCTGCTCACCATTCAATAAATAGGAGCAGGAGTTGGCCATTCAGCCTGTCGAGCCTGCTCCATCATTCAATACGATCATGGCTGACCATCCACTTCAATGCCTTTTTCCCCACACTATCCCCATATCCCTTTGTGTTATTGGTATTTAGAAATCTGTCAGTCTCTGCTTTAAACCCACTCAATGACTGAGTTCCCACAGCCCTCTGGGGTAGAGAATTCCAAATAATTGACAACCCTCTGAGTAAAGAAATGTCTCCTCCGAGACCTGTCCTAAGTGACTTCCCCCTTATTTTGAAATTGTGTCCCCTGGTTAGAGTGGTTTCACAGGTTGGCGCAACATCGAGGGCCGAAGGGCCTGTACTGCGCTGTTAGGTTCTATGGTTCTGGACTCCCCAATCAGGGGAAACATCTCACCTGCACCTCCCCTGTTTATTCCATTCGGTATTTTATAGGTTTCAATGAGATCACCTCCCATTCTTTAAAACTCTAGAGAATACAGGCCCAGTTTCCTCTATCTCTCTTCATAGGACAGTCCTGCCATCCCCAGAACAAGTCTGGTGAACCTTCATTGCCCTCCCTCTGTGACAATAATACCTTTCCTAAGGTAAGGGGAGTAAAACTGCACACATACTCCAGCTGTGGTCTAACCAAGGTTCTATACTATTGAAGCAAATCTTCACTACTCCTGGACTCTCATCCTCTTGTGATAAAGACCAACATCCCGTCAGCCTTCCCAATAACTTGCTGCGCCTGTATGTTAGCCTTCAGTGACTTATTGATGAGGACACCCAGGTCCCTTTGTACATCTACACTTTCTAATCTCTAACCATTTCAGAAATACTCTGCTCATCGGTTCCTCCTACAAAGTAATAATCTTACATTTTTCCACATTATATTCCACCTGCCATGTCCTTGCCCACTCACTAAGTCTGTCCAAATCCTCCTGGAGCCGTTTTACATCTTCCTCACAACACACATTCCCACCCAGCTTTGTGTCATCTGTGAACTTGGAAATATTATATTTGGTTCCCACATCCAGATCATTGTATAAACTATGAACAGCTGGGACCCAAGTACTGAACCTTGTGATACCCCACTAGTCACAACCTGCCAAGGGGAGAATGACCCATTTATTCCTCCTCTCTGTTTTCTGCCTGTTAGCCAATCCTCAATCCATGCCAGTATATTACCTCCTATCCCATGTGTTTTAATTTTGCAAACTGACCTCTGGTGACACACTGGTTAGCACAATGCCTCACAACGCCAGACACCGGGGTTCGATTCCAACCTTGGGCAACTGTCTGTGTGGTGTTTGCATATTCTTCCTGTGTCTGCGTTGGTTTCCTCCGGGTGCTTCGGTTTCCTCCCACAGGCCCAAGAAGTGCAGGTTAGGTGGATTGGCCATTCTAAATTGTCACTAGGTGGGGTTACGGGGATAGGCTGGGGTATTGTGATTAGGTACGGTGCTCTTTCACAGGGTCGGTGCAGACTCGATGGGCCAAATGGCCTCCTGCACTGTAGGGATTGTTGATTCTATGAGCTCCTGTGGGGTGTTTATCAAAAGCTTTCTGAAAATCCAAGTGAACTACATCCACAGACGCCCCTTTATCAATTCTGATAGTAACATCCTCAAAAACCTAAATGGTTCATCAAACATTATTTCCGATTCCGAAATCCATGTTTGATTTTTTTAATCCACCTACCTGCACATCTTTGGGTTGTGGGGGTGAAACCCACGCAAACACGGGGAGAGTGTGCAAACTCCACACGGACAGTAACCCAGAGCCGCGATCGAACCTGGGACCTCGGTGCCATGAGGCAGCAGTGCTAACCACTGCACCACCATGCTGCCCTCTAAATGCATGTTTATTCTTATCCAGGTGTCCATTTAGCACATCCTTTATAATAGATTCTGGTATTTTCCCAATACTGATGTCAGGCTAACAGTTCTGTAGTTCGCCATTTTATCTCTCCCTCCCTTCCTGAACAGTGGGGTGACATTTGCTACCTTACATCTGCAGGAACCATTCCAGAATCTATAGAATTGTGGAAGATGATCATCAATGTATCCACAATCTTTATATCATCACTTTTGACTGGTTCTGAGACATATAGAACATTACAGCGCAGTACAGGCCCTTCGGCCCTCGATGTTGCGCTGACCTGTGAAACCACTCTAAAGCCCATCTACGCTATTCCCTTATCGTCCATATGTCTATCCAATGACCATTTGAATGTCCTTAGTGTTGGCGAGTCCACTACTGTTGCAGGCAGGGCATTCCACGCCCTTACTACTCTCTGAGTAAAGAACCTACCTCTGACATCTGTCTTATATCTATCTCCCCTCAATTTAAAGCTATGTCCCCTCGTGCTAGACATCACCATCCGAGGAAAAAGGCTCTCACTGTCCACCCTATCCAATCCTCTGATCATCTTGTATGCCTCAATTAAGTCACCTCTTAACCTTCTTCTCTCTAACAAAAACAGCCTCAAGTCCCTCAGCCTTTCCTCATAAGATCTTCCCTCCATACCAGGCAACATTCTGGTAAATCTCCTCCACACCCTTTCCAATACTTCCACATCCTTCCTATAATGCGGTGACTTCAGTTTGGATTTCTGGTGCAGAGTAAAGTATAACCGTGGTGTGGAATTTTAGATTGTGTAAAAGGACAAAAGTTCTATTTTATAAATAAAGATGTAGGTTTCTGGCAAAAATAGTGTTTCGTTAAGGTTGCTTCTGAGGCATCACGGTGATGCAGTGGTTAGCACTGCTGCCTCACGGCACCGTGGACCCGAGTTCAATCCCGGCCCCGGGTCACTGTCCGTGTGGAGTTTTCACATTCTCCCCGTGTCTGTGTGGGTCACACCCCCACCAACCCAAAGATTTGGTGGATTGGCCACGTTAAATTGCCCCTTAATTGGAAAAATTAAAAACAAAATGTTGCTTCTGGTTTGTTTGCTGCAGTAAAACCCATAAAACCGTAAGGCCTGTTGTGTGATCCTTTCAACTGTTGAGTTGGAATTGATTTTTTTAAAAAAGTTACTGATCTGTACAGAGATCCTAATCCACAAGTTTTGACTTCCCATTTGAGCCTCAGGCAGTTTTCTGGCTCACTTCTCGTGTCAATGACAACCAGGAGATGGAGCTGAGGGCTGAATTTAGTTGAGAACAATGGGGCCTGCACCCCAGTTGGGAAACTGCCATGGATGTCGCACTAAGAGAGACCGGAATATGCTGGAGGACTGACGGGGAAATGGACATCCAACCAATTAGGACACAGGACAGGGTGACCAGGGCTGGTAGTGACGTGACCCCCGGTATTCAGTGCCCCTGTGTCCAAAGTGGGGAGTCACGGGAACAGAAAAGCCATTTGGGTTCTAAACATTGCGAACATCCTTTTACTCTGCTTGCTATAAGTAATTTCCTGTTAGTTTTTTTAACCATGTTGTTTCATTAATAAACAATTAATCGTAACAATATTTGATTTTGCTGGATTTTTCATGATTAGATTGATGTAGCTCAGGGAAAGTGAGTGAGAGGAGTTGACAGGCTCTTTCACAGAATACAAGTCCCTCTAAGGTGATTGGCAAAGGAACCAGAGGGGAAGAGTAGATTTGATTTTTCTTTTTTATAAAATAAATTTAGAGTACCCAATTATTTCTTTTCCCAATTAAGGGCAATTTAGCATGACCAATCCACCTAACCTGCACATCTTTGGGTTGTGGGGGTGAAACCCACACAGACATGGAGAGAATGTGCAAACTCCACACGAACAGTGACCTAGGGCCAGGATTCGAACCTGGGTCCTTCACTCTGCAGTCCCAGTCGGGCAGCACGGTAGCATTGTGGATAGCACAATTGCTTCACAGCTCCAGGGTCCCATGTTCGATTCCTGGCTTGGGTCACTGTCTGTGCAAAGTCTGCACATTCTCCCCGTGTGTGCGTGGATTTGCTCCGGTTTCCTCCCACAGTCCAAAGATGTGCGGGTTAGGTGGATTGGCCATGCTAAATTGCCCTTGGTGTTGGGTGGGGGATAAGGTGGAGGTGTTGACCTTGGGTAGGGTGCTCTTTCCAAGAGACGGTGCAGACTCGATGGGCTGAATGGCCACCTGTACTGTAAATTCTATGATTCTATGATAACCACTGCGCCACATGCCGGCCCTATGATTTTTCTTTTGACACATAAAATGGGGTTCGGGGAGTCAATTATGATTGACTCATTTATTGAGGCTCCTTGAGGGAGTAACATGGGATGTCAATAAAGGGGAACCTGCAGATGTGGTTTATTTAGGTTTTCAGAAAGTATTTCCCAAGGTGCCACATCGAAGGTCACTGCACAACATAAGAGCTCATGGTGTAGACTAGAGGGCAACATATAGAGGATTGGTTAGCTCACAGGAAGCAGAGAGTGGGTATAAATGGGTCATGTTTGGGTTGGTAAGATGTGACAAGTGGAGTATCACAAGGATCAGTGCTGGGCCCTCAACTACTTGCAACTATTTATATTAATGAGTTGAATGTGGTTAAATTTGCTGATGACACAAAGAGGGATTGGAAATTAATTTGTCAAGTGGACTTCAGGAGAATGCAAAGGCCAACAAATAGATTAAGTGAGTGGGCACAAATTGACAGATGAAGCATAATGTGAACGTGCCCACTTTGGCAGAAAGGATTAAATAAAACAACATTATTTAAATGGAGAGAGATTACAGAACTCTGAGGTACAGAGGGATCTGGGTGTCCTGGTACAGGAATCACAAGTTAGTTTGCCGTGTTACGACACCCTGGGCTAGTGCGCGGTCAATTCCAGCCCCACGTGCCCCGGAGTCACAGCACTAGTGAATTAACCAATAATTCTTATAAAAATACCCTATGTCTTTGGCCCTTGGCTGCTCAGTAATCAGTCACCATGGTTGCAAATGTAAATACGATTACTGTTTATTTATAACAAGAACAATAATAAAATATGCAGCAAACACAACTGATTAACTATAAGCCAATTCCTAATTCCCACTTTAACCTGCCCCCAGCCTCTAGACACACATAGACAGACAAACACAGAGGGGTGGAAAGGGATAAAATCATAAGTGAAAGAAATTCCTTTTTTCAGATGATGTTTTCTCGCACACTTTTCTTCACCGCAAGCTTGCAGATTAAAGTCTTTAGTTTACAGCCTGAAGTGATCTTCTCTGTAGATTAATTTGTTCAGGTTCTCTGTAGTTTAGAAATGCAGTACTCACACTTTTCGGGAGAGGCACCTCACCTCTTTTCAAACGTTTCTTTCAGTTTGTGATTTGTATTCGGATCTCCATGATTTCAGGAATACAGCACCCACAGGCTACCTGGGAAGAGAGATAGCACTCACAGCTGCTTTCTGGAGAGAGTTAATCAGTTCTGCCATGTGTTGCTAGAATCAAACTGAAAGCTTGGTCTCTGAAAAGCATCCCAGTGGGATAGGATCCAATCACCGCCTGTTACATAGGAGCACAGCCTTTTGGGCCAATTCATTGGCCACCAGCGAATCAATCAAACCGAGTCCCAACCCCAATTCTTACACTGGTGCCTAAGGATCTGCAGCTCCAGTTTAAACCGGCACAGACGCCTGGATTCTTCTGCTTGAATTAAAGATACAGGCTGCTTGCCTTAAAGTGACTTGTCCATTAATCATCCATGGACCAAAAATGTAATGGCAGAAATAAAAGAAAGGGGGAAATAAGGTTATGAAAAGAAAGAGCCCTTCCAGCTGGTACAGCAAGTGATTAGGAAGGTGAATGGAATATTGTTGTTTATTGCAAAGGGAATGGAATATAAAAGTTGGGCTGTTTTGTTGCAGTTGTACAGGGCCTGGGTGAGACCATGGGCTGGATTCTCCACTGGCTGGATTCTCCATTGCGCCGGCAGCGAACCCTAATGGGAAACCCCATTGGCCAGCTGGCAGGATGGAGAATAACACCGCTGGTGGGGGCACGCCACAGGATGGAGAATCCCACGGGTGGCGGGTGCACGCCGCAGGATGGAGAATCCTGCTGCTGGCGGGGCACACCACAGGACGGAGACTCCCGCGGCTGGCAAGGAGGTGCCTCAGGATGGAGACACCTGCTGCTGGCGGGGGCACGTCGCAGGACGGTGAATCCCGCTGCTGGCAAGGATGCACCACAGGACGGAGAATCCTGCGGCTGGTGAGGCCTCGCCGCAGGACGGAGAATCCTGCTGCTGGCAGGGACCCGCCGCAGGATGGAGAATCCCGCTGCTGGCAGGGACGCGCCGCAGGATGGAGAATCCCGCTGCTGGCAGGGACCCGCCGCAGGACGGAGAATCCCGCTGCTGGCAGGGACCCGCCGCAGGACGGAGAATCCCGCTGCTGGCAGGGACCCGCCGCAGGATGGAGAATCCCGCTGCTGGCAGGGATGCGCTGCAGGATGGAGAATCCCGCTGCTGGCAGGGACCCGCCGCAGGACGGAGAATCCCGCTGCTGGCAGGGATGCGCTGCAGGATGGAGAATCCCGCTGCTGGCAGGGATGCGCTGCAGGACGGAGAATCCCGCTGCTGACAGGGATGCGCTGCAGGACAGAGAATCCCGCTGCTGGCAGGGATGCGCTGCAGGATGGAGAATCCTGCTGCTGGCAGGGACCCGCCGCAGGACGGAGAATCCCGCTGCTGGCAGGGACCCGCCGCAGGATGGAGAATCCAGCTGCTGGCAGGGATGCGCTGCAGGATGGAGAATCCCGCTGCTGGCAGGGACCCGCCGCAGGACGGAGAATCCTGCTGCTGGCAGGGACCCGCCGCAGGATGGAGAATCCCGCTGCTGGCAGGGACGCGCCGCAGGATGGAGAATCCTGCTGCTGGCAGGGACCCGCCGCAGGACGGAGAATCCCGCTGCTGGCAGGGATGCGCTGCAGGATGGAGAATCCCGCTGCTGGCAGGGATGCGCTGCAGGACGGAGAATCCCGCTGCTGGCAGAGATGCGCTGCAGGACGGAGAATCCCGCTGCTGGCAGGGATGCGCTGCAGGGCGGAGAATCACGCTGCTGGCAGGGATGCGCTGCAGGACGGAGAATCCCGCTGCTGGCAGGGATGCGCTGCAGGACGGAGAATCCCGCTGCTGGCAGGGACACGCCACAGGACGGGGAATCCTGCTGCTCGCAGGGACACGCCGCACGACGGAGAATCCCGCTGCTGGCAGGGACGCGCCGCAGGATGGAGAATCCCGCTGCTGGCAGGTGCACGCCGCAGGATGGAGAATCCCGCTGCTGGCAGGGATGCGCCGCAGGATGGAGAATCCCGCTGCTGGCAGGGACGTGCCGCAGGATGGAGAATCTCGCTGCTTACAGGGAAGCGCTGCAGGACAGAGAATCCCGCGGCTGGCAGGGATGCGCCGCAGGACAGAGAATCCCGCTGCTGGCAGGGAAGCGCTGCAGGACGGAGAATCCCGCGGCTGGCAGGGATGCGCCGCAGGATGGAGAATCCCGCTGCTTACAGGGATGTGCTGCAGGACGGAGAATCCCGCTGCTGGCAGGGATGCGATGCAGGACGGAGAATCCCGCTGCTGGCAGGGACGCGCCGCAGGATGGAGAATCCCGCTGCTGGCAGGTGCACGCCGCAGGATGGAGAATCCCGCTGCTGGCAGGGATGCGCTGCAGGACGGAGAATCCCACTGCTGGCAGGGACCCGTCGCAGGATGGAGAATCCCGCTGCTGGCAGGGATGCGCTGCAGGACGGAGAATCCCACCCCATACTTGGAGCACTGTGTACAGTTTGGGTCTCCTTATTTCAGAAATGAGGTAATTGCATTAGAAGCAGTTCAGAGGAGGTTGACTCTCAGATTCTGGAATGAGGGGGTTATCCTCTGAGGAAAGGTTTGACAGGTTGGGATTGTATCCATTGCAGTTAAGAAGAATGAGAGATGATCTTATTGAAGCACGTGAGATCCTGAGTGGAATTGACAGAGAGAATGCGGAGAGGATGTTTCCCTTGTGGCAGAGACTAGAAATCGGGGAGACCCGGTTAAAATCTGAAATGTCCGAGCAGCCACTCAGTTCAAGGGCAATAAATTCTGGTCCAGCGACTCCCACATCCCATTAAGAATTTACAAAACTTTCCACAAATCCTCACTCAATTTCATTCCATTATTGTCCAGTTCTGTTCATGGCTCCGCCTGGGGTAACATCTACTCCATATTTTCTTCTTGTGCGGTGAGTTCTAGGTTACTGGTTCATAAGGACAGATGCTTCAAGCAACAGATCAAACATGGATGTAAAAGATTCCCCAGCTCTCTCTTTGTGGACAGTTCTTACTCCGTATTATTTCTCCCAAGCCCTTCATTGTCCCATTATCGCTTTAATTTCACTCCCACTTTGCCCATGTCCAGTGTGTTTAATTCTATCCGGATTGTTTTAAAGTCAGTTTCTCTCTGGAGTGTGTCAATGTCTTGATGATGTCACAATGGTGTCTCAATCCCTGGCCACATTAACCATTTCATCTCCTGCTGTGTCTCCAGTAGTTGTGTGTTTGGGACCCGGTCTTCAGTCCATTTCATCATGAATTTAGGCTTGTTATTTTTCACATGTAGCAAATCACATCTGCACACCCATACCGGTATCCCAAAATCATGTCACATATTCTTAACTCTCAGATGCTCTGAAGATCAAAGTGAGTGTCTGTCTTTCTTATCTCCCCTGTTATGGTGCTGATATTTCATGTAGCGGCCGGGCTTTCAAATGTGGATTTCTTATGTTCATGGGCTAAGATGTAAATATTTCCAGGAGAAAGTGATCAACTTATTCATCCTGTCTTCACATTCCAGAATTTCACTGGAACATAGGTGAATACCAGATTGATATATTCCATTCACCCACACCCAAGGTAAAGTATTCCAATCATTTATTGTCCAGGACCACATAATCCCAATATCTTTAAAACAGAAATTAAACATTCTCATCTGATCCCAGGTATTAACATATTCTGTTTGTTCTTTATTGTCGATGTCAGGCTGGGGTTATTGATCTTGGAGCAAAGGAGGTTGAGGGGAGATTTGAGAGAGGTGGACAAGATTATGACAGGTTTAGGTCAGGTGGATAAAGAAAGGCTGTTCCCATTAGCTGATAGAACAAGGATGAGGGGGTATAGGGTTATATGTAGGGTCCCAATCTAGAGGGACAGAATTGAAGAGCAGGGAGATTATGTTTGGAACCAGGGTTAGACTCCACTGGGAGCACTGTCAACATCTGTGATCTCCATTTAGAGAAAGGAAACAGAGGCACTGGAGAAGATGCAACAAAGATTCCCAAGAATAATACCTGAACTGAGAGCATTTACCCTCAGGAAAGGCTGGGGCTGCTTTTCTCCAGAAAAGACTGAAGGGTGACCTGATGGAAGTCTTTAAGATGATGAAGGGGTTCAATAATCCAATAGGGATTTGATGACAAACCGCTTTACCCAGCGAGTGGGGAGAATGTGGAACTCACTACCACAGTGAGTGGTCGAGGTGAACAACATGAATACATTGAAGGGTAAGCTAGATACATACATGAGGGAGAAATGATGTGGAGATGCCGGCGTTGGACTGGGGTGAGCACAGTAAGACGTTTTTAACCTGGTGTTGTAAAACTTCTTACCGTGAGGGAGAAAGGAATAGAAGGAGATACTGATGGGGGAGATGAAAAGGGGTGGGTGGAGGCTCATGTGGGGCGTAAATACTGACAGGCAAATTGAGCCGACTCGCCTGGCCCTATGCTGTAGACTCAATGAAACAGAGACAAATGTATTTATTTTAGATCTACCTGTAGTGAGGGGAAAAACACTATTTACTGTCCAGGATGAAATAAATGTCCTTCATCAGCTTTTGTGGATCATTTCAGTGGAAATGTGCTCTCCCAGGGTCAAAGAGCATCAGCCCACTGGGAGCAAAGTTGTGAGACTGGCCAGTCCAGCAGGAAGGAACCCTCCGACCCTCCCACTTCACCAAGTATCAGAGTGAACAAGGTTCAGTCCTGGATGTGATTAACAGCAGCAACAACAGCAGAAACTGTCATCACTTGTGAACTTGTTGGTGTGTCCACAGGGGGTTGACCTTCTCAACCTCTTGGCACAATGAGAGCAGCTGAGTGGCTTCTCCCCAGTGTGAATGTACTGGGGGATGCGTTAAGATTTTATAGACATTACCACAATCAAAGCATTTAAAAGGTCTCTCATTGGTGTGACTGTGTTGGTCTCGCAGCAAGCTGGATGACTGAGTGAATCCCTTCCCACACTCAGAATCTGTGAAGGGTCTCCCCTCAGTGTGAACCCGCTGGTGTGTCAGCAGCTTGAATGACATTTGGAAAATATTTGCAGAGTGAGAGCAGCTGAACGGCCTCTCCTCAGTGTGGATGGGCCGTTGGACAATTAGGCCTTCAGAGCTTTTAAATCCATTCCCACAATCAGAGCATTTAAAGGGTTTCTTGTTGGTGTGTCTGCCCTGGTGTCTCAGCAGGTTGGATGACTGAGTGAATCATGTTCCACACACAGAGCAGGTGAACAGTCTATCACCAGTGTGAACTGGCTGGTGTCTCAGCAGGTTGGATAACTGAGTGAATCTCTACCCACATTCAGTCCAGGTGAACGGCCTCATCCCCGTATGACCTCTCTGGTGTCTCCAAAGGGCTGATGAATGACTGAACATCTTCCCACACTCAGAACAGGTAAATGGCCTCTCTCTGGTGTGGACTCGATGGTAGTTTTGCAAGATGGATAATTGAGTGCATCTCTTCCTGCACTCAGAACAGGTAAATGGCTGCTCTTTGGTGTGAACTCAGTGGTAGATTTGCAGGATGGATAACTGAGTGAAACCCTTTCTGCAGTCAGAACAGGTGAATGGTCTCTCGCCAGTATGACTGCGGTAATGAATCTCCAGCGCACATGGGGATCTGAATCCCTTCCCACAGTCCCCATTTTCAGCATGATTGTGGTGTGCTTGTGTCTCTACAGGTTTGACGATCAGTTAAAACCTTGTGCACACACAGAACACAGGTACAGGCTCTACCCTCTGTGAATGGTGCGATAATTTTTGAGACTAGTTAAAGCTCTTTCCAGAAAGTTCACTGGAACACTCTCACTCGGATTTCTGTGTCTCGTTGCTTTTCCAGTTACACAGATGTTCAAAATCTTTTCCCACAGAATAAAAATTATCTTTCCAGATTCACTGGCCAATGATATTCAGGTCCTGATGAAAGAGAGAAACTGTTAAATGTTGATGTGAAGTTTTATTTGAATTTCCCATCTGTAAATCTTCCCCTCATAATATCCTGTAAAAGGCGTTTACAAAAAGGTGTTAGGGCAGCATGGTGGTTAGCGCAATTGCTTCACAGCTCCAGGGTCCCAGGTTCGATTCCCAGCTTGGATCATTGTCTATGTGGAGTCTGCACGTTCTCCCTGTGTCTGCATGGGTGTCCTCCGGGTGCTCCGGTTTCCTCCCACAGTCCAAAGATGTGCAGGTTAGGTGGATTAGCCATGAACAATTGCCCCTTAGAGTCCCAAAACGTTAGTTGGGGTTACGGAGATAGGGTGGAGGTTTGGCCTTAAGTATGGTGCTCTTTCCAAGGGTTGACGATTGGTTGTCAGGCAGAAGGCAGAGAGTTGGGATAAAAGGTTCTTTTTCGTAATGGCAACCGATGACGAGTGGTGTCCCGCAGGGTTCAGTGTTGGGGCCACAGCTGCTCTCTTTATATATTAACGATCTAGATGACGGGACTGGGGGCATTCTGGCTAAGTTTGCCGATGATACAAAGATAGGTGGAGGGGCAGGTAGTATTGAGGAGGTGGAGAGGCTGCAGAAAGATTTAGACAGTTTAGGAGAGTGGTCCAAGAAATGGCTGATGAAATTCAACGTGGGCAAGTGCGAGGTCTTGCACTTTGGAAAAAAGAATAGAGGCATGGACTATTTTCTAAACGGTGACAAAATTCATAATCCTGAAGTGCAAAGGGACTTGGGAGTCCAGTCCAGGATTCTCTAAAGGTAAACTTGCAGGTTGAGTCCGTAATTAAGAAAGCAAATGCAATGTTGTCATTTATCTCAAGAGGCTTGAAATATCAAAGCAGGAATGTACTTCTGAAGCTTTATAAAGCACTAGTTAGGCCCCATTTAGAATACTGTGAGCAATTTTGGGCCCCACACCTCAGGAAGGACATACTGGCACTGGAGCGGGTCCAGCGGAGATTCACACGGATGATCCCAGGAATGGTAGGCCTAACATACGATGAACGTCTGAGGATCCTGGGATTATATTCATTGGAGTTTGGGAGATTGAGGGGAGATCTAATAGAAACTTACAAGATAATGAATGGCTTAGATAGGGTGGACGTAGGGAAGTTGTTTCCGTTAGCAGGGGAGACTAGGACCCGGGGGCACAGCCTTAGAATAAAAGGGAATCACTTTAGAACAGAGATGAGGAGAAATTTCTTCAGCCAGAGAGTGGTGGGTCTGTGGAATGCATTGCCACAGAGGGCGGTGGAGGCCGGGACGTTTAGTGTCTTCAAGACAGAAGTTGATAATTCTTGATTTCTCGAGGAATTAAGGGCTATGGAGAGACGAGCGGGTAAATGGAGTTGAAATCAGCCATGATTGAATGGTGGAGTGGACTCGATGGGCTGAAAGGCCTTACTTCCGCTCCTATGTCTTATGGCCGATGCCAACTCGATGGGCCGAATGGCCCTCTTCTGCACTGTAAATTCTAAAAAAAGTTCAGAACACACAATTCTCGCTCGTTTCTATGTAGCATTTTTCCTCTCATTCCCTCAAAGCTGGAAATCCCCATCCCACACACACTCCTCTCTGGTCTGAAATCCAAACCCATGTCACCATGTCCACCATTTTTTTCCTTCCCTCTCCCTGGGTTCAGTTCTCCACCTCCTGTCTGCAGACTGAAAATAAAATGAATGAGTTTAGTTGGGGGCCTGCAGTGGGTGTTTTTGAAATTTCCCCGCCCACCTCCCAGGGTTTCCATCCTTCTCAGAGATCAGAATCCTCATTGATTTGAGTCCAAAGTGGTCCTGGGGCGGGCTGGAGGACTGATGCCGTTACGTGGTCCTCCAACCAATCAGAGTGAATGAGGGGCAGGGCCTATTCTGGTTGTTTGTTCTCATCCCCCAGCTGGACCATTAGGACGGAGGGGCGGATCTGGAGGACTAAAATAGGCGGCTGGTCCTCCAGCCAATCAGAGTGAATTATTTATTCCCGGCCACCATCCTCCATTCGCTGAATAAAGATGGCGATCGTTAACCTGGGCTTGGTACCAGGTGGGAGAAGCTCCGAACCAGGAACTTACCAATTATTACATTGTTTTTGCGGATCCACAAACTGTTTCCAAAGCCTCCCACTCACCTCGCCGCTGTCCCCCGGTTTTTCCGGGACGAAGAGGCCCAATGTGCTTGATCCAAACAATTCAACAACAGCGCTTGCGCACTCGTGTCCCAGCCCAGAAGCAGTGATGCGCATGTTCAAGGGAGAGGGGAAGCTGCGCATGTGCAGGTATGAGCCGACTCCCGGACCTTCCAGCTGAGGTGTTGACCAATGGGAAATGTTGGAGGACCAGAGGCCAATCAGAGCGCGGATGTTGTGCAAATGATTTTGCGTCACTGAAACCTCCTCCTGTCTCCAACATCTGTGAGTAAAACACTTTCTTTTCTCCCCCTTTCCATTTCTTTTCTCATTCTCACCTATTGGTCACTTGCAGCAACTGAAGGGAAAGGAAGTGAATCCAGGGAGGGTGCAGACTCTGGAAAGCTTGGCCCAGGTCTCTCTCGTTCTTAAAGACATTGACATCCTTTGCTCCCTCAGCGTGACACATTTATTTTTCTGGCTAAAAGGATGGTCTCTTTCCCAATCTTCACATTTAAAGGGCTGGTTTTCCCAGGAGATAGAATAGAACAGAACCATTGAATTCCTACAGTGTAGACGGAGGCAATTTGGCCCATCGAGTCTGCACCGACCCAATGAAAGAGCACCCTACCTAGACCTACCTGCCCCCCCCCCCCCGGCCCTATCTCCCTAAACCCAGAACCATATCTGGGGGACAGTAAATTAATATTGGACGGTGATATGTCCAGTGTTGTTATATCATAGATTATCATAGAATTTACAGTGCAGAAGGAGGCCATTCGGCCCATCGAGTCTGCACCAGCTCTTGGAAAGAGCACCCCACCCAAGGTCAACACCTCCACCCTATCCCCACAACCCAGCAACCCCACCCAACACTAAGGGCAATTTTGGACACTAAGGGCAATTTATCATGGCCAATCCACCTAACCTGCACATCTTTGGACTGTGGGAGGAAACCGGAACACCCGGAGGAAACCCACGCACACGCGAGGAGGATGTGCAGACTCCGCACAGACAGTGACCCAAGCCAGAATTGAACCTGGGACCTTGGAGCTGTGAAGCAATTGTGCTATCCACAATGCTACCGTGCTGCCCCTGGTACAAATTAGATGTTTATGGTTGTGTAATAAAATATATTTATTATTTCTAGTCTTACAGTAATATAGTACTGTAGCTGTGTTATATATTTCCAGTTATAGAGTAATTGAAGCACAGAAGGAGTCCATTGCAGACTTCAAGTCGATGCCAACTCTGTCAAGCAATTCTGTCAGTCTCGAGTGGGTCCAATTCTGCAACCTTGTATCACCCATCCAATTTAATTGGGAAATTATTGATTGTCTTTGCTTGACTACCCTTATAGGCAGCAATTTCAAAGTCGTGATCAATGACAATCCCCTGTATCTCAACCAACTGAAACAATTCTATACATTAATCATTTTAGTCCAGTAATATAGACATATATCTGTCTGGCTAGCCTGCGCAAAGATTTTTGGGTTTCTGTGTCCAGGATAGGAAGCAGGGATCTGTCAATCAACCTGAATCAGCACCCTCAAGAGAACTGGGAGGGTGAATATTAGATACAGGAGAGTGAGAATGGAGGGAGAGTGTGTGGGACGGTGATTTATGATAGAGGAAAGAATCTTCAGCAGAAACTAGAATTGTCTGTTCTAATTTCTATCCTGTACTGACAGTGAATTAATTTTGAAAACTCCTTTTACAGGATATTAGACGAGAATTTCAAAACACAAATATCACCTCCTGACGGTGTCACTCAATTAATCAGGAACGGAATATAATCGCCTTTGAACCTAGAAGGAAGAATATTTGTAAGTTCTGCCTGTCTCAAAAGATTTGTGTGTTTGGAAAAGCACTGAGTCACAGGAACCCAAGTGAGAGTGTTCCAGTGCACTGACTGTGGAAAGAGCTTTAACCAGTTAGACAGCGTGAAAAATCACCGCACCATTCACAGTTGAGAGAGACCGTACCCATGTTTTGTTTGAGACTTCAATTGATTGTCTAACCTGGAGCGATATCAGGGCACCCAAACATGGAGAAACAGTGGAAATGTGGGGATTGCGGGAAGGGATTCAGATCCCCATCTGTGCTGGAAATTCATCGACACAGTCACACTGGTGAGAGGCCGGTCGCCTGCTCCAGATGTGGGAAGGGATTTAAATCCCGATCTAACCTGGAAACACATCAACGTGTTCATACTGGGGAGAGGCCGTTCACCTGCTCCACATGTGGGAAAGAATTCAGTACATCTTCCAATCTGCAGACACTTCAGCGAGTTCACACTGGGGAGAGGCCATTCACCTGCTCTCAGTGTGGGCAAGGATTCAGTGTTTCATTCACCCTCCGGGAACACCAGCGAGTTCACACGGGGGAGAGGCCATTCGCCTGTTCAGAGTGTGGGAAGGAATTCACTCAGTCATCCAGCCTGCTGAGACACCATCGACTTCACACTGGAGAGAGACCGTTCATCTGTTCTCAGTGTGGTAAGGGATTCACTGATTCATCTAACCTGCTCACACACCAGCGATTTCACACTGGGGAAAGGCCATTCACCTGCTCTGAGTGTGGGAAGAGTTTCACTCAGCTATCTGACCTGCGGACACACCAGCGAATCCACACTGGGGAGAAGCCTTTTAGTTGCTCCGAATGTGGGAAGCAATTCCTTGATTCATCCCACTTGCTGAGGCACCAGCGAGTTCACACTGGGGAGAGACCATTCACCTGCTCTGAATGTGGGAAGGGCTTCACTCAGTTATCCCACCTGCTGTCACACCAGCGGGTTCACAAGTGATGACAGGGGTTGGATTCTGCTGTTCCTGCTGCTGTTAATCACATCCAGGACTGCAACTTGTTCATTCTGATAGTTGGCGACAAGTCAAAAATGTTGGCTCCGTAATTTATTTAACAACCCCTTGAGAGAGCAGATGGGTTCTCTGCTTGACAACGCATTCATAAGATGGCACCTCTGACAGTGTAGCATTCCCTCGGTGATGGCACTCAGACAATTGGTTTTGATTTTTCTTCTCGGGTCCCCGAACTGGGATTTGAACCCACAACCTTCTGACACCAAGGTCAGAGAGCGACCCACTGAGCCGCGGCTGACACTATAGACATACAGAGTTAGGAAGGGAAGGTTACTCTTTAAAACCCCCACCCTTTGCCACCAGTGCCTAAATCTCATAATAAACACCCCAGTATAAACAATATGTATTTGACTGACAAATGTGATGTGTTCTAAGATTGTTATATTGTACAACTGTTTTTAATTTTGATTAAAATGGAGGAATTAAGGGGGAGTAACGTGACCTTCTCTGAATTTTGCTATCAAACCTGAAGTGGCCTGATTGGTTCATGATTAAAGGGAGCCTCAGGTTATTTGACTGGGAAGACTGTGTCGACAAGCGGAAAGGCTGCTCTGCTGAAAGTGGTTCGACTTTTGGTTTCCAATGTCCCAGGAAAGTGTTGAGAATATTAGAATTTGAAAATGGAGGGCAGCATGGTGGAGCAGTGGTTAGCGCTGCTGCCTCATGGCGCCGAGGTACCAGGTTCCATCCCGGCTCTGGGTCACTGTCCGTGTGGAGTTTGCACATTTTCCCTGTGTTTGCGTGGGTTTCACCCCCACAGCCCAAAGATGTGCAGGGTAGGTGGACTGAACATGCTACATTGCCCCTTAATTTGAAAAAAATAATTGGGTACTCTAAATTCATGTTTAAAAAAAAAGTATTTTAAAATGGCTTTACTTTAATTGTATATTTAATTTCAAGATAGAATGAAGTTTGGAGTCTAAATGATATCTAATCAGCATGTCTACCTGGATATAAGGCCCACCTATAAGAACTAGGAGCAGGAGTAGGCCACCTGGCCCCTCGAGCCAGCTCTGCTATTCAATGTGATTATGCCTGGAAACT
Source organism: Scyliorhinus torazame (assembly GCF_047496885.1). Lineage (NCBI taxonomy): Eukaryota > Metazoa > Chordata > Chondrichthyes > Carcharhiniformes > Scyliorhinidae > Scyliorhinus > Scyliorhinus torazame. Next base: position 173,867,827 of record NC_092711.1, read on the forward strand.
GACACAAAATACATGTTCAATGCCTCAGCCATTTCCTCATTTCCCATTGTTAAATCCCCCGTCTCATCCTCTAAAAGACCAATGTTTACCTTAGCTACTCTTTTTTTTGTTTTATATATTTGTAGAAACGTTGCTGTCTGTTTTTATATTCTGAGCTGGTTTACTCTCCTAATCTATCTTACTTTTCTTTATAGCTTTTTTCATGGATTTCTGTTGACCGTTAAAGATTTCCCAGTCCGCTAGTTTCCCACTAATCTTTACCACTTTGTATGCCTTTTCTTTCAATTTGATACCCTCCTTTATTTCCTTAAATATCCATGGCTGATTTTCCTTTTTCCTACAGCCCTTCCGTTTCACTGGTATATATTTTTTCTGAGCACTGTGAAAAATCTCTTTGAAAGTCCTCCACTGTTCCTCAATTGTCCCACCACAAAGGCTTTGCTCCCAGTCTACCTTAGCCAACTCCTCCCTCATCCCATTGTAGTTTCCTTTGTTTAAGCATAAAACACTGATTTTTGACTTTACCTTCTCATACTCCATCTGTATTTTAAATTCAACCATACTATGATCGCTCCTTCCGAGAGGATCCCTAACTATGAGATCATTAATCAATCCTGTCTCATTACACAGGACCAGATCTAGGATACCTTGCTCTCTCGTAGGTTATATTACATACAGTTCGAGAAAACTATACATTCGGTGAACTCCTCCTCAAGGCTGCCCCGGCCGACTGGTTTGACCAATCAACATGTAGATTAAAATCCCCCATGATAATTGTCGTCCCATTTTTACATGCATTGGTTATTTCTTTGTTTATTGCCCATCCCACTGTGATGTTATTATTTGGTGGCCTATAGACTACGCCTATCAGTGAACGTTTCTCCTTACTATTCGCCTTACTCCTTACTATGGGCGGCATGGTGGCACAGTGGTTAGCACTATTGCTTCACAGCACCAGCGTCCCAGGTTCAATTCCCGCTTGGGTCACTGTCTGTGCAGAGTCTGCACGTTCTCTCTGTGGTCTGCATAGGTTTCCTCCGGATGCTCCTGTTTCCTCCCACAAGTTCCAAAAGACGTGCTGTTGGGTGAATTGGACATTCTGAATTCTACCTCTGTGTTCCCGAACAGGCGCCAGTGTGCGGCGACTAGGGAATTTTCACAGTAACTTTGTTGCGGTGTTAATGTAAGCCTACTTGTGACAATAATAAAGATTATTATTTTCTAATTTCTATCCAAATGGATTCAACCTTTTTCTCTATATCATCTCTCTCTGCCACCTGATGCCATCCTTACATATCAGAGCTACACCTTACCTTCCTGTCTCTCCTTCCGAATAGTCTGATACACCTGGATATTTAACTCCCAGTCATGAGCATTTTGCAACCGTGTCTCTGTAATGGCCACTAAATCATATTCATTTGCGATGATTTGTGCCGTCAACACATTTGTCTTGTTTTGAATGCTAGTTATAATACCTTATTTTTGAGGCACCTTCCATTAATAACAATTGAGTTCTTCCCTTTATCTTTTGTCATACCTTTCGATGTAGTTGAACCCACCTTCCCATGTGCTAACCTGCTGCTTTGCTTTACATTAACCATTTACTTCCTGTTTCTCTACCCGCCCCACTTGCTAGTTTAAAGTCCTTGTGACCTCCCTATTTATCTTTTCCACGTGGACACTGGTCCCAGACCGGTTCTGGTGGAGACCGTCCCAATGGTACAGATACCTCCTGTCCCAATACTGATGCCAGTGCCCCATGAAATGAAACCGCTCTTTCCCGAACCACTCCTTCAGCCACATGTTTACTTCCCTAATTTTCTAATCCCTATGCCAATTTGCACATGGCTCAGATAGTGATCCAGGGATTATGACCCTTGAGGACTTGTTTTAATTTAGTTCCTAGTGCCTGATATTCCCCCAACAGGTCCTCTTTCCCAGTCTTGCCTATGTTGTTTGTCCCAACGTGGACCACAACAACTGGATCCACCCCCTCCTTCTCCAATATCCTTTCAAGCTGGTTATTGATGTCCCTCACCCTAGCACCGGTCAGGCAACATACCATGTGGGGCTCTCAATCCTGCTTTCAAAGGATGCTTTCTATCCCGTAATTATAGAATTCCCTACAACTACCACTTGTCTTTATGCTGCCCCTACTTGAATGTGTTTTGTAACTCCATAATTAATCTATTCTGTCACTCCCTTTACTATGCTTAAGTAACTAGACAGGCGGCATGGTGGTACAGTGGTTAGCACTGCTGCCTCATGGTCTGAAGACCCGGGACCAATTCTGACCCCGGGTCACTGCCTGTGTGGAGTTTGCACATTCTCCCCGTGTCTGCGTGGGTTTCATCCCCACAACCCAAAGATGTGAAGGTTAGGTGGATTGGCCATGCTAAATTGCCACTTAATTGGACAAAAATAATCAGGTACTCTAAATAAAAAAAAACAACTAACCAGTGAACCCTTGATTTCTGCTTAATACACAGGGTGAGTGTGTCTGAGAAGTATCCAATTGAAAAAACATTTCCATAATTTTCATTGCGACAGCGAGATATATTGTTTTGACAGTGACAGCTAGGTTGTGGAATTAATTGGATAGATCTTCCATAGACCTGGCACAGACATGATAGCCAAGTAACTTCCATCTATGCTGCCTCATTCTATAATACAGTGAATTATTTTTATTTTTGTTTTGTCACAGGGTGTGGGAATCTCTAGCCAGGCCAGTTTTTAAAATTGTCAATCCCTAATTGCCCTTGAGAAGATGCTGTCAAGCTACCTTCTTGAACCACTGCAGTGTATGTGGTGAAGGTACAATCACAGACTAGGATGGGAGTGCCAGGATTTTGACCCAGCGACAGGGAAGGAACTTGGTGTGTGGCTTGGAGTTAAATTGCAAGTCCAATGTGTTTCCCGCCCTTGTCCTTCTACCTGAGGAAGGAGCAGTGCTCCAAAAGCTAGTGATTTGAAACAAACGTGTTTAACCTGGTGTTGTGAGACTTCTTACTGTGCTCACCCCAGTCCAACACCGGCATCTCCACATCTTGTCCTTCTAGGTAGTGGAGGTGGTGACTTTGGGAGGTGCTTTGAAAAAATATTCAGTATCAAGGAATAAGGAGAGGAACCAGTTATTCTGATATTGAATGCAGCGAGACTCATTACTTTGCGGTGGAGGGGAGCCGAGGGAAACCTTTAAAAGCTCAATGTACTCTCTTAGGAGAGCAGCCATTTAAATCACATTGGTAAATAGAAGATAGCAGAATTATTTCAATTAGGTAACATTTTCTACTCCCGATTCGGGGTTTCAATGGTGTTGTTATTACCCAGCATCCTCGGCGTATGTGAATGTGCCCTATTCAGCCCACTGGAGCCCTGTGCGCAGGCGCAGTGCGAGGCTTTATCGAGCATGCGCAGTGTCACTTTGCTCGGAACCCTGCGGATGAAGTAGATAGATTTTTCGGTAGGTGAGAGTCGGTGTGGCGGAGGGAGGAATGGAGACGAGTCCGGGTGAGGAGGGAGCAGAGGCTTTATAAAATACTCGCTCAGGCTGCAAGACCCGGAAGAAGCCTGCAGATCCCGTACTTTCTACTCCAGGGCTTTGTTCCCGGGAACAGGCCCGAGTTAGCGCACGCCATCTTGTTTCGGTGGGCAGCAATGCGCACGCGCGGATTTGCGGGACGAGTGGGCGGGGCTTCAGGGGGCCAGCGACCCGGATGATGACAACCCTCAAAACGAAACAGCTGGAAAGAGCCAGCTGGAGAACATTCCACTGCCCAGATTGGCCTTTCACTGCCTTTATTGGTTGGCCTTTGGCTTCCCGGATTGGTTGCCCAGAAGGTTCAAATTAAAGCAAAATACTGCAGATGTTGGTAATAGGACATAGAACATACAATGCAGAAGGAGGCCATTCGGCCCATCGAGTCTGCACTGACCCACTTAAGCCCTCACTTCCACCCTGTCCCCGTACCCCGATGACCCCTCCTAACCTTTTTTAGTCACTAAGGGCAACTTATCATTGCCAATCCACCTAACCTGAATGTCTTTGGACGGTCAGAGGAAACCGGAGGAAACCCATGCAGACACGGGGAGAACGTGCAGACTCCGCACAGTGACCCAGCAGGGAATCGAACCTGGGACCCTGGCGCTGTGAAGCCACAGTGCTATCCACTTGTGCTACTGTGCTGCCCTAATGTGAAATAAAAACACAAAATGCTGGATAAACTCAGCAGGGCTGGCATCATCTGTGGAGAGAAACAGTTAATGTTTTGGATCTAAATAATAGCCACAGGGAATGGGGTACAAAGATTGGGGAAAGTAGATTGTCAGCGCGCAGGGGCAGTTGGAGTGAGTGGGGGAGCACTTCTGAAGAGAGGAACCTCTGAGTGAGAAGGGGAGGGGGTTTGAAGGGCTTCTGAGTGAGTGGGGAGGAAGTTTGATGAGAGGGACTTCTGACTGTGCAGGTAGTTAGGGTTAGGGAGGTAGGCTTCAGGGGAGTGGAGCTGGACAGAGGTTTAGTGTTTATATGTTGGGGACCAGCACGGAGTGTCTGGGAATGGCATGAGGTCCGATGGAGCTGTGTGCACGCTGTTGGCAGGTAGAATAGGCAGAGTGTAAGTCAAATATTTATATCTGGAATGTTACAAGAGTATATTTTTGTTTTTGGACAACTCTTTGGCCTCCTCCACCATGTAAATGGTATCCACTTGGCACCCCTAAAACGCTCATGGCTCCAGTTTACACAATCCTTCCACAGTCCAGTCTCAAGAGATTTTTCCCATTTCCCCCTGTCAAAGGTTTCGTCATTAAGACCTCCCACCATCTACCCCACCTCGCAAGGCAGTGGCAGGCATTCAAGCAATAAAGAAGGCAAATGGTATGTTGGTCTTCATAGCGAGAGGATTCGAGTGTAGGAATAGAGATGTTTTACTGCAGTTGTATAGGGCATTGGTGAGCCCACACCTGGAGTATTGTGTGCAGTTTTGGTATCCTTATCTGAGGAAGGATGTTCTTGCTATGGAGGGAGAGCAGCGGAGGTTTACCAGGCCGATTCCTGGGATGGCGGGATTTTCATATGAGTAGAGAATAAGTCAGTTAGGATTATATTAATTGGAGTTTAGAAGAGTGAGAGGGGATCTCATAGAAACTTAGAAAATTCTAACAGGATTAGACAGGATAGATTCAGAATGTTCCGGATGGTGGGGGAGACCGAAGTAGGGTTCATAATTTGAGGATAAGGGATAAACCTTTTAGGACTGAGATGAGAAATGTCTTCACCCAGGCAGTGGTGAATCTGTGGAATTCACTACAACAGAAAATAGTTGAGGCCAAAACGTTGTGAAATGTTGAAAAAAGAATGAGATAGAGCTCTTGGGGCTGAAGGGATATGGGTGGGGTGTGGGGCGGGGGGGGGTGGGGGAGGTGGGATCAGGGTATTGAACTTGATGATCAGCCATGATCATAATGAAGGGTGGAGCAGGTTCGAAGGGCCGAATGGCCTCCTCCTGCTTCTATTTTCTATGTTTCTCCATTGGAGTTGGTCACTCCAGGTGCTGGATAAACAGGTATTAGTGTGAATACGCACACAAGCAGCAGAGTTTGGTGTGACCTTATGTGGAGTTGAATCTGAGAGGCTGGCAAGGGGAACATTAGAGTAGTTAAGGTTTGAGGTGACAAAGGAATGAATGAATTTCAGCAGCTGATGGGATGAGGCAGCAGCAAATCGGGACAATGTTACTGAGGTGGAAATAGACAATGTTAGTGCTGTGTAGTCAGAAACTCAGTTTGGGATGAAATTTGACAACTAGATTATGAACAGACTGGTTCAGCCTCAGAGTTGCAATCGAGAGAATAGCTAGGGAGTGGGGTTTGTAACAGAAACTGAAGATGATTGCTTTCCTCTTCCCAATGTTTAAATGGAGGGCATTTCTGCTTATCCAGTACTGAGTCAGACAATTCGGGGAGTTTTTTGACTTGGAGGGACACTTGTAGATGATAGCATTCACATAACCTCCAGGTGAAGGGTTTTGGATGTAACATGAAAGCTCTGGTCGAGTTTAAGATATATAAAATCCACTCCCTCAAGTCTTCCCCCTCCCTGGGGCAGCACGGTGGCGCAGTGGTTAGCATTGCTGCCTCACGGCACTGAGGTCCCAGATTCAATCCCAGCTCTGGGTCACTGTCCATGTGGAGTTTGCACGTTCTCCCCGTGTTTGTGTGGGTTTCGCCCCCACTACCCAAAAATGTGCAGGGTAGGTGGATTGGCCATGCTAAATTGCCCCTTAATTGGAAAAAATGAATTGGGTACTCTAAATTTATATTTTAAAAATGTCTTCCACCTCCCTCTCTCCCCCCCAGAGTCTTCTCTCGGCCCAGACCAGGTGGCAGCTTCCCTTCCCTGAGGACATTAGTGAACCAGTTGTGTTTTTATAACAATCCACCAGTTTTCGTGGTCACTTTTCCTAGTGCCGGCCCCACAAATGACCAGATTCATTCAGCTCAATTTCACAACCTGCCTTTCTGTTTTTGTGGGTTCTCTCTCACTCCCTTTTTTTCTGTTTTAAATCAAATTGACAGGGTGTTCGAAGGGAAGGATTTGCAGTCGGGAAACTTGAACCTCCCATCAGGATCTGACAGAGTCGCCCAATTCATCGTAAAGTCAGTATCATCAGATTTTGAACATGGAAGGAAAAAGCACCGTTAACAATGGGGAGAAACCGTACACGTGCTCGGAGTGTGGACAAGGCTACAGGCGATTTTCTGGCCTGTTGAAACACAAGCACATTCACACTGGAGAGAGGCCATATAAATGTGGGGATTGTGGGAAGGTATTCAGATACCCATCTGAACTGCAAGCTCATCAGCGCAATCACACTGGGGAGAGGCAGTTCAACTGTTCCGTGTGTGGGCAGGGATTCACTCAGTCATCCACTCTGGTGACACATCAGCGAATTCACACCGGGGAGAGGCCATTTATCTGCTCTGAGTGTGGAAAGCGATTCACTCATTCATACAACCTGCTGAACCACCAGAGAGTTCACAGCGGGGAGAGGCCGTTCCTCTGCTCTGACTGTGGGATGGGATTCACTCATTCATCCAACCTGCTGACACACCAGCGGGTTCACACTGGGGAGAAGCCGTTCACCTGCTCCGAGTGTGCAAAAAGATTCACTCGTTTATCCAACCTGCGGAAATACCAACGCAGTCACACTGCGGAGAAGCCGTTCACCTGCTCCGAGTGTGGGGAAGGATTCACTCATTTATCCAAACTGCGGAAACACCAGCGCAGTCACACTGATAACCTGTTTGAACGCTCACCTCCAGGGAGTGCTGTAGAGGTTCGGGAGAACTGATATCCCATCCACGTGTTCACACTGACAAGCGACCGTTCAGGTGCTCTCATACGGGACTGGGTTCAGGCGATCACCTCAACTCACTACACACCAGTGTGCTGATGCTGGAGCGAGGCTGTTCACCTCCTCAGTGTGGGAAGGGATTGATTGTTTGTCCAGCCTGTTAATACATCAGCAAGTTCACATGTAATTACTGTGATTGGATTCTGCAGTGGATAACATCCAGGATGCAATTGTGTTCATTGGGTCTGTTTCTGCTGATGCTAATATACTCCTGCTCAATTAGGGGTTAATATTCTGGATAAAGGATAAATAAATCAGCTTTATGTTAAACGTAGTGTGACATGTCTTTTTAATGTCTCCAACATAAGTTTGAAGTGCTGTCCCTCTCCTGTCTCCTCCATCTTCACCCCCAGGTGTGAGGAGCTTGTGGTGCTTCTTTGTCACTGAGACTGAGACAATCGATCAGCTGCCTCCCTCCCACTAACCCACCGGCTCAAACTGTCTTGAAACTTCATCCTTCCCTGAGCCTTGACCTCCCACCTTCCTTTAGTTTTTCTCCTATCTCTCCTCTTGCCCTCTGAGCTCACCTTGTCCACGAGACCCACCTCCTGCTCCCTTGACCGTATCCTCACTAAGTTACTGAGCAGACATGTTCCCCATGTGAGCTGATTGTTTTCACTGTTCCCTCATTTCCTATCTCACTCTGCAAACTGCTAACATCACCCTCTCCATGAAGAACCAGCCCTTGATCCCACCCTCTGTGCAAACTGCCTCCCCATCTTCAACCTCCCTTTCCTCTCCAAAATCATTAAATGTCTTGGAAATTGGAGTCCGAGAGAAAGCGTGCATCAAAAAACAACAGCAAAAGTTTCCACAAACTTAGAAAAAGGAAAAGAGCAACTGGATTGAGCAAGTAAGACAGAGCATTCACTAAGTCACCCGACCTGCTGATCCACCAGCGAGTTCACACTGGGGCGAGACCATTTACCTGCTGAGTGTGGGAAGGGATTCACTACTGCAATCCAATTGATGAGACACCAACGAGTTCACACCAGGGAGAGGCCATTAACCTGCTCTGAGTGTGGGAAGGGATTCGCTCATTTACCCAACCCGTTGAGACACAATGTCACCCAAACCAATGAGAGACCCTTTAAATGCTCTGACTGTGGGAATGGGTTTGAAAGCTCTTCAGTACTGATGGAACATCAGTGCACTCACACCAGGAAGTAGCCCTGTGGGAAGGGTTTGTGGGAAGGGATTCATTCGGTCATCCGATCTATTGAAACACCAGTGAATTTTGAGGATACGGGGTGAACCACTGAGGACTGAGATTAGGAGAAAATTCTTAACACCAGCAAATTCACAAATGATGACAGGGGTTGGACTCTGCTGTTATTGCTGCTGTTAATCACATCCAGGACTGAACCATGTTCATTCTGACACTTGGTGAAGTGGGAGGGTTGGAGGGTTTCTCTCTGCTGGACTGGCCGGTCTCACAACTTTGCTTCCAGTGGGCTGATGCTCTTTGAGACTGAGAGTATTAGGTAACCAAAGGTTAAGGGATTTATTTTTGTATGGATAAACATTAGAAAAAAGTTATAGTTTTGTGCCTCGAAGGGAGCTGTAGTTAGATGTTAAAGGCTGTCTGCGTGGGGGTTAGCTTCATCCTGAGATACTGTTGTGTTTAGATAGCTCCACATAAAGGAAATATAATTGATTAACAACTAGAGAGGCCCTGTAAAGTAGCAAACAGCTTTCTTTTGTTCTTTAGTTTATAGCTGAAAGCTAGCAGTAGTTGCAGGCAGTTGGAATCAGATCACAGAGCAGTGAACAGCTCCCAACTCTGCTCGGAGAAGCTGGAGAGAGAAACCAACTCTCTCAGCTTTGCTATAAGAAAAGCTGTACATTGGAGTAATGTGCAGGAAAGAAGATTCAGAGGAAACTCAGGGATAGCTGGGTCTGAAAACCTGGAATGAGAACAGGATTCTGTTCAAGAATCAGACAAAGCTGAGAAGGAATTGGTTAGTGAAAATACAAGACAAACGTTTCCTAAAAATAATCTTCACTGTCAAAATGTGTTAATACCGTCTATGAACAAATTGCAAAGTATTGGTTGGATATCAGAATTTGAGTAACAGTGAAAGTCAATGAAAGCAGTGAAATCATAAATGGGTTGATCAAAAATCCTGGCCCGGATGTACTGCTAAAAATAGAGTCAAAAGGCCCCTTTGGAAAAGTTGGACTGGATTTTGGAATGTGGATCACTAAGTAAAGGTATTCTTATAAGGGAATATTTTTTAAAGTATTTTGGGAGTGGAGTTTGGAAACTCTTATATGACAGTCATCTGGGGGGATTCTCAGGAGAAATCCAGAAACACTAACTTTGTGCAATGAGATCCTTGGGGCTTCAAATGTATTTTGTCATCCATGTGAGTCTGAAAACTTGTGTGTATTGGTGAAGCGGAAGGAGGTGTAAAGGAGGATTGTATTATAATCCATTTTTATGTTTAATTTTTTTCTTATTGATAAACTAATCAGTAGCCCCGTGATTCTGATTTAAAAAAGTTAAAGTCTTTTGAGCCAGGGTTCCATTATGGAATCTTCCTGTTCCGTTATAACGTCAACTGGGATCGGAACAGGAGTGAAAATTTCTACTGAAATGGAAACATGGAAAATAGGAGCAGGGGGAGGCCATTCAGCCCATCAAGCATTCTCTCCCATTCATTCTGATCATGGCTGATCACCCAACTCAGTAACCTGTTCCCGCTCCCCCCGTGTCCTTTGATCCTTTAACCCCAAGATTTCTATCTAACTCCTTCTTGAAAACATACAATGCTTTGGCCATAACTGCTTCCTGTGGTAGCAAATTCCACAGACTCACCGCTCCCTGGGTGAAGAACTTTCTCCTAATCTCAGTCCTCAGTGGTTTACTCCGTATCCTCCTGGACACTAAATAGTGTTTTTCCCCAACTACAGACAGATCGAAAATGAATTCAGAAAGAACTGGAAAAACGCAGCAGGTCTGGCAGCATCTGTGGGGCGAGAAACAGTTGACGTTTCACGTCCAATGTAACTCTACTTCAGAACTAAAGAGAGGGAGAAATGTGATGGGTTTGATGCTGGTGAGAAAGGGGGAGGGTCAGGTAGAACAAAAGAGAAAGTCAGGGATTGGTTAGAGGGTGGGTGAGATTAAAAGACAAAAATGTCATGTTACAAAAGGCAAAGGGAGAGGTACTGGTTGCAGTAAAGAAACAGCATTGGGGCGGCATGATGACACAGTGGCTAGCTCTGCTGCCCACGGCGCTGAGGTCCCAGGTTCGATCCCGGCCCCGGGTCACTGTCTGTGTGGAGTTTGCACATTCGTCCCATGTCTGTGGGTTTCAGCTCCACAACCTAAAGATATGCAGGTAGATGGATTGGCCACGCTAAATTGCCCCTTAATTGGAAAAAAATAATTGAAGACTCTAAAGAAATTTTAAAAAAGAAATATAGCATTGGTCCAGAGTAAGTGTTAATGGCAGAATAAAGGACAGCTCTGTCTGGAAGTAACAAAACATGTAAACAAGATGCAGACTGTCACTCGGTAAAAAAACAAATCAAAATGGAGGAGAGAGTTCAGGGTCTGAAGTTGTTGAACTCAATGTTGAGTCCAGAAGGCTGTAAAGTGCCTCATGGGAAGACGAGGGGCTGTTGGTCCAGCTTGTGTTGGGCTTCTCCAGAACATTGCAGCAGGCCGAGGACTGAAATGTGAGCCTGAGAGCAAGGCGGTGAATTCTAATGGCAGCAAGCGGAAGGTCAGGGTCATGCTTGAGGACTGAGCGGAGGTGTTCCACAAAGAGAGCAGGGAACAGGCTCCAGATGAATTAAAGAGAAACAATTTGGGTCCAGAACATTGTGAACATCCTTTTACTCTGGTTGTCTTTGATCCTCAAGTCATTTTCTGTTTTTTTTAACCATGTTATGCTTCATTAATAAACATTTATCATTACAACATTTGATTTTTCATGATTAGATTGATGTCGTTCAGGGAAAGTGGGTGAGAGGGGTTGACAGGCTCTTTAACAGAAAGTGAGTCCCTCTGAGGTAATTGGCAAAGGAGCCAGAGGGGGGAATGAGATTTTATTTTATTTATTGACACAGCGAATTGTTCTGACATGTCTGAAAGCAGATTCAGTTGTATCTTTCCAAATGGTAAATACTTGTAAGGGTTCTGGGGAAAGAGCAGAGTATTTGGAGGAATGGGAGAGTCCTCTCAAAGAGATAGCGGGGACCCGGTGGGCTGAATGGTCTCCTCCCGCAAGCTGTGAATCTGAGCCTCCTGCTTTTGTGCAGGTTAAAAGGGACAGATTTCATTGCAGCCTCTTCCCTGTATATGTATTTACAGAGACAGGTTTCTCTTCAGCTCTGAGTGACCGATATAACAATTGGTTGGAGGCCCATTTCCCAGTCAGTCCTCCAGCACTTTCCTGTCTCTCTATTAGTGCGACGTCCATGGCATTTTCCCAACTGCGCACAGGCCCCGTTATTCTCAGCTAAATTCAGCCTCAGCTCTATTGCCTGGCTGTCACTGACATGAGCAATAGAGACAGAAAGGTGCCTGAGGCTCAAATGGGAAGTCAGAACTTGTGGCTCTAAACCAACACTTAAACATTTGTCAGTCAAATCCACGTTATTTATATTGGGGTGTTTATTATTAGATTTAGGCACTGGAGACAAAGGGTGGGGGGTTTTAAAGGGTAACTTTCCATTTCTAACTTTTTATTGTCTTGAGTGTCAGCCGTGGCTCAGTGGGCAGCTCTCTCACCTCTGAGTCAGAAGGTTGTGGATTCAAAACCCAGTCCAGGGACTTGAGGACAAAAATCACATCCAACATTCCTCGTCCCAGCACTGAGGGAGTGCTGCACTGTCAGAACAGCCTTCTTTCAAATAAGATGTGAAACTGAGGTCCTGTCTGCCCCTCTCAGGTGGGTGTAAAAGTTCCCACAGCCACTATTTTGAAGAAGAACAGGGGTGTTATCCCCGGTGTCCTGGTCAATATTTATCCCTCAATCAACATCACTAAAAACAGATCATCTGCTCATTATCACATTGCTGTGTGTGGGATCTTGCTGTGTGTAAATTGGCTGCTACTTTTCCTACATTGTAGCAGTGACTACACTTCAAAAGTACTTCATTGGCTGTAAAGCACTTTGGGACGTCCTGTGGTTGTGAAAGGTGCTATAGAAATGCAAGTTTTTAAATTGAAGATTTATCATAGATTATCATAGAATTTACAGTGCAGGAGGAGGCCATTCAGCCCATCGAGTCTGCACCGGCGCTTGGAAAGAGCACCCTACCCAAGGTCAACACCTCCACCCTATCCCCATAACCCAGTAACCCCACCCAACACTAAGGGCAATTTTGGACACTAAGGGCAATTTATCATGGCCAATCCACCTAACCTGCACATCTTTGGACTGTGGGAGGAAACCGGAGCACCCGGAGGAAACCCACGCACACACGGGGAGGATGTGCAGACTCCGCACAGACAGTGACCCAAGCCGCAATCGAACCTGGGACCCTGGAGCTGTGAAGCAATTGTGCTATCCACAATGCTATTGTGCTGCACCAATGTTTTCTGAACTTGTTATTTGGAACTTTATTGATTTCAGCCACCCCCAACTTACCATTTAATAAATTCACTTTGGTTCAGACAAGGCAATTAAGGCAAAGGCAGAATTCTCTTGATGTTAAATTTTAAAAGTTTATTCAAAGAAACTTTCAGACATTGACTTTTACAACTTCATGCAGGTGATCAGTCTGTAGAAGCGAAACCCTCTCTGGCTCCTTTGACAGTAATTTCCTTGGAACTCAGCCTCAAGAATCTTCAGTACTTGGCCAGCAAGGAAGACCTTCAGAACTTCTGCTTTTATCCCCAAAGTGACCATTACTTCACGTCAGAGTTGGGCCTGTTGTAACATGAGCATGTTGTAACATGTGGGGCAGCACGGTAGCACAAGTGGATAGCACTGTGGCTTCACAGCGCCAGGGTCCCAGGTTCGATTCCCCGCTGGGTCACTGTCTGTGCGGAGTCTGCACGTTCTCCCCGTGTCTGCGTGGGTTTCCTCCGGGTGCTCTGGTTTCCTCCCACAGTCCAAAGTCCAAATTTATCAGGGCCAATCACCCTAACCCATACATCTTAGGACTGGGAGGCAACCAGAGCACTCGGAGGAAACCCACACAGACACGGGGAGAATGTACAAACCACACACAGACAGTAACCAAGGCCAGAATTGAACATGGGTCCCTGGTGCTGTGAGACAACAGTGCTAACTACTATACCACTGTGCCGCTCAAATAAATGTAATTTATTTTTAGAACTAGTTTCCAAACTTGGATATATCACACTCGGTCCACTCACAAAGATCACTCATAAAGACTGAGACTTGATTTTATGTAACAATCATGTCTTTCACTGCATTTCAAATACCCTGTGAAAATCCAAACACAGTATCTCGTGAAGGTATTTGAAATGAAATGAAATGAAAATCGCTTATTGTCACAAGTAGGCTTCAATGAAGTTACTGTGAAAAGCCCCTAGTCGCCACATTCCGGCGCCTGTTTGGGGAGGCTGGTACGGGAATTGAACCGTGCTGCTGGCCTGCCTTGGTCTGCTTTAAAAGCCAGCTCTTTAGCCCAGTGTGCTAAACCAGCCCCTTTGCTATTTGATTTAAAACAGAATGACTTGTTGTGATTTGGGATTCATTGCCTGACAATGGTGCAGGAAGTAAATTCTGCTGTAACTTTCAAAAGGGAACTGGACAGATTCTGCAGGAAAATAAACTTGCAGGGTGATGGGACCAATCAGATTGTTCATTCAAAGAACTAGCATGGGAATGGTGGGCTTAATGGCCTCCTGCTTTGCCCTTTGATTCTCGTTCACATTTGAAGAAAATCTTAGACTTGAACCAGAGATTGGCAGTATTTGGGAAATACCTGAAACCCACTTCAGAGGAGGGGGGTAGAAGCGGAGATGATGAAATGTTTCCAAAAGAAAATGGGATGGGCTTTTGAGGGAAATAAATCGACATGGATACGGGGATAGAACAGGGCAATCATTTGATCTACAGAGATCTACAAGTTGTGAATCTTTGGAATTCTCTACCCCAGAGGGCTGTTGGAGCTCAGTCATTGAGTGTGTTTAAAACAGAGACTGACAGATTTCTAAACACCAATAACACAAAGGGACGGGCTGAATGGCCAACTCCTGATTCTATGTTCCAATGATACAAAGATGTGAGAAACACCCAGATAAATTAGACAAAAGAACCCTGTAACCACCATAGCCCATCTTCATGGCAACATGGCTGCTTTGGGAACTAAATATCTTCCAACGTGCAAACACCTTTTCATTCTGTGCTCCTCGTCAAACTTGGAACCAGGTAATCACAACTAACCTCAAAAATGGTCAGCCCACTGGAGGCAGAGGTGTTAGACCGGCCAGTCCAGCAGAAAGAAACCCTCCAATCATCACCATTCACCAGATGTCAGAATGAACAAAATGCAGTCCTGGATGTCAGTGAGAGCAGAAACAATAACAACGGAGCCAACATCTATAATTTATTGTGAACTTGTTGGAGTCACAACAGGTGTGATGAATCACAAAACCCCTCCCCACATTGAGAGCAGATGAATGGTCTCTCCCCAGAAATAACACGCTGGTGTCTCCGGATCATTGAATGCTCAGAGCAGGTGAATGGCTTCTTCCAGGTGTGAACTCGCGAGGGTTCCTGGAGGGAGTATCGATATCTGAATCCCTTCTCTCATTAAATGCAGGTTAATGCCTTCTCCCCTGTATGAACTCTCTGATGTCTCTGCAGGTGGGATAACCGAGTGAATCTCTTCTCACACTGAGAGCAGGTGAACGGCCTCGCCCCAGTGTGAACTCGCTGGTGTATCCGCAGTTCGGATGACTGAGTGAATCTCTTCTCACACTGAGAGCAGGTGAACGGCTTCTCCCCAGTGTGAACTCGCTGGTGTCTCCGCAGGCTCGATGAAGTAGTGAATCCCTTCTCACACTGAGAGCAGGTGAACGGCCTCTTCCCAGTGTGAACTCGCTGGTGTGACTGCAGGGCGGATAACTGAGCGAATCCCTTCTCACACTGAGAGCATATGAATGGCCTCTCCCCAGTGTGAACTCGCTGGTGTGTCCGCAGGTCAGATGATTGACTGAATCCCTTCTCACAATGAGAGCAGGTGAACGGCTTCTCCCCAGTATGTACTAGCTGGTGAATCTGCAGACTCCTTAAAGTAGTGAATCCCTTCTCACACTCAGAGCAGATGAACGGCCTCTCCCCAGTGTGAACCCGCTGGTGTTTCCGCAGGTCGGATGATTGAGTGAATCCCTTCCCACACACATAGCAGATGAACGGCCTCTCCCCGGTGTGAACACGCTGGTGTGTCCGTAGGTGGGATGATTGAGTGAATCCCTTCTCACACTCAGAGCAGATGAACGGCCTCTCCCCAGTGTGAACTCGCTGGTGTTTCTGCAGGGCGGATAACTGAATGAATCCCTTCCCACACACAGAGCAGGTGAACGGCCTCTCCCCAGTGTGACTGCGCCGATGAGCTTCCAGTGCAGATGGAACCCTGAATCCCTTCCCACAGTCCCCACATTTCCACCGTTTCTCCAGGGTGGGGTGTCCTCGTGTCTCTCCAGATTTGACAATCAGTTGAAGCTTCGTCCACACACACAACACGTGTACGGTCTTTCCAGACTGTGAATGGTGTGATTTTTTTTTGGTCTGTGTAACTGGTTCAAACTCTTTCCACGGTCAGTGCTCTGGAACACTCTCACTCGGGTGTGTGTGTCTCGGGGCTTTTCCAGTCACACTGATCTTTTGAAGCGGACAGAAAAGACAAACATTTCTCCTTCTAGATTCTAAGTCCGGTGATATTCAGTTACAAGGAATTGAGAGACTCAGTCAGATTGAGACGTGATGTTTGAGATTTCAGTCTGTAATTCCTCCTCTTCTAATATCCTGTAAAAACAATTTACAAAAGTTACTTTTCTTCTCCTCATTTTGGAGAAGGTATCCTGAGGGTAACCACAGTCTGGCCGTGGGGTTAATCCTCCGGGTCCTCAGTCTTATTGAGGAATGTCCCCTTGGATCTATTGTGGTCGTGATTCTTTTGTATTTTTGTTATTATGGGAGGGTTTATGTTTTGTTGACTTTATCCTACTCTGGTACAGACGGGGCTTTTATCTGTGAAAGGAGCAGTTTGGGGAGACTTTGGTGCCTCTGGTGTAAAGTGAGTTGGAGGAGGGGGTAATGGCGCATGCCCGATTGTGGTGTGAAAATCTGTTCCTGTTCTCTCTGTCGCCTAACTAATGGCGGCAGTCAATCTTCAAATGTTCTCAGGGAATGTACGGGGCATCCATCACCCTATCAGAAGGAAAAAGATCTTCTCCTTTCTTAAGGAGAAAGTTGACATAGCTTTATTACAGGAAATCCATCTGGATGATGAGGAACACTTTAAATTGAGGCAGGATTGGGTGGGCCACGTTTTTTGCCTCCATTTCGTCTAGTAGCAAGGGTGTGGAAATGCTTATTAATAAAAATATCACTTTTAAGGTTGAAACCTGCACCAAGGACAAAGCAGGTGGATATATGATCATTAGAGGTTCGGTGCATGGAGATGTTGTTTCAATAGTGAATGTTTCTGGATCCCCGGATTACTCCCCGGAGTTAATTATAAAGGATTTTGCAGAGTTAGCTTCAATTAACTCTTTTGTGGTTGGTGACTTCAACTGCCACTTAAATCCTCTGGTAGATAAACTCCCGGTACCCCCACGCTGCAAGCTAGGGCGTTGGCCTTGGCTTGTAATTTGATGACTGTAGGAATTTCAGAGTTTTTGTATTCTGGGTATTTAGCGCAGTCAGGGTTAAAAACCTGAGTTAGTGTGTGTCACTGCGGCAGTCAAGTTTCTAAAAGAAATCCTAGTTTGAAAGAAAATTAAGTTTTGGTGCCAGAGGTGCAATTAAAGCATCGTAAAAAACATGGGCTAGTGGAAAGTTGTTTGGATGAAGGGGATTCCCTGTGGAGTTAATTAGATTTAATCTTGGTAAGATGATGTCAGTACTGGGAGGAGCCACGGTTTCAGGCTTTTTGCAGGAAAGCAGTGTTTTAGTTGAGAATTAGTTGAAGATATGAGCACAGGTCAAGCATCTCAGTTCAGTTGAAAAGATATGCCTGGAGCTAGATTAGCAGTTTCTTTCCAAGCAGAAGAGTGGAATTAGAAGGTGAGCTGTAACAAGCTGAAACAGCTTCCGATGAAATACAGCCAGAGTTTCTGCATGGTTCTGACAAGATTCAGATCTTTTCTTTAACGCAGTGACACAAGATCTCCCTTTCTCAAAGAACATCTCTGAGGGCTAACTGTTTAACGGTGGATTGAGAGCTGAGATGTGTTTTTGTTGTTTGAGTGGGAATAAAGGTAGCAGTTAAGGGTTACTGTATTCACTGTATTGATTAGCATTGTTTAAGGGCTAATTGTCAGCAGTTTTCTGGTGTGATGTTAAACTTATTTTAATATTGTGCCAGTAATAAAGTTTGTTTTCATACAGCATGGCCCTATTTTTCATAAAATCACACCTGGAGTGAGGTATCCTTTCCTCACAGTCGTACAAAACACAAATAAAATATTGGGGTTTCTGGCCAGTATCCGAGCCACTGTTGGGGTCTGGTCCGGGATCATAACAGTGAGGAGGTGGGTTATGTGGATGTTTAGAGAACTTTGTACCCGAGGAGCAGAGATTTTACCTTCATTCCAGCCCCACAGCAATGTCAGACTAGAATCGCCGACTTCTTTGTGCCGAGGACGATCCTACACCTGGTGTCCTCTTGCACCACAGGGAGCATCATAATCACAGACCTTCCCCCGTTTGTCTGGAGTTTCTGCTCGAGGGCTCACCCCCAGGTCGAGAATGTGGAGGTTTGGAGCCTCCCCGAGTTCATTTATTATGCACTTCCGGGAAGAGTTTGAGTTCTTCCTTTTGGTTAACTCGAACCCTGGGATTTCCCCTGCCATTTTGTGGGAGACGTGTAAAGTTTATGCTCGGGGCTGATCATTTCTCACACTGCTAATAAAAGGTGCAGGATGCTGGAGAACCAGCGGCGTCTGGAGGTTTGTTTGGTGAAGGTGGAGGAGAATCATATGGAGGGCCCGAGTAAGCTATTGCTGAAGGAGGTTAACGCAGCAGGAGTGGCTTTGGACTCCCTGTTGACTCAGCAGGCAGAGAAAAGTTGAAAGTTTGTGAGGTCAAAGTTTTCGAGTTTGGGAATAAGCCGAGCAAATACTTGCCTGTTTGACAAAGAAAAAGGCCGACCTTCGAGCGAATCCCTCCGTGTGGCTTGGGGGATGAAAAAGGGTCATGAAGACGGAGGAGATAAACAGGGATTTGGGGAATTCTATGCAGGATAACACAAGTCTCAGCAGTCTGGTGATGTGTTGGTGGGTGTGGAGCATTTTCTCTCTTCCCTGAAGCTTCTGCAGGCCTCAGAAAATCTTAATGCTCCCTTTTCTTGGGAAGAAGTGTCAAAGGCCGTGAAGGAGTTGCAGCCGGGTAAAGACCAGGGACCGGATGGCTGTGGGTGTGAATTTTATCAGGGGGATTGAGGATTTGTTATTGGACCCGTTGGTGGGTATGTATTGTCACTCTTTTGACTCTGGGATGCTGCCACTGACTCTTTGTGAGACTACTATCTCTTTAATTCTGAAGGCAGACAAGGACCCAGAGGAGTAGGCCTCTTATTGCCAAATCTCTCTTTTGAATGTTGACTTGAAACTGCGATCTTATGTTTTGGTGATAAGGCTGGCGGACATCCTTCCGACAATCGTGCGGGAGGACCAGACTGGGTTTATACGGAGAAGATTTTCCAGTAACAATGTTGGAAGGTTGCTGAATGTGATTCAGGCTTTTCAGAAATATGCACTGGATGGGCTGGTGATCTCCTTCGATGCAGAGAAAGCTTTTGCTTGAGTTGAGTGGAATTATCTGGTGTATCCGCTGTGAGGCTTTGGGTTGGGTGAGGATTATATTGAGTGGATTCAATTGTTACATCACAGACCAGCAGCGGCGGTGCTCACCAATGGTTTAAGAGCATCAAGCCTTGAGCTTCAGAGAGGGACTAGACAGGGCTGCCCTCTGTCCCCCTTGCTGTTTGCGTTGCCCACTGAGCCCTTTCCGGAGGATATCAGATCGGATCCTCTGATGTCGGGCCTGGAGGGTGGGGTGAGGCAGCACAAGATCACTGTGTGTGCAGATGACAGGCTGCTGTTTGTGTTGAACCCCAGTCTTTCAGTCCTGGACATTATTCGAGCAGTGGATAGATTTAGTGGCTTCTCTTGTATCGAGATCAATTTTACTGAGTTCGAGCCCATGCCGGTGGGGAGGGGTTGAGGGGTAAGCCCCCTCCTCTTGCTAACTTCCCCTTCAGATGCCCCACCCCCCCCCCTCCAAGCCATTTACAAACCTGGGGATGTCAATGGCCCCTCTTTTAGGCAGCTATATGAGGTCAACTTTCCACAGCTGATGATGACTATTAGGTGGGACCTTGCCCGGTGATTGGCTCTTACGATTTCATGGTGAGGGAGGATTGCCTTCATTAAAATGAATGTGTTGCCCAGACTGTTGTACCCTCTGCAGATGCTGCCTATACTGCTGTTGACCAGAGTCGTTTGGGAAATTAATCAAATCAGGGCAGGACCCACTCAGTTAATGGTAGGATGTTGGGGAGAGTTACAGAACAAAGAGATCTAGGAGTACAGGTTCATAGCTCCTTGTAGGTGGAGTCGCAGGTGGACAGGATGGTAAAGAAGGCAGTCAGTATGCTCAGTTTTATTGGTTAGAATATTGAATACAGGAGTTGGGATGTCTTATTGAAGTTGGACAAGACATTGGTAAGACCGCACATGGATAGGCTGGGACTTTTCTCCCTGGAGCGAAGGAGGCTTAGGTGTGACCTTCTAGAAGTCTACAAAGTGAGGAACATAGAAAAGGCATATAGTCAACATCTTTTCCAAGGTAGAGGAGTCTAGAACTAGAGGGCACAGGTTTAAGGTGAGAGAAGAGAGATACAAAAGAGACCAGAGGAGAAATTTCTTTACATAGAAATGAATGAAATGAAAATAAATTGAAAAACGCTCGTCACAAGTAGGCTTCAAATGAAGTTACTGCGAAAAGCCCCTAGTCACCACATTCCAGCGCCTGTTCGGGGAGGCTGGTAGAGGGTGGTGAGCATCTGGAACGGCTGCCAGAGGCAGTGGTAGAGGCGGGTACAATTTTGTCCTTTAACAAGCAGTTAGACAGTTACATGGGCAGGGTGGGTACAGAGGGATATGGGCCAAATGCTGGCAAGTGGGACTAACTTTGTGATAGAAACTGGGCGGCATGGACAAGCTGGGTTGAAGGGCCTGTTTCCAAGCTGTAAACATCTGTGACCCTATCTGGAACAAAAATAAACCTTGCCTCAAGTTTGTTAAGCTCCAATCACCAGGAGCGAAGGGAGGAGATGGTCTCCCGAAAATCAGGCTTCATCAATTGGCCTCTCGTCTTATGTTCATAAGGGATTGGGTTAGGATGGAGCCAACATTCATCTGGCTCAATACAGAAGCAGACCAGTCAGTTCTCCCTCTATCCAAAACTGGCATAGGCTGATTATGGAATGCATCTCCATTCAATTTTTAATGTCTGTAATTCATTCTGAGTCTGATGCATTGGGTAAAGTGTGGGACTCCTATCTCAAATAAATAGGCTCCAATTTGACTGACTTGCTCCTCCTGGGCTTTCCATGAGTGAATTCAATTTAACTTAGTGCACAGTGGTTAGTACTACTACCTCAGTGCCAGGGACCCAGGTTCAATTCCATCCTTGGGTGGCTTTCTGTGTGGAGTTTGTATATTCTCCTTGTGTCTTTGTGTCTTTCCTCCGGGTGCTCCAGTTTCCTCCCACTGTCCAAAATGTGCAGTGAAAGTGGATTGGTCATGCTAATTTGCCCCTTTGTGTCCAAGATGTGTAGGGTAGGTGGGTTGACCATGATCAATGCACCGGGTTACGAGGATTGGATGGGGAGTGGGCCTCAGTGAAATGCTCTTTCTGAGGCTCAGTGCAGATGTGAACGGGCGAATAGCCTTCTGCACTACAGGAGTTCTATGTCATCTATGTTGTGTTATTCATTTTAATTTGATTACGCTGTTAGTCCGTTTGTGATATTTTGGGGTTTACAAACTGAATTGTTATATAATCTTACCCTCTTTCCCCACTCACTACTTTAACCTGTTAACTGGTTCTTCAATTGATCTGGCATTTCATCTCGAGGCTCTGGTCCCTCAAATATCCTGTTCCAAATGAATTCTGCAATGTGTTGCTTGGATTTATGTTGGCAATATCTCCTTGTTCCGTTCGGTGCCCATTTGCCACGATTTTTTTTTGTTATTCTGTTGTATTCAGTGTTTAAAAATGATTTAAAACATAACAATTTATTAAAAATCTGTCCAACTCATCCATGAATATATTCAATGACCCCCACACCCCACTGGTCCCTGTGGAAGAGAAATCCAGAGACTAATAACCCTCCAAGGGAAGAGATGACTGGATTGTACTTTATTACAGAACCATAAATAATATATCTAATGTGTACCATATAACAGCACGAGAAATGTCTCTGTCTGGTATTAATTTACTGTCCCCTTCAATATCAGCCATCGCATGGACAAACCACCCCTTTAATTGTGAACATTGGGAAAGAGACCATCCTTTTAGCCAGACAAATAAATGTGAGAAGCTGAGGGAGCAAAGGATGTCAATGTCTTGAAGAGAGAGACCTGGGCCTAGCTTTGCAGAGTCTGCACCCTCCCTGGATTCACTTCCTTTCCCTCCAGTTGCTGCAAGTGACCAATTGAAGGTCAGAATGAGAAAAGAAATGGAAAGGGGGAGAAAATAAAGTGTTTTACTCACAGATGTTGGAGACAGGAATAAGTTTTCAGTCTGTGTGAGGCCCCAGATTTCCTCATTGTCCAGCTTCCACGTTCGAACAACGGGGGGAGCTGATTGGATGGTGGAAAAGAGACCTTCCGGTTCACCAACTCTTCCCATTGGTCAACATACTTCCTCCGCCCCACTCATTGTTCCCCCTTGCTCGAGACAAGGTTTCCAGGCAATCGGCTGACAGCTCCGGCCAGACCGAGAAGCCTCACGTTGATTTCCCCTCCCCCCGGCCCAGGAATGCGCATGTCCGAGGGAGAGGCTAGATTGCGCATGTGCGAGGGAAAACTCTCCGCTGTCTTTCCTGCTGAGGCGTTGACCAATGGGAAGGGTTGGATGACCGGAAGGACTCTGGTCCTCCAGGCATTCAGCGCGGGCTTTGTGTGAATGGAGATTGAACTTCACACAGACTGAAACGTCCTCCTGTATCCAACATCTGCGAGTAACTCTTTTATTGTCGTCACAATTATTACAGAAACCAATTTACAAGGCTCCAGGCCTCATTACACTTCAAATTGACGATTAAACAGTCACTGAACACGAAACAGCTGCAAGGCACAAGGCCCAATTACATTTCACAGTAACATTGTAACAGTCATTGAACACAAACAGCTGCAAGGCACAGGGCCGAAATACGTTTCCAGATACCAATTAGCCAGTCACTTATCACAACCAGCCGCAAGGCACAGGCCCTACGCATAGTTCAAGTAACAATCGAACAGTCACAACACGAACAGTCGTGAGGCACAAGGCCTCGAAACCCAACGACCATTCCAAAGAAAAAAGGAACAAAAAACCACAAGACACGAGTACATTTCGAGGTAACGGCCTCTAAACACATAAAACAAGCAGTCGCGAGGCACAAGGCCTCGGTACCATACGACCGCTCCAAAAGAGATGAAACAAAAAACAAAAATAAAATCCACAAAACACAAGTACATTTCAAGGTGACGACCTCTAAACACAAGCAAGCAGTCGCGAGGCACAAGGCCCCGATACAATACGGCCGCTTCGGAAACAAATATGACCCACAGGGCCTCGATTCATTTTAACAGTATCATATCAAAAACCCAATCACCAGGCCTCAATTCACCCCAGAAAAGATTTAGCAGGATAGAATCAATCACCGAACACTAATCCCTGCTCACCCACCACCGTTCACCTGCAGCCGACACCCCGGAGGAAAGGCCCCTCCTCGCTAAGAGCACAGACCTCCGGAGAGCCAGACCCAGGCGCGGCGGAGGAGAGAGGGTTCCCCCCTCCTGGACCCCGCCCAAAGGCACGGGACCATTCGGAGGGAGAGCAGTTTCGCACCAACTAGCGTTCCACCACTAATACTAAATACCATTTCGGAGAAACCGAAATGAGTTAAATGTCATAGGCTGCTAAATAAAACAAAAGCAAAGAAAACATGAAAACAAATCCCTCAGCACACATAAAAAAAGTCTGTAAAAAGAGTCCATTAATTTTGCACGTTCCACATCATGACCCCGGCGCTCCTGCCGAAATTTCACAAGGAACAACATGTCCTCAAAGTCCTCCAATGGCAGCGGCCAGAGTCGCTCCAATGTTGGCAACAGTCGACAACGGGGAAGAAAGTCCCAGAGTCAGTCCCAACCGCCCACAGGGCGTCCAGGGGGGCCGAACCCCCGGAGACCCCAGGAACGGCAGCAACCCACCCCGGGCTGCAGGCCGCGGGCCGCCCATCGGACAATCTACACCCCGGTTCCGACCCGCCGCTTCCAGCAGCCTATCCAGCTGCCATCCTTCCTCCATTCCTTCGTCCTCCATTGGGCGAACTCAAAACCGCCGACAGCAAACCTCGCAGTCCGAAGCAGCGTCTCCGCAGCTCAACCGCTGACTTGAAACACAACTGGTCGCAGTACTCCGAAACCGGTCTTCTCCCCTTCCCTCGGGGACCAGGAGCAATGGGCGCCGAGTTGCTGTTTCACCCCATCCAGGAAGCTCCCAGAGGCGGCCTGCCTTTCGAATCGGCCCGGGGGCGGACACCAAGCTCGCACACAACCGCCCAAGCCTCCTCCACTTTTCACCCCAGGAGTTTGGACAGTGTCGGCCGTAGCTCCCACAATCCCCTGCGCTGGGGAACCCGCTCTATCCGCCGCACGGGCGGGTGATCAGGTACTGCGCATGTGTGGAGGAAATCCCAGCCCCTGACCTTCCTGTGAGGTGTTGGCTAATGGATAGAGTTAGGACCGGAAGGACGCTGGTCCTCCAATCAGCGCGGGCTTTGTGTGAAAGGAGATTGGGCTTCACACAGACTGAAACGCCCTCCTGTATCCAACATCTGCGAGTAAAACACTTTCTTTTCTCCCCTTTCCATTTCTTTTCTCATTCTCGCTTTCAATTGGTCACTTGCAGCAACTGAAGGGAAAGGAAGTGAATCCCGGGAGGGTAGAGACTCTGGAAAAGTTGGCCCAGGTCTCTCTCTCTCTCTTAAAGACATTGACATCCTTTGCTCCCTCAGCTTGACACATTTATTTGTCGATACTCTCTCTCACGCTCAAATATGACAACTATAAACCATCCATGGAGCCCTGCCCCGACCAGCCTGTAATATAACAGACAACAAGATTTAGCTCAGTTGGCTGGACAGCTGGTTCGTTGATGCAGAGCGAGGCTTCAATTCCCAGCTGAAGTTATTCATGAAGATCCCACCTTCTCAACTTTGTCCCTCACCCGACATGTGTTGATCCTCAGGTTAAATCACCACCAGGTCAGCTCTCCCCCTCAAAGGGGAAAGCAGCCTATGGTAATCTGGGACCTTGGCGACTTTACCTTTAATAGAATAATTGAATCCACTTGATATCCACGGAAGCTTCAGGGAAGATAATAAATGCTCCATATCCAGCAACACTTCACCAGACTTCACAGACTTTATAATCCTGCACAGAATTCCCCAAATCCCTGTTTATCTCCTCTGTCCTCACAACCCTTTTCCCTCCCCCAAGTCGCACAGAGGGAATTGTTCCAATGTCGGCCTTTTTCTTTGTCAAACAGGTCAAGTATTTGCGTGGTTTATTCCAAAACTCGTACAATGTCTGCCTCGCAAACCTTTCTCGACCTGCTGAATCAATAGGGAATCCAAAACCACTCTTGCCGCATTAACCTCCTGCAGCAATAGCTTATTCAAAATCTCCTTATAATTCTGCTCGGCCTTCGTGAAACAAACCCCCAGACATTGCTGGTTCTTCAGCATCCGAGCATAAACTTTACATGTCTCCCATAAAATGGAGGGGGAATACCAGGGGTCGTGTTAATCCAAAGGAAAAACTCAAACTCGTTTTTACAATGCTTAGTAAATTAAGTATCTCTTATCAGAGAGGCAACAAACCTCCACATTCTCGACCTGGGGGTGAACCCTCGAGTAGAATTCCAGAGAAACAGTGGGATGGTCCACAACCGATGGTCACGACGGTGCAAGAGGACACCAGGTGTAGGATCGTCCTTGATATTAAAATGTTGTTGAATCTAGTATGACATTGATGTGGAGCTGGAAAGAAGGTAAAATCTCCTCCCCTCGGGTGCAAAGTTCTCCAAACATCCACATAACCCACCTCCTCACAAGTAAAGGCCAATGCCCTGGCTTGCGGGGTGGGGGTGGAGGGGGGGTGGGGGTGGAAGGGGGTTGGGGGGTCCTGGTAACCAGGAGCTTATCTACCAGCGGATTTAAGGGACAGTTGAAATCACCAACCACAAAAGAGTTAGTTGAAGCTAACTGCAAAATCCACAAAGGCCTTAGTAATGAACTCCGGGAGCAATTCGGGGAGCCATAAACATCCATTATTGAAACAACATCTCCATGCACCAAACCTCTAATGATCACATATCGACCTCCTTTGTCCTTGGTGCAGGTTTCAACCTTAAAATGGATATTTTTATTAATAAGGATTGCCACATCCCTGCTACTTGATGAAAAGATGAAAAAACCTGCCCCACCCAATCCCGCCTCAATTTAAAGTGCTCATCATCCAGATGAGTTTCCTGTAATAAAGCTATGCCGACTTTCTCCTTAAGGAGAGGATAACCATAGATTATCATAGAATTTACAGTGCAGAAGGAGGCCATTCGGCCCATTGAGTCTGCACCGGCTCTTGGAAAGAGCACCCTACCCAAGGTCCACACCTCCACCCTATCCCCATAACCCAGTAACCCCACCCAACCCTAAGGGCAATTTTGGACACTAAGGGCAATTTATCATGGCCAATCCACCTAACCTGCACATCTTTGGACTGTGGGAGGAAACCGGAGCACCCGGAGGAAACCCACGCACACACGGGGAGGATGTGCAGACTCCGCACAGACAGTGACCCAAGCCGGAATCGAACCTGGGACCCTGGAGCTGTGAAGCAATTGTGCTATCCACAATGCTACCGTGCTGCCCCATTTGAGCCAGGGAAGTGGGATTGGAAATTTTCGGAGATGGGATTGAAAAGGAATTAGGACACTAAAAGACGTATTTCTTGGGGGTCGTTTTGCGGGATTGAAGGAGCTGGGAGCGAAGTATGGGCTGGAGCAAGGGGAAATATTTAGATATATGCAGGTTCGAGACTTTGCCAGAAAGGAGATAGAGCTTCCCAGTAGAGCCGGGGCGACAGGGGGACTGGGGAAGGGGTAGTATTGGTGGTTTACGGGGCTATTTTGGAGGAGGAGAAGGCGCCTTGTGTATTGATGTTTGCCCAATGTATTGTTCTCATGTATGGAATGATCTGTCTGAACTGTACGCAGAACAATACTTTTCACTGTATCCCGGTACATGTGACAATTAACAAATCCAATCCTCACCATTGAGGTGATAGTATTTCTAATCAGTAAGGCTACTCCACCCCCTCTGCCGAATTCTCTGTCCCTCCTGTAAACTTTATAACCGGTGTATTTGCCCAGTCCAGACCATCCTGCTACTTGTTTTTGGAACTGTATTGAGTTCCCTTGAGGCCTTTTTTGTACTCACAGCTCCGAAACTCCATCCCTCCGAGTCCACTCCCTGGAGACTAGGTCTGGGGAATAGGTATTGGAGATGAGGTATTGGGGAATGAGAGGAAGGAATGTTCCATAGAAACTAGAATTCTCTGTTCTGAATTTCTATCCTGTACTGAGTGTTGACTTTTGTAAACTCCTTTTACAGATATTACAAGAGGAGGAATTACAGACAGAGATCTCAATTGTCACGTCTCGGTCTTACAGAGTCACTCGATACCTTGGGATCTGAGTATCATCGGCCTTTGAATCTAGAAGGAGAAATGTTTGCCCGATCTGTTGGCTTCAAAAGATTTTAACCATCAGTGTGACTGGAAAAGCACCGAGACAGACACACCCGAGTGAGAGTGTTCCAGGGGACTCACTGTGGAAAGAGCTTTAACCTGTTACACTGCCTGAAAAATACATCACACCATTCACAGCGGGGAGAGACCATACACGTGTTAATAATAATCTTTTATTGTCACAAGTATGAAGTTACTGTGAAAAGCCCCTCGTCGCCACATTCCGGCGCCTGATCGGGTAAGCTGGTACGGGAATTGAACCCGCGCTGCTGGCCTTGTTCTGCATCACAAACCAGCTGTCTAGCCACTGAGCTAAACCAGCCCTTCACCAGTTTGTGTGTGGTCAAGGCTTCAACTAATTGTCTGTCTGACCTGGGGAGACACGAGGAGACCCAAAACATGGAGAAACCATGGAAATGTGGGGATTGTGGGAATGGATACACAATCCCATCTCAGCTGGAGATTCATCGACGCAGCCACACTGGGGAGAGGCCGTTCACCTGCTCTCAGTGTGAGAAGGGATTCGCTCAGTTCTCCAGCCTGAAGAAACACCAGTGAGTTCACTCTGGGGAGAGGCCGTTCACCTGCTCTCAATGTGGAAAGAGATTCACTCAGTTATCTAATCTGAAGTCACATCAGCGAGTTCACACCAGGGAGAGGCCATTCCCCTGCTCCCAGTGTGGGAAGGGATTCACTGAGTTATCCAGCCTGAAGAAACATCAGCGAGTTCACACTGGAGAGAGGCCGTTCACCTGCTCTCAATGTGGGAAGGGATTCACTCAGTTATCCAGCCTGCGGAGACACCAGCGAGTCCACACTGGAGGGAGGCCATTCATATGCATGGTGTGTGAGAAGGGATTCAGTGATTCATCTACCTTGCGGACACATCAGCGAGTGCACACCAGGGAGAAACCGTTAACCTGCTCCCAGTGTGGGAAGGGATTCAGAGATTCATCCCACCTGCGGATACACCAGCGAGTTCACACTGGGGAGAAACCTTTCACCTGCTCTCAATGTAGGAAGGCATTCACTCAGTTATCCAGCCTGAAGTCACACCAGCGAGTTCACACTGGAGAGAGGCCGTTCACCTGCTCTCAGTGTGGGAAGGGAACCCATGATTCATCGCACCTGCTGAGACACCAACAAGTTCACAAGTGATTACAGGAATTGGATTGTGCTGTTATTGTTTCTGCTTCAATTACATCCAGGACTGAATTTTGAGAGTAACGAGGCCGCTGAATAGCGGGAAATGCCAAAAACGAGATCCGCGCCAGGCGCCAAACAGTTTGCGATGCAACCGGCCCGTTGCCCTTGGTGAAATCAGGATCTCGCCGTAGCGAGGTGAGAAACCAATTATCACCTCTTCAGCCCTATTTCCATACAATTAACGAGAGCTACCCCAGATCCAAAGGCCTTCCGTCATTCAGCGATCTCTTCAGCAAGTGCTCACACTGGCGGCGATTAGTATTTCTTTTGTAAAGCTTGAACCAGTCAGAAGAACTCCTGAGGTGAGCCGAGGAGGTGAGTAGCCATCTTTGCTCACAGGCAAAGAGCCCGGGGGCACTGGGCATGCTGCCCCAGTACTCGGGGGGGGTGGGGGACCTTCCGCAGGGGTGGGTTGCCATGGGGTGGGGTGGGGGGAGGCCTTGGGGGTGGCAACCACTCGGGCACCACCATGCCAACCCCTGGATCATGTGTTCCAGTTCCGGGGGCAACCCTTGTCCCTGCCCATCTGCCCCAACAGCCACCCGTAACCCCCACCGACTGCTGATGCCTCTGGCTGTGTGGCTGAAGGCTGTTGCTGATAGGGAATTGGCAATTGTGAGCCCTTCACAGATGCCAAGAGGATTCCTGTGGGTGGGCAGGCCTTGTAGCATGTGGGAGTCATTGCCTAGCATTGCAATCAAACCTTGATGCCTGGACACTGCGGGGGACAAGAGCATACACGCAGCATCCGCACACCCAGGGGATGGGACAGAGCCTCAGGGACATGTCCACGGCCAGAGGGTGGGTGGGTGCCACATCAGGTGGTGGTGGTGGGGGGGGGTGCCTGGAGAGATGGGCAAAGGGACCAGGGGTCTGCCCGCATTGCAGAAGAAAGTGACAGAGGCATCATAATGTTTGTGCAAAGAGGTATTTATTGTGCTGTACGTTATCCCACTCCTGGTGGCGTGGTGGCGTGGTGCCCCCCCCCCTCCCCCACCCCTGCGCCCAGTACCCTCGGTGATCCTCGACGTGCCTGGCCCTCCTAGCTCTAACACTATGTCTGGCTGTGACCAACGTTGACGAAGCTGCACAGGCGTGACTGACGTTCATTCAAGTGTCTATCTGAAACCGCGCACCAGGGAATGAACGCAGGCGGACCATTCTGGTTGAAGCCACGCTAACGTGACTGACGGATTCGAAGCCGCGGAGATGGGCCAACGCTCACTCGAGCATCTGGTTGAAGCTGCACAGGTTGTTGAAGCCATGCAAGTGGGCCAATGCTCACTCGAGTGTCTAGTTGAAGCCGCATAGTTCACTGCATTTTCTTTCCCTTTGTCTATTTGTTAGATTTCTTTCTCCATCGCATCAGAAAATAAATAAATAAATAATGCCGAATACAAAAAGAAAGAATGTTCCGGGTTCTGATTGAGGAGCCGTGAGCTCCATCACAGGGTTCACAGCGGAACATCAATCTCAGTTAATGCAGAAAGATGGTTGGGACCCACACCTTACGGCTGGGGGACAGGAAAGCTGGCGGATGGGTCAGAAGAAGTTTAGAGAACAAAAGGGGTAATAATTCTGAGCAGCCTATATTTAGTGAATAATTAGACAAAGGAATGAGACAATCCAGTCCAGCCGGTGGCTGCAGTTTGCAGCAACACAGTTGGGCAGATAGGGTGGGGCCGCCCCAGTGGATAAAACACAATCACCAATCGCCCTTGGGCCGAGGATACTGAGCCTCATCTCCCTGTGGCCAGAACCAATAGATACTGAGAATTGAAGGAAAAGGAGACATTTAGTAAACCCACAGGGTAAGACTAATCCTGAAGGAACACAAATTTGCTGAGGAATAGCAATGGTGTCACTTTACCTGCCTGAAGACACAGGAAACTGAGCGACAAAATGAAACAATTCAGCTGGACAGCTGGAAATGAAATACAGGCTTGTGTCTCAAAGGAAAACTCCGTCTGTGAAAAAGCATTTTTGCAAACTTTAAACCAAGGCCTTTCAGAGCAAGTTGATAAGGACAAGTACAGCTCCTCCTGCGATTACCAAGGGGGAGGCTGCCCTAAACATTACAGTCATATATTCTCCCCTCCCTTGTCCTGGCGAGTTAGCAACAGTTATAGTTAAAAATGTAACAAATGAATTTACTGTTCCATTTGAGATGCTAATAAGAGTTTTTTTATTGTGTTTAGTTCTAAAAAAATGTTTACAATTAGTTTGGATAGGAAACTAAACTTCATCTTATGTGAAACTCTGATTTAAATAAAATTCCAACCGCTCGGATTTAAGAGATAGGTTTGAAAGTAAGTAACCCATGTTTAGGTCAGTCTGTTCCAAAACAAAGATAAGACGAGTTTGGCAGCAATCCAATTTTAACTCCCCAGTACATTTGGGTGATAAAAAATGTTGAGAGTGAGTTTAAAACATTTTTTTTTTATTCTCCTCTTTTCTCACATTTTCTCCCAAATTTACACCCAACAATAATCAGTAACAAATATGTCAATCCCCATATCAATAACAACGATCCCATCCTCCCACCAAACCCCAAACATTAGCTCGCATGTTCACATAAACAAATGACAAAAAGGAATCAGGAATCACCCATAGTCGCCATTAACACACACAGCCCCCCTCCCCCTCCCCTCCCACCCACCCGCCCCAACTAATGTTCGATGTTATCCAGTTCTTGAAAGTGCATAATGAATAATGCTCATGAATTGTAGAACCCCTCCATCCTTCCCCTCAGTTCAAACTTAATCTTCTCAAGAGTCAAGAATTCCAACTGGTCCCCCCGCCACGCCAGGGCACAGGGTGGAGAGGCTGCTCTTCAACCCATCAGGATCCGTCTTCGGGCGATCAACGAGGCGAAGGCTACAACATCTGCCTCCGCACCCGTTTCCAACCCTGGCTGGTCGGACACCCGAATATGGTTGGAGTTCTATAAACATCTTCCATGACCAAAAGGGGGGGGGGGAAGTGTTGGAGGGCATTGTGTGATACTGGACTATGATATAAATTATAGGTGGCCCTGTAACTACATCTGTGCTCCCATATTACTTTTGAATAGTTCTGATGAAACAAAAGGTACTCATTGGCTTAGATGCCTGTTTAGAAGAGGCAATTTGTAGAAATAGATAGTGTATACACAATGCTGTTAACATCAGAAAAGACACAAAATGGCTGAACAAGCCTGTAAGCTGTCTCATGAGACCCAAGCGTGGGTATGTATAGAGAGTGTCCCAACAGCCGCTGATAACAGCTTCACAGAACAAGACTTGCAATGTATCCTTGATAAGCTCAAGGTCTAAGGCTGTAGACAGGGCACATTAGTTAGTTTTAAATGACTTCTGTATGAAGTTAGGGGCGGGTAAGACAACACCCACTTTAACCATATATGTGATAATTGGGTATGCCAGGAAAATTGATTTATTGCATGTAAAAAGTGTGACGTGAATATAGTTGATTGATTGTATGTAAATGAGAAAACAACTAATTCCGCCCCTTGAATCTGTATATTAACCCATGTGAGCTTTAGCTCAAGTGAGAGAAGGTGCTGTCACAGGCTGTGGAGTCTGAGACCTTCCCTCCCAGAATTCTGACATCATAAACTGCTTTTTTTTACTGATACTCAGGTCATCATGTGAATATTTTCACCCCTAACATTGTCATTCTTTTATTTAATTATGTGATATTCCCAATGAGAGAGTGACCTCGAGGAATTGAGCTGAGTTCTAACTGTACCATCAAGCAACATTGCATAATATTATGTATTAAAACCCCATTCCTGTTTGTTTCAGTCTGGTCAATGAACTTAAACTATGACGATGGAGCAATATAGGAAATGATAGAGGCAATGATTCAATAACAGTCCTGCTGATATTGTCTCTTTAAACATTTCAAGTTCTTTTTTAAATACATTTAGAGTTTCCAATTATTTTTTCCACCTCCCCAGCGCGCTGGCTTCATCCGTCACAGCTGGAGCTCCGAGTCAGCCCGCCATCGGCGGCGAGACTTTTCCCCCCTCCCCGCTCCCGCTGCCCGATCTCCCGTGTCTCGCGTTCAAGGAGCGAGCAGCCAGCTTCCGTCCTCCTCCACCTCCCTCGGCACCACCAGCAGCAGCTCACAGGGATCCTGGGCGATCTGGTCCTGCAGGAACTTCCTCAGTTCCTCCTCATTCCCGATTGGAACCGGGGCCTTTAGTTTGGAGTCCAGGTTGTAGTAGGCCCGTTGATTTGCCTGACTGCCACCCAGTGCTTGCGCTGGATGGGGAGCGAGACAAAGCCCAGCGTCATGTTGGAGGGAATGTTGAGGATGAAGCCATGGACCCGGCTCAGCACCGAGCTGCTGAGCGACTTGCGTTTATCCCACCAAATCGCAGCCAGACTTTGAGTTAGCAAGGCGGCCATGAGGACGTTGACATCATAGTTCCCGGTTCCTAACAAACTGCGATGTGGATTCACCAGAGAGTCGGGAGCCAGCCGGCCGCTCAGCCCGTCCAGCTGATGCTGGGTGAAGAGCGGCTGCTGCAGGAGGTTGTTGAGGGCGTGGAGGGCGCAGAGCTCCAGGCGCTGCCGCTCGTGGTACAGCGGAGGGGGGGGCTCCGACATCCCCACACCCGGGGGGGGCTCCGACATCCCCACACCCAGAGAGAGAGGGCAGGCCGCTGGGTGAGTCACCGCCAACCCCGAGGATGCGGCATTCCCGCCCAGGCACGGACACCGGACAGAGAGCCCTTTTTGCATCTTTTAACGACTTATTATTTTTGTTTTTCTTTCTTCAATCTAAAAACAAAAAATTTCTTCCAAAAAAAGTTTTTTTGAATATTCCTCAAAACGTCCCCCGGGGCCGGACTTCCGACTTCTTAAAGAAAACACACTCTAGGCGGGAGCCACCCGGTGTGGAACATCTCCACTACATTGCGCCCTGGCTTCGGGCCTGCCGCCTCATCCTCAGTTTGGCTCCGCCCCCTTTGCTCCAAATGCGTGCGTCCCGGGCCCGACACCTCAGCTCCGGCCGCCAGACACTCGCGTGGGGTTCCTCGCCGGTTCTGAAACCGGCCCGGCTGGACGCCCGGGACAGCCCCAAAGGCCGCCGAAAATCGGGGGGGGGAGCAAAAATCGCGGAAACCCACAAAAGCGGCGTAGACAGTGGCCACCGGCGGGAGCTCCTCGAGGACAGAGACTTGAACTCTTTCCACAGTCAGTCCCCTGGAACACACTCACTCGGGTGTGTGTGTCTCGGTGCTTTTCCAGTCACACTGATGGTTAAAATCTTTTGATGCCGACAGATCCGGCAAACATTTCTCCTTCTAGATTCAAAGGCCGATGATACTCAGATCCCAAGGAGTGACTCTGTAAGACCGAGACGTGACAATTGAGATTTCTGTCTGCAATTCCTCCTCTTGTAATATCTGTAAAAGGAGTTTACAAAAGTCAACACTCAGTACAGGATAGAAATTCAGATCAGAGAATTCTAGTTTCTATGGAACATTCCTTCCTCTCATTCCCCAATACCTCGTCTCCAATACCTATTCCCCATACCTAGTCTCCAGGGAGCGGACTCGGAGGGACGGAGTTTCGGAGCTGTGAGGACAAAAACCTTATCTCGGGGATTCGCAGCCGAGTATCCAGGGAGTGGACTCGGAGGGGCAGGGTATCGGAGCAGTGACTATAGGAAGGATGAGCTAGCTGACCACTGCACCCTGGTACAGGAGGCCATTCAAGTGGGGGGAGGAAGTGGTAGTTGTCGGGGATTCTATAATTAAGGGAACTGATAACATCCTTTGGAAGCAGGACCGAGAGTCCCACATGGTATGTTGCCTGCCCGGTGCCAGGGTGAGGGGCATCTCTAACCGGCTTGAAAGGATATTGGAGAGGGAGGGGGAGGATCCAGTTGTTGTGATCCACGTTGGGACAAACAACATCGGCAAGACTCGGAAAGAGGACCTGTTTGGGGAAAATCAGGAACGAGGAACAAAATTAAAGAACAGGTCCTCAAAGGATATAATCTCTGGATTATTACACGAGCCACGTGCAAATTTGACACAGGGATGAGAAAGTTACAGAAGTAAGCACGTGGCTAAAGGAGTGGTACGGGAAAGAGGGGTTCCATTTCACGGGGCACTGGCATCAGTATTGGGATAGGAAGAATCTGTACCGATCTGGGACCAGTGTCCTTGTGGAAAGGATAAATAGGGAGGTAAGAAGGACTTTAAACTAATAAATGGGGGGGGAGGGGAAGGCCTCAGGGGAACTCAATACAGTTCCAAAAACAAGTAGCAGGATGGTCTGGACTGGACAAATATACCGGTTATAAAGTTTACAGGAGGCACAGAGAATATGGCAGAGGGGGTGGAGTAGCCTTACTGATTGGAAATACTATCACCTCAATGGTGAGGATTGGATTTGTTAATTGTCACGTGTATCGAGATACAGTGAAAAGTATTGTTCTGTGTACAGTTCAGACAGATCATTCCATACATGAGAACAATACATAGGGCAAACATAAATACACAGGGCGCCTTCTCCTCCTCCAAAATAGCCCCGTAAACCACCAATACTACCCCTTCCCCAGTCCCCCTGTCGTCAGCACCTCCTCCAGCAATGTGGAAGCTGGCTCTACTGGGAAACTCTGTATCTCCTTTCTGGCAAACTCTCGAACCTGCATATATCTAAATATTTTCCCTTGCCCCAGCCCATACTTCGTTCCCAGCTCCTTCAATCCCGCAAAACGACCCCCAAGAAATAAATCTTTTAGTGTCCAAATTCCTTTCCAATCTCATCTCCGAAAATTTCCAATCCCACTTCCCTGGCTCAAATCTATGGTTATCCTCTCCTTTAAGGAGAAAGTCGACATAGCTTTATTACAGGAAACTCATCTGGATGATAAGGAACACTTTAAATTGAGGCGGGATTGGGTGGGGCAGGTTTTTTCATCTCCTTTTCATCAAGTAGCAGGGGTGTGGCAATCCTTATTAATAAAAATATCCCTCTTAAGGTTGAAACCTGCACCAAGGACAAAGGAGATAGATATGCGATCATTAGAGGTTCGGTGCATGGAGATGTTGCTTCAATAATGAATGTTTATGGACATTCCCCGAATTACTCCCCAGAGTTCTTTGTGGATTTTGCAGAGCTAGCTTCAACTAACTCTTGTGTGTTTGGCGACTTCAACTGCCACTTAAATCGTCTGGTAGATAAGCTCCCGGTTACCAGGAACACCCCCACCCCCCGACCCCCACCCCGCAAGCTAGGGCGTCGGCCTTTACTTGTGAGGAGGTGGGTTATGTGGATGTTTGGAGAACTTTGCACCAGAGGGGCGGAGATTTTACCTTCTTTCCAGCCCGAATCAATGTCATACTGGAATCAACAAAATTTTTATGTCAAGGACGATCCTACACCTGGTGTCCTCTTGCACCGTAGTGAACATCGATTGTGGACCATCCCGTTTCTCTGGAATTCTACTCGAGGGTTCACCCCCAGGCCGAGAATGTGGAGGTTTGCTGCCTCTCTGATAAGAGATACTTAATTTACTAAGCATTGTAAGAACGAGTTGGAGTTCTCCTTTGGGTTAACCCAACCCCTGGTATTCCCCCCCTCCAATTTATGGGAGACATGTAAAGTTTATGCTCGGATGCTGAAGAACCAGCAATGTCTGGGGGTTTGTTTCACGAAGGCCGAGCAGAATTATAAGGAGATCTCTAATAAGCTATTGCTGAAGGAGCTTAATGAGACAAGAGTGGTTTTGGATTCCCTATTGATGCAGCAGGTCGAGAAAGGTTTGCGAGGCAGACGGTGTACGAGTTTGGGAATAAGCCGAGCAAATACATGACCTGTTTGACAAAGAAAAAGGCTGACATTGGAACAGTTCCATCTGTGCAGCTTGGGGGAGGGAAAAGGGTTGTGAGGACAGAGGAGATAAACAGGGATTCGGGGAATTCTATGCAGGATTATAAAGTCTGTGAAGTCTGGTGAAGGGTTGCTGGATATGGAGCATTTATTCTCTTCCCTGAAGCTTACGGAGGCCTCAGAAAGCCAGTGTGAGCCTCTTAATGCTCCCCTTTCTAGGGAAGAGGTCTCAAAGGCCATGAAGGAGCTCAGCTGGGTAAAGCACCAGGAGCGGATGGCTGTGGGTGTGAGTTTTATAGGGGGCTTGAGGATTTGTTGTTGGACCCATTGATGGCGAGAAGGCTGGAGGACATCCTTCCAACAATCGTGGTGGGGGGGTTCCAACAATCGTGTGGGGGGGGGGGGGGGGGGGGCGTGGCGGGTGGTAACCAGACTGGGTTTATAAGGGTTTTCCAGTAACAATGTTGGACGGTTGCTGAATGTGACTCAGGCTTTTCAGAAATACACAGTGGATGGGCTGGTGATCTCCTTCGATGCAGAGAAAGCTTTCGCTCAAGTCGAATTATCTGGTGCATACCGTTCGAGGCTTCGGAATCGGTGAGGATTATGTCGAGTGGATTAAATTGTTAGATTATAGGTAAAGTCGCCAAGGTCCCAGATGACCATAGGCTGCTTTCCCCATTGAGAGGTAGAGCTGACTGGTGGTGATTCAACCTGAGGATCAACATACCTCAGGCAAGACACAAGGTTGAGACAAGGTTGAATAACCTCAGCCAGGAATTGAACCCTCGCTCTGCATCACAAACCAGCTGTCCGAACAACTGAGGTTAACCGGCCCCTGTTATATTACAGGCTGGTCAGGGGCAGGGCTCATGGATGGTTTATAATTGTCGTATTTGAGCTTCAGAGAGAGTCTCGACAAATAAATGTGTCAAGCTGAGGGAGCAAAGGATGTCAATGTCTTTAAGAGAGAGAGAGAGACCTGGGCCAAGCTTTGCAGAGTCTGCACCCTCCCTGGATTCACTTCCTTTCCCTTCAGTTGCTGCAAGTGACCAATTGAAGGTGGGAATGAGAAAAGAAATGGAAAGGGGGAGAAAAGAAAGTGTTTTACTCACAGATGTTGGAGACATGAAGAAGTTTTCAGTCTGTGTGATGTTCAAGCTCCATTCACACAAAGCCCGCGCTGATTGCCTGGAGGACCAGAGTCCTTCCGGTCATCCAACCCTTCCCATTGGTCAACGCCTCAGCAGAAAGGTCAGTGGTGAGCTTTCCCTCGCACATGCGCAATCTCTCATCTCCCTCAGACATGCGCAATCTCTCATCTCCCTCAGACATGCGCAATCTCTCATCTCCCTCAGACATGCGCAATCTCTCATCTCCCTCAGGCATGCGCACTCTCTCATCTCCCTCAGACATGCGCAATCTCGCCTCTCCCTCAGACATGCGCAGTCCCGGGCCGGGGGGGAGAGAAAATCACCGAGAGGCTTCTCGCTCTGGCCGGAGCCGTCAGTCGGTTGCCTGGAAACCTTGTCTCGAGGAGGGGGGACAATGAATGGGGCGGTGGAAGGTTGTTGACCAATGGGAAGAGTTGGTGAACCGGAAGGACTCTCTTCCACCATCCAATCAGCTCCCCCGTTCGAACGTGGAAGCTGGACACTGAGGAAACCTGGGGCCTCGCACGGACTGAAAACTTCTTCATGTCTCCAACATCTGTGAGTAAAACACTTTTCCTCTCCTTTCCATTTATTTTCTCATTCCCACCTTCAATTGGTCACTTGCAGCAACTGAAGGGAAAGGAAGTGAATCCAGGGAGGGTGCAGACTCTGCAAAGCTTGGCCCAGGTCTCTCTCTCTCTCTCTCTCTCTCTCAAAGACATTGACATCCTTTGCTCCCTCAGCTTGACACATTTATTTGTCTGGCTAAAAGGATGGTCTCTTTCCGAATGTTCACAATTAAATGGCTGGTTTCTCCAGGCGATGGCTGACATTTAAGGGGACAGTCAATTAATATCAGAGACATGTCTCGTGCTGTTATATGGTACAGATTAGATATATTATTTATGGTTCTGTAATAAAGTACAATCCAGTAATCTCTTCCCTTGGAGGGTTATTAGTCTCTGGATTTCTCTTCCCAGGGACCAGTGGTGTGTGGGGGTCATTGAATATATTCACGGATGAGTTGGACTGATTTTTAATAAATTGTTTTGTTTTAAATCATTTTTAATCAATGAATGCAACAGAGTAACAGAAGAAAATCGTGGCAAATGGGCACAGAGCGGAACAAGAGATATTGCCAACATCAATCCAAGCAACACATTGCAGAATTAATTTGGAACAGGATATTTGAGGGACCAGAGCCTCGAGATGAAATGCCAGATCAATTGAAGAACCAGTTAACAGGTTAAAGTAGTGAGTGGGGAAAGAGGGTAAGGGTATATAACAGTTCAGTTTGTAAACCCAAAAATATCACAAACGGGACGGGCTAACAGCATAATGAAATTAAAATGAATTACACAACATAGATGACATAGAACTCCTGTAGTGCTGAAGGGTATTCGCCCCTTCACATCTGCACTGAGCCTCAGAAAGAGCATTTCACACAGGCCCACTCCCCATCCAATCCTCGTAAGCCTGTCCATTGATCATGGTCAACCCACCTAACCTACACATCTTGGACACTAAGGGGCAAAATAGTGTGACTAATCCACTTTCGCTGCACTTCTTTGGATAGTGGGAGGAAACCGGAGCACCCGGAGAAAACACTCAAAGCCACAAGGTGAATACACAAACTCCACACAGACAGCCACCCAAGGCTGGAATTGAACCTGGGTCCCTGACGCTGAGGGAGCAGTACTAACCACTGTGCCCTAAGTTAAATTGAATTCACTCATGGAAAGTCCAGGAGGAGCAAGTCAGTGAATTTGGAGCCTATCTATTTGAGATAGGAGTCCCATACTTTACCCAATGCATCAGACTCCGAATGAATTACAGACATAAAAATTGCATGGAGATGCTTTCCATAATCAGCCTATGCTGGTTTTGGATCGAGGGAGAACTGACTGGCCTGCTTCTGTATTGAGCCAGATGAATGTTGGCTCCATCCTAACCCAATCCCTTATGAACCTAAGACGAGAGGCCAATTGATGAAGCCTGATTTTTCAGGAGACCATACCCTCCCTTAGCTCCTGGTGATTGGAGCTTAACAAACTTGAGGCAAGGTTTATTTGTGTTCCAGGTAGAGTCATAGATATTTACAGCTTGGAAACAGGCCCTTCGGCCCAGCTTGTCCATGCCGCCCAGCTTCTATCACTAAGCTAGTCCCACTTGCCAGCATTTGGCCCATTTCCCTCTATACCCACCCTGCCCATGTAACTTCTAACTGCTTGTTAAAGGACAAACTTGTACCCGCCTCTACCACTGCCTCCGGCAGCCATTCCAGATGCTCACCACCCTCTACCAGCCTCCCCGAACAGGCGCCGTAATGTGGCGACT
This sequence comes from Scyliorhinus torazame, assembly GCF_047496885.1. Classification (NCBI taxonomy): domain Eukaryota; kingdom Metazoa; phylum Chordata; class Chondrichthyes; order Carcharhiniformes; family Scyliorhinidae; genus Scyliorhinus; species Scyliorhinus torazame. The sequence continues at coordinate 173,908,037 of NC_092711.1, forward strand.
CGGGGCTTTTCACAGTAACTTCATTTGAAGCCTACTTGTGACAATAAGCAATTTTCTTTTCATTTCATTTCTATGTAAAGAAACTTCTCCTCTGGTCTTTTTGTATCTCTCTTCTCTCACCTTAAACCTATGCCCTCTAGTTCTAGACTCCTCTACCTGAGGGAAAATATGTTGACTATATACCTTTTCTATGTTCCTCATTATTTTGTAGACTTCTATAAGGTCACACCTAAGCCTCCTACGCTCCAGGGAAAAAAAGTCCCAGCCTATCCATCTGCGGTCTTACCAATGTCTTGTCCAACTTCAATAAGACATCCCAACTCCTGTGTTCAATATTCTAACCAATAAAACTGAGCATACTGAATGCCTTCTTCACCACCCTGTCCACCTGCGACTCCACCTACAAGGAGCTGTGAACCTGTACTCCTAGATCTCTTTGTTCTGTAACTGTCCCCAACTCCCTACCATTAACTGAGTAGGTCCTGCCCTGATTTGATTAATTCCCCTAACAACTCTGGTTGACAGCAGTATAGGCAGCATCTGCAGAGGGTACAACAGTCTGGGCAACACATTCACTTTAATGAAGGCAATCCTCGCCATGAAATCGGAAGAGCCGACCACCGGGCAAGGTCCCACCTAATAGTCACCATCAGCTGTGAAAAGTTGGCCCCATACAGCTGCCTGAAAGAGGGGCCATTGACATTCACCGGTTTTTAAATGGCATGGTGGGGGTGGGGGGGCATCTGAAGGGGAAGTTAGCAAGAGGAGGAGGCTTACACCTCAACCCCTCCCCACCGGCATGGCCTTGGACTCAGTAAAATTGATCTCGTAACCGGAGAAGGCACTGAATCTACCCACTACTCCAATAATGACCAGGACTGAAACACTGGGGATCGACATCATCAGCAGCCCGTCATCTGCACACAGAGTGATCGTGTGCTGCCTCATGCCACTCCCCAGTCCCGATATCAGAGGATCTGATCTGATATCCTCCAGCAAGGGCTCAATGGCCAATGCAAACAGCAAGGGGGACAGAGGGCAGTCCAGTCTTGTCCCTCTCTGAAGCTCAAGGTTTGATGCCCTTAAACCATTGGTGAGCACCGCCGCTGCCGGTTTGTGATGTATCAATTGAATCCACTCAATATAAACCTCACCCAACCCGAAGCCTCGCAGCGGATACACCAGATAATTCCACTCAACTCGAGCAAAAGCTTTCTCTGCATCGAAGGAGATCAGCAGCCCATCCAGTGCATATTTCTGAAAAGCCTGAATCACATTCAGCAACCTTCCAACATTGTTACTGGAAAACCTTCTCCGTATAAACCCAGTCTGGTCCTCCCGCACGATTGTCAGAAGGATGTCCGCCAGCCTTATCGCCAAAACATAAGATCGCAGTTTCAAGTCAACATTCAAAAGAGAGATTGGGCGATAAGAGGCCCACTCCTTGGGTCCTTGCCCACCTTCAGGATCAAAGAGATATTAACCTCACCAAGAGTCGGTGGCAGCATCCCTGAGTCAAAAGAGTGACAATACATATCTATCAACGGGTCCAACAACAAATCTTCAATCCCCCGATAAAACTCACCCACAGCCATCCGGTCCCGGGCTTTACCCGGCTGCAGTTCCTTCATGGCCTTTAATACTCTTCCCTCGAAAGGGGAGCGTTAAGAGCCTCACAATGGCTTTCTGAGGCCTCCAGAAGCTTCAGGGAAGAGAAAACATGTTCCACACTCACCAACACATCAGAATATTGCTCAGACTTGTATAATCCTGCATTGAATTCCTGAAATACTAGTTTGTCTTCATGACCCTTTTCCCTCTCCGAAGCCGAACAGAGGGAATTGCTCTAAAGTCGACCTTTTCTTTGTCAAACAGGCTACGTATTTGCTCAGCTTATTCCCCAAACTCGTACAACTTCTGCCTCGCAAACGTCCAACTTTTCTGTTGGGACAATAGGGAGCCCAAAGCTGCTCCGCCGTGTTAACCCAAAGCACTCTTGCCGTGTTAACCCAAAGCACTCTTGCCGTGTTATCCTCCTTCAACAGTAGCCGACTCGGGCCCTCCATATGATTCTCCTCCACCTTCACCAAACAAACCTCCAGATGCCACTGGTTCTCCAACATCCTGCACCTTTTATTAGCAGTGTAAGACATGATCAGCCCCGAGCATAAACTTTACACGTCTCCCACAAAATGGAGGGGGAAATACCAGGAGTCGAGTTAACCGAAAGGAAGAACTCAAACTATTCCGTAAAGTGTGCCGTAAATGAAGTGTCTCTTATCAGGGAGGCATCAAACTTCCACGTTCTCGACCTGGGGGTGAGCCCTCGAGCAGAAACTCCAGACAAACGGGGGAAGGTCTGTGATTACGATGCTCCCTGTGGTGCAAGTGGACACCAGGTGTAGGATCGTCCTCGGCACAAACAAATTGCTGATTCGAGTATGACAATGATGTGGGGCTGGAAAGAAGGTAAAATCTCTGCTCCTCGGGTACAAAGTTCTCTCAACATCCACATAACCCACCTCCTCACAAGCCGAGGCCAACACCCTAGCTTGCAGCGTGAGTGGGGGGGTGGGGGGGTTCCTGGTAACCGGGAGCTTATCTACCAGAGAATTTAAGTGGCAATTGAAGTCACCAACCACAAAGAGTTAGTCGAAGCTAACTGTACAAAATTCACAAAAACCTTCATAATGAACTCCGGGAGTAATCGGGATCCATAAAGATTCATTATTGAAACAACATCTCCATTCACCAAACCTCTAATGATCACATATCTCCCTCCTTTGTCCTTGGTGCAGGTTTCAACCTTAAAAGGGATATTTTTATTCATAAGGATTGCCACACCCCTCCTATTTGAGGAAAAGGAGGTGAAAAAACCTGCCCCACCCAATCCTGCCTCAATTTAAAGTGTTCCTCATCATCCAGATGGGCTTCCAGTAATAAAGCTATGTCGACTTTCTCCTTACGAAAGGAGAGGATCTTTTTCCTTCTGATAGGGTGATGGATGCCCCGTACATTCCCTGAGAAAATTTGCAGATTAACTGCTGCCATTAGTTAGGCGACAGAGAGACAGGAACAGATTTTCACACCACAATCGGGCGTGCGCCATTACCCCCTCCTCCAACTCTCTTTACACCAGAGGCACCAACGTTTCCACAAACTGCTCCTTTCACGGATAAAAGCCCCGTCTGTACCAGAGTAGGATAAAGTCAACAACACATAAACCCTCCCAGAATAACAAAAATACAAAAGAATCACCAACACAATAGATCCAAGGGGACATTCCTCAATAAGACTGAGGACCCGGAGGATTAACCCCACGGCCAGACTGTCGTTACCCTCAGGATACCTTCTCCAAAATGAGAAGAAAAGAAGGGCCAACAAGGGAATGGGGAATGAATGCCCCTCCCGCATTTTAGACTCACCCGTGAAGACCTACATCCACCACCACCCACCCTTCGGCAATGGCACCACTCGGTTCTGCCATGATTAACGCTCGGATAATAGAAGACAACGGATAATAAGCACACGGCACATCTGCCATAACTGAGATAAGATAATCCGAGTCCCTGGAACACTCGAGGAGAAGAAGAAGACATTCAATTGGCGCTCACAGAATAACAACTCCCTTCAACAGGATAAAAGATAACAATTTCAGACAACAACACCAAGATAGGGAAAGAGTTTAGATTAGAGCCTGAGTTAGTCTGAGCTGCAAATCATCGCTCCAATCGTAGCCCTTCGAGGATTTAGCGAAGACCAAGGCAGTAGTCAGATTATTGAAAGACTTGACGGAGTTGTCAATATAATTTTCAGGGTCACAGGATGACGCAACATAATTTACTGTAAGGTGAGGTGGGAGCCAGGTCTCACCTCACCTTGCCCGTCTCCAGGACCCTCTGGTGATCTTTCAAGTTGTGGAAGGGAATGATTACAGGCCTGGGATGAAAACTATCCCTTGGCCTCAAAGACAGGATCCGATGCCCTTTCTAATTTCTAATTCTAATACCCAGGCTTCAGATCCAGCTTGAGAAAACGTGGCAGCCGGTCCTCGAAGAACCTAACGCGAGCCTTCCCCTCCACACCTTCTGGCAGGCCGACGACTCAGATGTTCTTTCTCTGACCTTTGGTTCTCCAAGTTCTCCAGGAGTCCACCACACCACTCGGCCAGTTTTCCAAGGATTAAATTTGTGCCTCCGCCGAGGACGCATCTTGCTCAACGTTCAGGATTCTCTCCTCCGGATCATCGAGCCTCTTAATGGTGTTTTACAGCTCGACCTCATGAGCTCACAGATATTGAGTCAGCACACTCTGGTCAATAACACTGAGAATGTCGCTGACATAGATCGGCCAATGATCCCACAGAATAGACGAGCAGGCTCAATGGGCCAAATGGCCATCTGCAGCTCGTATTTGTTATGATCTCTGTGCCTAGGACAGGAAGCAGTGAGCATGCGTCTGTCAATCAACCTGAATCAGCACCTTCAGGAGAATTGGGAGGGTGAATATTAGATACAGCAGTGAGAATGGAGGGAGAGTGTGTGGGATGGAGATTTGCAGCTTTTGGGGAATGAGCGAGGAAAGAATGTTCTCTAGGAACGAGAATTGTCTGTTCTGAATTTCTGTCCTGTACTGACAGTGATGTCTTTTGTAAATTGTTTTTACAGGATATTAGAAGAGGAGGAATTACAGACTGAAATCTCAAACTTCACGTCTCAATCTGACTGAGTCTCTCAATTCCTTGGAACTGAATATCACCCGACTTCGTATCTAGAAGGAGAAATGTTTGTCTTTTCTGTCAGCCTCAAAAGATTTTAACCATCAGTGTGACTGGAAAAGCACCGAGACACACACACCCGAGTGAGAGTGTTCCAGAGCACTGACTGCGGAAAGAGCTTTAACCTGTTACACAGCCTGAAAAAACATCACACCATTCACAGTGGGGAGAGACTGTACACGTGTTCTGTGTGTGGATGAGGCTTAAACTGATTGTCCAACATGGAGAGACACGAGGACACCCAAAACATAGGGAAACCGTGGAAATGTGGCGACTGTGGGAAGGGATTCAGGGTCCCATCTCAGCTGGAAGTTCATCGACGCAGCCACACTGGGGAGAGGCCGTTCACCTGCTCTGTGTGTAGGAAGGGATTCACTGAGTTATCCAACCTGCAGAGACACCAGCGAGTTCACACTGGGGAGAAGCCATTCACCTGCTCTCAGTGTGAGAAGGGATTCACTCACTTATCCAGCCTGCAGACACACCAGCGAGTTCACACTGGGGAGAGGCCATTCATCTGCTCTGTGTGTGAGAAGGGATTCACTCACTTATCCAGCCTGCAGACACACCAGCGAGTTCACACTGGGGAGAGGCCGTTCACCTGCTCTCAATGTGGGAAGGGATTCATTCGGTTATCCAACCTGCAGAGACACCAGCGAGTTCACACTGGGGAGAGGCCATTCACCTGCTCTCAGTGTGAGAAGGGATTCACTCACTTATCCAGCCTGCAGACACACCAGCGAGTTCACACTGGGGAGAGGCCATTCATCTGCTCTGTGTGTGAGAAGGAATTCACTCACTTATCCAGCCTGCAGACACACCAGCGAGTTCACACTGGGGAGAGGCCGTTCACCTGCTCTCAGTGTGAGAAGGGATTCACTACTTCAACGAGCCTGCGGAAACACCAGCGAGTTCACACTGGGGAGAGGCCGTTCACCTGCTCTCAGTGTGAGAAGGGATTCACTACTTCATCGAGCCTGCTGACACACCAGCGAGTTCACACTGGGGAGAGGCCGTTCACCTGTTCTCAGTGTGAGAAGGGATTCACTCAATCATCCGCCCTGCGGAAACACCAGCGAGTTCACACTGGGGAGAGGCCGTTCACCTGCTCTCAGTGTGAGAAGGGATTCACTACTTCATCGAGCCTGCTGACACACCAGCGAGTTCACACTGGGGAGAGGCCGTTCACCTGTTCTCAGTGTGAGAAGGGATTCACTCAATCATCCGTCCTGCGGAAACACCAGCGAGTTCACACCGGGGAGAGGCCGTTCACCTGCTCTCAGTGTGATAAGGGATTCACTACTTCATCGAGCCTGCAGAGACACCAGCGAGTTCACACCGGGGAGAAGCCATTAACCTGCTTTTAGTGCGAGAAGTGTGAGCAAGCGGGTGACTTTTGAGGCGGAGTATTGTGGCGGATAAAGGGGGCCGATCTGTGATGGTGAGTGGTAGGCTGCAGGGGGCCCGGGTGGTGCTGGTGAATGTATATGCCCCGAATTGGGACGATAGAGGGTCCATGAAGTGCATGCTGAGCCGGCTCCCGGATCTGGAGGTGGGGGGGGACTTTAATCCGGTACTGGACCCGGCACTGGATCGATCCAGGTCGAGGTCGGGCAAGAGGCCAGCTGCAGCCAAGGTTCTGAGGGGGTTTATGGATCAGATGGGGGCAGTGGACCCGTGGAGGTTTGCCAGGCCAGCGGCTAGAGAGTTCTCCTTTTCCCATGTGCACAAGGCCTATTCACGGATAGACTTCTTCGTGGTGAGTAGGGAGTTGATCCCAAGAGTGGAGGGGACGGAGTACTCGGCAATAGCGATTTTGGACACTGCCCCGCACTGGGTGGAGCTGGAGTTGGGGGAGGAGAGGGGCCAGCGCCCGCTGTGGCGCATGAATGTGCCACTGCTGGCAGATGAGGTCTGTGGGCGGGGCCGAGGGTGCATTCAAAGGTACACGGAGGCCAATAATAATGGGGAGGTATTGGTGAGTGTGGTCTTGGAGGCGGTGGTCAGGGGAGAGCTAATCTCAATCAGGGCTCACAGGGATAAGAGGGAGAGATTGGTGGGGGAGTTACTGAGGGTGGATAGGAGATACGCGGAATCCCCTGAAGAGGGGCTGCTGAAGGAGCGCCGGAGCCTCCAAACGGAGTTTGATTTGCTGACTATGGGGAAAGCTGAAGCCCAGTGGAGGAGGGTACAGGGTGCAGCGTACGAGTATGGGGAGAAGGCCAGTCGGATGCTGGCGCATCAGCTACGTAGGAAGGAGGCGGCAAGGGAGATTGGAGGAATCAGGGACAGAGGGGGGAACACGGTGAGGAGTCCGGCCAAAATAAATGAGGTCTTTAGAGATTTCTACGGGAACCTGTACAAGTCAGATCCCCCAGCGGGGGGGGGGGGGAGGAGGATGTGGCGGTTCCTGGACCAATTGAAGTTTCCAATGGTGGAGGAGGGGCAGGTAGAAGGTTTGGGGGCACCGATCGGGATGGAGGAGCTGGTTAAGGGGTTGGGGAGTATGCAGGCGGGCAAGGCCCCGGGGCAGATGGGTTCCCGGTTGAGTTCTACAGGAAGTTTGTGGAACTGCTGGGCCCGTTGCTGGTGAGAACCTTCATCGAGGCGAAGGAAGAAGGGATTCTTCCCCCAACGATGTCGCGGGCTCTGATCTTGCTTATCCTCAAGCAGGACAAGGACCCGCTGCAGTGTGGCTCGTATAGGCTGATTTCGCTCCTCAATGTGGATGCCAAGTTGTTGGCGAAGGTCCTGGCGACTAGGATTGAGGATTGTGTCCCGGGAGTGATACACGAGGACCAGACGGGGTTTGTGAAGGGCAGGCAATTGAATGCAAATGTGCGGAGGCTCCTGAATGTGATCATGATGCCCTCGGAGGATGGGGGAGGCGGAAGTGGTGGCGGCAATGGAAGTGGAGAAGGCCTTTGATCGGGTGGAGTGGGAGTACCCGTGAGAAGTGCTGGGCAGGTTTGGGTTCGGTGAGGGGTTGATAGGGTGGGTCAAATTGTTGTACCAGGCCCCGGTGACGAGCGTATCGACAAATCGGCTGAGGTCAGAGTACTTTAGACTGTACTGCGGGACAAGACCGGGGTGCCCCCCTGTCCCCCCTGATGTTTGTCCTGGCAAATGAGCCGCTGGCCATGGTGCTGAGGGAGTCTATAAACTGGAGGGGGTTGGTCCGGGGAGGGGAGGAGCATCGGATCTCATTATATGCAGATGACCTGCTTTTGTATATCGCAGTTCCAGTGGAGGGGATTGCAGAGGTCATGTAGACCCTTAGGGAGTTTGGAGACTTCTCAGGATACAAGCTCAACGTTGGGAAGAACAAGCTCTTTGTGGTGCATGCGAGGGGCCAGGAGAAGAGGTTGGAGGAGCTGCCGCTCAAGAGGGTGGAGAGGAGTTTCCAGTATTTGGGTATCCAGGTGGCCAAGAGTTGGGGGTCCTGCATAAGCTCAACTTGGTGTGGTTGGTGGTCCAGATGGAGGAGGACTTTAAGAGATGGGACGTGTTGCCACTCTCCCTGGCGGGCAGGGTGCAGTTCATTAAGATGACGGCCCTCCCTAGGTTCTTGTTCGTGTTCCAGTGCCTATTCTCATCCCTAAGGCCTTTTTCAAGCGAGTGAGCAAGAGCATTATGAGGTATGTGTGGGCAAGTAAGACACCGAGGGTTAAGAGACTGTTCCTGGAGCCCAGTCGGGAGGGGGGTGGGCTGGCACTGCCGAATCTGTGTAGTTACTACTGGGCAGCTAATGTGGCAATGATTCGGTAATGGAGGGGGAGGGGCGGAGTGGAAAAGACTAGAGGCGGCGTCATGTGTAGGTACTAGCCTGGAGGCACTGGCGATGGCACCGTTGCCGCTACCGCCGACGCGGTACACCACGAGCCCGGTGGTGGCGGCGACATTGAGGATCTGGGGGCAGTGGAGATGGTACAGGGGGGAGGTGGGGGCCTCAATCTGGTTCCCGATACGGAACAACCATAGGTTTGCACCGGGCAGGATGGATGGCAGATTCCTAAGTTGGCATCGGGCGGGAATCAAAAGGATGGGGGACCTATTCATTGATGGGACTTTTGCCAGTCTGAGGACGCTGGAAGAGAAATTTGGGTTACCCCTGGGAAATGCCTTCAGGTATGTGCAGGTTGGGGTCTGTGAGGGGGCAGGTAGGGGAATTCCCGCTGCTGCCTGCCGTGAGGATACACGACAGGGTGATTTCGGGCGTGTGGGTCAGAGAGGGTAAGGTCTGGGCAATATACCAGGAGCTGCAGGAGGCGGAGGGAGCCTCGGTGGAGGGGCTGAAGGGCAAGTGGGAGGAGGAGCATGGCGAGGAGCTCGATGAGGGCCTGTGGGCTGACGCCCTGGGCAGGGTTAATTCCTCCTTGTGTTGCGCCAGACTCAGCCTGATCTCGTTTAAAGTGTTACGCAGGGCGCATATGATAGGGGCCGAGGATGTGTAAGTTTTTTTGGGTAGAGGACAGGTGTGTGAGGTGCTCGGGGAGCCCAGCAAACCACGCCCATATGTTCTGGGCGTGCCCGGCGCTGGCGGGGTTTTGGAGGGGCTTCACAAAGGCTATGTCCAAGGTCTTGGACACTCGGGTAAAACTGAGCTGGGGATAGCAATATTTGGGGTGTCAGACGAGCCGGGAGTACAGGAGCCGAAAGAGGCCGGAGTTCTGGCCTTTGCCTCTTTGGTAGCCCGGAGAAGGATCTTACTAATGTGGAGGGACGCGAAGCCCCCAAGCTTGGAGGCTTGAATCAATGACATGGCGGGATTTCTCAGGTTGGAAAGATAAAGTTTGCCTTGCGAGGGTCTGTGCAAGATTCTCCAGACGGTGGCAACCGTTCCTAGACTTTCTCACGGAACGTTAGGTGGAGGTCAATAGCAGCAGCAACACTGGGTGGGGGGGGGTGTTCTTGTTTTGGTTTATGTAAGGGGCATTTGTCCCATTTTTATTCTTAATTTGTTAAATTGTTTAAGGGTTAGAGGATTAAGATGCTTTGTTTGTTGGCGTATTGCCCTGTTTATTTCTCTATTGTATATTTTCTTTCCTTTTTGTAGTGTTTTGTAAAAATTATTGAAAAACATTGAATAATCATAATTTTAAAAAATAAATAAATAACAGATTAATTTGCATTTATACAGCACATTTAATGTAATTAAATTTCCCAAGGTGTTCCACAAGGACATTGTAAATCCAGGTTTCACAAATGATTTGATAAAATTGTCCAAGCTCATGATCATGACAGAAAATACTGCTTCTCCCTGTCTCTGCCTCCACACACTCCTCCCTATTGATTGTAACACTAATTCATCCCATTTATCCTCCTCCTGCTTTTCCCCCAATTCGCCTCCCCTGAAGATGCTGACTCTCGGGTTCAGTTTCACACTCCCCAATATGTCTAAATCGTTACAGCTGAAGTTAACAAAAAATTGTGCTAAGGGGAGTCACAAAATCCAGTGACTACCCACATGTACTCTGTGTCTGGAATGGGGGCACTGCTCGCCACTCCCTCTTTTCATCCCAGTCCCAGACGTTTGTAGACTGGGCTCCGGATGGGTAATGGCGGCTTAATCTCCCATAGTCCCCAGCGCCGGGGAAACCGCTCCATCCACCGCGGGGGGCGGGGCCATAACGAGAGGAGAAGAGGCGCATGCGTGGTGGTGATTATTCCCTCGGGTCAAAGGAGCATCGATGACCACGTGACACCCGTTGCCCATTGTCTTCAGGCAGGCGGCCAGCAACCAATGGAAAGATTGGAGGACCGGAAGGACTCTAGTCCTCCAGCTATTGAGAGCGGGGGATTTGTCTGGATGACATTTGAGCTTCACAAAGACTGAAGCTCCATCCTGTGCCCAACATCTGTGCGTATAACACTTTATTTTCTCCACTTTTCCATTTCTTTAATCATTCTGGCCTTCAATTGGTCCCTTGCAGCAACGTTATATTCCAGAAGAGAAAATGCTGGAAAATCTCAGCAGGTGTGGCAGCAACTGAAAGGAGAGAAAAGAGTTGACATTTAGAGTCCAGATGACTCTTTGTCAAAGCTAAAAGGCGTTGATATTTATACTGTAGTGTGACGGAATGAAAGATGAGTCATAGCCGCAGAAACAAAGCAAAAAGAGTGCTAATAGCTACAGAAACCAAGGGGAAAGAGTGCTAATGATAGTCCCCAGAGAGAATAAAAGATGTGAAAGGTCAAACAGCCGAGAAACTAAAATCAGAGGGAAAGGTGTGACAGATACAGATGTGGGGAGAAGGGGGACATGGGTGGGAGAGAGGTAAAATGAGAGAAAGGGGGAAGCAAAGGGGAGAAAAGGTAAGGAAAGAGAATAAGATTGGGGGGAAAATATATATGAAGAAAGAAATAAAAGGTAAAAGACAGTTAAAATGAGATGGAATTAAAACGAAAAGGGTCGAGGTGGGTAGAGCTAATCATCTGAAGTTGTTGAATTTGATGTTCAGACCGGAAGGCATGTCTAACCGGAAGGTGAGATGCTGCTCCTCCAATATGCGTTGAGCTTCTCTGGAACATTGTAGCAGGCCAAGGACAGGGCATGGGAGCAGGGTCTTGTGTTAAAATGGCGAGCAATGGGAAGGTCAGGGTCCTGAATGCACACAGACTGAAGGTGCTCAGCAAAGCGATCACCCAGTCTACGTTTGGTCTCTCCGACATAGAGGAGACGACATTGGGAGCAGTGAATGCAATCAACCAAATTGAAAGGGGTGCAAGTGAAACACTGCTTAACTTGGAATGAGTGTTTTGGGCCTGGGATGTTAAGCATGGAAGAGGTAAAGGGGCAGATGTTACACCTGTGATTGCATGAGAAGGTGCCATGGGTGATGGGAGAGGTGTTAGATATGATGGAGGAGTGGACTAGACTATCCTGAAGGGAACGGTCTCTGCGGAATGCTGACAGCGGGCGGAAGGAAAGATGTGTTTGGTGGTGGCATCACGCTGGAGTTGGCGAAAATGGTGGAGGATTATGCTTTGCATATGGAGGCTGGTGGGATGAAATGTGAGAACGAGGGGGACTCTATCCTTGTTCTGGGAGGGAGGGGGCGAGGGTAGTGGCGCGGGAGATGGACCGCATGTTGCTGAGGGTCCTGTCCACAATTGTCGGTGGGAAATCATGGTTGAGGAAGAAGGAACACATTTTCGAAGCACCTTTGGAAAGTGCCATCATCGGAACAAATGCGATGGCGAAGGACCTGCGAGAAAGGGATGGAGCCTTTACAGAATTTAGGGTGCGAAGAGCTGTAGTCCAGATAGCTGTGGGAGTCCGTGGGCTTGTAATTGACATTAGTGGATAGACTATTGCCGGAAATGGAGACAGAAAGGTCAAGGAAGGGAAGAGAAGTGTCTGAGATGTCTGAGGGGTGGAAACTGGAAGCGAAGTTGATGAATTTTTCAGATCTGGACGAGAGCTTGAAATGGCACCAAAATAGTCATCAATGTATTGGTAAAGGAGTTGTGGGAGGGGACCTGGGTCAGCCTGGAACAAGGAATGTTCCACATACCCCATAAAAAGGCAAGCGTAGCTAGGATCCATGCAGCTACTCATTGCTTCACCTTTGATTTGGAGAAAGTGGGATGAGTTGAAGGAGAAGTTGTTGAGAGATAGAACGAGTTCAGCCAGGCGGAGGAGAGTAGATGGGAATTGTTAAGGCCTCTTTTCAAGAAAGAAGCGCAGAGCTCTCTACACCATCACCCCACACCAGGATGGCCTTTGGGAATGACTCTAAAGTCGGCCTTTTTCTTTGTCCAACAGGCCAAGTATTTGCTCGGCTTATTCCCAAACTCGTACAACTTCTGCCTCACAAACTCTCAACTTTTCTCGACCTGCTGAGTCGATAGGAGTCCAAAGCCACTCTTGCTGCGTTAACCTCCTTCAGTAATAGCTTACTAGGGCCCTCCATATGATTCTCCTCCACCTTCACCAAACAAACCTCCAGACGCCGCTGGTTCTCCAGCATCCTGCACCCTTCATTAGCAGTGTGAGAAATGATCAGCCTCGAGCATAAACGTCACACGTCCTCCACAAAATGGAGGGGGAAATCCCAGGGTTTGAGTTAACCAAAAGGGAGACCTCGTATCTCGTTTTTGTGGCTGCCAAAAAATCCTGGAAGAACTAAATCCTCAGTCCCTCATGGAGCCGGGTCCCAAATGACCTTACCCGTCTCCAGGACCCTCTGGTGATCTTTCAAGTTGTGGAAGGGAATGATTACAGGCCTGGGATGAAAACTATCCCTCGGCCTCAAAGACAGGATCCGATGCCCTTTCTAATTTGAAACACCCAGGCTTCACATCTATCTTGAGAAAATGTGGCAGCCAGTCCTCGGAGAACCTAACAGGAACCTTATCCTCCACACCTTCTGGCAGGCCGACGACTTGGATGTTCTTTCTCTCACCCTCGGTTCTCCAAGTCCTCCAGGAGTCCACCACACCACTCAGCCGGTTTTCCAAGGATTGAATTCTTGCCTCTGCCGAGGAGGCATCTTGCTCAACGTTCAGGATTCTCGCCTCCGGATCATCGAGCCTCTTCATGGTGTTTTGCAGCTCGGCCTCGTGAGCTCACAGATATTGAGCCAGCTCACTCAGCCTCTGATCAATAACACGGAGAATGTCGGCAGTCATCATTTTCACCGCCTCCGAGAGAGTCCCGGAGAGCGCGGGGTCGAGGGACCTCCTGAGGGTCAGGGTGCCATGTTCAAAATGCGGCTCCACCCCCACTGAATCCGCCTGCACTCTTTTATCGATAGATTTCTTTTTTTAAATAAAATTTAGAGTACCCAATTATCTCTTTATTCCAATTAAGGGGCAATTTTGCATGGCCAATCCACCTACCCTACACATCTTTGGGTTGTGGGGGTGAAACCCACACAGACATGGGGAGAATGTGCAAACTACACACGGACAGTGACCCAGGGTCGGGATTCGGACCCGGGTTCTCAGCACTGCAGTCCCAGTGCTAACCACTGTGCCACGTGCAGCCCAATCAATAGATTTCTTGACATATTTCGGCATAATCTCACCAAAACCAATCCTGAAGTCTTCCAGGGACATGAGAACAAATATTAATTCTGGCATTAATTAGATGAATGCCGGGAAATCAGGATAAATGACGGATTATAGGCGAGTGGCACCAGAACCTGCGGAAAAGCCGCTTCACGTGGTCCCCCCCCAGACAGATTTCTGATTGGCGAGGGAGTCAAGCGTCATGGGAAACCGGCAGGAAAATGGAGAGAAAGCTGAGATGAGGAGGGATTTCCTCACTCGAGGATGTAACACAAGTGCAAGGCAATGGCCATCTCCTGCAAGATGAGAATAATAATCTTTATTGTCACAAGTAGGATCACATTAACACTGCCATGAAGTTACTGTGAAAAGCCCCGAGTCGCCACATTCCGGCGCCTGTTCGGGTACACAGAGGGAGAATTCAGAATGTCCAAATTACCTGACAACACGTCTTTCAGGATTTGTGGGAGGAAACCGGAGCACCCGGAGGAAACCCACGCAGACACGGAGAACATGCAGACTCCACGCAGACGGTGGCCCAAGCCTTGAATCAAAGCTAGGACCCTGGAGCTGAGAAGCAACAGTGCTAACCACTGTGCTACCCTTACATCTAACCACCGCTCCTTGACATGCAATGGCATTACCATCGCTGAATCCCCCACAAACAACATCCTGGGGCTTACTATTGATCAGAATCTGAAGTGGACTAGCCATATTAGTACTGTGGTTACCAGGGCAGGTTAAAGGCTGGGAATTATTTTTCTTACTAAATATTTTTATTCTCCTTTTTCACATTTTCATCCAAATTTACACCCACCGACAAACAATCAACAGTAACAAATATAATGTCAATCCCCTGGCCAACAATTCCTCCCTCCCACCAACCCCCAAACAACCCTCAACATTTTAAATACAAACATCAAAGAAAAGGATTCAGGAATTCACCATACAACCCCATACATAGTCACCAACAACATACACAGTCCAACCCCACCCCAACACCCCCACTCCACTCTTTTGTTCAATGTCATCCAATTTTTGAAAGTGCATAATAAACACATGAATTGTACAATCCTTCCACCCTTCCCTTCAACTCAAACTTCACTTTTTCGAGTGTTAAAAACTCCAACAGATCCCCCCGCCACGCCAGGGCACAGGGTGGAGAAACTGACCTCCACCCCACCAGGATCCGCCTTTGGGCGATGAGCGAGGCGAAGGGTAAAACATCTGCCTCCGCACCCGCTTCCAACCCTGGCCGATCCGATACCCGAATATGGCCTCCAGAGGACCCGGCTCATGCCTCACATGTACCACCTTCAAAATTACCTTGAACACCTCCCGCCAATACCCCTCCAGCTTTGGACAGGATCAAAACATATGAACGTGGTTTGCGGGTCCCCCCCCCCGCCCCCCCCAACGTTCACAAACATCCTCTACCTCCTCAAAGAGTCGGCTCATCATCACCTTTGTGAGGTGCGCCCGATACACCACGTACAGCTCTATCAGCCTCAACCTCGCGCACAAAGTTGAGGCATTTACCCTCCAGAGCACCTCACACCACAACCCCTCCTCCATGCTCTCTCCCAGCTCTTCCTCCCACTTTGCCTTAATCCCCTCCAGTGGGCCTTCTGTTCTCCTCAAATCGCCCCATAAATTGCCAACACCACCCCCTTCTCCATTCCCGGAAAGCTCTGTATCTCCTTCTTAGCGAAATAAAGGCTGGAAATCCTACAGCGAGTAACTCACAACCTGACCTCCCAGATCTTGTCCAAACATCTACAAGGCACAAGTCAGGAGTATAATGGAATACTCTCCACTTGCCTGGATGAGTGCAGCTCCAACAACACTCGAGCAGCTCGACACCATCCAGGACAAAGCAGCCAGGTTGATTGCTCCTCTGTCCACAAACATTCAAACCCTCCACCACTGACGAACAGTGGCAGCCGTGTGTACCATTTACAAGATACACTGCAGTAAGTCGCCAAGGTTCCTCAGACAGCACCTTCCAAAGCCACGACCACTACTATCTAGAAGGACAAGAGCAGCAGATACCTGGGAACCTCACCCCCTGGAGGTTCCCCTCCAAGTCACTCACCAGACCGACTTGGAAATATATCGCCGTACCTTCACTGTCGCTGGGGCAAAATCCTGGAACTCCTCCCTACCAGCACAGTGGGTGTACCTACACCTGAGGGACTGCAGATGTTCAAGAAGGCAGCTCACCACCACCTTCTGAAGGGCAACTAGGGATGACAAAGAATACTGGCCTAACCAGCGGCCCCCAAATCCCCGTCAATGAATTGATTAATTTTTTTAAATACCCAATTTTCTTTTCCAATTCAGGAGAAATTTAGCATGGCCAATCCACCCACCCTGCACATGGGTTGTGGGGGTGAGACCATGCAGACACTGGGAGAATGTGCAGACTCCACATGGACAGTGACCTGGGGCCGGGATCGAACCCGGGTCCTCGGCACCGAGAGGCAGCAGGGCTAACCGTTGTGCCACTGTGCTGCCCCCATCAATACATTTAAAGGAAATGTGGTGAAGCTTTGGAATTCTCTACCCCAGAGGACTGTGGAACCTCAGTCATCAAATATTTTCAGGGCAGTTTGATAGGTTTCTAGGTAGTGAAGTTATTGAGGGATATGGGGGATGGCGTGGAAAAATGGTGCTGGGCGGCAGGGTACCAGAGTGGTTAGCACTGTTGCTTTGACTGTACCTCCTGTTTGTTATGGTCTCTGTGCTTAGGACAGGAAGCAGTGAGCATGGATCTGTCAATCAGCCTGAATCAGCACCTTCAGGAGAATTGGGAGGGTGAATATTAGATACAGCAGAGTGAGAATGGAGGGAGAGTGAGTGGGATGGAGATTTACAGCTTTTGGGGAATGAGAGGAAAGAATGTTTCATAGAAATTAAAATAATCTGTTCTGAATTTCTATCCTGTACTGACTGTGATGTATTTTGTAAACTCATTTTACAGGATGTTAAAAGGAGAGGATTTACAGACGGAAATCTCAAACATCATGTTTAGATCTGACAGAGTCACTCGGTTCATTGGCCATTAAATCGGGAAGGAGGAATGTTCGCCCGACATGTTGGCTTCAAAAGATTTTAAACATCGGTGTGACTGGAAAATCACCGAGACACACACACACCCGAGTGAGAGTGTTCCAGAGCACTGACTGTGGAAAGAGCTTTAACCAGTTACACAGCCTGAAAACACATCACACCATTCACAGCGGGGAGAGACCGTACACGTGTTCTGTGTGTGGACGAGGCTTCAACTGATTGTCCGACTGGAGAGACAAGAGGAGACCCAAAACATGGGGAAACGGTGGAAATGTGGGGACTGTGGGAAGGGATTCAGGGTTCCATCTGCGCTGGAGGCTCATCGACACATTCACACTGGGGAGAGGCTCTTCACCTGCTCTGTGTGTGGGAAGGGAGTCACTCAGTTATCCCATCTGAAGTCACACCAGCGGGTTCACACCAGGGAGAGGCCGTTCACCTGCTCAGACTGTGAGAAGACATTCAGTCACTCATCCACCCTGCAGACGCACTAGCGAGCACACACTGGGGAGAGACCGTACACCTGCTCTCAGTGTGAGAAGGGATTCCCTCAGTTATCCAGCCTGAACTCACATCAGCGAGTTCACACTGGGGAGAGGCCATTCACCTGCCCTCAGTGTGGGAAGGGATTCACTCAGTCATCCAACCTCAAGTTACATCAGCGAATTCACACTGGGGAGAGACCGTTCACCTGCTCTCAGTGTGGGAAGGGATTCTGTGTTTCCTCGAACTTGCTAAGATACCAACAAGTTCACAATTGATTACAGGGGTAGGATTCTGTTGTTATTGTTTCTGCTTCAATTACACCCAGAACAGCATTTTGTTCATTCTGACAGTTGGTCGATGGGGAGGGTTGGAGGGTTTCTTTCTGCTGGACTTGCCGGTCTCACGACTTTGCCTCCAATGGGCTGATGCTCTCTGAACCTTCTTGCGAATACCTGGTTTGAAGTTTCACAAGAATCAGAAGAGTGAAAGGGAGTTTTGAAGTTTAAGACTATTTGTTTCCATTTCTGTTTGGAAGCCCCAGAACCATGCCACGTTGCCATGAAGAGGGACTATGGTGGTTACATGGTTCTTTTGTTTAGTTTATTTGGGTGTTTCTCACTGTGAAAAACTGAGTATGCGGGGCTCAGGGTATGAGGGAATAAGGTGTCTGAGGTGGGCTGGGAAAATACATTAAAAGGTATGATGGGAGATAGCTATTATTTAAGGAATTATTACATATTTACAAGGGGATTGGTTAGTTCAGTTGGCTGGATGGCTGGTTTGTGATACTGAGCGACACCAACAGCTTGGGTTAAACTGCCGTACCGGCTGAGGTTATCCATGAAGGCCCCGTCTTCTCAACATTGCCCCTCGCCTGAGGTGTGGTGATCCTCGGATCAAATCACCACCAAGCAGCTCTCTCGCTCTCTCTTTCTCAGGAGAGAGAAGCCTGTGGTCCTCTGGGACTTTGGCGACTTTCACATAATGTATGACAAATATAAATTAATTTAAGGAATAAATATCCAACAGTAATAGTGATGCAATGGTGCCGAGGGGATTTTCACAGTAGTTTCTTTTGACAATAATAAAGATTATTATTATAACAGGAAACATTAAAGATTCCATTACATGAAAAGAAGGGGCTCATAAAATGGCCAAAATAGGTAATAAGCCTGAGGATTGGGAACTTGTTTTAGAATTCAGCAAAGGAGGATCAAGAAACTGATAAAAAGAAAATAGAATATGAGAACAAACTGGCAAGAAACATTAACAAAAGGACTGGAACAGCTCCTATAGGAATGTGAAAAGGAAAAGATTAGCAAAGACCAATGTGGTCCATTCCAGACAGAGACAGGAGAGTTTATGATGGGGAATAAGGAAATGGCAGGGAAACTAAACAATGTGTGTCTGTCTTCACGGAGCAAGATACAGAAATTGTTCTAAAAACACCAGAGAACCAAGGGACCAGTGAGCACGAGGAACTGAAAGAGATTAGTATTAGTGAAAAAGTAGTACTGGAGAAATTAATGTGGTTGAAAGTTAATAAATCCCCAAAAGCTGATGCTCCACATCCCAGAGAGTTGAAAGAGGCGGCTGTAGAGATAGAGGATACATTGGTGATCATCTTTCACAATTCTGTAGATTCTGGAATGGTTCCTGCAGATTGGAAGGTGGTAAATGTAACCCCACAATTTAAGGAGAGAGAGAGAAAACAGGGAACTACAGACCCATTAACCTGACATCATTGGAGGAAAAATGCTACAATCTATTATAAAGGATGTGATAACATATGAATTAGGAGCAGGAGTAGGCCACTCGGCCCCTCGAGCCTGCTCCACCATTCATTACATCCTGGCTGATCTGATTATAACCTCAACTCCACACAGGCCCCTTAGAAATTAAATCTGCGGAGATAGTTATGGGGAATAAGGAAATGGCAGAGGAGTTAAACAGATATTTTGCATTACTCTTTATGGTTGAAGAGACTTCAAATATTCCATTAATACTAAAGAATATGGAGGAGGAATTAAATACCAATACCAGAGACGCAGTATTCAACAAACTAATGCGGCTAAAGACAGATAAGTACCCTATCCCTGATGACTTACACCTTAGGATCCTAAAGAAATGCCTACAGAGATAGTGTCAGCAGTTTTGGCCCCCTTATTTAAGGAGAGATATTATTTTATTGGAGGAGGGTTAGAGAAGATTCACTATGATGATCCCCGGTATGAAGGGATTGTTTTAGGAGCAAAGGTTAAACAGGTTTGGACTCTACTCATTGGAATTTAGAAGATTGAGAGGTGATCTCATTGAAACATACAGGATTCTTCAGGGGCTTCACAGGGTAAATGCTGAGAGGATGTTTCCCCTCGTGGGAGAGTCTAGGCCCAGAATAAAGAGATGTAAATTTGAGACTGAGATTAAGAGGAATTTTTTCTCTGAGGGTTGTGAATCTGTGGAACTGAAATCTGTGGGGACAGAGTCCCTGTGTATATTTAAAGCTGAGATAGATTCTTGATCAGTGAGGGAATCAAGGATTCCAGGGAAAGGGCAGGAAAGTGGATGAGAGAAATGTTGAATCAGCCATGATCCTATTTAAAGGCTGAACAGCATCCTCTTCTTCCTATTTCATATCGTCATATGATGGTCTTCGCCCCACCTATTGTCCCAATAACCTTTCACCCTCTTGCTTAACACTAATCTATCCAGCTCTGCCTTCTAAATATTCAAAGACTCTGCTTCCACTGCCCTTAGGAAGAGAGTTCCAAAGACTCAGCACCCATTGCGAGAAAAAAAGTTATTCTCTGCCTTAAAGGGGCAAGTTGCTACTTTTTAAAAATTCCAATTAAGGGGCAATTTAGTCTGGCCAATCCACCTACCCTGCAAATCTTTGGGTTGGGGGAATGAGACCCACGCAGACACGGGGAGAATGTGCAAACTTTACACAGGCAGTGACTTGGGGCTGGGATCAAATTTGGGTCCTCAATGCCGTGAGGCAACAGTGCTAACCAGTGTTGTTACTTTAAGAAGACTTCAATTTCTAGATTCTCTCACAAGAGGAAACATCCTTTCCACATCCAACATCAAGGTTCAATCAAGTCACCTAAACTCCATCGGACACAAGCCCAGCCTGTCCATTCATTCCTCATAAGATAACCTCCCTACTTTTGTATTCCATTCCCCTCACAATAAACAATGACATTCTATTAGCTTTCCTAATTACTTGCTGTACCTTTATACTCACCTTTTGTGATTCATGCTCTTGGACACCCAGATCCCTCCGAATCTCCGAGCTCTGCAATGAATACAAATCTTCAAGTAATAACTTTTCCTACATTGCACTCCATTTGGGAAATTTTATACCGCTCATTTAACATATATTTTTGTAACCTCCTTATGTCCTCTTCACAATTTAATTTCCTACCTATCTTTGTATCATTGTAACATAGGAGCAGGAGTTGGCCATTCAGCCCATTGAGCCTGCTCCACCATTCAATACGATCATGGCTGATCATCCACTTCAATGCCTTTCCCCCCACACTATTCCCATATCCCTTTGTGTTATTGACATTCAGAAATCTGTCAGTTGGGCGGCACGGCGGCGCAGTGGTTAGCACTGCTGCCTCACAGCGCCAAGGACACGAATTTGATCCTGGCCCTGGGTCACTGTCCATGCGGAGTTTGCACATTCTCCCCATGTCTATGTGCGTCTCACCCCCAGAACCCAAAGATGTGCAGGGTAGGTGGATTGATACTGGTTCTTCCAAATCAGTCCATAATTTTCCATGTTTTAAAATTCTATTTGGAATAATTGATTCTATAAGCTTGCCCACCAATGATGTTAAACTAACTGATCTGCAATTGCTGGGGCTATCCTTATTGAACAAATGCATAAGATTTGTAATTCTCCAGTCATCTGGCACCTCCAGCAAAGACTGGGAAATTATTGCCAGCTCCACTGTAATTTACATTCTCACTTTAACATTTCCTCCTTATCAATTAAAAATAATAATTTTTATTATTGTCACAAGTAGGCTTTAACATTGCATTGAAGTTACTGTGAAAATCCCCTCGTCGCCACACTTCGGAGCCTGTTCTGGTACACGGCGGGAGAATTCAGAATGTCCAATTAATCTAGCAAGCATGTCCTCCGGGACTTGTGGAAGGAAACCGGAGCACCTGGAGGAAACCCACGGAGACACAGGGAGAACATGCAGACTCTGCACAGGCAGGGACCCAAGCCGGGAATCAAACCCGGGACCCTGGCGCTATGGAGTAACAGTGCTACCGTGCCGCTCTGGCGACAAAGTTTCTTAATCTGCCTCCATGGCCTGGGTAGCCTCTTTAGCCTCTATATCCTTGGTAAAGACAGACAGTGACTTTAGTTTCATTTTGAACAGGGTGTCAGTTACTGTGTCTCATTCTTGAAAAGCTCTTTCTTCACATTTAAACAGGTAATGGTAAGTGGGGGGGGGGGGGGGGGGGGAAATGATACGCAGTGACCCCAAAACAAGGTACTGTCGACATTCAGATAAAAGCAAATTACGACAGATGCTGGAATCTGAAACAAAAGCAGTAAAAACTCAAGTATTTCAGCAGGTCTGACAGCATCTGGGGAGAGAAAGGGAGCTAATGTTTCGAGTATGGATGGCTTTGACAAAGAGTCATCCAGACAAAATATTCGCTCCCTTTTCTCTCCACAGATGCTGTCAGACCTGCTGAGATTGTCCAGCATATTCTGTTACTGTAGACATTCCCTGTCTGCCCAGTTCTATTTTGAAGTCAGCCCCTGAATTGTGTGGACATGGTTTCAGATTTCCACATTTGAAGAACAAACGGTGAAATATTTGCTCCACACCCACAGGGTCTCATCTGTTTAAAGTCACAAACAGAAAGGTGCAGTTTTCTCCTGGAGTTTGAGACAGATAAGCTTTCAAAATGATGCCGAGTTTCAACCAATGAGGAAGATCCGAGCTCAGGCCCGCCCCTCATTCACTCTGATTGGTTGGTGGATCAGCCGCTCCTGTTCAGGCAGCCAGGTCCGTCCCCTCTTCGTATTGGTCTAGAGCTGCTGTCAATCAACCTGGCATTGTGATGCAGAGCATGCGCAATGCGGCTGCTATAGTTGGGCACCAGTGCGCAGGCGAGGGAACGGAGTTTGGAGCATGCGCAATTCCAGTGTAGGCCTCGGGAAGGGACTCCTTTGTCCCGGAGAAACGGAGTCAGCGTCAGGCGGTGGGTGGGAGGATCCGCAAACCCTTCAGAATCATTGTCAGCTCCCTGGTTTGCAGCTGCCGGGAACAGGCCCAGGTTAACCCTCCTACTTCAGCGACTGGAGGATGGTTCACACGGGGGACAGTAAATAAGAGCTGACACTTTGGACTCAAATCAATGAGGATTCTGATCTCTGGAAAGGAAGGAAACCCTGGGAGGTGGGCGGGGAGGATTCACAAACACCCGCTGGAGGCCCCAAACCCCCAATAGGAACCTGCAGGTCCCGAGTTTGCAGCTCCTGGGGCTTGTTTACTTCTTGTGTGTCCCAGTGAGCCGGCATCAGGGTCCCAGTGACCAGGACAGAAAATGAGTGATTAATTGATTTTATTCTCACTTTGCAAAGAGGCTTGAGAATTGAACACAGCCAGAGTGGAGGCAGGAGGTAAACTGTCAGGAAAATAATTGTGAAGGTGCTGTGCTGGGTTTGACGGGCTGACCAACTCTCATGGTGAAAATTAAGGGTGGTGTTTGCCAGAGCTGTTGGAACATAGAAGCGGTAAGGAACATGGTTCTGTGCAGTGACAAAGGTCCAATTTGTAGGACAGCCAGCATCCAGGCAGCATGCAGACTGGGACAGTGGACTCAGATACATTTCTGTAAAATATGGGACTATTAGTCACCCTGGGATTTGCATTCAGCGTGGGGAGCAAGAGAGTGTATGGGTTTACTGTTTTGCAGGTACAAATGAGGAAAATATGTCGTATAGAAAATAGAATTGTATTTTCAGGATTTCTCTCTATAGAACGTTTTGTAAACTTCTTTTCCAGGGCATTAGAATGTGTGGATTTACAGATAGGAAGCTCTAACTGAACATCACAGTACCTGATCTGACAGAGTCACTGAGTCGCCATGGCCAGAATATCATTAGTCATTGAATTTGGAAGGAGAAAGGTTTGTGTGTTCTTTCTGTGTGACACCATTTCAGACATCATTGTGACTGGAAAAGCATCAGGACACACACTGTAGTGAAAGTGTTCCGGTACATTGACTGTACAAATAGCTTTAACCAGTGAAACAGCCTGTAAAAAAAAAAATCACACGATTCGCAGCAAGGAGAAACCGTACAGGTGTTCTGTGTGTGTGGACAAAGCTTCAACGGACTGTCCAAACTGGAGAGATATGAGGAAACTGGCACCATGGAGAAACCGTGGAAATGTGAGGACTGTGGTGAAGGATTCAATTCTTCACCCCGGCTGGAAATCCATCGACGCGTTCATACTGGGGAAAGGCCGTTCAGCTGTTCTGTGTGTGAGAGGAGATTCACTCAGTCATCTGCCCTTCGCTTACACCAGCGAGTTCACGCTGAGCAGAAACCATTCAGCTGCACAACCTGTGAAGAGAAATTCAAGTCTTTATCCATCCTCGCTGAACACCAGCAAATTCACACGGGTCAGAAACCATTCATTTGCTTTGTGTGTGGGAAGGGATTCACTCAGGTATTCACCCTCCAGACACACCACCAAATGCACACAAACGAGGAACCATTCAGTTGCATCACCTGTGGAGAGACTTTCAGTCAGTCAACTGACCTCAGTGAGCACCAAGGCACTCACACTGGAGAGAAGCCGTTCTCCTGCTCCGTGTGTGGGAAGGGATTTCCTTGGGCATCCCAATTGCTGACACATCAGTGGGATCACACCGGAGGGAGACGGTTCTCCTGCTCCTTGTGTGGAGCGGGATTCACTCAGTCACAACACCTGCTGAGACACCAGCGAGTTCACAAATGACTGCAGGGATTGGAATCTGCTGTTTTGCTGCTGCTAATCACATCCAGGATTGATAGTCTGACAATATCTGGTTTGATTCTGCTGATGTTAACAATCCCTATAACTGGCTGCAGTTTAATAGTCTGAAAATGTCACTGATTTTTGGGGCTGCAATGTCCCTTTTTAAAATCCCCCCTGTGATCTTTCTCCTCAATTCAAGAACTCTCAACAGGAACACATTTACAGTAAAATTATGAACTTGTACTTCAATCGTGATCTTTGATGCAAATCAGTGTCTAAAAGGTTCCACTGATTGACATCTCCAATTAGAAAGTGCAGATTAATCCTTGCTGACAATTCTTACTGACTCCTTCAGTGTTATGTCAATTATGATATTAAATTGTGAAGGAAGCAAAACAAACAGTGAAATATTATACAGGTACTGTAAAAACGTACATAAAAACCTTAACATCAACATTGATACTGATGAAGTTTGGAAGTCGCTGAGTTGAATCATTTTTGACACAGCAGCAGCAACATTTGGTAAAGGTGGAACCCACAACAAAGACTGGTTCAGACTCACTCAGCCGAGATGACATCTGTCATTGAAACAAAAAGCAAAGTCGACCTGATGTGCAACATAAACCCAACAGCTAGAACACTGCATTACTTGAAGGTAGCCAAGACAGTTGTGTAAATATCAGGGAGATCCTGTGCAAATAAACATTGGACCAGCCTCTGTCAATAATGCCAAGCTGCCTGTGACAATGGAAATCTACGACTGATGGGGTGAAGAGGGATCTTTGTCCGACCATCACCAAAGTTGCCCGGCTGGACTTGGCAGCTGGTGAAGTTCTCACCAACAGAAGTAAACAGATGTCCTGCTGGGTTGATCACGACTGTGAGCTGGACATCTCCCAGATTGTCTCTATTGCAGCTTCCATTGTTGAGTTGGACAAGGAACTCTCACCAGTTGAGCTGGAAAAGGCCATTGATTGCTGAGCAAGCAGAAAGGCACCCGGCAAGGATGGGATTCCAGCTGATCTGCTTACACACGGAAAGTCCCATCGGCTGTCACACCTTCATGACCTCCTCCGTCTCTGATGGGGGACAGAAACCATTCCATACGTGTGATGCAAAATCATCACAATATATAAAATCAGCAGTGACAGAGGAGATTCCAACAACTACAGGGACAACTCGCTCCTTAACATCACTGGGAGGACCTTCGCTAGGGTCATGTCTAAAAGATCCATCTACTTGCAGATTGATGTATCCAGAAGCACAGTGTGGTTTCTCTGCTGACAGGTCTGCAGTGAACATGATCTTCTCCACACACCAGCTACAAGAGAAGTGAACAATTGGTATTTAATCTAAAATGTCTGTGCTGAGAAAAGTGAAACGTGCTGAGTGAAAGTGAACCTTTCAGTGTGAATCACAATTTAATTGTACAATTGGAAACGGCGCCAAAATGTTTGATTCCCTCAAGACAAACTTCAGCCTCACATAGAAACATAGAAAATAGAAGCAGGAGGAGGCCATTCGGCCCTTCGAGCTTGCTCCATCATTCATTATGATCATGGCTGATCATCCAACTCAGTAACCTGTTCCCCGCTTTCCCTCCATATCCTTTGATCCCTTTTGCCCGAAGAGCTGTATCTAACTGCTTCTTGAAAGCAGACAATGTTTGGTCCTCAACTCTTTCTGTGGTAGCGAATTCCCCAGGCTGACCACTCTCTGGGTGAAGAAATTTCTCCTAATTTCTGTCCTAAGTGGTCTACCCCATATCGTTCGACTATGACGCATGGTGCTGGACTCCCTCACCATCGGGAATCCTTCCCGCATTTACCCTGTCTAGTCCTGTTAGATGTTTATAGGTTTCCATAAGTTCCCTTTCATTCTTCTGAACTCCAGCGAACATAATGGTTGAATCTCTCCTCATACGTCAGTCCCACCATCCCAGGAATCAGTCTGGTAAACCTTCACTGCACTCCCTCTATAGCAAGAACATCTGAGGATCCCTTCCTCAGATAAGGAGACCAAATCTGCAGACAATATCCCAGGTGTGGCCTCACCAAGGCCCTGTATAATTGCAACAAGACGTCCCTGCTCCTGTACTCAAATCCTCCTGTTAATAAGGCCAGCATACCATTTTTCTTCTTCAGCACCTGTTGTACCTGCATGCTTACCTTCAGTGACTGGTGTGTGAAGACACCCAGGTCTCATTGCACATTCCCCTCTCTTAATTTATAGTTATTCAGATAATAATCTGCCGTCCTGTTTTTCCTACCAAACTGGATAACCTCATATTTATCCACATTGTACTACATCTGCCATGCATTTTTCCACTCAGCTTGTCCAAATAGCACTGAAGCATCTCTGCATCCTCTCCACAGCTCATCCTACCACATAGTTTTGTGCCATCTGCAAATTTTGGGATATTACATTTATTCCCTCATCTAAATCATGGATATAGTGAATAGCTGAGGTGCTGGTACCGATCCTAGCGGTACCCCACTCGTCACTGCTATTCGGAAAAATACTTGTTTATTCCTACTCTTTATTTCCTGCCTGCCAACCAGTTTTCCATCCATCTCAATATACAATCCCTAAACCCATGCGGTTTAACTTTCTGATGTGGAACTTTGTTGAAAGCCTTCTGAAAGTCCAAATAAACCACATCCACTGGCTTCCCCTCATCAACTACTCATCAGCTACATCCTTGAAGAATTGCAATAGATTTGTCAAGCATGATTTCCCTTTCCCAGGATGGTGTATTGCCTCCCTGGTGCCAGGGTCAAAGATGTCTCTGAACGAACACAGGACATCCTGAAGGGGGAGGGTGAACAGCCAGAGGTCGTAGTATACATAGGTACGAATGACATAGGCAGGAAAAGGGATGAGGTCCTTCAGAAGGAGTTCAGGGAGTTAGGCAGTAAGCTAAGAAGCAGGACCTCTCGGGTTGTAATCTCGGGATTACTCCCTGTGCCATGTGCCAGTGAGGCTAGAAATAGGAGGATAGTGCAGCTAAACCAGTGGTGTAGGAGGGAGGGTTTCAGATTTCTGGGCCAGAGGGATCTCTTTGGAGGCAGGTGCGACCTGTACAAGAAGGACGGGTTGCATCCAAACTTGAAGGGCACCAATATCCTGGCTGGGAGGTTTGCTAGTGTCACTCGGGAGAATTTAAACTAATATGGCAGGGGGTGGGGACCAGAACATTAGCTTAGAACTGTCATAACTGAAGAGGAAATAGAGAACAAAAATAATAGAACATCACCCTCAGGCAGAACAAAAAAGGTGACAAGTGTGAGAAGGGAGGTGGTCAATGCAGGACTGAGGGTATTGTACCTTAATGATCGCAGGATACGGAACAAGATAAATGAGCTTGTTGCGCACATTGAAATTGGCCGGTACGATGTTGTGGGCATCACAGAGACGTGGCTGCAAGGAGATCAGGGTGGGATCTAAATATACAAAGTGCTGGTGGACAAGGATAAGAGTGGACCTCGGTTGAATGTGGTAAATTGGGGGAAGGCTAATTCTAACAATATTAGGCGGGAACTGAAGAACCTAGATTGGGGGCGGATGTTGAGGGTAAATCAACATCTGACATGTGGGAGGCTTTCAAATGTCAGTTGAAAGGAATTCAGGACCGGTATGATCCGGTGCGGAAGAAGGATAAATATGGAAAATTTCGGGAATCTTGGATAACGAAAGATATCGTAGGTCTCGTCAAAAAGAAAAAGGAGGCATTTGTCAGGACTAGAAGGCTGGGAACAGATGCAGCCTGTGTAGAATATAAGGAAAGTACGAAGGTACTTAAGCAAGGAGTCAGAAGGGCTAAAAGGGGTCACGAAAAGTCATTGGCAAATAGGGTTAAGGAAAATCCCAAGGCTTTTTACACGTACATAAAAAGCAAGAGGGTAGCCAGGGAAAGGGTTGGCCCACTGAAAGACAGGCAAGGGAATCTATGCATGGAGCCAGAGGAAATGGACAAGGTACTAAATGAATACTTTGCATCAGTATTCACCAAAGAGAAGGAATTGGTGGATGTTGAGCCTGAAGAAGGGTGTATAGATAACCTGCGTCGCATTGAGATCCAAAAAGACGAGTTGTTGAGCGTCTTGAAAAATATTAAGGTGGCTAAGTCCCCAGGACCTGATGGGATCTATCCCAGAATACTGAAGGAGGCAAGGGAGGAAATTGCTGAGGCCTTAACAGAAATCTTTGGATCCTCACTGTCTTCAGGTGATGTCCCGGAGGACTGGAGAATAGCCAATGTTGTTCCTTTGTTTAAGAAGGGTAGCAAGATAATCCAGGAGACTACAGGCCGGTGGGCCTTACGTCAGTGGTAGGGAAATTACTGGAGAGAATTCTTCGAGGCAGGATCTACTCCCATTTGGAAGCAAGTGGACATATTAGCGAGAGGCAGCACGGTTTTGTGAAGGGGAGGTCGTGTCTCACTAACTTGATAGAGTTTTTCGAGGTCACAAAGATGGTTGATGCAGGTAGGGCAGTGGATGTTGTCTATATGGACTTCAGTAAGGCCTTTGACAAGGTCCCTCATGGTAGACTGGCACAAAAGATGAAGTCACACGGGATCGGGGTGAGCTGGCAAGATGGATACAGAACTGGCTAGGTCATGGAAGGCAGAGAGTAGCAATGGAAGGATGCTTTTCTGATTGGAGGGCTGTGGACTCGTGGTGTTCCGCAGGGACCATTGCTGGGACCTTTGCTGTTTGTAGTATATATAAATGATTTGGAGGAAAATGTAACTGGTCTGATTAGTAAGTTTGCGGACGACACAAAAGTTGGTGGAATTGCGGATCGCGATGAGGGCTGTCAGAGGATACAGCAGGATTTAGATCGTTTGGAGACTTGGGCGGAGAGATGGCAGATAGCGTTTAATCCGGACAAATGTGAGGTAATGCATTTTGGAAGGTCTAATACAGGTAGGGAATATACAGTGAATGGTAGAGCCCTCAAGAGTATTGACAGTCAGCAAGATCTAGGTGTACAGGTCCACAGGTCACTGCAAGGGGCAACACAGGTGGAGAAGCTAGTCAAGAAGGCAGATGGCATGCTTGCCTTCATTGGCCGGGGCATTGAGTGTAAAAATTGGCAAGTCATGTTGCAGCTGTATAGAACCTTAGTTAGGCCACACTTGGAGTATAGCGTTCAATTCTGGTCGCCACACTACCAGAAGGATGTGGAGGCTTTAGGGAGGGTGCAGACGGGATTTACCAGGATGTTGCTTGGTGTGGAGGGCATAAGCTATGAGGAGAGGTTGAATAAACTTGGTTTGTTCTCATTGGAACAACGGAGGTTGAGGGGCAACCTGATAGAGATCTTCAAAATTATGAGGGGCTTAGAGAGTGGATGGTCAGAATGAAGGGGTCAATTACTAGGGGGCATAGGTTTAAGGTGCGAGGGGCAAGGTTTAGAGGAGATGTACGAGGCAAGTTTTTTACATCGAGAGTAGTGGGTGCCTGGAACTCGCTACCGGAGGAGTTGATGGAAGCAGGGACGATAGTGACGTTTAAGGGGCATCTTGACAAATCCATGGATAGGATGGGAATAGAGGGATACGGACCCTGGAAGTGTAGAAGATTTTAGTTTAGTCGAGCAGCATGGCGACGCAGGCTTGGAGGGCCTAAGGGCCTGTTCCTGTGCTGTCCTTCTCTTTGTTCTTTCATAAATCCATGTTGACTCTGACCAATTCTGCCACTGTTTTCTAAGTACTCCACTATAAAATCTTTGATTATGGACTTTAGAATTTTCCCCACTGCCGTAATCACGTCGATTAATCTATAATTGCATTTTCTTTCTACCTCCCTTTTTAAATAGTGAGGTTACATTAGCCTCCCTCTAATCTGCAGGAACTGTTCCAGAGTCTATACAATCTTGGAAGATGACCACCAATACATCCACTATTCCTTGAGTCACTTCCTTAAGTAGTCTGGTATGTAGATTAGCAGGCCCCGGAGATTTATCGACCTTCAATCTCATCAATGTCCCCAACACCATTTCTCTACTCTGATTTCCATCAGTTCCTCCCCTCTCTGAACCCTGCATTCCCCAACATTTCTGGTATGTTATTTGTGTCGTCCTTTGAGAAAACAGAACCAAAGTATGTATTGAGTTGCTCAGCCATTTGTCTTCACCAATCTCTTGCTCTTCACGTATCTATAGAAACTTTTGCAGTCAGTTTTTTATGTTCCACGTAAGCTTACCCTCGTACGCTATTTCCCCTTAATCAATCTCTTGGTCCTCCTTTGCTGAATTCTAACCTGCTCCCAATCCTCAGGTTTGTTGTTTCTCCTGGCCAATTTGTATGCTTAGTCCTTGGATCTTGGAGTAATGTTTCAGAACTCACAAACTGTGGGAAGCTCCGCCCTCTTTAAGAAGGTTGAAGCTTACCTGTGAAAGCTAATGTTCTTGCTTTATTTTTCTTCAGGTTTATTCCTGTGATTTGGAAAGGTGCCTCAAGGAGAATGGGGGGAAAAAGTTACAATTGGGCAAAGCTGAAACCCCCTTCCCAAAAGAATTGGAAAACAAAGTTTCAAATGCTGTTTGGTTCATCTTTGATCTGAAAAGAAAAGTCACCTAAAGTCAGCACAATTGGGCAGAGTTGGGAATGTTTGCAAACAAACCGAGAAGTTAACCCTTTCCACTGACAGCACGGTGATAATTTGCCTTTTAAAGATTTGGCTTTATCCCATTTCTTATCTTTCAAAACAGGGTGTTTGAGAACGGGAGATATGGGAGTTATCTCCAAACTGATTTCAAATATTTGTGTCTCTGATATACAAAGACAATATTGTGTGAATGCAATACTATTGGACAGTAAAGTTTCTCCAGGACTCCTGAATGAGACTGATAATAATTAATAGGATGGCCCACTCAGAATAAGATCGAGAAAATCACATTACCCAATGGAAATTGGAATAACTCACCCCGGGGAGAGCTCAATAGAATAGATCAATGTTATATCGATGTACATTCTAGTGAAAATCAGTGTAGATCAGACAAATAAATTGATAACTTTCTCTTGGAGATAAATGTGTCCCTGCCTCTGAACTTTAAAAGATAAACTGAATTGATTGGCCATTGACTGAGGCATTGGAGCCATGCAGGGAGAGAGAAGTACAGATTCTCCGACAGAGATCCCCCCCCCCCAAGATCACCTGAAAGTCCAAGAGTGACGTGTATGGCACATGGAGCCTGATACTGGGATACCAGTGTGGGTGTGCTGATGTGGAAATGCATGGTGAAGCTGCACTGAAGAACGGGTCCCAGACATACTCAGCTATTCGATAACAGAACAACATCGAGTGATTAATGTGGTCAGTAAAATGAGACAACATTTTAAATCATTATGATATTGACACATATTCCACTGGAAAACTGACTTTAAAACAATCAGAATATAATTATACACACTTGTATCTGTCAGAGGGAGTGAAATTAAAGTGAAGAGGGATCTAGAATCTGGATTTAGAAAATATCCACAAGGTGGAGGTAGGTGAACAGAGAGCTGGAGAATCTTTAAAGTCCGTGCATGAACTTCTGTTTGAAGCAGATGTATTTTCAACATGCCAATAATTTGGAATGGTGTGAGATGCTCTGCAGCTGGGAAAGATGAATCTAAGTGAACAGTTATCACATTTTACTGGAAAGGTTTTTACTTTTATTCTTGGCGGCAGCTCAAGCATTTGTGTTGCTGATTCTGATAACTTTAGCAGTTTTAGTATGTTATCTAACTGTGTTGTCTATGTAATCAAGAAATTATGAAAACAAGCTTGTGTAGAAATAGGTGGGTTGATCAGAAATCAGTTGAGAGAAGTCAATAAGGATATTCACTTCTCAAGACGGGAAGATTTGTGAGAAATAAATGATAAAATATGAAGGCATTTATTGAATATTATAGGAATAGATCACTGCCTTTCTCGCCTGTGAAGAAATCTTCCACAGCAGCTTGCTGGGTGACAAACACAGGACAGGCCTGTTCTTTCTGCCCAGGACTGGTCTCTAACACAGGCTCTTAAATTGATATTTCTAACCCTGATATGATTGGATGTCAGGATCCATCCGCAAACCATTTGTCTGTGGAAAGGTTAAAACAGGAAGAGATTTCTAAAAAGATCCATACTGGCTTCACACAACACCCACACTGGCTCACAGCAGTGAACCATCCAGAGGAGACTGCAGCCACTAGTAATGGAGACCAGTACTCATTCTGCATAATCCGTCTGTCCTCTGGGACTGGGAAATCATTCTCAGGCTGTATGATGTTTTTTGTGTCCATTGTGCATCATTTTAAAATTTGTTTCTTAATAAACCAGCGTAAAATCACATATTAGCTTGGTCCCATTTGTTTTGGGTTATCTGTGACTCCTGGATCAAGTATCTCACCGATCACTGCATGCTGTTCTAGTCACCATATTATAAAATGATACCGAGGTACTGAAGAGGGTGCAAAGAAGATTTATAATGGTGAAACCAGAAATGTGTAGGTACATATAAAATATCAGGAAAAGATTGACAGGCTGGGTCTCCTCTCTCCTTAGAAATGAAGGCGGAGGGGATAACCTAATAGAAATCTTTAAAATAATGGAAGGTTTTGTGAGAGAGGATATGGAGAGAATGTGAGGAAGAGCATAGCTAGAGAACATCAATACTTTATGCACATGATATGGAGACACCAATCCCTATACATGTGTTCCAGATTTTAATGTAATTGTCCAATACAGAAAACACAGTATTTTGTGTCTGCGTGGGTCTCACCCCCAAACCCAAGGAAGTAATAAGGTATGAGAATTGAAATAATCTATAGTTAGAAAGGAGAAAAGTCCCCAAAATGGAGCAATCTGTGACGGGACACAAATTAGTTGCCTCTTATCCTGGAGAAATTAATGTCCCAACAAAGTGTGTGTCTGAAACATTAATTCATTTGACAAATATCAAAATATTAAACTCCAACTGGTTACAGGGATTATTATCAGCAGCAACAAACTCCAGCTGTCAGAATGAACATGGTTCAGTCCTGGATGTGATTAACAGCAGCAATAACAGCAGAATCCAACCCCTGCAGTCACTCGTGAAGTCTCTGGTGTCTCAGCATGTGGGATGACCAAGTGAATCTCTTCCACACACACAGCAGATGAACGGCCTCTCCCCAGTGTGAGTGCGTTGGTGTTTCAACAGATCAGATGTAGTTTTATAGCTCGTCTCACAGTCAGAACATTTAAAAGGTTTCTGATAGATAGTTTTTTGAAGAATAAAGGGATTAAGGGTTATGGTGTTCGGGCCGGAAAGTGGAGCTGAGTCCACAAAAGATCAGCCATGATCTCATTGAATGGCGGAGCAGGCTCAAGGGGCCAGATGGCCGACTACTGCTCCTAGTTCTTATGTTCTTATGATCACTGAACAAGTTGATGTGTAGCAAGGTGCCATAAGTGAAGGAATCTCTTCCCACACTTGGAGCAGGTGAACGACCTCTCTCCAGTGTGAACTGTCTGGTGTCTCTGCAGGTTAGATAAATTATTAAATCTTTCCCCACACACAGAGCAAGGGAACAGCCTCTCCCCAGTGTGAACCTGCTGGTGTGTGAGCAGGTTGGCTGACTGAGTGAATCCCTTCCCACACTCGGAGCAGGTGAATGGCCTCTTTCCGGTGTGAACTCGCTGGTGTCTCAGCAGATCCATTTCACTTTTGAAGCTCTTCTCACAGTCAGAACATTTAAAAGATCTCGTATTACTGTGCACAAGTTGATGTTTCATAAGGTGTGCTGACTGAGTAAATCCCTTTCCACACAGGCAGCAGGTGAATGGTCTCTCCCCAGTGTGACTGCGTTGATGAGCTTCCGGCAGGGATGGAGATTTGAACCCCTTCCCACAACCTCCACATTTCCACTGTTTCTCCATGGTGCCGATGACCTTGTGTCTGTCCAGATTGGAGCCTCATTCACACACAGAACATCGTGTACAGTTTCTCTCTGCTGTGAATGATGTGATGTTTTTTCAGGCTGTGTAACTGGTTAAGGCTC
The DNA here is from genome assembly GCF_047496885.1 of Scyliorhinus torazame. Lineage (NCBI taxonomy): Eukaryota > Metazoa > Chordata > Chondrichthyes > Carcharhiniformes > Scyliorhinidae > Scyliorhinus > Scyliorhinus torazame. The sequence goes on from NC_092711.1 coordinate 173,942,418, forward strand.
TTTTCACAGTCAGCTCACTGGAACACATTCACTTGCCTATGTATGTGTCTCGGTGCTTTTTCCAGTCACACTGACCTTCCCACAGATAGAAGACAAACATTTCTCCTTCCACATTCAGGGGCCGATGATATTCATATCCTGACAAATCAAAGGCTCTCAAAAACCTTGAGTTTGCTGTCTGTAAGTCTTTCCATTCCAATACCCTGTAAAAAGAATCGAAGTAGAATGAAAATTGACAGCACAAAAACAGGTCATTGTACCCAGTGTCAGTGTATATATTCCCCATAAGACCATAAGACATAGGAGCGGAAGTAAGGCCATTCGGCCCATCGAGTCCACTCCACCATTCAATCATGGCTGATTTCAACTCCATTTACCCGCTCTCTCCATAGCCCTTAATTCCTCGAGAAATCAAGAATTTATCAACTTCTGTCTTAAAGACACTCAACGTCCCGGCCTCCACCGCCCTCTGTGGCAATGAATTCCACAGACCCACCACTCTCTGGCTGAAGAAATGTCTCCTCATCTCTGTTCTAAAGTGACTCCCTTTTATTCTAAGGCTGTGCCCCCGGTCCTAGTCTCCCCTGCTAATGGAAACAACTTCCCTACATCCACCCTATCTAAGCCATTCATTATCTTGTAAGTTTCTGTTAGATCTCCCCTCAACCTCCTAAATTCCAATGAATATAATCCCAGGGTCCTCAGACGTTCATCGTATGTTAGGCCTACCATTCCTGGGATCATCCGTGTGAATCTCCGCTGGACCCGCTCCAGTGCCAGTATGTCCTTCCTGAGGTGTGGGGCCCAAAATTGCTCACAGTATTCTAAATGGGGCCTAACTAATGCTTTATAAAGCCTATATGAGCCTATCGCTTCTCTCTGTCAGCAGGTCTTTCTATTCCTTTCTCTCTTGTGTCTGCAACTTGCTAAGTGCATTCATGCTGTTTTCCTCAACCAGTCCCTGTGGCAGTAAGTTCCACACCCTCTGGATAAAGACATTGAATCTAACCAATCCTATCCTGTGTGGCCGAAGAGCAATGCTGCCTCTTTTCTCAATTTCCTGCAACGGCTGAATCATTGTTGATGAAAAAGCGTTGAGCCCAGCAGCATTACTCTTGTCTGATCATCTCTGGAAAGCAGGCGTACCAGAAAAGTCAGCTCAGCCTTCACAACACTCACAATACAGCCGATACCTTGTCAAGGAACTGCAATGAACCACAGACAACTATTTGTAGGAATCCCTGTCTGCCTATCCTCCGGTAAAACATCTTGAGATGTTAATGGCGATATGTGAATAAGATGAGGCGTTTCTTCATTCAATTTTGTAAATTGGAATTCTACACCCTTGAAGGCTGTGGATGCTCAGTCGCTGAGTATATTCAAGACTGAATTCAAGAGATTATTGGATACAGAGGAAAAGAAGGAAAATGGCAACAAGGAGAAAAAGTGGAGCAGGCTCTATGTCCTCCAACTGCTCCTGTTTATTCTGCTCTTAAGTAGCTCTTGATGGACAGTGTATTCTTTACATTTAGTAAAATGACCAATAACGATTTCGGATGTTATTTTGGTTCCATTCAGGTTCCGAGAATCGTAGAGGTGCATTGCACAAGAGGGGGCGATGGGGGTTGTTCAGCCCATCTTTCCTGTGCTGACTTTTAGAAAGAACGGACTTGTTCAGTCCCTCATTCCAGTTTCATGTCCCTAGCCATGCACTTTCTCATACTCAGGTAACTATCCACCTCTCTTTTAAAATTAATTAGTGAATCGTATCGCTGCCTTTTCAGGCAGATCCTGGAACTCACTGAGTTTTGCTCAACTGCCATTGTGATACAGGTAGTTCAATGAAGGTTTTTCAGTGGGCAGTATGAGAGTATTTCAAAAATATCAACAGAAAAATATGTTTGAATATTAAAATTATTGGATGGGAGGGTAGAGCTGGTCCAGGGATCAGAATGATTTTTCTCCTGGTCACTGGGACCCTGAAGCCTCCACTTCCTGTTCCTTCACCAAAATGGCCGCACATGCGCCGTTTCTACCAAGTTTCTACTTTTTTCCTACCAATATGGCGGCCGGTCACCTGGGTCAGTGGGCCGACACTAGACTCTGGACACTTTGGGAGCAGAGGGGGACAAATAGAAGTGGAGAGGCAGGAGGTAAAGGAGACAAATTTTATACAATTACAACTTGAACAATAACTTTGACAGAATCTCAAACCCCCAACGTCCCCAAAGTAAGAGGTGTATATGAAAACCACCACCTCCAATTCACACATCGTCCTGACTTGTCTGACATCCAGAATTGGGTGAGCAGACATTTCCTCCAATTAAACATTGGAAATAGTGAAGTCATTGAGTTTGCACATTCTCCCAGTGTCTGCGTGGGTTCCATCCCCACAACCCAAAGATGTGCAGCGTAGGTGGATTGGCCACGCTAAATTGGAAAATAATAATTGGGTACTCTAAACTTATTTTAAAAAAGAAATAGTGAAGCCATTGTCTTATGGCCCTGCTACAAACTCCATTCCCTAGTCACCATCCACCTCCCTGGCAACTGTGTTTATTTTATCCTTTCACAGGGAGTGGATATTGCTGGGGAAAATCATTGCCCACTCCTAATTGCCCTCGAGAAGATGGTGGTGAGTTGTCTTCTCAAACTGATGTAATGCATGATCTGTAGGTTGGGCCACAGTGTGGCCAGGGCGGGAGTTCCAGGATTTTCACCCAACAACAGTGAAGGAACAGGGACATAGTTCCAAGTCAGGATGTTGTGTGGCTTGGAGGGGAACCTGCAGGTGATGGTGTTCTCATGTGTCTGCTGTGCTTGTCGTATGAGTTGGTCAAGGGTTGAAAAGTACTGTCTAAAGAGCCTTGATGAGTTGCTGCAGTGCATCTTGTAGGTGGTACGCGCACTGTGTGCGACTAATGCAGATTTCAATGTCATATTTGACCAGAAGATGAGCTTTTGACTACATATTTGCACCATCACTAAGACTGTTTATATCCAGCTCAATAATATTGCCCGCCCTCGCCCTCACCTCAGTGTGTCTGCTCTGAAACCAACATCTATGCAACTGTTATCTTTAAACTTGATGATTGCAACATACTCCTGACCAGCATCCCAACTTTTATCATCTGTAAACTTGAAGATAATTTGCGGCCCATTTTCTCACTCTTACCAATTCCCTTTTCACTTGGCGCAGTCTTATCAACTGGTTGAACTGTTGATTACCAGAGGCAGCAGCAACACATCCAGCTCTACCTGGCCCTGCTCGCCTCTGCCTAAACTGATCACGATTTCTGGATTGTTCCTGGAAGCAAGGACAACCCAGATTCTGTTCTTCATGATCATCTTCTTAAATCTCTCTCCTGACTTCAAACAAGAGCAAGGAGCTCATTGATTTCTTTGTCACTGACACTGAGATCATCCGTTCAGCTGAATCTACTTCCAAAAGTTATTTGAACTCGCCTGTGTCTCATTAGGTTTTGTGACTGCGTGAATCTCTTCCCACACATGGAGCAGTTGAAAGGCCTCTCCCCGGTGTGAACTCGCTGGTGTGTTAGAAGGTCAGATGAATTAGTAAATCTCTTCCCACACTTGAAGCAGATGGGCGGTCTTTCCCCAGTGTGACCACGTTTGTGTTTCAGTAGGTGTGATGAACTGCTCAATCCCTTCATACACACAGAGCAGATGAATGGCTGCTCTCCAGTGTGAATTCGCTGGTGTGTGCGAAGGTTGAACAATCGATTAAATTGTTTCCCACACATGGAGCAGGTGAAAGGTCTCTCCCCTGAGTGACTACGCAGATGAGTTTCCAGTTGGGATGGAGATATGAATGCCTTCCCACAGGCCCCACATTTCCATGGTTTGTCTATGGTGTGGATGTCCTTGTGTCTCTCCAGGTTGGATGATTTCACACCTAGATTCCAAATTTCTGATAAAAAGAGTTTATAAGCATCATCATTGTCAATACCGAATAAAAATGAAGGACAGACAATTCTCATTTGTATGGGACAGATTTTCTGCACTTGTTTTTGCGAAACAGTAAATCCTCATCACATCCATTCTCCCTCCTCCCTATGCTGGAATCCAAACCCCAGGGTGACAAACCAGCCCACATTTTATGGGCCATATTTGAATCCACTGAGATTTGCTGCTTGGGTGTCTGACTCATCAACTGGACCTATGTAGAACTCTGTTCCAACCGTTCTGGCAGCCAACCACGCCCTCCCTGGCCTCACATTTCTGTCAGCAGCCCACCCAACACCGCCCACCTCTTCACACAGACCCGTGCAGGCTTACCTTTAATTTTCACCATGAGAGTTTGTCAGTCTGCCAAACCTTTCAAACCACCTTCAAAATTCCTTTCCTTACAGTTTACCCGCTCCCTCCACTCTGGCTGGGTTCAGTTCTCAAGTCCCTCTGTGCAGTGAGAATAAATCGGTAATTTTCTCTCCTGGTCACTGGAATCCTGATGCCCCGCCCACTCTGTTGTTTCACCAAGACGGCCACAGCTGAAGCAAACCAGCCCCGGGAGCTCAAAATCAGGATCTGTGGGTTCTTTTTGGCGGTTTGGGGCCTCCAGCGGGTGTTTGCAAATCCTCCCCGCCCATCTCCCAGGGTTTCCTTCCTTTCCAGAGATCAGAGTCCTCATTGATTTGAGTGCAAAGTGTCAGCTCTTATTTATTGTCTCCCTCCCCCATCCTCTGATGTGAACCATCCTCCAGTCACTGAAGCAGGATGGTGACCGTTAACCTGGGCCTGTTCGCAGGAGGGAGAAGCCCCGCAGCTGCAAACCAGAGAAGTGACAATGATTGTGTAGGGTTTGCGGATCCTCCCTCCCACCGCCTGACGCTAACTTCACTTCCCCGGGACAAAGGACTCTCCTCCAGACGAACAATAGCATTGCACCTGCGCGCTACTGTCTCACCTCATCAACCGCACTGCGCATTCTCCAGATCACAATGCCTAGGGGAATGATTGACGGTGGCTCCGGAGCACTAGTAAGAAGGGCGGGACTGGAGGACCGAACGGTTGCGGCTGGTCCAACAACCAATCGGAGCAAATGAGGGGCAGTGAATGAAGCATGCGCAGTGCGTGAAATGGCGAGGGGTGGATGCTTTTTTTCTCGGATCTGTAATTTGTAAGTGGAAAATCGCAGATCAGAGCGTATGGTGGAACCGGCGTGTGGATGGGAAGATTTCTATACAGGTTCTGTCATCTACAAACTCCCTCAAAAATGCATCAATCCCATTTGTACTGAGCGGGGCCAAAGATCCCTTAAATCGTCCTGGTTAATGATCACCATCTTTATTGGGGGCAATGTGCAGCACTGAGCATGTGCGGCCGCCATCACGTTGGGGGCAATATTTTCATAGCTGAGTGGAGCTTGTCCCCCATTGTTTCGAATTGAGGCAACCTGTCCATCAAACTGGGTCACCCTTCGAGTCCCAATGACTTAACGATGAGGCAGGGTGGAAGCAGGGAAGGAAAGAAAAGGATGTAAATCCTGCTTTCTGGATCCTACTACCTCAAGGGACGTCCTGCCTTATGTGCCCAAATATCTGTGGCAAAGGTACCCTAAAACATATGGAATTATGCTCACTACTCCCAAAATGTTCCCCTACTGAAACCTTAACCACTTGTCCAAGCTCATTCCCCAATACCAGATCCAGTACTGCCCCTTCCCTCGTTGGACTATCTACATTTTGCACCAAGAAGGGATTGCTGACAATGACAAGGGGTAAAGTTAAGTTCAATAGGGCACACGAGTGGTCATCCTAAGTTAGAATAATATTCACAGCCAAAGATGTGCTGGTTGGGTGGATTGGCCACGCTAAATTGTCTGATAATTGGAAAAGAAATATAATTGGCTACTCTAAAATATTTTTTAAAAGTTAGAATTATAGAATCCCTGGGCGGGATTCTCTCCTACCCGGCGGGGCGGTGGGTCCCGGCGGGATGGAGTGGCGGGAACCACTCCGGCGTCGGTCCGCCCCAAAGGTGCGGATTTCTTCCCATCTTTAGGGACCAAGTCCTCACCTTGAGGGGCTAGCCCCGTGCCGGAGTGGTTGGTGTGCCGCCAGCCTGCGGGAAAGGCCTTTGGCGCCTCGCCAGCCAGGGCCAAAAGGACTTTGCCGGGCGGCGGAAGTCCGTGCATTCGCGGGACCGTCAGCGGCTGTTGACAGCATTCCCGCGCATGCGCAGGGGGGGATGTCTCTACCGCGTCGGCCATGGTGAAGACTGTGGCCGACGCGGAGGGAAAAGAGTGACCCCATGGCACAGGCCCTCCCGCGGATCGGTGTGCCCCGATCGCGGGCCAGGGCACCGTGGGGGCACCCCCTGGGGCCATATCGCCCCCCCACCAGGACCCCGGAGCCCGCCCGCGCCGCCTAGTCCTGCCGGGAAGAGAGGTGGTTTGATCCGTGCCGGCGGGACAGGCATTCCAGCAGCGGGACTTCGGTCCATCGCGGGATGGAGAATTGCCGGGGGGGGGCTCGCCGACCGGCGTGCCATGATTCCCGCCCCTGCCGAATATCCGGTGCCGGAGAATTTGGCAAATGGCGGGGGCGGAATTCACGCCAGCCCCCGGCGATTCTCCAACCCGGTGGGGGGGTCGGAGAATCCCGCCCATTTCTGGGAGGGCAGTTTACGAGCTTTGAGGGGCTGACTGATATGTTTGGATTGGCGTGGGGAGAATGTTTCAGGTATATGCGGGTGCTGGACTTTGCAAGGAAGGTCTTCCCGACCTTCCCAATAGTGCCTGTCTCCTCGCTGTTGGAGGCTGTGCTGTCAGCGGACGCGGGTGGGGGGTTGTGGAGAGGGGTTCGTCTCGGTGATTTACAGGAGTGTTTTGGAGGAGGATGGCGTGTCCATGGAGGGGTTAAGGCAAAGTGGGAGGAAAAGCGCTGGAGGAGGGAGTGTGCTTTGAGGTGCTTCGGAGGCTAAATGCCTCGACTTTGTGTGCGAGGCTGGGGCTGATGCCACTGAAGGTGGTGTACAAGGTGCACCTTACAAAGTCTTGTGGTCTTGGCACCTTCAGGTGATGCCACCTAAGACAGAGTAAATAAAATCAGGTATACTCAGGAAGTATCAATTCGAGGAGCATAGATCTCTCAGAGATAACAAAGGAATAGATCAGAGTTTTAGCAACAGATGCTCTGAGCCTTGGGTGGAGTCAGGCAATGTTACTGAGGTGGAATCCAGTCTTCAAGATGATGTAAATATGTGGTTGGGAGCAAGTCACGGGGTCAAATATCACACCAACCATTTGGACAATCTCTTTCAGACTCAATACAGTTGTCAGGATGAGGTTTGAAGTCAGTGGCTAATAAATGGAGTTTGTTACAGGGGCTGAACGCAATGTCTTCCCAATACTGAAGTGGAGAAAGTTTCTGCTCACCCATTACTTACTGTCAGAACTGTGTGTGCCTTGGAGGGGAATCTAGATGTGATGGTGTTCACAGACCCGATACCCTGGTCCTTCAAGGAGGCGGAGGTTGAGGGTTTGGGAGATTCTGTCAATGTTCTGGTTAGATTTTGGAAATATAAATTCCCTCTCCTTCTCCACCTCTGCTCTCAATCTTTTCTCACTCTCCTCCCCCCACAGAGGCCTGAAACTTTTCTGGCCCAGACGTGTGGAAGGTTCCCTTCCCTGAACGACATCAGTGAATCGGTTGTTCTTTTGTGAAAATCTGGCAGTTTTCAAGGTGACCTTTTCCTAGTGCCGGCCTCACAAATGACCAGATTTCAGCTCAATTTCACAATCCACCTTTGTGTTCTTCTGGATTTTCTCTCACTCCTTTTTTCTGTCCAAACTGATTTCACAGGATATTGGAAGGGGAAGGTTTGCATTCGGGAAATATCACATCAGGATCTAATGGAGTCGCTTAAGTTATCATTACTGAATATCAGCAGGTTTTGAACATAATATAAGAACATAAGAACTGGAAGCAGGAGTAGGCCATCTGGACCTTTGAGCCTGCTCCGCCATTCAATGAGATCATGGCTGATCTATTGTCGACTTAGCTCCACTTTCCCGCCAGAACACCATAAGCCTTTATTCTTCAAAAAACTATCTATCTTTATCTTGAAAACATTTAATGAAGGAGCTTCAACTGCTTCACTGGGCAGGGAATTCCATCGATTCACATGGAAGGAAAAAACACCGTTCACAGTGGAGAGAAACCATACATGTGTTGTGTGTGTGGACGAGGTTTCAGCCAATCTTCTGGCCTGTCAAGACACAAGCGCATTCACACTGGCGCGAAACCGTGGAAATGTGGGGATTGTGAGGTGGCATTTGGTTTCCCGTCTGAGCTGGAAACTCATTGATGCACTCACACTGGGGAGTGACCATTCATCTGTTCCGTGAGTGGGAAGGGATCTACTTGGTCATCAAACCTGCTGACGCAACAGTGGGTTCACACTGGGAGAAGCTGTTCACCTGCTGTGTGTGTGGAAAAGGATTCACTGATTCATCCAAGCGACCTAAACAGCAGCGAGTTCACACCGGGGGAGACCATTTGCCTGCACTGAGTGTGGGAAGGGATTCACTCATATATCCAACCTGCTGAGACACCAGCGAGTTCACTTTTACTGCAACAAACAAACGAGAAGCAACAATGCCTAAACATTATTTTTACAGGGAACGTATCCCTTAAACTATAAATAGAATGTTGCCCTTTTACTTTTCACAAAATCAAACATGGTTACATCGCTGAAGTTGTCACTCAATTCTCCTGGAACCAGCCCAATGTGATTCTTCGTTCCTATGTTTATTTCCATTCTATTCCTTTGCCTGACTGGCAAACCTTCATCCCAGAAGTGTCTTTTGCAGTGATGGTTCTCCTGATGATATTCAGGTCCCGATAAACTAAGTGACTCTTCCAAATAGGGGCTAGGAGCTGGTTTAGCACACTGGGCTAAATAGCTGGCTTTTAAAGCAGACCCACGCTTGCCAGCAGCATGGTTCATTGCCGTACCAGCCTTCCCGAACAGGCGCCGGAATGTGGCGACTTGGGGCTTTTCACAGTAACTTCATTTGAAGCCTACTTCTGACAATAAGTGATTTTCATTTCATGTAATTTCAAATCCTGAAGTGGCGTTAGGTTTTTTTCTGCAAATCTTCATCTAATATCCTGTAAAAGGAATTGACAAACGAAAATTGAGAACAGGCAATTCTAGTTTCCATCCAACACACTCTCCCTCCATTTTCACTCTGCTGTATGTAATATTCATCCTCCTAATTATCTAAAGGTGCTGATTCCGGCTGACTGACAGATCCCTGCTCACTGCTTCCCATCTTGGAGAGGCCTGAAAATCTCCATGCAGACTGCCAGACATAAATGTGTCTATATTACTGAACTCTAAATGTGTGGAAAATACAGACTAGATTCACTTACTTTCTCTACAGTTGCTGCAAGTTACCAATGACTCCTCAGGTCGGGATCGAACCCAGGTCCAGAATCGAACCCAGGTCCTCAGCACCGTATAGACAGCAGTCCTAACCACTGGGCCACAGTGCTGCCCTATTCAAAACAGAGTTGAGGAAAAACTGCTTCTCCCAAGGGCTGTGAATCTGTGGAATTCACTACCCCAGAGTGCGGTGGAGCTGGGACAGTGAGTAAATTTAGGGAGGAGTTGGACAGATTGTTAATTGGGTCGAAGGGTTCTGAAGAACTCTCAGGACCGGGAAGAAAAGGCCAGGATGAGATCAGCCATGATGGAATGGCAGAGCAGATCAATGGGCCAAATGGCCTAATCCTGCTCCTATACCTTATGAACTTCTGAAAGGGGGAGACATTGATTTGCTCCCAGATGTTGGTAGAAGAGGAAGTTTTAGTCTGAAACCCTTCAACCTCCACATTGTGACATCACAAAGGCCCTCATTCTCTAAATCAGCCAATACGAATCAATCCGCTCCGCGGTGACGTCACTGCATTAGAGCGCACACGCCGGCGCGCAGACACGCGAGCCCAGCCCCCACCCTCTGTTTCCTCGCCCCCAAAACTTCCTCGAGACGGTTTCCAGGCAACCGCCTGACAGTTCCGGCCGTCGGTGGTTTTCCCATCCCCTGACCCGGGATTGCGCATGTCTCAGGGAGTGGGGATGCTGCGCATGCGCATGTGAGCTCTCTTCCGCTGACCTTACCGCTCAGATGCTGACCAATGGGAAAACTTGGAGGACCGGAAAGACTCTGCCCCTCCGCCAATCAGAGCTCCACCATTGTCTCAATGCGGAAGCTGGACATGGAGGTTTTTGCCGAGCAAAGCTGTTGTTCCCCCAACCTTGAATGAGCTTGAGCTGCACACAGACTCCTGTCTCCAACATCTGTGAGTAAAACACTTTCTTTTCTCCCCCTTTCCATTTCTTTTCTCATTCTCACCTTCAATTGGTCACTTGCAGCAACTGAAGGGAACGGAAGTGAATTCAGGGAGGGTCAGACTCTGGAAAGGTTGGCCCAGGCCTCTCTCTCTCTTAAAGACATTGACATCCTTTGCTCCCTCAGCTTGGCACATTTATTTGTCTGGCTAAAAGGATGGTCTGTTCCTAATGTTCACAATTAAAGGGCTGGTTTCCCCAGGAGATGGCTGACATTTAAGGGGTCAGTAAACAGGCCAAATCAAACCCAGCCAATTACTTCCCTGTCGGAATACTCTCCATCATCAGCATAGTGATGGAAGGAATCATCAAAGGCCCTATTAAGTGGCACTTATTCTGCAATAACCTGCTCCTGGACGCTCAGTTTGGGTTCCGCCAGTGTCACTCAGCTCCTGACCTCATTACAGCCTTGGTTCAAACTTGGACGAAAGAGCTGAATGCCAGAAGTGAGGTGAGAGTGACTCCCCTTGACATCAAGGCAGCATTTGACTGAGTATTGCATCAAGGAGCCCCAGCTAAACTGGAGTCAATGGGAATCAGGGGATAATTCTTCACGGGTTGGAGTCATACCTGGCACAAAGGAAGATGGGTGTGGTGATTGGAGGTCAATCATCTCAGCTCCAGGACTTCACTGCAGGATTTCCTCAGGGCAGTATCAGAGGCCCAACCATCTTCAGCTGCTTCATTAATGATCTCCTTTCCATCATAAGGTGAGAAGTGGTGATGTTTGCGGATGACTGCACAATGTTCAGCACCATTCTCAACTCCTCAGATAATGAAGCAGTCCGTGTCCAAATTTAGTAAGACTTGGACAATATCCAGACTTGGGCTGATAAGTGACAAGTTACATCCGTTGCTACACAAGTGCCAGGCAATGACCATCTCCGACAAGAGAGGATCTAACCACCACCCCTTGACATTCAGTGGCATTCCCATCACTGAAACCCGCACAACCAACATCCTGGGGGTTACCATTGATCAGAAACTGAACTGGACTAGCCATATTAATACTGTGGTTACCATGGCAGATCAAGGGCTGGGAATCTTATGGCGAGTAACACGCCTCCTGATGCCCCAAAGCCTGTCCACCAGACATCTACAAGCACATGTTAGGAGTGTAATGGAATACACTCCACTTTGTTGGATGAGTGCAGCTCCAACAACACGCAAGAAGCTCGAATCTATCCAGGACAAAGCAGCCTGATTGATTGCGCCGCCTTCCGCAAACATTCAAACCTTCCACCACCGACAAGCAGTAGCAGCCATGTATACCATGTCCAAGATATACTGCAGTAACTCATAAAGGTTCCTCAGACAGCACCTTCCAAACCCACAACCATCTAGAAGGACAAGAGCAGCAGATACCTGGGAACCTCACCACCTGGAGGTTTGCTTCCAAGTTACACACCACCCTGACTTGGAAATATATTGCCGTTCCTTCACTGTCCCTGGGGCAACATCCTGGAATTCCCTCCAGAACAGCACAGGGGATGTAGGGCAGCATGGTGGAGCAGTGGTTAACGCTGCTGCCTCACGGCGCCGATGTCCCAGGTTCGATCCCGGCTCTGGGACCATGTGTAGTTTGTACACTCTCCCCCGTGTTTGCGTGGGGTTTCGCCCCCACAACCCAAAGATGTGGTGGTAAGGTGGATTGGCCATGCTAAATTGCCCCTTAATTGGAAAAAAATGAATTGGGTAATTCAAATTTATAAAAAACAAATTTAAAAAAAAAAACAGCACAGGGGATGTACCTACACCTCAAGGACTGCAGCAGTTCAAGAAGGCAGCTCACCACTACTTTGGAAGGGCAACTGGGGATGGGCAATAAATGTTGGCCTGACCAGCATTGTCCACATGCCGTAAATTAATTTTTAAAAATTTAATATCGGACAAAGATATGTCTAGTGTTGTTATATGGTACGTATTATATATATTATTGGTGGTTCTGTAATAAAATAAATGTATTATTATTTCTAGTTTTGTAATATAGTACTGTACCTACATTATATATTTCCAGTCATACAGTCATTGCAGCACTGACAGAATCCATTTGGGAACTCAAGTCAATGCTGACTCTCTGTACAGCAATCCAGTCAGTCCCATTCCCCCTCGATATCCCTGTTCACCTGCAAGTTTATTTTCTTGAAGTGACCATCCTATTTTATTTTAAATTATGAATCATCTCAATAACTTCCACAACCCTTGTGTGCAGTGAGTTCCCTGTCATGACCACTCCATGACTAAATAAAATTCTTCCTCAAGAATTTCCCCATCTCTAATCAGTAAATGTACTTATATGGAGATTTTCTACTCTTGTACAGGTTTTAGTGAGTTTAGATTTGTTGATCAGCACCTTCAGGAAAATTGGGAGGGAAAGTAAGTGAATACAGTCTGTATATTACACACACTTTCAACAAAAGAACAAAGAACAAAGAAATGTACAGCACAGGAACAGGCCCTTCGGCCCTCCAAGCCCGTGCCGACCATTCTGCCCGACTAAACTACAATCTTCTTCACTTCCTGGGTCCGTATCCCTCTATTCCCATCCTATCCATGTATTTGTCAAGGTGCCCCTTAAATGTCACTATCGTCCCTGCTTCCACCACCTCCTCCGGTAGCGAGTTCCAGGCACCCACTACCCTCTGCATAAAAAACTTGCCTCGTACATCTACTCTAAACCTTGCCCCTCTCACCTTAAACCTATGCCCCCTAGTAATTGACCCCTCTACCCTGTGGGAAAGCCTCTGACTATCCACTCTGTCTATGCCCCTCATAATTTTGTATACCTCTATCAGGTCTCCCCTCAACCTCCTTCGTTCCAGTGAGAACAAACCGAGTTTATTCAACCGCTCCTCATAGCTAATGCCCTCCATACCAGGCAACATTCTGGTAAATCTCTTCTGCACCCTCTCTAAAGCCTCCACATCCTTCTGGTAGTGTGGCGACCAGAATTGAACACTATATTCCAAGTGTGGCCTAACTAAGGTTCTATACAGCTGCAATATGACTTGCCAATTCTTATACTCAGTGCCCCGGCCAATGAAGGCAAGCATGCCGTATGCCTTCTTGACTACCTTCTCCACCTGTGTTGCCCCTTTCAATGACCTGTGGACCTGTACTCCTAGATATCTTTGACTTTCATCCAGTAACATAGACATATATCTGTCTGGCAGACTGCATGAAGATTTTCAGGTCTCTGTGTCCAGAACAGGAAGTTTGGTTCTGTCAAACAGCCTGAATCAGCACCTTCAGGAGAATTGGGAGGGTGAATATTAGATACAGCAGAGTGAGAATAGAGGGAGAGTGTGTGGGATAGAGATTTAGAGCATTTCAGGGAAAGAGAGAGGAAAGAATGTTCGATATAAACTAGAATTGTCAGTTCTGAGTTTCTATCCTGTACTGACAATGATTACTATTGTAAAATCTGTTTGCAGGAAGTTAGAACGAGAGGAGTTTGAGGCCGATATCTCAAACTAAATATCATGTCAAGAACTGACTGAGTCACTCAATTCTTGGGAACTGAAGATCATCGGCCTTTGAATCTAGAAGGAGAAATGCTTGTCTATTCTGTCTGCTTCAAGATATTTTAAACATCAGTGTGTCTGGAAAAGCACTGAGACACACACACACCCATGTGGGACTATTACAGAGCACTGACTGTGGAAAGAGCTTTAACCAGTGACACAGCCTGAAAAAATACTACACCATTCACAGCAGGGAGAGACTGTATATGTGTTGTGTGTGTGGATGAGGCTTCAACTGATCATCCAACGCGGTGAGGCGCAAGATCACCCGGACCATGGAGAAACCATGGAAATGTGAGGATTGTGGGAAGGGATTCAAAGGCCCGAACGAGCTGGAAAGGCATCAATGCAGTCTCACTGGAGAGAAGCCGTTCACCTGCTCTGACTGTGGGAAGGGATTCACTCAGTTATCCAGACTGCAGAGACACCAGAGAGTTCACACTGGAGAGAAGCCTTTCACCTGCTCTCAGTGTGAAAAGAGATTCACTCACATTGGCAACCTGCGGAGACACGAACAAGTTCACACTGGGGAGAGGCCGTTCACCTGCTCTGACTGTGGGAAGGGATTCACTCAGTTATGCAGACTGCAGAGCCACCAGAGAGTTCACACTGGGGAGAGGCCTTTCACCTGCTCTCAGTGTACAAAGGGATTCACTGACATTGGCAACCTGCGGAGACACGAACGAGTTCACACTGGAGAGAGACCGTTCACCTGCTCTCACTGTGAAACGGATTTCATTGATAGTGTCAGGCTGCGGAGACACGAACGAATTCACACTGGAGAGAGGCCTTTCACCTGCTCTCAGTGTGAAAAGGGATTCACTGACATTGGCAGCCTGCGGAAACACGAACGAGTTCACACTGGAGAGAGGCCTTTCACCTGCTTTCAGTGTGAAAAGGGATTCATTGATATTGGCAACCTTCGTAGACACGAACGAGTTCACACTGGAGAGAGGCCTTTCATCTGCTCTCAGTGTGAAAAGGGATTCAATGTCATTGGCAACCTGCGGAGACACGAACGAATTCACACCGGGGAGAGGCCATTCATCTGCTCTGTGTGTGATAAGGGATTCATTCAGTTATGCAGACTGCAGAGCCACCAGAGAGTTCACACCGGGGAGAAGCCGTTCATCTGTCCTGTGTGTGATAAGGGATTCACTGAATTATCCAGCCTGCAGAAACACAATGTCACTCACACCAAGAGCAGGCCCTTTGAATGCTCTGACTGCAGGAAGGGTTTCAAAAGCTCACAGCTACTGATGTCCCACCAGCGCATTCACTCTGAGGAGAGACCGTTCAGCTGCTCTCATTGCACAAAGAGGTTTAGAACCTCATCCAACCTGATAAAACACGAGCGAGGTCACACCGGGGAGAGCCTGTTCACCTCTCCGACTGTGAAAAGATTAACTCGGTCATCACTTGCTGAGCCACAATGTCACTCACACCAATGAGAGACCCTTTAAATGCTCCGACTGTGGGAGTGGGTTTAAAAGCTCTCTGGTACTGATGTCCCACCAGCGCATTCACACTGAGGAGAAACTGTTCAGCTGCTCTCTCTGCACAAAGAGGTTTCAAACGTCATCCACATTGCGGAGACACCAGTGAGGTCACACTGGAAAGAAGCCATTCACCTGCTCTCACTGTGGGGAGGGATTCACTCAGTCGTCCAACATGCTGAGACACCAAAGGGTTCACAAGTGATGATGGGTTAAATTCTGCTGTTATTCCTGCTGTTAATCACACCCAGGACTGAAGTGGGTGGAGGGATTTGTCTTCTCATCAACTCATCCTGCTGCTAGGATGTGGCGATCCTGGCGAACTACTGCTCCCCGGACCTGGAATACCCGACTGTGAAGTGCCGTCCATACTACCTTCCATGGGAATTCTCTTCTGCGATCATCACGGCGGTCTACATCCCACCCCAGGCGGAAGTGAAGAAGGCGCTTGATGAATTGTAACCGCTATAAATAACAATGAAGCAGAATACCCGGAGGCCTTGTTCATTGTGGCCAGGGACTTTAACCAGGCCAACCTCGAGTGTATTGCCAAAATTCCACCAATACATCTCCTGTCCCGACAGGGGCCCCAACATCCTTGACCACTGCTACACAAACATCAAGGGCGCCTCTCGATCCGTCCCCTGACTGCACTTCGGAAAATCGGAGCACAAGACGGTGCTCCTTCTCCCGGCATACAAGCAGAAACTGAAGCGGAGAATCCGGTTAAGAAGGTCGTGCAATGCTGGTCCGAGGCAACAGAAGAGCTCCCACGTGACTGCTTGGAGTCAGTGGACTGGTCCATATTCAAGAACCCCGCAGCCAACCTAAACAAGTATACCAGCACCGTCACAGACTTCATCAGCAAGTGTGTAGAAGATTGTGTGTCAAAGAAGGTAGTACGTACGTTACCCAACCAGAAACCATGGTTTAATCGGGAGATTCACTCCCTGTGGAAGGGCACGTCTGAGGCATTCAAGACAGGCGACCCTGACCTAATCAAAAGATCTAGGTATGACCTCCGCAAAGCCATCACAGACTCCAAGAGACAACACCAGGACTCCCAAGAGACAATACCAGGCTAAGCTGGAATCACAGATTAACGACATGGACTCTCGTTGGTTGTGGCAAGGCTTAAATAACATAATGGGTGCAAAGTAAAGCCGAGTAGAGTCTTCAGCAGCAGCGCAGCCCTCCCCGACAAACTCTGCGTTCTATGCTTACTTCGAGCAGGAAACCAACAAACCTTGGACACACCCATGCCCACCGTCATAGCCTCCAAAGCCAGATTGGCCTTCTTGAAAGTGAACCCTCGGTAAGCGACAGGTCCTGACGGGATCCCTGCCATGCACCCAGATCCTGCGCTGACCAACTGACGGGTGTGTTTGCGGACATCCTCAACCTCTCCCTACTCCGTTCTGAGGTTCCCACCTGCTTCAAGAAGACCACCATCATACCGGTGCCAAAGAAGAACCAGGCAACGTGCCTCAATGAATACCGTCCGATGGCCTTGACATCAATCATTATGAAATGCTTAGACCACAGCTGGAGTAATGTGTGCAGTTTTACTCCCCTTACCTTAGGAAAGGTATTGCCACAGAAGAACAGCAACAAAGTTTCACCAGACTTGTTCCAGGTTTGACAGGACTGTCCTATGAAGAGAGATTGGGGATACTAGGTCTTTTTTCTCTAGAATTTCAAGGAATGAGGGATTTAATTGAAACTTATAAAATCCATAAAGGAATAGACAGAGGAGGTGCAGGCGAGATGTTTCCCTGGGTTGGAGAGTCTGGAACCAGGGGACACAATTTCAAAATAAGGGGGAAGCCACTTAGGACCGGTCTCGGAGGAGACATTTCTTTACTCCGAGGGTTGTGAATCTTTGGAATTCTCGACCCCAGAGGGCTGTGGGAGCTCAGTCGCAGAGTGAGTTTAAAGCAGAGACTCACAGATTTCTAAATCCCAATAACACAAAGGGATATGGGGATAGTGGGGGAAAAGGCATTGAAGTGGTTGACCAGCCATAATCGTATTGAATGGTGGAGCAGGCTCGACGGGCTGAATGGCCAACTCCGGCTCCGATGATATAAAGATGGGTAGGAAAGTAAATTGTGAAGAGGACATAAGGAGACTACAAAGGGATATGGATAGGTTAAGTGAGTGGGAAAAGATCTGCCAAATGGAGAATAATGTGGGAATATGTAAATGTGTCCTTGTTGGCCAGAAGTATAAAAAAGCTTATTATCTAAATGCTGCGTGATTACAGAGCTCTGAGATTCAGAGGGATCTGGGTGGCTGAGAGCATGAATCACAAAAGGCGAGTATACAGGAACAGCAAGTAATTCGGAAAGCTAATAGAATGTTATTGTTTATTGTGAGGGGAATTGAATACAAAAGTAGGGAGGTTATGCTTCAGTTATACAGGACATTGGTGAGACCACATCTGGAGCACTGTGTACAGTATTGCTCTCATTTAAGGAATTATGTCAATGTGTTGGAAGCAGTTCAGGGAAGGTTTACTGGACTCATACCTGGAATTGGAGGCTGGTCTTATGAGGAATGATTGGACAGGCTGTTTAGGTGACTTGATTGAACCGCATAAATCCTGAGGGGCCTTGACAGGGTGGATGTGGAAAGGATGTTTCCTCTTGTGGGAGGATCTAGAAATTGGAGTCACTTTAAAAGTAATAACTTGCCCATTTAAGGCAGAGGAGAACTTTTTTCTCTGAGGGTTGGGAGTCTTTGGAACTCTCTTCCTCAAAGGGCAGTGGAAGCAGAGTCTTTGAATATTTTGAAGACTGAGTTGAATAGATTCTTGATAATCAAGGGGGTGAAAGATTATTGGGGGGTCGGCGGGAATGTGGAGTTGAGGTTACTATCAGATCAGCCGGGAACTTATTGAATGGTGGAGCAGTCTCGAGGGGCCGAGTGGCCTACTCCTGCTCCTAATTTGTATGTTATCACATCCTTTCTAATAGATTTTAGCATTTTCCCTCCTGTTGATGTCAGGCTAATGGGTCTGTGGTTCCCTGTTTTTTCTCTCCCTCCTTAAATATTGGGGTTACATTTACCACCTTCCAATCTGCAGGAACCATTTCAGAATCTATAGAATTGTGAAAGATGATCACCAATGTATCCACTATCTCTACAGCCACCTCTTTCAACACTCTGGGATGTAGAGCAGCAGCTTTTGGGGATTTATTAACTTTCAACCACATTAATTTCTCCAGTACTACTTTTTCACTAATTCTAATCTCTTTCAGTTCCTCGTGCTCACTGGTCCCTTGGGGGTCTCATATTTTTGGGACAATTTCTGTATCTTCCACCATGAAGACAGACACACATTGTTTAGTTTCTGTGTCATTTCCTCATTCCCCATTATAAACTCTGCTGTCTCTGCCTGGAATGGACCCACATTGGTCTTTGCTAATCTTTCCCTTTTCACATTCCTATTGGAGCTTTTCCAGTTCTCCCCAGTTTGCTCTCACATTCTATTTACTCATTATGAGTTTCTTGATCCTCCTTTGCTGAATTCTCAAACAAGTTTCCAATCCTCAGGGTTGCACTTATTTTGGCAACTATATGAGTGATAAGATCTATTTTATCTTCAAAAATGAGACCAAGATCTGGTTGATTGGAGGTGTCCAAAAATACAACTTTATTGCTAATTATCCACCTTGATTCTCTTGCATAAAAATAAATCAAAATGCAGATCAAATAATACATCAAAACATAATAAAGAGAGTTAAACAAAAACATGAGAAAATATTAGGAAATCAATAGATGGTTCATAATTTCATAAAGCATGAATACAGAAGAAACTTTAGTCATGAAACTTTATTCTTAAAGAAATTCTTATCAATGGTCTAACCCCTTATTGGTTTCAAATTCTCAGCTGAGGCTTCCTGATTTATTCAAAAAACTCTCCGTCACTTGGAGCATGATTTGTTATCCAGGCATTGGTCATTACTTAAGATTCATTAATGTCTATCAATTTAATTAAATGTCTACATGTTCCTGCCACATGTACCAATCCTCTGAAGATAAGGTGTTCTGCAATAACCTTGCTTGTTGCTCAGGCTTTGCTACATTTTGTGAATGTTTCTGTTGCTGAGGCTGCGATACTTTTTCATTACTAGATGTATTTGTAGAACAATGGTTTATTCATTACGAGGGCTTTTATGCAACTTTTCTTGAAACCGTGTTAGATTCTGACACATCAAGTTGCTGTACAGCAATTCTCATATTTTTGTATGAAACAATGACTTTGCCTTGTGGATATTCCATTTTCTGTCTGTATGTATACTGAATTTAAGAATTATACTGCATTGATTCTTCAAGGTACCAATAAATCAGTGAAGCAATAAACCTATAATCTATCAATGAGCCTCTTCCTTTGACCTAATGGAATCTTTAATTTTTCTTGTTAGCCACGGTTGCGTCACTTTCCCTGTTGGATTTTTGTTTCTGAAAGGAATCTATATTTTATATAAATATGTGTAATTCTTTAAATGCGACTGCCTGTGTATCATTACACATTTTATTGTATGTTCCCAATCAACTTGCCCCTCCTAGCTTGACAGTTTCCTTCTGTGACAGAACCATGTAACCACCAAAGCCTATCTTCATCTAAACCTGCATGCTTTGGGGTTCCAAACAGAAACAGGAACTATCTGGCATCTACCTTCCAAACACCCTTTCACTCTGTGATCCTTATGAAATTTGCCACAAGGCTCAAAAGCATCAGTCGTGAGAAGGCCAGTCCAGCAGAAAGAAACCCTCCGACCCTCCCCATTGACCAACTGTCAGAATGAACAAAATGCAGTCCTGGATGTAATTGAGGAGCAACAATAACAGCAGAATCCAACCCCTGTAATCAATTGTGAACTTGTTGGTGCCTCAGCAGGTACGAGGAAACACAATCCCTTGCTACACTGAGAGCAGGTGAATGGCCTCTCCCCAGTGTGAACTTGCTGGTGTCTCGGCAATGTGGATGATTCACAGAATCCCTTCCTACACTGAGAGCAGATGAATGGCCTCTCCCCAGTGTGAACCCACTGGTGCCTCTGCAGGCTGGATAATTGAGTGAATCCCTTCCCACACTGAGAGCAGGCGAATTGTTTCTCCCCAGTGTGAACTCGCTGATGTCTCCGCAGGGTGAATGACTGACTGAATCCTTTCCCACAAAGAGAGCAGCTGAATGGTCTCTCCCCAGTGTTAATGCGCTGATGAGCTTCCAGTGCAAATAGGAGCTGCAGTCGACCATTTGGCACATTGAACTTGCTCAACCCTGTCATGAGCTCAATGGCCGATCTAGCTCAGCACCATTTCCCCACACTATTCCCCATTTCCCTTGGTGACTTCAACATCTCGAAACCTATCAACTCGATCTGGATAATACTTGATGAATGAGGCTCCATAGTCCTCTGGAGTAGAAAATTCCAAAGTTTCACCACATCCTCGAGTGAAGAATTCACTCCTCATCTTAACTTTCAGTCCATTTTCCTACCTGTTCCCCATGATCCTCAACTCCCTCATCAATCAGAATTCTGTCTAACTTCACGGCACCAAGGACCCAAGTTTGATCCCGGCCCTGGGTCACTGTCCGTGTGGAGTTTGCACATTCTCCCCGTGTCTGTGTGGGTCTCATCCCCACAACCCAAATATGTGCAGGGTAGGTGGATTGGCCATACTAAATTGGCCCTTAATTGGAAAAAACATGAATTGGGTAGTTTAAATTTTAAAAAGATGTTTTGGTGAGAGGGGGGTGGCGTCACAATCAAATCCAGTGACTACCCACATGTACTTTGTGTCAGTTTGGGGTCAATGTCCACCCCCTCATTTTTCATCCGAGTCTCATAAGGTTGGAGATGGCTCTGGACAAGTAATGGCGGGCGCAGCTCCCACAATCCTCCCATGCTGGTGAAACTGCTCTATCCCAGGTGGATGGGTGGTCTGGAACTGCACATGTCCAAGGGAGAGGGACCCTTAATTGAAAACAAAAACAGAGAACTTATAATAAAACAAATAATTCTGTCTAGCTCATCCTTGAATATATTCAATGACTCCCAGACTCCACTGGTCCCTGTAGGAAACTAATTCCAAAGATAAACTTTGAGGTAAGAGATTACTGAAAATATATAACATGGTTACAGTACAATATTACAAGAGTAGAAATAATAATAAATGTTCTTTATAGGTCCAGACGGAGTGACTGGGAAGAGGGGTAACCCCAGGTTAAAGACGTGTGAAATGTCTCCAGCCAGGACAGTTGGTAGGATTTCGCAAGCCCAGGCAGATGGTTTGCGGCGGGGGGGGTGGGGGTGAGAATGTAACGCGACATGAATCCAAGGTCTTGGTTTAGGCTGTACTCATGTGTGCGGAACTTGGCTATAAGTTTCTGCTCGGCGATTCTGCATTATTAGGCTTGCAAAATCCTACCAACTGTCCTGTCTTGAGACAATTCGCACCTCTTTATAACCTGTGATTATCCCTCTCTCCAGTCACTCCGTCTGGACCTGTAAAGACTTAATTACCTGCTAAGACTCGCATTCAAAAGTATCGTCTTGCATCATTGACTTTGTCTGTATCTATGTTTCTGGAACCCACCTCTTCATTCACCTAAGGAACAGTGCTCCGAAAGCTAGTGATTCGACTAGTGTTGGACTTTAACCTGGTGTTGCAAGACTTCTTACTTTTACTTTAACACAATGAACAACCACACTCCATGGTAACGTCGCTGAAGTTGTCACTCAATTCTCCTGGAACCAATCCAGTGTGATGCTTCGTTCCTGTGTTTACTTCCATTCTATTCCTTTGCCTGACTGGCAGCCCTTAACCCCAGAGGCGTCTTTTGCTGTGATGGTTTCCTGATGATATTCAGGTCCCGATAAACCAAATGACTCTTCCAAATCCTGAAGTGACGTTTTTTTCTTCAAATCTTCGTCTAATATCCTGTAAAATGCAAGTTGAGAACAGACAATTCTAGTTCCCATTCTCACTCTACTGTACGTAATATTCATCCTCCCAAATCTCAGAAGGTGCTGATTCAGGCTGATTGACAGATCCATGCTCACTGCTTCCTGTCCTGGGCAGAGGCCTGAAAATCTCCATGCAGGCTGCAAGACAAAAATATGTCTATAATACTGAACTCAACATGTGTGCAACATAAAAACTTCCTTTCACTTCAGTTGCAGCAAGTCACCAAAGTCCCCTCAGAATGAGAAAAGAAATGGAAAGGTAAAGTAGATTTGGAGAGGCTACTCCCTCTTAATAATAATAATAATCGAGGGCAGCACAGTGGCGCAGTGGGTTAGCACTGCGGCCTCACGGCACTGAGATCCCAGGTTCGATTCCAGCTCTAGGACACTGTGTGGAGTTTGCACATTCTCCCCGTGTTTGCGTTGGTTTTGTCCCCATAACCAAAACGATGTGCAAGCTAGGTGGATTGGCCACGCTAAATTGCCCCTTAATTGGGGAAAAAAATGAATTGGGTACTCTAAAATTTTAAAATAATCTTTATTATTGTCATAAGTCGGCTTACATTAATACTGCAATGGGGCAGCACGGTGACGCAGTGGTTCGCTCTGCCGCTTCACGGCGCCGAGGTCCCAGGTTAGATCCCGGATCTGGGTCACTGTCCGTGTGGAGTTTGCACATTCTCTCTGTGTTTGCCTGGGTTTCGCCCCCACAACCCAAAGATGCGCAGGGTAGGTGGATTGGCCACGCTAAATTGCCCCTTAATTTTAAAAGATGAATTTAGTAATCTAAATTTAAAAAAACAAACAAAAAAAACACGGCAATGAAGTTACTGTGAAACTCCCGTGTCGCCACATTCTGACACCTGTTAGGGTACACAGAAGGAGAATTCAGAATGTTCAATTCACCTAACAGCACGTCTTTCAGGCATTCTAGAACAAGAGGTAATAGTCCGAGGATAAGATGGGCAGCATGGTAGCACAGTGGTTAGCACAGTTGCTTCACATCTCCAGGGTCCCAGGTTCGATTCCGGCTTCGGTCACTGTCTGTGGAAATCTGCACGTTCTCCCGCGTCAGCGTAGGTTTCATACGGGTGCTCCGGTTTCCTCCCACAGTGCAAAGATGTGCAGGTTAGGTGGATTGACCAAGATAAATTGCCCTTAGTGTCCAAAAAGGTTAGGTGGAGGTTCCGGTGGCGGCTATGGAGGAGTAAGTCACACGTTTGGTGCTTTTGGACCTTTTCCCCCAACTTTTTTGTACTTTTGAGTGCTAGTTTGGAAGGCATAGGCACTCAGGCACTGACTCCAGACACAGGTGTATGGAATTAAGAAGCAGAAAGAATCGCAAACAGTTGAAGAAGTGGGCAAACAAGGGCAGTGTACAAGCTGCTGCTGAGGACAATATGGCCGACGTCCGGACCCTTAATGCAGACAGCCCAGCCAACAATGGGGCATCTGTTGAAGGTCATTCATGAGGGCTTTAATGCTTTGCAGCGGAACAGTATAGACCCGATTCAGAAGTATATCGAGGGCCCTGAGCACAGGCTGGATGCCCAGGATCGTACGATCCAGAAGCTGGAAAAGGCGCTGGAGGAGCAGGAGGATCACCAAATGGTGGTGGAGGCGGAGATGGAGAGGTTGAAGGACCAACAAAAAAGGCTTCTGGAGATGGTAGGGGGGGGGGGGGGGGGGGGGGGTAACGGGGAAGGAGTTTTTGTTCTATTCACATATTCATAAGGTGTATTCCCGAATTGATCTTTTCATCATGAGCAGAGATTTGTTAGCGGGGGTGACGGATATAGAATATTCGGCGATCGCTATTTCGGACCATGCCCCGCACTGGGTTGATCTGCAGGTCTGCAAGGAAAGTTTTCAGCGTCCTCAATGGAGGCTGGAGGTCGGTTTGTTGGCTGACGAGGCGGTGTGAGAGGGTGAGGAAATGTATGCAAAACTACCTGTACGTCAATGACACAGGGGAAGTCTCAGCGGCGGTGCTCTGGGAAGCGCTGAAGGCTGTGGTGAGAAGGGAGCTGATTTCGATCAGAGCACATAGGGACAGGACGGACAGGGCAGGAAACTTGGTAGGGGATTCGGCCGGGCTGAACAAGGTGTTCAGGGATTTCTATAGCAAGCTTTAATCCTCAGAACTCCTGGGGCGGGAGGGGATAAGACGCTTTCTGGATGAACTGACCTTCCCAAAAGTGGGCAGGGGATTGGGGATTGGTAGACTGGTTGGGGACCCGATCAGGACTTCAGAAATATTGGTGGGCTTGAGGGCCATGCAATCAGGTAAAGCCCCAGGGCCGGATGGGTATCCGGTGGAGTTTCATAAAATTCTCCGAGATAGTGGGGCCGGTGCTGGCTAGCGTTTTTAATGAGGCACGAGACCGAGGGGTGTTACCCCCAACGATGTCACAGGCCACCATCTCGCTGATATTGAAACTGGACAAAGACCTGGAGGCATGTGGGTCCTATAAGCTGATCTCTCTGCTCAACGTAGATGCTAAAATTCTGGCCAAGCCCTTGGCGGCTAGGATTGAGGACTGTGTGCCAGACGTCATTATGGAAGATCAAACCGAGTTAGTCAAGGGCAGGCAGCTGGTGGCCATCCTAAGAAGGCTGCTGAATGTGATTATGATGCCCCGGAGAGTAAGGAGGTAGAGGTACTTGTGGCAATGGATGCTGAGAAGGCTTTCGACCGGGTTGAGTGGGACTATCTATGGGAGGTGCTGGGATGTTTTTGGTTCGGGGAGGGCTTTATCGACTGGGTCAGACTGTTGTACCAGGCTCCAGAGGCGAGTATGAGGATGAACAGGACGACATCTGACTATTTCAGACTGTACCATGGGACAAGACCGGTGTGTCCCCTCTCCCCACTGCTGTTTGCGGTAGCAATAGTGCCGCTGGCAATTGCCCTAAAAGCCTCTAGGGGCTGGAAGAGGCTGGTACGGGGGTAGGTGTGGAACACAGAGTTTCATTGTACGCTGACGACCTGCTCCTATACATCACGGATCCAGTGGCTGGGATGGATGAGATTATGGGAATCCTGAAGGAATTCGGCTGGTTGTTGGGGTACAAACTAAACATGACAAAGAATGAGTTGTTTGTAGTCCAGGTGAGGGGCCAGGAGGGTAGGTTGAGGGGGCTGCTGTTCACGTTAGTGGGGGACAGTTTTAGATACTTAAGGATACAGGTGGCGCGGGACTGGGGCTGTCTGCACAAGTTGAACTTGTCTCGGTTGGTGGAGCAAATGAGGGCTGAGTTCCGGAGGTGGGATGTGCTCCCACTGACACTAGCGGGGAGAGTGCAGACAGTTAAAATGACAATCCTCCCGAGATTCCTGTTCATCTTGTAGTGTCTCCCCATTTTCATTCCGCGTTCTTTTTTCAAGAAGGTTAATAAAATGATTATGGGATTTGTGTGGGCGGGAAAGTCCCTGCGGGTGAAGAGGGTGATGCTCGAGAGGATCAGAGGGGAAGGGGGGCTGGCGCTGCCAAACTTCAGTAATTACTACTGGGCGGCCAATATGATTTAAAAAAAAATAAAAAAATTTAGAGTACCCAATTATTTTTTTAATTTTCCAATTAAGCGGCAATTTAGCGTGGCCAATCCACGTAACCTGCACATCTTTGGGTTGTGGGGGTGAAACCCACGCAGACATGGGGAGAATGTGCAAACTCCACACGGACAATGACCCAGGGCCGGGATTTGAACCCGGGTCCTCAGCACCGCAGCAACATAGCTATGATAAGGAAGTAGATGGTGGGTGCAGGGTCGGATTGGGGGCGGATGAAGGCCGCTTTGTGCAGGGGGACCAATTTGGCAGCCCTGGTTACAGCGCTCCTGCCACTCCGACCAGCACGGTACTCCACGAGCCCCATAGTGGTAGCGACATTGTGGATCTGGGGCCAATGGAGAAGGCACATGGGGGGAATGGGAGCATCGGTTTGGTCCCCAATTTGCAATAATCACCGGTTTGCCCCAGGGAATATGGACAGTGGGTTCTGAGCATGGCAGAGGGCTGAGATTGAGAGGATGGGGGATTTATTCTTGGAAGGGAGCTTCCCGAGCATGAGGGCGTTAGAGGAGAAATTTGGGCTGGCGAGAGGGAATGAGTTCAGGTACCTGCATGTGCGGGACTTTCTGCGCAGATTCAGTCCTTCCCACGCCTGCCACTCAGGGGGATCCAGGACAGGGTAGTGTCCAGTGGATGGGTGGGGGAGGGGAGGGTCTCGGATATATATAAAGAACTTATGGGAGCGGAGGAGTCAGACCGAGGAGCTGAAGCTTAAGTGGGAAGAGGACCTTGGAGGTGAGATAGAAGAGGGCTTATGGGCGGAGGCGTTGAGTAGGGTGAACACGACCACAACATGCGCCAGGCTCAGCCTGATTCAATTTAAGGTCGTCCACTGGGCCCACTTGACAGTGGCCCGGATGAGTAAATTTTTCGGATTGGAGGACAGGTGCGCCAGATGTTCGGGAGGGCTGCCGGCGAAACATGTCCACATGTTTTGGGCATGTCCAAAACTCAGGGGGTACTGGCAGGGGTTCGCGGATGTTATGTCCTGTGTACTGAAAACAGGGGTGGTGAGGAGTCCAGAGGTGGCTATTTTGGGGGTTTCGGAGGACCCGGGAGTCCAGGGGGAGAGAGAGGCTGACGTTTTGGCCTTTGCTTCCCTGGTAGTCCGGCGACGAATTCTGCTGGGATGGAGGGACTCAAAACCTCCGAAGTCGGAGGCCTGGCTATCAGATATGGCAGGCTTTCTCGGTCTGGATGAAAGCTGTATGGGTTCGCCCGGATGTGGCAACCATTTATCAACTTCTTCGCGGAAAATTAATCGTCAGCGGGGGGCGGGGTTAGGGTAATGTAGGTTAGGGGGGTACTTAGGCTGGTTCTTGTGGGAGGGGAGCTGGGTTTCTTGCACTATAACGATTGTTTTTTTGCACACTGTTTTATATTATTGTTGTTTATTGTGCCAAAATGTCTTAATAAAATTGTTTGTCAAAAAAAAGTTAGGTGGTGTTACTGTAGGGGCTTTTCACAGTAACTTCATTGCAGTGTTAATGTAAGCCAACTTGTGACAATAAAGATTATTTTTAAAAAGAGGTAGCAAATTCTAAGAGTTGAGGAAACACTGCCTCTCCCAAGGGCTGTGAATCTGTGGAATTCACTACTCCAGAGTGCGGTGGAGCTGGGACAGTGAGTAAATTTAGGAGTTTTTAATTGGTACTGTGTTGATGGGTTATGGAGAAGTGGCAGGACTGTCGAGTTAAGGCCAGGATGAGATCCTGGTGGGGCAGACTCGATGGGCCAAATGGCCTAGTTTTGCTCCGAAATCTTATGACCTGATGAAAGGGGGAGACATTGATGCTCCCAGATGTTGCCCAGAGAAGGAAGTTTTAGTCTGAAGCTCATTGTCCAACCTCCACATTGTGACATCACAAAGGAGCTCGTCCTAAATCAACCAATCGGAATAAATTCGCTTCGCTGTGACGTCACTACATTAGCGCGCACCCGCCCGGCGCGCGAACACGGGAGCCCCGCCCACACTCTTTGTTCCCCCTCCCCCGACAGATACTCGAGACGGTTTCCAAGCAACCGGCTGAGAACTCCGGCTAGAGCAAGAAGCCGCTCGGTGATCGCTCCTTCCCCCACCCCGGCACGGGAATGCGCATGTCTAACGGAGAGGGAAAGCTGCGCATGTGTTGGTGAAATCCCTCTCCCCTGACCCGGGACAGCGCATGTCGAAAAGAGAGGGGAAGCTGCGCATGTGCAGGGGAGCACCACGCCTCTGACCTGACTGCTGAGGTATTGACCAATGGGAAGATTGGAGGACCGGAAGGACTCTGCTCCTCCGCCAATCAGCGCGTCCCCATTGTCTCAATGCGAAAGCTGAACATGGAGGTTTCTGCCGAGCAAAGCTGTTGTTCCTCCAACCCTGAATGAGCTTGAGTTGCTCACAGACTCCTGTCCAACATCTGTGAGTAAAACACTTAATTTTCTCCCCCATTTATTTTCTTATTCTGACCTTCAATTGGTGACTTGCACCAACTGAAGGGAAAGGAAGTGAATCCAGGGAGGCTGCAGACTCTGGAAAGCTTGGCCCAGGTCTCTCTCTCTCTTCAAGACATTGACATCCTTTGCTCCCTCAGCTTGACACATTTATTTGTCTGGCTAAAAGGATGGTCTCTTTCCTAAGGATGTGGAGATACCGGCGTTGGACTGGGGTGAGCACAGTAAGAAGTCTTACAACACCAGGTTAATTCCAACAGGTTTGTTTCAAATACTAGCTTTCGGAGCGCTGCTCCTTCCTCAGGTGAATGAAGAGGTATGTTCCAGAAACATACATATCTCTGCAAGACGTGCCAGATCATCGACATGGATACCACCATTGCACGTG
Organism: Scyliorhinus torazame; assembly: GCF_047496885.1. Classification (NCBI taxonomy): domain Eukaryota; kingdom Metazoa; phylum Chordata; class Chondrichthyes; order Carcharhiniformes; family Scyliorhinidae; genus Scyliorhinus; species Scyliorhinus torazame. The sequence continues at coordinate 173,971,196 of NC_092711.1, forward strand.
AGAACATGTAATGGTGATATATATCTCTGCAAGACGTGCCAGATCATCGACATGGATACCACTATTACACGTGAGAAGACCACCCACCAGGTACGCGGTACATACTCGTGCGACTCGGCCAATGTTGTCTACCTCGTACGCTGCAGGAAAGGATGTCCCGAAGCATGGTACATTGGCGAGACCATGCAGGTGCTGTGACAACGAATGAACGGACATCACGCGACAATCACCAGGCAGGAATGTTCCCTTCCAGTCGGGGAACACTTCAGCAGTCAAAGGCATTCAGCCTCTGATCTCCGGGTAAGCGTTCTCCAAGGCAGCCTTCAGGACGCGCGACAACGCAGAATCAACGAGCAGAAACTTATAGCCAAGTTCTGCACACATGAGTGCGGCCTCAACTGGGACCTGGGATTCATGTGGCATTACATTCATCCACCACCATCTGGCCTGGGCTTGTGAAATCCTACCAACTGTCCTGGCTTGAGACAATTCACACCTCTTTATCCTGGGGGTACCCCTATCTCTGGATATGGAAACACTTAATTAACTGCAAAGGGGCTGGTTTAGCACACTGGGCTAAATCGCTGGCTTTTAAAGCAGACCAAGCAGGCCAGCAGCACGGTTCAATTCCCGTACCAGCCTCCCCGAACAGGTGCCGGAATGTGGCGACTAGGGGCTTTTCACAGTAACTTCATTGAAGCCTACTTGTGACAATAAGCGATTTTCATTTCATTTTCATTTCATGCTCGCATTCTAAGTATTGTCGTGCATCTTTGAATTTGTCTATACATATGTTTCTGGAACATATCTCTTCATTCACCTGAGGAAGGAGCAGTGCTCCGAAAGCTAGTGTTTGAAACAAACCTGTTCGACTTTAACCTGGTGTTGTAAGACTTCTTACTGTTTCCTAATGTTCACATTTAAAGGTTGACATTAAAGGGAACAGTAAACAGGACAAATCAAACCCAACTAATGAATTCCTTGTCGGAATACTCTCCATCATCAGCAAAGTGATGGAAGGAGTCATCAACAGTGCTATCAAGTGGCACTTACTTAGCAATAACCTGCTCATGGACGCTCCGTTTTGGTTCTGCCAGTGTCACTCATCTCCTGACCTCATTACAGCCTTGGTCCAAACATGGACGAAAGAGCTGAATGTCAGAGGTGAGATGAGAGTGACTGTCCTTGACATCAAGGCAGCATTTGACTGAGTATGGCATCAAGGAGCCCTAGTTAAAGTGGAGTCAATGGGAATCTGAGGGAATACTTTGCGTTGGTTGGAGTCATACCTGGCACAAAGGACAATGGTGGTTGAAGGTCAATCATCTCTGCTCCAGGACATCACTCCGGGAGTGATGGGTTTCTTCCATGGTGCTCTGGTTTCCTCCCACAAGTCCCGAAAGACGTGCTTGTTAGGTGATTTAGACATTCTAAACTCTCCCTCTGTGTACCCAAACAGGTGCCGGAGTGTGGCGACCAAAGGCTTTTCACAGTAACTTCATTGCAGTGTTAATGTAAGCCTACTTGTAACAATAATAAAGATTATTATTAAGGAGAATTTGGAGAGTGAATATTAGATACAGCAGAGTGAGAGTGGAGGGAGAGTGTGTGGAATGGAGATTTAGAGCATTTGAGGGTAAGAGAGAGAGCAAAGAATGTTTGCTAGAAACTAGAATTGTTTGTTCTGAATTTCTTATTCTGCACTGACAGTGATCACTTTTGTAAAATCTTTTTGCAGGAAGTTAGAATGAGAGGCGTTTGAGGCCGATATCTCAAACTAAATATCACGTCAAGAACTGACTGAGTCACTCAATTCTTGGGAATCGAATATCATCGGCCTTTGAATCTAGAAGGAGAAATGTTTGTCTATTCTGTCTGCTTCAAGAGATTTTAAACATCAGTGTGTCTGGAAAAGCACTGAGACACACACACATCCCCCATGTGAGACTGTTACAGAGCACTGACTGTGGAAAGAGCTTGAACCAGTGACACAGTCTGAAAACATATTACACCATTCACATCAGGGAGAGCCTGTACACGTGTACTGTGGACAAGGCTTCAACTGATGGTCCAACGTGGTGAGACTCAAGATCACCCAGACCATGGAGAAACCATGGAAATGTGAGGACTGTGGGAAGGGATTCAAAGGCCCGTACGGGCTGGAAAGGCATCAACGCAGTCACAATGGAGAGAGACCGTTCACCTGCTCTGTGTGTGGGAAGGGATTCACAGCCCCGCATGAGCTGGCAAGGCATCAACGCAGTCACACTGGAGAGAAGCCGTTCACCTGCTCTCAGTGTGAAAAAGGATTCACTGACATTGGCAATCTGCGGAGACACGAACGAGTTCACACTGGGGAGAGGCCGTTCATCTGCTCGGTCTGTGGGAAGGAATTCACTCGGTTATCCCACCTACAGAGACACCAGAGAGTTCACACCGGGGAGAGGCCATTCGCCTGCACTGGGTGTGATAAGGGATTCACTCGGTTATCCCACCTGCAGACACACCAGCGGGTTCACACTGGGGAGAGGCCATTCACTTGCACTGTGTGTGATAAGGGATTCATTCAGTTATCCAACCTGCAGGCACACCAGCGAGTTCACACCGGGGAGAAGCCATTCATCTGCTCTGTGTGTGATAAGGGATTCACTCAATTATCCAACCTGCTGAGCCACAATGTCACTCACACCAAGAGCAGGCCCTTTAAATGCTCTGACTGCAGAAGGGGTTTCAAAAGCTCACAGCGATTGATGTCCCACCAGCGCGTTCACACTGAGGAGAGACCGTTCAGCTGCTCTCACTGCACAAGGAGCTTTAGAACTTCATCCAACCTGATGAAACACAAGCAAGGCCACACTGGGGAGAGCCCGTTCACCTCTCCGACTGGGAAAAGATTCACTCGGTCATCACTTGCTGAACCACAATGTCACTCACACCAATGAGAGACCCTTTAAATGCTCCGACTGTGGGAGTGGGTTTAAAAGCTCTTGGATACTGATGGAACACCAGCGCATTCACACTGAGGAGAGACCGTTTAGCTGCTCTCACTCCACAAAGAGATTTCAAACATCATCCACATTGCGGAGACACCAGCGAGTTCACACCGGGGAGAGTTGATTCACCTGCTCTGATCACAGAATTTACAGTGCAGAAGGAGGCCATTCAGCTCATCGAGTCTGCACCGGCTCTTTGAAAGAGCACCAAGCCCACATCTCCACCCTATCCCCATAACCCCCACCCGACATTAAGGGCAATTTAGCATGGCCAATCCACCTAACCTGCACATCTTTGGACTGTGGGAGGAAACCCACGCACACACGGGGAGAACGTGCAGACTCCGCACAGACCGTGAACCAAGCCGGGAATCGAACCTGGGACCCTGGAGCTGTGAAGCAATTGTGCTAACCACCATAAGACATAGGAGCAGAAGTAAGGCCATTCGGCCCATCGAGTCCACTCGACCATTCAATCATGGCTGATTTCAACTCCATTTACCCGCTCTCCATAGCCCTTAATTCCTCGAGAAATCAAGAATTTGAAATGAAATGAAAATCGCTTATTGTCACAAGTAGACTTCAATGAAGTTACTGTGAAAAGCCCCTAGTCGCCACATTCCAGCGCCTGTCCGGGGAGGCTGGTACGGGAATCGAACCGTGCTGCTGGCCTGCCTTGGTCTGCTTTAAAAGCCAGCGATTTAGCCCAGTGAGCTAAACCAGCCCCTAGCTAAACCAGCAATTTATCAACTTCTGTCTTAAAGACATTCAACGTCCCGGCCTCCGCCGCCCTCTGTGGCAATGAATTCCACAGACCCATCACTCTCTGGCTGAAGAAATTTCTCCTCATCTCTGTTCTAAAGTGATTCCCTTTTATTCTAAGGCTGTGCCCCCGGGTCTTAGTCTCCCCTGGTAATGGAAACAACTTCCCTACGTCCCTAAGCCATTCATTATCTTGTAAGTTTCTATTAGATCTCCCCTCAACCTCCGAAACTCCAATGAATATAATCCCAGGATCCTCAGACGTTCCTTGTATGTTAGGCCTACCATTCCTGGGATCATCCGTGTGACTCTCCGCTGGACCCGCTCCAGTGCCAGTATGTCCTTCCTGAGGTGTAGGGCCCAAAATTGCTCACAGTATTCTAAATGGGGCCTAACTAATGCTTTATAAAGCATGCTACCGTGCTGATTGTGGGAAGAGATTTAGTGATTCATCTGCCTTGTTGACACACCAGCGAGTTCACACTGGAAAGAAGCCATTCACCTGCTCTCACTGTGGGGAGGGATTCACTCAGTCATCCAACATGCTGAGACACCAAAAGGTTCACAAGTGATGACCGGTTAAATTCTGCTGTTATTCCTGCTGTTAATCACATCCAGGACTGAACATGGAGTGGGTGAAGGGGTTTGTCTCCTCGTCACCTCCTGGTGCTCGGATGTGGCGACCCTGGCGAACTACTGCTCCCCGGACCTGGAATACCTGACTGTGAAGTCTCATCCAAAATACCTTCCACGGAGTTCACTTCTGCCATTATCACAGTGGTCTACATCCCACCCCAGGCGGAAGTGAAGAAGGCGCTTGATGAATTGTACATCGCTATAAATAACAATGAAATGAAATACCCGGCGGCCCTGTTCATCGTGGCCGGGGACTTTAACCAGGCCAACCTCAAGAGTGTACTGCCAAAATTCCACCAACACATCTCCTGTCCCGACAGGGACCCCGACATCCTTGACCACTGCTACACAAACATCTAGGGCGCCTGATGATCCATCCCCGGACCACACTTTGGAATATTGGACCACAAGACGGTGCTTCTTCTCCCGGCTGTTTGTTTGCTTAATAAATTTAAGTGTACACAATTATTTTTTTCCAATTAAGGGGCAGTGTAGCGTGGCCAATTCACCTCCACTGCACATCTAATTGGGTTGTGGGGTTGAGACCCACAAGACACGAGGAGAATGTGCAAACTCCACACGGACAGTGACTGGGGCCAGGATCGAACCCGGGTTCTTGGTGCCGTGAGACAGCAGTGCTACCCATTGTGCCACCCAACTGACAAATTTCTAATTACCAATAACACAAAGGGATATGGGGACAGTGTGGGGAAAAAGACATTGAAGTGGATAATCAGCCATGATCATATTGAATGGTGGAGCAGGCTCAATGGGCTGAATGGCCAACTCCGGCTTCGATGATGTAAAGATAGGTAGGAAAGTAAATTGTGAAGAGGACATAAGGAGGTTACAAAGTGATATAGATATGTTACGTGAGTGGGAAAAGACCTGCCAAATGGAGAATAATGTGGGAAAATGTGAAGTTGGCCAGAAGAATAAAAAAAGCTTATTATCCAAATGGTGAGAGATTGCAGAGCTCTGAGATTCAGAGGGTGTCCGAGAGCCTGAATCACAAAAGGCGAGTATACAGGTACAGCAAGTAATTAGGAAAGCTAATAGAATGTTATTGTTTATTGTGAGGGGAATTGAATACAAAAGTAGGGAGGTTATGCTTCAGTTATACAGGACATTGGTGAGACCACATCTGGAGCACGGTGTACAGTATTGCTCTCATTTAAGGTATGGTGTCAATGTGTTGGAAGCAGTTCAGAGAAGGTTTACTGGACTCATACCTGGAATTGGAGGCTGGTCTTATGAGGAATGATTGGACGGGCTGGGCTTGTGTCCGATGGAGTTTAGGTGACTTGATTGAACCGTATAAGATCCTGAGGGACTTGACAGAGTGGATGTGGAAAGGTTGTTTCCTCTTGGGGGAGAATCTAGAAATTGGAGTCACTTTAAAAGTAATAACTTGCCCATTTAAGACAGAGGAGAACTTTTTTCTCTTGGGAGTCTTTGGAACTCTCTTCCTCAAAGGGCAGTGGAAGCAGAGTCTGTGAATATTTTGAAGGCAGAGCTGGATAGAATCTTGATAGGCAAGGGGGTGAAAGGTTATCGGGGGATTAGCGGGAATGTGGAGTTGAGGTTACAATCAGATCAGCCGTGAACGTGTTGAATGGTGCAGCAGGCTCGAGGGGCCGAGTGGCCTACTCCAGCTCCTAATCCGTACGTTATCACATCCTTTAGAATAAATTGTAGCATTTTACCTCCTACTGATGTCAGGCTAATGGGTCTGTGGTTCCCCATTTTCTCTCTCCTTCCTTAAATAGTGGGGTTACATTTACCACCTTCCATTCTGCAGGAACCATTCCAGAATCTATAGAATTGTGAAAGATGATCACCAATGTAGCCACTATCTCTACAGCCACCTCTTTCAACACTCTGGGATGTAGAGCATCAGCTTTTGGGGATTTATTAACTTTGAACCACATTAATTTCTCCAGCACTACTTTTTCACTAATACTAATCTGCTTCAGTTCCTCGTGCTTACTAGTCCCTTGGTTCTCTTGTGTTTTTGGGCCGATTTCATGTCCTCCATGAAGACAGGCACACATTGTTTAGTTTCTCTGCCATTTCCTTATTCCCCATTATAAACTCTCCTGTCTCTGCCTGGAATGGACCCACATTGGTCTTTGCTAATCTTTTCCTTTTCACTTTAAAAAAAAAAGCATTTTATTGAGATATTTTTGGTATAGTAACAACAACCAAATAAACAATATACATGAAACCATAAACATTGTGCAAAAGCCTTATTGACCCCCTACTCTAATCTAAACACCCCCCCCCCCCTCCCCCCCCGCCCCCCACGTCTGCTGACGATTTACTTCCAGCAAAGAAGTCGATGAACGGTTGCCACCTCCGGGCGAACCCTAACAGAGACCCTCTCAAGGCGAACTTGATTTTCTCCAAACAGAGAAAGCTAGCCATGTCCGATAGCCAGGTCTCCAACTTCGGGGGCTTTGAGTCCCTCCATGCTAATAGTATCCATCTCCGGGCTACCAGGGAACCAAGACCAGAAAGTCTGCCTCTTTCTCCTCTTGGATTCCCTGGTCTTCTGACACCCCGAAAATAACCACCTCTGGACTCAAGTGCCACACATATTTTTAGCACCATGGACATGACTTCCACAAACCCCTGCCAAAATCCCCGCCGCTTTGGACATGTCCAAAACATGTGGACATGGTTCGCCAGTCCTCCTGCACATTTTACGCACCTGTCCTCCTCACCAAAGAATCTGCTCATCTGGGCCAGTGTCATGTGAGCCCGGTGAACAACCTTAAATTGTACCAGGTTGAGCCTGGCACATGTTGCGGACGTGTTGACTCTACTCAACATGTCTGCCCATAGACCATCCTCTAGCCCAGCTCCTCCTCCCACTTGTCCTTTTCACATTATAAAGGAAAATGTTTCTAACCAGTTTGCTCTCGTATTCTATTTTCTCTTTATGAGTTTCTTGATCCTCCTTTGCTGAATTCTAAAACAAGTTTCCAATCTTCAGGGTTACACTTATTTTGGCCATTTTGTGAGCGATGAGATCTATTTTATCTTCAAAAATGAGCCGAAGATCTGGTTGATTGGAGGTGTCCAAAAATACAACTTTATTGTTAATTATCCACCTTGATTCTCTTACGTAAAAATAAATCAAATTCTCATCAATGGTCTAACCCCTTATTGGTTTCAAATTCTCAGCTGAGGCTTCCTGATTTATTCAAAAAACTCTCTGTCACTTGTAGCATGATTTGTTACCCAGGCATTCGTCATGACTTAAGATTCATTAATGTCTATCAAATTAATTAAATATCTACATGCTCCCGCCACGTGTACCAATCCTCTGAAGATGAGGTGTTCTGCATTAACGTTGCTTGTTGCTAAGGCTTTGCTACATTTTGTAAATGTTTGTGTTGCTGAGGCTGCAATTCGTTTTCATTACTAAATGTATTTGTAGAACAATGGTTTATTCACTACGAGGGCTTTTATGCAACTTTTCTTGAAACAGTGTTAGATTCTGACACATAATTAAGTTCCTGTGCAGCAATTCTCATATTTTTATCTGAAACAATGACTTTGCCTTGTGGATATTCCATTTTCTGTCTGTATGTATACTGAATTTAAGAATTATACTGCATTCATTCTTAAAGGTACCAATAAATCAGTGAAGCAATAAATCTATAATCTATCAATGAGCCTCTTCCTTTAACCAGTGGAATCTTTAATTTTTCTTGTTAGCCACGGTTGCGTCACTTTTCCTGTTGGATTTTTGTTTCTGAAAGGAATCTATATTTTACGTAAATATGTGATAATTCCTTAAATGCGATTGCCTGTGTATCATTACACATTTTATTGTAAGTTCCCAATCAACTTGCCCCTCATAGCTTGACAGTTTCGTTCTGAGACAGAACCATGTAACTACCATAGCCTATCTTCATCTGAACCTGTATTCTTTAGGGGTTCCAAACAGAAACAGGAACTATCTGTCATCTACCTTCCAAACACCCTTTCACTCTGTGATCCTTATGAAATTTGCCACAAGGCTCAAGCGCATCAGTCGTGAGAAGGCCAGTCCAGCAGAAAGAAACCCTCCGACCCTCCCCATTGACCAACTCAGAATGAACAAAATACAGTCCTGGATGTAATTGAGAGCAGAAACAATAGCAGCAGAATCCAACCCCTGTAATCAATTGTGAACTTGTTGGTGTCTCAGCAGGTACGAGGAAACACAGAATCCCTTCCCACACTGAGAGCAGGTGAACGGTCTCTCCCTCCTGTGAACTTGCTGGTGGGACGTCAGGCTGGATAATTGATTGAATCCCTTCCCACATTGAGAGCAGATGAATGGCCTCTCGCCAGTGTGATCCCAGTAGTGCCTCTGCAGGCTGGATAATTGAGTGAATCCATTCCCACACTGAGAGTAGGTGAACGGTCTCTCCCCAGTGTGAACACGCTGGTGTGTCTGCAGGGTGAATGACTGACTGAATCCTTTCCCACAACGAGTGCAGCTGAATGGCCTCTCCGCAGTGTGAATGCGTCGATGAACTTCCAGTGCAGATGGGGCTATGTATCTCTTCCCACAGTTCCAGCATTTCCACTGTTTCTCCATATTTTGGGTCTCCTAGTGTCTCTCCAGGTTAGACAATTGAAGCCTTACCCATACAGAGAGCACATGAGCAGTCTCGCCCTGTTGAGTGCTGCGATGTTTTGTCAGGCTGCGTGTCTGGTTAAAGCTCTTTCCACAGTCAGTGCTCTGGAACACTCTCGGGTGTGTGTTCCCCAAGGAATCAAGTGACTCTGGCAGATCAAGACATGGGGCGAGATTCTCCGACCCCCCGCCGGGTCGGAGAATCGCCGGGGCCTGGCGTGAATCCCGTCCCCGCCAGTTGCTGAATTCTCCACCACCGGATATTCGGCGGGGGCGGGAATCGCGCCGCGCCGGTTGGCGGGCCACCCCCCGCGATTCTCCGGCCCGGATGGGCCGAAGTCCTGCCGCTAAAATGTCTGTCCCGCCGGCGTAGATTAAACCACCTACCTTACTGGTGGGACAAGGCGGCGCGGGTGGGCTCCGGGGTCCTGGGGGGGGCGCGGGGCGATCTGGCCCAGGGGGGTCCACTGATCCGCGGGCGGGCCTGTGCCATGGGGGCACTCTTTCCCTTCCGCCTCCGCCACGGTCTCCACCATGGCGGAGGCGGAAGAGACTCCCTCCACTGCGCATGCGCGGGAATGCCGTCAGCAGCCGCTGACGCTCCCACGCATGCGCCGCCCGGAGATGTCATTTCCGCGCCAGCTGGCGGGGCACCAAAGGCCTTTTCCGCCAGTTGGCGGGGCGGAAATTCGTCCGGCGCCGGCCTAGCCCCTTAAGGTTGGGGCTCGGCCCCCAAAGATGCGGAGCATTCGGCACCTTTGGGGCAGCGCGATGCCCAACTGATTTGCGCTGTTTTGGGCGCCAGTCGGCGGACATCGCAGCGTTTCCGGAGAATTTTGCCCATGATGTTTGAGATTTCTGGCTATAATTCCTCTTTTAATATTCTAGATTTTTTTTTTACAAAAGACAACACTGTCAGCACAGGATAGAAACTCAGAACAGAATTTCTGAACACTCATTCCCCAAAAGCTGTACATCTCCGTCCCACACATTCTCCCTCCATTCTCACTCGGCTGTACTAATATTCACCCTCCCAATTCTGAAGATGCTGATTGACAGATTCACGCTCACGGCTTCCTGTCCTTAACACAGAGATCATAACAAATGGGAGTTACAGCCGGCTATTTGGCCCATTGAACTTGCTCAACCCTGTAATGAGCTCAATGGCCGATCTAGCTCAGCACCATTTCCCCACACTATTCCCCATTTCCCTTGGTGACATCAACATCTTGAAACCTATCAATCTCAATCTGGAAAATACTTAATGACTGAGGGTCCACAGTCCTCTGGGGGAGGGAATTCCAAAGGTTCACCACATCCTCGAGTGAAGAATTCGCTCCTCATTTTAACTTTCAGTCCATTTTCCAACCTGTTCCCCGTGACCCTCATGTTCAGCCTTCACCTTGGGAAACCAGCCCTTTAATTGTGAACTTTAGGAAAGAGACCATCCTTTTTGCCAGACAAATAAAGGTGTGAAGATGAGGGAGCAAAGGATGTCAATGTATTTCACAGACAGAGAGACCTGTGCCAAGCTTTCCAGAGTCTGCACTCTCCCTGAATTCACTTCCTTTCTCTTCATTTGCTGCAAGTGACCAATTGCAGATCAGAATGAGAAAATAAATGGAAAGGGGGAGAAAATAAAGTTTTACTCCTAGATGTTGGATACAGGAGGAAGTTTTAATCTGTGTGAAGTTCAAGCTCATTCAGCATTCGAGGAACAACAACTTTGCTCGGCAGAAACCTCCATGTCCAGCTTCCGAATTGAGACAATGGGGGAGCTCTGATTGGCGGAGGAACAGAGTCCTTCCGGTCGTTCGACTCTTCCCATTGGTTGCCAGCCGCTTAAAGACGCAGGGCACAATGTCACGTGGCCACGGAAGCACTTTTGACCTCAAGAAGAGCGGACCACATGCCCAATGGAATAGCCTTTTTCTGTGTGTGCAACTGACCTTTTCCTTGGACATGCGCAGTCCCGTGCTCTCCACCAGCGCTGCGGATAAAGCGGTTTCTCAAGCGCGCGGGATTGTGGGAGCCCCGGTTGCCATTACCCATACTGAGCCCAGTCTCCAAATTCCAGGGACTGGGATGAAAAGCGAGGAAGTAACCCCACCCTGGCACAAAGTAACTTTGGATAAATTTAAAAAAAATTAAAGTACCCAATTAATTTATTTTCCAACTTTTAATATAAATTTAGAGTACCCAATTCTTTTTTTCCAACGAAGGGGCAAAATTAGCTTGGCCAATTCACCCACCCTGCATATCTTTTTGAGTTGTGGAGGTGAGTCCCAGGTTGGCACAGGGAGAATGGGCAAACTTCACACGCACTGTGACCCAGGGACGGGATCGGTCCTGGGTCCTCAGTGTCATAGGCAGCAGTGCTAACCACTGGAAACAATTGGAAAATTAATTTTCCAATTAAGGGGCAATTTAGCGTGGCCAATCCAGCTACTCTGCATATCTTTGGGTTGTGGAGATGAGACCCAAGCAGACACGGGGAGAATATGCAAACGTTTTTTGGCGCCATGAGGTAGCAGTGCTAACTACTGCACCACCATGCCTCTCCTCCCCTGAGCAAAACAGTTTGTTAACTTAAGGATAAGATTTAGACACTTGGGTGACATATTGGGGAAGACAATAGGTGAGAGTGAAACTGTACCAGAGAGTCAGCATCTTGAGGGGAGGAGAATTGGGGAAAAGCAGGAGAACAGTGGGATGAATTAGTGTTAAAATAAATAGTGAGAAGGGAGTGCATGAGGGGACAGAGATTTATAGTTTTAGAGGGAGAAGGATGTTTCATGGCAAGTAGAATTTTGTATTCTGAATTTCTGTCATCTATTTTTGCTGCAGTTGTGTTGGCATCAGAGACAAACATCTGGATTCCACCAACATTTTTTCTTTGATGATTACCGGATAGATATTGGCCAGGACACCAGGAATAACTCCCCTGCTCTTCTTTGAAACAGTGACCTTGGATCTTAAACATCCATCAGAACAGGCAGACCAGAGCTCGGTTTCATGCCTCATCTGAAATTCTACATTGCAGTTCACCTTCCAGACTGCAGTAGATAGTCATCCTTGGTTTCTATGCTCAAATCCTTGAGTAAGATATAAATATTGGGACCTGTGATTTAGAGGCGAGAGTGCTATGAACTGAATGCAACTGACTGTAATGCCCTTTTTTGTAGCATTTTAGAAGGGGAGCTTTTACAGACTGTAAACTAAATCAAATGTCACAGCAGGGTCTGATTGATTCATTCGATTTCTCAGGTTGTGAATATCATCAGTCTTTTTATCTTGGAGAAGTGATTTTTTGTTCTGTCAGTTTGAAACATGTTAAATGGGAGTGTGAATGGTAAAGCAGTGAAATACACACAGGGGAGTGAGATTTCTCCAGAGCACTGACTGTGGAAAGAGCTTCAACCAGTTATGCAGCCTGAAATAACATCGAACCATTCAGATTTTGGAGAGACCATAGATGCATGGAAATGTAGGAATTGTGGGAATTAATTCAGATCCCATTTGCATGGAAACCCATCACCACTGTCACACCAGTTAGAGCTGTTGACCTGCTCCGTGTATGGGAAGGGATTTACAGATTCTGCCAACCGACTGAACCACCAGTGAGTTCACAATGAGGATGGGACATTCGCCTGCTCTCTGTGTGAGAAGAGATTCATTCAGTTGTCCCACCTGCTGTCACAACAATCCAGTCACGCAGGGGAGAAGCCGTTCACCTGCATCCAGTTTGGAAAGGGATTCCTTGGGTCATCCACCCAGCTGAGACTCCAGCGAGTTCATATGTGAGTGCAGAGATTGGATTTTGCTGTTATTGCTGCTAATTACAGTCAAGACTATTCATTCTGACATTAGCTCAGTTGGTCTACGTCAGTGTTTAGGCTCCACTTGAGCTTCCTTCAATTCTACTTCAACTCCTGTGAATCAGCAGAACCTTCTATTCCTTCCCCCGTCATGTGTTCATCTAGGTTCCCCTTATATGTGTCTCTCACCTCAACCACTTCATGTGGTAGCGTGGTCCACATTCTCACCTCCCTGAAAAAAAGAACAGTTCCTCCTGAATTTATCAGTGATCATCTTATCTTTGTTTCCACAATTTCTGGCCTCACCCACAAGTGAAAACTTTTCATCTCAACATCAACCCTATAAAACCCCTTTATAATCTTAAAGTCTCTATCAGGTCAACCGTCAGCCTTCTCTTTCCCAGAGAAAATACCCCCAGTCTGTTCAGTCTATCCTGTAACTTAAAACTCTCCATTCTTGTACCATCCTTGTGAATCTTTCTTGCACCTTGTCCTGTTTCTCTCTCTCATTTTTATAATAATGGAGATGCAGAACTGCTCACAGTATTCGAAGTGTAATCTAACCAGGATCTAACAAATTGAACATGATTTCTCTGCTTTTCAATGTTCTTCCTCAGTAAATGAGGCCCAGGTACTGGCCCCATAATTCAGGAACGATGTCAAGACTTTGGAAAGGCTGCAGGGATTTAGTACGGTGACAGGAATGAGGAACTTCAGTTCTGTGAAGAGGCCGAGGTTGTTCTCCTTAGAGCAGTGAAGGCTAAGAGGAAATTTGGTGTAGTAACTCAATTCATCGGAACCTGAATATAATCAGCCTTTGAATCTAGAAGGAAAAATGTGTCTCTGCTCTGTCTGCTTCAAAAACTTTTAAATATTGGTGTTAATGGAAAGTGTTCCAATGCAAAGATCGGTCACCTGCTCACAGTGTGGGAAGAGATTCACTCTGTCCTCCAGCTCACTGAAATACCATGTCACTCACACCAATAACAGACAGTTTAAATGCTCTGAGTGTGTGAATGCCTTTAAAAGCGCTGTGGAACTGATGGCCCACCACTCACACTGAGGATAAACCGTTCAGCTGCTGTCACTGCACAAAGAGATTTAAAACGTCATCCCACCAGCTGAGATACCAGTGGGTTCACACCAGGGAGAGACCTGCTCCAAGTGTGAGAAGGGATTCAGTAATTAATCTGATCTGCAGATATACCCGTGAGTTCACACCAGGGAGAGACCATTCACCTGCTCCATGTATGGTAAGAAATTCAATAATTCACCCAGCCGGCTGAAACACAAGTGCAGTAACATCAATTAGAAAGGTTTTAGGTAGGTTGTGAGGGGTGGTCAGGTGGGGGAAGGGGAGGGGGAGTGGGATGGTCAGGTAGGGGTGGTGGTGGCGGGGGGGTTGTAATGTGTCAGGATTGGAGACTGAGAGCAGTCATGAGCAGAGAGGGGGGCCATCTTGGATGGGCCCAGTTCAGGGGGGAATTAAGTGAGGCAGAACTGATAGAGGATGATGGCGGACGGTAGAGGGGAATAGAGGTACAAGCCTCCAGTAATGATTGTGACATGAAATGTCCGGGGGCTAAATGCGCTTGTCAAGAGGACCCGGGTTTTGCACACCTGAGGGGTATGAAAGCGGAGATGATTTTTCTACAGGAGACGCATCTCCAGGTGAAGGATCAGGTTAGGCTGAGGGAGGGATGGGTGGGGCAAGTGTTCCACTCGGGGTTTGATTCAGAGTCAAGGAGAGGTAGCCATCCTGCTGAACAAGAGAACAGGGTGCGTGGGGGCCAGGGAGGTGCAGGACCCAGGAGGAAGGTGTGTGATAGTGAGTGGGGTGCTAGAGGGGACGCCTGTGGTGCTAGTCAATGTATGCACTGACTGCTGAATTTTGAGTGCTATAGTAAGAGTTTGGTGACCGAGGGAGTGCTGAATTTGGTGCTTTTTGAGTGCGATAGTGAGAGTTTGGTGACCGAGGGAGTTAGGTGAGGAGGGAGTAAGGTGCTCCTTTCATTTTGTTTCCGACATTTCCGCAAAGAGTGCAAAGAGAGCCAGGTGTTTACAGGAAGTGTAGCTGACTGGGAGCAGAGTCGGAGGGCGGAGATCTAGTTAGTCCACACAGCAGCTATATTCTTTAAGGTAAGAGGGGATGGAGGCTAGGCCAGTTACATGCTCCTCCTGTAGGATGTGGGTGGTGAGGGATACCACCGGTGTCCCCACTGACTATACCTGCGGGAAGTGCACCCAACTTCAGCTCCTCAAAGACCGTGTTAGGGAACTGGAGCTGAAGCTGGATGAACTTCGGATCATCCGGGAGGCAGAGGGGGTGATTGAGAAGAGCTACAGGGAGGTAACCACACCCAAGGTACAGGACAAGAATAGCTGGGTTACAGTCAGGGGGAAAAAAACAAACAGGCAGACAGTGCAGGGATCCCTCGTGGCCGTTCCCCTTCAAAACAAGTATACCGTTTTGGATGCTGTTGGGGGGGATGACCTACCGGGGGAAGGCCCTAGCGGCCAGGTCTCTGGCACTGAGTCTGGCTCTGGGGCTCAGAAGGGAAGGGGGGAGAATAGAAAAGCAATAGTTGTAGGAGATTCAATGGTTAGGGGAATAGATAGGAGATTCTGTGGTCGCGAGCGAGACTCCCGGAAGGTATGTTGCCTCCCGGGTGCCAGGGCCAGGGATGTCTCGGATCGTGTCTTCAGGATCCTTAAGGGGGAGGGGGAGCAGCCAGAAGTCGTGGTGCACATTGGTACCAACGACATAGGTAGGAAAAGGGGTGTGGAGGTAATAAACAAGTTTAGGGAGTTAGGCTGGAAGTTGAAAGTCAGGACAGACAGAGTTGTCATCTCTGGTTTGTTGCCGGTGCCACGTGATAGTGAGGCTAGGAATAGGGAGAGAGTGCAGTTGAACACGTGGCTGCAGGAATGGTGTAGGAGGGAGGGCTTCAGGTATTTGGATAATTGGAGCGCATTCTGGGGAAGGTGGGACCTGTACAAGCAGGACGGGTTGCATCTGAACCAGAGGGGCACCAATATCCTGGGAGGGAGGTTTGCTAGTACTCTTCGGGAGGGTTTAAACTAATTTGGCAGGGGAATGGGAACCGGATTTGTAGTCCAGCAACTAAGGTAGCCGATATTCAGGACGCCAAAGCATGTAATGAGGCAGTGGGGAAGGGAACACTGACAAAGGAGAGTATTTGCAGGCACGGAGATGGGTTGAAGTGTGTATACTTCAACGCAAGAAGCATCAGGAATAAGGTGGGTGAACTTAAGGCATGGATCGGTACTTGGGACTACGATGTGGTGGCCATCACGGAAACTTGGATAGAAGAGGGGCAGAAATGGTTGTTGGAGGTCCCTGGTTATAGATGTTTCAATAAGATTAGGGAGGGTGGTAAAAGAGGTGGGGGGGTGGCATTATTAATTAGAGATAGTATAACAGCTGCAGAAAGGCAGTTCGAGGAGTATCACCCTATTGAGGTAGTATGGGTTGAAGTCAGAAATAGGAAAGGAGCAGTCACCTTGTTAGGAGTTTTCTATAGGCCCCCCAATAGTAGCAGAGATGTGGAGGAACAGATTGGGAAACAGATTTTGGAAAGGTGCAGAAGTCATAGGGTGGTAGTCATGGGCGACTTTAACTTCCCAAATATTGAGTGGAAACTCTTTAGATCAAATAGTTTGGATGGGGTGGTGTTTGTGCAGTGTGTCCAGGAAGCTTTTCTAACACAGTATGTAGATTGTCCAACCAGAGGAGGGGCAATATTGGATTTAGTACTGGGTAATGAACCAGGGCAAGTGATAGATTTGTTAGTGGGGGAGCATTTTGGAGATAGTGACCACAATTCTGTGACTTTCACTTTAGTAATGGAGAGGGATAGGTACGTGCAACAGGGCAAGGTTTACAATTGGGGGAAGGGTAAATACGATGTTGTCAGACAAGAATTGAAGTGCATAAGTTGGGAACATAGGCTGGCAGGGAAGGACACAAGTGAAATGTGGAACTTGTTCAAGGAACAGGTGCTACGTGTCCTTGATATGTATGTCCCTGTCAGGCAGGGAAGAGATGGTCGAGTGAGGGAACCATGGTTGACAAGAGAGGTTGAATGTCTTGTTAAGAGGAAAAAGGTGACTTATGTAAGGCTGAGGAAACAAGGTTCAGACAGGGCATTGGAGGGATACAAGATAGCCAGGAGGGAACTGAAGAAAGGGATTAGGAGAGCTAAGAGAGGGCATGAACAATCTTTGGCGGGTAGGATCAAGGAAAACCCCAAGGCCTTTTACACATATGTGAGAAATATGAGAATGACTAGAGCGAGGGTAGGTCCGATCAAGGACAGTAGCGGGAGATTGTGTATTGAGTCTGAAGAGATAGGCGAGGTCTTGAATGAGTACTTTTCTTCTGTATTTACAAATGAGAGGGGCGATATTGTTGGAGAGGACAGTGTGAAACAGATTGGTAAGCTCGAGGAAATACTTGTTAGGAAGGAAGATGTGTTGGGCATTTTGAAAAACTTGAGGATAGACAAGTCCCCCGGGCCTGACGGGTTATATCCAAGGATTCTATGGGAAGCAAGAGATGAAATTGCAGAGCCGTTGGCAATTATCTTTTCGTCCTCACTGTCAACAGGGGTGGTACCAGGGGATTGGAGAGTGGCGAATGTCGTGCCCCTGTTCAAAAAAGGAACTAGGGATAACCCTGGGAATTACAGGCCAGTTAGTCTTACTTCGGTGGTAGGCAAAGTAATGGAAAGGGTACTGAAGGATAGGATTTCTGAGCATCTGGAAAGACACTGCTTGATTAGGGATAGTCAGCACGGATTTGTGAGGGGTAGGTCTTGCCTTACAAATCTTATTGAATTCTTTGAGGAGGTGACCAAGCATGTGGATGAAGGTAAAGCAGTGGATGTAGTGTACATGGATTTTAGTAAGGCATTTGATAAAGTTCCCCATGGTAGGCTTCTGCACAAAGTAAGGAGGCATGGGATAGTGGGAAATTTGGCCAGTTGGATAACGAACTGGCTAACCGATAGAAGTCAGAGAGTGGTGGTGGATGGCAAATATTCAGCCTGGATCCCAGTTACCAGTGGTGTACCGCAGGGATCAGTTCTGGGTCCTCTGCTGTTTGTGATTTTCATTAATGACTTGGATGAGGGAGTTGAAGGGTGGGTCAGTAAATTTGCAGACGATACGAAGATTGGTGGAGTTGTGGATAGTAAGGAGGGCTGTTGTCGGCTGCAAAGAGACATAGATAGGATGCAGAGCTGGGCTGAGAAGTGGCAGATGGAGTTTAACCCTGAAAAGTGTGAGGTTGTCCATTTTGGAAGGACAAATATGAATGCGGAATACAGGGTTAACGGTAGAGTTCTTGGCATTGTGGAGGAGCAGAGAGACCTTGGGGTCTATGTTCATACATCTTTGAAAGTTGCCACTCAAGTGGATAGAGCTGTGAAGAAGGCCTATGGTGTGCTCGCGTTCATTAACAGAGGGATTGAATTTAAGAGCCGTGAGGTGATGATGCAGCTGTACAAAACTTTGGTAAGGCCACATTTGGAGTACTGTGTACAGTTCTGGTCGCCTCATTTTAGGAAGGATGTGGAAGCTCTGGAAAAGGTGCAAAGAAGATTTACCAGGATGTTGCCTGGAATGGAGAGTAGGTCTTACGAGGAAAGGTTGAGGGTGCTAGGCCTTTTCTCATTAGAGCGGAGAAGGATGAGGGGCGACTTGATAGAGGTTTATAAGATGATCAGGGGAATAGATAGAGTAGACAGTCAGAGACTTTTTCCCCAGGTGGAACACACCATTACAAGGGGACATAAATTTAAGGTGAAAGGTGGAAGATATAGGAGGGATATCAGAGGTAGGTTCTTTACCCAGAGAGTAGTGGGGGCATGGAATGCACTGCCTGTGGAAGTAGTTGAGTCGGAAACATTAGTGACCTTCAAGCAGCTGTTGGATAGGTACATGGATTACGGGAAAATTATAGAGTGTAGATTTATTTGTTCTTAAGGGCAGCACGGTAGCATTGTGGATAGCACAATTGCTTCACAGATCCATGGTCCCAGGTTCGATTTCGGCTTGGGTCATTGTCTGTGCGGAGTCTGCACGTCCTCCCCGTGTCTGCGTGGGTTTCCTCCGGGTGCTCCGGTTTCCTCCCACAGTCCAAAGATGTGCGGGTTAAGTGAATTGGCCAATGATAAATTGCCCTTAATGTCCAAATTGCCCTTGGTGTTGGGTGGAGGTGTTGAGTTTGGGTAGGGTGCTCTTTCCAAGAGCTGGTGCAGACTCAGGGGGCCGAATGGCCTCCTTCTGCACTGTAGATTCAATGATAATCTATGATTAATCTAGGACAAAGGTTCGGCACAACATCGTGGGCCGAAGGGCCTGTTCTGTGCTGTATTTTCTATGTTCTATGTTCTATGTTCTATATGTGCCTAATTGGGAAGTTGCCGGGTTTATAAGGGGGTCTTGGGAGCGATCCTGGAGATAGATACACAGCAACTGATTATGGGCAGAGACTTTAATTGTGAAATGAAGCTGAAGGTGGACAGGTCGAGGCCCAAGTCGATGGGAAGGTCGAGGATGACAAAGGAGTTGGGAGAGTTTATGGAAAATATGGGAATGGTTGTCCCATGAAGGTTCAGGAACCCGGGATGGAGGGAGTACTCCTCCTTCTCGCATGTGTATAATGTGTATTGAAGTATTGATTTCTTTGTGGTGAGTCGGGTGGTGTTGGTGGGGGTAGTGGGAGTGGCCTATGCGTGAATCATGATCTCAGATCTTGCACTGCACTGGCTGGATGTGAGGCTTCATTCGGGACAGGTGCAGAGGCCGGGATGGAGGCTGGACTCAGGCCTATTGGCGGATAAGGGGTTTTGTTATAAGGTGAGGAGGGTGACTGGGGATTATGTGGAGCTTAATCAGAATGGGAAGGTGTCGGCACCCACGTTCTGGGACGTTGAAGGCGGTGGTTCAAGGTGAGATTATCTTGTTTAAGGCTCACAGGGGTCGGAGGAGGAGGGAGGAGCACGGACGGTTGCTGGACGAGATAGTCGAGGTGGGCAGGAGATACCGGGGAGGGGGGCCACTAAGGAGTTGCTGGCGGTGAGGAAGAGGCTGCAGGGGCACTTTGATAGGTTGATGACGAGAAAAGCAGTGCGGCAGCTACGGAGGGCAAGTAGGGTCCAGTACGAGAACAGAGAGAAGGCGAGGGGCCTTCCGGTTTTGGGGGTTTGCTAAGAAGTCACACATCAGGTGGCTCTCCTCCCGCGAACCTGAAAAATAGACTCTTTTTCCTCGAAAAACGCCTGCAAACGATACAAATCAGCCCCACACCATTACAGAATGAAGGAAGAAGGAAAGATGCTGAACAACAGCCAGTCCAGAGGCTGAGTGGAGACCAGGAGTGGGAAAAGCCGGGACAAACAACAATCGGCTGAGCCGACCAGCGCACGAGGCGGTGAACCTCGGAACCCGCCAGAGTGAGAGGAACTGACCCACCGCACGAAAAGCCCCCTCTCACCAGGGGATGGATGGAGGATATTCCTCTCAAGTGAGTTGAGGGAATACCAAGAAGAGATGAAATCGGACATACAAACTGCGGTGAAGCTTGTGGCCGAAGCTCTGGCGAACATGCAGGTGGCCCTGGACAAAGCCGAAAAGCGACTGGAGGCCCAGGAGGCAACGATTAAAGATCTGGAAAGAGCCACAACGAACCAGAGCGACCGGATCATCGCCCTGGACAAGGAGGTGGCAAGGCTGGTCGTGACACAAGGCAACCTGAGAGGAAAGGTTGAGGATCAGGAGAACCGGTCGAGGCGGCAGAAACTACGAATCGTGAGCCTACCGGAGAGGAGCGAAGGTCAGAACCCCACAGACTATGAGGCCCAAATGCTGGGTAACCTGGTGGGAAGGGACAGCTTCCCCAACCCACCTGAAATCGACAGAGCGCACCGATCGATCCGACCAAAGCCCAAACCGGGGAACAGCCGAGGGCGATAATCGGCAAGATGCACCGGTACCATGACCGGGAAAGAATCCTGTGCTGGGCCAGGCAGTCCACAAACTGCAGCCGGGAAGGTCACAAGATCCGGATCTACCAGGACATTGGGGCTGACCTGGCCAAGCGTTGGGCCGAATTTAACACAGTGAAGGCCGCGCTGTACAGAAACGGCGTAGGATTCGGAATGCTGGACCCAGCCAAGCTCTGGGTCATGTATCAAGGCAGGGAACACTTTCTCACGCTCCCTGCAGATGCATGTTCGTCGCAGAGAATGGACTGGAGAAATGGCAGCAGGGGCAGTGATGAAGAGCCCGCAGAATGAGACTTTGATAAAGCAATGTTTTAACAAAAAAAAGCTCTCTCCCTTTTACAGTCTGTATAGCCAACAGGAGACCATTGCCACAGAGACTGCTTCACACGGGTGAACACTGCCCCGTTTTGGAGACGAGAGCAGCAAGAGAGGGAAGGATGATCTAAGTATAGCTAAGCACAGGGAAATGGCGGACAGGAAGCCCAGAAATCGGGCAATGGGAGGAAGTGAAACAACTCCCAGGAGGGGGCCACCACACTAGCAAGGTAGCTAGAACCGGGATTCATGTATGAGAGAGAGGCTGCGGTGTGTCTCCCGCAAGGGGGATGGCGCCTGGCCCCGGGATGGGGTCGGGCAGATAACGGGCACAGAGGGATAATCAGGGGAGAAAACAGCAGGGAGGGGGAAGGTTTAGCTACGGAATGGAGGTGGGTGTGTGCGGGTGAGAAGATGAGAAGATGGGGGGGGGGGTGAGGAGAAGAAGACATCGGAAGGGAGAAATAGGTGTAGAAAGATGGAAGGCATTAGACCGGCTGCAACAGGCCACATGTGGCGACTTGGAACAAAATGGCTTTGCAAGCAATCACTTTGGAGGGTCCCTGAACAAAGGGAAACCTTGGAGAGCAGGGGCTCACCCACATGGTGTACACACAGTTGGCGGCCATGTTGGATGTCCTCTGGAAAAGAGAAACCCTGGAGCGCAGGGGCCCGACCACCAGGTAAGTATGTTTGATCCCACAGGAGCAGAGGGACAAAATAGTCACCTGGAATGTTGGGAGACTTAACGGCCCAGTGAAAAGATCCAGAGTCTCCGTCCACCTGAAAAGCATGAAAGCCGATGTAGTCTTCCTCCAAGAGACACATCTGAGGGAGAAGGACCGGCTGCGGTTAAGGAAGGACTGGGTGGGACAGACCTACCATTCCTGCTATGGGACGAGGGCCAGGGGGGTAGTCATTTTGCTAAATAAGAGGACAATGTTCACGGTGACAAGGACGGTTACAGACCCAGGGGGACGGTACGTCCTGGTTAGCGGTGTCCTGGATGGGGCACCAGTCATCTTCATCAACATGTACGCTCACAACTGGGATGACACGGATTTTATAAAGAAGACCATGGCGGAAACACCCGACATAGATACGCACCGACTCATCATTTGGGGGGGGGGGGGGGGGGGGGGGGGGGGGGGGGGGGACTTTAACTGTGTACCGGACCCACGGACGGACATGTTGAACCCCATAACGGGAAAGACCTCCAAATTGGCAAAAGAAGTCGGCATAATCATGGAGCAGATTGGGAAGGTGGACCCATGGCGATTCAGCCACCCAGGGGTGAAGGAGTTCTCATTCTTCTCCCAAGTACATAATGTCTATTCATGGATCGACTTCTTTGTAGTGGGAAAATTGGTGCTTCCAGGGCTAGTAAGGGCGGGATACTCCACGATCGTGATCTCCGACCTTGCTCCACATTATATGGATGTGAGGTTGGAGACAGCCGTGCCCAACGTCCCTCATGGAGGTTGGACTCGGCCCTCCAGGCTGACTAGGCTTTTTGCGCAAAAACATCACAGGCCATAGACGAGTACAATACTAACAACCAGACCAGGGAGGTCTCATCCTCCATGTTCTGGGAGGCACTGAAGGCTGTGATCAGGGGAGAAATGATTACTTCTCAAGCACAAAGGGATAGGGAAGAGAGAGCGGCTAGGCAACAGCTCGTCGACTCCATACTAGAAGCAGACCAGCAACGTGGAGGACAGTACTAAGGAGGCCCAGCCAACCACGCCCACATGTTCTGGTCTTGCCCCAGACTTGCGGGGTACTGGACAGCCTTCTTTGAGGCAATGTCCAAAGTGGTGGGGTTGAGGGTGGAGCCGTGTCCGAGAGTGGCAGTCTTCGGGGTATCAGAACAGCCAGATCTCTTCATGGGGAGGAGGGCCGACATCCTTGCCTTTGCCTCGCTGATCGTTCGCCGGAGAATCCTGCTCGGCTGGCGGTCAGCAACACCACCCAAAGCTGCAGACTGGCTGTCCGATCTATCGGAATTTCTCCAAATGGAGAGAATTAAATTTGCCATGCGAGGGTCGGAAGATGGCTTCCATAAAATGTGGAAGCCATTCACTCAGTTGTTCCAAGGCATGTTTGTAGTCAACAAGTAGGAAGCCACAGATCAGGAGAGGATAGCCATGACACAGTAAGGAAGTTGGGTGGGGGGGGGGGGGGCGGGGGGGAGGGGGGGGAGAGAAGAAACAGAGTACTCAGCCAAGCCCAACAAGGGAACCAAGCGGCACCGGGGGGGGGGGGGGGGCAGCAACAGCCTGAACCGAAGGGAAAAAGGGCAAAAGGAAAATCGATGTGGAGCAAAAGGTTGGGGAACACAGTCACCACGGCAACGCTGTAAGAATAAAAGGAGAAGGGAAAACTGTGATGTATTTATGTAAATCGTCAAAACCGATCTTAGTATAAATAGTTCTAATTTTACTTCTTGTATATTCTCTTGTTTAACTCCCACACTTTGTTCATATTTATATTTGTTTTGTATTCCAAAAACTCAATAAAAACATTTTCAAAAAAGGTTAATTTTAATAAATACAAAACCAAACCACAATACTTAACAGACAGTGGATCAGTCTGTTCTCTCTGGATCACCAGCTCTCCACCTCCGGGTGTGAGCGGTGCTGTCTCTTGTTCTGTTGCCTGAAGTCTACCTTGTGCACCGAGCTCCAGAGAATTGTAGCTCATTAACCCTTTCTAGCAGTTGCTTCTTTACGCATGGTCAGTTATATCCTGCAGTTCTGATTGGCTGAAGCAGCACATGATTAGTCCCTGATGAGTTAAATGGTGCACGATCAATGTGTGATTGGTCTCTGAAGGATGTTGGTCACCTTGCTGATCTAACTTCCCAGTAACTCAGTCATCTGTGGCACGGTGGCACAGTGGTTAACACTGCTACCTCACAGCTCCAGGGGCCCGGGATCAATTCCGGCCTCGGATAACTGTCTGTGTGGAGTTTGCATTTTCTCCCAGAGTCTGTGTGGGTTCCCTCCTAGTGCTCCAGTTTCCTGCCACAGTCCAAAGATGTGCAGGTTAGGTGGATTGGCCATGCTAAATTACCCCTTAGTGTCCAAAAAAGTTAGGTAGGGTTATGGGGACATGGTGGAGGCATGGGCTTAAGTAGGGTGCTCTTTCCAAGGGCCGGTGCAAACTCGATGGGCCGAAAAACCTCCTTCTCCACTGTGGGCATTCTATGAATTTGCTGATGTCACTTCCCCATTAATTTGGTCACCTTGCTGATGTCACTTCCCATTAACTCAATCACCTTGCTGATGTCACTTCCCATTAACTCAGTCACCTTGCTGATGTCAATTCCCTCTGATTTGGTTACCCAGGATCTCAGTCACTTGTGGTAACATCCTTTTCTTTATTGCTGTCCCCTGCTGTTTTATTAATTTTATAGCTTTACCGCTAAGATAACAAGGCACCACAAGGTACCAACATACATGTAATAAGAGGATGTGTGGTGTCACCTCCTCATGGTTGATGTTTGTCATCTCATCGTCCCAACTGATACCATCAAATTCCTACAGTGCCGGAGGCCATTCAGCCCATCAAATCTGCACTGATCCTCTGAAAGAGCACCCTACCTAGGCCCACTCCCCCGCCCCATCTCCTTAACCCCACCTAACTATCATTTCATTGGACATTAAGGTGCAATTTAGCACGGCCAATCCACCTGACCTGCACACCTTTAAACTGTGGGAGGAAACTGGAGAACCCGGAGGAAACCCACACACACAAGGGGGGGAAAGTGCAAACTCCAAACAATCACCCAAGGCGGGAAGTGAACCCGGGTCCCTGGTGCTGTGAGGTAGCAGTGCTAACCACTGTGCCAACATGCTGAGATGATACATCTCGGGTGCTGTGTAATATCTCGGTGATTGCCAATGACTGAAGCAAGTTACTTAAATACAAATAACTAAAAGTACAAGAGATTCACAAACTTAAACTAATACAGCAATTACTATAGAACGTAGAAAATAAATCCATAAAGGTGATTGGTGTGAAGTTCAAGTAGCAAGATACACATTACAAAATACCTTTTCTATTCATAAATTACACATTCATAAGAAATAAAAGTCACAGAAACTACATAACTACCACATCATTGCAGGAACTGATAATAAAACTAATGCAGAATGTCTTTGAAAGAAAGTGACTATTTTGCTTTAAGTTAAAAAGTGAATACAATTTAAGACATATAATTTCTCCAGCATTGACACAATTAAACTACAAGAAACATCACAACATGTATCCCCTAACAGAGAGAGACAAATGTATTTATTTTAGATCTATCTGTAGTGGGGGGGGGGGGGGGGGGGGAGAAACACTATTTACTGTCCAGGATAAAATAAATGTCCTTCATCGGCTTTTGTGGATAATTTCAGTCAAGGAGGAGTTCACTTGAAGACAGAGACTCACATGGAGCGGTACCAAATTGAGTGAACTGATTTATACACTTTGTTTCAAAGATAACTGAACATAACTAAAACAAAACTATTAAAATTACTAAACATGGACTTTCCTACAATATTATGATCACTGTTACCTCGATGCTCCATCACAATGTGTTTATTGATTAATCCTGTCTCACTGAACATTGAGGTCTTGGATAGACAGTTCCCTGGTTAGCTCTAGAAGGAGCTGCTCTAAGAAATTCTCCCCAAAAATCTTTACTAACCATGTTCCAGGCTGTCTTCGCCAATCTGATTCTCCCAATCTACTTTTGATTAAAGTCACCCATTAATTAAAGCCTTATTTATCCTTTCCTATACACTTTACCTAGAGTGTAATTACTGTTAGGAGGGTCATTTACTACTCCCACAAGAGAATTCAAAACCATTACTATCTCTTATCTCGACACAAACCGATTTGACACAATAATACTTCAGGCGCAGGTGGTCTCTCAGTACTAAAATGCCATCCTTAATTAACAGGAGGCACTTTGAGTCACATCTTCCCAGGTTCCTACCATTCCGATATGTCAAATACCCTTCAATATTCAGAACACAGCCTTGGTTACCTTTCGACCAAGTCTCTCTAATATCTATCAGGACACACACATTTATCTCTATCCACGCTGACCATTCATCCATTTTTTTTACAAATGCTGAGCACATTTTCAATTCATTTTCAGGGTTCAATAATCCAATAGGGATCTCATGAGAAACTCTTTACCCAGCGAGTGGTGAGAACGGGGAACCCACAGTGAGTGTTTGAGGTGAACAGCATGAATACATTGAAGGGAAAGCGAGATACATACATGGGGAGAAAGGAATAGAAGGAGATGCTGATGGGGGAGATGAAGAGGGGTGGGTGGAGGCTCATGTGGAGCATAAATACTGACAGAGACCAATTGAGCCGACTGGCCTGGCCCTGTGCTGTAGACTCAATGGAACAGAAACAAACTTATTTATTTTAGATCCAACTGTAGTGGGGGGAAACATTGTTTATTATTCTTAAATGTCCTTCATCAGCTTCTGAGGATTATTTCAGTGGAAATGTGCTCTCCCAGGCTCAAGGGGCATTAGCCCACTTGAAGCACAAATCGTGAGACCGACCATAATATACCCATTGCAGGGCAGCACAGTGGCGCAGTGGTTGCACTGCTGCATCACGACGCCGAGGACCCGGGTTTGATCCTGGCCCCGGGTCATTGTCTGTGTGGAGTTTGCACATTTTCCCCGTGTCAGCGTGGGTCTCACCCCCACAACCCAAAAAGCTGTGCAGGATAGATGAATTGGCCACGCTAAATTGCACCTTAATTGGAAAAGGTTTGGGTACTCTAAATTGTTTTGATAAATAAATATACCCATTGTACAGAACCTTGGTTAGGCTGCAGCTGGATAACTGAGCACAGTTTTACTGCCCTTACCTTGGGAAAGATATTATTTCCAGAGAGGGAGTGTAATAAAGGTTCACCAGACTTGTTCCGGGTTTGGCAGGACTATCCTATGAAGAGAGATTGGGGAAACTGGGCCTCTTTTCTCTCGCGTTTCAAGGAATGAGAGGGGATTTCATTGAAACTTACAAAACCCACAAAGGAATAGACAGGGGAGATGCAGGTGAGATGTTTCACCTGGTTGGGGAGTCTAGACCCTGGGACATAATTTCAAAATAAGGGGGAAGCCACTTTGGACCGGTCTCGGAGAAGACATTTCTTTACTCAGAGGGTTGTGAATCTTTGGAATTCTCTACCCCAGAGGGCTGTGGGAGCTCAGTCACTGAGTGTGTTTAAAGCAGAGACTGACACCAAACCTCAGGCGAGGAGCAATGTTGCGAAGGTTGACCCTTCATGGATAACCTCAGCCAGTACAACAGTTGTACCCCTGCTATCCTCCGCATCATGAATCAATCATCCAGCCAACTGAGCTAACTGACCCCCCTGGTAGATATATAATAATTCATTAAATATTAGCTATTGCCAGTCTCCCATCATACCATTTAATGTGGTTTCCCAGTCCACCTCAGACAACTTGCTCCCATACCATGATAGTTTTCTTCTGTGAGAAACACCCAGAGAAATTAAACAGAAAAAACATGTAACCACCAGGGCCCATCTTCATGGCAATGTGGCAGGATTTGGGGGGCATCCAAACAGAAATGCAAACTAAATATCTTCTAACTTCCAAACACCGCTTCACTCTGTGATCCTTGTGAAATTTAAAACAAGGTAGTCGCAACAAGGCTCGCAGAGCGTCAGCCCACTGGAGACAAAGCCGTGAGACTACCAAGTCCAGCAGAAAGAAACCTGCGACCCTCCCCATTGACCAACAGTTAGAATGAACAAAATGCAGTCCTGGATGTAATTGAGAGCAGAAACCAACCCCTGTAATCAACTGGGAACTTGTTGGTTCTCAGCAGGTGCAATGAATCATGGATTCTCTTCCCACATTGAGAGGTGAATGGACTCTACCCAGTGTGAACTCGCTGCTGTGTCTGCAGGTGGGATGGATCACTAATTGCCTTCCCCTACTCAGAGCACGTGATTGCCTTCTCCCCAGTGTGAACTCGCTGGTGTGTCCTCAGGTTGGACGAATCACTGAATCCCTTTCCACACTGGGAGCAGGTGAATGGCTTCTCCCCAGTGTGAATTCGCTGGTGTCTCAGCAGGCTGGATAACTGAGTGAATCCCTTCCCACACTGAGAGCAGGTGAATGGCTTCTCCCCAGTGTGAACACGCTGGTGTTTCTTCAGGTCCGGTAACCGAGGGAATCCCTTCTCACACTGAGGGCAGGTGAACGGCCTCTCCCCAGTGTGAACTCGCTTATGTGTCCGCAGGGAGGATGAATCACTGAATCCCTTCCCACACTGGGAGCAGATGAATGGTCTCTCCCCTGTGTGAACTCGCTGGTGTGTCTTCAGGCTGGATAAGCGAGGAAATTCCTTCCCACACTGAGAGCAGCTAAAAGGCTTCTCCCCAGTGTGAACTCGCTGGTGTCTCTTCAGGGTGGATAAGCGAGGAAATTCCTTCCCACAGTCAGAGCAGGTGAACGGCCTCTCCCCAGTGTGAACTCGCTGATGTGACTTCAGGCTGGAGAATTGAGTGAATCCCTTCCCACACTGAGAGCAGCTGAACAGCCTCTCCCCAGTGTGAACTCGCTGATGTATCCGCAGGGTGTATAACTGAGTGAATCCTTTCCCACATTGGGAGCAGGTGAACGGCCTCTCCCCAGTGTGAACTCGCTGATGTCTCTTCAGGTTGGATAACTCAGCGAATTCCTTCCCACATTGAGAGCAAGCAAATGGCCTCTCCCCAGTGTGAACTCGCTGATGTGACTTCAGGTTGGAGAACTGAGTGAATCTCTTCCCACACTGAAAGCAGGTGAATGGCCTCTCCCCAGTGTGAACTCGCTGGTGTGACTTCAGGCTGGATAACTGAGTGAATGCTTTCCCACATTGAGAGCAGGAGAATGGCCTCTCCCCAGTGTGATATCGCTGATGTATCCACAGAGTGGATAACTGAGTGAATCCTTTCCCACATTGGGAGCAGGTGAACGGCCTCTCCCCAGTGTGAACTCGCTGATGTCTCTTCAGGTTGGATAACTCAGCGAATTCCTTCCCACACTGAGAGCAGGAGAATGGCCTCTCCCCAGTGTGAACTGGTTGGTGTTTCTTCAGGCTGGAGAACTGAGTAAACCCTTTCCCACACACAGAGCAGGTGAACGGCCTCTCCCCAGTGTGAATGCGTCGATGAATCTCCAGCTGAGATGGGATTCTGTATTCCTTCCCACAGTCCCCACATTTCCACGGTTTCCTCATGTTTTGCATCTCCTCGTGTCTGTCCATGTTGGACATGAAGTCTCGTCCACACACAGAACGGTCTCTCCCCGCTGTGAATGGTGTGATGTTTTTTTCAGGCTGTGTAACTGGTGAAAGTTCTTTCCACAGTCAGTGCTCTGGAACACTCTCACTCGGGTGCGTGTGTCTCGGTGCTTTTCCAGTCACACTGATGTTTAAAATGTTTTGATGCCGACAGATCGGGTAAACAATTCTCCTTCTAGATTCAAAGGCCGATGATACTCAGATCCCAAGGTATCGAGTGACTCTGTAAGACCGAGACGTGACAATTGAGATTTCTGATAAATTCCTCCTTTTGTAATATCTGTAAAAGGGGTTTACAAAAGTCAACACTCAGTCCAGGATAGAAATTCAGAACAGATAATTCTAATTTCTTTGGACCATTCTTTGTTCTCTCATTCCCAATACCGCGGCTCCAATACCACAAGTCATTGAAGCAGAATTAGGCCACTCGAGTCTGCTCCGCCATTCAATCATGGCTGATATTTTTCTCATCCCCATTTTCCTGCCTTCTGCCCATAACCCTTGACCCCCTTATTAATCAAGAACCTATCTATCTCTTTCTTCAAGACACTCAGTGATTTGGCTTTCACAGCCTTCTGTGGTAGAGTTCCACAGATTCACCACCCACTGGCTGAAGAAATTCCTTCTCATCTCTGTTTTAAAGGATCGTTCCTTGAGACTGAGATTGTTCTAGTTTTCGAACAATCCCTTGTTCTAGTTTTTCTTACAAGTGGAAACATCCTCTCCACGTCCACTCTATCCAGGCCTCGCTGTATCCTGTAAGTTTCAATAAGACCCCCCTCATCCTTCTGAACTCCAACGAAAACAGATCCAGAGTCCTCAACCATTCCTCATACGACAAGCTCTTCATTCCAGGGATCCTTCTTGCGAACCTCCTCTGGACCCTTTCCAAGGTCAGCTCATCCTTCCTTAGATACGGATCCCCAAACTGCTCACAATACTCCAAATGGGGTCAGACCAGAACCTTATACACCTATTCCCCATACCTAGTCTCCAGGGAGCGGACTCGGAGGGATGGAGTTTCAGAGCTGTGAGGACAAAAACCTTATCTCGGGGATTCACAGCCGAGTCTCCAGGGAGCGGACTCAGAGGGGCAGGGTATCGGAGCAGTGACTGTAGGAAGGATGAGCTAGCTGACCACTGCACCCTGGTACAGGAGGCCATTCAAGTGGGGGGAGGAAGTGGTAGTTGTCGGGGATTCTATAATTAGGGGAACTGATAACATCCTTTGGAAGCAGGACCGAGAGTCCCACGTGGTATGTTGCCTGCCCAGTGCCAGGGTGAGGGGCATCTCTAACCGGCTTGAAAGGATATTGGAGAGGGAGGTGCAGGATCCAGTTGTTGTGGTCCACATTGGGACAAACAACATTGGCAAGACTCGGAAAGAGGGCCTGTTTGGGAATATCAGGAACCAAGAACAAAATTAAAGAACAGGTTCCCAAGAGTTTTAATCTCTGGATTATTCCCGAGCCACGTGCAAATTGGCATTGGGATGAGAAAATTAGGGAAGTAAACACGTGGCTAAAGGAGTGTTGTGGGAAAGAGGGGTTCCATTTCATGGGGCACTGGCATCAGTTTTGGGATAGGGGGGATCTGTACCGTTGGGACGGTCTCCACCTGAACCGATCTGGGATCAGTGTCCACGTGGAAAGGATAAATAGGGAGGTAGTCAGGAACCTAACGTCAGGAACTGCAGCTAATGACAAAACTACAAGTAGTATACTGGTTAAAGCAAAAGTGAAAAGTAACAAACAAGCAAATAACAAACAAGCAAATAACAAACAAGTAAATAACAAACAAGCAAATAACAAACAAGCAAATAACAAACAAGCAAATAACAAAGAAGCAGTGCTGAGGGAGCGGTCAGGGGGAACAGCCCGATTAAGAGTTCTGTAGACAAATGCACGGAGTGTAAGGAATAAACTAGACGAGCTGCAGGCGTAAATGCAAGTTGAAGATTATGATGTTATCACTATTACAGAGACTTAGCTGCAGGATGGTCAGGACTGGGAACTAAATATACCAGTTATAAAGTTCACAGGGGGGACAGAGAATATGATAGAGGGGGTGGATCAGCCTTGCTGATCAGAAATACTATCACCTCAATGGTGAGGGAGGAAACAATGAGGGGAAAACATCCAGTGGAGACAACAGGAGTGGAACTGAGGAAGAAAACAATCTCAAACTGTAATGGGTGTTGTGTATCGACCCCCTAGTGGCAGTTCTGAGGTGCTAGATTGTATAAAGGCAGAAATTAGGCAAGTGTGTAGCAAAGGCAGAGTAGTATTAATGGGGGGATTATAACTGACACACAGATTGGGAGAGGCAGACAAGCACCTGTCAGAAAGGGAGTGAATTTCTGGAATGTGTCCGGGATAGTTTCTGGGTCCTCGGCGCTGGGAGGTGGCAGTGCTAACCACTGCACCACCCTGCTGCCCCTCTTCTGCCCATCTAGCCAGCTCATCTATATTGTCCTGTAATCTAAAGCCTTGTTCCTCACCATTTACCACACCACAAATTTTTGTGTCAGCTGTGAACTTCCTAATCCTGCCTCCTACACTCACATGCAGGTCATGAATGTGTACTACAAACAACAAGTGACCCAGCACTGATCCCTGCAGAACACCGCTGGACACAGGCTTCCAGGCACAAAAACAACCTTCAAACATCACCCTCTGCCTCCTATGACTGAGACAGTTTTGGATCCAATTTGCCCTGAATCCCCTGGGCTCTTACCTTCAGCATCAGCCTCCCATGTGAGAGTTTGTGAAAAGCCTTACTAAACTCCATGTCGACTACATTAATGCACTATCCACATCTACAACCTAGTCACTTCCTCAAAAAATTCAATCAAGTTTGTAAGACGTGCTCTCCATTGTTTAATCTTTGCTTCTCCAAGTGGAGATTAATTCTGTCCCTCAGAATGTTTTCCAGTAGTTTCCATGGCAGTGAAGATAGACTCACTGGCTTGTAATTTCCTGGTTTGTCCCTATTTGCTTTCTGAATAATGGCACCACATTACCTGTCTTCCAGTCCTCAGGCACCTCTCCTGTGGCTTATGAAGATTTGAAAATTGTCAGAGCCTCTGCAATCTCCTTCCTTGCCTTCCACAGCAGCCTGGGATACATCTCACTTGGCCTGGGGATTTATTCGCTTTCAGACCTGGTAAAACTGTTCATACCTTCTCCCTCTCAATGTTAAGTTGTTCAAGCAAATCACAATGTGCCTTCCTGATTTCTATACCTACATCATCGTTCTCTGTAGTGAACACAGATGCAAAGTGCTCATTTGAAACCTCACCTGTATCTTCCAGTTCCATGCACACATTGGTCCCTACTCTTATCCTGGTCAACCTCCTGTGCCAAATATAAAACATTGTTGGATTTTCCTTTATTTTACCCGACAGTGCTTTTCCATGCTCCCTCTTTGCTCTCCTAATTCCTTTCTTAAGTAATCCTTTACACTTTCTATGTTTCGCTGGGACATCTGCTTTGAGCCCTCAGTATCTGTGATAAGACTCACCTTTAATTCCTTATCCAACCCTGGATATCCCTTGACATCCAAGGTTCCCTGGACTTATTGCTCCCACCCTTCACTATCATGGGAACATAGAATCATAGAATTTACAGTGCAGGAGGAGGCCATTTGGCCCATCGAGTCTGCACTGGCCCTTGGAAAGAGCACCCCACTGAGGCCCACACCTCAACCCTATCCCCGTAACTCTACCTAACCTTTTTGGACACTAAGGGCAATTTAGCATCGCCAATCCACCCAACCTGCACATCTTTGGACTGTGGGAGGAAACCCACGCAGACACGGGGAGAAGGTGCAGACTCCGCCCAGACAGTGACCCAAGTCGGGAATAAAACCTGGGACCCTGGAGCTGTGAAGCAAAGCGCTAACCACTGTGCTACAGTGCTGCCATGTGCGCTCCCTATTTCCTTTTTGAATGAATCGCACTGCTCTAATGTAGATTTTTCGACAAGTGGCTGCTCCCAGTTGATTTTGTCCAAATCCTGTCTCATGTTTTTTAAATTTGCCCTCCCCATTCTGTAACGTACGAGACCCCAACCTCAAATTCAGATGTTTCAATTTTATTGGCTTGCTCCTCTTGGGCTTTCCATGAGCGAATTCAATTTATCCATTTCAAGTTGACTATGTTGTTAGTCAGTTCCCCAATACTTTGGGTTGTGTGACCTGCATTGTTATCCTCCTGTTTTTATAGAATCTAACCCTCTTTCCCCACTCACTATGTGGACATGGTGACTGGTTGTTGAATTGCTGACATTTCATCTGGTGGCTGTGCTCCCTCAGATATCCTGTTCTGAATGAATTCTCAATGTCTGTTTGTATTTCTGCGGCAATATCTCTTGTTCTCTGGGCCCATTTCCCGCCAGTTTTTCTGCTGCTTTCATTGTTTGAAAAATGGTGAAAAGTAATAAAAATATTGACATTTGCGGGTGTCTGGCGGGAGGTGCGCGGCTTCCCTTCCGACAGGGAGTCAGGGAGCCGCTTCAGCTCTTTCCGTGCAGCCTGGTCAAGCTGCCGAGAGCCTCGGGACTCACTGCTCGGTGTCGCCGGTTGGTGCTGCGGGTCTGACGGGAGAACAACCCAGTCAGTGACCTTCCCCTCACCCCGGCCCGGGACTGCGCATGTGCGACAGAGCGCCCAACCCTGACCTTCCAGCTGACCTATAACCAATGTACGAAGTCTTACAACACCAGGTTAAAGTCCAACAGGTTTGTTTCGATGTCACTAGCTTTCGGAGCGCTGCTCCTGCCTCAGGTGAATGAAGAGGTCTGTTCCAGAAACACATATATAGACAAATTCAAAGATGCCAAACAATGCTTGGAATGCGAGCATTAGCAGGTGATTAAATCTTTACAGATCCAGAGATGGGGTAACCCCAGGTTAAAGAGGTGTGAATTGTATCAAGCCAGGACAGTTTGTAGGATTTCGCAGGCCAGATGGTGGGGGATGAATGTAATGCGACATGAATCCCAGGTCCCGGTTGAGGCCGCACTCATGTGTGCGGAACTTGGCTATAAGTTTCTGCTCGGCGATTCTGCGTTGTCGCGGGTCCTGAAGGCCGCCTTGGAGAACGCTTACCCGGTACATTCCTCGTCACAATGGACGTCTCGGCACTCTACACCAGCATCCCCCATGACGACGGCATTGCTGCAACAGCCTCAGTACTCAACACCGACAACTGCCAATCTCCAGACGTAATTCTGCAACTCATCCGCTTCATTCTGGATCACAACGTCTTCACCTTCGACAACAAGTTCTTCATCCAGACGCACGGAACAGCCATGGGGACCAAATTCGCACCCCAATACGCCAACATCTTCATGCACAAGTTTGAACAGGACCTACTCACCGCACAGGACCTTCAACCGATGTTATACACCAGATACATCGATGACATTTTTTTCCTTTGGATCAACAGCGAACAATCACTGAAACGACTACATGATGACATTAATAAGTTCCATCCAACCATCAGACTCACCATGGACTACTCTCCAAAATCAGTTGCATTCTTGGACACACTTGTCTCCATCAAGGACGGTCACCTCAGCACTTCGCTTTACCGCAAACCCACGGATAACCTCATGATGCTACACTTCTCCAGCTTCCACCCTAAACACATTAAAGAAGCCATCCCCTATGGACAAGCGCTCCGTATACATGGGATCTGCTCAGACGAGGAGGAGCGTAACAGACGTTGAAAGATGCCCTCGTACGAACGGGATATGGCACTCGACTCTTCGATCGACAGTTCCAATGCGCCACAGCGAAAAACCGGACCGACCTCCTCAGAAGACAAACATGGGACACATCCGACAGAATACCCTTCGCCGTCCAGTACTTCCCCGGAGCGGAGAAACTACGTCATCTTCTTCACAGCCTTCAACACGTCATTGATGACGATGAACATCTTGCCAAGGTCATCCCCACACCCCCACTACTTGCCTTCAAACAACCGCGCAACCATTGTTTGCAGCAAACTACCCAGTCTTCAGAACAGTGACCTCAACACCACACAACCCTATCATGGCAATCTCTGCAAGACGTGCCAGATCATCGACATGGATACCACTATTACACGTGAGAACACCACCCACCAGGTACGCGGTACATACTCATGCGACTCGGCCAACGTTGTCTACCTCATACGCTGCAGGAAAGGATGTCCCGAAGCATGGTACATTGGCGAGACCATGCAGACGCTGCGACAACGAATGAATGGACATCGCGCAACAATCACCAGGCAGGAATGTTCCCTTCCAGTCGGGGAACACTTCAGCAGTCAAGGGCATTCAGCCTCTGATCTCCGGGTAAGCGTTCTCCAAGGCGGCCTTCAGGACCCGCGACAACGCAGAATCGCCGAGCAGAAACTTATAGCCAAGTTCCGCACACATGAGTGCGGCCTCAACCGGGACCTGGGATTCATGCCGCATTACATTCATCCCCCACCATCTGGCCTGCGAAATCCTACCAACTGTCCTGGCTTGATACAATTCACACCTCTTTAACCTGGGGTTACCCCATCTCTGGATCTGTAAAGATTTAATCACCTGCTAATGCTCGCATTCCAAGAATTGTTTGGCATCTTTGAATTTGTCTATATATGTGTCTCTGGAACAGACCTCTTCATTCACCTGAGGAAGGAGCAGCGCTCCGAAAGCTAGTGACACCGAAACAAACCTGTTGGACTTTAACCTGGTGTTGTAAGACTTTGTACTGTGCTCACCCCAGTCCAACGCCGGCATCTCCACATCATCATATATAACCAATGGGAAGAGTAGGAGAACCGGAAGGACTCCGGTCCTCCAGCCAATCAAAGCTCGGATTTTGTGTGGCTGACGATTGAACTTCACACAGACTGAAACTTCCTCCTGTCTCCAACATCTGTCAGTAAAACACTTTCCTTTCTCCCCCTTTCCATTTCTTTTCTCATTCTCACCTTCAGTTGGTCACTTCCAGCAACTGAAGTGAAAGGAAGTGAATCCAGGGAGGGTGCAGACTCTTTAAAGGTTGGCCCAGGTCTCAGTGGGGGAGCTACTCATTTGCTCTCAGTGTTGGAAGAGATTCACTCCTTTATCCATCCTGCAGAGACACCAGCGAGTTCACACTGGGGAAAGGACATTCACCTGCTCTGACTGTGGGAAGAGATTCACTCAGTTTCCCCATCTGCAGACACACCAGCAAGTACACACTGGGGAGAGACTGTTCACCTGTCCTCAGTGTGGGAAGGTATTCACTACGTTATCCAGCCTGAAGTCACACCAGCGAATTCACACTGGGGAGAGGCGATTGTAGAAATGGACCCAAAGTGGAGGTATCTGCAATATATATCTATATGTATATGAAACGTATAATATTTCAAATACAGATTATTTTCTAAATTCACACTGACAGTGTGTAATCCTAGTTTAAAATGTCATGTAGCAGCCTCTGAGGCATCATGGGTAGCCAGCTGACTTGGCCACATTCCATGTGAAGCAGTTTACACAGAGAGCTGAACTCCCCTTGCCTGTAACTCCCAGGCAACTGCCTGTGAGGAATGCTGCCTGTCGCACCATTTTGTAATGAGGTTAAGATAAGAGAGTCTATCAAGAAGACCCAAGGACAGTTGATAAGGGGTCGGGAATACACCACCAGGGGGCCTCTGTCTGTTTATGACCTCTGACCCCACAGCCCCATGCTGATAGTAACCAATAGTTATTACAATTGGATTGTGTCCAACTGAGGTGGGCTGTGTAACTGTTCGAATTGTATAATTATTGATGATTTTCGTTGTGCAGTCAGAAAAGCGCATGGTGAGACCCGTGACTGGCTCCCTGCCGGTGTTAAATCAATAAACTGTTTGACGTTTGGGGCAGACCCAAGTGTTGAGTAATTCTTTCAGAGTCATTCCCGCGAACACCATTCAATATGGGAAGGGATTTTGAGATTCATGGCATCCGGTGAGACACCAACAGGTTCACAATTGATTACAGGGGTTGGATTCTGTTATTGTTTCTGCTCTTAATTACATCCAGGACTGCATTGTGTTCATTCTGACACTTGGTGAAGTGGGAGGTTCGGAGGGTTTATTTCTGCTGGACTGGCCGGTCTCACGACTTTACCTCCAGTGGGCTGATGCACTTTGAACCTTGTTGCGAATACCTGGCCCAAAATTTATGAGGGCAAAGACTGAAAGGGTGTTTGGAAGTTGAAAGATATTTGGTTCCCATTTCTGTTTGGAACCCCTCAAAGCATGCCACGTTGCCATGAAGCTGGGATATGGTGGTTATATGGTTGTTTTGTTTAAGTTATCTGGGTGTTTCTCACAGAAGGAAACTGTCAAGGTATGAGGGGCAAGTTGTTTGTGTCAGATTGGGTCATTACAATTAAACGCAAGACAAAAAAAAGAGAGGCATTCAATAGCAGTTCATCAATTATTACATATTTACATAATATATAAATTCCTTTAAGAACAAAAATCCATCAGGAACAGTGATGCAATCGTGGCTAACAAGAAAAGTTAAAGATTCCATTAGATAAAAGGAAGAGGCTTTTCCAGTGGCAAAAATAGTAGTAAGCCGGAGGATTGGAAACTAGTTTTAGGGGATGGCACGTGGCGCAGTGGTTAGCACTGGGACTATGGCGCTGAGGACCCGGATTGGACTCCCAGCCCTGGGTCACATTGGTCTTTGCTAATCTTTTGCTTTCCACATTCCGAGAGGAGCTTTTCCAGGCGAATTTTTTATGTTTCTCGCCAGTTTAATCTCACATTCTATTTTCTCTTTATCAGTTTCTTGGTCTTCCTTTGCTGAATTCTAAAACTAGTTCTTTTTTTTTTTCTTTTTAAAAAATAAATATCGAGTATCCAATTATTATTTTTTGTCCAATTAAGGGCCAATTTAGCCTGGCCAATCCACCGAACTTGCGCATGTTTGGGTTGTGGGGGTGAGATCCACACAGTCACGGGGAGAATGTGCAAACTCCACACGGATAGTGACCCGGGGCCAGAATCGAACCCGGGTCCTCAGTGTCGTAGGCAACTGTGCTAACCACTGTGCCGCCGTGCCGCCACATGGTCTCTCTTCCGATTTCATGGCGAGGGAGGATCGCCTTCATTAAAATGAATGCATTGCCCAGACTGTTGTACTCGCAGCAGATGCTGCCTATACTGCTGTCGACCAGAGTCATTAAGGAAATTAATAGAATGATTAGTACATTTATCTGGAACAAAAAGAGACCTTACATCAAGTTTGTTCAGCTCCAATCAACATGAGCTAAGGGAGGGTTGGGTCTCCGGGATATCGGGCTATATCAACTGGCCTCTCATCTGAGGTTCATAAGGGATTGGGTTAGGATGGACCCAACATCCACCTGGCTGAATGTAGAAGCAGACCAGTCAGTTCTCCCTCTACAGGTCTTGTTGTTTATGGTGACATTAAGACAGGTTCTGCTAAGTGTGATAATCCTGTTATTATTAATACTCTCAGAGCGTGGAGGTTGGCCCACCAATTAGAAGGGAGTTCTAAATTGATTTCCTGTCTCTCTCCTGTCCACGGCAGTCTAGATTTTCCACCCAGTCTCATTGACCATGGATTTGATACCTGGAGAGATAGAGGTGTTTGTAGGCTGGGAAACAAGTTCAGAGATGCTTCCATATCATCCTTTGAGCAACTCTGTCAGAAATTTGATATTCTAAGACAACCCTTTTTTAAGTATTTACATCTCAGACATTTTATTCTTAATAAGGGATCTTTGCCTCATGATTTCTCAATTTCCCCCGTGGAAAGAATCCTGAATTCTGTGGAGCTGAAACAATTGATTAACAAGTTCCATGATACTCTAAATACAAATGCTGCATTTCAACGTTGAGAGCATTGCAGTCATGGGAAAGGGACTTAACAGTCAATATTGCTGAGGAGATAAATGCCGATTTGGGGAACCACAGATTTGAGCCAGGGAGGTGGGATGGAAATTTTCGGAAATGGGAGGAGAAGGGGATTAAGACACTAAAAGATTTGTTTCTTAGGGGTTTGCAGGACTGAAGGAGCTGGAAGCGAAGTATGGGCTGGAGCAGGGGGAAATGTTTATATACATGCAGGTTCGAGATTTTGCCAGAAGGGAGATACAGAGCTTCCCGGAGGAACCGGCCTCCACATTGCTGGAGCAGGTGCTGACGACAGGGGGACTGGAGAAGGGGGTAGTGTCAGCGATTTACGGAGCTATTTTGGAATAGGAGAAGGCACCACTGGAAGGGATCAAAGCAAAGTGGGAGGAAGAGTTGGGAGAGGATATGGAGGAGGGGTTCAGGTGTGAGGTGGTCCGGAGAATGAATGCTTCCACCTCGTGCGCGAGGTTGGGGCTGACACAGCTGAAGGTGGTATACAGAGCACACCTCATGAGGGCGAGGATGAGCCGTTTCTTTGAAGGAGTAGAAGATGTGTGAGAACGTTGTGGGGGGGGGGGGGGGGGGGGGGGGAGCAGGGCTATTGTTTTGGTCCTGTCCAAAGCTAGAGGATTACTGGAAGGAGGTTTTTAGGGTAATTTCTAAAGAGGTGCACGTGAAACTGGAAATGGGCCCTTGGGTGGCCATATTCGGGGTGTCGGACCAGCCAGGGTTGGAAACTTGTGCGGAGGCAGATGTTGTAGCTTTCGCCTAGTTGATCGCCCGAAGGCGGATCCTGATGGGATGGAGAGCAACCTTTCCACCCTGTGCCCTGGCGTGGCCGGGGGGCTTGTTGGAATTCTTGACTCTTGAGAAGGTTAAGTTTGAATTGAGAGGCAGGATGGATGGGTTCTACAATTCATGGGCATTATTCATCATGCACTTTCAAGAACTGGAT
Source organism: Scyliorhinus torazame (assembly GCF_047496885.1). Taxonomy (NCBI): domain Eukaryota; kingdom Metazoa; phylum Chordata; class Chondrichthyes; order Carcharhiniformes; family Scyliorhinidae; genus Scyliorhinus; species Scyliorhinus torazame. The sequence goes on from NC_092711.1 coordinate 174,011,585, forward strand.
AACATCGAACATTAGTTGGGGGGAGGGGGGCTGTGTGTGTTGATGGTGACTATAGGTGATTCCTGATTCCTTCTTGTCATTTGTTTATGTGAACATGCGGGCTAATGTTTGGAGTTTGGTGGGAGGATGGGATTGTTGTTATTGATATGGGGATTGACATATTTGTTACTGATTATTGTTTGTTGTTGGTGGGTGTAAATTTGGGAGAAAATGTGACAAAGAAGGAGAATAAAAAAATATAAAAAATAAAAAAAATATTGCTGAGGAGATATGGGGCAACAAATGGGACTGTCTGTAAACATTTTGGTTTGCAATAAAATGAAGGAGATCCAGTTCAAGGTACTGCACCATCTTCAAATTACATCTAGTCTTAGACCAAATCCCCGATGTGCCTCAAGTGCCTGGTAGTCGAGGGCAACTCTCTCCGTTGTCTATGGACCTTTGTCAAGATCCAAGCCTATTGGCCAAATGTGGTCAGGGATCTGGAGAGGATTTTAGGCAGAATGTTAGAGTCTAACGCTTTATTCCTGATCCTGGGTCTCCTACATGGACGAATCACTGATTCTATTAAGAAAAGGCTCTGTAATATCTCGACTGTTGCCACTCGTAAAAATATCCTTTGCTCCTGAATTAGCGACAACTTCCCCAAACCTGGCATAGGCTGATTATCGAAAGCATCCCAATTTAATTTTGAACTTAGTACTCCGTTCTAAATCTGATGTATTCCCCAGAGTATGGAAGCCCCATCTCAAATACACAGGCTCCATTTTATCTGACTTGTTCGTCCTGGGCTTTCCATGAGCAAATAAAATTCAACTTATTCATTTTAACTGGACTATTTTATTAGTCTGTTTCACAATATTATGGGATGTGCAACCTGCATTGTTATCCTTCTGTTTTGTATAAACTTACCCTCTTTCCCCTTCATAATATTAACCTGTTAACTGGTTGTTAAATTGATCCAGCATTTCATCTAGATGCTCTGGTCCCTCAAATATCCTGTCCCAAATTAATTCTGCAATGTGTTCCTTGTATTTATGCTGGCAATATCCCTTGTTCTCTGTACCCATTTTCCACCAATGTTTCTGTTACTTTGTGTTTATTGTTAAAAACCAATAAAAAATATGTTTTTTTAATCTTTCCAGCTCATTTGTGCATATATCAATGACCCCCCCCCCCCCCCACCTCCCCCCCCCCCCTCCACCCCCCCTCCCCCCAAGCCTCCATTGGTCCCTGCGGAAGAGAATTCAAGAGACTAACAACGCTCTGATGGAAGAGACGACTGGAAATATTTAATGTTGCAACAGTACAATATTACACAACTAGAAATAATAAATGTATTTTATTACAGAACCATCACTAATATATCTAATCTGTTCCATATAACAACACTAGACATATCTCTGTCTGATATAACTTTTCTGTCCCCTTAAATGTCAGCTATCTTCTAGGGAAACCAGCCCTTTAATTGTGAACATTAGGAAACAAACCAGTGGCTGGATTAGCACAGTGGGCGAAACAGCTGGCTTGCAATGCAGAACAATGCCAGCAGCGCGGGTTCAATTCCTATACTCGCCTCCCCATACAGGTGCCGGAAGGTGGCGACTCGGGGCTTTTCACAGTAACTTCATTGAAGCCTACTGTGGCAATAAGTGATTATTATTGTATTATTATATTATCCTTTTAGTCAGACAAATAAATATGTCAAGCAAAGGATGTCAATGCCTTTAAGAGAGAGAGAGAGAGCTGGGGCAATCTTTCCAGAGTCTGCACCTTCCCTGGATTCACTTCTTTTCCCTTCAGTTGCTGCAAGTGACCAACTGAAGGTGAGAATGAGAAAAGAAATGGAAAGGGGGAGAAAAGAAACAAATGTTGGAGAAGGAAGAGGTTTGAGTCTGTGTGAAGCTCAATCTTCATTCGCAAGACTCCCACGCTCTGATTGGCTGGTGGACCAGCGTCCTTGCGGTCCTCGAACTCTTCCCATTGGTGAAGACTTCAGCAGGATTGACGGGGGGAGGTGGTGCTCTTCGCGCACTTTGGACATGCGCAGTCCCAGGATGGGGACGGGGGGGGAGGGGGGGAAATCGAGCGGCTTCTCGCTCTCGCCGAAGCCGTCAGCCGGTTGCCTGGAAACTGGAGGCCTGGGCACGGGAAAACCACGCCCACCCCCACGTGAGCCAGGGTGTCACCCCTCCAATGGGTGCATGAAAGAGATTGACCAATGGAAAGCAGCGGAGGACGGGCAGTGCGCTGGGCCTCCAGCAAATCAGGGCCTGACCTTTTAGTCAATGGTTCCTCCACTGTCTGTTCAGGAAAGCAGCTGCTCTCCCCCCTGTAAAACTTCCTCCTGTCTCCAAATCTGTGAGTAAAACACTTTCTTTTCTCCCCCTTTCCATTTCTTTACTCATTCTGGTCTGCAGTTGTTCACTTGTTTAAATCCTCAGGCTCAGATGAGCTGCTGTGGGAGGGAAGGGAGGAGATTGCAGAGGCTCTGGCAATAATTTTCAAATCTCCTCTGGTCAGAGGAGCACTGCTGGAGGACTGGAGGAGAGATAATGTGGTTCCATTATTCAAGAAGAGAAGTAGGGAAAATCCAGGAGATTACAGGCCAGTGAGTCTAGCTTTAGTGGTGGAGAAACTATTGGAAACAATTCTGAGGGCCAGAATTCATCTCCACTTGGGGAAGTAAGGATTAATCAAGGATTAAACAGTACAGTTTTGTCAGGGGGAGATTGTGTCTTTCAAATTTGATTTGTATTTTTCGAGGAGATGACTAGGTGATGAAGGTTGTGCAGTTGGTATAGTCTACATGGACTTCAGTGAGGCTTCAGTCTGTCATGGGAGACTGGTCAGGAAGATAAGAGCCCAAATTGGATCCAAAATTGGCTTAGTGGCAGGAAGCAGAGGATGATGGTCAAAGGTTATCTTTGTGACTAGGATCCCATGTCCAGTGATGTTCCGATAGGATTGCTGCTGGGTCCTTTGCTGTTTGTAGTGTACATTAATGATGTAGATGTGAATGTAGGTGGCAAGTATGTATACAGATGACAAAAACATTGGTGGAGTGGTAAGTAGGAGGAAATCCTCATATTACAGGACACTATAGATGGTCTCATTAGATGGGGAGAACAGTGGCAAATGGAATTTAACCCTGAAAAATGTGAGGTAATGTGTTTTTGGAGGACTAACAAGGCAATGGAATATACAATGAATGGTAGGATCCTAGGAAGTACAGAGGACCAGAGGGACCTTGGTGTGCATGTCCATCGATCCCTGAAGTCAGAAGGACACGTGGATAAGGTGGTTAATAAGGGATATGGGATACTTGCTTTTATCAGCTGAGGTATAGAAGAGGAGAACAGGGAGGTTATGATGGAGCTATATAAAATGCTCATTACACTGCAGCTGGAGTACTGTGTGCAGTTCTGGTGGCTACACTAGAGGAAGGATGTGATTAGACTAGAAAGGGTGCAGAGGAGATTCACCAGGATGTTGCCTGGACGTTTCGGCTATGAAGAAAGGCTGGTTAGGAGTTCTTCTCCTCAGAGCTGAGGAAGCTGTGTGGTAAGTGATTGAGATCTACAAATTTATGAAAGACATAGCGAGAGTAGATTGGAAGAAACCTTTCCCCTTAGTCGACATGTTGATAATTAGCAGGCATAAATTTAAGATGAGTGGCAGGAGATTTAGAGGGTATTTGAGGAAAAACATTTTCACCAGAGGATGGTGGAATATGGAACTCACTGCCTGAATTGTGGTCAAGGCAGGAAACCACACAACATTGAAGAAGCATTTTGATGAGCACTTGATAGGTCAAAGCACACAAGGCTACGGACCAAGTGCTGGAAAATGGGATGAGAATAGATAGGTGCCTGATAACCAGTACAGACGGGATGGGCCGAAGGGCCTCTTGCTCTGCTGTGAAACGCTCTGATTCTATGAGGACAGCGATATATCTTGTGTTGTTACATTGCACAGATTAGATACATTATTGGTGGCCTTGGAATAAAGTACATTGATTATTCCAGTCTTGTAACGTAGAACTGTCGCTACGTTATATATTTCCAGTCCGATATATTACAGAAGATCAGGAGTCCAATGGACATTTCGAGTTGATGCCGACTCTCTGTCGAGCAATTCTGTCAGTCTCGAGTGGGTCCCATTCTGTAACCCTGCAGCACCCGTTCAATTTCATTTACAAATTATTAATCATCTCTGCTTGACTATTGCTAACCCCCTGGAACAATCCTAAACATTAAACACATTTTCAGTCCAGTGATATAGACATATATCTGTCTGTCAGCCTGCATGAAGATGTTCAGGTCTCTGCGTCCAGGACAGGAAGCAGTGAGCATGGATCTGTCAATCAGCCTGAATCAGCACTTTCAGGAGAATTGGGAGGGTGAATATTAGATGCAGCAGAGTGAGAATGGAGGGAGTGTGTGTGGGATGGAGATTTACAGCTTTTGGGGAATGAGAGAGGAAAGAATGTTCCATCAAAACGATAATTGTCTGTTCTGAATTTCTATCCTGTACTGACAGTGATGATTTTTGTAAACCCCTTTTACAGAATATTAGAAAGTGAGGATTTACAGAACCGAAATCTCAAACCAAACATCATGCCAAGATCTGACAGTCAGTCGATTCATCGGGACCTAAATATCATCAGCCTTTGAATCTAGAAGGAGAAATGTTTGTTGTGTCGACTTCAACAGATTTTCAACATAGAACATAGAAAATACAGCACAGAACAGGCCCTTCGGCCCACGATGTTGTGCCGAACCTTTGTCCTAGATCAATCATAGATTATCATTGAATTTACAGTGCAGAAGGAGGCCATTCGGCCCCCCGAGTCTGCACCAGCTCTTGGAAAGAGCACCCTACCCAAACTCAACACCTCCACCCAACACCAAGGGCAATTTGGACATTAAGGGCAATTTATCATTGGCCAATTCACCTAACCCGCACATCTTTGGACTGTGGGAGGAAACCGGAGCACCCGGAGGAAACCCACGCAGACACGGGGAGGACGTGCAGACTCCGCACAGACAATGACCCAAGCCGGAATCGAACCTGGGACCATGGATCTGTGAAGCAATTGTGCTATCCACAATGCTACCATGCTGCCCTTAAGAACAAATAAATCTACACTATATCATTTTCCCGTAATCCATGTACCTATCCAACAGCTGCTTGAAGGTCCCTAATGTTTCCGACTCAACTACTTCCACAGGCAGTGCATTCCATGCCCCCACTACTCTCTGGGTAAAGAACCTACCTCTGATATCCCTCCTATATCTTCCACCTTTCACCTTAAATTTATGTCCCCTTGTAATGGTGTGTTCCACCTGGGGAAAAAGTCTCTGACTGTCTACTCTATCTATTCCCCTGATCATCTTATAAACCTCTATCAAGTCGCCCCTCATCCTTCTCCGCTCTAATGAGAAAAGGCCTAGCACCCTCAACCTTTCCTCGTAAGACCTACTCTCCATTCCAGGCAACATCCTGGTAAATCTTCTTTGCACCTTTTCCAGAGCTTCCACATCCTTCCTAGATTAGTGTTACTGGAAAAGCACCGAGACACACACACCCGAGAGAGTGTTCCAGAGCACTGACTGTGGAAAGAGCTTTAACCAGTTACACAGCCTGAAAAAACATCACACCATTCACAGCGGGGAGAGACCATACACATTTTCTGTGTGTGATCAAGGCTCTAACTGAATATCCAAACAAGTAGACAAAAAATATGGAGAAACGGTGGAAATGTGGAGACTGTGGGAACGGATTTAAATACCCGTCTGAGCTGGAAACTCATCAACGCATTCACACTGGGAAGAGACCATTCACCTGCTCTCAGTGTGGGAAGGGATTCACTCAATTATCCAACCTGCAGACACACCAGCGACTTCACACTGGGGAGAGGCCGTTCACCTGCTCTGTGTGTGGAAAGGGATTCACTCAGTTATCCGGCCTGCGGAGACACAATGTCACTCGCACCAATGAGAGACCCTTTAAATGCTCTGACTGCGGGAGCGGCTTCAGAAGATCTCAGGCACTGATGATCCACCAGTGCATTCACACTGAGGAGCGACCGTTCAGCTGCTCTCACTGCACAAAGAGATTTAGAACACCATCTGCACTGCGGACACACAAGCGAGTTCACACAGGGGACTGGCCATTTACCTGCACAGTGTGTGGGCAACAACTCGCTCATTTATCCACCCTGCTGAGACACAATGTCACTCACTCCAATGAGAGACCCTTTAAATGCTCTGACTGTGGGAGTGGGTTCAAAAGGTCTCAGGAACTAATGGAACACGAGCGCATTCACACGGACGAGAGACCGTTCAGCTGCTCTCACTGCACAAAGAGGTTTAAAACATCATCCACACTGCAGAGACACCAGAGAGTTCATACTGGGGAGAGGCCATTTATCTGCTCTGTGTGTGGGAAAGGATTCACTCAGTCATCCAGCCTGCTGAGCCACAATGTCACTCACACCAATGAGAGACCCTTTAAATGCTCTGACTGTGGGAGTTCCTTCAAAAGCTCTCGGGTACTGATGGAACACCAGCGCATTCACACGGACGAGAGACCGTTCAGCTGCTCTCACTGTAAAAGGAGGTTTAGAACGTCATCCACACTGCGAGTACACCAGCGAGTTCACACTGGGGAGAGGCCGTTCACCTGCACCGTGTGTGGGAAGGGATTCACTCAGTTATCCCACCTGCTGAGACACCGACGAGTCCACAAGTGATGACAGGGGTTGGATTCTGCTGTTATTGCTGCTGTTAACCACATCCAGGACTGAACCATGTTCATTCTGACAGTGAGTTAAGTTGGAGGGTTTCTGCCTGCTGGACTGGCCCATTTCATAAACACTGGGTTTGCTTCCAGTGGGCTGTTGCTCTTTGAGCCTGGGAGAGAACATTTCCACTGAAATGATCCACAAAAGCTGATGAAGGACGTTTATTTTATCCTGGATAGTAAATAATGTTTTTCCCTAACTGCAGACAGATGTAAAATAAATACAGAAAGAACTGGAAAAACGCAGCAGGTCTGACAGCATCTGTGGAGAGAGAAACAGTTAATGTTTCATGTCCAATGTAACTCTACCTCAGAACTAAAGAGAGGGAGAAATGTGATGGGTTTGATGCTGGTGAGAAAGGGGGAGGGTCAGGTAGAACAAAAGAGAAAGTCAGGGATTGATTAGAGGGTGGGTGAGATTAAATGACAAAAATGTGACGGTGGAGGCGGCTGAGGCGTTCATGAAGGCAGAAGTGAGGAGCAGAGCTGGAAGAGAGATCGTGGACTGTGATTGGGGAGCTGGAAAATGTATAAATGTTATAACTTTCTTTTCACTGACCTGTATTGTAACTTGCTTGACTTCACATAGTTATAGAATTTAAGGTCTTGTTTGGTTTGATTGTCATTTTTGCTTCTTTTGTTGTTGCGGCGGTTATATGTAATTTCATTGAATTGCATGGGTTAGATTGTTTTTCTTTTTCTTCTGGGACTGGGTGGGAGGGGACGGTATGCCCGCGGGGAGGGGGGCAGGCACCCGCGCTAACTAACTAAAGTCGGCTAGTGAACGGAGATGAGAGGAGGGCTGCGGACATTGGAGCCTGGTTAGCAGGTTTCGATGGGCTTATGAAGAGAGCATGGTGGGGGGGCTTAGGGAGGATTGATACTGGGTGAGATTTTTTCGAGGGTTGGGCGGGGGGAGAGGGTTCGATGTTAATAATGGATAGGGGTGGATCAGGCTCAAGGGGCAGGGCCCGGTGGTGTGATGATGGTGGATAAGAAGGGAGGGAGGGGGGGGGGGGGTCGTGAGAGAGCCCCAATTACGATAGTCACGTGGAATGTGAGGGGTTGGGAGGTCCAGTCAAGAGGTCAATGGTGCTTGTGCATTTTAAAAGTTTGAAAGCCGATGTAGCAATGCTGCAGGAGGGTAAAGGACCAGGTGAGACTTAAAAAGGGCTAGGTTAGTCAGGTGTTCCACTCTGGATTTGACAGAAGGGCTCGAGGGATAGCGGTAATGGTCAGCAAAAGAGTACGCTTCCAGATAGAGAAGGTGGTGGCAGATCAGGGAGGTAGGTATGTGATTGTGACGGGCACTGGAGGGGAGGTTAGTGGCGCTAGTTGGGACAATGTGGGATTCGCAAAGGAGGTGTTTGGGGCCATTCCCGACTTGGACTCACACAAACTGATAGTGGGGCTGGAACTTGGTGCAGGAGCCAAGGTTGGACAGATCACGCCCAGGCTCGTTGGTCCGGGGGGGTGGGGGCCAAGGTGTTGGCTGGGCTAATGGTGGAAATGGGAGGGGTGGACCCTTGGAGGTTTCTGCACCCGAGGGAGCGGGAGTACTCATTTTTCTCAGCGGTCCATAAGGTATATTTGCGATTTTATTTTTTCAAGGTGGAGAAGGCGCTGCTGGCTGGGGTTAAGGGGTCAGAGTATTCAGCAATTGCAATATCAGATCATGCTCCGCATTGGGTGGATATGGTATTGGAGAAGGGGGTGGTACAGAGACCAGGGTGGAAGTTAGATGTGGGACTGTTGGGGGACCGAGGGTTCTATGACAAAATTGAAAAAGTAATCGAGGAATATGCAGGTTTCAAGTGCACAGGTGAGTTGTCGCAGGTGGTTGTATGGGAGCTCTAAAGGTGGTGGAGAGGGGTGAGGTGATCTCGTTCAAGGCTAGGCTGGACAAAGAGGAGAGGTTGAAGCGTCAGACGGTAATAGATGAGATGCTGGAGGTGGATAGGAGTTATGCAGAAGATGGGGACCCAGCGAAGTAGGAAAAGAGGAAGGAACTCCAGGCGGGCTTTGACCGACTATCTACCAGGAAGGCGATAAGTCAATCGAGGCAAGCAAGGGGGGCAGTTTACGAGCATGGAGAGAAGGCAGGTCAGCTCCGGAGGGAGGCTGCGGCAAGGGAAATTGTCCAGGTGCGGGACAGGGCAGGGAAGTTGGTGGTAGCTCCAGATCAGATTAACAATGTCTTCAAGGAATTCTGTGAGAGGTTGTACAGGTCAGAGCCACCTGGGGGAGGCCGGGAGATACAGGAATGTTTAGATGGGCTGGAGTATCGAGGTTAGGGGAGGAGGACAGGGCGACATTAGAAGGAGCGATAGTGGAGCAGGAGATAAAAGATACGATTGAGAGGATGTAGTCAGGGAAGGTGGCAGGGCTGGGTGGGTTTCCGGTGGAATATTATAAAAAATTCAAAGATAAGCTGGTACCGCTGATGGTGGGGATGTTTGAGGAGACGATAGGGAAAGGGGTGTTATCACAAACTTTGGGGCAGCCATTTCCCTGTTGCTTAAAAGAGATAAGGATCCGACGGAGTGTGGGGCGCATAGGCCCATATCACTTTTAAAAGTGGACTCAAAGATATTGGCGAAGGTAATGGTCGGTAGGCCGGAGGAGTGCCTCCCGAAGGTGATAGGTGAAGATCAGACTGGGTTCGTGAGAGGGAGGCAGCTCCTTTCGAACATTAGGAGGGTATTGAATGTGGTTATGGCACCGGTGGAGGGGAAGGAAACAGGTGGTTGTGGCATTGGACGCTGAGAAAGTATTTGACCGGGTAGAATGGGGCTACTCGATGGCAGTTCTAGAGAGGTTTGGGATTGGACCAAGATTTGTAGCCTGGGTAAAACTACTAAAGGAGCCGAGGGCCAGTGTCCGCACAAACATCAGCTCGAGATACTTTCTCTCCACCTTGGGACTAGGCAGGGATGTCCTATGGCCCCCCTGCTGTTTGCATTTGCGATTGAGCCGTTGGCCATTGCGTTAAGAAGTTTGGGGGTATGGAAAGGAATAGCGCGGGGGGGAATAGAGCACAGGGTATCCTTATATGCCGATGACTTGTTATACGTGTCAGAACCGAGTGTGTCGATAGGGGGAATATTGGAGCTGCTTCGGGTGTTTGGGTCTTTAACGGGGTACAAATTAAATCTAGACAAGGGTGAGTATTTTGTGGTGTCTCAGCCAGGAGTGGGGGGGCTGCCATTCCGTAGGGCAGGGACTCACTTTAGGTACCTGGGGTTGCAGGTTGCTCGGGAGTGGGTGGGGGGTGGGGGGGGGGGGGGGGGCGCTCTGCATGTACAACATTTCTAGTTTGGTGTGGAGAGTGAAAGCTGGTCTGGAAAGTTGGGACGGTCTCCCTCGGTCATTGGCGGGTCGGGTACAGGCGGTTAAAATGAATGTGTTGCTGCGATTTCTGTTTATTTTTCAATGCCTGCTGATTTTCCTGCCAAAGGCATTTTTCAGAGAGATTGAAGGAATGATTACCTCGTTCATATGGGGACAGAAGATGGCCAGAGTTAGAAAAGTGCTGCTACAGAGGGGAAGGCAGGCAGGGGGTTTGGGTCTTCCGAACCTGATGTATTATTACTGGGCGGTGAATGTGGAGAAGGTGCGGAGCTGGGTCAGAGGGGTTGATTCCCGGTGGGTCAGAATGGAGGACAATTTGTGCAGGGGGTCGGGTTTGAAGGCACTAACAACAGCGCCGCTCCCGACGGCCCTGGGGAAATACCCAGGGAGTCCGGTAATAATAGCTTCATTGAGAATTTTGAGGCAGTTTCGCCAACACTTCGGGTTGGGGGCAGGGGCAAGGGAAATGCTGATTCGGGGGAACCACAGATTTGAGCCAGGGAGGTGGGATGGAAATTTTCAGAAATTGGAGGAGAAGGGGATTAAGACACTAAAAGATTTGTTTCTTGGGGGTCGGTTTGCAGGATTGAAGGAGCTGGAACCGAAGTATGGGCTGGAGCAGAGGGAAATGTTTAAATACATGCAGGTTTGAGATTTTGCCAGGAAGGAGATACAGAGCTTCCCAGTGGAGCCGGCTTCCACATTGCTGGGGGAGGAGCTGACGACAGGGGACTGGAGAAGGGGGTAGTGTTGGCGGTTTACGGGGCCATTTTGGAAGAGAGGGCACCACTGGAAGGGATCAAAGCAAAGTGGGAGAGGGTATGGAGGGGTTTGGGTGTGAGGTGCTTCAGCGAGAACGCCTCCACCTCGTGCGAGAGGTTGGGGCTGAGAAAACTGTAGGTGTTATATAGAGCACATCTCACAAGGGCGAGGATGAGCCGGCTCTTTGAGGAGGTAGACGATGTGTGTGAACGTTGTGGGGGGGGGGGGGCCTGCGAATCATGTTCATATGTTTTGGTCCTGTCCAAAGCTGGAGGAGTACTGGAAGGAGGTTTTTCGGGTAATCTCTAAAGTGGTGCACGTGAAACTGGACCCCGGCCCTCGGGAGGCCATATTCGGGGTGTCGGACCAGCCAGGGTTGGAAACGGGTGCGGAAGCAGATGTTGTAGCCTTTGCCTCGTTGATCGTCCGAAGGTGGATCCTGTTGGGTTGGAGAGCAGCCTCTCCACCCAGTGCCCTGGCATGGCGGGGGGACCTATTGGAATTCTTGACTCTTGAGAAGATTAAGTTTGAACTGAGGGGAAGGATGGAGGGGTTCTACAATTCATGGGCGTTATTCATTATGCATTTTCAACAGTTGGACAACATTGAACATTAGTGGGGGGGGGGAAAGACGGTATGTGTTAATGGTGACTATAGCTGATTCTTGATTCCTTTTGTCATTTGTTTATGTTAACACACGGGCAGTTGTTTGGGGGTTTGGTGGGAGGATGGGATCTTTGTTGTTGACATTATATTCGTTACTGATTATTGTTTATTGTTGGTGGATGCAAATTTGGGAGAAAATATGAAAAAGGAGAATAAAAAATATTTTTAAAAATTAAATATTACTATTAATTTTTGACCAGTCAATAACAGGTGATTGAATAAGTAGTGAACCTTAATTGAATTACAATAAATGAATCAATGACTCAGTAGATATAGTCAAAAAACTGTGGGTTATTTGCTATAAAAATTTAAAAGCTTAATTGCTGTATGTAAAGAATGTGCAATGATGATAAATGTTCTGGCAAGAGAGACCTTCAAACTCTGATCAACCTCAACATTTGAAACTGTATGAATAAGGGATTGTATAGAATCAGATAAAGGGATAATATGAAACAGTTCTATTGTATTCCTGTCTAAGATAATGAGAGAAGCTGGTGTCAGTAATTGAGGATCCAATTAAATCTAGTGACTAAATTGACCAATGATCATGTTACAAAGTGGTAATGGTCACTTTGGAGATAAAAGTAGAGGCTCTGAAGGTCTTCCTTGCTGGCCAAGTACTGAAGACTCCCGAGGCCGGGTTCCAAGGAAATTACTGTCAAAGAAGGAGCCAGACTCCCGAGGCTGAATTCCACAAGAATTCCTGTCAAAGAAGGAGCCAGAGAGGGTTACGATTCTACAGACTGATCATCCACATGAAGTTGTAAATGTTATATATTTGGGGTTGTTGTGTTGTTATGTGGTCACTTTAAGAGTCTAGTCACGTATATAGTTTGTGACGTCATTGTGACATCATCGGCTGCTTTGTGGGTTTTGCCTCAGTCTAGGTCAAGCCTTTTGTCAAGTTAACAGCTCTTCAATCAACCTGCATTATTATCTGCATTCAACCCCACATGCTACAACTTCATGTTCTTTTGTCCTGAGAGTGCAGAGTGGAAGATAAAAAGAATACTGGTGAAGAGAAATGGATTAAATTCTTTTCAAGCAAGAAAAGAAAATTGAAGCTTTGATGTTGAGACAGAATTAACAGGTCAGCCGATTTCACCTGGCATTGGATTGGTCAGGTTGTTGGGCGGAACAGCCTGCGGCTGGTTTAGCTCAGGGCTAAATAGCTGGCTTTGAAAGCAGACCAAGGCAGGCCAGCAGCATGGTTCAATTTCCGTACCAGTCTTCCCGAACAGGCGCCGGAATGTGGCGACTAGGGGCTTTTCACAGTAACGTCATTTGAAGCCTACTTGGGACAATAAGCGATTTTCATTTTCATTTCATTTCAAATAATTAAAACCGGCCCCCCGAGGAGTTCAGGCTGCTGAGCTCGCCACGTGTACAGTTAGATGGAAATGAAAGTCACCGTCGCCCCAGAAGACCGCAGGCTGCTCTCCCCATTTGAGAGAGAGCTGACTGGTGGCGATTTAATCTTTGGACCGCCACACCCCAGGTGTGGGGCAAAGTTGAGAATGTTTTTATTAAAGTTTGTACAATACAGAATAAACACATCTGTGCAGAGCAGATGCAGTTTACAAAAGACCAACCTTGAATGTAACCCCTGAACCCCAACTCCCAAAACACTCCGAACCCCAACACCCTAAACACCCCTGTTATGGGCCAGGGTTTAGAAAACCCCCACAAAGTAGATCATGGAGTTCACCTGACCTACAATTGTTTATTGATTTTGGTTCCGATGAGCATAAGGGCCTGCTTTTCAGGTGTTATTCAACAGAGGCCTTCAGCACTTTATCAAAACAAGCTTTATTCTACGAATTTAGTTAACACTTTAATAAACACACAGTAAGCATTTTTATCAATTACAAAGATAAATACCCCACACAGCTACAGTAATCTATGTATAACCCTTAATAAATTCCCCCCTTTAACCGTTCCAATTTAATAACAAGATCCCATAAACCAGTACCTCCTGTTCAAAGGTGTGGCCCAGCACACAGCACTCAAGACCTGGTTTGGATGCTCTTGTTTCCTTTCCAAAACAGCAGGTTTGAATTCCTTCCAGAAAGCAATTATTTCTTTTCAAGTTATCAAGTAATCTGGAAACAGCTTTTAAAATGCAGAGAAAGAGACAGGACAAGATTCTCTGTCTGAATCCAGCAGCCAAATGTGAAAACGAAAGCAAAAAACTCAGTGCCACAAAACAGCCCCAAACCAGAGTGATAAAACGCAGAGCCACAGCCCAGCTCCACCCACACAATGACATCACTGAAGCCATGTGAGTAGACAAAACATTTCTTAAAGTGACGCTCCCATGACACGTCACCTCAAGAAAAAAATAAACCATTAACTTCAAAGATGGTTTCATTTTTCACCTTTTCACTTTTCCAATAAGAACAATTGACAATAAAAGTACATTTTTTAAACAAAAACGAAACGGGCAAACATTTATAATAACATAGTCCATTTTAGTTCTTCTTCCTGCAACTGGAATCCCTGTTGTTTGACAGTCTCTTTGGACAAGAAGCGCACGATCCATCCATTTCTCTGCGCCTTGGCATCTTTCTTTAAGGTCAGGTACTTTAGTTCAGTGTTTTTCAAACTTTTTTTTCCAGGGACCCATTTTTACCAACCGGCCAACCTTCGGAACCCAACCAGGCTGACCTTCGCGATGCATGCCGGCCGACCGACCTTTGGGACCCAACCCAGCCGACGCGACCCAAGCTGGCCAGCCTTCGCAGCCCATGTCAGCTGACCTTTGCGACCCATGCCAGCCGACCTGCTCAACCCACCATTTTCTCTTACCTTGTTTGCTGCTGACAAAAATGGAGGAAATGTTTCTGGGTCCCTTTCGCCCTCGTACACGTTCCTCCAGTGGAACCTGTTGGATGAAGGTGAAGCCTTCCAGTATCGGAAAGTTTGGAGTCTCCATCTGTCCAAGTTATGCATTTTTTTCCTGTAAAGTTTTATCAAATAAAATCCCCCAAACTTGTAAAAATTAAATGAATAAAATAAATGACAAAATAAAAATAAAATGAATAAAATAAATGAATAAAACCCCCCCGAACTTGTAAAACAAAACGCTGCGACCGTTGAAAAAAAAAAAAGCGGCCGCACTGCAGATTTGCGCATGCGCGCCAATGGTCCGGCACGCTTGAGCAGTGCAGCCGCATTATTTTCCATGTTCGTGGCCATTTTGAAGGCCGCTTGCAGCCGGCGTTATTAACAGCCAGCTGCTGTGGTTGTTGCGCGCAGATTTGCGTGATTGGGAGCGCCGTGACGGATGGCTCCGCGACACCCGCCCGCGGGACGCGCCCCCGAGTTTGGCAATGCCTGCTTTGGTTCAATCTGATCACAAAGCCTCTTGTAATTCTCCAACACGGGAGCAGCGGTGAACACCGCCTTTAGGCCTTCAAATACCTGTTGACACTTCGCTGTCCACTGAAAGTTGCTACGCTGCTTCAGCAAGTCCGTCAGTGGATCAACCAAGCTGCTAAAATGCGGCACAAATTTTCAGTAAAGTCCACTCATGCCAAGAAATAGCATTATTGCCCTTTGTGTCGAGGGTATTGGAAACTCCCCAATAACGTTTGTTTTCACATCCCGTGGGACCATTCGACCATGTCCAATTTTATGGTCACGGAATATGACTTGGACTTTTCCAAATTCACTTTTGGCAAGGTTTACCACCAAACCTGCCTCCTGAAGTCGATCGAATAACTCCATCAGATGCTTCAAATGTTCTTTCCATGTCTGACTAAAAATCACCAGATCGGCTCTGTATACCGCACAATTGGGTAATCCTGAACCGACTTTGTTAGTTAACCGTTGAAATGTGGCTGAGACAATTTTCATGCCAAATGGCATAACTTTGAATCGGTATATACCATCTGGAGTCACAACAGCTGAAATCTCCTTTGCCCTTTTGGATAAAGGTACCTGCCAGCAACCTTTAAGTAAATCCAGTTTAGAAATAAAAGTGGATTGTCCCACCTTCTCAATGCAGTCCTCCAAGTGTGGGACAGGATAAGAGTCTGTTCTTGTAACTGCATTAACCTTTCTATAGTCCACACACAATTGTTGGGTACCGTTCGGTTTTGGTACATCACTATGGGTGATTGGCTGCAACCCACTTCTATTATGCCATTTTTAAGCATACTTTCAATTTCTTTATGAACCTGTGCCAATTATAAAGGGTTGAGTCTATATGGATGTTGTTTAATTGGAACAGCATTTCCCACATCTATATCATGTATAGCCATTTTAGTACTTCCCAACTTATATCCACAAACTTGCCCATGTGATATTAATAACTTTTTCAGGTCCGTTCATTTCTTCTCTGGAAGGTAATTCAACAATTTATCCCAATTTTTAAGAACATCCTTGTTATCCTATTTACTTTGAGGAATGTCAAATTCAGAGTCATCCGGATTTGGTTCTTCACTTTGAGTTAGAATCACTAAAACCTCCTCATTTTGCTCTCCTTCCCGTTCAAAGTACCTTTTAAGCATATTCACATGACACACTTGGTGAGTTTTCCATCTATTTGGCGTTCTTACCATATAATTCGCCTCACTTAATTTCCTTTCAATCTGATAAGGTCCACAAAACCTTGCTTTTAAAGGTTCACCTACCACTGATAACAATATATTTTTTTTAAATATAAATTTAGAATGCCCAATTCATTTTTTCCAATTAAGGGGCAATTTAGCGTGGCCAATCCACCTAGCCTGCACATTTTTGGGTTGTGGGGGCGAAACCCACGCAAACACGGGGAGAATTTGCAAACTCCACACGGACAGTGACCCAGAGCCGGGATCGAACCTGGGACTTTGGAGCGTGAGGCAGCAGTGCTAACTCACTGCACCACCGTGCTGCCCCCACTAACAATACTAAAACTTTATCTCCACTGGAAAACTATGAACTTTTGTTTCCTTGTCCGTTACCCGTTTCATCATATGCTGTGCAACTTTTAAATGTTGCCCAGCCAATTCACCGGCTCTGTTTAATCATTCACTAAACTTTAACACGTAATCCTAAAATGTAATTTCAGACTGCTCACTCACCAATTTCTCCTTAATCAATTTCAGTGGTCCTCTTACCTCATGACAAAAATTTGTTCAAAAGGACTGAATTTGGTTGACTCATTAGGTACATCCCTAATTGCAAACACTACAAATGGAATTCCTTTATCCCAATCCTCTGGATATTCGTGACCATAAGTCCTCAACGTTGTCTTTCACACCGTTCTCACGCTCCCTGCAATTCTGGGTGGTAGCGGTTAATTTCAATTGTTTTAAACCATAACTTCCTTGAATAACTTCAAGGTAAAATTTGATCCTTGATCCGATTGTATTTCTGTAGGTAGTTCATATCTAGTAAAGAATTTAAGTAACTCCTCCACAATCTTTTTAGCTGTAATATTGCGTACTGGAATGGCCTCTGGAAACCTAGTTGGCACATCCATTATAGTGAAAAGTTATTGATTCCCACTTTTCATTTTGGGAAGTAGTGCAACGCAATCAATTAAGACTCTTGTAGAAGGTTCCTCAAATGCTGGAATGGGTATTAAGGGCGCTGGTTTTATCACTGCTCTAGGCTCCCCTATCACTTGACATGTGTAATATGATCGACAAAATGTAACTACATCTTTATGTAGTCCAGCCCAATAAAAATGTTTTTGTATTTTAGCTTGAGTTTCCTTACTCCCAAAGGACCTCCTACTGGTACCTCATGTGCTACTCGCAACACCTCCTTTCTATACCCTACTGGCAATACCACTTGATGAACTTCTGCCCACTTTTCATCCACCTGCATATGTAAAGGTCTCCATTCTCTCATTAAGACATCATTTTTAAGGTAATAACATTCTGATATATACTCAGATTCCTCTTCCGTGCATGCTTTCCGATACATCCGTTTTATTTCTATATCTTTATGTTGTATCTCCGCCAATTTTCCTGAACTAAAAATATCTGCCTCATCCTCCACCTGTTCTTGTTCTTTTCCAACCATCTGATCAAAAATCGTTTCTGATAATTGAACTTCAACTTTATCTTCACTCTTTGATTTCTCTTCTCGTCTTAACCTGTGACTTTTCAATCTTGTTACTGCACAATCAGGAAAAATTCCAGGATATTCGTCCTTCAACAATTCAGTTGTTTGATTTTCCACTGGCTTATCAATCACAGTAGGCATCACTGCTACCTGCAATCTAGCCAAATTACCCAAAATATACTGTATTCCTGGACAAGATAGTTTCTCTATTAGTCCTACTACCACTTCACCACTCTTCACTGGACTTTCCAACCTTATATAATGGTACACTACTCTTCTCACCCTGAATTCCACATATTATCACCTTTTCTGCCAATATTCCTCCCAAACTACATAACTCCTCATCTCTTACCATCAAAGATTGACTAGCTCCTGTATTTCTTTAAATTTTGACTTACTTACCTACTCCTCCTGGTACACATGAGTAAACTTTACCAACACAAGTAAATTCTTGAAAGAGATCTGGCACCTTCTTATCAATCCCCTCTTGATCAGGCTGTACATTTTTTTGCACCTTCTTTGCTTCAATTGGGCTTTCCTTTATTACTTTAACAAATCCCACTGTCTTATCCTGTTTTACCACATAAACCTTCCCAGTGCTTTTCTTCAACCACCAACACTGACTTTACATGGCCTAGTTTATTACAGTGAAAACATCTGAAACTTTTAATTTCTCTTCCACCCTCCTGGATTTCTTTTTAAATCTGAGGTACACTATCCTTATTATCTCCCATCAGATCCCCTTAACCTTTACCACTTGAGTCTTTCTCTTTTCCCAGTTTCTATCCCTCACAGGCAGAAACTGATGTTGGAAAGCAAACTTTGATTTAGGAACTAATTAATAATCATCTTCTATTTCTGCTGTTAATCTCATAGTTTCAACCCTCTGTTCTTCCACATGAATTCTTCACATCAGGAATTTAATTTTTAAACTCCTCCAAAATTAGCATTTATCCAAGAGCTTCATATGTTTGGTCGATTTCCAAAGCCCTTATCCACCTATCAAAATTACTCTGATCATTTTAAACTCCATGTATGTTTGACCAGGTTCTTTCCTTTAAAGTTCTAAACCTTTATCTGTAGGCTTCAGGCAGCTAAGATAGATTTTTTCACCTACTCATAAGTCCCAGATACTTCCTCTGATAGTGATGCAAACACTTCACTAGCCCTACCTAACAGCTTTGTTTGAATCAGTAATATCCACATGTCCTGTGACCATTTCATTTGTTTAGCTACCTTCTCAAATGAAATGGAAAAAGGCTTCTACCTCCTTCTCATCAAACATTGGCAATGCTTCAGCATATTTAAATCGATCCCCACCAAGCCTTCGACTATGACACTCTTTCTCACTATCCTCATCACTATCCTCAAACTGTACGTTCCTCTTTACATCCGCCAATTTTACCTGTCACATTTCATGGCCATTTTCTGAAGTTCAAAATCTCTCTCTTTTTCTATTTTCCTGATCTGTACATCCCTTTCTCTCGTTTTGTATTCTGTTAGGGCTATTCTTTTTCCCTTTCTTCTCTCTCCGTTTCTTTTTCTCTGACCTGTACCTCCCTTTCTCATTCTTTTTGTTCTGCTGGGCTATTCTTTATTTTTCCCTTTCTTCGTAATCAAGCTGCTTTAATTAATTTTTCATGTTCAAGCTGCTTGATCTGTAATTGAATTCTTGCCATTTCCAATGATTCTGACTGTGTCTCAGGCAATTTTAAATGCTCAGTTACAGTCTCAATTACCTCTTCTTTTCGTGTTTTATCAGGCAATGTTAACTGCCATGTTTTTGCCAAACCTAAAAGCCTTTTTCTAGTTTTGGTTTGTAAGGTACTGCGTGTGACCTTCTCCACCCCCAAAAACTTCTGAGCCTCTGAAAGTGCCATTGTCCACAACACATTCCCTACTTAAGCTGGAATACACCACCTGAAAAGCAAACACAAATATGCTCACCCCTCACTGTCTTTAAGTTCACTAAGCCAACCCAATCACGAAAGTTAGACTTTTATCCCCGGACAAGCCCCCAATTTGTTATGGGCCAGCGTTTAGAAAACTCCAAAGTGTATCATGGAGTTCACCTGACGTACAATTGTTTATTGATTTTGGTTCCGATGAGCACAGGGCCTGCCTTTCAGGTGTTATTTGACAGAGGCCTCAAGCACTTTTAATCAAAACAAGCTTTATTCTACGAATTTAGTTAACATTTGTATAAACACACACAGTAAGTATTTTTATCAACTACCAACATAAATACCCCACACAGCTACAGTAATCTATGTAGAACCCTTAATAAATTCCCCCCTTTAACTGTTCCAATTTAATAACAAGATCCGATAAACTAGAAAACCCTTTTCAAAGGTGTGGCCCAGCACACAGCACTCAAGAACTGGTTTGGATGCTCTTGTTTCCTTTCCAAAACAGCAGGTTTGAATTCCTTCCAGAAAGCAATTATTTATTTTCAAGTTATCAAGCAGTCTGGAAACAGTTTTAAAATGCAGATAGAGAACAAAGCCAGCTCAACCTCAAAGTGAAAGTAAAACCAACTCCCAGACCCACAGCCCAGCCCCACCCACACATTGACGTCACTGAAGCAATGTAATTAGACAAAAACATTCTGAAAGAGACACTCTCATGACATGCTACCACTAAGCCACTGCCTCCCCTGAATACATAGAAGGGGAAGCTAGTTACATACATGAGAGAGAGAAAGGAATAGAAGGAGATGCTGATGGGGGAGATGAAGGGTGGGTGTTGGCCCATGTGGATCATCAACACTGACAGAAACAAACTGGCCTGGCCCTGTGCTGGAGACTCAATGGAAAGAGACAAATGTGCTTCTTTTTGTTCTCGCCGAGGAAGTAGGACTATTTACAATGCAGGATAAAGGTCCTTCATCAGCTTTTCTGAATGATTTCAGTCGAAATCTTCTCTTTCAGACTCAAAGAGCATCAGCCCACAGGAACCAAAGTTGTGAGACCGGCCAGTCCAGCAGAAAGAAACTCTCCGACCCTCCCACTTCACCAAGTGTCAGAATGAACATGGTTCAGTCCTGGATGTGATTAACAGCAGCAATAACAGCAGAATCCAACCCCTGTCATCACTCGTAAACTCACTGGTGTCTCAGCAGATGGGATGACTGAATGAATCTCTTGTCACAATTGGAGCAGGTAAACGGCTTCTGCCCAGTGTGAACTCACTGGTGTGGCTGCAGGTTGTCTAACCGAGTGAATTTCTTCCCACACTGAGAGCAGTTGCGTGACCTCTCCCCGGAGTGAACTCGCTGGTGCATCTGCAGGCTGATCAACTGAGTGAATCCCTTCCCACACTGGGAGCAGGTGAACGGCTTCTCCCCAGTGTGAACTCGCTGGTGTGTCCGCAGGTGGGATAACTGAGTGAATCCCTTCCCACACTGAGAACAGGTGAACGGCTTCTCCCCAGTGTGAATGCGTCGATGGATCTCCAGCGCAGATGGGGCACTGAATCCTTTCCCACAGTCTCCACATTTCCACGGTTTCTCCATATTTTGGATCTCCTCGTGTCCAGGTTGGACAGTCAGTTGAAGCCTTGTCCACACACAGAACACGTGTACGGTCTCTCCCGCTGTGAATGGTGTGATGTTTTTTCAGGCTGTGTAACTGGTTGAAACACTCTCACTCGGGTGTGTATGTCTTGGTGCTTTTCCAGTCACACTGATGTTTGAAATCTTTTGAAGCCGGCAGAACAGACAAACATTTCTCTTTCCAGATTGAAAGTCCGACGATATTCAATTCCCAAGGACTCGGTCAGATCGAGTAGTGACATTTGAGATTTCTGTCTGTAATTCCTCCTCTTCTAATATCCTGTAAAAACAATTTACAAAACACATCACTGGCAGTACTGGGTAGAAATTCAGAACAGACAATTTTAGTTCCTAGAGAACATTTTTTCCTCTCATTCCCCAAAAGCTGTAAATCTCCATCCCCCACATTCTCCCTCCATTCTCACTCTGCTGTATCTAATATCCACCCTCCCAATTCTCCTGACGGTGCTGATTCAGGCTGATTGACAGATCCCTGCTCACTGCTTCCTGTCCCGGACACAGAGACCATGACAAATCGGAGCTGCAGTCGGCCATTCAGCCCATCGAGCCTGCCCAACCATTCATTGAGATCATTGGCTGATCTACCTCAGCACCATTTTCTTACACTATCCCCCATATCCCTCTGTATCTTCAATATCTAGAAACCTATCAATCTCTGTCTTGAAATTACTCGATGACTGAGGCTCCACAGTCCTCTGGGGTAGAGAATTCCAAAGCTTCACCACATCCTCGAGTGAAGAAATCTCTCCTCATCTCAGCTGTCTCTCCATTTTCCTGCCAGTTCCCCATAATCTTTTTTTTAAATAAATGTATAAATTTATAGTACCCAATTATTTTTTTCCAATTAAGGGGCAATTTAACGTGGTCAATCCAACTAACTTGCACATCTTTGGGTTGTGGGGGTGAAACCCACGCAGAGATGGGAAGAATTTGCAAACTCTACATGGACAGTGACCCGTGGTTGGCATTCGAACCTTGGTCCTCAGCGCCATAGTCACAGTGCTAACCACTGTGCCGTGCCATCCCTGGGTTCCCTATAATCGACTCCCTCATCAATCAGAAATCTGTCTGGGGAGAGAATCATGTGAAGCGGGCGCGGGAGTAGCTACCTTTCCGCAGGTTCTGCTACCACTCGCCTAGAATCCATCATTTATCCTGATTTCCCAGCTCTCATCCACCTCATCCTTGAATCAATATTTGATTCTCACAATGGCTGTGTCTACGCATTTACATTGTGTATTTCATGTTTGCCCTATTATGTATTTTCTTTTCATGTATGGAATGATCTGTCTGGACTGCACGCAGAACAATACTTTTCACTGGACCTCGGTCCACTTGACAATAAAGAAATCCAATCCAGGCAAGCCGCATGCTGGAAATATTGAAGATCCGGACTGGGGCTGGGATGTGATGTCAGAGCCAGGGAAGATAAATGAAGCATTTAGGGAGTACTACCAGGGACTTTATGAGGTGGACCCGGGAGGAGAGGAGGGGGACGTGGGCGGTTTCTGGACGAGCTGGAATTTCCCTAGGTGGAGGAAGCAAAGAGGCAGGCATTGGAGGAGCCTCTGGGGCTGAGGGAGATGCTGGACAGTATCAGGGGTATGAAGACGGGGAAGACCCGGAAGGCCAGATGGGTACCCGGCGGAATTTTATAAGGAATTTGCGATGGACCTGGCACCACATCTGGAAGGGGCGTTTAATGAAGCGTTGGAGAAGGGGGAGTTGCCAGGGGCGATGACGCAGGCAGTAATCACACTGATTCCGAAAAAGGGAAAGGACCCGGTGGAATGTGGGTCGTATAGACCCATATCATTGTTGAACACTGATATGAAAGTATTGGCTAAGTTGTTGGCGGGGAGGGTGATGGAGTGTGTCCCGGGGCTAGTTGAAGATCAAACAGGCTTTGTGAAGGGCAGGGAGCTCGCGAGTAATATAAGACAGCTGTTGAATGTGGTGATGAATCTGTCGGGGGCTCTGGTACCGGAGGTAGTGGCGTCCATGGATGCAGAAACGACATTTGATCGGGTGGAGTGGCGGTACTTGTTCGAGATTTTGGGAAGGTTTGGGCCGAGATTTGTGGCATAGGTATGGTTGCTTTTTGTGGCAACATAAGCCAGTGTAAGGACAACTAAAATTAGTTCACGGAGCTTTGATTTACACAGGGTTATGAGGCAGAGGTGCCCTCTGTCACCGTTGCTGTTTGCACTGGCCAGAGAGCCATTGGCGATGGCTCTCAGAGGGTCAGCGGTGTAGCGGGGGATTAAGAGGGGACAGAGGGAGCATCAGGTGTCGCTCTATGCTGATGACCTCTTGCTGTATGTTTCAGATTCGTTGGGGAGTATAGGAAGGATTATGGGCCTGGTGGGGAGGTTTGGAGGGTTCTCAGGGTATAAACTGAATGTAGGGAAAAGCGAGGTATATCCCGGTGAATAAGCTGGGACAGAGGGGTAATTTAGGGGGATGCTATTTACGGGAGCGAGGGATAGGTTTAGGTACTTGTGGATTCAGGTAGCGAGGAAATGGACGGGGCTCCGTAAGTGGAACTTAACGAAGCTGGTGGAGGAGACCAGGGAGGATCTTAAGAGGTGGGATACACTGAACGTAACATTGGCGGAGAGCGTCCAAGTGGTGAAAATGAATATTCTGCCGAGGTTCTTGTTTATCTTTCATGTTCTCCCGATCTTTATTCCAAAAGCCTTTTTTCCCAAAGTGGACACGATCATTTCTGACTTTGTATGGGCAGGGAAGGTGCCGAGGGTGGGGAGGATCCTGCTACAGAGGCAGAGGCAGCAGGGAGGGTTTGGCATTGCCGAACTTTCATTATAATTGGGCGGTGAATGCAGACAAAGTGCGGTGGTGGTGGGAAGGAGAAGGGGTAGAGTGGGTTAGGGTGGAGGAGGAATCTTGTAAGGGGTCTAGTCTGAGGGCTTTGGTGACGGCAGTGATGCCAATGGCTCCGAGTAGGTATTCAGGGAGCGCGGTGGTGCAGTCCATGGTAAAGATA
Source organism: Scyliorhinus torazame (assembly GCF_047496885.1). Classification (NCBI taxonomy): domain Eukaryota; kingdom Metazoa; phylum Chordata; class Chondrichthyes; order Carcharhiniformes; family Scyliorhinidae; genus Scyliorhinus; species Scyliorhinus torazame. The sequence continues at coordinate 174,035,812 of NC_092711.1, forward strand.
TGGAATCAGTTGAGGAGGCATTTTAGGGTGGAAGGGATGTCGGTGCTAACACCGCTGTGCAAGAATCATAGGTTTGAGCCGGGGGGGGGGGGGGGGGGGGGGGGGGGGGGGGGGGGAGAGATAGTGTGCACAGGAGGTGGAAGGAAGTGGGGCTGGTCAAGGTGAGGGATCGGCATTGGGAGGAAGTGTTCGCCAGTCTGGAGGAGTGAAGGGAGAGGGTAGAGCTGCCGAGGGGGAGTGAGTTCAGTATCTGCAGGTGAGGGACTTTGGGCGAAAGGTCTGGAGGAGGTTACCGAGGTTGCTGGGATACACCCTGCTGGAGCGACTGCTGCTTTCAGATGTGGAAGGGGAGGGAAGAAATGGGGATATAGACAAGTGGCTGGGGGAGCAGGGAGGCGAGCGGATGGTGAAGATCAAGGAGAAATGGGAAGGAGTTGTGAGGGGCGATCAATTGGGGAGTATGGAGTGAGGCACTGCGAAGGGTAAACGGGACCTCCTCTTGTGCAAGGATGATCCTGATACAGTTTAAGGTGGTGCACAGGGTGCATATAACTCGGGCGAGAATGAGTGGGTTCTTTCAGGGGTTGACAGATGAGTGTGAGAGGTGTGGGCGGGGCCAGTGAATCACATGCATATGTTTTGGGGTTGTGAAAAATTGGGAATATATTTGGGGTTTCAGAGATGCCGGAGCTCACAGAGAGGAGGAAGGCCGATGTCGTGGCCTTCGACTCTCTGATTGCACGGCAGCGAATTTTGCTGGAGCGGCGGTCGGCATCTCCACCGGGGGAAGTGGCTTGGCTGGGGGACCTGGATGAATTCCTGCGATTAGACAAGATAAGGAAAGGTGGGGGATGTTTGTGATCGTGTTTGAGGGGCTGTTCGTCGCAGGGGCAAGGGGGAGGATGAAAAAGGGGGGAAATCTGTACAGACTGTACAGATGATTGTTGGGATGCACGTTTCCCGGAGTGTTTATTTGCTGTATCCCGTTTTCATACATATTTGCAATAAAATACATTTTTTTAAAAAGAAATCCAATCCAATATTTGTTATCATATCCCTGTAAAATTTTGGGATTAGGTTTGGTAAGATTATGCCGAAAAATAGCAAGAAATCCGTTGATAAAAGAGTGCAGGCGGATTCAGCGGGGCTGGAGCCGCCTTTTCAACATGGCGGCCTGACCCTCAGGAGGTCTCTCGACCCCGCGCTCTCCGGGACTCTCTCAGAGGCGGTGAAAATGATGACTGCCGACATTCTCCGTGTTATTGACCAGAGGCTGAGTGAGCTGACTCAATATCTGTGAGCTCATGAGGCCGAGCTGCAAAACACCATGAAGAGGCTCGATAATCCGGAGGAGAGAATCCTGAACGTTGAGCAAGATGCTTCCTCGGCGGAGGCAAGAATTCAATCCTTGGAAAACCGACTGATGTAACGGTCTCCTGGAGACCGAGGGTCAGAGAAAGGACATACGAGTCGTCGGCCTGCGAGAAGGTGTGGAGGGTAAGTCTCCCGTTAGGTTCTTCGAGGACCGGCTGCCACGTTTTCTCAAGTTGGATGTGAAGCCTGGGTGTTTCAAATTAGAAAGGGCATCGGATCCTGTCTTTCAGGCCGAGGGATAGTTTTCATCCCAGGCCTGTAATCATTCACTTCCACAGCTTGAAAGATCACCAGAAGGTCCTGGAGATGGGTAAGGTGAGGTGGGACCCGGCTCCATGAGGGGGTGGGGATTTCCTTCTTCCGGGACTTTTCGGCAGCCACACAAACAAAGCATCGAGGCTTCGATGAAGTTTGAAGGGAACTCTAGGCTGTGGGAGTGAATTCTGTCGCTTTATCCTGAGACCCTGAAAATTGTGTCCGTCAACTCCGTCAAGTCTTTCGATAATCCGACTACTGCCTTGGCCTTCGCTAAATCCATGAAGGGCAAGGATTGGAGCGATGATTTGCAGCTCGGACTAACTCAGGCTCTAATCCGGACTCTTTCCCTATCATGATGTTGTTGTCTGAATTTGTTATCTTTTATCCTGTTGAAGGGAGTTGTTATTCTGTGAGCACCGATTAAATGTCTTCTTCTCCTCGAGTGTTCCAGGGACTCGTATTATCTTATCTCAGTTATGGTAGATGTGCCGTTTGCTTATTATCCGTCGTCTTTCTTCTATTATCCGAACGTTAATCATGGCAGAAACGAGTGGCGCCATTGCCAACGGGTGGGTGGTGGTGGATGCAGGTCTTCACGGGTGGGTCTAAAATGCGGGAGGGACATTCGATCCCCATTCCCTTGTTGGCCCTTCCTTTCTTCTCATTTTGGAGAAGGTATCCTGAGGGTAACGACAGTCTGGCCGTGGGGTTAATCCTCCGGGTCCTCAGTCTTATTGAGGAATGTCCCCTTGGATCTATTGTGGTGGTGATTCTTTTGTATTTTTGTTGTTATGGGAGGGTTTATGTGTTGTTGACTTTATCCTACTCTGGTACAGACGGGGCTTTTATCCGTGAAAGGAGCAGTTTGGGGAGACTTTGGTGCCTCTGGTGTAAAGTGAGTTGGAGGAGGGGGTAATGGCGCACGCCCGATTGTGGTGTGAAAATCTGTTCCTGTTCTCTCTGTCGCCTAACTAATGGCGGCAGTTAATCTGCAAATTTTCTCAGGGAATGTACGGGGCATCCATCACCCTATCAGAAGGAAAAAGATAATCTCCTTTCTTAAGGAGAAAGTCGACAGAGCTTTATTACAGGAAACCCATCTGGATGATGAGGAACACTTTAAATTGAGGCGGGATTGGGTGGGGCAGGACTTTTCACCTCCTTCATCAAGTAGCAGAGGTGTGGCAATCCTTATTAATAAAAATATCACTTTTAAGGTTGAAATCTGCACCAAGGACAAAGGAGGTAGATATGTGATAATTTGAGGTTCGGTGCATGGAGATGTTGTTTTAATAATGAACTTTTATGGAGCCCCGACTATTCCCGGAGTTCATTACAAAGGCTTTTGTGGATTTTGCAGAGTTAGCTTCGACTAACATATTTGTGGTTGGTGACTTCAACGGCCACTTAAATTCTCTGGTAGATAAGCTCCCGGTTACCAGGACACCCCCCCCGCCCGCCCGCCCCCCCCCCCCCCCCCCCCCCATACTAGAATCAACAATTTGTTTGTGCCGAGGACGATCCCACACCTGGTGTCCACTTGCACCACAGGAAGCATCGTAATCGCAGACCTTCCCCCGTTTGTCTGGAGTTTCTGCTCGAGGGCTCACCCCCAGGTCGAGAACGTGGAAGTTTGATGCCGCCCTGATAAGAGACACTTCATTTACTGCACACTTTAAGGAATAGTTTGAGTTCTTCCTTTCGGTTAACTCAACCCCTGGTATTTCCCCCTCCATTTTGTGGGAGACATGTGAAGTTTATACTCGGGAAGCAGATCATTTCTTACCCTGCTAATAAAAGGTGCAGAATGCTGGAGAACTAGCGGCGTCTGGAGTTTTGTTTGGCGATGGTGGAGGAGAATCATATGGAGGGCCCGAGTCAGCTATTGCTGAAGGAGGATAACACGGCAAGAGTGGCTTTGGGCTCCCGATTGTCTCAGCAGAAAAGTTGGACGTTTGCGAGGCAGAAGTTGTACGAGTTTGGGGAATAAGCTGAGCAAATACTTAGCCTGTTTGACAAAGAAAAGGTTGACTTTAGAGCAATTACCTCTGTTCGGCTTGGGAAAGGGAAAAGGGTCATGAAGACAAACTTGGATTTCAGGAATTCTATGCAGGATTATACAAGTGTGAGCAGTCTGGTGATGTGTTGTTGGTGTGGAACATTCTTTCTCTTCCCTGAAGCTTCAGGAGGCCTCAGAAAGCCAGCGTGAGGCTCTTAATGCTCCCCTTTCTAGGGCAGAGTGTCAGAGGCCATGAAAGAGCTGCAGCTGGGTAAAGCCCCAGGACCGGATGTCTGTGGGTGTGAGTTTTATTGGGGGTTTGAGGATTTGTTGTTGGACCTGTTGTTAGATATGTATTCTCACTCTTTTGACTCGGGGATGCTGCCACCGACTCTTCGTGAGGCGAATATCTCTTTGATTCTGAAGGTGGACAAGGACTCCGAGGAGTGGGCCTCTCATCACCCAATCTCTCTTTTGAATGTTGACATGAAACTGCGATCTTACATTTTGGCGATAAGGCTGGAGGACATCCTTCCGACAATCGTGCGGGAGGACCAGACTGGGTTTATATAGGGAAGAGTTTCCAGTAACAATGTTGGAAGGTTGCTGAATGTGATTCAGGCTTTTCAGAAATATGCATTGGATGGGTTGGTGATCTCCTTCGATGCAGAGAAAGCTTTTGCTCGAGTTGAGTGGAATTATCTGGTGTATCCGCTGTGAGGCTTCGGGTTGGGTGAGGATTATATTGAGTGGATTCAATTGTTACATCACAGACCGGCAGCGGCGGTGCTCACCAATGGTTTCAGGGTGTCGAAGTTTGAGCTTCAGAGAGGAACTAGACAGGGCTGCCCTCTGTCCCCCTTGCTGTTTGCGTTGGTCACTGAGCCCTTGCTGGAGGATATTAGATTGGATCCTCTGATATCGGGATTGGGGGCTGGGGTGAGGCAGCACAAGATCATGCTGTGTGCAGATGACAGGCTGCTGTTAGTGTCGATCCCAGTGTTTCAGTCCCGGACATTATTGGAGCACTGGATGGATTTAGTGGCTTCTCTGGTTACGAGAACAATTTTACTGATTCCAAGGCCATGCCGGTGGGGAGGGGTAAGCCCCCTCGTCTTGCTAACTTCCCCTTCAGATGTCCCCCCCCCCATGCCATTTAAAAACCTGGGAATGTCAATGTCCCCCTCTTTTAGACAGCTATATGGGCCAACTATCCACAGCTGATGGTGACTATTAGGTGGGACCTTGCCCAGTGGTCGGCTCTTCCGATTTCATGGCGAGGATTGCCTTCATTAAAGTGAATGTGTTGCCCAGACTGTTGTCCCTCTGCAGATGCTGCCTGTACTGCTGTCAACCAGAGTCGTTTGGGAAATTAATCAAATCAGGGCAGGACCTACTCAGTTAATGGTAGGGAGTTGAGGAGAGTTACAGAACAAAGAGTACAGGTTCATAGCTCCTTGAAGGTGGAGTCAAAGGTGGCCAGGGTGGTGAAGAAGGCAGTCAGTATGCGAGGTTTTATTGGTCAGAATATTGAATACAGGAGTTGGGATGTCTTGTTGAAGTTGTACAAGACATTGGTAAGACCACACAGGGAATACTGTGTTCAGTTCTAGTCACCCTATTATAGAAAGAATATTGTTAAACTAGAAAGAGTGCAGAAGAGATTTACCAGGATGCTGCCAGGACTTGATGGTCTGAGTTATAAGGAGAGGCTGGATAGGCTGGGGCTTTTTTCCCTGGAGCGTAGGAGGCTTAGCGGTGAACTTATAGAAGTCTATAAAATAATGAGGAGTATAGATAAGGTATATAGTCAACATCTTTCCCGTAAGGTAGAGGAGTCTAGAACTAGAGGGCATAGGTTTAAGGAGAGAGATACAAAAGAGACCAGAGGGGAAATTTCTTCACACAGAGGGTGGTGAGCATCTGGAACGGCTGCCAGAGGCAGTGGTAGAGGCGGGTACAATTTTGTCCTTTAAAAAGCAGTTAGACAGTTACAAGGGCAGGGTGGGTATAGAGGATTATGGGCCAAATGCTGGCAAGTGGGACTAGCTTTGTGATAGAAACTGGGCGGCATGGACAAGGTGGGCCGAAGGGCCTGGTTCCATGCTGTAAACATCTATGACTCTATCTGGAAAATAAACCTTGCCTCAAGTTTGTTGAGCAAGCGAGGGTATAGTCTCCCAAAAATCAGGCTTCATCAATTGGTCTCTCATCTTAGGTTCATAAGGGATTGGGTTAGGATGGAGCCAACATTCATCAGGCTCAATACAGAAGCAGACCAGTCAGTTCTCCCTCTATCCAAAACTGGCATAGGCTGATTATGGAATGCATCTCCATGCAATTTTTAATGTCTGTAATTCATTCTGAGTCTGATACTTTGGGTAAAGTATGGGACTCCTATCTCAAATACATAGGATCCAATTTGACTGACATGCTCCTCCTGGGCTTTCCATGAGTGAATTCAATTTAACTTAGGCCGGGAGTAGGGCACAGTGGTTAGTAACTGGTTCTTCAATTGATCTGGCATTTCATCGTGAGGCTCTGGTCCCTCAAATATCCTGTTCCAAATGAATTCTGCAATGTGTTGCTTGGATTTATATTGGCAATATCTCTTGTTCCGCTCTGTGCCCATTTGCCACAATTTTTTTCTGTTACTCTGTTGCATTCATTGTTTAAAAGTTATTTAATACAACAATTTATTAAAAATCTGTCCAACTCATCTGTGAATATATTCAATGACCCCCACACCCCACTGTGGAAGAGAAATCCAGAGACTAATAACCCTCCAAGGGAAGAGATGACTGGATTGTACTTTATTACAGAACCATAAATAATATATCTAATCTGTGCTGTATAACAACACGAGACAGGTCTGTCTGGTATTAATTTACTGTCCCCTTAAATGCCAGCCATCTCCTGGAGAAACAAGCCCTTAAATTGTGAACATTGGGAAAGAGCACAGTAAGAAGTCTGACAACACCAGGTTAAAGTCCAACTGTCACTGTCTTTAGGTGAGGAAGGAGCAGCGCTCCGAAAGCTAGTGACATCGAAACAAACCTGTTGGACTTTAACCTGTTGTAAGACTTCTTACTGTGCTCTCCCCAGTCCAACGCCGGCACGTCCACATCATTGGGAAAGAGACCATCCTTTTAGCCAGACAAATAAATGTGTCAAGCTGAGGGAGCAAAGGATGTCAATGTCTTTGAGAGAGAGAGACCTGGGCCAAGCTTTGCAGAGTCTGCACCCTCCCTGGATTCACTTCCTTTCCCTTCAGTTGCTGCAAGTGACCAATTGAAGGTCAGAATGAGAAAAGAAATGGAACGGGGGAGAAAAGAAAGTGTTTTACTCACAGATGTTGGAGACAGGAAGTTTTCAGTCTGTGTGAAGCCCCAGGTTTCCTCAGTGTCCAGCTTCCGCGTTCAACAACGGGGGAGCAGATTGGATGGGGAAGAGAGTCCTTCCGGTTCACCAACATTGGTCAATACCTTCCTCGAAATAAGGTTTCCAGGCAACCGGCTGCGGCCAGAAGAAGAATCCTCTTTGTGATTTCCCCTCCGACCCGGGACTGAGGGAGAGGAGAGATTGCGCATGTGCGAGGATAGCTCACCCCTGACCTTCCTGCTGAGGCGTTGACCAATGGGAAGGATTGGATGACCGGAAGGACTGTGGTTCTCCAGGCAATCAGCGCGGGCTTGGTGTGAATGGAGAATAAGCTTCACACAGACTGAAGTTTCCTCCTGTCTCCAACATCTGTGAGTACCTCTTTTATTGTCGTCACAATTTTCAACATAGACTCATTTACAGGGCACAAGGCCCGATTACACTTCACATTAAACGAATCAACAGTCACCGAACACGAGACAGCTACAAGGCACAAGGCCCGATTACACTTCACATTAACGATTAACCAGTCACTGAACACGAAACAGCTGCAAGGCACAAGGCCCAGTTACACTTCACGTTAACGATTAAACGATCATTGAGCATAAAACAGCTGCGAGGCGCAAGGCCCAATTACATTTTACGATAACATTGCAACAGTCATTGAACACAAACAGCTGCAAAGCGCAGGGTCGAGTTACGTTCCCTAGTACCAATCAGCCAGTCATTTATCACAACCAGCCGCAAGGCACAGGCCCCACGTATAGTTCAGATAACAATCACACAAATTCGTAACTCGAACAGTCGTAAGGCACAAGGCTAACCAAACGACTGTTCCAAAAGCATAAGGAAACAAAAACACAAAACACAACCACATCGAGGCAACTACCTCTAAACACATACACAAGCAGTCGCGAGGCGCAAGGCCCCGAAACCATACGACCACTCCACAAGAAATAAAGAAAAAGAGAAACGAGACCCAAAAGTACAACACAGACAAGTTTTGAAGTAACGACTCTACACACATGAGACAAGCAGTCGCGAGGCACAAGGCCCCGATACAATACGGCCACTCCAGTACAAATATGACCCTCAGGGCCTCAATTTATCTCAACAATTATCGTATCGAAAACCCAGTCACCGGGGACCAGGCCTTAATTTACCCCAGAAAGAATTTCCCAGAATAAAATCCGTCATCAAACACTAATCCCTGCTCACCCGCCCCCGTTCACCCCGCCCTGCAGCCAACACCACGGAGGAAAGGCCCGGCTGAAAAGCACAGACCCCCGGGGCGCCAGACCTGAGCGCGGCGGAGGAGAGAGGGTTCCCCCCTTCTGGACCCCGCCCGAGGGCGCGGGACCATTCGGAGGGGGAGCAGTTTCATATTTTAACAATTTTCACATTTTAACAATTTCATATCAATAACCCAATCACCAGGCACCAGGCCTTAATTCACCCCAGAAAAAATTTACCAGGATAAAATCCGTCATCGAACACTAATCCCTGCTCACCCGCCCTCGTTCACCCCGCCCTACAGCCAACACCACGGAGGAAAGGCCCGGCCAAAGAGCACAGACCCCCGAGGCGCCAGACCTGAGCGCGGCGAAGGAGAGAGGGTTCCCCCCTTCTGGACCCCGCCCGAGGGCACGGGACCATTCGGAGGGAGAGCAGTTTCACATTTTAACAATTTCACATCAACAACCCAATCACCAGGCCTTAATTCACCCCAGAAAAAATTTACCAGGATAAAATCCGTCATCGAACACTAATCCCTGCTCACCCGCCCCCGTTCACCCGCCCTACAGCCACGCAGAGACAAGCAGTCTCCACACCACGGAGGAAAGGCCCGGCCAGAGAGCACAGACCCCCGGGGCGCCAAACCTGAGCGCGGCGAAGGAGAGAGGGTTCCCCCCTTCTGGACCCAGCCCGCGGGCACGGGACCATTCGGAGGGAGAGCAGTTTCACATTTTAACAAATTCACATCAATAACCCAATCACCAGGCACCAGGCCTCAATTCACCCCAGAAAAACTTTATCAAGATCCAATCCATCACCGAACACTAGTCCCTGCCCACCCACCCCCGTTCACCCCGCCCTGCAGCCGACACCACGGAGGAAAGGCCCGGCCAAAGAGCGCAGACCCCCGAGGCGCCAGACCTGAGCGCGGCGAAGGAGAGAGGGTTAGAGCATCTGCGCACTGCCCAGCGTTCCACTATTAATACTAGGATACCATTTCGGAAAAAACCGAAATGCGTTAAATGTAATAGATTACTAAATACAACTAAACAAAGAAAACAAGAAAAAACAGATCCCTCTTCGCACATTGAAAAAGTCTATAGAAAAAGTCCATTAATTTTGCAAGTGGTACCAGCGCTCTTGCTGAAATTTCACGAGAGACAACATGTCCTCAGAGTCCTCCAGTGGCAGCGGCCTGAGTCGCTCCAATGTTGGCAACAGTCGAAAATGGGGAAGAAAGTCCCGGAGTCAGTCCCATCCGCCCGCAGGGCGTCCAGGGGGGCGAGCCCCCGGAGACCCCAGGAACGGCAGCAACCCACCCCGGGCTGCAGGCCGCGGGCCGCCCGTCGGATGATTCCCGGTTCCATCCCGCCGCTTCCAGCAGCCTCTCCAGCTGCCATCCTTCCTCCATTCCTTCGTCCTCCAGTGGGCGAACTCAAAACCGCCGACAGCAAACCTCGCAGTCCGAAGCAGCGTCTCCGCAGCTCGACCGCTGACCTGAAACTCAACTGGTCGCGGTATTCCGAAACCGGTCCTCTCCCCTTCCCTCGGGGACCAGGAGCGATGGGCGCCGAGTTGCCGTTCCACCCCATCCAGGAAGCTCCCAGAAGCGGCCTGCCTTGTGACGGGGGCGGACACCAAGCTCGCACACAACCACCCAAGCCTCCTCCACTTTTCACCCCAGGAGTTTGGACAGTGTCGGCCGTAGCTCCCACAATCCCCCGCGCTGGGGAAACCGCTCTACCCGCCGCACTGGCAGGTGATCAGGTACTGCGCATGTCCAAGGGTGAGAGGAAGCTGCGCATGTGTGGAGGAAAGCCCGCCCCCTGACCCTCCTGCTGAGCTGTTGACCAATGGGAAAGTGGAAGGACCGGAAGGACTCTGGTCCTCCAGCCAATCAGAAGGCAGATGTGTTAATGAAGATTGACCATGACACAGACTGAAACCTCTTCCTGTCTCCAACATCTGTGAGTAAAACACTTTCTTTTCTCCCCCTTTCCATTTCTTTTCTCATTCTGACCTTCAATTGGTGACTTGCAGCAGCTGAACAGATAGGAAGTGAATCCAAGGAGGGTGCAGACTCTGGAAAGCTTGGCCCAGGTCTCTCTCTCTCTTCAAAGACATTGACATCCTTTGCTCCCTCAGCTTGACACATTTATTTGTTTGGCTAAAAGGGTGGTTTCTTTCCTAATGTTCACAATTAAAAGGGTTGGTTTCCCCAGAGTTCTCCCTGTGTCTGTGCGGGTTTCCTGCAGGTGCTCCGGTTTCCTTCAACAAGTCCCGAAAGACGTATGTCTGGTAATTTGGACATTCTGAATTTTCCCTCGGTGTACCCGAACAGCACGGTAGCATAGTGGTTGGCACAATTGCTTCACAGCTCCAGGGTCCCAGGTTCGATTCCCAGCTTGGGTTAGTGTCTGTGCGGAGTCTGCATGTTCTCCCCGTGTATGCATGGATTTCCTCCGGGTGCTCCGGTTTCCTCCCACAGTCCAAAGATGTGCAAGTTAGGTGGATTGGTAATGCTAAATTGTCCTTAGTGTCCAAATTTGCCCTTAGTGTTGGGTGGGGTTACTGGGTTATGGGGATAGGGTGGAGGTGTGGCCTTGGGTAGGGTGCTCTTTCCAAGAGCCAGTGCAGACTCGATGGGCTGAATGGCCTCCTTCTGCACTGTAAATTCTATAACAGGTGCCGGAATGTGGCGACTCAGGGCTTTTCACAATAATTTCATTGCAGTGTTAATGTAAGCCTACTTGTGACAATAAAGATTATTATTATTAGAGTTGGCTAAAATTTAAAGGAACAGTAAATAAATGTCGGACAGAGATATGTCTAGTGTTTTTACATGGTACAGATTAGATATATTATGAAAACAAATTACTGTGGATGCTGGAATCTTAAACAAAAACAGAAAATACTGGACAATCTCAGAAGGTTTGACAGCATCTGTGGAGAGAAAAGGGAACTAATGTTTGGAGTCCGGATGACTCTTTGTGACAGTTAGAGAGAACTGGAAATGGGGTCAGATTTGTACTGTAGTGGGGGAGGGGTGGAATGGAGCGGTGGGGGTGGATAGGGGCCAGCAATAGGTGGAGATACAGACAAAGATGTCGAGAACAGAAGATAAAAGGAATGCAAAGGGTGGTAATTAAGGCTAAGTAGGGCTGATAGTGGGACATAAAAAGGTTAGAATGTGTGAATGGCAGAATAAAGGTGAGCAGTGTGTAAAGGGCAACTTGAAATAATTTGAATGGGGGAGGGGAGGAAAATAATGGGGAGGGAAAAAACGATCAATGGAAGAAATAAAATAAATAAATTGAGAGATAAAAATGGGGTAAAGGTGGTGGAGAGTCTGAGGTTGTTGAACTCAATGTTAAGTCCAGAAGGGTGTAACATGCCTAATTGGAAGATGAGGTGCTGTTCCTCCAGTTTGCGCTGGGCTTCACCTGAACATTGCAGCAGGCCAAGGATGGACATGTGGACTGAGAGCAGGGCGGTGAGTTGAAATGGCAAGTGACAGGAAGGTCTGGGAACTGCTTGCGGATGGACCGGAGGTGTTCTGCAAAGCCTGGAAAAATATATTCATTTTGCTTCGGTTTGCACCCCTCTATCACCTCCACATGGTCTATCTCCAACACTTCCCTTTCCTTCCTTGACCTTTCTATTTCAATTTCTGAGATAGACTGTGCACTAATATCCATTACAAACCTACCGACTCCCACAGCTACGTCGACTCCAGCACTTCACATCCCACATCCTGTAAGGGCTCCATCCCATTCCCTCAGTTCCTTCACCTCCGTCGTATCTGTTCCGATGATGCCACTTTCCAAAACGGTGCTGCTGACATGTCTTCATTCTTCCTTAACCGTGGCTTCCCACCCACTGTGGTCAATGGGGCTCTCAACCGTGTCCGACCATCACCCACACCTCTGCCTCCCGCTCGCTCCTCTCCCAGTACCCGGATAGAATCCCCACTGTCCTCACTTTTCACCCCACCAGCCTCCGCATTGAAGAAATCATCCTCCGCCAGTTCTGCCAATTCCAGCGTGATTCCACCACCAAACACATCTTCCCCTCACTCCCCCTGTCAGCATTTGGAATTCTCTACCCCAGAGGACTGTGGAACCTCAGTGATATGGGGGATAGTGTTGGAAAATGGTGCTGAGGTAGATTGACCAATGATCCCATTGAATGGTTGAGCAGGTTCAAATGGCCGACTGCAGCCCCTATTTGTTATGGTCTCTGTGTCCAGGACAGGAAGCAGTGAGCAGGGATCTGTCAATCAGCCTGAATCAGCACCTTCAGGAGAATTGGGAGGGTGAATATTAGGTACAGCAGAGTGAGAATGGAGGGAGAGTGTGTGGGACGGAGATTTACAGATGTTGCGGAATGCAAGAGGAAAAAATGTTCCAGAGAAACTAGTATTGTTTGTTCTGAATTTCTATCCTGTACTGACAGTGATGTCTTTTGTAAATTGTTTTAACAGGAGATTCAAAGAGGACAAATTACAGACAGAAATCTAATACATGTCGTCTGGATCTGACAGTCCCTCAATTCCTTGGGACCTGAATATCATTGGCCTTCGAATCTAAAGGAGAAATGTTTGCCTCATCTGTCAACTTTAAAAGATTTTAAACACCATTGTGACTGGAAAAACAGCCGAGGGAGAGTGTTCCAGAGCACTGACTGTGGAACGAGCTTTAACCAGTTACACAGTCTGAAAAAAGATCGCACTATTCATAGCGGGAAGAGACCCTACACGTGTTGTGTGTGTGGACGAAGCCTCAACTGATTGTCCGAACTGGACAGACACGAGGAGACCCAAAACATGGAGAAACCATGGACATGTGAGGACTGTGGGAAGGGATTCACAGCACCGTCTGTGCTAGAAATTCATCGACGCATTCACACTGGGGAAAGGCCATTCCCCTGCTCTCAGTGTGGAAAAGGATTCACTCAATTATCTGACCTGCAGAGACACCAACGAGTTCACACTGGGGAGAGGCCATTCAGCTGCTCTCAGTGTGGGAAGAGATTCACTCGGTTATCCAACCTGCAGACACACCAGAGAGTTCACACTGGGGAGAGGCCGTTCAGCTGCTCTCAATGCGGGAAGGGATTCACTCAGTTATCGAGCATGCAGACACACCAGCGAGTTCACACTGGAGAGAGGCCGTTCATCTGCTCTCAGTGTGGGAAGGGATTCACTTGGTTATCCAGCCTGCGGACACACCAGCGACTTGACACTAGGGAGAGGCCGTTCACCTGCTCTGAGTAGGTGAGATATTCAGTGATCCATCACAACTATGGAGACATCACCGAGTTCTCACTGGGGAGAGGCCGTTCATCTGCTCTCAGTGTGGGAGAGATTTTGTGTTTCATCGCACAAGCTCACACACCAAGTTCACAATTGATTACAGGGGTTGGATTCCGCTGTTTTGCTCTCAATTGCATCCAGGACTGCATTTTGTTAATTCTGTCAGTTGATCAATAGGGATGGGCGGAGAGTTTCTTCCTGCTGGACTGGTTGGTCTCACAAATTTGCCTCCAGTGGGCTGATGATCATTGAGCCATGTTGTGAATTCCTGGCTTCAGCTTTCATGAGGAACTCAGAGCGAAAGGGTGTTTGGTGGTTGGAAGATATTTAGTTCCCATTTCTGTTTGGAACCTCTGAAAGCATGCCACGTTGCCATGAAGATGGGCTATGGTGGTTACATGGTTCCTTTGTTTAATTTATCCACGTGGTTTTCACAAAAGGAAACTGTCGAGGTTTGAAAGGCAAGTTGTCTGTGGTAGATTGGGACATTTCAACAATAGGTATGACAATAGACAGGCAATCATTAACTTTTAAGGTATTATTACCTGTTGGCATCAAATGTAGACTCCTTTAAGGAAGAAAAAGCTACACGAAATGTGATGCAACTGTGGCTAATGAGAAAATTTAAGGATTCCATTAGATCAAAGGAAGAGGCTCATAAAGAGGCCAAAATAACCATATGTTTGTGGATTGTGAACTGATTTAGAATTCAGCAAAGGAGGACCAAGAAACTGATAAAGAGAAAATAGAATATGAGAGCAAACTGATGAGAGACATAAATACCGACTGGAAAAGATCCTATGAGAATGTGAAAAGGAAAAGATTAGCAAAGACCAATGTGAGTCCGTTCCAGACAGAGACAGGAGTGTTTATAATGGGGAATAAGGACATGTCAGAGAAACTAAACAATCTGTATCTGTCTTCACGGAGGAAGATACAGAAATCGTCCCAAAAACACGAGAGAACCAAGGGGACTAGGGAGCATGAGGAACTGGGTGTGGTCAGTTAATCCTTGTTCCTCTTGTCTTCTTCAATATTCTCTTGGCTGCTTGGGAATGGCAGTGGTCACTTGATTGGCTATGGCAGAGCTGGAGTAACTGTGTTTATTGGGTCGGGCGGAGGATCTGATGGATGGTGGAGTGAGTTTCCCTTCCTGCGTTGTCCCCTTTGGAGGCCCCTGGTCTGCTCCTCTTCAGGTCCTCCTCCACAGCCTGGTATGGCAACTGCTCGAGGCAAGACCATTAGAAACTACAGAGAGTCGTGAACACAGGCCAGTCCATCACGCGAACCTGCCTCCCATCCATTGACACTGTCTACACCTCCGCAGGCAGCATAATCAAAGACCTCTCCCACCCGGGTTATTCTCTCTTCCAACTTCTTCTATCGGGCAGTGAGATACAAAAGTCTGAGAACACGCACTAACAGATAAAAAACAGCTTCTTCCCTGCTGTTACCAGACTCCTGAATAACTCTCTTATAGACTGAACTGATCTCTTCACACACCTTCTCCACTGAGTAGTACTGCGCTCCATATGCTTCACCCGATGCCTGTGTCTATGTATTTACATTGTGTATTTATCTATGTCCTATGGTTTTTTTTCATGTATGGAATGATTTATATGGACTGTACGCAGAACAATACTTTTCACTGTACCTCGGTGCACGTAACAAAACAAATCAATCAAATCATCAATCAATCCTCTCGGGATAGGTTCCACTGGGGAGGTAGTAACCTGTGGGTTGGAGGGTTTGAGTGAGAGTTTGAGTGTTGTGGATTATTGATGTTTGAGCCCTCAATGGGTCTGAGGGTGAGGCTGAGGGGGGAGATAGGCACCCTGCTCCAAGTGGGATTATATAGTGACTTCCTGAATGCCCTCCTTGTTGAAGCAGGGTCTCCCGTGGGGAGGCAGTGTTTTGACGCCAATGAGGCTACGCAGCTCTGCCCCGAGTATCCTTTTTGTGACGGTGCACGGTGCAATGTTCTTTGATTGGGCAGATGTTGAATCTTGATATTGTAGTGTGAATAAAGAATATTAGACTTTGTTTCATATAGGGGCTGTATAGCACAGGGCTAAATCGCTGGCTTTGAAAGCAGACCTAGGCAGGGTAACAGCACGGTTCAATTCCCGTAACAGCCTCCCCGAACAGGTGCCGGAATGTGGCGACTAGGGGCTTTTCACAGTAACTTCATTTGAAGCCTACTTGTGACAATAAGCGATTTTCATTTCATTTCATAAACATAGTTATTTATTACTAACAGTACACTAACGAATTACTAAAATGTCTAAGATTAATACAGTTGGAAATAATGGTCTAACACTAACTTACACTAAGATACTACAGAGCTACTCGAATATGCGATTGCTGCAAACTCCTTACCAACACCTTCTCCTGGAACACATGGTGTGTCTGCATACTCACACCATCTGGTGGTCAGATGCTGGAACTACAACAGTTATACATGTATCATTATTTATGTACAGATGAGAATATAGATGAGAATCTACTGATCACATACGGTGCTGGTTCTTGCCTGGCATCCTTTGGCCAATCCTGGTGTTCCTCTCTTTTGGAGTTACTTTTCTTTGAGGCAGTAGCGTGCTGATGTAGGCCCCGATTTGGTACATTGTATCTCGGGGGTTTCCTTTGCTGTGAGCGGGGATGGAGGATCGCACCCCTCCCGAGATGCTGAGTTGTTGGGTGTCTTGACGAATTTTCTTCTCCTTGTGGGTGGAATCTCCTTGGTGGAGGACGACGTGAATCTTCTTGTGTGCACTGCCCTCGGATGTGGTGAGAGAGGAGTGAGGTTGGGTGAGTCCTGCACAGTGTGGCTATCCTTGCTTGCCTGACCCCTGTGTACGAGGGTGGACAGGGCCGGGCCAGGTCTTGTACTGTGGTCACTTTCCTGTTGCCCCTTTTGCTTGGGAGGTTCCTTCTTGGCCGGGTGTCCTGAGAGGCTGAGTGAGGTTTCGAATGAGGCTTGTGGTGAGGGGTGTACATCAGGGGACCGTGTGCTCAGGGCTGTATCTTGGTCCCTATTATCCTGAGATCCTCTGCTTTTGGTAGTACTTTTTAAAATCCTGTTATTGTTCGTCTCTTGGAAGCTGCATCGATTAGAATTTGAACCAATTGTGTGAATATTTGCTGGTTTCTGTGTAATTGTGTTGAATGGTGATTGTTCTGTGCTGTGCCTTTTAGGACGAGTGTCCTTGTTGATTTTTTTCTGAAATTTATGTCTCTGTTATTTTGGGGTGAAAGAATCATTGACTGGTTCCTGCAAAGGTATAGACCTGCAAATGGCAGAAATATTGGCTCTTGTTCCTCCCAGACTGACTCACTCTCCGTGTCTTCCCCCATCGTGGCAGTCTCACTGCTGGAAAGACGGATCTCCCGCAACTGTGAACCTCCCACTGAAGGAAAATTCCATTAGACATTGGATTCTGGACACATGGAAAACCTGTGTTTTATTGTGGTCATTCCCAGAACCCTCTTCCTTGTACCTGAGAAGGGGACATAAGGATGTGTTATTGATGTCTCTGGTGTGACTGGAGCTGGGGGAGATGTGTTCTGACACCCACCTGAACCTGGCACCGTGACGTTATCCTGGATTCTGGTGGGCAATGCGAGCAATCGCTACGTGGGAAGGTGTGCCCCCGTTTCACCATGTTTTCATGGCTTTTTCTTCTTCTCCCTTGTTCTCCAGGATATCCAATGATTACACTGACCCATCTGTATTGCCGTCCTCCTGTCCTCTCCTGTATTTCTGTACTGCTGAGACATTTATGCTGTGCTGCACCAATCCTGAGCTTTTGTTGGTGATGCACGATCAATGACCACTAAAGCGAGGTTGTAGTCCAACTGAAGGCTTTAATAAGCTAGATGTTTCCCCCCCCCCCCCCATCAGCTCAGGTACAGAATGAAGGCTGCTGGGGCGGCACGGGCTCTTATACCCAGTCTTGCAGGGCGGGGCTACCATACAGCTTGACCAATAGGAAACATACAATATCTACCAATGGTGTTCCAACATTACCAGGTATCGTAATACCTCTACACAGACTACCACAGTTGGATATTTGTTAAAATGGAAAAACATCAATAAAAATATAAATTAAAAAACCTGCAAATGGCAGAAACATTGGCTCTTGTTCCTCCCAGACTGACTCACTCTCCGTGTCTTCCCCCATCGTGGAAGTCTCACTGCTGGAAAGACGGATCTCCCGCAACTGTGAACCTCCCACTGAAGGAAAATTCCATTAGACATTGGATTCTGGACACATGGAAAACCTGTGTTTTATTGTGGTCATTCCCAGAACCCTCTTCCTTTTTCCTTATCCCCCGTTTATTGTAAGAGTGCAAAAGTGGGTGGGTGTTGGGAAACCCCTCCCACCCCCATGTGTGTAAAAATAAACCAACCTCCTTATTTCATCTTACCTTGAGTTTGCTGTGCAAGGTATTCACAGAGAATTGAAACATTCTCCATGGGAAAAATGGGCGAGGTCCCAGCACCGATCCTCTGACCGGAGAGGGACTCGCAGCCGCGCCACGTAAAACGCACGGCCTCCACAAAATAAATGGCCAGAGAATGGCCAGGTCTGTGGCCACACATGCGCATGGCGACGACCTGTAGCAGTCGCGCTGTACAACATGTCGGCTGCGTGCGGACCTGATCTGCCAGATAGTGCCCCCCCCCGGACCTCCCCTCGCCTAAGCCCCCCCCCCAGCTAGCAGCAAGGCCCCCCCCCCACCCCTGCTGACTGTGGAGCCGCTGGACACAGTGCGCAGCCGCCACGCGGGTTCCCGCACGGCTGGGCCCACACGTCAACTGCGTGGTTGGGAATTCGGCCCATCAGGGGCAGAGCATCAGGGGAGGGCCTTCAACTAACATCCGGAGGCCGTCCCAATGGCATGCGGCGTACTCCTCGATGTAGCCGTTTTGGAGGGTCCGAAGCGTCCAAAAACAGGCGCCACCCCCGATTCGGTCAGAAAAAGGAATTCTCTGCCTGATCGCTGATTACAAAATCGCTGTCGGCAAGCGGAGTATCCCGCCCCCTGTCCCTTTAATCAGTGAGAGATCCTGGGCCAAATTCTCCAATTCCGAGGCTAAGTTCGGAGGATCTGTGGCGTTTTACATGGAAAAAATCGGGCAGCCCCCTCACCGATGCTGCAACAGGTGAGGGGTTGGCAGCCACGCCACGAAAAGCTCCCGGCCTCCACAAAATAAATAGCCGGGTCTGTGGCCCCCCTGACCACACCCTCGCCAGAACAGAGATCCTGTCCCTTTAATAAGAAAGACCCTGTCTTTGGAACAGAACCGAGATCCTGTCCCGTGAATCAGAGAGAGACCCTGTCCTTGGAACAGAACAGAGATCCTGTCCCTTTAATCAGAGTGACCCTGTCCCTGGAACAGAACAGCGGCGGTGGGGCAGTTGATAAGGGTGAGAGGGGCGGTGTATGAGTATGGGGAGAAGGCAAGCAGGGTGCTAGCCCACCAATTAAGGAAACAGGAGGCTGCGTGGGAGATTGGGAAAGTGAAGGACGAGGGAGGGAAGATGGTCTTGGACCTGGTGAATGGGTTGTTTCGGGACTTTTACAGCAAGCTGTACGAGTCGGAATCCCCAGCCGGCGCGGAGGCGATGAGGCGGTTTATGGAAGGGTTGGAGTTCCCAAAGGTGGATGAGGAGCTGGTGGAGGTCCCGGGGACCTAATTGGCTGGTAGAAGCGGTGGAGGGACTGGAGGCGATGCACTTGGGCAAGGGTGCTGACGGGTACCCGGTGGAATTTTATAAGAAATTCATGGGGGGGTATTGGGGCCGCTTCTGGTAAGGGATTTTAACGAGGCAAGGGAGCTGGGAGTTCACCCCCGACGTTGTCGCAGGCTTTATTTACCCTCATTTTGAAGTGGGGAAAGGACCCGGAACAATGTGGGTCATAGAGACCCATCTCCCTGCTAAATGTTGGCTAAGATCTTGGCCTCAGGAATAGTGGATTGTGTCCCATGGGTGATAGGGGAGGACGCGACACGGTTTGTGAAGGGGAGGCATTTGGCGGCCAACATCAGGAGGCTACTCAATGTGATCACGATACCGCCAGAGGGACGAGAGGTCGAGGTGGTGGTTGCCATGGATGCAGAGGTCTTTGATCGAGTGGAGTGGGACTATTTGTGGGAGGTCCTGGGGCAGTTTGGATTTGGGCAGGTTTTGTGGACTGGGTCTGGTGGCATTTATACGGATGAACCGGGTGATTTCAGATTATTTCAGGGTGCACTGGGGGACGAGGAGGGGTGCCCCCTCTCCCCACTGGTGTTGCCCTTGCCCTGGCGATAGAACCGTTGGCGATGGACTGAAAGCGTCAGGGGATAGTGGGATTGTGGATATTATGAAAGAGGACCCGGAACAATGGAACATTCCCGGAACATTCTTTTAGCCAGACAAATAAATGTGTCAAGCTGAGGGAGCAAAGGGTGTCAATGTGTTAAGAGAGAGAGAGACCTGGGCCAACCTTTCCAGAGTCTACACCCTCCCTGGATTCACTTCCTTTCCCTTCAGTTGCTGCAGTGACCAATTGAAGGTCAGAATGAGAAAAGAAATAGAAAGGGGGAAAAGAGAAAGTGTTTTACTCACAGGTGTTGGAGACAGGAGGAAGTTTGAATCTGTGTGAAGTTCAATCTTCATTCACACAAAACTCGAACTGATTGGCTAGAGGAGAAGAGTCCTTCCGGTCCTAACTCTTCCCATTGGTCAATACCTCAGCAGGAAGGTCAGGGAGTGGGCTTTCCCTCGAACATGCGCAGCCTCTCCTCTCTCTTGGACATGCGCAGCCCCTTGCCGGGGGGAGGGGAAATCACCCAGTGACTTCTCGCTCTGGCCGGAGCTGTCAGCCGGTTGCCTGGAAACCTTGTCTCGAGGAGGGGGAAGAATGAGTGGGGCGGAGCTGCTGTGTCCGCGCGCCGAGCCTGCGCACTGGAACCCTGGGACGTCACCGCGGACTCCGAAGGGTGCACCGGAAGGTTGTTGAACAATGGGAAGAGTTGGTGAGCCGGAAGGAGTCTTTTCCACCATCCAATCAGCTCCCCCGTTGTCTGAATGCGGAAGCTGGACAATGAGGAAACCTGGGGCTTTACACAGACTGAAAACCCCTCCTGTCTCCAACATCTGTGAGTAAAACACTTTCTTTTCTCCCCCTTTCCATTTCTTTTCTCATTCTGACCTTCAATTGGTCACTTGCAGCAACTGAAGGGAAAGGAAGTGAATCCAGGGAGGGTGCAGACCCAGGAAAGGCCCAGGCCCCTCTCGTAAAGACATTGACATCGTTTGCTCCCTCAGCTTGAAACATTTATTTGTTCACAATTAAAGGGCTGTTTTTTCCAGGAGATGGCTGACATTTAAGAAGACAGTAAATTAATGTCGGACAGAGACATGTCTCGTGTTGTTATATGGTACTGATTAGATATAGTGTTTATGGTTCTGTAGTACATTAAAGTACATTTATTATTATTTCTAGCCTTGTAATATTGTACTGTCGCTGTGTTATATCTTTCCAGTCATCTCTTCACTCAGAGGGCTATTAGTCTCTGGATTTCACTTCCACAGGGACCAGTGGGGTGTGGGGGTCATTGAATATATTCACGGATGAGGTGGACAGATTTTTAATAAATTGTTATTTTTAAAATCATTTCTAAACAATGAGTGCAACAGAGTAACAGAAAAAATGGTGGGAAATGGACACAGAGCGGAACAAGAGATATTGCCAACGTAAATACAAGCAACACATTGCAGAATTAATTTGGAACAGGATATTTGAGGGACCAGAGCCTCGAGATGAAATGCCAAATCAATTGAACAACCAGTTAACAGGTTAAAATAGTGAGTGGGGAAAGAGGGTAAGATTATATAAAAACGGAGGATAACAATTCAGTTTGTAAAATATTACAAACAGACTAACAGCATATACAAATTAAAATGAATAACACAACATGGATGACATAGAACTCCCGTAGTGCAGAAGGCCATTCACCCCTCAAGTCTGAAGTGAGCCTCAGAAAGAACACTTCACTGAAGCTCACTCCCCATCCTATTCTCGTAACCCGATGCATTGATCATGGTGAAGCCATCTAACCTAAACATCTTGTACACTAAGGGGCAATTTAGTGTGACCAATCCACTTTAGCACAGTGGAACCACCCTTCGGCAATGGCACCACTCTGTTCTGCCATGATTAACGCTCGGATAATAGAAGAAAGACGACGGATAATAAGCAAACGGCACATCTACCATAACTGAGATAAGATAATACGAGTCCCTGGAACACTCGAGGAGAAGAAGAAGACATTTAATCGGTGCTCACAGAATAACAACTCCCTTCAACAGGATAAAAGATAACAAATTCAGACAACAACACCATGATAGGGAAAGAGTCTGGATTAGAGCCTGAGTTAGTCTGAGCTGCAAATCATCACTCCAATCCTTGTCCTTCAAGGATTTAGCGAAGGCCAAGGCAGTAGTCGTTTTATTGAAAGACTTAACGGAGTTGTCAGATACAATTTTCAGGGTTACAGGATAAAGCGACATAATTCACTGTGAGGTGAGGTGGGAGCCAGGTCCCACCTCACCTTACCCGTCTCCAGGACCCTCTGGTGATCTTTCAAGTTGTGGAAGTGAATGATTACAGGCCTGGGATGAAAACTATCCCTCGGCCTCAAAGACAGGATCCGAGGCCCTTTCTAATTTGAAACACCCAGGCTTCACATCCAGCTTGAGAAAACGTGGCAGCCGGTCCTCGAAGAACCTAACGGGAGACTTACCCTCCACACCTTCTGGCAGGCTGACAACTTGGATGTTCTTTCTCTGACCCTCGGTTCTCCAAGTTCTCCAGGAGTCCACCACGTCACTCAGCCGGTTTCCAAGGATTGAATTTGTGCCTCCGCCGAGGAGGCATCAGGCTCAACGTTCAGGATTCTCTCCTCCGGATCATCGAGCCTCTTAATGGTGTTTTACAGCTCGGCCTCATGAGCTCACAGATATTGAGTCAGCACACCCAGCCTCTGGTCAACAACACAAAGAATGCTGCTGACATAGATCGGCCAATGATCCCACAGAATAGATGGAGGCTCGATGGGCCGAATGGCCAGCTGCAGCTCGTATTTGTTATGATCTCTGCCGAAGACAGGAAGCAGTGAGCATGGATCTGTCAATCAACCTGAATCAGCACCTTCAGGAGAATTGGGAGGGTGAATATTAGATACAGCAGAGTGAGAATGGAGGGAGAGTGTGTGGGATGGAGATTTACAGCTTTTGGGGAATGAGCGAGGAAAGAATGTTCTCTAGAAACTGGAATTGTCTGTTCTGAATTTCTATCCTGTACTGACAGTGATGTCTTTTGTAAATTGTTTTTACAGGATATTAGAATAGGAGGAATTACAGACAGAAATCTCAACTGTCAGCTCTCAGTCTGACTGAGTCTCAATTCCTTGGAAGTGAATATCACCGGACTCTGAATCTAGAAGAAGAAATGTTTGTCTTTTCTGTCTGCTTCAAAAAATTGTAACTATCAGTGTGACTGGAAAAGCACCGAAACACACACACCCGAGTGACAGTGTTCCAGGGGACTGACTGTGGAAAGAGCTTAAACCTGTTACACAGCCTGAAAAAACATCACACCATTCACAGAGGGGAGAGACGTTACACGTGTTCTGTGTGTGGACGAGGCTTCAACTGATCGACAAACCTGGAGAGACATGACGACACCCGGACCCTGGAGAAACGGTGGAAATGTGGGGACTGTGGGAAGGGATTCAGGGCTCCGTCACAGCTGGAAGCTCATAGGCGCAGTCACACTGGGGAGAGGCCATTCACTTGCTCTGTGTGTGGGAAGGGATTCATTCAGTTATCCGCCCTGCAGTCACACCAGCGAGTTCACACCGGGGAGAGGCCATTCATCTGCTCTCAGTGTGGGAAGGAATTCACTCGGTTAGGCAACCTGCAGATGCATCAGCGAGTTCACACTGGGGAGAGGTCGTTCATCTGCTCTCAGTGTGGGAAGGGATTCACTCGGTTAGACAACCTGCGGATACATCAGCGAGTTCACACTGGGGAGAGGCCGTTCACCTGCTCTCAGTGTGACAAGGGATTCACTGCTTCATCGAGCCTGCTGAAACACCAACGTGTTCACAGTGGGGAGAGGCCGCTCACCTGCTCTCAGTGTGAGAAGGGATTCACTACTTCATCGAGCCTGCTGTCACACCAGCGGGTTCACACTGGGGAGAAGCCATTCGCTTGTTCTCAGTGTGAGAATAGATTCACTCAATCATCCGACCTGCAGAAACACCAGCGAATTCACACTGGAGAGAGGCCGTTCACCTGTTTTCAATGTGAGAAGGGATTCGCTCGGTTATCCAACCTGCGGATACATCAGCGAGTTCACACTGGGGAGAAGCCATTCACCTGCTCTCAGTGTGGGAAGGGATTCACTCAATCATCCCACCTGCAGACACACCAGCGAGTTCACACTGGGGAGAAGGCGTTAACCTGCTCTTAGTGAGAGAAGGGATTCAGATATCCATACACCCTGCGGGAACACTAGCGAGTTAATACCTGGAAGAAGCCATTCACCTGCTCTGAGCAGGGGAGACATTCAATGATCCGTCCCAACCTCGGAGACATTAGCGAGTTAATTCTGGGGAGAGACCATTCATCTGCGCTCAATGTGGGGAGGGGGTTTGTGATTCATCACACCTGTTGTGACTCCAACAAGTTCACAATAAATTACAGATGTTGGCTTCGTTGTTATTGTTTCTGCTCTCACTGACATCCAGGACTGCATTTTGTTCATTCTGACATCTGGTGAATGGTGATGATTGGAGGGTTTCTTTCTGCTGGACTGGCCGGTCTAACACCTCTGCCTCCGGTGGGCTGACCATTTTTGAGGCTCGTTGCGATTACCTGGTTCCAAGTTTGACGAGGAGCTCAGAATGAAAAGGTGTTTGCATGTTGGAAGATATTTAGTTCCCAAAGCAGCCATGTTGCCATGAAGATGGACGATAGTGGTTACATGGTTCTTTTGCCTAATTTATCTGTGTGTTTCTCGCAGAAAGTAACTTTCATGGTATGAGGGGCAAGTTGTCTGTGGTAGATTGGGAAATTGCAATAAACATATCACTGAAAGTGGCAACGCCGGTGGATAAGGAGCTAAGAAGGCAGACAGCATGCTTGTCTTCATTGGTCGGGGCATTGAGTATAAAAATTGGCAAGTCATGCTGCAGCTGTACAGAACCTTAGTTAGGCCACATGTGGAATATTGCCAACAATTCTGGTCACCATATTACCAAAAGGATGTGGAGGCTTTGGGGAGAATACAGAGGAGGTTTACCAGGATGTTGCCTGGCCTGGAGGGTATTAGCTGTCAGGAGAGGTTGGATAAACTCGGATTGTTTTCACTTGAGCGACGGAGTTTGAGGGACAACCTGATAAAAGTTCAGAAAATTCTGAGTAGCACGGACAGAGTGGATAGTCAGAAGCTTTTCCCAGGTTGGAAAAGTCAATTACCAGGTGACAGAAGTTTAAGGTGCGAGGGGCAAAGTTTTTAAAATATTTTATTAAGACATTTGTGCTTTTCTTACAATAAGCGATACAAATACAAATGTAAACATATTCAGTGCGTAAACATCCCTCCATCTCCCACTGCTCCCGCCTACTCTAGACACAAAATAGCCTAACGCCCCCCTATCTCATCACACCCCCCCCCCCCCACCCTTTATTGCCTCTGCTGACAGTTTAGTTTTCTCTGAAGAAGTCGATAAACGGCTGCCACCTCCGAACGAACCCTAACGTTGATCCTCTCAGGGTGAACTTAATTTTCTCAAGTCTAAGAAACCCAGCCATGTCGCTGACCCAAACCCCTGATTTCTGGGGCTTCGAGTCCCTCCATGCTAACAATATCCGTCTCCGGGCTACCAAGGAGACAAAGGCCAAGACGTCAGCCTCTCTCGCCCCCTGAACTCCCGGATCTTCCGAAACTCCAAAAATCGCCACCTCTGGACTCGGCGCCACCCTTGTTTTTAGCACAATGGACATGACATCCGCAAATCCCTGCCAGTGTCCCCTGAGCTTCGGGCATGCCCAAAACATGTGGACATGGTTTGCAGGCCCTCCCGCGCACTTCACACACCTGTCCTCTATCCCAAAAAACTTGCTCATCTGGGACACCGTCATGTGTGTCCGATGAACCACCTTGAATTGTACCAGGCTGAGCCTGGCACATGATGAGGACGTGTTGACTCTGTTCAGAGCATCCTCCCACAGACCCGCCTCTACCTCCCCTCCCAACTCATCTTCCCATTTACACTTTAGCTCACCTAACTGGGTTTCCGCCCACTCCATAAGTTCTTTGTAAATTTCTGAAACCTCCCCCTCCCCACCCCCGTTCCAGAAACCACCTTGTCCTGTATCCCCTGTGGCGGTAGAAGGGGAAAGGTTGAAACTGCCTTCGCGCAAAATCCCTCATCTGCAGATATCGAAACCCATTCCCTCCCGGCAATTCAAACTCCTCCTCCAAATCCTCGAAACGTGGAAAGCTCCCATCAATAAATAGATCCCCTCGCCTCTCAATCCTCTCAAATGAGGGGCTCGTTGGTCTAGGGGTATGATTCCCGCTTTGGGTGTTTCGGTCTTGAAGATAGCGGTTTCAAATCCCGGTCGAGCCTGTTGATGATGTTATCTGTCGGTCAAGCAACATGCTTTCTCAGGGATCAGTGCTGGGTCCTCTGCTATTTGTGATTTTGATCAATGGCTTGGAGGAGGGGGCTGAAGGGTGGGTCAGTAAATTTGCTGATGACATCAAGATTGGTGGACTAGTGGATGAGGTGGAGGGCTGTTGTATGCTGTAAAGAGACATTGATAGGATGCAGAGCTGGGCCGAAAAATGGCAGATGGAGTTTAACCCTGATAAGTGTGAGGTGATTCATTTTGGTAGAAAAAATTGAATGCGGATTACAGGGTCAACGGCAGGGTTCTGAGGAACGTGGAGGAACAGAGAGATCTTGGGGTTCATGTCCACAGATCTCTGAAGGTTGCCACTCAAGTGGATAGAGCCGTTAAGAAGGCTTATAGTGTGTTTGCGTTTATTAACAGGGAGCTTGAGTTTGAGAGCCGTGGGATTATGCTGCAACTATACATGACCCTGGTGAGACCACATTTGGAGTATTGTATGCAGTTCTGGTCACCTCATTATAGGAAGGATGTGGAAGCATTGGAAAGGGTGCAAAGGAGATTTACCAGGATGCTGCCTGATTTGCAGGATAGGTCTTATGAGGAAAGGTTGAGGGAGCTAGGGCTTTCCTCTTTGGAGCGGAGGAGGATGAGAGGCGACTTAATAGAGGTTTATAAGATAATGAGGGGGATAGATAGAGTGGACTGTCAGAGACTATTTCCTTGGGTGGATGTAGCTGTTACAAGGGGGCATAACTATAAGATTCAGGGTGGAAGATATAGGAGGGATGTCCAAGGTAGGTTCTTTACTCAGTGAGTGGTTAGGGTGTGGAATGGACTGCCTGCTGTGATAGTGGAGTCGGACACTTTAGGAACTTTCAAGCGGTTATTGGATAGGCACATGGAGCACACCAGAATGACAGGAGTGGGATAGCTTGATCTTGGTTTCGGACAATGCTCGGCACAACATCGAGAGCCGAAGGACCTGTTCTGTGCTGTACTGTTCTATGTAATCCCTGCTCTCTGCCACCTCCGAAGCCCCCAATCAAGCCTCCTCGGGACAAACCAGTGGTTGCCACAAATTGGATCCCACACCAACGCTCCCTCCACTCCTGTATGCTTCCGCCACTGCCCCCAAACTCTTAGAGCCGCCACTACCACTGGGTTTGTGAAGTACCGGGCTGGGGAGAACGGCCGTTACCAATGCCCCCAAACTTGTGCCCTTAAATGATTCCACCTCTACCCGCTCCCACGCTGACCCATTTGCTGGCCAGTAGTAGTTACTAAAGTTCGGCAGTGCCCCCCCCACCCCACCCCGCTCTAACAGCACCTTCTTTACTCGCAGGGTTTTACCCGCCCACACAAAACCAGAAATCACCCTGTTCACCCGCTTAAAAAAGGCCTTTGGTATAAAAATAGGGAGGCACTGGAAAACAAACAGAAATCTCGGGAGGACCGTCATTTTTACGGTCTGTACCCTCCCCGCCAGTGACAACGGAAGCATGTCCCACCTCCGAAAGTCCTCCTTCTTTGTTCATCTATCCGGGTCAAATTTAATTGATGTTACTGCTCCCATCCCCGTGCCACCTGAATTCCCAAGTAACGGAAACTCCCACCATTTTAAACGGCAGTTCCCCCAGTCTCCTCTCCTGCCCGCTCGCCTGGATCACAAAAACCTCGCTCTTACCCATCTTCAATTTGTACCCCGAGAACCGGCCAAATTCCCCTAAGATCCGCAAAATCTCCCCCATCCCGCCTAACGGGTCAGAAATGTGTAGGAGTAGGTCGTCTGCAGAAAATGACCCTGTGTTCCACTGCATGGCCTCCATTCCCTCTATTCTACAATCCCGATCGGGGCTCCCACCCCCTCAACTAACCCTTTCTCCACCTTCGGAAACTCCAACCCTTCCAAAAACTGCCTCATCCCCTCCACCCCAGCTGGGGGCTCCGACTCATACAGCCGACTATAAAACTCCTTAAACACCCCATTCACCCCCACTGGGTCCAAGATCGTGTTCCCCCCTCTGTCCTTCACTCTTCCTATCTCCCTGGCCACCTCCCTCTTCTTTAGCTGGTGTGCTAGCATCCTACTGGCCTTCTCCCCATACTCAGAAACCGCCCCCCTCGCCTTCCTCAGCTGCCCCACCGCCTTCCCTGTGGATAACAGACCAAACTCCATCTGCAGCTTCTGCCGCTCCTTCAAGAACCCTGCCTCCGGGGCTTCAGAATACCTTCTGTCCACCTGGAGTGTTTCCCTAACCAGCCTATCCATCTCTACCCGCTACACCTTCTCCCTTTGAGCCCGTATCAAAATGAGCTCCCCCCTAACCACCACCTTCAGCGCTTCCCACACCGCTGCTGCCGAAACCTCCCGTGTCATTTATCTCCAAATAATTCTGGATGGCCTCCCTCACCCGCCCGCACCCCCCCTCGTCCACCAACAATCCTACATCCAATCTCCAGCGCGGTCGCTGACCCTACTTCTTGCTCACCCGTAGATCCACCCAGTGTGGGGCATGGTCCGATACAACAATCGCCAAATACTCGGTATCCACCACTCCCGCCAGCAAAGCCTTGTTCAAAATGAACAAAATCATCCGGGAATACACTTTGTGCACGTGGGGGGAAAAAAGAAAACTCCTTCGTTCTTGGCCGTCCAAACCTCCATGGGTCACCCCCCCCCCCCCCCTCATCTGTTCCATAAACCCCTTGAACTCCTTTGCCGCGGCTCGCACCCTCCCTGTCCTTGAAGTTGACCGATCCAACCTCGCATCTATAACCGTATTGAAGTCCCGCCCCATGATCAGCTTATGCCAATCCAGGTCCGGAATCTTCCCCAACACTCGCCTCATAAATTCCACGTCGTCCCAATTTGGTGCGTGAATATTCATTAACAGCACCGGCATCCCCTCCAGCTTCCCACTCACCATGATGTACCTACTCCCTGAGTCCGCCACTATATTCCCTACCTCAAATGACACCCGCTTATTAATCAAGATCGCATCCCCTGAGGGGCAGCATGTGGCGCAGTGGTTCGCACTGGGACTGCGGCGCTGAGGACCCGGCTTCGAATCCCGGCCCTGGGTCACTGGCCATGTGGGGTTTGCACTTTCTCCCCATGTCTGTGTGGGTTTCACCCCCACAACCCAAAGATGTGCAGGTTAGGTGGATTGGCCACGCAAAACTGCCCCTTAATTGGAGAACAATTAATTGGGTACTCTAAATTTATATTAAAAAAAAGATCGCAACCCCCCTAGTTTTCGAGTCTAGCCCCGAATGAAATATCTGCCCGACCCACCCGTTCCTCAGCCTAGTCTGATCCACTACCCTCAGGTGTGTCTCTTGTAGCATTGCCACGTCCGCCTTCAACCTCTTCAAATGCGCGAACACATGAGCCCTCTTGACCGGCCCATTCAGCCCTCTCGCATTCCATGTGATCAGCCTGGTCGGGGAGCACCCACCCCCCACCGCCGATCAACCATCACCCTTCTTAGGCCAGCCCACCAACACTCTACTTTCTCAGAAGACTAAGGAAATTTGGCACGTCAGCTACGACCCTCACCAACTTCTACAGATGCACCATAGAAAGCATTCTTTCTGGTTCTATCACAGCTTGGTATGGAGCCTGCTCTGCCCAAGACCGCAGGAAACGACACGAGGTCGTGAATGTAGCCCAGTCCATCACACAAACCAGCCTACCATCCATTGACTCTACAATTTCCGCTGCCTCGGAAAGGCAGCCAGCATAATTAAGGACCCCACGCACCCCGGACATACTCACTTCCACCTTCTTCCGTCAGGGAAAAGATACCAAAATTTGAGGTCACGGACCAACTGACTCAAGAACGGCTTCTTCCCATCACAACCATCAGACTTTTGAATGGACCTACCTCGTATTAAGTTGATCTTTTCTCTACACCCTAGCTATAACTGTAACATTATATTCTGCAGTCTCTCCTTCCTTCCTTATGTACGGTATGCATTGTTTGCACTGCATGCAAGTAACAATACTTTTCACTGTATACTAATACATGTGACAATAATAAATCCAATCAAGAGCCTCCAGCTCGCGTCCCGCGCCGCCTCAGGCCCGCCCTCCAGCGCCCACCGTCATCAGCCTCCAATTTGTCTCCCAGCGCCAGTCCCTCCCCTGTCAGCAGAACAGTTCTCCCGCCCCCCCCCCCCCCCCCCCCCCCACTAACAAAACAGCAAACCCAACCCCCCATACCAAACTAGTCATCTGCTCGGCCCCCACTGAGCTGGCCCACCCAGCTAGCCTGGTAAACCCCGCCCATGGCGCCAAGCATCCTACCCCCCCCCATTGATCTCTCCCCACCCCCACACCCCCAGCTCGAACAGACAGATACAAAACATAACAATTCCCAACAAACACCAAGAAGAAAATTCCACCCACCATCCCCCCCACACGAACAAAGTTAACCCACATACAAAACTGAACAACGGCCCCAAAATTGGTACAAAAACACTGTATACACAACCCATAAAGAAAATAAATTTAACAGCATAGGCACAGAATTACTCGCCCCCAAATTCAATGTCCTCCATCACCTGCCAGTCCCCTGTCCTTAACAAAGTTCTTCGCCTCATCCGGCGATCCAAAATAAAGTTCTTGCCCTTGGTAAGTAACCCACAAACGAGCTGGTTACAACATGCCGAACTTCACCCCTTTCTGAAAGATGCAGTTTTAACTTTGTTGAAGCTCGACCTTTTGGCCAGTTCCGCACCCAAGTCCTGGCAAATGCGCAGCTCGTTATTTACCCATTTACCGCAGCTCGTCTGCCTGGCCCACCTCAAGATCTGTTCCTTATCCAGGAACCGGGGCATTCGTACCACCATCGCGCTCGGCACCTCATTCATCCGTGGCTTCCTTGGAAGTGCTCTGTGCGCCCTGCCCACCTCCAAGGGTCGAGTAAACCTTCCCCCAGCAGATTTTCGAACA
This sequence comes from Scyliorhinus torazame, assembly GCF_047496885.1. Lineage (NCBI taxonomy): Eukaryota > Metazoa > Chordata > Chondrichthyes > Carcharhiniformes > Scyliorhinidae > Scyliorhinus > Scyliorhinus torazame. Next base: position 174,067,035 of record NC_092711.1, read on the forward strand.
TACGCACCACGTATGCCCCTGCGTCCAATCCCTCAATGCCCTCCGAGAGGTCAATGATCCTCAGGTTCTGCCTGTGTGACCTGTCTCCAGATCCTCCACCTTCTCTTGCAGCCTATTCTGATGGTCCCTCATCAGCTCCACTGCCATCGCGGTTAGCTGGTCCTCGTGCTCAGCCACCGTCTCTTCCACCTTCTGGATCACCTGTCCCTGGGCTTCCAATCTTTGCCCCACCTGGTCAATCCCCGTCTTAATCGGGTCCAGGTAGTCTTGTCTTTACTTGGCGAAGCTCTGCTGAAGGAATTTCACCAGCTGCTCCGTTGACCACTGGGCCGGCAATCCCAGTCCCTGAGCCTCCGCCATGTTTTCCTGTGCAGTCTTCACTCCCTTCTTTGCCCAACAATCTCTCCTTTTCAGACCACTTCTGACCCACGTCTCCATAAACTGGTGGGAGATTCTTCTCCTCTACCTCACCAGTCTCCAATTTTACCCATCAAATCCCCAGTAAGTCAGGGGAAAAGGTCCCAAAGGTCCACCACGAGCCGGAGCTACCAAATAAGCGACCTCTCACTCCAGGGCCGCCACCGGAAGTCATCTTTGCCCTTCTTAAGCAACAAAAAGATGGACACCTGCCCCATCATTTGTGGCAAGGCACCACTATCCATTGCGTCCTTGAACATTAACCATCAAAGGCGCCAACCTATCCTTAAATCTTTTTAAAAATTCAACTGGGAACCCATCTGGCCCCGCTGCCTTCCCTGCCTGTATGCTCCCAATCGCCACCTTCACCTCCTCCACCCCTATCGGCTCCTCCAATCCTGCCCTCTCCACCCCCCTCAACCTCGGGCACTCTAAGCCACCCAGAAACTCCATCATCTCCCACTCCTCCTCTGGTGGCTCCGACTTACACAAGTCCCGATAGAGCTCCTCGAACACCTTATTAATTTGTTCCGGAACTACCACCAACTCCTCCATCCTGTCCTGTACCCAAACTATCTCCCTTGCTGCGGCCTCCCTACGTAGCTGACCTACACTCTGTCTTCCCCCGAGACTCAGACAGCCCCACTACCCTTCTCAGCTGATGCACCACTTTCCCTGTGGACAATAGGTCAAACCTCGCCTGCAACTCCTTGCTCTTTGCCAGGAGCCCTGGGTCCGGGTCCCCCACCTACCTCCCATCCACCTCCCAAATCTCTTCTATCAGTTGTTGGCGTTCCTCCCTCTCCTTCCTATCCACCTTGGCCTTAAACAGGATACCCCCACCCCCCCATGACCGCTTTCAGAGCCTCCCAAACCATCGATGAAATGCCAAGCAGAACCTGAGTTGACACCTTGAACCACAATGTCTGAAGAATGGATCTGTGGTTAGAAGAAAGATGTCATTCAACAGTTCGAAGTAGAGTAAATTTGACCTGTCTGGGACACGGGTCAGAAGGAGAATAAGAACCAAGCATCGAAGATTCCGTTTCAGCGACGACCGAGGATCAACCGGGACAAATGGGTGAGGCTCAGAGAATAGAACAGACCTCCGAGAGGAATGTGGCCAATTCAGTTCAAAGGGGTAATATCTACTTATGTTTGAAGCTCTGACATCACCTTGGTCAGAGTTTCCCCGGTGAGGGGAGCGGCCCCACCCGACGACCCAGTCCCGCCACCTTCCTTCCTGCAGGACTCACAGCAGCACTCGCCGGCGGCCCTTCGCTCGCCCCCTTCTTTCCAGCACCTTTCCTCTGGGACTTCGACATTCGTCGGCCTCCTTATGACTTCCCTCAACAACTCATCTAAAAACTCTCCCAAAACCAGGCATAATAGTCCAAAATCAGAGACTCTCACAGGAGCCACCTAACGTGTGACATCCACCGACATGTTGTCACCGGAAGTCCCGGAATGAACAATATCAATATGACACCAGCATCAACATTTTTTTAAAAAAAATGTTTTATTGAAATTTTTTCGATCAAAATTCTTTCCCTTTACACATCAAACATAACAGTAAAGAAAGTTTAACAATAAACAAATAGCTAATCAACATGGTAATCTAAACGTTTAACATAAACTAAAACTTCCACCCCCCCCCCCCCCCCTCCTGGGTTGCTGCTGCTGGTCATCTGTCTTCCCTCTAACGTTCCCCTAGGTAGTCGAGGAATGGCTGCCACCGCCTGGTGAACCCTTGAACCGATCCTCTCAGGGCAAACTTTATCCGCTCCAGTTTTATGAACCCCGCCATATCGTTTACACAGGCCTCCAGTCCGGGGGGTTTCGCCTCCTTCCACATGAGTAGAATCCTACGCCGGGCTACTAGGGACGCAAAGGCCACAACGTCGGCCTCTTTCGCCTCCTGCACTCCCGGCTCATCCGCAACTCCAAATAGAGCTAGCCCCCAGCCTGGTTTGACCCGGGCCTTCACCACCTTAGAAATCACTCCCGTCACTCCCTTCCAATACCCCTCCAGTGCCGGGCACGACCAAAACATATGTGTGTGGTTTGCCGGGCTTCCGCCGCATCTCCCACACTTGTCCTCCACTCCAAAGAACCTGCTCAGTCTTGCTCCCGTTATGTGTGCTCTATGTAGCACCTTGAATTGAATCAGGCTAAGCCTGGCGCACGAGGAAGAGGAATTTACCCTGCTTAGGGCATCAGCCCACATACCCTCCTCTATCTCCTCCCCTAGCTCTTCTTCCCACTTTCCTTTTAATTCGCCCACCAACTCCTCCCCCTCTTCCCTCATCTCTCGGTATATCTCTGACACCTTGCCCTCTCCGACCCACACCCCCGAAAGCACTCTGTCCTGAATCCTCTGTACCGGGAGCAGCGGAAATTCCCTCATCTGTTGTCTTGTGAACGCCCTCACCTGCATATATCTAAGGAAGTTTCCCCGGGGCAACTTATACATTTCCTCCAATGCTCCCAAGCTCGCAAATGTTCCATCTATAAATAAATCTCCCACCCTCCTAATTCCCAACTGGTGCCAGCTCTGAAATCCTCCATCCATTCTTCCTGGGGCAAACCTATGGTTGTTCCTGATTGGGGACCCCACCAGGGCTCCCCGCACACCTCTCTGTCGCCTCCATTGTCCCCAGATATTCAATGTTGCCGCCACCACCGGGTTCGTGGTAACCCTTTTTGGTGAGAGCGGTAGCGGCGCCGTCACCAGCGCCTCTAAGCTCGTCCCTTTACAGGACTTTCTCTTCAGTCTTTTCCACGCCGCTCCCTCTCCCTCCATCATCCATTTACGAATCATCGCCACATTGGCGGCCCAATAGTAATCGCCCAAATTCGGTCGCGCCAAATCCTCCTCTGTCCCTGCTACGTTGTAGGAACCCCCTCCTTACCCTCGGGACTTTCCCTGCCCACACGAAGCTCGTGATGCTCCTGTCTATTTTTTAAAAAAAGGTCTTCGTGATTAGTATAGGGAGACATTGAAATACAAATAAGAACCTCGGGAGGACCATCATCTTAATTGCCTGCACTCTGCCCGCCAACGACAGAGGCTGCATGTCCCACCTCTTGAAGTCCTCCTCCATTTGTTCTACCAATCGTGTCAGGTTAAGTCTGTGCGAGGTTCCCCAGCTCCTAGCGATCTGAATCCCCAGGTATCGGAAGTTTCTTTCCACTTTCCTTAGAGGCAGGCCTTCTATCTCTCTACTCTGGTCCCCTGGGTGTATCACGAATAGTTCACTCTTCCCCATGTTAAGCCTATATCCCGAGAAATCTCCGAACACCCTCAACATCCGCATAACCTCTATCATCCCCCCCGCTGGGTCCGACACATACAACAGTAGGTCATCCGCGTATAGCGAGACTCGGTGTTCTTCTCCCCCTCTAATCACCCCTCTCCATTTCCTGGATTCTCTCAACGCCATGGCCAGAGGTTCAATTGCCAACGCGAACAACAGTGGAGATAGCGGGCATCCCTGTCTTGTTCCCCTATATAATCGGAAATACTCCGATCTTTGCCGACCCGTGACTACACTTGCCGTTGGGGCCCCATAAAGAAGTTTGACCCAGCTAATAAACCCGTTCCCGAACCCAAACCTCCTTAACACCTCCCATAAATACTCCCACTCCACCCTATCAAATGCCTTCTCTGCATCCATTGCCGCCCCTATCTCTGCCTCCCCCTCCACTGGGGGCATCATTATCACCCCTAATAGTCGTCGCACGTTGACATTCAGTTGTCTCCCCTTTACGAACCCTGTCTGGTCTTCGTGCACCACCCCCGGGACACAGTCCTCTATCCTCGATGCCAGTACCTTTGCCAGCAATTTGGCGTCCACATTCAATAATGAAATAGGTCTATAGGACCCGCACTGCAACGGATCTTTATCTCTCTTCAGAATTAGCAATATCGTCGCCTCCGACATTGTCGGGGGTAAAGTCCCTCCTTCCCTGGCCTCATTGAACGTCCTCACCAACAACGGGGCCAACAAGTCCACGTATTTTCTATAAAATTCCACCGGGAACCCGTCTGGTCCCGGAGCCTTCCCTGCTTGCATGTTCCCCAGCCCCTTAATAACATCGTCCACCCCAATCGGTGCTCCCAGGCCTTCCACCTCCTGCTCCTCCACCCTCGGGAACCTCAATTGATCCAGGAACTGCCGCACCCCCCTCCTCTCCCTCTGGGGGTTGGGACCTATACAGTCCCTCATAAAAGGTCTTGAACACCTCGTTTATCTTCCCTGCTCTTCGCACCGTGGCTCCCTTTTCGTCTCTAATTCCCCCTATCTCCCTCGCCACTGTCCTCTTTCGCAACTGATGAGCCAGCAGGCGACTAGCCTTTTCCCCATATTCATACCTCCTCCCCTGTGCCTTCCTCCACAGCACCTCTGCCTTTCTGGTGGTCAGGAGGTCAAACTCCGTCTGGAGTCGTCTCCTCTCCCTGTACAGTCCCTCCTCCGGGGTCTCTGCAAATTCCCTATCCACCCTTAAAATCTCCCCCAGTAATCTTTCCCTTTCCTTGGCCTCTGTTTTCCCTTTGTGGGCCCCAATGGAGATCAGCTCTCCTCTGACCACCGCTTTTAGTGCTTCCCATACCACTCCCACACGGACCTCCCCGTCGTCATTGACCTCCAGGTATCTCTCAATACACCCCCGCACTCTTCCACACACTCCCTTGTCCGCCATCAATCCCACATCTAATCGCCAGAGTGCTCTCTGCTCCCTTTCCTGTCCTAGTTCCAGGTCCACCCAGTGTGGGGCATTGTCCGAAACCGCAATGGCTGAATACTCAGCTTCTTCCACCCTTGAGATCAACGACCTTCCCAGAACAAAAAAATCTATCCGGGAGTACACTTTATGGACATGGGAGAAGAAGGAGAACTCCCTGGCCCTCGGTCTAAGAAATCGCCATGGATCCACTCCCCCCATTTGGTCCATAAACCCCTTGAGCACCTTGGCCGCTGCCGGCCTTCTTCCGGTCTTTGATCTGGATCTATCTAGCCCTGGGTCCAGCACGGTATTGAAGTCCCCTCCCAATATCAAGTTTCCTACCTCTAGGTCCGGTATACGACCCAGCATCCGTCTCATAAATCCCGCATCGTCCCAATTCGGGGCATATACATTAACCAACACGACCTCCATTCCCTCCAGCCTGCCACTCACCATTACATATCTACCTCCGCTATCTGCTACGATGTTCTTTGCTTCAAATGCTACCCGTTTCCCCACCAATATGGCCACCCCTCTATTCTTTGCATCTAGTCCTGAGTCGAACACCTGTCCCACCCATCCTTTCCTTAACCTAACTTGGTCCGCCACCTTCAGGTGCGTCTCTTGGAGCATAGCCACATCTGCCCTTAGTCCTTTTAAGTGCGCGAGCACTCGGGCCCTTTTAATCGGTCCGTTCAGGCCTCTCACGTTCCACGTGATCAGCCTCACTAGGGGGCTACCTGCCCCCCTCCCGTGTCGACTAGCCATCACCTTCTCTAGGCCAGTCCCATATCCCGCCTCCGCGCTCCCACTCGCTCCCCAGGCATCGCATTCCATCCCCGTCCACCCACTCTTTAGCCATTTCCTTTTTGATTTCCGCAGCAGCAACCCAGTTGTCCCCCCCCCCCCCCCCCCCCCCCCCCGCTAGATCCCTTTCTAGCGTGATTGCTCCCCCCATATTACTTCCGCAAGTCAGCTGATTTCAACTGACCCCGGCTACTCCTGCTCACTCCTTGACCCCCCCCGTGTGGGGAACTCCCTTGCGCCTGTCTTCCCGCCATAATCTTTCTGGCGCGGGAACATCCCTTTATCTGACCCGCCTCTTGTGGCGCAGCTCCCTTTCCTCTCCCCTTCCCATTCCTCATTCTCCGCCTATGTCCCTTCTTTCCCCCCTCACCGGCGCCCACATTTCCTAGTGTCTCCCCCCATCCCAATTTACTTCTCTATTTACATCAACCATAACAATAACATTCCCTACAGTATCAGTCCCTCAGTTCCGATCCAATTTCTCCTCTTTAATAAAGGTCCATGCTTCTTCCGCCGTATCGAAATAATGATGTCTCTCCTGGTACATGACCCATAGTCGTGCCGGCTGCAGCACCCCGAACTTCACCTTTTTGTGTAACACCTCCTTGGCTCGGTTAAAACTCGCCCTCCTTCTCGCCACCTCCGCACTCCAATCTTGGTACACCCGTACCACTGCATTCTCCCATCTGCTACTCCGCACCTTTTTAGCCCATCTCAGGACCTCTTCTCTATCTTTAAGGCGGTGAAATCGCACGATTGTCGCCCTGGGTGGTTCTCCCGCTTTTGGTCTTCTCGCCGGGATCCGATGTGCCCACTCCACCTCCAAGGGGCCCGCAGGGGCCTCAGCTCCCATCAATGAGCTTAGCATCGTACTTACATAAGCTCCATAGTCCGCTCCTTCCACTCCCTCAGGGAGACCCAGTATCCGAAGGTTCTTCCTTCGCGCTCTGTTTTCTAGGGCCTCAATCCTTTCAATACACTTTTTATGGAGTGCCTCGTGCATCTATGTTTTGACCGCCAGGCCCAGGATCTCGTCCTCATTATCCGTCACCTTCTGCTCCACCACGCGGAGCTCTGTCTCCTGGGTCCTTTGTGCCTCCTTGAGCCCCTCAATTGCCTGTAGCATCGGGGTCAGCACCTCCCTCTTTAGTAGCTCCACACACTGTCTCAGAAATTCGTCTTGCTCGGGCCCCCATGTCACCTGGGCTTTCTCCGCCGCCATCTTGTGTCTTCTCCCTTTCGTCGACGATTCCTCGCGCTGCAGCCGCCGCCGCCGATATTTTCCTCTTTCGTTGGGGGGGACGACTCCCTATTCACTCACCCCACACCGGGTCGCGTCGCCCGAAAATTTCCCGTTGGGGCTCTTAAAAGAGCCCGAAGGTCCGTCGGAGCTGGAGCCGCCGAAACGTGCGGCTAGCAGGGTATCGCCGCAACCGGAAGTCCAGCATCTCCCTATTAACGACAGGCCATTCATCTGCTCTGTCTGTGGACAGAGCTTCTCTCAGTCAGGCAGCCTGCTGGCACTGGGGAGAGGACATTGAAAAATGTTCCAGGAGTGGGATGGAATTCAGCCAATCCTCCAGCCTGTTGACACACCAGCGGGTTCAAACTGGGGAGCTGCTGTTTCCGTTTTCTCTGTGCGGATAGAGAGTCACTCACTCATCCCACTTCCTGACACACCAGCGACTTCATGTTTGACTGCAGGGGCTGGACTCTGCTGAGGGGAATATTCACTCTATCTGAGCCCCTCAGAATTACACACAACTCAATTCAATCTCCCCTCAGCCTCCTCTGTTCCAATGAGAACAACCCCAGCCTCTCCAATCTTTCCTCATAGTTAAAATTCTCCATCCCGGGTAACATCATCATAATCCCCTCTGCAGCCTCTCTCGAGTGATCACATCCTTCCTGTAATGTGGTGACCAGAACTGTCCACAGTGCTCCGGCTGTGGTCTAACTGGTGTTTGATCCAGTTCCAGCACAATCTCCCTGCTCTTATATTCTAGGCCCTCGGCTACCAAAGGAAACTATCCCACCTGCCTTCCTAAGCACTGATAACAGAGAGTGAGAGGCAGCTGAGAGAGAGTGAGAAAGAGAGGCAGCAGAGGGACAGAGAGAGAGAGGAGCACCAGAGACTGAGAGAGGCGGGAGAGGGGAGAGGAGAGTGGGAGAGAGCCTAGTCAGTAACAAAAATAAGTAATGAAATTGAGTTCAGACACGGATCTGCATGAACTGACACCACTTTATTTACAGGTTAACAGAGTAATCACTGTACTTGAATCAATGTTATTCACTTTTGGAATTGAATGAATTAAGGGTCAGATTAACTATATCGTCCCCAGTATCAGATAAGTCCGTTTAATACAGAACAGGGTTAAACCCTGTGTCCAATATTACAGGTCTCTGTGGCTGTTGGATGCCTGGTTTCACTGTACAGCTGACAAGCCCACAGCTTCAGTTAACTTGTCTACTCAGGGTCGGTTTCTAAACCCTCATCACAACATATTACCTGGTTAGCTATTGTATATATCATCATGGTCGCACAGCTCACACAAAGCTCAACCAGAAACTATGTTTTTTCTTTCTCCTGATTCCAGCTCCTACAAGGGGTCATCTTCACCTTCAGCTCTGTTGCTGGTCTGTCATTGACACGAGCAACAGAGAGACAGCAAGTTGCCTGAGGCTTAAATGGGAAGTTGAAAATTGTGGCTCTAAACCAACTGTGTAAGATCTCTGAAAAGATCAGGAATTTTAAAAAATAAATTCTAAACCCAGTGAACAAATTAATGAGTCATAAGACAAAATCTTCAAGTTTATGACTTTACTGCAACATACAAACTAGAAGCAACAATGCCTAAACACTATTTTTAAAGGGAATGTATCCCTTAAACTATAAATAGAATGTTGCCCTTTTACTTTTAAGACAATCAAAAATCACACTCCATGGTTACGTCGCTGAAGTTGTCACTCAATTCTCCTGCAACCAGCCCAATGTGATTCTTCGTTCCTGTGTTTACTTCCATTCTGTTCCTTTGCCTGACTGGCAATCCTTAACCCCAGAAGTGTCTTTTGCAGTGATGGTAAATAATAATAACAATAATCTTGATTGTCACAAGTAGGCTTACATTAACATTGCAATGAAGTTACCGTGAAAAGCCCCTAGTCACCACATTCCGGCACCTGTTTGGGTACACTGAGGGAGAATTCAGAATGCCCAAATTACCTAACAGCACACCTTTTGGGACTTGTGGGAGGAAACCGGAGCACCCGGAGGAAATCCACGCAGACACGAGGAGAACGTGCAGACTCCGCACAGTGACCCAAGCCGGGAATCGAACCCGGCACCCTGGAGCTGTGAAGCAACAGTGCTTGCCACCATGGCGCCCATAACCAAGTGACTCTTCCAAATCGTGAAGTCTTTTTTCGGTAAATCATCATCTAATATCCTGCAAAACAAATGGAAATTAAGAACCGACAATTCTAGCTCCTATGAAACATTCTTTCCTCTCTCATTTCTCAAAAGCTGTAAATTGCCATCCAACACACTCTCCCTCCATTCTCACTCTGCTGTATGTAATATTCATCCTCCCAATTCTCTAAAGGTGCTGACTCAGTCTGACTGACAGATCCATGCTAACTGCTTTCCACCCTGGACAGAGGCCTGAAATTCTCCATGCAGGCTGCCAGACAGAAATATGTCCATATGACTGAACTCAAAATGTGTGCAACACAGACTGGATTCACTTCCTTTCTCTTCAGTTGCTGCAAGTCACCAATGTCCCCTCAGAATGAGAAAAGAAATGGAAAGATAAAGTAGACTTGGAGCGGCTGCTGCCTCTTGTGGGGCATTCGAGAATGAGAGGTAATAGTCTTTGGATAAGAGATAGCAAATTCAAAACAGAGTTGAGGAGAAACTGCTTCTTCAAAGGGCTGTGAATCTGTGGAATTCACTAGCCCAGAGTGTGGTGGAGCTGGGACAATGAGTAAATTTAGGGAGGAGTTCAACAGATTTTTAATCAGGTTGAAGGGTTATGGAGAACTCTCAGGACAGTGGAGTTAAGGCCAGGATGAGATCAGCAATGATCAAATGGCAGAGCTGACTCGATGGGCCAAATGGCCTAATTCTGCTCCTATATTTTATGAACTTATGAAAGGGGGAGACATTGATTTGCTCCCAGATGTTGCCCAGAGGAGGAAGTTTTATGTCCAACCTCCACATTGTGACATCACAAAGAAGCTCGTCCTCTAAATCAGCCAATAGGAATAAATCCGCTCCGCGGAGACATCACTTTGCGTGCACTCGCCCCGCGCGTGGATACGGAGCCCCGCCCCCGTACATTTTTCCCCCTCCCCTCCGCATCCTCGAGGCAACGTTTCCAGGCAACCGGCTGACAGTTCCGGCGATCGATGATTCCCTCTCCCCCGACCCGGGACTGCGCATGTCTCAGGGAAAGGGGACTCTGCGCATGTGCAGAGGGAGCTCACCTCCGCTGGCTCTGCTGAGTTGTGACCAATGGGAAGATTGGAGGACCGGAAGGACTCTGCTCCTCCGCCAATCAGACCTCCCCTATTGTCTCAATGCGGAAGCTGGAAATGGAGGTTTCTGCCGAGCAAAGCTGTTGTTCCTCCAACCCTGAATGAGCTTGAGCTGCACACAGACTAAAACTGCTCCCTGTCTCCAACATCTGTGAGTAAAACACTTTCCTTTCTCCCCCTTTCCATTTCTTTTCTCATTCTCACCTTCAATTGGTCACTTGCAGCAACTGAAGGGAAAGGAAGTGAATCCAGGGAGGGTGCAGACTCTGCAAAGCTTGGCCCAGGTCTCTCTCTCTCTTGAAGACATTGACATCCTTTGCTCCCTCAGCTAGACACATTTATTTGTCTGGCTAAAAGGATGGACTCTTTCCCAGTGTTCATAATTAAAGGGCTGCTTTCCCCAGGAAATGGCTGACATTTAAGGGGACAGTAAATAGGACATAATTCAACCCAGCCAATTTCTTCCCTATAAGTTTATTTCCATCATCAGCAAACTGATGGAAGGAGTCATCAACAGTGCAATCAAATAGCACTTTACTGAGCAATAACCTGTTTGTAGACGCTCAGTTTGGGTTCCGCCAGGGTCACTCAGCTCCTGACCTCATTACAGCTTTCAAACATGGACGAAAGAGCTGAATGCCAGAGGTGAGATGAGAGTGACTACCCTTGGCATCAAGGCAGCATTTGACCGAGTATGACATCAAGGAGCCCCAGCTAAACTGGAGTCAATGGGAATTGGGGAAAACTCTCCGTTGGTTGGAGTCATACCTGGCACAAAGGAAGATGGTTGTGGTGGTTGGAGATCAATCATCTCCGTTCCAGGAGTTCCTCAGGGCACATTCCCAGACCCAACCAGCTTTAGCTGCTTCATCAATGACTTCCCTTCCATCATAATGTGGGAAGTGGGGATGTTTGCGAATGACTGCACAATGTTCAGCACCATTCGCGATGACTCAGATAATGAAGCAGTTCATGTCCAAATGCAGCAAGACCGGGACAGTATCCAGATGTGGGCTAATAAGTGGCAAGTTACATTTGTGCTATACAAGTGCCAGGCAATGACCATCTTCTACAAAGGAGAATCTAACCACCGCCCCTTGACATTCAGTGGCATTACCATCGCTGAATCCCCTACAACCAAGATCCTGAGGGTTACCATTGATCAGAAACTGAACTGGACCAGCCATATTAATACGGTGGCCCCCAGGGCAGGTCAAAGACTACAGCGAGTAACGGACCTCCTGACCCCCAAAGCCTGTCCACCATATACAAGGTACAAGTCAGGTGTGTGATAGAATAATCACCACTTGCCTGGTTGAGTGCAGCTCCAACAACACTCAAGATGCTGCTCTACACCATCCAGAACAAAGCAGCCTGCTTGACTGCTCCCCATTCCACAAATATTCGCCATCGACGAACAGTAGCAGCCGTGTGCAGCATCTTCAATGTGCACTGCAGTAACTCACCAAGGTTCCTCAGACAGCACCTTCCAAACCCACAACCACTACTATCTAGAAGGACAAGAGCAGCAGATACCTGGGAACCCCACCACCTGGAGGTTCACCTCCAAGTCACTCACCAGACGGACTTGGAAATATATCGCCCTTCCTTCATTGTTGCTGGGATGACATCCTGGAACTCCTTCCCTGACAGCACAGGGGATGTACCTACAACTGAAGGACTGCAGCGGTTCAAGAAGGCAACTCATCACCACCTTCTGAAGGGCAACTAGGGATGGGCAATAAATGCTGGCTGAACCAGAGACTCCCACATCCCGGAAATGAATTTTTAAAAATGTTATATTGGACAGAGATATATCTAGTGTTATATGGAATGTATTAGATATATTATTGATGGTTCTGTCATAAAATACATGTATTATTAGTTCTAGTTTTGTAATATAATACTGTACCTACATTATATATTTCCAGTCATACAGTCATTGCAGCACTGACAGAATCCATTTGGGAACTCAAGTCAATGCTGAGTCTCTGTACAGCAATCCAGTCAGTCCCATTCCCACTCAATATCCCTGTTCCCCGAAAGCTTATTTTCTTCATATTTTATTTTGAATTATTGATCATCTCGACTTCCACAACCCTTGTGGGCAGTGGGTTCCTGCTCATGACCACTCCATGGCTAAATAAAATTCTTCCTCAGAATCACCCCATCTCTAATCAGTAAATATACTGAGATGGAGAGTCTGTACTCTTGTACATGTTGTAGTGAGTTTAGATTTGTTGATCAGCATCAATCAGCACCTTGATGAGAATTGGGAGGAGGTGGAAGTGAATCCAGTCTGTATATTACACATTTATCGTCCAGTAACAGAGACATATATCTGTCTGGCAGCCTCTGTGTCCAGGACAGGAAGCAGTGAGCATGGATCTGTCAATCAGCCTGAATCAGTGCCTTCAGGAGAATTGGGAGGGTGAATATTAGATACAGCAGAGTGAGAATGGAGGGAGAGTGTGTGGAATGGAGATTTAGAGCATTTGAGGGAAAGAGAGAGAGGAAAGAATGTTTGATAGAAACTAGAATCGGCTGTTCTGAATTTCTATCTTGTACTGACAGTGATGGGTTTTTTAAAATCTTTTTTGCAGAAAGTTCGAACAAGAGGAATTTGAGGTGGATATCTCAAACTAAATATCACGTCAAGAACTGACTGAGTCACTCAATTCTTGGGAATCGAATATCATCGACCTTTGAATCTCGAAGGAGAAATGTTTGTCTATTCTTTCTGCTTCAAGAGATTTAAAACATCGGTGTGTCTGGAAAAACACTGAGACACACACACACACCCGTGTGAGACTTACTGAGCTTCAACCAGTTACATGGTCTGAAAAAATACTACACCATTCATATCATGGAGAGAATGTATACGTGTTCTGTGTGTGGATGAGGCTTCAACTGATCGTCCAACGCGGTGAGACGCAAGATCATCCGGACTATGGAGAAACCATGGAAATGTGAGGACTGTGGGAAGGGATTCACTAAGTTATCCAGCCTGCAGACACACCAGCGAGTTCACACTGGGGAGAGGCCATTCACCTGTACCGTGTGTGGGAAGGGATTCACTCAGTCATCCAGCCTGCTGAGCCACAATGTCGCTCACACCAATGAGAGACCCTTTAAATGCTCTGACTGTGGGAGCAGCTCCAAACGTGCTGCAGGTTTGATGATCCACCAGCGCATTCACACTGAGGAGAGACCATTCATCTGCACTGTGTGTGAGAAGGGATTCACCCAGTTATCCAACCTGCAGACACACCAGTGAGTTCACACCAGGGAGAGGCCATTCACCTGCAACGTGTGTGGGAAAGGATTCACTCAGTCATCCAGCCTGCTGAGCCACAATGTCATTCACACCAATGAGAGACCCTATAAATGCTCTGACTGTGGGAGCAGCTTCAAACGTGCTGTAGGTTTGATGATCCACCAACGCACTCACACTGAGGAGAGACCATTCAGCTGCTCTCACTGCACAAAGAGGTTTTGAAAGTCATCCACACTGCGGGAACACCAGCGAGTTCACACTTGATTCACCTGCTCTGATTGTGGGAAGAGATTTAGTGATTCATCTGCCCTGTTGACACACCAGCGAGTTCACACTGGAAAGAAGCCATTCACTGCTCTCGCTGTGGGGAGGGATTCACTCAGTCGTCCAACATGCTGAGACACCAAAGGGTTCACAAGTAATGTCGGGTTGGATTCTGCTGTTATTCCTGCTGTTAATCACATCCAGGACTGAACCTGGAGTGGGTGGAGGGGTTTGTCTCCTCGTCAACTCCTGGTGCTCGGATGTGGCGACCCTGACGAACTACTGCTCCCCGGACCTGGAATGCCCGACTGTGAAGTACCGTCCAGACTACCTTCCACGGAGTTCACTTCTGCCATCATCACGGCGGTCTACATCCCACCCCAGGCGGAGGTGAAGAAGGCGCTTGATGAATTGTAACCGCTATAAATAACAATGAAACAGAATACCCGGAGGCCTTGTTCATCGTGGCCGGGGACATCAACCAGGCCAACCTCAAGAGTGTACTGCTAAAATTCCACCAACACATCTCCTGTCCCGACAGCGGCCCCAACATCCTTGACCACTGCTACACAAACATCAAGGGCGCCTGATGATCCATCTCCTGACCGCACTTCGGAAAATCGGACCACAAGATGGCGCTCCCTCTCCCGGCACACAAGCAGAAACTTAAGCAGAGAATCCGGTTAAGAAGGTCGTGCAATGCTGGTCTGAGGCAACAGAAGAGCTCCTGTGCGACTGCTTGGAGTCAGTGGACTGGTCCATATTCAAGAACTCAGCAGTCAACCTAAACGAGAATGCCAGCACCATCACAGACTTCATCAGCAAGTGGTAGAAGATTGTGTGTCAAAAAAGGTAGTACGTACGTTACCCAACCAGAAACCATGGTTTAATTGGGAGATTCACTCCCTACTGAAGGCCACGTCTGAGGCATTCAAGACAGGTGGCTCAACCTGTAAATCTAGGTACGACCTCTGCAAAGCCAACAGGGACGCCAAGAGACAATATCACGTGAAGCTAGAGTCACAGACTAACGACATGGACTCACATTGGTTATGGCAAGGCTCAAACAACATAATGGGCTACAAAGTAAAGCCGAGTAGAATCTTCAGCAATAGCGCACCTCTCCCCGACAAACACAATGCATTCGATGCTTGTTTCGAGCAGGAAACCAACAAACCGTTGTCAACTGCCTCAGCAGTCTTGGACACACCAATACCCACCGTCACAGCCTCCCAAGTCAGATTGGCGTTCTTGAAAGTAAACCCTCAGAAAGTGATGGGTCCTGTCGAGATCCCAGATCGCGCACCCAGATCCTGCGCTGACCCACTGGCAGGCGTGTTTGCGGACATCCTCAGCCTCTCCCTACTCCGTTACGAGGTTCCCACCTGCTTCAAGAAGACCACCATCATACCAGGGCCAAAGAAGAACCAGGTAACGTGCCTCAATGACTGCAATCCGGTGGCCTTGACAGCGATCATTATGGTGTGCTTCGAGAGGTCGGCCATGACTCGCATCCAACTCCAGACTCCCAGAGTGCCTTGATCCACTGCAATTTGCATACCGCCGCAACGGTCCACAGCAGATGCCTTCTCCCTGGCCCTACACTCATCCCGGCAACATCTCGACAACAAGGACTCCTACATCAGACTCCTATTCATTAACTACAGCTGTGCCTTCAACACTATAATCCCAGCCAAGCTCACATCAAAACTCCAAGACCTAGGACGTGGCTCCTCCCTCTGTAACTGGATCCTCGAATTCCTGATACATAGACCACAATCAGTAAGGATAAACAACAACTCCTCCACGATAGTCCTCAATACCAGGGTTCCACAAGGTTGCGTACTTAGCTTCTATACTCCCTGTACACACACGACTGTGGCAAAATTTGGCTCCTGCTCCCATCTAGGAGTTTGCTGATGACACGACCGTAGTGGGTCGGATCTCAAACAACAATGGGTCAGCGTACAGGAGGGAGATAGAGAATCTAGTGGCATGGTGTAATGGACAAAGACCGGGTCCCAAACACACACAGCGACTGGAGACACAGCAGGAGATGAAATGGTTAATGTGGCCAGGGGATTGAGACACCATTGTGACATCATCAAGACATTGACACACACTCCAGAGAGAAACTGACTTAAAAACAATCCGGATAGAATTAAACACACTGGACATGGTCAAAGTGGGAGTGAAATTAATGCGATAATGGGACAATGAAGTGCTTGGGAGAAATAATACTGAGTAAGAACTGTCCACAAAGAGAGAGCTGGAGAATCTTTTACATCCATGCTTGATCTGTTCCTTGAAGCATCTGTCCTAATGTACCAGTAACTGAGAACTCACGGCGCTAATTCAGGAGAAGAAAAGATGGAGTAGATGTTACCCCAGGCGGAGCCAGAAAAGAAATGGGAAATAATGAAGAGACATTGAGTGATGGGTCAGAAAGACTCCTCACCCCCCCCCCCCCCTCTAGGTGCGGACTGTAAGATTCCTGGGGGACTCTCTACTTCAGGTTTTTTTGCTAATTAGTGAACATTAAATTAAATTCTATGATTGGCTGTGGATTTATTTTGAATTTGATTGCTACACTTCTCCTGTTTTTATTCCTGTTGTGATTACGCTCTGGGTAAGGATGGGTGACAGGTGACAGGATGGGAAATTGTGGTTTGGGTCTTCACTGACCAAATGTTTTATTGATCTGAAATGTGTAAAAGGGACCAAACTCCAGCAGAAATCGAGCAGAGCTGAGAACAGACAACTTGCTGTGGGAGAGGCCAATGTTCTGGCCTTTGCCTCTCTGGTGGCCCAGAGACGAATCCTACAAGGATGGAGGGACTCGGAACCCCCAAAGTTCGGGTTATGGGTTAGTGACATGACGGGGATTCTCAGACTCGAGAAAATCAAATTCGCCTTGATGGGATAGTGACAGTGGTTTACCGTTCATTGACTTCAAGAAAAATTAAGCTGTCAGCAGGGGCGGGGGGGGGGGGGGCATGGGGGTTTGGGTAAGGTTAGGAACACCAGTGGAAAGGGGGGCTGGGGAAGGAGGTCCTGTTTTTGTAAGCCATGTTGGCTGGGGTTTGTTACTGGATGGGTGTGTTGTTTATCTTGTTTTGTTCCTTTTGATACCTGATGGTTAAAATTGTTACAATTATAAATGTCTTAATAAAATATTTTCAAAAAAAAAAACTACGGTTCTGCTTTCTACTGATGCCAGCTCCTTTCCAGGGGTCACGGCATCTCCAGCCCTTAGCTCTGTTGCTGGGCTGTCAGTAACATGAGCAATAGAGAGACAGCAAGTTGTCTAAGGCTTAAATGGGAAGTTGAAACTTGTGGCTCTAACCAACTGTGCAAGATCTCTGTAAAGATCAGTAGTTTAAAAAAATAAATTGTAAACCCAGACTAGGAGCTTTTCACAGTAAATTCATTTGAAGCCTCCTTGTGACATTTCATTTCATTTCAAATTAAAGAGTCATAAGACAAAAACTTCAAGTTTTATGACTTTTCCTGCAACATACAAACTAGAAACAACAATGCCTAAGCACTATTTTTATAGGGAACGTATCTCATAAACTATAAATAGAACGTTGCCCTTTTACTTTTAACACAATCAAAAATCACACTCCATGGTGACGTTGCTGAAGTTGTCACTCAATTCTCCTGGAACCAGCCCAATGTGACTCTTCGTTACTGTGTTTACTTCCATTCTATTCCTTTGCATGACTGGCAATCCTTAACCCCAGAAGTGTCTTTTGCAGTGATGGTTCTCCTGATGATATTCAGGTGCTGATATAATAATAATCTTTATTGTCACAAGTAGGCTTACATTAATACAGCAATGAAATTACTGTGAAAAGCCCCTAGTCGCCACATTCCGGCACCTGTTCGGGTACAGAGGGAGAATTCAGAATGTTCAAATTACCTAACAGCACACCTTTCGGGACTTTTGGGAGGAAACCGGAGCAGCTGGAGAAAACCCACACAGACAGGAGGAGAACGTGCAGACTCCGCACCGACAGTGACCCAAGCCAGGAATCGAACCTGGCACCCTGGAGCTGTAAAGCAACAGTGCTAAGTACTGTGCTACCATGCCGCCCATAACCAAGTGACTTCCAAATCCTGAAGTCTTTTTTTCTGCAAATTGACTAATATCCTGGAAAAGGTATTCACAATGGAAATTAAGAAGACAATTCTAGTTCCTATGAAACATTCTTTTCTCAAAAGCTGTAAATCTCCATCCAACACACTCTCCATTCTCACTCTGCTGTATGTAATATTCATCCTCTCAATTCTCTAAAAGTGCTGATTCAGGCTGACAGCTCACTGCTTCCAGTCTTGGAGAGGCCTGAAAATCTCCATGCAGACTGCCAGACAGAAATATGTCTATATTACTGAACTCAAAATGTGTGCAACACACAGACTGGATTCACTTCCTTTCTCTTCAGTTGCTGCAAGTCACCAACGTCCCCCCCAGAATGAGACAAGAAATGGAAAGATAAAGTAGACTTGGAGCAGCTGCTCCCTATTGTGGGGCATTCTTGAATGAGAAGAGGGAGCAAATTCAAAACAGAGTTGAGGAGAAGCTGCTTCTCCCAAGGGCTGTGGATCTGTGGAATTCACGACCCCAGAATGCGGTGGAGCTGGGACAGGAGTAAATGTAGGGAGGAGTTAGACAGATTTTAAATCGGGTTTAGGGTTATGGAGAAATCTCAGGACGGTAGAGATAAGGCCAGGATGAGATCAGCCATCATCGAATGGCAGAGCAGACTCGATGGGCCAAATGGCCTAATTCTGCTGCTATATCTTATGATCTTATGAAAAGGGGAGACATTGATTTGCTCCCAGATGTTGCCCAGAGGAGGAAGTTTTAGTCTGAAACTCATTGTCCAACCTCCACAGTGTGACATCACAAACGAGCTCGTCCTCCAAATCAGCCAATAGGAATAAATCCGCTCCGCACTGACGTCATTGCGTTAGAGCACACACGCCCAGCACGCGGACACGGGAGCCCCGCCCCCACCTTTTGTTCCCTCCCCCAACACTTCCTCGATACAGTTTCCAGGCAACCGACTGACAGCTCCAGCTATCGATGATTTCCTCTCCCCTGGCCCGGGACTGCGCATGTCTGAGCGACAGGGGCAGCTGTGCATGTACACGTGAGCTCACATCCGCAGACCTTACTGCTGAGTTGTGACCAATGGGATGATTGGAGGACCGGAAGGACTCTGCTCCTCCGCCAATCAGAGCTCCCCCATTGTCTCATTGCGGAAGCTGGACATGGAGGTTTCTGCCGTGCAAAGCTGTTGTTCCTCCAACCCTGAATGAGCTTGAGCTTCACACAGACGCAATCATCTTCCTGTCTCCAACATCTGTGAGTAAAACACTTTCTTTTCTCCCCCTTTCCATTTATTTACTTATTCTGACCTTCAATTGGTGACTTGCAGCAACTGAAGGGAAAGGAAGTGAATCCAGGGAGGGTGCAGACTCTGCAAAGCTTGGCCCAGGTCTCTCTCTTTTAAGGACATTGACATCCTTTGCTCCCTCAGCTTGACACATTTATTTGTCTGGCTAAAAGGATGGTCTCTTTCCTAATGGTCACAATTAAAGGGCTGCTTTCCCCAGGAGATGGCTGACATTTCATAGAATTTACAGATTATCATAGAATTTACAGTGGAGAAGGAGGCCATTCGGCCCATCGAGTCTGCACCGGCTCTTGGAAAGAGCACCTTACCCAAGGTCAACATCTCCACCCTATCCCCATAACCCAGTAAACCCACCCAACACTAAGGGCAATTTTGGACACTAAGGGCAATTTAGCATGGCCAATCCACCTAACCTGCATATCTTTGGACTGTGGGAGGAAACCGGAGCACCCAGAGGAAACCCACGCACACACGGGGAGGATGTGCAGACTCCGCACAGACAGTGACCCAAGCCGGAATCGAACCTGGGACCCTGGAGCTGTGAAGCAATTGTGCTATCCACAATGCTACCGTGCTGCCTTTAAGGGGACAGTAAACAGGACATATTCAACCCAGCCAATTACTTCCCTATAAGTTTATTTCCATCATCAGCAAACTGATGGAAGAAGTCATCAACAGTGTAATCAAACAGCATTTCACTGAGCAATAACCTGTTCGCAGACGCTCAGTTTGGGTTCCGCCTGGGTCACTCAGCCCCTGACCTAATTACGGCCTTGGTTCAAACATGGACGAAAGAGCTGCATGCCAGAGGTGAGGTGAGAGTGACTGTCCTTGACATCAAGGCAGCATTTGACCGACTATGGCATCAAGGAGCCTTAGCTAAACTGGAGTTAATGGGAATCAGGGGGAAACCTCCGCTGGTTGGAGTCATACCTGGCATAAAGGAAGATGGTTGTGGTGATTGGAAGTCAATCATCTCAGCTCCAGGGCATCACTGCAGGAATTCCTCAGGGCAGTTTCCTCAGCCCAACCAACTTCACCTGCTTCATTACTGACCACCCTTCTATCAAAAGGTGAGAAGTGGGGATGTTTATGGATGACTGCACAATGTTCAACACCATTCGCGACTCCTCAGATATTGAAGCAGTCCATGTCGAAACGCAGCATGACCTGGACAGTATCCAGGTGTAGGCTGATAAGTGGCAAGTTACATTTGTGGTACACAAGTGCCAGGCAATGACCATCTCCTACAAAGGAGGATCTAACCACCGCCCCTTGACATTTAGTGTCATTCACATCACTGAATCCCCCACAACCAACATCCTGAGGGTTACCATTGATCAGAAATTGAACTGCACTAGCCATATTAATACGGTGGCCACCAGGGCAGGTCAAAGACTACAGCAAGTAACGCACCTCCTGACCCCCAAATACTGTCCACCATATACAAGGAACAAGTCAGGAGTGTAATAGAATAATCACCACTTGCCTGGTTGAGTGCAGCTCCAACAACACTCAAGATGCTGTTCTACACCATCCAGAACAAAGCAGCCTGCTTGACTGCTCTCCCTTCCACAAATATTCAAACCCTCCAACACCGACAAACAGTGGCAGCCGTGTATACCATTTACAATGTGCACTGCAGTAACTCACCAAGGTTCCTCAGACAGCACCTTCCAAACCCACAACCACTACTATCTAGAAGGACAAGAGCAGCAGATACCTGGGAACCCCACCACCTGGGGGTTCACCTCCAAGTCACTCACCAGCCGGACTTGGAAATATATTGCCCTTCCTTCATTGTTGCTGGGGGTGGAAATATATCGCCCTTCCTTCATTGTTGCTGGGGACGATATCCTGGAACTTCTTCCCTGACAGCACAGGAGATGTACCTACAACTCAAGGACTGCAGCGGTTCAAGAAGGCAACTCATCACCACCTTCTGAAGGGCAACTAGGGATGGGCAATAAATGCTGGCCTCATCGACGTCCACACCCTGTAAATGATTTTTAAAAAATGTTATATCGGACAGAGATGTATCTAGTGTTATATGGAATGTATTAAATATATTATTGATGGTTCTGTCATAAAATACATGTATTATTATTTCTAGTTTTATAGTAATATAATACTGTACCTACATTATATATTTCCAGTCATACAGTCATTGCAGCACTGACAGAATCCATTTGGGAACTCAAGTCAATGCTGACGCTCTGTACAGCAATCCAGTCAGTCCCATTCCCCCTCGATATCCCTGTTCACCTGAAAGCTTATTTTCTTCATATTATATTTTGAATTATTGATCATCTCGATTTCCACAACCCTTGTGGGCAGTGGGTTCCTGCTCATGCCCACCCCATGACTAAATAAAATTCTTCCTCAGGATCACCCCATCTCTAATCAGTAAATATACTTAGATGGAGAGTCTCTACTCTTGTGCAGGTTGTAGTGAGTTTAGATTTGTTCATCAGCATCAATCAGCACCTTCAGGAGAATTGGGAGTGGAAGGAAGTGAATCCAATCCGTATATTACACACATTTATTGTCCAGTAACATAGACACATATCTGTCTGGCAGCCTCTGTGTCCAGGACAGGAAGCAGTGAGCATGGATCTGTCAATCAGCCTGATTCAGTGCCTTCATGAGAATTGGGAGGGTGAATATTAGATACAGCAGAGTGAGAATGGAGGGAGAGTGTGTGGAATGGAGATTTAGAGCATTTGAGGGAAAGAGAGAGAGCAAACAATGTTCGATAGAAACTAGAATTGTCTGTTCTGAATTTCTATCCTGTACTGACAGTGATGACTTTTGTCAAATCTTCTTGCAGGAAGTTAGAATAAGAGGGGCTTGAGGCCGATATCTCAAACTAAATATCACGTCAAGAACTGTCTAAGTCACACAATACTTGGGAACCGAATATCATCGGTCTTGAATCTGGAATGAGAAATGTTTGTCTATTCTGTCTGCTTCAAAAGATTTTAAACATCAGTGTGTCTGGAAAAGCCACCGAGACACACACACCCGAGTGAGAGTGTTCCAGAGCACTGACTGTGAAAAGAGCTTTAACCAGTTACACAGCCTGATAAAACATCACACCATTCACATCAGGGAGAGACTGTACACGTGTTCTGTGTGTGGACGAAGCTTCAACTGATCGTCCAACGTGGTGAGACGCAAGATCACCCGGACCATGGAGAAACCATGGAAATGTGAGGACTGTGGGAAGGGATTCAAAGGCCCATTCGGGCTGGAAAGGCATCAACGCAGTCACACTGGAGAGAAGGCGTTCACCTGCTCTGTATGTGGGAAGGGATTCACAGCCCCACATGAGCTGGAAAGGCATCAACGGAGTCACACTGGAGAGAAGCCATTCACCTGTTCCCAGTGTGGAAAAGGATTCACTGACATTGGCAACCTGCGGAGACACGAACGAGTTCACACTGGAGAGAGGCCATTCACCTGCTCTGACTGTGGGAAGGAATTCACTCGGTTATCCCACCTGCAGAGACACCATCGAGTTCACACTGGGGAGAGTCCATTCACCTGCTCTGTGTGTGGGAAGGGATTCACTCAGTTACCCAACCTGCTGGTCCACCATCGGGTTCACACCGGGGAGAGGCCATTCACCTGCACTGTGTGTGATAAGGGATTCACTCGGTTCGCCCATCTGCAGACACACCAGCGAGTTCACACCGGGGAGAGGCCATTCACCTGCACTGTGTGTGGGAAGGGATTCAGTCAATTATCCAGCCTGCTGAGCCACAATGTCACTCACACCAATGAGAGACCCTTTAAATGCTCTGACTGTGGGAGTGGGTTTAAAAGCTCTCAGGTACTGATGATCCACCAGCGCATTCACACTGAGGAGAGACCGTTCAGCTGCTCTCACTGTACAAAGAGGTTTAGAACCACATCAAACCTGATGAAACACAAGCGAGGTCACACCTAACCATGAAGCAGAATACCTGGAGGCCTTGTTCATTGTGGCCATGGACTTTAACCAGGCCAGCTTCAAGAGTGTACTGCCAAAATTCCACCAATACATCTCCTGTCCCAACAGGGACCCCAACATCCTTGACCACTGCCACACAAACATCAAGGGCGCCTCTCGATCCATCCCCCAACCGCACTTCGGAAAATCGGACCACAAGACGGTGCTCCTTCTTCCGGCATACAAGCAGAAACATAACGGGAGAATCCGATTAAGAAGGTCGTGCAATGCTGGTCTGCGGCAACGGAAGAGCTCCTGCGTGTCTGCTTGGAGTCAGTGGACTGGTCCATATTCAAGAACTCAGCAGCCAACCTAAACAGGTATGCCAGCACCATCACAGACTTCATCAGCAAGTGGGTAGAAGATTGCGTGAAGAAGGTAGTACGTTTGTTACCCAACCAGAAACTATGGTTATTCGGGAGATTCGGAAGGCCACATCTGAGGAGTTCAAGACAGGTGACGCTGACCTATACAAGAAATCTAGGTGCGACCTCTGCAAAGCGAACAGGGACATCAAAAGACAATACCAGACTAATTCAATGCATTCTATGTTCCCTTCAGCAGGAAACCAACAAACATTTGTCAACTGACCCAGCAGCCTTGGACACATCCATACCCAGCGTCACAGCCTCCCAAGTCAGATTGGCCTTCTTGAAAGTGAACCCTCGGTAAGCGGTGGGTCCTGACAGGAGCCCTGGGCGTGCACCCAGGTCCTGCACGGACCAATTGGCGGATGTGTTTCCGGACATCCTCAATCTCTCCCTACTCCGTTCCGAGGTTCCCACTTGCTTCAAAAAGACCACCATCCATACCGGTGCCAAAGGAGAACCAGGCAATGTGCCTCAACGCCTACCATCCGGTGTCCTTGACATCGATCATTATGATGTGCGTCGAGAGTTTGGCCATGAGACACATCAACTTCAGACTCCCAGAGTGCCTTGATCCACTGTAATTCGCATACCACCGCAACCGGTCCACCGCAGACGCCATGGCCCTACCTGTCCACCGCAGATGCCACCGCCATCTCCCTGGCCCTACACTCATTCCTGGAGCATCTCGACAACAAGGACTCCTATGTCACACTCCTATTCATTAACTACAGCTCCGCCTTCAACACCATAATCCCAGGCAAGCTCATATCAAAACTCCAAAACCTAGGACTTAGCTCCTCCCCCTGCAATGGGATCATCAACTTCTTGACCCACAGACGACAATCAATAAGGATAAACGACAATGCCTCCTCCACGGTAGTCCTCAATACCGGGGCTCCACAAGGCTGCTTACTTAGCTCCCTATATGCAAAATTTGGCTCAACCTCCACCTCGTGTTTGCTGATGACACGACCGTAGTGGGTCGGATCTCAACCAACAATGGGTCAGTGTACAGGAGGGAGATAGAGAACCTAGTGGCATGGTGTAATGACAATAATGTCAGCAAAACTAAGGAGCTGGTCATTTACTTCAGGAAGAAAAGTATCGTACACACCCCTGTCTGCATTAATGGGGCCGAGGTGGAGATGGTTGACAGCTTCAAATTCCTCGGTGTGCACATCACCAACAATCTGTCCTGGTCCACCCACGTCGATACTACGACCAAGAAAGCACAAGAGCGCCTATACTTCCTCAGGAAACTAAGGAAATTCAACATGTCCACATTGAATCTTACCTTTTATTACAGAGATACCATAGAAAGCATCCTATCTGGCTGCAGCACAGCTTGGTATGGCAACTGCTCGGCCCAAGACCATAAGAAACTGCAGAGTCGTGAACGCAGCCCAGTCCATCACACAAACCTGCCTCCCATCCATTGACCTGTCATGGCTGATATGTTCCCAGTGCCCCATTCTATCCCTGCAGCACTGCAGTTTAGTTCCCTCAAATGCCGATCCAATTTCTGTTTGAAATCTTCCATTGACTTCATTTCCACACAACACCTCCCCCTCACAGGCAGCGAGTTCCAGGTCATTACCATTCACTGCATCAAAATATTCCCCGCCCCTCCAACTCGATTTTCAAATTTACTGATGACACCACCATAGTGGGTCGGATCTCAAACAATGACGAGACAGAGTACAGGAATGAGATAGAGAATCTGGTGAACTGGTGTGACGACCATAATCTCTCCCTCAATGTCAACAAAACGAAGGAGATTGTCATCGACTTCAGGAAGCGTAGTGGAGAACATGCCCCTGTCTACATCAATGGGAACGAAGTAGAAAGGGTCAAGAGCTTCAAGTTTTTAGGTGTGCAGATCACCAACAACCTGTCCTGGTCCCCCCCATGCCGACACTATAGTTAAGAAAGTCCACCAACGACTCTATTTTCTCAGAAGACTAAGGAAATTTGGCATGTCAGCTATGACTCTCAACAACTTTTACAGATGCATCATAGAAAGCATTCTTTCTGATTGTATCACAACTTGGTATGGATCCTGCTCTGCCCAAGACCGCAGGAAACTACAAAAGGTCGTGAATGTAGCCCAATCCATCACACAAAATAGCCTCCCATCCGTTGACTCTGCCTATAATTCCCGCTGTCTCGAAAGGCAGCCAGCATAATTAAGGACCCCACACACCCCGGACATATTCTCTTCCACCTTCTTCCGTCAGGAAAAAGATACAAAAGTTTGAGGTCACGTACCAACCGACTCAAGAACAGCTTCTTCCATACTGCCATCAGACTTTTGAATGGACCTAGCTCGTATTAAGTTGATCTTTTCTCTACACCCGAGCTATGACTGTAACATTATATTCTGCAATCTCTCCTTCCTTTCCCATGTACGGTATGCATTGTCTGTATAGCATGCAAGAAACAATACTTTTTACTGTATACCAATACATGTGACAATAATAAATCAAATCAAATAAACCTGTCATATTCTTGTCCACCTCTCTAAAATCTCCCCTCGACCTCCTTTGCTCCAAGGTGAACAATCCCAGCCTGACATAAACAAACAAACAGGATATGTTAATACCTGAGATCGAACGGGAATGTTTAATTTCTGTTTGAAAGATACTGGGAATATTGTCCTGGACAATTAATGATTGGAATGTTTACCTTGGGTGTGGGTGAATGGAATATATCAATCTGGTATCCTCCGACGTTCTAGTGAAAGTCTGGAATGTGCAGACGGGATGAAAAAGTTGATCACTATCTCTTGGAAATATTGACATGCTTTTAAAAAAAATTTAGAGGACCCAATTATTTTTTTCCACTAAAGGGGCAATTTAGCGTGGCCAATCCACCTGCCCAGCACTTCTTTTGGGTTGTGGGGGTGAGACCGACGCAGACACAGGGAGAACGTGCAAACTCCTCACAGACAGTGACCTGGGGCCGGGACCGAACCCGGGTCCTCGGCGTCGTGAGGTAGCAATGCTGACCACCGTGCCACCCAGATATATTTACACCCTGGCCCATGAACTTTATTTTAAAGAAATCCACATTTGAAAGCCCAGATACTACACGAAATATCACCACCATAACAGGGCAGGTAAGACCAACAGACACTCACTTTGATCTTTTCATCAGAGCATCTGAGAGTTAAGAATATGTGACATGATTTTGGGGATACCGGTGTGGATGTGCAGATGTGATTTCTTACATGTGAAAAATAACAAGCCTAAATTCATGGTGAAATGGACTGAAGACCGGGTCCCAAACACACACAGCTACTGGAGACACAGCAGGAGATGAAATGGTTAATGTGGCCAGGGGATTGAGACACCATTGTGACATCATCAAGACATTGACACACACTCCAGAGTGAAACTGACTTTGAAACAATCCGGATAGAATTAAACACACTGGACATGGTCAAAGTGGGAGTGAAATTAAAGTGATAATGGGACAATGAAGGGCTTGGGAGAAATAATACTGAGTAAGAACTATCCACAAGTTGGATAAGAGTAATTAGAGAGCTAGAGAATCTTTTACATCCATGCTTGATCTGTTCCTTGAAGCATCTGTCCTAATGTGCCAGTGACCTAGAACTCACGGTGCTCCTTCAGGAGAAGAAAAGATCGAGTAGATGTTACCCCAGGTGGAGCCAGAACAGAACGGGAAAATAACTGAATGAAATTGAGTGAGGGGTCGGAGAGAGTTTTCCTCCCCCTCAAGGTGTGGACTGTAAAAATCCTGGAGGACCCCCTACTTCAGGTTTTCTTGCTAATTAATGAACGTTAAATTAAATTCTATGACTGGCTGTGGATTTATTTTTATTTGATTGTTACACTTCTCCTGTTTTTATTCCTGTTGTGATTACGCTCTGGGTCAGGATGGTTGACAGGTGACAGGATGGGAAATTGTGGTTTGGGTCTTCACTGACCAAATGTTTTATTGATCTGAAAGGTGTAAAAGGGACCAAACTCCAGCAGAAATCGAGCAGAGCTGAGAACAGACGACTTGCTGTGTGGGAACAGGGAGATAAACAGCTCCCAGAGGACAGAGAAAACAAGAGTGCCTGGAATCCTGGACAACACCTGGGTGTCAAGGCCACCATGTTTTCACTGCTTGGCATGGGAATGCTGACTCCCTGTGCCGGGGACGGAGCGTGGGGAAGACAATTGTTTGAGAGTTTGACGTGGCTTGGGCGGGTACAGATGGTTCAATGACAGGTTTTGTAATTGGTCCATGTGCAAGGAATCTTTTTAAAATCCTTGTCTGTTCTATGTGTCCCTTTATTTTACTGTCTTGCTCACTGCTGCACTATTGCAGTTTCTGGGTTTGAACTACAGACTTTGGAAACACCCCGCTGCAAGCTGTTAGTTGAACTGGCCAAAGGGATTCCCCTCTGTGCTGTGTGGTCGGGTCCCGTGATGTCATTTTGATGGACTTGACTAGCAGTCAATCAGCTCAGATTTACCCCATTCTTCATTGTGATTGGTGTAACCCTTCAGAAACCTCTGAAGGGAAGGCTAGGAGAAGAAGCAATCTCCATTTTAATTCACTTCTATTTACACCTGGAAGGCAGCACACTGCAAGTCTGGACTCTCTCTATTACCCCTCTGCCTGGAGATTTAAAATGCTTCCAGCCAGCCTGTGAAAGCGAAAGTAGATCTCTCTCAGCTGAGGGCTTGTGGCCAAATATCTTCCTCTTTCTGCA
The DNA here is from genome assembly GCF_047496885.1 of Scyliorhinus torazame. Lineage (NCBI taxonomy): Eukaryota > Metazoa > Chordata > Chondrichthyes > Carcharhiniformes > Scyliorhinidae > Scyliorhinus > Scyliorhinus torazame. Next base: position 174,095,584 of record NC_092711.1, read on the forward strand.
CAACCTGGGAGCTGTTGGCAAGTTGTCATTTCCGTTCTGATTAAGCAACTGTGAGGCCAGAGCTCTGAGTTTTCTCTCACCTGTTGGACTCCTCCTGAGGGTTCAGGATAAAGAGAGGAGCCATTGAACATCCATTTAAAACTCTCATGTTGAGAACTTCAGTGAGGCTGGTTGTCCGTCTGGTGGTCCATCAATGACCCTGACTCCACCACTCCCTGGAGAAGAGAGATTCACAGACTCATAGACCTCAGGGGAAAGAAATATCCTCATCTGCGTCTTCAATGGGAAATCCTTTTTAAATGTAGTTCTAGTCTCTGCCACAAGGGGAAACATCCTCTCCACATTCTCTCTGTCAGTTCCACTCAAGATTTCACATGTTTCAATAAGATCATCTCTCATTTTTCTAAACTGCAATGGATACAGTCCCAACCTGTCCAACCCTTCCTCAGAGGGTTACCTCCCCATTCCAGGAACCGATGGAGTCAACTTTCTCTGAACTGCTTCTAATGCATTTCATTTTGAAATGAGGAGACCCAAACTATACACAGTGCTCTAAATATGGTCTCACCAAGGCCCTGTACAACTGCAGCAAAACATCCCAACTTTTATATTCCAGTCCCTTTGCAACAAATGACAATATTCAATTTGCCTTCCTAATCACTTGCTGTACCTGCAAACTAATTTACTATGGTTCCTGTACCAGGACACTGTCATGTGAGGGTACCTTTAAGACATGGATGTTTAAGCAATGTACCTTTAAGAAAACAGTGATGTCAGAATGGGTGGGGCTGAGCTTAGGTCAACCACTTTGCAGGTTTTTAGTTTCAGTTTAAAAAGCAGCGTGTGTGTGTCTGTGTGTTTCCAGTGAGCTGCAAGTTTTGAAAAGAGCTGGGTGTGTGTCTGTGTTTTGCAGTGAGCTGGATCTCTACCATGAAAGACTATCTCTGGATCATTTGGGTGATTTAAAGTAAAGCCTTTAACCTGATGTGATACTGTTTCAAGGTGTTAAGTCTCTTGGAAGTTTGAAGGAACATTTTAAGGAGTTATTTACTGTTGCAATATTTTCTGAGTTATCTTTGAAGTAAGGGGTGTTAAGAGATCCAAAGTTTATTTTAGATGTTAAGTTGAGTTCATGGAATAAACAGTGTTTTGTGTTTAAAAACCCACGTGTCCATAATTGTAATCCCACATCTAAGGAAAAAGCCGTGTGCTCGGAAAAGCAAGAAATCCATTAAAGGGAGAGGTTGGTTGAACTCCATGATACATTTTGGGGTTCTGAAAACGCCCAGATCTCGCTGTACCTCATGCTTCAGCAATCTCTCACCATTTAAATAATGTTCTGTATTATTTAACCCTTTCTGCCAAAGTGGACACATTCACATTTTCCCAAGTTATGGTCCGTCTGTCAATTTGTTCCCACTCACTTAACCTATTTCTTGTCTATTATTATTTGTCATTTGCAGACTCCTTAAGTTCACTTCACAAATTACTTTCCTACCAAGCTTTGTGCCATCATCAAATTTAGCTGCCATACATTCAATCCCATCACCCAACTCATTCAGATAGTTTGTAAAATAGTTGAGGGCCCAGCACTGATCCTTGTGACATTCCACTTGTTGCATCTTACCAACCCAAACGTAACCCATTTATACCTACTCTCTGCTTCCTGTTAGCTAACCAACCTTCTAACCATGCTGATATGTTGCTCCTCCCGCCCACCCCACCATCCTGAGCTCTTATTATGTGCAATAACCTTTGATGTGGCACCCTGGGGAATACCTTCTGGAAACCTAGATAAACAGGTTCCCCTATATTGACATTCCTTGTTATTTCCTGAAAAAGACTCCATAAATTAGTCAATCCCAATTGACTCTCTGAACCATATTTTCAAACATTGTGTCAAAAACTAAAATCTCCTCTCCCCCTCTGGCTCCTTTACAATTAGCTTAAGAGAGACTCACTTTCAGTTAAAGAGCCTGTCAACCTCTTTCACCCACTTTCCCCAAAGTGAATGAATTTAAGCAGAAAAATACCACCAAAAATCAAATATTTTCAATGAAACAAGTTTATTCATGAAATAGAACATGGTTGTAAATAATATCGGAACATTACTTGCGGATCAAAGACAACCAGAGTAAAAGAGTAACCATGAAAGGATGTTCACAATATTCGGGACCCAAATGTTTCTCTTCGGTTCCTCTGTAGCTTGTTCCTCTGACTCCCCACTTTGAACACAGGAGCACAAAACCCTGGGTTCGAGACACCATCAGCCCTGATCATCCCCATCACCTGATTTCCCAGTCAGTCCTCCAGCAGCTTCCTGTCTATTAGTGTGACACCCATGGCAGATTCCCAACTGGGGCACAGGCCCCGTTCTTCTCAGCTAAATTCAGCCCTCAGCTCAGTTGCCTCGCTGTCATTGACACGATCAATAACGAGACAGAAAGGTGCCAGAGGCTTAAATAGGTAGACAGAACTTGTAGATTAGAATCTCTGTAAAGATCAGTAACTTCAAAACAAAAATCAAATCCCCAGTCAACAAATTAAAGGATCACATGACATGACTTGAGGTTTTATAACTTTTACTGGAACAAACAAACTAGAAGCAACATTAACTAAATATTATTTTTGTAGGAAACCTACACCATAAAAGTATCAGTCCAAAGTGATTCCTGAGGGTTCCGTTCTTTTCTTTTCCCAATCTGGCAGCCTTTAACTCCAGAACTGTCTTTCACAGTGAAAGATTGGCGAGCTACCAGAAAACCGAGACTAGCATAAATAGGTCATTATTTGGTTGGCAAGATGTAACGAGTGGTGTGTCACAGGGATCAGTGCTGGGGAGTCAATCTTTTACAATTTATATCAATGACTTGGATGATGGGTCTGAAGGTAATGATTATTGAGTTTGCTGTTGATGCAGGCAAAAAGGAAAAGGAGGTGGTGTTGCACTGATAATAAGGAACGGCATCAGTACATTAGTAAGGGAGGATCTCAGATCAGGAATACAAAATGTGAAATCTGTTTGGGTGGAGCTAAGGAACAGCATGGGACGGGTTTGGTGCCAGAGGCACAGTGCTGCCTACACACCCCAAGGAGGTTGTACAGTTTTTTACAGAACTGTTGGCCTGTCCGGACGGTGTTTCTCACGGAGATTACTGCCTGTGCCCAGGCACGATGAACGGTGGCAGCTGGCTGCCTCCTTCCCGGGCCGCGGTACAGGGTTGCCCGCCTCTCCTTCACGGCATCCAGCAGGGTCTCAAGCTCGGTGTCCGTAAAGCGGGGTGCCACTCTCCTCACTGCCATCTTGTTGGCTGGGATGGTGTGTGGGGAGTAAAGTGTGTTTATGCAGCTTGTCAGCCTCCTGAGTGTCAATCGTGAATCCGGCAAATCCGGCACCGTTTCTCATTGGAATGGATTGAGTTCCATGTTGTGCCGGTCCTGGCCCCTCAACAGTCGTTGAATTGGACCAGGTGCGGCATCAGTTTTGCTATCGTAGAACTCGCGAATCCTGTCCTAGCATCAACACTTAGTCTCAGGAATGGAAAATTTAGCCAAAGAAGTCTCCCAAAATTAGAGATCCAAGGAACGAGGGAGAGTGAGGAATAAAGGATTACTAAGAGGCTGCATTGGAGAAATTAATGGGATTGAATATTGATAAGTCCGGGAGACCTGATATTCTACATCTCAGAGTGTTGAAAGAGGTTGCTATCGAGATCACAGATACATTGATGATCATCTTCCACAATTCTATAGATTCTGGAATGGTTCCTGCAGATTTAAGGTAGCAAATGTCACCCTATTGTTCAGGAAGGGAGGGAGAGAAAAAATGGTGAACTACAGACCTGTTAGCCTGACATCAGTATTGGGAAAATACCAGAATCTATTATAAAGCATGTGATAAATGGACACCTGGATAATAATAATTAACCTGGATTTATGATATGGAGATGCCAGTGTTGAACTGGGGTGGGCACAGTAAGAAGTCTTACAACACCAGATGAAGGAGCTGCGCTCCGAAAGCTAGTGATTCAAAACAAACCTGTTGGACTTTAACCTGGTGTTGTAAGACTTCTTAACATGGATTTAGGAATAGGTAATCATGTTTGACAAACCTTTTGGAGTTTTTGAGGATGTTATTAACAGAATTGATAAAGGGGAGTCCGTGGATGTGGCACACTTGGATTTTCAGAAGGTTTATGATAAACACCCCACAGGAGGTTAGTCAGCAAAATGAAAACACATGGGATGGGAGGTAATATACTGGCATGGATTGAGGATTGGCCAACAGGCAGAAAACAGAGAGGAGGAATAAATGGGTCATTCTCACCTTAGCAGTTGGGACGAGTGGGTTACTGCAAAGATCAGTACTTGGGCCCCAGCTGTTCATAGTTTATACAATGATTTGGATGTGAGGACTAAATGTAATATTTCCAAGTTCGTAGATGACACAAAACTGGGTGGGAATGTGTGTTGTGAGGAAGATGTAAAGTCTGGTATTGTCTCTTGGCATCCCTGTTGGCTTTGCAGAGGTCGTACCTAGATTTTTTTGCATAGGTCAGGATCGCTTCTCTTGAACTCCTCACACCCGGTCTTCAGTAGGGAGTGAATCTCCCGATTAAACCACTCTTTCTGGTTGGGTAACGTACGTACTACCTTCTTTGACACACAATCTTCTACACACTTACTGATGAAGTCTGTGGTGGCGCTGGCATACTCGTTTAGGTTGGCTGCTGTGTTCTTGAATATGGACCAGTCACTGACTCCAAGCGGTCGAGTAGGAGCTCTTCTGTTACCTCAGACCAGCACTGCACGACCTTCTTAAACGGATTCGCCCGCTCAGGTTTCTGCTTGTATGCCGGGAGAAGGAGCACCGTCTTGTGGTCCGATTTTCCGAAGTGCGGTCAAGGGATGGATCATCAGGCGCCCTTGATGTTTGTGTAGCAGTGGTCAAGGATGTTGGGGCCCCTGTCAGGACAGGAGATGTGTTGGTGGAAGTTTGGCAATACACTCTTGAGGTTAGCCTGGTTGTCCCCGGCCACGATGAACAAGGCCTCTGGGTATTCTGTTTCATTTTTATTTATAGTGGTTACAATTCATCAAGCGCATTCTTCACTTCCGCCTGGGGTGGGATGTAGACCGCCGTGATGATGACAGAAGTGAACTCCATGGAAGGCAGTATGGACGGCAGTTCACAGTCGGGTATTCCAGGCCGGGGAGCAGTAGTTTGTCAGGGTCGCCACGTCCTAGCACCAGGAGTTGATGAGAAGACAAATCCCTCCACCCACTCCAGGTTCAGTCCTGGATGTGATTAACAGCAGGAATAACAGCAGTATCTAACCGTCATCACTTGTGAACCCTTTGATGTCTGAGCATGTTGGATGACTCCCTGCGCACAGTTACAGCAGGTGAATGGCCTCTTTCCAGTGTGGACTCGCTGGTGTGTCAACAGGGCAGATAAATCACACAATCTCCTACCACAATCAGAGCAGGTGAATCAAGTGTGAACTCGCTGGTATCTCCGCAATGTGGATGATGTTTGAAATCTCTTTGTGCAGTGAGAGCAGCTGAACAGTTTCTCCTCAGTGTGAATGCACTGGTGTTCCATCAGTACCTGAGAGCTTTTAAACCCACTCCCACAGTCGGAGCATTTAAAGGGTCTCTCATTGGTGTGAGTGACATTGTGGCTCAGCCAGTGATGACCGAGTGAATCTTTTCCCAGTCGGAGAGGTGAACGCGCTTTCCCCGGTGTGAGCTCGCTCGTGTTTCATCAGGTTGGATGAGGTTCTAAAGCTCTTTGTGCAGTGTGGATGCGCTGGTGGGACATCAGTAGCTGGGAGCTTTTGAAATCCCTCCTGCAGTCAGAGCATTTAAAGAGCCTGCTCTTGGTGTGAGTGACATAGTGGCTCAGCAGGTTGGATGATTGAGTGAATCCCTTATCACACACAGAGCAGATGAACGGCTTCTCCCCGGTGTGAACTCGCTGGTGTGCCTGCAGGTTTGATAACTGAGTGAATCCCTTATCACACATAGTGCAGGTGAATGGCCTCTCCCCGGTGTGAACTCGCTGATGTCTCTGCAGGTGGGCTAACCGAGTGAATCCCTTTTCACACTGAGAGCAGGTGAAAGGCCTCTCTCCAGTGTGAACTTGCTGGTGTCTCTGCAGGCTGGATAACTGAGTGAATTCCTTCCCACAGTCAGAGCAGGTGAAAGGCCTCTCCCCAGTGTGAACTCGTTCGTGTCTCCGCAAGTTGCCAATGTCAGTGAATCCCTTTCCACACTGAGAGCAGGGGAAAGGCTTCTCTCCAGTGTGACTGCGTTGATGCCTTTCCAGCTCGTGCGGGGCTATGAATCCCTTCCCACACATAGAGCAGGTGAACGGCCTCTCTCCAGTGTGACTGCGTTGATGCCTTTCCAGCCCGTACACGCCTTTGAACCCCTTCCCACAATCCTCACATTTCCATGGTTTCTCCATGGTCCGGGTGCTCTTGCGTCTCACCGCGTTGGACGATCTGTTGAAGCCTCGTCCACACACAGAACACCTATACAGTCTCTCCCTGCTGTGAATGGTGTAGTATTTTTTCAGGCTGTGTCAGTGGTTAAAGCTCTTTCCACAGTCAGTGCTATGTAACAGTCTCACACGGGTGTGTGTGTGTCTCAGTGCTTTTCCAGACACACGGATGTTTAAAATCTCTTGAAGCAGACAGAATAGACAAACATTTCGCCTTCTAGATTCAAAGGTCGATGATATTCGGTTCCCAAGAATTGAGTGACTCAGTCAGTTCTTGATGTGATATTTAGTTTGAGATATCGGCCTCAAATTCCTCTCGTTCGAACTTCCTGCAAACAGATTTTATAATAGTAATCATTGTTAGTACAGGATAGAAACTCAGAACAGACAATTCTAATTTCCAGCGAACATTCTTTCCTCTCTCTTTCCCTGAAATGCTCTAAATCTCAATCCCACACTCTCCCTCCATTCTCACTCTGCTGTATCTAATATTCACCCTCCCAATTCTCCTGAAGGCACTGAATCAGGCTGATTGACAGATCCATGCTCATTGCTTCCTGTCCTGGACACAGAGGCTGCCAGACAGATATATGTCTATGTTACTGGACGATAAATGTGTGTAATGTACGGACTGGATTCACTTCCTTCCCCTCCCAATTCTTCTGAAGGTGCTGATTGATGCTGATCAACAAATCTAAACTCATTACAACCCGTACAAGAGTAGAGACTCTCCATCTAAGTATATTTACTGATTAGAGATGGGATGATTCGGAGGAAGAATTTTATTTAGTCATGGAGTGGTCATGGAGCAGGAACCCACTGCCCACAAGGGTTGTGGAAGTCGAGATGATCAATAATTCAAAATAAAATATGAAGAAAATAAACTTGCAGGGGAACAGCAGGGGCTGTTTAGCACAGGGCTAAATCGCTGGCTTTGAAAGCCGTCCAGCAGCACGGTTCAATTCCCGTAACAGCCTCCCCGAACAGGCGCCGGAATGTGGTGACTAGGGACTTTTCACAGTAACTTCATTTGAAGCCTACTTGTGACAATAAGCGATTTTCATTTCATTTAGGGGCTGTTTAGCACAGGGCTAAATCGCTGGCTTTGAAAGCAGACCAAGGCAGGCCAGCAGCACGGTTCAATTCCTGTAACAGCCTCCCCGAACAGGCGCCGGAATGTGGCGACTAGGGGCTTTTCACAGTAACTTCATTTGAAGCCTACTTGTGACAAGCGATTTTCATTTCATTTCATTTTTCAACAGGGATATTGAGGGGGAATGGCACTGACTGGATTACTGTACAGAGAGTCAGCATTGACTTGAGTTCCCAAATGGATTCTGTCAGTGCTGCAATGACTGTATGACTGGAAATATATAATGTAGGTACAGTACTATTTACAAAACTAGAAATAATAATACATGTATTTTATCACAGAACCATCAATAATAGATCTAATATATTCCATATAACACTAGATAGATCTCTGTCTGATATAAAATGTTAAAAATTCATTTATGAGACGTGAGAGTCGCGGTTCAGCCAGCATTTATTGCCCATCCCTAGTTGCCCTTCAGAAGGTGGTGATGAGTTGCCTTCTTGAACTGCTGCAGTCCTTGAGTTGTAGGTACATCCCCTGTGCTTCAGGGAAGGAGTTCCAGGATGTTGTCGCAGCAACAATGAAGGAAGGGCAATATATTTCCACGTCCGTCTGGTGAGTGACTTGGAGGTGAACCTCCAGGTGGTGAGGTACCCAGGTATCTGCTGCTCTTGTCCTTCTAGATAGTAGTGGTCGTGGGTTTGGAAGGTGTTGTCTGAGGAACCTTGGTGAGTTACTGCATTGCACATTGTAGATGGTATACACGGGTGCCACTGTTCTTCGGTGGTGGAGGGTTTGAATATTCGTGGAACGGGGAGCAGTCAAGCAGGCTGCTTTGTTCTGGATGGTGTAGAGCAGCATCTTGAGTGTTGTTGGAGCTACACTCAACCAGGCAAGTGGTAATTATCCTAATACACGCCAGACTTGTGCTTTGTATATGGTGGACAGGCTTTGGGGGTCAGGAGGTGCGTTACTCACTGTAATCTTTGGCCTGCCCTGGTGGCCACCATATTAATATGGCTAGTCCAGTTCAGTTTCTGATCAATAGTATCCCTCAGGATGTTGGTTGTGGAGGATTCAGCGATACTAATGCCACTAAATGTCAAGGGGCGGTGGTTAGATCCTCCTTTGTGGGAGATGGTCATTGCCTGACACTTGTGTAGCACAAATGTAACTTCCACTTATCAGCCCACATCTGGATACTGTCCAGGTCATGATGCATTTGGACATGGACTGCTTCATTATCTGAGGAGTCACGAATGGTGCTGAACATTGTGCAGTCATCCACAAACATCCCCACTTCTCACCTTATCATGAAAGGGAGGTCCTTGATGAAGCAGCAAAAGATGGTTGGGCCAAGGACTGCACCCTGAGGAACTCCTGGAGCTGAGATGATTGACCTCCAACCACCACAACCATCTTCCCTTGTGCCAGGTATGACTCCAACCAGCGGAAAGTTTTCCCCGATTCCCATTGACTGCAGTTTAGCGGGGGCTCCTTGATGCCATACTCGGTCAAACGCTGCCTTGATACCAAGGGCAGTCACTCTCACCTCAACTCTGGCATTCAGCTCTTTTGTCCATGTTTGAACCAAGGCTGTAATGAGGTCAGGTGCTGAGTGACCTTGGTTGGACCCAAACTGAGCGTCCACGAGCAAGTTTTGCTGAGTAAGTCACACTTGATAGCGCTGTTAATGAGTCCTTTCATCACTTTGCTGATGGTGGAGAGTATTCCAACAGGGAAGTAATTGGTTGGGTTTGATTTGTTCTGTTTACTGTTCCCTTTCATGTCAGCCATCTCCTGGGGAAACTAGCCCTTTAAATGTGAACATTAGGAAAGAGACCATCATTTTAGACAGACAAATAAATGTGTCAAGCTGAGGGTGCAAAGGCTGTCAATGTCTTTCAGACAGAGAGAGACCTGGGCCAACCTTTCCAGAGTCTGTACCCTCCCTGGGTTAATTTTCTTTCCTTTTCGTTGCTGCAAGTCACCAGTTGAAGGTCAGAATGAGACAATAAATGGAAAGAGGGAGAAAATAAAGTGTTTTACTCACAGATGTTGGAGACAGGAGTCTGTGTGCAGCTCAAGCTCATTCAGGGTTGGGGGAACAACAGTTTTGCTCGGCAGAAACCTCCATGTCCAGCTTCCGCAATGAGACAATGGGGGAGCTCTGATTGGTGGAAGAGCAGAGTCCTTCCGGTCCTCCAATCTTCCTATTGGTCAACACCTCAGCAGGCAGGTCAGCGGAAGTGATCTCGCCTGCACATGCGCAGATTCCCCTTCCCTCAGACATGCGCAGTCCCGGGTCAGGGGATGGGGAGACCACCGACGGCCGGAACTGTCAGCCGGTTGCCTGGGAACCTTGTCTCGAGGATAAGTGGGGGATGGGGAACAATGGATGGGGCGGGGCTCCCGCGTCTGCGCGCTGGCAAGTGACGTCACCGCAGAGCGGACTCATTCCTATTGGTTGATTTAGAGGACGAGTTCGTTTGGGATGTCACAATGTGGAGGTTGGACAATGAGTTTCAGACTAAAACTTCCTCCTCTGGGCAACATCTGGGAGCAAATCAATGCCTTTCATAAGATATAGGAGCAGAATGAGGCCATTTGGCCCATCGAGTATAACCCTTCAACCCGATTAAAAATCTGTCTAACTCCTCCCTAAATTTACTCACTGTCCCAGCTCCACCGCACTCTGGGGTAGTGAATTGCACAGATTCACAGCCCTTTGGGAGAAGCAGCTTCTCCTCAACTCTTTAGAATTTGCTACCTCTTTTTTTAAATAATCTTCTTTGTCACAAGTAGGCTTACATTAACACTGCAATGAAGTTACTCTGAAAAGCCCCAACGCTCCACATTTTGGCTCCTGTTCGGGCACACAGGGAGAATTCAGAATGTCCAAATTATCTAACAGCCCGTCTTTCGGGGTTTGTGGGAGGAAACCGAAGCACCTGGTGGAATCATAGAATTTACAGTGCAGGCGGAGGGCATTCAGCCCATCGAGTCTGCACCAACCCCTGGAAAGAGCACCCCACCCTAGCCCATGCCTCCACCCCATCCCCGTAACCCAGTAAACCCACCTAACCTTTTTGGATACTCAGGACAATTTATCATGGCCAATCTACCTTTTATCATGGCCAATCCATATAACCTGCACATCTTTGGACTGTGGGAGGAAACCAGGGCACCCGTACAAAACCTATAAAGACACGGGGAGAACACACAGACTCAACACAGCCAGTGACCCAAGCCGGAACCGAACCTGGGACCCTGGAGATGTGAAGCAACTGTGCTCACCACTGTGCTACCATGCTGCCCATCTTATCCTAAGACTATTACCTCTCGTTCTAGAATGCCTGAAAGACGTGCTGTTAGGTGGATTGAACATTCTGAATTCTCCTTCTGTGTACCCGAACAGGCGCCAGAATGTGGCGACACGGGGAGTTTCACAGTCACTTCATTGCCGTGTGTTTTTTTTAATTTAAAGTACGCAATTCATTTTTTCCAATTCAGGGGCAATTTAGCATGACCAATCCACCTAGGCTGCACATCTTTGGGTTGTGGGGGCGAAACCCACGCAAAAACAGGGAGAATGTGCAAACTCCGCATGGACAGTGACCCAGATCCGGGATCGAACCTGGTACCTCGGCGCCATGAGGCGACAGTGCTAACCACTGCGCCACCGTGCTGCCCCATTGCGGTGTTAATGTAAGCCTACTTGTGACAAAAATAAAGATTATTATTATTATTATTAAGTAGGAGTAGCCTCTCCAAGGCAGCCTTCAGGATGCGCGACAATGCAGAATCGCCAAGCAGAAACTTATAGCCAAGTTCCACACATGGGTACGGCCTTGACCGGGACCTTGGATTCATGTCACATTACATTCAGCCCCCCCCTCCCCGCCCCCCCCCCCCCCCCAACCATCTGGCCTGGGCTTGCAAAATTCTGGCTTGAGACAATTGGCACCTCTTTAACCTGTGATTATCCCTCTCTCCAGTCACTCCGCCTGGACCTGTAAATACTTAATTACCTGCAAAGACTCGCATTCAAAAGTACTGTATCATTGACTTTCTCTATGTATATGTTTCTGGAACCCACCTCTTCATTCACCTGAGGAAGGAGCTGTGCTCCGAAAGCTAGTGATTTGAAACAAACCTGTTGGACTTTAACCTGTAAGACTGTGGGCTTGTCAGCTGTACAGTGAAACCAGGCATCCAACAGCCACAGAGTCCTCTAATATTGGACACTGGGTTATCCCTGTTCTGTAAAAAACAGACCTATCTGATACTGGGGGTGATATAGTTAACCTGACCCTTAATTCATTCAATTCCAAAAGTGAATAACATTGATTCAAGTATAGTGATTACTCTGTTAATCTGTCAACAAAGTGGTGTCAGTTCATGCAGATCGCAGTCTGAACTCAATTTCATTACTTATTTTTGTTACTGACTAGTATAGTGTCCAATCTAAAAGGACGGTAGCACGGTGGTTAGCACAGTTGCTTCTCAGCTCCAGGGTCCCAGGTTCAATTCCCGGCTTGGGTCACTCTCTGTGAGGAGTCTGCACTTTCTCCCCGTGTCTGCGTGGGTTTCCACCGGGTACTCCGGTTTCCTCCCACAGTCCAAAGATGTGCAGGTTAGGTGGATTGGTCATGATAAATTGCCCTTAGTGTCCAAAAAAGATTATCTGGGGTTACGGGGGTAGGGTGGAGGTTGGAGGGCTTAAGTAGGGTGCTCTTTCCAAGAGCCGGTGTAGACTCGATGGGCCAAATGGCCTCCTTCTGTACTGTAAATTCCATGATTCCTCTATGACACAGCTCAGAATAGGGATGTTTGGTTTGTGTTTCCTGTCTGCAAAACCTCTCTGCTCATCGCCTGGGAAAGGTGATTACAAAGGACATCGCTGTAAGTAAAGGGTAGAAATCCAGAACTGACAATTCTAGTCATCAGAGAACATACTTTTCCCTCTCAAACTATAAATCACTGTTCCCCACACACTCCCTATTGATTATAGATCGAATACATCCTCCTATCACATTACCATGGGCACCTCACCAGTAGAGAGACAGGAAGGTGCTGGAGGATGGACTGGAAATAGGGCTCTACCAATCAGGGCACAAGGTATGGGACAATGTGTGTGTGTGTGTGGCGGGGGGGGGGGGGGGGGGGGGGGGGGGCTTTGGTATCGTGACCCACAGGGTTCAGTTCTCATGTCCAAAGCAGGGAGTCATGGTACAGAGGAACCAAAGAGAAACAATTTGGATCCTGAACATTGTGAACATCCTTTACTCTGGTTGTCTTTGATCCTCAAGTCATTTTGTCTTTCTCACCTTGTTTGTTTCATTAATTAACATTTGTTATAAAAATGTTGATTTTTGAGACTTTTCATGATTAGATTGATGCACTTTCGGGAAAGTGGGTGAGAGGGGTTGACAGGCTCTTTTTTAAAATAAATTTAGAGTACCGAATTATGTTTTATCCAATTAAGGGGCAATTTAGCAGAGCCAATCCACCTACCCTGCACATCTTTGGGTTGTGGGGGTGAGACCCATGCAGACACGGGGAGAATGTGCAAACTCCACACAGACAGTGACCTGGGGCTGAGATCGAATCCGGGTCCTCAGCGCCATGAGGCAGCAGTGCTAACCACTGCATTACCATGCCGTCCCTGACAGACTCTTTTAACAGAAAGTGAGTCCCTCCAAGGTAATTGGTAAAGGAGCCTGAGGGACAGATGAGATTATATTTTTGACACAGCGATGTTAGACAATGGGCTTCCGGGAGTCAATACAGCCTTTATCCACCATTCCCAAATTCGGGAATGATTCACAGTGATAACCCTTATTGGTGACTGCGGTTAGATTTTATTCAGTGGAAACAAGAGCTCACACATGCTAATGTCTGAGCAGTAGTGTGAAAGTGTACAAACTCAGCAATAGCATGATGGGAAAAATAGCCAACTTATGTAACCATGTATAAGAAAGCTGTGTCAGCTATTACCAAGATCAGACCCTGACAAACTAGACAAAGCTAAGAATCCACATAATCGTATCATACAAGGCCAGAAGAGGGAAAATAGTGCCTGACCTTAGTAAAACCTGATAACAAAGTCACGATCTAGGAATGTCCTAATAACACAACCTCCTCATGACCGAGGACCATCTGCGTCAAGGCATCATGAGTGCAGAGGTGAAAGCAAAATAGGACCACGTCTTAAACCCTCTAAAGACAAAATACTGCGAATAAGCCAAGTCAGGGTCTTTCCATGACAACATGTTTGTTCAGAAGTTATGACTGTATTGATTCCTTACTACTGATTACATTTTTGAACAAGGTCTGTTTTTGTAAAATGATACAGCTTTTGTATAAATATTGAACGTTTTCTCCATGTCTTTGCGAGCTTGAGGAAGAATCAGCAGTTTTGCCTTAACTGCTCTCTCACTTCAAACTGTAGCCATACTGCATGCAGACTTTGGTCAATAAAGACTAAGTTATTTTTAAGAAAACAGAGTTGTAAAGTTGATTTCTCCACAGTCTCGAAGTAGGAAAGATTTCCAATTCAACATTGGCGCTGCGAGCCCTCACCAATACCCTGCGTGATTTCCGTGGGGGACCTAACAAGTGATCGAGCAGCGACCCGGAGAGCGGAGACGGACGGCGCAACAAGGTAAGCTTTAACCTTGGTCTCTCTCTCTCTCTCGGATCGGTGCTGTGACCCCTCGTCCCTGACGGAGAACGCTGACAGGTGACGGTGTTCGAATCTAAATTTGACTGTGAGTAAAGTTCTTAGGGTCTGGGACCCGGTTGTCGTTCGTAGCCTAAGGTCAGGGACCCCCTGCTCTTGTTTTTCCCCCCCAGGACAGGGATACAGAGGCTTGGCTAGGGTCAGGGACCAGATTTTGATTTTTGACTTTTAAATTTGCAAGGCAGTTTTTCCCCATTTTTTTTCTCTTTTAATTTTTTTTCCACTCCTTAAAAGTCATGGGCCAGAGCCTGGACAAAACGGAGGACAATTCTCCCTTGCTTTTTATGTGCACTACGTTCCCTGATCAGAAGCGCAATTTACGTCTCTTGTCTTCAGCTTTAAATAAGAAATTCGGAACTGAAGTTTGGCCACTAGGTGGTACCTGGAATTTAGAAAACTGCACCGCTGCAGAGACAGCCATTTGGTCTCGGAATGCCGGAGCCAAATGGAAGAAATTAATCACCAAATGGCAAAAAGAATCAGACAGATGACACAAACTGTCCTTATTAATGAGTTGGAGGGGCAATGCCCGTAGGAGAGGGATTGCTGATTATATAAACGGAGAAACCAAAGACTGGGAAACGTTGAAATTCGAATGTGGACTATGGGACAGGAAAGATCCTAAGAAACAAGGGGTGGATAATACTGCATCGGGTGATAAGCAGGAGGATCCTCCCACTACCTCTGGCATGCCGTTGTTTCCCTATTCGGTTGATACAGAGGAGGAGGAGGAGGAGGAATTAAACCCCACGATGCCCCTATATCCACCTCTTCCCACCTCCACGGTGCGGCAGCCCCGTTCTCACCCTCCTCCTTGTAACAACCTTGCTGCCGATAATCTCCCTGCTGCTATTTCTCCCGTAGCAACACGCACTCGCTCAAAAGCACCAACCCCCTTCCTCGATCAGCCCGTCACCTCTGTTAGTCAGGCTTTCCAAGAATTAGCTATCCGCACAGCACCGGTAGAGGAGCCTTTTCCACCACCGCCTCCCCCTGCAAATTTTCCAATCCGACATCTCGTTAACCCTCGAGCGACTGATGATGACGACCAATTTATTGAGACATGGTAGACTTTTAAACCTCAGGAACTCTGTTTGATCATGGCTCACTGTCCGTCACATAAGACGGACCCAGAGGGCTTTACTGAATATCTGAGGAGAACTGCGACCGTGTATGGTTCTATCCCTAGGGATCAGTATTCCCTTATATTTTCGTCCCTTCCCCCAGATTTAGGTGAGAAATGGAAACGGGAATTAGGGGATCATGGGACCACATGGGATGCGTTTAAGACCAACAATCCATCAGATGAGGCGCAACTCACTTTAATGTTCCCAGCACTTAAGCGTGCTCTCTGTAAACCTGTAGATATCTCCAAAATTCTTGATTGTACACCCACTCCTAAGGAGGAGGGACCTGAATTTTTTGACCGCTTTTGTGGAATTTACACTCTTTATTCTGGTGATGAGACTTTTAATGCGGGCTTGAAATCTCCCCAGTTCAATGCGCTGCTTATGCAGGTCGTGCCTGACCGCATAGCGACCAGTATTAAAACTAATAATATGGATTGGTCCGATAGCTCCAAATCCCACATGCGACGTGCTATCTCTTATTACTGGAGCAATGGCCGTGACCGCGAAGCTTTCAGAAGGGACCCTCCTACACCCAAAATAAAGTCGGAGTTTGTCCAGCGACCCCCTCGCAAGAACCCCCCACCATATGAACGTCACCATGGCCCTCCCCGGCCTTGTCCTCCAACCCGAGACAGTGTCAATTGCTTTAATTGCAGACGGACGGGTCACTACGCTAGGGATTGCCCTGCTCCACGCAGAGACAGGGCACCCCCTCCACGGCGGTATGCTCCCTTCACAGACTCCCACCCCTATTGACTGGCCCGCTCCAATTTCCCGGTTCTCTCTGGCGACCACTCTGAGGAACCCACAGCTACAATTCACATTGAGGGTATTCCCGTCCCCTTCCTCATTGATACAGGGGCAACTGCTTCTACGTTGAATTTGACGTTAGTTAAACAATATTGTTTTCCTCTCTCAGACGATTATGTGGAACTTTCTGGTTTTATGGGTGAGGGGTCTATATACCAACTCACGAAACCCCTTCTGGTTCAATTTAATGACCGTCAATGTTGTATTCCCTTCACTGTCACGCGTACCCTCGGTGTTAATCTTGCTGGCCGTGATCTGTTATGTCCCTTACAAGTTGAGTTTGTTTGCCTTGATGACGGCGTCACGATCTCCACGGCTCCACAAGTCCAGCCTCGAAATTTACCCCTTTTTTTCACTCCCAAATGGTGGTCCATTGATTTTGATCCCTCCAATTTTTCGCCTCCCTTGCATGTTCCTCATCCACACGTGACCCTTTGCTATGACCACACGGGGTGCTCGCCCGATTTGGAGACCGTATACCAGGACTCCCTCGGGTCCACGGTGGCGGTTACTTTCATCGCTCATGCTGACGGAAAAGAGGGCTCTGCCTTTCTTGTTGAAGTGCCCCTCGTATTCTGGAATCAGTCTGGACTAGTGGCACCTCACGTTACCCTCACTGTCAATGCAGGCTACAGTGCCAGGTCACTGGGCTTTCTGGTTGCTACCCTCCAAGGAAAATGTGATCCTTTTTATACTGGACGATAGACCTTCCCTGAATGCACGTTACAGTATTTTTCACAGCCCTTTTGTGTTGATGGTACATTGAACCACCATCGGACCAACCGTTCCCCGTCCCCAGAGATTCCTGCAGACTTATGGGCTGCGTCCAAACACGAAGTTGGTCTTACCAATGTGCCTCCAGTTCTCATTAAGGTTAAGTCCGGTGTGCCCCTGCCCTCCACTTCTCAGTACCCTATTCGCCCTGACGCTGAGGAGGGAATCTCCAGCATGATACAGTCCTTCCTTCAACAGGGAATTTTGGTTCCGTGCCAATCGCCCTGTAACACTCCTATTCTTCCGGTTCCTAAGGTTGGGCGGCCGTCTGAATGGCGTTTGGTCCAGGACCTCCGCCGTATCAATCAGATCGTTGAACCCTTGCATCTCCTGGTCCCTAACCCGGCTACAACCCTCAGTAATATCCCGCCTGAGGCAGCTGTCTTTACCCTTGTGGAATTACAACACGCATTTTTTGCGATACCCCTTGTGGCTGAATCCCAGTATTTGTTTGCCTTCACATTCAAAGGGTACCAGTAAACTTGGACTAGGCTACCACAGGGTTTCATTCATTCACCGACACTCTTCTCACAGGCACTGCACTCCCAATTAGCTACTTTGACACCCCCGGGGGGATCTACTATTATACAGTATGTCGATGACTTACTCCTTGCTAGCCCTGACTTTGCTTCTAACGAGAGCGACTCCATTTATCTGCTCACCCGTCTCCATTCCTGGGGATATGTAATACCACCTAATAAAGTACACAAAGGACAGAGGCAGGTTAAATTTCTGGGTGCTCTGATAAGCGCTACTGAACGTTCCCTTACGCAGGATCGTATTACTCCCATTTTGCAAACCACACTTCCTACCTCACCAAAGCAGATGAGAGCCTTTTTAGTTTTAGTGAACTTTTGCAAACAATGGATTCCGAATGTTACTGCTCATACCAAGGAGCTTACTCCTTATTCCTCCCAGAATTCACCCCTTAAGTTTGAACTACCCGATTTAGCACAGCAATCTTTTGTTACTCTCAAGAATGCGCTGGCTTCCGCCCCGGTTCTAGGAAGACCTCTTTATGACAGGCCCTTCCAGTTGTATGTTAATGTCCTGGACCTATGTGCCACGGGTGTCTTGACACAGGAACATGGTGACCAACGCCGTCCGGTTGCCTATTATTCTACTAAATTGGATCCGGTAGCTTGAGGTTTGCCCCCCTGCACTCAAATTCTCACTGCTGTACATGTGTTAGCTCAGACAGCCTCTAATTTGCGCATACCTCACACTCTGTTGTGGCTCTCCTTACATCTCAGCAGACCCAGCATCTGACACAGGCCCACTTGAGCCGATATGAGGTCTCACTATTACAGAACCCATATCTGTCTTTCCATTACTGTTCCACTTTAAATCCCGCAGCATTCCTCGAACATCCCCCTGACGTACTTGTTGATCCACCACATGATTGTTTGCTTAGGAATCATTTCCTTACCGCACCTCGTACCCGATTTAACTGACCACCCTCTTGATAACCCTGATCTCACTTTTTATGTTGATGGCAGTTCTTCTATTTCCCAAATGGGTGTCCCGCAATCGGGGTATGCCATTGTTACAGACACTGACATTCTGGAAGCAGCTGCTTTCCAGATTCCAGTCTCGGCGCAGAAAGCTGAGCTATTCGCCCTTACTAGAGCCTGTGTTCTGGCCAAAGACCAAAGTGCGAATGTGTACACAGACTCTAGGTACGCTTTTGGTGTCACCCACGATTTTGGCCGCCTCTGGCAGCAACGTGGGTTCCTTACCTCTGCAGGCTCTCCCATTCTAAATGCTCTTTGGGTTAAAAATCTCCTCGTTGCTATTCAACTTCCTCGTCAATTGGCTATCATTAAATGTGCTGCGCACACTTCCGGGGACACTCCTGTGCAATTAGGAAATGCCCGTGCGGATTCAGCCGCTAAGGCAGCGCCTGCATCAGCCTCTATGCTTGTTCCCGCAGGTGGTACACAGGCTTTAAATCAGCTACCTATTCTAGCAACAAAGGGCATGCCAGAGTTAGCTGAAATTCAAAGGTTACAGAGGGACGCCTCTTATTCTGAGCGCACACTATGGAAGTCAATGGGGTGTTCGCACTCGTTGACACAAAACCTCTGGCTTACCCCAGTAGGTCAAGTTTGTGTTCCAGATTCGTTATTGCCGATACTTATTGATTATTTGCATTCTTGTACCCATCTTGGCAAGGAGGGAATGGTACAGCTACTTTTGAAAACTTGGTGGCACCCAGATCTGAATACAGCAGCACAAATGCGTCTGGATCGATGTCTTATTTGCATGAAAAATAATAAGGGTAAAGGCATTAAATGCCCTCCCGGAACAACCCCCTTGCCAGATGGTCCTTTTGCCTGCATACAGCTGGATTTTATTGAATTACCGAAAGTACAATGCTATAAATATTGTTTAGTGATCATTGATGTATTTAGTAAATGGATTGAAGCCTTCCCCACCACCAACTGTACTGCACATACGGTGGTAAAATTACTATTGACAGAAATTATTCCCCGATTTGGGATTCCCAGAATGCTGAGCTCAGACAATGGAACACATTTTGTGGCTCGAATCAATTATGAATTATGCGAAGCACTCAAAATTAAACAACAACTGCACTGCGCGTATCATCCACAGGCAGCAGGAATTGTAGAGAGAGCAAATGGGACCTTAAAAGAAAAATTATCTAAATTGACCGAAGAAACTGGATTAAATTGGTTAAAGATATTGCCTTTGGCACTGTTTCACATGAGGGTTACTCCACATTCGCGGTCCGGACTGTCAGCTGCAGAGATAGTCTACGGTCGGTCAATGAGGACTCCCTGGTATGCCCATGAAGAACCCCTAGAGGGAGTAGACCTCCACGTTATGGGAGATAAAATGCTGAGTTATTTGAAGCAATTAACATTTTCTTCAAAGTTTCTCCACTCGCAGGTAAAACAGGCCCATCTCCCAGCAGCAGCCGGAACAAAGATCCCTCGATATCCAGTAGTCAAACCAGGAGACTACGTGCTGATAAAGAATTGGGACAGAGAGAAGTTAGGGCAACGCTGGAGCGGCCCTTTTCAAGTATTGCTGACTACACCGACTGCCGTTAAACTCGAAGGACGTTCGAGTTGGGTACACCTATCGGATTATAAGAAGATTGGTTTCAGCCCCAACGAGGATGCAGAATGAGGATCTTCATTATCACATTTGGACTATTTGGACTAATTGGTCTTAATGGCCATTCGACAGTAGGCGAACAAACTGACCAAGAGCTGCGTGCTAATAGCTTTCTATATATGTCATATATTTATGCTGACAGATTGAATGTAAGTAACTGTTGGGTTAGTACCCGTATCCCCATCCATTCCAAGGAGGGGCTACCTCTCCAATCACTCCCATTCCACTTAGCAGAAACAGTTGAGTGGGTACTGCGTCAAAACCGAACACAGGGGTTCGGTGGAGATATGAAAATTTGGAGATTGGCTGGCTATGGGATGACTAGATTTTTAGCCTGGTATCAACCTGGATATCCCCATGTTTCGAATCCCCCTGCCCTTACCATCCCATCGAGCACTGCGCAAGGATCCCGATGTTTTAGTAAATCAGGAGAAGGACCATCAATGGGGCAGAGTAGGTGTAATCTTACAACCGAATGGCAGGGACCGATACCAAACCCTCCAACAAGGGTATGTTTGTTCTTGATTGGTCCAGGGTGTGGAATAAAACATCAAATAGCTCATGGACGCATAATTCCCAGGTACCCTGGATGACAATGGCTGAGAATTTTACGGCCTATAACGAAGTGTAAGACAGCTGTGTCAGCTAAGTGCCAAGTTCAGACCCTGACAAACTAGACAAAGCGAAGAATCCACATAATCGTATCATACAAGGCCAGAAGAGGGAAAATAGTGCCTGACCTTAGTAAAACCTGATAACAAAGCCACGATCCAGGAATGTCCCAATAACACAACCTCCTCATGACCTAGGTCCATCTGCGTCAAGGCATCATGAGGGCAGAGGTGAAAAACAAAATAGGACCACGTCTTAAATCCTCTAAAGACAAAATACTGCAAATAAGCCGAGTCAGGGTCTTTCTATGACAACATGGTTGATCAGAAGTTATGACTGTATTTTACTAGACAACAGGTGAGGGAATTTCCGGTGCTCCCGACACAGGGGATACAGGACAGGGTGCTTTCAGGGGTGTGGGTCGGAGAGGGCAAGGTGTCAGAGATTTACCGAGAGATGAGGGAAGAGGGGGAGGAGTCGGTGGGCGAACTAAAAGGAAAGTGGGAAGAAGAACTAGGGGAGGAGATAGAGGAGGGTATGTGGGCTGATGCCCTAAGCAGGGTAAATTCCTCTTCCTCATGCGCCAGGCTTAGCCTGATTCAATTTAAGGTGCTACATAGAGCACACATAACGGGAGCAAGATTGAGCAGGTTCTTTGGAGTGGAGGACAAATGTGGGAGGTGTGGCGGGAGCCCGGCAAACCACGCACATATGTTTTGGGCATGCCCGGCACTGGAAGGGTATTGGAAGGGAGTGACGGGAGTGATTTCGCGGGTGGTGAAGGCCCGGGTCAAACCAGGCTGGGGGTTAGCTCTATTTGGAGTTGCGGAAGAGCCGGGAGTGCAGGAGGCGAAAGAGGCCGACGTTGTGGCCTTTGCGTCCCTAGTAGCCCGGCGCAGGATCCTACTCATGTGGAAGGAGGCGAAACCCCCCGGACTGGAGGCCTGGGTAAATGATATGGCGGGGTTCATTAAACTGGAGCAGATAAAGTTTGCCCTGAGAGGATCGGCTCAAGGGTTCACCAGGCGGTGGCAGCCATTTCTCGACTACCTAGGGGAACGTTAGAGGGAAGACAGATGACCAGCAGCAGCAACGCGGGGGGAGGGGGGGGAGGGGGGGGGGGGTTAGTTTAGGTCAAAGATAAAGGGGTTTTGTTACTTGTGTATTGTTTAAAATTTCTGTATTGTTATTGTTGCGTTTGCTTTGTAAGAGGGGAAAAATTGTTGTTTGGGAAAAAATTTTCAATAAAACATTTATAAAAAAAAAAAAAGAAGTTATGACTGTATTGACATTTTTGAACAAGGTCTGTTTTTGTAAAATGATACAGCTTTTGTATAAATATTGAACGTTTTCTCCATGTCTTTGCGAGCTTGAGAAAGAATGAGCAGGTTTACCTTAACAGCTCTCTCTCTCTCTAACCTGTAGCCATCTGCATGCAGACTTTGGTCAATAAAGACGAAGTTAGTTTTATCGAAACCAAGGTGTAAAGTTGTTTTTTTCACAGTCTTGAAGTAGGAAAAATTTTAAAAGACGACAGTCAGCATGGATTTATGAAAGGGAAAATCATGCTTGACAAATCGACTGGAATTCAGCAAAATGAGGGAGATGTTGACGCGGAGCTGGGTTCGATTCCCGGGCAGGGCATGATGCTTTATTGTTGTCCAGCAAACCGTACAACGAAGCTGAATCGCAGTTTCACAGAAAAGAGCTCTGCCAGAATCAGTTAAGTGAGATTTGTTGTTTCACATCAGAGCTTAAAAAGTCCAAGTGCAGCAGGTCGAGAACAAGTACAGATGCTGGAAGAGACGGAGAGATGTTGACGTCAGCCAAAATGTGGGTGGTAATGGGCCAGATGTTATTGCTCACCAGACACAAGTATCTCCCAGATTTGGGTGCAAATCTCGGGTGTGGCATCAGGAAAATTTCTCACTCAAATTATTCAGTGCATTGAGGTCTCAGGAGCTGAATACAACGAAAGAAGCATAAGTCATTTAGGGATTATGTAAATGCTGCGCGGAGGTTAAGTGAGCGGGGTATAATCTACCTGCATGTTTCTGAGCCTGTGCTCGGTGTATTGGGAGGTTTGCTCCTGGTTGGAGTGTCCATGGGATGGGCAGTAACCCGCTAATTGAAGCTGCAGTCCCCGCGTTCTGCTGGCAGCGGGTGAATGGAGAGTTTGGGTAAAATCCTGCTGCTTGTCCCTCTCTCACCCACTGTGGAGCCGGGGAAGAAAGAATCTCATTCAAAACTTGTGGAAGTATAAATGTCACAAGGCTGTGAGATGACGTGTGTTAATGTTTAACAACAAATCGGAACGTGGAAGCTTTGCCTCATAGTTACAGATGAGTAAGTTTCTTGCTTATGCCCAGTATGAAACAGGGGAGTTTGTGTATGTTAAGCAAACGTGAGTTTCACGTCAGAAAAAGATCAACAAAAATTCTAATATTGATCAAAACTTAATTGCGGAAAGGATTAACTGTCAATGTTTTGAAAAATTGAAATGAGTTATTTGGAATTACTAATGAATGTCCGCCGGATAGGTTTCACAGCAGCCACAGTGATAAGGTTGGTGGGTTTAGGAAATTGGAAGTTACACATGAGCAGCTTTTGGGACTATTTCACCTCACTGTCGATTTCATGTTACAGCGAACAACAATCGGTGTTGTGATTGGCTGAAGATGTCACTTGTGTTCATTTTAAACATGTAATTTTGTATACTTCTAATGAAAACTCGGAAACCAAAACAAAAGGTGAATGATATACTGTAAACCCGGGTTAAAATTTTCCGTGTCAATTTCTCTGGTGGTCTAGTGGTTAGGATTCGGCGCTTTTACCGCCGCGGGTTCGATTCCCGGTCAGGGAATGATGAATTATTGTTGTCCAGCAAAATGTTCAATGAAGCTGAATCGCAGTTTCACAGAAAGGAGCTCTGCCAGAATCAGTTCAGTGACATTTGTCGTTTCACATCAGAGCTGAAAAAGTCACAAGTGCATCAGATCGAGAACAAATACAGAGGCAGGAAGAAACGGTCAGTGATTGGCTGCAAAGTGAGAGAGATTATGAAGCAAGCGAAAATGTGAGTGGTATTGGGCCGGATTTTGATGCTCACACAGACACAATAATCCCCCCCCCCCCCCCCCCCCCCCTTATCAGGGTCCGAATCTCGGGCGTGATAACAAGAAAACTTCGAACACAAATTATTCAGTCCATTGAGGTCACAGGAGCTGAATACAACAGAAGAAGCTCAAAGGAAATGATACTCACTGAGGGATTGTGTAAATGCTGCTCGGAGGTTAAGTGAGCGGGGTATAATCTACCTGCATGCTTCTGAGCCTGTGCTCGGTGTATTGGGAGCTTTGCTCCTGGTTGGAGTGACCCCGGGATGGGCAGTTAGCCGCTAAAGATTAGCTAAAGATGTCACTTCTGTTCATTCTAAATATGTAATTTTGTATATTTCTAATTAAAACTGGGAAATAAGAATGAAAGGCGAATGCTGTCAGACGGGTTAAAACCTTGCTTGTCAGTTTCCCTGGTGGTCTAGTGGTTAGGATTCGGCGCTTTCACCGCCGCGGCCCGGGTTCAATTCCCGGTCAGGGAATGATGAATTATTGCTGTCCACCAAACCGTTCAATGAAGCTGAATCGCAGTTTCACAGGAAAGAGCTCTGCCAGGATCAGTTTAGTGATATTTGTCGTTTCACATCAGAGCTGAAAAAGTCACAAGTGCATCAGGTCGAGAACAAATACAGAGGCAGGAAGAAACGGTCAGTGATTGGCTGCAATGCAAGTGAGAGAGATGTTGACGCATCGCAAATCTGCGTGGTATTGGGTCAGATGTTATTGCTCTCACAGACAGAAATATCTCCCCGATCTGGGTGCAAATCACCAACGTGATGACAAGAAAACTTCTCACTGAAATTATTCAGTCCATTGAGGTCACAGGATCTGAATACACCTAAAGAAGCTCAAAGGATGTTCCACTGACTGAGGAATTGTGTAAATGCTGCTCGGAGGTTAAGTGAGCGGGGTATAATCTACCTGCATGTTTCTGAGCCTGTGCTCGGTGTATTGGGAGCTTTGCTCCTGGTTGGAGTGACCCCGGGATGGGCAGTTAGCCGCTAAAGATTAGCTAAAGATGTCACTTCTGTTCATTCTAAATATGTAATTTTGTATATTTCTAATTAAAACTGGGAAATAAGAATGAAAGGCGAATGCTGTCAGACGGGTTAAAACCTTGCTTGTTAGTTTCCCTGGTGGTCTAGTGGTTAGGATTCGGCGCTTTCACCGCCGCGGCCCGGGTTCAATTCCCGGTCAGGGAATGATGAATTATTGCTGTCCACCAAACCGTTCAACGAAGCTGAATCGCAGTTTCACAGAAAAGAGCTCTGCCAGGATCAGTTTAGTGATATTTGTCGTTTCACATCAGAGCTGAAAAAGTCACAAGTGCATCAGGTCGAGAACAAATACAGAGGCAGGAAGAAACGGTCAGTGATTGGCTGCAATGCAAGTGAGAGAGATGTTGACGCATCGCAAATCTGCGTGGTATTGGGTCAGATGTTATTGCTCTCACAGACAGAAATATCTCCCCGATCTGGGTGCAAATCACCAACGTGATGACAAGAAAACTTCTCACTGAAATTATTCAGTCCATTGAGGTCACAGGATCTGAATACACCTAAAGAAGCTCAAAGGATGTTCCACTGACTGAGGAATTGTGTAAATGCTGCTCGGAGGTTAAGTGAGCGGGGTATAATCTACCTGCATGTTTCTGAGCCTGTGCTCGGTGTATTGGGAGCTTTGCTCCTGGTTGGAGTGACCCCGGGATGGGCAGTTAGCCGCTAAAGATTAGCTAAAGATGTCACTTCTGTTCATTCTAAATATGTAATTTTGTATATTTCTAATTAAAACTGGGAAATAAGAATGAAAGGCGAATGCTGTCAGACGGGTTAAAACCTTGCTTGTTAGTTTCCCTGGTGGTCTAGTGGTTAGGATTCGGCGCTTTCACCGCCGCGGCCCGGGTTCAATTCCCGGTCAGGGAATGATGAATTATTGCTGTCCACCAAACCGTTCAATGAAGCTGAATCGCAGTTTCACAGGAAAGAGCTCTGCCAGGATCAGTTTAGTGATATTTGTCGTTTCACATCAGAGCTGAAAAAGTCACAAGTGCATCAGGTCGAGAACAAATACAGAGGCAGGAAGAAACGGTCAGTGATTGGCTGCAATGCAAGTGAGAGAGATGTTGACGCATCGCAAATCTGCGTGGTATTGGGTCAGATGTTATTGCTCTCACAGACAGAAATATCTCCCCGATCTGGGTGCAAATCACCAACGTGATGACAAGAAAACTTCTCACTGAAATTATTCAGTCCATTGAGGTCACAGGATCTGAATACACCTAAAGAAGCTCAAAGGATGTTCCACTGACTGAGGAATTGTGTAAATGCTGCTCGGAGGTTAAGTGAGCGGGGTATAATCTACCTGCATGTTTCTGAGCCTGTGCTCGGTGTATTGGGAGCTTTGCTCCTGGTTGGAGTGTCCCCGGGATGGGCAGTAACCCGCTGATTGAAGCTGCAGTCCCCGCGTTCGGGTAAAATCCTGCTGCTTGTCCCTCTCTCACCCACTGTAGAGCCAGGCAAGAAATAATCTCATTCAAAACTTGTGGAAGTGTAAATGTCACAGGGCTGTGAGATGACGTGTTGTGTTAACGTTTAACAACATATCGGAACCAGGAAGCTTTCCTCATAGTTACAGATGAGTACTTTTTAATATTCCTGCCCAGTATGAAACAGGAGAGTTTGTGTTTGTTCCGCAAACGTGTGATAGTTTCAGTTCAGAAAAAGATCAACAAAAATTGGAAACTATTCTAATTTTGATCAAAACTTAATTGCGAAAAGAAAAAACTATGTTTTCAAAAATTAAAATGAGTTATTTGAAATTACGAATGAATGTCCGCCGGATGACGAGTTGTCAGTTTCACAGGGGCCACAGTGATAAGGTATGTGGGTATAGGAAATTGGAAGTTACACATGAGCAGCTTTTGGGACTATTTCACCTCACTGTCGATTTCATGTTCCAGCGAACAACAATCGGTGTTGTGATTGGCTGAAGATGTCATTTGTGTTCATTTTAAACATGTAATTTTGTATACTTCTAATGAAAACTCGGAAATCAAAATAAAAGGTGAGTGATATACTGTCAACCCAGGTTACATTTTTTGTCGTTAGTTTCCCTGGTGGTCTAGTGGTTAGGATTCGGCGCTTTCACCGCCGCGGCCCGGGTTCGATTCCCGGTCAGGGAATGATCAATTATTGTTGTCCAGCAGAATGTTCAATGAAACTGAATCGCAGTTTCACAGAAAAGAGCTCTGCCAGAATCAGTTCAGTGACATTTGTTGTTTCACATCAGAGCTGAAAAAGTCACAAGTGCAGCAGGTCGAGAACAAAGACAGGGCAGGAAGAAACGGACAGTGATTGGCTGCAAAGTGAGAGAGATTATGAAGCAAGCGAAAATTTGAGTGGTATTGGGCCAGATTTTGATGCCCACACAGACACAATAATCCTCCCCCCCCTCCCCCCACGCCCGATCAGGGGCCGAATCTCGGGCGTGATGACAAGAAAACTTCGAACACAAATTATTCAGTCCATTGAGGTTACAGGAGCTGAATACAACAGAAGAAGCTCAAAGGAAATGATACTCACTGAAGGATTGTGTAAATGCTGCTCGGAGGTTAAGTGAGCGGGGTATAATCTACCTGCATGTTTCTGAGCCTGTGCTCGGTGTATTGGGAGCTTTGCTCCTGGTTGGAGTGTCCCCGGGATGGGCAGTAACCCGCTGATTGAAGCTGCAGTCCCCGCGTTCGGGTAAAATCCTGCTGCTTGTCCCTCTCTCACCCACTATAGAGCCAGGCAAGAAATAATCTCATTCAAAACTTGTGGAAGTGTAAATGTCACAGGGCTGTGAGATGACGTGTTGTGTTAACGTTTAACAACATATCGGAACCAGGAAGCTTTCCTCATAGTTACAGATGAGTACTTTTTAATATTCCTGCCCAGTGTGAAACAGGAGAGTTTGTGTTTGTTCCGCAAACGTGCGATAGTTTCAGTTCAGAAAAAGATCAACAAAATTTGGAAACTATTCTAATTTTGATCAAAACTTAATTGCGAAAAGGAAAAATTAAAATGAGTTATTTGAAATGACGAATGAATGTCCGCCGGATGACGAGTTGTCAGTTTCACAGGGGCCACAGTGATAAGGTTGGTGGGTTTAGGAAATTGGAAGTTACACATGAGCAGCTTTTGGGACTATTTCACCTCACTGTCGATTTCATGTTCCAGGGAACAACAATCGGTGTTGTGATTGGCTGAAGATGTCACTTGTGTTCATTTTAAACATGTAATTTTGTATACTTCTAATGAAAACTCGGAAATCAAAATAAAAGGTGAGTGATATACTGTCAACCCGGGTTACATTTTTTGTCGTTAGTTTCCCTGGTGGTCTAGTGGTTAGGATTCGGCGTTTTCACCGCCGCGGCCCGCGTTCGATTCCCGGTCAGGAAATGATCAATTATTGTTGTCCAGC
The DNA here is from genome assembly GCF_047496885.1 of Scyliorhinus torazame. Classification (NCBI taxonomy): domain Eukaryota; kingdom Metazoa; phylum Chordata; class Chondrichthyes; order Carcharhiniformes; family Scyliorhinidae; genus Scyliorhinus; species Scyliorhinus torazame. The sequence goes on from NC_092711.1 coordinate 174,123,980, forward strand.
AGAATGTTCAATGAAACTGAATCGCAGTTTCACAGAAAAGAGCTCTGCCAGAATCAGTTCAGTGACACTTGTTGTTTCACATCAGAGCTGAAAAAGTCACAAGTGCAGCAGGTGGAGAACAAAGACAGGGGCAGGAAGAAACGGACAGTGATTGGCTGCAAAGTGAGAGAGATTATGAAGCAAGCGAAAATTTGAGTGGTATTGGGCCAGATTTTGATGCTCACACAGACACAATAATCCCCCCCCCCCTCCACGCCCGATCAGGGTCCGAATCTCGGGCGTGATGACAAGAAAACTTCGAACTCAAATTATTCAGTCCATTGAGGTTACAGGAGCTGAATCCAACAGAAGAAGCTCAAAGGAAATGATACTCACTGAGGGATTGTGTAAATGCTGCTCGGAGGTTCAGTGAGCGGGGTATAATCTACCTGCATGTTTCTGAGCCTGTGCTCGGTGTATTGGGAGCTTTGCTCCTGGTTACAGTGTCCCCGTGATGGGCACTTAGCCGCTGATTGAAGCTGCAGTCCCCGCGTTCTGCTGGCAGCGGGTGAATGGAGAATTAGTGTAAAATCCTGCTGCTTGTCCCTCTCTCACCCACTGTGGAGCAGGGGAAGAGAGAAACACATTCCAAAAGTGTAAATGTCACAAGGCTGTGAGATGACGTGTTGTGTTAATGTTTAACAACAAATCGAAACGAGGAAGCTTTGCCTCATAATTACAGATGAGTAAGTTTTAATGTTCGTGCCCTGTCTGAAACAGGGGAGTTTGTTTATGTTCAGCAAACGTGATAGTTTCACTTCAGAAAAAGATCAACATAAACTGGAAACTTCAAATTTTGATCAAAACGTAATTGCGACAAAAAATGTTTTTAACAATTGAAATGAGTTATTCCTATTTACTGATGAATGTCTGCCGGATGTTGCGTTGTAAGTTTCACAGGAGCCACAGTGATCAAGTTGGTGGGTTTTGGAAATTGGAAGTTACACATGAGCAGCTTGCTGGGCTATTTCACCTCACTGTCGATTTCGTGGTCCAGCGAACAACAATTGCTGTTGTGATTAGCTTAAGATGTCACTTGTGTTCATTTTAAACATGTAATTTTGTATACTTCTAATTAAACCTGGGAAATAAGAATGAAAGGCGAATGATATACTGTCAGACGGGTTAAAACCCTGTTTGACAGTTTCCCTGGTTGTCTAGTGGTTAGGATTCGGCGCTCTCACCGCCGCGGCCCGGGTTCAATTCCCGGTCAGGGAATGATGAATTATTATTGTCCACCGAATTATTATTGTTCAACGAAGCTGAATCGCAGTTTCACAGAAAAGAGCTCTGCCAGAATCAGTTAAGTGATATTTGTCGTTTCACATCAGAGCTTAAAAAGTCACAAGTGCATCAGGTCGAGAACAAATACAGAGGCAGGAAGGAACGGTCAGTGATTGGCTGCAATGCAAGTGAGAGAGATGTTGACGCATCGCAAATCTGCGTGGTATTGGGCCAGATGTTATTGCTCTCACAGACAGAAATATCTCCCCGATCTCGGTGCAAATCTCCAACGTGACGACAAGAAAACTTCTCACTGAAATTATTCAGTCCATTGAGGTCACAGGATCTGAATATACCTACAGAAGCTCAAAGGATGTTCCACTGACTGAGGGATTGCGTAAATGCTGCTCGGAGGTTAAGTGAGCGGGGTATAATCTACCTGCATGTTTCTGAGCCTGTGCTCGGTGTATTGGGAGCTTTGCTCCTGGTTGGAGTGTCCCCGGGATGGGCAGTAACCCGCTGATTGAAGCTGCAGTCCCCGCGTTCTGCTGGCAGCAAGTGAATGGAGAGTTCGGGTAAAATCCTGCTGCTTGTCCCTCTCTCACCCACTGTGGAGCCAGGTGGAGAACAAATACAGAGGCAGGAAGAAACGGACAGTGATTGGCTGCAAGGTGAGAGAGATGCTGACGCAGGCGAAAATCTGGCTGGTATTCGGCCAGATTTTGTTTGAATTTGGTAAATGCCATTGTTTGGTGGAAGTTGGTTCCAAGGTCATACCAGAGGTTGAACTGTGTAAATTCAGGATCACTTCAATACAGAGCATCCCACACACACAGTGAGTCTCCGGGGACGCTGCCTCAGCCCAGAGTTTTCCACACATACAGTGAGTGTCCCGTGACATCCCAGCGCGTCCCCCACACACAGTGAGTGTTCCGGTACGCTGCCAAAGACATGACGGCGATCCGGCAGCGGGAGCCTCAGAAGCAACAAAGAGCCAATTGACAAATGTAGCCCCGCACAATCAAGCTCCCTCCAGTTCCCCACCATCACCAGTGCGGACTGGCTGTCTGGGATTGCCTGTCTGGGTCTGCCTGTCTGGGTCTGCCTGTGTGGGACTGCCTGTGTGGGACTGCCTGTCTGGTTCTGCCTGCCTGGGTCTGCCTGTCTGTGCCTGCCTGTCTGGGTCTGCCTGTCTGGGACTGCCTGTCTGGGGTTGCCTGTCTGGTTCTGCCTGCCTGGCTCTGCCTGTCTGGGACTGCCTGTCTGGGTGTGCCTCTCTGGGTGTGCGTGTGTGGGAGTGCCTGTCTGGGCCTGCCTGTCTGGTTCTGCCTGCCTGGCTCTGCCTGTCTGGGTCTGCCTGTCTGGGACTGCCTGTCTGGGTGTGCCTCGAATACTAGCAGAGTGTGCAATGGATTGGACGTGAATTCATCTTTTTCTTCGCTAAATTGCTCTGCTCTTATGAATATGGACACAGCTTGGCTACACAAGGTTACAAGTGTGCCTGGGCGTTTTTTGAGGAAAGAGCAATGCACTGGGCAGTCCACATTCTCGTTATAATAATAATCTTTCCTACTGTCACAAGTCGGCTTACATTAACACTACAGTGAAGTTACTGTGAGAATACATTGAGGGCTCAACGTTAGCATTCAATCCACACCCAGAGAGATATCGAGGCCCCCACATTACACAGAATTGTTTCCTGTTCAATGGCAGCTGAGTGGTCAGAATCTCTCTCCTGCATTTTGCACGGACACCGCAGAATGTCAAAATATTTATTCGATGGGGAAGAGAATTGGCAACTAACTGAAAAGAGGTTAAAATCTGATTTGTGCGGTGATCAGGCTTGTATATTTCTAAAATCGTTCAGAGGATAAACGACACAAAATATGACAATGTAACTGGGATTGGATAATATTTATACGTGGACGATAACGGTGAATTATTACAGCATTGGACTGTTGGCATTATTTAAATATTTTCCGGATCAGAATGAATGGATATTTCACCCCATTCCTTAACTCGTCTCGGAATTTACTCTGTGTCCCAGCATAAATAAACGGGTTGCTGCAGTAACTGAGCACCTGCAAGATAATTCCGCTTTCCTCCAGAATATAATTTGATTCCTCGAAGTTGGAGCCAGAGAAATAAGTAGTTCCCGCAATCCTAACGTAGAGGAAGGCAATCACAGTTAACACATAGGACAGGATGAAGCTGCCCGAGATGGCGACCAGTAAAACAATGGACTTTCTCCGCTTCTCCATCTCCGGGTCACTCTCATTCTCTCCATTGTTCTGGCTCCTGAGTCTCCTGCGGGCTCTGTTGGCCACTCGGATGTTTCTGATGGTCAGAGCATTGAGCAATATAATCAGAATGAATGAGAGCCAAATGGAAATGCGGATTATCCAGTCATATGCGATCCATACTGGTGATGTGTAAAACATGACCTTTACACTGCAGAACCAGGGCACGTCATTAATTACGTACAACGGTTTATAAATCAAATACAGGAAAGAAGATGCAAAACCGCAACATATACAAATTGCCACGATGGCAACTGCCGCTGGCTTCGCTCTGCAATATTTTGTTTTCAGATTTTGGCAACAAATTGCCACGTATCTGTCAAAGGTGAAAGCCACTGTTAGCCATACAGAAACTCCAAACACTGTGCAGTTTAGGACAGCACGGCAACGACATACGTGTGTGATGGACAGGAAAGTGAATGGGAAATAAATGCCAGCAATCCGGTTTAGTATCACAGAGCTGATAGTGACCATGAGGTCTGACACTGCCATAGACACCAAGTAGCAGGTGATACATCGGGAGAAGCCACATCTTCCTCGGGACAGGATCACGATCGCCGCCAAGTTTGCTGCAACAATTAGGAAATAAAGAGAGACAGATGGATGCGTAGAATGTGTGCTGGTGAGATTACGACAGCAGCTAAATTCCACTTACATCCAAATAAAAATCATAATTCTAGTGCCTTATTTGTGAAATCTCCACCTTTTCTCTTGGTAGTTTCTTGTCAATGCTCAACCCCGACATAGAAAATAGGGCCATTCGGCCCTTCGAGCCTGTACCACCATTCAATATGATCATGGCTGATCATATAAATTCAGTATCCCACTCTCTCTCGTACCCTTGATCCCTTTAGCCACAAGGGCCACGTCCAGCTCCTTCTTGAATATATCCGATGAACTGGACCCAACAACTTTTTGTGGTAGAGAATTCCACAAGTTCACAACTCTCTGAGAGAAGACGTTCTTCCTCACCTCAGTCCTGAGTGGCTTACCCCTTATTCTTAGGCTGTGACTCCCTAGTTCTGTACACCCCAACATCGGGAACATTTCCCCCGCATTTAGCATGTCCAGTCCCATCAGGATTTTATATGTTTCTATGAGATCCCCTCTCATTCTTCTAAACTCCAGTGAGTACAAGCCCAGTCGATCCTGTCTTTCTTCATATGTCAGTCCTGCCATCCTGTGAATTAGTCTGGTGAACCTTCGCTGGACACCCTCAATAGTAAGGATATCCTTGCTCAAACTAAGAGACCGAAACTGCACACAATACTCAAGGTGTGGCCTCACTAAGGCCCTATATAACTGCAGCAAGACATCCCTACTCCTATACTCAAATCCTCTCGCTATGAAGGCCAGCACGCCATTAGCTTTCCTCACCACCTGCCGTACCTGTATGCCAACCTTCAGCGACTGTTCCACCATGTTACCCAGGCCTCGTTACACTTCCCCTGTTCCTAAACTGCCACCATTCAGATAATAATCTGCCTTCCTGTGTTTGCCACCAAAGTGGATAACCTCACATTTACCATTTTATATTGCATTTGCCAAGTATATGCCCACTCAGCCAGCCTGTCGAAGTCACCCTGCAGCCTCTTTGCTTCTTTCTCACTGCACACTCTGCCACCTAGCTTAGTGTCATTTGCACATTTGGAGATATTGCATGCAATTCCTTCGTCCAAATCATTAGTGTATTTTGTGAACAGTTGGGTTCCCAGCACTGAAACCTGCAGTACCCCACTAGTCACTTCCTGCCACTCTGAAAATGACCCATTTATTCCCACTCTCTGATTCCTGTCTGCCAACCAGTTCTCTATCCATGTCAATACATTGCCACCGACCCCCCCCCCCCCCCCCCCCACTCCCCAACCTCCCGCCCCATACCATGAGTTTTAATTTTGCTCACTAATCTCGTATGTGGAAAGTCCAGATACACAACATCCACTGCTTCACCATTGTCCATTCTACTGGTCACATCCTCAAAAATTCCAGAAAGTTTGTCAAGCATGATTTCCCTTTAGTGAATCCATCTTGACTTGGACCGATCCTGTCCCACTTTCCAAATGGTTCAGTTATTTCATCCATAGTAATTGACTCCAGTATTCTCTCCACCACTGATGTCAGGCTAGCCGGTCTATGATTCCCCGTTTTCTCCCTCCCTCCCTTTTTCAAAATTGGGCTTACATGACCAACTCCTTTTCTGTGCTAAAAATCGCGAATGTATTTTATTATCACTGAACTGTGTGAATGATACAACAATGTACAATAATCTAGTAGACCATGCCGGAGAACATAACGGTTATCAGAAATAACATGAACCAAACTAATGGGCACCACATCAAGTAGAAAAAATAAAATCAATAACGTATTACACAACATCTCTAAATACTTTATACTTTACAGAATAGAATCCCTACAGTACAGAAGAAGACCATTCGGCTCATTGAGTCTGCACCAACCCTCTGAAAGAGCACCCAGGCCCACTCCCCCGGCCTATTTCCATAATCCTGTAACCCCATCTAAACCTTTCAGATTCAGGGACAATTTAAGCATGGCCAGTCCACCGAACCATCACATCTTTGGACTGTGGGAGAAAACCGGAGCACCCACAGGAAACCCATGCACTACGGGGAGAACAACCTCCACACAGGGCTGAATTGAACCTGGGGCCATGGCGCTGTGAGGCAGCAGTGCTAACCACTGTGCCGCCCAAATAATATATGCAATAACAGAGCACAAAAATAAATTAATAACAACACTTGTATTTAAAATGTGTTATATCCGGCTCGGACTTTAAGCGATCTCTTCATGTGAATGAATTGAAAACTATCATTAGAGCGGAGCTGCTGATTGGCTGATTGGCTGATTTGCTGATTGGCTGTTGTGGGGGAAATTTGCATACGCCGTTGTGCTCACCCTAACTTGAAGGTGTACCTGAGAAAGAGACCCTAGCTGTTCAAGTGAAGACAAGCATCCAGCAGAGGGCAGTAGAGCGGAGATGCTGATTGGCTGTTGCGGGGGAAATTTGCATACGCCATTGTGCTCACCCTAACTTGAAGGTGATGTGGAGATGCCGGCGTTGGACTGGGGTGAGCACAGTACGAAGTCTTACAACACCAGGTTGAAGTCCAACAGGTTTGTTTCGATGTCACTAGCTTTCGGAGCGCTGCTCCTTCCTCAGGTGAATGAAGAGGTCTGTTCCAGAAACACATATATAGACAAATTCAAAGATGCCAAACAATGCTTGGAATGCGAACATTAGCAGGTGATTAAATCTTTACAGATCCAGAGATGGGGTAACCCTGGTCACACTAATTTGCCCCTTCGTGTCCAAGATGTGTAGGTTAGGTGGGTTGACCATGATCAATGTACCGGCTTACGAGGAGAGGATGGGGAGTGGGCCTCAGTGAAATGCTCTTTCTGAGGCTCAGTGCAGATGTGAAGGGGCGAATAGCCTTCTGCACTACAGGAGTTCTATGTCATCTATGTTGTGTTATTCATTTTAATTTGATTATGCGGTTAGTCAGTTTGTGAAATTTTTGGGTTTACAAACTGAATTGTTATATAATCTTACCCTCTTTCCCCACTCACTACTTTAACCTGTTAACTGGTTCTTCAATTGATCTGGTATTTCATCTTGAGGCTCTTGTCTCTCAAATATCCTGTTCCAAATTAATTCTGCAATGTGTTGCTTGGATTTATGTTGGTAATATCTCTTGTTTCACTCTGTGCCCATTTCCCACGATTCGTTTTGTTATTCTGTTGCATTCAGTGTTTAAAAATTATTTAAAACATAACAATTTATTAAAAATCTGTCCAACTCATCTGTGAATATATTCAATGACCCCCACACCCCACTGGTCCCGGTGGAAGAGAAATCCAGAGACTAATAACCCTCCAAGGGAAGAGATGACTGGATTGTACTTTATTACAGAACCATAAATAATATATCTAATCTGTACCATATAACAGCACGAGAAATGTCTCTGTCTGGTATTAATTTACTGTCCCCTTAAATGTCAGCCATCACCTGGAGAAACCAGCCCTTTAATGGTGACCATTAGGAAAGGGACCATCCTTTTACCCAGACAAATAAATGTGAGAAGCTGAGGGAGCAAAGGATGTCAATGTCTTTGAGAGAGAGAGAGACGTGGGCCAAGCTTTCCAGAGTCTGCACCCTCCCTGGATTGACTTCCTTTCCCTTCAGTTGCTGCAAGTGACCAATTGAAGGTGAGAATGAGAAAAGAAATGGAAAGGGGGAGAAAAGAAAGAGTTTTACTCACAGATGTTGGAGACAAGAGGAGGTTTTCAGTCTGTGTGAGGCCCCAGTTTTCCTCATTGTCCAGTTTCCACGTTCGAACAACGGGGGAGCTGATTGGATGGTGGAAAAGTCCTTCCGGTTCACCAACTCTTCCCATTGGTCAACAACCTTCCTCCGCCCCACTCATTGTTCCCCCTGCTCGAGACAAGGTTTCCAGGCAACCGGCTGACAGCTCCGGCCAGACCGAGAAGTCTCACGGTGATTTCCCCCCCCCCCCCGGCCCGGGGATGCGCATGTCCGAGGGAGAGGAGAGATTGCGCATGTGCGAGGGAAAGCTCACCCCTGACCTTCCTGCTGAAGCGTTGACCAATGGGAAAGATTGGATGACCGGTAGGCCTGTGGTACTCCAGGCAATCAGCGCGCGGGCTTTGTGTGAATGGAGATTGACCTTCACACAGACTGAAACCTCCTCTTGTCTGCAACATCTGTGAGTAAAACACTTTCTTTTCTCCCCCTTTCCATTTCTTTTCTCATTCTCACCTTCAATTGGTGACTTGCAGCAACTGAAGGGAAAGGAAGTGAATCCAGGGAGGGTGCAGACTCTGGAAAGCTTGGTCCAGATCTCTCTATCTCTCTCTTAAAGACATTCATGGAGGCTCGAGCAAAAGCTTTCTCTGCATCGAAGGAGATCACCAGCCCATCCACTGTATTTCTGAAAAGCCTGAATCACATTCAGCAACCTTCCAACATTGTTACTGGAAAGTCTTCCCCCTTATAAACCCAGACTGGTCCCCCCGCCATTTGGATTGGTGGAAGGATGTCCTCCAGCTTTCTCGCCAAAACTTTAGATCGTAATTTGAAGTCAAGATTCAAAAGAGATATTGGCCAATAAGAGACACACTCCTCTGGGTCCTTCAGAATCAAAGAAATAGTAGCCTCCCGAAGAGTCGATGGCAGCATCCCTGAGTCAAAAGAGTGACAATACATACCCAGCAATGGGTCCAACCACAAACCCTCAAGCGCCCGATAGTACTCAAACCCACAGCCATTGCGGTCCCGGGGCTTTACCCGGCTGCAGCTCCTTCATGGCCTTTGAGACCTCTTCCCTAGAAAGGGGAGCATTAAGAGGCTCTCTGAGGCCTCCGTAAGCTTCAGGGAAGAGAATAAATGCTCCATATCCAACAACACTTCACCAGACTTCAGAGACTTTATAATCCTGCATAGAATTCCCCAAATCCCTGTTTATCTCCTCTGTCTTCACAACCCTGTTCCCTCCCCCACGTCACACAGAGGGAATTGTTCCAATGTCGGCCTTTTTCTTTGTCCAACAGGTCAAGTATTTGCTCGGTTTATTCCCAAACTCGTACAACGTCTGTCTAGCAAACCTTTCTCAACCTGCTGAATCAACAGGGAGTCCAAAGCCACTCTTGCCGCATTCACCTCCTTCAGCAATAGCTTTTTCAAAATCTCCTCATAATTCTGCTTGGCCTTCGTGAAACAAACCCCCAGACATTGCTGGTTCTTCAGCATCCGAGCATAAACTTTACATGTCTCCCATAAAATGGAGGGGGAATACCAGGGGTCAAGTTAATCCAAAGGAAGAACTCAAACCCGTTCTTAAAATGCATAGTAAATGAAATATCTCTTATCAGAGAGGCAGCAACCCTCCACATTCTCGACCTGGGGGTGAACCCTCGAGTAGAATTCCAGAGAAACAGGGGAATGGTCCACAATCGATGTTCACTACGGTGCAAGAGGACACCAGGTGTAGGATCGTCCTTGACATATAAATGTCGTTGATTCTAGTATGACATTGATTAGGACTAGAAAGAAGGTAAAATCTCCTCCCCTCAGGTGCAAAGTGCTCTAAACATCCACATAACCCACCTCCTCACAAGTAAAGGCCAACGCCCAGAGGATTTAAGGGACAGTTGAAGTCACCAACCACAAAAGAGTTAGTTGAAGCTAACTCTGCAAATCCACAAAGGCCTCCGGGGAGTAATTTGGCGATCCATAAACATTCATTATTGAAACAATATCTCCATGCACCGAACCTCTAATGATCCCATATCTACCTCCTTTGTCCTTGGTGCAGGTTTCAACCTTAAAAGAGATATTTTTATTAAAAAGGATTGCAATACCCCTGCTATCAAGTAGATGAAAAGGAGATGAAAAAACCTGCCCCACCTAATCCCACCCCAATTTAAAGTGTTCCTCATCGTCCAGATGAGTTTCCTGTAATAAAGCTATGTCGACTTTCTCCTTAAAAAAGGAGAGGATAACCATAGATTTGAGATAGGGAAGTGGGATTGGAAATTGTCGGAGATGGGATTGGAAAGGAATTAGGACACTAAAAGATTTATTTCTTGGGGGTCGTTTTGCGGGATTGAAGGAACTGGGAGCGAAGTATGGGCTGGAGCAAGGGGAAATATTTAGATACATGCAGATTCGAGACTTTGCCAGAAAGGAGATACAGAGCTTCGAAGTAAAGCCGGCTTCCACATTGCTGGAGGAGGTGCTGACGACAGGGGGACTGGGGAAGGGGTAGTATTGCCGGTTTACGGGGCTATTTTTGAGGAGGAGAAGGCGCCCTGTATATTTATGTTTGCCCTATGTATTGTTCTCATGTATGGAATGATCTGTCTGAACTGTACACAGAACAATACTTTTCACTGTATCCCGGTACACGTGACAATTAACAAATCCAATCCTCACCATTGAGGTGATAGTATTTCTAATCAGTAAGGCTACTCCACCCACTCTGCTGTATTCTCTGGCCCTCCTGTAAACTCTATAACCGGTATATTTGTCCAGTCCAGACCATCCTGCTACTTGTTTTTGGAACTGTATTGAGTTCCCCTGAGACCTTCCCCTCCCCCACCATTTGTTAGTTTAAAGTCCTTGTTACCCCCTTATTTATCCATTCCGTGAGGACACTGGTCCCAGATCGGTTCAGGTGGAGACCGTCCCAACTGTACAGATCCCTCCTGTCCCAATACTGATGCCAGTGCCCCATGAAATGGAACCCTTCTTTCCTGCACCACTCCTTTAGCCACGTGTTTACTTCCCTAATTTTCTCGTCCCTATGCCAAATTACACATGGCTTGGGGAATAATCCAGAGATTATAACCCTTGAGGATCTGTTCTTTAATTTTGTTCCGAGTTCCTGATATTCCCAAACAGGTCCTCTTTCCGAGTCTTGCCGATATTGTTTGTCCCAATGTGGACCCCAACAACTGGATCCTCCCCCGCCCTCTCCAATATCCTTTCAAGCCGGTTAAAGATGCCCCTCACCCTGGCACCAGGCAGGCAACATACCATGTGGGACTCTCGGTCCTGCTTCCAAAGGGAATCAGTTCCCTAATTACAGAATCCCCATCAGCTACCACTTTCTCTCCCCGCTTGAATGGCCTCCTGTACCAGGGTGCAGTGGTCAGCCAGCTCATCCTTCTGACAGTCACAGCTCCGAAACTCCGTCCCTCCAAGTCCGCTCCCTGGAGACTAGGTCTGGGGAATAGGTATTGGAGACGAGGTGTTGGGGAATGAGAGGAAGCAATGTTCCATAGAAACTAGAATTCTCTGTTCTGAATTTCTATCCTGTACTGAGTGTTGACTTTTGCAAACTCCTTTTACAGATATTACAAGAGGAGGAATTACAGACAGAAATCTCAATTATCACGTCTCGGTCTTACAGAGTCACTCGATACCTTGGGATCTGAGTATCATCGGCCTTTGAATCTAGAAGGAGAAATGTTTGCCCAATCTGGCGGCTTCAAAAGATTTTAACCATCAGTGTGACTGGAAAAGCACCGAGACACACACACCCGAGTGAGAGTGTTCCAGAACACTGACTGTGGAAAGAGCTTTAACCTGTTACACAGCCTGAAAAAGACATCACACCATTCACAGCGGGGAGAGACCATACTCGTGTTTAATGATAATCTTTTATTGTCACAAGTATGAAGTTACTGTGAAAAGCCCCTCGCCGCCACATTCCGGCGCCTGTTCGGGTAAGCTGGTACGGGAATTGAACCCGCGCTGCTGGCCTTGTTCTGCATCACAAACCAGCTGTCTAGCCACTGAGCTAAACCAGCCCTTCACCAGTTTGTGTGTGGTCAAGGCTTCAACCGATTGTCTCTCTGACCTGGAGAGACACAAGGAGAGCCAAAACATGGAGAAACCGTGGAAATGTGGGGATTGTGGGAAGGGATTCAGTGTCCCATCTCAGCTGGAGATTCATCGACGCAGCCACACTGGTGAGAGGCCGTTCACCTGCTCTCAGTGTGAGAAGGGATTCGCTCAGTTCTCCAGCCTGAAGAAACACCAGCGGGTTCACACTGGGGAGAGGCCGTTCACCTGCTCTCAGTGTGGGAAAGGATTCACTCAATTTTCCAGTCTGACGTCACACCAGCGAGTTCACACTGGGGAGAGGCCGTTCACCTGCTCTCGGTGTGGACAGAGATTCACTCAGTTATCTAACCTGCAGTCACATCAGCGAGTTCACACCAGGGAGAGGCCATTCCCCTGCTCCCAGTGTGGGAAGGGATTCACTGAGTTATCCAGCCTGAAGAAACATCGGCGGGTTCACACTGGGGAGAGGCCGTTCACCTGCTCTCAATGTGGGAAGGGATTCACTCAGTTATCCAGCCTGCGGAGACACCAGCGAGTCCACACTGGAGGGAGGCCATTCATATGCATGGTGTGTGAGAAGGGATTCAGTGATTCATCTACCCTGCGGACACATCAGCGAGTGCACACCAGGGAGAAACCGTTCACCTGCTCCCAGTGTGGGAAGGGATTCAGAGATTCATCCCACCTGCGGATACACCAGCGAGTTCACACTGGGGAGAAGCCTTTTACCTGCACTCAGTGTAGGAAGGCATTCACTCAGTTGTCCAGTCTGAAGTCACACCAACAAATTCACACTGGGGAGAGGCCATTCCCCTGCTCTCAGTGTGGGAAGGGATTCACTCAGTTATCCAGCCTGAAGAAACACCAGCGGGTTCACACTGGGGAGAAGCCGATCACCCCTCGATGAGGGAAGGGAACGCTTGATCCATTGCACCTGCTGAGACACCAACAAGTTCACAAGTGATTACAGGGATTGGATTCTGCTGTTATTGTATCTGCTTCAATTACATCTAGGACTGAATTTTGTTCATTTTGAGAGTTGGTCAATGGGGATGGCCGTAGGGTTTCTTTCTGATGGACTTGGCAGTCTCACGGCTTTGCCTCCGGTGGGTGGACGCTCTTTGAGCCGTGTTGCAAATTCCTTGTTTCAAATTTCACAAGGATCAGAGTGAAGGGGTGTTTGGAAGTGAGCCGATATTTAGTTTGCATTTCTGTTTGGATCGTCCCAAATTATACCACATTGCCATGACAATGGGCCCTGGTGGTTACATGTTTTTGTTGAATTTATCTGAGTTTTCTTCTGTGAGAAACACCATCAGGGTATGAGGGGCAAGTTGTCTGAGGGGGACTGGGAAACCACATTAAATGGTATAATGAGAGACAGGCAATAGCTAATATTTAAGGAATTATTATATATCTGCCGGGGGGGGGAGGGGGAGGGGGGTCAGTTAGCTGGATGGCTGGTTCACGATGTGGAGTGATTCCAATAGCAGGGGTTCAACTGTCGTACTGGCTGAGGTTATCTATGAAGGGTCCACCTTCTCAACATTGCCCCTCGCAAGAGGCCTTCTCTCCCTCTATTTCACTTTCTCCCTCTCCCTTGACGGAACTTTGGCGCCTCTCATTTCTCATATATACACCAAATATAGATTCTTTTTGGGAACAGAAATCCAACAGGAAAAGTGATACAACAGTTGCTAACAAGGAAAGTTAAATAGTAGTAAGCCTGAGGATTGGGAACTTGTTTTAGAATTCAGCAAAGGAGGATCAAGAAACTGATAAAGAGAAGATAGAATATGAGAGCAAACTGGTGAGAAACATAAAAACTGACTGGAAAAGCTGCTATAGGAATGTGAAGAGGAAAAGAGAGGGTGCAGAGGAGATTTACAAGAATGGTACCAGGGATGACGGACTTCAGTGAGTTGGAGAGACTGGAGCATCTGAATTTTCTCTTTTTAGATCAAACAGGAATTAGGGTTGGGAATGGGGCCAATGGGCCCATTGAGTCCATGCTGGCTCTCTGTAGATCTCACCATCGCCTTGTTCTATCCCTGTCGTTTTATTTCCCTCAGGTCCCCATCCAATTTCCTTTTGGAAACATTCCATCATCTCTGCTTCTACCCCCATCGTAGGGAATGGGCTCCAGATGTTTACCAATTTCTTTAAATGCAAATTGGTTTCAGAGAGCGAAGGCCATTCTGCCCATCGTCCCCATTCTGCCTCTTTGAATGAACTATCTAATTAATCCCAGTACCCTGAAAGTTTATACTTCTTTCCAGAGTGTGTCCAGTTCCATTTTGGAAGCTATAGTTGAATTTACTTCCTGCACAATTGTCAGGCTGTGAATCTCAAATCAGAATAACTCGTTCTGTTTCAAATTAAATAATTTCACAATATCCTATGTTTGGTTTTTCACAAGGTATTTGAAATGGAGTGAAAGGCATGGTTGTTACACAAAACTACGACTCAATCTTTATTAATGATCATTGTGAGTGGGCCGAGGATGATATGTCCAAGTCTGGGGACTATTTCTAAAATGAAATTACATTTCTATAGCACCTTTCATGACCACAGGATCTCCTCACACATTTTACATCCAGTGAAGTGCTTTTGAAGTGTAGTCACTGCTGTCATGTGGGGAACGATGGGTATGCTTCGTGACAAAATTTAATTTAAAAATAACCTTCATCCATAAGTAACAAGGTCAAGGAAGCGGTGTTAAATTCTAGCACATGAGTGGACTTCTAATTAAAAAATGAATACTGTATAAATCAAAATGTTTCCAGAAACTGCTGAAGTAGTGGAAATTGTTTAAACTACTCATTCCAAAATTTTGAAAAGCTACTGGGTCATCATATACTGCCAAAATCTGGCTCAAGAATAAGATTCATTGTTCCATCTGATCAAAATTAGTAAGAAAGTAAGCTATTGTATTCTACAAAACTGTCTTTTTGAACTGCTGTATCCTGTATTAACCAAATGTATTAATTGAAGATTACTGTATTAATTAGCTGCCTGTCAGAAACAGATGATTGAATAAGTAGTGAGCTTTAATTGAGTTAGTTAATAAATCAATTGTTACGTTAAAAGACAGTTTTAATTGCTGTAAAAATGTAATGCTCACTTTGAATATGTAAAGAATGTGTAATGAGGATAAATGTACTGGCAAGAGAGACCTTCAAGCTCTGATTAGCCTCAACATTTGAAACCATAAATAAGGGATTACATAGAATCAGATAAAGGGATAGTAAGAAACAGTTCTGTTGTATTCATGTCTAAGTAATGAGAGATGTGTGGAGTTTGTATGTTCTCCCTGTGTCTGCTTGAGTTTCCTCCGGGTGCTCTGGCTTCCTCTCATAGTCCAAAGATGCGCAAAGTTTAGGTGGATTGGCCACGCTAAATTGCCCCTTAGTATCCAAAGTTTCCACAAACAGCAAATGATAATGAGCCGATGATGTGTTTTAGTGATGTTGATTGAGGGATAAATATTGACCAGGACACTGGGGATAACTCCCCTGCTCTTCTTCAAAATAGTGGCTGTGGGAACTTTTACACCCACCTGAGAGGGGCAGACAGGGCCTCAGTTTAACATCTTATTTGAAAGAAGGCTGTTCTGACAGTGCAGCACTCCCTCAGTGCTGGGACCAGGAATGTTGGATTGGAGTTTTGTCCTCAGGTCTCTGGACTGGGATTTGATCCCACACACTTCTGACTCAGAGGTGAGAGAGCTGCCCACTGAGCCACGACTGACACTATAGACTATGGGCGCGATTCTCCGGCCTCGTTGCGCTCTCGATTAAGAGGAACGAGGCTGCTGAACAGCGGGAAATGCCGAAAACGAGATCCGCGCCAGGCGCCAAACAGTTTGCGATGCAACCGGCCCATTCCCCTTGGTGAAATCAGGATCTCGCCGTAGCGAGGTGAGAAACCAATTATCACCACTTCAGCCCCATTTCTATACAATTAACAAGAGCTACCCCAGATCCAATGGCCTCCCGTCATTCAGCGGCCTCTTCAGCAAGTGCTCACACTGGCGCCGAATAGTATTTCTTTTGAAAAGCTGAAACCAGTGTCATGTTAGAGTACCTTTAAGAAATGAACCTTTAACAGATTAAGCTGATCATATTACTGAAGTGATGTCACAAGGAGGAGCTGAGCTCACTTCTGCTTTTGGTTTCAGTTTGAGAAAGCAGCTTGGATGTGTCTGTGTGTTTCCAGAGTGCTGCAGGAAGAAAAGCAAGGTGCTGGAGCTCAAGTCAACCAAGCTGCTTCTCTCTCCCACCCAACAGAAAATATATATATTCTGTGACCTGGTGTGTTACTGTTTTGAAGGTTTGAAGTCTTTTGGATGTTTGAAGGAACATTTTGAGGGATTATTTAGTGTTGTATTATTTTCGGGGTTGTCTTTGAAGTAAGGGGTGTTAAGGGATCCAATGTTTATTTAAAAGGTTAAGTTGAGTTCATAGAATAAACATTGTTTTGTGTTAAAAACCACATGTCCATAATTGTAATATCACACCTGGGGAACAAGCCACGTGTTTCAAAAGCAGCAATCCATTAAAGGGGGAGGTTGGTTGAACTCCATGATACATTTTGGGGTTCTGAAAACGCTTCTCCCATAACACCAGGCAGAAGGACTCCTGTGGTGAGCCGAGGTGAGTAGCCATCTTTGCTCACAGGCAAAGAGCCCGGGGGCACTGGGCATGCTGCCCCAGTACTCGGGGGGTGGGGGACCTTCTGCAGGGGTGGGTCGCCAAGGGGTGAGGGGAGGCTCTGGGGGTGGCAACTACATGGGCACCACCATGCCAACCCCTGGATCATGTGTTCCCATTCCAGAGCCAACCCTTGTCCCTGCCCATCTGCCCCAACGACCACCGATAACCCCACCGACTGCTGAGGCCTCTGGCTGTGTGGCTGAAGGCTATTGCTGATCGGGAATTGGCAATTGTGCGCCCTTAAAGTGAGCCCTTCACAGATGCCAAGTGGATTCCCGTGGGTGGGCAGGCCTTGTAGCATGTGGGAGTCATTGCCTAGCATTGCAATCAAACCTTGATGCCTGGACACTGTGCCTGAACACTGCAGGAGACAAGAGCATACACGCAGCATCTGCACACCCAGGGGATGGGACAGAGCCTCAGGGACGTCCACGGCCAGAGGGTGGGTGGGTGCCACATCAGGTGTGTGGGGGGGGGGGGGGGGGGGGGATGCCTGGAGAGATGGGCAAAGGGACCGGGGATCAGCCCACATTGCAGAAGAAAGTGACAGAGGCATCATAGTGTAATGTTTGTGCAAAGAGGTATTTATTGTGCTGTACATTATCCCACTCCTGGTGGCGTGGTGCTCCCCCATCCCCGCGCCCAGTGATCCTCGATGTGCCTGGCCCTCCCAGCTCGAACACTGTGTCTAGCTGTGACCAACATTGACAAAGCTGTACAGGCGTGACTGACGTTCATTCAAGTGTCTATCTGAAACCGCGCACCAGGGAATGAACGCAGGCGGACCATTTTGGTTCAAGCCACGCTAACGTGACTGACGGATTCGAAGCTGCGGAGATGGGCCAACGCTCACTCGAGCGTCTGGTTGAAGCTGCACAGGTTATTGAAATGATGTGGAGATGCCGGCGTTGGACTGGGGTGAGCACAGTACGAAGTCTTACAACACCAGGTTAAAGTCCAACAGGTTTGTTTCGATGTCACTAGCTTTCGGAGCGCTGCTCCTTCCTCAGGTGAATGAAGAGGTCTGTTCCAGAAACACATATATAGACAAATTCAATGATGCCAAACAATGCTAGGAATGCGAGCATTAGCAGGTGATTAAATCTTTACAGATCCAGAGATGGGGTAACCCCAGGTTAAAGAGGTGTGAATTGTCTCAAGCCAGGACAGTTGGTAGGATTTCGCAGGCCAGATGGTGGGGGATGAATGTAATGTGACATGAATCCCAGGTCCCGGTTGAGGCCGCACTCATGTGTGCGGAACTTGGCTATAAGTTTCTGCTCGGCGATTCTGCGTTGTCGCGGGTCCTGAAGGCCGCCTTGGAGAACGCTTACCCGGAGATCAGAGACTAAATGCCCTTGACTGCTGAAGTGTTCCCCGACTGGAAGGGAACATTCCTGCCTGGCGATTGTTGCGCGATGTCCGTTCATTTGTTGTCGCAGCGTCTGCATGGTCTCGCCAATGTACCATGCTTCGGGTTGTTGAAGCCATGCAAGTGGGCCAATGCTCACTCGAGTGTAGTTGAAGCCGCATAGTTCACTGCATTTTCTTTACTTTTGTCTATTTGTTATATTTCTTTCTCCATCGCATCAGAAAATAAATAAATAAATATTGCCGAATACAAAAAGAAAGAGAATGTTCCGGGTTCTGATTGAGGAGCCGTGAGCTCCATCACAGGGTTCACAGCGGAACATCAATCTCAGTTAATGCAGAAAGATGGTTGGGACGCACACCTTACGGCTGGGGAACAGGAAAGCTGGTGGATGGGTCAGAAGAAGGATAGAGAACAAAAGGGGTAATAATTTTGAGCAGCCTATATTTAGTGAATAATTAGACAAAGGAATGAGACAATCCAGTCCAGCCGGTGGCTGCAGTTTGCAGCAACACAGTTGGGCAGATAGGGTGGGGCCGCCCCAGTGGATAAAACACAATCACCAATCGCCCTTGGGCCGAGGATACTGAGCCTCATCTCCCTGTGGCCAGAACCAATAGATATTGAGAATTGAAGGAAAAGGAGAGACATTTAGTAAACCCACAGGGTAAGACTAATCCTGAAGGAACACAAATTTGCTGAGGAAAGGCAATGGTGTCACTTTACCTGCCTGAAGACACAGGAAACTGAGCGATAAAATGAAACCATTCAGCTGGACAGCTGGAAATGAAATACAGGCTTGTGTCTCAAAGAAAAACTCCGTCTGTGAAAAAGCATTTTTGCAAACTTTAAACCAAAGTTGACAAGTTGACAAGGACAAGTACAGCTCCTCCTGCGATTACCAAGGGGGAGGCTGCCCTAAACATTACAGTCATATATTCTCCCCTCGTCCTGGCGAGTTAACAACAGTTATAGTTAAAAATGTAACAAATGAATTTACTGTTCCCTTTGAGATGCTAGTAAGAGGTTCTAAAAAAATGTTTATAATTAGTTTGGATAGGAAACTAAACTTCATCTAATGTGAAACTCTGATTTAAATAAAATTCCAACCGCTTGGATTTATGAGATAGGTTTGAAAGTAAGTAACCCATGTTTCAGTCAGTCTGTTCCAAAACAAAGATAAGACGAGTTTGGCAGCAATCCAATTTTAACTCCCCAGTACATTTGGGTGATAAAAATGTTGAGAGTCAGTTAACAGCTCATTTCACAAAATATCGCTTGCAACTTTGGTTAAGTAGCAAATATTGGAAATTGAAGGGGAAAAGGATAGACAACAGAAATGAAATTGAAGCAAATAGGCCAAAAGATGTTCTAAATTGCGAAAGGGGACACACATTGCGTGCCAAGTCTTCCTGTCCCTTTAGGTTCTGTAGGGAAATTAACCATTTCAGGAGACAGCAGATTTGTTTTAAATCGCCTAGAAAATTGTGTGTCTGTGATTCTGTAGATGTCTATTTTAATTTAAATAAAGTTTAATTGTGGATTTGTAGGAATTCAACAAGACCAGTTAAAAGTGGAAATTTTAAGTGTAATTCAGGGCAATTTGGAATCAGTGTGAGAAATAGATCATGTTTATCACATCTCCCCAAATAAGGAACAAGCATTTTTGCAGGTGGTAATTTCTTTATTTTTGACAAAATGTAACAATCTGTTTCCCACAACCTAAATCCCACCCAGTCACTAGTGAGGTTAAGATAATTAAGAAAGGACAACAAAGAATAGAGAGAAAATGAACACAAATCCTTTCCTGTGTGAATGATTCCTTGTGTGTGTGTAAGTGATGTTTGTGTGAGCGATCTAATGACTTGTTAACTCCCTATCGTCGGCTCGTGTGTCGTCTCAGTTTTACTCCTTGCCTGTTTAATATGTGTCCCATATTTCTAGGGAATTATGAAAAGTGATAACTGTGTGTGTCTAAATTTGCAGTGAGGGATTGGGAGTTTGCAGTGTTCTGTCTTTGAGGTCCTCGAGCGACAAGAGAATGAACTGTTTGAAATTTACAGCTGTGAAAATGATTGTTGTTTTTGAAAACAGTGTCAGACGCTAGAGGGAAGAGTCTATTCCTTCAATGGGTGAATTACAGTAGTTAAGGATGAGGGAAACATCCCAGTATCATTGAGTGGGATCTCTGGACATTCAGGAAAAGGATCATGTCTGTATTTGCAGATGGAAGCTGAGGAAGTGAATAGGGTAAAGATCCGTTCGAGGAGGTTGATGTGACCCTGTTTGTCGCCGGATTACGGCGGAGTGAATGGAGAGCAAGAACAAGATGGGTGATAGTTGGACAAGGCGGGATGAAAGTAAAAGGGAATTGAGATGGTTTCTATGGATACAAGGACACGGCTTCTTTTGAAGAGGAGATGAAATACATGTAATGGAAATCTAAAAGCCAACCACACTGCTGTTTGAATTAGTGACAATTCTGGAATGTGAAAACTACTTTAAAAGAAAATGTTATCAGCTGACAAACCCGGATTCCACCCAAGTGAGTGGGACCGTGCAAAGTAACTATGACCAGGGATACATGCTGGACATCCAAGGAGGTGGGCGCTAGAAACACTGGTCACAACCAAAGCACCTCACTAATTGATCTTGTTTTTTAGAACATTAGCAGTAGCCAACCGGTGACGACTGGGGCGGGCATTTGTTTAAGTTTATAGAATGTTAACAGCCGTATCGATTCTCGTGGGACTGATGACCACAGGAATGGGAGGTGTACCCGCTCGCTCGACATCACCACAGAAGAAGCAGTCAAGACCTCGTCACCACCCGTGCCAACTGGCCCACTTCATCCAACCACGAGTCCAGGACAAGAGATGGGGTTGTATTAATTAATGAGAATAAGATTTTCTATGATAATGTCACCATGAGCTGGTGCCCGTAGTCCTAAACATTACAGACATAACCCTACCTCAATGACCGAAGCTGCCCATTATAACGGCGAGACATGGCCAATAGCTGCACCGAGGAACAAAACAGGTTAAAATGCAGCTTGACGAATACCACTACGGCATTTAATACCAGAACTACAATGATTAATTCTATTGATCTAGCAACTGTTAACCTGAAGGTCCGAACGTTCAGCTTACAGCAAAAAGGATTCTGGGGAAGGGGAAAGGGATTCAGTGAACTCAACTGGGTACAGACCTGGGTAATTTAAAACTTGGCCGCTCTATTGGGAAATCATGCAATCTCCATTAATATATTAATTGGGGGGGGGCAGCACGGTGGCGCAGTGAGTAGCACTGCTGCATCACGGCGCCGAGGTCCCAGGTTCAATCCCGGCTCTGGGTCACTGTCCGTGTGGAGCTTGCACATTCTCCCTGTGTTTGCGTGGATTTCACCCCCACAACCCAAAGATGTGCAGGGTAGGTGGATTGGCCATGCTAAATTGCCCCTTAATTGGAAAAAATGAATTGGGTACTCTAAATTTCTTTCTTTTTAAAAAAGTAATCAATTAATTGGGAAAAATATTTTGGATGATGAAAATAAGAACGATGTTTGTAGCACCAATGGATCATGGGTGCTTGATCAGGTGTGAGAAAATCTGAGGCAGATTAGCGAGGGAATGGTCCCACTGTGGGTTACAAATGAACATCTAATTAGCCCGTCACAACCATAGGTTGCCTGGATGCCAGCTCAGGGGATTAACACATGTATATAGTATTGATGTTGAATGTATTATGAATAACAATTTGTTAATGGGTACTGTTTTAGCGATACCCATTATAGCCATGTTGTAAGGAACCTCTTATGAATCCTTACCTGCCCCTTGTTTTCCTTTTTAATTTCTGTCTTGTTGGCTGCTATGAAATTGCAGGCTTTGGTTTTAAACTGAAACCCCTCTGGTGCTACTTGAACTGGCCCAAGAGAACTGCCCTCAGTGCAGTGTGCTATGTGGCATAGTCCAGTGATATCATTTTGATGGACTTGGCTAGCAGCTAACCAATGCTCCTGAAATTCCAGGGCACATTCAGTTTACAAGTTTGATTGGGAGAGTGCTTCCGAGATTTCTGCGAAGAAGCAGCACAGAATCCATTTTAATTTAGTTCTGTTAAAACCCTGGAGTGAGCAGCTCTGGGCTCTCACTATCAGCTAAGGCTGGTGATTAAAACATTCTTAGCCAGGCGTCATGTGAGAGTACATTTAAAAAATGGGTGTTTAAGAAATGTACCTTTAAGAAATGGGTGTTTATCAGTGATGTCAGAGTGTGGGTGGAGCTGGGCTGTCTGTCAGCTTTTTACTTTCGTTTTAGGCTGTTTGCTGCAGGGTATGTTTTAGTTTCATTTTCAGAGCTAGATAGCCGCTGTCACAGCCAGAAGGTGTATTAGTCTCGCTCTCTGTAATCTAAAGACTGTAAATCGATCCTTTGGTGATTTAAAACTGATAATTGCTCTCAATAGTGAATTTCAACCTGATCTTTGTGTATTAAACGTTTTTTTAAAGTCTTATGCATGTTAAAAGGATAGCTTAAAGGATTACTTCGTGTTGCATTCTTTGGGGGTTGTATTTGAATTGATGGTTGCTAAGATGTTCACTGTATGTTTTAAAAAGAAGGTTAACTTGAGTTAATAGAATAAACATTGTTTTGCTTAAAAAAAAACGTTTCAATTTCTGCTGTATCACACCTGTAGAGTGGCCGTGTGCTCCCCATACCACAATCTATTAAAACCTGTGGGTAAGGTGAACTCCATGATACACTTTGGGGTTCACTAAACCCTGGCCCATAACACAGGCCTGTGAAAGTGACTTCGGATTGCAATGCTGCAAGCGGTCTCTCCAGCCAAGCCTGTGAAAGCTTAATCCTCTGTTGAAAGGCTGGGAAAAGCCTAGTCTGATATTTCTCTCCTGAGAACCCCAAAAGGTCCTGAAGACCAGACCCACCTCTCTCTCTTCATACCACAGCTAGAAACCCTGCACAAAGACCTGACAAGCAGTTGGAAGGCAGAGTGGATGGAGAACTGCTGTAAACTCTCAGGTAGAGAATTCTAATGTTATCTCAGTGATACTGAGAGTCAATCTGGCAAAGGCGACTCTCCAGAGGAATTTCTGCAGCCCGCGAGGTCTCATTGAAGGCAGGAACTAAAAGATCCAAAACCAATTGGTGGTTTTCAACACTTCATGTTCTGAGAAGAGCACTACCTACAAAGATCACAACCTCAGCAAAGATACTCATCTCACATTCCCAGTTTAATTACCTTGTTGTTTTTAACCCTTCCTTACCCCCACTGTGTGCCTGCCATGTGTGTGTGTGTGTGGGTGGAGGATGGGACAGTGAGGGGAATAATTAGATTCGCAGACTGTTGTTCCATTGTTACAATTACATGTTTATCTCTTCTTATGAATAAACACATTTTCATATTTTACTTACAATCTTGTGCCTGTAAGTCACATTGATTGGAGCAGTCAATGGTCAAAGATCTCAGGAAAATACACAAACTATTGGTTAATTCACTTATGTTGGGACTCCGGGGTCTGTGGGGCTGGAATTGACCGTGTTCTCACCCAGGGTGTCGTAACAATGTCAACACTAATTATACAGAGTGGGGAATATTGGGTACTTAGAGGAAGTCGTTATATCAGATATCATAACACTCCATCGTATGCTCCTCTTTTAATAGAGGATATTATGGTTAGTACAATATAATGGGGTACAGATAGAAGCCACTTCTGTAGTATTTGCACATCTAACATATGACCGTGAAGAAGCAAGATGTAGATTTAGTGCTACAATAATTTAACAATGGAAATGCTGTGGGCTGCAAAGAACATAGAACATACAACGCCGAAGTAGAACATTCGGCCCATCGAGTCTGAACGGACCCATTTAAGCCCTCACTTTCACCCTATCCCCATAACCCAATAACCCCTCCTAACCCTTTTGGTCACTAAGGGCAATTTATCATGGCCAGTCCACCTAGCCTACACGTCTTTGGACTGTGGGAGGAAACTGGAGTATCCGGAGGAAACCCACCCAGACACGGGGAGAACGCGCAGACTCTGCACAGACAATGACCTAGCGGGGAATCGATCCTGGGACCCTGGCGCTGTGAAGCCACAGTGCTAGCCATTTGTGCTACTGTGTATCATATTGCATACATTTGATGGGACTTATTGTACAACCATAGGACAATGAGAACCCCAGTGGCAACAACCGGGTATACCCCCTGTTCAATCGCTCTGTTTGTTTATACCCCCAGATACCAAAGTGGAACTGGTTGAAATATATAACAGAGAAACAGTTGGTATTTAAATTATGGAAAACATAAAAGATAAAACACTTGAATCACAACACAATATTTGAATCAATAAACACAATACTTGAATCACTTCTCTTATACAATCCCACACTACCAGAGCACCTGATCGGAATTCAGATGCAAATCCAACAAGTGTACCCGTCATACTATCCACTCCAACAATGAACCAAGGCTTTTACAAATGATATTGAACAAATAGACTCCTCCACATTGTGGGAGAGTTTGTGGAATTGGTGCTCAAATGTCCAAATACACTTATGGATTTGCACCATCTCCATGCCCCAGTCATAACGCAAATGATATTGATTATATACCTAATGTATCTTATTCTCCAGACGAGGAAGAAATGGCAATGGGGAATTCGGCTTAGTAGCTTTTACATCGTACTTGAGGTAACAAGGTAAAAGATCAAATGTCTGTATAAAGGGACAGTATAATACAGATGGTCTGAACACATGCCTTTATCCTCTTTATCTGCGTCTCTCTCTCTTTCTGACACTTTGTGTGGTTGGTTGATTTCTGTCTCTGGTCTGTGTTTGACTTCACAGCAGCCTGTAAATCGCTACTTTTGCCCTATACCCACAAACCTCTTCTTAGGTGCATATCTCTCTCTAAGCTTTCTCTCTCTCTAGTTTCCTCCTCACACCGTCTGAAATTGACTCATCTGTAACACCTGCATTTCATTCCTCGGTTGTTTCTAAGGCTCTAATGCGCTATGTGTCGGTTTCCTGTTTTGCAGCACTCAATTGCTATTGTAACCTTGCATTTTCTACCTCCTCATACAACTAGCTTTCGCTGTAGCCTTCCTCAGCTTGGAGGCACGTTTCGCTTGCCCCTTTCTCACCCCTTTGCAGTGTCCAAAGGGTCCCGGACCTTTGAATGCCTTATTGGCATCTTTGACTCATTTAGGCCATTGAGGGACCAAAACCTCCAGATGAAATGCCGGATCAATTGAACAACCAGATAACTTGTTAATATCATGGGCTCGATTCTCCGAAGAGGGAACAAAGTCCCCTAGCAAGCGTGTTTAGCTGTGCGTTTCCTGCCACTCAGTTCCGAGAAACACATGGCTATTCAACGCAACTCGCGTTGTAAAAGGGACCTGAATGGGAACACGCGACCAAGGCCACACATAGCCACATTTTGTAAACTGGGGAGCTCGGCTGGCTGGATCTCCCCCTTGCAGTGAGAGATCGCGACGTCATTTTTAAAGAGTGCCTCGATCTCCGAAACAATCCCCTCCCCTCGTAACTCTTTCAAGACCCACACCGGGCACCTCATGCCTGATCATGCACATGCAGAAAATGCCAGTTTGGCACCTTGGCAGTGCCCATTCCCACTGGCAGTGCCATACAGGCACCTTGGCAGTGCCAGGCTGGTACCCAGGTGGCACCAGCAGTGCCAGGGTACCACCTGTCCAAAAGGCATGCATTTGGGGGCCTTGGATCCTCTGGGCGACCCCCATAAGTGCTGCTCCATCTGGTCCCCGTTTTAGTGCTGAACGGTGCTCGCCCAAGGTCTCTGAGGTGAAGGGAATGAATCCCAGAGCCTCCGGTACCTCGGCAACATGCACATTAGAGTGGGGCTAATTCCTTGCTCTAATATGCAGATTTACCAAAAAGTGATCTTGCTAACAATGGCTGGGATTTTACATCACAATGTCTTGCGAGAACGCGTTGAATCTCGCGAGGCATGGCGTGCCAGGTAGATCCTGGGAGCGGGGTCTCCCGGGTTTCATCAGCCATGCTGCGCCACGGTGAGATGTTCTGCCAGCGCAGCATGGCCATTGGATCACAACTAGTGACTGAGGAAAGAGGGTAAGATCATGTTTAAACAGGAGGATAACTGCCAGTTGCACAATCAGAGCATTGCAAAACATACTAACAATATGATCGTATTCAAATGAATAAGTTAAATTGAATTCGCTCATGGAAAGCCCAGGAGAAGCAAGTCAGGCGAATTGGAGCCGATGCATTTGAGATAGGGGTCCCATACCTTCCAGAAAACATAAGACTTAGAATGGAGTACAGACTTTGAAAATTCCATCGGGGTGCATTCCATAACCAGCCCATGCCAGTTTTGGATGGAGGGAAAGTTGTGGCTAATCCAGGAGCAAAGATCAGGGTATTATATCACCTTTTTTCATTCGAATCAGTGATTTCCCCATCTGGGAGACCCAGGATCAGGAATACAGGATCAGGCTCGATCAAAAATTCTCTCCAATTCCCTGACTACATTTGACCAATAGGATTGAATCTTGATGCAGCTCCATAGACGATGTATATAGTCACCCTCAACTACCAGGCACTTTAGGCTCACAGGGATTGGATTTATTTATTGTCATGTGTACCGAGGTACAGTGAAAAGTATTATGCTGCGTACAATCCAGACAGATCATTCCATACATGGAAATAAAACATAGGGCATAGATGAATACACAATGTAAATACATAGACAAAGGCATTGGGTGAAGCATACAGAAGTGCAGTACTACTCAGTAGAGAAAGGGAAAGGGGACGTATTAGGATCAAACATGTGTCTAAGACTGGGTGTCAGATGAAGGCTGTGTAGTATCTTCAACTGGGTCTCCTTCCTATTATTGCTGTTCAAAATTTCATCAGCCATAGTCCTATATGTTGCCCTGGATCTCCACATCAATATTGACTGCTAAGTCCCATGACTACAAAGATCTCAGCATTGAAATTCAGGTTATGGAATTTTGAGCATCATAGAACTGGCTCATCAATTGTTTAGGCTCCACAGAATTCAGGGTTCTTTTCACTGGGGAAATTGAGGAATCAAGAGGCAAAGATGTCTTGTTACAGATAACGTCTCTAAGCTGTAAGTACTTAAAAAGGACAGTCTAGGGATGTCAAACTGTTGACAAAAGTATGCCCAAAGGATGACTAGGAAGCATCTCTGAACATGTCTTCCAGCCTCAAAATGCCTCTATCCAGGTATCAAATCCATGGTCAATGGGACCGGGTGAGAAGTCTGGACTGCCTTGGACAGGAGAGACAGTGGAAGTCAACTTAGATTTCCCTTCGAATTGGCGGACCAACCGCCACGCTCCTGAGAGTATTAATAATAACAGGATTATCACACTTAGCAGAACCTGTCTTAATGTCACCAGAAAACAACAAGACCTGTAAAAGGAAAACTGACTGGTCTGCTTCTACATCGAGCCAGATGGATCTTGTGTCTATCCTAACCCAACCCCTTACGAACTTAGATGAGAGGCCAATTGATATAACCTGATATTCAGGAGACCCAAACCTCCTTTAGCTCCTGGTAATTGGAGCTGCACAAACTTGAGGCAAGGCTTTTTTAAATTCCAGATAAATGTACTAATCATTCCATCAATTTCCTTAATGACTGGTTGACAGAAGTTTAGGCAGCATCTGCAGAGGGTACAACAGTCTGGGCAACACATTTCATTTTACATGAAATTGGAAGAGCCGACCACTGGGCAAGGTCCCACCTAATAGCCACCATCAGCTGTGGAACGTTGGCTGCATATAGCTGTCTGAAAGAGGGGGGGGGGTCATTGACATTCCCAGATATTTAAATCCCAAGGGGGGTGCCATCTGAAGGGGAAGTTAGCAAGAGGAGGGGGCTTACCCCGCCCCACTAATTAAGGGGCAATTTAGCGTGGCCAATTCACCGACCCTGCAATCTTTGGGTTATGCGGGTGAGACCCACACAGACACAGGGAGAATGTGCAAACTCCATTCCGGACAGTGAACCTGAGCCGGGATCGAACCCAGGTCCTCAGCACCATGAGGCAGCAGTGCTAACCACAGCGCTGCCCATGTAAAATTGATCATATAACCAGAGAAGTCACTAAATCTATCCACTACTCCAATAATGGCCGGGACTGAAACACTGGGGATCGACACAAACAGCAGCCCGTCA
The DNA here is from genome assembly GCF_047496885.1 of Scyliorhinus torazame. NCBI lineage: Eukaryota > Metazoa > Chordata > Chondrichthyes > Carcharhiniformes > Scyliorhinidae > Scyliorhinus > Scyliorhinus torazame. The sequence continues at coordinate 174,152,254 of NC_092711.1, forward strand.
TCTGCACACAGAGTGATCCACCCTCCAGTCCTGATATCAGAGACTCCGATCTAATAGCTCCCGGCAAGGGTTCAATGACCAATGTAAACCACCAGGGGGACAGAGGGCAGCCCTGTCTAGTCCCTCTCTGAAGCTCAAAATTCAACGACCGTAAACCATTCTGGAGCACCGCTGCGGATGGTCTGTGATTTTTCACAAAAACTTAGAGTACCCAATTATTTTTTCCCCAATTAACGGGCAATTTATTGTGGCCAACCCAGTTACCCTGCACATCTTTTTGATGAGACCCACACAGACACGGGGAGAATGTGCAAACTCCACACGGACAGTGACCTGGAGCCAGGATCGAACCCGGGACCTCAACACCATGAGGCAGGACTGCTAACCACTGCGCCACCATGCCGCCAAGTGTGTGCTGTTTCAACATCAAGATTGCCACGCTGAACTTTTGTATGGTTTATATGCCACAACATTTTGTCTCGACCTAAGTTTAAAAACACAAATGCCAAATCTTCAGAAAAAGTATTTTATGGGGAATCTTGTGTGATGCAAGTTCTTCACGCAGAATGTACAGCACAGAACCAGGACATTCAGTCCCTGTCATTTATACTGTACACAGGGCTCCTCCCATTTTACTTCATCAAGCTTCAGCAACATTCGAACCGTTACTGGAAAATCTTCCCCTGATAAACCCAGTCTGGTCCTCCCGCACAATTGTCGGAAGGATGTCCTGCAGCCTTATCGCCAAAACTTTAGATAGCGGTTTCAAGTCAACGTTCAAAAGAGAGATTGGGTGATGAGAAACCCACTTCTCTGGGTCCTTGCCCACCTTCAGAATCAAAGAGATATTAGCCTCACGAAAAGTCGGTGCTGCATCAGAGTCAAAAGAGTGACAATACATATCTACCAACGGGTCATCCAACAACAAATCCTCAAACCCCCGATAAACCTCACCCACAGCCATCTGGTCCCGGGGCTTTACCCAGCTGCAGCTCCTTCATGGCCTTTGACACCTCTTCCCTGGAAAGGGGAGCATTGAGAGCGTCACACTGGCTTTCTGAGGCCTCCGGAAGCTTCAGGGAAGAGAATAAATGCTCCACGCCCACCGACACATCACTACAATGTCAGCACACTCGGTCTCTGGTCAATAACACGGAGAATGTCGGCAGTCATTTTCACAGCCTCCGAGAGAGCCCCGGAGAGCGCGGGGTCGGGAGGCCTCCTGAGGGTCAGGCCGCCATGTTGAAAAGGCGACTCCAGCCCCGCTGAATCTGCCTGTGCTCTTTTATCGACTAATTCCTTGATGTTCTTCAGCATAATCTTAGCAAACTCAATCCCGAAGTCTTCCAGGGACGTGATAACAAATATTAATTCAAGGATTCGGTAGATGAGTGCCGGGCATTCAAGATAAATGACGCATTATGGGCGAGTGGCACCATAACCTGCAGAAAAACAGCTACTCCGGCGCCCGCACCACGTGGTTTCCACCCCCCAAACCCGGGACAGATTTATTTTTTTAATTGTAAAGTAAATTATTTCATTTGCCCATTAAAGGGCAATTTAGCGTGGCCAATTCACCTAGCCTCACATCTTTGTGTTGTGGGGGTGAGACCCACGTAGACACGGAGAGAATGTGAAAACTCCACACAGTCAGTGACCCGGGACCGGGATCGATACCGGGTCCTCGGCACCGTGAGGCAGCAGTGCTAACCACTGCACCACTATGTCGCCCTCCACAGGACAGATTTCCGATTGACGAGGGAGTCGAGGGTTATGGGAAACCTGCAGGGAAATGGAAAGAAAGCGGAGATGAGGAGGGATTTCTTCACTCGATTATCATAGAATTTACAGTGCAGAAGGAGGCCATTCGGCCCATCGAGTCCGCACCGGCTCTTGGAAAGGGCACCCTACCCAAGGTCAACACCTCTACCCTATCCCTATAACCCAGCAACCCCACTCAACACTAAGGGCAATTTTGGACACTTAAGGGCAATTTATCATGGCCAATCCACCTAACCTGCACATCTTTGGACTGTGGGAGGAAACCGGAGCACCCGGAGGAAACCCACGCACACACGGGGAGGATGTGCAGACTCCGCACAGACAGTGACCCAAGCCGGAATCGAACCTGGGGCCCTGGAGCTGTGAAGCAATTGTGCTATCCACAATGCTACCGTGCTGCCCCGATGTGGTGAAGCTTTAGAATTCTCTACTCTAGAGGATTGTGGGGCCTCAGTCATCAAGTATTTTCAAGTCAGTGAATGATCGGTTTCTCAATATTGAAGATATCAAGTGAGATGGGGGTAGTGTGGGGGAATGGTACTGAGGTAGATCGGTAAATGGTCTCATTGAATGGTTGAGCAGGCTCGATGGGCCCAATGGCCAACTGCAGGTTGGATAAGTGAGTGAATCCCTTCCCTATTTGTTATAATGTCTACATCCAGGACAGGAAGCAGTGAGCAGGGATCTGTCAATCAGCCTGAATCAGCACCTTCAGGAGAATTGGGAGGGTGAATAGTAGATACAGCAGAGTGAGAATGGAGGGAGAGTGTGTGGGATGGAGATTTACAGCTTTTGGGGAATGAGAGAGGAAAAGTGTACTATAGAAACTAGAATTATCTGTTCTGAGTTTCTATCCTGTGCTGACAGTGATGTCTTTTGTAAATTGTTTTTACAGGATATTAGAAGAGGAGGAATTACAGACAGAAATCTCAAAGATCACGTTGGCTTCAGAAGATTTTAACCATCCGTGTGACTGGAAAAGCACCGAGAGAGAGAGAGAGACATACCCGAGTGAGAGTGTTCTAGAGCAGTGACTGTGGAAAGAGCTTTAACCAGTTACGCAGTCTGTAAAAATATTGCACCTGCTGTGACACCCAGACACGAGTGATGACAGGGGTTGGATTCTGCTGTTTTTGCTGTTGTTAATCACATCCAGGACTGAATCATGTTCATTCTGACACTTGGTGAAGTGGGAGGGTCGAAGGGTTTCTTTCTGCTGGACTGGCCGGTCTCACAACTTTGCTTCCAGTGGGCTGACAGGACTTTTATCCTGCAGAGTAAATAGTCCTACCGCCTCGGGTAGAACGAAAAGAAACACATTTGTCTCTGTTCCATTGAGTCTACAACACAGGGCCAGGCCAGTCGGCTCAATTGTCTCTCTGTATTTATGCCCCACATGAGCCTACATCCAGCTCTCTTCATCTCCCCCATCAGCATATCCTTCTATTCCTTTCTCCCTCATGTATATATCTCGCTTCCCCTTCAATGTATTCAGGAGAGGCAGTGGCGTAGTGGCATCGTCCCTAGTATTCCAGAGGCCCTGTGTAATGTTCCAGGAGCCCGGTTCAAATCCCACAAGACAGATGGTGAAATTTCAATTAAATAAAAATCTGGAATTAAAAGTCTAAAGGTTAGACCATTGTTGATTGTCACATAAACCAGTGTGGTTCACCTTTAGGGCTGGAAATCTGCCGTCCTTGTCTACTTGGGCCTTGTGAAATGGCCTCAGTTCCAGGGCAATAAATGTTGGCCCAGCCAGCGACACCCACATCCCATGACTGAATTTTTAAAAATTCTGTTCACCTCAACCACTCGCTGTGGGAGTGAGTTCCACATTCTCACTCTCACTGGGTAAAGAGGTTTCTCATCAAATGCCTATTGGATTATTGAACCCCTTCATCATCTTAAAGACTTCCATCAGGTCACCCTTCAATCTTCTCTTTTCTAGAGAAAAGCAGTTCCAGCCTTTTCTGAGGGTGAAATGCCCTCAGTTCTGGTATTATTCTTGTCAATCTTTGTTGCACCTTCTCCAGTGCCTCTATTTCCTTTTTCTAAATGGAGATCACAAATGTTGACAGTGCTCCCAGTGTGCAGGCGGTGCTGATGGGGGTGGGAGGTGAGGAATATGCAGGAATAGTGATTTCGGACCACGCCCCGACTATTGAGATGTGAGAGTTCGTTCGGGATAGGCGCAGAGGTTGGGGTGGAGGCGGGATTCAGAGCTTTTGACCAACAAGGGAGTTCCGTGGGAAGGTAGCAATGGTGATTAAGAATTATGTTGCGCTTAATCAGAATGGGGAGGTATTGGCAGCCACGCTTTGGGAGGCCTTGAAGGCGGTGGTCCGGGAGGAAATTATTTTGTCCAAGGCCCATAAGGATAAGATGGGAGGGAGGAGCATCGGCGACTGTTGGACCAGATAGTCGAGGTGGATAGGAGGTATTCTGTGGCCCCCACGATGGAGTTGTTGGCGGAAAGGAGGAGGTTACAAGGGCAGTTTGATCGGTTGACAATGGGAAGGGCGGTGGGTCAGCTGCAGAGGGAGTGGGGGTGCAGAGTAGGGGGGGGGGGGAAAAAGGTGAGTCGCACGCTGGCCCACCAACTGTGATGACTGACAGCGGTCAGGGAAATTCTTCAGGTGAAGCTGGAGTGGGGGGGGAACATGGTGTTGGATCCGGAGAGTATAAATGAGGTGTTCCAGTCAGTTTTAGATGGGCTGGACTTCCCGGAGTTGGAGGAGGGGAAGAGGCAGGCACTGGATGAGCCGTTAGGACTAAAGGAGGTGATGGAATGCATTGGCACGATGCAGTCAGGTAAGGCGGCGGGGCTGGATGGCTTTCCGGTGGAATTTTATAAGTCGTTCCCGACGGAGAAGAGGGGGGGATTTCGGGCTATGGCGCAGGCGTCGTTTTCACTAATCTTGAAAAGGGGGAAGAATACATTGGACAGCGGGTCCTATAGACCCATCTCGCTGCTGCATACTGATGTGAAAGTCCTGGCAAAGGTATTGGTGAGAAGGTTGGAGGGGTGTGTGCCGGAGGTGGTCTCCGAGGATCAGACGGGGTTTGTGAAGGGGAGGCAGCTCCCTCCTGCAATAGTAGGAGGTTGTTAAACATAATTATGACCCTGTTGTGGCGAGGAAGTGGAGGGGGTGAGTGCCAGAGGTGACTGTGCCAATGGACTAAGAGAAGGCCTTTGACTGGGTAGGGTGTAGGTATTTGTTTGAAATCCTGAGGAGGTTTGCGTTCGGGCCAAGGTTTGTGGCGTAGGTCGGTTGCTGTATGTGTCCCAAATGTGACCAAATTATCCTGTTACAACAGGCCCAACTCTGACGTAAGATAATGGTCACTTTGGGGATAAAAGTAGAGGTTCCGAACGTTTTTCTTGCTGGCCAAGTACTGAAGACTCCCGAGGCCGAGTTCCAAGGAAATTACTGTCAAAGAAGGAGCCAGACTCCCGAGGCTGAATTCCACAAGAATTACTATCAAAGAAGGAGCCAGAGAGGGTTACGCTTCTACAGACTGATCACCCACATGAAGTTATAAAAGTGAATGTCTTAAAGTTGTTCAGAAAACCTTTTTCATTTAATAAACTTATTTTAAAATTTACTATCCAGAGAATTCTGCCTTTGTCTTAATTGGTTAAAGTCTTGTCTGAATCAAAGTGAATTTATTAAATGGTAAGTTGGGGGTGGCTGAAATCAATTAATTTCCAGATAATGAGATCAGATAACAAATCTTCAATTTAAAAACATGCATTACTCTAGCGCCTTCCACACCCACAGAACGTCCCAAAGTGCTTTACAGCCAATGAAGTACTTTTGAAGTGCAGTCACTGTTGTAATGTAGGAAACACAGCAAGATCCCACACACAGCAATGTGATAATGAGCAAATGTTTTTAGTGATGTTCATTGAGGGATATTGTGGAGGTGGCGATGGATACTGAGGAGGTGGCGATGGATACTGAGGAGGTGGCGATGGATATTGTGGAGGTGGCGATGGATATTGAGGAGGGTCTGATGGATATTTTGGAGGTGGTGATGGATCCTCTGGAGTCTCCGTTTAAGAGCGCAGACTGATTCCCTCCTCAGTAACCAAATCGTGTTTGGTATTAAAATTGAAAAACGTTGTGAGCATTTGCTTAGCAGCACAATGTATCGTTAGAAGATGCAATATGTTTGTGCCGAGTGAGTGAGCTTGCCGCGAGTCAGTCTGCAGATATACAGACCCGGGAAAAAGGCGCGAAAGACGACAACGTTGCTGACGCCATTACAGCTGTGGCGCAGTTTTAAAAATGACGCGCTGCAGCTGGCAGCCATTTTACAAATGACATATGCAGCTTGGTGATGTGTGCACGCTGTGGCCACGCCCACCAAGGAATAAAATGCCCAGCCATTGGCAAACTTATCATTATGCTTCACAGTGCCGTTCAAGTACAAAAAAGCCTCCAATTAATACAAAAAACTTTTTTAACAAGGCCATGAAAATTCAAAGTATGCAAAACAAAGCAAAATGTTCTCATTTCGATGTTGAAGCACAACAATACGATTTAGAAGACACATTCTTTGTTGATGCAGTCAACAAGATTGATAATGCTGAAAAATGACAAAGCAGATATCATCTGTTCATATTAAGAAAGATTGGAACACATCATTGAAAGTAAATGGGTCCAAAATATTTTTCAAGTTGGATACTGGAGCTCATGCAAATTTGATCACTGTATCACACCTCTTTCCTCCAATTGAAGCTACTAAATGCCAATTGAGGGACTGCAGTGGCAACATCATCAGCACAAGAGGGTTGTGTTGTCTAACAGTAAGTAACAATGATATCCACCTGCCAGTGCGATTTGAAATAGTTGATGCCAATCAATCAACTCTACAAGGTGTTGATGCTAGGGGCTGGTTTAGCACAGTGGGCTGAACAGCTGTCTTGTAATCCAGAACAAGACCCAGCAGCGCGGGTTCAATTCCCGTACCAGCCTCCCCGAACAGGCGCCGGAATGTGGCGACTAGGGGCTTTTCACAGTAACTTCATTGAAGCCTGCTTGTGACAATAAGCGATTATTATTATTATTAACAATGCCAAATCTTGTGAAAAGGATTCACAGCGCCAATCGATCTGTTAGTTCACAGCAAGATAACATACAGGACATCCTAGCTACGTTTCCAAATGTGTTCACTGGTTTGGGTATGTTACCGTTTACCTATAAAATACAGCTTAAAAAAAATGCTACACCAGTAATACATCCTCCGAGAAGAGTACCAGCCCCTCTCAAAGAACGTCACAAGCAGGGACTTGACCGTATGCAGAAACTGAACATCATATAATCGAACCTACTGGTTGGGTTAGTTCCATGGTAAGCGTATGAAGGCCTAATAGAGATCTACGAAGATGTATAGACCCAAAGGATCTGAACTGGAATATCAGGCGAGAGCACTATCCAATTCCTAAGTGCGAAGAGATTACACGTGAAAAGTTTTTTAAAAGTTAGATGCCTCAAAAGGATTTTGGCAACTACAACTTGATAAGTCCAGCAGAAAGCTCTGTACTTTTAATACGCTGTACAGAAGAAATTGTGTCAATCGCATGCCCTTTGGAATCATCTCTGCATCAGAATATTTCCATAGAGCAACGGAAACCATTACAGAAGGTATTGGTGGGGTACGGGTGTACGTCGATGATATTATCTGGTCTGCAACACCAGAAGAGCACAATTCCAGACTACTACAAATGCTAAGAAGCATTGATTTGTATGGATTGAAGCTCAAATCCAAGTGTCAATTTGGGATTTCCAAACTGGGTTTTTGGGAGATCCCATATCTAAGGATGGTGTACAACCGGACAGTGCTAAAGTTAAAGCTATACACAAAATGCCTGTTACGACAGATAAAAAATCAGTCTTGAGAATGCTTGGAGTTGTCAACTTTCTTGGCAAATTTGTTCCGAACCATTCGTCTAGGACAATAGCGCGTCGACAATTGATCAAGAAATATTTTTCTTTTTCTTGGACTTCACAACATGAAACGGAAAAGTCCGACCTCAAACCCGCACTGACCTCAGCCCCACTTCTCACATTTTACGATCCGACAAAGTAGGCAAAGATCTCGACGGACGCGAGTCAAGTCAGGATGGGAGCTGTTCTTCTACAGAAGACTTCAAAATGATCTGTGGAGACCGGTAGCATATGCTTCTCGAGCCATGATGCCCACTGAACAATGCTGCGCACAGATTGAGGAAGAATGTCTTGGGTCTGGTGAAGGGTGTTGAAATATTTCCCTGTGTTTATGGTCTACCTACATTTGTGATCGAGACTGATCATAGGCCGCGTGTGTAAATAATTCACAAGAGTCTTAATGGTATTCGCCCAGATTACAGAGAATCCTAATGAGACCAAGAAGATATGATTTTTGTCCAGTATATACTCCAGGAAAAGTTCTGATCCTTGCAGATACATTATCACGTGCTACTGAAATGAAGATAAGATTCCAGATCTTGTGCAGGTGATAGAAGCTCAAGCTGACATGCTAGCTGACACACTACATGTTTCTGATTGCAAATTAAGATTAATTAAAGAAGAAACTGCAAAGGATGAAGTTTTGCAGTGAATGATTCATCACATGACTGATGGATGGCCAAATGCAAGCCGTTCTTGCTTCAGAAATGTTAAAAATGGCCTTTCTGTGGTAAATTGAGTTTTCCTCAAACTGGATAGAATAGTCATTCCTACAAAGGTGAGAAGACAGATTCTTACCCAGATCCATGAAGGACACCAGGGTATTGAGGAATGTAAATGACGCGCGAGGCAATCCGTATATTGCCCTGGTATAAATTCAGACATTTAAAATTATGTTTCTGATTGTGACATTTGTCAAAGAAACTAGTCTGCTTAACAAAATTCCCAATGATGAATATTGTACAATTCAATGTTCTAAAGTGGGAATAGATGTTTTCTACTTTCAAGGCAAAGATTACCTCGTCATTATTGACTATTACTCAAATTATCCAGAAGTGATTAAACTTACAAACTCAAGTTCAAAATCAGTCATCAAGTCAACTAAAACATGTTTTTTCTAGACACGGGATAACATTGATCGTCGAAAGGGACAATGGACCTTGTTTCGACAGTTGGGAATGGACCCGGTCCAATGGGAATGCTGAAAAAGGTGTAGGTATCGTGAAGAAATTGTTGAAGAAAGCATACGAGGCGAGACTAGATTTTGTGCTAGCTTTATTAAGTTATAGAGCTGCTCTTTTATCAACAGGTCTTTCGTCAGCGCAACCTCTTATGAACAGACTGCTGCATACAACATTGCCAACCTAACTGTACCAAATCTTGATGATAAATCAATTGTAAACAAGATGAGACAGCAGCAGCAAACTCAAAGCTTGTATTACAACAAGTCAGCCAAACAGCTGATTCCGCTAGTTCCAGGAGATTGTGGACGTGTACAAGATCCAACAGGTGGATCGTGTTTTAAGTCAGGCAGCTCCACATTCCTATCTTGCAAAAACATCTGAAGGTTCGATATTCAGGAGAAATCGTCGTGCATTGTTGAAGGTGAAGCAACCTCCAACTCCAATTCAACCTCAACAATTGTTTTCCAACAGTAGGTTTCCTGGACATTGGTTAAAACTCAGTACTTCATCATCTGATGCTCAACTTACTGATGCAAATATGAATCAAAAGAAGAAAAATTCTGTCTCAATGACAGTTGGATTGAGAACATCAACGAGATGAAGGAAGAAACCTGATCGTCTCAATTTATGAACTATAAAACACTGATTTAACTCGTATAACTTTTACTGATGTTCATTACTGTACATTGCCATTACACTGCCTGTATGTAACTTTGAATGCAAGAATCAAATTTTTCAAAGAAAGGGGGCTAGCACAATATGTGGATTTTATAAAGCACATAAAGGGTTAATGTAATGTTACTACTCTACTCACTAGATGGTGCCATAGAGCAACCATATAAATATCACTGGCCTCCTTGACTTCTGGGAGAGAGTGGAAGGGAACCAGACAGAGTAGGTGTGAGATAGTTTAACTGATAGAATAATTTAGTGTTGTAGAAGTGTAGTGTCATCTTGACTTGTCTAATTCCTTAGTAATATGTTCAAATCTAATTCAGTGTAGTGTAATAAATTAGCTTTGTTTGTTAAACGCTGCTTGCTGTTCTTTGTTAACACTACAACCTTCACCATCCTGAAGGACAAAAACAAAGAACACAACAATCTCTTACTCTGAGATGATGCTCTCTGGTCCTAGGCTCTCCCACAAGAGGAAACATCCTCTCAGTATCTATCGTGTCGAGCCCCCTGAGAATCCTGTCTCAATACGGTCGCCTCTCATCCTTCTAAACTCCAATTAGTACAGGCCCAACCTCTCCTCATCAGAAAATCCCTTCAAACCCTGGATCGACCTTGTGAGCATTCTCTGGACTGCCTTCAATGATAGTATATCTTTCCTTAGATAAAGGGACCAAAACTGCTCGCAGTATTTATGGTGTGGTCTAACTACTGCCTTGTATAGTTTTAGTAGAACATCCCTATTTTTATATTCCATTCCCTTTGAAATAAATGCCAACATTCAATGTATCTTGGCAATTACCTGCTGAACTTGCATGCCAACCTTGTGATTTATGCAGGAGGACCCCCAAATCCCTCTGTGCTGCAGTGTTCTGCCGTCTTTCTCCATTTAAATAATGCTCAGCCCCTTTAGTTCTCCTACCAAAATGCATAACTTTACATTTTCCTACATCATCTTCCATCTGCCAAGCTTTTGGGCACTCACTTTAAAACAAAACTATTTTTATTGAAAGATTTTAATTTTATGACAGACAGACTTATCATCCACATACACCGACTGCGCAATTGTATCTGCCCAGAGAGAAAAAAACCACACAGGAGTATTAATAATAACAAAAACATAACACAGGATTCGCCATGGTAACAGAAACAAACATTTTGCATCGTTCTAGACACAGTGCGGTTAGGCTGTACATTTGTGCTCTACATCTTGCCGGTGTGGCCTATGTTAGTGCATCATTAGACCACAGAATTTACAGTGCAGAAGGAGGCCATTTGGTCCATCAAGTCTGCACCGGCCCTTGGAAAGAGCACCCTGCTTAAGCCCACACCTCCACCCTATCCTCATAACCCAGTAAACCCACCTAACCCTTTGGACACTAAGGGGCAATTTAGTATGGCTAATTCACCTAACCTGCACATCTTTGGACTGTGGAGGAAACCGGAGCACCTAACGGAAACCCACGCAGACACGGGGAGAAAGTGAAAACACACAGACCAGTCACCCGAGGCTGGAATTGGACCCGGGTCCCTGGAGCTGTGAGGCAGCAGTGCTAACCACTGTGTCACCGTGCGTGCCCAGCATGGTAACTTCATGGCTTGAGAACCGCCCCCACCCGTTGTCACCTGTGGGGGAGTGGATAGTCCCAGCGCTGTGAGGGTGGTGAGGCCTCACCAGGAGAACTTGCCCTTCTTTTGGGGGTGCTGCTCGTGGGCCCTGCACCCTGTTGTATTATATATTTCCCCAGTGTTTTGGGTGCTGCCTCTTTCCCCCCCCCCGCCCTATACCTGCACGTTTACTCTCAGCGACTGATGCATGAGGACACCAAAGTCTCACTGAGTCTCCACCTCTTTCAATTAACACCCATTGAAATAATAATCTGCCTTCCTATTTTTCTACCAAAGTGGCTAACCTAACATTTATCCAGGTTATACTGAAACTACCATTCATATGCCCACTCACTCAGCCTGTCTAAATCCTGCTGAATAATCTCTGCATCCTCCTCACAGATCATCTTCTCCCAACTTTGCATCATCTGCAAACTTATTTCCCTTGTCCAAATCATTAATATATAATGTGAACAGTTGGGGTTCCAGCACAGTACCTGTGGCACTTCACTAGTCACTGCCTGCCAATCGGAAAAAAACATTCATTCCAACTTTTTGCTTCCTGCCAGCGAACCGGCTTTCTATCCATCTCAAGACACTACCCGTAATCCTATGCCCTTTGATTTAGCAATCTGCTGTGTGAGACCCCTTGACATCCGTCTGCACAACGAATGCATCCATTTTATTTCAAATGCTCTGAGCATTCAAGTACAAAACCTTGGGTGGCACAGTGGTTAGCCCTGCTGCCTCACGGCGCTGAGGACCCGGGTTCGATCCCAGCCCTGGGTCAGCGTCCGTGTGGAGTTTGCACATTCTCCTTTGTCTACGTGGGTTTCACCCCCACAACCCAAAGATGTGCAGGTTAGGTGGATTAACCACGCTAAATTCCCCTTTAATTGAAAAAAATAATTGGGTACCCTAAATTTATGGGGAAAAAAAGGATAGTCCTTTTAACATTCCTTGACCGGTCCCTACTATTTATTACAATGTCGTTACCTGATACAGGCCCTTGGTTTCTCTGCTTTTTTATTCTCTTTGCTGTATTTTTCTTGTGTTTCTGATTCCCCCTGCTCTTAATCCTGACATAGGTTCCCACCCCCTGACTCCTCCTCCTGATTCTGTAAAACTTCTATACATACGCTCAAAAGAATCATGAATTTAAAGTCCCATTTCTTATGAACATATTTATTTTAGATCTACCTGTAGTGTTAGGAAAAACACTATTTATTATCCAGGATAAAATAAATGTCCGTCATCAGCTTTTGTGGATCATTTCAGTGGAAATGTTCTCTCCCAGGCTCAAAGAGCATCAGCCCACTGGAAGCAAAGTTGTGAGACCGGCCAGTCCAGCAGGAAGAAACCCTCCGACCCTCCCACTTCACCAAGTGTCAGAATGAACATGGTTCAGTCCTGGATGTGATTAACAGCACCAATAACAGCAGAATCCAACCTGTCATCGCTTGTGAACTCGCTGGTGTCTTAGCAGACTTGATAAGTGAGTGAATCCCTTCCCACACTCAGAACAGATGAACGGCCTCTCCCCGGTGTGAACTCGCTGATGTGCCAGCAGGTTGGATAGATCACTGAATCCCTTCTCACACCCAGAGCAACAGAATGGCCTCTCTCCAGTGTGAATTCTCTTGTGTGTTAGCAGGTTGGATAACTGAATGAATCCCTTTCCACACTCGGAGCAGGTGAATGGCCTCTCCCCAGTGTGAACCTGTCGGTGCTTCCGCAGATTGGATAACTGAGTGAATCTCTTCCTACACTCTGGACAGGGGAACGGTCTCTCCCCAGTGTGAACTCGCTGGTGTGTTAGCAGGGTGGATGAATCACTGAATCCCTTCCCACATTCAGAGCAGATGAATGACCTTTCCCTGGTGTGAACCCGCTGGTGCACCAATAGGTTGGATGAATTAGTGAATCCCTTTCCACACTCTGAGCAGGTGAACGGCTTCTCTCCAGTGTGAACTCGCTGATGAGTCTGCAGGTGAGATAACTGAGTGAATCCCTTCCCACAAACAGAGCAAGTGAACGGCCTCTCTCCGGTGTGACCACGTCGATGAGTTTCCAGTGCAGATGGGGTACAAAATCCCTTCCCACAGTCCCCACATGTCCACGGTTTCCCCATGGCGTGGGTGTCCTTGTTTATCTCCACGTTGAACGATCAATTGAAGCCTCGTCTTTACAGTGAACAAAGGTGCAATCTCTCCCTGCTGGGAACGTTGTGATTTTTTCAGACTGGATAACTGGTTAAAGCTCTTTCCACAGTCAGTGCACTGGAACACTCCCACTCAGGTGTGTGCGTCTCAGTGCTTTTCCAGTCACACAAAAATTCACCCTTGAGATTCAGATCCTGATGAATTGAGTGAATGCCATATCTTGACATTTGGTTTGAGATTTCTGTCTGTAAATCGTCCTCTTTGAACATCCTGTAAAAGGTGTTTTCAAAAGTCATCACTGTCAGTACAGGACAGAAATTCAGAACAGACCATTTTATATTTGATTCAGTTGTTTCCCCATCTTGACTGTAATCCTCCCCATGCACCCTCACTTCCCCCGCTCCTTCTGTCACCATTGTTTACTCCTGATAATTCTTATAACATTAGAACATGAGAAACTGGAACAGCAGGAGGCCATTCAGCCCCTCAAGTCTATTATGCCACTTCATCAGATAACGGCTGATCTTCACATCCCTGCGCTCACCCCAAGTCCGTTCATTCCTAAAATATCCAAAATTCCTCTATTCTCTGTCTTGAACAAACTCAGTGACTGAACATCCACAACACTCTGAATTTATTTATCCTTCTTAAGATATCGGCATCACTGGCATGGCCAATATTTGAATAGACGTGATAAATTCGACTTTAAATAGCTGATACAACAAAAACAGGTTTCACAAAATCACAAACATTTCTCCTGTCAGTTACAGAATGGATTGCTTCTGTGACTCAATGACTCTGTGTCTGGAAATATAAAATGTAGCGACAATACAATGTTACACAACTAGAAATAATAAATGTACTTTATTACAGAACCATAAATAATATATCTAATCTGCATAATATAACAATACTGGATATTTCTCTGTCTGATATTAATTTACTGTCAGCCATCTCCGGGGGAAACCAGCCCTTTAATTGTGAACATCAGGAAAGAGACCATCCTTTTAGCCAGACAAATAAATGTGTGAAGCTGAGGGAGCAAAGGATGTCAATGTCTTTAAGGGAGAGAGACCAAGCTTTCCAGTGTCTGCACCCTCCCTGGATTCACTTCCTTTCCCTTCAGTTGCTGCAAGTGACTAATTGAAGGTCAGAATGAGAAAATAAATGGAAAGGGGGAGAAAATAAAGTGTTTTACTCACAGATGTTGGAGACAGGAGGACGTTTTAGTCTTTGACTCAATCTTCATTCTCAAGAAAGGCCGCACTCCGGCTGGAGGACCAGAGTCCTTCCGGTCCTCCAAGTTTCCCATTGGTCAACATCTCAGCCGGATTGTCGTGTGTATGTGGGGGGGGGGGGAGGTGCAACTTCCACACATGCGCAGTTTCCATCTCCCTTGGACATGCGCATTCCGAGTCGCCTGCGCGGCGGATAGAGCGGTTTCCCGAGCGTGAGGGATTGTGGGAGCTGTACCCGCCATTATTCATACGGAGCCCAGTGTGGCTAACATATTGGGGAGGATAATAGGTGGGAGTGAAACTGAACCCGATAATCAGCACCTTCAGGAGATGAGAACTGGGGGTAAAGCAGGAGGAGAATAGTGGGATTAATTAGTCTTAAAATCAAAAGGGAGAAAGGAGTGTGTGGCGGACAGCATTTTCTGTGACAACGGGAACTGTCAGTTTGGAATTTATATCCTGTAATCACTCTTGACTTGATGATGTCAACCCCATCACACCCATTAAAATCACTATCAGGTCAGTCTTCAACCTTCTCTTTCCCAGAGAAAATATTCCCAGCCTGTTCAATCTATCCTGTAACTCAGTTCTGGTATCATCCTCGTGAATCTTTCTTGCACTTTCCAGAGTTCCTCTGTCAGATTTTAAGGGGTATATAATTAATATTTAGGCTCAATTTAATTTGGTTACAGGTGCCAATTACTCAGTTCCAAATTGACGCTCTAAAATGCTTCAATTTGAAAGAAAGGCAAGACAGGACTCTGAAATAATAAATATTTATCCGTATTTATTTTTTAAAGATAGTATGCTGATGAAAGACACAAGTGATTTTCATCTCCTGAATTTGCGACCATTCAATGTGGATCTGTGAATCTTCCTCCGATTCCTGAGCCAACAGTCATTTTGCAAAATTGCCCCAGAGACATTCAGTATCTCCAGGACTAGAATCCAACTTAGCTCAAGACCGTTCTGGAAACCCACTTTTAACACGTGAATGAGCATTACCCAATCTTGAATCAGACTTGTTTTAAGCAGACAATTGCTCATTGCTGTCACTGGGTTAATTTTATTGAATGTAAGCTTTTATGTAAATTGTTCCATGGGCAGAACAATGGGACTGTTCAGGACCTTTCTTTTAACTGAATTTGGACAAGATCATGAATGGTTTACATCAAATGTTTCCACTGACAAAAGGATTGTTAACCAGAGGACACAGATTTAAGGTGATTGACATAAAAGCCAGAGGGGAAATGAGAAAGATAAATCTTTACACAATGAGGTGTTGTGATCCGGAATGCACTGTCTGAAAGGCTGGTGGAAGCAGATTCAGCAAAGGGAGTTGGATAAATACTGGAAGGGGATTGGTTTGCAGGGTTCATGGGGAAAGGACAGGATCATGGGACTAATTAAGTAGCTCTTTCAAAGAGCCAACAGAGGCACGATGGGCCGAACTGCCTCTTTCTGTGAGGTGAGATTATGTGATCGCAGATAAATAAATATGTGTCTGCAATATGTACAGTGATGGCAATTATATCTGGAATTCCCATCGTGCCCCTGCTAGCCAAGATTTTATGGAGGTCCTTCCATTAGCTTTCGGATGAACAACCCTCCAACTTTCCTTTAATACCTCAAAACTGTGGACCTCTCAGTCCAACGTGGGCTTCACTACCTTCTTACGAAAAGACTTAAACATTAGCAACACCCCTGGTTCCTCACGGCTCTCTTGACTTCTGGTCTCACAGCTCCTGGTCCCACAGCTGACTACTTCCAAGCGAACTGCAGATTGCCAGCTTTCCATGAAAAACACCCAGAATTCAAACCAAGGCTCCACCCTGAATCACTTATCCCCATGGTAACACAGACTCTTTGGGATGTCCAACAGATGTTTAAAGCGTTCAGCTTCAAAAATCATACCTTTCGACCCGGTGGTCTGCATGAAGAATTCACCTCTGTAACAAAGACAGGACAGTAATTGTCAGACCCGATGTCTCCAGGTCTCAAGCAAAAAGAGCTCAGCTGCCCTTTTACAGATCTTACCCTTCCAGCTTTGACTTCTTAAGTCAACATGGGCCACACCTTGTGATTGCGAATTCCCTGAGGGTGTTTCTGTAACATTCTCAACCCAGGTTTTCCATTTATCTTAAATTTGAAAAAATTCAATTCCCAAACTAAAAGTTATATTTCTTAAACATGAATTATGAAACTAGATCTTCACAACATCTTCCCCAGGAAGAAATTAAAATGTATCACCCTCGTAATACCCCATTTAGAATATTACAACTTACACCCTTCTGTATATTTTAACAACAGCCATGATCTTATTGAATGGTGGAGCAGGCTCGAGGGGCCGAATGGCCTACTCCTGTTCCTATGTTTTCCTGTGTTTAAATATCTGATAATCTGGTAAAGACATAATATTTCCCTCCATTGTCCCCTTCACATTCATAAGTCCATCTTGCTAACAGCACATTGCTGAATTCCATGTCTAGGAATCACATTTCACTTAAGATGGAAAACATTGTTGCTTGCTATATTTTCTGAAAGCTTTCTTCTTACAATAATTATCATCCAAAGTTCCTTCTGCGAGAGGAGAGTCCTCATTGCTGCTCAGATGTGAGTTTTCAAGTTCAATTTCGAATACAGTCTGTTCAGAATTCATCTTTTGAACTTTGTTTTCTTCCATGTGTGTAGTTTCCCCATTGTTTCAATCCAAAGGGAATGTCCTGGTCAATCCCACATTTAAACTCTCTTCTTCTGGCTCAGTTGTAGGCGGAGCTTCATTTTTCAGTTCATTTCCCAGACTCCAACATTTTGGATTCTCTTTTGGAGACAGCAAGTTCAAAATGGCTTCTTTCTGTGTCAATAACTCGCTCATCCATTGGTCAAAATCTTCATTAGTCTGATGCTCTTTGAGCCTTGGAGCGCATCAGCACAATTGGTCTCTGTCAGTATTTATGTTCCACAAGAGCCTCCACCCACCCCTCTTCATCTCCCCCATCAGCATATCCTTCTATTCCTTTCTCCCCATGTATGCATCTAGCTTCCCCTTCAATGTATTCATGCTGTTCACCTCAACCACTCACTGTGGTAGTGAGTTCCACATTCTCACCACTCGCTGGGTAAAGAGGATTCTCATGAAAACCCTATTGGATTATTGAACCCCTTCATAATCTTAAAGACTTCCATCACGTCACCCTTCAGTCTTCTCTTTTCTAGAGAAAAGCAGCCCCAGCCTTTCCTGAGGGTGAAATGCTCTCAGTTCTGGTATTATTCTTGTGAATTTTTGTTGAACCTTCTCCAGTGCCTCTAGTTCCTTTTTCTAAATGGAGATCACAAATGTTGACAGTCCTCCCAGTGTAGTCTAACCCTGATTCTGAACAAATTGAACATAATCTCCCTGTTTTTCAATTCTATCCCTCTAGAATGGAACCCTATTTGTGGGCCCCACACTTTAAGAAAATATAAAGTTCTCAGAGAGAGTGCAGAGGAGATTTATGAGAATGGCACCAGAGATGAGGCATTTGGAGGGGGGGGGGGGGGGGGTTAGAGAGAGTGGTACAGCTGAAATTTTTCTCTTAACATCACAATCATGGGGCTGTGAAGGAGGCCATTCAGCCCATCGAGACAATGCTGTGATAGAGATATAACTCTTCTGCAAAACCTGAAATCTGTGTCCCCTTATTTCTTGTACCATTAAGTTATGGCAGGGTTTTTCAAACTCAGGGTTGCGACTGATGAAGAGTGCCTTTGTGTTACTGTATTCTTCTATACAATTAACGAGGCAGAAATTTGCACTAGACTTCTCGGATGCAAAATTAAATTTTATTGGTATCTATTGATTATAAAGAGAGTAATCTTCTTGTGGTTACAAAATCAAAATGTTCTCAATTCTGGCCCCTGCTGAAAGCTTTACTTGAGATGATCGTACTTAGTAATTTACAAACGACTTGGAATTCAAAATACAGTAATGGTTTCTTTGCTCGAAGCAAACAGCTGTGCAGATTAGAAGTAGAATGAAAATATGAAAATACGAAATAAAGATAGTAAATAGCTAGGCAAAAGTATAAGATGATTCTAGAATGAAATAATAGCCTAAAACTATTACCTTTAAGGAATTTGTTATCAGCCAAAGTCAATCTATTCCTGCCCCTGTAACATGCTGATTGGTTTGGATGAGTCTTCAATATATTTGGTTCGATAATTGGGTTGTCAATCTTCAATATGCAACATTAACTTAGAATTACCAGCCATGTTGCATCTGTGAATTCTTTAGTGGGCATTGGTATGCAAAATCTGTTCTTATCATGGACTGGTATGTGCTTTATCCTATAATTCCTTCTTTCCAACAATGGAAGGCTCATATGAACTCTAATGTCAACCTGACCTTCAGTAGAAATGTGGCATTTGCTTAGCTCATTTGCAAACTGTTTCAAATGCTGTGCCTTCACTTTACTTATTTCTGCAAGCTGTGTGCTTTGTAAACTGATGTTAAATTTGTACAGTTTTGCACTGTCATGATGGAATCCATTTTAAAATGACTTTTGAACTAAGTTTTTAAAAATCTACAATCAAAGGATCATTAATTAACCTTTTTAACCTATCAGAACCAGTTGGTTTCCTTCAGCGACCAACGCGACCCATGAGTGGGACACGGGAAGGTGTCGGGAGGGTCGTGGAGCGATCAGTTGTTGCATTCCCGATCATAGGAAGACGACCCCAACAGCCGTGACCAGCTTATAGGAATGCTGCTGCGGGCAGTCTCCAATTGGTTGCGGTGTTGGGGGCATGGGGTTCGAGGCTGGACTGTGTGCTGGTCACCGCACGCAGGGGATGGGGACAAGGGCTGACAGACATCCACATGGGTGCACAATGGTAACAGTGGTGGACCCAGCTTGGAGCTCCGCTCTGGTGCTTGTCTTCTGCGCGCTGCTCAGTTCGTCCCCCTCCACCGATCGATAGTACGCGACCTGCGGCTCTGTGGTCAAGCTGGTCAACAGCTGGCACAATGTCTGCTTGCACTCCCACAATGTGAAGTCCTGATCGGGCAGTGGTCAGCAGTCTGTGACTGGGGTGGATGCAGCTACTGCACAGTGGGAGC
Source organism: Scyliorhinus torazame (assembly GCF_047496885.1). Taxonomy (NCBI): domain Eukaryota; kingdom Metazoa; phylum Chordata; class Chondrichthyes; order Carcharhiniformes; family Scyliorhinidae; genus Scyliorhinus; species Scyliorhinus torazame. The sequence continues at coordinate 174,171,955 of NC_092711.1, forward strand.
GAAGCCAGGCCAGGTTTGTTGGCGAGGAATACCGATCAATACAGTCAATACAGCCGACACATATTAACAGTCATCACTTACACAGAAACTTACACAGTCATCGCTTTGTGTCACCACTCTCTGGAAACCAGGAAGTAAGTGCTTTTAGTGAGAAATGAAGAAGGAGATGACTTGGATGTTTAGATAGTGCAATGCAGTGGAAACAGTGAGAAATATTGTGACATTGTGTGTGTTTGACAAGTTACCTCATCTTGTCTAAAGTCATAATTTGCAAAGTAAAAACAAGATTGTACTTTTTTCTGTACTTGTTTAAATGTCTGAATAAATGGGAATATATTTAAAACAAAGTTTGTGTGTAAATGTAAGGATGCGCATGTTCAACTGAAAATGTTTTAATTTTCAGTAATTATAAAGTCATAAACTTGGAAAAATCAGGTATTGGAAATAAAGTTTTAAAGTTAAAAAAAATAAAAGAATGTCGACCGTGACTGGCTTTTAAGTATGAACGATGGAGTCTTTCCGCCAGAGGGTGGTGAGAAGGTCACGCGTCCGGTACGTACACTGACGCCATGTGCCCTGTACGTTGATGCTTTGGGTGTGAAATCGTGGAGCAGAGATTCCTCCATTTTGTAGCTCCCAGCAAGCAAGCAATATGACTGTGTGAAGAACTGAAGATGGATTATTTTGCAATAAGGAAGAGAGGGCAGAACACAAACAGGCCAGGATCTCACAACTAAATCTACTGGAGGGAGCTTCGCAGGAGAGTCCACGGCAGGACAAAGCAGTGCTGGTGTGAGATAAATACAGAGCCTCAGGGCCTCATTAAGAAGAAACTGAAATCGGGAACAAAGCTGCATAAAGATGATTTCTTGAGATATGGCTTTAATTGTGTCAATGAACTTCAGGATGCAAAGCCCTTGTGTGTTATATAAAAAATAAATACAATAAAATCGCTTATTATCACAAGTAGGTTTCAAATGAAGTTACTGTGAAAAGCCCCTAGTTGCCACATTCCGGCGCGTGTTCGGGGAAGCTGTTACGGGAATTGAACTGTGCTTCTGGCCTGCCTTGGTCTGCTTTCAAAGCCAGCGATTTAGCCCTGTGCTAAACCAGCCCCTGGTTTCCCTATGCAGGGAAGTACTGGCAAATGAAAGATTAAACCGTCAAATCTTCAAATGCATGGCGAGTTCGAGGACAAACCTCTTGATTTTTTTCAAAAGATGCAGCGAGAACTTAAATCGTCAGCTATCGTCCTTATCAAAATGTAACATTAAATAGCAAAGCAAGTCAGATCATGAGGACCAAACAGGCTCACCTGTCACATTAAAGGCAAGCAATAATGATCGTGAAGGTCAGCCGGCGTGTGTCCCAAAGATCAGTAATTTGGTAAAAGTGGGTCGCGGGAAAAAAAGTTTGAAATACACTGGTTTAAGCAACGCCAGTTTGAGGAGAACAACCCCAGCTTCTTCAACGAAACTGGTGGTTAAAATCCCTTATCCCTGGAACCATTCTGGTAAATCTCCTCTCCCCTCTCTCAAGGAGCCTCACATCCTTCCTAAAGACCCAGAACTGGATTCAATACTCCACTTGTGGCCTAACCAAAGCTATAGAAAGCTTCAGCATAACGTCCCTGCTCTTGTTCTCAATCCTTCTATTTCTGATGCCCAAGATCCCAGTTGCTCCAAACAGGAAAATCAAACTTTGTCACTTGAACACAAAAAGCATTTGAATGACATTCTTCAAATGCCTAAAGGAGACGGATGCTCTTTGAGGCTGGGAGCAAAGTGGTGAGACTGGGCAGTTCAGCAGAAAGAAACCATCCATCCCTCCCAATTCACCTACTGTCAGAATGAACATGGTTCAGTGTGGATGTCATTAACGGCAGCAATAACAGCAGAATCCAATCCCTGTGAAAACTTATGAAGTCGCTGGTGTTTCCGCAGGTTGTGTAATAGAGTGAATCTCTTCCCACAGTCAGAGCAGGTAAATGGCCTCTCCCCAGTGTGAACTTGCTGGTGTGTCTGCAATTTGATTAACTGAGTGAATCCCTTCCCGCACAGTGAACGGCCTCTCCCAGGTGTGAACTCACTGGTGTATCAGCAGGGTAGATGACGTTTTAAAATTGTTTGCACAGTGAAAGCAGCTGAACGGCCTCTCCTCCTCAATGTGAATGTGCTGGTGGAACATCAGTTCCACAGGTTTTTAAAACAACTGCAGCTGTTTTCACAGTCCCTATGCTTGTGTAAGATTAGCTACTTTTCCCATCATGCTTGGTAGATGTTTAGCAGTTCGCCGTCCGGCTACAGTCCCCCTGTGATCCATGAAGCCTCAGTAAATTGGATCACAAAACGTTTCCTAATCATACCCCACCTTGCGGAAGCAGACATTCAAGTCTAGGCCATGTTACACTTTAGTTTTATCTCTCATTCGTTCATGTTTTCACACATACAACTCCATTTCTATCTTCCCTTCCATCTCAACTTCCCAATGTTTAAACATGACTAAAGTAAACACCTGATACAACAAAATGAGAGTGGGCAAGTGCGAGGTCTTGCACTTTGGAAAAAAGAATAGAGGCGTGGACTATTTTCTAAACGGTGACAAAATTCATAATGCTGAAGTGCAAAGGGACTTGGGAGTCCTAGTCCAGGATTCTCTAAAGGTAAACTTGCAGGTTGAGTCCGTAATTAAGAAAGCAAACGCAATGTTGTCATTCATCTCAAGAGGCTTGGAATATAAAAGCAGGGATGTACTTCTGAAGCTTTATAAAGCATTAGTTAGGCCCCATTTAGAATACTGTGAGCAATTTTGGGCCCCACACCTCAGGAAGGACATACTGGCACTGGAGCGGGTCCAGCGGAGATTCACACGGATGATCCCAGGAATGGTAGGCCTAACATACGATGAACGTCTGAGGATCCTGGGATTATATTCATTGGAGTTCAGGAGGTTGAGGGGAGATCTAATAGAAACTTACAAGATAATGAATGGCTTAGATAGGGTGGATGTAGGGAAGTTGTTTCCATTAGCAGGGGAGACTAGGACCCGGGGGCACAGCCTTAGAATAAAAGCGAGTCACTTTAGAACAGAGAAGAGGAGAAATTTCTTCAGCCAGAGAGTGGTGGGTCTGTGGAATTCATTGCAACAGAGGGCGGTGGAGGCCGGGACGTTGAGTGTCTTTAAGACAGAGGTTGATAAATTCTTGATTTCTCGAGGAATTAAGGGATATGGAGAGAGAGCGGGTAAATGGAGTTGAAATCAGCCATGATTGAATGGTGGAGTGGACTCGATGGGCCGAATGTCCTTACTTCCGCTCCTATGTCTTATGGTCCTTACAGAGAAAGTCAGGCAGCTGCAGGCACCTGAGCTCATTCCCTTAAGGGAGTTGGAGCCTCTCTGTGAGTTCCCCATGGTTACCAGTCTGTTGTCCATGTTCTCTCCTGTCAGTGTCCCTCTGTCCTCCTTCCATGACCCAAATGTGGCGTCTACCTTCGCCGGTGTGAACCTGTGGTTGTTGCAGCTGGGGGCCTCTATGGACACCTCGCCCAGTTCGAAATGCCGCCTGAACAGGTTCCATGTCCTTAGGGTGGCCACTACCGCTGGGCACCTGAAGTGGGTGTGGTGGGGTCGGCGGGGCTGGGGGGTGGGATGGAGAGTGGTACGGTGGCCAGTGCTTGGAGAGACGTCCCCATGCAGTAGGCCTCCTCCATTCGGATCCAGCCTCCAGTTCCCTTAGCTCCCTCACCTCTCCTCGTTTGCCGGCCAGTGGTAAAATAGGAGATTTGGTAGGGCCAGGCCTCCCACATGCCGCCCCCGTTGTAAAATACTCTGACGTACCCTGGGATCTCTTTCCCCCCCCCCCCCCACCTTCCCCAAATTAAGATCATGATTAACTTATCGACCTGGTGAAGAAGCATTTGGGATGAAGATTGGGAGTGATCTGAACACAAAGTGGAACCTAGGCAGTACATTCATTTTAATTGTCTGTACCCTTCCCACCAGGGAAAGAGGGAGTGAGCCCCATCTTTACAGGTCCCTCTTCACCTCCTCCATGCTGGAGAGGTTCCATTTGAGGAGCCTCTTTCAGTTGTGGGTCACTGGGATCCCCAGGTACCTGAACTTGGTTTGGGCCACTTTATTAAGAAGCAATTCCTCCAGCTCTGTTCCTCCCCCTCGGGGGTTTACCAGGAAGGTTTTGCTCTTTCCCAGGTTGAGTTTGTAACCTGAGAAGACGCCAAACTCCCTGAGGAGTCCAGTTAGCTTTCGAATGCTGGCTAGGGGGTTCGACATGTAGAGGAGCAGGTCATCAACATCGAGTGAGACTTTGTGCTCTCTGGATGCTCCCAACGCCCCCCACCCCCCGAAGCACGCTGCTATGGGGTCAACCATATGCACCTTGTGGTCCCGGCCTTGTCCGTTTGAGCCTGCCCTTGCTCACAGGCCATTCAAGATGGCCGTTGACTACGTCCTCTTTTTCACCATCTCCACGTGTTGTCTGTTATAACCAGCCCTTTACCCGCCTCCATTCCCCCTTCTGTTTCTCCCTGTTCCCCCGCCCTTGTGCTCCCCCTCCTGGTGCCCCTCCCCCTTGGCTCTCCCTCTTCAATGCAACCCTGGACCACTGCTCTTTTTTCCCTGAATTTCTCTGTTTTCCCTTCCTCCTGCCAGACGCTCCCTCCCTCCTGGGAGGCATGCGGCAGCCTCTTCCTTCACTATGCTCCCATACACCAGCTTACTCACTAGTGTAGTGGCAACCCCCTTAGCCAGGTTCCCCTATTTAACCCCCGTCTGCTTATCCCACTTTCTCCGCACCTTTGCTTGTGTTTGCCCCTGCCCCTCTCATCCTTTGCAGCCCGTATTCTGGCCATTGCATTCTACCGCTGTTTGCCCAGTCCGTTCTTCTGTACAAATGTGTTGCCTTTCTCCGGGGCATCAAAATAATGTTCCTTCCCATGATATGTAACCCATAGCTTGGCAGGGTAGAGCATGCCAAACTGCACCTCATTTTTGTACAGGGCGGATATGGCGGTGTTAAATTCGGCCCGACTCTTGGCCAGGTCGGCACAATGTTTTGGTACAAGCAGATGGAATGTGCTTCCCACTTGCACCCTCTCACGCCTCTCGCCCACCTCCGCTCCTTGTCCTGGGACTTGTGCAGCCTCACGGTTATCACCTGCGGTGGCTCCCCCGCTATGGGGAGGTGACCTGTCCGCGCGGTCTACTTCCGGGGCTTGGTGACGCCCTCCTCGCTGACCAGCTTCCCGAGCATCACCGCTACGCACTGCATTGGGTTCCTCCCCTCCGTTCCTTCCGGCGGCCCCAGAATTCTCAAGTACTGTTGACGCGATCTGTTCTCCTGGCCATCGACATTTCCTTTTAGCTCCTCCTGGGCCCTGATCAGGCTCGCCACCTTGGCCTCAAGTGCCACGACCTGGTCCCTTGATCCATGGCACCTTTCTTAAGGTCTCTTGCATTGTCTTCCGGACCTCGAGCCTCCGCTCCGTCTTGGCCATTGCTTCCCTCATGGGGGCCGCAGCAGCTTCTGCTGCTGTTTCGACAGCTGCCTGGAGGTCTCTTCTCAACTCCTCCCTGTGTCTCTGGAGCACCAAATGGTGATGAAGCCCATAAGCTGGTCCATCAGTGCCTGGGTCTGCACTGGGAGCTCTGTGGGGTCAGCCCCACCTCATGTGGTTGCCGGCTCCCAGGCTGAGGTTTCCCTCCCCTTGTCCTTGTTGGCTTTTCGACTGGGCGACGGACTTTTTCCCATTCTTCTTGTCAGTGCGGTTGACGGGGGTCAGGCTGTGGGAATGTTTGCTGGGATTAAAAGTGTGTAGTCAAAGATTTCATGCGAGAGCCAACTTTCATGTGAGCACTCAGCTCATGGCCACCACTGGAAGTCCCTCCAATGACATTATTAACAGTTTCTTCCCCCTTATGTACGTCAACCAGCTCGATTTTGCTGGACCTGGCTGGTATCTGGGGTTTAAAACAGGATGATGGTCATCTATTAATATTATTTATCATAGTCCCTTGTTTTGGGCCGAGCCACTTGACCGGCCCTCTAAGGTATCAATTCTTTGTGGGATTATCCCTCGCATTATGGGAAATAAAGTGACTCTTTTTAAACATTACAAATTATGCACAATCTCCCCGTGTCTGCATGGCCATTGCTTCCCTCACCAAACCCCCCCCCCCCCCCCCTCCCCCCACAACCCAAAGATGTGCAGGGTAGGTGGACTAACCACACTAGATTGTCCCGTAATTGGAAAAAAAAATAATAACACATTAGACGACACTAACTGGGGCTGGTTTAGCACAGGGTTAAAGAGCTGGCTATTAAAGCAGACCAAGGCAGGTCAGCAGCGTGGGTTCAATTCCCGTACCAGCCTCCCCAAACAAGCGCCGGAATGTGGCGACGAGGGACTTTTCACAGTAACTTCATTTGAAGCCTACTTGCCACAATAAGCGATTTTCATTCACTAATCTATTTTTAAAATTTAGAGTACCAAATTCTTGTTTTCCAGTTAAGAGGTAATTTAGTGTGGCCAATCCACCTACCCTACACATCTTTGGGTTGTGGGGGTGAGACCCACGCAGACACGGGGAGAATGTGCAAACTCCACACGGACAGTGACCCAGAGCCGGGATCGAACCTGTGTCCTCAGCACCGTGAAAGGCTGAATACTTTAATGCTTGTTTTTCTTTGAATTTAGAGAACAGAACTGATTATTTTAATTCTGAGGAAGGAGGATAGTTCATGAATAGTAATTGTTCACCCTTTGACCTCTCACATAATGTTAAGACCAAATCATGTGATGAACTTGTGTCCCAGAATTCAGTGTAAAATCCTGGAATAACTACTGCTGTGTTTTCTCCTATAAGTGTGGGGACCAGACTCCCGTGTATCTGACCACATTTAAGTATGATAGCTCTGTCTTTTTTTACTTCACCAGCATCATTTTAAATCACAAAGCATTTACTCACCCTGCTATTATTTTTAAAAAAAGATAATTCATTGAATGTATATCCAGAAAATACAAAAACAGGAAAAGACAAAAACAAAACAATATTGAACAAGCTGTAATACAGTAACAGTACATATAACACTACAGCATTACAACAGAGCAGGAACCCCCATATATACACATACGGACTGTGTATGTTCTCTTGGCCACAGAAAAATACTTTGCACTGAACTTCGGTACATGTGACAATAAATCAAATCAAATCAAATATCACCCAAACCGAATCAAAGATAATCACGATCCCACATCTCCCAAACCCAGAACATCAAACACACCTCAATAAAAAGAAAACTGGAAGGAGAATGATAAAGAGAACATAACAAATGTACAGAAATGCACAACAACTGAACTATCAACAATATCATCAACAGCACAGAACAAGCACATTTTAACATATTTACAGATCCCCAATCGCCTGGTCCCTCAGAAACTTGCCTGCCTCCTCTAGAGTGTCTCAAAAGTGTTTCTGGTTCCGAAAGGTGATCCATAAAAGAGCCGGATACAACATTCCAAATCTCACACATTCTTTATGCAGGACTGCCTTGACCCTGTTCAATCTGACTTGCCATTTAGCCAGTTCCGTGCCCCAATCAGGGGTGACTGAAAACTTTCTCACCTAACAGCTTCTGCAGCATCTGTGCGACATACTCCAAAGATAACTAGCCCTCTAACCCCTCTGGCAGACCCTCTATTCCGATATTTTGCCGAAGCTCTCGATTCTCCAACTTGTCAACCTGTCACATACTTTTCTGAAGCTATCAGCCACCAAGGAGAGCTCTGCTTCCACCCAGCCAGTCCTCGTGGTCGGCGACAGACTCCTCCATTTTCTGTAGAGATGCACCCTGAGCCTCTAGTCACTGCTCAACTCTCTCCACTTCCGCCTTAATTGGGTCAATGGCCCTTACTAGATCGTCAGAGATTTCAAACCTCTGTTTTTGGAAATGAGCTGTTAAAAAGTCCACCAGCTGAGCTGTGGACCATTGGGCCGGAAGTGCCGACCTAAGGGCGAGAGTCAGCGGCTCAATTGGCAGCATGAACAGGAGTGGGGATAGCGGGCACTCCCACCTCGTTCCCCTGTGCAGCCGGAAGTACTCAGAGCTGGTTGCATTCGTCTAAACACTCGCCATAAGAGTGCTGCACAGCAGCTTCACTCACAGGGTGAACCCTGCTCCAAACCCAAACTGTTCAAGCACCTCCATGAGATACCTCCAGTCTACTCGATCAAAAGCTTTCTCAGCATCTAGGGAGACGATCACCTCTGGTGTCCTCTCCACTGATGGGGTCATTATAATGTTCAGCAGGTGTCTGATGTTTGTAGCAAGTTGTCTGCCCTGAACAAACCCGGTCTGATCTTCCGCAGGCAGCTCTCCAGTCGCCTCGCCAGTGCTTTCGCAAAGATTTTCACATCAGTATTTAAGAGAGAGATGGGTCTGTATGGTCCACACTCTATTAGGTCTTTGTCCTTCTTGGGGATTAAAGAGATCGAGGCTGGGCTAGCATGGGTGGCAGGGCCCCCTTTGACAATGAGTTATTGAACATCTCCCGCAAGTGTGGGGCCAGCGCTGCTGAGGATGTTTTTTAAAGTCTGCCGGGAACCCATCCGGTCCTGCTTCTTTCCCTGATTGCATGGTGTTGATACATTCCACGATTTTGCCCAGCACTAGCAGTGCTTCCAGCACCCATTTCCCGTCCTCCCCCACCACCAGCATATCCAGTCTGTCAAGGAATTGTTCCATCCCGGAGACCCCTTCTGGGGTCTTGGAGGTGTATAGCCCTCGGTAAAAGATTTTAAAGGATTTATTTATTAACCTTGTTTGCGTTCGCTACCGTCCGACCATTACTGTCCCTAAGTTGAGCTATCTCTTTCCTGGCCGCCTGTTTTCTCAACTGGTACATCAGCTTGCGGCTGGCTTTGTCTCCATGTTCGTAAAAGGCCCACCGTGCCTGGTGGAGCTGGTGGGCTGCCTTCCGTGTGGAGAGCTGGGCCCACCGTGCCTGGTGGAGCTGGTGGGCTGCCTTCCGTGTGGAGAGCTGGTCAAATTCCATCTGCAGCTTATTCCTTTCTGCCAGCAGTTCCACTGTTGGGGCTGTGGAGTTCTGTCGATCCACCTCCAGTATGGAGTCGATCAGCCGCTGCTCGACTTCCCTTTCCTTCCTGTCCCTAAGGGTCCTATAAGCTATGGTTTCCCCCTGATCACCATCTTCAGTGCCTCCCAGAATGTGGAGGGTGAGATCTCCCTGTTCTGGTTGCAGGAAACATAATGGTTGAGGGTTTGGGATATTTTAGTACTGAATTTCTTATTGGTGGGGAGGGCTGTGTCCAGCCTCCATGGCAGGGTGTTGGACCCATTCCTTCTCCAATCACATGTCGATGTAATGCATCGAGTGGTCGGAGATTACAATCACGGAGTATTCCGCCTTTGTTACTCCTGGAAGTACTCGCTTCCCTACCACAAAAAGTCTATCCGTGAGTAGGCCTTATGCATGTGGGAGGAGAATTATTTTTTTCTCGGCTGGTGGAACCTCCACGGGTCTACCCCCAACCCGCCCTCTCCCTCTCCATCTGCTCCATAAAGGTGTTCAATTTTCATGTCATGCCTGACATGTTACCTGTCCTGGGGTTTCATCTGTCCAATGTCAGGTCCTGTTAAAGTGGCCCCCATCATTAGTCGGTGTGTGTCCAAGTCCGGGATTTCGGCCATTGTTTTCCTGATGAACTCTGTGTCGTTCCAGTTCGGGGCATTTGTTTACCAAAACAACAGGGGCCCCTTCCAGGGTCCCGCTGACCATTATGTACCACCTCCTGGGTCCGTCACCGTGCTTGTTGCTGTAAATGAGACTATGGCCATGCCCCCTTGTCCGAGTGTCGAAACATGAGTGTAACGTTTGTGCTGTCCAGCCCTTCCTTACCCGCTGTCGGTCCCTCTCTCCCAGGTTTGTTTCCTGTTGGAAGGCTACGCCCATCCTCAGACTCTTGAGATGGGCGAGGCATCCGGATCTATTCAACAGCCCATTGATACCCTCACGGTCTATTTAACAACCGGGTTGGAGGTGCTGGTGTGCTGCCCCCTCCTGTGGGGTTAACTGTACTCACCATGTGGGCCCGGCCCTGTCCGGTCGGGCCTGCCCTCGCTCTCAGGCCGTTCAAACTGGCCACAAACTGCTTCCTCTTTTTCGCCATCTCCACGTGTTGTCTGTTGCAGCCAGCGCTCTACCCCCTCCCCCGTCTCCTCTTACCCTTGTGCTTCTCCCCCCCATTCCCCCCCTCCCCCCACAACCCTGGCACTGCCTTCTTTGCCCCTTTGTTTTCCCTGAATTTCTGTCTTGCCTCTCCCGCCTGCCAGGCGTGCCTTCCCTCCCAGGAGATGCGCCGCAGCCTCCTGCTTCATTGTACTTCCATGCACCAGCTTATTCGCTGGTGTAGTGGCTCCTCTCTTGGACAGGTTCCCTATTTAACCCCGTCTGCCTCTTCCCCGCTCCCTTGCCCCTGTCATCTCTGTCCACATTCGTTCCTGCCTCTCAGCTCTCGCATTCTAGCCCATGTGCACTCGCACTGCCTGTCCAGACCATTCTTCTGGATGTATTTGTTGGCCTCCTCCAGGGTGTCGAAATAGTACTCTTTCCCCTGGCATGTGACCCATAACTTGGCAGGATAAAACATGCCAAACCGCACCTTGCTTTTGTATAGGGTGGTTTTAGGGCTGTTAAATTCGGCCTGGCACTTGGCCGGGTCTGCCCCAATGTCTTGATACAAGCAGATGAAATGTCCTTCCCACTTCACCCTCTCGCACCTTTCGCCCACCTCAGGATCCATTCTTTGTCCTGATACTTGTGGAACTTTACAATTATCGGCTGCGGAGGTCTCCTGACTCTGGGCCACTGCCGAAGCGACCTGTGGGCGTGGTCCACCTTCGGGTGTTTGGCGAAGCCCTCCTCACCAACCGGTTTCCTGAGCTTCACCGATACATAATCCGTGGGGTTCCGCCCCTCCATACCTTCTGGTACCCCACAATTCTTAGGTTTTGGCATTGAGACCTGTTCTCCCGGTCGTCTATTTTTTTTTAAGCCCTTCTGGGCCCTGATTAATCTTACCACGATCCCATTCCCTTGCTTCATGGCAGCCTTCTCGAGGGCTCTCGCCATCGATCTTTGGGCCTCAAGCCGCCGCTCCATTTTGGACATAGCCTCCCTCATGGGGGCCGTTGCCGCCTCCACTGCTGTCTCGACGGCTGCCAAGTGGTCTGCAGCTCCTCCCTGTGGCTATGGGGCTTGGAGGTGATGAAACCCGTAAGTTTGTCCATCAGCTTGGGACTGCGCTGAGAACTCTGTGGAGTTGGTCCTTCTCGGTTCCGTGCCACCTCGTGTGGCTGCCGGCGCTGAACCTGCGGTATCCCCCCCCACCCCTTGCGCTGAAGCTGCGGTATCCTCCCCTTGTCCTTGCTGGCTTTTCCGCTGGGCGGTTGGCTGTCTTTTCAATTTCTCGTTGATGCGGTTTGCGGGGGTTAGGCGGTGTGTGCGAGGGATGGGAGTGGGGTCGTGAATAATTTTGGTGCCCAATTGATGGGGTTAAAATGTCATATTCAAGGTTTCACACCAGGGTCACCTTGCGTGCGACCGGTCAGCTCATGGCTGTCACCGAAGTGATCATGCAGAGTTACATCTCCGCCTTAAGGAAAGCCTTAGCCACAGGAAGAATCATGCTGCAGTCACCTTAGTTTAAACCATGTATTGCTTACTTCGTTCCAAACTTTCCCCACTCTTGTTATATTTAAAACTCACAAATTCCTTTACACCCAAGGGATTATGCTTTCCAAAATCTCAGGCAAGCCCCCAATTTGTTAAGAATCCACCTGATGTTAATGTGAGGGTATCCCAAAATCCAGAAGAGTAACTTGGAACACTGGTTCTTCACAGCATATATTTTTAATTTGGTATATTGTGAGAAAAATGTGAACCAGGGTGGAATATTCCAGACGTTGTGTGAACCATTAATAAAGAACATTTATTGAAAATAAACAACAGGAAGGTGATAATACACTACAACAGTTAAGTACACTGATGGCTATACACACACTGTGTTACAGGCAGTTACCACTTGGTTCCTAACTACCTATATCTCCTGAACTCTGAGATGCCTCCTTGTTCCCAACCAACATCCATTATATAACTCTGAGCCAAATTCAGCAGATAGTTACCATGTGCTGGTTATTTGCCAAGTTCAGGGAAACCGTACTCAGTTTCAGCAAATGCGAAATCTGCTACTTCTCTTCGGGAGACTTTTTCTGCAGCTGGGTGTGGCTGTGATGGTTTGTTTGCCTCTGTTCTTGTCACAATCATTATGTTATTGATATATCATTCTTTCCCTTTGATGTTATCCACCCTGTGGAGTCAGCTTTTAGCATATACATATCAAGTTCCTTATCTCTCTACTTTGAAGTTACCTCTTCTAAACCCCATTGTTATCCTCTAGTCACATGGGTAAACACTTGCTTTTCTCACTGATGTGCAAATCTGCATCTCAAAATCTCTTCAGATAGTTGTCCTTATCAACTCCCCGTTTATTTTATCCCCATTTCATTTTCCAAATCTTAGTTTTCCCCAATTATTAACATTTCTGACAAAAGTTTATTAATGAAACAGGACATGGTTAGAAAAACAGAAAATGACTTGAGGATCAAAGACAACCAGGGTAAAAGGATGTTCAAAATGTTCTGGACCCAAATGGTTTCTCTTTAATTCATCTGTAGCCTGTTCCCTGCCCTCTTTGTGGAAACCTCCGCTCAGTCCACAAGCATGACCCTAACCTTCCGCTTGCTGCCATTAGAATTCACCACCTTGCTCTCAGGCTCACATTTCTGTCCTCAGCCTGCTGCAATGTTCCGGAGAAGCCCAACACAAGCTGGACGAACAGCCCCTTATCTTCCCATGAGGCACTTTACAGCCTTCTGGACTCAACATCGAGTTCAGCAACTTCAGACCCAGAACTCTCTCCTCCATTTTGATTTGGGTTTTTTTTGCCAAGTGTCAATCTACATCTTGTTTTCCTGGGTTTTTTTTCCTTCCAGACGGAGCTGTCCTTTATTCTGCCATTAACACTTACTCTGGACAAATGTACAGCTCTAGTCACATAGTGTACGACCATGTCTAAATGATCTGTCTGGGCTGTCTACCCTTGGTACATGTGAACCAGGGTGGAATATTCACTGCACCTTGGTACATGTGACAATAAACAAATCCAATCCAATCCATTGCCTCCATCTGAAATGAAATGAAAATCGCTTATTGTCACAAGTAGGTTTCAAATGAAGTTACTGTGAAACGCCCCTCGTCGCAACATTCCGGCGCCTGTTCGGGGAGGCTGGTACAGGAATTGAACCGCACTGCTGGTCTGCTTTAAAAGCCGGAGATTTAGCCCAGTGTGCTAAACCAGCCTCTTTGCCTTTTGTTCCAGGACATTTTAGTCTTTTAATCTCACCCACCCTCCAACCAATCCCTGACTTTCTCTTTTGTTCTACCTGACCCTCCCCCTTTCTCACCAGCATCAAACCCATCACATTTCTCCCTCTCTTTAGTTCTGAAGCAGAGTTACATTGGACGTGGAACGTTAACTTTGCTTCTCTCTCCACAGATGCTGCCAGACCTGCTGTGTTTTTCCAGCCCTATCTGTATTTATTTTAGATTTGCCTGTACTGGGCTGATATCACACCCTGGGCGAGTGCACGGTCAATTCCAGCCCCACTTGACCCAGAGTCGCAACACAATTGAAATTAACAAATTAATTCAAAGAAAACATCCAAAATCTTTGATCTTTGGCTACCCAATAACTGCAGTCACCAAGTTTGTAAATTTAAACATGATTAATTTTGTTAATAACAATAACTATAATTAAATACAGTAAGAAGTCTTACAACACCAGGTTAAAGTCCAACAGGTTTGTTTCAAATCACTAGCTTTCAGAGCACTGCTCCTTCCTCAGGTGAATGAAGCGGTAGGTTCCAGAAACATATATATATATATATATATATATATATATATAGACAAAGTCAAAGATACAAGACAATGCTTGGAATACGAGCATTAGCAGGTGATTAAATCTTTACAGATCCGGACGGCGGGCGGGAGGCGGCCGCACAATGGAGGGCTCCCGGTCGGCAACGGCATTGTCGGGCTTTAAGCCCGGTCCCAGGGTCCGCGGAGGCGGCAGAAGAAGGGAGAAGGCACAGTGAAGACACAGGAGGAAAAAAGGAACAAAGAAAAAAGTCGAGGGTGAGCAAGAAAACGGACGGAAAAAAAACAGCTGGAGGTCCGTCGGGGAGTGGAAAGGTCACCGCGGGGTCACCAGGAAAAATGGAGGCTGGAGCACCAGGGAAGGCCGCACTGCTTACGGCTGAAGAAATAACTAAGGTGATGGCTGCGGAATTTGAAAAGCAGTTGGCGCAGGTTGCGAAATGCATGGAGACGGTGAGGAAGGAGATGAGGGAGGTTTTGAGTGTGCTGGTGGAGGAGGCGGTTTCCCCGGTGAGGACGGAGGTGGCGAGCGCAGTGGCGGAGGTGCGAGAGCAAGGGGAGGTGCTGAAGGAAGTGGAGGAGATGTTATTGCAGCATGGTGATCAACTTGCCTCGATGGGGAAAGAGATGTGGAAGGTGATGGATACTAACAAGGATCTGCGAGGAAAAATGGAAGACCTGGAAAACAGATCCAGGCGACAAAATTTGAGGATTGTGGGGCTGCCCGAAGGAGTTGAAGGACCGAAGCCGACGGAGTACTTTGCCACGATGCTGGCAAAACTATTGGGGGAGGGGAAGATCCCTCCCGATATGAACTGGATCGGGCTCATCGGTCGTGGAGGCCTATACCAAAGGCGAGTGAGCCGCCAAGGGCAGTGACTCTGTGCTTCCGTAGGTACAGTGTGAAGGAGAAGGTCCTGAGCTGGGCCAAGCAGAAGTGGGTGGTGCAGTGGGCTGGAATACGTGTATACCAGGACTTTACGGTGGAGCTGGTAAGGAAGCGGGCTGCCTTCAACCGGGTGAAGAGGGCACTGTACATTAGCAAGGTGCAGTGCGGCATTGTATATCCAGCGAAGCGGAGGGTGACTTACAAGCTGAGGGACTTTTATTTTGGAACGGCGGAAGCAGCGGAGGAGTTTGCGAAAGCAGAAGGACTGTGGCAGAACTGACAAATTGAGGAATGGCCAGGTGCCGATGTAACCTCATGACTGTATTTTCTTCTTTTTTGTATCACTGCGCGTGGGTGTAGAGATTAAAATGAGCCAATGTGGTATATATTTGGACAAGGGGACGGGACTTTCACTCGAAATGAGAGTTCTTTGGGGTGTAGGTGGATATGCGGTGTTTGTGTGCTAAAAGGGGATCTTTGGGCTTTCCTAGGGCCGGGCAAGTGGGAAAGGGACCCGGGCGGGGGCCTCCACGCTGGCCGGTTTAAGCCGGCCAGTGAACGGGAGTGAGGTGGGGGGAGGGGCTGCGGCCATCGGAGCCTGGCAGAATAGGGTCCGAGTGGTCTAGCCGGGGTGGAAAGTTGGGGGGAAGGAACCGAGGTTGGGAGGCGGAGTTTTACAAGAGGCAGTGGACGGGAGGAGCTGGAGACCTGGGGTGGGGGGGGGGGGGGGGGAGGAGCTGTGTAAGATTAAGGGTGACAATGGGTAATCCCTGATTCCTTTTTGCCATTTGTTTATGTAAACATGCGGGTTGAGGTTTAGGGGTTGGTGGGCGGATGGGATCATTGTTATTATGGGGACTGGCATATTTTGCTGATTATTGTTTATTGTTGATGGATGTAAATGTGGGAGAAAATGTGAAAAAGGAGAATTAAAAAAATAAAAATAAAAAAATCTTTACAGATCCAGAGATGGGGGTAACCCCAGGTTAAAGAAGTGTGAATTGTGTCAAGCCAGGACAGTTGGTAGGATTTCGCAGGCCAGATGGTGGGGGGGTGAATGTAATGCGACATGAATCCAAGGTCCTGGTTGAGGCCATACTCATGTGTGCAGAACTTGGCTGTAAGTTTCTGCTCGGCGATTCTGCGCTGACGCGCGTCCTGAAGGCCGCCTTGGAGAATGCTTACCCGGAGATCAGAGGCTGAATGCCCTTGACTGCTGAAGTGTTCCCCGACTGGAAGGGAACATTCCTGCCTGGTGATTGTCGCGCGACGTCCGTACATCCGCTGTCGCAGCGTCTGCATGGTCTCGCCAATGTACCACGCTTCGGGACATCCTTTCCTGCAGCGTATGAGGTAGACAACGTTGGCCGAGTCGCACGAGTATGTACCATGTTTCTGGAACTGAGGAAGGGGCAGTGCTCTGAAAGCTAGTGTTTGAAACAAACCTGTTGGACTTTAACCTGGTGCTGTAAGACTTCTTACTGTGCTCAGCCCAGTCCAACACCGGTGTCTCCACATTATAATTGAATAGGCAGCAAATACAACTGGTTAATTATCATCTAATTCCTAACCCTCCCTCGTTAACATCTGCCGCACTCTCAAATCACTGTCTGTTGCCGGACAGAATACGGTCTTTGGCCAATCCATTGGCCACCTGTCAATCAATCAAAACCAAATCCCTCCGATGTCTCAGGTCCCAGAAAATCTGAGTTCTTCTGTTAAAAGGCTAAACCTTCAGAGTACAGTGAAGTATTTTGCCACTTCGGAGTTCCTCACTTCCTCTGCTCAACTTCAAGGTTTATTTTCATTTAATATTCATGGATCAAAATGACAATGGCAAAGTAATAGAAATGGGAAATCAAGAGGAAGAGTCCTTACAGGGTGAAAACATTATTTAAAATAAACATACTTCATCAGCTTTTGTGGATCATTTCAGGGAAATGTGCTCTCCCAGGCTCAAAGAGCATGAGTCTACTGGGAACAAAGTTGTGAGACCGGCCAGTCCAGCAGAAAGAAACCCTCCGACCCTCCCACTTCACCAAGTGTCAGAATGGTTCAGTCCTGGATGTGATTAACAGCAGCAATAACAGCAGAATCCAACCCCTGTCATCACTTGTGAACTCGTTGGTGTCTCAGCAGGTGGGATGACTGAATGAAGCCCTTATCACACACGGAACAGATGAAGGGTCTCTCCCCAGTGTGAACACGCTGGTGTTTCTGCAGATGGGATGACTGACTGAATCCCTTCCCACACGCGGAGCACGTGAACGGCTTCTCCCCAGTGTGAATCCGCTTGTGCTTCCGCAGGCTTGAAGAATGACTGAATCCCATCCCACATTCCGTGCAGGTGAACGGTCTCTCCCCGGTGTGAACTCGCTGGTGTGCCCGCAGGTTGGATGACTTCCGAAACCGCTTTGAGCAGTGAGAGCAGCTGTATGGTCTCTCCTCAGTGTGAATGCGTTGGTGGATCATTAGATCTGCAGCACATTTGAAGCCAGTCCCGCAGTCAGAGCATTTAAAGGGTCTCTCATTGGTGTGAGTGACATTGTGTCTCAGCAGGCTGGAAAACTGAGCGAATCCCTTCCCACACATGGAGCAAGTGAACAACCTCTCCCCAGTGTGAACTGGCTGGTGTCGCTGCAGGCTTGATGAATAATTGAATCCCTTCCCACACACAGAGCAGATGAATGGTCTCTCCTCAGTGTGAATGCGCTGGTGGGACATCAGTTCCACAGCACTTTTGAAGCCACTCTCGCAGTCAGAGCATTTAAAAGGTCTCTCATTGGTATGAGTGACATTGTGTCTCAGCAGGCTGAATGACTGAGTGAATCCCTTCCCACACACAGAGCAGGTGAATGGTTTCTCTCCAGTGTGAATGCGTTGATGAATATCCAGTGCAGATGGAGATTTGAATGCTTTCCCACAGTCCCCACATATCCACGGTTTCTCCATGCTGTGGGTGTCCTTGTGATTCTCCAGGTTTGTTGTTCAGTTGAAGTCTTGTCCACACAGAACACGTGTACAGTCTCTCCCCGCTGTGAATGATGTGATGTTTTTTACAGGCTGTGTAACTGGTTGAAGCTCTTTCCACAGTCAGTGCTCTGGAACACTCTCACTCGGGTGTGTGTGTCTCAGTGCTTTTCCAGTCACATTAAGTTTAAAATCTTTTGAAGCAAACAGAACAGATAAATATTTCTCTGAGATTCAAAGGGTGATGATATTCTGATGCTGATTAATCGATTGACTCTGTCAGATCTTGACATGACGTTTGGTTTGAGATTTCTCTCTGTAAATCCTCACCTTCTAATAACCTGTAATTTACAAAAATCATCAGTCAGTGCAGTATAGAAATTCAGAACATACAATTCTAGTTTCTCTGTGAGGCACAATCAATTGGACAAAGACGAGAGTTGAATCCAACTGAGGCTTTATTGCTCTAAGATGTGTGGCCTCCCACAGCAGCTGGCTAAATGGCTGCAGCATGGAGGACACACATATTTATACTCCGCCTATTGGGCAGAGCCAGCAGGCAGGGACTAGCAACGAACCTGTAGTACAGGTCGTACCATACATCACCTAATAAAGGTACCAACGACATAGGTAGGAAAAGGGATAGGGATGTAAGGCAGGAATTCAGAGAGTTAGGGTGGAAACTTAGATCTAGGACAAACAGAATTATTATCTCTGGGTTGTTACCGTGCCACGTGATAACGAGACGAGGAATAGGGAGAGAGAGGAGTTGAACACGTGGCTACAGGGATGGTGCAGGAGGGAGGGTTTCAGATTTCTGGATAATTGGGGCTCATTCTGGGGTCGGTGGGACCTCTACAAACAGGATGGTCTACACCTGGACCAGAGGGGTACCAATATCCTGGGGGGGAAATTTGCTAATGCTCTTCGGGAGGGTTTAAACTAGTTCAGCAGGGGCTTGGGAACCTGAATTGTAGCTCCAGTATGCAGGAGGTTGAGAGTAGTGAGGTCATGAGTAAGGTTTCAAAGTTGCAGGAGTGTACCGGCAGGCAGGAAGGTGGTTTAAAGTGTGTCTTCTTCAATGCCAGGAGCATCCGGAATGAGGTGGGTGAACTTGCGGCATGGGTTGGTACCTGGGACTTCGATGTTGTGGCCATTTCGGAGACATGGATAGAGCAGGGACAGGAATAGTTGTTGCAGGTGCCGGGGTTTAGATATTTCAGTAAGCTCAGGGAAGGTGGTAAAAAGTGGGAAGGGTGGCATTGTTAGTCAAGGACAGTATTACGGTGGCAGAAAGGACGTTTGATGAGGACTCATCTACTGAGGTAGTATGGGCTGAGGTTAAAAACAGGAAAGGAGAGGTCACCCTGTTAGGGGTTTTCTATAGGCCTCCAAAAAGTTCCAGAGATGTAGAGGAAAGGATTGCAAAGATGATTCTGGATAGGAGCGAAAGCAACAGGGTAGTTGTTATGGGGGACTTTAACTTTCCAAATATTGACTGGAAACGCTATAGTTCGAGTACTTTAGATGGGTCTGTTTTTGTCCAATGTGTGCAGGAGGGTTTCCTGACACAGTATGTAGATAGGCCAACGAGAGGCGAGGCCATATTGGATTTGGTACTGGGTAATGAACCAGGACAGGAGTTAGATTTGGAGGTAGGTGAGCACTTTGGTGATAGTGACCACAATTCCATTGCGTTTATTTTAGTGATGGAAAGGGATAGGTATATACTGCAGGGCAAGAGTTATATCTGGGGGAAAGGCAATTATGATGCGATGAGGCAAGACCTAGGATGCATCGGATGGAGAGGAAAACTGCAGGGGATGGGCTCAATGGAAATGTGGAGCTTGTTCAAGGAACAGCTACTGCGTGTCCTTGATAAGTATGTACCTGTCTGGCAGGGAGGAAGTGGTCGAGCAAGGGAACCATGATTTACTAAAGCAGTCGAAACACTTGTCAAGAGGAAGAAGGAGGCTTATGTAAAGATGAGACATGAAGGTTCAGTTAAGGCGCTCGAGAGTTACAAGTTAGCTAGGAAGGACCTAATGAGAGAGCTAAGAAAAGCCAGGAGGGGACATGAGAAGTCTTTGGCAGGTAGGATCAAGGATAACCCTAAAGCTTTCTATAGATATGTCAGGAATAAATGAATGACTAGGGTAAGACGAGGGCCAGTCAAGGACAGTAGCGGGAAGTTGTGCTTGGAGTCCGAGGAGATAGGAGAGGTGCTAAATGAATATTTTGTCAGTTTTCACACAGGAAAAATACAATGTTGTCGAGGAGAATACTGAGATTCAGGCTACTAGACTAGAAGGGCTTGAGGTTCATAAGGAGGAGGTGTTAGCAATTCTGGAAAGTGTGAAAATAGATAAGTCCCCTGGGCCGGATGGGATTTATCCTAGGATTCTCTGGGAAGCTAGGGAGGAAATTGCTGAGCCTTTGGCTTTGATCTTTAAGTCATCTTTGTCTACTATGTTACATGTACTGTTAAATTTTCTTTTTTTTTTATGTTTGATGTGTAAGGGGAAAAAAATTGTGATCGAAAAATTTTCAATAAAATATATTTTTTTAAAAAGTCATCTTTGTCTACTGGAATAGTGCCAGAAGACTGGAGGATAGCAAATGTTGTCCCCTTGTTGAAGAAGGGGAGTAGAGACAATCCAGGTAACTATAGGCCAGTGAGCCTTACTTCTGTTGTGGGCAAAATCTTGGAAAGGTTTATAAGAGATAGGATGTATAATCATCTGGAAAGGACTAATTTGATTAGAGATAGTCAACACGGTTTTGTGAAGGGTAGGTCGTGCCTCACAAACCTTATAGAGTTCTTTGAGAAGGTGACCAAACAGGTGGATGAGGGTAAAGCAGTTGATGTGGTGTATATGGATTTCAGTAAAGCATTTGATAAGGTTCCCCGTGGTAGGCTACTGCAGAAAATACAGAGGCATGGGATTCAGGGTCATTTAGCAGTTTGGATCAGAAATTGGCTAGCTGGAAGAAGACAAAGGGTGGTGGTTGATGGGAAATGTTCAGACTGGAGTCCAGTTACTAGTGGTGTACCACAAGGATCTGTTTTGGGGCCACTGCTGTTTGTCATTTTCATAAATGACCTGGAGGAGCGTGTAGAAAAATGGGTGAGTAAATTTGCAGATGACACTAAAGTTGGTGGAGTTGTGGACAGTGCAGAAGGATGTTACAAGTTACAGAGGGACATAGATAAGCTGCAGAGCTGGGCTGAGAGGTGGCAAATGGAGTTTAATGCAGAAAAGTGTGAGGTGATTCATTTTGGAAGGAATAACAGGAAGACAGAGTACTGGGCTAATGGTAAGATTCTTGGTAGTGTGGATGAGCAGAGAGATCTCGGTGTCCATGTACATAGATCCCTGAAAGTTGCCACCCAGGTTGAGAGGGTTGTTCAGAAGGTGTACGGTGTGTTCGCTTTCATTGGTAAAGGGATTGAGTTTCGGAGCCATGAGGTCATGTTGCAGCTGTACAAAACTCTGGTGCGGCTGCATTTGGAGCATTGCGTGCAATTCTGGTCGCTGCATCATAGGAAGGATGTGGAAGCATTGGAAAGGGTGCAGAGGAGATTTACCAGAATATTGCCTGGTATGGAGGGAAGATCTTGAGAGGAAAGGCTGAGGGACTTGAGGCTGTTTTCGTTAGAGAGAAGAAGGTTAAGAGGTGACTTAATTGAGGCACACAAGATGATCAGAGGATTGGATAGGGTGGACAGTGAGAGGCTTTTTCCTCGGATGGTGATGTCTAGCACGAGGGGACGCAGCTTTAAATTGAGGGGAGATAGATATAGGACAGATGTCAGAGGTAGGTTCTTTACTCAGAGTAGTAAGGGCTTGGAATGCCCTGCCTGCAACAGTAGTGGACTCGCCAACACTAAGGGCATTCAAATGGTCATTGGATAGACATATAGAAGTTTACAGCATGGAAACAGGCCCTTCAGCCCAACCAGTCCATGCCGCCCAGTTTTTACCATTAAGCTAGTCCCAGTTGCCCGCACTTGGCCCATAACCCTCTAAACCCATCTTACCCATGTAACTATCTAAATGCTTTTTAAAAGACACAATTGTACCCGCCTCTACTACTACCTCTGGCAGCACATTCCAGACACTCACTGCCCTCTGAGTGAAGAAATTGCCCCTCTGGGCCCTTCTGAATCTCTCCCCTCTCACCTTAAACCTATGCCCTCTAGTTTTAGACTCCCCTACCTTTGGGAAAAGATGTTGACTATCTACCTTATCTATGCCCCTCATTATTTTATAGACTATATGGATAAAGGAATAGTGTAGATGGGCTTTAGAGTGGTTTCACAGGTCGGCGCAACAGCAAGGGCCGAAGGGCCTGTATTGCGCTGTAACGTTCTATGTTCTAAAGGTGTAACAGTGGTTTACCACACTCTGGAACATTCTTTCCTCTGTCCTCAAAGAATCAGAGTTTTGGGCAGCACGGTGGCACAGTGGTTAGCCCTGCTGCCTCACAGTGCCGAGGTCCCAGGTTCAATCCCTCTTCACTATTTACCACACCACCAATTATTGTGTCATCATAAACTTACTTATCATACCTCCTACATTCACGTCCAGATCATTAATGTACACTTCAGATAGCAAGGGACCTAGCTCCAATCCCTTTGGAACACCAATGGACACAGGCTTCCGTCACAAAGACAACCTTTGACCATTACCCTCTGCCTCCTGCCATGCAGCAATTTTTTCATCCAATTTGCCAAATTTCCCTGGATCCCAATACTTTTACCGTCTTGAGGTCCATGTAGACTACATTAACTACACAACCTTCATCTACACACCCAGTCACCCCCTCAAAAAATTAAAATCAAATATGTAAGACATTATTAACCCTTGACAAAAGCAAATTACTGCAGATGCTGGAATCTGAAACGAAAGAGAAAATGCTGGAAAATCTCAGCAGGTCTGGCAGCATCTGTAGAGAGAGAAAAGAGCTAACGTTTTGAGTTTCACAAAGAGTCATCGGACTCAAAACGTTAGCTCTTTTCTCTCCCTACAGATGCTGCCAGACTTGCTGAGATTTTCCAGCATGTTCTCTTTCGTTTCAGATTCCAGCATCCGCAGTAATTTGTTTATATCCAGTGTTTAACTCACTGTTACCTCGCTACCCAGGAATGCCAGCTTTGACAAAGAGTCATTGGACTCGAAACGTTAGCTCTTTTCTCTCCCTGCAGATGCTGCCAGACCTGCTATGATTTTCCAGCACTTTCTCTTTCGTCCCCTTGACAAAGCTATGCTGACTATCCTTTATTAATCCTTGCCTCCCCAAATGGATTAATTTCCAAATAGTTTCCATACTACTGAGGTTAGACTCACTGGCTTGGGTGGCATGGTGGCGCAGTGGTTAGCATTGCTGCCTCACGGCACCGAGTACCCGGGTTCGATCCCGGTCCCAGGTCACTGTTCGTGTGGAGGTTGCATAATCTCCCCGTGTCTGCTTACGTTTCTCCCTCAGAAACTAAAGATGTGCATGGTAGGTAGATTGGCCAAGCTAAATTGCCCCTTAATTAGAAAAAAATAATTGGGTACTCCAAATCTCCTCCCTTGCCTCCCACTGCAGCCTGGGATACATCTCATCTGGGCATGGGGATTTAAACAAATCAAAAATTGCAGCCCAGAATGAGAAAAGAAATGGGAAGAGGAGGAAAAAGAGTGTTTTACTCACAAGTGTTGGCGACAGCAGGATGTTTCAGTCTGTGTGAAGCTTTGCCGGGCAGGACCAAGCTCTTTGCAACCAGGGCCTCAAAGGCCAGACTCGGATTGCTGGAGGACAAGCTCCCTTCCGGTCCTCCGCGCGTTCCCATTGGTCAACCTCCCTCATGGAGACAATGAGGGGGCGGACTTCCGTCTACGTAAGGGTCGGCGGGGATTTGACCTTCCGACTCTGAGCTGTTGTCCAATCCGAAGTGTTTTGTTTCTGTGACCAGGGGTATTGCCCCAATGGGAGACTGTGTGCTGGAAACGTCAGTCTGAGTCATTGTGACGTCATAACGGAGCCTTGTCTGAATTAACTAATACCACTCTGCTCTGCGGTGACGTCACCGGAATCCAGTGTACAGAGCTGACGCCCGGACACGAGTGCCCCGCCCCACCCATTGTTCCCCTCCCCCTACACATCCTCGACACAAGGTTTCCGGGCAACCGGCTGACTGCTCTGGCGAGAACGAGAAGCCGCTAGGTGACCTTCCCTTCTTCTCTGGACCGGGACTGCGCATGTCCAAGGGGAGGGGGGAGCAGAGCATGTGCAGAGGTGCCGCCCATCTCCAACACCGCCTGCTGACGTGTTGACCAATGGGAAGAGTTGGACGACCGGAAGGACTCTGCTCCTTCAGCCAATTAGAGCGCGAGGTTTGTGTGAATGAAGATTGAGTTTTACACAGACTGGAACGTTCTCCTGTCTCCAACATCTAATTTGATTTGATTTATTATTGTCACATGTATTAGTATACAGTAAAAAGTATTGTTTCTTGCATGCTGTACAAACAATGCATACCCTACATAGGGAAGGAAGGAGAGACTGCAGAATATAATGTTACAGTTATAGCAAGATGTAGAGAAAAGATCAACTTAATACAAGGCAGGGTCCATTCAAAAGTCTGATGGCAGTCGGCAAGAAGCTGTTCTTGAGTCGGTTGGTACGTGACCTCAAACTTTGGTATCTTTTTCCTGACGGAAGAAGGTGGAAGAGAGAATGTCCGGGGTGCTTGGGGTCATTAATTATGTTGGCTGCCTTTCCGAGGTAGCGGGAATTGTAGACAGAGTCAATGGATGGGAGGCTGGTTTGCGTGACGGATTGGGCTGCATTCATGACCTTTTGTAGTTTCCTGCGGTCTTGGGCAGAGCAGGATCCATACCAAGCTGTGATACAACCAGAAAGAATGCGTTCTATGGTACATCTGTAGAAGTTGGTGAGAGTCGTAGGTGACATGCCACATTTCCTTAATCTTCTGAGAAAGTAGAGACGGTGGGCTTTCTTAACTGTAGTGTCAGCATGGGGGGGACCAGGACAGGTTGTTGGTGATCTGGACACCTAAAAACTTGAAGCTCTCGACCCTTTCTATTTCGTTCCCATTGATGTAGACAGGGGCATGTTCTCCACTATGCTTCCTGAAGTCGATGACAATCTCCTTAATTTTGTTGACATTGAGGGAGAGATTATTGTTGTCGCACCAGTTCACCAGATTCTCTATCTCATTCCTGTATTCTATCTCGTCATTGTTTGAAAACTGACCCACTACTGTGGTGTCATCAGCAAATTTGAAAATCGAGTTGTAGCGGATTTGGACACCCAGTCATAGGTGTATAAGGAGTATAGTAGGGGGCTGAGGACACAGCCTTGTGGGGCACCGGTGTTGAGGATGATCATGGAGGAGGTGCTGTTGTCTATCCTTACTGATTGTGGCCTGTGGGTTAGAAAGTTCAGGATCCAGTCGCAGAGGGAGGAGCCGAGGCCAATGCCACGGAGTTTGGAGATGGTTTTCGTAGGAATAACAGTGTTGAAGGCTGAGCTGTAGTCGATACATAGGTGCAATGTTATCTAGGTGTTACAGGGTAGAGTGCAGGGCCATGGAGATGGTGTCTGCTGTGGACCTGTTGCAGTGGTAGGCGAACTGTAGTGGATCAAGGCAATCCGGGAGGCTGGAGTTGATTTGTGCCGTGACTAACCTTTCGAAGCACTTCATGATGATGGATGTCAGAGCCACTGGACGATAGTCATTAAGGCACGATGCTTGGCTTTTCACTTTCTTTTCTTCCCCTTTCCATTTCTTTTCTCGTTCTGGCCTTCATTGTTGACTTGCAGAAACAGAAGGTGTTGAATCCACGATGAGCAGAATGCATAGATGATGGTAGAAATTAAAGAATGAGGTTTATTCCAATACAATTACAATACTCCTCCAGTCCTCTAAGGGTCTCCTTCCCTGACTTGCACCTAGGCCGGCGTTGTGAACAGCTGGGGCTTTCCTTGTGGAAGGGAAGCCTGCCTCCCTTAAAGAGGAAGTTCATATTCCGGGGAGGTCATGGGAGATCATATTGTGCTGATCCCGGGACCTCAATTGGCGTTACAACACTCATAGAACATACAGTGTAGAAGGTGGCTATTTGGCCCAGCGAGTGTGCACCGACCCACTTAAGCACTCACTTCCACCCTATCCCCGTAACCCAATTACCCCTCCTAACCTTTTTTTGGTCACTAAGGGCAATTTATAATGGCCAATCCACAGAACCTGCACGTCTTTGGACTGTGGGAGGAAACCGGAGCACCCGGAGGAAACCCACGCAGACACAGGGAGAACGTGCAAACTCCGCACAGACAGTGACCCAGCAGGGAATCGAACCTGGCACCCTGGCACTGTGAAGCCACAATGCTAATCACTTGTGCGACTGTGTTGCCCACTCCTCTCCACCCAAGTCTGGAGCAACGTCCACATGCATGTGTGCTGGGCTTTTGACTGTTTTGCCTGTGGACAGCGTTCAGGCACAGACCTTGCAGCGTCAGGAGGTTTATATCGAACCAGGGAGTGGTGCTTATGTAACGAGTGTCTGGGGAGTGGTGGCATTGCTGGTGCAGTCACGAGAGCTGGCTCGGGCACCTCTGATGGTGGCAGATTGTCCATCTCGGTTTCTGAATCAGGGTTAGGTGGTTCTTCATCTGGCATTTCGGTGTCCTTAAAAATAGCCTCTCGATCCTCAACAACTGGGGGAGCCAGGGGTGGCAGCGGTAACAGGAGTGGCAGGGGTAACAGGCCCGCTGTGAAGACAGCAGAGCCAGGACATCCAAATCAATGGCTGGCTGGCGTATCCGGCAAGTGGCTTCGGAGATTAGACTCGCAGCTCTGTGTCCCTACTTGGTCAGACACCGGACCTGTTTTCGCCAACATGATGCCTGGGATCCAAGCGGTCTCGCTGCTGAAGTTCGGGACCTGTATCGTGTCCCCCGGTGCAAACCCGCACAGTGATCTGCGGTGGCCTGTGTCCACCTCGGTTTAGTCCTGAACGCAGATTTTCCTGCCAATATCCGGAAAGACCAGACGTAAACGGATGTGGCGCGCGCGACTCGTCAACATCTCGGATGGCACGGTGCCCGTCGTGACATGTGGTCTTGTCCGTGTCAGAATAAGAACCTTGCCAAGCAGGTCTCCCAAGATCTCAATGTTTTTTTTAATTCCAAGCTGAAACGTTTGTACTGCTCATTCGGCCAATCCATTCGATATGGGACGGTCCTCACATGACGGATCCCGTTGGGCGGACATGAATGCCGCAAGTTCCGCACTTGTAAACACTGTCTGATACCAGCACCTCAGGTACGCCCTGCATGCTGAAAATGTGCCCAAGTTTCTCTATGGTGGCCTGGGCTGTCGCCACCTGTATCTTGAGGACCTTCGTCCACTTGGAGTGGGCATCAACGATAATGAGAAACATTGTCTCCTGAAAGGGGTTTGCAAAGTCTATATGGAGGCGAGACCATGGACGACCGGGGCATTCCCACAGGTGGATCAAGGCTGGAAGAGGCAACGTCTGGAGGGCCTGACACTGGACACAGCCCTGGACCACCCACTTGATGTCTGCACGATGCCAGGCCACCAAATGTAGTTTTGAGCTGACATTTTAATTTTAGACACACCTGGATGTTCATTGTGGAGATCCTTCTGGAGCGGGCTGCGTCCACGTTTGGGGACCACCATACGGGTCCCCCAAAGGAGCTCGCTATCCTTTATGCTGAGCTCCTGCATCTTTGTGGTGTTGGCCTTCAGGTCCTGCGATAAAGCCCTGTGCAGAGCTCCATACTGCATCATGTGGCGAACGCAGGATAGCTGAGGGTCAGTCTGGGCCCACCCATGGATACGGAACGTGTGACCAGCAGTGAGTCCACAAAATGGAGGGTGACAATGACCTCTCCGGCCACCGCTGGTGTAGGTGGCCTGGTCGGCAGGGGCAGACGGCTTAACGCATCGGCATGGGGAATCTTGGTCCCACAGCGGTGTTCAAAACATAGTCAAATGCTGCAAGCAGCAGTGCCTATTGCTGGATGTGGGCGGAAGCAATGGAGGGCAATCGCTCGATCTTCCTTGAAGAGCCCTAGGAGGGGCTTGTGATCTGTGAGAACAGTGAAGCGATGCCTGTAGACATATTGATGGAATTGATTGACCCTGAATATGACAGCCAAACTTCCTTCTCGATGTGGGCATATCGCATCTCTACGTCGACCGATGTTCTTGAGGCAAAGGCGATGGTTGTTCAGATCCGTCATCCATGGTGTGGGCCAGAACGGCCCGACGCCGGAAGGAGCAGCATCGCAGGTCAATAGTAGTGGTCAGATGGAGCAAAGTGGGTCAGTAGTCTTGATGAGGAGAGCTGTTGCTTCACCTTGGCGAAAGTTGGCTGCTGTTCCTGAGCCCAATACTGCCCCTTCTTTAACAGACTGTGGAGGGGGGCTAAAGTGGTGGCCAGGTTTGGGAGGAACTTACCATGGTAGATTACCAAGCCAACGAATGAATGGAGTTCCATTGGACAAGCTGGTACAGGATCCTGCCAAATTGTTTGCACCTTCACTTCCACAGGATGCAAGCCATGGTGGTCTATGTGGTCGGCGAGGCATTGAATACACATTTGGCCCACCGGGGGCGGATGCCGGCTTCCTCAATACGCCTCGGCACTTAGGCCAGGTTTTGTAAGTGCTCCTGGACAGATGAGCCCGTGATCAGAACGTCATTGAGTTAGACTGCCACGCGAGGTAAGCCTCGCAGGATATTCTCCATTACCACCTGGAATATTGCACACACGAGGGAACTCCAAAGGGCAGGCGGGTGTATTCATATAGCCCCCTGTGTGTGTTCACTTTTACAAAGCATCTGGACTCGGGAGCCAGGAGGTAAGCATGGTTGTAAACATGTTGTAAACATGCTCCCTCCACTGAGATTCACGTAAAGATCCTCGATCCTAGGAACCGGATAATGGTCCAGTCGAGACACGCGGTTGACCGTCATTTTATACTCGCCACACAAGCATACTGATCCATCAGGTTTTATGACCGGGATGATTGCCGCTGCCCAGTCAGAGAACTGTACCGGGCATATGTGGATAAATTCTCCATCTGGCCCAACTCAGCGTTCACCTTAGGTTGTCAGGTGTATGGGACAGGTCAGGCACGGTTCGGGCCAGGGCCCCTTTATGGTGCCCAATCCATCCTGGAACACCGGTGGGAACCTTGTCAGAACTCCTTCAGGGGCACAGGGGTACATTCGGCACACTCGTTGCCAATCTAACCGCAACAAGCGTAACCAGCCACACCCCAACAAGCTGGGACGCTCCCGTAGACCACCACCAGAGGAAGTTTTGCAGATTGTTGACCATACTCAACCGGAGCCATTGAAGTGCCCACTATTGCCAGTGGTTCCCCTGTATAAGTGGCCAGCCTCGCATTGGTGTCCAATACGGTCACGATAGGACGCCAGATCGGATGTGGCCGAACGTACGGTGACTGATTACTGACACTGCTGCCCCAGTGTCGAGTTCCATGCAGATTGGGTGTCCATGGATTTTCAGGGAGATTCGGATGGGCACCACTCTTGGCACAAGTGCTGTCGTCGTCTTCCACACAGTAAGCCCTGCCACATCGGGAGCGGTCCTGCCATGTGGGTTGGCGGGCATGTGGATCCGTGCGAGGCCTTCTGTTTCCCTGGTTTCTGCGGCCTGTTGTGGCCCCCGCTGGCTGGTGGTGGTATTCCGGTTCCTCCTGGTCGGGAGAGAACATCCGCGGCGTTCTTGGCCTCTAACACGGCAATCCATATTCCTCCAGTAGCTGTCCCATTGTCGGGGCCGGCCTCCTCAATTCTAGCCGAGTGTGATTGGTGCTTATTTTGGCCTCTCCAAATGAGCAGTGCCAGTTCCTGGAGCTCCTGGACTCCTTGTTGGCGCTTTCTCTGGCGATAGCTATCTCCACTGCGGATTGCAGGTCCAGGTGGGCCTCAGCTGGTCCACAAACCAAATGGTCCCTGAGCATCCCATTCAATGTCACTCTGAATTCACAAATCTCAGCCAGTTTCCAGGGGCGGGCCAGGAGGTCGCTCACTGACTCGGTTTGAACCTGAGCAGCCGTGTGGAACCGGAAACGGCGGATGTTGAGCGCTGGTTTTGGGTTTCAATACTCCCCCAACAGGGCGGCGAACAACCAGGAGTCTGGGGCGTCTGGGTGAGTCAGGTTCTTTATCACACTGTATGTGGGCCCTCCGCAAGCCGTCTTTCATCGGCAGTAATCACATTTGTTCGGAAAAATATAGTTCATGCGTTCCACACGTTGTCCAATTGCCTGCACCTGCACTAAAAGATTCCAGTCTTCCTATGAGCAGCATTTTGGTGGTTAGTAGTGGGGTCTGTCGAAGCCTAAAGTATTTGTTATTATTTCCAGTTGTGTAATTTTGTATGTTATATATTTCCAGTCATCTCTTCCCTCAGAGGGTTGTTAGTCTCTGGATTTCTCTTCCACAGGGACCAGTGGAGTCTGGGAGTCACTGAATATATTCACCGCTGAGTTGGACAGATTTCTGATTGACCAGGGAGTCGAGGGTTATGGGGATCCAGCAGGAAAATGGAGAGAAAGCTGAGATGAGGGGGATTTCTTCGTGGTGAAGCTTTGGAATTCTCTACCCCAGAGTGGATCCTCAGTCATCAAGTATTTTCAAGACAGAGATTGATAGGTTCCTCAATATTGAAGATATCAAGGGATGAGGGGGCATTGTGGGAAAATGGTGCTGAGGTAGATTGGCCAATTATCTAATTGAATGGTTGAGCAGGCTTGATGGCCGAATGGCTGATGGCAGATCCTATTTGTTATGGTCCCTGTGTCCAGGGACAGGAAGCAGTGAGCATGGATCTGTCAATCAGCCTGAATCAGCACCTTCAGGAGAATTTGCGGGGGTGAATATTCGATACAGCAGAGCGAGTATACATGAATAGACAGGAAATAGAGGAATACGGACCGAGTAAGGGAAGAAGGTTTGTTTTTTAGTTTGGGCATCATGATGGGCACAGGCTTGGAGGTCTGAATGGCCTGTTCCTGTGCTGTACTTTTTTTTGTTCTTTGAGAACACACACAAGACAGGCGCACACAGAAAAAGGGAAAGGGGTAAAATGGAAAAAATGGAATGAGTACCCTTGTTCCAGATGCTGAAGTTGTTGCAGCAGTTGACTGTCCTTCCAGGTCATGGGGTGATTGAAAACAGCTGTTGGATTTCTAATGAGGATCTTCTGGCACATTCAGTCAGAACTCCCAGGCTGTAGGATTCCCTCCAGGGAGTCACTTTAATGTTTTAACCTGGGCCTACACTCCAAAAGAACAACCTCAGGCCTGTGTAGCTGCTATTTGTGTCCAACTCCACCAGAATGTCTAACAGCCTTTCTGAGGTAAGTACAGAGTTTCCCACACGAGATTTCAACTCCCTGCAGCTGGTGCTGGACTGGATTTTCTTTGCAGCTCAAACTGGCTGTGCAGAGAGAAAAGGCTTTACTCCAGAACTTCACAAAGAATCCGCCAGATGAGAGACATTTCAGAGCCTCCAGCTTCTGTTCAAAACAAAACTGTAAGCAAAACACAGTCCCACAGGGAAAGGAACAATCCAGAATGGTCAGCATCGAATATCAGCCGATGAAGGGCATTTATTTAACCTGGACAGTAAATAGTGTTTTTTCCCCACGACAGATAGATCTAAAATAAATACATTTTAGTCTCTGATCCATTGAGTCTACAGCACAGGGCCAGGCCAGTCGGCTCAATTGGTCTCTGTCAGTATTTATGCTCCACATGAGCCTCCACCCAGCCCTCTTCATCTACCCCATCAGCATCTCCTTCTATTCCTTTCTCCCCATGTATGTATCTAGCTTCCCCTTCAATGTATTCATGCTGTTCACCTCAACCACTCGCTGTGGTAGTGAGTTCCACATTCTCACTCTCGCTGGGTAAAGAGGTTTCTCATCAAATCCCTATTGGATTATTGAACCTCTTCATAATTTTGAAGACTTCCATCCGGTCACCCTTCAGTCTTCTCTTTTCTAGTGAAAAGCAGCCCCAGCCTTTCTTGAGGGTTAAATGCTCTCAGTTCTGGTATTATTCTTGTGAATCTTTGTTGCACCTTCTCCAGTGCCTCTGTTTCCTTTTTCTAAATGGAGAATGCAAATGTTGACAGAGACTCCCAGTGTAGTCTAACCCTGGCTCTAAATAAGTTGAACATAACCTCCCTGCTTTTCAATTCTGTCCCTCTAGAATGGAGCCCTATATGTGGGCCCCACACTTTAGGAAAGATGTGAAGTTCTCAGAGACGGTACAGAGGAGATTTACGAGAATGGCACCAGGGATGAGGAACTTCACTTATTCAGAGAGACTGGAGCAGCTGAAATTTCTCTCTTTGGGTCAGACAGGAATTAGGGTCAGGAATGGGGCCATTTGGCCCATTGAGACCATTGCCGCTAAACCATTGCCCAGTTCCATTCCCGTATCTCTGTCAGTTTATTTCCCTCAAGTGCCCATCCAATTTCCTTTGGGAGACATCCCATCATCTCTGCTTTTAGTCCCCTTGTAGGAAGGGGGTTCCAGCTATTTCCCACTTGCTTTAAAGGTAAACGAAACTCAGAGAGCACAGAAGGAGGCCATTTCACCCATCGTCCCCATGCTGGCTCTTGGAACGAACAATTCATCACTCTTCAAATTTATATTCTTTTTCAGAATCTGTCCATGTCACTTTTGACAGTATAGTTTAATTTGAATCCTGCACCATTTTCAAGCTGCTGGGATGAGTCGAGGGGCAGCAAGGTGGCACAGTGGTTAGCTCTGCTACCTCACAAAGCCAGGGATCCCAGTTCAATTCCGGCCTTGGGTCACTGTCTGTGTGCAGTTTGTGCGTTCTCTCTGTGTCTGCATGGGTTTCCTCCGGGTGCTCTGGTTTCCTCCCACAGTCCAAAGCTGTGCGGTTCGGCGGATTGGCCATGATAAATTGCCACTTAGTGTCCAGGGATGTGTAGGTTAGGTTATGGAGTTACGGAGACAGAGCAAGGTGGACGGGTGAGTGGAACTAGGCAGGGTGCTCTTTCAAAGGGTCGGTGCAGACTCAATGGGCTGAATGGCTTCCTTCTGCACTGTCGGAATTCTATAATCCCAATATTATAGCACTTGGAAAACAGTGGTAGAATCGGACAGAGTCAGCATGGATTTATGAAAAGGAAATCATGCTTGACAAATCGACTGGAATTCTTCAAGGATGTAACTAGTAGAGTTAAAGAGGGGAAGCCAGTGGATGTGGTTTATTTGGACTTTCAGAAGGATTTTGAAAAAGTGTCACTTAAGAGATTAATAATAACAATATAATAATAGTAATGTGTAATATTAAAGTGAATGGGATAAGGGGTAGTTACTGAGATGGATAGAAAACTGATTGGCAGACAGGAAACAAAGAGTAGGAATTAACGGGTCTTTTTCTGAACTGTGGGCAGTGACTAATGGGGTACTGCAGGGATTGCTGCTGGGACCCTGTTGGAATCTGTAATTTGAAGGGATCTTAACTTGCCGAACTACGCCAAGTTGGGGGAAGCTTAGTTGATGAATCAAAGTCCTGGCGCAATACGACAAGTTGTAAGATTTGTAATATTTCTGGACTATGCCAAGTTGTTGGATTCCTAGTATTATTCGACTGTGTAAAGTTGAAGGAATTTATATTATTTCTGCTATTCGGTTACCAGTCGCACTTTGCGAATACTGGGACTCAGCAGAAACTTCAGTTAAAACTTCTCAGGTGCCAAAAAGAATTGTTTTATTTGTAGTTGCTTGATTACAATTTGAAAGTAATTTAAAAGGCAATTCGTAGACAATTCGAAGCTTTCAGAGAATTACAGACATCATCTTTCTTTGCTGAGGCAGACAGCTCGAAAGTAACTTTTAAAAGGTCAAAGTCTGGCAATGAAACATGAAGAGAGAGAGAGCTAATCTTCAGCTAAACTCAAACTCAAAGTACAAAACAGACTAACAGACTGACACAGACTAACACCCCGGAAAAGATATCTCTAATTAACAAACAGAAAGACTATTAAGGACAAAACTGACTAAACTAACAGAAAGACAACACAACACTAACAGAACACAACACAAAGACACTACAGAAAGACTAAGAGAATTAAAGACAGCAATTAAGGACAGACAACACTAAAATGGCGGGCGGAAACTTTTCAGTTATACACTTTCATATCTGTTTTAAGTCATCTAATCACACCCCAATATAATCCTAATTGGTTTGGGTTAGACTCAAACACATTTGATTTGATGGCAAGCCATCAATCTTCAATGTGCAACATCAGCTTTTAATTGTTTCATGTCTACATGTTATGGAATGTGATATTCTGCTAATCTTTACCAGCAATAGACTGGTTTTAAGCTAGCTTGGCTAATGTAACAATGGAGACGTCATATTGACAAAGATTGAGTAAAATATATATATGATTCAATGCTCTTACAAACTGCATTGGACTCCTGCCACCTCGTTGCCATGGAACTCAGTCCTTGTCCTTGACAATTAGCACAAGCAGTGTCAAATTGTCTTGCAACTGTGCTGTTATAATCTATGATGGAATTTTATGCTGTTTCATGTATCTATTGAAGACCTGAATTTATGTGTGCTAAAATTCTCATTTTTAAATGAGTATTTAAAACTGGGGCTTAATATTTATGCTTAAACAGCTATCTTTTACCTATACTAGTTGTATTCGAAATACCTGGCTTCTACAGACCCCCATCTATTTACAATGTATATTAAACATTTAGATGAGGAAACTAAATTCAACAGCTCTAAATTTGCAGATGACACAATGCTAGGTGGGAGGGTGAGCTGTGAGGAGGTTACAGAGATGCTTCATGTGTGATTTGGACAAGCTGAGTGAGTGGGAAAATGCATGGCAGATACAGTATAATTTGGATAAATGTTATGTTATCCGCTTTGATAGCAAAAATAGGAAGGAAGATTATTTATTTATTTATTGAAAAATTGAGAGTACCCAATTCATTTTTTAATTTTCCAATTAAGGGGCAATTTACCGTGGCAAATTCACCTATGCTGCACATCTTTGGGTTGTGGGGGGGAAACCCACGCAAACACGGGGAGAATGTGCAAACTCCACATGGACAGTGACCCAGAGCCGGGATCGAATCTGGGACCTCAGCGCCATGAGACAGCAGTGCTAACCATTGTGCCACCGTGCTGCCCTGGGCAGGAAGATGATTAAATGAATGGTTATAAATTGAGAGACGGAATGTGGAGCGGGACCTGTGTCCTCATACACCAGTCACTGAAGGTAAGCATGCAGGTGCAGCAGGCGGTAAAGAAGGCAATTGGAGAGAAGATTCGAGTACAGAAGCAGTTTTGTCTTGCTGCAATTGTACAGGGCCTTGGTGAGGATAAATCTGGAATATTGTGTGCAGTTTTGATCTCTTTATCTGAGGACGAATGTTCTTGCTATAGAGTAAATGCAGAGAAGGTGAACCACCTAATTCCTGAGATGGCGGGACTGATGTATAAGAGTTGTGTCGGTTACAATTGTATTTGCTGCAGTTCAGAAGAATGAGGGGGATCTCATAGATATCTATAGAATTCTAACAGGACTAGACAGGGTAGATGCAGGAAGGATATCCCCGATGGTGAGAGTGACCACACCCAGGGTCATAGTCTAAGGATACGGGGTAAACCTTTCAGGACTAAACTAAGATGAAGAGAAATTTCTTCATCCAGCAAGTGGTGGGATGAAGCTATTGGGTTGGATGATCAGCCATGTTCACAGAGCAGGCTTGAAGGGCCGAATGGCCTACACCTGCTTCTACTTCCTATGTTTCTATAAATCACAACAGCTCATTTTGAAATGCATAATTTCTCGATATACTGTGTTTGGATTTTCACAGGGGACTTGGAAATGGAATGAAACACATTGTTGTTACACAAAATCACAAAGGCACCGTCTTTATTCCTGATATTCATCAGCATATGGGGGATCTTATAGAAACATATAAAATTATGAAGGGAATAGATAGGATAGATGCAGGCAGGTTGTTTCCACTGGCGGGTGAAAGCAGAACTAGGGGGCATAGCCTCAAAATAAGGGGAAGTAGATTTAGCAGTGAGTTTAGGAGGAACTTCTTCATCCAAAGGGTTGTGACTCTGGAATTCCTTGCCCAGTGAAGCAGTTGAGGCTCCTTCTTTAAATGTTTTTAAGATAAAGATAGATAGTTTTTTGGAGAATAAAGGGATTAAGGATTATGGTGTTCGGGTCGGAAAGTGGAGCTGAGTCCACAAAAGATCAGCCATGATCTCATTGAATGGTGGAGCAGGCTCGAGGGGCCAGATGGCCTACTCCTTTGGGGACTTTTCTAAAAATAAATTACATTTCTGTAGCACCTTTCATGACCACAGGATCTCCTGAAGCATTTTACATTCAGTGAAGTACTTTTGAAATGCAGTCACTGTTGTAATGTGAGAAACTCTGGATGTGCTTCTGTCATAAGATTTAGTTTTTAAAATCAATCACTTGTCGATCTTCACTGTTGGAAGTAAGAAGGTCAAAGAAGCCATGTTAAACTCTAACACGTGACTCGATCTTTATTTCAGAAATTAATACCGTATAAACGTGAATCTTCAACACTGCTGCGTGAGCATTAATTGTTGAAACAAAGAAATTCTTCAAGAATTTTGACAAGAAAGAGAACATTAAATTGTGTCAAGGTCTGGCTCAACCACAAGGCTGATTGTTCAATCCAAACAAGATGAGTAAGAAATAAAGCTATTGTCTTGCACAAACTATCTTTTTGAACCAGTGTACCTTGGAGGAACCAAATATATTAATTAAAGATTACTGTTTTACTTAGCCACCAATCAGTAACAGATGATTGATCCTTAATTCAGTTACAATGAATGAATCAATAATGAATCCGTAGTTCTCGTAAAAGACTGATTTTTATTTGCTGTAAAAATGTAAAAGCAGGGCAGCAGAGTGGCGCAGTGGTTAGCACTGAAATGAAAATCGTTTATTGTCACAAGTAGGCTTCAATGAAGTTACTGTGAAAAGCCACATTCCGGCGCCTGTTCGGGGAGGCTGTTACAGGAATTGAACCGTGCTGCTGGCCTGCCTTGGTCTGCTTTCAAAGTCAGCGATTTAGCCCTGTGCTAAACAGCCCCTGCTGCCTCATTGTGCCGAGGTCCCAGGTTCAATCCCAGTTCTGGGTCACTGTCCGTGTGGTGTTTGCATATTCTCCCCGTGTTTGCGTGGGTTTCGCCCCCACAACCCAAAGATGTGCAGGGTAGGTGGATTGGCCATGCTAAATTGTCCCTTAATTGGAAAAAAATAATTGCGTACTCTAAATTTCTTAAAAAGCTTAATTGCTGTATATGTAAACAATGTTTTGGGCAGCACGGTGGTGCAGTGGTTACCACTGCTGCCTCACAGCACCGAGAACCCGAGTTAGATCCCGGCCCAGGGTCACTGTCCGTGTGGAATTTACACATTCTTCCCGTGTCTGTGTGGGACACACCCCCACAATCCAAAAAGATTGTGCAGGATAGGTGGATTGGCCATGAAAAATTGCCCCTTAATTGGAGAAAAATAGTTGGGTAGTCTAAATTTATAAATTTTTAAAAAAGGAATGTGTAATGAAGATAAATGTACTGACAAGAGAGACCTTCAATGTCAGATTAACCTCATCATTTGAAGTTGTAAAATAAGGGATTCTATAGCAGCAGATAAAAGGATAGTATGAAATAGTTCTATTGTATTCCTGCCCAAGTGTCAGTAATTGGGGATCCAATTCAATTAATCTAGTGACCAAATTGACCAATTGTCATGTTATGAGATAATGGTCACTTTGGGGATAAAAGTAGAGGTTCCGACCGTCTTCATTGCTGGCCAAGTACTGAAGACTCCTGAGGCCGAGTTCTAAGGAAATTACTGTCAAAGAAGGAGCCAGACTCCCGAGGCTTATTCCACACAAATTACTGTCAAAATAGAATCCAGAGAGGGTTACGCTTCTGCAGACTGATCACCCACATGAAGTTGTAAAAGTCAATGTCTTAAAGTTCAGTAAACCTTTTTCTTTTCATAAACCTATTTTTGAATTTACTATCCAGAGAATTCTGCCTTTGTCTTAATTGATTCAAGGGCTGTCCAAACTAAAGTGAATTTGTTAAATGGTAAGTTAGGGGTACCTGAAATCAATTACATTCTAGATAACAAGATCAGTATCTTCAATTAAGAACCTTGCATTTCTATAGCACCTTTCACAACAATAGGGCGTCCCAAAGTGCTTCACAGCCAATTAAGTACTTTTGAAGTGTCATCACTTTTTTAATGTAGGAAACGCAGCAATCAATTTACACACAGCAAGATCCCACACACAGCAATGTGATAATGAGCAGATGATCTGTTTTTAGTGATGTTGACTGAGGGATAAATATTGACCAGGACACTGGGGTAACTCCCCTGCTCTTCTTCAAAATAGTGGCTGTGGGATCTCTAACATCCACCTGATAGGGACAGACAGGGCCTCAGTTTAACATCTTCTTTGAAAGAAGGCTGTTCTGACAGTGCAGCACTCCCTCAGTGCTGCGAGGAGGAATGTTGGATGTAATTTTTGTCCTCCAGTCCCTGGACTGGAACTTGAACCGACAACCTTCTGACTCAAGAGAACTGCCCACTGAGCCAGGGCTGACACTATAGACATTACAAAGTTAGAAAGTGAAAGTTACCCTTTAAAACCCCCCATCCTTTGCCTCCAGTGCCGAAATGTAATAATAAAAACCCCAGTATAAATAACATGGATTTGACTGACAAATATTGAGGTGTTGGTTTTGAGTCACAAGGTTTGACTTCCCATTTGAGCCTCTGGCACCTTTCTGTCTCTCTATTGGGCAGCACGGTAGCATTGTGGATAGCACAATTGCTTCACAGCTCCAGGGTCCCAGGTTTGATTCCGGCTTGGGTCACTGTCTGTGCGGAGTCTGCACATCCTCCCCGTGTGTGCGTGGGTTTCCTCCGGGTGCTCCGGTTTCCTCCCACAGTCCAAAGATGTGCAGGTTAGGTGGTTTGGCCATGATAAATTGCCCTTAGTGTCCAAAATTGCCCTTGGTGTTGGGTGGGGTTACTGGGTTATGGGGATAGAGTGGAGGTGTTGACTTTGGATAGGGTGCTCTTTCCAAGAGCCGGTGCAGACTCGCTGGGCCGAATGGCC
Organism: Scyliorhinus torazame; assembly: GCF_047496885.1. Taxonomy (NCBI): domain Eukaryota; kingdom Metazoa; phylum Chordata; class Chondrichthyes; order Carcharhiniformes; family Scyliorhinidae; genus Scyliorhinus; species Scyliorhinus torazame. The sequence goes on from NC_092711.1 coordinate 174,211,126, forward strand.
TCCTTCTGCACTGTAAATTCAATGATTCTATTGCTCATGTCAATGACAGGCAGCGACGGAGCTGAGGGCTGAATTTAACTGAGAATAACACCCCAGTTGGCAAACTTCCATGAATGTCACACAATTTATATAAAGGGCTAAATACAGATTTAGAGAAGACAGTTTTTTAATGGGTTGAAGGGTAATGGGGAACTGGCAGTATGGTGGAATTAAAGCCTCCATGAGAACAGCCATGATGGAATGGCAGAGCAGACTCGATGGGCCAAATGGCCTAATTCTGCTCCTATATGTTATGACCTTATGAAAGGGGGAGACATTGATTTGCTCCCAGATGTTGCCCAGAGGAGGAAGTTTTAGTCTAAAACGCATTGTCCAACCTCCGCATTGTGACATCACAAAGGAGCTCATCCCCTAAATCAGCCAATAGGAATAAATCCGTTCCGCAGTGACGTCACTGCTTTTGAGCGCACCCGTCCGGCGCGAGGACACGGGAGCCCCGCCCCCACCCTTTGTTACCCCTCCCCCAGCACATCGTCAAGACGGTTCCCAGGCAACCGGCTGACAGCTTCGACCCGAGCGAGAAGCCACTCCGCCCAACTCAGAACTGCGCATGTCTCAGGGAGAGGGGAATCTGCGCATGTGCAGGGTGAGCTCAATACCGCTGCCTTGTGCTCAATGAGAAGATCGGAGGACCGGAAGGACTCTGTTTCTCCGCCAATCAGAGCTCCCCCATTGTCTCAATGCGGAAGCTGGACATGGAGATTTCTGGCGAGCAAAGCTGTTGTTCCTCCAACCCTGAATGAGCTTGAGATGCACACAGACTCCTGATTCCAACATCTGTGAGTTAAACACTTTCTTTTCTCCCCCTTTCCATTTATTTTCTCATTCTCACCTTCAATTGGTCACTTGCAGCAACTGAAGGGAAAGGAAGTGAATCCAGGGAGGGTGCAGACTCTGCAAAGCTTGGCCCAGGTCTCTCTCTCTCTCTCAAAGACATTGACATCCTTTGCTCCCTCAGCTTGACACATTTATTTGTCTGGCTAAAAAGACAGTCTTTTTCCGAATGTTCACAATTAAAGGGCTGGTTTACCCAGGAGATGACTGACATTTAAGGGGACAGTAAACAGAGCATATTCAACTCAGCCGATTACTTCTCTGTAGGTCTACTGTCCATCATCAGTAAAGTGATGGAAGGAGTCATCAAAGTTGCTATTAAGTGGCACTTATTCTGCAATAACCTGCTCCCGGATGCTCAGTTTGGGTTCCGCCAGGGTCACTCAGCTCCTGACCTCATTACAGCCTTAGTTGAAACTTGGACGAAAGAGCTGAATGCCAGAAGTGAGGTGAGAGTAACTGCCCTTGACATCAAGGCAGCATTTGACCGAGTATGGCATCAATGAGCCCTAGCTAAACTGGAGTCAATGAGAATCGGGGGATAAATCTCCACTGGTTGGAGTCATACCTGGCACAAAGGAAGATGGTTGTGGTGATTGGAGGTCAATCATCTCAGCTCCAGGACATCACTGCAGGAGTTCCTCAGGACAGTTTCCTCGGCCCAACCATCTTCAGTTGCTTCATCAATGATCTCCCTTCCATCATAAGGTGAGAAGTGGTGATGTTTGTGGATGACTGCACAATGTTCAGCACCATTCTCAACTCCTCAGATAACGAAGCAGTCCATGTCCAAATTCAGTAAGACCTGGACAATATCCAGGCTTGGCCTAATAAGTGGCAAGTTCCATTTGTGCTACACAAGTGCCAGGCATTGACCATCTCCTACAAGAGAGGATCTAACCAACACCCCTTGACATTCAGTGGCATTTCCATCGGTGAATCCCCCAGAACCAATATCCTGGGGGTTACCATTGATCAGAAACTGATCTGGATTAGCCATAGTAATACTGTAGCTCCAAGGGCAGGTCAAAGGCTGGGAATCCAAGGTGTGTAACACACCACTTGATGCCCTAAAGCTTGTCTACCAGACATCTACAAGCACAAGTCAGGTGTGTAATGGAATATGCTCCACTTTGCTGGATGAGTGCAGCTCCAACAACACTCAAGAAGCTCAACACTATTCAGGACAAAGTATTCAAACCTTCCATCACCGAAAAACAGTAGCAGCTGTGTATACCATTTACAAGATACACTGCAGTAACTCATAAAGGTTCCTCAGACAGCACCTTCCAAACCCACAACCACTACCATCTAGAAGGACAAGAGCAGCAGATAACTGGGAACCTCACCACCTGGAGGTTCGCTTCCAAGTTACACACCACCCTGACTTGGAAATACATTGCCGTTCCTTCACTGTCCCTGGGGCAACATCCTAGAATTCCCTCCCTAACAGCACAGGGAATGTAGGGCAGCATGGTGGAGCAGTGGTTAGAGCTGCTGCCTCACGGCGCCGAGGTCCCAGGTTCGATCCCGGCTCTGGGTCACTGTCCGTGTGTAGTTTGCACACTCTCCCTGTGTTTATGTGGGTTTCGCCCCCACAACCCAAAGATGTGCAGGGCAGGTGGATTGGCCTCACTAAATTGCCCCTCAATTGGAAAAAATAAATTGGGTACTTTAAATATATAAAAAACTATTTTTTATAAAAACAGCACAGGGGATGTACCTTCACCTCAAGGACTGCAGCAGTTCAAGAAGGCAGCTCACCACTACTTCGGAAGGGCAACTGGGGATGGGCAATAAATGTTAGCCTAACCAGCATTGTCCACATCCCGTAAATTAATTTTTAAAAATGTAATATCGGACAGAAATATGTCTAGCGTTATATGGTATGTATTATATATATTATTGGTGGTTTTGTCATAAAATACATGTATTATTATTTCTAGTTTTGTAATATAGTACTGTACCTACATTATATATTTCCAGTCATACAGTCATTGCAGCACTGACAGAATCCATTTGGTAACTCAAGTCAATGCTGACTCTCTGTACAGCAATCCAGTCAGTGCCATTCCCCCTCGATATCCCTGTTCCCCTGCAAGTTTATTTTCTTCAAGTGACCATCCTATTTTATTTTAAATAATTGATCATCTGGACTTCCACAACCCTTGTGGGCAGTGAGTTCCCTGTCATGACCACTCCATGGACGAATAAAATTCTTCCTCAGAATTTCCCTATCTCTAATCAATAAATGTACTTGTATGGAGATTCTCTACTCTTGTACAGGTTTTAGTGAGTTTAGATTTGTTGATTAGCACCTTCAGGAAACTTGGAAGGGTAAGTAAGTGAATCCAGTCTGTATATTACACACATTTCTCATCCAGTAATATAGACATATATCTGTCTGGCTGCCTGCATGAAGATTTTCAGGTCTCTGTGTCCAGGACAGGAAGCAGTGAGCAGGGATCTGTCAATCAGCCTGAATCACACCTTCAGGAGAATTGGGGGGTGGGGGGAGGTGGTGGTGAATATTCGATACAGCAGAGTGAGAATGGAGGGAGAGTGTGTGGGATTGAGATTTAGAGCATTTCAGGGAAAGAGAGTGGAAAGAATGTTCGATAGACACTAGAATTGTCTGTTCTGAGTTTCTATCCTGTACTGACAATGATTACCATTGTAAAATCTGTTTGCAGGAAGTTCGAACGAGAGGAGTTTGAGGCCGAGATCTCAAACTAAATATCATATCAAGAATTGACTGATTCCCTCAATTCTTGGGATCATCGGCCTTTGAATCTATAAGGAGAAATGTTTGTCTATTCTGTCTGCTTCAAGAGATTTTAAACAGTGTGTCTGGAAAAGCACTGAGACACACACACACACCCGTGTGAGACTGTTACAGAGCACTGACTGGAAAGAGCTTTAACCAGTGACACAGCCTGAAAAAATACTACACCATTCACAGCAGGGAGAGACTGTATAGGGGTTCTGTGTGTGTACGAGACTTCAACTGATCGTCCAACGTGGTGAGACGCAAGATCACCCGGACCATGGAGAAACCATGGAAATGTGAGGATTGTGGGAAGGGATTCAAAGGCCCGTACGGGCTGGAAAGGCATCAACGCAGTCACACTGCAGAGAGGCTGTTCTCCTGCTCTGTGTGTGGGATGGGATTCACAGCCCCACAGGAGCTGGCAAGGCATCAACGCAGTCACACTGGAGAGAGGCCTTTCACCTGCTCTCAGTGTGAAAAGGGATTCACTGACATTGGCAACCTGCGGAGACACGAACGAGTTCACACTGGGTTGAGGCCGTTCACCTGCTCTGACTGTGGGAAGGGATTCACTCGGTTATCCCATCTGCAGACACACCAGCGGGTTCACACTGGAGAGAGGCCTTTCACCTGCATTCAGTGTGAAAAGGGATTCACTGACATTGGCACCCTGCGGAGACATGAACGGGTTCACACTGGAGAGAGGCCTTTCACCTGCTCTCAGTGTGAAAAGGGATTCACTGACATTGGCAGCCTGCGGAGACACGAACGAGTTCACACCGGGGAGAGGCCATTCATCTGCACTGTGTGTGATAAGGGATTCACTCAGTTACACCACCTGCAGAACCACCAGCGAGTTCACACCGGGGAGAAGCCGTTCATCTGCACTGTGTGTGATATGGGATTCACTCGGTTATCCCGCATGCAGACACACCAACGAGTTCACACTGGAGAGAGGCCTTTCACCTGCTCTCAGTGTGAAAAGGGATTCACTGACATTGGCAACCTGCGGAAACACGAACGAGTTCACACTGGGGAGAGGCCTTTCACCTGCTCTCAGTGTGAAAAGGGATTCACTGACATTGGCACCCTGCGGAAACACGAACGAGTTCACACTGGGGAGAGGCCTTTCACCTGCTCTCAGTGTGAAAAGGGATTCACTGACATTGGCAACCTGCGGAGACACGAACGAGTTCACACCGGAGAGAGGCCATTTACCTGCACTGTGTGTGATAAGGGATTCACTCAGTTACACCACCTGCAGAACCACCAGCGAGTTCACACCGGGGAGAGGCCATTCATCTGCACTGGGTGTGATAAGGGATTCACTCAGTTACACCACCTGCAGAGACACCAGCGAGTTCACACCGGGGAGAAGCCGTTTATCTGCACTGTGTGTGATATGGGATTCACTCAATTATCCAAACTGCTGAGCCACTATGTCACTCACACCAAGAGCAGGCCCTTTAAATGCTCTGACTGCAGGAGGGGTTTCAAAAGCTCTCAGCTACTGATGTCCCACCAGCGCGTTCACTCTGAGGAGAGACCGTTCAGCTGCTCTCACTGCACAAAGAGCTTTAGAACCTCATCCAACCTGATGAAACACGAGCGAGGTCACACCGGGGAGAGCCCGTTCACCTCTCCGACTGGGAAAGGATTCACTTGGTCATCACTTGCTGAGCCACAATGTCACTCACAGCAATGAGAGACCCTTTAAATGCTCCGACTGTGGGAGTGGGTTTAAAAGCTCTCGGGTACTGATGTCCCACCAGCGCATTCACACTGAGGAGAAACTGTTCAACTGTTCTCACTGCACAAAGAGGTTTCAAACATCATCCACATTGCGGAGACACCAGCAAGTTTACACTGGAAAGAAGCCATTCACCTGCTCTCCCTGTGGGGAGGGATTCACTCAGTTGTCCAACATGCTGAGACACCAAAGGGTACCCACAAGTTAGATTCTGCTGTAATTCCTGCTGTTAATCACATCCAGGACTGAATCTGGAGTGGGTGGAGGGGCTTGTCTCCTCGTCAACTCTTAGTGCTCGGACGTGGCGACCCTGGCGAACTACTGTTCCCCGGGACCTGGAATACCCGACTGTGAAGTACCGTCCATACTACCTTCCATGGAGTTCACTTCTGCCATCATCACGGCGGTCTACATCCCACCCCAGGCGGAAGTGAAGAAGGCGCTTGATGAATTGTACACCACTATAAATAATAATGATGCAGAATACCCGGAGGCCTTGCTCATCGTGGCCGGGGACTTTAACCAGGCTAACCTCAAGAGTGTACTGCCAAAATTCCACCAACACATCTCCTGTCCCAACAGGGGCTGCAACATCCTTGGCCACTGCTACACAAACATCAAGGACGCTTCTCGATCCATCCCCTGACTGCACTTCAGAAAATCGGACCACACGATGGCGCTCCTTCTCCCGGCATACAAGCAGAAACTTAAGCAGAGAATCCGGTTAAGAAGGTCGTGCAGTGCTGGTCCGAGGCAACCGAAGAGCTCCTGTGCGACTGCTTGGAGTCAGTGTGAAGAAATTGAGTTCTTTCTGTCCAGTCTGGTCTCAATCAAAACCTGAGTTCGGATTTAGAAATTCCTTTAGTTTATTTCAAATAGCTTGCAAGCTTCCACTCCCTCTGATGAAGCAGGAGACCCATGTCTCTTGAAACTCTCAGAGCGAGTGAGACAAAGGGAGGCAACACTTTGTGGTCTTTAGTTTACATTCATGCAGTATCAAGTTCCACATACACGAATACAAGATTCCGATGTGCCCTTTCCTTGACCTGGTCATATAATCTAACTGCCACTGATTCTGATAGGCTCATTATACATTCCTTTCCTTCCTCTGGGCCTCTGCCTCCCAGCATCCTTTGTGCAAAGAACCAGTCCCAATAGCCACCCCTCCTCCTCTCGCCATGCTTTGCCCATCTCTTTGTTCACTCCCTGCAACCCGAATTAATGTCCATAATGCACTATTCTAACTGGTCATCCCAGTCTAATGCTCTTTTCTTCAGTTCAATTCCTCATTCTCTCCTTTTATCATTCTATGATAACTACTATGCCGCTCCCTAACCAACATTCCCTTCCGCTACCCGCCGACAACGGGACACCGGTGGCGTTGTGGCAGGTGCATTGGCCTGACGTCTGGGTTACGCTACACCTACGTTCCGTGCAGATGGAGAACAGACATGTTATATTTTCTGTCACCTCTGCCACGAGGGTCTCTATCGCTAGAGAAATGTGTGGGTAGGTATTCCCCCTAATGGTCAAAAAGTGTGCTAACAATTCGCCAGACCAACAATAGTCATGTTGCTGTCTCGGTCCAAATTTGGAGTTTGGTTCGGCATACAATTCCCCGTGTCCATTAGAAACATCCCCGGGTTAATAACCTGCATCAATGTCTGGTCTGAAAGACCGTCCCGCAATTCATTACATTCCGTACAGAAACACCTCATCACATTTTTACAGCCACTGGCTCTCCGTCCGGGTTCCTTCTGGTTTCATGGTCGCCAGTAACGGGATGTCTTCTTGGTGAGTGGTGATGGGCCGAGTCTATCGGCATCATCCGAGCCATAGTCATCTTACAACACATATTAAGGCATCCAATGATTGTACAATTATAATAAGCAGTATTATCAATCCATGCATCAGGTAAAACCCCATGACGAGCTATGAGAGCTGACTCTGAGCTGTATCCTACTGTAGGGTTTATATCCCCCTTCTAGTCGTACTGACTAGCAGCTATCCCCGATCCTTATCATGTGTGTGTATACATGTCGTGATTTGTAAACTGTGCACGGAAATCAACTGTAAATTCATCCATCCCGCAGACCAGTGGCGATAGACTCTTTGTATTGTTCTTGCTTCAAGTCCAATCACCGTGAACCATAGCTGTCGCTACTCAGGAAGATAACTCAATAGCTATATCCGTGTGTTCCACTACCTCCAAGGCATCTGATTACCTTGGGATAGCAGCACCGTAAAAGGTTCCTAATGTCCCTTAGAAACAGCACACAACTCAGTCCATCAGCGACCAAAAAGGTTTTTGTCCCTCACTGGTATTATTTATGATCTCATGTACTATCCACTGATTATCTTACTTTATGAATTGCAGAAGCTTCAATCAATCCTATTTTTATTCCTGACTTCCTCACACTAACGTCTAACATTGTCCTGAACCATGTAGTCTGCCAGCCCCGGTTTACATGAGACAATACTCAGTTTTCTTCAAATCCCTTTTGTCCGTTATCATTTTGCTTACAGCAGGGAGTGTATACTTGCCATTATTTGTTTGTTTGTTTTTCTACTTTGCAATCACACCACTTGCACATTCAATACAGTCAACCTTTGGGGTTACAACCCAATTGAATCCATACATAACAGTCCCTAACAACTTACAGGACATTTTGTCCGTAATAACTATTACACTCTCCAATGCAATATTGTTTGCTGCATTGGTTACAAATTTCCCGCCGTGGCATCAAGCTGCCAAAATTCCTAAACTATTGTCATTTAAAATGCAGGGGTTCCTCGTCAGTCGCTGCCGTCTGAGAAGACCCTGAATAACTCCACCGCGTAGTACATACCCTGTGGAGACCACAGATCATCCATCAGCTAACGTGCAGTTCGAGATGTCTGATGGGAGGTTTCACTATTGAGGAATAATTTGATATTTTGATTTGTTTCTAACCTGTAAGGTTTTCCTTCCGGGCTCTGTCATTTAATTCCCTCAAATATGTAGCCAATTGTATCATTAGTTTTCACCCCCATACTGTCTAAAACATTCTTCTCTGGAGTGTAGTAGTCGTTCTTCGTCTGTTATTTTTGCTTCATCTGAAAACCAAATGAACAGGTCAAAGGCGGAGAGGGCCCTATTTCTTAATTTGTATCTTTCTATTCTTGTTTGGATGTTCCAGAAGTGCCCTCTCCAGGACTTCCAGATTTCTATTTAATTTCCTTTTCATCCTTGACATACATCATACGATTAAGGCCTGTTAAGCCTCCTTCTCCTATCGTTGCACCCCTGAGTGAGACTCAAAGAATCTCAAACTCCTCTTTTACTAACTCAGTGATCCAAGCGGGTTGAAACTGTCCTTGATACATGTCGGATATTGCTACTGCATGTACTTTAATTCCTTTAATTTTGATTACGACCAGATTTTTATGAAAGAAATTTCCAATCATGACATTTTCACTTCATCATCTGTCCTATCGATGCTGCTAACAGGTTTCAATTCCCTGGCATCCCGCTCCACTGATTACATTATACTAGTAAGTGCAGTTATCCCATGCCACTCACAACCAAACGTTCCTTTTCCCTTGTCCGAGCGGTTTGGGGACATGATCTATCCTGTGGCACGGCATCATTGCAGTGATACAGTCTCGAAACACTGTCAGGCTAATTTTACGTCCCGGGTCATCCCAACATCTCTTAAACTACGTACTCCCTCACTAATTGGTAGCACAAGTTTATCACTTATTCACAATCCTGCACATCCTTTCCCAATCACTCCATCGTCAGCTTGGTTTTCTCTGCAGTAATTACAATTCATCATTATCACACCACCCCATGGTCAAAAGCTATCATGTGGTCACAAACTTCGATCATCAGTGTTGCCTGATGTTTCACAAAACAATCATGACAACTGAATTCCCCAAATTTCCCTGGGAGCCGAAGCATTTCCCCATTTCTGTCCTTCTAAATACAATATCAACTCACCTGAATGCTATATCTGCCATTCTCCTAGGTTTCATATGATTACTCCCTGTCCAAACTACTGGGCTACAGAACGTGCCAAATCCTTGACACGATGTTTCATTATGTTCACAGTGAATCATTTTAACTGGGGTCCATTAATAACAGCCCTTGATCTATCATCCCATATTCTCAATTCCTTACTAATTATGTTTCTTTGTTTGCTGCCGATAGGTTGCCCATGGATTATAATAATCCCTCATTTATCATTTAATTGGGTCGGATGTTTTAGTTCTGATACAATTCCTTTGCTCCAGATGCCACTGATTCTCTAATTCAACTACCCCCATGCTGCTATCAGCTTTGATTAAAAAGTACAAATTACTTTTGCTGCTCCTAGGAAAAAGAGGGCCTGCATTCTCTAGTGACCATTCTTCCATCGGTGAATCAGTTTTTTTCTCTGTCACTCCCTGTTTCTCCACCATTTTCTTTTCTGAATTTAAAAAAAAAATGGATGCCCCCTGGCTTGTCCCTCGTCCTCTTTAACTTTACTACCATCCGTATATATCACCCAAGCATTTACCAACTCTGTTCTGCTAACTGATTTATCAAGTTTCTGTCCCTTTTTAATGTTATGAATAAACATTAAGGCAGGGTTTAAAAGAATGGTTTCCCATCTTTCCCATCGAGCTGTATTCGCACCTTGCTGGCAACCCTGCCTCTTGGTCAACTCTGTCAATTTTAAAAGTTCATTTGTGACATAAATGTTCTTCCCGGCTGATAAATGTTCAGTCTCTGCTGTCCTTTTTGTTATGGCTGCCAGACATTTTGCAATGTCCGAAAACCTTTGTTCAGCCCTTGACCAATTTCCTGTCAATGTTTGATAGGTGTCTGAGTACTATGATTAACAAGCACCATACCATATCCATTTGCGTACAGATCAAATGTAATGCTCAAATTGTCCTCTTCTAATGGCCCGGATATTGCTACAGCTGTTTTTAACTGGTCCAACCTCCTCTTCGGCAGAAGCTAGGGAATGTGGATTGGGAGCAGCTATTTAAGGGTAAATCCACATTTGAAATGTGGGAGTCTTTTAAGAAAAGGTTGATTAGAGTGCCCCTGAGAAAATCAGGGATAGAAATGGCAAGATTAGGGAACCATGGATGACGGGTGGAATTGTGAGACGAGCTAAGATGAAAAAGAAAGCATACATAAGATCTAGGCGACTTAAAACTGATGAAGCTTTGGAGCAATATCGGGAAAGTAGGACAAATCTCAAGAGATCATAGATCATAGATCATAGAATTTACAGTGCAGAAGGAGGCCATTCGGCCCATCGGGTCTGCACCGGCTCTTGGAAAGAGCACCCTACCCAAGGTTAACACCTCCACCCTATCCCCATAACCCAGTAACCCCACCCAACACTAAGGGCAATTTTGGACACTAAGGGCAATTTATCATGGCCAATCCACCTAACCTGCACATCTTTGGACTGTGGGAGGAAACCGGAGCACCCGGAGGAAACCCACGCACACACTGGGAGGATGTGCAGACTCCGCACAGACAGTGACCCAAGCCGGATATGGACAGGGTGGATAGCAACAAACTTTTTCCAGGAGTGGGGGTGTCAATTACAAGGGGTCACGATTTCAAGGTGAGAGGGGGAAAGTTTAAGGGAGATGTGCGTGGAAAGTTTTTACGCAGAGGGTGGTGGGTGCCTGGAACACTTTGCCAGCGGAGATGGTAGAGGCGGGCACGATAGTATAATTTAAGATGCATCTAGACAGATATATAAACAGCGGGGAACAGAGGGAAGTAGATCCTTGGAAAATAGGTGACAGGTTTAGATAAAGGATCTGGATCGGCGCAGGCTGGGAGGGCCAAAGGGCCTGTTCCTGTGCTGTAATTTTCTTTGTTCTTCACTGGTCCACCTAAAATCCCCCTTTAAAGTTTCATAAATGGGTCTAGCATAAAGACCAAAGTCTTCCACTACTGGTCTCAAATACCCCAAAATTCCCATGATTTTCTTACCCCCGTTTCGTGAAATCATAGATTATACAGTGCAGAAGGAGGCCATTCGGCCCATCGAGTCTGCACCGGCTCTTGGAAAAAGCACCCTATCCAATGTCAACACCTCCACCCTATCCCCATAACCCAGTAACCCCACCCAACACTAAGGGCAATTTTGGACACTAAGGGCAATTTATTATGGCCAATCCACCTAACCTGCACATCTTTGGACTGTGGGAGGAAACCGGAGCACCCGGAGGAAACCCACGCACACACGGGGAGGATGTGCAGACTCCGCACAGACAGTGACCCAAGCCGGAATCGAACCTGGGACCCTGGAGCTGTGAAGCAATTATGCTACCCACAATGCTACCGTGCTGCCCCATATATACGAAATGGGCACTGCAATTCGAGCAGCTTTCTCTCTCATCCCAACACTGGTTTCCCCACCTGCCCTTGACATTGACTACCCTAGATAGTCGACTTTGCTCCTGCCAATCTGGCATTTCTTTAACCCTATCTTAAACCCTGCTTCATTAAGTGTTTTAATAATTTTGGTCACTCTTTCAACATGTGTCCCCCTGATCATCATCTCCAATTAACACATCATCAATATATACTAAATCCAAATCATCTTTAATCAACTCCCTTACTATTGCCTGAAAATGGTTCGGGGAATTAACATATCCTTGTGGTAATTTACAGTATACGTAATGTTTAGTGCCAAAGGTAAATGCTGTCTTTTCCCTGCTGTTTGGGTCTAACGGAACACTCCAGAATCCGTTGGCTAAATCTATACTAATTAAGTAAGGTTTGCCTGCCACCTTCTCCAATGTAGTTCGTGGATTTATTAAATACCGTTTATCCTTTTTTTGTGTGACCTTTGTAATTCGTTACCATTCTAAATGTACCATCAGGCTTGCGAACCGCCTGAAATGGGCTATTCGTCGATGCATTTGTGACTTCTTGAATGATTCCCTGCTGTTCTAAGTCTTTGATCATTATCTTCAGCTCGCATTTGGCACCTCGGGTCAAGGGATATTGCTTTTACGGCCTGTGTCGGTCTCCCTGGATTGTGTGCTGGAATTGTGTGCTGATTAACCCGGTGTCATTCTTTCTATTGCTAGGTTTGCTTTCCTTATTTCCTCTACGTTATCAATTGGTTTTAATATCTTAATTTTGTTATTTCTGCATCTATTTTTATTAATCTTTCCCTGCCATCAGATTCTCATTTCCTGATACTGCAAGTAACACTCCTAATCTAAGCTCCGGTCCCATATCATTATTCCTTAAAGCTCCGTCTGCAATGTAGTTCACATTCTAAACTTCATTTCTTCTGCTCGTGACTTTCTTGCAAGTCAGCGGGCACTAGGACCCGGTGGAGCTGTGCCGTATCACTTCCACCGACTACCTCCTAATACTGGTCTCATTGGTCCCTGTGTTTCTAGCACCTTACTGCCACAATGCCCCTCTCCACTATCCCAATATAACGCGAGGGCATGTTTTAATTAATTTTTTCATGAAAGCGGTATCCTGCTACAGTCCCCATTCTACATGCTCTCGGGACTGCCTACCCCCCTGGGGTCAGTGCTTGCAGTGTCCCCTCAAGTTCTGAGTGCTTATACACCAAGGCTCTACAGTAGTCGAATAGTCCCCAGTACTTGCCCAACCCCTCTTACGGTCTGGGGTTTGGGCATCTCTAAAATGGCCTTCTCCTTTCTACTGGGATCTTCCTTTACCCCTGTGTAATCTTAAAATAAAGTTAAAAATCCATAGTCTTTGCAATATGAAAATCCCCGAATCTTAAATTTGATGTGTAGTGAGTTTACAGAGAAGATACTGAAATCTCTACAAATTTGGAACACACAGAACAACATTTTTAAATGTAGGTACATCATGGCTGCCTCTAACAAAGGAGCACATGGACTCAGTCCACACCAAATGCCTGGTCTTCGCATTTCAATTTAGGTACCTTTGTTCTCTCCTTTTTTTAAGAGCAGCCAAGACTATGCCGAGTTCAAACTAATCATTTACAAATCCCAATTTATACATTTTGATTTTGCTTTTTGTTTACTTCCCGTGACTTGTGTTCTAAATAACTTCCACAATGTTAACCATTATTACTGATTTTCTAGACCTTTCAAATACTTACCCCATTTTAAATCTCACTTTAACTGCCGTGTATACCTCCTAATTGATGGGAAACTTTGTTTTCCAAAACACAACATTTTAAAAACTAGGAATACCAGAGGAAGTTCACAAATTCTTATTAAACACACACACTCATTCATCCACCGGGATCTCCACTCAAACAAAAGGAATTCAAAGCATTATACTTTCATTCATCTCAACCAACTGGACAATAAAAGTTTGAATTTGCACAGAAACACAATGTGTTTTTTCCCTTTTCCCTTCTTCAAAACTGTTAAGTAAATTTAAACAATCCTGAAGCCTCTTCTTTTTTTTTCCGATAGGGTTCTGAACTTTCCAAGTCTCTGGTTCCCCCTAGTGGCCATTCATCTGCCAACTCTTTTTCACTCATAAGACATATCTCCCAAGAACAAAATCCAACTTAGCCAATTCTGATTTTACGTAATTGAATTGTCTCCAGAACATTCCATCAGCAGTCCTAACTGAATTGTCTCGGTGACATTCCCTGAACCCGTTAAAGACCTTAACCAAATTAAAGTGTAATTTAATACAACCAATTTTAATTTTCAACCCGCATGCACGGAACTGAACTATCACTGCAATATTCCCTCAGTTGCTAACTGAATTATCGCCCGATATTCCCTCAATTCACGTTTAACCCTCAGTCGTCCCTACATCGACTGAAATTAAGTTTTCTAATCCGCCAGACTGATCTTTGATTTCGTCGAGCGATCTTACCCAACCATAGGCGAGTGACCAAACCCTCTTCGGACTACGAGGCAGAGGAAAACCGACGTGGTCCTTTATAATCTACTCACAACGTGGGCCCATTTCCCCTCCGTCCAAGGCTGGTTTAATTCTGATTTTGCGAATAGTCGGGAATTCGCTCTTGTAATCCCACTCCCGACACCAAATGACGATATTGAGTTCTTTCTGCCCTCAGTCTGGTCTTAGTCAAACCCTGAGTCGGATTGTAGGTATTGATTTATTTTATTTCAAATAGCTTGCAAGCTTCACTCACTCTGATAAAAAGGCAGGAGGCTACATGTCTCTTGAAACTTCCAGAGCGAGTGAGACAAAGGAAGCACAGCATCTGGTTTCACACACATGGATTCAGCATCAAGTTTAACATACCCACGCCCAAATAAGGCAAGATGGCAATTGCAAATCTCCCATAGGCTTTCCCCACATTCCTTAACCTGGCCTGAGGCCCCTTTTCCCAGTATCCCCTGCAACAAAGAAATGATCCTAGTGGCTGCCCATCCCCCTCTTCATGCTTTGCAAAATCCCAATTACAGGCAATTACAGACTGCTACCCATTTTTTCCAGCCTAAGCTAGAGATGTTTAAAAGTCCGCTAACCTAACTCCTTATTCTACTGTAGTAAGATTTTACTCCTAACGTGGCCTAACTACCCATCATGCCTTTCTGTTCATTTCCTCACTGGCATACTCATTTAGGTTGGCCACTGAGTTCTTGAATATGGACCAGTCCAGTGATTCCAAGCAGTCGCGTAGGAATGCTTCCTTTGCCGTGGATCAGCATTGTACGACCTTCTTAACTGGATTATCCCGCTTAAGTTTCTGCTTGTATGCTGGGAGAAGGAGCACCGTCTTGTGGCCCGATCTTCCGAAGTACGATCAGGGGATGGATCAGTAGGCTCCTTTGATGTTTGTGTAGAAATGGTTAAGGATGTCGGGGCCCCTGTTGGGACAGGAGATGTGTTGCTGGACTTTTGGCAGTACACTCTTGAGGTTGGCCTGGTTGAAGTCCCCGGAGACGATGAACAGGCCTCCGGGTATTCTGTTTCATTGTTATTTATTGCTGTGTTCAATTCATCTAGCACCTTCTTCACTTCCACCTGGGGTGGGATGTAGACTGCCGTGATGATGGCAGAAGAGAATTCTCATGGAAGACGGTAAGGGCAGCAATACACAGTCAGGTATTCCAGGTCTGGGGAGCAGTAGTTTGCCACGGCCGCCACATCCGAGCACCAGGAGAAGTTGAGGCAACAAGCTCCTCCAGACCCAGAGTCCTCAACCGCTCCTCCTATAACAAACGCTTCATTCCATGACTTATTCCTTTGAACCTCTTCTGGACCCCCTCCAAAGCCAGCACATCCTTCCTTAGGTACGGAGCCCAAAACTGCTCACAATATTCCAAATGGGGTCTGACCAGAGCCATAAATATGTCCCAGAAGTACATCCCCAATTTTGAATTCTGGCCCTCTCGACATAGATGCCAACATTGCATTTGCCTTCCTAACTGCAGCCTGAACCTGCACGTTAAAATTAAGAGATCCCTCTGTAACACTGAGTATTGCAATCTCTTCATTTAAATAGGATACTGCTTCTCTATTCCTCCTGCCAAAGTGACCATGTTCATATTTTCCCACATTACACTCTATTTGCAACTTTTTACCCACTCACTTAACATGTCTGTGCCTTTTTGGAGACTCCCTACAACCTATTGACAATTTACAAAATACCACAAACAGCAATGTGACGATGACCAGATGAAGACATGGAATATTTTGTATTCACTGAAGCAACAAATGGGATTCCGGTATCACACCTCAGTTGGAATTCTGCCACCACTGCAATTCACTTTTCCCACTAGCAACCCACCCCTGCCCATAGCTTTCCCAGGGCCTGCTGTGACTTCAATGGGAAATCCCATTGACAAGCAGCGGGAGTATGAGATCGCACTGCCAGCAAATGGGAAGCCATCGAGAAGCGCACGGATGGGGAACCGGAGAATACTGCCCCTCATTAAAAATGGCACCTCCAACAGAGCAGCACTCCCTCAGCACTGCACAAGAGAGCTGCCGTGCATTTTGTTCTCCAGTCCTGAATGAGGACATGAGCCCAGAACCTTTCAATTCAGAGGCAAGAGTGTTACCCACTGAGCCCTGACTGACAGTGAGGTTGAAGAGGACCGGGAGGAGGATGTGAGGAGCTTCAAAAGCATCACAAACCAGGTGGGCCGAATGGCCTGTTTCTTCCATGTCCATTCTTATGTAATTTCAATCAGTGGATTGTTATAGACCGGATTTGTTGATTTCACACCAAGGATTTGTTTGGCTGCAATGCTGAAAGTGAACTATTGTATTGCAAAATAATTTCAGCTGAGAGACCCTTAATAACTGAGGAGAGATCACAAAAAACACATCATAGAATTTACAGTGCAGAAGGAGGCCATTCGGCCCATCGAGTCTGCACCGGCCCTTACAAGAGCAACCCACTCAAGCCCATGTAGCTACCATTTCCCAGCAACCCCCACTTAACCTTTTTGGACACTAAGGGCAATTTAGCTTGGCCAATCCACCTAACCCGCATATCTTTGGACTGTGGGAGGAAACCGGAGCACCCAGTGGAACCCCACGCACACATGGGGAGAACATGCAGACTCCGCACAGACAGTGACCCAGCCGGGAATCGAACCTGGGACCCTGGAGCTGTGAAGCAACTGTGCTAACCACTATGCTACCGTGCTGCCCAAAGATACACTGATAACCCAGCAAATCAGCAGTCCAACTGATCCCACATCAAGGACATGACACAGGTTGTTCAATCCAAATCTGGTTCATTTGACCTAAATCCAGAACCTTAAATTCCAGCCCAGTTACAGGGGGCTCTAACATCAGTGACAATATGCTCCAATCTTCAGTATAAATATGGTTTGGTCCTGAACAGCAGCAATATCAGCAGAATCATTGTCCCTCTCAAACGATAAGTCTCTGTCCCCTGCACACTCCCTCTTCCCTCTTGATGGTAACACTAATTCATCCCACTATACTGCTCCCGCTTTCCCCCAAGTTATCCTCCCCTGAAGGGGCTGATTCTCGAGTTAAGTTTCACACTCACCTATTGCCCTCCCCAATATGTCACCTGAAGTTAACACTGTTTTGCTAAGGGGGAGATCCCAATCAAATCCAGTGACTATGCACATGTACTATGTGTCAGGTGGAGTTACCGCGCCCCCACTCCTCCACTTTTCATCCCAGTCCCAGGAGTTTGGTGACAGCTCCGGATGATTAATGGCGGCCGGGGCACCCACAACCCCCCGCGCTGGGGAAACCGTTCTGTCCGCCGCACGGGCGGGTGGCCTGGGTGAGCGCATGTCCAACGGCATGTGCAGTACAAAGCCCATCCCCTGACCTTCCTGCTGGGGTGTTAACCAATGGGAAGAGTTACAAGACCGGAAGGATTCTACCCCTCCAATCAGAGCGCGGGCTTTGTGTGACTAAAGAATGAGTTTCACACAGACTGGAACGTCCTCCCGTCTCCAACATCTGTGAGTAAAACACTTTTTCAATTGGTGACTTGCAGCAACTGAAGAGAACAGAAGTCTATATAATAACACATTTTTCGTCCAGTAATATAGACGTATATCTGTCTGGCAGCTGCATGAAGATTTTCAGGTCTCTGTCCAGGATAGGAAGCAGTGGGCAGGGATCTGTCAATCAGCACCTTCAGGAGAATTGGGAGGGTGGATATTAGATACAGCAGAGGGAGAGTGTGTGGGATGGAGATTTAGAGCTTTGAGGACTGAGAGAGAAAAGGATGTTCTATGGAAACTAGAATGGTCTGTTCTGAATTTCTATTCACAATTGATAGTGATAGCTTTGTAAACTTATTTTACAGGATATCAAAAGAGGAGAATTTGCAGACAGAAACTCAAATGAATTGTCACTTCAAGAGTCTCTCCATTAATTGGGGTCTGAATATCATTGGCCTTTGAATCGAGAAGGAGAAATGTTTCTCTATCTTGTCTGCTTCAAAAGATTTAAAACATCAGTGTGACTGGAAAAGCACCAAGACACACACATACCCGAATGAGTGTGTTCCAGTGCACGGACTGTGGAAAGAGCTTTAACCGGTTACACAGATTGAAAACACCTTGCATCATTTACAGCGGGGAGAGAATGTACCAGTGCTCTGTGTGCACATGATCGTCAAACTTGGAGAAACACAAGAACACCCCATCATGGAAATGTGGGGACTGTGGAAAGGGATTCAGAGCGCAGTACGAGCTGGAAAGGCATAGACTCAGTCACACTGGAGAGAGGCCATTCATCTGTTGTGAGTGTGGGAATGGATTCACTTGGTTAGCCCACCTGCAGACACATCAGAGAGTACACACCAGGGAGAGCCATTCACCGACTCTCAATGTGGGATGGAATTCGCTCAGTTATCTCACCTGCTGCAGCACCATGTAACTCACACCAATGAGAGACCCTTTAAATGCTCTGACTGTGGGAGTAGTTTCAAAAGCTCTCGTGTACTGATGATCCACCAGCGCATTCACACTGAGGAGAGACCGTTCAGCTGCTCTCACTGCACAAAGAGGTTCAGAACATCATCCGACTTGATGAGACACCAGCGAGTTCACACCGGGGAGAGGCCGTGCACCTGTCCTGACTGTGTGAAGAGATTCAGTGATTCATCTGCCCTGTTAATACACCAGTGAGTCCACACTGGAAAGAAGCCATTCACCTGCTCGGAGTGTGGGAAAGGATTCACTCAGTCATGCAACCTGCTGAGACACCAACAAATTCACAAGTGATGGCAGGGGTTAGATTCTGCTGTTAATCACATCCAGGACTGAATCATGTTCTTTCTGACACTTGGTGAAGTGGGAGGGTCGGAGGGTTTCTTTCTGTTGGACTTGCCGGTCTCACGACTCTGCTTCTAGTGGGCTGATGCTCTTTGAGCCTGGGAGAGCACATTTCCACTGAAATGATCCACAAAAGTTGATGAAGGACTTTTATTTTATCCTGGATAGCAAATAATGTTTTTCCCCCACTACAGGTAGATCTAAAATAAATACATTTGTCTCTGCTCCATTGAGTCTACAGCACTGGGCCAGGCGAGTCAGCTCAATTGGTCTCTGTCAGTATTTATGCTCCAAATGAGCCTCCACTCACCCCTCTTCATCTCCCTCCATCAGCATCTCCTTCTATTCCTTTCTCCCTCGTATGTATCTACCTTCCCCGTCAATGTATTAATACTGTTCACCTCAACCACTCACTGTGGGAGTGAGTTCCACATTCTCACCACTCGCTGGGTAAAGAGGTTTCTCATGAAATCCCTATTGGATTATTGAACCCCTTCATAATCTTAAAGACTTCCATCCCGTCACCCTTTAGTCTTCTCTTTTCTAGAGAAAAGCAGCCCCAGCCTTTCCTGAGGGTGAAATGCTCTCAGTTCTGGTATTAATCTTGTGAATCTTTGTTGCACCTTCTCCAATGCTTCTATTTCCTTTTACTAAATGGAGATCACAGATGTTGACAGTGCTCCCAGTGTAGTCTAACCCTGGGTCTAAACAAGTTGAACATAACCTCCCTGCTTCTCAATTCTATCCCTCCAGAATGGAACCCTATATATGGGCTCCACACCTTAGGAAAGATGTGACATTCTCAGAGAGGATGCAGAGGAGATTTATGAGAATGGACCAGGGATGAGGGACTTCAGTTAGTTAGAGAGACTGGAGCAGCTGAAATTGTTAGTTGAGAGTCATGAGGGCACAGAAGGAGACCATACAGCCCATCGATTCCCTGTTGGCTCTGGAGCAAACCAGTCAGTCCCAGTGCCCTGTTCTAACCTTGTAGCTCTGCAATTTAGTTCCCTTAAATATCAATCCAATTTCTGTTTAAAATCCTCCATTGTCTTCATTTCCACCCACCTCACAGGCAGCGAGTTCCAGATCATTACCATTCGCTGCATTACAATATTCTCCCTCACGTGTCTCCCCCCCCCACATCTCTTAACCAAATCCTGAAATATGTTATCCCCTTCATCCTTGTCCCACCAGCTAATGGGAACAACTTTTCTTTATCCATCTTACCTAAACCTGTCATAGTCTTGACCACCTCTATCAAATCTCCCCTCGACCTCCTTTGCTCCAAGGTGAACAATCCCAAGCTGACAAGAACAAACAAACAGAATATGTTAATACCTGGGATCAGATGGGAATGTATAATTTCTGTTCGAAAGATACTGGGAATATTGTCCTGGACAATAAATGATTGGAATACTTTACCTTGGGTGTGGTTGAATGGAATATATCAATCTGGTATCCTCCAACGTTCTAGTGAAAGAATGTTCTAATGTGTGGGCGAGATGAATAAATTGATCACTTTCTCTTGGAAATATTTACATCCTGGCCCATGAAATTTGTTTTAAAGAAATCCACATTTGAAAGCCTGGCCATAACATGAAATATCAGGATCATAACAGGGGAGATAAGAAAGACAGACATTCACTTTGATATTTTCATCAGCGCATCTGAGAGTTAAGAATATGTGGCATGATTTTGGGATACCGGTGTGGGTGTGCAGATGTGATTTGTTACATGCGAAAAATAACAAGCCTAAATTCATGGTGAAATGGACTGAAGACCGGGTCCCAAACACACAGCTACTGGAGACACAGCAGGAGATGAAATGGTTAATGTGGCCAGGGGATTGAGACACCATTGTGACATCATCAAGACATTGACACACTCCAGAGAGAAACTGACTTTAAAACAATCCGGATAGAATTAAACACACTGGACATGGTCAAAGTGGGAGTGAAATTAAAGCGATAATGGGATAATGAAGGACTTGGGAGAAATAATACTGAGTAAGAACTGTCCACAAAGAGAGAGCTGGAGAATCTTTTCCATCCATGCTTGATCTGTTCCTTGAAGCATCTGTCCTAATGTACCAGGAACCGAGAACTCACGGCGCTCCTTCAGGAGAAGAAAAGATGGAGTAGATTTTACCCCAGGCGGAGCCAGAACAGAAATGAGAAATAATGAAGTGACATTGAGTGGAGGGTCAGAAAGACTCCCCCCCCCACCCCACCCTCTAGGTGTGGACTGTAAGATTCCTGGGGGACTCTCTACTTCAGGTTTTTTTGCTAATTAGTGAACATTAAATTAAATTCTATGACTGGCTGTGGATTTATTTTGAATTTGATTGTTACACTTCTCCTGTTTTTATTCCTGTTGCGATTACGCTCTGGGTAAGGATGGTTGACAGGTGACAGGATGGGAAATTGTGGTTTGGGTCTTCACTGACCAAATGTTTTATTGATCCGAAAGGTGTAAAAGGGACCAAACTCCAGCAGAAATCGAGCAGAGCTGAGAACAGACGACTTGCTGTGTGGGAACAGGGAGATAAACAGTTCCCAGAGGATAGAGAAAACAAGAGTGCCTGGAATCCTAGACAACACCTGGGTGTCAAGGCCACCATGTTTTCACTGCTTGGCATGGGAATGCTGACTCCCCGTACCGGGGACGGAGCGTGGGGAAGACAATTGTTTGAGAGTTTGATGTGGCTTGGGTGGGGACAGATGGTTCAATGACAGGTTTTGTAATTAGTCCATGTGTAAGGAATCTTTTTTACATCCTTGTCTGCTCCATGTGTCCCTTTTTATTACCGTCTTGCTCGCTGCTGCACCATTGCAGATTCTGGGTTTGAACTACAGACTTTGGAAACCCCCAGCTGCAAGTTGTTAGTTGAACTGGCCAAAGGGAGTCCCCTCTGTGATGTGTGGTAGGGTCCCGTGATGTCATTTTGATGGACTTGGCTAGCAGTCAATCAGTTCAGATTTACTCCATTCTTCATTGTGATTGGTGGAACCCTTCAGAAACTTCTGAAGGGAAGGCTAGAAGAAGCAATCTCCATTTTAATTCACTTCTATTTCGACCTATAAGGCAGCACACAGCAAGTCTGGACTCTCTCTATTATCTCTCTGCCTGGCGATTTAAAATGCTTCCAGCCAGCCTGTGAAAGTTCCACTGGAAGCTGAAGCACATCTCTCTCAGCTGAGGGCTTGTGACCAAATACCTTCCTCTTTCTGCACAACCTGGGAGCTGTTGCCAAATTGTCATCTCTGTTCTGATTAGGCAACTGTGAGGCCAGAGCTCTGAGCTTTCTCTCAGCTGTTGGACTCCTCCTGAGGGTTAAGGATAAAGAGAGGAGCCATTGAAAATCCATTTAAAACTCTCATGTTGAGAACTTCAGTGAGGCTGGTCGTCCATCTGGTCGTCCATCACTGACCCTGAATCCACCACTCCCTGGGGAAGAGAGATTCACAGACTCATAGACCTCAGGGGAAAGAAATATCTTCATCTGCGTCTTCAATGGGAAATCCTTTTTAAATGTAGTTCTAGTCTCTGCCACAAGGGGAAACATCCTCTCCACATTCTCTCTGTCAATTCCACTCAGGATTTCACGTGTTTCAATAAGATAATCTCTCATTCTTCTAAACTGCAATGGATACAGTCCCAACCTGTGAAACCTTTCCTCAGAGGATAACCCCCTCATTCCAGGAATCCGGGGAGTCAACCTCCTCTGAACTGCTTCTACTGCAATTACCTCATTTGAAATAAGGAGACCCAAACTGTACACAGTGCTCCAAACATGGTCTCACCAAGGCCCTGTACAACTGCAGCAAAACACACCAACATTTATATTCCAGTCCCTTTGCAACAAACAACAATATTTCATTGGCCTTCCTTATCACCTGCTTTACCTGCAAACTAAATTCTTACGGTTCCTGTATCAGGACACCCAGATCCCTCTGTACCTCAGAGTTCTGCAATCTCGCTCCAATTAAATAATGTTCTGTTTTATTTCACCCTTTCTGCCAAAGTGGACACGTTCACATTTTCCCAAGTTATGCTCCGTCTGTCAATTTGTTCCCACTCACTTAACCTATTTGTTGTCCTTTGCAGACTCCTTAAGTCCACTTCACAAATTACTTTCCTACATGTCTTTGAGTCATCAGAAAATATAGCTGCCATACATTCAATCCCATCATCCAACTCATTAATGTAGATTGTAAATAGTTGAGGGCCCAGCACTGATCCTTGTGACTCTCCACTTGTCACATCTTACCAACCCAAACGTAACCCATTTATACCCCCTCTCTGCTTCCTGTTACCAGCCCTCTATCCATGCTATGTTGCTCCACACATCCCCGCCCACCACCATGAGCTCTTATTATGTGTAATAAACTTTGATGTGGCACCCTGGGGAATTCCTTCTGGAAACCTAGATAAACCACATCTACAGGTTCCCCTTTATTGACATCCCTTGTAATTTCATGAAAAAGACTCGATAAATTAGACAATCCTGATTGACTCTCTGAACCATATTTTCAAACATTGTGTCAAAATAAAATTAAAATCTCCTCTCCCCCTCTGGCTCCTTTACCAATTAGCTTAAGAGAGACCCACGAGCCTGTCAAACTCTTTCGCCCACGTTCCCTAAAGTGAATGAATTTGAGCAGAAAAATACCACCAAAAATCAAATATTTTCAAATAAACAAGTTTATTCATGAAATCAAACATGATTTTAAAAAATATCGGAACATTACTTGCGGATCAAAGACAACCAGAGTAAAAGAGTAACCATGAAAGGATGTTCACAATATTTGGGACCCAAATGTTTCTCTTTGGTTCCTCTGTAGCCTGTTCCTGTGACTCCCCACTTTGGACACACGCACTGAACCCCGGGTTCAAGACACCATCAGCCCTGATCATCCCCATCCCTTGATTTCCCAGTCAGTCCTCTATTAGTGTGACACCCATGGCAGATTCCCAACTGGGGCACAGGCCCTGTTATTCTCAGCTAAATTCAGCCTTCAGCTCAGTTGCCTCGCTGTCATTGACACGATCAATAATGGGACGGAAAAGTGACCAAGCAAGACAAAACTTGTGGATTGGGATCTCTGTAAAGATCAGTAACTTCAAAGAAAAAAATCAATTCCCCAGTCAACAAATTGAAGGATCACGTGACAGGACATACATTTTACTGCAACAAACAAACCAGAAGCAACATTAACTAAATATTATTTTTGTAGGAAACCTACACCTTAAAAGTATCAGTCCAAAGTGATTATTCATTCCCAAGGGTTCCGTTCTTTTCTTTTCCCAATCTGGCAGCCTTTAACTGCAGAACTGTCTTTCACAGTGAAAGATTGGCTAGCTACCAGAAAACTGAGACTAAGCAAAAATAGGTAATTTTCTGGTTGGCAAGATGTAACGAGCGGTGTGTCACAGGGATCAGTGCTGGGGCGTCAATCTTCTACAATTTATATCAATGACTTGGATGATGGGTCTGAAGGTAATGATTGTTGAGTTTGCTGATGATGCAGGCAAAAAGGAAAAGGAGGCGGTGTTGCACTGATAATAAGGAACGGCATCAGTACATTAATAAGGGAGGATCTCAGGTCAGGAATACAAAATGTGGAAACTGTTTGGGTTGAGCTAAAAAAACAGCATAGGACGGGTTTGGTGCCAGAGGCACAGTGCTGCCTACACACCTGAGGAGGTTGTACAGTTTTTTACAGCACTGTTGGCCTGTCCGGACGGTGTTTCTCACGGAGATTACTGCCTGTGCCCAGGCACGATGAACGGTGGCAGCTGGCTGCCTCCTTCCCGGGCCGCGGTACAGGGTTGCCCGCCTCTCCTCCATGGCATCCAGCAGGGTCTCAAGCTCATTGTCCGTAAAGCGGGGTGCCACTCTCCTCACTGCCATCTTGTTGGCTGGGATGGTGTGTATGTGGAGTGAAGTGTGTTTATGCAGCTTGTCAGCCTCCTGAGTGTCAATCGTGAATCCGGCAAATCCGGCACCGTTTTTCATTTGAATGGATTGAGTTCCATGTGGTGCCGGTCCTGGCCCCTCAACAGTCGTTGAATCGGACGAGGTGCGGCACCAGTTTGCTAGCGTAGAACCCCCGAATCCTGCCCCGGCATCAACATTTAGTCTCAGGAATGGAGAATTCAAGCAAATAAATCTCCCCACATCAGAAAGCCAAGGGACAAGGGAGAATGAGGAATAAAGGATCACTAAGAGGCTGCATTGGAGAAATTAATGGATTGAATATTGAGAAGTCCCCGAGATCGGATATTCTACATCCCAGAGAGTTGAAAGAAGTTGCTATAGAGATCGCGGATACATTGGTGATCAACTATAGATTCTGGAATGGTTCCTGCAGATTGAAAGGCAGCAAATGTCACCCGACTGTTCAGGAAGGGAGGGAGAGAGAAAACGGTGAACTACAGGCCTGTTAGCCTGACATCAGTACCGGGAAAATACCAGAATCTATTATAAAGGATGTGATAAATGGAAACCTGGATAATAATAATTAACATGGATTTATGATATGGAGATGCCGGCGTTGAACTGGGGTGGGCACAGTTAGAAGTCTTATAACACCAGGTTAAAGTCCAACAGATTTGTTTTGAATCAATAGCTTTCGGAGCGCTGCTCCTTCCTCAGGTGAAGGAGCTTCTTCCTCACCCGATGAAGGAGCTGAGTTCCAAAAGCTAGTGATACAAAACAAACCTGTTGGACTATAACCTGGTGTTGTAAGACTTCGAACATGGATTTAGGAATAGGAAATCATGTTTGACGAACCTTTTGGAATTTTTGAGGATGTTATAAACAGAATTGATAAAGGGGAGTCCGTGGCTGTGGCACACTTAGATTTTGAGAAGGTTTATGATAAACACCCCACAGGAGGTTAGTCAGCAAAATGAAAACACATGGGATGGGAGGTAATATACTGGCATGGATTGAGGATTGGCTAACAGGCAGAAAACAGAGAGGAGGAATAAATGGGTCATTCTCACCTTAGCAGTTGGGACGAGTGGGTTACTGCAAAGATCAGTACTTGGGCCCCAGCTATTCATAGTTTATACAATGATTTGGATGTGGGGACCAAATGTAATATTTCCAAATTCGTAGCTGACACAAAGCTAGGTGGGAATGTGTGTTGTGAGGAAGATGTAAAACGGCTACAGGAGGATTTGGACAGACTTAGCGAGTGGGCAAGGACATGGCAGATGGAATATAATGTGGAAAAATGTAAGATTATCACTTTGGTAGGAGGAACCGATGAGCAGAGTATATCTCAAATAGAGATTAGAAAGTGTAGATGTACAAAGGGACCTGGGTGTCCTCATCACTAAGTCACTGAAGGTTAACATACAGGCACAGCAAGTTATTAGGAAGGTTAATGGGATGTTGGCCATTATCACAAGAGGATTTGAGTACAGGAGTAGGGAAGACTTGCTTCAATACTATAGGACCTTGGTTAGACCACAGCTGGAGTACTGTGTGCAGTTTTACTGCCCTTACCTTAGGAAAGGTATTATTGCCACAGAGGGGGGGGCAATGAAGGTTCACCAGACTTGTTCCGGGGATGGGAGGTGTTGTGTCTATAAAACCTCAGACACTTCGACCAGTTTATTAATCAAATGTTTTGCCCAGGTATCTTTATTGACCAGGTAAACAAAGGACAACGGAGTGTATGAATCACATAACTTTATTCAACAAGCAGTAAAACAGTTACCCTTAAATTATCCCACTAATTACAGTCCCAAGATTCTCAATAGTACCCGAGCCGATGGACTCATTCGAGCTGCGGATTCGATTCTGTATCTCAATCTCCTCGGGGTCTTCTTCCGAGAAGGTGGGTCTCGCCGCTGCTTCTTTCCATCTCTGGTCAGTAGTCTCGATTACCTCTGCGTGGAGTCTTCACTGCTGGGCGGTCCCGGGGTTCGATCGTTATACCCTTTCTGTGTCCTTCCAGAATGTTCTCTGACCCCAGTCGATGAGGTCACAGGGTGGGAGTGACACCACCCAGTAGAATTACTAATGGCCATCAGCTGGACACCGGAAAGCTGTCCACAGGAGTCCATTTCCCGGTGCATTGTTTGTTATGTAACTTTGTCTGTTCAAAACAATCAATCGATGAATAGAGCCAATTATCTCTTGATTGGTGATTGATGGAGCAGAGCAGCTCCAGACATGTGCTGGCAGCTTGTCGGAGTTCAGTGTATTCAGGCTGGTTGCTGGAGCTGGCTGTGGCTCGATTTAAAATGTCCAATTTTTAATTTAAAGTTTCTGATTTTATCGAGTCTAAACTACAGGCTACTGCACATTTTACCAGAGGCATTTTACCTATGAAGAGACATTGGGAAAACTGGGCCAGTATTCACAGTTGTCTGTGCTAGATTGGGAAATTACAATAAAAGCTATGACGATAGACAGGCAATCACAAGTATTTGAGGAATTGTTACATATTTACATAAAATATAGACTCCCTTAATAATCAAAAATCCAACAGAGGATTTGCAACCGTGGCTGACAAGCAAAGTTAAAGGTTGCATTAGATTAAAGGAAGAGGTTCATGAAGTTATCCAATCTGCAGAAACACCAGCGAGTTCACACTGGGGAGAGGCCGTTCACCTGCTCCCAGTGTGGGAAGGGATTCTGCCATTTCCTTATTCCTCATTATAAACTCTCCTGTCTCTGCCTGGAATGGACCCACATTGGTCTTTGCTAATCTTTACCTTTTCACATTCCTATCGGAGCTTTTCCAGTCGGTTTTTATGTTTCTCGCCAGTTTGCTCTCATATTCTATTTTCTCTTTCTTTATCAGTCTTTTGGTTTGGTTTTCAGCAAAGGAGGACCAAGTTCCCAATCCTCAGGCTCACTACTATTTGGGCCACTTTATGAGCCTCTTCCTTTGATCTAATGGAATCTTTAACTTTTCTTGTTCGCCACGGTTGCATCACTTTTCCTGTCTCAGAATCCCTAAGAGAGAGAAAGAGAAGAGAGAACGAAATGCAGTCCTGGATGTAATTGAAGCAGAAACAATAACAGCAGAATCCATCACTGCAATCAATTGTGAACTTGTTGGTGTCTCAGCAGGGACGAGGAAACACAGAATCCCTTCCCACACAGAGAGGTGAACGGCCTCTCCCTAGTGTGAACCTGCTGGTGTGCCCGCAGGTTGGATGAATCACTGAATCTCTTCCCACACTGAGAGCAGGTGAATGGTCTCTCCCCAGTGTGAACTCGCTGATGTGTCTGCAGGCTGTTTGACTGAGTAAATCCCTTCCCACACTGGGAGCAGGTGAATGGTCTCTCCCCAGTGTGAACTCGCTGGTGTGTCTGCAGGTTGGATGAATCACTGAATCTCTTCCCACACTGAGAGCAGGTGAATGGTCTCTCCCCAGTGTGAACTCGCTGATGTGACTGCAGGCTGCTTGACTGAGAAAATCCCTTCCCACACTGGGAGCAGGTGAATGGCCTCTCCCCAGTATGAACTCGCTGGTGTTTCCTCAGATTGGATAACTCAGTGAATCCCTTCCCACACTGAGAGCAGGTGAATGGTCTCTCCCCAGTGTGAATTCGCTGGTGTGACTTCAGGCTGGATAACTGATTGAATCCCTTCTCACACTGAGAGCAAGTGAATGGCCACCCCCCAGTGTGAACTCGCTGGTGTTTCCTCAGATTGGATAACTCAGTGAATCCCTTCCCACACTGGGAGCAGGTGAACGGCCTCTCCCCAGTGTGAACTCGCTGGTGTTTCTGCAGATTGGATAACTGAGTGAATCGCTTCCCACACGGCGAGCAGGTGAACGGCCTCTCCCCAGTGTGAATTCGCTGGTGTGACTTCAGGCTGGATAACTGAGTGAATCCTTTCTCACACTGAGAGCAAGTGAACGGCCTCTCCCCAGTGTGAACTCGCTGGTGTGTCCTCAGTTTGGATAACTCAGTGAATCCCTTCCCACACGGAGAGCAGGTGAACGGTCTCTCTCCACTGTGACTGCGTCGGTGAACTTCCAGCATAGATGGGGCTCTGTATCCCTTCCCACAGTCCCCACATTTCCATGGTTTCTCCATGTTTTGGGTCTCCTCGTGTCTCTCCAGTCGGACAATCCGTTGAAGCCTCGTCCACACACAGAATACGTGTACGGACTCTCCCCACTGTAAATGGTGTGATGAATTTTCAGGCTGTGTAACTGGTTAAAGCTCTTTCCACAGTCAGTGCTCTGGAACACGCTCACTCAGGTGTGTGTGTCTCGGTGCTTTTCCAGTCAGAATGATGGTTAAACTTTGTTGAAGCCAACAGGTCGGGCCAATATTTCTCCTAGATTTAATGGCCGATGAACCGAGTGACTCTGTCAGATCCAGACGTGATGTTTGAGATTTCTGTCTGTAAATCCTCTCCTTTGGAGTTTACAAAAGATATCAGTCAGTCCAGGATAGAAATTCAGAACAGATTATTTTAATTTCTATGAAACATTCTTTCCTCTCTCATTCCCCCAAAGCTGTAAATCTCCGTCCCACACACTCTCCCTCCAATCTCACTCTGCTGTGTCTAATATTCACCCTCCCAATTCTCCTGAAGGTGCTGATTCAGCTGATTGACAGATCCATGCTCACTGCTTCCAGTCCTGGACACAGAGACCACAACAAATAGGAGCTGCAGTCGGCCATTCAGCCCATCAAGCCTACTCGACCATTCAATGGGATCATTGGCCGGTCTACCTCAGCACCATTTTTCCACACTATCCCCCATATCCCTCGATATCTTCAATATCGAGAAACCTATCACTCTCGGTCTAAAAATACTTGATGACTGAGGCTCCACAGTCCGCTGGGGTAGAGAATCCCAAAGCTTCACCACATTGTCTTTGAATTTATTGCCTGGGGCAGCACGGTGGCGGTGATTAGCACTGCTGCCCCTCAGTGACGAGGACCTGGGTTCGATCCTGGCCCCGGGTCACTGTCCATGTGGAGTCTGCACATTCTCCCTGGGCCAGCGTGGGCCTCACCCCCACAATGTAAAACAATGTGCCGGGTCGGTGGATTGGCCACGCTAAATTGCCCCTTAATTGGAAAAAAAAGAATTGGGTACTCAAAATTTATTTTTTTTGAAGGACAGCTAAGTTTTGGAGCCAGAGGTGTAATGAAAGCATCGTAAAAAGCGTGGGCTAATGGAATGTTGTTTGGATGAAGGGGATTCCCTGTGGAGTTAATTAGATTTCAGCTTGTTAAGATGATGTCAGTACTGGGAGGAGCCACGGTTTCAGGCTTTTTGCAGCAAAGCAGTGTTTTAGTTGAGAATTGGTTCAAGATGTGAGCAGAGGTCAAGCATCTCAGTTCAGTTGAAAATATATGTCTGGAGCTAGATTAGCAGTTTCTTTCCAAGCAGTTCAGAAGAGTGTCGTTAGAAGGCGAGCTGAAACAAGCTGAAACAGCTTCTCAAGTTTCTTCATGGTTCTGACAGGATTGAGATCTTGTCTTTAAAGCGGTGACACAAGATCTCTCTTTCTCAAAGAACATCTGTATAAAGCAGGTATTGCTGAGGGCTAACTGTGTTTAACGGTGGATTGAGAGCTGAGATGTCTTTTTGTTGTTTGAGTGGGAATAAAGGTAGCAGTTAAGGGTTACTGTATTCACTGTATTGATTAGCATTGTTTAAGGGCTAATTGTCAGCTGTTTTCTGGTGTGATGTTACATTTATTTTAATATTGTGTCAGTAATAAAGTTTGTTTTCATATAGCATGGCCCTATTTTGTGTGAAATCGCTCCTGGAGTGAGGTGTCCTTTCCTCACAGTCTGACAAAACACAAATAAAAT
Organism: Scyliorhinus torazame; assembly: GCF_047496885.1. Taxonomy (NCBI): domain Eukaryota; kingdom Metazoa; phylum Chordata; class Chondrichthyes; order Carcharhiniformes; family Scyliorhinidae; genus Scyliorhinus; species Scyliorhinus torazame. The sequence goes on from NC_092711.1 coordinate 174,242,098, forward strand.
ATTGGGGTTTGTGTCCAGTATCCGAGCCACTGTTGGGGTCTGGTCCGGGATCATAACAGTGAGGAGGTGGGTTATGTGGATGTTTAGAGAACTTTGTACCCGAGGAGCAGAGATTTTACCTTCTTTCCAGCCCCACAGCAATGTCAGACTAGCATCACCGACTTCTTTATGCCGAGGACGATCCTACACCTGGTGTCCTCTTGCACCACAGGGAGCATCGTAATCGCAGACCTTCGACCGTTTGTCTGGAGTTTCTGCTCAAGGGCTCACCCCCAGGTCGAGAATGTGGAGGTTTGGAGCCTCCCCGAGTTCATTCATTATGCACTTTTGGGAAGAGTTTGAGTTCCTCCTTTTGGTTAACTCGACTCCTGGGATTTCCCCCTCCATTTTGTGGGAGACGTGTGAAGTTTATACTCGGGGCTGATCATTTCTCACACTGCTAATAAAAGGTGCAGGATGCTGGAGAACCAGCGGCGTCTGGAGGTTTGTTTGGCGAAGATGAGGAGAATTATAAGAAGCTTCCTAGTAAACTATTGCTGAAGGAGGTTAACGCAGCAAGAGTGGCTTTGGACTCCCTGTTTACTCAGCAGGCAGGGAAAAGTTGGAAATTTGTGAGGTCGAAGTTGTATGAATTTGGGAATAAGAAGAGCAAATACATGGCCTGTTTGACAAAGAAAAAGGCCGACTTTAGAGCGAATCCCTCTGTGCAGCTTGGGGGATGGAAAAGGGTCATGAAGACGGAGGAGATAAATCGGGATTTGGGGAATTCTATGCAGGATTATACAAGTCTGAGCAGTCTGGTGATGTGTTGATGGGTGTGGAACATTCTTTCTCTTCCCTGAAGCTTCTGGAGGCCTCAGAAAATCTTCATGAGACAGCTGGTTTGTAATGCAGAACAAGGCCAGCAGCGCGGGTTCAATTCCTGTACCGGCTGAGAATTCTGAATTCTCCCTCTGTGACCCAAACAGGTGCCTGAATGTGGCGACTTGGGGCTTTTCACAGTAAAGTCATTGCAGTGTTAATGTAAGCCTACTTGTGACAATAAAAGATTATTATATTATTTCTAGGGAACAGGTATCAAAGGCCAAGAAGGAGATGCAGCCGGGTAAAGCCGGATGGCTGTGGGTGTGACTTTTATCAGGGGTCTGAGGATTTGTTGTTGGACCCATTGGTAGATAAGTGTTGTCACTCTTTGACTCTGGGATGCTGCCACCGACTCTTCATGAGGCGAATATCTCTTTGATTCTGAAGGTGGGCAAGGACTCAGAGGAGAGGGACTCTTATCACCCAATCTCTCTTTTGAATGTTGACTTGAAACTGCAATCTGAAGTTTTGGCGAAAATGCTGGAGGACATCCTTCCGACAATCGTGCGGGAGGACCAGACTGGGTTTATACGGGGAAGAGTTTCCAGTAACAATGTTGGAAGGTTGCTGAATGTGATTCAGGCTTTGCAGAAATATGCATTGGATGGGCTGGTGATCTCCTTCGATGCAGAGAAAGATTTTGCTCGAGTTGAGTGGAATTATCTGGTGTATCCGCTATGAGGCTTCGGGTTGGGTGAGGTTTATATTGAGTGGATTCAATTGTTACATCACAGACCGGCAGCGGCGGTGCTTGCCAATGGTATAAGGATGTCAAATTTTGAGCTGCAGCGAGGGACAAGACAGGGCTGCCCTCTGTCTCCCTTGCTGTTTGCGTTAGCCATTGAGCCCTTGCCAGAGGATATTAGATCGGATCCTCTGATATCGGGCCTGGAGGGTGGGGTGAGGAAGCACAAGATCACTCTGCAGATGACAGGCTGCTGTTTGTATCGAACCCCAGTGTTTCTGTCCCGACCATTATTGGAGCAGTGGATAGGTTTAGTGGCTTCTCTCGTATCAAGATCAATTTTACTGAGTCCAAGGCCATGCCGGTGTGGAGGGGTTGCAGGGTAAGCCCCCTCCTCGTGCTAACTTCCCCTTCAGATGTCCCCCCTCCCACACACCATGCCATTTAAAAACCTGGGAATGTCAATGGCCCCTCTTTCAGACAGCGATATGGGGCCAACTTTCCACAGCTGATGGTGACTATTAGGTGGGACCTTGCCCGGTGATCGGCTCTTCCGAATTCAAGGCGAGGGAGGATCGCCTTCATTAAAATGAATGTATTGCCCAGACTGTTGTACCCTCTGCAGATGCTGCCTATACTGCTGTCAACCAGAGTCGTCAGGAAAATTAATCAAATCAGCGCAGGACCTATTCAGTTAATGGTAGGGAGTTGGGGAGACTTACAGAACAAAGAGATCTAGGAGTCCAGGTTCATAGCTCCTTATAGGTGGAGTCGCAGGTGGACAGAGTGGTGAAGAAGGCATTCAGTACGCTAGGTTTTATTGGTTAGAATATTGAATACAGTAGTTGGGATGTCTTATTGAAGTTGGACAAGACATTGGTAAGACCGCACATGGAATACTGTGTTCAGTTCTGGTCACCCTATAAGAGAAAGAATATTGTTAAACGAGAAAGAGTGCAGAAGAGATTTACCAGGATGCTGCCAGGACTTGATGGTCTGAGTTACAAGGAGAGGCTGGATAGGCTGGGACTTTTTTCCCTGAAGCATAGGAGGCTTAGCGGCGATCTTATAGAAGTCTATAAAATAATGAGGAGCATAGATAAGGTATATAGTCAACATCTTTCCCCTAAGGTAGAGGAGTCTAGAACTAGAGGGCATAGGTTTAAGGAGAGAGATACAAAAGAGACCAGAAGAGAAGTTTCTTCACACAGAGGATGGTGAGCATCTGGAATGGGCTGCCAGAGGCAGTGTAGAGGCAGGTACAATTTTGTCCTTTAAAAAGCATTAGACAGTTACAAGGGCAGGGTAGGCACAGAGGGATATGGGCCAATGCTGGCAAGTGGGCGGCATGGACAAGCTGGGCCGAAGGGCCTGTTTCCAAGCTATAAACATCTATGACCTCTATCTGGAACAAAAAGAAACCTCGCCTCAAGTTTGTTAAGCTCCAATCACCAGGAGCTAAGAAAGGGTATGGTCTCCCGAAAATCAGGCTTCATCAATTGGCCTCTCGTCTTAGGTTCATAAGGGATTGTGGTAGAATGGACCCAACATTCATCAGGCTCAATACAGAAGCAGACCAGTCAGTTCTCCCTCTATCCAAAACTGGCATAGGCTGATTATGGAAAGCATCTCCATGCAACTTTTAATGTCTGTAATTCATTCTTAGTCTGATGCATTGGGTAAAGTATGTGACTCCTATCTCAAATTCATAGGTTCCAATTTGACTGACTTGCTCCTCTGTGCTGTACTGTTCCTGAGCTTTCCATGAGTGAATTCAATTTAACTTAGGCCGGATGTAGGGCACAGTGGTTAGTACTGCTACCTCAGCGCCAGGGACCCAGGTTCAATCCCAGCCTTGGGTGGCTGTCTGTGTGGAGTTTGCACATTCTCCTCGTGTCCTCGTGTTTCCTCTGGGTGCTCCAGTTTCCTCCCACTGTCCAAAGATGTGCAGATAAAGTGGATTGGTCACGCTAAATTTCCCGAGTGACCAAGATGTGTCGGTTAGGTGGGTTGACCATGATCAATGCAACGGGTTGCAAGGATAGGATGGGGAGTGGGCGTCAGTGAAATGCTCTTTCTGAGGCTCATTGCAGAATTGTAGGGCCAAATGGCCTTCTGCACTATAGGAGTTCTATGTTGTGTTATTCATTATAATTTGATTATGCTGTTAGTCTGTTTGTAATATTTTTGGGTTTAGAAACTGAATTGTTATCCTCCGTTTTTACATAATCTTGTCCTCTTTCCCCACTCATTATTTTAACCTCTTAACTGGTTGTTCAATTAAACTGGCATTTCATCTCGAGGCACTAGTCCCTCATATATCCTGCAATGTTTTGCTTGTATTTATGTTGGCAATATCTCTTGTTCCGCTCTGTGCCCATTTGCCACAATTTTTTCTGTTACTCTGTTGCACTCATTGTTTAAAAAATGATTTAAAAATAACAAATTATTAATATTCTGTCCACCTCATCTGTGAATATATTCAATGACCCCCACACCCCACTGGTCCCTGTGGAAGAGAAATCCAGAGACTAATAACCGTCTGGGGGAAGAGATGACTGGTAATATATAACATAGCTACAGTACAATATTACAAGGCTAGAAATAATAATAAATGTACTCTAATGTACTACAGAACCAAAAATACTATATCTAATCTGTACCATATAACAACACGAGCCATGTGTTTGTCCGACATTAATTTACTGTCTTCTTAAATGTCAGCCATCTCCTGGAAAAACCAGCCCTTTAATTGTGAACAAATAAATGTGTCAAGCTGAGGGAGCAAAGGATGTCAATGTCTTTAAGAGAGAGGCCTGGGCCTTTGCAGAGTCTGCACCCGTCCTGGATTCACTTCCTTTCCCTTCATTTGCTGCAAGTGACCAATTGAAGGTGAGAATGAGAAAAGAAATGGAAAGGGGGAGAAAAGAAAGTGTTTTACTCACAGATGTTAGAGACAGGAGGAAGTCTTTCAGTCTGTGTGAGGTCCCAGTTTTGCTTAGTCAGCTTCCACATTCAGACAACGGGGGAGCTGATTGGATGGTGGCAGAGAGTCCTTCCGGTTTACTAACTCTTCCCATTGGTCAACAACCTTCCTGAGCACGCACAGGAATCCGCGGTGATGTCCCAGGGTTCCAGTGCGCAGGTCAGGCGCGCGGATACAGCAGCCCCGCCCCACTCATTGTTCCCCCTCCTCGAGAAAAAGTTTCCAGGCAACCGGCCATCAACTCCGGCCAGAGCGAGAAGCCTCGGTGATTTCCCCTCCCCCCGGCAGGGAGAGAGGAGCGGCTGCGTACGTGCGGGAAAGCCCACCCCCTGACCTTCCTGCTGAGGTGTTCACCAATGGGAAGAGCTCAGACCGGAAGGATGAAGATTGAGCTTCACATAGACTGAAAACTTCCTCCTGTCTCCAACATCTGTGAGTAAAACACTTTCTTTTCTCCCTCTTTCCATTTCTTTTCTCATTCCCACCTTCAATTGGTCACTTGCAGCAACTGAAGGGAAAGGAAGTGAATCCAGGGAGGGTGCAGACCCTGGAAAGCTTGGCCCAGGTCTCTCTCTCTCTTAAAGACATTGACATCCTTTGCTCCCTCAGCTTGACACATTTATTTGTCTGGCTAAAAGAATGGTCTCTTTCATAATATCCACAATCCCATTATCCCCTAACGCTCTCAGTCCATCGCCAACGGTTCTTTTGCCAGGGCAAACAGCAGTGGGGAGAATGGCATCCCTGCCTCGTCCCCCAGTGCAGCCTGAAATAATCTGAAATCACCCGGTTCGTCCGTATAAATGCCAACGGTCCCTGGTTTCACAACCAGACCCAGTCCACAAAACCTGCCCAAATCCAAACTGCCCCAGGACCTCCCACAAATAGTCCCACTCCACTCGATCAAAGCATACTCTGCATCCATGGTGACCACCACCTCGACCTCTTGTCCCTCTGGAGGTATCATGGTCACATTGAGTAGCCTCCTGATGTTGGCTACCAAATGCCTCCCCTTCACAAACCCCGCCTTATCCTCCCCTATCACCCCTGGGACACAATCCTCTATTCTCGAGGTCAAGATCTTAGCCAACACTTAGCACGGAGATCGGTCTCTATGACCCACATTGTTCCGGGTCCTTTTCCCACTTCAAAATGAGGGAGAACGAAGCTTGCGACAATGTCGGGGGGTGCACTCCCAGCTCCCTTGCCTCGTTAAAATCCCTTACCAGCAGCGGCCCCAATACCCCCCCGAGAATGTCTTATAAAATTCCACCGGGGACCCGTTCGGACCCGGGGCCTTGCCCAGTTGCATCACCTCCAGCCCCTTCACCGCTTCTACCAGCCCAATTGGGGCCCCACCAGCTCCTCATCCACCTTTGGGAACTCCAGACCCTCTATAAACCGCCTCATCGCCTCCGTCCCGGCTGGGGGTTCCGACTCGTACAGCTTGCTATAAAAGCCCCTAAACACCCCATTCACCCCCGCCAGATCCAAGACCATATCCCCTCCCGCGTCCTTCACTTTCCCGATCTCCCGCGCAGCCTCCTGTTTCCTCAACTGGTGCAGTAGCATCCTGCTTGCCTTCTCCCCATACTCATACATCGCCCCTCTCAACCTTATCGACTGTCCCACCGCCGCTGTTCTGTTCCAAAGACAGGGTCTCTCTGATTAAAGGGACAGGATCTCTGTTCTGTTCCAGGGACAGGGTCTCTCTCTGATTAAAAGGACAGGATCTCTGTTCTGGCGAGGGTGTGGCCAGGGGGGCCACAGACACAGCTATTTATTTCGTGGAGGCCGAGAGCTTTTTGTGGCGTGGCTGCCAACCCCTCACCGGTCGCAGCATCGGTGAGGGGGCTGCGCCGATTTTTTTCCATGTAAAATGCCACAGATCCTCCGCACTTAGCCTCGGAATTGGAGAATTTGGCCCAGGACCTCTCACTGATTAAAGGGACAGGGGGCGGGATTCTCCGCTTGCCGACGGTGATTTTGTAATCAGCGATCAGGCAGAGAATTCCTTTTTCCGACTGAATCGGGGGTGGCGCCGGTTTTTGGACGCTCCGTACCCTCCAAAACGGCGTCATCGAGGAGTACACCGCATGCCATTGGGACAGCCTCAGGATGTTAGCTGAAGGCCCTCCCCTGATGCTCCGCCCCTGATGGGCCGAGCGCCCAACCATGCAGTTGACGTGTGGTCCCAGCCGTGCGGGAACCTGCGTGGCAGTTGCGGACTGTTCCAACGGCTCCACAGTTGGCGAAGTATGGGGGGGCCTTCCTTCTGGCCGGTGGAAAGGGGGGGGTCTTCGGCGAGGGGAGGTCCGGGGGGGGGCACTATCTGGCAGGTCAGGTCCGCGCGCAGCCGACATGTTGTACAGCGCGACTGCTGCAGCTCATCGCCATACCCATGTGCGGTCACGGACATGGCCATTCTCTGGCTGTTTATTTTGTGGAGGCCGTGCGTTTTACGTCCGTGACTGCTAGCCCCTCACCAGTCAGAGGATCGGTGCTGGGACCTCGCCCATTTTTCCCACGTAAAATGCCACGGATTCTCCAGACAGGCCCAAAATCGGAGAATGTTTCAATTCTCTGTGAATAACTTGCACAGCAAACTCAAGGTAAGATGAAATAAAGAGGTTGGTTTCGGGGGATAAGGAAAAAGGAAGTGGGTTCCGCGAATGACCACAATAAAATACAAGTTATGATTTTCCATGTGTCCAGAATCCAAAGTCGAATGGAATGTTCCTTCAGAGGGAGGTTTCTGTTACGGGAGATCTGTCTTTCCAGCAGTGAGACTTCCACGATGGGGGAAGACATGGAGAGTGAGTCAGTCTGGGAGGAACAAGTTCCAATGTTTCAGATATTTGCAGGTTTTTTAATTTATATTTTTATTGATGTTTTTCCATTTTAACAAATATCCAACAAAAGCTCAGGATTGGTGCAGCACAGCAGAAATGTCTCAGCAATACAGAAATACAGGAGAGGACAGAAGGACGACAATACAGATGGGTCAGTATAATCATTAAATTTGGTGCATCCATATGTCCAATGGATAAAAGGGAGAGGAGGAAAAGGCCATGAAAACATGGTGAAACGGTGCACACCCTCCCACGTATCGAGTGTTCGCACCGCCCACCACAGTCCAGGATAAGATCACGGCGCCAGGTTAGGGCGGGCGTCAGAATAAATCTTCCCCAGCTCCAGTCACACCAGAGGCATCAATAACACATCCTTATGTCCCCTTCTCGGGTACAAGACCTGTCTGTACTGTTGCAGGAACCAGTCAACGATTCTTTAACCCCAAAATAACAGACATAAATTTCAGAAAAAAATCAACAAGGACACTCGTCCTAAAAGGTCCCAATAAAACCCCAACTCCAGCACAGCACAGAACAATCACTCAACACAATTACACAGAGAAGACCAGCAAATATTCACACAATTGGTTCAAATTCTAATCGATGCAGCTTCCAAGAGACTAACAATGACAGGATTTTTAAAAGTTCTACCAAAAGCAGAGGATCTCAGGATAACAGGGACCAAGATACAGCCCTGAGCACACGGACCCCTGACGCACGCCCCTCACCACAAGACAAAAAAGGGAAAAAGCTGCTCATTCGAAACCTCACTCAGCCTCTCAGGACACCCGGCCAAGAAGGAACCTCCCAAGCAAAAGGGGGCAACAGGAAAGTGACCACAGTACGAGACCCGGCCCGGCCCTGTACACCCTCGTACACAGGAGTCAGGCAAGTAAGGATAGCCACACTGTGCCAGGACACCCAACCTCACTCCTCTCTCACCACATCCGAGGGCAGTGCACACAAGATGATTCATACCGTCCTCCACCAAGGAGATTCCACCCACAAGGAGAGGAAAATTTGTGAAGACACCCAACAACTCGGCATCTCGGGAGGGATGCAATCCTCCATCCCTGCTCACGGCAAAGGAAACCCCCGAGATACAATATACCAAATCGGGGCCTACATTAGTACGCTACCTCCTCAAGGAAAAGTAACTCCAAAAGAGAGGAACACCAGGATTGGCCAAAGGATGCCAGGCAAGAACCAGCATCAGATGTGATGGTAAGTAGATTCTCATCTATATTCTCATCTGTACGTAAATAATAATATATGTATAATTGTTGTAGTTCCAGCATCCGACCATCAGGTGGTGTGAGTATGCAGACATGACCCTGACACACCATGTGTTCCAGGAGAAGGTGTTGGTAAGGAGTTTGCAGCAATCGCATATTCGAGTAGCTCTGTAGTATCTTAGTGTAAGTTAGTGTTAGACCATTATTTCCAACTGTATTAATCTTACACATTTTAGTAATTCGTTAGTGTAGTGTTAGTAATAAATAACTGTTTATGAAACAACGTCTGATGTTCTTTATTCACACTACAATAAAGATTCAACATCTGCCCAATCAAAGAACCGTCACAAAAAGGATACTCGGGGCAAAGCTGCGTAGCCTCATTGGCAACAAAACACGGCCTCCCCACGGGAGACCCTGCTTCAACAAGGAGGGCATTCAGGAAGTCACTATATAATCCCACTTGGAGCAGGGTGCCTATCTCTCCCCTCAGCCTCACCCTCAGACCCAATGAGGGCTCCAACATCATTGATCCACAACACTCAAACTCTCACTCCAACCCTCCAACCCACAGGTTACTACCTCCCCAGTGGAACCTATCCCAAGAGGATTGATTGATGATTTGATTGATTGGTTTTATTGTTACGTGCACCGAGGTACAGTGAAAAGTATTGTTCTGCGTACAGTCCATACAAATCGTTCCATACATGAAAAACAAAACATAGGACATAGATAAATACACAATGTAAATACATAGACACAGGCATCGGGTGAAGCATACGGAGCGCAGTACTACTCAGTGGAGAAGGTGTGTGAAGAGGTCAGTTCAGTCAATAAGAGAGTTATTCAGGAGTCTGGTGACAGCAGGGAAGAAGCTGTTTTTTATCTGTTAGTGCGTGTTCTCAGACGTTTGTATCTCACTGCCCGATAGAAGAGGTTGGAAGAGAGAATAACCCGGGTGGGAGAGGTCTTTGATTATGCTGCCTGCTTTCCGAAGGCAGCGGGAGGTGTAGACAGAGTCAATGGATGGGAGGCGGGTTCACGTGATGGACTGGGCTGTGTTCACGACTCTCTCTAGTTTCTAATGGTCTTGCCCCGAGCAGTTGCCATACCAGGCTGTGGAGGAGGACCAGAGGAGGAGCAGACCAGGGCCTCCAAAGGGGACAACTCAGGGAGGGAAACTCACTCCACCACCCAACAAACCCTCCGCCCGACCCAATAAACACAGTTACTCCTGCCCTGCTCTAGCCGATCAAGTGACCACTGCCACTCCCAGGCAGCCAAGAGAATATTGAAGAAGACAAGTGCAACAAGGATTAACTGACCCCACCCAGTTCCTCGTGCTCACGAGTCCCCTTGGATCTCTCGTGTTTTTGGGACGATTTCTGTGTCTTCCTCCGTGAAGACAGATACACATTGTTTAGTTTCTCTGACATTTCCTTATTCCCCATTATAAACTCTCCTGTCTCAGCCTGGAATGGACCCACATTGGTCTTTGCTAATCTTTTTCTTTTCACATTCTCATAGGAGCTTTTCCAGTCATTTTTTTATGTTTCTCGTCAGTTTGATCCCATATTCTATTTTCTCTTTCACAATTTATTAGTCCTCCTTTGCTGAATTCTAAATCAATCACCAATCCACAGGCGTACGGCTATTTTGGCCTCTTTAGGAGCCTTTTCCTTTGATCTAATGGAATCCTTAAATGTTCTCGTTAGCCACAGTTGCATCACTTTTCCTGTGGCTGTTTGTTCCTTAAAGGAGTCTACATTTGATGTCAACATGTAATAATACCTTAAAAATTAGTGATTGCCTGTCTATTGTCATATCTATTGTTGTAATGTCCCAATCTACCACAGACAACTTGCCTTTCAAACCTCGACAGTTTTCTTTGTGAAAAACACGTGGATAAATTAAACAAAGGAACCATGTAACCACCATAGCCCATCTTCATGGCAACGTGGCATGCTTTCAGAGGTTTCAAACAGAAATGGGAACTAAATATCTTCCAACCACTGTTGCTATATTTACTTGTTATAAATATGGCAGCTAATAAGGTTGCCCTTCTTAATCTAGATATGAATAGGATATGCTTTCAGTCGCCAGGTATCAAATGATACCGCCACAAGGTTCAACCGGATACAGATCAAAGACGCAAACAACCAGTTAGTTAGTTCAAGATCAATAATACTTTATTTACACACAAGATTAACTTACACATGCAACATAAACACTACGAGCTAAATTACACCTATCATTATGACAACCTGTACTTAACTTCTGGCACCCGGCTTAGGTCAGAGGAACAGTGGCCTTTGCTCGAATCTGGATCTGCTGGGTCTGGAGAAGTAACTGTGGTTCAGCTAGGCTCATCTGTTTGGTAGCGAGCGTTGAACTTGAACTTGCTTCTGGTCGAGGTGCTGCAGATGGAGTCAGACGTTGCCGGAGCGCCAGGTCCAAAAGAGACCGAACACATAGCAGTGTCTCTCTTTATCCTTGGGGGGTTTCGCGCTCTTTTGGGCGGTCCTCAGATTTGGACCCAATAATTTGTCAGTCCTCGATCACTGCCTTCGAGCCGAGCCAATAAAGGGGAGGGTGCCTTGATGGCTGGGCGTGTCCTGAGCGGTCATTGACCTTGGCTGTTTATGCTTCCTGAGTAAAGGGAGTGGCGCCGATGTGTCTGGAATTGTATTGGATACCCGAGTACCAGTTCCATTGTCTTAAGGAAATGGGTCATTAGCATGCAAATCGGCTGGGGGTTTCGATCCTGTCTGGTTCTGCTTACAAATATACATTTAGGCCTGCCTGAATCTTACATTGGCCATATTTCCCTTGAGGCTTTGCAAATGTCCATGTGTCTTTGTAAGTGGCCATCCCAGATGGCTACACCACCAAACACCCTTTCGCTCTGTGATCCTCGTGAAAGTTGAAGCCAGGAATTCACAACATGGCTCAATGATCATCAGCCCACTGGAGGCAAATTTGTGAGACCAACCAGTCCAGCAGGAAGAAACCCTCCGCCCATCCCTATTGATCAACTGACAGAATTAACAAAATGCAGTCCTGGATGCAATTGAGAGCAGACCAGCGGAATCCAACCCCTGTAATCAATTGTGAACTTGGGGTGTGAGCATGTGCAATGAAACACAAAATCCTCCCAAGCTGAGAGCAGATGAACGGCCTCTCCCCAGTGAGAACTCGGCAGTGTCTCCATAGTTGGGATGGATCACAATATCTCACCTACTCAGAGCAGGTGAACGGCCTCTCCGCAGTGTGAACTCGCTGGTGTGTCCACAGGGTGGGTAACCGAGAGAATCCTTTCCCACACTGAGAGCAGGTGAACGGCCTCTCCTCAGTGTGAACTTGCAGATGTTTCTGCAGGGCAGATGAACGTTTGAATCTCTTCCCACACTGAGGGCAAGTGAACGGTCTCTCCCCAGTATGAACTCTCTGGTGTGTCCGCAGTTGGGACAACTGAGTGAATCCCTTCCCACACTGAGAGCAGGTGAATGGCTTCTCCCCAGTGTGAACTCTCTGGTGTGCCTGCAGGGTAGATGAATGACTGAATCCCTTCCCACACTGAGAGCAGTATAATGGCCACTCCCCAGTGTGAACTCTCTGGTGTGACTGCAGGATGGATAACCGAGTGAATCTCTTCCCACACTGAGAGCAGGTGAACGGCCTCTCCCCAATGTGAACTCGCCGATGTCTCTGCAGGTCAGAGAATTGAGTGAATCCTTTTCCACACTGAGAGCAGGTGAATGGCCTTTCCCCAGTGTGAATGCGCCGATGAATTTCCAGCACAGACGGTGCTGTGAATCCCTTCCCACAGTCCTCACATGTCCATGGTTTCTCCATGTTTTTGGTCTCCTTGTGTCTGTCCAGTTCGGACAATCAGTTGAGGCGTCGTCCACACACAGAACACGTGTAGGGTCTCTTCCCGCTGTGAATGGTGCGATGTTTTTTCAGGCTGTATAACTGGTTAAAGTTCTTTCCACAGTCAGTGCTCTGGAACACTCTCACTCGGGTGTTTTTCCAGTCTCAATGATGTTTAAAATCTTTTGAAGTTGACTGATGAGGCAAACATTTCTCCTTTAGATTCGAAGGCCAATGATATTCAGGTCCCAAGGAATTGAGGGACTGTCAGATCCAGACGACAGATTTCTGTCTGTAATTTGTCCTCTTCGAATCTCCTGTTAAAACAATTTACAAAAGACATCACTAAGTACAGGATAGAAATTCAGAACAAACAATTCTAGTTTCTCTGGAACTTTCTTTTCTCTTGCATTCCGCAACATCTGTAAATATCCATCCCACACACTCTCCCTCCATTCACTGTATCTAATATTCACCTTCCCAATTTTCCTGAAGGTGCTGATTCAGGCTGATTGACAGATCCATGCTCATTGCTTCCTGCCCTGGACGCAGGGACCATAACACATCAGAGCTGCAGTCGGCCATTCGAACCTGCTCAACCATTCAATGAGAGCATTGGCCGATCTACCTCAGCACCATTTTCCCGCACTGTCCCCCATATCCCTCGATAACTTCACTCCCTTGAAACGTTAGCAACCTCTGTCTTGAAAATACTTGATGACTGAGGTTCCACAGTCCTCTGGGGTGGAGAATTCCAAATGCTGACAGGGGGAGTGAGGGGAAGATGTGTTTGGTGGTGGAATCTTGCTGGAGTTGGCAGAACTGGCGGAGGATGATTTCTTCAATGCGGAGGCTTGTGGGGTGAAAAGTGAGGACAGTGGGGATTCAGTGGTTCTGGCAGGGAGGAGCGAGGGGGAGGGCAGAGGTGTGGGAGATGGTCGGACACGGGTGAGAGCCCCGTTGACCACAGTGGGTGGGAAGCCATGGTTAAGGAAGAATGAAGACACGTCAGCAGCACCGTTTTGGAAAATGGCATCATCGGAACAGATGTGACGGAGGTGTAGGAACTGAGGGAATGGGATGGAGTCCTTGCAGGATGTGGGACATGAAGTGCTGGAGTCGACGTAGCCGTGGGAGTCGGTAGGTTTGTGGTGGATATTAGTGGACTGTCTATCTCAGAAATTGAAATAGAAAGGTCAAGGAAGGAAAGGGAAGTGTTGGAGATAGACCATGTGGAGGTGATAGAGGGGTGCAAACCGAAGCAAAATGAATATATTTTTCCAGGCTTTGCAGAACACCTCCGGTCCATCCGCAAGCAGTTCCCAGACCTTCCTGTCGCTTGCCATTTCAACTCACCGCCCTGCTCTCAGTCCTGATTCACATAAAAGCCAGTGGGGAAATGAGGAAGATGAAACTTGATCCAGAATGCACTGCCTGACAGGCTGGTGGAAGCAGATTCAACACAGGGAGTTGGATAATTAGAAAGGGACTAGTTTTCAGGGTTCATGGGGAAAGGGCATGATAGTGGGACAAAATTAGTACTTCTTTCAAAGAGCCAGCACAGGCACGATGGGCCGAATGGCCTGAGTGGTGAGATTCTGTGATCAAAGATAAATAAATGTGTGTCTGCAATATGTACAGTGATGTCAATAATGTCTGGAATTCCCTTTTCCCCGTTTCAGTTGTCTCCCTTTCCTTCCAATTTGATTTTAGACAAGGAGAACAGAAGCAAATGGCTTTCAGTACATTGAGCAGCCCCGATGTCTATTCTCAGCCAGCGTCACACAGAGGGACAAGGGGTGGATTCTCAGACCAGCGAGTCAAGGCAGCCTCTTTAAATGGGCAATTCCCACAATGTATTCAGTGACCACCCTGGGCGCTCCTGCCCTCCCCATCAGCTGGCTCGTGCCAGGGACCCAGGTTCGATTCCCAGCTTGAGTCAGTGTCTGTGCAGAGTCTGCACATTCTCCCAGTGACTGCATGGGTTTCCTCCGGGTGCTCCAGTTTCCTCCCACAAGTCCCGAAAGACGTGCTTGTTATGTGAATTCGACATTCTGAATTCTCCCTCACTGTACCCGAACAGGTGCCGTAGTGTGGCGATTACGGTAATTTTATTGCCGTGATAATGGGTGCCTACTTGTGACACTAATAAAGATTTTTATTATTAGGTGGGATGAAGTATTGAATCTCTTCCCACAGTCAGAGCAGGCAAACGGCCTCTCGTCAGTATGAACTCGCTGGTGTGGCCACAGGCTGGATGGAACACTGAATCCTTTCCCACACAGAGCAGCAGAATGGTCACACCCTGGTGTGACTGTGTCAATGGGTTTCCACTGTAGATGGACAACGAAACCTCGCTGGTGTCTCCGCAGTGTGGATGACCTTCTAAACTTCTTTGTGCAGTGAGAGCAGCTAAACGGTCTCTCCCCAGTGTGAATGCACTGGTGCATTTCCATCATTTCTCCATGGTGCGGGTGTGTCCTGCTGTCTCTCAAGGTTAGACAATCAGTTGAAGACTCACACAGAATACCTGTACGGTCTCTGCCCGCTGTGAATGGTGCAATGCTTTTTCAGGTTCTTTCCACAAGTCAGTGAACTGGAACACTCTCACTCGGGTGTGTGTCTCGGTCTCTTCCAGTCACACTGATGTTTTAAATCTTTTGAAGCAGACGGAACAATCAAACATTGGTCCTCCTGGATTTAAAAGCCGTTGATATTCAATGAATTGAGTAACGCTGTCAGATTTTGATATGACATTTAAAAAAAAAAAATTTTAGAGTACCCACTTCAGGGGCCGCACGGTAGCATTGTGGATAGCACAATTGCTTCACAGCTCCAGGGTCCCAGGTTCGATTCCGGCTTGGGTCACTGTCTGTGCGGAGTCTGCACATCCTCCCCGTGTGTGCGTGGGTTTCCTCCGGGTGCTCCGGTTTCCTCCCACAGTCCAAAGATGTGCAGGTTAGGTCGACTGGCCATAATAAATTGCCCTTAGTGTCCAAAATTGCCCTTGGTGTTGGGTGTGTTACTGGGTTATGGGGATAGGGTGGAGGTGTTGACCTTGGGTAGGGTGCTCTTTCCAAGAGCCGGTGCAGACTCGATGGGCCGAATGGCCTCCTTCTGAACTGTAAATTCTATGAATTCATTTTTTCCAATTAAGGGGCAATTTAGCATGGTCAATACACCTACCCTGCACATCTTTGGGTTGTGGGGGCGAAACCCACGCAAATACGGGGAGATTCTGCAAACTCCACACAGACAGTGACCCAGAGCCGGGATCGAACCTGGGACCTCGGCACTGTGTGCCACCGTGCTGTCCCCTGAAGTTTATATTATTTTAAAATATTTTTATTCAGGTTTTCAAAATTTTATCATTTGTACAACAAAAAAACAGACCCAAACCCCAACGCCTTTCACCCAAACCTCCAAACTGCCCATCTGCTCTTTGACGGTCACCAGATCCCCAAAATATAACCCAAACAAAACCCATCTCCGGTGAACCCCTCATCTGCCCCTCTCAGAGCAAATTTCACCTTCTCTATATACAAGAACTCCATTAGATCCCCCAGCCATGCCGAGGCCTGGGGGGTGGGGGTTGGTGAGGAAGCTGCTCTCCACCTCAACAGGTCCTGTCTGCAGGCAATCAACAAGGCGAAGGCTGAAACATCTGCCCACTCACCCTTCTGCAGCTCCAGCAGGTCTGACACCCGAATATGGCCTCCAGGGGACCCGGCTCCAAATCCACGTGCAGAACCTTAGACATGGTGCTGAAAATTGACCCCCAAAATTTGTCCAACTTTGGGCAGGACCAGAACATGTGGACTGGATTGGCTGAACCCCTCCCACACCGCTCACAGCTATCCCCCCACCCCCTTGAACAACCGGCCCATCCTCACCTTCATTACACCCTGTGCACAACTTTCAACTGAATCAACCCCAGCCTCACACACGACATTGAGGCGTTAACCCTCCGCAGCGCCTCACACCATAGTCCTCCCTCCAACACCATCCCAAACTCTTCCTCCCACTTGGCCTTAATCCTTTCCATGGACACCCCGTCCTCCTCCATAATCCTACCATAGATCGCCAAAACAACCCCAACCCCCACTGACAACAACGAGGGGTACATTGCCAAATTCCGCACTTGCACGGGCCTGCAATCGACAAGGGGGAAAAGAGATGGAAAGGGGGATAAAAGAAAGTGTTTTACTCAGAGATTTGACAGAGGAGGACGTTTCAGTCTGTGTGAACGTCAATCTTCATTCAGAAACAGAGGAAGCAGCAGCTTCCTGGGGAATCTCTCGGCAGCCATCACCACAAATTCCGCACTCTGATTGGCAGGAAGACCCGTGCCCTTCCGGTCCTCCTCAGATTCCCATTGGTCTCTGATGGCGCCAGATGGGGGCGGGGCGGGACCCAAGCCCACATGGAGCAGGAGGGCCTCCTCGATCCGGGGCGTTGGGCTGCTGTCCAATCCGCAGCATCGTGTTTCTGTGACCAGGGATATTGCCCCAATGGGAGGCTGAGCTGGGTACGTCCCTCAGAGTCATTCTGACGTCACAGTAGAGCTGCCTGAATCAGCCAATGGAAATCACGCTTCTCCACAATGACGTTTCCGGATTCCAGTGCGCAGACCCGGCGCGCGGGCGCGGCAGCTCTTGTTCCCCCAACACCTCCTCAGGACAAGGTTTCCAGGCAACCGGCTGCGCCCGCAGGGAGAAGCCGCTTGGTGATCTCCGCCACTGCGCATGTCCAAGGTAGAGGAGAAGCTGCGCATGTCCAAGGTAGAGGAGAAGCTGCGCATATACGGAAGTGCCCATCCCTGACCTTTCTCCTCAGGTATTGACCAATGAGACGAGAGGGAGGACCGGAAGGACTCTGGTCCTCCAGTCAATCAGAGCGCGGGCTTTGTGTGAATAGAGATTGAGCTTCACACAGATTGAAACGTCCTCCTGTCTCCAACATCTGTAAGTAAAACACTTTCTTTTCTCCCCTTCCCATTTCTTTTCTCATTCTGACTTTCAATTGGTCACTTCCAGGAACTGAAGGGAAAGGAAGTGAATTCCGGGAGGGTGCAGACTCTGCAAAGGTTGGCCCAAGTCTCTCTCAGAATCACAGACTACAGCACAGATAAGGCCCTTCGGCCAATCAAGTCATCACCGATGCATGAAAAACACCTGACTTGCCTACCCAATGCCATTTGTCAGAGCGTGGCCCATAACCTTGAATGTTATGACATGCCAGGTCATTCAGGTACTTTTTAGAAGGGTGTGAGGCCTCTTACACCCTCCCAGGCAGTGCATTCCAGACCATGATGTGGAGATGCTGGCGTTGGACTGGGGTGGACACAGTAAGAAGTCTTATAAGCACTAGGTTAAAGTCCAACAGATGTTTCGACTCACTAGCTTTTGGAGCACAGCTCCTTCATCAGCTGAGTGAAGAGGCGGGTTTCACAACCACATATATAGACAAAGTCAATGATGCAAGACAATACTTTGAATGTGAGTATTTTCAGGCAATTAAGCCTTTACAGGTCCAGATGTAGCGACTGGAGAGAGGGATAATCGCAGGTTAAAGAGGCGTGAATTGTCTCAAGCCAGGTCAGTTGGTAGGATTCCACAAGCTCAGACCAGATGGTGGGGGTGAATGCAATTTGACATGAATCCAAGGTCCCGGTTGAGGCCGTAGTCGTATGTGTGGAACTTGGCTATCAGTTTCTGCTCGGCGATTCTGCGTTAGAGAAGGCTTACTGTAGATCAGAGGCTGGATGCTCTTGACTGCTGAAGTGTTCCCCGATTGGAAGGGAACATTCCTGCCTGGCAGTTGTCGCACAATGTCGTTTCATCCGTTTTCGCAGCATCTACATGGTCTCGCCAATGTACCACTCCTCGGGACATCCTTTCCTGCAGCGTATGAGGTAGACAATGTTGGCCGAGTCACACAAGTATGTATCGCGTACCTGGTGGGTGGTGTTCCCACGTGTAATGATGGTACCCATGTCGATGATCTGGCACATCTTGCACAGGTTGCCATAGCAGGGTTGTGTGGTGTTGTGGTCGCTGTTCTCCTGAAATACCATGACCACCCTCAGGATAAACAGGTTTTTTCTCAATTCCCCCCTAATAATAATAATCTTTTATTGTCACAAGTATGAAGTTACTGTGAAAAGCCCTTAGTCACCACATCCCGGCGCCTGTCCGGGTAAGCTGGTATGGGAATTGAACCCGCACTGCTGGCTTTGTTCTGCATTGCAAACCAGCTGTCTAGCCCACTGAGCTAAACCAGCCCAAAACCTCCTACTCGTAGAATTTACAGTGCAGAAGGAGGCCATTCGGCCCATCGAGTCTGCACCAGCCCTTGAAAAGAGCACCCTACCCAAGCCCACGCCTCCACCCTATCGCCGTAACCCCACTTAACCTTTTTGGACACTAAGGGCAATTTATCACGGCCAATCCACCTAACCTGCACATCTTTGGAAGGTGCGAGGAAACCTGAGCACCGGAGGAAACCCACGCACACACGGGGGAAACATGCAGACTCCGCACAGACAGTGACCCAAGCCGGAAATCGAACCCGGGACCCTGGAGCTGTGAAGCAACTGTGCTACCCACTGTGCTACCGTGTTGCCTCATCTTGAACTTGTGTCCACTCTTCAACTAAGGTGAACAGCTGCTCTTTATCCACCCTGTCCATGCCCCTCATAATCTTGTACACCTCGATCAGGTTGTCCCTCAGTCTTTTCTGATTCACTGAAAACAACCTCTCTTCATAACTTAACCGTTCCATCCCAGGCAACATCCTGGAGAATGGGCACTGCACCTCCTCCAGTGCACTTCCATCCTTCCTATAATGTGGCGACCAGAATTGCACACAGTACTGCAGCTGTGGCCTCACCAAAGTTCTACACAATACCAACATGACCTCCCTGCTTTTGAAATCTATATCTCTGGTTGAATGGGCCGGTTAAACGATCTTGTGTTCTTGCGCATCTGATGAATTTGAATGCGGACATTGTGTTCTTGCAGGAGACGCACATAAAGGTGGAAAATCAGACGAGGCTAAGGAAGGGGTGGGTGGGGCAGGGATTCCCGTACCAGCTTAGACATGAAGACAAGGGTGATGGCGGTGTTGGTTAATAAGTGAGTGGCTTTTGAGGTGGGGAAACATTGTGGCCGATCCAGGGGGTGGGTATGTGATGGTTAGTGGGAAGTTGGAGGGGTTGCCAATGGTCCTGGTGATCGTTTGTGCCTGAATTGTGAATATGTGGACTTTGAGGTGGGTGTTTAGGAGCATCCAGGACCTGGACATCCATAGGCTGATTATGGTTTGTGTTGCCGAGGAAGACGAGAGGTGGGTGCTCCTGAGAGAAGGGGGGGGGGGGGCTGAATCAGCACCTTCAGGAAAATTGGAGGGGTGAGTATTAGATACAGCAGAGTGAGAATGGAGGGAGAGTGTGTGGGATGGAGATTTACAGCTTTTGGGAATGAGAGAGGAAAGAATGTTCTCTAGGAACTAGAATTGTCTGTTCTGAATTTCTATCCTGTACTGACAGTGATGATTTTTGTAATTTGTTTTTACAGGATATTAGAAGAGGAGGAATTACAGACAGAAATCGCAAAAGTCACATCTCGATCTGACAGTCCTTGGGACCAGAATATCATCGGCCTTTGAATCTAGAAGGAGAAATGTTTGACTAATCTATTTGCTTGAAAAGATTTTAAACATCAATGTGACTGGAAAAGCACCGAGACACACACACCCGAGTGAGAGTGTTCCAGAGCACTGACTGTGGAAAGAGCTTTAACCAGTTACACAGCCTGAAAAAACATCACACCATTCACAGCGGGGAGAGACCGTACACGTGTTCTGTGTGTGGATGAGGCGTCAACTGATTGTCCGACCTGGAGAGACTCAAGGACACCCAAAACATGGAGAAACTGTGGAAATGTGAAGTTTGTGGGAAGAGATTCAGAGTCCGATCGAAGCTGGAGATTCATCAACGCAGTCACACAGGGGAGAGGCCATTTACCTGCTCTGTGTGTGGGAAGGGATTCACTGAATTATCCAGCCTGAAGTCACATGAAAGAGTTCACACTGTGGAGAAGCCGTTTCCCTGTTCTCAGTGTGGGAAGGGATTCAGACATTCATCCACCCTGAAGTCACATCAGCGAATTCATACTGGGGAGAGACCGTTCATCTGCTCTCAGTGTGAGAAGAGATTCACTGCGTTATCTAGCTTGAAGTCACACCAACGGGTTCACACTGGGGAGAAGCCATTCACCTGCTATCAGTGTGGGAAGGGATTCAGTCAGGTATCCAACCTGAAGACACACCAGCGAGTTCACACTGGGGAGAAGCTATTCACCTGCTCTCAGTGTGGGAAGGAATTCACTGCGTTATTCAGCCTGAAGTCACATCAGCGAATTCACACTGGGGAGAAGCCATTCACCTGCTCTCAGTGTGGGAAAGGATTTACTCAGTCACCCCACCTGCAGGCACACCAGCGAGTTCACAGTGGGGAGAGACCGTTCCCCTGCTCTCATTGTGGGAAGGAATTCAGAGATTTATCCACCCTGCGGACACACCAGCGAATTCACACAGGGGAGAGGCCGTTCACCTGCTCTCAGTGTGGGAAGAGATTCGCTCAGTTATCCAGCCTGACGATACACCAGCGGGTTCACACAGGGGAGAGGCCGTTCATCTGTTCTCAGTGTGGGAAGGGATTCAGACATTCATCCACCCTGTGGAGACATGAGCGATTTCACACTGGGGAGAAGCCGTTCACCTGCTCTCAGTGTGGTAATGGATTCACTCAGTTATCCCACTTGAAGAGTCACCAACGAATTCACACTGGGCAGAAGCCATTCACCTGCTCTCATTGCGGGAAAGGATTCCGACATTCATCCAACCTGCAGAGACATCAGCGAGTTCACACGGGGAGAGGCCTTTCACCTGCTCTGATTAGGGGAGGCATTGAGTGATCTATCTCACCTGCGGAGACACTGGCGAGTTCGCACAGTGGAGAGGCCGTTCATCTGCTCTCAATGTGGGAACACATTTTGTGTTTCATCACAACTACTGAGACACCAACAAGTTCACAATTGATTGCAGGGATTGAATTCTGCTGTTGTTGTTTCTGCTCTCAATTACATTCGGAACTGCAATTTGTTCATCCTGTCAATTGGTCAATACGGATGGTCGGGGTTTCTTTCTACTGGAAAGACTGATCTCGCAACGTTTCCTCCAGTGGGCTGATGCTCTTTGAGCTTTGTTGCGAATACGTGGTTTCCAATTTCACAAGGGTCAAGAGTGGAAATGTGTTGGAAGTTAGAAGATATTTAGTTCCCATTTCTGTTTGGAACCCCCTAAAGCATGCCACGTTGCCATGAAGATGGGCTATGGTGGTTACATGGTTCTTTGTTTAATTTTTCTGTGTGTTTCTCAAAGAAGGAAACTGTTGAGGTATGAGGGACAGGTTGTCTGTGGTAGGTTGGGAAATTACAATAAAAGGTTAGACAATAAACAGACATTTGCTGGCATTTAAAGATTTATTACATATTTGCAACAAATACACATTCCTTTCAGGAACAAAAATACACAGGAAAAGTGATGCAGTAATTCTTCCCACATACTGAGACACCAAAAGGTTCACAATTGATTGCAGGAGTTGGCTTCTGTTATTGTTTCTACTCTCAATTATATCCAGCACTGCCTTTCGTTCATTTTCACAGCTGCTCAGATATAGATTCCTTTGAGAAACAAAAATCCAAAATGAATGGTGGTGCAATCGTAGCGAACAAGAAAAGTTACAGATTCCATTAGATCCAAGGAAGAGGCTCATAAAGTGGCAAAAATAGTAGTGAGCCTGAGGATTGGGAACTAGTTTTAGAATTTAGCAAAGGAGGATCAAGAAACTGATAAAGAGAAAATAGAATATGAGAGCAAACTGGGGAGAACTGGAAAAGCTCCTATAGGAATGTGAAAAGGAAAAGATTAGCAAAGACCAATGTGGGTCCATTCCAGACAGAGACAGGAGAGTTTATAATGGGGAATAAGGAAATGGCAGAGAAACTAAACAATGTGTGTCTGGCTTCATGGAGGAAGATACAGAAATTCTCCCCAAAACATGAGAACACCAAGGGGTTCTCACAATTGTGAGCATGAGTGAAAAAGTAGTACTGGAGAATTTAATTGGATTAAAAATTAATAAATCCCCAAAAGCTGATGCAGCATGGGTTCACAAAGGGTAGGTCATGTCTGACTAATTTGGTAGAATTTTTTGAGGCCGTTACCAGTGCAGTAGATAACGGGGAGCCAATGGATGTGGTATATCTGGATTTCCAGAAAGCTTTTGACAAGGTGCCACACAAAAGGTTGCTGCATAAACTAAAGATGCATGGCATTGAGGTAAAGTGGTAGCATGGGTAGAGGATTGGTTAACTAACAGAAAGCAGAGAGTGGGGATAAATGGGTGTTTCTCTGGTTGGCAACCTGTAACTAGTGGGGTCCCTCAAGGATCAGTGTTGGGCCCGCAGTTGTTCACAATTTACATAGACGATTTGGAGTTGGGGACCAAGTACAATGTGTCAAAGTTTGCAGACGACACTAAGATGAGTGGTAAAGCAAAAGGTGCAGAGGATACCGGAAGTCTGCAGAAGGATTTGGATAAGTTAGGTGAATGGGCTAGGGTCTGGCAGATCGAATTCAATGTTGCCAAGTGTGAGGCTATCCATTTTGGGAGGAATAACAGCAGAATGGATTATTATTTAAACGGTAAGATGTTAAAACATGCTGCTATGCAGAGGGACCTGGGTGTGCTGGTGCACGAGTCGCAAAAAGTTGGTGTGCAGGTTCAACAGGTGATTAAGAAGGCTAATCGAGTTTTGTCTTTCATTGCTAGAGGGATGGAGTTCAAGACTAGTGAGGTTATGCTGCAATTGTATAGGGTGTTGGTGAGGCCGCATCTGGAGTATTGTGTTCAGTTTTGGCCTCCTTACCTGAGAAAGGACATATTGGCACTGTAGGGAGTGCAGAGGAGATTCACTAGGTTGATCCCAGAGTTGAGGGGATTAGATTATGACGAGAGGTTGAGTAGACTGGGACTGTACTCATTGGAGTTTAGAAGGATGCGGGGGGATCTTATTGAGACAGAAAATTATGAAGGGAATAGGTAGGATAGATGCGGGCAGGTTGTTTCCACTGGTCGGGGAAAGCAGAACTAGGGGGCATAGCCTCAAAATAAGGGGAAGTAGATTTAGGACGGAGTGTAGGAGGAACCTCTTCACCCAAAGGGTTGTGAATCTCTGGAATTCCTTGCCCAGTGAAGCAGTTGAGGCTCCTTCTTTAAACGTTTTTAAGAAAAAGGTGGCTGCCTTTCTAAAGAATAAAGGGATTTGGGGATATGGTGTACGGGCCGGAGACTGGAGCTGAGTCCACAAAGATCAGCCATGATCTCATTAAATGGCGGAGCAGGCTCGAGGGGCCAGATGGCCTACTCCTGTTCCTAATTCTTATGTTCTTATGAATCTGACCAAGGTTCCCATTTTACGGGACGTGTCATGCAGAACGCCCTCATGATATTTGGCATCACCCAAAAATTCCACATAGCATACCACCCACGTGGTATCGTGGAGGGCATCAATCGGACCCTAAAAACCACCCTCAGAAAAATGGTCCAGCAGAACAACACCACTTGGGACTCAGTCCTCCCTTTTGTGCTGATTTTTTGCGTAACACTATTTCTACCTCCAGAGGTTACACACCACACACCCTCATGACCGGACGCCCCATGCAAGGCACAGAATATTTGTTAGGTTTGGACCTGACCAGCTCCGAAGTGACGGCCCTCCATTAGTTGCAAATGTTAAAACGGCTCAGCTAGCAGCTGCAGTAAAATTGGGCACCAGAAAGAAACAAAGCAAGGCTTGTTTCGACAAGACAGTGCATGCGACTGAGTATAGTATCTGACAGCAAGTGATGCTTTCTGTATCTAACCCCAGCACATTCCTGTCACCAAAATACTCGGGTCCATATTACATTGCGGATAAAGTAAGCCCTTCCATTTACAAAATAAAGTACCCCAATGGTAAGACTGCGTGGTTTCATATAAACCAGCTGAAAGCTTATGGAACACAGTCGAACCACGCACACCACGTCATGCTTGACGCAGCACACCACACCCCGCCCACAGCCAACATAATCCTACCAACCCCCACCACGACCAGCCCAGCCACGGACTCGACCTCGACTCCATCCCCGAAATATACACTCCGCCCCGGAACGCCCACAGACTGCAGCAGCAGAGACAGCGACTGTGACTTGGACAATAGCCACAGCACACCTCCCTACTATCCCCATGCACCAGGACCCACACCTAGCGACTACGACTTCGATCCAAGTGATCCCTTCCTGATCACTTTCCTGAACAAGCACCACCACCGGACCACACTGACGACCCCGATTTTGTCCCCACACAACTAGACACCAATTACTGGCACCGAGATAACTCATACCGACTCGTCCGCAACGACGAGAGCGACCCCAACTCACACTAGGCAGCCCTTTCGGCCCTAATCCACTCCAGAGTTTGGCACCCGGGAGAAGAGGACGACCTTGGGTCTGACTCCCAAACCGCCAACCCCTTTGCGACCCTGTTCGCAACCGAGAACTGAGGTGCCCAGATGATGTTTTAAAGGAACCGCTTGGGAGAAGTGTTGTCCTTTCTGATGGCACCTGCAGAATGTTTTATGTTGTTTGTAAGTTTGTTCAATGTTGTATGTCCGACAGGAGAATTTTTCTCACTGCCACACGCCTATTCGGCCGAAACCTCTGAGAACTTGCCTTCGGAGACTAACCATTGCCAGATGCCAATTCACCTGAAACCTCTGAGAACTTGCCCACAGAGACCCACCGTTGCCAGACACTTGTTCAGAGGAACTAGCTTGGCTGCAGACACTTGTTGGGGTATCAGACGCCCGATCATAACTGCCCTTCTGGTTCGAAGGATAGAACCACTACGGCAGCCCCACCACGATGACTACATTTTTGCCCGTTCTTGTCGGTTGCTCAGGCAGTGGAGAAACGGCTTGAGACCCGCCCTGCCTGGAAACCCCCCGCTGGTCAACTACGCTCAGGTAGGAGAGATACGGCATTGGTAGCCATCCTACCCGGGGACTCCATCCAAATCGGACCCGTCGCGGCCCATACGCACCTCCTTTTGGCATTTTTCAGTTCAAAAGGTTTTGTTTGTTTAGGTAACCTTTAGGTTGCCAGCCATCTGCTATTTACATCCTGGAACATTTGGATGCTAAATCAGCACTGGTTCATCATTGGGAAGTGTGTCTTCTCCTAAAATTTGTTTTTTTATAAAATGAGGGAGTCACACATAGTGACCAATTATAAAGGGAAGAATTGGCACAAAAGGACAGACACACTAGCATACCAGATATTAAACAAAGATAGTTACAGACGCTATGCTTGTTTCTACAGAACTCCAGGACCGGAGAAAACAAAGAAAGAAAAGGAAAGAGACCAGCCATGAGGACTTCCTTCATATGGATCAACATAATGTTATTGGACATTTGGTTGCGCGTGACCGCGAACCCCATGACTTCAACCCCCCCAGCCGTTAATGTTTCATTGCCCCGCAGTACCCCGAGCCCAGTCACCAGCGACACTACATCTTCTTGGTGTGCCAGGTTCATAACCTGGTACTCCCTGTCCTATGTGATCGAAACACTATTAGCGTTGGTGATACTCTGCTGTGTAGTGCAGACTATGCGTCTACGAAAATGGAGAAGGAGAGCCTACCGCGCTCGAACCCTGGTATATAGGATCAGATCCCTTATGTTCGGTTACGACCAGACCCCCGACCCCCCGATCTATTATAAAATAATAAAGTGCATTCACTTGCGTTTATTGTTGTTGTAAATAAAGAGATGTAAAAAACTTTTTCATGAGCAAAAATTGTATGATCCTGAGCTTGACTGCCAAGCAAGGAAAGATTGTATGCAATGCTATGATTTTGTTGTATGATTGAGGAAGGTAGGATAATGGAATGTTTAAGCGAGTGTAGTATATTAAGGATAAGTTAGAGGTTCCAAGTTTGTTGTTTTGTAATGCATGTCCCTGTCTGACATAGCGCCCTTAGAATTGTTAGTTAAAAGATTTTGTGCATAGCTATGGTCAGTGCAGAGGCCATGAAGGAAGTGTCCCTCCCGGGTCTGGGAATGGAAAGTAACAAAATGATGTGATCCTTCACGCTTCGCGTTAGGATCACAAGGAGGGCTTGTAGCCAGTGAAAATGGCTAACTCCCGATTAGAATGGCCAAACCCCGATTTAAAATGGCAAACGTAAGAGGCTGATGGGAAAATCAGCCAACAGGACTAAAACAAACAGCTGCAGGTAAAACTGTGTATTCGCCTCTGGGGAGGCCGGACAGAATCGATACCTGCAGCCATCAGCAGAACAACACACCAGCCATCTGAATATTAATTAGCAATCCCCAGGAACAATGTGCCACAAATTAGACACACAAAGCCAACCCAGACTTTTCGGTGCCAGCAGGAGCCTACACAAAGAGAGGTGAACGACCACCCCAAAACCGCCCATTGATCAAGGAATCGCTCCAGCATTGGAGAATATCGAACCAAGTGATTGGGACAAAGTCCAATCGCTTGGAACCAGGTACAGGGTCCGCCCCGGAAGGCGGGAAGCCGCTGGGGACTATAAGAATAGAGTCCAAGTTCAAATCGATCTCTCTGCACCCTTCTTCTCTCTCCAGCCTTCAAGACCCTTCTGCTGACCTTCTGCAACAGCTGCTCAAATCGTAAGTCTTACTTCAATGCTCGCTACGAGATAGGCGCTCCTCATTTCCCTGACCTGGTGGGCCATTCCCAAAGTTAAGTATTGGCCTGTTAGTTGTAGGAAGTAGCTTAGAAGTAGAATTAATGTATAAGTATTGATTACTGTATATAATAAATGTGCATTGATTTAACTCTTACTAAGCGGTGTGTTGGATTATTGATCATTACTCGGACTTGAACCATGTGGCGGTATCAGAAAGATGCCTGGCGACTCAAGAGCAAAGGTGATAGAACAAGAGCAATTAAACTAAGGCTAAAACGAGCAACATTTGTCCTCTGCTCGCTTTTAAAGGCTTCCCAATCCTCTGGCTTCCCACTAATCCTCGCCACTTCGTAAACTTTTTCTTTAGTTTTTATGCTGTCCTTGACATCCCTCATCAGCCATGGATGCGTTGTCCTCCCCTTAGCATATCTTCTGCTCCTTGGGATGAATTTCTGTTGTGCCTCCCTAATAACCCCCCAAAACTCCATTGCTGTTCCACTATCTTCCCCACTAGGTTCCTTTTCCAATCAACTCCGGCTAGCTCCTCCCTCATGTCTTTGTAGTTACCTTTATTTCATTGTAATAAAATACGGTGAATGGCCTCCTGCACTGTAAGGATTTGAGAATCCCAAAATTATTGCACAGCACTTGGAAAACAGTGGCAGGATTGGGCAGAGTCAGCATGGATTTATGAAAGGGAAAATTATGCTTGACAAATCGACTGGAATTCAGCAAAATGAGGGGGATGTTGACGCGGATCTGGGTTCGATTCCCGGGCAGAGCATGATGCTTTATTGTTGTCCAGCAAACCGTTCAACGAAGCTGAATCGCAGTTTCACAGAAAAGAGCTCTGCCAGAATCAGTTCAGTGACATTTGTTGCTTCACATCAGAGCTGAAAAAGTCACAAGTGCAGCAGGTCGAGAACAAATACAGATTATGAAGCAAGCAAAAATTTGTGTGGTATTGGGCCAGGGTCCGAAACGCCGGCGTGATGACAAGAAAACTTCGAAATGAAATTATTCAGTGCATTGAGGTCACAGGATCTGAATACAACAGAAGAGGCTCAAAGGAAATGATACTCACTGAGGGATTGTGTAAATGCTGCTCGGAGGTTAAGTGAGCGGGGTATAATCTACCTGCATGTTTCTGAGCCTGTGCTCGGTGTATTGGGAGCTTTGCTCCTGGTTGGAGTGTCCCCGGGATGAGCAGTAACCCGCTGATTGAAGCTGAAGTCCCCGCATTCTGCTGGCAGCGGGTGAATTGAGAGTTCGGTTAAAATCCTGCTGCTTGTTCCTCTCTCATCCACTGTGGAGCCGGGGAAGAAAGAAACACATTCCAAACTTGTGGAAGTATAAATGTCACAAGTTGTGGGATGACGAATAGTATTAATGTTTAACAACAAATCGGAACGAGGAAGCTTTGCCTCATAATTACAGATGAGTAAGTTTTAATGTTCCTACCCAGTTTGAAACAAGGGAGTTTGTGTATGTTCAGCAAACGTGATAGTTTCACTTCAGAAAAAGATCAACACAAACTGGAAACTATTCAAATCTTGATCAAGACTTAATTGCGACAAAAAATGTTTTGAACAACTGAAATGAGTTATTTCTATTTACTGATGAATGTCCGCCGGATGTTGCGTTGTAGGTTTCACAGGACCACAGTGATCAAGTTGGTGGGTTTTGGAAATTGGAAGTTACCCATGAGCAGCTTGTTGGGCTATTTCACCTCACTGTCGATTTCATGTTTCAGCGACAGCAATTGGTGTTGTGATTGTCTGAAGATGTCACTTCTGTTCGTTCTAAACTTGTCATTTTGTATATTTCTAATCAAAACTCGGAAATGAAAATAAAAGGCGAATGATATACTGTCAGACGGGTTAAAACACTGTTCGCTAGATTCCCTGGTGATCTAGTGGTTAGGATTCGGCGCTCTCACCACCGCGGCCCGGGTTCGATTCCCGGTCAGGGAATGATGCTTTATTGTTGTCCACCAAACCGTTCAACGAAGCTGAATCGCAGTTTCACAGAAAAGAGCTGTGCCAGAATCAGAAAAGTGATATTTGTCGTTTCACATCAGAGCTGAAAAAGTTACAAGTGGAGAACTCATCCAGAGGCAGGAAGAAACGGACAGTGATTGGCTGCAAGTGAGAGAGATGTTGACGCAAGCGCAAAACTGCGTGGTATTGGGCCAGATATTATTGCTCACACAGACAGAAATATCTCCCCGATCTGGGTGCAAACCTCCAAGGTGATAACAATAAAACTTCTCACTGAAAGTATTCAGTCCATTGAGGTCACTGGAGCTGAATACAACAGAAGAAGCTCAAAGGAAGTTCCACTCACTGAGGGGTTGTGTAAATGCTGCGCGGAGGTTACGTGAGCGGGGTATAATCTACCTGCATGTTTCTGAGCCTGTGCTCGGTGTATGAAAATGAAAACCGCTTATTGTCACAAGTAGGCTTCAATGAAGTTGCTGTGGAAAGCCCCTAGTCGCGACATTCCGGCGCCTGTTCTGGGAGGTTGGTACAGGAATTGAACCGTGCTGCTGGCCTGCCGTCGTCTGCTTTCAAAGCCTGCGAGGTTTGCTCCTGGTTAGAGTATCCCCGGGATGGGCAGTAACCCAATGATTAAAGCTGCAGTACCCGAGTTCTGCTGGCAGCAAGTGAATGGAGAGTTCGGGTAAAATCCTGCTGCTTGTCCCTCTCTCACCCACTGTGGAGCCAGGGAAGAAAGAATCTCATTCAAAACTTGTGAAAGTGTAAATGTCACAAGGCTGTGAGATGACGTGTGTTAATGTTTAACAACAAATCGGTACGAGGAAGCTTTGCCTCATAGTTACAGATGAGTAAGTTTCTTGCTTATGCCCAGTATGAAACAGGGGAGTTTGTGTATGTTAAGCAAATGTGAGTTTCACGTCAGAAAAAGATCAACAAAAATTCTAATATTGATCAAAACTTAATTGCGAAAAGGATTAACTATGTTTTCAAAAATTAAAATGAGTTATTTGAAATGACGAATTAATGTACGCCGGATGACGTGTTGTCAGTTTCACAGGAGCCACAGTGATAAGGTTGATGGGTTTTGGAACTTGGAAGTTACACATGAGCAGCTTTTGGGACTATTTCACCTCACTGTCGATTTCATGTTACAGCGAACAACAATCGGTGTTGTGATTGGCTGAAGATGTCACTTGTGTTCATTTTAAACATGTCATGTTGTATACTTCTAATGAAAACTCGGAAACCAAAATAAAAGGTGAATGATGTTCTGTAAACCCGGGTTAAAACTTTCCTTGTCAGTTTCCCTGGTGGTCTAGTGGTTAGGATTCGGCGCTTTCACCGCCGCGGCCCGGGTTCGATTCCCGGTCAGGGAATGATGCTTTATTGTTGTCCACCAAAACCTCCAATGAAGCTGAATCGCAGTTTCACAGAAAAGAGCTCTGCCAGAATCAGTTCAGTGACATTTGTTGCTTCACATCAGAGATGAAAAAGTTATAAGTGCAGCAGGTCGAGAACAAATACAGAGACAGGAATAAGCGGACAGTGATTGGCTGCAAAGTGAAGGAGATTATGAAGCAAGGGAAAATTTGGGTGGTATTGGGCCAGATTTTGTTGCTCACACAGACACAATTATCCCCCAGATCAGGGTCCGAATCTCGGGCGTGATGACAAGAAAACTTCGAACTGAAATTATTCAGTCCATTGAGGTCACAGGAGCTGAATACAACAGAAGAAGCTCAAAGGAAGTGCCACTCACTGAGGGATTGTGTAAATGCTGCTCGGAGGTTAAGTGAGCGGGGTATAATCTACCTGCATGTCCCTGAGCCTGTGCTCGGTGTATTGGGAGGGTTGCTCCTGGTTGGAGTGTCCACGGGATGGGCAGTTAGCCGCTGATTGAAGCTGAAGTCCCCGCGTTCTGCTGGCAGCGGGTGAATGGAGAGTTCGGTTAAAATCCTGCTGCTTGTTCCTCTCTCACCCACTGTGGAGCCGGGGAAGAAAGAAACACATTCCTAACTTGTGGAAGTATAAATGTCACAAGTTGTGGGATGACGAATAGTATTAATGTTTAACAACAAATCGGAACGAGGAAGCTTTGCCTCATAATTACAGATGAGTAAGTTTTAATGTTCCTGCCCAGTGTGAAACGAGGGAGTTTCTGTATGTTCAGCAAACGTGATAGTTTCACTTCAGAAAAAGATCAACACAAACTGGAAACTATTCAAATCTTGATCAATACTTAATTGCGACAAAAAATGTTTTTAACAACTGAAATGAGTTATTTCTATTCACTGATGAATGTCCGCCGGATGTTGCGTTGTAAGTTTCACAGGTGCCACAGTGATCAAGTTGGTGGGTTTTGGAAATTGGAAGTTACACATGAGCAGCTTGTTGGGCTATTTCACCTCACTGTCGATTTCATGTTTCAGCGACAGCAATTGGTGTTGTGATTGTCTGAAGATGTCACTTCTGTTCGTTCTAAACATGTTATTTTGTATATTTCTAATCAAAACTCGGAAATGAAAATGAAAGGCGAATTATATACTGTCAGACGGGTTAAAACCCTGTTTGTCAGTTTCCCTGGTGGTCTAGTGGTTAGGATTCGGCGCTCTCACCGCCGCGGCCCGGGTTCAATTCCCGGTCAGGGAATGATGCTTTATTGTTGTCCACCAAACCGTTCAATGAAGCTGAATCGCAGTTTCACAGAAAAGAGCTCTGCCAGGATCAGTTAAGTGATATTTGTCGTTTCACATCAGAGCTGAAAAAGTCACAAGTGCATCAGGTCAAGAACTCATCCAGAGGGAGGAAGAAACGGACAGTGATTGGCTGCAAGTGAGAGAGATGTTGACACAAGCGCAAAACTGCGTGGTATTGGGCCAGATTTTATAGCTCACACAGACAGAAATATCTCCCCGATCTCGGTGCAAGACCGCCAACGTGATGACAATAAAACTTCTCACTGAAAGTATTCAGTCCATTGAGGTCTCGGGAGCTGAATACAACAGAAGAAGCTCAAAGGTGTTCCACTCACTGAGGGATTGTGTAAATGCTGCGCGGAGGTTACGTGAGCGGGGTATAATCTACCTGCATGTTTCTGAGCCTGTGCTCGGTGTATGAAAATGAAAACCGCTTATTGTCACAAGTAGGCTTCAATGAAGGTACTGTGAAAAGCCCCTAGTCGCCACATTCCGGCACCTGTTCGGGGAGGCTGGTACAGGAATTGAACCGTGCTGCTGGCCTGCCGTCGTCTGCTTTCAAAGCCAGCGAGGTTTGCTCCTGGTTACAGTGTCCCCGGGATGGGCAGTAACCCGCTGATTGAAGCTGCAGTCCCCGCGTTCTGCTGGCAGCAAGTGAATGGAGAGTTCGGGTAAAATCCTGCTGCTTGTCCCTCTCTCACCCACTGTGGAGCCGGGGAAGAAAGAAACACATTCCAAACTTGTGGAAGTGTAAATGTCACAAGGCTGTGAGATGATGTGTGTTAATGTTTAACAACAAATCGGAATGTGGAAGCTTTGCCTCATAGTTACAGATGAGTAAGTTTTTTGCTTATGCCCAGTATGAAACAGGGGAGTTTGTGTATGTTAAGCAAACGTGATAGTTTCACGTCAGAAAAAGATCAACAAAAATTCCAATATTGATCAAAACTTAATTGCGAAAAGGATTAACTATCAATGTTTTGAAAAATTGAAATGAGTTATTTGGAATTACTAATGAATGTCCGCCGCATAAGTTTCACAGCAGCCACAGTGATAAGGTTGGTGGATTTAGGAAATTGGAAGTTACACATGAGCAGCTTTTGGGACTATTTCACCTCACTGTCGATTTCATGTTACAGCGAACAACAATCGGTGTTGTGATTGGCTGAAGATGTCACTTGTGTTCATTTTAAACAGGTAATTTTGTTTACTTCTAATGAAAACTCGAAAACAAAAATAAAAGGTGAATGATTGTGGTAGTATGTATTGGGGGTCATGTGGGACTGGAAGCCCTAATGTCATTGGCCGACAGATCCCGGGTCCTGGTTGGCCGTTGACCTCTAGCTCCGCCCTGAAGGCGGAGGATAAGAAGCCGGAGTCTTCCCCCGCAGGCCAGTTTACTATCGAGCTGCGGGGGAACAGACACGCTTAATAAAGCCTCATCGACTTCACTCTATTCGTCTCACGGAGTCTTTGTGCGCTGCAATTTATTAAGCGTGCCTAAAAAGGACTATGGAGCTCAGGATCATTCCGGAATGCCTGAGGATCAGCCCCCACGCAGTGAACGCGGCAGCAGCCTTCAAGCACTGGCAGACTTGCTTCGAGGCCTACCTCAGAACGACCACCGGCCGGGTCACAGAAGACCAAAAACTGCAGGTCCTGCACTCGAGGGTGAGCACGGAGATTTTCTCCCTCATCGAAGACTCGGAGGATTTCCAGACGGCGTTCGCAGCCCTGAAAAGTCTCTATGTCCGCCCAGTTAACCAAATCTACGCTCGCTACCAGCTCGCGACGAGACGGCAAGCTCCCGGAGAATCGATGGACGAATTCTACGCCGCGCTGCTGATTTTGGGACGAGCCTGCAGCTGCCCGTCGGTGAACGTAAACGAACACACGGACATGTTAATGGGCGATGCTTTTGTGGCAGGTATGCAATCCTCCCAAATCCGCCAAAGACTTCTAGAAAAAGAGTCGCTAGGACTCTCAGAGGCACGGGCCCTAGCAGCCTCCCTAGACGTGGCCGCGCGTAATACCCGCACCTACGGCCCCGACCGCGCGGCAGCCCATTGGGCCCCGTACGTGCCCGTCGCGGCAAACCCCCTACCCACCCCCCGGACACCCCACAGGCTTGCGCGGTCCAAACGCCGAGTCGCACCGGGGGCGCTCGCTGTTATTTCTGCGGCCAGGCGAAACACCCCCGACAGCGCTGCCCGGCCTGCGCAGCTATCTGCAAAAGCTGCGGGAAAAAGGGCCATTATGCGGTTGTGTGCTGGTCCCGCGAGGTCGCCGCTGTCCTGGGAGCACAGGGAGCCCTGCAAGCAGTTTACGCGCCCCAACCCCCCCAGCACGCCATGTACGACCCGCAGGCGCAGCCGCTCTGGGTCCCGACCACCGCGGTCCCGGGAGAACTGGGAGCTCTGCACGCCGCTTACGCTCCCCAACCCCCCTCCCCGCAGCCCATGTATGACCCGCCGCCGGCGCTACCGCTTTGGGTCCCGGCCAACACTCTCCACGGAGAGGAGGGAGTTTTGCGCGTCCCTAACGCCACCCTAACCCCCACCCCGCGCCCCACGCCTGACCCGCCGGCGCCACCTACTTGGGCCCCGACCACCGCTGTCCCCGGTGAGGGAGCTCCGCGCGGTCCTAGCACTCGCGGTCCTAGCGCTCGCGGTCCTAGCGCTCGCGGTCCTAGCGCTCCCCAGCCCCCCAGCACACCATGTGCGACCCGCAGACTCCGCCATTTTGGGTCCCGGCCACCACGAGGGGAGGAGGGGCGCCGCCATCTTGGGCCGCCCCAGACCTGCACGACGCGTGGGGGCGGCCATTTTGTCCACCCCCGCCGCCATCTTGTGACCCCCCAGCCACGTGCGATGTATGGGGGCGGCCATTTTGTCCATCCCCGATGCCATCTTGGACGGCAACAACGGACCCCACTCCACTACTACAACCACGTCTCGCTTCAATTACGCTCGATCAAGCTCGGCCCCGGACACTCCAGACGACGACGACAACGGTGCTAATAAACGGCCACGAGACGCCATGCCTAGTCGACTCCGGGAGCACGGAGAGCTTTATACACCCCGACACGGTAAGACGCTGTTCCTTGACCACCTATCCCAGCGCACAAAAGATTTCCCTAGCTGCAGGATCCCACTCTGTACAGATCCAGGGATTCTGCATAGTTACCCTAACGGTGCAGGGGAGGGAGTTCAAAAACTACAAACTAAACGTCCTTCCCCAACTCTGTGCCCCCACCTTGCTGGGATTAGATTTCCAATGCAATCTACAGAGCCTTACGTTCAAATTCGGCGGCCCAATACCCCCACTCACTATCTGCGGCCTCGCAACCCTCAAGGTGCAACCCCCGTCCTTGTTTGCGAACCTCACCCCGGATTGCAAACCCGTCGCCACTAGGAGCAGACTGTACAGCGCCCTGGACCGGACCTTCATTCGGTCCGAAGTCCAGCGGCTACTAAAGGAGGGCATAATCCAGGCCAGCAATAGTCCCAGGAGAGCGCAGGTGGTAGTAGTGAAGACAGGGGAGAAACAAAGGATGGTCATTGACTATAGCCAGACCATCAACAGGTACACACAACTAGACGCGTACCCTCTCCCCCGCATATCCGACATGGTCAACCGGATTGCCCAATATAAAGTCTTCTCCACCGTGGACCTCAAGTCCGCCTACCATCAGCTCCCCATCCGCCCAAGTGACCGCAAGTACACAGCCTTCGAGGCAGACGGGCGATTATAACATTTCCTACGGGTCCCTTTTGGCGTCACAAACGGGGTCTCGGTCTTCCAACGGGAGATGGACCGAATGGTTGATCAACATGGGTTGCGGGCCACGTTCCCGTATCTCGACAATGTAACCATCTGCGGCCACGATCAGCAGGACCACGACGCCAACCTCCAAAAATTCCTCCAGACCGCCAAAGCCTTGAATCTCACGTACAACGAGGACAAGAGCGTTTTTAGCACCGATTGGCTAGCCATTCTGGGCTACGTAGTGCGCAATGGGATAATAGGCCCCGACCCCGAACGTATGCGCGCACTCATGGAATTTCCCCTCCCGCACTGCCCAAAAGCCCTGAAACGCTGCTTGGGGTTCTTTTCATACTACGCTCAGTGGGTCCCCCAGTACGCAAACAAGGCCCGCCCCCTTATACAGACCACGACCTTCCCTCTGTCGACAGAGGCTTGCCAGGCCTTCAGCCGCATCAAAGCGGATATCGCAAAGGCCACGATGCGTGCCATCGACGAGTCCCTCCCCTTCCAGGTCGAGAGCGACGCCTCCGACGTAGCTCTAGCGGCCACCCTTAACCAAGCGGGCAGACCCGTGGCCTTTTTCTCCCGGACCCTCCACGCCTCAGAAATCCGCCACTCTTCAGTAGAAAAGGAAGCCCAAGCCATAGTGGAAGCTGTGCGACATTGGAGGCATTACCTGGCCGGCAGGAGATTCACTCTCCTCACAGACCAACGGTCGGTAGCCTTCATGTTCGATAATGCACAGCGGGGCAAAATCAAAAACGACAAGATCTTAAGGTGGAGGATCGAGCTCTCCACCTTCAACTATGAGATTTTGTATCGTCCCGGAAAGCTGAACGAGCCGTCCGATGCCCTATCCTGCGGCACATGTGCCAACGCACAAATTAACCGCCTCCAAACACTCCACGAGGACCTCTGCCACCCGGGGGTCACTCGGTTTTACCACTTCATCAAGTCCCGCAATCTCCCATACTCTTTAGAGGAGGTCCGTACAGTCACAAGGGACTGCCACATCTGCGCGGAATGCAAGCCGCATTTTTTCAGGCCAGATGAAGCGCACCTGATTAAGGCTTCCCGCCCCTTTGAACGCCTCAGTCTCGATTTCAAAGGGCCCCTCCCCTCCACCGACCGCAACGCATATTTTCTTAATGTGGTTGACGAATACTCCTGCTTCCCTTTTGCCATTCCCTGTTCTGACATGACCGCGGCCACAGTCATTAAAGCCCTGAACAGCATCTTCACACTGTTCGGTTACCCCGCTTACGTCCACAGCGACAGGGGGTCCTCTTTCATGAGTGACGAGCTGCGCCAGTTCCTGCTCAGCAAGGGCATAGCCTCAAGCAGGACGACCAGCTACAACCCCCGGGGGAACGGGCAAGTAGAGAGGGAGAACGGCACGGTCTGGAAGGCCGTCCTACTGGCCCTACGGTCCAGGGACCTCCCAGTTTCACGGTGGCAGGAGGTCCTCCCGGACGCTCTCCACTCCATCCGGTCGTTATTATGTACGAGCACT
Source organism: Scyliorhinus torazame (assembly GCF_047496885.1). NCBI lineage: Eukaryota > Metazoa > Chordata > Chondrichthyes > Carcharhiniformes > Scyliorhinidae > Scyliorhinus > Scyliorhinus torazame. Next base: position 174,279,415 of record NC_092711.1, read on the forward strand.
AATCAAACGCCTCATGAGCGTCTCCTTGTTTTCCCTGGGAGGTCCTCCTCTGGAACGTCGTTGCCAACCTGGCTGGCGGCCCCAGGACCCATCCTGTTCCGAAAGCATGTGCGGGCACATAAGGCGGACCCGTTGGTCGAAAGGGTTCACCTCCTCCACGTGAACCCCCAGTACGCCTACGTGGAGTACCCCGACGGCCGACAGGACACGGTCTCCCTGCGGGATCTGGCGCCCGCCGGCAACACGCACACCCCCCCGACACCATCAACCCAACCCCCCCCTTCCTGCCACCACCGCACCCCGTGACCGCCCCCTTCCCAGGAGGATCGGTCCCCCTCCCCTCAGCACCGACCAAGAATAAAGCCCAAGCTGAAGCCGTAAGGCTCCTGGAGGCGACAACACCGGTACAAGCACCACCACCACCGGGGCCGAGGCGATCGACACGGACGACCAGACCACCCGACCGACTCGTGGCGTCGATCTAAAACTAAATATGGACTTTTCACAAGAACATTTTGCTTTTCTTCCCATACCCTCTGTAAATAGTTGCAACAGGACAAAATGGTACAATACTGTATTGCCTTGTGAATGTTTTTTTTCCTCCCAGGACCAGCCCTGTAAACCCTTACCACCATACGAAGCGTCACCCCGCCGGGTTCATTTTTGACAAGGGGTGAATGTGGTAGTATGTATTGGGGGTCATGTGGGACTGGAAGCCCTAATGTCATTGGCTGACAGATCCCGGGTCCTGGTTGGCCATTGACCTCTAGCTCCGCCCTGAAGGCGGAGTAGAAGAAGCCGGAGTCTTCCCCCGCAGGCCAGTTTACTATCGAGCTGCGGGGGAACAGACACGCTTAATAAAGCCTCATCGACTTCACTCTATTCGTCTCACGGAGTCTTTGTGCGCTACAATGATATACTGTAAACCAGGGTTAAAACTTTTCTTGTCAGTTTCCCTGGTGGTCTAGTGGTTAGGATTCGGCGCTTTCACCGGCCCGGGTTCGATTCCCGGTCAGGGAATGATGAATTATTGTTGTCCACCAAAACCTTCAATGAAGCTGAATCGCAGTTTCACAGAAAAGAGCTGTGCCAGAATCAGTTCAATGACATTTGTTGTTTCACATCAGAGCTGAAAAAGTCACAAGTGCAGCAGGTCGAGAACTCATCCAGAGGGAGGAAGAAACGGACAGTGATTGGCTGCAAGTGAGAGAGATGTTGACGCAAGCGCAAAACTGCGTGGTATTGGGCCAGATTTTATTGCTCACACAGACAGAAATATCTCCCCGATCTCGGTGCAAATCTCCAACGTGATGACAAGAAAACTTCTGACTGAAAGTATTCAGTCCATTGAGGTCACAGGAGCTGAAGACAACAGAAGAAACTCAAAGGAAGTGTCCCTCACTGAGGGATTGTGTAAATGCTGCTCGGAGGGGGTAAGTGAGCGGGGTATAATCTACCTGCATGTTTCTGAGCCTGTGCTCGGTGTATTGGGAGCTTTGCTCCTGGTTGGAGTGTCCCCGGGATGGGCAGTAACCCGCTGATTGAAGCTGCAGTCCCCGCGTTCTGCTGGCAGCAGGTGAATGGAGAATTAGGGTAAAATCCTGCTGCTTGTTCCTCTCTCACCCACTGTGGAGCCGGGGAAGAAAGAAATACATTCCAAACTTGTGGAAGTGTAAATGTCACAAGTTGTGGGATGACGAATTGTGTTAATGTTTAACAACAAATCGGAACGTGGAAGCTTTGCCTCATAGTTACAGATGAGGAAGTTTTTTGCTTATGCCCAGTATGAAACAGGGGAGTTTGTGTATGTTGAAATGAGTTATTTGGAATTACTAACGAAGGTCCGCCGGATAAGTTTCACAGCAGCCACAGTGATAAGGTTTTGGAAATTTGAGCAGCTTTTGGGACTATTTCACCTCACTGTCGATTTCATGTTACAGCGAACAACAATCGGTGTTGTGATTGTCTGAAGATGCCACTTGTGTTCATTTTAAACATGGCATTTTGTGTATTTCTAATCAAAAGTCAGAAATGAAAATAAAAGGCGAATGCTATACTGTCAGACGGGTTAAAACCCTGTTTGACAGTTTCCTTGGTGGTCTAGTGGTTAGGATTCGGCGCTCTCACCGCCGCAGCCCGGGTTCGATTCCCGGTCAGGGAATGATGCTTTATTGTTGTCCAACGAAGCTGAATCGCATTTTCACAGAAAAGAGCTCTGCCGGGATCAGTTAAGTGACATTTGTCGTTTCACATCAGAGCTGAACAAGTCACAAGTGCATCAGGTCGAGAACAAATACAGAGGCAGGAAGAAACGGACAGTGATTGGCTGCAAGTGAGAGAGATGTTGACGCAAGTGCAAATCTGCGTGGTATTGGGCCAGATTTTATTGCTCACAGAGACAGAAATATCTCCCCGATCTGGGTGCAAATCTCCAACGTGATGACAAGAAAACTTCTAACTGAAAATATTCTGTCCATTGAGGTCACAGGAGCTGAATACAGCTAAAGAAGCTTCAAGGAAATGGGGGGAGCAGATACATGGAGATTTAGCCGGCCGACGGCGAGGGAGTTCTCGTACTACTCCCACATCCACAAGGTATATTCCCGAATTGACTACTTTGTTGTGAGTAGGGACCTGCTGGCCGGAATGGTGGGGGCAGAATATTCGTCAATTTCCAGATCGGACCATGCTCCGTACTGGGTAGACCAGCAGTTTTGTAAGGACAGCTTTCAGCACCCACCATGGAGGCTGGAAGTTGGACTACTTGTGGACGAGGCAGTGTATGAGAAGCTGATGAAATGCATGCAGAATTACCTGCAGGTGAACAATACTGGAGAAGTCTCGGCATCGGTGCTCTGGGAGGCACTGAATGCAGTGCTGAGAGGGGAGCTGATTTCAACCCGGGTGTACAGGGACAGGACAGATAGGGCAGAGACGGACCGACTCATTAAGGAAATTCTACGGACGGACAGGAGTTACGCGGAATCCCCGAGGCCAGAGTTACTCAGGAAACGACAGAGGCTGCCGGCCGAATTTGGGGTGCTGACTACAGGCCCTATCTGCAACAGTAGTGAACTCGCCAACGTTGAGGGCATTTAAAAGTTTATTGGATAAGCATATGGATGATAATGGCATTATGTAGGTTAGATGGCTTTTGTTTTTTGACTTCCCATGCCGGTGCAACATTGTGGGCCGAAGGGCCTGTACTGCGCTGTATCGTTCTATGTTCTATGTTCTAAGGCTGTAGAGCAGCTTAGAAAGGTAAAAGGCACGATTTATGAGCATGGGGAGAAGCCCAGTAGAATGCTTGCACAGCAACTGAGGAAGAGGGAAGCAGCTAGGGAAATAGGGAGGGTAGTGGATGGGGAAGGTAATCTAGTGGGTGTTCCAGCAGGGCTGAACAAGGTCTTTAGGAACTTTTGTAGGAAGCTGTACACTTCAGAACCACCTGGGGGACTGGGGGGATGAGGCGACTCCTGGACGGACTGACCTTCCCAAGAGTGGGGAGAGGTTGGTGGACGGGCTGGGGGCCCTGGTCAGGATTGAAGAGGTATTGGGGGCCAGAAGGTCATGCAGTCGGGTAAAGCCCCGGGGCCGGGCGGGTATCCGGTGAAGTTTAATAAAAAATTTGCCGGGATAGTGGGGCTGGTGCTGGTCAGGGTCTTCAACAAGGCAACAGACAGAGGGAGTTTACCCCCTGGCGATGTCGCAGGCCACCATCTCGCTCATTCTGAAACGGGATAAGGACCCAGAGGCCTATGGGTCATACAGGCCAGATCTCTTTGATCAACGTAGATGCCAAGTTACTGGCCAAAATTTTGGTGACCAGAGTTGAGGACTGTGTACCGGCTGTAATTGTGGAGGACCAAACCGGGTTTGTAAAGGGGAGGCAGCTGGTAAGAAGGCTGCTCAACGTGATTATGATGCCCCCAGAGAGTAGGGGGGTAGAGATAGTGGTAGCCATGGATGCTGAAAAGGCTTTTGACCGGGTCAAGTGGGATTATCTGTGGGAGGTACTAGAACGGTTCGGGGTGGGGTTCATCGACTGTGTTAGGCTATTGTATCAGGCCCCGGAGGCAAGTGTAAGGACGAACATGACGACATCGGACTACTTTAGACTGCACCGTGGGACAAGACAGGGCTGCCCTCTCTCCCCACTGCTATTTGCGCTGGCCATAGAGCCGCTGGCAATTGCACTGAGAGCTTCTAGGGGCTGGTCCAGGGGGGGAGTGGAATGTAGAGTCTCGTTATACGCGGATGATCTGCTGTTATATGTATCGGACCCAATGGTGGGGATAGACGGTATTATGGCAACCCTGAGAGAATTTAGCCGGTTCTCCGGATACAAACTGAACATGGCTAAGAGCGAGTTGTTTGTAATTCAGGCGAGGGGGCAGGAGAGTAGGCTGAAGGGGTTGCCGTTCAGGCTGGTGGGGGAGAGCTTCCGATATTTGGGGATTCAGATGGCATGGGACTGGGACAGGTTGCACAAGCTCAACCTGTCCCAAATGGTGGAACGAGTGAGGGAGGAGGTCCGGAGGTGGGATGCGCTCCCGCTGTCATTGGCGGGGAGGGTGCAGACTGTTAAGATGACGATTCTCCCGTGGTTCTTGTTCGTTTTTCAGTGTCTCCCCATCTTTAACCCTTTAAGAGGCTGAATAAAATTATTCTGGGATTTATGGGCAGGGATGTCCCCGTGGGTGAAGAGGGTGATGCTTGAAAGGAACAGAGGAGAAGGCGGGCTGGCATTGCCGAACTTCAGCAACTATCGCTGGGCGGCCAACATAGCGGTGATGAGGAAATGAATGGTGGGTGCAGGGTCAGTTTGGGAGTGGATGGAGGCTGCTTCGTGCAGGGGCACTAGCTTAACAGCCCTGGTCACGGCGCCTCTGCCGCTTCCGCCGGCACGGTACTCCACCAGCCCTCTTCGGATCTGGAGCCAGTGGAGGAGGCATGTCGGGGAGATAAGAGCATCGGTGTGGACCCCAATCTGCGGCAACCACCGATTTGCCCCGAGGAACATGGACGGGGGGTATCGACTGTGGAGGAGGGTGGGGATTGTGAGGATGGGGGATCTGTTCCTGGAAGGGAGCTTTCCGAACATGAGGGCACTGGAGGAGAAGTTTGGGCTGGCGAGTGGGAACGACTTTTGATACTTGCAGGTGAGGGATTTTGTACGCTGACTGGTGCCGTCCATCCCACGTCTCCCGCCGAAGGGGAGGCAGGACAGGGTAGTTTCTAGGGGAGAGGTGGGAGAGGGTAGAGTTTCAGACGTCTACAAGGAACTAATGGGAGCTGAGGATACGCAGCCCGAGGACCTGAAGCTTAAGTGGGAGGAGCAGCTCGGGGGGAGGGGGTGGGGGGGCGGGGGTGAGCTGGAGGACGGTATTTGGGCAGAAGCCCTGAGCAAAGTAAACACGACCGCAACATCCGCCAGGCTCAGCCTGATCCAGTTTAAGGTCGTGCACCGGGCCCACATGACGGTGGCTCGGATGAGCAGATTCTTCGGGCTGGAGGACAAGTGTGCTAGATTCGCCGGCTGGTCGGCTGACCATGTACACATGTTGAAAATGAAAAATGAAATGAAAATCGCTTATTGTCACAAGTAGGCTTTAAATGAAGTTACTGTGAAAAGCCCCTAGTCGCCACATTCCGGCGCCTGTTCGGGGAGGCTGGTCGTGTCCTAAACTCAGGGGGTATTGGCAGGGATTCGCAGATGTCATGTCCCGGGTGTTGAAATCTGGGGTGGTAATGAGCCCGGAGGTGGCAATCTTTGGGGTTTCGGAGGACCCGGGAGTCCAGGAAGAGAGAGGCCGATGTTCTGGCCTTTGCTTCCCTGGTAGCCCGGCGACGAATACTGTCAGCATGGAGGGACTCAAAGCCCCCGAGGGCTGAGGTATGGCTATCGGACATGGCAAGCTTTCTTGGCCTAGAGAAAGTCAAGTTCGGCTTGAGAGGTTTGCTACTAGTGTTCGCCCGAAGGTGGCAGCCATTTATTGACTTCTTCGCAGAGGATTAAGCGTCAGCGGGGGAGGGCGGGGCTAGGGTAGAGTAGAATAGGGGGATATTGAGGCAGGTCCGTGCGTGAACAGAGCCGTGGTTTGCACTATGTTTAATTTGTAATTTGTGTCTTAACTTCTTTTGTACTGTACAATGTCACTTTTTCTATATGCCTAAAATACCTCAATAAAATCGTTTGTTAAAAAAAAATGATTTTGGGGGAGAACTTTTTGGAGCAGTTCCTTCTGGAGCCAACCAGGGAGCAGTCGATCCGAGACCTCAGTTTGCAGTGAGATAGGCTTAATCAACAAATACGTGGGGATGGAGCATCTAGGTAACAGTGATCATAATACTGCACATTCTCCCAGTGTCTGTGTGGGTTTCCACCGGGTGCTCCGCTTTCCTCGCACAAGTCCTGAAAGACGTGCTGTTAGGTAATTTGGACATTCTGAATTCTCCCTCTGTGTACCCGAACAGGCGGTGGAATGTGGTGACTGGGGGCTTTTCACAGTAACTTCATTGCAGTGTTAATGCAAGCCTACTTCTAACAATAAAGATTATTATACAAGTCAATGTTTATTCATTTTAATAGTTTTGTTTTAGTTATGTTCAGTTATCACAGAATCAAAGTGTATGAATCAATTCACTCAATACGATATCTCACTCTGAGTCTCTGTATTCAGGTGCACTCGTCCTTGACAAGTGACTTGTGCCATATTGTCTTCGGCCAAAGTAGGTTTAATTTTATGGTTTTACCACAAGACTAATGATGAATGAGAATCTCTGTTATTGCAGGATTTGGGGTTTCATGTGTCGATGCTGGAGAAATGCTGTCTTAAATTGTATTTACTTTTTAATTTATTGCAAAATAGTCACTTTCCTTCAAATTGTACAACAGATTTTCTGCATTATTGTGGTTTTATCAGTTCCTGTAATGGTGTTGTAGTTATGTCGTTTTTGTGACTTTTATTTCTTGTGAACATGTAATTTATGAACAGAAAATGATATTTTGTAACGTGTATCTTGCTACTTGAACTGTAGCACACCGATCACCTTTACAAATTTATTTTCTGTGTTCAGTAGGAATTGCTGTATTAGTTTACATTTGTGTATCTTGTGCACTTTCAGTTATTTGTATTTAAGTAACTTGCTTCAGTCATTGACAATCACGAAGAAGTTACACATGACACCTGAAGATGTGTCATCTCAGCACAGTGGCACAATGGCGAGCACAACCTCTTCACAGCGCCAGGGACCTGGGTTCAATTCTGGCTTGTGTCACTGTCTGTGTGGAGTTTGCACGTTGTCCCTGTGCCTGCGAGGGTTTCTTCTGGGTGCTCCAGTTTCCTCCAAAAGTCCAAAGATGTGCAGGTTAGGTGGGGTCATGGGGATAGGGTGGGGGAGTGGGCCTAGATAAGGTGTTCTTTCAGAGGGCCGGTGCAGACTTGATGGGCTGAATGGCCTCTTTCTGCACTGTAGGGATTCAGTGGTTCTATGGTATCAGTTAGGACGATGAGTCTGACGAATATTAATCATGAGGAAGTGACATCACAATGAGAAAGTGACATCACACATCAGCAAGGTGACCGATATCCTTCAGAGACCAATCAGACATTGATCGTGCCCCATTTAACCAATCAGGGCCTGATCCTGGGCTTGGGCCAATCAGAACATAAGAACTAGAAGCAGGAGTCGGCCATCTGGCCCCTCGAGCCTGCTCCACCATTCAATGAGATCATGGCTGATCTTTTGTGGACTCAGCTCCACTTTCCGGCCCGAACACCATAACCCTTAATCCCTTTATTCTTCAAAAAACTATCTATCTTTATCTTAAAAACATTTACTGAAGGAGCCTCTACTGCTACACTGGGCAAGGAATTCCATAGATTCACAACCCTTTGGGTGAAGAAGTTCCTCCTAAACTCAGTCCTAAATCTACTTTCCCTTACTTTGAGGATATGCCCCCTATTTCTGCTTTCACCCGCCAGTGGAAACAACCTGCCCGCATCTATCCTATCTATTCCCTTCATAATTTTATATGTTTCTATAAGATCCCCCCTCATCCTTCTAAATTCCAACGAGTACAGTCCCAGTCTACTCAACCTCTCCTCGTAATCCAACCCCTTCAGCTCTGGGGTTAACCTAGCGAATCTCCTCTGCACACCCTCCAGTGCCAGTACGTCCTTTCTCAAGTAAGGAGACCAAAACTGAACACAGGATACTACCAACCATGCGTAGAGGTAGGTACTAGAAAGGGTTAATGAGCTACAATTCTCTGGAGCTCGGTGCACAACACAACATGAACTAAGAGGATAGACTTCAGTCAACAGAACAAGAGACAGCTCCACAGTCACCTGGAAGCTGAGAGCTGGTGATCCAGAGTGAACGGACTGATCCACTGCCTTTGTTAATTATTGTGATTTTGTACTTATTACAATTAACTTAATAAATTCTGCGACAATATTCTTGTACCTGGAATGGTCTGTAACTAGTCAGGAGCTGCAGGTAACTTTCACAACACAGTCTGACATGTAATTGATTTGAATATTACAATTGAGATTGAAGCCAAACCCGGATCTTACAATAGGGTCAAATTTCACATTCTGTTTGGGTATCCTGCACCAACAGTGATGGCTTTTGTAAACTCCTTTTACAGGATATTAGAAGGGGAGGAGTTACAGAATGAAATTTCACACCAAACATCACATCAAGATGTGACAGAGTCACTCGATTCATGGGAGCTGAATATCATCGACCTTTGAATTTAGAATGAGAAATGTTTGTCTGTTCTTCTCCTGAAAGAGATTTTTAAACATCACTCAGTGTACAGACACTGAGCCAGGCTCATCCGAGTGAGGCATCACTAAAAAAATCCATTTTATATTTTGCAGCTCACCCAAAGATGGAAATTTCAATGCACATTTCTCCATCTTGTATTTTTTAATGTTTTGTTCACCCGTTAAATATCCTCGACCTCTGGACATTTCATTTCAGAACTCAGCTCGAAGACATCAAAACCCGTATCCGACATTGCCTTGGTGCCCCATTCGTCAATTCAACTTTGCAGCAGCTCAGTCCCAGCTTTGGAAACACCTTCATCTTTCTGTGAGGCCCCGGCCCCATTGAATGTGACTGGGTTCATACTGTCTCCCTGAGATTGTTGATGTAAAGTCACGTCAGACCCACACTGCCCGATTTCCAATCCAATTTATTTAAAGGTCCCAGAAGTCTGACTCCAACCTTAAATGTTGTTCTGATCCTGTCAGTAACATTGTTTTGGAACTCACTAGTATCACCACATAGGCAGTCATCAACATGCATCATAAAGATGCCCGAGTTTCCTGCCTTGGTACCAATAAAGCACGGCAGCTTCTGCCTTCAGGTAGAGACAACCCGACTTGAACAAAACTGATCTAACTGAGAAGTGCTATACACTCTGAAACATTGTTCAAAACATAGACAAACTTATTGAACTTCCAAAGTCTTCCATACATCTGGTACCTTGGGAGGTTGCAGAAACACTGCCCTCTGGAGGTGATCCCCCAGCGCAAATGCAGCTATTATGTTTCTTGACTGAAAGTTCCGGGAAAATGTCACGAAAAGGGCCAAAGAAATTTCAAAATTACCTTTCCCACTGTGGGCGAGTCCACTCTGACCTCTTTATCTCCCAAGACTTCTTCAAATTCCTGAGCCACTAACCTCACCTTGGGCCTTATAAGCGCCATCCGGTTGGACCTTTTCTGTGCAGATCCATCGATGTGTTGATGCTGGCTGACCCCGATCTGGGACCTCTGAACACACGCCAAACTCTGTCCAACTACCAAATCTTTCTGTTTAGCCTCCCGTACGCCTTTATCCCCTCATTTTTCGGCAGCTACTAAACCCTCTCGGTTACAGGGACTTCAGCATTGCCCCCAAACATATCCTTGGTGTAAAACCGTCAATTGCCTGCCTGAAATGTTCCAGTTATTGAAATTACATTGAATGGATGTCAAAGAAACAGACCAGAAACAGCTCCCTGAGGTTCTGAGGAGTCCCCAGTGGTCAGTCAGACTGAACTAAACACGGGTGGTATAAAACAAACAATACTCACCCCGGTATCTGCTGTCCACGGGGACTTGCCTTTAATCAGAGCCGTCAGTGGATCCTGTTCCTGACACCAGGTTCTTGTGGGACAAATGCCACTCGGAGTCCAGAGTTGGTCAAAGTTCGGGAATCTTTATTACAAACACGCAGGGAATGCTTCAGCGAACCGAAGCATCTCTGGGAGTAGTTACAATAACACACGTTTATACACAGTACAGTTGCAGCTGTTTTGTCTGCAATTTGGTGGGAAAGTACAGGACGTAAAGGAAACAACTCGAAAATAGCTCACTTATTGGCTACAGTGACTTCATCTCTCATAAAACACATCTCGGAAAACAATAGCCAGACCAGTAATCCAGAGACCCAGGATAATGCAATAGGGATCCAGGTTCGGCAGATGGTGAAATTTAAATTAATTAAAAATCTGGAATTAAAAGTCATCGATGACCATGAAAGCATTGTCGATAGTTGTAAAAACCCATCTGGTTTCTTTTAGATCCACCTGTAGTGGGGGAATAACACTATTTACTATCCAGGATAAAATTAATGTACTTCAGCCTTTGTGGATCATTCCCGTGGAAATGTGCTCTCCCCCAGGCTCAAAGAGCATCGGTCCACTGGAAGCAAAGTCGTGAGACCGGCCAGTCCAGCAGAAAGAAACCCTCCGACCCTCGCACTTCACCAAGTGTCAGAATGAACAAAGTTTGATTTGATTAAATGTATTCATGTGTACCGAGGTACAGTGAAACGTATTGTCTTGCGTACAATACAGACAGATCATTTTATACATGAAAAAACATAGGACATATGATAAATACACAATTTAAATACATAGATATCAGGTAAAGCATACGGAGTGTAGTGCTACTCAGTAGAGAAGATGTGTGGCGAGATCAGTTCAGTCCATAAGAGAGTCATTCAGGAGTCTGGTAACAGCGGGAAATAAGCTGTTTAGAATCTGTTATTGCGTATTCTCAGACTTTTGTAACCCCTGCCCAATGGAAGAGATTGGAAAAGAGAATAACCTCAGTGGGAGGTCTTTGATTTTGCTGCCCGCTTTCCCAAAGCAGCTGGAGGTGTAGACAGAGTCAATGGATGGGAGGCAGGTTTGTGTGAGGGGCTGGGCTGTGTTCACAACTCTCTGTAGTTTCTTACAGTCTTGGGCTGAGCAGTTACCATACCAGTGTCATGGGAGTGTCCCTTTAAGAAATGTTTTGACTTATCACAAGGCTTCAGTGATGTCATTGTGTGGGTGGATCTGGGCTGTGGCTCTGGGAGTTGGATTTAACTTTCGCTTTGGTTTGGGGCTGTTTTGTGGCTCTGAGTGTTTTGCTTTCGTTCTCACATTTTTGGCTGCTGTACTCAGAAAGAGGAGTATTTTGGCCTGTCTCTCTCTATCTTCATTTTAAAAGCTGTTTCCAGACTGCTTGATAACTTGAAAAGAAATCATTGTTTTCTGGAAGGAATTCAAACCTGCTGTTTTGGAAAGGAAACAAGAGCATCCAAACCAGGTCTTGAGTGCTGTGTGCTGGGCCACACCTTTGAAAAGGAGGTACTGGTTTATGGGATCTAGTTATTAAATTGGAAAAGTTAAAGGGGGGAATTTATTAAGGGTTATACATAGATTACAGTAGCTGTGTCGGGTATTTATGTTTGTAATTGATACAAATGCTTACTGTGTGTGTTAAGGCCTCTGTTGAATAACCCCTGAAAGGCAGGCCCTGTGCTCATCGTAACCAAAATCAATAAACAATTGTAGGTCAGGTGAACTCCATGATATACTTTGGAGTTTTCTAAACCCTGGCCCATAACACAAGCTGTGATGCAGCCAGATAAGATGTTTTCTATGGTGCTCCTGTAAAAATTGGTAAAAGTCAATGATAATCTTTAAAATTGTCACAAGTAGGCTTACGTTAAGAACATAAGAACTTGGAACAGGAGTAGGCCATCTGGCCCCTCGAGCCTTCTCCACCATTTAATGAGATCATGGCTGATCTTTGTGGACTCAGCGCCACTCTCCGGCCCTTACGCCATATCCCCTTTATTCTTTAGAAAGGCATCTATCTTTTTCTTTAAAACGTTTAAAGAAGGAGCCTCAACTGCTTCACTGGGCAAGGAATTCCAAAGATTCACAACCCTTTGGGTGAAGAAGTTCCTCCTACACTCCGGCCTAAATCTACCTCCCCTTATTTTGAGGCTATGCCCCCTAGTTCTGCTTTCCCCGACCAGTGGAAACAACCTGCCCGCATCTATCCTATCTATTCCCTTCATAATCTTATATGTTTCTATAAGATCCCCCCCGCATCCTTCTAAACTCCAATGAGTACAGTCCCAGTCTACTCAACCTCTCGTCATAATCTAATCCCCTCAACTCTGGGATCAACCTAGTGAATCTCCTCTGCACTCCCTCCAGTGCCAATATGTCCTTTCTCAGGTAAGGAAACACTGCAATGAAGCTACTGTGAAAATCCCCTCGTCGCCACACTCTGGCACCTGTTCGGGTTCACTGAGGGAAAATTCAGAAAGTCCAATTCACCTAACAAGTGTGTCTTTCGGGACTTGTGGGAGGAAACCGGAGCACCCAGAGGAAACCCACGCAGACAAGGGGAGAACATGCATACTCCGCACAGACAGTGACCCAAGCGGCAATCGAACCTGGGACGCTGGCGCTGTAAAGCAACAGTGCTAACCACTGTGCTACCGTGCCGCCCATGTGGCAGACACTGTGGCAATGCTGAATTTCCTTAGTTTTCTGAGGAACTATAGGTTTCTTGGTCGTCGCGTCGATGTGGGTGGACTAGGACAGAATGCTGGTGATGTGCACACCTCGGAATTTGAAGCTACTAACCATCTCCACGTCGGCCCCATTAATGCAGACAGGGGTGTGTACGATACTTCGCTTCCTGAAGTCAATGACCAGCTCCTTAGTTTTGCTGACATTGAGGGAGAGATTGTTGTCATTACACCATACCACTAGGTTCTCTATCTCCCTCCTGGACTCTGACTCATCGTTGTTTGATATCCGACCCATTACGTCGTGTCATCAGCAAACCTGTAGATGGAGCAGGAGCAGATTTTGCCACACAGTCGTGTGTGTATAATGAGCGTAGTAGGGGGCTAAGTACGCAGCTTTGTGGGCCTGGTATTGAGGACTATCGTGGAGATGTTCGAGATCCGAACAACTACGGTCGTGTCATCAGCAAACATGTGGATGGATTTGGAGCCAAATTTTGCCATGCATTTGTGTGTGTGTATAGGGAGTGCAGCCTTGCGGGGAATTGAGAACTATCATGGAGGAGGTATTGTTGTTTATTCTTACTGATTGTGGTCTATGGGTCAGAACGTCGAGGATCCAGTTGCAGAGGGAGGAGCCTAGTCCTAAATTTTGGAGTTTTGATATGAGCTTGGCTGGGATTATGGTGTTGAAGGTGGAGCTGTAGTTAATGAATAGGAGTCTGACGTTGGAGTCCTTGTTGTCGAGATGCTTCAGGGGCGAGTATAGGGCCAGGGAGATGGCATCTTACGTGGACCGGTTGTGGCGGTATGCGAATTACAGTGGATCAAGGAATGCTGCGAGTATGGAGTTGATGTGTCCAACATCTCGAAGCAATTCATAATGATCGATGTCAAGGCCACCGGATGATAGCCATTGAGCCACGTTGCCTGGTTCATCTTCGGAACTGGTATGATGGTGGTCTTCTTGAAGCAGATGGGAACCTTGGAACAGAGGAGGGAGAGGTTGAGGATGTCCGGAAACACACCTGCCAGTGGGTCAGCGCAGGATCTGGGTGCACGACCTGGCACAACCAACGAGAGTGCCGGTCGTTAGTCTGCGACTCTAGATTAGTTTGGTATCGTCTCTTGGGAGTCCCTGTTGGCTTTGCGGAGGTCATATATAGATTTCTTGTATAGGTCAGGGTTGCCTGCCTTGAACACCTTCAGTCGGGAGTGAACCTCCCAATTAAACCATGGATTCTGGTTGGGTAACGTACAGGCTACCTTCTTTTGCACGCAATCTTCTACACTAACTGATGAAGTCTGTGATGGTGATGGCATACTCGTTTAGGCTGGCTGCTGAGTTAACATAGAACATACAGTGCAGAAGGAGGCCATTCGGCCCATCGGGTCTACACCGACCCACTTAAGCCTTCACTTCCACCCTATCCCTGTGACCCAATAACCCCTCCTAACCTTTTTTGGTCACTAAGGGCAATTTATCATGGCCAATCCACCAAACCTGCAAGTCTTTGGACTGTGGGAGGAAACCGGAGCACCCGGAGGAAACCCACGCAGACACAAGGAGAACGTGCAGACTCCGCACAGACAGTGACCCAGCAGGGAATCGAACCTGGGACCCTGGCGCTGTGAAGCCACAGTGCTATCCACTTGTGCTACCGTGCTGCCCTTGTTCTTGAATATGGTCCAGTCCACTGACTCCAAGCAGTCGCGTAGGAGCTCTTCCGTTGCATCGACCTTCTTAAACGGATTCTCCCGCTTAAGTTTCTGCTTGTAGCGGGGAGAAGGAGCACCGTATTGTGGTCCGATTTTCCAAGTGCAGTCAGGGGATGGATCATCTGGGCCCTTGATGTTTGTGTGGCAGTGGTCAAGGATGTTGGGGCCCCTGTCGGGGCAGGAGATGTATTGGCGGAATTTTGGCAGTACACTTGAGGTTGGCCTGGTTAAAGTCCTCGGCCACGATGAACAAGGCCTCCGGGTATTCTGCTTCATTATTATTTGTAGCGGTTACAATTCATCAAGCGCCTTCTTCACCTCCGCCTGGGGTGGGATGTAGACCACCATGATGATGGCAGAAGTGAACTCCGTGGAAGGTAGTCTGGACGGTACTTCACAGTCGGGTATTCCAGGTCCGGGCAGCAGTAGTTCATCAGGGTCGCCACATCCGAGCACCAGGAGTTGACGAGGAGACAAACCCCTCCACCCACTCCAGGTTCAGTCCTGGATGTGATTAACAGCAGGAATAACAGCAGAATCTAAACCGTCATCACTTGTGAACCCTTTGGTGTCTCAGCATGTTGGATGACTGAGTGAATCCCTCTCCACAGTGAGAGCAGGTGAACGGCTTCTTTTTAGTGTGAACTCGCTGGTGTCTCCGCAATGCGGATGATGTTTGAAACCTCTTTGTGCAGTGAGAGCAGCTGAACGGTCTCTCCTCAGTGTGAATGCGCTGGTGGGACATCAGTACCCGAGAGCTTTTAAACCCACTCCCACAGTCGGAGCATTTAAAGGGTCTCTCATTGGTGTGAGTCACATTGTGTCTATGCAGGATGGATAATTGAGTGAATCCCTTATCACACACAGAGCAGATAAACGGCTTCTCCCCGGTGTGAACTCGCTGGTGGCTCTGCAGGTTGGATAACTGAGTGAATCTCTTATCACACACAGTGCAGGTGAATGGCCTCTCCCCGGTGTGAACTCGCTGGTGGCTCTGCAGGTTGGATAACAGAGTGAATCCTGTCCCACAGTCAGAGCAGGTGAAAGGCCTCTCCCCAGTGTGAAATCGTTCGTGTCTCCGCAGGTGGCCAATGTCAGTGAATCTCTTTTCACACTGAGAGCAGGTGAAAGGCCTCTCCCCAGTGTGAACTCGTTCGTGTTTCCGCAGGTTGGATAACTCAGTGAATCCTTTCCCACAGTCAGAGCAGGTGAACGGCCTCTCCCCAGTGTGAACTCGCTGGTGGCTCTGCAGGCTGGATAACTGAGTGAATCCCTTCCCACAGTCAGAGCAGGTGAAAGGCTTCTTTTTAGTGTGAACTCGCTGGTGTCTCCGCAATGCGGATGATGTTTGAAACCTCTTTGTGCAGTGAGAGCAGCTGAACGGTCTCTCCTCAGTGTGAATGCGCTGGTGGGACATCAGTACCCGAGAGCTTTTAAACCCACTCCCACAGTCGGAGCATTTAAAGGGTCTCTCATTGGTGTGAGTCACATTGTGTCTATGCAGGATGGATAATTGAGTGAATCCCTTATCACACACAGAGCAGATAAACGGCTTCTCCCCGGTGTGAACTCGCTGGTGGCTCTGCAGGTTGGATAACTGAGTGAATCTCTTATCACACACAGTGCAGGTGAATGGCCTCTCCCCGGTGTGAACTCGCTGGTGGCTCTGCAGGTTGGATAACAGAGTGAATCCTGTCCCACAGTCAGAGCAGGTGAAAGGCCTCTCCCCAGTGTGAAATCGTTCGTGTCTCCGCAGGTGGCCAATGTCAGTGAATCTCTTTTCACACTGAGAGCAGGTGAAAGGCCTCTCCCCAGTGTGAACTCGTTCGTGTTTCCGCAGGTTGGATAACTCAGTGAATCCTTTCCCACAGTCAGAGCAGGTGAACGGCCTCTCCCCAGTGTGAACTCGCTGGTGGCTCTGCAGGCTGGATAACTGAGTGAATCCCGTCCCACAGTCAGAGCAGGTGAATGGCTTCTTTTTAGTGTGAACTCGCTGGTGTCTCCGCAATGCGGATGATGTTTGAAACCTCTTTGTGCAGTGAGAGCAGCTGAACGGTCTCTCCTCAGTGTGAATGCGCTGGTGGGACATCAGTACCCGAGAGCTTTTAAACCCACTCCCACAGTCGGAGCATTTAAAGGGTCTCTCATTGGTGTGAGTGACATTGTGTCTATGCAGGATGGATAATTGAGTGAATCCCTTATCACACACAGAGCAGATAAACGGCTTCTCCCCGGTGTGAACTCGCTGGTGGCTCTGCAGGTTGGATAACTGAGTGAATCTCTTATCACACACAGTGCAGGTGAATGGCCTCTCCCCGGTGTGAACTCGCTGGTGGCTCTGCAGGTTGGATAACAGAGTGAATCCTGTCCCACAGTCAGAGCAGGTGAAAGGCCTCTCCCCAGTGTGAAATCGTTCGTGTCTCCGCAGGTGGCCAATGTCAGTGAATCTCTTTTCACACTGAGAGCAGGTGAAAGGCCTCTCCCCAGTGTGAACTCGTTCATGTTTCCGCAGGTTGGATAACTCAGTGAATCCTTTCCCACAGTCAGAGCAGGTGAACGGCCTCTCCCCGGTGTGAACTCGCTGGTGGCTCTGCAGGCTGGATAACTGAGTGAATCCCTTCCCACAGTCAGAGCAGGTGAAAGGCCTCTCCCCAGTGTGAACTCGCTGGTGTCTCCGCAGGTTGGATAACTGAGTGAATCCCTTCCCACAGTCAGAGCAGGTGAACGGCCTCTCCCCAGTGTGAACTTGCTGGTGGCTCTGCAGGCTGAATAACTGAGTGAATCCCGTCCCACAGTCAGAGCAGGTGAACGGCCTCTCTCCAGTGTGACTGCGTTGATGCCTTTCCAGCTCGCATGGGGCTCTGAATCCCTTCCCACAATCCTCACATTTCCATGGTTTCTCCATGGTCTGGGTGATCTTGCGTCTCACCACGTTGGACGATCAGTTGAAGCCTCGTCCACACACAGAACACCTATACAGTCTCTCCAAGCCGTGAATGGTGTCGTGTTTTTTCAGGCTGTGTCACTGGTTAAAGCTCTTTCCACAGTCAGTGCTCTGTAACAGTCTCACACGGGTGTGTGTGTGTGTCTCAGTGCTTTTCCAGACACACTGATGTTTAAAATCTCTTGAAGCAGACAGAATAGACAAACATTTCTCCTTCTAGATTCAAAGGCCGATGATATTCGGTTCCCAAGAATTGAGTGACTCAGTCAGTTCTTGACGTGATATTTAGTTTGAGAGCTCGGCCTCAAACCCCTCTCGTTCGAACTTCCTGCAAACAGATTTTACAATAGTAATCATTGTCAGTACAGGATAGAAACTCAGAACAGACAATTCTAGTTTCTATCGAACATTCTCTCCTCTCTCTTTCCCTGAAATGCTCTAAATCTCCATCCCACACACTCTCCCTCCATTCTCATTCTGCTGTATCTAATCTTCACCCTCCCAATTCTCCTGAAGGTGCTGATTCAGGCTGATTGACAGATCCAAACTCACTGCTTCCTGTCCTGGACACAGAGACCTGAAAATCTTCATGCAGGCTGCCAGACAGATACATGTCTACATTACTGGATGAAAAATGTGTGTAATAAACAGACTGTATTCACTTACTTTCCCTCCCAATTTTCTTGAAGGTGCTGATCAACAAATCTAAACTCACTAAAACCTGTACAAGAGTAGAGAATCTCCAGACAAGTACATTTACTGATTAGAGATGGGGAAATTCTGAGGAAGAATTTTATTTAGTCATGGAGTGGTCATGACAGGGAACTCACTGCCCACAAGGTTTGTGGAAGTCCAGGTGATCAATAATTTAAAATAAAATAGGATGGTCACTTGAAGAAAATAAACTTGCAGGGGAACAGGGATATCGAGAGGAATTGGGACTGACTGGATTGCTGTACAGAGAGTCAGCATTGACTTGAGTTGCCAGGAGTTGGGGGACCCTATATAAACTGAATCTGACGAGGTTGGTGGAACAAATGGAGGAGGATTTCAAAAGATGGGACATGTTACTGCTCTCGCTGGCGGGTAGAGTGCAGTCGGTCAAAATGGTGGTCCTTCCGAGGTTTCTGTTTGTGTTTCAGTGCCTTCCCATCGTGATCACTAAGGCCTTTTTTAAGACAGTAGGCAGGAGTATTATGGGGTTTGTGTGGGCGAATAAGACCCCGAGAGTAAGGAGAGGGTTCCTGGAACGCAGTAGAGACCGAGGAGGGTTGGCGCTGCCAAACCTGGGGAGCTACTACTGGGCAGCAAATGTGGCGATGATCCGCAAGTGGGTTATGGAGGGAGAGGGGGCAGCATGGAAGAGGATGGAGATGGCGTCCTGTAAAGGAACGAGCCTGGGGGCGTTGGTGACGGCACCGCTGCCGCTCTCACCGACAAAGTATACCACGAGCCCGGTGGTGGCCGCAACGCTAAGGATCTGGGGCCAGTGGAAAAGGCACCGGGGTGCAATGGGAGCATCGGTGTTGTCCCTGATCAGGGGTAACCACCGGTTTGTCCCGGGGAAGATGGACGGGGATTTCCAGAGCTGGCATCGGGCGGGGATTGGAAGAATGGGGGACCTGTTCATCGACGGGACGTTTGCGAGCCTAGGGGCACTGGAGGAGAAGTTCTAGTTACCCCCGGGAAATGCCTTTAGGTATATGCAGGTGAGGGCTTTTGTGAGGCGACAGGTGAGGGAATTCCCTTTGCTCCCAGCACAAGAAGTTCAAGATAGGGTGATCTCGGGTGTATGGGTCGGGGAGGGCAAGGTGTCGGAAATACACCAGGAGTTGCAAGAAGAGGGGGAAACACTGGTAGAAGAGTTGAAGGGTAAATGGGAGGAGGAGCTGGGGGAGGAGATTAAGGAAGGTCTGTGGGCAGATGCCCTAGGTAGGGTTAATTCCTCCTCCTCGTGTGCCAGGCTCAGCCTGATACAATTTAAGGTGGTCAACAGAGCGCACTTGACCGGGGCGAGGTTGAGTCGGTTCTTTGGGGTAGAGGACAGATGTGGAAAGTGCTCACGGAGCCCGGCGAACCATGTCCATATGTTTTGGTCATGCCCGGCACTGGAGGGGTTCTGGAGAGGAGTAGCGGGAGCAATATCTCAGGTGGTGAAAGTCCGGGTCAAGCCAAGCTGGGGGCTAGCAATATTTGGAGTGCAGGAGGCGAAAGAGGCCGGCATTCTGGCCTTTGCGTCCCTAGTAGCCCGGCGAAGGATCTTGCTAATGTGGAAGGAGGCGAAGCCCCCCAGCCTGGAGGCCTGGATAAATGATATGGCTGGGTTCATAAATTTGGAGAGGATTAAGTTCACCTTGAGAGGGTCTGCGCAGGGGATTTACAGGCGGTGACAACCGTTCCTAGACTATCTCGTGGAGCGTTAGAGGAAGGTCGGTCAGCAGCATCAGCAACCTTGGGGGGGGGGGGGGGGGAGAACGGGACGGACGGGACTGCCTGGGAGGGTGGATGAGCAAGAGATAACATGAAGGGTTGGGGAAACTGGCACGTACGGCCAGTGTACAAAGCTGTGTAAATATATCATTTTGCCATGTATATATCTTGCTCTGCGCGATTTCTCAGGTTTTTTTTGTTACGGGGGGGGGGGGGGGGTTATTGTTTGTAAGGGAGAAAAATTGTGTTAAAAAACTTCAATAAATATATTTTTTTTAAAAAGCATTGACTTGAGTTCCCAAATGGATTCTGTCAGTGCTGCAATGACTGTATGACTGGAAATATATAATGTAGGTACAGTACTATTTACAAAACTAGAAATAATAATACATGTATTTCATTACGGAACCATCAATAATACCATACAATACATAACATATCAACAACACGAGACATATCTCTGTCCGATATTACATTGTTAAAAATTAATTTACGGGATGTGGACAATGCTGGTTATGTCAGCATTTGTTACCCATCCCCAGTTGCCCTTCCGAAGTAGTGGTGAGCTGCCTTCTTGAACCGCTGCAGTCCTTGAGGTGTAGGTACATCCCCTGTGCTGTTTTCTTTAAATTAGTTTTTTATAAATTTAGAGTGCCCAATTCATTTTTTCCCAATTTAGGGGCAATTTAGCGTGGCCAATCCACCTACCCTGCACATCTTTGGGTTATGGGGGCGAAACCCACGCAAACACGGGGAGTGTGTGCAAACTACACACGGACAGTGACCCAGAGCCGGGATCGAACCTGGGACCTCGGCGCCGTGAGGCAGCAGCTCTAACCACTGCTCCACCATGCTGCCCTACATCCCCTGTGCTGTTAGGGAGTGAATTCCAAGATGTTGCCCCAGGGACAGTGAAGGAACAGCAATATATTTCCAAGTCAGGGTGGCGTGTAACTTGGAAGAGAACCTCCAGGTGTTGGGGTTCCCAGGTATCTGCTGCTCTTGTCCTTCTAGGTGGGAGTGGTTGTGGGTTTGGAAGGTGCTGTCTGAAGAACCTTTATGAGTTACTGCAGTATATCTTGTAGATGGTAAACACAGCTGCTACTGTTTGTCGGTGGTGGAAGGTTTGAATGTTTGTGGAAGGCGACGCGATCAATCAGGCTTTGTCCTTGACAGTGTCAAGCATCTTGAGTGTTGTTGGAGCTGCACTCATCCAGCAAAGTGGAGCATATTCCATTACACTCCTGACTTGTGCTTGTAGATGTCTGGTCGACAAGCTTTGGGGCATCAGGTGGTGTGTTACTCGCCGTAGAATTCCTAGCCTTTGACCTGCCCTGGGAGCTACAGTATTAATATGGCTAGTCCAGTTCAGTTTCTGATCAATGGTAAACCCCAGGATGTTGGTTGTGGGGGATTCAGCGATGGAAATGCCACTGAATGTCAAGGGGTGGTGATTAGATCCTCTCTTGTAGGAGATGGTCATTGCCTGGCACTTGTGTAGCATGAATGTAACTTGCCACTTATTTGGCCAAACCTGGTTATTGTCCAGGTCTTACTGAACTTGGACATGGAGTGCTTCATTATCTGAGGAGTTGAGAATGGTGCTGAACATTGTGCAGTCATCCACAAACATCACCACTTCTCACCTGATGATGGAAGGGAGATCATTGATGAAGCAGCTGAAGATGGTTGGGCTGAGGAAACTGCCCTGAGGAACTCCTGCAGTGATGTCCTGGAGATGAGATGATTGACCTCCAATCACCACAACCGTCTTCCTTTGTGCCAGGTGTGACTCCAACCAGTGGAGAGTTATCCCCCGATACCCATTGGCTCCAGTTTAGCTAGGGCTCCTTGATGCCATACTCAGTCAAATGCTGCCTTGATGTCAAGGGCAGTTACTCTCATCTCGCTTCTGGCATTCAGATCTTTCGTCCAAGTTTCAACTAAGGCTGGAATGAGGTCAGGAGCTGAGTGACCCTGGGGGAACTCAAACTGAGCATCCAGGAGCAAGTTATTGCAGAATAAGTGCCACTTAATAGCAACTTTGATTACTTCTTCCACCACTTTGCTGATGATGGATAGTAGACCTACAGAGAAGTAATTGGCTGAGTTGGATTTGCCCTGTTTACTGTCCCCTTAAATGTCCGTCATCTCCTGGGGAAACCAGCCCTTTAATTGTGAACATTAAGAAAGAGATCGTCCTTTTCGCCAGATAAATAAATGTGTCAAGCTGAGGGAACAAAGGATGTCAATGTCTTTAAGAGAGAGAGAGAGACCTGGGCCAAGCTTTGCAGAGTCTGCACCCTCCCTGGATTCACTTCCTTTCCCTTCAGTTGCTGCAAGTGACCAATTGAAGGTGAGAATGAGAAAATAAATGGAAAGTGGGAGAAAAGAAAGTGTTTTACTCACAGATGTTGGAGACAGGAGTCTGTGTGCAGCTCAAGCTCATTCAGGGTTGGAGGAACAACGGCTTTTCTCGGCAGAAACCTCCATGTCCAGCTTCCGGAATGAGACAATGGGGGAGCTCTGATTGGCGGAGAAACAGAGTACTTCCGGTTCTCCAATCTTCCATTGGGCACAAGTCAGCGGTAAAATCAGCGGGATTGAGCTCACCCTGCATATGCGCAGATTCCCCTCTCCCCGAGACATGCGCAGTCCTGGGTTGGGGAGGGGCTTCTCGCTCTGGCTGGAGCTGTCGACCGGTTGCCTGGAAACCGTCTTGACGATGTGCTGGGGAGGGGGAACAAAGGGTGGGGGCGGGTGCGCTCAAATGCAGTGACGTCACTGCGGAACGGATTTATTCGTATTGGCTGATTTAGAGGACGAGCTCCTTTGTGATGTCACAATGTGGAGGTTGGACAATGAGTTCCAGACTAAAACTTCCTCCTCTGGGCAACATCTGGGAGCAAATCAATGTCTCCCCCTTTCATGAGTTAATAAGATTTTGGAGCAGAATTTAGGCCATTTGGCCCATCGAGTCTGCTCTGCCATTCTATCATGGCTGTTCTCATCCAGGCTTTAATTCAACCATACTGCCAGTTCACCATTGCCCTTCAACCCATTACCAATTAAAAATCTGTCTTCTATAAATCTGGATTCAGCCCTTTACATAAACTGTGTGACATTCATGGAAGTTTGTCAACTGAAGCGTTATTCTCAGTTAAATTCAGCTCTCAGCTCCGTCGCTGCCTGTCATTGACATGAAAGGTGCCCGAGGCTCAAATGGGAAGTCAAAACTTGTGACTCGAAACCAACACCTCAACATTTGTCAGTCAAATCCATGTTATTTATACTGGGGTTTTTATTATTACATTTAGGCACTGGAGGCAAAGGGTGGGGGTTTTAAAGGGTAGCTTTCACTTTCGAACTTTGTATTGTCTATAATGTCAGCCGTGGCTCAGTGGGCAGCTCTCTCACCTCTGAGTCTGAAGGTTGTGGATTCAAATCCCAGTCCAGGGACCTGAGAACAAAAAAAAAACATCCAACATTCCTCCTCGCAGCACTGAGGGAGTGCTGCACTGTCAGAACAGCCTTCTTTCACATAAGATACTAAACTGAGGCCCTGTCTGTCCCTATCAGGTGGATGTTAAATATCCCACAGCCACTATTTTGAAGAAGAGCAGGGGAGTTATCCCCGGTGTCCTGGTCAATATTTATCCCTCAATCAACATCACTAAAAACAGATCATCTGCTCATTATCACATTGCTGTGTGTGGGATCTTGCTATGTGTAAATTGATTGCTGCGTTTCCTACATTACAAAAGTGATGACACTTCAAAACTACTTAATTGGCTGTGAAGCACTTTGGGACGCCCTGTGGTTGTGAAAGGTGCGATAGAAATGCAAGGTTTTTAATTGAAGATACTGATCGTGTTATCGAGAACGTAATTGATTTCAGCTACCCCCAACTTACCATTTAATAAATTCATTTTAGGTTGGACAGCACTTGAATCAATTAAGATGAAGGCAGAATTCTCTGGATAGTAAATTCAAAAATAAGTTTATGAAAAGAAAAAAGTTTACTGAACTTTAAGGCATTGACTTTTCCAACTTCATGTGAGTGATCAGTCAGTAGAAGCGTAACCCTCTCTGGCTCTCTCTTCAACAGCAATATTTGTTGAATTCAGCCTCGGGAGTCAGGCTCCTTCTTTGACAGTAATTTCCTTGGAACTCGGCCTCAGGAGTCTTCAGTACTTGGCCAGCAAGGAAGACGTTCGGAACCTCTACTTTTATCACCAAAGTGACCATTACCTCATAACATGACAATTGGTCAATTTGGTCACTAGATTAATTGATTTGGATCCCCAATTACTGACACCACCTTCTCTCATTAACTTTGGCAGGAATACAATAGAACTGTTTCATACTATCCCTTTATCTGCTTCTATAGAATTCCTTATTTTACAACTTCAAATGATGAGGTTAATCTGACCTTGAAAGTCTCTCTTGCCAGTACATTTATCTTCATTACACATTCCTTTTTTAAAAATTTATAAATTTAGACGACCCAACTATTTTTCTCCAATTAAGGGCAATTTTGCGTGGCCAATCCACCTATCCTGCACAATCGTTTTGGACTGTGGAGGTGTGACCCACACAGACACGGGGAGAATGTGTAAACTCCACATGGACAGTGACCCTGGGCCGGTATCTAACCCGTTCTCGGCACCGTGAGGCAGCAGTGAGGCTAACCACTGCACCACCATGCCACCCAAAACATTCTTTACATATACAGCAAATAAGCTTTTGAAGAAATTTAGAGTACGCAATTCATTTTTTTCCAATAAAGGGGCAATCCACCTACCCTGCACATCTTTGGGTTGTGGGGGCGAAGCCCACGCGAACACGGGGAGAATGTGCAAGCTCCACACGGACAGTGACCCAGAGCCAGGATCGAACCTGGGACATCGGCACCATGAGGCAGCAGTGCTAACCAGACAGTGCTGCCTTGCTTTTATATTTTTACAGCTAATAAAAATCAGTCTTTTACGAGAACTACTGATTCATTATTGATTCATTCATTGTAACTGAATTAAGGATCAATCATCTGTTACTGATTCGTGGATAAATAAAACAGTAATCTTTAATTCATATATTTGGTCACTCCAAGGTACACTGATTCAAAAAGACAGTTTGTGAAAGACAATAGCTTTATTTCTTACTCATCTTGATTGGATTCAACAAACAGCCTTGTGGCTGAGCCAGACATTGGCACAATTTAATGTTCGTTTTCTTGTCAAAATTATTGAAGAATTTATTTGTTTCAACAATTAATGCTCACTCAGCAGCGTCGAAGCATTCACGTTTATACAGTATTAATTTCTGAAATAAAGATCTCATCACACGCTAGAGTTTAACATGGCTTCTGTAGAAACCAACTATTTTCTAATACACCTGATAGGTAAAAGATAGCTATTTAGCATAAATATTAAGCCCCAGTTTTAAATACCCATTTTAAATTAAGGATTTCAACACTCATAACCTCAGGTCATCTCAAAACATATAGCTTCAACAGAAGAGAGACACAAAACAGCACGACACAGCATAATTCCATTATAGATTAAAACAGTACTTTTACTGAGCTCCATTGTTCTAACAAATACATTTGTAAGACAGTGTGACATTAAAACACAAGTCGTACCAGGTATCATTCCAAGGACAGGGCAGGCACCATAGCAACATTAAGGTGCTAGTGTCCGCAATGTGGAAAATAGCAAAGTCAGCAGAAGTCTAGTTTAAACTGGTTGTGATAATAGCACAGAATTGCATTCCATAATATACACAAGTATTCAGATATGAAACATTTAAAGCTAATGTTGCACATTGAAGATTGACAGCTAACCGTCAAATCAAACTCATTTGATTCTAACTTAAACCAATTAGGATTACATAGGGGTGTATATAGATGGCTAAAGACTGATATGATATTGTATAACCGTGTAGGTCCGTACGGCCATCTTTATTCAAGAATCATCGATACTTTGATCTGAACTATTCGCTGTCTCTATACTTTCACTTTTCCACTCTAACTGTTGAAGTAAATGCAATCTGTTTTGCCGTAAGCAAGAAATCATTTCTGTATTATTTCAAAGTTAAATTGTGTACAAGTTGCTTCTCTTTAAGTCCTTTTTGCTAGCCGGACTTATTAGAGAATAAGATTTAAGTGATTCTCAATTGTAAACAAATAGAGGCAATAAACAAATCTTATTTGCACCCGAGAAGTTTTAACTCAAATTTCTACTGAGTTTTATCATAGAATTTACAGTGCAGAAGGAGGCCATTTGGCCCATCGAGTCTGCACCGGCTCTTGGAAAGAGCACCCTACCCAAGGTCAACACCTCCACCCTATCCCCATAACCCAGTAACCCCACCCAACACTAAGGGCAATTTTGGACACGAAGGGCAATTTAGCATGGCCAATCCACCTAACCTGCACATCTTTGGACTGTGGGAGGAAACCCACACACACACGGGGAGGATGTGCAGACTCCGCACAGACAGTGACAAGCCGGAATCGAACCTGGGACCCTGGAGCTGTGAAGCATTTGTGCTATCCACAATGCTACCGTGCTGCCAACACGGATATCACTGGTATATCTTGGGCCTTAGTTAAAATCATTTCATAAATTGCCCTTAGTGTCCATGATAAATTGCCCTTAGTGTCCAAAATTGCCCTGGGTTATGGGGATAGGGTGAAGGTGTTAACCTTGGGTAGGGTGCTCTTTCCAAGAGCCGGTGCAGACTCGATGGGCCGAATGGCCTCCTTCTGCACTGTAAAATCTATGATCTATGATCCAAACCAAATCCTACATTATTGCAAGCTGCTACTGACATGAAAACAATGAATACACTGATCGAAGTTCCACAGGGGGAGACTGGCAAAATGAACTATCTGTCAAGGACACTTTTACCCCAGAACAAACCTAATTCTTACTCTGAGACCGACCACGAAATACTGCTGGCACCGATCCAAAAGCCTCTCATGGCTGATGTGTTGGGTGTTCTGGATCCATGAAACACATACAGGCCACCAACACTTAAAACAGTACTACACTATTTTATTAAGCTAGAAACTGTTGAACATACTTTCACTGTGGGCTAACACAATGTTAGATTAAACTAAAGACCTATGCCTGTCCTAACCAGTCTATGCACTCAGCACATGGTAAAGATCTGTGCTGTAAGCTCTGTCCTTCTGAGAGGCTGCATCCCGAATGAGCGGGAAAACAGATGCACTCTGTCTTTATAGTGAGTGTGCTCTAACTGGTAATTGGCTGCGGTGTTGTGTGTGTTGATTGGTCTTGCTGTGCGTCCATCAGTGTGTGTTTCGGCACCATGATATACTGGTGTATATTATGACAGTGGCAGCTTTAATAGACTGTGAGATTTTTAAACAAGAAAAGCCTATTCGGTTAAGCAACGAGCCTCATGGCAAACAAAGTGTAATACAACTTAACCCATTAAGCACCAAACAGCTTGAAGTTGAAGTGATAAAGACAACAACCTGGGTTTTAAACCATTTAAAAGATCTATCAAAAAAAGATTTTGTCACTGGTTTAAAACCAGAACTGTCTGCAGCTTTAAACTTGATCCTACCCAGACTTCAGTCCAAAACCACCTCTCCTCCTCCATTACCGACAAATCTGTCCAGAAGAGATATGAAATTCCTTTCTCGTGTTGAAGACGGCCATTTTGAGAGTTTCAGATTTCATGATTACAAACTGGTTTCCTACGATGAAGGCCTGCCTCCTGGCTACAGGGATACGCCCCAAGTCACGTATCGCTAAAAGTTGTCAAGAACTGTTAACTTAAGAAAACTGTCATTATTTTGAATGTTGCTTTATTCATTTTAAGAAATTAACAAATCTTGTTAGCTGTGCTTCCTTTAACAGAATCGACAAATTTATCTACAGAAAACCAAGTTCATTCAGCGCAAGATTGGTTCAGTCATATATTCAATAAGTTGTTCTGTTTGATATTTTAAAATAAATGTTTAAAATTAGCTTGAAAATTAAAACTACAGACAATGTGGAAACTGTTTTTGAGGAAAGTAACTCTGATTAAAAAGCAAATCCATGGATAGAACACATCGTTCTAAGACACTTGATAACGGGAATTTGGCAGCAATCCAACTTTTACTCCCAGTCCATTTGAGTGATATATATATAAAAAACGTTTAGAGATGCAAATGGCATCATTCCAAGTTATCCACCCACTATACGCCCATTTTTGTTTCTGCAGGAAAATTAACCCTTTCAACAAGCTTTCATGCATCACCCAGAAGATGTCAAAGACTTGACAACTCACAAAGTTCAAAGAAAAACTATTTTTTTAATAAGCGTTTTATTGAGGTATTTCTTTGGCATTTCAACAACAACAAAATCAACAATATACATAACAAGAAAAATATAAACATAGTGCAAATTCCACCTTCCTCTCCCACAGGTCTTGCCATTACTTACCCCCCTAACCTACGTGAACCTAACCCCTTTCCTCCCTCCCCCCCCTTTCTGCTGATGATTAGTTCTCTGCGAGGAAGTCGATGAATGGTTGCCACCTCCGGGTGAACCCCAGCAGAGACCCTCTCATGGCAAACTTAATTTTCTCCAGGCAGAGGAAGCCAGCCATGTCCAAAAGCCAGGTCTCCGATTTCGGGGGCCTTGAGTCCCTCCATGCCAACAATATCCGCCTCCGGACTACCAGGGAAGCAAAGGCCAGAACATCCGCCTCTCTCTCCCCTTGGATTCCCGGATCCAGCGACACCCCAAAAATCGGCACCTCCGTACTCATTGACACCCTCGTATTTAATACTGTGGACATGGCATCGGCAAACCCCTGCCAAAATTCCCTCAGTTTTGGACATGCCCAGAACATATGGACATGATTAGCTGGCCCCCCCACCCCACGCATTTCGCATACCTGTCCTCCACCCCATCCGGGCCGCTGTCATGTCAGCCCGGTGAACAACCTTAAATTGGATAAGGCTGAGCCTGGCACATGTTGCGGTAGTATTGACCCTTCCTAATTTGACTGCCCAGAAGCCCTCCTCTATCTCTCCCCCTAGCTCCTCCTCCCACTTTTGCTTCAGCTCCTCTGTTTGCGTCTCCTCCGAACCCATAAGCTCTCTATATATGTCCGAGACACTCCCCTCCCCTATCCATCCTCTCGAGACCACCCTATCCTGAATCCCCCTTCGCGGCAGGAGTGGGAAGGTTGGTACCTGCTTCCGCAAAACGTCTCATACCTGTAAATATCGGAATTCATTTCCCCCAGCCAATGCAAACTTCTCCTCCAGCGCCCTCATACTCGGGAAGCTACCTTCCAAGACCAAGTCCCCCATCCTCTCAATCCCTGCTCTCCGCCAAATTCAGAACCCCCCCGTCCATCCTCCCCGGGGCAAACCGATGTTTGTCGCAGATTGGCGACCACACCGATGCCCACTCTGCTCCCACGTGTCTCTTCCACTGCCCCCAGACTCTCAGGGCCGCCACCACCACTGGACTGGTGGAGTACCGCGCCGGCGGGAACGGCAGCGGCGCGGTACTTACATGAAGCCGCCTCCATGCGCACGCACGCCGGCTCACCCCCCCCACCTACCACCTCCGAACCATGGCTATGTTAGCCGCCCAGTAGTAATTGCCGAAATTCGGCAGCGCCAGCCCACCATCCCCCAGACTCCGCTCGAGCATTGCCCTCTTCACCCTCGGCGGCTTGCCACCCCCACACAAAGTCCACGATAATCATATTGATCCACTTAAAAAAGGACCGCGGGATGAAGATGGGGAGGCACTGGAAAACGAAAAGGAACTTCGGGAGGACCATCATTTTTACCGCCCACCCTACCCACCAGAGACAACGGGAGTGTGTCCCATCTCCGGAAATCCTCCTTCATCTGGTCCACCCACCGGGCCAGGTTCAATTTGTGTAGCCTGTCCCAACCCCTCGCCACCTGAATACCCAAGTACCTAAAACTGTCCCCTACATCTCTAAACGGCAGATCCCCCAGTCGCCTGTCCTGACCTCTCACCTGAACCACAAACAACTTGCTCTTCCCCATGTTAAGCTTGTACCTCAAAAACCGGCCGAGTTCCCCTAAGATTCCCATAATTTTCCCCATCCCCTCCATTGGGTCTGAGACATACAGCAGTAGGTCATCCGCATACATCGAGACTCTGTGCTCCCCCCCCACCCGGACCAACCCCTTCCAGCCCCTTGAGGCTCTCTGAGCAATTGCCAGCGGCTCTATCGCCAGCGCAAACAGCAGTGGGGAGAGGGTCATCTCGGTTTCGTCCCCCGGTGTAGCCTGAAATATTCTGAAGTCGTCCTGTTTGTCCGTACACTCGCTACCGGAGCCTGGTACAGCAACCTAACCCAGTCAACAAAGCCCCTTCCAAACCCAAACCGCTCCAGCACCTCCCATAAGTAATCCCACTCGACCCGGTCGAAGGCTTCTTCCACGTCCATCGCAACACCACTTCAACTTCCCTACCTTCCAGGGGCAATCATGATCATGTTTAGCAACCTTCATACTTTGTCCCCCAGCTGCCTACCCGTAACGAACCCTGTCTGGTCCACCCCTATAACGTCCGGTACACAGTCCTCAATCCTAGAGGCCAGAAGTTTGGCATCCACGTTCAGCAAGGCTATCGGCCTATAAGAACCATACAGCTCCGGTCCTTGTCCCTTTTCAGAATGAGCGAGATCATGGCCTGTGACATTGTCTGGGGTAAAACCCCTCTTTCCTTCGCCTCGTTAAAGACCTTCAACAGTACAGGCCCCAATATTCTGGAGAACTTTTTATAGAACTCGATTGGGTACCCGTCCGGTCCCGGGGCCTTACCCGACTGCATGCCCTTCAAACACTCCACTATCTCCTCCAGCCTGATCGGGGCCCCCAGCCCTTCTACCAGCTCCCCATCCACCTTCGGGGAAGTCAACCCATCCAAAAAGTGCCTCACCCCGTCCGGCCCCGCAGGGGGTTCCGACCTATACAACCTGCTATAAAAGTCCCGAAAGGTCTTGCTCACTCCTGCCGAGACCCCGAGTTCCCATCCCCGTCAACAACTTTCCCTATTTCCCTAGCTGCCTCTCTCTTTCTGAGCTGCTGTGCAAGCATCCTACTGGCCTTCTCCCTGTGCTCATAAATCGCCCCCTTCGCCTTTCTGAGCTGCTCCACTCCCCTTCCTGTGGTTAACAAACCAAATTCCGACTTCCGGGTGCGGCGATGACCAGCTAAGTCGCATGTTTCGGCACCTCCCGTTTTAACGGACTTTTGGGCTCTTATCGGGAGCCCCAATGGCAATTTTTGAAGGCTAAACCCATTGTGCGGCGAAATAGAAGGGAGTCCCCCCGGATGTAAATGGAGAAAGGAGATAATAGTGGCCAGATTGCAGAGGATCCTCTGGAGCAGCGGCAAGGAAGGGAAGCGAGAAGCAAGATGGCGGCGGAGGGAGGCCGATTGGTATGGGGCCTGGAACAGCAGGAGTTCCTTCGGCGATGTGTGGAGGAGCTCAAGAAGGAGGTGCTGGCCCCGATGCTGCAGGCGATTGAGGGGTTAAAGGAGGCGCAGAAGACCCAAGAGATGGAGCTTCGTGGCGTGAAGGCAAAGGCTGCCGAAAATGAGGACGAGATACAGGGCTTGGTGGTGAAGACAGAGACGCACGAGGCACTGCATAAGAGGTGTATGGAGAGGCTGGAAGCCCTGGAAACTAGCTTGAGGAGGAAGAACCTAAGAGTCTTGGGTCTTCCCGAAGGTGCAGAGGGAGTGGACGTCGGGGCGTATGTGAGCACGATGCTTCATTCCTTAATGGGACCGGAGGCCCCGACGGGCCCCTTGGAAGTGGAGGGAGCGTATCGAGTCCTCACGAGAAGACCGAAGGCAGGAGAAATACCTCGAGCTATAGTGGTGAGGTTTCACCGTTATAAAGACAGGGAGATGGTCCTGAGATGGGCGAAAAAGACATGGAGCAGCAGGTGGGAGAACGTGGTGATCCGCGTGTATCAGGATTGGAGTGCGGAGGTGGCGAGAAGGAGGGCGAGTTTTAATCGGGCCAAGGCGGTGCTCCACAAGAGGAAAGTGAAATTTGGAATGTTGCAGCCGGCAAGACTGTGGGTTACGCACCAGGGAAAACACCACTACTTTGAGATGGCAGAAGAGGTGTGGACATTTATTGAAGAGGAGAAGTTGGACTAGTTTGGAGAAAGAACTTTTGTAATGAAGTAGTGGGGTGGTTGCATGGGACTGGGAATCGGATGGGGGGAAATTTTTCTTTACCCTCGAAGGGGGGGGGGGCATGGTGAACTGTGGGCGCCGGTGGGGAAGGGGAGGGGGAAGGAGAGAGGGAGCTGCGCCATTAGGGGCGGGGCCGTGAGGGAAACGCGGGCTTTGTTCCCGCGCTATGGTAATTGTGGCGGGAAAATGGGGCGCAGGAGGGAGGGGGCCTCACACAATGGGAGGCTAAGGATAAACGGGGGAAGCCAAGGTCAGCCAGATTTTGCTGACTTCCGGAAGCAACATGGGGGGAGCAACTAAGCTAGAGGGGGATCCCGCGGGGTGGGGTGGGGGTGTTAACTGGGTTGCTGCTGCTAAGGGGAAGGGGGAGCTGCCACGGGATGGGATGGTCGGGACGGGAGGGCGCCGTTGGGGGGATAAGCGGGTGCTTGGGAACCGGGTGAGGAGCTGGCCTAAAAAAGGGGATGGCTAGTCGACGAGGGGGGGGGGTAAAGAGCCCCCCAACCCGGTTGATCACGTGGAACGTGAGAGGGCTGAATGGGCCGATTAAGAGGGCAAGGGTACTTGCGCACCTAAAGAAGCTAAAGGCAGATGTGGTCATGCTGCAGGAGACGCAGCTGAAACTGGCGGATCAGGTCAGATTACGAAAAGGATGGGTGGGACAGGTATTTCATTCGGGCTTGGATGCGAAAAATATAGGGGTGGCAATACTGGTGGGGAAACGGGTATTGTTTGAGGCGAAGACCATAGTGGCGGTAGATACGTGATGGTGAGTGGCAGATTGCAAGGTGAGGCGGTGGTGCTGGTGAATGTATATGCCCCGAACTAGGATGACGCGAACTTCATGAAGCGTATGCTGGGGCGTATCCCGGACCTGGAGGCGGGACAGTTGGTAATGGGGGGAGACTTCAACGCGGTGCTGGATCCAGGGTTGGACCGGTGCAGGTCTAGGACCGGGAGGAGGCCGGCAGTGGCCAAGGTGCTTAAGGACTTCATGGAGCAGATGGGAGGAGTGGACCCCTGGAGATTTACTAGGCCTAGGAGTAAAGAGTTCTCCTTTTTCTCCCATGTCCACAAAGTGTATTCTCGGATAGACTTCTTTGTCCTGGGAAGGGCGCTGATCCCGAAGGTGGCAGGGACGGAGTACTCGGCTATAGCCATTTCAGATCATGCCCCACATTGGGTAGATCTGGAAGTAGGAGAAGAAAAGGAACAGCACCCACTCTGGAGATTAGATATGGGATTGTTGGCGGACGAGGGGGTATGTGTAAGGGTAAGGAGATGTATTGAAAGGTACCTAGAGATTAATGACGACGGAGAGGTTCAGGTGGGAGTGGTCTGGGAAGCGCTGAAGGCGGTGGTCAGAGGGGAATTGATTTCCATAAGGGCCCATAAGGGGAAACAAGAGAGCAAAGAAAGGGAGAGATTGGTGAGGGAAATTTTGAGGGTGGATAGGCAGTATGCGGAGGCTCCAGATGAAGGGCTATACAGGGAAAGACGAAGATTGCACACGGAATTTGATTTGTTGACCACGGGCAAGGCGGAGGCACAATGGAGGAAGGCACAGGGAGTGCAGTATGAGTACGGAGAGAAGGCGAGCCGGTTGCTGGCCCAACAACTGAGGAAGAGGGGGGCGGCGAGGGAGATTGGAGGAGTTAGGGACGAGGAGGGTAAGATGGAACGGGGAGCGGAGAGGGTGAACGGGGTGGTTAAGGCATTTTATGAGAGGCTATATAAGGCTCAACCCCCGGAAGGGAAGGAGGGAATGATGCACTTCCTAGACCAGGTGGAGTTCCCGAAGGTTGAGGAGCAGGAGAGGACAGGACTGGGAGCGCAGATTGAGGTGGAGGAGGTGGTAAAAGGGATTGGGAGCATGCAGGCATGGAAGGCCCCGGGACCGGATGGGTTCCCGGTGGAATTCTATAGGAAGTACGTGGACCTGCTGGCCCCACTTCTGACGTGAACCTTTAATGAGGCTAGGGAAAGGGGGACACTACCCCCGACGATGTCGGAGGCGACAATATCGCTGCTCTTGAAAAGAGACAAAGACCCGCTGCAGTGCGGGTCATACAGGCCTATTTCCCTCCTGAATGTAGATGCCAAGCTTTTGGCCAAGGTGATGGCGACGAGGATAGAGGATTGTGTCCCGGGGGTGGTTCATGAGGATCAAACGGGGTTTGTTAAGGGGAGACAATTGAATAACATACGGAGGCTGCTGGGGGTGATGATGATGCCCCCACCGGAGGGGGAGGCGGTGATAGTGGTGGCGATGGATGCAGAGAAAGCATTTGACAGAGTGGAGTGGGATTACCTGTGGGAAGTGTTGAGGAGATTTGGATTTGGAGAGGGGTTCGTTAGATGGGTTCAGCTCCTATACAGGGCCCCGGTGGCAAGTGTGATTACAAATAGGCAGCGATCTGACCACTTCCGACTATATAGGGGTACAAGACAGGGATGTCTCCTGTCCCCGTTACTGTTCGCGTTGGCAATTGAGCCACTGGTCATTGCGCTGAGGGGCTCTAGGAAGTGGAGGGGAGTACTTAGAGGAGGAGAAGAACATCGGGTGTCATTATACGCGGATGATTTGTTGTTGTATGTCGTGGACCCAGTGGAGGGGGGGCCCAAGATAATGCAGACACTCAGGGAGTTTGGGGAATTTTCAGGATATAAATTGAATATGGGGAAGAGTGAGCTGTTTGTGATGCATCCTGGGGGACAGAGCAGGGGAATAGATGATTTGCCGTTGAGGAGAGTAACAAGTCAATTTCAGCGGGAGCGGAGCAGGCTAGTCAATTTCAGCGGGAGCAGTGCGCAAGTGATTTCTGGGAGGTAAGTTTCTCCTTTAAAAACACTTGTCTTTGCAGGAGCAGGCCAGTCGATTTCAGCGGGAGCGGAGCAGGCTAGTCAATTTCAGCGGGAGCAGTGCGCAAGTGATTTCTGGGAGGTAAGTTTCTCCTTTAAAAACACTTGTCTTTGCAGGAGCAGGCCAGTCGATTTCAGCGGGAGTGGAGCAGGCTAGTCAATTTCAGCGGGAGCAGTGCGCAAGTGATTTCTGGGAGGCAAGTTTCTCCTTTAAAAACACTTGTCTTTGCAGGAGCAGGCCAGTCGATTTCAGTGGGAGCGGAGCAGGCTAGTCAATTTCAGCGGGAGCAGTGCGCAAGTGATTTCTGGGAGGTAAGTTTCTCCTTTAAAAACACTTGTCTTTGCAGGAGCAGGCCAGTCGATTTCAGCGGGAGCGGTGCGTTAGTGATTTCTGGGAGACCTTCACAGGAGCAGGCTAGTCAATTTCAGCGGTAAACACTTACCTGGTCCCGTTTTCGGTCCCTCTTTGCTGTTTAAAAATTTTTTTTAGTGTTTAAGGCGGGAACAGGAAATTCGACCCGCGGACATCTGGGAAGACCCTCACCAATATATTCTGGTGGAGAGGAAACCCGAGACACTACACGTGCAGTGTCTCCCACCCGCCCTCCTCCTCTAACCTAATAATAAAACCCATTGGTGTGAGGTAAGTACCATATTTTATTATTATTATTTTTTTAATCCTAGGATTCTCTGAGAGGCCAGGGGATTATAAGAGACAAGATTTATAATCATCTAAACAGGAATAATATGATCAGGGATAGTCAGCATGGCTTTGTGAAGGGTAGGTCATGCCTCACAAACCTTATCGAGTTATTTGAGAAGGTGACTGAACAGGTAGACGAGGGTAGAGCAGTTGATGTGGTGTATATGGATTTCAGTAAAGCGTTTGATAAGGTTCCCCACGGTAGGCTATTGCAGAAAATACGGAGGCTGGGGATGTAGGGTGATTTAGAGATGTGGATCAGAAATTGGCTAGCTGAAAGAAGACAGAGGGTGGTGGTTGATGGGAAATGTTCAGAATGGAGTTCAGTTACAAGTGGAGTACCACAAGGATCTGTACTGGGGCCGTTGCTGTTTGTCATTTTTATCAATGACCGAGAGGAAGGCGCAGAAGGGTGGGTGAGTAAATTTGCAGACGATACTAAAGTCGGTGGTGTTGTCGATAGTGTGGAAGGATGTAGCAGGTTACAGAGGGATATAGATAAGCTGCAGGGCTGGGCTGAGAGGTGGCAACTGGAGTTTAATGTAGAGAAGTGTGAGGTGATTCACTTTGGAAGGAATAACAGGAATGCGGAATATTTGGCTAATGGTAAAGTTCTTGGAAGTGTGGATGAGCAGAGGGATCTAGGTGTCCATGTACATAGATCCCTGAAAGTTGCCACCCAGGTTGATAGGGTTGTGAAGAAGGCCTATGGAGTGTTGGCCTTTATTGGTAGAGGGATTGAGTTCTGGAGTCAGGAGGTCATGTTGCAGCTGTACAGAACTCTGGTACGGCCGCATTTGGAGTATTGCGTACAGTTCTGGTCACCGCATTATAGGAAGGACGTGGAGGCTTTGGAGCGGGTGCAGAGGAGATTTACCAGGATGTTGCCTGGTATGGAGGGAAAATCTTATGAGGAAAGGCTGATGGACTTGAGGTTGTTTTCGTTGGAGAGAAGAAGATTAAGAGGAGACTTAATAGAGGCATACAAAATGATCAGGGGGTTAGATAGGGTGGACAGTGAGAGCCTTCTCCCGCGGATGGAAATGGCTGGCACGAGGGGACATAGCTTTAAACTGAGGGGTAATAGATATAGGACAGAGGTCAGAGGTAGGTTCTTTACGCAAAGAGTAGTGAGGCCGTGGAATGCCCTACCTGCTACAGTAGTGAACTCGCCAACATTGAGGGCATTTAAAAGTTTATTGGATAAACATATGGATGATAATGGCATAGTGTAGGTTAGATGGCTTTTGTTTTGGTGCAACATCGTGGGCCGAAGGGCCTGTACTGCGCTGTATCGTTCTATGTTCTATGTTCTAAGGGATTTTCGGTACCTAGGGATCCAGATGGCCAGGAACTGGGGAACCTTGCATAAGCTTAATTTAGCAAGATTGGTGGAGCAGATGGAAGAGGACTTTAGGAGGTGGGACATGGTGCCCCTGTCACTGGCGGGCAGGGTGCAGGCAGTCAAAATGGTGGTCCTTCCGAGGTTTTCATTTCAGTTTCATTTTCTTTTTGTGTTCCAGTGCCTCCCTGTAATGATTACAAAGGCCTTTTTCAAGAAAGTGGATAAGAGTATTATGAGCTTTGTGTGGGCTGGGAAGACCCCAAGAGTGAAGAGGGGGTTTCTGCAGCGTAGCAGGGATAGGGGGGACTGGCACTGCCGAGTTTAAGTGACTATTATTGGGCCACCAACGTGTCAATGGTATGTAAGTGGATGGGAGAAGGGGAGGGAGCGGCGTGGAAAAGACTAGAGATGGCGTCCTGTAGGGGAACCAGCCTAAAAGCATTAGCAACAGTGCCTTTACCGTTCTTCCCGAAAAAATACACCACAAGTCCAGTGGTGGTGGCAACTTTGAAAATTTGGGGGCAGTGGAGACGGCATAAGGGAGTGACGGGTGCCTCGGTGTGGTCCCCGATAAGGAACAACCATAGGTTCGTCCCGGGGAAGATAGATGGGGGATTTAAATCTTGGCAGCAAGCAGGGATTGTGAAATTGAAGGATTTGTTCCTAGATGGGACGTTCGCGAGTCTGGGAGCACTGACAGAAAAATATGGGTTGCCACCGGGGAATGCATTTCGATATATGCAAGTGAGGGCATTCGCGAGGCAACAGGTGAGGGAATTCCCGCTCCCGGCGCAAGAGATCCAGGACAGAGTGATTTCGGGGGCATGGGTGGGGGATGGTAGGGTGTCAGACATATACAGGGAAATGAGAGACGAGGGGGAGACGATGGTAGAGGAGCTGAAGGGAAAATGGGAAGAGGAGCTGGGGGAAGAGATCGAGGAGGGGCTGTGGGCAAATGCCCTGAGGGTAAACTCTTCATCCTCATGCGCCAGGCTCAGCCTGATACAATTCAAGGTTCTACACAGGGCGCACATGACTGGAGCAAGACTAAGTAGATTTTTTGGTGTGGAAGATAGGTGCGGGAGATGCGCGGGAAGCCCAGCGAACCACACCCACATGTTTTGGTCATGTCCGGTACTGCATGGGTTCTGGGTGGGTGTGGCGAATGTGCTTTCAAAGGTGGTGGGGGTCCAGGTCGAACCAAGCTGGGGGTTGGCTATATTCGGGGTTGCAGATGAGCCGGGAGTGCAGGAGGCGAGAGAGGCTAATGTTTTGGCCTTTGCGTCCCTAGTAGCCCGGCGAAGGATATTACTTATTTGGAAAGAAGCTAAACCCCCGGGCGTGGAGGCCTGGATAAACGACATGGCAGGGTTTATAAAATTGGAGCGGATAAAATACGCACTAAGAGGTTTGGCTCAAGGGTTCACCAGGCGGTGGCAACCGTTCCTCGACTATCTCGCAGAACGATAAGGGAAAATAGGAATGGTAGCAGCAGCAACCCAGGAGGGAGGGGGGGAGAGGGGGGGGGGGGGAGGGCTCATTCAGGTCCTCAGGGGTTTTATACACGTGTTTATATATTAGTTATTTATATCGGTTTTTGTGACATTATTATTTTAGGTATTAGTTACTATTTCTGTTGTTGGCAGTTGCCAATTAGTTAGCATATTATTTATTTTAAAAAACGGTCATATATATATTGTTTTTAAAGTTGTAAAATGGAAAAATTTTGTTTTGTCTTTGTTTGACCGAAAAATTTGAATAAAATATATATTTTTTAAAAAACACTTACAAATTTCTCATCTCTTCACAAATATATTACTGTTCTTTTCTGACAACCAAAATAAATAACTTCACACTTTCCTAAATGATACTCCATCTGCTATCTTGTTGCCCACTCCATTTACCTGTCCATGTCTCTTTGCAGTTTCCAAACCCACCCACAGCTTACCTTTCCACTGAGCTTTGTATCATCAGAAAACTTGCACATTGTAATAATTACAGGATGAGTGGAGTGAAAGGCCAAATGGGTTTATTTTAAACTGAAAATAAAACCGCTATCGCAGCACAAAACAAGCGTCCCAGCCCTGGACTATCGGCAACTGTCGGTCGGGTTCTGGGGGCTACATTTAAAGATCTCGTGAATGAACCCCAGTGGGGCCAGCCTCCGCCCACTCACCATGGGAACTTGTATTCTACAAATCCCATGGGGAGATCAATCAGCGATCCCCCGTGGTCCTCGTGAGGTTTATCACACATACGTTACTCTGTCTCTTTTTCTAAGTAATAATATAAATGTAAATAGCTGAGACCTTAGCACTGATTCTTGTGGTACGGAATGGTTACTGTCTGCCAACTTGGAAATGCTCTCCATATGCCCAGTTTCTGATTACTATTCTACCCAATCCTCGAACCATCTTGCCCCCAACTCCGTGAGCCCTTATTTTGCCTTTTTACCATTTCTGTGCCACTTTATCAAATGCAGTTTGGAAATCCAGTAGATTACATCTACTGTTCTTTATCTTACCTGTTATTTACATCCTCTAAAGAACTCGAATAACATTGACTTACAGGGTTTCCTTTGGTAAAACCGTGTTGACTTGTTCTAATCATACAATACTAATTGCACTGTTAAGACCTCCTTAATAATTGATTCCAGAATTGTAACAACTGATGACATTTAGCAAGGACAGGAGGTAGGAAGCATTGGCTGGGTGGCTCTGTTAATCAATGGTGGTCTTAGCACGGTAGAGAGGGAAGACAACGTACAGGAAAAGGGTTTTGTGTAGCGATCAGAAATGATGAATGCCATAAGTCATTGTGGGAGCGGTGGCCAGGCTGCCTAACAGGACCCAAACCATACACGGAGTACAAAGGAAGAAATACTGGGAGCTTGACAAGAAGGTTACAGACATTGGGCGGTATTAAGAGACCAAAGACAGTTACTGGGATGGAGCGGGGTTTATGGTTATTGGGGATTTCAGACAAAGGGGAGCATTTGAAAGCAATTGAGGAGATACAACAATAGTGAGTATTTTTAGAGGCTGGGGAAGATTACAGCTCTGTGTGCATTGTGGTGAAATAGAGGATTTTACGGGAGATAGGGGAGGTTGGAGAGGCTGGAGGAGGTTACAGAGATTGGTAGGGTTGTCGGGACGGTAGGGTTATAGGGTCTGAAGGAGATTGCTGAGATAGGATGTGCTATCTCAGAGGAGAGCTAGAAGAGAATACACATAGCAGGCAGGAAGAGCTTAAAACAACTGGGGGTGTTCTTACAGTATTGCAGATGTTGTACCGGTTGTAGGAGGTGCAGAATATTACAAAGATAGAGAGGGTTATAGTCTCTGAATGAAATTACAGAAATCGGGACAGTTGTAGGGATTGGAGGATTTTACAGAGCTAGGAAGGGTTGTAGGAGCTGGAGGATATAGGTTGTAGCCTCTTAATGACAAACGCAGATCAGAAGGGCCGTAGGTTTGGAGAATCTTAAAGAGAAATGGAGGGATCAAGGGGTGAAAATGTTAATTGATTGGGAGGGTTGCAGTGGTTGGAGTTGGGAACAGAGATCGATGGTCTGGAGGTGGTAATAGAGATAGGGGGCGGAGTTCTCCATTCCTGAGGCTACGTGCCGGTGCCAACGGAGGATCTGCGGATTTGTGATGATGGGAAAATTGGCACGAACCCCTCAACGATTCCGGTACCGGTGAGAGGCTAGCACCAGCGTCACGTGGAGCACCCATGGATCGTGCAGAAACCGGCTGGAGAATCGCCGGGTCCCGGGCCGCGCATGCGCAGGGCCGACAAGCTGCACCGGGCGTGCTGGAAAACATGCCGCCGGCCGTGCTGGACTGCATACCCACCCACCTCAACCCCACAGCCCACCCCCTGGCCACCCCCCACCACTCCCTCCAGCCCTAGCAGACGCCCCCGGCCAGCGGCACGGATCCTGGCCCAATGTTCGCAGCCGGCACACCAGGTTCGCGACCGCTGGGACCACACGTGGCCCGTGCCATTTGGAACTGGGCTCATCGGAGACGGATCATCGCGGGTGTGCCGGCTGATGATGTGGCAACGGCCTTGTGACTGTGTGTGCCACGCGTCCCAATGACGCCAATTTGGAGGGGGCGGAGCATCGTGAACCGGCATCAAACCGGCGCCTGTCCCGACTCCGGCGTCGGAAGCCATTCTCCACCCTGTAGCCGATCCCAATTTTGGTGTCAGCTATGGAGAATTCCGCCCAGGGAGTGTAATAAGGGCTGAAGAAGCTGACACAGTTGTTGAGGATCGTTGGCTCTGTATCAAGTTACAGTTATGGGGAGGGTTGCAAGAGCTGAGGATAGAATCAGGGGTTGGAGAATGTTAGAGAGACATTTTTAAAAATCCAATAAAGAGGCAACTGAGCGCGGCCAATCCACCTGCCCTGCACAGCTTTTAGTTGTGGGGATGAGACCCACACTGACACGCGGAGAATGTGCAAACCCCACACAGGTAATGACCCGGGGCCGGGATCGAACCCGGGTCCTTGGCTCTGGGAGGCAGCAGCAGTGTGTTAGAGAGACTTGGTCATGAGGACAGGAGGCAGCTTGTCCAGATCTGACAGAGGGAGGGGCACAAGTGTTCAGAAGTGGGAGCCACACTGAGAACAGTCACACTGCCACAGGCCATTACTCCATTTTCATCATCGGACCCGGCTGCACTTCCTCGCAAGTCAAGACTGGGATGTGATTGGATATATTTCAGTGCGGTGTTGAACCATCAAGGTGAGGCTTGGCTCAATCCACTGCAAAGTGGTAATCTAATTGTGAGGGTCATTGGTCTCGATACACCCGGGTTGGGGGGGGGGGGGGGGGTACCACCCTGGATGGGCCGGCACCGTCAGATGAGGAGCCTGCAGGAGAATGGACATATGTGGTCAGTGGGAGGGATGGGTCAGGCTGTATGGCATTAACAACTCACGGGTGACAGGTCATCTGGGTGAGGGC
Organism: Scyliorhinus torazame; assembly: GCF_047496885.1. Taxonomy (NCBI): domain Eukaryota; kingdom Metazoa; phylum Chordata; class Chondrichthyes; order Carcharhiniformes; family Scyliorhinidae; genus Scyliorhinus; species Scyliorhinus torazame. Next base: position 174,321,448 of record NC_092711.1, read on the forward strand.
CGGTGGAACGGGGATCTCTGCGGCGACCTCTACGTCGATGACAGGTCTGTCCACAGCAGCCCCGCGACCTCCAGGGCCTGTTCCTCGTAGGAGATGAGGACTCTGATATCCGGCACCCCACCGCCTGTCTGGGAATTCTCCCATCTGTTGTGGGCCAACTTCTCCTGCATCATACAGAGGAGGCATTGTGAGCTGCGTGCTTCGTTCATTCATCGCCGGGGCTTGGGGGGGGGGGGGGGGGCATACGGAGGGGACTGGGGACTATGGGGGGATGGAGAATATGGGGGATGGGGAGTATGGAGTTGGGGAGTATGGGGGGGATGGGGAGTTTGGGGGGGGGGGATAGGGAGTACACTGTGTCCATAACTGGAAAATATAGGTAGACACTAACCACTCAGTCCCGAGTTACTGACCATGATCCGATCCTGGCCTCTGCAACCTCCGCCCAGGCCCGGTTGACATCTGTGGGTGACAACCTCCTTCCCACCTCGGAGAACAGTGTGCCCCACGTCTCCTCCATGGCATCCAGTAAAAGCTCAAGCTCTGTATCTGTGAATCTCGGGGCCTGCTTTGGAATTGCATTAGTGCCACGTGGTGTGAATGCTGCCGCATTAGCATGTCCTAAACGGCTCCGGCAGTCACGCCCCCACCAGGACCGGGGAACACCTCCCATTCAGTCCTGGTGTCTACACTTAGCCTCTCAAACAGAGAATTCTGCCCCTTGTTCTTTGCTTCCTGACTTGATTCTCTAAATTGGGGAATTGTGGTCCCTGTGACATCACACTGTCGGGTATGATGCTATTGTGACAGAGTTCTGTGATGTCACGGTACCCACCATGTTTGTTTACATCATCCCGCATCACCTCTTTCCATAGTTACCCAGTTTAACTCGCTGTTGACAGAATCTTTACCATTGATTTGGTCTTCTACCTGCCAACTGCTCACACAGAAAACGATTGCTAAGAGTGAACATTTTATCCAAGCACTCAGAACAATGATCGTGACTACGTGGATTATATATTGTTGGGCAAATGGTAAGATACACGGAACAGTTTGTTCCGTTTCTATCGCACAGATTGATGAAGTGAATACTGTAGAAATTATCCCCAGTGGAGATCAGGCACAACGTGTCAACAGTCAAAATACCTCAGCTGCTGTTGTGTCTGCAGAGGAGATCGAAGTTGGAACTGAACAGCCAGAAGAGGAGCTGAACCTCCAGGCCCTCATGTCAGAGATCAAAGGTCAGCTGTTGTGGAGGAGGGTGATCCTGGTACCGAGCGGCCAGAATGACCAGCAGGATCTGGGAGTTTCCCTGGAGATCAGCGAAGGTGTGAGAGACTGTAAAATGATCGAGTGGACAAGCAGCGCACCTGAACCAATGGTTGAATCTCTTACTCCAGTTGTTAATCTTGATGACATTGAATGCCAAATTGAACTGCAGGAAAATAGCATCAATGGCAGTAGTGATGTGGAAGACAGATCTGCCGGTGAGGTCTCCTCTGTTGCCATCGATCATCATCCAGAGGACCAAACCTCACTGCTCAGCAACACTGAGGGAGCCACTGTGGACAATACCCCATCTTCTTCATAGATGATAAAGAAATGGAAAGTATCGATCTAGAATCCGCGTCGGACGCTGGGAGCTTCAGGTCCTCCGGATTTTTATTTGTGCAATTCCCGAGCAGCGGTGAGAATGACTCACTGCTGAGCAACATTGAGGGAGCCATAATGGACAATACCACAGCGAGAGGAATGGATGACAACATCGACCTGGAATCGCTGTTGGACTCAGAGACCTACAATTTCACCGGACGTTTACGCTTGCAGTTCCCGAGTGACACTGAGAGTGAGCAGTCTATTCGGAGACCATTACTGACACATTCTGTTGAGAGAATGCAGTGAAGAAAGGACTGAAAAAAAGTAAAGTCGCTTCAGACACCAGGAACATCGTTGAACGCTCGGCAGTTTCCGTCAGAAGTTGGAAAGCCGAAGTTGAAGAGAAGATCCGCAGAGGCCCTGGACAATATCCCATTCCCAATAGTGCTTTCCGCCCCGAATGCCGGCTCGCCAGTTGATTCGCCGAGGTAGAGCTCGGAGGGCCAGGCACGTTGAGGATCAGAGGGCACTGGGGTAGGGGGGAGGGGCCAGGTAGAGGGTGATGAGGGAGTGGGGCTGGGGGTCGGGAGGGTTGGGGGGTGGGGGGGCTCTCTCGGAAATGGGATATTGTGCAGCACATTAAACAACTCTCTGCACAAACATTTTGATGCCTCTGTCACTTTCCTCCGCAATGCGGGCTGACCCCCGGACACTTTGCCTGTCTCTCCAGACAAACCCCCCTCCCCCTGGCACCAACCCACCCTCCGGCCGTGATCATCTCCCGGGAGCTGTGTCCCAGCCCCTGGGTGTTCGGATGTTGGCTGCTGCGTGTGTGGTGTTGACCCCCACACAGTCTCCAGGCATCAAGGTTCGATTGGAATGTGAGGCAATGACTCCCACATGCTACATGGCCCCACTTGGCATGACACATGGGATTGGGATTCAAGGGTTGGCATGGTGGCGCTGCGAGGGATTGCCCCCCCCAGCGTTTCCCCTCCACCCTCCCATGGTGGCCCACCCCCAGCCGAGGGTTCCCCACCCCCCGCCGAGTACTAGGGTGGCAAGACCAGCCCCCACCCCCCGGTCTCTTTCCTGTGCACAAAGATTGCTTCTCCTCTTCTCGGCTCCCCACGGAAACCCTTCCGCCAGGTGCACGTTTTGAAAAAGGAGTATCAATGGGCGCCGGCGTGACCACTTGCTGGGGAGGCCGGGAAATGACAGGAGGCCGTTGGATGACAGGTGGCTCTCGTTAATTGTATGGAAAATGGGCCTTAAATCGGTGATAGTTGGTTTCTGCCACGCTACGGCGGGATTCCGAATTCACCGACGGGAGCAGGCCGGTTGCATCGCAAACTGTTTGGCACCTGGCGCGGTTACTGTTTTTGGCCTCTCCCACTATTTCCCGGCCTCGTTACGCTTGAGCACAGGTGTAATGAGGCCGGAAGATCATGCCCAGAATTTCTGTTGGCACTGGGGAGCTGAACTCAGAGATCGGGCCGCCATTTTGAAGAGCACTGTCTCCCTTTCAGGACCCCCACCCATTACCCACTCCCTACTTACGGGCCCTGTACTCCCCCTCCCTTCAAACCCTCCCTCCACCCTCATATTATGGGCAAGCTCCCCCTCGCCCCATGGAAGAGACAACCTGGGGTGGACCAGGCGGAACGGCACCCAGGGGGGTCATCAGAGACTCCAGGGTGGTCAGGGTAGCTGCAGGGTCACCCTCTGGCCTTATCCCTGGTATGCGGTCAACTTTGCACTGTCCAGCTGGCATCCTTGCACTGCAACCCTGGCAACCAGGCAGTGCTCCTGCTGGCTCGGCAGTGCCATCCCAGCACCTTGTTCAGTTTGGGTTTAAAGTCAAACTAGTTTAATATTCTGATTCAGAATAAAGTTTTGTTTAACAATAGCCAAGCCGTAGTTTTTATGATGTCACTCCTGGAGTGAATCATTCTTTCTGCACACTCTGACAAAATAAACTAAAATATTGGGTTTTGGTCCAGTTTCCTCGACACTGTTGGGGCCGGGTCGGTGATCGTAGTATCGAGGCTGTCTGCTGCTCACAGGTAACCGGAGTCATTGTGATCCCCATAACCTTCAAAGGTTCCCCTGTATATATGGCCAACGTGGCCCTGGAGTCTCGCAGGGCTCGGGGCAAGATGCCCATCCGGAGATGCCGGAATGTTTATTCCCTGACGGTGGAGACGTCAGCTCCCGTATCCGCCTCTATTTCTCGGGAATGGCCATTGACCAAGAGTGTTATCTTTATCAGGGACACCGTAGGGATGATGATGCAGTTTAGTATTGCTCATTCTGACAGCTCTGACTGGCTCATGTTTTTTGGCCACACTTACAGCAATCTTGCGGCTGACATTTGTTCGTCCTCCCGGAAGGTTTGCCAGTACTTCTAGGGTTTTGTGTCTGTCTCGAGATGCCAGAATGTCCTTGCTGAATGTCGAGTTGATGGTGAGTGTGGCACATGAGAGCTTTCATTGGGAATTCTGTCCTGGTATTCCCAGGGATCGTCCCAGCAGTGTAGAATCGGTAACGTTGCAGGTTTACGGACAGTTTAGGATCGTAATGTTTCTTTACTAAATCCACAAGATGGTTGAACATCTGGGCCCTTTCTCGCCTGTTATGGGCCAACTTCTCCTGTGGGACAGAGAGGGCAATGTGAGCCACATAAAAGCTTCAGTGGCAGCGGAAGGGGGAGCTGTGGCGGGTGACAGGCATGGGCACCGCTGCTGATGATGGGTGGGGTGCGCAGGTTGGTGCCAAGGTGTACTGGGGGTGGGGGTGCTGTGCAAACCACAGGGCCATGAGAATAAGGGGGTGCAGCCGCGGTGGCGTGTGAGACTGGTGCGAGGTGGCGGATGCTAACTCACCCCTGCTGCCCGATGGAGGTCATTGATCTTCTTGCGGCACTGGGTGTCGGTCCTCCTGGTGACACCCCCCGAGTTGATGGCCGCTGCCACTGCCTCCCAGGCGGCACTGGCCGACCTGTGGCTGACCCTCCAACCACTTGGAGGAACAATTTATCCCGTGTGGACTCCACCGTGTTCAACAGTCTGGTGAGGTCGGCACGCCTGAATCACTGTGCGGGTCTCCTTGGCCGCATGGCTGTGTGCTGTCTGGGGTTTGCTCTGTGAAATGTGTGAACGTCGTGAGCTTTTGTCCTCTAGAAAATGAGTGAAGAATTGATAATGGAAAATAAGGAGCTGGCTGATGAATTGAACAGAATTGTATCATTGTTCATTAGAAAGGATCCAAGTAACTTTAGGGGTTGCCCATTTAAGGCAGATTTGAGAAGAAGTATTTTCTCTCCGAGCGGGATGTGTCATTGGAACACTCTTCCTCAAAAGGCAGTGGAAGCAGAGTCGGTGAATATATTTACAGCTAACTGGATAGATTCTCGACAAGTAGCAACGTGAATGGTTGTTGGGGGCAGCTGGGAATGTGGCGTTGAGGTTACAATCAGATCAGCCATGATCTTGCTTTTCACCTGATTATTAAGCTGACGTTAGCCACCCTATTTCTGCTTCATCTTACACTTCAGTTCTTTTATCATCCTGGGAGCTCAATGAGTTGTCCTCCTTTTCCTTCTTGTACGAATAAACACTGACGGTACCTGAAGTATTTAATCTCTAGAAGGGGACCACTGTTCTGTTACAGTTTTGCTGCCAATCGTTGGTTGCAATTAATCTGGAATAGGTTCTAAATCCCTTGAAATTGGTCCCAAGTGTTTTTATTCTCGATTCTTTCCTGTTCTTTTCCAGAGCTTATCTAATTCTTGTATGTTCTTATTTTCCCTTTTCCCTAAACGTTGCGGAGACCAGCAGTAAGCAGGAAAATGTGGCGAGAGCAGCGATCGCTAGATCAGCGAGGAGGATAACGGAGCAGTGAGAGCAGCGATCGCTAGATCAGCGAGGAGGATAACGGAGCGGTGAGAGCAGCGATGGCTAGATCAGCGAGGAGGATAACGGAGCAGTGAGAGCAGCGATCGCGAGATCAGCGGGGAGGATAACGGAGCGGGGAGAGCAGCGATCACTCGATCAGCGAGGAGGATAACGGAGCAGTGAGAGCAGCGATCGCTAAATCAGCGAGGATAATGGAGCGGTGAGAGCAGCGATCGCTAGATGAGCGAGGAGGATAACGGAGCAGTGAGAGCAGTGATCGCTGGATCAGCGAGGAGGATAACGGTGCGGTGAGAGCAGCGATCGCTAGATCAGCGAGGGGGATAACGGAACGGTGAGAGCAGCGATCGCTAGATCAGCGAGGATAACGGAGCGGTGAGAGCAGCGATCGCTCGATCAGCGAGGAGGATAACGGAGCAGTGAGAGCAGCGATCGCTAGATCAGCGAGGAGGATAACGGAGCAGTGAGAGCAGCGATCGCCAGATCAGCGAGGAGGATAACGGAGCGGTGAGAGCAGCGATCGCTAGATCAGCGAGGAGGATAACGGAGCAGTGAGAGCAGCGATCGCCAGATCAGCGAGGAGGATAACGGAGCGGTGAGAGCAGCGATCGCTCGATCAGTGAGGAGGATAATGGAGCAGTGAGACAGCGATGGGAGACCAGCAGCATGGATAAACGCTCCACTGAAACAGATTATTTGCTCAAATTCAACTTGTGTTTAATCCAATTTCTTCATTCAAATGTAGTTGTATGTAGACAAACTTAAAATGTTTACTGATATAATTTGCCTTTGTTCATAGATATACAATGTGTAAAATAGAAATTTTAATGTCATGTATTTAATTAAGTTTACTTTTTAATTAGGTTTACTTATTGGTTTTAAATTAATTAATTGATCTAGCTTGCATTAGAGGTATTATATTAAATTCAATGTTTACAGATTTAACCCTACACGCCTCCTTGTGTTGTGATGATCGATGTGAATGTTTCTTCCAGCTCCAATCACACATTCACAGAGAGGGAAAAATGACAAAGAGAGGGAGAAAGAGTGAGAGTGTGGGAGAAAGACTGAAGGCCTCGGGCCCTGTTGACAGAACTCTGCTCACAGCCTGCTCAGTGTCTGCTCCCTCATGGCCTCTGTTTCAGTGCCAGCTCTGCTCAAAGTCTCACCCACTGTCACCACACTTTGTCCCAGGGTAGATGGGCGTTATAACCTGCCTGCTTACCATTGGCTGGGGACTAATGACAATCCCACAATCCTGTGGGAGTATGAGCTTCCCCAATGAGGGGGGCGGAGAAATCATTAGCAGACTCCCTGTATAAATAAAGCTGGCCAGTTTGGAACTAGCAGGAAGGAGTAAGCAGCAAGTGAGCTTGCTGCTGTTGTGTATATATGTTATTGTAAATAAATGTTATTTCTTTGTATCCTTGAAACTCGTGCTGGATTCTTCGTGGCCCTCACAAAACTGGCGACGAGAATTAAAGTGAATAGCTGTCTACACTACTGAAGCCACCTCCCTGGATTTTTGTTGGATACAGTTTGGAAGTAGTTTTCTATTACACCATGCCTCTGTATGGACGTTTGGATGTTTTTGATGCTGCGCGGGAAAGCTGGAACCAGTATGCACAACGGATGCGTTACTATTTCCGGGCAAACAATATCACCTAAAATGAGCGCCAGGTGGTCATATTCCTCACCGCCTTTGGCCCGCATACGTTTGGGGTGATTAGGAGCCTTACGTACCCAACTTTGCCGGACACCAAAACGCTTGAGTAACTTGCGAATTTAGTGGGGCAGCATTTTAACCCAGCCCCGTCCACGATAGTCCAACATTACCGGTTTAATACCGCTGAGAGGACCCCTGGAGAATCCCTTGCCGACTTTCTATCCAGGCCACGCAGGATTGAGGAGTACTGTGACTATGGTGAGACCTTGTCAGAAATGTTACGCGACCGTTTGGTTTGCGGTATTAATAATGCGGCCACCCAGAGAAAGTTGTTATCTCAGCCAACATTGACTTTTCAACAGGCCATTCAAATAGTATTGTCCCGAGAGAGTGCAGAACGAGGAGTGCAGGAGATACAGGGAATGGAAGTGCATGCCTTGGGGCGCGACCACTTCTGTCCGAAAACGTCCCCCCGCACTCCTGCGGCACCTTGGGCGAGACGACGTCCGGATCGACGCCAGTGGCCGTCGGACATTCCTCCCCGAAGGGAGCCTTCTCCAGAACCAATGGATGAGGAGCCATGTCCGTGTCAGACTTGTAGGCGCCGACCCCGTCGCGGACGCCGGTCCTGGGGGCACCAGAGGCGCCGTCGTTCCGACCGAAACTGGGACCAGCCCAGGGGCCGTACCTTCCATGTGGATGAACCTGCGGCGACTACTCCTGAGGACGTGGAGACGGAGGACGACTGCCTGCAGCTCCATTGTGTGGCAGCTCCCCGTGTGGCCCCCATTAAGGTGACAGTACGGGTCAATGGTCACCCGCTTGAGATGGAGTTGGACACTGGCGTAGCGGTCTCCGTGATCGCCCAGAGGACATTCGACCGCATCAAGCAGGGTATACAGACCCTTACATGAACCGACACACAGGCCAGGTTGGCCACCTACACGGGGGAACCATTGGACAGCGCAGGAACTACGATGACCCCTGTTGTTTATAGACGCTAGGAGGAGCGTTTCCCATTTATCGTGGTGCGCGGCCATGGGCCCAGCCTGTTGGGACGGGACTGGTTGCGCCATTTGCGGTTGCAGTGGCAGCACATCCTCCAAACAGTTTCTGGAGGGTTGACTGAGGTGCTAGGACGATACCCAGATGTATTCCAGCCCGGTTTGGGGAAAATAAAAGGGGCCGTAGCCCGTATCCAAGTTGAACCAGGAGCCACGCCGCGCTATTTCCGGGCGCGCCCGGTGCCTTACGCCTTGCTCGAGAAGGTAGAAGGGGAGCTCACTCATTTGGAAACTTTGGGTATTATCAGGCCCGTCCGTTTCGCTGACTGGGCAGCACCAATTGTACCTGGAATGAAGCCAGATGCCACAGTTCGCTTGTGCAGCGACTATAAACTTACAGTGAATACACGTCTTCCCTACTCGACCGATATCCAATGCCTCGCATAGTGGATCTCTACGCAAAGCTTGCAGGTGGACTCTCGTTCACAAAATGAGATGAGTCACGCCTACCTACAGTTGGAGCTGGACCCTGCCTCCCGACCATATGTAATGATTAATACACACCGGGGCCTGTATGAATGTACACGTTTGCCCTTTGGAGTATCCTCTGCCTGCGCTATTTTTCAACGCGTTATGGAGGGCATTTGAGAGGTTTACCGTGTGGCGCTGTCTACTTAGATGACGTTTCGATCACAGGGACGCTGGAGCAGGAGCATTTGGAAAATCTGGAGGCTGTCGTTAAGACTCTTTTCGGAGGCTGGCGTCTGTTCACGTCGCTCAAAGTGCGTCTTTCAGGCAAAGGAAGTAGTCTACCTGGGTTATTGGGTGGAACACGAAGGTTTGCACCCCGTCGCAGAGAAGGTGCGCGCAATTCAACAGGCCCCCGCCCCGACTGACACTTCGCATCTTTGTTCTTTTCTTGGCCTCGTAAACTATTACGGGAAGTTCCTCCCCAATCTGGCAACTACGCTGGCCCCGTTGCATCTTCTGCTAAAGACAAATCACACCTGGGTTTGGGGTCAGCCGCAAGAAACTGCTTTCCGGCGGGTAAAACAACAATTGTCGTCGTCCGGGTTACTAACCCACTATGATCCTGGAAAGCCTTTGCTTGTCACATGTGATGCATCCCCGTATGGTATTGGAGTCATCCTGTCCCACAAGATGGAGAACGGGGCCGAGCGGCCGATAGCTTTCGCCTCCCGCACATTGACTGCAGCGGAAAAAAAGTATGCGCAGATCGAGAAGGAGGGCCTTGCAGTGGTCTTTGCGGTGAAACATTTCCGCCAGTACGTGTATGGCCGCCACTTCACTTTCGTGACTGATCATAAGCCTCTGCTGGGACTTTTCAGAGAGGATAAGCCAATACCGCCCATTGCTTCCGCACGGATACAGCGCTGGGCTTTGTTGCTCGCTGCATACGAGTATTCTCTGGAGCACAAACCAGGAACGCAGATAGCGAATGCCGACGCACTGAGCCGATTGCCTTTATCGACCGGCCCCATGTCGACCCCCACGACCGGTGAGGTGGTTGCAACCCTAAATTTTATGGACACCTTGCCTATCACGGCATCACAAATCCGTGAGTAGACCCAGACGGAGCCAGTCCTGTCAAAGGTTCGACACATAGTCCTGTATGGTGGGCAGCAGAGACAGCTCCCAGGTGAGTTGCAGGCATTTTCCTCCAAGCTGTCAGAATTCAGCGTGGAAGACGGCATCCTCTTGTGGGGGACGCGTGTGATTGTGCCGGAAAAAGGACAGGAACTGATACTAAAAGACTTGCACAATGGGCATCCAGGTGTGACCAAAATGAAAATGTTGGCCCGGAGTTATGTTTGGTAGCCAGGCATCGACACCGACATTGAGAAGGTGGCCCAAAACTGCTCCATTTGCCAGGAGCTTCAGCCGGCCGTGCCCCTACATCACTGGGAATGGCCAGGGCGGCCTTGGGCACGCTTGCATGCAGATTTTGCAGGCCCTTTTCAAGGATCCATGTTCCTTCTATTAATCGACGCCCAGTCTAAATGGCTAGAGGTGCATAAGATGCAGGGGACAACGTCCTGCGCAACAATTGTGAAGATGCGTTTGTCTTTTAGTACACATGGCCTCCCCGAGGTGCTGGTCACGGATAACGGCACTCCATTCACCAGTGAGGAGTTTGCGAGGTTCATTAAGATGAACGGCATACGCCATATCCACACTGCCCCTTACCACCCGGCTTCAAATGGGTTGGCAGAGCGCGCAGTGCAGACATTCAAACGAGGCCTATAGAAGCAGTCTTCCGGGTCAATGGACACGAGACTGGCTCGCTTTTTGTTTTCGTATAGAACCACCCCCCATGCGATGACTGGGGTAGCTCCCGCAGAACTCCTAATGGGCCGGAGACTTCGCACCCGCCTTAGTATGGTTTTCCCAGACATTGGCCCAAAAGTACGCCGCACACAAGAACGGCAGGGACAGGGTTTTTCTTGGCATCGGCCAATTCGGCAGTTTGCATACGGTGACCCAGCGTTTGTTCGCAATTTTGCTGGTGGTGCCCAGTGGGTCCCTGGCGTAATCTTTCGCCAAACGGGCCCTATATCTTACCAGGTGCAAGCCCAGGGTCGTCTCCAGCGCAAACATGTAGACCACGTTCGGTCCAGAAGACTATCCCTTCCAAAGATTCCCCGCCCCCGGAGCTCATTTCTACAGCCGCAGAGACCAGAGACAATGGTCCTCACAATCTTCCTCTGGTGCCTCACTCAAAGCCTGCGCAGGTCGTTACAGAACCGCATGGAGATAGAGACGCCGAGATGACAGAGGCAGCAGACTCTGACTCCGAGATGGAGACACAGGACGCATCAGAGGGGGAATCCTCGGGCACACGGGCCGTGGATGTACAACCGTTACGCCGTTCATCACAGAAGCGCCGGTCTCCGTCTCGTTACACGCCACCCGATCCAGCGCCTCGTTCGAATGGTGTCCGGCCTGCGGCAAAACGAGTCCGACGCCCTCCTTCGCCAGGGTCTTCGGTGGATTCCTTGGACTTCGGCAGGGGGGTGGGGGGGGATGTTATAACCTGCCTGCTTACCATTGGCTGGAGACTAATGACAATCCCACAAGCCTGTGGGAGTATGAGCTTCCCCAATGAGGGGGGGCGGAGAAATCATTAGCAGACTCCCTGTATAAATAAAGCTGGCCAGTTTGGAACTAGCAGGATGGAGTAAGCAGGAAGTGAGGTTGCTGCTGTTGTGTATTTATGTTATTGTAAATAAATGTTATTTCTTTGTATCCTTGAAACTCGTGCTGGATTCTTCTTGGCCCTCACAAAAAGGGGGCAATTACTCGGGGGCATAGGTTTAAGGTGCGAGGGGCAAAGTTTAGAGGAGATGTACGAGGCAAGTGTTTTACACAGAGGGTAGTGGATGCCTGGAACTCGCTGCCGGAGGAGGTGGTGGAAGCAGGGGCGATCGTGATGTTTAAGGGACATCTTGACAAATATATGAATAGGATGGGAATAGAGGGATACGGACTCCGGAAGTATAGAAGATTTTAGTTTAGACGGGCAGCATGTTCGGCACAGGCTTGGAGGGCCTGTTCCTGTGCTGTACTTTTCTCTGTTCTTTGTTCACACTGCTCACAGACTCAGATTTTATGAATGCTCTGCTCACTGCATCAGCCTCCATCACCACTCGGCTCAGGGCCACAGCCTCTGTGGCTCCACTGCTCCCATCCCCCCACTGAGCCGCTCACGGCCTCAGCCTCCGTCACCACTCGGCTCAGGGCCACGGCCTCTGTGGCTGCACTGCTCCCATCCCCCCACTGAGCCGCTCACGGCCTCAGCCTCCGTCACCATTCGGCTCAGGGCCACAGCCTCTGTGACTGCACTGCTCCCATCCCCCCATCCCATTACTGAGCCACTCACAGCCTCGGCCTCTGTCACCAATCGGCTCAGGGCCACGGCCTCTGTGACTGCACTGCTCCCATCCCCCCATCCCATTACTGAGCCGCTCATGGCCTCGGCCTCAGTCACTACTGTTTGGGGCCTGAGCCTCTGTGACCGCACCACCCACTGCCTCGGTCTGAGAACATTCTGCTCACAGCACTGCCTTCTCCGAGGCCAAAATACTGTGGGTGGAGACTGCCAGTGAGCATGCAAATCAATACAACAGACTTCAATTGCCGTCTAAAAAGTGACAGGGTGGAAACATAGAAAATAGAAGCAGGAGGAGGCCATTCAGCCCTTCGAGCCTGCTCCACCCTTCATTATGCTCATGGCTGATCATCAAGTTCAATACTCTGATCCCGCCTTCCCCATATCCCTTTATCCCTTTAGTCCCAAGAGCGATATCTAATTCCTCTTGAATTACACAACTACCTTTTGGCCTCAACTACTTTTTGTGTTGGCGAATTCCACAGATTCCCCACTCTCTGGGTGAAGAAATTTCTCCTCACCTCAGTCCTAAAAGGTTTACCCCTTATCCTCAAACTAGGACCCCGAGTTCTGGACTCGCCCACCATTGAGAACATTCTTTCTGAATCTACCCTGTCTAATCCTGTTAAAATTTTGTAATTTCTTTGGGATCCTCTCTCATTCTTTTAAACGCCAATGAATTTAATCCTAACCGATTTAGTCTCTCCTCATATGACAGTCCCGCCATCCCTGGGATCAGCCTGGTAAATCTTCGCTGCACTCTCTCCACAGCAAGAACATCTTTCCTCAGATAAGAATACTAAAACTGCGCACAATATTCCAGGTGTGGCCTCAGCAATGCCCTATACAATTGCAGTAAAACATCTCGATTCCAATCCTTAAATCCTCTCGCTATGAGGGCCAACATACTATTTGCCTTCTTTACTGCCTTCTGTACCTGTGCGCTTACTTTCAGCGACTGATGCACGAGGACACCAAGTTCTCGCTGAGTACCCACCTCTCACAATTTACACCCATTCAAATAATAATCTGCTTCACTAATTTTGCTCCCAAAGCTGTAAAAGGAGCATGGAGCTGAATGTGGAACTGAAAGGGGATTGAGACATGAAGGGAGGGAGACTGGTACCGAACGAGTATCTGCCTTTACCACAGAACTTGGTGTCGAAGGCATTGCTGACTCACGGCACCGAGGACCCTGGTTCGATCCCGGCCCCAGGTCACTGTCCGTGTGGAGTTTGCACATACTCGCAGTGACTGTGTGGGTCCCACGCCCACAACCCAAAAAAGATGTGCAGGGTAGTTGGATTGGCCGTGCTAAATTGGCCCTTAATTGTAAAAAATAATTGGCTGCTCTAAATTTATTTAAAAAAAGAACTTGGTGTCCAAGCCAGAGTGAAAAAGGAGGCAGTCGAGACACTGATGGGTTAAACGTTGACAGTGAGGTATTTGATCGGCTGAATTTACTGAAAATCGGTAAGTTACCAGAACCGGATGAGACAGATTTAAGGATACGGAGTTTATATTAACTACAAAGGAGAAGAACACAGCAGGAGAACAGCAGAGGTTACAGAGATAGGGAGGGTCACAGGGGCTGAAGGAGGTTGCAGAATTCAGGAGTGTTGTAGGGGTAGACAATGTTACAGAGATAGAGAGGGTCGTCGGGGCTAAAGTAATTTTTACACAGAGAGGGAAACCTATATGGATAGCAGGATGCTGGGGACAGAGGGAGGGCTGTGGGGGATGTAGGGTTGTGCATGAAGGTCCCTCCTTCTCAATGTTGCCCCTCACCTGAGGTATGGTAATCCTCAGGTTAAATCACCACAAGTTAGCTCTCCCCCTCAACGGGGAAAGCAGCCTATGGTCATCTGCAACTATTGCGACTTACTTACTTTACTGTAGGGGAGGGAACTATTATAGAGATAGGGAAGGTTGTTGGGGCTGTATGAAAGTTCAGGTGGGGTGTAACATCAATAGGAGGTTTCAAAGATAGGAAACGTTGTAGGGATGGGAGGAAGCTACAGAGATAGGCAGCGTTGTAGGGATGGGAGGAAGCTACAGAGATAGGAAGCGTTGTAGGGATGGGAGGAAGCTACAGAGATAGAGAGACTTGTCGGGGCTGGCGGATGTGACAGAGACAGGGAGAATTGTACAGTTGAGAGAAGGTAACAGGCATGGGGTGGTATTAAGAGTCTCAACACAGTAACTGGGATGGAGAGAGTTTTATGGCTATTGGGATTATCAGGCAAGGGAGCAATTGAGGGGATACAGCAATAGTGAGTATTTTTAGAGGCTGGGGAAGATTACAGCACTGTGTGCATTGTGGGGGCATCGAGGATTTAACAGAAAAAAATAGGTTGGAGGGGGTTAAAGTGGTTTCAGGGATAAGGTAGGGTTGCAGGGGCTTTAGGGTTGCAGCATCTGGAGGAGATTGCTGTAATTTGATGTGCTAACGGGTGTTATGGAGGGTGGAGGGGATGTAGGAACTGAAGAATATTACAACGATAAACAGGGTTATACCTCTTAATGAGGTTGGAGAAATAGGGATAGTTTTGGGATTGGAGGAGGTCACAGAGATAGGAAGGGTTGTAGGAGCTGGAAGATATAGGATGTAGCCTCTGAATGACAAACTCAGATCGGAAGGGGCGAAGGTTTAGTGGATCGTAAAGAGAACTGGAGGGTTCTAGTAGGAGGAAAATGTGAGATTGATGGGGATCGTTGCAGAGATTGGAATTGGTAACAGAGATAGGGCGAGTTAGATGGTCTGGATGTACCGAGAGAGATAGGGCGTGGGGGTTCTGCGGTTCCCCAGCCGCGTGGTTCTCGGCGGCGCGCCATTCGCCGGCGGCGGGATTCTTTTTGTTCAAATATTTTATTGGAGGCATTTTCAAATATATACTTAACAAAGAAGAAAAACACAAAACAACCATGGCAACAGCGAACAGCCACAACATCCTTACAACCCCCCCCCCCCCCCCAGAAATCTCCCCCCCAACCTCAACTTGGTGCCACCCCGGGCCTTCCCCACCCCCCCCCCCCCGTTTTTTTAAAAGAAACATTTTATTGAGGTATTTCTTTGGCATTGTAACAGCAACAAAATAACAATGTACATAACAAGGAAAATATTAACCTAGTGCAAATACCACCTCCCTCTCCCACAGGTCCTACAATTACTTACCCCCCTAATCTATGCGAGTCTAACCCCCTCCCCCCTCCCCCCCCCTCCCCCCTCCCTTCGGCTGACGATTAATTCTCTGCAAAGAAGTTGACGGATGGTTGCCACCTCCGGGTGAACCCTAACAGAGACTCTCATGGCAAACTTAATTTTCTCCAGGCAGAGGAAGCCAGCCATGTCCAAAAGCCAGGTCTCCGATTTCGGGGGCTTTGAGTCCCTCCATGCCAGCAATATCCGCCTCCGGGTTACCAGGGAAGCAAAGGCCAGAACATCCGCCACTTTCTCCTCCTGGATTCCCGGATCTGGCGACAACCCGAAAATCGCCACCTCTGGACTCATTGCCACCCTCGTATTTAATACCTTGGACATGACGTCGGCAAACCCCTGCCAAAATCCCCATAGCCTTGGACATGCCCAGAACATGTGGACATGGTTCACTGGCCCCCCCGCACATTTCGCACACCTGTCCTCCACCCCAAAGAATCTGCTCATCCGAGCCACCGTCATGTGGGCCGGTGAACGACCTTAAATTGGATCCGGCTGAGCCTGGCACATGTTGCGGTCGGGTTGACCCGACTCAACGCGTCCACCCAAAGGCCCTCCTCTAACTCTCCCCCCAGCTCCTCCTCCCACTTTTGCTTCGGCTCCTCAGTCTGCATCTCCTCCGATCCCATAAGCTCTTTATATATGTCCGAGGCGCTTCCCTCTCCTATCCATCCTCTAGAAACCACCCTATCCTGAATCCCCCTCAGCGGCAGGAGTGGGAAGGTTGGTACCTGCTTCCGCAAAAAGTCCCGCACCTGCAGATATCGAAATTCATTTCCCCCGCCAATGCAAACTTCTCCTCCAGCGCCCTCATACTCGGAAAACTCCCCTCTATAAACATGTCGCCCGTCCTCTCGATCCCCGCTCTCCGCCAAATTTGGAACCCCCCCGTCCATCCTTCCCGGGGCAAAGCAGTGGTTATCGCAGATTGGGGACCATACCGATGCCCCCTCTGCTTCCACATGTCTCCTCCACTCCCCCGACTCTCAGGCCGCCACCACCACTCGGACTGGTGGAGTACCGCGCTGGCGGGAATGGTAGAGGCGCTGTTACCAACGCCCCCAGACCTGTGCCCTTGCAAGAAGCCGCCTCCATGCGCACCCACGCCGGCTTCCCCCCTACCAGTCACCTCCTCACCATGGCTATGTTAGCCGCCCAGTAATAATTGCTGACATTCGGCAGCGCCAGCTCACGATCCCCCTGACTCCACTCAAGCATTGCCCTCTTCACCCGCGAGGACTTGCCCCCCCCACACACAGCCCACAATAACTTTATTGACCCGCTGAAAAAAGGACTGCGGGATGAAGATGGGGAGACATTGAAAAATGAATAGGAATCTTGGGAGGACCGTCATTTTTACCGTTTAATCTCTGCCCGCCAGAGACAACGGGAGCGCATCCCATTTCCGGATCCCTCCTTCATCTGATCCTCCAGTCGGGCCAAATTCTATTTAGTCGTAAATCCATCCCAATCGGATACCTAGGTACCTGAAACTGTCCCCTACCACTCTGAATGGCAGATCCTGCAGTCGTCTCTCCTGATCTCTCGCCTGGACCACAAACATCTCGCTCTTCCCCATATTGAGCTTATACCCCGAAACCATCCTGGATGACCTGCATCAACTGCTCGGATGGTCGCAGCACCACCACCCCAGGCGTCCGGTCCTCGGCCATGCTGTCTCCTGCTGCAGCTTCAACACAGCTCTTGGCTAACTTTTTATTTCTGCCTTTTCGTGCACTTCTGGTTCTTTGCTCCATACACGAATACGTGGAAACAGTGCCCAATTGATTCAGCCTTTGAATTTACCGTTTAAAACCAGAAAAAAGTCCAGGGGAAAGGTCCGAAAGTCCGACCAGAGCGGGAGCCACCAAATGTGCAACTTACTCCTTCATAGCCGCCACCGGAAGTCTCCCTCCATAGCCGCAACCGGAAGTCCAGAGTTGGTGAATTGGCCACTCTACATTGCTCCTTAATTGGAAAGAATGAATTGGGTACTCTAAATTTAAAAAAAAACACTCCTGTCTCTGCCTGGAATGGACCCACATTGGTCTTTGCTAATCTTTTCCTTTTCACATTCCTATAGGAGCTTTTCCAGTCATTTTTTATGTTTATCGCTCTCATATTCTATTTTCTCTTTATCAGTTTCTTGATCCTCTTTTGCTGAATTCTCAAACAAGTTCTCAATCCTCAGGCTTACGACTATTTTGGCCACTTTATGAGTCTCCTCCATTGATCTAATGGAATCTTTAACATTTCTTGTTAGCCATGGTTGCATCACTTTTCCTGTTGGATTTTTGCTCCTTAAAGGAATCTATGTTTGTTGTATTTGTGTGAAATAAGAGTCGCCAAAGTCCCAGAGGACCAGAGTCTGCTTTGCCCTCTTGAGAGAGAGAGAGAGCTGACTGGTGGTGATTGAATCTGACGGTCACCACACCTCAGGCAAGGGGCAATGTTGAAAAGGTGGGACCTTCATGGATAACCTCAGCCGGTACGGGAGTTGAACCCCCTGATGTTGGAGTCGCTTTGCATCACAAACCAGCCATCCAGCCAACTGAGTTAATTCTCCCTGGTGTGAACTCGTTGGTGTTTCCGCAGGTTGGATAACGTGGTGATGGCCTTCTCACACGGAGAGCAGGTGAACGGCCTCTCCCCAGTGTGAATTCGCTGATGTCTCCACAGGTGAGAGAAACCGTGGATATGTGGGGACTGCAGGTGGGATAACTGAGTGACTCCCTTCCCACACTGAGAGCAGGTGAACGGCCTCTCCCCAGTGTGAACTCGCTGGTGTATCTGCAGGTTGGATGAGGAAATGAATCCCTTCCCACACTGAGAGCAGGTGAACAGCCACTTGCCGCTATGAACTCGCTCGTGTATCTGCAGGCTGATCAACTGAATGAATCCCTCCCCACACTGAGAGCAGGTGAATGGTCTCTCTCCAGTGTGAACTCGCTGGTGTGTCCGCAGACTGGATAACTGACTGAATCCTTTCTCACACTGAGAGCAGGTGAACGGCCTCTCCCCGGTGTGAACTCGCTGGTGTGTCTGCAGGTCTGAATACTGAGTGAATCCCTTCTCACACTGAGAGCAGGTGAAGGGCCTCTCCCCAGTGTGACTGCGTCGATGAATCTCCAGCGCAGATGGGACTCTGAATCCCTTCCCACAGTCCCCAAATTTCCATCGTTTCTCCATATTTTGGGTCTCCTCGTGTCTCTCCAGGGCGGACAATCAGTTGACGCCTTGTTCACACACAGAACACGTGTACGGTCTCTCCCCGCTGTGAATGGTGTGATGTTTTTTTCAGGCTGTGTAACTGGTTAAAGCTCTTTCCACAGTCAGTGCTCTGGAACATTCTCAGTCGGGTGTGTGTGTCTTGGTGCTTTTCCAGTCATACTGATGTTCAAAATCTTCTCAAACCGACAGACGAGGCAAACATTTCTCCTTCTAGATTCAAAGTCCGATGACGTTCAGGCCCTGATGAATCGAGTGACCCAGTCTGATCGAAGTCCGATGACGTTCAGGCCCTGATGAATCGAGTGACCCAGTCTGATCGAGACGTTTAGTTTGAGATATCTGTCTGTAATTCCTCCTTTTCTAATATCTTGTAAAAACAATTTACAAAAGACATCAGTGTCAGTACAGCAGAAATTAAGAACAGACGGGGACTTCGGTTGCGACATGTCGGGAGCAGCCGCGTATGAGGCAGCTCTCATCCGGGGACTTTGTTTTCCATCTTTCTCAGGCCTCTCCCCAGTGTGAACTCACTGGTGTGTCTGCAGGCTGGATAACTCAGAGAATTTATTTCCACACTGAGAGCTGGTGAACAGCCTCTCCCCAGTGTGAACTTGCTGATGTCTCCGCAGGTGAGATAACTGAGTGAATCACTTCCCACACTGAACAGTTGAATGGCTTATGCTCAGTGTGAACTCGCTGGTGTCTGTCGATGGGATAACTGAGTGAATCCCTTCCCACCCTGAGCAGTTGAACGGCCTCTCCCCAGTGTGAACTCGCTGGTGTGTCTGTAGGCGGGATAACACAGTAAATCCCTCCCGACACTGAGCACAGGTGAACGGCCTCTCCCCGGTGTGAATGCGTCGATGAATCTCAAGTTGAGATGGTGCATTGAATCCCTTCCCACAGTCCCCACATATCCACGGTTTCTCCATGTTTTGTGTCTCCTTGTGTCTCTCCAGGTCAGAAAATTAGTTGGAAGTCTCGTCACATGTGTCACACCCCACTGTGAATGGCACAATGTTGATTCATGGGGGGGGGGGGGATTCAGGGCTTTTCCAGTCACAATGATGTTTAAAATCCTTTTGAGGCTGTCAGATTAGGCAAACAGTTCTTCTTCCCTTGTAGATTCAAAGGCTGATGATAGTCAGATCCCAGGGAATCTGGTGACTGTCAGATCGAGACGTTACGTTTGAGATTTGTCTGTAATTCCTCCTCTTCTCATATCCTGTAAAAGGAGTTTACAAAAGACATCACTGTCAGCACAGGATAGAAATTCAGAACAGACAATTCTAGTTTCTGGAGAACATTCTTTCCTCTCTCATTCCCCAATACCGAGTCTCTAACGCCTCTTTCTCCCTGTCTTCAGGGAGCGGACTTGGAGGGGCAGAGTCTCGGAGCAGTCAGTATAAAGACCTTTCCTCGGGGATTCACGGCCTAGTTTCCAGGGAGTGGACTGAGAGGTCCGGATTTTCGGAGCTCAATGAAAAAACCTTTCCTTGGGGATTCACGGCCTACTCGCCAGGGTGTGATTTTGGAGCCGGAATTTGAATATCTTACGTTGGGAATGCGCTGCCCAGTCTCCAGGTAACGGATCGGAGCTGGAGGACTGAGAGCCGCCTGGTCCTCCAGCCAATCAGAGTGAATGAGAGGCGGGGCTGGATGACTGAGAGCCGACTGGTCCTCCAGCCAATCAGAGATAATGAGGGGCGGGCCTGGAGGACTGAGACTGCCGCTTGGCCCTCCAGCCAGTCAGAGTTAATGAGGTGCGGGGCTGGAGGACTGTGTCAGCCATTTGAGTGAATGAGGGGCGGGACTGGAGGACTGAGACAGACGCATGGTCCTCCAGCACGCAGTGAATGAGGGGCGGGTCTGGACGACTCAGAGAGCCGCTCGGTCCTCCAGTCAATCAGAGAGAATGAGGGGCGGGGCTAGAGGACGGAGACAGCCGCTCGGTCCTTCAGCCAGTCAGAGTGAATGAGGGGCGGGGTCTAACCTTATTGTTTTCCCCTCCCCATCCTCCACTCACTGAACAAATATTTTGGGCATTAACTTGAGCCTGGACCTGGGAAAGAATTTCCCGAACCAGAATCAGGGAGCTGACAACTATTCATCAGGGTTTTGCGGCTCCACAGAGTATTTCCCAATCCTCCCACCCACCTCCTTAGTTTTGCTCGGGCTTTCCAAAACGAACAGGCCCATTATTCCGAATGCGCATGCTCCAAACACCGACAATTCCGCTTGCGTCCCAGAGTCGACCGGTAATGCGCATGTCCAATGCAGAGAGGCAGCTGCGCATGTGCAGAGACTCACCCCCCCCCGCCCTGACTTCCCGCTGAAATGTTGACGAAAGGAAAGAGTGGGCCACCGGAAGGACTTTGGCCCTCCAGCCAATCAGAGCGCGGGCTTTGTGTGAATGAATATTGAGCTTTACCCAGACTGATACTTCCTCTTGTCTCCAACATCTGTGAGTAAAACAGTTTCTTTCCTCCCCCTTTCCATTTATTTTCTCATTCTGATCTTTAATTGGTGACTTGCAGCAACTGAAGGGAAAGGAAGTGAATCCAGGGAGGGTGCAGACTCTGCAAAGGTTGGCCCAGGTCTCTCTCTCTCAAAGACAGTGACATCCTTTGCTCCCTCAGCTCGACACATTTATTTGTCTGGCTAAAAGGATGGTACCTTTTATGATTCGCCAGACCCGAGAACACCAAGCTCACCTGTCTTCCACCCCCGAGAACAAAACCACGCAACCTAGTCAGATGCCCCCTGTCAAGCTCCACTTAACACAGGAGGAGGTTGTGTTGACCCTGTACAGTCTCACTCCACACCCCCTCCACAGAAACCAGATCCAATTCCCCCTTCCACTTTCTCCTCACCTCATTCAGTGGAGCTTGCTCTGCAGACTGTAGATATCTGAAATCCTACCCTCACCCACGTCAGCAAGAGATAGAATCCAAATCATCAGAGACGGCAGGGGTGCTAAAGGAAACGCCGAGATCTCCTTACGTAGGAAATCATGCATCTAAGAAAATTAGAGCTCGCGAGTTGTAATTTTTCCACCAGTTCATCAAAACCAATAAACCTGCCGTTCATAAACAAGTCACCAAACTTCTCCAGAGCTTCCCTCCTCCAGGACCTAAATCTAAATCCATAGGCACAAAGTGGTGAGTCCCATAGAGAGGGGCCAACAACAATATTGAGCTGAGCCAATAGCGTTGCCTGAACTGTCTCAAACCCTCAGTGCAGCCACCACCACAGGGCTCAAGGTAAATTTCATAGGAGAAAACGGAAGCAAGGCATTAACCAAGGCCCGTAAACTGGACCCTGACAAGTGCCTGTCTCCATCTGCCCCCATATAGAATTCAGATCTCTGAATAACCCCAGCACCCTTTCAATATTGGCTGCCCAATAATAGAACAAAGAAAAGTACAGCACAGGAACAGGCCCTTCAGCCCTCCAAGCCTGTGCCGACCATGCTGCCCGACTAAACTACAATCTTCTACACTTCCTGGGTCCGTATCCCTCTATTCCCATCCTATTCATGTATTTGTCAAGATGCCCCTTAAATGTCACTATCGTCCCTGCTTCCACCACCTCCTCCGGTAGTGAGTTCCAGGCACCCACTACCCTCTGTGTAAAAAAACTTGCCTCGTACATCTACTCTAAACCTTGCCCCTCGCACCTTAAACCTATGCCCCCGAGTAATTGACCCCTCTACCCTGGGGAAAAGCCTCTGACTATCCACTCTGTCTATGCCCCTCACAATTTTGTAGATCTCTATCAGATCGCCCTTCAACCTCCGTCGTTCCAGTGAGAACAAACCGAGTTTAATCAACCGCTCCTCATAGCTAATGCCCTCCATACCAGGCAACATTCTGGTACATCTCTTCTGCACCCTCTCGAAAGCCTCCACATCCGTCTGGTAGTGTGGCAACCAGAATTGAACACTATACTCCAAGTGTGGCCTAACTAAGGTTCTATACAGCTGCAACATGACTTGCCAATTCTTGTACTCAATGCCCCGGCCAATGAAGGCAAGCACACTGTATGCCTTCTTGACTACCTTCTCCACCTGTGTTGCCCCTTTCAGTGACCTGTGTGTGGACCTGTACACCTAGATCTCTCTGACTTTCAATACTCTTGAGGGGTCTACCATTCACTGTATATTCCCTACCTGCATTAGACCTTCCAAAATGCATTACCTCACATTTGTCCGGATTAAACTCCATCTGCCATCTCTCCGCCCAAGTCTCCAAAACAATCTAAATCCTGCTGTATCCTCTGACAGTCCTCATCATTATCCGCAATTCCACCAACCTTTGTGTCGTCTGCAAACGTACTAATCAGACTAGTTACATTTTCCTCCAAATCATTTATATATACTACAAACAGCAAAGGTCCCAGCACTGATCCCTGCGGAACACCACTAGTCACAGCCCTCCAATTAGAAAAGCATCCTTCCATTGCTCCTCTCTGCCTTCTATGACCTAGCCAGTTCTGCATCCACCTTGCCAGCTCACTCCTGATCCCGTGTGACTTCACCTTTTGTACTAGTCTACCATGAGGGACCTTGTCAAAGGCCTTACTAAAGTCCATATAGACAACATCCACTACCCTACCTGTATCAATCATCTTTGTGACCTCCTCGAAAAACTCTTATCAAGTTAGTGAGACACGACCTCCCCTTCACAAAACCATGCTGCCTCTCACTAATACGTCCATTTGCTTCCAAATGGGAGTAGATCCTGTCTCGAAGAATTCTCTCCAGTAATTTCCCTATCACTGACGTAACGCTCACCGGCCTGTAGTTCCCTGGATTATCCTTGCTACCCTTCTTAAACAGATGAAATATGGCTAAGCCTGTCTCTCTCTCTCTGCAGGAATGTCCTGCAAATCCTCGGGGTCCTTCCCACCCAAATGAAAGAAGTAATCAGCGTATTGATTTTAACATTGGATGATTTGGGAAGAAAGATAAAAGATAGGGAGACATTGGAAAAGAAACAGCAACCTCGGAAGGATGTTCATGTTAACCATCTGAACCCTGTCGGCCAAAGACAGTGGGAGGTTGCCACCTCTGCAAATCTGCCCTGACCTCATTCACCAGCCGAGCAAACTGACATTTCTGAAGAGAGGCCCACTCGTGGGCTACCTGGATTCCCAGATAACCAAGCTGGATCTGGCAAGGTTAAAAGGCAACATCCCCAGGTCAGCCCCCCTCTCTGGGGGATCACCAGATAATATGAGCTCTTGTCCGGATTTACTCTGTACCCAGAAAAGGAGTCAAAACTCCACAGAAGCTTCATTATCTCATCCATCATGGAGACTGGGTCCGTGATATAAAGAAGCAGATCACCTGCATACAGGGACACCCTGTGCTCTCTCCCTCGCCTCTCTAACCCTGTCCATCACCCGGAAAACCTCAACATAGTAGCCAATGGCTTTATTCATAGTAATATCGAATTCCTACAGTACAGAAGGAGGCAATTCGGCCCATCAAGTCTGCACGCCCCTCTGAAAGAGCATCCTACCTAAGCCCACACCTCTACCCTATTCCTGTAACCCAACCATCCCCTTTTGGACACTAGGGGGATGTTTATCACGGCCGGTCCACCTCACCTGAACATCTTTGGACTGTGGGAGGAAACCGGAGCTCCCGGAGGAAACCCACTCAGATACGAGGAGAAAGTGCAAACTCCACACAGACAGTCACCCAAGGCTGGAATTGAACCCGGGTCCATGGTGCTGTGAGGCAGCAGTGCTAACCACTGTGCCACCATGCCACCCCAAGGCAAACAGAAGCAGAGACAGTGGGCAACACTGCCTTGTGCCCCTATCCAACTGAAAATAACCTGAGCTCAGCATATTTGTATAAACACTAGTGGTGGGAGGCCTTTATAACAAACGGATCCAAGGTCTGAATTTCTGCCCCCCAATCTGCTCCATTAAGTTAGATGGGTTCTTGATTAATAAGGGGATCAGGGGTTATGGGGAGAACGCAGGAGAATGGGGATGAGAAAATATCAGCCATGATTGAATGGCGGAGCAGACTCGATGGGCCGAGTGGCCTAATTCTGCTCTATGTCATATGGTCTTATGAAAGTCACCACCACTTTGGCCACCCCGAAGGAATCACAGACCTGGGCATAGATCGGTCAGACTAGGATCCAAAACACAATTAAAGTCTCCCATCAAGATTAGCTGATGTGTGTCCAAGTCAGGAATAGAGGTCAGTAATTTATTAATATAAACTGTGATCGTCCCAATTCGGAGTGGACACATGTACTGGGACTATCAAGGTGCCCACGAAAGACCCACTGACAATCACGTGTCTCCCATTCGGATCTGTCAGAATTCGAAAAGCTGAAAAAGAAACGCTTTTACTTATCAACACTGCGGTCCCCTGGGACCTACATCTGTCCCACCCAAGCCTTCCGTAACCGTGTCTGGTCCTGACCCGCAAATGGCTCTCCAGCAAAAACACCACATCCGCATTCAAACTCTTCACATAAGCGAATATCCCTGATCTCTTCACTAGACCGTTCAACCCACTCACATCCTCACATTCCAAATGGCCAGTCGGATTGAGGGTTTACCCCCACCCACCCCGTACCCCAGTCAGCCATATCCACCAAAAGAGATCATTCTAAAATGACTGAAAAAGTATCGGCATCGAGCCCACCTGAGTCGGCCACCAGGCCCCCAACAAAACAGAGCAAAGAGCAAGCTGTAGTCACTGTCGATAAACCCTCCCCATCCCCCAGCTCCCCATCCCCCAGCCTCTCATTAAAACCACAACCAAAAGCCCGAAGAACCCCCCCAGACCCTTAGCTCAACAATCTTTAACCCCAAACAAAACCAGCGCACACAGCCCATTATCTAAAACCTATACTATGTTAATGAGCTGCAGTTACCCCCACCACTTCGTTCCCATTAACTACCTTCTTCAGCTCGCAGGGCAACTCCCCTCCCCCTGGGGCATATAAAACTGAGTAACCATAACAACCCCCCCCCCCCCACCTGCACCCAACTTTAAATAAAGGGAGCCCCCACCCCCACACAAAAACAGTCAAATACAAACTGGTACAAGAAACCCCAACAAGACCCCAAAACCACAATCCCTCTCCAAAAACAACAAGACCCCATATATAATACAAAATATACCGAGCCTGAGCTTCCTCACAAAAGCATCGGCATCATCCAGCGCCTCAAAAGTAGTGGTCTTTTGAATTAAACCACCCCAATCCGAACACCACGTATGAAAAGTGCAGCCTTGGCCTTGATAAATGCCGCCCTCTTTTTTGGCAGCTCCGCCCCCACATCCTGATGGGGCCTGATGGCATGGCTATCCCATTTGTAGTTACGGTGATCATTCGCCCACCGCAGGACTCGTTCCTTATCCCAGTAACTGTGGAACCTGACGGTAATTGCCCGAGGTGGCTCTCCTGGGCAAGGCGTCTGACAGAGCGAGTGATGGGCCCCATCCAGCTCAGGAAGGAACAACTGTTCACCCTCCCCACCATCTTCCCGAACATCCTGGACGTGTATTCAGTCGGGTGCGGGCCCTCCAATCCCTCCAGCAGCCCCATAACGCGAAGAGTTTGTCTCCTGAAGCGATTCTCTAAGTCGTCTACTTTGGCACACAGAGATTTGTTATTATCAGCTAACAGACCATCTCAGCCTCTAAAGAGACGATCCGCTTGCTCTTCATCGAAAGAGTCACCCCCATGCCCTGCACCCTTTACCGTTTATCAATTGAATAGGAGCTGGGGGCTCCTCGATTGATATAGGGAAATCCTCGGTGATAGTCGGCTGTTGCTAAGATGCCCATGAGCATCTCAACTGACAACACTATAACTTTCGCTTCGGCAGCAGCCGCCGCCATTTTGTTTCCAATGAGCCTGGAAAAGAATCTGAATCGGATGACGATTCTTTGCCCGCTGGCTTCTTCAAACTTGGTTTCTTGGACATTTCCACAGTAATTGAGCTTTATCCCATTGGCAAATTTGAAATATCCCCAAACCCCCTCAAATACCGGGTGAAAAAGATGGAAAACAAAGTCCCCGGATGAGAGCTGCCTCATATGCGGCCGCTCCCGACATGTCGCAACCGGAAGTCCCCGTGTGTTCTGAGTTTCTGTCCTGTACTGACACTGATGTGTTTTGTAAATTGTTTTTACAGGATATTAGAAAAGGAGGAATTACAGACAGATATCTCAAACTAAGCGTCTCGATCAGACTGAGTCACTCGATTCATCAGGGCATGAACATCATCGGACTTTGAATCTAGAAGGAGAAATGTTTGCCTCGTCTGTTGGCTTGAGAAGATTTTAAAACATGAGTGTGACTGGAAAAGCACCGAGACACACACACACCCGAGTGAGAGTGTTCCAGAGCACTGACTGTGGAAAGAGCTCTAATCAGTTACACAGCCTGAAAAAACAGCAGGAAGAGACCGTACATGTGTTCTGTGTGAGAACAAGGCGTCAACTGATTGTCCGCCCTGGAGAGACACAAATAGACCCAAAATATGGAGAAACGATGGAAATGTGGGGACTGTGGGAAGGGATTCAGAGTCCCATCTATGCTGGAGATTCATCGACGCATTCACACTGGGGAGAGGCCATTCACCTGCTCTCAGTGTGGGAAAGGATTCATTTCCTCATCCAACCTGCAGAGACACCAGCGAGTTTACACAGGGGAGAGGCCGTTTGCCTGCTCCCAGTGTGGGAAGGGATTCACTCAGTTATCCCATCTGCAGATACACCAGCGAGTTCACACTGGGGAGAGGCCGTTCACCTGCTCTCAAGTGTGAGAAGAGATTCACTCAGTTGATCAGCCTGCAGATACACCAGCGAACTCACACTGGGGAGAGGTTGTTCACCTGCTCCCAGTGTGGGAAAGGATTCACTCGGTTCGATAACTTGCAGTCACATCAGCGAGTTCACACTGGGGAGAGGCCGTTCACCTGCTCCCAGTGTGGGAAGGGATTCACTCGCTTATCCCACCTGCAGACACACCAGCAAGTTCACACTGGGGAGAGGACATTCGCCTGCTCCCAGTGTGGGAAGGGATTCACTCATATGTCCAGCCTGCAGTCACACCAGCGAGTTCACACTGGGGAGAGGACATTCGCCTGCTCCCAGTGTGGGAAGGGATTCACTCGGTTATCCCACCTGCAGACACACCAGCGAGTTCACACTGGGGAGAGGCCATTCACCTGTTCTCAGTGTGGGAAGACATTCACTTTGTTATCCAACCTGCGGGCACACCGTCAAGTTCACACTGGGGAGAAGCCATTCGCCTGCTCTCATTGTAGGAAGGGATTCACTCGGTTATCCAGCCTACAGAGACACCAGCGACTTCACACTGGGGAGAGGCCGTTCACCTGCTCTCAGTGTGGGAAGGGATTCCGTGATTCATCGCACCTGCTGAGACACAAACAAGTTCACAAGTGATTACAGGGGTTGGATTCTGCTGTTAGTGTTGCTACTCTCAATTACATCCAGGACTGCATTTTGTTCATTCTGACAGTTGGTCAATGGGAATGGTTGGAGAGTTTCCTCTACTGGACTGGCCGGTCTCATGACTTTGACTCCAGTGGGCTGTTGCTCTTCGAGCCTTGTTGCGAATACCTGGTTTCAAATTTCACAAGGATCACAGATTGAAAGTTGGTTTGGAAGTTGGAAGATGTTTCCTTCCCATTTCTGTTTGGATCCCCCTAAAGCATGCCACCTTGCCATGGAGATGGGCCATGGAGGGTACATGGTTCTTTTGTTTAATTTATCTCTTGTGTTTCTCGCAGAAGAAAATTATCAAGGTATGGGGCAGGTTGTCTGACATGGACTGAGAAACAACATTAAATGGTGTGATTGGAGACAGGCAATAACTAATATTTCAGGGGATTGGTTAGCTCAGTTGGCTGGATGGCTGGTTTGTGATACTGAACGACACCAACAGCGTGGGTTCAACTGCCGCACCGGCTGAGGCCATCCATGAAGGCCCCGCCTCCTCAACATTGTCCCTCGTCTGAGGTGTGGTGACCCTCAGATTAAATCGCCACCAGTCAGCTCACTCTCTCTCTCACAAAGGGGGATGCTCTTATGGAATTCTGACAATGGTACCAGCCAGTAACAAGGTTAAGATAAGTGAGTTATGTATACACGAGACCCAAGGATGGTCGATGAGGGGGTCTGGAAGGCATCATGAGTTCATGAGTAACCCCCTAGCTGTCCATGAGCTGATCACGCAATTCCCTGCTGCCCAGTAACCACTTTCATTGGATCTACCAGTCAATGTGTGCAATCTATAATCATTGTGATTGGATCGTGTCTGGCTGAGTTGGGCTGACTAACTATTTGAAATTGTATAAATGATGATGATTCCCTTTGTTCAGTGGAGAGGTATCTGCCTTTGCCCAGAGGCTTACTCCCCGCCGGTGTTACAACAATAAACTGTTTGATGTTTGAAGCAGACCTGAATGTCGAGGGATTCTTTTGGATTCATTCATGCGAACAGAAGCATAACTTACTTTTGTATTCAATTCCCCCACAATAAACAATAACATTCTATTAGCTTTCCTAATTACTTGCTGTACCTGTATACTCGCCTCTTGTGATTCATGCTCTTGGACACCCAGATCCCTCTGAATCTCAGAGTTCTGCAATCTCTCACCATTTAGATAATAAGATTTTTTATTCTTTCTCAAACATGGACAATTTCACATTTTCCCACATTGTTCTCCATTTCCCAGATCTTTTCCCACTCACGTAACTTATCTATATCCCTTCGTAGTTTCATGTCCCCTTCACAATTTACTTACCTACCTACCTTTGCAACATTGGAACATAGGAGCAGGACTTGGCCATTCAGCCCGTCGAGCCTGCTCCACCATTCAACACGATCATGGCTGACCATCCACTTCAATGCCTTTTCCCCACCCTATCCCCATATCCCTTTGTGTTATTGGGATTTAGAAATCTGTCAGCCTCTGCTTTAAACACACACAGTGACTGAGCTCCCACAGCCCTCTGGGGTGGAAAATTCCAAATATTCACAACCCTCTGAGTAAAGAAATGTCTCCTCTGAGACCGGTCCTAAGTGGCTTCCCCCTTATTTTGAAATTGTGTCCCCTGGTTCTAGACTCCCCAACCAGGGGAAACATCTCACCTGCATCTCGCCTGTCTATTCCTTTATGGATTTTGTAGGTTTCATTGTGATCACTTCTCATTATTTGACACTAGAGAACACAGGCCAGGTTTCCCCAATCTCTCCTCTAAGGGCAGTCCTGCCACCCCCGGAACAAGTCTGGTGAACCTTTACTGCCCTTTCCCTCTGGCGACAAGGGCAGTAAAACTACACACAGTGCTCCAGCTGCGGCCTGACCAAGGTTCTACACAACAGGTACATTCTGGACAGTCTCATGACTTTGCATTTATTTTATCCTGGATAGTATGGGGGAGGCGGTGGCCTAGTGGTATTGCCGCTGGACTAATAATCCAGAGACCCAGGTATTATTCTGGGGTTCGAATCCCACCAGGGCAGATGGTGAAATTTGAATTCAATAAAAGTTTGGAATTCAAAGTCTAATGATGACCATGAAACTATTATCGATTGTTGTAAAAACCCATCTGTTTTACTAATGTCCTTCAGTGAAGGAAATCTGCCATCCTTACCCGGTCTGGCCCACATGTGACTCCAGAGCCACACAGATGTGGTTGACTTTTAACTGTCCCCCACTGTAATGACCTAGCAAGCCACTCAGTTCAAGGGCAATTATGATTGGGGAACAAATGCTGGCCCAGCCAGTGATGCCTACATCCCAAGAAAAAAGTTTTATCATACTACTTCAGGTAGATCCAAAATAAATACATTTGTCTCGGTTCCATTGAGTCTACAGCACAGGGCCCGGCCAGTCGGCTCAATTGGTCTCTGTCTGTATTTATGCTCCACATGAGCCTCCACCCAGCCCTCTTCATCTCCCCCAGCAGCATATCCTTCTATTCCTTTCCCCCTTGTCAAGATACAGGAGTATTCATGTTGTTCACCTCAACCACTCACTGTGGTAGTGAGTTCCACATTCTCACCACTCGCTGGGTAAAGAGGTTTCACTTGAAATCCCTATTGGATTATTGAACCCCTGAAAATGGATTGAAAATGCACGCAGCATTTGACAGAGATTGGACGAATTGTCAGCGCAGATGGGGCAGCATGGTGGCGCAGTGGTTAGCAGTACTGCCTCACAGTGCTGAGGTCCCAGGTTCGATCCTGGCTCTGGGTCACTGACATGTGTGTGCACATTCTCCCCGTGTTTGCGTGGGTTTCACCACCACAACCCAAAGATGTGCAGACTAGGTGGATTGGCCACCCTAAATTGCCCCTTAATTGGACAAAATGAATTGGGTACTCTAAATTATAAAAAAAGAATTGTCAGCACGGATAGAGATAAATGTGTGTCCTGATAGACATTACAGAGACTTGTTTGAAAGGTGATCAAGGCTGGAATCTAAATGCTGAAGGGTATTTGACATATTGGAATGCATGAAGCTCGGAAAAGATGATGGGATTGCTCCTGTTCATTAAGGATTACATTAGTTCATTACTGAGAGATCAACTTAGCCTGAAAGTTCAGGGTGTGGAATCAGCTTTGCTCGAGATAAGAAATAATACGTTACAAGGTCTCATGTAAGTAGTTAATGGGCCTCCTAACAGTAGTTACATTGTAGCTAGAGTGTACAGGAAGTATTAAATAAGGCTTGTAATTAATGTACCACAATAATCATGGGTGACTTTAATCGAATATAGATTGGGAGAGTCAGATAGGCAGAGATAGCCTGGGACATCGGTTAATAAAGATTTTGGGGGAGAATTTCTTGGAGCGCGTCTTTCTGGAGCCAACCAGGGAGCAGTCAATCCGAGACCTCCGTGTGCAGTGAGACAGACTTAATCAATAAATATGTGGTGATGGAGCATCTATGTAACAGTGATCATAATACTGCACATTCTCCCCGGGTGCTCTGGTTTCCTCCCACAAGTCCTGAAAGACGGGCTGTTCGGTAATTTGGACATTCTGAATTCTCCCTCTGTGTACCTGAACAGGCAGTGGAATATGGTGACTGGGGCTTTTCACAGTAACTTCATTGCAGTGTTAATGCAAGCCAACTTGTGACAATAAAGATTATTATGTAAGTCAATGTTTATTCATTTTAATAGTTTTGTTTTAGTTATGTTCAGTTATCGCAGAATCAAAGTGTATGAATCAATTCACTCAATACGGTATCTCACTCTGAGTCTCTGTATTCAGGTGCACTCGTCCTTGACAAGTGACTTGTGCCATATTGTCTTCGGCCAAAGTAGGTTTAATTTTATGGTTTTACCACAAGACTAATGATGAATGAGAATCTCTGTTATTGCAGGATTTGACTAAACAGCTGGCTTGTAATGCAGAACAAGACCAGCAGCGCGGGTTCAATTCGCGTACTGGCCTCCCCGAACAGGCGCAGGAATGTGGCAACTAGGGGCTTTTCACAGTAACTTCATTGAAGCCTACTTGTGACAATAAGCGATTATTATTATTACTACGTGTCGATGCTAGAGAAATGCTGTCTTAAATTGTATTTGCTTTTTAACTTATTGCAAAAGAGTCACTTTCCTTCAAATTGTACAACAGATTTTCTGCATTATTGTGGTTTTATCAGTTCCTGTAATGGTGTTGTAGTTATGTCTTTTCTGTGACTTTTATTTCTTGTGAACATGTAATTTATGAACAGAAAATGATATTTTGTAACGTGTATCTTGCTACTCGAACTTTAGCACACCGATCACCTTCACAAATTTATTTTGTGTTCAGTAGGAATTGCTGTATTAGTTTAAGTTTGTGTATCTTGTGCACTTTCAGTTATTTGTATTTAAGTAACTTGCTTCAGTCATTGACAATCACTAAGTTACACATGACACCTGAAGATGTGTCATCTCAGCACAGTGGCACAATGGCGAGCACAACCTCTTCACAGCACCAGGGACCCGGGTTCAATTCTGGCCTTGCGTCAATGTCTGTGTGGAGTTTGCACGTTGTCCCTGTGTCTGCGTGGGTTTCTTCTGGGTGCTCCAGTTTCCTCCAACAGTCCAAAGATGTGCAGGTTAGGTGGGGTTATGGGGATAGGGTGGGGGAGTGGGCCTAGATAAGGTGCTCTTTCAGAGGGCCGATGCAGACTTGATGGGCTGAATGGCCTCTTTCTGCACTCGAGAGATTCAGTGGTGCTATGGCATCAGTTAGGACGATGAGTCTGACAAATGTTAATCATGAGGAAGTGACACCACAATGAGAAAGTAACATCACACATCAGCAAGGTGACCGATATCCTTCAGAGACCAATCAGACATTGATCGTACCCCATTTAACCAATCAGGGACTGATCAGAACCACAGGATACTACCAGCCATGCGTAGAGGTAGGTACTAGAAAGGGTTAATGAGCTACAATTTTCTGGAGCACGGTGCACAACACAACATGAAGTAAGAGGATAGACATCAGTCAACAGAACAAGAGACAGCTCCACAGTCACCTGGAAGCTGAGAGCTGGTGATCCAGAGTGAACGGACTGATCCACTGCCTTTGTTAATTATTGTGATTTTGTACTTATTACAATTAACTTAATAAATTCTGTGACAACATTCTTGTATCCGGAATGGTCTGCAACTAGTCAGGAGCTGCAGGTAACTTTCACAACACAGTCTGACGTGTAATTGATTTGAGTGTTACAATTGAGATTGGAGCCAAACCCGGATCTTACAATAGGATCGAATTTCACATTCCTGCACTAAGTGATGGCTTTTGTAAACTCCTTTTACAAGATATTAGAAGGGGAGGAGTTACAGACAGAAATTTCACACCAAACACCACATCAAGATGTGACAGAGTCACTCGATTCATGGGAGCTGAATATCATCGACCTTTGAATTTAGAATGAGAAATGTTTGTCTGTTCTTCCGCTGAAAGAGATTTTTAAACATCACTCAGTGTACAGACACTGAGCCAGGCTCATCCGAGTGAGGCATCACTAAAAAAATCCATTTTATATTTTGCAGCTCACCCAAAGATGGAAATTTCAGCACACATTTCTCCATCTTGTATTTTTTTAATGTTTTGTTCACCCGTTAAATATCCTCGACTTCTGGACGTTTCATTACAGAACTCAGCTCGAAGACATCAAAACTTGTATCCGACATTGCCTGTGTGCCCCATTCGTCAATTCAACTTTGCAGCAGCTCAGTCCCAGCTTTGGAAACATCTTCATCTTTCTGTGAGGCCCCGGCCCCATTGACTGTGACAGGGTTCATACTGTCTCCCTGAGATTGTTGATGTAAAGTCACGTCAGACCCACACTGCCCGATTTCCAATCCAATTTATTTATAGGTCCCAGAAGCCTGACTCCAGCCTTAAATGTTGTTCTGATCCTGTCAGTAACATTATTTTGGAACTCACTAGTACCACCACATAGGCAGTCATCAACATGCATCATAAAGTTGCCCGAGAGTTTCCTGCCATGGTACCAATACAGCACGGCAGCTTCTGCCTTCAGGTAGAGACAACCTGACTTGAACAAAACTGATCTAACTGAGAAGTGCCATACACTCTGAAACATTGTTCAGAACATCGACAAACTTATTGAACTTCTTCAGTCTTCCATACATCTGGCACCTTGGGAGGTTGCAGAAACACTGCCCTCTGGAGGTGATCCCCCAGCGCAAATGCAGCTTTTATGTTTCTTGACTGAAAGTTCCGGGAAAATGTCACGAAAAGGGCCAAAGAAATTTCAAAATTACCTTTCCCACTGTGGGAGAGTCCACTCTGACCTCTTTATCTCCCAAAGCTTCTTCAAATCCCTGAGCCATTAACCTCACCTTGGGCCTTGTAAGCGCCATCCGGTTGGACCTTTTCTGTGCAGATCCATTGATGTGATGATGCTGGCTGACCCCCTATCTGGGACCTCTGAACACACACCAAACTCTGTCCAACTGCCAAATCTTGCTGTTTAGCCTCCCGTATGCCTTTATCCCCTAATTTTTCAGCAGCTACAAAACCCTCTCGGTCACGGGGACTTCAGCATCACCCCCAAACACATCCTTGGTGTAAAACCGACAATTCCCTGCCTGAAATGTTCCAGTTATTGAAATTACATTGAATGAATGTCAAAGAAACAGACCAGAAACAGATCCCTGAGGTTCTGAGGTGTCCCCAGTGGTCAGTCAGACTGAACTAAACACGGGTGGTATAAAACAAACAATACTCACCCCGGTATCTGCTGTCCACGGGGACTTGCCTTTAATCAGAGCCGTCAGTGGATCCTGTTCCTGACACCAGACTGTTGTGGGACAAATGTCACTCGGAGTCCAGAGTTGGTTAAAGTTTGGGAATCTTTATTACAAACATGCAGGGAATGCTTCAGCGAACCGAAGCATCTCTGGGAGTAGTTACAATAACACACGTTTATACACCGTACAGTTGCAGCTGTTTTGTCTGTAAGTTAGTGGGAAAGTACAGGACGTCAAGGAAACAACTCGAAAACAGCTCACTTATTGGCTATAGTGACTTCATCTCTCACAAAACACATCTCGGAAAACAATAGCCAGACCAGTAATCCAGAGACCCAGGGTAATGCAATAGGGATCCAGGTTCGGCAGATGGTGAAATTTTAATTAATTATAAATCTGGAATTAAAAGTCATCAATGACCATGAGAGCATTGTCGATAGTTGTAAAAACCCATCTGGTTTCTTTTAGATCCACCTGTAGTGGGGGAATAACACTATTTACTATCCAGGATAAAATAAATGTACTTCAGCC
Organism: Scyliorhinus torazame; assembly: GCF_047496885.1. Classification (NCBI taxonomy): domain Eukaryota; kingdom Metazoa; phylum Chordata; class Chondrichthyes; order Carcharhiniformes; family Scyliorhinidae; genus Scyliorhinus; species Scyliorhinus torazame. Next base: position 174,356,824 of record NC_092711.1, read on the forward strand.
TTTGTGGATCATTCCAGTGGAAATGTGCTCTCCCCCAGGCTCAAAGAGCATCAGCCCACTGGAAGCAAAGTCGTGAGACCGGCCCATCCAGCAGAAAGAAACCCTCCGACCCTCCCACTTCACCAAGTGTCAGAATGAACAAAGTTTGATTTGATTAAATTTATTCACGTGCACCGATGTACAGTGAAACGTATTGTTCTGTGTACAATACAGACAGATAATTTTATACATGAAAAAACATGGGACATATGATAAATACACAATTTAAATACGTAGACATCGGGTGAAGTATACGGGTCATTCAGGAGTCTGGTAACAGCGGAAATAAGCTGTTTTGAATCTGTTATTGCGAGTTCTCAAACTTTTGTATCACCTGCCCAATGGAAGAGATTGGAAAAGAGAATAACCTCGGTGAAAGGGTCTTTGATTTTGCTGCCCGCTTTCCCAAAGCAGCGGGAGGTATTGACAGAGTCAATGGATGGGAGGTGGGTTTGTGTGAGGGACTGGGCTGTGTTCACAACTCTGTAGTTTCTTACAGTCTTGGGCTGAGCAGTTGCCATACCAAGTGTCATGGGAGTGTCCCTTTAAGAAATGTTTTTGTCTTATCACATGGCTTCAGTGATGTCATTGTGTGGGTGGAGCTGGGCTGTGGCCCTGGGAGTTGGTTTTACTTCTGCTTTGGTTTGGGGCTGTTTTGTGGCTCTCAGTTTTTTGCTTTCGTTTTCACATTTTTGGCTGCTGTACTCAGAAAGAGGAGTATTTTGGCCTGTCTCTCTATCTTCATTTTAAAAGCTGAAAATAAATAATTGCTTTCTGGAAGGAATTCAAACCTGTTGTTTTGGAAAGGAAACAAGAGCATCCATACCAGGTCTTGAGTGCTGTGTGCTGGGCCACACCTTTGAAAAGGAGGTACTGGTTTATGGGATTGTGTTATTAAATTGGAACAGTTAAAGGGGGGAATCTATTAAGGGTTATACATAGATTCCTGTAGCTGTGGGGTATTTATGTTTGTAATTGATAAAAATGCTTACTGTGTGTGTTTATAAAAATGTTAACTAAATTCGTAGAATAAAGCTTGTTTTGATTAAAAGTGCTTGAGGCCTCTGTTGAATAACCCCTGAAAGGCAGCCCTGTGCTCATCGGAACCAAAATCAATAAACAATTGTAGGTCAGGTGAACTCCATGATACACTTTGGAGTTTTCTAAACCCTGGCCCATAACACAAGCTGTGATGCAGCCAGATAAGATGTTTTCTATGGTGCTCCTGTAAAAATTGGTAAAGTCAATGCTAATAATCTTTATAATTATCACAATTAGGCTTACATTAACACTGCAATGAAGTTACTGTGAAAATCCCCTAGTCGCCACACTCTGGCGCCTGTTCGGGTTCACGGAGGGAGAATTCAGAATGTCCAATTCATCTAACAAGCACGTACTTCGGGACCTGTGGGAGGAAACCGGAGCACCCAGAGGAAACCCACGCAGACACGGGGAGAACATGCATACCCCGCACAGACAATGACCCAAGCGGGAATCAAACCTGGGACACTGGCGCTGTTAAGCAACAATGCTAACCACTGTGTTACCATGCCTCCCATGTGGCAATCAATGTGGGCATGCTGAATTTCATTAGTTTCCTGAGAAAGTATATGTTTCCTGGTCATAGCGTTGATGTGGGTGGACCAGGACAGAATGCTGGTGATGTGCACACCTCGGAATTTGAAGCTGTTAACCATCTCCACCTTAGCCCCATTAATGCAGACAGGGGTGTGTACGATATTTCGCTTCCTGAAGTCAATGACCGCTTCTTAGTTTTGCTGACATTTAGGGAGAGATTGTTGTCATTACACCATGCCACTAGGTTCTCTATCTCCCTCCTGGACTCTGACTCATCGTTGTTTGATATCCGACCCATTACGTCGTGTCATCAGCAAACTTGTAGATGGAGCAGGAGCAGATTTTGCCACACAGTCGTGTGTATAACGAGTGAAGTAGGGGGCTAAGTACGCAGCTTTGTGGGCCCCGGTATTGAGGATTATCGTGGAAATGTTCGAGATCCGAACCACTACGGTCGTGTCATCAGCAAACATGCGGATGGATTTGGAGCCAAATTTTGCCATGCAGTCGTGTGTTTGTATAGGCAGTGCAGCCTTCCGGGGCTCCTGAATTGAGAACTACCGTGGAGGTGGTGCTGTTGTTGATCTTTACTGATTGTGGTCTATGGGTCAGAAGGTCGAGGATGCAGTTGCAGAGAGAGGAGCCTAGTCCTAAATTTTGGAGTGTTGATATGAGCTTGGCTGGGATTATGGTGTTGAAGGCGGAGCTGTAGTTAATGAATAGGAGTCTGACGTAGGAGTCCTTGTTGTCGAGATGCTCCAGGGGCGAGTATAGGGTCAGGGAGATGGCTTCTGCTGCGGACCGGTTGTGGCGGTATGCGAATTGCAGTGGATCAAGGAATGCTGCGAGTATGGAGTTGATGTGTCCAACATCTCGAAGCAATTCATAATGATCGATGTCAAGGTCACCGGATGATAGTCATTGAGCCACGTTGCCTGGTTCATCTTTGGAACTGGTATGATGGTGGTCTTCTTGAAGCAGATGAGAACCTTGGAACGGGGGAGGGAGAGGTTGAGGATGTCCGCACCTGCCAGTTGGTCCGCGCAGGATCTGGGTGCATGACCTGGGACCCCGTCAGGACCTGTCGCTTTCCGAGGGTTCACTTTCAAGGAGGCCGATCTGATTTTGGAGGCTGTGACCGTGGGTATGGGTGTGTCTAAGGCTGTTGGGACAGTTGACAACGGTTTGTTGGTTTCCTGCTCGAAACAAGCATTGAATGCATTGAGTTTGTTGGGAAGGGGTGCGCTGTTGCTGAAGATTCTACTCGGCTTTGCTTTGTAGCCCATTATGTTGTTTAAGCCCTGCCACAACCGACGAGAGTCCCTGTCGTTACTCTGCGACTCTAGATTAGTTTGGTATCGTCACTTGGGAGTCCGTGATGGCTTTGCGGAGGTCATATATAGATTTATTGAATAGGTCAGGGTTGCCTGCCTTGAACACCTTCAGTCGGGAGTGAACCTCCCAATTAAACCATGGATTCTGGTTGGGTAATGTACAGACTACCTTCTTTTGCACGCAATCTTCTACACATTTACTGATGAAGTCTGTGACGGTGCTGGCATACTCATTTAGGTTGGCTGCTGAGTTAACATGGGCTGAATGGCCTCCTTCTGCACTATCGAGTCTACACCTTCCCACTTAAGCCCTCACTTCCACCCTATCCCTGTAACCCAATAACCCCTCCTAACCTTTTTTGGTCACTAAGGCAATTTATCATGGCCAATCCACCTAACCTGCACGTCTTTTGACTGTGGGAGGAAACCGGAGCACCCGGAAGAAACCCACGCAGAAACAGGGAGAACGTGCAGACTCCGCACAGACAGTGATCCAGCAGGGAATCGAACCTGGGACCCTGGTGCTGTGAAGCCACAGTGCTATCCACTTGTGCTACCGAGCTGCCCTTGTTCTTGAATATGGACCAGTCCACTGACTCCAAGCAGTCGCGTAGGAGCTCTTCCGTTGCATTGACCTTCTTAACCGGATTCTCCCGTTAAGATTCTGCTTGTATGCGGGGAGAAGGAGCACCGTATTGTGGTCCGATTTTCCGAAGTGCGATTAGGGGATGGATCATCAGGTGCCCTTGATGTTTGTGTAGGAGTGGTCAAGGATGTTGGGGTCCCTGTTGGGACAGGACATGTGTTGGTGGAATTTTGGCAGTACACTCTTGAGGTTGGCCTGGTTAAAGTCCCCGGCCACGATGAACAAGGCCGCCAGGTATTCTGCTTCATTGTTATTTATAGCGGTTACAATTCATCAAGGGCCTTCTTCACTTCTGCCTGGGGTGGATGTAGACCGCCGTCACGATGGCAGAAGTGAATTCCGTGGAAGGTAGTATGGACGGGACTTCACAGTCGGGTATTTCAGGTCCGGGCAGCAGCAGCTCCCCAGGGTCGCCACGTCCGAGCACCAGGAGGAGTTGACGAGGAGGCAAACCCCTCCACCCACTCCAGGTTCAGTCCTGGATGTGATTAACAGCAGGAATAACAGCAGAATCCAACCCAACACCACTTGAGAACCCTTTTGTGTCTCAGCATGTTGGACGACTGAGTGAATCCCTCCCCACAGTGAGAGCAGGTGAATGGCTTCTTTCCAGTGTGAACTCGCTGGTGTCTCCGCAGTGTGGATGATGTTTGAAACCTCTTTGTCGCAGTGAGAGCAGCTGAACAGTTTCTCCTCAGTGTGAATGCGCTGGTGGGACATCAGTACCCGAGAGCTTTTAAACCCACTCCCACAGTCGGAGCATTTAAAAGGGTCTCTCATTGGTGTGAGTGTCATTGTGGCTCAGCAAGTGATGATCGAGTGAACGTGCTCTCCCCGGTGTGACCTCGCTCGTGTTTCATCAGGTTGGATGAGGTTCTAAACCTCTTGGTGCAGTGAGAGCAGCTGAACGGTCTCTCCTCAGTGTGATCGCGCTGGTGGGACATCAGTAGCTGAGAGCTTTTGAAACCCCTCCTGCAGTCAGAACATTTAAAGGGCCTGCTCTTGGTGTGAGTGACATTGTGGTTCAGCAGGTTGGATAATTGAGTGAATCCCATATCACACACAGTGCAGATGAATGGCCTCTCCCCAGTGTGAATTCGCTGGTGTGTCTGCAGGTGGGATAACCGAGTGAATCCCTTCCCACACACAGTGCAGGTGAATGGCCTCTCCCCGGTGTGAACTCTCTGGTGTCTCTGCAGGTGGGATAACCGAGTGAAGCCCTTCCCACAGTCAGAGCAGGTGAACGGCCTCTCCCCAGTGTGAACTCGTTCGTGTCTCCGCAAGTTGCCTATGTCAGTAAATCCCTTTTCACACTGAGAGCAGGTGAAAGGCTTCTCTCCAGTGTGACTGCGTTGATGCCTTTCCAGCTTGCATGGGGCTGTGAATCCTTTCCCACACACAGAGCAGGTGAACGGCCTCTCTCCAGTGTGACTGCGTTGATGCCTTTCCAGCTCGTACGGGCCTTTGAATCCCTTCCCACAATCCTCACATTTCCATGGTTTCTCCATGGTCCGGGAGATCTTGCTTCTCACCGTGTTGGACGATCAGTTGAAGCCTCGTCCACACACAGAACACGTGTACAGTCACTCCCTGATATGAATGATGTGGTGTTTTTTCAGGTTGTGTAACTGGTTAAAGTTCTTTCCACAGTCAGTGCTCTGTAACAGTCTCACACGGGTGTGTGTGTGTGTCTCAGTGCTTTTCCAGACACACTGATGTTTAAAATCTCTTGAAGCAGACAGAGTAGACAAACATTTCTCGTTCTGGATTCAAAAGCCGATGATATTCAGTTCCCAAGAATTGAGTGACTCAGTCAGTTCTTGACGTGATGTTTAGTTTGAGATATCGGCCTCAAACTCCTCTCGTTCGAACTTCCTGCAAAAAGATTTTACAAAAATCATCCTTGTCAGTACAGGATAGAAATTCAGAACAAACAATTCTAGTTTCTATCGAACATTTTTTCCTCTCTCTTTCCCTCAAATACTCTAAATCTCAATCTCACACACTCTCCCTCCATTCTCACTCTGCTGTATCTAATATTCACCCTCCCAATTCTCATGAAGGTGCTGATTGATGCTGCTCAACAAATCTAAACTCACTACAACCTGCACAAGAGTAGAGACTCTCCATCTAACTATATTTACGGATTAGAGATGGAGTGAATCTGAGGAAGAATTTTATTTGGTCATGCAGTGCTCATGACCAAAAACCCTCTGCCCACAAGGGTTGTGGAAGTCTAGATAGAATTTACAGTGCAGAAGGAGGCCATTAGCCCATCGAGTCTGCATCGGCTCTTGGAAAGAGCACCCTACCCAAGCCCACATCTCCATCCTATCCCCATAACCCAGTAACCCCACCCAACACTAAGAGCAATTTTTTGGACACTAAGGGCAATTTAGCATGGCCAATCCACCTAACCTGCACATCTTTGGACTGTGGGAGGAAACCGGAGCACCCAGAGGAAACCCACGCAGACACGGGGAGAACGTGCAGACTCTGCACAGACAGTGACCCAAGCCGGGAATCGAACCTGGGACCCTGGAGCTGTGAAGCAATTGTGCTAACCGCTATGCTACTGTGCTGCCCATAATCAATAATTGATCAAGATGATCAATAATTCAAAATAAAATAGGATGGGCACTTGCGGAAAATAGGTTTTCAGGGGAACAGGGATACCGAGGGGGAATGGGGCTGAATGGATTACTGTACAGAGAGTCAGCATTGACTTGAGTTACCAAATGGATTCTGTCAGTGCTGCAATGACTGTATGACTGGAAATATATATTGTAGGCACAGTACTATATTACAAAACTAGAATAGGACATATATTTTATTACAGAACCATCAATAATATATCTAATACATTCCATATAACAACATATCTCTGCCCGATATTACATTTTTTTTTAAACGTCATTTGCGGGATGTTGGATTCGCTGCTTCGGCCAGCATTCATTGCCCATCCATAGTTGCCCTTCAGAAGGTAGTAGTGAGCCGCTGCAGTCCTTGAGGTATAGGTACATCCCTGTGCTGTTACGGAAGGTGTTCCAGGATGATGTCCCAGCAACAGTGGAGGAACGGCAATATATTTCCAATTCAGAGTGGTGAGTGACTTGGAGGGGAACCTCCAGGTGGTGGGGTTCCCAGGTATCTGCTGCTCTTGTTGTTTTAGATGGTAGTGGCACTGGGTTTGGAAGGTGCTGTGTATGAAACCTTGGTGAGTTACTGCAGTGCACCTTGTAGATGGCACACACGGCTGCCACTGTTCATCAGTGTTGGAAGGTTTGTATGCTTGTGGAAGGTGGAGCAATCAAGCAGACTGCTTTGTCCTGAATTGTGTTGAGCGTTGTTGGAGCTGCACTCATCCAGCAAAGCAGAGAGTATTCCATTACTTGTGCCTTGTAGATGATGGACAGGCTTTGGGAGGTCAGGAGGTGCGTTACTCGCCATAGGATTCCTCGTCTTTGACCTAGCCCCGTATTAATATGGCTGGTCCAGTTCAGTTTCTAGTCAATGGTAACCCCCAGGATGTTGGCTGTGGAGGATTCAGCGATGGCAATGCCACTGAATGTCAAGGGGCACTGGTTACATCCTCTCTTGTAGGAGATGGTCATTGCCTGGCAGTTGTGTAGCGCGAATGTAACTTGCCACTTCAGCCTGGATTTTGTCCAGGTCTTGCTGCATTTGGACATGGACTGCTTCATTATCTGAGGAGGCATGAATGGTGCTGCACATTGTGCAGTCATCCATAAACATCCCCACTTTTCACCTTTTGATAGAAGGGTGGTCATTAATGAAGCAGTGGTTGGGCTGGGGAAACTGCCCTGAGGAACTTCTGCAGTGATGCCCTGGAGCGGAGATGATTGACTTCCAATCACCACAACCATCTTCCTTTGTGCCAGGTATGACTCGAACCAGCGGAGTTTTCCCCGATTCCCATTGACTCCAGTTTAGCTAAGGCTCCTTGATGCCATACTCGGTCGAATGCTGCCTTGATGTCAAGGACAGTCACTCTCACCTCACCTCTGACATTTAGCTCTTTCGTCCATGTTTGAACCAAGGCTGTAATGAGGTCAGGGGCTGAGTGACCCTGGCGGAACCCAAACTGAGCATCTGTGATCAGGTTATTGCTCAGTAAAGTGCTATTTGATTGCACTGGTGATGACTCCTTCCATCAGTTTGCTGATGATGGAAATAGACTGATAGGAAAGTAATTGGCTGGGTTAAATATGTCCTGTTTACTGTCCCCTTAAATGTCAGCCATCTCCTGGGGAAAGCAACCCTTTATCCTGGCCTTATCTCTAGCTTCCTGAGATTTCTCCGTGACCCTTCAACTGTTGCTTTACAGCGGAAGGTTTGATTCCTGGCTTGGGTTACTGTCTGTGCGGAGTCTGCACGTTCTCCTCGTGTCTGCGTGGGTTTCCTCCAGGTGCTCCGGTTTCCTTGTGAACTTGTTAATTGTGAACATTAGGAAAGAGACCATCCTTTTAGCCAGACAAATAAATGTGTTAAGCTGAGGGAGCAAAGGATGTCAATGTCCTTAAGAGAGAGAGAGAGAGAGAGAGAGAGAGAGCGAGAGACCTGGGCCAACCTTTGCAGAGTCTGCACCCTCCCTGGATTCACTTCCTTTCCCTTCAGTTGCTGCCAGTCACCAATTGAAGGTCAGAATAAGAAAAGAAATGGTGGAGAAAAGAAAGTGTTTTACTCACAGATGTTGGAGACAGGTGTCTCTGTCCAGTTCAAGCTCATTCAGGGTTGCAGGAACAACAGCTTTGCTCGGCAGAAACCTCCATGTCCAGCTTCCGGAATGAGACAATGGGGAAGCTCTGATTGGCGGAGGAGCAGTGTCCTTCCGGTCCTCCAATCTTCCCATTGGTCACAACTTCGCAGTCAGGTCTGCGGATGTGAGCTCACGAGCACATGCGCAGCTGCCCCTGTCGCTCAGACATGCGCAGTCCCGGGCCAGGGGAGAGGGAATCATCGATAGCTGGAGCTGTCAGTCGGTTGGATGGAAACCGTCTCAAGGATGTGTTGGGGGAGGGGGGAACAAAGGGTGGGGGCGGGGCTCCCGTGTCCTCGCGCCGGGCGGTGCACTCAAACGCAATGACGTCACTGCGGAGCGGAATTATTCCTTTTGGCTGATTTGGAGGACGAGCTCCTTTGTGATGTCACAATGTGGAGGTTGGACAGAGTTTCAGACGGAAACTTCGTCCTCTGGGCAACATCTGGCAGCAAATCAGTGTCTCCCCCTTTCATAAGGCCATAACGTGGAGATGCCGGCGTTGGACTGGGGTGAGTACAGTAAGAAGTCTTACAACAGGTTAAAGTCCAACAGGTTTGTTTCAAACACAAACACTAGCTTTCGGAGCACTGCTCCTTCACCTGAGAAAGGAGCAGTGCTCCTAAAGCTAGTGTTTGAAACAAACCTGTTGGACTTTAACCTGGTGTTGTAAGACTTCTTAATAAGTTCATAAGATACAGGAGCAGTATTAGGCCATTTGCCCCATCGAGTCTGCTCTGCCATTCGATGATGGCCGATCTCATCCTGGCCTTATCTCTACCGTCCTGAGATTTCACCGTGACTCTTCAACCCAATTAAAAATCTGTCTAACTTCTCCCTAAATTTACTCACTGTCCCAGCTCCACCGCACTCTGGGATCGTGAATTCCACAGATTCACAGCCCTTGGGAGAAGAAGCTTCTCCTCAACTGTTTTGAATTTGCTCCCTCTTCTCGTTCTGGAATGCCCCACAAGAGGCAGCAGCTGCTCCATGTCTACTTTATCTTTCCATTTCTTTTCTCATTGGGGGGAGTTGGTGACTTGCAGCAGCTGAAGAGAAAGGAAGTGAATCCAGTTTGTATGTTGCACACATTTTGAGTTCAGTAATATAGACATATTTCTGTCTGGCAGTCTGCATGGAGAATTTCAGGCCTCTGTGCAGGACGGGAAGCAGTGAGCATGGATCTGTCAATCGGACTGAATCAGCACCTTTAGAGAATTGGGAGGATGTATATTATATACAGCATAGTGAGAATGGAGAAAGAGTGTGTTGGATGGCGATTTACAGCTTTTGAGGAATGAGAGAGGAAAGAATGTTTCATAGGAACTAGAATTGTCTGTTCTTATTTTCCATTTGTGAATACTTTTTACAGGATATTAGACGATGATTTGCAGAAAAAAAGACTTCAGGATTTGGAAGAGTCACTTGGTTATGGGCGGCATGGTATCACAGTGGTTAGCACAGTTGCTTTACAGTGCCAAGGTGCCAGGTTCAATTCCTGGCTTGGGTCACAATCTGTGCGGAGTCTGCACGTTTTCCTCGTGTCTCCATGGGTTTCCTCCGGGTGCCCCAGTTTCCTCCCACAAGTCCCGAAAGGTGTGCTGTTAGGTAATTTGGACATTCTGAATTCTCCCTCTGTGTACCTGAACAGGCGCCAGAATGTGGCGACCAGGGGCTTTTCACGGTAACTTCATTGCAGTGTTAATGTAAGCCTACTTGTGACAATAAAGATTATTATTATTATATCCAGACCTGAATATCATCAGGAGAACCAACACTGCAAAAGACACTTCTGGGGTTAAGGATTGCCAGTCAGGCAAAGGAATAGAATAGAAGTAAACACAGGAACGAAGAGTCACATTGGACTGGTTCCAGGAGAATTGAGTGACAACTTCAGCGACGTTACCATGGAGTGTGATTTTTGATTGTGTTAAAAGTAAAAGGGCAACATTCTATTTATAATTTACGGGATACGTTCCATTTTTAATAGTGCTTAGGCATTGTTGTTTCTAGTCTGTATGTTGCAGGAAAAGTCATAAAACTTGAAGTTTTTGTCTTATGACTCTTTAATTTGTTCACTGGGTTTACAGTTTATTTTTTTAAATTACTGATCTTTACAGAGATCTTGCACAGTTGGTTTAGAGCCACATGTTTCAACTTCTCATTTAAGCCTCAGACAACTGGCTGTCTCTCTATCGAGCTGAGGGCTGGAGATGCTGTGACCTCTTGTAGGAGCTGGAATCAGTAGAAAGAAGAACATTTGTTTCTCTTTTTTCGAAAATATTTTATTAAGGCATTTATAATTGCAACAATTTTAACCATCAGTTATCAAAAGGAACAAAACAAGATAAACAACACACCCATCCAGTAACAAACCCCAGCCAACATGGCTTACAAACAGGACCTCCTTCCCCAGCCCCCCCTTTCCACTGGTCTTCCTAACCTTACTCAAACCCCCATGCCCCCCCCCCCCACCCCCACCCCTGCTGACAGCTTAATTTTTCTTGAAGAAGTCAATGAACGACAAACCCCTGTAGCGATCCCCTCAAGGCGAACTTGATTTTCTCAAGTTTGAGAAACCCCGTCATGTCACTAACCCATAACCCCGACCTCGGGGGTTCCAAGTCCCTCCATCCTAGTAGAATCCGTCTCTGGGCCACCAGAGGTAAAGGCCAGAACATCGGCCTCTCCCACCCCCTGGGCTCCCGGATCTTCTGACACATCAAAGATCGCCACCTCTGGACTCAGAACCACCTTCGCCTTTAATACTTCTGACATGAGGTCAGCAAACCCCTGACAGAAACCTCTCAGCCTCGGACATGCCCAGAACAAATAAATATGGTTCACAGGTCCGCCCACACATTGCCCACACCTATCTTCCACCCCCTCAAAGAATCTGCTCATCCGCTCCCCCATTCTGTGCACTCGATGGACCACCTTGAATTGTATTATGCTGAGCCTGGCACAGGACGAGGATGCATTGACTCGCCTCAGGGCTTCCTCCCATAATAACTAACCAGGTAATATGTTGTGATGAGGGTTCAGAAACAGACCCTGGGTACATGAGTTCACTGAAGCTGTGGACTTATCAGCTGCCCAGTGGAACCAGGCGTCCAACAGCCACAGAGACCTGTAATATTGGACACTGGGTTTAACTCTGTTCTGTATTAAACAGACCTATCTGATACTGGGTAATTATGATATAGTTAATCTGACCCTTAATTCATTCAATTCCAAAAGTGAATCATATTAATTCAAGTGCAATGACTACCTTGTCCATCTGTCAATAAAGTGGTGTCAGTTCATGCATATCGTGTCGGAACTCAATTTCATTACTTATTTTTGTTACTGACTAGACTGTCTCTCTCTCTCTCCTCTCTCTCTCTCTAGCCTCTCGCAGTCTCTGGTGTTCCTCTCTCTCTCAGCTGCCTCTCAGTCTCTGTTATCAGTGCTTAGGAAGGCAGGTGGGAAAGTTTCCTTTGGTAGCCGATGGCCGAGAATATAAGAACAGGGAGATTGTGCTGGAACTGTTTAAAACACCAATTAGACCACAGACGGAGCACTGTGGACAGTTCTGGTCACCACATTACAGGAAGGATGTGATCACACGAGAGAGGCTGCAGAGGGGATTTATGATGATGTTACCCAGGATGGAGAATTTTAACTATGAGGAAAGATTGGAGAGGCTCGGGGTTGTTCTCGTTGGAACAGAGGAGGCTGAGGGGAGATTGAATTGAGTTGTGTGTAATTCTGAGGGGCTCAGATAGAGTGAATATTTCCCTCAGCAGAGCCCAACCCCTGCATGAAGTCGCTGGTGTGTCAGGAAGTGGGATGAGTGAGTGACTCTCTATCTGCACAGAGAACATGTAAACAGCAGCTCCCCAGTTTGAACTCGCTGGTGTGTCAACAGGCTGGAGGATTGGCTGAATTCCTTCCCACACCTGGAACATTTTTCAGTGTCCTCTCCCCAGTGCCAGCAGACTGCCTGACTGAGAGAACCTCTGTCCACAGACAGCAGATGAATGGCCTGTCGTTAATATGGAGATGCTGGTGTCATATTGATATTGTTCATTCTGGGGACTTCCGATGACATGTCGGTGGATGTCACTCGTTAGGTGGCTCCTGCGAGAGCCTCTGATTTTAGGATGTTTATGCCCAGTTTTGGGACAGCTTTTAGATGAGTTGTTGAGGGAAGTCATAAGGAGGCTGACTAAGTCCCAGAGGAAAGGTGTTGGAAAGAAGGGGGTGAGCGAAGGTCCGCCAGCGAGTGCTGCTGTGAGTCCTGCAGGAAGGAAGATGGCGGGGGCTGGGTCATCGGGTGGGGCCGCTCCCCTCACCGGGGAAACTCTGACCGAGGTGATGTCAGAGCTTCAGACATAAGGAGATATTACCCCTTTGAACTGAATTGGCCACATTCTTCTCAGAGGTCTGTTCTATTCTCTGAGCCATCACCTATTTGTCCCGGTTGATCCTCCATTGTCGCTGAAACGGAATCTTCGATGCTTGGTTCTTATTCTCCTTCTGACCCGTGTCCCAGACAGGTCAAATTTACTCTACTTCGAACTGTTGAATTACATCTTTCTTCTAACTATAGACCCATTCGTCAGACATTGTAGTTAAAGGTGTCAACTCAGGTTCTGCTCGGCATTTCAAAATCTTTTCCATCAATGCATTGCAGACTCTAAATACGTCACCAGTCAAAAGGTACCAGGCCTCATTTCAATTTGACCAAGACTTTCCCATCATGCCTGCAATCAGTCATTTTAGCACAAACAGGGTCTTATCGCTACAGTGGAGTTTGAAAGGCTGTTTGCCAAGCATTTAGAGGTGCTTCGGAGGGGGATGACAGCTTCACTTTAGAGTGGGTGAAGGAGGCGATTGCCCTGGTAAAGGCGGCAGAGATGAAGACGTCGGTCGAAGTGTGGGAGCAAGGACAGAAGTTGAAGAGGGTGGAGGAGACACTGTCACAACACAGTGACCAGTTTACCTCGATGGGCGAGGAGCTGTGGAGGGTGACGGAGGTCAACAATAGGCTCAGAGCTAAGATAGGGGACCTGCAGAACTGGTCAAGGAGGCAATGTGTGAGAATAGAGGGCCTGCCTGAGGGGGGGAGGGGGGCCTGAGGCCGACCGAGTACTTTGCAACAATTTTTGCTGAGTTGATGGGGGAGGGGGAAGTACCCTCCGCTCCGAGTGGGACTGGTCACATTGGTCACTCAGGCCAAAGTCTGGAGTGATGAGCCACCAAGGGTGGTTATAGTCTGCTTCCACAGCTACCACGTGAAGGAGAAGGTTTTGAATAGGCACCCTTCACAATGCCATGTAGGCACCCTGGCAGTGCCACCCAGGTGCCAGCCTGGCACCCTGGACTTCCCAGGTCACACTGTCAGGCTGGCAGGGGTATTGCCAGGGTACCACGCAGACAGTGGTATCAGGCTGGCATTTTGCTTGCACCGGGGACCAAGCCCGGGAGTGCACTGCCCATGTGCAGTGGTATGGGGAGGCCCGAGGACCCCCCTATAGGTGAGTTGGGACACTGGGGGGTCTGGGAGTCGAGTCAGGGAGTCAAGAGCTCGGGACACCATTTAGAAATGGCATCCCAATATCATGCTAAGTGCAGCCTTGGGTGGCATTCCCCACCAGAGCAGTAAAAGAGCAGAATGCCATTAGTTAGCTGATATGAAGTGGGAAGGTGTTGGTAGATGCAGATACCAAGATCTGACGGAGTAGTTGACAAGAAGGGGGTGGCCTTTGGACGGGTGAAGGGGGCATTGTACGGCAGCAGAGTGAGATTTGGAGTGGTCAACCTAGCAAAGCTGAGAGTCACTCATAACTCAAAGGACTTTTATTTTCAGGTGGTGGAGGTGGTAGAGGCATTCGTTAAGGCTGAAGGACTGAGATGAGAGTTGGGATTTGGGCTTGGTTGGTGGGACGGGGATTGTGTTCTGTTATTGAGGGTTTTCTATTTGATTGGGGCTTTGTTTCTGACTCTTGAATGGGGGGGTTGTTTTTTTCCTTATGGGTGCGGTTCTGTATTGTTTCTTGGTTTCAGGGAGGTGGGTTTTGGGCACGTGGGGCTGGGTTACTGAGGAGTGGGTGGTGAGGAGGAGGGGCTCTGGCAGGGATTACCACACGAGGAAATGTAGGGTGATTAGTGAACGGGAGTGTGATGGGAGCCTGGTCAAACAGGTTTCAATGGACCTGGGAAGTGTGAATGGTGGGGGGAGTGGATCGATACTGCGTGAGGTGTTTGCAAGAGGAAATGGATGGGGGGATTCTGGGAGGGGGGTGAGGGGACTACCCACATGTTACTGTGCGCGCGCGCGCGCCCCCGCCTCCATCCCAGTCGTTTGGAGACTGGGCTCTGAATGAGTAATGGCGCCCGGCGCTCCCACAATCCGCCGCGCCCAGGAAACCGCTCTATCGGCTGCGCGGGCCTATGACCTGGTACTGCGCATGTTCAAAGGAAAGGGAAACTGCGCATGTGCAGAAAGAACCCGCCCTCTGACTTCCGACTGAAATGTTGACCTTCACACAGACTGAAATCTCCTCCTGTATCAAACATCTGTGAGTAAAACACTTTCTTTTCTCCCCCTTTCCATTTCTTTTCTCATTCTCACCTTCAATTGGTCACTTGCAGCAACTGAAGGGAAAGGAAGTGAATCCAGGGAGGGTGCAGGATCTGCAAAGCTTGGCCCAGGTCTCTCTCTCTCAAAGACATTGACATCCTTTGCTCCCTCAGCTTGACACATTTATTTGTCTGGCTAAAAGGATGGTCTCTTTCCCAATGTTCACAATTAAAGGGCTGCTTTCCCCAAAAGATAGTTGACATTTAAGGGGATAGTAAATTAATGTCGGACAGAGATATGTCTCGTGTTGTTATGGTACAGATTCTTTTTGGATTCTGGAATAAAGTATATTTATTAATATTTCTAGTATTGTAATATAGTACTGTAGCTATGTTATATATTTCCAGACATAGAATCTGAATTCTCTGTTCCGCTACACCCATTTTCTGGTGTGGTGCACCCCCGCTGGCAGCGGGATGCTCCGTCCCGGCAGACGGCCAATGGGGTTTCCCGTTGTGGGCACCCCGCCATTGGGTAATCCGTGGGCGTGAGTGCGCTGAAGGCGAAAAGGAGGATCCCCTCCCAGAGTCATTATGGCACAGAACAGGTCCATTCAGTAACTTGTCCATTCCGACTCTGTAGACCGATACAATTAGTCCCATTTCCCCTCAATATCTCTGTTCCCAGAAAGTTTATTTCCTTCATCCAAATTCCTTTTGAAATTGTTAATCATCTCTGCTACCATCAGGGCAGCACAGTGGCATAGTGGTTAGCACTGCTGCTTCACGGCGCCAAGGACCCGGATCATTGTCCGTATGGAGTTTGCACATTCTCCCCATTTGTGTGTGTGTCTCACCCCCACACCCAAAAAAATGTGCAGGGTAGGTAAATTGGCCACGCTAATTTGCCCCTGAATTGAAAAATAGAATTGGATACTCAAAATGGTTTTTATTTTTTAATCACTGCTACCACCAACTTCAGAGGCGGAGGCTTGAGGGCACTGCCTCCGAAATGAAGTTCCTGCTTGGATCAACCCCACCCTCCACATCTCTAAATCTGTAATCAAACAATACAGTTCTGTACATTACCCAAATATTTAGTCCAGTAATATGGTCATATATACGGCTAGCAGCTGCAGAAAGACTTTCCGATCCCTGTTTTCAGGACAGGAAGTGGCAAACGTGGACTTGCCTTTCAACCTGAATCAGCACCTTCCGGAGAATTGGAAGGGTGAATATTAGATACAGCAGAGTGAGAATGGAGGGAGAGTGTGTGGGATGGAGATTTACAGCTTTTGGGGAACAAGAGAGGAAAAAATATCCCATCAAAACTAGAATGATCTGTTCTTTATTTATGTCCTGTAGTGATGATGTTTGTAAACTCATTTTACAGGACATCAGACAGTGATGATTTGCGGACAGAAATCTCAAATTAAATCTCAGGTGAAGACGTACAGTCACTTGATTCATCAGGACATGATTATCATCGGCCTTTCAATCGAGAAGGAAAAATGTTTTTACTGTTCTGTCTTCAAAAGGCTTTAAACATCCGTCTGACCAGAAACAACTACCAAGACCAAGGTATCTGAGTGAGAGTGTGGAAACAGCTTTAAACAGTTACACAGCCTGAAAAAACATTGCACCATTCACAGTGGGGCGAAACCGTACTCATGTTCAATGTGGATAACTCAGCTGATCATCGAACCTGGAGAACCACCATGAAGAAACCGTGGAAATGTGGGGACTGTGGGAAGGGATTCTGCTCCCCATTGGTGCTGGAAACACATCGACATATTTACACTGGGGAGAGACCGTTCACCTGCTGTGTGTGTGGGAAGGGATTCAGTCATTTATCCTAACTGCTGACACACCAGCGAGTTCACTCAGGGGAGAGGCCGTTCGCCTGCAGTGTGTGTAGGAAGGGATTCACTCAATTAACCAACCTGCTGACACACCAGAGAGTTCACTCCGAGAAGAGGCCGTTCACCTGCTCTGTGTGTGGGAGGGGATTCACTCAGTCATCTCGCCTGCTGAGACATCAGTGAGTTCATACCGGTGAGAAACCATTCACCTGCACCGTGTGTGGGAAGAGACTAACTCAGTCATCCAGCCGGCAGAGACACCATGTCACCCACACCAATGAGAGACCCTTTAAATGCTCTGACTGTGGGAGTGGGTTTAAAAGTGCTGCAGATCTGATGATTCACCAGCGCATTCACACTGAGGAGAGACTGTTCAGCTGCTCTCACTGCACAAAGAGGTTTAGAACGTCATCCACACTGCGGGTACACCAGCGAGTTCACACCGGGGAGAGGCCATTCACCTGCTCTCATTGTGGGAAGAGATTCACTCAGTTATTCAGCCTGCGGACATACCAGCGAGTTCACACTGGGGACAGACCATTCACCTGCCCTCAGTGTGGGAAGGGATTCACCCAGTTATCCAGTCTGCTGAGACACCAGCAAGTTCACAAGTCACTGTGAACCAGGCAGCACAGTAGCAGAGTGGTTAGCACAGTTGCTTCACAGCTCCTGGGTCTCAGGTTTGATTCCCGGCTTGGGTCACTATCTGATGCTATGATTCTATGATTCATTGGAGGAGTTAGATTCTGCTACACGTTCTGCTGTTAATCACATCCAGGACTGAACCATGTTCATTCTGACACTTGGTGAAGTGGGAGGGTCGGAGAGTTTCTGCTGGACTGGCCGGTCTCACAACTTTGCTCCCAGTGGGTTGATGATCTTTGAGCCTGGGAGAGCACATTTCCACTGAAATGATCCACAAAAGCTGATGAAGGACATTTATTTTATCCTGGATAGTAAATAGCGTTTTCCTCCTACGACAGACCGATATAACATAAATACAGAAAGAACTGGAAAAATGCAGCAGGTCTGGCAGCATCTGTGGAGAGAGAAGGAGAGGGCGTGATCTCATGGAAAAGTTTCAAAGTGTTATTTGTGGCTGGTTTGTTGTGGGTTTCTCCCCGACTCTGTCGGCGAGTTCTCCGCCGCTATTTAACCACATTTAGTCACTTTTTTGGGCCCTGGGGAATTTCTCCCTGGTCAGGCCCACACTGAGAATTATCTTCATCACTGGGGAGCTGAACTCGCCGGTCAGACCGGCTTCGCACAGCTCGGCCCACCGTTTGGAAAGGGTGGCCCTGAGTAAGTGGTGCAATGGTTAGCACTGCTGCCTCAAGCTGCTCAGGACCCTGGTTCGATCCCTGTCCCGGGTCACTGGCCGTGTAGTTTGCACATTCTCCACGTGTCTACAGGAGTCTCACCCCACAACCCAAGGATGTGCAAGGTAGGTGGATTGGCCACGCTAAATTGCCCCTTAATTGGAAAACAAAATTGATTTGGATACTTTAAATTTATTTAAGAAAAAAAGAAGAGATGCCCCGATCTGTGCTTGAAGGTCCCCACACCCCCACCCATGAGCACCGTCACTCCCCACACACTTGGTGTTATCCTACACCCTCCGAAGTGAGGACCCCTGCTGTGAGGTCCTCCATTTTCAGGCCTTCCATGTCTGTGTGGACCAGTACTGAACAGCGCCTGGCTGGGGTTTCCCTGGTGACACCGGTCGATGCTGGGATTTCCCTGGTGACGCCGGTCGATGCTGGGAGCTGATAGATCCTGGGTTTTAAACCCAGATAAGTGTGCGAGGCTCGATCCCGCCCATTGTGGGCGAGATCCTGATCGTGACGGCTTGCGAGATCCGGTTAGATCTCATGAGGCATATCGCCTGTCGGGAAGCCTGGGGGAAGCCTCTCCCAGCATCTACTGGCCGCACGGCGTTCCTGTTCTGGGTTTTAAATAGGGTGGGGATTCTGGAGCGAAGCACTGCACAGGGTCAACTCTACCTCCACATGCGCGAGGCTCAACCTAACGCAGCTAAAAGTGGTACATAGAGCCCCCTTGACCAGAACCCAAAGTACAGCTGGTAGATCACACCCAGAGTTAACGTTTCATGTCCAATGTAACTCGACTTCAGAACTAAAGAGAGGGAGAAATGTGATGGGTTTAATGCTGGTGAGAAAGGGGGAGGGTCAGGTAGAACAAAAGGGAAAGTCAGGGATTGGTTAGAGGGTGGGCGAGATTAAATGACAAAAATGTCCTGAAACAAAATGCAAAGGGAGAGGTAATGGTTGTGGTAAAGAAACAAAGTATTGGTCTAGAGGAATGGCAGAATAAAGGACAGCTCTGGCTGGAAGCAAAATAACATGAAAACAAGGTGCAGACTGGCACTCGGCAAAAAATCAAATTAAAATGGAGGAGAGAGTTCAGGGTGTGAAGTTGTTGAACTCAATATTGAGTCCAGAAGGCTGCAAAGTGCCTCATGGGAAGGTGAGGGGCTGTTCGTCCAGCTTGTGTTGGGCTTCTCTGGAACATTGTAGCAGGCCGAGGACAGAAATGTTAGCCTGAGAGCAAGGTGGTGAATTCTAATGGCAGCAAGCGTAAGGTCAGGGTCATGCTTGTGGACTGAGCGGAGGTGTTCCACAAAGAGGGCAGGGAACCACGATTAGAAGAGTTACTGGATGCAGACATCTGAGGCAGAGGGAACTGTAGTGACATGCACGAACGACTGCCAGAGAGGACCAACACCGAACTTGATACAAGGAGGAAATGGGATGGGGGGGTTTAAATAGGGGGGGGGGTTAAATAGGGGGGGGATTCTGGAGCGAAGCACTGCACAGGGTCAACTCTATCTCCACATGCGCGAGGCTCAACGTAACGCAGCTAAAAGTGGTACATAGAGCCCACTTGACCAGGACCTGAATGAGCAGGTTCTTCCCAGAGGTGGAGGATAGATTTGATCGGTGCCAAGGAGGTCCTACCAACCACACCCACATGTTCTGGTCTTGCCCCAGACTTGTTGGGTACTGGATAGCCTACTTCGAGGCAATGTCCAAAGTGGTGGGGATGAGGGTGGAGCCATGCCCGAAAGTGGTGGTCTTCGGAGTATCAGACCAGCCAGATTTCTTCATGCGGAGGAGGGTGGACGGCCTTGCCTTTGCCTCCCTGATCGCCCGCCATAGAATCCTGTTCGGCTGGCGGTCAGCAGCACCACCCAAAGCTGCAGACTGGCTGTCCGACCTATCGGAATTTCTCTACAGGGATAAAATCAAATTCACCATCCGTGGGTTGGAAGAGGGCGTCCACAAAACATGGGAGCCATTCACCCTTTACATAGAATTTACAGTGCAGAAGGAGGCCATTCGGCCCATCGAGTCTGCACCGGCTCTTGGAAAGTGCACCCTACCCAAGGTCAACACCTCCACCATAATCCAGTAACCCCACCCAACACTAAGGGCAATTTTGGACACTAAGGGCAATTTATCATGGCCAATCCACCTAACCTGCACATCTTTGGACTGTGGGAGGAAACCGGAGCACCCGGAGAAAACCCACGCACACACGGGGAGGATGTGCAGACTCCGCACAGACAGTGACCCAAGCCGGAATCGAACCTGGGACCCTGGAGCTGTGAAGCAATTGTGCTATCCACAATGCTACCGTGCTGCCCACTGGTCCCAACTGTTCCGAGACCTGTTTGTGGCCAACACATGAATAAATAAACAGCCAATAGCCAGGGATAAATAGCCAGGACAAGACAGAAAGAGAAAAGCGAGGGAGGGCCAGGGTGGGGTGGGGTGGGGTGCAAGGTGAGGGAGCAAAACCCAGCAAGAAAGAATGGGAGGCAGCAGTGAAGAATGGGGGGGGGGGGGGAAAGAGAGAGGAGCTGGGTGTGGGGGGCGGGGGAAGAGGGGATCTGGGGGGCGGGGGTGGATAAGGAGGATTGTATGCTGAGCCAGACGGCGACAGACTGCAAATAGAGAAACCTAAGAAGAAACCTTTGTGACTGTACAATAAATGACAACAAAAGGCAATGTATACAATACTGAAAATGCCAATAAAAAGATTTTTTTTTTCAAAAAGAGGGCAGGGAACAGGCTACAGATGGTTTCAAGAGAAACTATTTGTATCCAGAATATTGTGAACATCCTTTTACTCTGGTTGTCTTTGATCCTTAAATCATTTTCTGTTTTTTTAACCATGTTCTGTTTCATTAATAAACTTTCATCAGTAAAAATATTTGATTTTTCTGAACTTTTCATTAGATTGATGGACTTTAAGGAAAGTGGGTGGGAGGGGTTGACAGGCTCTTTAACAGAAAGTGAGTCCCTCTGAGGTAATTGGCAAAGGAGCCAGAGGGAGAGATGAGATTTTATTTTATTTTTTGACACAGTGAGTTGTTCTGATCTGTCTGAAAGCAGATTCAATTGTTTCCAAAGAGTAAATACTTGAAAGGGAAGAATTTGCAGGGCTGTGGGGAAAGAGCAGAGCAGTTGGATGAATCAGAGAAACCTTTCAAAGAGATAGCAGGGACACGATGGGCTGAATGGCCTCCTCCTGCAGCCTGTGAATCTGAGCCTCCTGCTTTTGTGCAGGTTAAAAGGGACAGATTTCATTGCAGCCTCTTCCCTGTATATGTATTTAAAGAGACGGTTTCTCTTTAGCTCTGAGTGACCGATCGAACAATTGGTTGGAGGACCATTTCCCAGTCAGTCCTCCAGCACCTTCCTGTCTCTATTAGTGCGACACCCATGGCAGTTTCCCAACTGGTGCGCAGGCCCCGTTATTCTTAGCTAAATTGGGCAGGAGATACAGAAGTCTGAGAACACGCACGAACAGACTCAAAAACAGCTTCTTTCCCGCTGTTACCAGATGCCTAAATGACCCTCTTATGGACTGACCTCATTAACACTACACCCTGTATGCTTCATCCGATGCCGGTGCTTATGTAGTTACATTGTATACCTTGTGTTGCCCTATTATGTATTTTCTTTTATTCCCTTTTCTTCCCATGTACTTAATGATCTTAATGAACTTTTCACTGTACCTCGGTACACGTGACAATAAACAAATCCAATCCAATCCAATTCAGCCCACAGCTCTGTCTCCTGCCTGTCATTGACATGAGCAATAGACACAGAAAAGTGCCTGAGGCTCAAATGGGAAGTTAAAACTTGTGTCTCGAAATCAACGCTTCAACCTTTGTCAGTCAAACATGTTATTGATACTGGGGTTTTTATTATTAGATTTAGGCACTGGAGGCAAAGGGTGGGGGTTTTAAAGGGTAACTTTCCTTTCTAACTTTGTATTGTATGTAGCGTGAGCTGTGACTCAGTGGGCAGCTCTCTCACCTCGCAGTCAGAAGGTTGTGGGTTCAAATCCCTCATCAGTCGTGGAGGCCTATACCAAAGGCGAGTGAGCCGCCAAGGGCAGTGACTCTGTGCTTCCGTAGGTACAGTGTGAAGAAGAAGGTCCTGAGCTGGGCCAAGCAGAAGCGGGTGGTGCAGTGGGCTGGAGCTGGTATACGTGTATACCAGGACTTTACGGTGGAGCTGGCGGGGAGGCGGGCTGCCTTCAACCGGGTGAAGAGGGCACTGTACATTAGGTGCAGTGCAGCATTGTATATCCAGCGAAGCTGAGGGTGACTTACAAGCTCAAGGACTTTTATTTTGGAACGGCGGAAGCAGCGGAGGAGTTTGCGAAGGCAGAAGGACTGTGGCAGAACTGAGAAATGGCCATGTGCCGATGTGACCTCATGACTGTATTTTCTCCTTTTTTGTTTCACTGCGCGCAGGTGTAGGGGCTAAAGAACCCAATGTTGTATATATTTGGACAAGGGAAGTGATGGGACTTTCACTCAAAATGAGGGCTCTTTTGGGTGTAGGTGGATATGCGGGGTTTGTGTGCTAAAAGGGGATTTCTGGGCTTCCCTAGGGCCGGGCAAGTGGGAAAGGGACCCGGGCGGGGGCCTCCAAGCTGGCCTGTTTAAGCCGGCCAGTGAATGGGAGTGAGGTGGGGGGAGGGGCTGCGGCCATCGGAGCCTGGCAGAACAGGGTCCGAGTGGTCTAGCCGGGGAGGAAAGTTGGGGGGAAGGAACCGAGGTTGGGGGGAGGAGTTTTACAGGAGGCAGTGGATGGGAGGAGTTGGAGGGGGGTGTTTACACCTCTTGGGTATTATGTACGGTACTCTTTCAGAGGTTGGATGGCGTTGAGTATAGGGGGGATAGGTTAATGGTGACCATGGGCGGTCACGGACTCCTTTTTCTTTTTCTCCTTTGTTTTTTGTTTCCACCGTGGGAGGGTTTGTTTTATTGGATGCATGTATTGACAGGTGGGCTGTTGTTTGGGGTGGTGGGAGGATGGGATCGTTGTTATTGTTAAGGGGATTGATTTTGTATTTGTTACCATTTACTGTCTGTGGGTGGGGTGTAAATTTTGAAGGAAAATGTGAAAATGGAGAATAAAAACATTTAAAAAAAAAACTCCTCTGCCATTTCCTTGTTCCCCATAACTGACACAGCGGCATGGAGGCACAGTGGTTAGTACTGTTGCTTCACAGCTCCAGGGACGTGGGTTCAATTCCCGGCTTGGGTCACTGTCTGTGCGGAGTCTGCACGTTCTCTCCATGTCTGTGTGGGTTTCCTCCGGGTGCTTTGGTTTCCTCCCACAAGTCCCAAAAGACGTGCATGCTAGGTGAATTGGACATTCTGAATTCTCCCTCTGTGTACCTGAACAGGTGCCGGAGTGTGGCAACTAGCGGATTTTCACAGTAACTTCATTGCAGTGTTAATGTAAGCCTACTTGTGAAAATAATAAAGATTAAGGGCAGCACGGTAGCATTGTGGATAGCACAATTGCTTCACAGCTTGGGTCCCAAGTTCGATTCCTGGCTTGGTTCACTGTCTGTGCGGAGTCTGCACGTTCTCCCCGTGTGTGCGTGGGTTTCCTCCGGGTGCTCCGGTTTCCTCCCACAGTCCAAAGATGTGCGGGTTAGGTGGATTGGCCATGCTAAATTGCCCTTACTGTTCAAAAAGGTTAAGTGGGGGTTACTGGGTTACGGGGACAGGATAGGTACGTAGGCTTGAGTAGGGTGCTCTTTGTAAGGGGATTGGCCATGCTAAATTGCCCTTAGTGTTCAAAATTGCCCTTATGGGGATAGGGTGGAGATGTGGGCTTGGTTAGGGTGCTCTTTCAAAGAGCGGTGCAGACTCGATGGGCCGAATGGCCTCCTTCTGTACTGTAAATTCTATGAATAAAAAGTATTATGAGGCTCTCCCAAGATTGATTTTCTAAGGGGCCTCTGTGGAGTTGAGGTTACAATCAGATCAGCCGTGAACTTATTGAATGGTGGAGCAGGCTCGAGGGGCCGAGTGGCCTACTCCTGTTCCTAATTCGTATGTTATCACATCCTTTATAATAGATTGTAGCATTTTCCCTCCGACTGATGTCAGGCTAATGGGTCTGTGGTTCCCCGTTTTCTCTCTCCCTCCTTAAATAGTGGGGTTACATTTACCACCTTCCAATCTGCAGGAACCATTCCAGAACCTATAGAATTTTGAAAGATGATCACCAATGTATCCACTATCTCTACAGCCGCCTCTTTCAACACTCTGGGATGTAGAGCATCAGCTTTTGGGGATTTATTAACTTTCAATCCCATTATTCTCTCCAGTACTGCTTTTTCACTAATACTAATCTCTTTCAGTTCCTCGTGCTCAGTAGTCCCCTTGGTTCTCTCGTGTTTTTGGGACAATTTCTGTATCTTCCTCCGTGAAGACAGATACACATTGTTTAGGTTCTCTGCCATTTCCATATTCCCCATTATAAACTCTCCTGTCTCTGCCTGGAATGGACCCACATTGGTCTTTGCTAATCTTTTCCTTTTCACATTCCTATAAGAGCTTTTCCAGTTCTCCCCAGTTTGCTCTCATATTCTATTTTCTCTTCATCAGTGTTAATGTAATGTTCTTGGTCCTCTTTGCTGAATTCTAAAACAAGTTCCCAATCCTCAGGCTCACTTCTATTTGGGCCTCTTTATGAGTCTCGTCCATTGATCTACTAGAATCTTTAACATTTCTTGTTAGCCACGACAGCTTCACCATGTAAATAAAATGTGAGTGGTTGCCTGTCTATTGTCTATCGTCATACAAAGAACAACAAAGGACAGTACAGCACAGGAACAGGCCCTTCGGCCCACCAAGCCTGCTCGGATCATAATGTCTGTCTAAAATAAAACCTTCTGTGCTTCCAGGGTCTGTATCCGTCTATTCCCATCCTATTCATGTATTCGTCAAGATGTCTCTTAAACGTCACTATCGTACCTGCTTCCACCACCTCCTCCAGCAGCGAGTTCCAGGCACTCACCACCCTCTGTGTAAAAAAACTTCCCTCACACATCTCCTCAAAACTTTGCCCCTCACACCTAAACCTCTGGCACCTGGTAATTGACTTTTCCAACCTGGGAAAAAGCTTCTGACTATCCACTCTGTCCATGCCACTCATAACTTTGTAAACCTTTATCAGGTCGTTCCTCAACCTCTGAAAACTACTCTACTGAAAACAATCCGAGTTTATCCAACCTCTCCTGACAGCTAATACCCTCCAGGCCAGGCAACATCCTGGTAAACCTCCTCTGTACTCTCTCCAAAGCCTCCATATCCTTTTGGTAATGTGGTGACCAGAATTGGAGGCAATATTCCACGTGTGGCCTAACTAAGGTTCTGTACAGCTGCAGCATGACTTGCCAATTTTCATACTCAATGCCCCGGCCAATGAAGACAAGCATGCCGTCTGCCTTCTTAGCTCCTTATCCACCTGCTTTGCCACTTTCAGGGATATGTTTATTGTAATTTCCCAATCTACCAAAGACAACTTGTCCCTCATACCATGACAGTTTCCTTCTGCGAGAAACACCCAGATAAATTAAACAAAAGAACCATGGGCGGGACTCTTCCCTACCCGGCGGGGCGGGGGGTCCCAGCGGGATGGAGTGGCGTGAACCACTCCGGAGTCGGGCCGCCCCAAAGGTGCTTCCTCCGCACCTTTAGGGGCCAGGCCCGCGCCAGAGTAGTTGCCGTCCCGCCGGCTGGCGTGGAAGGCCTTTGGCGTCACGCCAGCTGGGGCCGAAGGGACTCCGCCGGCCGGCGGAAGTCTGCGTATGCGCGGGAGCGGCAGCTGACGTCATCCCCGCACATGCGTGGGGGGGGGAGGGGGTTCACCTCCGTGTCGGCCATTGCGGAGGCTATGGCCGACGCGGAGGGGAAAGAGTGCCCCCACGGCACAGGCCCGCCCACAGATCGGTGGGCCCCGATCTCGGGCCAGGCCACCATGGGGGCGGCCACCGTGGGGGCAACCCCCGGGCCAGATCCCCCCACGCCTCCCCCCAGGACCCCGGAGCCCGCTCGCGCCGCCGGTAAGGGAGGTGGTTTAATTCACGCCGGCGGGACCAGCATTACAGCAGCGGGACATCAGCCCATCACGGGCCGGAGAATCGCCGGGAGGGGCCCGCCAACCGGCGCAGCACAATTCCCGCCCCCGCCTAATCTCCGGTACCGCGATTCTCCGACCCGGCGGGGGGGTCGGAGAATCCCGCCCCATGTAACCACCATAGCTCATCTTAATGGCAATGTGGCAGCTTTGGGAACTAAATATCTTACAATGTGCAAACACCTTTTCATTCTGTGCTCCTCGTCAAACTTGGAACCAGGTAATCGCAACAAGGCTCAAAAATGGTCAGCCCACCGGAGGCAGAGGTGTTAGACCGGCCAGTCCAGCAGAAAGAAACCCTCCAATCATCACCATTCACCAGATGTCAGAATGAACAAAATGCAGTCCTGGATGTCAGTGAGAGCAGAAACAATAACAACGGAGCCAACATCTGGAATTTATTGTGAACTTGTTGGGAGTCACAACAGGTGAGATGAATCACAAAACCCCTCCCCACATTGAGAGCAGATGAATGGTCTCTCCCCAGCATTAACTCGCTAGTGTCTCCGGAGTTGGGAGGGATCATCGAATGTCTCCCCTGTTCAGAGCAGTTTCCAGGTGTGAACTCGCGAGGGTTCCCGCAGGGTGTATGGATATCTGAATCCCTTCTCTCACTAAGAGCAGGTTAATGCCTTCTGCACTGTGTGAACTCGCTGGTGTCTCTGCAGGCTCGATGAAGTAGTGAATCCCTTCTCACACTGAGAGCAGGTGAACGGCCTCTCCCCGGTGTGAACTCGCTGGTGTGTCAGCAGCCTCGATGAAGTAGTGAATCCCTTCTCACACTGAGAGCAGGTGAACGGTCTCTCCCCAGTGTGAACTCGCTGGTGTTTCCGCAGGCTCGGTGAAGTAGTGAATCCTTTCTCACACTGAGAGCAGGTGAACGGCCTCTCCCCGGTGTGAACTCGCTGGTGTGTCAGCAGCCTCGATGAAGTAGTGAATCCCTTCTCACACTGAGAGCAGGTGAATGGCCTCGCCCCAGTGTGAATTCGCTGATGTATCAGCAGGCTCGATGAAGTAGTGAATCCCTTCTCACACTGAGAGCAGGTGAATGGCCTCTCCCCAGTGTGAACTCGCTGATGTATCCGCAGGCTCGATGAAGTAGTGAATCCCTTCTCACACTGAGAGCAGGTGAATGGCCTCTCCCCAGTGTGAACTCGCTGGTGTGTCCGCAGGCTGGATAACTCAGTGAATCTCCTCCCACACTGAGAGCAGGTGAACGGCCTCTCCCCAGTGTGAACTCGCTGATGTATCCACAGTTTTGATAACTCAGTGAATCCCTTCTCACACTGAGAGCAGGTGAACAGCCTCTCCGCAGTGTGAACTCGTTGGTGTCTCCAAAGGCTCGATAAAGTAGTGAATCCCTTCTCACACTGAGAGCAGGTGAACGGCCTCTCCCCAGTGTGAACTCGCTGGTGTGGCCGCAGGCAGGATAACCGAGTGAATCCCTTCCCACACTGAGAGCAGGTGAACGGCCTCTCCCCACTGTGAATGCGTCGATGTCTTCGCAGGTGGGATAATTGAGTGAATCCCTTCTCACACTGAGAGCAGGTGAATGGCTTCTCCCCAGTGTGAACGCGTCGATGAGATTCCAGTGCAGATGGAGTCCTGAATCCCTTCCCACAGTCCCCACATTTCCACGGTTTCTCCATGTTTTGGGTGTCCTCGTGTTTCTCCACGTTTGACTCTCAGTTGAAGCCTCGTCCACACAGTGTACGGTCTCTCCCCGCTGTGAATGGTGTGATGTTTTTTCAGGCTGTGTAACTGGTTAAAGCTCTTTCCACAGTCGGTGCTCTGGAACACTCTCACTCGGGTGTGTGTGTCTCGGTGCTTTTCCAGTCACACTGATGGTTAAAATCT
This sequence comes from Scyliorhinus torazame, assembly GCF_047496885.1. Taxonomy (NCBI): domain Eukaryota; kingdom Metazoa; phylum Chordata; class Chondrichthyes; order Carcharhiniformes; family Scyliorhinidae; genus Scyliorhinus; species Scyliorhinus torazame. The sequence goes on from NC_092711.1 coordinate 174,384,969, forward strand.
TTTGAAGCCGACAGAAAAGACAAACATTTCTCCTTCTAGATTCTAAGTCTTGTGATATTCAGTTCCAAGGAATTGAGAGACTCAGTCAGATTGAGACGTGATATTTGTGATTGCTGTCTGTAATTCCTCCTCTTCTAATATCCTGTAAAAGCAATTTACAAAAGACATCACTGTCAGTACAGGATAGAAATTCAGAACAGACAATTCTTGTTCCTAGAGAACATTCTTTTCTCTCTCATTCCTCAAAAGCTGTAAATCTCCATCCCACACACTCTCCCTCCATTCTCACTCTGCTGTATCTAATATTCACCCTCCCAATTCTCCTGAAGGTGCTGATTCAGGCTGATTGACAGATCCATGCTCACTGCTTCCTGTCCTGGACACAGAGGCCATAACAAATACAAGCTGCAGTCGGCTATTCGGCCCATCAAACCTGCGCAACCATTCAATGAGCTCATTGGCCAATCTAATCAGCACCATTTTCCCACACTAATCCCCATATCCCTCGATATCTTCAATATCTAAAAACGTATCAATGTTGTTCCTGAAAATACTTGATGACTGAGGCAATGTAGCACAGTGGTTAGCACTGTTGCTTCACAGTGCCAAGGATCCGGGTTCGATTCCCGGCTTGGGTCACTGTCTGTGCGGAGTCTGCATGTTCTCCCTGTGTCAGCGTGGGTTTCCTCCGGGTGCTCCGGTTTACTCCCGCAAATCACGAAAGACGTGCTGTTTGGTAATTTGGACATTCTGAATTCTGCCCTCTGTGTACCCGAACAGGTGCCGGAGTGTGGCGACTAGGGGATTTTCACAGTAATGTCATTACAGTGTTAATGTAAGCCTACTTGTGACAATAAAGATTATTATTATTACTATCAGCCGTGTTACTGACCAGAGGCCGAGTGTGCTGACTCAATATCTGTGAGCTCATGAGGCCGAGCTTCAAAACACCATGAAGAGGCTCGATGATCCCGAGGAAAGAATCCTGAAAGTTGAGCAAGATGCCTCCTCGACGGAGGCAAGAATTCAATCCTTGGAAAACTGGCCAGTGGCAGTAGTCCCGGAACGTGGAGAACCCAGGGTCAGCGAAATAACATCCGAGTCGTCGGCCTGCCAGAAGGTGTGGAGGGTGAGGCTCACGTTAGGTTCTTCGAGGACCGGCTGCCACGTTTTCTCAAGTTGGATGTGAAGCCTGGGCGATTCCAATGAGAAAGGGCATCGGATCCTGTCTTTGAGGCTGAGGGATAGTTTTCATCCCAGGCCTGTAATCATTCACTTCCACAACTTGAAAGATAACCAGAAGGTCCTGGAGACGGGTAAGGTGAGGTGGGACCTGGCTCCATGAGGGAGTGAGGATTTCCTACTTCCAGGACTTTTCGGCAGCCACACAAACGAAGAATCGAGGCTTCGATGAAGTTTGAAGGGAACTCAAGGCTGCGGGAGTGAATTATGTCGCTTTATCCTGTGACACTGAAAATTGTATCCGACAACTCCGTCAAGTCTTTCAATAATCCGACTACTGCCTTGGCCTTCATTAAATCCAGAATGGCAAGGATTTGGAGCGATGATTTGCAGCTCAGGCTAACTCAGGCTCTAATCTAAACTCTTTCCCTATCATGGTGTTGTTGTCTGAATTTGTTATCTTTTATCCTGTTGAAGGGAGTTGTTATTCTGTGAGCGCCGATTGAATGTCTTCTTCTCCTCGAGTGTTCCAGGGACTCGTATTATCTTATCTCAGTTATGGTAGATGTGCCGTGTGCTTATTATCCATCATCTTTCTTCTATTATCCGAGCGTTAATCATGGCAGAACCGAGTGGCGCCATTGCCAAAGGGTGGGTGGTGGTGGATGCAGGTTTTCATGGGTGGGTCTAAAATGCGGGAAGGACATTCGATCCCCATTTCCTTGTTGGCCCTTATTTTCTTCTCCTCAATTTGGAGAAGGTATCCTGAGGGTAACAACAGTTTGGCTGTGGGGTTAATCCTCAGGGTCCTCAGTCTTATTGAGGAATATCCCCTTGGATCTACTGTGGTGGTGATTCTTTTGTATTTTTGTATTTTGTTATTATGGGAGGGTTTATGTGTTGTTGACTTTATCCTACTCTGGTACAGACGGGGCTGTGAAAGGAGCAGTTTGGGGAGACTTTGGTGCCTGTGGTGTAAAGTGGGTTGGAGAGGGGGGTAATGGAGCATGCCCGATTGTGGCGTGAAAGTCTGTTCCTGTTCTCTCTGTTGCCAAACTAATGGCGGCAGTTAATCTGCAAATTTTCTCAGGGAATGTACGGGGCATCCATCACCCTATCAGAAGGAAGATGATTGCCTCCTTTCTTAAGGAGAAAGTCGACATAGCTTTATTCCACGAAACGCATCTAGATTAAACTCAATTGGGGTCGACACGGTGGCTAGCACTGCTGCCTCACAGCTCCAAGGACCCAGGTTCAATTCCGGCCTCAGGTGACTGGCTGTGTGGAGTTTGCACATTCTCCCAGTGTCATTGTGGGTTTCCTCTAGGATCTCCGGTTTCCTCCCACAGTCCAAAAGATGTGCAGATTAGGTGGATTGGCCATGCTAAATTGCCCCTTTGTGTTGAAAAAGATTGGGTAGGAATACTAGGTGATTCGGATAGACTGGAGGCATGGGCTTAAGTAGAGTGCTCTTTCAAAGGCAGGTTCAGAATTGATGGGCCGAATGGCCTCCTTCTGCGCTGTAGGGATTCTGTGATGAGGAGTACTTTAAATTGAGGCGGAATTGGGTGAGGCAGGTTTTTTTTGGCCTCTTTTTTCATCAAGTAGCAGGGATGTGGCAATCTTTATTAATAAAAATATCCTTTTCAAAGTTGAAACCTGCACGGAGGATAAAGAACGTAGATATGTGACCATTAGAGGTTCGATGCATGGAGATGTTGTTTCAATAATGAATGTTTATGGACCCCAAATTGCTCCCGGAATTAATTACGAAGGCTTTTGTGAATTTTGCAGAGGTGGCTTCAACTCACATTTGGCGACTTCAACTGCCACTTAAATCCTCTGGTAGATAAGCTCCCAGTAACCAACCCCCCCACCCCTCCCCCTCCCCTCACTTCAAGCTAGGGTGTTGGCCTCAGCTTGTGAGGAGGTGGGTTATGTGGATGTTTGGAGGACTTTGCACCCGAGTGGTGGAGATTTAACCTTCTTTCCAGTCCCACAGCAATGCCGTACTAGAATCAATGACTTTTTTGTGCCGAGGACGATTCTACGGTGTTCTCCTGCACCACAGGGAATATTTTCATTTTCACATCCCCCCCCCCCCCCACCCCTACCCCCACCCCCACCCCCACCCCCCACCGCCCTCCACCCCCCACCCCCACTGGAACTTTTACTCGAGAAAGTGGAGGTTTGGTGCCTTCCTGACAAGAGGTACTTCATTTACTACACATTTTAAGGAAGAGTTTGAGTTCTTCCTTTTCTTTAACTTGGCCCCTGGTATTTCCCCCTCCAGACGTGTGAAGTTCTTGAGCAAATACAAAGGCCAACTTTGGAGCGATTTTCTCTGTGTGGCTTGGTGGAAGGAAAAGGGCCATGAAGACGGAGGAAATAAACAAGAATTTCGGGAATTCTATGCAGGATTATACAAGTCTGAGCAGTCTGGTGATGTGTTGGCGGGTGTGGAGCATTATTTCTGTTCCTTGTGACCATCCTTTTAGCCAAACAAATAAATGTGTGAAGCTGAGGGAGCAAAAGATGTCAATGTATTTAAGAGAGAGAGAGAGACCTGGGCCAAGCTTTGCAGAGTCTGCACCCTCCCTGGATTCACTTCCTTTCCCTTCAGTTGCTGCAAGTGACCAATTGAAGGTGAGAACGAGAAAAGAAAGTGTTTTACTCACAGATGTTGGAGACAGGAAGAACTTGTGAAGTTCAATCCAGCAGTTACACAAAGCCCGCGCTGATTAGCTGGAGGACAAGAGTCCTTCCGGTCCTCCAACTCTTTCTTTCCATTGGTCAATAGCTCAGGAAAAAGGTCAGGAGGCGGGCTATCCTTCGCACATGCGCAGTTCCCCCTCCCTTGGACATGCGCAGTCGTGGGCAGGAGGCGATCACCGATTGGCATCTTGCTCTGGCCGTCAGCCGGTTGCCTGGAAACCTTGTTTCGAGGAGGTTCTGTTGTCGGTTTTTTTCTCCCTTGTTCAGGGGGCGGGCGAAGCAACGGGTGGGGGCGGGGAGCGCCGGGCCTGCGCACTGGAACCCGATGACGATAACGTGGGATAGAGTAATTCCTATTGGTTGATTCAGGCAGGGCGCCATTGTGATGTCACAGCGGAAGTGAAGGAAAAACCTTTCCTGTCGCCAACATCTGTGAGTAAAACACTTTCTTTTCTCATTCTCACCTTCAATGCGTCACTTGCAGCAACTGAAGGGAAAGGAAGTGAATCCCGGGAGGGTGCAGACTCTGCAAAGCTTGGCCCAGGTCTCTCTCTCTCTCTTAAACACATTGACATCCTTTGCTCCCTCAGCTTGACACATTTATTTGTCTGGCTAAAAGGGTGATTTCTTTCCCAATGTTCACAATTAAAGGGCTGATTTCCCCTGGAGATGGCTGACATTTAAGAGACAGTAAATTAATATCAGACAGAGATATGTCTGGTACTTTTAAATGGTACAGATTAGATATATTATTTATGGTTCTGTAATAAAATACATTTATTGTTATTTCTGGTTGTGTTATATTGTACTGTCGCTATTTATATATTTTCAGTCATCTCTTCCCTCAGAGGGTTGTTAGTCTCTGGATTTCTCTTCCACAGGGACCAGTGGAGTCGGAGTCACTGAATATATTCAAGGATGAGTTGGACAGATTTTTAATATATATATATTTTTTAAACCATTTTTTAAATAATGAATGCAACAGACGAACAGAAATATTGATGGAAAATGGGGATAGTGTAGCACAACTGATACTGCCGCATAAATACAAGCAACACATTGCAAAATTAATTTGTGCAGGATATTTTAGGGACCAGAGCTGCTATATGAAATGCCGGATTCATTGAACAACCAGTTAACAGGTTAACATAGTGAGTGGGGAAAGAGGGTAAGATTATATAAAAACAGAAGAATAACAATGCAGGGCGCATACCCCAAAATATTACAAAACAGACTAACAGCATAGTCAAATTAAAATAACATAGATGACACAGAATCTCGATAGTGCAGAAGGTTCTTCTTCAAGTCTGCACTGACCCTCAGAAAAAGCACTCCCTGAGGCATACACCCCACAATATTCCCATAATCTAGTGCATTGATCATCGTCAACCCACCTAACCTAACACCTTTAGACACTAAGGGGCAATTTAGCATGACCAAGCCACTTAACTGCACATCTTTGGACTGTGAGAGGAAACCAGAGCACCCATGCAGACATAGGAAGAATGTGCATCTCCACGCTGACAGCTACTCAAGGAATCAAACCTAGTGCTAACCACTGTGCCTCACTGTGCCCTACTCTGGGCTCAGTTGAATTGAAAGCCCTGGAGGAGCAAGCCAGTCAAATTGGAGCACATGTATTTGAGATAGGGGTCTCATAATTTAACAGATGCATCAGACTTAGAATGAAGTACAGACATTAAAAATTGCAATGGGATACATTCCGTAATCAGTCTATGCCAGTTTTGGATAGAGGGATAACTGGCTGGTCTGCTTCCATATCGAGCCTGATGAATCTTGGGTCTATCCTAACCAAATTCCGGATGAACCTAAGATGAGAGGCCAATTGATAAAGCCTGATATTTGGGAGACACAAACCTCCCTTAGCTCCTGGTGATTGGAGCTTAACAAACTTGAGGTGAAGTTTATTTTTGTTCCAGATAAATGTACTAATCATTTCATTAATTTCCTTAATGACTCTGGTCGACAGCAGTATAGGCCACTTCTGCAGAGGGTAAAACAGTCTGGACAACACATTCATTTTAATGAAGGCGATCTTCCCTCACCATGAAATCGGAAGAGCCGACCACTGGGCAAGGTCCCACCTAATAGTCACTATCAGCTGTGGAAAATTAGTCCCTTATAGCTGTCTGAAAGAGGGGGACATCGACATTCCCAGACATTTAAATCCCAAGGGGGGGCATCTGAAAGGGAACTTAGCAAGAGGAGGAGGCTTACCCTTCAACACCCCCCTCCTCCCACCAGCATGGCCTCTGACTCAGTAAAATTCATCTTCTCACCAGAGAAGTCACTACATCTATCCACAATCGGGTACAGCTGTTTAAGATGAACATTTTGCTGTGGTTTTTATTTTTATCTCCGTGCCTAATGGTCTTTTTGCTGAAATTGTTCTTTATGGGGGTGGATTGGTTGGTTTAATCGTTTGTATGGGCAGATAAGTTGGCAAGGATTAGGAAGACGGTGAATCAGAGAGGGCAACAATCAGGGGGCTTGGCCCTGCTGAACCTGTTATACTATTATTGGGCGGCGATCGCAGAGTAGGCGTGGGGTAGGGGCAGGGAGATGGAGCCTTTGTCGGCTTACATTAAAGGGTAGGTGGGGTTAATAGGTTACAGGGATAGGGTGGAGACATGGGGTGCTCTTTCAAAGAGCTGGTGCAGACTCGATGGGCCGAATGGCCTCCTTCTGCACTGTAGGGATTCTATGTTCTATCATTTCAAGGAGCTGGTTATCGTCAACTGCTAGCGGGGAGGGAAGGGAGTGAGGTGGAGAGGTTGGTTCGGGAGTTGGGGTGGGTTTAGGGGTTTTGTGTTGGTTTTACTTTGTAATGTTATGTGTTGTAAATGTTAAAATCTGAATGAAAATACTTTTTAAAAATCTATCCACTACTCCAGGACTGAAACACTGGGGTTCAACACAAACTGCAGCCCGTCCTCTGCACACACAGTGATTTGTGCTGCCTCACCCCACCCTCCAGGCCCGATATCAGAGGATCCGATCTAATAGCCTCTGGCAAGGGCTCAGTGACCAACGCAAACAGCAAGGGGGACAGAGGGCAGCCCTGTCTAGTTCCTCTCTGAAGCTGAAACTTCGACACCCTTAAACCATTGGTGAACACCGCTGCTACCAGTCTGTGATATAACAATTGAATCCACTCAATATAATCCTCACCCAACCCGAAGCCTCGCAGCGGATACACCAGATAATTCCACTCAACTCGAGCAAAAGCTTTCTCTGCATCGAAGGAGATCACCAGCCCATCCAATGCATATTTCTGAAAAGTCTGAATCACATTCGGCAACCTTCCAACATTGTTACTGGAAAATCTTCTCCGTATAAACCCAGTCTGGTCCTCCCGCATGATTGTCGGAAGGATGTCCTCCAGCCTTATCGCCAAAACATAAGATCGCAGTTTCAAGTCAACATTCAAAAGAAAGGGAACTTGTGACGGGGATGTGCTGAGTAGTCACACATCAGGTGGCTCTCCTCCATACAACAGAAAAATAGGCACTGTCGGCCGAATTTAGCCGCAAAATCAGACTTAAACATCCCCTCACCCTCAACAATAGTGCGGACAACAAAATGCCAGAAAGCAACAGCTCGAAAGGCTGCAGGGTCACAGAAACTGCAGCAAGGGAGAGGAGCGGCGAGCAAGCGGGTCGGCGGCCCCACGAGGCGAGGGGTCTCCAGTCTTCCCGAGAGAGGGAGACCGGCAACCCAGAAAACAAGCCCCCCCCCCCCCTCCCCCCGACCAGGCGATGGATGGAGGATGTTCCTAACCAATGAACTAAACGCAATGAAGGATGACATTAAGGCTGAGTTAAGGGTGACGGTCAAGCTGGCGGAGGTGCTAGCCGCGATGCAGAAGATGCTCAATGGCATGTTGAGGAAACTGGAAGCCCAGGGGAGCACAGTTCGAGAGCTGGAAAAGATCGAGGACCAGTAGAATCGGTCAAGGAGATAGAACATTCAGATAGTGGGTCTGCCAGAGGGGATCGAGGGCAGGGACCCAATCGACTACGTGGCCCAAACGCTGGGCAACCTGATTGGGAGGGACAGCTTCCCCAAACCGCCAGAGATCGACAGGGCTCACAGGTCGCACTGCGTCACCTCGCAATGAACAGGGGAGCCAGCTCATAGGAGGGAGGGGGCGAGGGCAGCAGAGCGCAGGAGATGGTGAGGAGGAGACAGCAGGGGCACAAGCAGAGTGGGCGTAGGAGGGGGTCAGATCGATCCTGGGGGGGGGGCCACACACCAGCGGGAAAGCTAGTGCCGGGAAGTACGGGAGAGAGCGGGACTGCGGCACATCTCCCACTGGGAAGAGAGCATCTGGGAGGGGGGGGGGAGCAGATAGAGGGGGGATACAGTGGGGTGGGGGGGGGGCAGATAGGGGGGAATACGGTGGGGTGGGTGGGAGAATAGAAGAGGGGGGATACGGTGGGGTGGGGGGGGGAGATGGAAGAGAGGGGATACGGTCTGATCATGAGAGGGGGAACTTCACAACTGTTCACAGGATCCATTGACTGACAGATCAACCCCAGAACAGGGAAAATGACAGGCATGGCGAGGGAACTCGGAACGTTCATGGGGCAGTGGATCCCTGGTGGTTCATGGAGCAGATGGGGGCAGTGGATCCCTGGTGGTTCATGGAGCAGGCGGGGGCAGTGGATCCCTGGCGGTTCATGGAGTAGGAGGGGGCAGTGGATCCCTGGCGGTTCATGGAGCAGATGGGGCAGTGGATCCTTGGCGGTTCATGGAGCAGATGGGGGCAGTGGTCCCCTTGCGGTTCATGGAGCAGACGGGCCAGTGGATCCCTGGCGGTTCATGGAGCAGACGGGGGCAGTGGTCCCCTGGCGGTTCATGGAGCAGACGGGCCAGTGGATCCCTGGCGGTTCATGGAGCAGATGGGGGCAGTGGATCCCTGGCAATTCTTACACCCGGATGAGAAGGAATTCTCGTTCTTCTCACCAGTGCACAAGGTCTACACTCACATCGGCTTCTTTGTTGAGGGGAAATCGGTGCTTCCAGAAATAGTCAGAGCGGAATAATCCATGATTGTAATCTCAGACCACACTCCACATTACATGGATGTGAGGTTGGAGACGGGACAAACCCAATGCCCCACATGGAGGTTGGACACGACCCTCTTGGCCGACAAGGTCTTCTGCCAGAAAACATCACCGGCCATCGGCAAGTCCATCACTAACAACCAGAACGGGGAAGTCTCACCTTCCACATTCTGGGAGGCACTGAAGGCTGTGATTCGGGGAGAAATAATCACCAAAAGGCTCGTAGAGACAGGGGAGAGAGAGCGGTTAGGCAGCAACTGATCGACTCCATTCTGGAGGTTGACAGACGATACTCCGAGGCTCTGACCATAGAGCTTCTGCTGGAGAGGAAGAAGCTGCAAAAGAACTTTGACCTGCTCCCCACCAGGAAGGCAGTGCACCAACTCCACCAGGCACGGGGGACCTTTTATGAGCACGGAGAGGGCTCGCCGCCTGCTGGTTCACCAGCTGAGAAAGAAGGCAGCCACTAGGGAAATAGCCCAGGTAAAGGATAACAGAGGCAGACTGGTATAATAATCATCTCTATTATTGTCACATGTAGGCTTACATTAACACAGCAATGAAGTTACTGTGAAAATCCCCTAGTCGCCACACTTTGGGTACACTGAGGGAGAATTCAGAATGTCCAAATTAACTAACATTATGCCTTTCGGGACTTGTGGGAGGAAACCGGAGCTCCCGGAGGAAACCCGCGCAGACATGGGGAGAACGTGCAGACTCCACACAGACAGTGACCCAAACCGGGAATCCAACCTGGGACCCTGGCGCTGTAAAGCAAAAATGCTGACCACTGTGCTACCGTGCTGCCAAACCATAGCCGTCCTGTAGCCCAACCAAAAAAGGTCAACCAAGCATTCGAGGCCTTCTACCGGGGACTGTACACCTCCGAGACCCCCCTCCTCCCCGGAGAGAGTTCGGAATCTTCTTGGGCTGCAAACGCAACCTGGGCAAAAACAAAGATTTCCCGGTGAGGGGGAGGGGCAGAGCTGGAGGGCCTCCCAGTTAAAATAGCCCAAAACAAATCCCGCTACCTGGAGATCCAGGTTTCCCACGAGTGGACACGGATCCACAAGTGGAAGCTGACCAGTCTGGCGGAGGAAGTCAAAAATGACCCACAGAGATGGGATGGATTCCTGCTTTCCCTGGCGGGGAGGATGCAGATGATCAAGATGAACGTACTGCCCAGGTTCCTCTTCCTGTTTCGATCCTGACCGATCTACATCCCCAAGGCCTTTTTCCATTCAATAGATAAGGTGATTATGGCGTTTGTGCGGAGGGGCAAGAATTCAAAAATCCTTAAAACAGTACTACAATGGAGAAGAAACATGGGAGGCCTGGCCCTCCCGAACTTGCAATACTATCACTGGGCAGCCACGGCCGAAAGAGTGAGGAGATGGGTAAAGGACCCAGACATGGAATGGTTGATGATGGACGAGTCCTCATGTACAGGAATGATCCTCCGGGCCCTCGCCACAGCAACACTCCCATCCCCGCCAGCACCAGTCCAGTGGTGGTAGCTACTCTGAGAACCTGGAACCAGATGTGGCAGCATTTCAGTCTGACCGATGTGTCCATCATGGCCCCCATCTGCAGCAACCATAGGTTTGTACCAGCCATTCTCAACACCACCTTCAAGAGGTGGAGACAGGGTGGGGGAACACTGATGGTTAGGGACTTTTACACGGGAAATAGACTAGCGACCTTCGAGGAGCTGGCGGAGAGACTGGACCTACCAAACCGGGATGAGCTCCAGGTCAAAAGCTTTCTCTGCAAGGAGACACCAGCACACCCAGAAACCCTGAGAAGCACAATGCAAGAGGAGCTACTGGACGCAGACAGTCTGGGTAAGGGAAACTGTGGGGACCTGTACGGACAACTCTTAATAAGGATGCGCTCCTTACTTGACAAAACCCAGGAAAAATGGGAGGAAGAGCGAGGGACGGAAATAGGGTGGGGACTCTGGAGCGAAGCACTGAACGGGACCAACTCCACCTTCTCCTACGCAAGGCTAAGCTTCATGCAGCTGAATGTTGTGCACAGAGCGCACCTGACAAGAACCCGAATGAGCAGGTTCTTCCCGGAGATGGAGGACAAATGTGAATGGTGCCAGCGGGGCCCGGCAAACCATGCCCACATGTTCTGGGTATGCCCCAGGCTAGTCGAATTCTGCACAGCCTATTTAGAGGCAATGTCCATGGTTATGAGGGTGGAGCCGTGCCCACAAATGGCAGTCTTCGGGGTATCGGACCAGACAGAACTATTCATGGGGAAGAGGCTGGACGCCCTTGCCTTTGCTTCTCTAATCGGCCGCTGGAGAATCCTGCTCGGCTGGCGATCAGCAGCACCACCCACAGCTGCAGACTGGCTGGCAGACCTATCGGAATTTCTCCACCTGGTGAAGATCAAGCTCACCGTCCGAGGGTCAGAGGATGGTTCCCACAAAGTGTGGAGGCCATTCACCAACTTGTTCCAGGACCTGTTTGAAGCCAGCGGCCAATGGAACACTGGGGAGGGAGGTGGGTGTACGGGAGCCAACGGGATCACAGGGAGCAGGCAGGAAAAGGGATGTGGGGGGGTGAGGCTACTGGGAAAAGGAGGGAGAGGCCAGAAACCAACTGACACAGAGACCAGAGTGCAGAGAACAAAAACACAAGAAGAGGAACCCCCAAGGGAAGGTTTAAAACAGGACAGGGAGTGCGCGGGGTGGAAGGGGGGAGGCCCATCAATGGGGGGGAAGAGAGGGCACCGTCCACTTGTAAATAACAGAACTCCCATTGTACAGTGAAGGGCCCAGGAAAGAACCCAGAAACGACGAGTGAAGGGGTCGGAGGGGAGGGACGGGAGATGGGGGGACCGGCATAAAGGAAATTGACATGCACATTGTAATCGGCAGAGTTACCCTGACTGCTTGGATAGTGTATAATAAGCATTGCCACAAGTCTGTTACTGGATGAAAAAGAGGTGAAAAAAACTGCTCCATCCAATCCCACCTCAATTTAAAGTGTTCCTCATAATCCGGATGGATTTCCAGTAATAAAACAATATCGACTTTCTCCTAATGAAATGAGAGGATCTTTTTCCTTCTGATAGGGTGATGGATGCCCCATACATTCCCTGAGAAAATTTGCAGATTAACTGCCGCCATTAGTTAGGCGACAGAGAGACAGGAACAGATTTTCACACCACAATCGGGCGTGCGCCATTACCCCCTCCTCCAACTCACTTGACCAAAGTTTCCTCAAACTGCTCCTTTCACAGATAAAAGCCCCGTCTGTACCAGAGTAGGATAAAGTCAACAACACATAAACCCTCCCATAATAACAAAAATACAAAATAATCACCACCACAATAGATCCAAGGAGACATTTCTCAATAAGACTGAGGACCCGGAGGATTAACCCCACGGCCAGACTGTCGTTACCCTCAGGATACCGTCTCCAAAATGAGGAGAAGAAAAGTAACTTTTGTAAATTGTTTTTACAGGATATTAGAAGAGGAGGAATTACAGACTGAAATCTCAAACATCACGTCTCAATCTGACTGAGTCTCTCAATTCCTTGGAACTGAACATCACCGGACTTTGAATCGAGAAGGAGAAATGTTTGTCTTTTCTGTCGGCTTCAAAACATCAGTGTGACTGGAAAAGCCCCGAGACACACACACCCGAGTGAGAGTGTTCCAGTGCACTGACTGTGGAAAGAGCTTTAACCAGTTACGCAGCCTGAAAAAACATCACACCATTCACAGCGGGAGAGACGTTACACGTGTTCTGTGTGTGGACGAGGCTTCAACTGATCGACAAACCTGGAGAGACACGAGGAGACCCCCACTCTAGAGAAACGGTGGAAATGTGTCGATTGTGGGAAGCGATTCAGGGTTCCATCTCAGCTGGAAGTTCATCGGCGCAGTCACACTGGGGAGAGGCCGTTCACCTGCTCTGTGTGTGAGAAGGGATTCATTCGGTTATTCGCCCTGCAGAGACACCAGCAAGTTCACACTGGGGAGAGGCCGTTCATCTGCTCTCAGTGTGAGAAGGGATTTGGAGATTCATCCACCCTGCGGAGACACCAGCGAGTTCACACTGGGGACAGGCCGTTCACCTGCTTTCAGTGTGAGAAGGGATTCACTCAATCATCGGACCTGCGGAGACATCAGCAAGTTCACACTGAGGAGAGGCCGTTCACCTGCCATCAATGTGAAAAAGGATTCACTACTTCATCGAGCCTGCAGATTCACCAGCGACTTCACACTGGGGAGAGGCCATTCATCTGCTCTCAGTGTGAGAAGGGATTCACTCAATCATCGGACCTGCTGACACACCAGCGAGTTCACACTGAGGAGAGGCCGTTCACCTGCCATCAATGTGAAAAGGGATTTACTCGGTTATCCAGCCTGCTGACACACCAGCGAGTTCACATTGGGGAGAGACTGTTCACCTGCTCTCAATGTGAGAAGGGATTTGGAGATTCATCCACCCTGCGGAGACATCAGCGAGTTCACACTGGGGAGAGGCCGTTCACCTGCTTTCAGTGTGAAAAGAGATTCACTCAATCATCGGACCTGCTGACACACCAGCGAGTTCACAATGAGGAGAGGCCGTTCACCTGCCATCAATGTGCAAAGGGATTTACTCGGTTATCCCACCTGCAGAGACACCAGCGAGTTCACACAGGGGAGAAGGCGTTAACCTGTTCTCAGTGTGGGAAGCGATTCACTCAGTTATCGCACCTGCAGTCACACCAGCGAGTACACACTGGGGAGAAGGCGTTAACCTGCTCTTAGTGAGAGAAGGGATTCAGATATCCATACATCCTGCAGGAACACTAGCGAGTCCACACCTGGAAGAAGCCATTCACCTGCTCTGAGCAGGGGAGACATTCAATGATCCATCCCAACTACGGAGACACTAGCGAGTTAATTCTGGGGAGAGACCATTCATCTGCTCTCAATGTGGGGAGGGGTTTTGTGATTCATCACACCTGTTGTGACTCCAAGTTCACAATAAATTCCAGATGTTGGCTCCGTTGTTATTGTTTCTGTTCTCACTGACATCCAGGACTGCATTCTGTTCATTCTGACATCTGGTGAATGGTGATGATTGGAGGGTTTCTTTCTGCTGGACTGGCCGGTCTAACACCTCTGCCTCCGGTGGGCTGACCATTTTTGAGGCTAGTTGCGATTACCTGGTTCCAAGTTTGACGAGGAGCACAGAATGAAAAGGTGTTTGCACGTTGGAAATATTTTGTTCCCAAAGCAGCCATGTTGCCATGAAGATGGGCTGTGGTGGTTACAGGGTTCTTTTGTCTAATTTATCTGGGTGTTTCTCGCAGAAGGAAACTGTCATGGTATGAGGGGCAAGTTGTCTGTGGTAGGTTGGGAAATTACAATAAACAAATCACTGAAAGTGGCAACGCAGGTGGATAAGGAGCTAAGGCGGCAGACGGCATGCTTGTCTTCATTGGTCGGGACATTGAGTATAAAAATTGGCAAGTCATGCTGCAGCTGTACAGAACCTTAGTTAGGCCACACGTGGAATATTGCCTACAATTCTGGTCACCACATTACCAAAAGGATGTGGAGGCTTTGGAGAGAGTACAGAGGAGGTTTACCAGGATGTTGACTGGCCTGGAGGGTATTAGCTATGAGGAGAGGTTGGATAAATTCTGATTGTTTTCACTCGAGCGACGGAGGTTGAGGGAAGACCTGATAAAAGTATAGAAAATTCTGAGTGGTGTGGATAGTCAGAAGCTTTTTGCCAGGTTGGAAAAGTCAATTACCAGGTGACATAGGTTTAAGGTGCGAGGGGCAAAGTTCAGAGGAGATGTGCGATTGAAGGTTTTTTTACACAGAGGGTGGTGAGTGCCTGGAACTCGCTGCCGGAGGAGGTGGTGGAAGCAGGTACGATAGTGACGTTGAAGAGGCATCTTGGCGAATCCATGAATAGGATGGGAAGAGACGGATACAGACCCTGGAAGCACAGAAGGTTTTAGTTTAGACAGACATCATGGTCCAAGCAGGCTTGGTGGGCCGAAGGGCCTGTTCCTGTACTGTCCTTTGTTCTTTGTTGTTCTATGTATGAAGACAGACAATAGACAGACAGGCAACCACTAGCATTTTATTTACATAAAATATAGATTCCTATAAGAAGCAAAAATTAAACAGCAAAAGTGAAGCTATCGTGGCTAACAAGAAAAGTTAAAGATTCCATTAGATCAATGGAGGAGACAGTTTTGTAGTGAGCCTGAGGATTGGGAACTTGTTTTAGAATTCAGCAAAGGACCAAGAAACTAATAAAGAGAAATAGAATATGAGAGCAAACTGGGGAGAACTGGAAAAGCTCCTATAGGAATGTGAAAAGGAAAAGATTCGCAAAGACCAATGTGGGTCCATTCCAGGCAGAGACAGGAGAGTTTATAATGGGGAATGAGGAAATGGCAGAGAAACAAAACAATGTGTGTCTGTCTTCACAGAGGAAGATACAGAAATTGTCCCAAAAACACGAGAGAACCAAGGGACCAGTGAGCACGAGGAACTGCAAGAGATTAGTATTAGTGAAAAAGCAGCACTGGAGAAATTAATGTGGTTGAAAGTTAATAAATCCCCAAAAGCTGCTGCTCTACATCCCAGAGTGTTGAAAGAGGCGGCTGTAGAGATAGTGGATACATTGGTGATCATCTTTCAAAATTCTATGGATTCTGGAATGTTTCCTGCAGATTGGAAAGTGGTAAATGTAACCCCAATATTTAAGGAGAGAGAGAAAACGGGGAACAGACCCATTAGCCTGACATCAGTAGGAAGGAAAATGCTACAATCTATTATAAAGGATGTGATAACAGACGAATTAGGAGCAGGAGTAGGCCACTCGGCCCCTCGAGCCTGCTCCACCATTCAATAAGTTCACGGCTGATCTGATTCACACCTCAACTCCACAGAGGCTCCTTAGAAAATAAATCTGGGGAGATAGTAATAATATTCTTTATTATTATAATCGTTATTATTGTCACAAGTAAGCTTACAATATCACTGCAATGAAGTTACTGTGAATATCCGCTAGTCGCCACACTCCGGCCTGTTCGGGTACACAGAGGGAGAATTCAGAATGCCCAATTCACCTTACAAAGTCTTTTGGGACTTGTGGGAGGGAACCGGAGGAAACCACGCAGTTTTGGGGAGAACGGGCAGACTCCGCACA
Source organism: Scyliorhinus torazame (assembly GCF_047496885.1). Taxonomy (NCBI): domain Eukaryota; kingdom Metazoa; phylum Chordata; class Chondrichthyes; order Carcharhiniformes; family Scyliorhinidae; genus Scyliorhinus; species Scyliorhinus torazame. The sequence goes on from NC_092711.1 coordinate 174,401,148, forward strand.
GACAGTGACCCAAGCCGGGAATTGAACCCAGGTCCCTGGAGCTGTGAAGCAACCGTGCTAACCACTGTGCCTCCATGCTGCGGTGTCAGTTATGGGAAAAAGGAAATAGCAGAGGAATTAAACAGATATTTTGCACCAAGATACTTCGAATATCCCTTTAATACTAAAGAATACGGAGGAAGTAATTAAATACCATCACTGGAGAAGTTGTCGTGGACAAACTAATGGGGACAAGATAAGTCCCCTGGATGGCTGCATCCTAGGATCCGAAAAGAAATGTCTGCAGAGATAGTGGGTGCATTGATTGTAATTTTCCAAAAATCCTTGGATTCTGGAGAGGTACCAGAGGATTGGAAAACTGCCAATGTGACAACCCCCGATTCAGAATGGGAGGGAGGCAAAAAATGAGACAATATTGGACGATTAGCCTAACATTTATTGTTGAAAAAAATGTTGGAATAAATTATAAGGAAGCAATAAGAGCACATTCAGAAAATCTGAAGATATTAAGGCTGAGATAGATTCTTGTTTATAAATGTAAATTTAGGGTTCCCAATTCATTTTTTCCAATTAAGGGGCAATTTAGCGTGGCCAATCCACCTACCCTGCACATCTTTTGGGTTGTGGGGGCGAAACCCACACAGACTCAGGGAGAATGTGCAAACCCCACACGTACAGTGACCCAGAGCCGGGATCGAACCTGGGACCTCGGCGCCGTGAGGCAGCAATGCTAAACACTGTGCCACCCTGCTTCCCGGATGAGAGAGATTCTTGATCAGTCAGTGAACCGAGGATTACGGGTAAAGGGCACGTGAGGAATGTTGGTTTCAGCCATGATTCTATTGAAAGGTGCAGGCTGGAAGGGCCGAATGGCCTACTCCTATTCCTTATGGTCTTAGTGTGGTCTTATTTCCACCTACCCCTGATAAACTTTCACCCCCTTGCTTTTCAAGAATCTATACAGCTCTGCCTTCACAATATTCAAAGACTCTGCTTCCACTGCCCTTTGAGGAAGAGAGTTCCAAAGACTCCCAACCCTCTGAGAAAAAAGTTGTCCTCTGCCTTAAATGGGCAAGTTATTACTTTTAAATTGACTCCAATTTCTAGATTCTCCCACAAGAGGAAACATCCTTTCCACATCCACCCTGTCAAGGCCCCTCAGGATCTTATACAGTTCAATCACGACACCTAAACTCCATCGGACACAAGCCCATCATGTCCAATCATTCCTCATAAGACCAGCCTCCAATTCCAGGTATGAGTCCAGTAAACCTTCTCTGAACTGCTTCCAACACATTTACATCATTCCTTAAATGAGAGCGATACTGTACACAGTGCTCCAGATGTATTCTCACCAATGTCCTGTATAACTGAAGCATAACCTCCCTACTTTTGCATTCAATTCCCCTCACAATAAACAATAACATTCTATTAGCTTTCCTAATTACTTGCTGTACCTGTATACTCGCCTTTTGTGATTCATGCTCTTGGACACCCAGATCCCTCTGAATCTCAGAGCTCTGCAACCTCTCACCATTTAGATAATAAGCTTTTTTATTCTTCTGGCCAACATGGACAATTACACATTTTCCCACATTATTCTCCATTTGGCAGATCTTATTCCACTCATTTAACATATACCTTTTTAACCTCCTTATGTCCTCTTCACAATTTGCTTTCCTACCTATCTTTGTATCATTGGAACATAGGAGCAGGAGTTGGCCATTCAGCCCGTCGAGCCTGCTCCACCATTCAATACGATCATGGCTGATCATCCACTTCAATGCCTTTTCCCCACACTATCCCCATATCCCTTTGTGTTATTAGTATTTAGAAATCTGTCAGTCTCTGCTTTAAACACACTCAATTACTGAGCTTCCACAGCCCTCTGGGGTAGAGAATTCCAAAGATTCACAACTTGTAATGAAATGAAAAATGAAAATCGCTTCTTGTACAAGTAGGCTTCAAATGAAGTTACTGTGTAAAGCCCCTCGTCGCCATATTCCGGCACCTGTTCGGGGAGGCTGGTACGGTAATTAAACCATGCTGCTGGCCTGCTGTTCTATCCCTGTATCACTGTCAGTTTATTTCCCTTAAAAGCCCATCCAATTTTCTTTGGGAAACATTCCATCATCTCTGTTTCTACTCGCATCGTAGGAAGTGGCTTCCAGGTATTTCCCACTTTCTTCAAATGTAAACGAGTTTCAGTGAGCACAGAAAGAGGCCATCCTGCCCATCATTCTCATGCTAGCTCTTTGAGTGAACTATCTAATTAGTCCCATCGCTCTGCAAGTTTATTTTCCTACAGAATCTGTCCAGTTTCCTTTTGAAAGTTGCTGTTGAATTTACTTCCATCACCATTGTGCAAGGGGCTGTTTAGCACAGGGCTAAATCGCTGGCTTTGAAAGCAGACCAATGCAGGCCAGCCAGCACGGTTCAATTCCCGTACCAGCCTCCCCGAACAGGTGCTGGAATGTGGCGACTAGGGGCTTTTCACAGTAACTTCATTGAAGCCTACTTGTGACAATAAGCGATTTTCATTTCATTGTCAGGCAGTGACTCCCAACAACTCGTTCTGTTTTAAATCTAATAATTTCACGATACACTGGGCGGGATTCTCCACCCCCACGACGAAGTGGCCGCGCCGTCGTGAACACCATCGAGGTTCACGACGGCGCGGAACGGCCCCGGTCCCAACCGATTCAGGCCCTGACAATGGGCCAGTATCGGGGCCGCGCCATCTACCCGCGCCAGGCCTTGTCGCCCGCGTAAAAGCGGCGCCGCATAGATGACGCGGCCGGCGCCGCATAACGGACGTCATCCGCGCATGCGCGGGTTGGCCGGCGCCAACCTGCGCATGCGTGGTTGCCGTCCTGTCCAAATCCGCCCCGCAAGAAGATGGGGGACGGATCTTGCGGGGCCGCGGAAGGAAGGAGGTCCTCCTTCAGAGAGGACGGCCCGACGATCGGTGGGCACCGATCGCGGGCCACCCCTCATTCAAGGTGAAGCCCAGTGCAGGATCCCCCCTCGCCCCCCCCACAGGCCGCCCCCCCAGCGTTCACGCACCGCCCACGACTGTAGCGACCAGGTGTGGACGGCGCCGGGGGGAACCCGCCGTTTTGGCCTGGCCGCTCGGCCCATCCGGGCCTCAGAATAGCGGGGGTGCCGGAGAATCGCCATTTTGGGTATCTCCGGCGATTCTCTGGCCTGCGGCCCGCGAAACTCGACCGGCCCGTTCCCGCCGCTTGGGAGAATCGCGGGACGGCATCGGACCGGCGTCCCCGGAAATTTCGGCGGCCCAGGCGATTCTCCCAACCGGCGGAGTGGAGAATCGCGCCCACTGTGTTTGGATTTTCACAGAGGATTTGAAGTGGAGAGAAAGACATGGATGTTGCACAAAATCAAGACTCAGTCTTTATGAATGATCTTAGTGAGTGGGCAGAGTGTGAAATACCCAGGTTTGCGGTGCTAAGGTGCCAGTCTGGCAGTGCCAAGGTGCACACGTTCCAGGGGCTGGGCCGGGAGGCCACCCTGCCCTAACCACTCAGGGGCCTTCAATGGCCCGGGAACCCCTCCGGTACCGTGACACCTGGCCCATGTCTGTGTGGGCTAATACTAATCGGTGTCCATTTGACCGACTGGCTTAAATCAAGGGAGGCCTTTAGATAGGGGGACCTTCCCGTTAATGGGATGGAGATTGGCCTTAATTGTATCCAGATCTCGCCAATGGGAATAGGCCGGTTAGATCTGAAACCGATTGGTGCTTGGTGCGGTGCCCAATTTCCGACTTTCCTGCGATCTAAGTGGCGCACTTGGATTTGCGCCTTGCGCATCGTGGCCGTTAGATTGTGACCTGATTTTCATTTGCTGTAAAAATGTAAAAGCTTAATTGCTGTGCATAAAGAAAGTGCAATGAGGATAAATGTACTGGCAAGAGAGACCTTTAAGTTCTGATTAGCCTCAACATTTGAAACTATGAATAAGGGATTGTATAGAATCAGATAAAGGGATAGTATGAAACAGTTCTATTGTATTCCTGTCTGAGATAATGAGAGAAGGTGGTGTCAGTAATTGGGGATCCAATTAATGAATCTAGTGACCAAATTGACGAATTGTTATGTTACAACAGCCCAACTCTGACCTGAGGTAATGGTCACTTTGGGGATAAAAGTAGAGGTTTCAAAGGTCTTCCATGCTGGCCAAGTACTGAAGACTCCCGAGGCCGAGTTCCAAGGAAATTACTGTGAAAGAAGGAGCCAGACTCCCGAGGCTGAATTCCACAAGAATTACTGTCAAAGAAGGAACCACAGAGGGTTACACTTCGACAGACTGATCACCCGCATGAAGTTGTAAAAGTCAATGTCTTAAAGTTATTCAGTAAATTTACTATCCAGAAAAATCTGCCTTTGTCTTAATTGGTTAAAGTCTTGTCTGAACCAAAGTGAATTTATTAAATGCTAAGTTGGGGTGGCTGACATCAATTAAATTCCAGATAACAAGATTAGATAACAGAAATCTTCAATTTAAAAACTTGCCTTTCTATAGCACCTTTCACAACCAGAGGACGTCCCAAAGTACTTTACAGCCAATGAAATAGGCGCCGGAATGTGGCGACTAAGGGCTTTTCACAGTAACTACATTTGAAGCCTACTTGTGACAATAAGCGATTTTCATTTTCATTTCATTTTCAAGTGTTGATTTAGAGACAGTTTTAACTTTCTATTTGACCCTCGGGTACCTTTCTGTCTCTATTGCTCATGTCAATGACAGGCAGGAGACGGAGCTGAGGGTTGAATTTAGTTGAGAATAACGGGGCCTGTGACCCAGTTGGGAAACTGCCATGGGTGTCGCACTAATAGAGACAGGAAGGTGCTGGAGGACTGACTGGCATATGGGCCTCCAACTGATTGTTATATCGGTCACTCAGAGCTCAAGAGAAACCGTCTCTTTCAATACATATACAGGGAAGAGGCTGCAATGAAATCTGTCCCTTTTAACCTGCACAAAAGCAGGAGGCTCAGATTCAGGAGGAATTCACTCAGCCCATCGTGCCCCTGCTATCTCTTTGAAAGGATTCTCTGATTCATCCAACTGCTCTGCCCTTTCCCCACAGCGCTGCAAATTCTTCCCATTCAAGTATTTACTTTTTGGAAAGATACAATTGAATCTGTTTTGTGGCAGATCAGAACAACTCGCTGTGTCAAAAGATAAACTAAAATCTCATCTCCCCCTCTGGTTCCTTTGCCAATTACCTCAGAGGGACTCACTTTCTGTTAAAGAGCCTGTCAATCCCTCTCACCCACTTTCCCTAAAGTACATCAATCTAATCATCAAAAGTTCAGAAAAGTCAATATTTTTACTGAAAGAAGTTTATTGATGAAAGAGAACATGGTTATAAAAACAGAAAATTGACTTGAGGATCAAAGACAACCAGAGTAAAAGATGTTCACAATGATCTGGACCCAAATTAATTAATCTGGAGCCTGTTCCCTGCCCTCTTTGTGGAACAGCTCCACTCAGTCCACAAGCATGACCCTGACCTTCCGCTTGCTGCCATTAGAATTCACCACCTTGCTCTCAGGCTCACATTTCTGTCCTCGGCCTGCTGCAATGTTCCGGAGAAGCCCAACACAAGCTGGACGAACAGCCCCTCATCTTCCCATGAGGCACTTTACAGCTACTGGACTCAACACTGAGTTCAACAACTTCAGACCCTGAACTCTCTCCTCCATTTTGATTTATTTTGGGTTTTTGTTTCTTAAATTTAGAATATCCAATTATTTTTTTCCCCCAATAAAGGGGCAATTTAGCTTGGCCAATCCACCTAACCTGCACATCTTTGGGTTGTGGGAGCGAAGCCCACGCAGACATGGGGAGAATGTGCAAACTCCACACGGAGAGTGACCCAGGGCCAGGATTGGAACCCGCAGTCAGAGCATTTAAAGGGTCTCTCATTGGTGTGAGTGACATTGTGGCTCAGCAGGCTGGATGACTGAGTGAATCCCTTCCCACACACAGCAGGTGAACGGCCTCTCCCCAGTGTGAACTCGCTGGTGTGTCTGCACGTTGGATAATTGAGTGAATCCCTTCCCACACAGAGCAGGTGAAAGGCCTCTCCCCAGTGTGACTGCATTGATCGAGTTTCCAGCTCAGATGGGTATTTAAATCCCTTCCCACAGTCTCCACATTTCCACCGTTTCTCCATGTTTTTCGTCTCCTTGTATCTTTGCAGTTTGGATATTCAGTTAGAGCCTTGATCACACACACAACACGTGTACAGTCCCCGCTGTGAATGGTGCAATATTTTTTCAGGCTGTGTAACTGGTTAAAGCTCTTTCCACAGTCAGTGCTCTGGAACACTCTCACTCGGGTGTTTGTGTCTCGGTGCTTTTCCAGTCACACTGATGCAGAAAATCTGTTGAAGTCGACAGAACAAACATTTCTCCTTCTAGATTCAAAGGCTGATGATATTCAGGTCCCAATCAATCGACTGACTGTCCGTTCTTGGCATGATGTTTGGATTGAGATTTCTGTTCTGTAAATCCTCACTTTCTAATATTCTGTAAAAGGGGTTTACAAAAATTATCACTGTCAGTACAGGGTAGAAATTCAGAACAGACAATTTTAGTTTCTCTGGAACATTCTTTCCTCTCTCATTCCCCAAAAGCTGTAAATCTCCATCCCACGCACTCTCTCTCCATTCTCACTCTGCTGGACCTAATATTCACCCTCCCAATTCTCTGGAAGGTGCTGATTCAGGCTGATTGACAGATCCATGCTCACTGCTTCCTGTCATGGACACAGTGACCTGAAAATCTTCACGCAGCTGCCAGACAGATATATGTCTATATTACTGGACTGAAAATGTGCTTAATGTTTAGGATTGTTCCAGTTGGTTAAGATACAGGGGGTTAGGAATAATCATGATCTTGATACTTGATACATGACGGGAGTCAAGCAGAGATGATTACTAATTTCTAACTGAAATTGAACGGGTACTGCAGGGTTACAGAATGGGACAGACTCGAGACTGACAGAATTGCTCAACAGAGAGTCAGCATCAACTCGAAATGTCCATTGGACTCCTGATCTTCTGTAATCTATCGGACTGGAAATATATAACATAGCGACAGTTCTACGTTACAAGACTGGAATAATCAATGTACTTCATTCCAAGGCCACCAATAATGTATCTAATCTGTGCAATGTAACAACACAAGATATATCGCTGTCCTCATAGAATCAGAGAGTTTCACAGCAGCACAAGAGGCCCTTTGGCCCATCCTGTCTGTACTGGTTATCAGGCACCTATCTATTCTCATCCCATTTCCCAGCACTTGGTCCGTAGCCTTGTGTGCTTTGACCTGTCAAATACTCATCTAAATGCTTCTTCAATGTTGTGTGGTTTCCTGCCTTGACCACAATTCAGGCAGTGAGTTCCATATCCCACCATCCTCTGGTGAAAATGTTTTTCCTCAAATACCCTCTAAATCTCCTGCCACTCATCTTAAATTTATGCCCGCTGTTTATCGACATGTCTACTAAGGGGAAAGGTTTCTTCCCATCTACTCTCGCTATATCTTTTATAAATTTGTAGATCTGGCCTTCCGGTTGCGGCTATGCGTAGCTAAGTTGCACGTTCGGCAGGTCCCGCTAAAAACTGACTTTTGGGCTCTTCTTAGGGCCCGTAACGGCACTTGTAAACTGCTTGGGGGTTGATGGTCGGTAGGGGAGATGGGGCCCCGTGGGGGGGGGGGGGGGGGGGGCGAGTTGGGGGTAGTGGCCTGGAAAGGGAGCTGCGCCAGAGGAGGCGGGGCCGGGCGAGTGGAAAGCACGGGCTTTTTCCCGCGCTTAGGGTTGAAGGGGCGGGGCCGGAGCTGGGAAGCACGGGCTTTTTCTCCCACGCTGGGAGTGGAATGGATGAGATCCTGCTGATGGACAAGGGGGGGAGGGGAAGTTCCACACTGGGGGGGGGGTTTGATGGAGCGGCGGGAGTGGCCGGGGTCAGCAGATGTACAGGAGTGCAATGGGGGGAGCAATGCAGCTGGGGGGGGGGGGGAATCTAGCTTGGGGGGGGGGGGGGGGTGGAGAATGGGACTGGATTGCTGCTGGAATGGCCAAGGGAGACCTGGAGTTGGTAGAGGAGGTCGGGGCGGGGGTCTGCCGCTGTGGGGAACGGGTCGTGCGAGGGGGCGCGGGCACTTGGCTGGCCTAGGAAGGACTATGGCTGGTCGGCGGGGGAGGGGGGGTGAGTAGCCCCCTGATCCAGCTGATAACCTGGAATGTAAGGGGACTGAATGGTCCGGTCAAACGGGCCCGCGTGTTTGCGCACCTGAAGGGGCTGAAGGCGGATGTGGCCATGCTTCAGGAGACGCACCTGAGGGTGGCAGATCAGGTAAGGTTGAGAAAGGGGTGGGTAGGGCAGGTGTTTCATTCGGGTTTGGATGCAAAATAATCGGGGGGGGGTGGCGATCCTGGTGGGGAAGAGAGTGTCGTTCGAGGCGTTGTGGCAGACAATGGCGGTAGGTATGTGATGGTAAGTGGCAAGCTGTAGGGGGAGCGGGTGGTGTTGGTCAATGTATACGCCCCAAATTGGGACGATGCGGGGTTCATGCGGCGTATGCTGGGCCGGATTCTGGACCTGGAGACAGGGGGCCTGATAATGGGGGGGGGGGATTTCAACACGGTGCTGGACCCGGCACTGGATCGATCTAGGTCTAGGACGGGCAGGAGGCCGGCGGCGGCCAAGGTGCTGAGGGGATTCATGGACCAGGTAGGAGGGGTGGATCCATGGAAGTTTGCGAGGCCGAGGGCCAGGGAATTTTCATTCTTCTCCCATGTTCACAAGGCCTACTCCCGGATTGACTTTTGTCATGAGCAGGGCGTATGATTCCGAGGGTGGAGGATACGGAGTACTCGGCGATAGCCATTTCTGATCATGCTCCGCAATGGTTGGACCCGAGTTGGGGGAGGATAGGGACCAGCGCCCGCTGTGGCGCCTAGAGGTGGGGTTGCTGGTGGACGAGGAGGTGAGCGGGCGGGTCCGGAAGTGTATAGAGAGGTACCTGGAGGCTAATGACAATGGGGAGGTGCAAGTAGGGGTGGTCTGGGAGGCGCTGAAGGCGGTGGTCAGAGGAGAACTGATCTCCATTAGGGCACACAAGGAGAGGGGGGAGAGGAGAGAGAGGGAGAGGTTGGTGGGGGAGATGGTGAGGGTGGACAGGAGGTATGCGGAGGTCCCGGAGGAGGGATTGCTTAGGGAGCGGCGTAGCCTCCAGGCCGAGTTCGATTTGTTGACCACCAGGAGGGCGGAGGCACAGTGGAGGAAGGGGGCGGTATATCAATACGGAGAAAATGCGAGCCGTATGCTGGCGCACCAGCTTCGGAAGCGAGAGGCAGCTAGGGAGATCGGGGGAGTTAGGGATGGAGGAGGGAGCACGGTGCGAAGTGCAGTGGGTATCAATGGGGTCTTCAGGGACTTCTAGGAGGAACTGTACCGGTCTGAGCCCCCACTGGAGGGAGGGAGGGAGGGAGGGATGGGTCGCTTCCTGGACCGGATGAGGTTTCCAAGGGTGGAGGAGGGGCAGGTGGCGGGGTTGGGGGCGCCGGTTGGGTTGGAGGAGTTGGTCAAAGGAATAGGAAACATGCAGGCGGGGAAGGCACCGTGGCCAGATGGGTCCACTGTTGGTAAGGACCTTCAACGAGGCAAGGGAAGAGGGGGGGCTCTGCCCCCGCGATGTCTAGAGCGCTGATTTCCCTGATCCTGAAGCGGGACAAGGATCCCCCACAGTGTGGGTCATATAGGCCGATCTCACTCTTAAATGTAGATGCAAAGTTGCTGGCAAAGATTTTGGCCATGAGGATAGAGAGAGGACTGTGTGCCGCAGGTCATACACGAGGATCAGACGGGGTTCGTGAAAGGGAGGCAGTTGAATACTAATGTACGGAGGCTCTTGAATGTTATAATGATGCCGGCGATGGAAGGGGAGGCGGAGATAGTGGCGGCGATGGATGCGGAGAAGGTCTTTGATAGGGTGGAATGGGGGTACCTGTGGGAGGTGTTGTAAAGGTTCGGGGAGGGGTTCGTCAGGTGGGTGAGGGTGTGGCCACAAACAGAAGGAGGTCAGAGTATTTCCGGCTACACCGGGGGACGAGGCAGGGGTGTCCCCTGGCCCCCCTGCTCTTTGCACTGGCGATTGAACCCCTGGCCATGGCGTTGAGGGAGTCGAGAAACTGGAGGGGGCTGGTGCGGGGTGGGGAGGAGCATCGGGTGTCGCTCTATGCGGATGATTTGCCACTATATGTGGCGGACCCGGTGGGGGGAATGCTGGAGGTGATGAGGATTCTTAGGGAGTTTGGAAATTTCTCCGGGTACAAGCTTAATATGGGGAAGAGCAAGTTGTCCGTAGTGCACCCGGGGGACCAGGAGAGGGGGATTGGTGAGCTCCCGCTAAAAAGGGCGGAGAGGAGTTTCAGGTACCTGGGGGTCCAGGTGGCTAGGAGCTGGGGGGCCCTACATAAGCTTAACTTCATGAGGCTGGTGGAGCAGATGGAGGAGGAGTTTAAGAGGTGGGACGTGCTGCCACTCTCCCTGGCGGGTAGGGTGCAGTCAGTTAAAATGACGGTGCTCCCGAGGTTTTTGTTCCTGTTCCAATGCCTCCGCATCCTGATCCCTAGGGCCTTCTTCAGGCGGTTAACAGGAGCGTTATGGGGTTTGTGTGGGCGCAGAAGACCCAGAGGGTGAGAAGGGTGTTCCTGGAGCGGTGCAGAGATGGGGGGGCGTTGGCACTGCCCAACCTCTGTGGGTATTATTGGGCCGCCAACGTGGCAATGGTGCGTAAGTGGGTGATGGAGGGGGATGAGGCGGCATGGAAAAGGCTGGAGATGGCGTCCTGTGGGGGCACGGGCCTGGCGATTGAACCCCTGGCCATGGCGTTGAGGAAGTCGAGAAACTGGAGGGGGCTGGTGCGGGGTGGGGAGGAGCATCGGGTGTCGCTCTAGAAATTGGAGGCACTGGTGACGTCGCCGCTGCCGCTTCCTCCAACGTGGTATCCAACGAGCCCGATGGTGGCGGCTGCCCTCAAAATTTGGGGGCAATGGAGACGTCACAAGTGGGAGGTGGGGGCCTCGGTGTGGTCCCCGATTCGGGGGAACCACCGGTTTGTCCCGGGGTGGATGGACAAAGGGTTCCTGAGCTGGCACAGGGTAGGTATTAGAAGGTTGGGGGACCTGTTTGTGGACGGGAAGTTCGCGAGCCTGGGTGAGCTGGAGGAGAAGTCTGGGCTCCCCCGGGGAACACCTTCAGAGATATGCAGGTAAGGACGTTGTTCGGCGGCAGGTGGTGGAGTTCCCACTGTTGCCGCCACGCAGGGTCCAGGACAGGGTGCTGTCGGGGGTGTGGGTTGGAGGGGGGAGGATCTCGGCAACGAACCAGGTGATGCAGGAGGAGGAGGCGGCCTCGGTGGAGGAGCTGAAGGGTAAGTGGGAGGAGGAGTTGGGTGAGGAGATCGACTAGGGGACATGGGCGGATGCCCTGGGGAGGGTGAACTCTTCCTCCTCTTGCGCGAGGCTCAGCCTCATACAATTTAAGGTGCTGCATAAGGCACACATGACCGGGGCAAGGATAAGCCAGTTCTTTGGGTGCGAGGACAGGTGTGTTAGGTGCTCAGGGAGCCCAGCAAACCACACCCACATGTTCTGGGCGTGCCCAGCGCTGGAAGATTTTTGGAAGGGCGTAGCGAGGACAGTGTCGAGGGTGGTAGGTTCCAGGGTCAAGCCGGGCTGGGGGCTCGCAATATTTGGGGTGGCAGAGGAGCCGAGAGTGCAGGACGCGAAAGAGACCCGTATTGTGGCCTTTGCGTCCCTGGTAGCTCGGCGAAGGATTCTTCTTCAGTGGATGGTTGCAAGGTCCCCAAGCGTGGAATCCTGGATCAACGATATGGCGGGATTTATTAAATTGGAGAGGGTGAAATTTGCCGTAAGGGGATCGGTGCAAGGGTTCTTCAGGCGGTGGCAACTGTTCCTAGATTTCCTGGTAGAACGTTAGAAGATGGTCAGCAGCAGCAGCAACCCGGGGGGGGGGGGGGGGGGGATGGGTTCGTCTTTCTTGAGTGGGCGTGTATATTTGCCTTTGTGTTGATGAAGGCTGTTAATTTATTATTTATGTATAATGGGGGGGGGGTTCTTTTCCTTCTGTATTTTGTTGATATTTTGTGAAAATTTGAATAAAAATTATTCTTTAAATTAAAAAAAAAAAATTGTACATCTCACTTACTCCTCAGCTTCCTCAGCTCGAAGGGGAACAACTCCTAACCAGCCTTTCTTCATAGCTGAAACGTCCAGGCAACATCCTGGTGAATCTCCTCTGCACCCTTTCTAGTCTAATCACATCCTTCTCTAGAGTAGCGACCAGAACTGCACACAGTACTCCAACTGCAGTCCAATGAGCATTTTATACAGCTCCATCATAACCACCCTGCTCCTATATTCTATACCTCAGTTGATAAAAGCAAGTATCCCATACCTCTTATTAACCACCTTATCTCCGTGTCTTTCTGACTTCAGGGATCTATGGACATGCACACCAAGGTCCCTCTGTCCTCTGTACTTCCTAGGGAGGGTCCTACCATTCATTGTATATTCCCTTGCCTTCTTAGTCCTCCCAAAACACATTACCTCACACGTTTCATGGTTAAATTCCATTTGCCACTGTTCTGCCCATCTAACGAGACCATCTATAGTATCCTGTAATATAAGGATTTCCTCCTATTTACCACTCCACCAATGTTTTTGTCATCTGCATACGTACTTGCCACCTACACTCACATCTACATCATTAATGTACACTACAAACACCAAAGGACCCAGCAGCAATCCTATCGGAGCACCACTGGACATGGAGTCTCAGTCACAAAGATAACCTTTGACCATCACCCTCTGCTTCCTGCCACTAAGCCAATTTTGGATCCAATTTGGCAAAATGCCCTGGATCAATTGGGCTCTTGCCTTCTTGACCAGTCTCCCATGACAGACTGAAGTCTTACTGAAGTCCATGTAGACTACATCAACTGCACAACCTTCATCACCTAGTCACCTCAAAAAATAAAAATCAAATTTGAAAGACACAATCTCTCCCTGACAAAACTGTACTGTCTATCCTCGATTAATCCTTCCCTTCCCAAGTGGAGATGAATTCTGGCCCTCAGAATTGTTTCCAATAGTTTCTCCACCACTAAAGTTAGACGCACTGACCTATAATTTCATGTTTTTTCCCTACTTCTCTTCTTGAATGATGAAACCACATTATCTGTCCTCCTGTCCTCTGGCAGAAGATTTGAAAATTATTGTCGGAGTCTCTGCAATGTCCTCTCGTGTCTCCCACAGCAGCCTGGGATATGTCTCATCTGGGCCTGAGGATTTAAACAAGTGAACCACTGCAGACCAGAATGAGCAAAGAAATGGAAAGGGGGAGAAAAGAAAGTGTTTTACTCCCAGATGTTGGAGACAGGAGGAAGTTTGAGAGACAGGAGCAGCAAATACATAGGCTCCAGTTTATCTGACCTGCTTATCCTGGGCTTTCCATGAGCTAATAAAATTTAATTTATTCATTTTAATTTCCTGGGCAGACAGTGGCGGAAGCTCCGTGCAGCCATTTGACAAAAGGTCAGGCTCTGATTTGCTGGAGGCCCAGCTCACTTCCGGTCCTCCGCTGCTTCCCTTTGGTCAATCTTTTTCATGTATACATTGGAGGGGTGAATCCCTGGCTCACGTGGGAGTGGGCGTGGTTTACCCGGGTTCCAGTGCGCAGGCCCGCTCCCACCCGTTGTTTCCCCCTCTTCCTGCATCTCCAGACAAGGTTTCCAGGCAACCAGCTGACGGCTTCGGCCAGAGCGAGAAGCCTCTCGCTGATCATCCCCTCCTCCTCCCCGACAATCCTGCTGCAGTGTTCACCAATGGGAAGACTTCGAGGACCGGAAGGACTCTGGTCCACCAGCCAATCAGAGCGCGAGCTTCGTGTGAATGAAGATTGAGCTTCACACAGACTCAAACTTCCTGTCTCCAACATCTGTCAGGAAAACACTTTCTTTCCTCCCCCTTTCCATTTCTTTTCTCATTCTGACCTTCAATTGGTGACTTGCACCAACTGAAGGGAAAAGAAGTGAATCCAAGAAGGGTGCAGACTCTGGAAAGCTTGGCCCATGTCTCTCTCTCTCTTAAAGGCATTGCCATCCTTTGCTCCCTCAGCTTGACACATTTATTTGTCTGACTAAAAGGATAATATAATAATACAATATCACTTATTGCCACAAGTAGGCTTCAATGAAGTTACTGTGAAAAGCCGCTAGTCGCCACATTCCGGCACCTGTTTTGGGAGGCTAGTACAGGAATTGAACCCGCGCTGCTTGCATTGTTCTGCATTTCAAGCCAGCTGTTTAGCCCACTGTGCTAATCCAGCCACTGGTCTGTTTCCTAATGTTCACAATTAAAGGGCTGGTTTCCCCAGAAGATGGCTGACATTTAAGGGGGCAGAAAAGTAATATCAGACAGAGATATGTCTTGTGTTGTTATATTGCACAGATTAGATGCATTAGAGATGGTTCTGTAATAAAATACATTTATTATTTCTAGTTGTGTAATATTGTACTGTCGCAACATTATTTATTTCCAGTCGTCTCTTCCATTAGAGGGTTGTTTGTCTCTTGAATTCTCTTCCGCAGGGACCAATGGAGGCTTGAGAGGGAGGGAGGGGGGGGGGGGGTCATTGAATATATTCACAGATGAGCTGGAAAGATTAAAAAACATATTTTATTGGTTTTTAACAATAAATACAAAGTGACAGAAACATTGGTGGAAAATAGGCGCAGAGAACAAGGGATATTGCCAGCATAAATACAAGGAACACATTGCAGAATTAATTTGGAACAGGATATTTGAGGGACCAGAGCCTCTCAATGAAATGCCGGATCAATTTATCAATCAGTTAACAGGTTAACATTATGAGGGGGGAAAGAGGGTAAGATTATACAAAACAGAAGTGCAACAATGCAGGTTGCACATCCCATAATATTGTGAAAAAGACTAACCACATAGTCCAATTAAGATGAAGCATAAAAAGCTCATGGAAAGCCCAGGACGAGCAGGTCAGATAAAATTGGGCCTGTGTATTTGAGATGGGGCTTCCATACTCTGTGGAATACATCAGACTTCGAACAGAGTACTAAGGTAAAAATTCCATTAGGATGCTTTCAATAATCAGCCTATGCCAAGTTTGGAGGGGAAATTGTCACTAATTCAGGAGCAGAGGATATTTTTATGAGTGGCAACAGTCAAGATATTACAGAGCCTTTTTTAAAATAGAATCAATGATTCGTCCATGCCGGAGACCCAGGATCAGGAATAAAGCGTTAGACTCTAACACTCTGTCTAAAATCCTCTCCAGTTCCCTCACCACATTTGGCCAATAGGCTTGGATCTTGACAGTATCTTGAACTGGATCTCCTTCATTTTATTGCAAACCAAAATTTTTACAGACATAGTCCCATTTGTTACCCCATATCTCCTCAGCAATATTGACTGTTAAGTCCCTTTCCCATGACTGCAACGCTCTGAACGTTGAAATGCAGCATCTGGAATTTAGAGTATCATGGAACTTGCTAATCAATTGTTTCAACTCCACAGAATTCAGGATTCTTTCCACTGGGGAAATTGAAGAATCATGAGGCAAGGATCCCTTATTAAGAATAAAGTGTCTGTGCTGTAAATACTTAAAAAGGGTTTGTCTTAGGATATCAATTTTTTGACAGAGTTGCTCAAAGGATGGTATGGAAGCATCTCTGGACTTGTTTCCCAGCCGACAAACACCTCTATCTCTCCAGGTATCAAATCCATGGTCAATGAGACTGGGTGGAAAATCTAGACTGCTGTGGACAGGAGAGAGAACGGAAATCAATATAGAACTCCCTTCTAATTGGTGGGCCAACCTCCACGCTCTGAGAGTATTAATAATAACAGGATTATCACACTTAGCAGATCCTGTCTTAATGTCACCATAAACAACAAGACCTGTAGAGGGAGAACTGACTGGCCTGCTTCTATATTCAGCCAGGTGGATGTTGGGTCCATCCTCACCCAATCTCTTATGAACCTCAGATGAGAGGCCAGTTGATATCGCCTGATTTTCGGGAGACCCAACCCTCTCTTAGCTCCTGGTCATTGGAGCTGAACAAACTTGATGCAAGGTCTCTTTTTGTTCCAGATAAATGTACTAATCGTTCTATTAATTTCCTTAATGACTCTGGTCGACAGCAGTACAGGCAGCATCTGCTGCGAGTACAGCAGTCTGGGCAACACATTCATTTTAATGAAGGCGATCCTCCCTCGCCATGAAATCAGAAGAAAGACCATGTGGCGGCATGGTGGCACAGTGGTTAGCACTGTTGCCTACGACACTGAGGACCCGGGTTCGATTCTGGCCTCGGGTCACTGTCCATGTGGAGTTTGCACAGTCTCCCAGTGACTGTGTGGATCTCACCCCCACAACCCAAACATGCGCAAGTTCGGTGGATTGGCCAGGCTAAATTGGCCCTTAATTGGACAAAAAATAATAATTGGGTACTCTAAATTTATTTTTTTTAAAAGAAGAAGAAAAAAATAACTAGTTTTAGAATTCAGCAAAGGAAGACCAAGAAACTGATAAAGAGAAAATAGAATGTGAGATTAAACTGGTGAGAAACATAATAAAACGCCTGGAAAAGCTCCTCTCGGAATGTGAAAAGCAAAAGATTAGCAAAGACTAATGTGACCCAGGGTTGGGAGTCCAATCCAGGTCCTCAGCGCCGTAGTCCCAGTGCTAACCACTTCGCCACGTGCCATCCCCTAAAACTAGTTCCCAATCCTCCGGCTTACTACTATTTTTGCCACTGGAAAAGCCTCTTCCTTTTGTTTAATGGAATCTTTAACTTTTCTTGTTAGCCACAATTGCATCACCTTTCCTGATGGATTTTTGTTGTTAAAGGAATTTATATGTTATGTAAATATGTAATAATTGCTGAACTGCTAGCGAGTGCCTCTCTTTTGTCTTGCGTTTAATTGTAATGACCCAATCTGACACAAACAACTTGCCCCTCATACCTTGACAGTTTCCTTCTGTGAGAAACACCCAGATAACTTAAACAAAACAACCATATAACCACCATTTCCCAGCGTCATGGCAACGTGGCATGCTTTGAGGAGTTCCAAACAGAAATGGGAACCAAATATCTTTCAACTTCCAAACACCCTTTCAGTCTTTGTCCTCGTAAAATTTGGGCCAGGTATTCGCAACAAGGCTCAAAGTGCATCAGCCCACTGGAGGTAAAGTCGTGAGACCGGCCAGTCCAGCAGAAATAAACCCTCCGAACCTCCCACTTCACCAAGTGTCAGAATGAACACAATGCAGTCCTGGATGTAATTAAGAGCAGAAACAATAACCGAATCCAACCCCTGTAATCAATTGTGAACTTGTTGGTGTCTCACCGGATGCCATGAATCTCAAAATCCCTTCCCACATTGAATGGTGTTCGCGGGAATGACTCTGAAAGAATCACTCAACACTCGGGTCTGCCCCAAACGTCAAACAGTTTATTGATTTAACACCGGCAGGGAGCCAGTCATGGGTCTCACCATGCGCTTCTCTGACTGCACAACGAAAATCATCAATAATTATACAATTCGAACAGTTACACAGCCCACCTCGGCTGGACACAATCCAATTGTAATAATTATTGGTTACTATCAGCATGGGGCTGTGGGGTCAGAGGTCATAAACAGACAGAGGCCCCCTGGTGGTGTATTCCAGACCCCTTATCAACTGTCCTTGGGTCTTCTTGATAGACTCTCTTATCTTAACTTCATTACAGAGTGGTGCGACAGGCAGCATTCCTCACTGGCAGTTGACTGGGAGTTACAGGCAAGGGGAGTTCAGCTCTCTGTGTAAACTCCTTCACAAGGAATGTGGCCAAGTCAGCTGGCTACCCATGATGCCTCAGAGGCTGCTACATGACATTTTAAACTAGGATTATACACTGTCAGTGTGAATCTAGAAAATAGTCTGTATTTAAAATATTATACGTTTCATATACATATAGATATATATTGCAGATACCTCCACTTTGGGTCCATTTCTACAATCGCCTCTCCCCAGTGTGAATTTGCTGGTGTGACTTCAGGCTGGATAACGTAGTGAATACCTTCCCACACTGAGAACAGGTGAACAGTCTCTCCCCAGTGTGTACTTGCTGGTGTGTCTGCAGATGGGGAAACTGAGTGAATCCCTTCCCACAGTCAGAGCAGGTGAATGTCCTTTCCCCAGTGTGAACTCGCTGGTGTCTCTGCAGGATGGATAAAGTAGTGAATCTCTTCCAACCCTGAGAGCAAATGAGTAGCTCCCCCACTGAGACCTGGGCCAACCTTTAAAGAGTCTGCACCCTCCCTGGATTCACTTCAGTTGCTGCAAGTCATCAACTGAAGGTGAGAATGAGAAAAGAAATGGAAAGGGGGAGAAAAGAAAGTGTTTTACTGACAGATGTTGGAGACAAGAGGAAGTTTCAGTCTGTGTGAAGTTCAATGGTCAGCCACACAAAATCCGAGCTTTGATTGGCTGGAGGACCGGAGTTCTTCCGGTTCTCCAACTCTTCCCATTGGTTAGACGTCAGCTGGAAGGTCAGGGTTGGGCGCTCCATCGCACATGCGCAGTCCCTGGCCGGGGGGAGGGGAAGGTCATTGACTGGGTTGTCCCCGCGTCAGACCCGACCGGCGACACCGAGCAGTGAGTCCCGAGGCTCTCGGCAGCTTGACCAGGCTGCACGGAAAGAGCTGAAGCGGCTCCCTGACTCCCTGTCGGAAGGGAAGCCGCGCACCTCCCGCCAGACACCCGCAAATGTAAATATTTTTATTTATTTTCTTTTCACCATTTTTCAAACAATGAAAGCAGCAGAAAAACTGGCGGGAAATGGGCCCAGAGAACAAGAGATATTGCCGCAGAAATACAACCAGACATTGAGAATTCATTCAGAACAGGATATCTGAGGGAGCACAGCCTCCAGGTGAAATGTCAGCAAATCAACAACCAGTCAACATGTCCACATAGTGAGTGGGGAAAGAGGGTTAGATTCTATAAAAACAGGAGGATAACAATGCAGCTCACACACCCCAAAGTATTGCACAAGTGACCAACAACATAGTCAACTTGAAATGGATAAATTTAATTCGCTCATGGAAAGCCCAAGAGGAGCAAACCAATAAAATTGAAACATCTGAATTTGAGGTTGGGGTCTTGTACGTTACAGAATGGGGAGGGCAAATTTAAAAAACATAAGACAGGATTTGGACAAAATCAACTGGGAGCAGCCACTTGTTGAAAAATCTACATGAGGGGCATAGATAAGGTAGATAGTCAACATCTTTTCCCAAAGGTAGGGGAGTCTAAAACTAGAGGGCATAGGTTTAAGGTGAGAGGGGAGAGATTCAGAAGGGCCCAGAGGGGCAATTTCTTCACTCAGAGGGTAGTGAGTGTCTGGAATGGGCTGTCAGAGGTAGTAGTAGAGGCGGGTACAATTGTGTCTTTCAAAAAGCATTTAGATGGTTACATGGGTAAGATGGGTATAGAGGGTTATGGGCCAAGTGCGGGCAACTGGGACTAGCTTAATGGTAAAAACTGGGCGGCATGGACTGGTTGGGCCGAAGGGCCTGTTTCCATGCTGTAAACTTCTATGATTCTATGATTCTAGAGCAATGGGATTCAAAAAGGAAATAGGGAGCGCACATGGCAGCACTGTAGCACAGTGGTTAGCGCTTTGCTTCACAGCTCCAGGGTCCCAGGTTTTATTCCCGACTTGGGTCACTGTCTGGGCGGAGTCTGCACCTTCTCCCCGTGTCT
The DNA here is from genome assembly GCF_047496885.1 of Scyliorhinus torazame. Taxonomy (NCBI): domain Eukaryota; kingdom Metazoa; phylum Chordata; class Chondrichthyes; order Carcharhiniformes; family Scyliorhinidae; genus Scyliorhinus; species Scyliorhinus torazame. The sequence continues at coordinate 174,421,063 of NC_092711.1, forward strand.
GCGTGGGTTTCCTCCCACAGTCCAAAGATGTGCAGGTTGGGTGGATTGGCGATGCTAAATTGCCCTTCGTGTCCAAAAAGGTTAGGTGGGGTTACGGGGATAGGGCAGAGGTGTGGGCCTCAGTGGGGTGCTCTTTCCAAGGGCCGGTGCAGACTCGATGGGCCAAATGGCCTCCTCCTGCACTGTAAACTCTATGATTCTATGTTCCCATGATAGTGAAGGGTGGGAGCAATAAGTCCAGGGAACCACTGGATGTCAAGGGATATCCAGGGTTGGATAAGGAATTAAAGTGTCTTAACACAGATACCGTGGGCTCAAAGTGAAAGTCCTAGAGGAACATAGAAAGTGTAAAGGATTACTTAAGAAAGGAATTAGGAGAGCAAAGAGGGAGCATGGAAAAGCACTGTCGGGTAAAATAAAGGAAAATCCAACAATGTTTTATATTTGGGGCAGGAGGTTGACCAGGATAAGAGTAGGGACCAATGTGTGCATGGAACTGGAAGATACAGGTGAGGTTTCAAATGAGCACTTTGCATCTGTGTTCACTACAGAGAAGGATGATGTAGGTATAGAAATCAGGAAGGCACATTGTGATTTGCTTGAACAACTTAACATTGAGAGGGAGAAGGTATGAGTAGTTTTACCAGGTTTGAAAGTGGATAAATCCCCAGGCCAAGTGAGATGTATCCCAGGCTGCTGTGGAAGGCAAGGAAGGAGATTGCAGAGGCTCTGACAATTTTCAAATCTTCTCTGGCCATAGGAGAGGTGGCTTGAGGACTGGAAGACAGGTAATGTGGTGCCATTATTCAGAAAGCAAATAGGGACAAACCAGGAAATTACAAGCCAGTGAGTCTATCTTCACTGCCAGGGAAACTACTGGAAAACATTCTGAGGGACAGAATTAATCTCCACTTGGAGAGGCAAAGATTAAACAAGGGAGAGCATGTCTTACAAATTTGATTGAATTTTTTGAGGAAGGGACTAGGTTGTAGATGTGGATAGTGCATTGATGTATTCGACATGGAGTTTAGTAAGGCTTTTGACAAACTCCCACATGGGAGGCTGATGCTGAAGGTAAGAGCCCAGGGGATTCAGGGCAAATTGGATTCATAAGAGGCAGAGGGTGATGTTTGAAGGTTGTTTTTGTGCCTGGAAGCCTGTGTCCAGCGGTGTTCTGCAGGGATCAGTGCTGGGTCACTTGTTGTTTGTAGTACACATTAATGATCTGGATGTGAGTGTAGGAGGTATGATTAGGAAGTTCACAGCTGACACAAAAATTTGTGGTGTGATAAATGGTGAGGGACAAGGCTTTAGATTACAGGACAATATAGACGAGCTGGCTAGATGGGCAGAAGAGGGGGCAGCAGGGTGGTGCAGTGGTTAGCATTGCCATCTCCTGGCACCGAGGACCCAGAAACTATCCCGGCCACATTCCAGAAATTCACTCCCTTTCTGACAGGTGCTTGTCTGCCTCTCCCAATCTGTGTGTCAGTTATAATCCCCCCATTAATACTACTCTGCCTTTGCTACACACTTGCCTAATTTCTGCCTTGATACAATCTAGCACCTCAGAACTGCCACCAGGGGGTCGATACACAACGTCCATTACAGTTTTAGATTGTTTTCTTCCTCAGTTCCACTCCTGTTGTCTCCACTGGATGCTTTCCCCTCATTGTTTCCTCCCTCACCATTGAGGTGATAGTATTTCTGATCAGTAAGGCTGATCCACCCCCTCTGCCATATTCTCTGTCCCCCCCTGTAAACTTTATAACCGGTATAGTTAGTTCCCAGTCCTGACCATCCTGCAGCCAAGTCTCTGTAATAGCGACAACATCATAATCTTCAACTTGCATTTACGCCTGCAGCTCGTCTAGTTTATTCCTTACACTCCGTGCATTTGTCTATGGAACTCTTAATCGGGCTGTTCCCCCTGACCGCTCCCTCAGCACTGCTTGTTGTTATTTGCTTCTTTGTTATTTGCTTGTTTGTTATTTGCTTGTTTATTATTTGCTTGTTTGTTACTTTTCACTTTTGCTTTAACCAGTATACTACTTGTAGTTTTGTCATTAGCTGCAGTTCCTGACGTTAGGTTCCTGACTACCTCCCTATTTATCCTTTCCACGTGGACACTGGTTCCAGATCGGTTCAGGTGGAGACCGTCCCAACGGTACAGATCCCCCCTGTAATGGAACCCCTCTTTCCCACACCACTCCTTGAGCCATGTGTTTACTTCCCTAATTTTCTCATCCCTATGCCAATTTGCACGTGGCTCGGGGAATAATCCAGAGATTATAACTCTTGAGGACCTGTTCTTTAATTTTGTTCCTTGTTCCTGATATTCCCAAACAGGTCCTCTTTACGAGTCTTGCCAATGTTGTTTGTCCCAATGTGGACCACAACAACTGGATCCTCCCTCTCCAATATCCTTTCAAGGCGGTGAGAGATGCCCCTCACCCTGGCACCGGGCAGGCAACATACCATGTGGGACTCTCGGTCCTGCTTCCAAAGGATGTTATCAGTTCCCCTAATTATAGAATCCCCGACAACTACCACTTCCTCCCCCCGCTTGAATGGCCTCCTGTACCAGGGTGCAGTGGTCAGCCAGCTCATCCTTCCTACAGTCACTGCTCCGATACCCTGCCCCTCCGAGTCTGCTCCCTGGAGACTCAGCTGTGAATCCCCGAGATAAGGTTTCTGTACTCACAGCTCCGAAACTCCGTCCCTCCGAGTCCGCTCCCTGGAGACTAGGTATGGGGAATAGGTGTATAAGGTTCTGGTCTGACCCCATTTGGAGTATTGTGAGCAGTTTGGGGACCCGTATCTAAGGAAGGATGAGCTGACCTTGGAAAGGGTCCAGAGGAGGTTCACAAGAAGGATCCCTGGAATGAAGAGCTTGTCGTATGAGGAATGGTTGAGGACTCTGGATCTGTTTTCGTTGGAGTTTAGAAGGATGAGGGAGGGTCTTATTGAAACTCACAGGATACAGCGAGGCCTGGATAGAGTGGACGTGGAGAGGATGTTTCCACTTGTAAGAAAAACTAGAACAAGGGATTGTTCTAAAACTAGAACAATCTCAGTCTCAAGGAACGATCCTTTAAAACAGAGATGAGAAGGAATTTCTTCAGCCAGTGGGTGGTGAATCTGTGGAACTCTACCACAGAAGGCTGTGAAAGCCAAATCACTGAGTGTCTTGAAGAAAGAGATAGATAGGTTCTTGATTAATAAGGGGGTCAAGGGTTATGGGCAGAAGGCAGGAAAATGGGGATGAGAAAAATATCAGCCATGATTGAATGGCGGAGCAGACTCGAGTGGCCTAATTCTGCTTCTATGACTTGTGGTATTGGAGCCGCGGTATTGGGAATGAGAGAACAAAGAATGGTCCAAAGAAATTAGAATTATCTGGTCTGAATTTCTATCCTGGACTGAGTGTTGACTTTTGTAAACTCCTTTTACAGATATTACAAAAGGAGGAATTTATCTGAGATCTCAATTGTCACGTCTCGGTCTTACAGAGTCACTCGATACCTTGGGACCTGAGTATCATCGGCCTTTGAATCTAGAAGGAGAATTGTTTACCCGATCTGTCGGCATCAAAACATTTTAAACATCAGTGTGACTGGAAAAGCACCGAGACACACACGCCCGAGTGAGAGTGTTCCAGAGCACTGACTGTGGAAAGAGCTTTAACCAGTTACACAGCCTGAAAAAACATCACACCATTCACAGCGGGGAGAGACCGTTCTGTGTGTGGACGAGACTTCATGTCCAACATGGACAGACACGAGGAGATGCAAAACATGAGGAAACCGTGGAAATGTGGGGACTGTGGGAAGGAATACAGAATCCCATCTCAGCTGGAGATTCATCGACGCATTCACACTGGGGAGAGGCCGTTCATCTGCTCTGTGTGTGGGAAAGGGTTTACTCAGTTCTCCAGCCTGAAGAAACACCAACCAGTTCACACTGGGGAGAGGCCATTCTCCTGCTCTCAATGTGGGAAGGAATTCGCTGAGTTATCCAACCTGAAGAGACATCAGCGAGTTCACACTGGGGAGAGGCCGTTCACCTGCTCCCAATGTGGGAAAGGATTCACTCAGTTATCCACTCTGTGGATACATCAGCGATATCACACTGGGGAGAGGCCATTCTCCTGCTCTCAATGTGGGAAAGCATTCACTCAGTTATCCAGCCTGAAGTCACACCAGCGAGTTCACACTGGGGAGAGGCCATTCACCTGCTTTCAGTGTGGGAAGAGATTCACTCAGTTCTCCAACCTGAAGTCACATCAGCGAGTTCACACTGGGGAGAGGCCATTTGCTTGCTCTCAATGTGGGAAGGAATTCGCTGAGTTATCCAACCTGAAGAGACATCAGCGAGTTCACACTGGGGAGAGGCCGTTCACCTGCTCCCAATGTGGGAAAGGATTCACTCAGTTATACACCCTGCGGATACATCAGCGAGTTCACACTGGGGAGAGGCTGTTCAGCTGCTCTCAGTGTGGGAAGGGATTCACTCAATTCTCCAGCCTGAAGTCACATCAGCGAGTTCACACTGGGGAGAGGCCGTTCACCTGCTTTCAGTGTGGGAAGGGATTCACTCAGTTCTCCACCCTGAAGTCACATCAGCGAATTCACACTGGGGAGAGGCCGTTCACCTGCTCTCAGTGTGGGAAGGAATTTCCTCGCTTATCCACCCTGAAGAGACACCAGCGAGTTCACACTGGGGAGAAGCCTTTTAGCTGCTCTCAGTGTGGGAAGGAATTTCCTCGCTTATCCAGCCTGAAGACACACCAGCGAGTTCACACAGGGGAGAGGCCATTCATCTGCTCCCAGTGTGGGAAGGGATTCAGTGATTCATCCTCCCTGCGGACACATAAGCGAGTTCACACTGGGGAGAGGCCGTTCACCTGCCCTCAGTGTGAGAAGGGATTCCCTCGGTTACCGGACCTGAAGAAACACCAGCGGGTTCACACTGGGGAGAAGCCATTCACCTGCTCTCAGTGTGGGAAGGGATTCACTCAGTTATCCAGCCTGCTGAGACACCAGCGAATTCACACTGGGGAGAAGCCATTCACCTGCTCCCAGTGTGGAAAGGGATTCAGTGATTCATCCAATCTGAGGACACACCAGCGAGTTCACACTGGGGAGAAGGCAATCACGTGCTCTGAGTAGGGGAAGGCAATTAGTGATCCATCCCACCTGCAGACACAGCAGCGAGTTCACACTGGGTAGAGTCCATTCACCTCTCAATTTGGGAAGAGAATCCATGATTCATTGCACCTGATGAGAACCAACAAGTTCCCAGTTGATTACAGGGGTTGGTTTCTGCTCTCAATTACATCCAGGACTGCATTTTGTTCATTCTAACTGTTGGTCAATGGGGAGGGTCGCAGGTTTCTTTCTGCTGGACTTGGCAGTCTCACGGCTTTGTCTCCAGTGGGCTGATGCTCTGCGAGCCTTGTTGCGACTACCTTGTTTTAAATTTCACAAGGATCACAGAGTGAAGCGGTGTTTGGAAGTTAGAAGATATTTAGTTTGCATTTCTGTTTGGATGCCCCCCAAATCCTGCCACATTGCCATGAAGATGGGCCCTGGTGGTTACATGTTTTTTCTGTTTAATTTCTCTGGGTGTTTCTCACAGAAGAAAACTATCATGGTATGGGAGCAAGTTGTCTGAGGTGGACTGGGAAACCACATTAAATGGTATGATGGGAGACTGGCAATAGCTAATATTTAATGAATTATATATCTACCAGGGGGGTCAGTTAGCTCAGTTGGCTGGATGATTGATTCATGATGCGGAGGATAGCAGGGGTACAACTGGCTGAGGTTATCCATGAAGGGTCAACCTTCGCAACATTGCTCCTCGCCTGAGGTTTGGTGTCAGTCTCTGCTTTAAACACACTCAGTGACTGAGCTCCCACAGCCCTCTGGGGTAGAGAATTCCAAAGATTCACAACCCTCTGAGTAAAGAAATGTCTTCTCCGAGACCGGTCCAAAGTGGCTTCCCCCTTATTTTGAAATTATGTCCCAGGGTCTAGACTCCCCAACCAGGTGAAACATCTCACCTGCATCTCCCCTGTCTATTCCTTTATGGGTTTTGTAAGTTTCAATGAAATCCCCTCTCATTTCTTGAAACTCGAGAGAAAAGAGGCCCAGTTTCCCCAATCTCTCTGCATAGGACAGTCCTGCCAAACCCAGAACAAGTCTGGTGAACCTTTATTACACTCCCTTTCTGGAAATAATATCTTTCCCAAGGTAAGGGCAGTAAAACTGTGCTCAGTTATCCAGCTGCAGCCTAACCAAGGTTCTGTACAATGGGTATATTTATTTTTCAAAACAATTTAGAGTACCCAATCCTTTTCCAATTAAGGTGCAATTTAGCGTGGCCAATTCATCTATCCTGCACAGCTTTTTGGGTTGTGGGGGTGAGACCCACGCTGACACAGGGAAAATGTGCAAACTCCACACAGACAATGACCCGGGGCCAGGATCAAACCCGGGTCCTTGGCGTCGTGAGGCAGCAGTGCAACCACTGCGCCACCGTGCTGCCCTGCAATGGGTATATTATGGTCGGTCTCACGATTTGTGCTTCAAGTGGGCTAATGCCCCTTGAGCCTGGGGGAGCACATTTCCACTGAAATAATCCTCAGAAGCTGATGAAGGACATTTAAGAATAATAAACAGTGTTTCCCCCCACTACAGTTGGATCTAAAATAAATAAGTTTGTTTCTGTTCCATTGAGTCTACAGCACAGGGCCAGGCCAGTCGGCTCAATTGGTCTCTGTCAGTATTTATGCTCCACATGAGCCTCCACCCACCCCTCTTCATCTCCCCCATCAGCATATCCTTCTATTCCTTTCTCCCTCATGTATGTATCTCGCTTTCCCTTCAATGTATTCATGCTGTTCACCTCAAACACTCACTGTGGGTTCCCCGTTCTCACCACTCGCTGGGTAAAGAGTTTCTCATGAGATCCCTATTGGATTATTGAACCCTGAAAATGAATTGAAAATGTGCTCAGCATTTATAAAAAAAATGGATGAATGGTCAGCGTGGATAGAGATAAATGTGTGTGTCCTGATAGACATTAGAGAGACTTGGTCGAAAGGTAACCAATGCTGGGTTCTGAATATTGAAGGGTATTTGACATATCGGAATGGTAGGAACCTGGGAAGATGTGACTCAAAGTGGCTCCTGTTAATTAAGGATGGCATTATTTTAGTACTGAGAGACCACCTGCGCCTGAAGTATTATTGTGTCAAATCGGTTTGTGTCGAGATAAGAGATAGTAATGGTTTTGAATTCTCTTGTGGGAGTAGTAAATGGCCCTCCTAACAGTAATTACACTCTAGGTAGAGTGTATAGGAAAGGATAAATAAGGCTTTAATTAATGGGTGACTTTAATCAAAAGTAGATTGGGAGAATCAGATTGGCGAAGACAGCCTGGAACATGGTTAGTAAAGATTTTTGGGGAGAATTTCTTAGAGCAGCTCCTTCTAGAGCTAACCAGGGAACTGTCTATCCAAGACCTCAATGTTCAGTGAGACAGGATTAATCAATAAACACATTGTGATGGAGCATCGAGGTAACAGTGATCATAATATTGTAGGAAAGTCCATGTTTAGTAAAAATAGTTTTGTTTTAGTTATGTTCAGTTATCTTTGAAACAAAGTGTATAAATCAGTTCACTCAATTTGGTACCGCTCCATGTGAGTCTCTGTCTTCAAGTGAACTCCTCCTTGACTGAAATTATCCACAAAAGCCGATGAAGGACATTTATTTTATCCTGGACAGTAAATAGTGTTCTCCCCCCCCCCCCCCCCCTACAGATAGATCTAAAATAAATACATTTGTCTCTCTCTGTTAGGGGATACATGTGATGTTTCTTGTAGTTTAATTGTGTCAATGCTGGAGAAATTATATGTCTTAAATTGTATTCACTTTTTAACTTAAAGCAAAATAGTCACTTTCTTTCAAAGACATTCTGCATTAGTTTTATTATCAGTTCCTGCAATGGTGTGGTAGTTATGTAGTTTCTGTGACTTTTATTTCTTATGAATGTGTAATTTATGAATAGAAAAGGTATTTTGTAATGTGTATCTTGCTGCTTGAACTTCACACCAATCACCTTTATGGATTTATTTTCTACGTTCTATAGGAATTGCTGTATTAGTTTAAGTTTGTGAATCTCTTGTACTTTTAGTTATTTGTATTTAAGTAACTTGCTTCAGTCATTGGCAATCACTGAGATATTACACAGCACCCGAGATGTATCATCTCAGCATGTTGGCACAGTGGTTAGCACTGCTACCTCACAGCACCAGAGACCCGGGTTCAATTCCCGCCTTGGGTGATTGTTTGGAGTTTGCACTTCCCCCCCCCCCCCCTGGTGTGTGTGGGTTTCCTCCAGGTTCTCCAGTTTCCTCCCACAGTTTAAAGGTGTGCAGGTCAGGTGGATTGGACGTGCTAAATTGCACCTTAATGTCCAATGAAATGTTAGTTAGGTGGGGTTAAGGCGATGGGGCGGGGGAGTGGTCCTAGGTAGGGTGCTTTTTCAGAGGATCAGTGCAGATTTGATGGGCTGAATGGCCTCCAGCACTGTAGGAATTTGATGGTATCAGTTGGGACGATGAGGTGACAAACATCAACCATGAGGAAGTGACACCACACATCCTCTTATTACATGTATGTTGGTACCTTGTGGTGCCTTGTTATCTTAGCGGTAAAGCTATAAAATTAATAAAACAGCAGGGGACAGCAATAAAGAAAAGGATGTTACCACAAGTGACTGAGATCCTGGGTAACCAAATCAGAGGGAATTGACATCAGCAAGGTGACTGAGTTAATGGTAAGTGACATCAGCAAGGTGATTGAGTGAATGGGAAGTGACATCAGCAAGGTGACCAAATTAATGAGGAAGTGACATCAGCAAATTCATAGAATGCCCACAGTGGAGAAGGAGGTTTTTCGGCCCATCGAGTTTGCACCGGCCCTTGGAAAGAGCACCCTACTTAAGCCCATGCCTCCACCATGTCCCCATAACCCTACCTAACTTTTTTGGACACTAAGGGGTAATTTAGCATGGCCAATCCACCTAACCTGCACATCTTTGGACTGTGGGAGGAAACTGGAGTACCTGGAGGGAACCCACGCAGACTCTGGGAGAAAATGCGAACTCCACACAGACAGTTATCCGAGGCCGGAATTGATCCTGGCCCCTGGAGCTGTGAGGTAGCAGTGTTAACCACTGTGCCACCGTGCCGCAGATGACTGAGTTACTGGGAAGTTAGATCAGCAAGGTGACCAACATCCTTCAGAGACCAATCAGACATTGATCGTGCACAATTTAACTCATCAGGGACTAATCATGTGCTGCTTCAGCCAATCAGAACTGCAGGATATAACTGACCATGCGTAAAGAAGCAACTGCTAGAAAGGGTTAATGAGCTACAATTCCCTGGAGCTCGGTGCGCAAGGTAGACTTCAGGCAACAGAACAAGAGACAGCACCGCTCACACCCGGAGGTGGAGAGCTGATGCTCCAGAGAGAACAGACTGATCCACTGTCTGTTAAGTATTGTGGTTTGGTTTTGTATTTATTAAAATTAACCTTTTTTGAAAATGTTTTTTATTGAGTTTTTGGAATACAAAACAGATATAAATATGAACAAAGTGTGGGAGTTAAACAAGAGAATATACAAGAAGTAAAATTAGAACTATTTACACTAAGATCGGTTTTGAGTATTGACATAAATACATCAGTTTCCCCTTCTTTTATTCTTACAACGTTGCCATGGTGACTGTGTTCCCCAACCTTTTGCTCCCCATCGATTTTCCTTTTGCCCTTTTTCCCTTCCTGCCCCCCCCCCCCCCCCCCGGTGCCGCTTGGTTCCTTTGTTGGGCTTGGCTGAGTACTCTGTTTCTCCCCCCTCCCCGGTCTGGTTGTTAGTGTTGTACTCGTCTATTGCCTGTGACGTTTTTGCGCAAAAAGCCTAGTCGGCCTGGAGGGCCGTGTCCAACCTCCATGAGGAGTGTTGGGCACAGCTGTCTCCAACCTCACATCCATATAATGTGGAGCATGGTCGGAGATCACGATCGTGGAGTATCCCGCCCTTACTAGCCCTGGATGCACCAATTTTCCCACTACAAAGAAGTCGATCCATGAATAGACATTATGTACTTGGGAGAAGAATGAGAACTCCTTCACCCCTGGGTGGCTGAATCGCCATGGGTCCACCTTCCCAATCTGCTCCATGATTATGCCGACTTCTTTTGCCAATTTGGAGGTCTTTCCCGTTATGGGGTTCAACATGTCCGTCCGTGGGTCCTGTACACAGTTAAAGTACCCCCCCCCCTCCCGCTCATGATGAGCTGGTGCGTATCTATGTCGGGTGTTTCCGCCATGGTCTTCTTTATAAAATCCGTGTCATCCCAGTTGTGAGCGTACATGTTGACGAAGATGACTGGTGCCCCATCCAGGACACCGCTAACCAGGACGTACTGTCCCCCTGGGTCTGTAACCGTCCTTGTCACCGTGAACATTGTCCTCTTATTTCGCAAAATGACTACCCCCCTGGCCCTCGTCCCATAGCAGGAATGGTAGGTCTGTCCCACCCAGTCCTTCCTTAACCACAGCCGGTCCTTCTCCCTCAGATGTGTCTCTTGGAGGAAGACTACGTCGGCTTTCATGCTTTTCAGGTGGACAGAGACTCTGGATCTTTTCACTGGGCCGTTAAGTCCCCCAACATTCCAGGTGACTATTTTGTCCCTCTGCTCCTGTGGGATCAAACATACTTACCTGGTGGTCGGGCCCCTGCGCTCCGGGGTTTCCCTTTTCCAGCGGACATCCAACATGGCCGCCAACTGTGTGTACGCCATGTGGGTGAGCCCCTGCTATCCAGGGTTTCCCTTTGTTCAGGGACCCTCCAAAGTGGTTGCTTGCAAAGCCATTTTGTTCCAAGTCGCCACATGTGGCCTGTTGCAGCCGGTCTAATGCCTTCCATCTTTCTACACCTATTTCTCCCTTCCGGAGTCTTCTTCTCCTCCCCCCCCCCCCCCCCCCCCCCGGTCTTCTCACCCGCACACACCTACCTCCATTCCGTAGCTAAACCTTCCCCCTCCCTGCTGTTTGCTCCCCTGATTATCCCTCCGTGCCCGTTATATGCCTGACCCCATCCCGGGGCCAGGCGCCATCCCCCTTGCGGGAGACGCACCGCAGCCTCTCCTGCATGAATCCCGGTTCTAGCTACCTTGCTAGTGTGGTGCCCCCTCCTGGGAGTTGTTTCACTTCCTCCCATTGCCCGATTTCTGGGCTTCCTGTCCGCCATTTCCCTGTGCTTAGCTATATTTAGATCATCCTTCCTTCTCTTGCTGCTCTCGTCTCCAAAACGGGGCAGTGTTCACCCGCGTGAAGCGCTCTCTGTGGCAATGGTCTCCTGTTGGCTGTACAGACTGTAAAAGGGAGAGAGCTTTTTTTTGTTAAAACATTGCTTTATCAAAGTCTCATTCTGCGGGCTCTTCATTGCTGCCCCTGCTGCCATTTCTCCAGTCTGTTCTCTGCGACGAACGTGCCAGCGTCTGCAGGGAGCGTGAGAAAGTGTTCCCTGCCTTGATACATGACCCAGAGCTTGGCTGGGTCCAGCATTCCAAATCCTACGCCGTTTCTGTACAGTGCGGCCTTCACTGTGTTAAATTCGGCCCAACGCTTGGCCAGGTCAGCCCCAATGTCCTGGTAGATCCGGATCTTGTGACCTTCCCGGCTGCAGTTTGTGGACTGCCTGGCCCAGCACAGGATTCTTTCCCGGTCATGGTACCGGTGCATCTTGCCGATTATCGCCCTCGGCTGTTCCCCGGTTTGCGCTTTGGTCGGATCGATCGGTGTGCTCTGTCGATTTCAGGTGGGTTGGGGAAGCTGTCCCTTCCCACCAGGTTACCCAGCATTTGGGCCACATAGTCTGTGGGGTTCTGACCTTCGCTCCTCTCCGGTAGGCTCACGATTCGTAGTTTCTGCCGCCTCGACCGGTTCTCCTGATCCTCAACCTTTCCTCTCAGGTTGCCTTGTGTCGCGACCAGCCTTGCCACCTCCTTTTCCAGGGCGATGATCCGGTCGCTCTGGTTCGTTGTGGCTCTTTCCAGATCTTTAATCGTTGCCTCCTGGGCCTCCAGTCGCTTTTCGGCTTTGTCCAGGGCCACCTGCATGTTCGCCAGAGCTTCGGCCACAAGCTTCACTGCAGCTTGTATGTCCGATTTCATCTCTTCTTGGTATTCCCTCAACTCACTTGAGAGGAATATCCTCCATCCATCCCCTGGTGAGAGGGGGCTTTTCGTGCGGTGGGTCGGTTCCTCTCACTCTGGCGAGTTCCGAGGTTCACCGCCCCATGCGCTGGTCGGCTCAGCCGATTGTTGTTTGTCCCGGCTTTTCCCACTCCTGGTCTCCACTCAGCCTCTGGACTGGCTGTTGGTCATCATCTTTCCTTCTTCCTTCATTTTGTAATGGTGTGGGGCTGATTTGTATCGTTTGCAGGCGTTTTTAGAGGAAAAAGAGTCTATTTTTCAGGTTTGTGGGAGGAGAGCCACCTGATGTGTGACTTCTTAGCAAACCCCCGAAACCGGAAGGCCCCTCGCCTTCTCTCTGTTCTCGTACTGGACCCTACTTGCCCTCCGTAGCTGCCGGACCGCTTTTCTCGTCATCAACCTATCAAAGTGCCCCTGCAGCCTCTTCCTCACCGCCAGCAACTCCTTAGTGGCCCCCCTCCCCGGTATCTCCTGCCCACCTCGACTATCTGGTCCAGCAGCCGTCCGTGCTCCTCCCTCCTCCTCCGACCCCTGTGAGCCTTAAACAAGATAATCTCACATTGAACCACCGCCTTCAACGTCTCCCAGAACGTGGGTGCCGACACCTCCCCATTCTGATTAAGCTCCACATAATCCCCAGTCACCCTCTTCACCTTATAACAAAACCCCTTATCCGCCAATATGCCTGAGTCCAGCCTCCATCCCGGCCTCTGCACCTGTCCCGAATGAAGCCTCACATCCAGCCAGTGCAGTGCAAGATCTGAGATCATGATTCACGCATAGGCCACTCCCACTACCCCCACCAGCACCACCCGACTCACCACAAAGAAAGCAATACTTCAATACACATTATACACATGCGAGAAGAAGGAGTACTCCCTCCATCCATGGTTCCTGAACCTTCATGGGACAACCATTTCCATATTCTCCATAAACTCTCCCAACTCCTTTGTCATCCTCGACCTTCCCATCGACTTGGGCCTCGACCTGTCCACCTTCGGCTCCATTTCACAATTAAAGTCTCTGCCCATAATCAGTTGCTGTGTATCTATCTCCAGGATCGCTCCCAAGACCCCCTTATAAACCCAGCAACTTCCCAATTAGGCACATATACATTGACTAGCACCACAGGCATCCCGTCTAGCACCCCACTCACTATCACACACCTTCCTCCTGGGTCCTGAACTTCCCTGGCCCCCACGAACCCGGTTCTCTTGTTCAGCAAGATGGCTACCTCTCCTTGACTCTGAATCAAACCCCGAGTGGAAGACTTGCCCCACCCATCCCTCCCTCAGCCTAACCTGATCCTTTACCTGGAGATTCGTCTCCTGTAGAAAAATCACCTCCGCTTTCATACCCCTCAGGTGTGCAAAAACCCGGGCCCTCTTGACCGGCCCATTTAGCCCCCGGACATTTCATGTCACAATCTTACTGGAGGCTTGTACCTCTATTCCCCTCTACCGTCCGCCATCATCCCCTATCAGTTCTGCCTCACTTAATTCTGCCCTGAACTGGGCCCATCCAAGATGGCCCCCCTCTCTGCTCATGACTGCTCTCAGCCTCCAATCCTGACACATTACAATCCCCCCGCCACCACCACCCCTACCTGACCATCCCACTCCCCCTCCCCTTCCCCCACCTGACCACCCCTCACAAACTATCTAAAACCTTTCTAATTGATGTTACTGCACTTGTGTTTCAGCCGGCTGGGTGAATTATTGAATTTCTTACCATACATGGAGCAGGTGAATGGTCTCTCCCTGGTGTGAACTCACGGGTATATCTGCAGATCAGATTAATTACTGAATCCCTTCTCACACTTGGAGCAGGTCCCTCCCCGGCGTGAACCCACTGGTATCTCAGCTGGTGGGATGATGTTTTAAATCTCTTTGTGCAGTGACAGCAGCTGAACGGTTTATCCTCAGTGTGAGTGGTGGGCCATCAGTTCCACAGTGCTTTTAAAGGCACTCACACACTCAGAGCATTTAAACTGTCAGTTATTGGTGTGAGTGACATGGTATTTCAGTGAGCTGGAGGACTGAGTGAATCTCTTCCCACACTCTGAGCAGGTGACCGATCGCACCAGTGTGACTGCATCGATGAGCTTCCAGCGCAAATGCAAATCTGAATCTGTTCCCAAAGGCTCCATACTACTGCAGATGCTGCATACTTTCCCCATGTTGCAGGATACTAAGGACTGTCCAGGTTCAATAATAAGTTGAAGCCTCGTCCACTCCCCCCCCCCCCCACCCCCACCCCACCCCGCCCCATAAACACACACACACACACACTGGGATGGTCTTTCCTAAGTCAATGCATTGGAACACTTTCCAGTAACACCAATATTTAAAAGTTTTTGAAGCAGACAGAGCAGAGACACATATTTTTCCTTCTAGATTCAAAGGCTGATTATATTTAGGTTCCGATGAATTGAGTTACTACACCAAATTTCCTCTTGGCCTTCACTGCTCTAAGGAGAACAACCTCGGCCTCTTCACAGAACTGAGGTTCCTCATTCCTGTCACCGTACTAAATCCCTGCAGCCTTTCCAAAGTCTTGACATCCTTCCTGAATTATGGGGCCCATACCTGGGCCTCATTTGCTGAGGAAGAACATTGAAAAGCAGAGAAGTCATGTTCAATTTGTTAGATCCTGGTTTGACTACACTTCGAATACTGTGAGCAGTTCTGCATCTCCATAATTATAAAAATGAGAGAGAGAAACAGGACAAGGTGCAAGAAAGATTCACAAGGATGGTACATGAATGGAGAGTTTTAAGTTACAGGATAGACTGAACAGACTGGGGTATTTTCTCTGGGAAAGAGAAGGCTGATGGTTGACCTGATAGAGACTTTAAGATTATAAAGGTTTTTTTTAGGGTTGTTGTTGAGATGAAGAGCTTTCACTTGTGGGGGAGGCCAGAAATTGTGGAAACAAAGATAAGATGATCACTGATAAATTCAGGAGGAACTGTTCTTTTTTTCAGGGAGGTGAGAATGTGGACCACGCTACCACATGAAGTGGTTGAGGTCAGAGACAGATATAAGGGGAACCTAGATGAACACATGACGGAAGAAGGAATAGAAGGTTCTGCTGATTTACAGGAGTTGAAGTAGAATTGAAAGAAGCTCAAGTGGAGCCTAAACACTGACGTAGACCAACTGAGCTAATGTCAGAATGAATAGTCTTGACTGTAATTAGCAGCAATAACAGCAAAATCCAATCTCTGCACTCACATATGAACTCGCTGGAGTCTCAGCTGGGTAGATGACCCAAGGAATCCCTTTCCAAACTGGATGCAGGTGAACGGCTTCTCCCCTGCGTGACTGGATTGTTGTGACAGCAGGTGGGACAACTGAATGAATCTCTTCTCACACAGAGAGCAGGCGAATGTCCCATCCTCATTGTGAACTCACTGGTGGTTCAGTCGGTTGGCAGAATATGTAAATCCCTTCCCATACACGTCAACAGCTCTAACTGGTGTGACAATGTTGATGAGTTTCCATGCAAGTAGAATCTGAATTAGTTCCCACAATTCCTACATTTCCATGCCTCTACGGTCTCTCCAAAATCTGAATGGTTCGATGTTATTTCAGGCTGCATAACTGGTTGAGGATCTTTCCACAGTCAGTGCTCTGGAGCACTTTCACTTCCCTGTGTGTATTTCACTGCTTTACCATTCACACTCCCATGTTTCAAACTGACAGAACAAAAAGTCACTTCTCCAAGATAAAAAGACTGATGATATTCACAACCTGAGAAATTGAATGAATCAATCAGACCCTGCCGACATTTGATTTAGTTTACAGTCTGTAAAAGCTCCCCTTCTAAAATGCTACAAAAAAGGTCATTACAGTCAGTTGCATTCAGTTCACAGCACTCTCGCCTCTGAATCAAAGGTCCCGATATTTATATCTTACTCAAGGATTTGAGCATAAAAACCAAGGATGACTACTGCAGTCTGGAAGGAGAATGTAGAATTTCAGATCAGGCATGAAACCGAGCTCTGGTCTGCCTGTTCGGATGGATGTTTAAGATACAAGGTCACTGTTTCAAAGAAGAGCAGGGGAATTATTCCTGGTGTCCTGGCCAATATTTATCTGGTAATCATCAAATAAAAATTTTTGGTGGAATCCAGATGTTTGTCTCTGATGCCAACACAACTGCAGCAAAAATAGATGACAGAAATTCAGAATACAAAATTCTACTTGCCATGAAACATCCTTCTCCCTCTCAAACTATAAATCTCTGTCCCCTCATGCACTCCCGTCTCACTATTTATTTTAACACTAATTCACCCCACTGTTCTCCTGCTTTTCCCCAATTCTCCTCCCCTCAAGATGCTGACTCTCTGGTAGTTTCACTCTCACCTATTGTCCTCCCCAATATGTCACCCAAGTGTCTAAATCTTATCCTTAAGTTAACAAACTGTTTTGCTAAGGGGAGAGGCATGGTGGTGCAGTAGTTAGCACTGCTACCTCATGGCGCCAAAGGAAGTTTGCATATTCTTCCCGTGTCTGCTTGGGTCTCATCCCCACAACCCAAAGATGTGCAGAATAGCTGGATTGGCCACGCTAAATTGCCCCTTAATTGGAAAATGAATTTGGCAGCAGTGGTTAGCACTGCTGCCTCATGACACGGAGGACCCAGGATCGATCCCGTCCCTGGGTCACAGACCGTGTGGAGTTTGCCCATTCTCCCTGTGCCTACCTGGGACTCACCCCACAACTCAAAAAGATATACAGGGTGGGTGAATTGGCTATGCTAATTTTGCCCCTTCGTTGGAAAAAAAAAATTGGGTACTCTAAATTTATATTAAAAATTGGAAAATAAATTAATTGGGTACTTTAATTTTTTTTCCATTTACCCACAGGTACTTTGTGCCAGGATGAGGTTACTGCCGCCCATTCCTCCTCGCTTTTCATCCCAGTCCCAGTAATTTGGAGACTGGGCTCAGTATGGGTAATGGCGACCGGGGCTCCCACAATCCCCCGCGCTTGAGAAACCGCTTTATCCGCAGCGCTGGCGGGGAGCACGGGACTGCGCATGTCCAAGGAAGAGGTCAGTTGCACACACAGAAAAAGGCTATTCCATTGGGCATGTGGTCCGCTCTTGAGGTCAAAAGTGCTTCCGTGGCCACGTGACATGGTGCCCTGTGGCTTTAAGCGGCTGGCAACCAATGGGGAAGTGTTAAACGATCGGAAGGACTCTGCTCCTCCGCCAATCAGAGCTCCCCCATTGTCTCAATGCAAGAAGCTGGACATGGAGGTTTCTGCCGAGCAAAGCTGTTGTTTCTCGAATGCTGAATGAGCTTGAACTTCACACAGACTAAAACTTCCTCCTGTATCCAACATCTAGGGAGTAAAACTTTCTTTTCTCCCCCTTTCCATTTATTTTCTCATTCTGATCTTCAATTGGTCACTTGCAGCAAATGAAGAGAAAGGAAGTGAATTCAGGGAGAGTGCAGACTCTGGAAAGCTTGGCCCAGGTCTCTGTCTATGAAAGACATTGACATCCTTTGCTTCCTCAGCTTGACACCTTTATTTGCCTGGCTAAAAGGATGGTCTCTTTCCTAAAGTTCACAATTAAAGGGCTGGTTTCCCCAGGTGAAGGCTGAACATTTAAGGTACAGTAAATTAATATCGGCCCAGAGAAATGTCCAGTGTTATTATATGGGGAAAATTAGATATATTATTTATGGTTCTGTAAAGTACATTTATTATTATTTCTAGTCTTGTAATATTGTACTGTAACAATGTTTTATATTTTCAGTACTCTCTTACCTCAAGAGGATTGTTAATCTCTGGAATTCGTTTCCCAGAGGAACCAGTGGAGTCTGGGGGTCATTCAATATATTCAAGGATGAGCTAGACAGAATTATTTTTTTAAATTCTAAGTGCCCAGTGTTTTTTTTTTCATTTAAGGGCCCCTTTCCCTTGGACATGTGCAGTTCCAGACCATCCACCCACATGGCGGATAGAGAGGTTTCTCCAGCATGGCGGGATAGTGGGAGCTGCGCTCGCCATTACTCGTCCGGAGCGGAGTCTCCAATCTCCTGGGACTGGGGTGAAAAGTGAGGGGGTGGATATTGACACCAACCTGACAAAAAGTACATGTGGGTAGTTGCTGGGTTTGATTGTGATGTCCCCCTGTGATGATCTCTGTGTTAAGGACAGGAAGCCGTGACCGTGAGCCGCCCGCGCCGCCTTGTCCCGCCAGTAAGGTAGGTGGTTTAATCTACGCCGGCGGGACAGGCATTTTAGCGGCGGGAATTCGGCCCATCCGGGCCGGAGAATCGCGGGGTTGGCCCGCCAACCGGCGTGGCGCGATTCCCGCCCCCGCCGAATATCCGGTGGTGGAGAATTCAGCAACTGGCGGGGGCGGGATTCACGCCAGGCCCCGGCGATTCTCCGACCCGGCGGGGGGTCGGAGAATCTCGCCCCATGTCTTGATCTGCCAGAGTCACTTGATTCCTTGGGGAACACATACCCGAGAGTGTTCCAGAGCACTGACTGTGGAAAGAGCTTCAACCAGACACGCAGCCTGACAAAACATCGCAGCACTCAACAGGGAGAGACTCCTCATGTGCTCTCTGTATGGGTAAGGCTTCAATTGTCTAACCTGGAGAGACACAAGGAGACCCAAAATATGGAGAAACAGTGGAAATGCTGGAACTGTGGGAAGAGATACAGAGCCCCATCTGCACTGGAAGTTCATCGACGCAATCACACTGCGGAGAGCCCATTCAGCTGCTCTCTTTGTGGGAAAGGATTCAGTCAGTCATTCACCCTGCAGACACACAAGCGAGTTCACACTGGGGAGAGACCGTTCACCTACTCTCAGTGTGGGAATGGATTCACTCAATTATCCAGCCTGCAGAGGCACTAGTGGGATCACAGTGGTGAGAGGCCATTCATCTGCTCTCAATGTGGGAAAGGATTCAATCAATTATCCAGCCTGACGTCCCACCTGCGTGTTCACAGGAGGGAGAGACCGTTCACCTGCTCTCAATGTGGGAAGGGACTCTGTGTTTCCTCATACCTGCTGAGACACTAACAAGTTCACAATTGATTACAGGGGTTAGATTCTGCTGCTATTATTTCTGCTCTCAATTACATCCAGGACTGCATTTTGTTCATTCTGACAGTTGGTCAATGGGAAGGGTCGGAGGGTTTCTTTCTGCTGGACTGGCCTTCTCACGACTGATGCTCTTGAGCCTTGTGACAAATTTCATAAGGATCAGAGAGTGAAAGGGTGTTTGGAAGGTAGATGACATATAGTTCCTGTTTCTGTTTGAAACCCCTAAAGAATGCAGGTTTAGATGAAGACAGGCTATGGTGGTTTCGTGGTTCTGTCTCAGAAGGAAAACTGTCAAGCAATGAAGGGCAAGTTGATTGGGAACTTACAATAAAATGTGTAATGATACACAGGCAATCGCACTTTAAGGCATTATCACATATTTACATAAAATATAGATTCCTTTCAGAAACAAAAATCCAACAGGAAAAGTGATGCAACCGTGGCTAACAAGAACAATTAAAGATTCCACTGGTTAAAGGAAGAGGCTCATTGATCGATTACAGATTTATTGCTTCACTGATTTATTGGTACCTTTAAGAATTAATGCAGTATAATTCTTAAATTCAGTATATAGGCAGAAAATGGAATATCCACAAGGCAAAGTCATTGTTTCAGATAAAAATATGAGAATTGCTGCACAGGAACTTAATTATGTGTCAGAATCTAACACGGTTTCAAGAAAAGTTGCATAAAAGCCCTCGTAGTGAATAAACCATTTTTCTACAAATACATTTAGTAATGAAAACGAATTGCAGCCTTAGCAACACAAACATTTACAAAATGTAGCAAAGCCTTAGCAACAAGCAACGTTAATGCAGAACACCTCATCTTCAGAGGATTGGTACACGTGGCGGGAGCATGTAGATATTTAATTAATTTGATAGACATTAATGAATCTTAAGTCATGACCAATGCCTGGGTAACAAATCATGCTCCAAGTGGCAGAGAGTTTTTTGAATAAATCAGGAAGCCTCAGCTGAGAATTTGAAACCAATAAGGGGTTAGACCATTGATGAGAATTTGATTTATTTTTATGTAAGAAAATCAAGGTGGATAATTAACAATAAAGTTGTATTTTTGGACACCTCCAATCAACCAGATCTACGGCTCATTTTTGAAGAAAATAGATCTCATCGCTCACAAAATGGCCAAAATAAGTGTAACCCTGAGGATTGGAAACTTGTTTTAGAATTCAGCAAAGGAGGATCAAGAAACTCATAAAGAGAAAATAGAATACGAGAGCAAACTGGCTAGAAACATTTTCCTTTATAATGTGAAAAGGACAAGTGGGAGGAGGAGCTGGGATAGAGGATGGTCTATGGGCAGACATGTTGAGTAGAGTCAACACGTCCGCAACATGTGCCAGGCTCAACCTGGTACAATTTAAGGTTGTTCACCGGGCTCACATGACACTGGCCCAGATGAGCAGATTCTTTGGTGTGGAGGACAGGTGCGCAAAATGTGCGGGAGGACCGGCGAACCATGTCCACATGTTTTGGACATGTCCAAAGCTGAGGGGATTTTGGCAGGGGTTTGCGGAAGTCATGTCCATGGTGTTAAAATTATGTGTGGCACTTGAGTCCAGAGGTGGTTATTTTCGGGGTGTCAGAAGACCCGGGAATCCAGGAGGAGAAAGAGGCAGACGTTCTGGCCTTGGTTCCCTGGTAGCCCGGAGATGGATACTATTAGCATGGAGGGACTCAAAGCCCCCGAAGTTGGAGACCTGGCTATCGGACATGGCTAGCTTTCTCTGTTTGGAGAAAATCAAGTTCGCCTTGAGAGGGTCTCTGTTAGGGTTCGCCCGGAGGTGGCAACCGTTCGTCGACTTCTTTGCTGGGAAGTAAATCATCAGCAGACGCGTGGGGGCGGGGGGGGGGGGGGGGGGGGGGGGGGGGGTTGAAAAGGAAAAGATTAGCAAAGACCAATGTGGGTCCATTCCAGGCAGAGACAGGAGAGTTTATAATGGGGAATAAGGAAATGGCAGAGAAACTAAACAACGTGTGTCTGTCTTCATGGAGGACATGAAATCGGCCCAAAGACACGAGAGAACCAAGGGACTAGTGAGCACGAGGAACTGAAGCAGATTAGTATTAGTGAAAAAGTAGTGCTGGAGAAATTAATGTGGTTCAAAGTGAATAAATCCCCAAAAGCTGATGCTCTACATCCCAGAGTGTTGAAAGAGGCGGCTGTAGAGATAGTGGATACATTGGTGATCATCTTTCACAATTCTATAGATTCTGGAATGGTTCCTGCAGAATGGAAGGTGGTAAATGTAACCCTACTATTTAAGGAAGGAGAGAGAAAATGGGGAACCACATTAGCCTGACATCAGTAGGAGGTAAAATGCTACAATTTATTACAAAGGATGTGATAACGTACGGATTAGGAGCTGGAGTAGGCCACTCGGCCCCTCGAGCCCTGCTGCACCATTCAATACGTTCACGGCTGATCTGATTGTAACCTCAACTCCACATTCCCGCTAATCCCCCGATAACCTTTCACCCCCTTGCCTATCAAGATTCTATCCAGCTCTGCCTTCAAAATATTCACAGACTCTGCTTCCACTGCCCTTTGAGGAAGAGAGTTTCAAAGACTCCCAACCCTCTGAGAGAAAAAAGTTCTCCTCTGTCCTTAAATGGGCAAGTTATTACTTTTAAAGTGACTCCAATTTCTAGATTCTCCCACAAGAGGAAACAACCTTTCCACATCCACTCTGTCAAGTCCCTCAGGATCTTATACGGTTCAATCAAGTCACCTAAACTCCATCGGACACAAGCCCAGCCTGTCCAATCATTCCTCATAAGACCAGCCTCCAATTCCAGATATGAGTCCAGTAAACCTTCTCTGAACTGCTTCCAACACATTGACATCATTCCTTAAATGAGAGCAATACTGTACACCGTGCTCCAGATGTGGTCTCACCAATGTCCTGTATAACTGAAGCATAACCTCCCTACTTTTGTATTCAATTCCCCTCACAATAAACAATAACATTCTATTAGCTTTCCTAATTACTTGCTGTACCTGTATACTCGCCTTTTGTGATTCAGGCTCTCGGACACCCTCTGAATCTCAGAGCTCTGCAATCTCTCACCATTTGGATAATAAGCTTTTTTTATTCTTCTGGCCCACGTGGACAATTTCACATTTTCCCACATTATTCTCCATTTGGCAGGTCTTTTCCCACTCACAATCTATCTATATCACTTTGTAACCTCCTTATGTCCTCTTCACAATTTACTTTCCTACCTATCTTTACATCATCGAAGCCGGAGTTGGCCATTCAGCCCATCGAGCCTGCTCCACCATTCAATATGATCATGGCTGATTATCCACTTCAATGCCTTTTTCCCCACACTGTCCCCATATCCCTTTGTGTTATTGGTAATTAGAAATCTGTCAGTTGGGTGGCACAATGGGTAGCACTGCTGCCTCACGGCACCAAGAACCTGGGTTCGATCCTGGCCCCAGTCACTGTCCGTGTGGAGTTTGCACATTCTCCTCGTGTCTTTGGGTCTCAACCCCACAACCCAATTAGATGTGCAGTGGAGGTGAATTGGCCACGCTACACTGCCCCTTAATTGGAAAAAAATAATTGTGTACACTTAAATTTATTAAGCAAACAAACCGCTTGTATGCCGGGAGAAGGAGCACCGTCTTGTGGTCCAATTTTCCAAAGTGTGGTCCGGGGATGGATCATCAGGTGCCCTAGATGTTTGTGTAGCAGTGGTCAAGGATGTTGGGGTCCCTGTCGGGACAGGAGATGTGTTGGTGGAATTTTGGCAGTACACTCTTGAGGTTGCCCTGGTTAAAGTCCCCGGCCACGATGAACAGGGCCGCCGGGTATTCCATTTCATTGTTATTTATAGCAATGTACAATTCATCAAGCGCCTTCTTCACTTCCGCCTGGGGTGGGATGTAGACCACTGTGATAATGGCAGAAGTGAACTCCGTGGTAGGTATTTTGGATGAGACTTCACAGTCAGGTATTCCAGGTCCGGGGAGCAGTAGTTCGCCAGGGCCGCCACATCCGAGCACCAGGAGTTGACGAGGAGACAAACCCCTTCACCCACTCCATGTTCAGTCCTGGATGTGATTAACAGCAGGAATAACAGCAGAATTTAACCGGTCATCACTTGTGAACCCTTTGGTGTCTCAGCATGTTGGATGACTGAGTGAATCCCTCCCCACAGTGAGAGCAGGTGAATGGCTTCTTTCCAGTATGAACTCGCTGGTGTGTCAACAAGGCAGATGAATCACTAAATCTCTTCCCACAATCAGCACGGTAGCATGCTTTATAAAGCATTAGTTAGGCCCCATTTAGAATACTGTGAGCAATTTTGGGCCCTACACCTCAGGAAGGACATACTGGCACTGGAGCGGGTCCAGCGGAGAGTCACACGGATGATCCCAGGAATGGTAGGCCTAACATACAAGGAACGTCTGAGGATCCTGGGATTATATTCATTGGAGTTTCGGAGGTTGAGGGGAGATCTAATAGAAACTTACAAGATAATGAATGGCTTAGGGACGTAGGGAAGTTGTTTCCATTACCAGGGGAGACTAGGACCCGGGGGCACAGCCTTAGAATAAAAGGGAGTCACTTTAGAACAGAGATGAGGAGAAATTTCTTCATCCAGAGAGTGGTGGGTCTGTGGAATTCATTGCCACAGAGGGCGGCGGAGGCCGGGACGTTGAATGTCTTTAAGACAGAAGTTGATAAATTGCTGGTTTAGCTAGGGGCTGGTTTAGCTCACTGGGCTAAATCGCTGGCTTTTAAAGCAGGCCAGCAGCACGGTTCGATTCCCGTACCAGCCTCCCCGGACAGGCGCTGGAATGTGGCGACTAGGGGCTTTTCACAGTAACTTCATTGAAGCCTACTCGTGACAATAAGCGATTTTCATTTCATTTCATTTCAAATTCTTGATTTCTCGAGGAATTAAGGGCTATGGAGAGAGAGCGGGTAAATGGAGTTGAAATCAGCCATGATTGAATGGTCGAGTGGACTCGATGGGCCGAATGGCCTTACTTCCGCTCCTATGTCTTATGGTGGTTAGCACAATTGCTTCACAGCTCCAGGGTCCCAGGTTCGATTCCCGGCTTGGTTCACTGTCTGTGCGGAGTCTGCACGTTCTCCCCGTGTGTGCGTGGGTTTCCTCCCACAGTCCAAAGATGTGCAGGTTAGGTGGATTGGCCATGCTAAATTGCCCTTAGTGTCGGGTGGGGGTTATGGGGATAGGGTGGAGATGTGGGCTTGGATAGGGTGCTCTCTCAAAGAGCCGGTGCAGACTCGATGAGCTGAATGGCCTCCTTCTGCACTGTAAATTCTGTGATCAGAGCAGGTGAATCAACTCTCCCCGGTGTGAACTCGCTGGTGTCTCCGCAATGTGGATGATGTTTGAAATCTCTTTGTGGAGTGAGAGCAGCTAAACGGTCTCTCCTCATTGTGAATGCGCTGGTGTTCCATCAGTATCCAAGAGCTTTTAAACCCACTCCCACAGTCGGAGCATTTAAAGGGTCTCTCATTGGTGTGAGTGACATTGTGGTTCAGCAAGTGATGACCGAGTGAATCTTTTCCCAGTCGGAGAGGTGAACGGGCTCTCCCCAGTGTGGCCTTGCTTGTGTTTCATCAGGTTGGATGAAGTTCTAAAGCTCCTTGTGCAGTGAGAGCAGCTGAACGGTCTCTCCTCAGTGTGAATGCGCTGGTGGGACATCAATCGCTGTGAGCTTTTGAAACCCCTTCTGCAGTCAGAGCATTTAAAGGGCCTGCTCTTGGTGTGAGTGACATTGTGGCTCAGCAGGTTGGATAATTGAGTGAATCCCTTATCACACACAGAGCAGATGAATGGCTTCTCCCCGGTGTGAACTCGCTGGTGTGCCTGCAGGTTGGATAACTGAGTGAATCCCTTATCACACACAGTGCAAGTGAATGGCCTCTCCCCAGTGTGAACCCGCTGGTGTGTCTGCAGGTGGGATAACCGAGTGAATCCCTTATCACACCCAGTGCAGGCGAATGGCCTCTCCCCGGTGTGAACTCTCTGGTGTCTCTGCAGGTGGGATAACCGAGTGAATTCCTTCCCACAGTCCGAGCAGATGAACGGCCTCTCCCCAGTGTGAACTCGTTCGTGTCTCCGCAGATTGCCAATGTCAGTGAATCCTTTTTCACACTGAGAGCAGGTGAACGGCTTCTCTCCAGTGTGACTGCGTTGATGCCTTGCCAGCTCATGCGGGGCTGTGAATCCCTTCCCACACACAGAGCAGGTGAACGGTCTCTCTCCATTGTGACTGCGTTGATGCCTTTCCAGCCCGTACGGGCCTTTGAATCCCTTCCCACAGTCCTCACATTTCCATGGTTTCTCCATGGTCTGGGTGATCTTGAGTCTCACCACGTTGGACCATCAGTTGAAGCCTTGTCCACAGAACACGTGTACAGGCTCTCCCTGATGTGAATGGTGTAATATGTTTTCAGACTGTGTCACTGGTTCAAGCACTTTCCACAGTCAGTGCTCTGTAACAGTCTCACACGGGTGTGTGTGTGTGTCTCAGTGCTTTTCCAGACACACTGATGTTCAAAATCTCTTGAAGCAGACAGAATAGACAAACATTTCTCCTTCTAGATTCAAAGGCCGATGATATTCGATTCCCAAGAATTGAGTGACTCAGTCAGTTCTTGACGTGATATTTAGTTTGAGATATCGGCCTCAAACGCCTCTCGTTCTAACTTCCTGCAAAAAGATTTTACAAAAGTGATCACTGTCAGTGCAGAATAAGAAATTCAGAACAGACAATTCTAGTTTCTAGCAAACATTCTTTGCTCTCTCTCTTACCCTCAAATGCTCTAAATCTCCATTCCACACACTCTTCCTCCACTCTCACTCTGCTGTATCGAATATTCACTCTCCCAATTCTCCTAATAATAATCTTTATTATTGTTACAAGTAGGCTTACATTAACACAGCAATGAAGTTACTGTGAAAAGCCTTTGGTCGCCACACTCCGGCACCTGTTTGGGTACACAGAGGGAGAGTTTAGAATGTCTAAATCACCTAACAAGCACGTCTTTCGGGACTTGTGGGAGGAAACCAGAGCACCATGGAAGAAACCCATCACTCCCGGAGTGATGTCCTGGAGCTGAGATGATTGACCTTCAACCACCATTGTCCTTTGTGCCAGGTATGACTCCAACCAACGCAAAGTATTCCCTCAGATTCCCATTGACTCCAGTTTAGCTAAGGCTCCTTGATGCCATACTCAGTCAAATGCTGTCTTGATGTCAAGGACAGTCACTCTCATCTCACCTCTGACATTCAGCTCTTTCGTCCATGTTTGGACCAAGGCTGTAATGAGGTCAGGAGATGAGTGACACTGGCAGAACCAAAACGGAGCGTCCATGAGCAGGTTATTGCTAAGTAAGTGCCACTTGATAGCACTGTTGATGACTCCTTCCATCACTTTGCTGATGATGGAGAGTATTCCGACAAGGAATTCATTAGTTGGGTTTGATTTGTCCTGTTTACTGTTCCCTTTAATGTCAACCTTTAAATGTGAACATTCGGAAACAGTAAGAAGTCTTACAACACCAGGTTAAAGTCGAACAGGTTTGTTTCAAACACTAGCTTTCGGAGCACTGCTCCTTCCTCAGGTGAATGAAGAGATATGTTCCAGAAACATATGTATAGACAAATTCAAAGATGCAAGACAATACTTAGAATGCGAGCATGAAATGAAAATGAAATGAAAATCGCTTATTGTCACAAGTAGGCTTCAATGAAGTTACTGTGAAAAGCCCCTAGTCGCCACATTCCGGCACCTGTTCGGGGAGGCTGGTACGGGAATTGAACCGTGCTGCTGGCTTGCTTGGTCTGCTTTAAAAGCCAGCGATTTAGCCCAGTGTGCTAAACCAGCCCCTTTGCAGTTAATTAAGTGTTTCCATATCCAGAGATAGGGGTAACCCCAGGTTAAAGAGGTGTGAATTGTCTCAAGCCAGGACAGTTGGTAGGATTTCACAAGCCCAGGCCAGATGGTGGTGGATGAATGTAATGCCACATGAATCCCAGGTCCCAGTTGAGGCCGCACTCATGTGTGCAGAACTTGGCTATAAGTTTCTGCTCGTTGATTCTGCGTTGTCGCGCGTCCTGAAGGCTGCCTTAGAGAACGCTTACCCGGAGATCAGAGGCTGAATGCCTTTGACTGCTGAAGTGTTCCCCGACTGGAAGGGAACATTCCTGCCTGGTGATTGTCGCGTGATGTCCGTTCATTCGTTGTCACAGCGTCTGCATGGTCTCGCCAATGTACCATGCTTCGGGACATCCTTTCCTGCAGCGTACGAGGTAGACAACATTGGCCGAGTCGCACGAGTATGTACCGCGTACCTGGTGGGTGGTGTTCTCACGTGTAACAGTGGTATCCATGTCGATGATCTGGCACGTCTTGCAGAGATATATATCACCATTACATGTTCTCACGTGCAATGGTGGTATCCATGTCGATGATCTGGCACGTCTTGCAGAGATATGTATGTTTCTGGAACATAGCTCTTCATTCACCTGAGGAAGGAGCAGTGCTCCGAAAGCTAGTGTTTGAAACAAACCTGTTGGACTTTAACCTGGTATTGTAAGACTTCTTACTGTGCTCACCCCAGTCCAACGCCGGTATCTCCACATCCTTAGGAAAGAGACCATCCTTTTAGCCAGACAAATAAATGTGTCAAGCTGAGGGAGCAAAGGATGTCAATGTCTTGAAGAGAGAGAGAGACCTGGGCCAAGCTTTCCAGAGTCTGCAGCCTCCCTGGATTCACGTCCTTTCCCTTCAGTTGGTGCAAGTCACCAATTGAAGGTCAGAATAAGAAAATAAATGGGGGAGAAAATTAAGCGTTTTACTCACAGATGTTGGAGACAGAGTCTGTGTGCAGCTCAAGCTCATTCAGGGTTGGAGGAACAACAGCTTTGCTCGGCAGAAACCTCCATGTCCAGCTTTCGCATTGAGACAATGGGGAGCTCTGATTGGCGGAGGAGCAGAGTCCTTCCGGTCCTCCAATCTTCCCATTGGTCAATACCTCAGCAGTCAGGTCAGCGGCGTGGTGCTCCCCTGCACATGCGCAGCTTCCCCTCTCTTTTCGACATGCGCTGTCCCGGGTCAGGGGAGAGGGATTTCACCAACACATGCGCAGCTTTCCCTCTCCGTTAGACATGCGCATTCCCGTGCCGGGGTGGGGGAAGGAGCGATCACCGAGCGGCTTCTTGCTCTAGCCGGAGTTCTCAGATGGTTGCTTGGAAACCGTCTCGAGTATCTGTCGGGGGAGGGGGAACAAAGAGTGTGGGCGGGGCTCCCGTGTCCGCGCGCCGGGCGGGTGCGCGCTAATGCAGTGACGTCACAGCGAAGCGAATTTATTCCGATTGGTTGATTTAGGACGAGCTCCTTTATGATGTCACAATGTGGAGGTTGGACAATGAGCTTCAGACTAAAACTTCCTTCTCTGGGCAACATCTGGGAACATCAATGTCTCCCCCTTTCATCAGGTCATAAGATTTCGGAGCAAAACTAGGCCATTTGGCCCATCGAGTCTGCCCCACCAGGATCTCATCCTGGCCTTAACTCGACAGTCCTGCCACTTCTCCATAACCCATCAACACAGTACCAATTAAAAACTCCTAAATTTACTCACTGTCCCAGCTCCACCGCACTCTGGAGTAGTGAATTCCACAGATTCACAGCCCTTGGGAGAGGCAGTGTTTCCTCAACTCTTAGAATTTGCTACCTCTTTTTAAAAATAATCTTTATTGTCACAAGTTGGCTTACATTAACACTGCAATGAAGTTACTGTGAAAAGCCCCAACAGTAACACCACCTAACTTTTTTTTGACAAACAATTTTATTAAGACATTTTGGCACAATAAACAACAATAATATAAAACAGTGTGCAAAAAAACAATCGTGCAAGAAACCCAGCTCCCCTCCCACAAGGACCAGCCTAAGTACCCCCCTAACCTACATTACCCTAACCCCGCCCCCCGCTGACGATTAATTTTCCGCGAAGAAGTTGATAAATGGTTGCCACATCCGGGCGAACCCATACAGCTTTCATCCAGACCGAGAAAGCCTGCCATATCTGATAGACAGGCCTCCGACTTCGGAGGTTTTGAGTACCTCCATCCCAGCAGAATTCGTCGCCGGACTACCAGGGAAGCAAAGGCCAAAACGTCAGCCTCTCTCTCCCCCTGGACTCCCGGGTCCTCCGAAACCCCCAAAATAGCCACCTCTGGACTCCTCACCACCCCTGTTTTCAGTACACAGGACATAACATCCGCGAACCCCTGCCAATACCCCCTGAGTTTTGGACATGCCCAAAACATGTGGACATGTTTCGCCGGCAGCCCTCCCGAACATCTGGCGCACCTGTCCTCCAATCCGAAAAATTTACTCATCCGGGCCACTGTCAAGTGGGCCCAGTGGACGACCTTAAATTGAATCAGGCTGAGCCTGGCGCATGTTGTGGTCGTGTTCACCCTACTCAACGCCTCCACCCATAAGCCCTCTTCTATCTCACCTCCAAGGTCCTCTTCCCACTTAAGCTTCAGCTCCTCGGTCTGACTCCTCCGCTCCCATAAGTTCTTTATATATATCCGAGACCCTCCCCTCCCCCACCCATCCACTGGACACTACCCTGTCCTGGATCCCCCTGAGTGGCAGGCGTGGGAAGGACTGAATCTGCGCAGAAAGTCCCGCACCTGCAGGTACCTGAACTCATTCCCTCTCGCCAGCCCAAATTTCTCCTCTAACGCCCTCATGCTCGGGAAGCTCCCTTCCAAGAATAAATCCCCCATCCTCTCAATCTCAGCCCTCTGCCATGCTCAGAACCCACTGTCCATATTCCCTGGGGCAAACCGGTGATTATTGCAAATTGGGGACCAAACCGATGCTCCCATTCCCCCCATGTGCCTTCTCCATTGGCCCCAGATCCACAATGTCGCTACCACTATGGGGCTCGTGGAGTACCGTGCTGGTGGGAGTGGCAGGAGCGCTGTAACCAGGGCTGCCAAATTGGTCCCCCTGCACAAAGCGGCCTTCATTCGCTCCCAATCCGACCCCGCACCCACCATCTACTTCCTTATCATAGCTATGTTGCTGCGGTGCTGAGGACCCGGGTACAAATCCCGGCCCTGGGTCATTGTCCGTGTGGAGTTTGCATATTCTCCCCATGTCTCGTGGGTTTCACCCCCACAACCCAAAGATGTGCAGGTTACGTGGATTGGCCACGCTAAATTGTCGCTTAATTGGAAAATTAAAAAAATAATTGGGTACTCTAAATTTTTTTATTTTTTAAAAAATCATATTGGCCGCCCAGTAGAAATTACTGAAGTTTGGCAGCGCCAGCCCCCTTCCCCTCTGATCCTCTCGAGCATCACCCTCTTCACCCGCAGGGACTTTCCCGCCCACACAAATCCCATAATCATTTTATTAACCTTCTTGAAAAAAGAACGCGGAATGAAAATGGGGAGACACTACAAGATGAACAGGAATCTCGGGAGGATTGTCATTTTAACTGTCTGCACTCTCCCCGCTAGTGTCAGTGGGAGCACATCCCACCTCCGGAACTCAGCCCTCATTTGCTCCACCAACCGAGACAAGTTCAACTTGTGCAGACAGCTCCAGTCCCGCGCCACCTGTATCCCTAAGTATCTAAAACTGTCCCCCACTAACGTGAACGGCAGCCCCCTCAACCTACCCTCCTGGCCCCTCACCTGGACTACAAACAACTCATTCTTTGTCATGTTTAGTTTGTACCCCAACAACCAGCCGAATTCCTTCAGGATTCCCATAATCTCACCCATCCCAGCCACTGGATCCGTGATGTATAGGAGCAGGTCGTCAGCGTACAATGAAACTCTGTGTTCCACACCTACCCCCGTACCAGCCTCTTCCAGCCCCTAGAGGCTTTTAGGGCAATTGCCAGCGGCACTATTGCTACCACAAACAGCAGTGGGGAGAGGGGACACACCTGCCTTGTCCCACGGTACAGTCTGAAATAGTCAGATGTCGTCCTGTTCATCCTCATACTCGCCTCTGGAGCCTGGTACAACAGTCTGACCCAGTCGATAAAGCCCTCCCCGAACCAAAAACGTCCCAGCACCTCCCATAGATAGTCCCACTCAACCCGGTCGAAAGCCTTCTCAGCATCCATTGCCACAAGTACCTCTACCTCCTTACTCTCCGGGGCATCATAATCACATTCAGCAGCCTTCTTAGGATGGCCACCAGCTGCCTGTCCTTGACTAACTCGGTTTGATCTTCCATAATGACGTCTGGCACACAGTCCTCAATCCTAGCCGCCAAGGGCTTGGCCAGAATTTTAGCATCTACGTTGAGCAGAGAGATCAGCTTATAGGACCCACATGCCTCCAGGTCTTTGTCCAGTTTCAATATCAGCGAGATGGTGGCCTGTGACATCATTGGGGGTAACACCCCTCGGTCTCGTGCCTCATTAAAAACGCTAGCCAGCACCGGCCCCACTATCTCGGAGAATTTTATGAAACTCCACCGGATACCCATCCGGCCCTGGGGCTTTACCTGATTGCATGGCCCTCAAGCCCACCAATATTTCTGAAGTCCTGATCGGGTCCCCAACCAGTCTACCAATCCCCAATCCCCTTCCCACTTTTGGGAAGGTCAGTTCATCCAGAAAGCGTCTTATCCCCTCCCGCCCCAGGAGTTCTGAGGATTAAAGCTTGCTATAGAAATCCCTGAACACCTTGTTCAGCCCCGCCGAATCCCCTACCAAGTTTCCTGCCCTGTCCGTCCTGTCCCTATGTGCTCTGATCGAAATCAGCTCCCCTCTCACCACAGCCTTCAGCGCTTCCCAGAGCACCACCGCTGAGACTTCCCCTGTGTCATTGACGTACAGGTAGTTTTGCATACATTTCCTCACCCTCTCACACCGCCTCGTCTGCCAACAAACCGACCTCCAGCCTCCATTGAGGGCGCTGAAAACTTTCCTTGCAGACCTGCAGATCAACCCAGTGTGGGGCATGGTCCGAAATAGCGATCGCCGAATATTCTACATCCGTCACCCCCGCTAACAAATCTCTGCTCATGATGAAAAGATCAATTCGGGAATACACCTTATGAATATGTGAATAGAACAAAAACTCCTCCCCCGTCACCCCCCCTCTACCATCTCCAGAAGCCTTTTTTGTTGGTCCTTCAACCTCTCCATCTCCACCTCCCCCACCGTTTGGTGATCCTCCTGCTCCTCCAGCGCCTTTTCCAGCTTCTGGATCGTACGATCCTGGGCATCCAGCCTATGCTCAGGGCCCTCGATATACTTCTGAATCGGGTCTATACTGTTCCGCTGCAAAGCATTAAAGCCCTCATGAATGACCTTCAACAGATGCTCCGTTGTTGGCTGGGCTGTCTGCATTAAGGGTCCGGAAGTCGGCCATATTGTCCTCAGCAGCAGCTTGTACACTGCCCTTGTTTGCCCACTTCTTCAACTGTTTGCGATTCTTTCTGCTTCTTAATTCCATACACCTGTGTCTGGAGTCAGTGCCTGAGTGCCTATGCCTTCCGAACTAGCACTCAAAAGTACAAAAAAGTTGGGGGGAAAGGTCCAAAAGCACCAAATGTGTGACTTACTCCTCCATAGCCGCCCCTGGAACCTCCACCTAACCTTTTTGAACACTAAGGGCAATTTATCTTGGTCAATCCTCGTAACCTGCACATCTTTGCACTGTGGGAGGAAACCGGAGCACCCGTACAAAACCTACGCTGACGCGGGGAGAAGGTGCAGATTTCCACAGACAGTGACCAAAGCCGGAATCGAACCTGGGACCCTGGAGATGTGAAGCAACGGTGCTAACCACTGTGCTACCATGCTGCCCATCTTACCCTCAGACTATTACCTCTTGTTCTAGAATGCCTGAAAGACGTGCGGTTAGGTGAATTGAACATTCTGAATTCTCCTTCTGTGTACCCTAACAGGTGTCAGAATGTGGCGACACGGGAAGTTTCACAGTAACTTCATTGCCGTGTTTTTTTTTTAAATTTAGATTACTAAATTCATCTTTTCCAATTAAGGGGCAATTTAGCGTGTTCAATCCACCTACCCTGCACAACTGTGGGTTGTGTGGACAAAACCCAGGCAAACACAGAGAGAATATGCAAATTCCACACGGACAGTGACCCAGATCTGGGATCGAACTTGGGACCTCGGCGCCGTGAGGCGGCAGAGCTAACCACTGCGTCACCGTACCGCCCCATTGCAGTGTTAATGTAAGCCGACTTGTGACAATAATAAAGATTATTAGTATTATTTTAAAATTTTAGAGTACCCAATTCATTTTTTTTCCCCAATTAAGGGGCAATTTAGCGTGGCCAATCCACCTAGCTTGCACATCGTTTTGGTTATGGGGACAAAACCAACGCAAACACGGGGAGAATGTGCAAACTCCACACAGTGTCCCAGAGCTGGAATCGAACCTGGGATCTCAGTGCCGTGAGGCCGCAGTGCTAACCTCCTGCGCCACTGTGCTGCCCTCGATTATTATTATTATTAAGAGGGAGTAGCCTCTCCAAATCTACTTTTCCTTTCCATTTCTTTTCTCATTCTGAGGGGACTTTGGTGACTTGCAGCAACTGAAGCGAAAGGAAGTTTGTATGTTGCACACATGTTGAGTTCAGTATTATAGACATATTTTTGTCTTGCAGCCTGCATGGAGATTTTCAGGCCTCTGCCCAGGACAGGAAGCAGTGAGCATGGATCTGTCAATCAGCCTGAATCAGCACCTTCTGAGATTTGGGAGGATGAATATTACGTACAGTAGAGTGAGAATGGAAACTAGAATTGTCTGTTCTCAACTTGCATTTTACAGGATATTAGACGAAGATTTGAAGAAAAAAACGTCACTTCAGGATTTGGAAGAGTCATTTGGTTTATCGGGACCTGAATATCATCAGGAAACCATCACAGCAAAAGACGCCTCTGGGGTTAAGGGCTGCCAGTCAGGCAAAGGTATAGAATGGAAGTAAACACAGGAACGAAGCATCACACTGGATTGGTTCCAGGAGAATTGAGTGACAACTTCAGCGACGTTACCATGGAGTGTGGTTGTTCATTGTGTTAAAGTAAAAGTAAGAAGTCTTACAACACCAGGTTAAAGTCCAACACTAGTCGAATCACTAGCTTTCGGAGCACTGTTCCTTAGGTGAATGAAGAGGTGGGTTCCAGAAACATAGATACAGACAAAGTCAATGATGCAAGACGATACTTTTGAATGCGAGTCTTAGCAGGTAATTAAGTCTTTACAGGTCCAGACGGAGTGACTGGAGAGAGGGATAATTACAGGTTATAAAGAGGTGCGAATTGTCTCAAGCCAGGACAGTTGGTAGGATTTTGCAAGCCTAATAATGCAGAATCGCCGAGCAGAAACTTATAGCCAAGTTCCGCACACGTGAGTACGGCCTCAACCAAGACCTTGGATTCATGTCGCATTACATTCACCCCCCCCCCCCCACCCCCCCCCCCCCCACCCCCCAAACCATCTGCCTGGGCTTGCGAAATCCTACCAACTGTCCTGGCTGGAGACATTTCACACGTCTTTAACCTGGGGTTACCCCTCTTCCCAGTCACTCCGTCTGGACCTGTAAAGAACATTTATTATTATTTCTACTCTTGTAATATTGTACTGTAACCATGTTATATATTTTCAGTAATCTCTTACCTCAAAGTTTATCTTTGGAATTAGTTTCCTACAGGGACCAGTGGAGTCTGGGAGTCATTGAATATATTCAAGGATGAGCTAGACAGAATTATTTGTTTTATTATAAGTTCTCTGTTTTTGTTTTCAATTAAGGGTCCCTCTCCCTTGGACATGTGCAGTTCCAGACCACCCATCCACCTGGGATAGAGCAGTTTCACCAGCATGGGAGGATTGTGGGAGCTGCGCCCGCCATTACTTGTCCAGAGCCATCTCCAACCTTATGAGACTCGGATGAAAAATGAGGGGGTGGACATTGACCCCAAACTGACACAAAGTACATGTGGGTAGTCACTGGATTTGATTGTGACGCCACCCCCCTCTCACCAAAACATCTTTTTTAAATTTAAAGTACCCAATTCATGTTTTTTCCAATTAAGGGCCAATTTAGTATGGCCAATCCACCTACCCTGCACATATTTGGGTTGTGGGGATGAGACCCACACAGACACGGGGAGAATGTGCAAACTCCACACGGACAGTGACCCAGGGCCGGGATCAAACTTGGGTCCTTGGTGCCGTGAAGTTAGACAGAATTCTGATTGATGAGGGAGTTGAGGATCATGGGGAACAGGTAGGAAAATGGACTGAAAGTTAAGATGAGGAGTGAATTCTTCACTCGAAGATGTGGTGAAACTTTGGAATTTTCTACTCCAGAGGACTATGGAGCCTCATTCATCAAGTATTATCCAGATCGAGTTGATAGGTTTCGAGATGTTGAAGTCACCAAGGGAAATGGGGAATAGTGTGGGGAAATGGTGCTGAGCTAGATCGGCCATTGAGCTCATGACAGGGTTGAGCAAGTTCAATGTGCCAAATGGTCGACTGCAGCTCCTATTTGCACTGGAAGCTCATCAGCGCATTCACACTGGGGAGAGACCATTCAGCTGCTCTCTTTGTGGGAAAGGATTCAGTCAGTCATTCACCCTGCGGAGACATCAGCGAGTTCACACTGGGGAGAAACAATTCGCCTGCTCTCAGTGTGGGAAGGGATTCACTCAATTATCCAGCCTGCAGAGGCACCAGTGGGTTCACACTGGGGAGAGGCCATTCATCTGCTCTCAGTGTAGGAAGGGATTCTGTGAATCATCCACATTGCCGAGACACCAGCAAGTTCACACTGGGGAGAGGCCGTTCACCTGCTCTCAGTGTAGCAAGGGATTGTGTTTCCTCGTACCTGCTGAGGCACCAACAAGTTCACAATTGATTACAGGGGTTGGATTCTGCTGTTATTGTTGCTCCTCAATTACATCCAGGACTGCATTTTGTTCATTCTGACAGTTGGTCAATGGGGAGGGTCGGAGGGTTTCTTTCTGCTGGACTGGCCTTCTCACGACTGATGCTTTTGAGCCTTGTGGCAAATTTCATAAGGATCACAGAGTGAAAGGGTGTTTGGAAGGTAGATGCCAGATAGTTCCTGTTTCTGTTTGGAACCCCAAAGCATGCAGGTTTAGATGAAGATAGGCTTTGGTGGTTACATGGTTCTGTCACAGAAGGAAACTGTCAAGCTATGAGGGGCAAGTTGATTGGGAACATACAATAAAATGTGTAATGATACACAGGCAATCGCATTTAAAGAATTACACATATTTATATAAAATATAGATTCCTTTCAGAAACAAAAATCCAACAGGGAAAGTGACGCAACCGTGGCTAACAAGAAAAATTAAAGATTCCATTAGGTCAAAGGAAGAGGCTCATTGATAGATTATAGGTTTATTGCTTCACTGATTTATTGGTACCTTGAAGAATCAATGCAGTATAATTCTTAAATTCAGTATACATACAGACAGAAAATGGAATATCCACAAGGCAAAGTCATTGTTTCATATAAAAATATGAGAATTGCTGTACAGCAACTTGATGTGTCAGAATCTAACACGGTTTCAAGAAAAGTTGCATAAAAGCCCTCGTAATGAATAAACCATTGTTCTACAAATACATGTAGTAGTGAAAAAGTATCGCAGCCTCAGCAACAGAAACATTCACAAAATGTAGCAAAGCCTGAGCAACAAGCAAGGTTAATGCAGAACACCTTATCTTCAGAGGATTGGTACATGTGGCAGGAACATGTAGACATTTAATTAAATTGATAGATATTAATGAATCTTAAGTAATGACCAATGCCTGGATAACAAATCATGCTCCAAGTGACGGAGAGTTTTTTGAATAAATCAGGAAGCCTCAGCTGAGAATTTGAAACCAATAAGGGGTTACACCATTGATAAGAATTTCTTTAAGAATAAAGTTTCATGACTAAAGTTTCTTCTGTATTCATGCTTTATGAAATTATGAACCATCTATTGATTTCCTAATATTTTCTCATGTTTTTGTTTAACTCTATTATGTTTTGATGTATTATTTGATCTGCATTTTGATTTATTTTTATGCAAGAGAATCAAGGTGGATAATTAGCAATAAAGTTGTATTTTTGGACACCTCCAATCAACCAGATCTTGGTCTCATTTTTGAAGATAAAATAGATCTTATCACTCATATAGTTGCCAAAATAAGTGCAACCCTGACGATTGGAAACTTGTTTGAGAATTCAGCAAAGGAGGATCAAGAAACTCATAATGAGTAAATAGAATGTGAGAGCAAACTGGGGAGAACTGGAAAAGCTCCAATAGGAATGTGAAAAGGGAAAGATTAGCAAAGACCAATGTGGGTCCATTCCAGGCAGAGACAGGAGAGTTTATAATGGGGAATGAGGAAATGACACAGAAACTAAACAATGTGTGTCTGTCTTCATGGTGGAAGATACA
Organism: Scyliorhinus torazame; assembly: GCF_047496885.1. Taxonomy (NCBI): domain Eukaryota; kingdom Metazoa; phylum Chordata; class Chondrichthyes; order Carcharhiniformes; family Scyliorhinidae; genus Scyliorhinus; species Scyliorhinus torazame. The sequence goes on from NC_092711.1 coordinate 174,458,955, forward strand.
GAAATTGTCCCAAAAATATGAGACCCCCAAGGGACCAGTGAGCACGAGGAACTGAAAGAGATTAGAATTAGTGAAAAAGTAGTACTGGAGAAATTAATGTGGTTGAAAGTTAATAAATCCCCAAAAGCTGCTGCTCTACATCCCAGAGTGTTGAAAGAGGTGGCTGTAGAGATAGTGGATACATTGGTGATCATCTTTCACAATTCTATAGATTCTGAAATGGTTCCTGCAGATTGGAAGGTGGTAAATGTAACCCCAATATTTAAGGAGGGAGAGAAAAAACAGGGAACCACAGACCCATTAGCCTGACATCAACAGGAGGGAAAATGCTAAAATCTATTAGAAAGGATGTGATAACATACAAATTAGGAGCAGGAGTAGGCCACTCGGCCCCTCGAGACTGCTCCACCATTCAATAAGTTCCCGGCTGATCTGATAGTAACCTCAACTCCACATTCCCGCCGACCCCCCAATAATCTTTCACCCCCTTGATTATCAAGAATCTATTCAACTCAGTCTTCAAAATATTCAAAGACTCTGCTTCCACTGCCCTTTGAGGAAGAGAGTTCCAAAGACTCCCAACCCTCAGAGAAAAAAGTTCTCCTCTGCCTTAAATGGGCAAGTTATTACTTTTAAAGTGACTCCAATTTCTAGATCCTCCCACAAGAGGAAACATCCTTTCCACATCCACCCTGTCAAGGCCCCTCAGGATTTATGCGGTTCAATCAAGTCACCTAAACAGCCTGTCCAATCATTCCTCATAAGACCAGCCTCCAATTCCAGGTATGAGTCCAGTAAACCTTCCCTGAACTGCTTCCAACACATTGACATAATTCCTTAAATGAGAGCAATACTGTACACAGTGCTCCAGATGTGGTCTCACCAATGTCCTGTATAACTGAAGCATAACCTCCCTACTTTTGTATTCAATTCCCCTCACAATAAACAATAACATTCTATTAGCTTTCCTAATTACTTGCTGTTCCTGTATACTCGCCTTTTGTGATTCATGCTCTCAGCCACCCAGATCCCTCTGAATCTCAGAGCTCTGCAATCACGCAGCATTTAGATAATAAGCTTTTTTATACTTCTGGCCAACAAGGACAAATTTACATATTCCCACATTATTCTCCATTTGGCAGATCTTTTCCCACTCACTTAACCTATCCATATCCCTTTGTAGTCTCCTTATGTCCTCTTCACAATTTACTTTCCTACCCATCTTTATATCATCGGAGCCGGAGTTGGCCATTCAGCCCGTCGAACCTGCTCCACCATTCAATACGATCATGGCTGGTCAACCACTTCAATGCCTTTTCCCCCACTATCCCCATATCTCTTTGTGTTATTGGGATTTAGAAATCTGTGAGTCTCTGCTTTAAACTCACTCTGCGACTGAGCTCCCACAGCCCTCTGGGGTCGAGAATTCCAAAGATTCACAACCCTCGGAGTAAAGAAATGTCTCCTCCGAGACCGGTCCTAAGTGGCTTCCCCCTTATTTTGAAATTGTGTCCCCTGGTTCCAGACTCTCCAACCCAGGGAAACATCTCGCCTGCACCTCCTCTGTCTATTCCTTTATGGATTTTATAAGTTTCAATTAAATCCCTCATTCCTTGAAACTCTAGAGAAAAAAGACCTAGTATCCCCAATCTCTCTTCATAGGACAGTCCTGTCAAACCTGGAACAAGTCTGGTGAAACTTTGTTGCTGTTCTTCTGTGGCAATACCTTTCCTAAGGTAAGGGGAGTAAAACTGCACACATTACTCCAGCTGTGGTCTAAGCATTTCATAATGATCGATGTCAAGGCCATCGGATGGTATTCATTGAGGCACGTTGCCTGGTTCTTCTTTGGCACCGGTATGATGGTGGTCTTCTTGAAGCAGGTGGGAACCTCAGAACGGAGTAGGGAGAGGTTGAGGATGTCCGCAAACACACCCGTCAGTTGGTCAGCGCAGGATCTGGGTGCATGGCAGGGATCCCGTCAGGACCTGTCGCTTACCGAGGGTTCACTTTCAAGAAGGCCAATCTGGCTTTGGAGGCTATGACGGTGGGCATGGGTGTGTCCAAGGTTTGTTGGTTTCCTGCTCGAAGTAAGCATAGAACGCAGAGTTTGTCGGGGAGGGCTGCGCTGCTGCTGAAGACTCTACTCGGCTTTACTTTGCACGCATTATGTTATTTAAGCCTTGCCACAACCAACGAGAGTCCATGTCGTTAATCTGTGATTCCAGCTTAGTCTGGTATTGTCTCTTGGGAGTCCTGGTGTTGTCTCTTGGAGTCTGTGATGGCTTTGCGGAGGTCATACCTAGATCTTTTGATTAGGTCAGGGTCGCCTGTCTTGAATGCCTCAGACGTGCCCTTCCACAGGGAGTGAATCTCCCGATTAAACCATGGTTTCTGGTTGGGTAACGTACGTACTACCTTCTTTGACACACAATCTTCTACACACTTGCTGATGAAGTCTGTGACGGTGCTGGTATACTTGTTTAGGTTGGCTGCGGGGTTCTTGAATATGGACCAGTCCACTGACTCCAAGCAGTCACGTGGGAGCTCTTCTGTTGCCTCGGACCAGCGTTGCACGACCTTCTTAACCGGATTCTCCGCTTCAGTTTCTGCTTGTATGCCGGGAGAAGGAGCACCGTCTTGTGCTCCGATTTTCCGAAGTGCAGTCAGGGGACGGATCGAGAGGCGCCCTTGATGTTTGTGTAGCAGTGGTCAAGGATGTTGGGGCCCCTGTCGGGACAGGAGATGTATTGGTGGAATTTTGGCAATACACTCGAGGTTGGCCTGGTTAAAGTCCCCGGCCACAATGAACAAGGCCTCCGGGTATTCTGCTTCATTGTTATTTATAGCGGTTACAATTCATCAAGCGCCTTCTTCACTTCCGCCTGGGGTGGGATGTAGACCGCCGTGATGATCGCAGAAGAGAATTCCCATGGAAGGTAGTATGGACGGCACTTCACAGTCGGGTATTCCAGGTCCGGGGAGCAGTAGTTCGCCAGGATCGCCACATCCTAGCAGCAGGAGGAGTTGATGAGAAGACAAATCCCTCCACCCACTTCAGTCCTGGATGTGATTAACAGCAGGAATAACAGCAGAATTTAACCCATCATCACTTGTGAACCCTTTGGTGTCTCAGCATGTTGGACGACTGAGTGAATCCCTCCCCACAGTGAGAGCAGGTGAATGGCTTCTTTCCAGTGTGACCTCACTGGTGTCTCCGCAATGTGGATGACGTTTGAAACCTCTTTGTGCAGAGAGAGCAGCTGAACAGTTTCTCCTCAGTGTGAATGCGCTGGTGGGACATCAGTACCAGAGAGCTTTTAAACCCACTCCCACAGTCGGAGCATTTAAAGGGTCTCTCATTGGTGTGAGTGACATTGTGGCTCAGCAAGTGATGACCGAGTTAATCTTTTCACAGTCGGAGAGGTGAACAGGCTCTCCCCGGTGTGACCTCGCTCGTGTTTTATCAGGTTGGATGAGGTTCTAAACCTCTTTGTGCAATGAGAGCAGCTGAACGGTCTCTCCTCAGAGTGAATGCGCTGGTGGGACATCAGTAGCTGTGAGCTTTTGAAACCCTTCCTGCAGTCAGAGCATTCAAAGGGCCTGCTCTTGGTGTGAGTGACATTGTGTTTCTGCAGGCTGGATAATTCAGTGAATCCCTTATCACACACAGGACAGATGAACGGCTTCTCCCCGGTGTGAACTCTCTGGTGGCTCTGCAGTCTGCATAACTGAATGAATCCCTTATCACACACAGAGCAGATGAATGGCCTCTCCCCGGTGTGAATTCGTTCGTGTCTCCGCAGGTTGCCAATGACATTGAATCCCTTTTCACACTGAGAGCAGATGAAAGGCCTCTCTCCAGTGTGAACTCGTTCGTGTCTACGAAGGTTGCCAATATCAATGAATCCCTTTTCACACTGAAAGCAGGTGAAAGGCCTCTCTCCAGTGTGAACTCGTTCGTGTTTCCGCAGGCTGCCAATGTCAGTGAATCCCTTTTCACACTGAGAGCAGGTGAAAGGCCTCTCTCCAGTGTGAATTCGTTCGTGTCTCCGCAGCCTGACACTATCAATGAAATCCGTTTCACAGTGAGAGCAGGTGAACGGTCTCTCTCCAGTGTGAACTCGTTCGTGTCTCCGCAGGTTGCCAATGTCAGTGAATCCCTTTGTACACTGAGAGCAGGTGAAAGGCCTCTCCCCAGTGTGAACTCTCTGGTGGCTCTGCAGTCTGCATAACTGAGTGAATCCCTTCCCACAGTCAGAGCAGGTGAACGGCCTCTCCCCAGTGTGAACTTGTTCGTGTCTCCGCAGGTTGCCAATGTGAGTGAATCTCTTTTCACACTGAGAGCAGGTGAAAGGCTTCTCTCCAGTGTGAACTCTCTGGTGTCTCTGCAGTCTGGATAACTGAGTGAATCCCTTCCCACAGTCAGAGCAGGTGAACGGCTTCTCTCCAGTGAGACTGCATTGATGCCTTTCCAGCTCGTTCGGGCCTTTGAATCCCTTCCCACAATCCTCACATTTCCATGGTTTCTCCATGGTCCGGGTGATCTTGCGTCTCACCACGTTGGATGATCAGTTGAAGCCTCATCCACACACACAACACATATACAGTCTCTCCCTGCTGTGAATGGTGTAGTATTTTTTCAGGCTGTGTCACTGGTTAAAGCTCTTTCCACAGTCAGTGCTCTGTAATAGTCCCACATGGGTGTGTGTGTGTCTCAGTGCTTTTCCAGACACACTGATGTTTAAAATATCTTGAAGCAGACAGAATAGACAAGCATTTCTCCTTCTAGATTCAAAGGCCGATGATCTTCAGTTCCCAAGAATTGAGTGACTCAGTCAGTTCTTGACATGATATTTAGTTTGAGATATCGGCCTCAAACTCCTCTCGTTCTAACTTCCTGCAAACAGATTTTACAATAGTAATCATTGTCAGTACAGGATAGAAACTCAGAACTGACAATTCTAGTTTATATCGAACATTCTTTCCTCTCTCTTTCCCTGAAATGCTCTAAATCTCTATCCCACACACTCTCCCTCTATTCTCACTCTGCTGTATCTAATATTCACCCTCCCAATTCTCCTGAAGGTGCTGATTCAGGCTGTTTGACAGATCCAAACTTCCTGTCCTGGACACAGAGACCTGAAAATCTTCATGCAGGCTGCCAGACAGATATATGTCTATGTTACTGGATGAAAGTCAAAGAGATCTAGGAGTACAGGTCCACAGGTCATTGAAAGGGGCAACACAGGTGGAGAAGGTAGTCAAGAAGACATACGGCATGCTTGCCTTCATTGGCCGGGGCACTGAGTATAAGAATTGGCAAGTCATATTGCAGCTGTATAGAACCTTAGTTAGGCCACACTTGGAGTATAGTGTTCAATTCTGGTCGCCACACTACCAGAAGGATGTGGAGGCTTTAGAGAGGGTGCAGAAGAGATTTACCAGAATGTTGCCTGGTATGGAGGGCATTAGCTATGAGGAGCGGTTGAATAAACTCGGTTTGTTCTCACTGGAACGAAGGAGGTTGAGGGGAGACCTGATAGAGGTATACAAAATTATGAGGGGCATAGACAGAGTGGATAGTCAGAGGCTTTCCCACAGGGTAGAGGGGTCAATTACTAGGGGGCATAGGTTTAAGGTGAGAGGGGCAAGGTTTAGAGTAGATGTACGAGGCAAGTGTTTTACGCAGAGGGTAGTGGGTGCCTGGAACTCGCTACCGGAGGAGGTGGTGGAAGCAGGGACGATAGTGACATTTAAGGGGCACCTTGACAAATACATGGATAGGATGGGAATAGAGGGATACGGACCCAGGAAGTGAAGAAGATTGTAGTTTAGTCGGGCAGAATGGTCGGCACGGGCTTGGAGGGCCGAAGGGCCTGTTCCTGTGCTGTACATTTCTTTGTTCTTTGTTCTTTTGTTGAAAGTGTGTGTAATATACAGACTGTATTCACTTACTTTCCCTCCCAATTTTCCTGAAGGTGCTGATCAACAAATCTAAACTCACTAAAACCTGTACAAGAGTAGAAAATCTCCATATAAGTACATTTACTGATTAGAGATGGGGAAATTCTTGAGGAAGAATTTTATTTAGTCATGGAGTGGTCATGACAGGGAACTCACTGCACACAAGGGTTGTGGAAGTTATTGAGATGATTCATAATTTAAAATAAAATAGGATGGTCACTTCAAGAAAATAAACTTGCAGGTGAACAGGGATATCGAGGGGGAATGGGACTGACTGGATTGCTGTACAGAGAGTCAGCATTGACTTGAGTTACCAAATGGATTCTGTCAGTGCTGCAATGACTGTATGACTGGAAATATATAATGTAGGTACAGTACTATATTACAAAACTAAAAATAATAATACATTTATTTTATTACAGAATCACCAATAATATATATAATACGTACCATATAACAACACTAGACATATCTTTGTCCGATATTAAATTTTTAAAAATTAATTTACGGCATGTGGACAATGCTGGTCAGGCCAACATTTATTGCCCATCCCCAGTTGCCCTTCCAAAGTAGTGGTGAGCTGCCTTCTTGAACTGCTGCAGTCCTTGAGGTGTTGGTACATCCCCTGTGCTGTTTTTTTAAAAAATTTGTTTTTTATAAATTTGAATTACCCAATTCATTTTTTTCCAATTAAGGGGCAATTTAGCATGGCCAATCCACCTTACCTGCACATCTTTGGGTTGTGGGGGCGAAACCCCACGCAAACACGGGGGAGAGTGTACAAACTACACATGGTCCCAGAGCCGGGATCGAACCTGGGACATCGGCGCCGTGAGGCAGCAGCGTTAACCACTGCTCCACCATGCTGCCCTACATCCCCTGTGCTGTTCTGGAGGGAATTCCAGGATGTTGCCCCAGGGACAGTGAAGGAACGGCAATATATTTCCAAGTCAGGGTGGTGTGTAACTTGGAAGCAAACCTCCAGGTGGTGAGGTTCCCAGGTATCTGCTGCTCTTGTCCTTCTAGATGGTTGTGGGTTTGGAAGGTGCTGTCTGAGGAACCTTTATGAGTTACTGCAGTATATCTTGGACATGGTATACATGGCTGCTACTGCTTGTCGGTGGTGGAAGGTTTGAATGTTTGCAGAAGGCGGCGCAATCAATCAGGCTGCTTTGTCCTGGATAGATTCGAGCTTCTTGCGTGTTGTTGGAGCTGCACTCATCCAACAAAGTGGAGTGTATTCCATTACACTCCTAACATGTGCTTGTAGATGTCTGGTGGACAGGCTTTGGGGCATCAGGAGGCGTGTTACTCGCCATAAGATTCCCAGCCCTTGATCTGCCATGGTAACCACAGTATTAATATGGCTAGTCCAGTTCAGTTTCTGATCAATGGTAACCCCCAGGATGTTGGTTGTGCGGGTTTCAGTGATGGGAATGCCACTGAATGTCAAGGGGTGGTGGTTAGATCCTCTCTTGTCGGAGATGGTCATTGCCTGGCACTTGTGTAGCAACGGATGTAACTTGTCACTTATCAGCCCAAGTCTGGATATTGTCCAAGTCTTACTAAATTTGGACACGGACTGCTTCATTGTCTGAGGAGTTGAGAATGGTGCTGAACATTGCGCAGTCATCCGCAAACATCACCACTTCTCACCTTATGATGGAAAGGAGATCATTAATGAAGCAGCTGAAGATGGTTGGGCCTCTGATACTGCCCTGAGGAAATCCTGCAGTGAAGTCCTGGAGCTGAGATGATTGACCTCCAATCACCACACCCATCTTCCTTTGTGCCAGGTATGACTCCAACCCGTGAAGAATTATCCCCTGATTCCCATTGACTCCAGTTTAGCTGGGGCTCCTTGATGCAATACTCAGTCAAATGCTGCCTTGATGTCAAGGGGAGTCACTCTCACCTCACTTCTGGCATTCAGCTCTTTCGTCCAAGTTTGAACCAAGGCTGTAATGAGGTCAGGAGCTGAGTGACACTGGCGGAACCCAAACTGAGCGTCCAGGAGCAGGTTATTGCAGAATAAGTGCCACTTAATAGGGCCTTTGATGATTCCTTCCATCACTATGCTGATGATGGAGAGTATTCCGACAGGGAAGTAATTGGCTGGGTTTGATTTGGCCTGTTTACTGACCCCTTAAATGTCAGCCATCTCCTGGGGAAACCAGCCCTTTAATTGTTAACATTAGGAACAGACCATCCTTTTAGCCAGACAAATAAATGTGTCAAGCTGAGGGAGCAAAGGATGTCAATGTCTTTAAGAGAGAGAGAGGCCTGGGCCAACCTTTCCAGAGTCTGACCCTCCCTGAATTCACTTCCGTTCCCTTCAGTTGCTGCAAGTGACCAATTGAAGGTGAGAATGAGAAAAGAAATGGAAAGGGGGAGAAAAGAAATGGAAAGGGGGAGAAAAGAAAGTGTTTTACTCACAGGAGTCTGTGTGCAGCTCAAGCTCATTCAAGGTTGGGGGGAACAACAGCTTTGCTCGGCAAAAACCTCCATGTCCAGCTTCCGCATTGAGACAATGGTGGAGCTCTGATTGGCGGAGGGGCAGAGTCTTTCCGGTCCTCCAAGTTTTCCCATTGGTCAGCATCTGAGCGGTAAGGTCAGCGGAAGAGAGCTCACATGCGCATGCGCAGCATCCCCACTCCCTGAGACATGCGCAATCCCGGGTCAGGGGATGGGAAAACCACCGACGGCCGGAACTGTCAGGCGGTTGCCTGGAAACCGTCTCGAGGAAGTTTTGGGGGCGAGGAAACAGAGGGTGGGGGTTGGGCTCGCGTGTCTGCGCGCCGGCGTGTGCGCTCTAATGCAGTGACGTCACCGCGGAGCGGATTGATTCGTATTGGCTGATTTAGAGAATGAGGGCCTTTGTGATGTCACAATGTGGAGGTTGAAGGGTTTCAGACTAAAACTTCCTCTTCTACCAACATCTGGGAGCAAATCAATGTCTCCCCCTTTCAGAAGTTCATAAGGTATAGGAGCAGGATTAGGCCATTTGGCCCATTGATCTGCTCTGCCATTCCATCATGGCTGATCTCATCCTGGCCTTTTCTTCCCGGTCCTGAGAGTTCTTCAGAACCCTTCGACCCAATTAACAATCTGTCCAACTCCTCCCTAAATTTACTCACTGTCCCAGCTCCTCCGCACTCTGGGGTAGTGAATTCCACAGATTCACAGCCCTTGGGAGAAGCAGCTTCTCCTCAACTCTGTTTTGAATAGGGCAGCACTGTGGCCCAGTGGTTAGCACTGCTGTCTATACGGTGCTGAGGACCTGGGTTCGATTCTGAACCTGGGTTCGATCCCGGCCTGAGGAGTCATTGGTAACTTGCAGCAACTGTAGAGAAAGGAAGTGAATCTAGTCTGTATTTTCCACACATTTAGAGTTCAGTAATATAGACACATTTATGTCTGGCAGTCTGCATGGAGATTTTCAGGCCTCTCCAAGATGGGAAGCAGTGAGCAGGGATCTGTCAGTCAGCCGGAATCAGCACCTTTAGATAATTAGGAGGATGAATATTACATACAGCAGAGTGAAAATGGAGGGAGAGTGTGTTGGATGGAAACTAGAATTGCCTGTTCTCAATTTTCGTTTGTCAATTCCTTTTACAGGATATTAGATGAAGATTTGCAGAAAAAAACCTAACGCCACTTCAGGATTTGAAATTAAATGAAATGAAAATCACTTATTGTCAGAAGTAGGCTTCAAATGAAGTTACTGTGAAAAGCCCCAAGTCGCCACATTCCGGCGCCTGTTCGGGAAGGCTGGTACGGCAATGAACCATGCTGCTGGCAAGCGTGGGTCTGCTTTAAAAGCCAGCTATTTAGCCCAGTGTGCTAAACCAGCTCCTAGCCCCTATTTGGAAGAGTCACTTGGTTTATCGGGACCTGAATATCATCAGGAGAACCATCATTGCAAAAGACACTTCTGGGATGAAGGTTTGCCAGTCAGGCAAAGGAATAGAATGGAAGTAAACATAGGAACGAAGAATCACATTGGGCTTGTCCCAGGAGAATTGAGTGACAACTTCAGCGATGTAACCATGTTTGATTTTGTGAAAAGTAAAAGGGCAACATTCTATTTATAGTTTAAGGGATACGTTCCCTGTAAAAATAATGTTTAGGCATTGTTGCTTCTCGTTTGTTTGTTGCAGTAAAAGTGAACTCGCTGGTGTCTCAGCAGGGTGGATATATGAGTGAATCCCTTCCCACACTCAGTGCAGGCAAATGGTCTCCCCCGGTGTGAACTCGCTGCTGTTTAGGTCGCTTGGATGAATCAGTGAATCCTTTTCCACACACACAGCAGGTGAACAGCTTCTCCCAGTGTGAACCCGCTGTTGCGTCAGCAGGTTTGATGACCAAGTAGATCCCTTCCCACTCACGGAACAGATGAATGGTCACTCCCCAGTGTGAGTGCATCAATGAGTTTCCAGCTCAGACAGGAAACCAAATGCCACCTCACAATCCCCACATTTCCACGGTTTTGCGTCAGTGTGAATGCGCTTGTGTCTTGACAGGCCAGAAGATTGGCTGAAACCTCTTCCACACACACAACACATGTATGGTTTCTCTCCACTGTGAACGGTGTTTTTTCCTTCCATGTGAATCGATGGAATTCCCTGCCCAGTGAAGCAGTTGAAGCTCCTTCATTAAATGTTTTCAAGATAAAGATAGATAGTTTTTTGAAGAATAAAGGCTTATGGTAGTTCTGGCGGGGAAGTGGAGCTAAGTCGACAATAGATCAGCCATGATCTCATTGAATGGCGGAGCAGGCTCAAAGGTCCAGATGGCCTACTCCTGCTTCCAGTTCTTATGTTCTTATATTATGTTCAAAACCTGCTGATATTCAGTAATGATAACTTAAGCGACTCCATTAGATCCTGATGTGATATTTCCCGAATACAAACCTTCCCCTTCCAATATCCTGTGAAATCAGTTTGGACAGAAAAAAGGAGTGAGAGAAAATCCAGAAGAACACAAAGGTGGGTTGTGAAATTGAGCTGAAATCTGGTCATTTGTGAGGCCGGCACTAGGAAAAGGTCACCTTGAAAACTGCCAGATCTTCACAAAAGAACAACCGATTCACTGATGTCGTTCAGGGAAGGGAACCTTCCACACGTCTGGGCCAGAAAAGTTTCAGGCCTCTGTGGGGGGAGGAGAGTGAGAAAAGATTGAGAGCAGAGGTGGAGAAGGAGAGGGAATTTATATTTCCAAAATCTAACCAGAACATTGACAGGATCTCCCAAACCCTCAACCTCCGCCTCCTTGAAGGACCAGGGTATCGGGTCTGTGAACACCATCACATCTAGATTCCCCTCCAAGGCACACACAGTTCTGACAGTAAGTAATGGGTGAGCAGAAACTTTCTCCACTTCAGTATTGGGAAGACATTGCGTTCAGTCCCTGTAACAAACTCCATTTATTAGCCACTGACTTCAAACCTCATCCTGACAACTGTATTGAGTCTGAAAGAGATTGTCCAAATGGTTGGTGTGATATTTGACCCCGTGACTTGCTCCCAACCACATATTTACATCATCTTGAAGACTGGATTCCACCTCAGTAACATTGCCTGACTCCACCCAAGGCTCAGAGCATCTGTTGCTAAAACTCTGATCTATTCCTTTGTTATCTCTGAGAGATCTATGCTCCTCGAATTGATACTTCCTGAGTATTCCTGATTTTATTTACTCTGTCTTAGGTGGCATCACCTGAAGGTGCCAAGACCACAAGACTTTGTAAGGTGCACCTTGTACACCACCTTCAGTGGCATCAGCCCCAGCCTCGCACACAAAGTCGAGGCATTTAGCCTCCGAAGCACCTCAAAGCACACTCCCTCCTCCAGCGCTTTTCCTCCCACTTTGCCTTAACCCCTCCATGGACACGCCATCCTCCTCCAAAACACTCCTGTAAATCACCGAGACGAACCCCTCTCCACAACCCCCCACCCGCGTCCGCTGACAGCACAGCCTCCAACAGCGAGGAGACAGGCACTATTGGGAAGATCGGGAAGACCTTCCTTGCAAAGTCCAGCACCCGCATATACCTGAAACATTCTCCCCACGCCAATCCAAACATATCAGTCAGCCCCTCAAAGCTCGTAAACTGCCCTCCCAGAAACAGGGGCGGGATTCTCCGACCCCCCCACCGGGTTGGACAATTGCCGGGGGCTGGCGTGAATTCCGCCCCCGCCGTTTGCCAAATTCTCCGGCACCGGATATTCGGCAGGGGCGGGAATCACGGCACGCCGGTCGGCGAGCCCCTCCCCCCCCCCCCCCCCCCACCCCGGCAATTCTCCATCCCGCAATGGACCGAAGTCCCGCTGCTGGAATGCCTGTCCCGCCGGCAAGGATCAAACCACCTCTCTTCCCGGCAGGACTAGGCAGCGCGGGCGGGCTCCGGGGTCCTGGTGGGGGGGGCGATATGGCCCCAGGGGGTGCCCCCACGGTGCCCTGGCCCGCGATCGGGGCACACCGATCCGCGGGAGGGCCTGTGCCATGGGGTCACTCTTTTCCCTCCGCGTCGGCCACAGTCTTCACCATGGCCGACGCGGTAGAGACATCCCCCCTGCGCATGCGCGGGGATGCTGTCAACAGCCACTGACGGTCCCGCGCATGCACGGACTTCCGCCGCCCGGCAAAGTCCTTTCGGCTCTGGCTGGCGAGGCGCCAAAGGCCTTTCCCGCAGGCTGGCGGCACGCCAACCACTCCGGCGTGGGGCTAGCCCCTCAAGGTGAGGGCTTGGTCCCTAAAGATGGGAAGAAATCCGCACCTTTGGGGCGGACCGACGCCGGAGTGGTTCCCGCCACTCCATCCGGCCGGGACCCACCGCCCCGCCGGGTAGGAGAGAATCCCACCCAGGGATTCTATAATTCTAACTTTTAAAAAATATTTTAGAGTAGCCAATTATATTTCTTTTCCAATTATCAGACAATTTAGCGTGGCCAATCCACCCAACCAGCACATCTTTGGCTGTGAATATTATTCTAACTTAGGATGACCACTCGTGTGCCCTATTGAACTTAACTTTACCCCTTGTCATTGTCAGCAATCCCTTCTTGGTGCAATATGTAGATAGTCCAACGAGGGAAGGGGCAGTACTGGATCTGGTATTGGGGAATGAGCTTGGACAAGTGGTTGAGGTTTCAGTAGGGGAACATTTTGGGAGTAGTGAGCATAATTCCATATGTTTTAGGGTACCTTTGCCACAGATATTTGGGCACATAAGGCAGGATGTCCCTTGAGGTAGTAGGATCCAGAGAGCAGGATTTACATCCTTTTCTTTCCTTCCCTGCTTCCACCCTGCCTCATCGTTAAGTCATTGGGACTCGAAGGGTGACCCAGTTTGATGGACAGGTTGCCTCAATTCGAAACAATGGGGGACAAGCTCCACTCAGCTATGAAAATATTGCCCCCAACGTGATGGCGGCCGCACATGCTCAGTGCTGCACATTGCCCCCAATAAAGATGGTGATCATTAACCAGGACGATTTAAGGGATCTTTGGCCCCGCTCAGTACAAATGGGATTGATGCGTTTTTGAGGGAGTTTGTAGATGACAGAACCTGTATAGAAATCTTCCCATCCACACGCCGGTTCCACCATACGCTCTGATCTGCGATTTTCCGCTTACAAATTACAGATCCGAGAAAAAAAGCATCCACCCCTCGCCATTTCCCGCACTGCGCATGCTTCATTCACTGCCCCTCATTTGCTCCGATTGGTTGTTGGACCAGCCGCAACCGTTCGGTCCTCCAGTCCCGCCCCTCTTACTAGTGCTCCGGAGCTGCCATCAATCATTCCCCTAGGCATTGTGATCTGGAGAATGCGCAGTGCGGTTGATGAGGTGAGACAGTAGCGCGCAGGTGCAATGCTATTGTTCGTCTGAAGGAGAGTCCTTGGTCCCGGGGAAGTGAAGTTAGCGTCAGGCGGTGGGAGGGAGGATCCGCAAACCCTACACAATCATTGTCACTTCTCTGGTTTGCAGCTGCGGGGCTTCTCCCTCCTGCGAACAGGCCCAGGTTAACGGTCACCATCCAGCTTCAGCGACTGGAGGATGGTTCACATCAGAGGATGGGGGAGGGAGACAATAAATAAGAGCTGACACTTTGCACTCAAATCAATGAGGACTCTGATCTCTGGAAAGGAAGGAAACCCTGGGAGATGGGCGGGGAGGATTTGCAAACACCCGCTGGAGGCCCCAAACCGCCAAAAAGAACCCACAGATCCTGATTTTGAGCTCCCGGGGCTGGTTTGCTTCAGCTGTGGCCGTCTTGGTGAAACAACAGAGTGGGCGGGGCATCAGGATTCCAGTGACCAGGAGAGAAAATTACCGATTTATTCTCACTGCACAGAGGGACTTGAGAACTGAACCCAGCCAGAGTGGAGGGAACGGGTAAACTGTAAAGAAAGGAATTTTGAAGATGGTTAGAAAGGTTTGGCAGGCTGACAAACTCTCATGGTGAAAATTAAAGGTAAGCCTGCATGGGTCTGCGTGAAGAGGTGGGCGGTGTTGGGTGGGCTGCTGACAGAAATGTGAGGCCAGGGAGGGGGTGGTTGGCTGCCAGAACGGTTGGAACAGAGTTCTACATAGGTCCAGTTGATGAGTCAGACACCCAAGCAGCAAATCTCAGTGGATTCAAATATGGCCCATAAAATGTGGGCTGGTTTGTCACCCTGGGGTTTGGATTCCAGCATAGGGAGGAGGGAGAATGGATGTGATGAGGATTTACTGTTTCGCAAAAACAAGTGCAGAAAATCTGTCCCATACAAATGAGAATTGTCTGTCCTTCATTTTTATTCGGTATTGACAATGATGATGCTTATAAACTCTTTTTATCAGAAATTTGGAATCTACAGGTGTGAAATCATCCAACCTGGAGAGACACAAGGACATCCACACCATAGACAAACCATGGAAATGTGGGGCCTGTGGGAAGGCATTCATATCTCCATCCCAACTGGAAACACATCTGCGTAGTCACTCAGGGGAGAGACCTTTCACCTGCTCCATGTGTGGGAAACAATTTAATCAATTGTTCAACCTTCGCACACACCAGCGAATTCACACTGGAGAGCAGCCATTCATCTGCTCTGTGTGTATGAAGGGATTGAGCAGTTCATCACACCTGCTGAAACACAAACGTGGTCACACTGGGGAAAGACCGCCCATCTGCTTCAAGTGTGGGAAGAGATTTACTAATTCATCTGACCTTCTAACACACCAGCGAGTTCACACCGGGGAGAGGCCTTTCAACTGCTCCATGTGTGGGAAGAGATTCACGCAGTCACAAAACCTAATGAGACACAGGCGAGTTCACAAATAACTTTTGGAAGTAGATTCAGCTGAACGGATGATCTCAGTGTCAGTGACAAAGAAATCAATGAGCTTCTTGCACTTGTTTGAAGTCAGGAGAGAGATTTAAGAAGCTGATCATGAAGAACAGAATCTGGGTTGTCCTTGCTTCCAGGAACAATCCAGAAATAGTGATCAGTTTAGGCAGAGGCGAGCAGGGCCAGGTAGAGCTGGATGTGTTGCTGCTGCCTCTGGTAATCAACAGTTCAACCAGTTGATAAGACTGCGCCAAGTGAAAAGGGAATTGGTAAGAGTGAGAAAATGGGCAGCAAATTATCTTCAAGTTTACAGATGATAAAAGTTGGGATGCTGGTCAGGAGTATGTTGCAATCATCAAGTTTAAAGATAACAGTTGCATAGATGTTGGTTTCAGAGCAGACACACTGAGGTGAGGGCTAGGGCGGGCAATATTATTGAGCTGGATATAAACAGTCTTAGTGATGGTGCAAATATGTAGTCAAAAGCTCATCTTCTGGTCAAATATGACATTGAAATCTGCATTAGTCGCACACAGTGCGCGTACCACCTGCAAGATGCACTGCAGCAACTCATCAAGGCTCTTTAGACAGTACTTTTCAACCCTTGACCAACTCATACGACAAGCACAGCAGACACATGAGAACACCATCACCTGCAGGTTCCCCTCCAAGCCACACAACATCCTGACTTGGAACTATGTCCCTGTTCCTTCACTGTTGTTGGGTGAAAATCCTGGAACTCCCACCCTGGCCAAACTGTGGCCCAACCTACAGATCATGCATTACATCAGTTTGAGAAGACAACTCACCACCATCTTCTCGAGGGCAATTAGGAGTGGGCAATGATTTTCCCCAGCAATATCCACTCCCTGTGAAAGGATAAAATAAACACAGTTGCCAGGGAGGTGGATGGTGACTAGAGAATGGAGTTTGTAGCAGGGCCATAAGACAATGGCTTCACTATTTCTTTTTTAAAATAAGTTTAGAGTACCCAATTATTATTTTCCAATTTAGCGTGGCCAATCCACCTACGCTGCACATCTTTGGGTTGTGGGGATGGAACCCACGCAGACACTGGGAGAATGTGCAAACTCAATGACTTCACTATTTCCAATGTTTAATTGGAGGAAATGTCTGCTCACCCAATTCTGTATGTCAGACAAGTCAGGACGATGTGTGAATTGGAGGTGGTGGTTTTCATATACACCTCTTACTTTGGGGACGTTGGGGGTTTGAGATTCTGTCAAAGTTATTGTTCAAGTTGTAATTGTATAAAATTTGTCTCCTTTACCTCCTGCCTCTCCACTTCTATTTGTCCCCCTCTGCTCCCAAAGTGTCCAGAGTCTAGTGTCGGCCCACTGACCCAGGTGACCGGCCGCCATATTGGTAGGAAAAAAGTAGAAACTTGGTAGAAACGGCGCATGTGCGGCCATTTTGGTGAAGGAACAGGAAGTGGAGGCTTCAGGGTCCCAGTGACCAGGAGAAAAATCATTCTGATCCCTGGACCAGCTCTACCCTCCCATCCAATAATTTTAATATTCAAACATATTTTTCTGTTGATATTTTTGAAATACTCTCATACTGCCCACTGAAAAACCTTCATTGAACTACCTGTATCACAATGGCAGTTGAGCAAAACTCAGTGAGTTCCAGGATCTGCCTGAAAAGGCAGCGATACGATTCACTAATTAATTTTAAAAGAGAGGTGGATAGTTACCTGAGTATGAGAAGGTGCATGGCTAGGGACATGAAACTGGAATGAGGGACTGAACAAGTCCGTTCTTTCTAAAAGTCAGCACAGGAAAGATGGGCTGAACAACCCCCATCGCCCCCTCTTGTGCAATGCACCTCTACGATTCTCGGAACCTGAATGGAAACAAAATAACATCCGAAATCGTTATTGGTCATTTTACTCAATGTAAAGAATACACTGTCCATCAAGAGCTACTTAAGAGCAGAATAAACAGGAGCAGTTGGAGGACATAGAGCCTGCTCCACTTTTTCTCCTTGTTGCCATTTTCCTTCTTTTCCTCTGTATCCAATAATCTCTTGAATTCAGTCTTGAATATACTCAGCGACTGAGCATCCACAGCCTTCAAGGGTGTAGAATTCCAATTTACAAAATTGAATGAAGAAACGCCTCATCTTATTCACATATCGCCATTAACATCTCAAGATGTTTTACCGGAGGATAGGCAGACAGGGATTCCTACAAATAGTTGTCTGTGGTTCATTACAGTTCCTTGACAAGGTATCGGCTGTATTGTGAGTGTTGTGAAGGCTGAGCTGACTTTTCTGGTACGCCTGCTTTCCAGAGATGATCAGACAAGAGTAATGCTGCTGGGCTCAACGCTTTTTCATCAACAATGATTCAGCCTCTGCAGGAAATTGAGAAAAGAGGCAGCATTGCTCTTCGGCCACACAGGATAGTACTGGTTAGATTCAATGTCTTTATCCAGAGGGTGTGGAACTTACTGCCACAGGGACTGGTTGAGGAAAACAGCATGAATGCACTTAGCAAGTTGCAGACACAAGAGAGAAAGGAATAGAAAGACCTGCTGACAGAGAGAAGCGATAGGCTCATATAGGCTTTATAAAGCATTAGTTAGGCCCCATTTAGAATACTGTGAGCAATTTTGGGCCCCACACCTCAGGAAGGACATACTGGCACTGGAGCGGGTCCAGCGGAGATTCACACGGATGATCCCAGGAATGGTAGGCCTAACATACGATGAACGTCTGAGGACCCTGGGATTATATTCATTGGAATTTAGGAGGTTGAGGGGAGATCTAACAGAAACTTACAAGATAATGAATGGCTTAGATAGGGTGGATGTAGGGAAGTTGTTTCCATTAGCAGGGGAGACTAGGACCGGGGGCACAGCCTTAGAATAAAAGGGAGTCACTTTAGAACAGAGATGAGGAGACATTTCTTCAGCCAGAGAGTGGTGGGTCTGTGGAATTCATTGCCACAGAGGGCGGTGGAGGCCGGGACGTTGAGTGTCTTTAAGACAGAAGTTGATAAATTCTTGATTTCTCGAGGAATTAAGGGCTATGGAGAGAGCGGGTAAATGGAGTTGAAATCAGCCATGATTGAATGGTGGAGTGGACTCGATGGGCCGAATGGCCTTACTTCCGCTCCTATGTCTTATGGTCTTATGGGGAATATATACACTGACACTGGGTACAATGACCTGTTTTTGTGCTGTCAATTTTCATTCTACTTCGATTCTTTTTACAGGGTATTGGAATGGAAAGACTTACAGACAGCAAACTCAAGGTTTTTGAGAGCCTTTGATTTGTCAGGATATGAATATCATCGGCCCCTGAATGTGGAAGGAGAAATGTTTGTCTTCTATCTGTGGGAAGGTCAGTGTGACTGGAAAAAGCACCGAGACACATACATAGGCAAGTGAATGTGTTCCAGTGAGCTGACTGTGAAAAGAGCCTTAACCAGTTACACAGCCTGAAAAAACATCACATCATTCACAGCAGAGAGAAACTGTACACGATGGTCTATGTGTGAATGAGGCTCCAATCTGGACAGACACAAGGTCATCGGCACCATGGAGAAACGGTGGAAATGTGGAGGTTGTGGGAAGGGGTTCAAATCTCCATCCCTGCCGGAAGCTCATCAACGCAGTCACACTGGGGAGAGACCATTCACCTGCTGCCTGTGTGGAAAGGGATTTACTCAGTCAGCACACCTTATGAAACATCAACTTGTGCACAGTAATACGAGATCTTTTAAATGTTCTGACTGTGAGAAGAGCTTCAAAAGTGAAATGGATCTGCTGAGACACCAGCGAGTTCACACCGGAAAGAGGCCATTCACCTGCTCCGAGTGTGGGAAGGGATTCACTCAGTCAGCCAACCTGCTCACACACCAGCAGGTTCACACTGGGTAGAGGCTGTTCCCTTGCTCCGTGTGTGGGGAAAGATTTAATCATTTATCTAACCTGCAGAGACACCAGACAGTTCACACTGGAGAGAGGTCGTTCACCTGCTCCAAGTGTGGGAAGAGATTCCTTCACTTATGGCACCTTGCTACACATCAACTTGTTCAGTGATCATAAGAACATAAGAACTAGCAGCAGTAGTCGGCCATCTGGCCCCTTGAGCCTGCTCCGCCATTCAATGAGATCATGGGCGTCATTCTCCGACCCCCCGCCGGGTCGGAGAATGGCCGTTGGCCGCCGTGAATCCCGCCCCCGCCCCCGCCGAAGTCTCCGAAGGGAGAAAAGTCGGCGGGGCGTTAATGGCGCCGCTGCCGCGGAGAATGTCACGGGCCTGCGCAAGGCAGCCGATTTTCGGCCTGCCGATATTCTCCCTTCCGGATGGGCCGAAGTCCCGTCGACGTGATGACCGTTCACGTCGACGTCAATCAAACCTCCTTTTCATCGGCGTGACCCGGTGCTCCAGGCTCACGCCGACCAGCGAGGAGGTGAGTGACGGCCTGGGGGGTTGGCTCTGGGCAGGAAATGGCGTGGCCGCAGACTGATTGCCTGAGAAGAGGTGTGTCTCGGCTTGTGTGTGTGTGCGGCGGGGGGGGGGGGGGGTGGTTAGAGTAGGCTGGGCTCCGGGGGAGTGCCGGGAGGGGGTCCGTGCCGGGGTGGAGGTTGTGGAGGGGGTCCGTGCCGGGGTGGAGGTTGGGGGTTGTGGAGGGGGTCCGTGCCGGGGTGGAGGTTGGGGGTTGTGGAGGGGGTCCGTGCCGGGGTGGAGGTTGGGGGGGGGGGGTCCGTGCTGGGGTGGAGGTTGGGGGTTGGGGAGGGGGTCCGTGCCGGGGTGGAGGTTGGGGGTTGTGGAGGGGGTCCGTGCCGGGGTGGAGGTTGGGGGTTGTGGAGGGGGTCCGTGCCGGGGTGGAGGTTGGGGGTTGTGGAGGGGGTCCGTGCCGGGGTGGAGGTTGGGGGGGGGGGGTCCGTGCTGGGGTGGAGGTTGGGGGTTGTGGAGGGGGTCCGTGCCGGGGTGGAGGTTGGGGGTTGTGGAGGGGGTCCGTGCCGGGGTGGAGGTTGGGGGGGGGGGGTCCGTGCTGGGGTGGAGGTTGGGGGTTGTGGAGGGGGTCCGTGCCGGGGTGGAGGTTGTGGAGGGGGTCCGTGCTGGGGTGGAGGTTGGGGGTTGTGGAGGGGGTCCGTGCCGGGGTGGAGGTTGTGGAGGGGGTCCGTGCCGGGGTGGAGGTTGGGGGTTGTGGAGGGGGTCCGTGCCGGGGTGGAGGTTGGGGGTTGTGGAGGGGGTCCGTGCCGGGGTGGAGGTTGGGGGGGGGGGGTCCGTGCTGGGGTGGAGGTTGGGGGTTGGGGAGGGGGTCCGTGCCGGGGTGGAGGTTGGGGGGGGGTCCGTGCTGGGGTGGAGGTTGGGGCGGGGGGGGGTCCGTGCTGGGGTGGAGGTTGGGGGTTGTGGAGGGGGTCCGTGCCGGGGTGGAGGTTGTGGAGGGGGTCCGTGCTGGGGTGGAGGTTGGGGGTTGTGGAGGGGGTCCGTGCCGGGGTGGAGGTTGTGGAGGGGGTCCGTGCCGGGGTGGAGGTTGGGGGTTGTGGAGGGGGTCCGTGCCGGGGTGGAGGTTGTGGAGGGGGTCCGTGCCGGGGTGGAGGTTGGGGGTTGTGGAGGGGGTCCGTGCCGGGGTGGAGGTTGGGGGGGGGGGGTCCGTGCTGGGGTGGAGGTTGGGGGTTGTGGAGGGGGTCCGTGCCGGGGTGGAGGTTGTGGAGGGGGTCCGTGCTGGGGTGGAGGTTGGGGCGGGGGGGGGTCCGTGCCGGGGTGGGTGATGGGAGGGCAAATGAGTTGGTCCACCTGGCCAGGTGCCAGCCTCCAACAGTTGGACCCATGCGGTCCATGCCACCTGGCTGGGGGGAGGAGGGGATATGGGCAATGATGACATGTCGTCGTTCCCCTCCCCCCCACCAGGTCGTCATGTTTTCAGATCATCCAGCGATGTTGGCCGCCGTGGTGGCAGCCGCTCATGTCTATGTTGCCCTGGATGAGGAGGAGGAGGAGGAGGAGGAGGAGGAGGAGCGTGCCAGAGAGGCGGCGCAGGCTGCCGCAGAGGGGCAGGCGGCAGCCGCCCAGGCTGGAGGGACACCTGACCGACAGGACGAGGAGGGGGAGGAGGACGTCGCGGCCCCACGGCAACGGAGGCACCCGAGGGCGCCCCGTGTGTACCGGCCCCGGCAGTCATACCAGGACCTCACGGACCGGGAATGCAGGAGGAGACTCCGGATGAGCCGGGAAACCGTGGCACACATCTGCCACCTGCTGGCACACCTGTCACCGCGTGGCACTGGCGGGGGACACCCTCTCCCCGTGTCCGTCAAGGTTACGGTGGCCCTGAACTTTTATGCAACGGGGTCATTCCAGGCACCGAGTGGGGACCTGTCCGGCATATCGCAGACATCGGTGCATCGGTGCATCCGGGCAGTGACAGATGCCCTTTATGCCATGGCGCACCGCTACATCCGCTTCCCCGTGGACCGGGCCAGCCAAGATGCCCGGGCCGTGGGCTTCTCTGCCATTGCCGGGTTCCCCATGGTCCAGGGCGCGATCGATGGGATGCACGTCGCCGTGCGGCCACCTGCAGATAACAGGGCCGTGTTCACTAATAGGAAGGGGACCTATTCGATGAACGTACAGGTGGTCTGCGACCACCGCATGATGATCCTGCACGTCTGCGCCCGTTACCCAGGCAGTGTACACGACTCATTCGTGTTGTCGCGGTCATCCATCCCCGGCATGTACGAGGGACGCCATCCCCGGCTGAGGGGCTGGTTGCTGGGCGACAGGGGCTACCCATTGCGATCGTGGCTGATGACGCCTATACGGAGGCCACGCAATGAGGCGGAGAACCGCTACAATGATGCCCATGTAGCGACAAGGGGAGTGATCGAGAGGTGCTTTGGCGTGCTGAAGATGCGTTTCAGGTGCCTGGACCTCTCTGGGGGCGCCCTCCAGTATCGGTCAGATAGGGTCGGCCGCATCATTGTGGTGTGCTGCGTCCTGCACAACATAGCCCAGCAGAGGGGCGATGTGCCGCAGGCAGAGGAGGGCGGAGTGGAGGAGCAGCAGGAAGAGGCCCAGTCCTCCCCAGATGAGGGGGATGGGGGCAATGGTCAGGGCAGACGGGGTAGACACAGACGGGTGGCTGTCCACCGTTACCGGCTGGCCCAGCGGGCACGGGACAGACTGATAGACGCCCGCTTCACTGACTAGATGGGCGTGGGAATCGGGTAGTATGGCCACAGACCGCACACCATGACAACAGCCGACCACCCACACCCCCCACCCATCCATCCACCCAGCACCATCACCCCCCTCCCCAACCCCACACACCCCACCCGCATGCACACCACCCCCCCACTCCCAATTGCCGATCCACCGGCGGCACAACGGGCCGGGCTCACCCAGTTGCGGGTGGACGCGTGTCTATCGCAGGCCATGGAGAATGATGACAGCCCGCCTCCGATGAGCTCCTGGCTCTACATCGTTGGACTATGTCTGACCCATGGCCACAGTACCACCATCCACCCGGACCATCCCTGCATGCGGCTGTGATACTGCAGCGCACGGTCCCGTCCTCTGCCCGGGGGATGTTGATGGCGGCCCAGGGGGAAGGGGGCAGACTCACCTGGGGCTGAGGTAAGACCACCCCTCACACACACACTTGCGCTCAACGTACATGACACCCCCGCACACTTTGGACAGAGCATAAAGGCAGCTTCGGTAGGTGTAACATTGACTTTAATAACCAAAGGAGTTCATGCACGTGCCCTAGCGCCTAAAACTCATCTGTGCCCTGCACCCGTGCCAACTTACTCAGTGTCTAATTGTTTGGCCTTACGGGCCCTTTGACTACGTCTACGTGGTTCCCCAGACGGTACAGCAGAACTGGAGGTGGACTCCTGTGATTCCTGCCCTCTGACACTGGATCCCTTTGGCGGCCGTTTCCTGGGGCGTCCTGGCCTAGATGGGCCAGGCTGCGGCCCGGGCGACTGGGATGGCGAGCTGCCAGCCTGTCCTGCCCGTTGCCCACCCGATGCACCTGGGACGGAAGGGGGGGAGTCCGAGGTGTCGCGGTGTACCGGGACCTCCCCTACAGAGGGAGCCGGGATGGACCACACCACCTCCTCCTCCCTCGGGGTGCCCGATGGCCCCCAGGCCTCTACATGGGTGGGGGATGCGAACGGACTGGCCATCCGACGCGCCCCCGACATCTGGCGCTGCCAGTCCTGGAGGCCCGTGCTGGTATCGACAGGGGTCTGCAGGTTTGCAGCCATGGAGCCCAGGGGGTTGTCGAACCCTGTCTGCGACAGTGCGACGCCAGCTCGCACATGGCCACTGGCGCCGATGCCCTCAGCGATGGCCTGCTGAGACTGGGCCATGGCCTGCAGAGACTGGGCCATGGCCTGCAGAGACTGGGCCATGGCCTGCTGAGACTGGGCTATGGCGTTGAGCGCCTCTGCCATCTGGCGCTGGCACTGGCTCATGGCCTCCTGTGAGAGGGCAGCCATTTCCTGGGCCACAGACGCCGCCTGCACGGAAGGCCCCAGGCCTCGCAAACCGTTCCCCATGTCTGACACCGTCGCACCCATTGCCTCCACCGCGGACGCCACCCGTGCGGTGTCAGCCTGGGTGGCACGCATGACCGGGACCACTCCCAGCTCCTGGACGCGGGTGGACTCCTCCACCTGCGACCGCAGCCGCCGCAAGCCACCCGTCACCCTATTCGCTCGTCTCCGTGTCGGTGGTTGCATCGGATCTATGTGTGGGTGTGGTAACTGCAGGAACCCGGGATCCATCTGGGCGGCAGATGTTCGCTTGGCCTGGGCTGCCCTCCGACCGCCCGGTCCCTCTGCTGCTCCTACCTCCACCTGCTGTACCGGGACGGCTGTGTTGTGCGCACCAGTGAGTGTACCAGACGCCTCATCACTAAAGTGCCCAACCGTGGTGAGTGTTTCTGCGATGGTGGAGGGTGTTGGTGACAGCAGTGGCGTTGTGTCGTGCTCTTCGTCCCACTCTGAGTCCATGGCACTTTGGGGTGGGGGTTCGTCTCCACCCATCCACTCTGAGTCACTGTCCGGTATTTCGTCTTCCCGGGTAGGGGTGTCCTGGGTAGTGCTGTCCCGGGTAGTGCTGTCCCGGGTAGGGGTGTCCTGGGTAGTGGTGTCCCGGGTAGGGGTGTCCTGGATAGTGGTGTCCTGGGTAGTGGTGTCCTGGCTCGGATGTGACGGGGGCCTGTGGCTGCCCCCCTCATCGCTGGGTGGTCGCTCCCGCACGTGACGGGGGTGTCGTCTCCCTGTTGCTCCAGGTCTCTCCGTCTCCCGTGGTCTCCGAGGGGCATCCTGCGGGCGTCGCATGCTGGAGGGTTCGGGTCTCTCCGTCTCCCGTGGTCTCCGAGGGGCATCCTGCGGGCGTCGCATGCTGGAGGGTTCGGGTCTCTCCGTCTCCCGTGGTCTCCGAGGGGCATCCTGCGGGCGTCGCATGCTGGAGGGTTCGGGTCTCTCCGTCTCCCGTGGTCTCCGAGGGGCATCCTGCGGGCGGTCTGCATCTGCGGGGATGGGTGCCTGGACGTTTGGTCCTGCGATACACAATGAAGCATGCATGGTTAGACATCAGGCAGTGATCAGGTGATACGGGAGAGGGGGATATAGGGGAGGGGGGATATGGGGACGGGCTGTTGGTGGCTCACTTGCTCGTGGGGCCCCGACCTCTGCATCAGCAACCTCCCGGTCGTCAGGTCCGCCAGCCAGTTCCAGGGCCCTTTCCTCGTGTACGGTCAGTGGCCTCTCATCAGCGGGCCCTCCTCCAGTCCTCACATGCTCCCTATTGTTGTGTGCGCGCTTCTCCTGGGGGGGGGGGGGGGGGGGTGGTGGCAGGGGTAAAAGGCAACAGTGTTAGGCAGGTATATGAATGCACGCCATCGGTTGCGCGTGCATTGCAGAGGTTAAGGTTAGGGCTGGATTCACTTGGGGATATGGGGGAGGGGGGATATGGGGGAGGGGGGATATGGGGGATATGGGGGAGGGGGGATATGGGGGATATGGGGGAGGGGGGATATGGGGGATATGGGGGAGGGGGGATATGGGGGAGGGGGGAATATGGGGGATATGGGGGAGGGGGGATATGGGGGAGGGGGGAATATGGGGGATATGGGGGAGGGGGGATATGGGGGATATGGGGGAGGGGGGATATGGGGGATATGGGGGAGGGGGGATATGGGGGATATGGGGGAGGGGGGATATGGGGGAGGGGGGAATATGGGGGATATGGGGGAGGGGGGATATGGGGGAGGGGGGAATATGGGGGATATGTGGGAGGGGGGATATGGGGGAGGGGGGATATGGGGGAGGGGGGGATATGGGGGAGGGGGGATATGGGGGATATGGGGGAGGGGGGATATGGGGGAGGGTGGATATGTGGGAGGGGGGGATATGGGGGAGGGGGGATATGGGGGAGGGGGGATATGGGGATATGGGGGAGGGGGGAATATGGGGGATATGGGGGAGGGGGGGATATGGGGGAGGGGGGAATATGGGGGATATGGGGGAGGGGGGATATGGGGGATATGGGGGAGGGGGGGATTTGGGGGAGAGGGGATATGGGGGATATGGGGGACGCTCACCCTGCCTGCTCTGACGAGGTCGTTCACCTTCTTGTGGCACTGGGTGCCTGTCCGTGGTGTCAGGGCCACAGCGGTGACGGCCTCTGCCACCTCCCTCCACAGACGCCGGCTGTGGCGTGGGGCAACTCTGCGGCCGTGCCCGGGATACAGGGCGTCCCTCCTCTGCTCCACCGCATCCAGGAGCGCCTCCACATCGCGTGACTCGAACCTCGGGGCTGAGCGACGGCCAGCCATCAAGTCGGGTGTTGCGGTCGGCTGTTCCGGTCGGGTGGGGGGGGAGCTGCGCGGCCTTATGAGCCGTCACGCCGTGCAGCGCGTATGACGCTGCACGGCGTGAACCACTGCGCAAGCGCGGATCCCGTTACGTCGCTGCTAGCCCATTTCGGGCCGCAGACTATCGGCCCATTTTTATGACGTGACGCAAGTGGGATTTGCGCCGTTTTTTGCGCCGATCGGCGGAGTTTCCGCCGATAACGGAGAATTTCGCCCCATGGCTGATCTTTTGTGGACTCAGCTCCACTTTCCGGCCCGAACACCATAACCCTTAATCCCTTTATTCTTCAAAAAACTATCAGAAACCTTTTAAATGTTCTGACTGTGAGACGAGCTATAAAACTACATCTGATCTGTTGAAACACCAACGCACTCACACTGGGGAGAGGCCGTTCATCTGCTGTGTGTGTGGAAGAGATTCACTTGGTCATCCCACATGCTGAGACACCAGAGACTTCACGAGTGACTGCAGGGGTTGGATTCTGCTGTTATTGCTGCTGTTAATCACATCCAGGACTGAACCATGTTCATTCTGACAGCTGGAGTTTGTTGCTGCTGATAATAATCCCTGTAACCAGTTGGAGTTTAATATTTTGATATTTGTCAAATGAATTAATGTTTCAGACACACACTTTGTTGGGACATTAATTTCTCCAGGATAAGAGGCAACTAATTTATGTCCCGTCACAGATTGCTCCATTTTGGGGACTTTTCTCCTTTCTAACTATAGATTATTTCAATTCTCATACCTTATTACTTCCTTGGGTTTGGGGGTGAGACCCACGCAGACACAAAATACTGTGTTTTCTGTATTGGACAATTACATTAAAATCTGGAACACATGTATAGGGATTGGTGTCTCCATATCATGTGTATAAAGTATTGATGTTCTCTAGCTATGCTCTTCCTCACATTCTCTCCATATCCTCTCTCACAAAACCTTCCATTATTTTAAAGATTTCTATTAGGTTATCCCCTCCGCCTTCATTTCTAAGGAGAGAGGAGACCCAGCCTGTCAATCTTTTCCTGATATTTTATATGTACCTACACATTTCTGGTTTCACCATTATAAATCTTCTTTGCACCCTCTTCAGTACCTCGGTATCATTTTATAATATGGTGACTAGAACAGCATGCAGTGATCGGTGAGATACTTGATCCAGGAGTCACAGATAACCCAAAACAAATGGGACCAAGCTAATATGTGATTTTACGCTGGTTTATTAAGAAACAAATTTTAAAATGATGCACAATGGACACAAAAAACATCGTACAGCCTGAGAATGATTTCCCAGTCCCAGAGGACAGACGGATTATGCAGAATGAGTACTGGTCTCCATTACTAGTGGCTGCAGTCTCCTCTGGATGGTTCACTGCTGTGAGCCAGTGTGGGTGTTGTGTGAAGCCAGTATGGATCTTTTTAGAAATCTCTTCCTGTTTTAACCTTTCCACAGACAAATGGTTTGCGGATGGATCCTGACATCCAATCATATCAGGGTTAGAAATGTCAATTTAAGAGCCTGTGTTAGAGACCAGTCCTGGGCAGAAAGAACAGGCCTGTCCTGTGTTTGTCACCCAGCAAGCTGCTGTGGAAGATTTCTTCACAGGCGAGAAAGGCAGTGAGCTATTCCTATAATATTCAATAAATGCCTTCATATTTTATCATTTATTTCTCACAAATCTTCTCGTCTTGAGAAGTGAATATCCTTATTGACTTCTCTCAACTGATTTCTGATCAACCCACCTATTTCTACACTACAAGCTTGTTTTCATAATTTCTTGATTACATAGACAACACAGTTAGATAACATACTAAAACTGCTAAAGTTATCAGAATCAGCAACACAAATGCTTGAGCTGCCGCCAAGAATAAAAGTAAAAACCTTTCCAGTAAAATGTGATAACTGTTCACTTAGATTCATCTTTCCCAGCTGCAGAGCATCTCACACCATTCCAAATTATTGGCATGTTGAAAATACATCTGCTTCAAACAGAAGTTCATGCACGGACTTTAAAGATTCTCCAGCTCTCTGTTCACCTACCTCCACCTTGTGGCTATTTTCTAAATCCAGATTCTCGATCCCTCTTCACTTTAATTTCACTCCCTCTGACAGATACAAGTGTGTATAATTATATTCTGATTGTTTTAAAGTCAGTTTTCCAGTGGAATATGTGTCAATATCATAATGATTTAAAATGTTGTCTCATTTTACTGACCACATTAATCACTCGATGTTGTTCTGTTATCGAATAGCTGAGTATGTCTGGGACCCGTTCTTCAGTGCAGCTTCACCATGCATTTCCACATCAGCACACCCACACTGGTATCCCAGTATCAGGCTCCATGTGCCATACACGTCACTCTTGGACTTTCTGGTGATCTTGGGGGGGGAGATCTCTGTCGGAGGATCTGTACTTCTCTCTCCTTGCATGGCTCCAATGCCTCAGTCAATGGCCAATCAATTCAGTTTATCTTTTAAAGTTCAGAGGCAGGGACACATTTATCTCAAGAGAAAGTTATCAATTTATTTGTCTGATCTACACTGATTTTCACTAGAATGTACATCGATACAACATTGATCTGTTCTATTGAGCTCTCCCCGGGGTGAGTTATTCCAATTTCCATTGGATAATGTGATTTTCTCGATCTTATTCTGAGTGGGCCATCCTATTAATTATTATCAGTCTCATTCAGGAGTCCTGGAGAAACTTTACTGTCCAATAGTATTGCATTCACACAATATTGTCTTTGTATATCAGAGACACAAATATTTGAAATCAGTTTGGAGATAACTCCCATATCACCCGTTCTCAAACACCCTGTTTTGAAAGATAAGAAATGGGATAAAGCCAAATCTTTAAAAGGCAAATTATCACCGTGCTGTCAGTGGAAAGGGTTAACTTCTCGGTTTGTTTGCAAACATTCCCAACTGTGCCCAATTGTGCTGACTTTAGGTGACTTTTCTTTTCAGATCAAAGATGAACCAAACAGCATTTGAAACTTTGTTTTCCAATTCTTTTGGGAAGGGGGTTTCAGCTTTGCCCAATTGCGACTGTTTTCCCCCATTCTCCTTGAGGCACCTTTCCAAATCACAGGAATAAACCTGAAGAAAAATAAAGCAAGAACATTAGCTTTCACAGGTAAGCTTCAACCTTCTTAAAGAGGGTGGAGCCTCCCACAGTTTGTGAGTTCTGAAACATTACTCCAAGATCCAAGGACTAAGCATACAAATTGGCCAGGAGAAACAACAAACCTGAGGATTGGGAGCAGGTTAGAATTCAGCAAAGGAGGACCAAGAGATTGATTAAGGGGAAATAGCGTACGAGGGTAAGCTTACGTGGAACATAAAAAACTGACTGCAAAAGTTTCTATAGATACGTGAAGAGCAAGAGATTGAATCATTGAATCATTGAATTTACAGTGCAGAAGGAGGCCATTCGGCCCATCGGGTCTGCACCGGCTCTTGGAAAGAGCACCCTACCCAAGGCCAACACCGCCACCCTATACCCATAACCCAGTAACCCCAACCAACACTAAGGGCAATTTTGGACACTAAGGGCAATTTATCATGGCCAATCCACCTAACCTGCACATCTTTGGACTGTGGGAGGAAACCGGAGCACCCGGAGGAAACCCACGCACACACGGGGAGGATGTGCAGACTCCACACAGACAGTGACCCAAGCCGGAATCGAACCTGGGACCCTGGAGCTGTGAAGCAATTGTGCTATCCACAAGGCTACCGTGCTGCCCCTAGTGAAGACAAATGGCTGAGCAACTCAATACATACTTTGGTTCTGTTTTCTCAAAGGACGACACAAATAACATACCAGAAATGTTGGGGAATGCAGGGTTCAGAGAGGGGAGGAACTGATGGAAATCAGAGTAGAGAAATGGTGTTGGGGACATTGATGAGATTGAAGGTCGATAAATCTCCGGGGCCTGATAATCTACATACCAGACGACTTAAGGAAGTGACTCAAGGAATAGTGGATGTATTGGTGGTCATCTTCCAAGATTGTATAGACTCTGGAACAGTTCCTACAGATCAGAGGGAGGCTAATGTAACCTCACTATTTAAAAAGGGAGGTAGAAAGAAAATGCAATTATAGATTAGTCGACGTGATTACGGCAGTGGGGAAAATTCTAAAGTCCATAATCAAAGATTTTATAGTGGAGTACTTAGAAAACAGTGGCAGAATTGGTCAGAGTCAACATGGATTTATGAAAGAACAAAGAGAAGGACAGCACATGAACAGGCCCTTCGGCCCTCCAAGCCTGCGTTAACCATGCTGCTCGACTAAACTAAAATCTTCTACACTTCCAGGGTCCGTATCCCTCTATTCCCATGCTTCCATCACCTCCTCCGGTAGCGAGTTCCAGGCACCCACTAGTCTCTATGTAAAAAGCTTGCCTCGTACATCTCCTCTAAACCTTGCCCCTCGCGCCTTAAACCTATTCCCCCTAGTAATTGACCCCTTCATTCTGGCCATCCACTCTCTATGCCCCTCATAATTTTGAAGATCTCTATCAGGTTGCCCCTCAACCTCCGTCGTTCCAATGAGAACAAACCAAGTTTATTCAACCTCTCCTCATAGCTTATGCCCTCCATACCAGGCAACATCCTGGTAAATCCCATCTGCACCCTCTCTAAAGCCTCCACATCCGTCTGGTAGTGTGGCGACCAGAATTGAACACTATACTCCAAGTGTGGCCTAACTAAGGTTCTATACAGCTGCAACATGACTTGCCAATTTTTACACTCAATGCCCCGGCCAATGAAGGCAAGCATGCCATCTGCCTTCTTGACTAGCTTCTCCACCTGTGTTGCCCCTTGCAGTGACCTGTGGACCTGTACACTTAGATCTTGCTGACTGTCAATACTCTTGAAGGTTCTACCATTCACTGTATATTCCCTACCTGTATTAGGCCTTCCAAAATGCATTACCTCACATTTGTCCGGATTAAACGCTATCTGCCATCTCTCTGCCCAAGTCTCCAAACGATCTAAATCCTGCTGTATCCTCTGACAGCCCTCATCGCTATCCGCAATTCCACCAACCTTTGTGTCGTCCGCAAACTTACTAATCAGACCAGTTACATTTTCCTCCAAATCATTTATATATACTACAAACAGCAAAGGTCCCAGCACTGGTCCCTGCAGAACACCACGAGTCCACAGCCCTCCAATCAGAAAGGTACCCTTCCATTGCTACTCTCTGCCTTCTATGACCTAGCCAGTTCTGTATCCATCTTGCCAGCTCACCCCTGATCCCATGTGACTTCATCTTTTGTACCAGTCTACCATGAGGGACCTTGTCAAAGGCCTTACTGAAGTCCATATGGACAACATCCACTGCCCTACCTGCATCAACCATCTTTGTGACCTCGAAAAACTCTATCAAGTTAGTGAGACACGACCTCCCCTTCACAAAACCGTGCTGCCTCTCGCTAATATGTCCACTTGCTTCCAAATGGGAGTAGATCCTGCCTCGAAGAATTCTCTCCAGTAATTTCCCCACCACTGACGCAAGGCCCACCGGCCTGTAGTCTCCTGGATTATCCTTGCTACCCTTCTTAAACAAAGGAACAACGTTGGCTATTCTCCAGTCCTCCGGGACATCACCTGAAGACAGTGAGGATCCAAAGATTTCTGTTAAGGCCTCAGCAATTTCCTCCCTTGCCTCCTTCAGTATTCTAGGATAGATCCCATCAGGTCCTGGGGACTTATCCAGCTTAATATTTTTCAAGACGCCCAACAACTCGTCTTTTTGGATCTCAATGTGACCCAGGTTATCTATACACCCTTCTTCAGACTCAACATCCACCAATTCCTTCTCTTTGGTGAATACTGATGCAAAGTATTCATTTAGTACCTTGCCCATTTCCTCTGGCTCCACGCATAGATTCCCTTGCCTGTCTTTCAGTGGGCCAACCCTTTCCCTGGCTACCCTCTTGCTTTTTATGTACGTGTAAAAAGCCTTGGGATTTTCCTTAACCCTATTTGCCAATGACTTTTCGTGACCCCTTTTAGCCCTTCTGACTCCTTGCTTAAGTACCTTCGTACTTTCCTTATATTCTACACAGGCTTCATCTGTTCCCAGCCTTCTAGTCCTGACAAATGCCTCCTTTTTCTTTTTGACGAGACCTACGATATCTTTTGTTATCCAAGGTTCCCGAAATTTTCCATATTTATCCTTCTTCCGCACAGGATCATGCCGGTCCTGAATTCCTTTCAACTGACATTTGAAAGCCTCCCACATGTCAGATGTTGATTTACCCTCAACATCCGCCCCCAATCTAGGTTCTTCAGTTCCCGCCTAATATTGTTAGAATTAGCCTTCCCCCAATTTACCACATTCAACCGAGGTCCACTCTTATCCTTGTCCACCAGCACTTTGTATATTTAGATCCCACCCTGATCCCCTTGCAGCCACGTCTCTGTGATGCCCACAACATCGTACCGACCAATTTCAATGTGCGCAACAAGCTCATTGATCTTATTCCGTATCTTGCGATCATTAAGGTACAATACCCTCAGTCCTGCATTGACCACCTCCCTTCTCACACTTGTCACCTTTTTTGTTCTGCCTGAGGGTGATGTTCTATTATTTTTGTTCTTTATTTCCTCTTCAGTTATGACAGCTTCTAAGCTAACGTTCTGGTCCCCACCCCCTGCCATATTAGTTTAAATCCTCCCGAGTGACACAAGCAAACCTCCCAGCCAGGATACTGGTGCCCCTCGAGTTTAGATGCAACCCGGCCTTCTTGTACAGGTCGCACCTGCCTCCGAAGAGATCCCTCTGGCCCAGAAATCTGAAACCCTCCCTCCTACACCACTGGTTTAGCCACGTGTTTAGCTGCACTATCCTCCTATTTCTAGCCTCACTGGCACATGGCACAGGGAGTAATCCCGAGATTACAACCCTAGAGGTCCTGCTTCTTAGCTTATTGCCTAACTCCCTGAACTCCTTCTGAAGGACCTCATCCCTTTTCCTGCCTATGTCATTCGTACCTATGTATACTACGACCTCTGGCTGTTCACCCTCCCTCTTCACAATGTCCTGTGTTCGTTCAGAGACATCTTTGACCCTGGCACCAGGGAGGCAATACACCATCCTGGGAAAGGGAAATCATGCTTGACAAATCTATTGCAATTCTTCAAGGATGTAACTGATGAATAGTTGATGAGGGGAAGCCAGTGGATGTGGTTTATTTGAACTTTCAGAAGGCTTTCAACAAAGTTCCACATCAGAAAGTTAAACCGCATGGGTTTAGGGATTGTATATTGAGATGGATAGAAAACTGGTTGGCAGGCAGGAAATAAAGAGTAGGAATAAACAAGTATTTTTCCGAATAGTAGTGACCAGTGGGGTACCGCTAGGATTGGTACCAGCACCTCAGCTATTCACTATATCCATGATTTAGATGAGGGAATAAATGTAATATCCCAAAATTTGCAGATGGCACAAAACTATGTGGTAGGATGAGCTGTGAAGAGGATGCAGGGATGCTTCAGTGCTATTTGGACAAGTTGAGTGGAAAAATGCACGGCAGATGTAGTACAATGTGGATAATACGAGGTTATCCAGTTTGGCAGCAAAAACAGGACGGCAGATTATTATCTGAATAACTACAAATTAAGAGAGAGGAATGTGCAATGAGACCTGGGTGAGGTACAACAGGTGCTGAAGAAGAAAAATGGTATGCTGGCCTTATTAACAGGAGGATTTGAGTACAGGAGCAGGGATGGCTTGTTGCAATTATACAGGGCCTTGGTGAGGCCACACCTGGGACATTGTCTGCAGATTTGGTCTCCTTATCTGAGGAAGGGTGTTCTTGCTATAGAGGGAGTGCAGTGAAGGTTTACCAGACTGATTCCTGGGATGGCGAGACCGATGTGTGAGGAGAGATTCAGCCAGTTAGGATTATGTTCGCTGGAGTTCAGAAGAATGAAAGGGATCTTATGGAAACCTATAAACTTCTAACAGGACTAGACAGGGTAAATGCGGGAAGGATTCACGATGGTGAGGGAGTCCAGCACCATGCGTCATAGTCGAAGGATATGGGGTAGACCACTTAGGACAGAAATTAGGAGAAATTTCTTCACCCAGAGAGTGGTCAGCCTGGGGAATTCACTACCACAGAAAGAGTTGAGGACAAAACATTGTCTGCTTTCAAGAAGCAGTTAGACACAGCTCTTCGGACAAAAGGGATCAAAGGATGTGGAGGGAAAGCGGGGAACAGGTTACTCAGTTGGATGATCAGCCATGATCATAATGAATGATGGCGCAAGCTCGAAGGGCCGAATGGCCTCCTCCTGCTTCTATTTTCTATGTTTCTATGTGAGGCTGAAGTTTGTCTTGAGGGAATCAAACATTTTGGTGCCTTTTCCAATTGTACAATTAAATTGTGATTCACACTGAAAGGTTCACTTTCACTCAGTAATGATAACGTTTCATTTTTCTCAGCATAGACATTTTAGATTAAATACCAATTGTTCACTTCTCTTGTAGCTGGTGTGTGGAGATCATGTTCACTGCAGACCTGTCAGCAGAGAAACCGCACTGTGCTTCTGGATACATTCAATCTGCAAGTAGATGAATCTTTTAGACATGACCCTAGTGAAGGACCTCCCAGTGATGCTAACGAGTGAGATGTCCCTGTAGTTGTTGGAATCTCCTCTGTCACTGCTGATTTTATATATTGTGATGATTTTGCATCACACGTATGGAATGGTTCCTGTCACCCATCAGAGACGTCGGAGGTCATGAAGGTGTGACAGCCAAAGGGACTTTCTGTGTATAAGCAGATCAGCTGGAATCCCATCCTTGCCGGGTGCCTTTCTGCTTGCTCAGCGATCAATGGCCTTTTCCAGCTCAACTGGTGAGGGTTCCTTGTCCAACTCAACCATGGAAGCTGCAATAGAGGCAATCAGAGTCTGGGAGATGTCCAGCTCACAGTCGTGATCAACCCAGTAGGACATCTGTTTACTTCTGTTGGTGAGAACTTCACCAGCTGCCAATTTCAGTCGCACAAGTTTGGTGATGGTCGGACAAAGATCCCCCTTCACCCCATCAGACATAGATTTCCATTGTCACAGGCAGCTTGGAATTATTGACAGAGGCTGGTCCAATGTTTATTTGCACAGGATCTCCCTGATATTACACAACTGTCTTGGCTACTTTCAAGTAATGCAGTGTTCTAGCTGTTGGGTTTATGTTGCACATCAGTTCGACTTTGCTTTTTGCTTCAATGACAGATGTCATCTCGGCTGAGTGAGTCTGAACCAGTCTTTGTTGTGGGTTCCACCTTTACCAAATGTTGCTGCTGCTGTGTCAGAAATGATTCAACTCAGCGACTTCCAAACTTCATCAGTATC
The DNA here is from genome assembly GCF_047496885.1 of Scyliorhinus torazame. Taxonomy (NCBI): domain Eukaryota; kingdom Metazoa; phylum Chordata; class Chondrichthyes; order Carcharhiniformes; family Scyliorhinidae; genus Scyliorhinus; species Scyliorhinus torazame. The sequence continues at coordinate 174,494,515 of NC_092711.1, forward strand.
AATGTTGATGTTAAGGTTTTTATGTACGTTTTTACAGTACCTGTATAATATTTCACTGTTTGTTTTGCTTCCTTCACAATTTTAATATCATAATGGACATAACACTGAAGGAGTCAGTAATAATTGTCAGCAAGGATTAATCTGCACATGACAATCAGTGGAACCTTTTAGACACTGATTTGCATCAAAGATCACGTTAGGATTGAAGTACAAGTTCATAATTTTACTGTAAATGTGTTCCTGTTGAGAGTTCTTGAATTGAGGAGAAAGATCACAGGGGGGATTTTAAAAAGGGACATTGCAGCCCCAAAAATCAGTGACATTTTCAGAATATTAAACTGCAGCCAGTTATAGGGATTGTTAACATCAGCAGAATCAAACCAGATATTGTCAGACTATCAATCCTGGATGCGATTAGCAGCAGCAAAACAGCAGATTCCAATCCCTGCAGTCATTTGTGAACTCGCTGGTGTCTCAGCAGGTGTTGTGACTGAGTGAATCCCGCTCCACACAAGGAGCAGGAGAACCGTCTCCCTCCGGTGTGATCCCACTGATGTGTCAGCAGTTGGGATGCCCAAGGAAATCCCTTCCCACACACGGAGCAGGTGAACGGCTTCTCCCCAGTGTGAGTGCCTTGGTGCTCACTGAGGTCAGTTGACTGGTTGAAAGTCTCTCCACAGGTGATGCACCTGAATGGTTCCTCGTTTGTGTGCATTTGGTGGTGTGTCTGGAGGGTGAATACCTGAGTGAATCCCTTCCCACACACAAAGCAAATGAATGGTTTCTGACCCGTGTGAATTCGCTGGTGTTCAGTGAGGATGGGTAAAGACTTGAATTTCTCTTCACAGGTTGTGCAGCTGAATGGTTTCTTCTCAGCGTGAACTCGCTGGTGTAAGCGAAGGGCAGATGACTGAGTGAATCTCCTCTCACACACAGAACAGTTGAACGGCCTATCCCCAGTGTGAACGCGTCGATGGATTTCCAGCCGGGGTGAAGAATTGAATCCTTCACCACAGTCCTCACATTTCCATGGTTTCTCCATGGTGCCAGTTTCCTCATATCCCTCCAGTTTGGACAGTCAGTTGAAGCTTTGTCCACACACACAGAACACCTGTACGGTTTCTCCTTGCTGCGAATCGTGTGATTTTTTTACAGGCTGTTTCAGTGGTTGAAGCTCTTTGTACAGTCAATGTACTGGAACACTCTCATTCCATTGTGTGTCCTGATGCTTTTCCAGTCACAATGATGTCTGGAATGGTGTCACACAGGCAGAACACGCAAACCTTTCTCCTTGCAAATTCAATGACTAATGATATTCTGGCCATGGCGACTCAGTGACTCTGTCAGATCATGCTGTGATGTTCAGTTTGAGCTTCCTGTCTGTAAATCCACCCATTCAGCCCTGGAAAAGAAGTTTACAAAACGTTGTATAGAGAGAAATCCTGAAAATACAATTCTATTTTCTATACAACATATTTTCCTCATTTGTACCTGCAAAACAGTAAACCCATACACTCTCTTGCACCCCACGCTGAATGCAAATCCCAGGGTGACTAATAGTCCCATATTTTACAGAAATGTATTTGAGTTCACTGCCCCAGTCTGCATGCTGCCTGGATGCTGGCTGTACTATAAACTGGACCTTTGTCACTGCACAGAACCATGTTCCTTACCGCTTCTATGTTCCAACAGCTCTGGCAGACGCCACCCTTAATTTTTACCATGAGAGTTGGTCAGCCCGTCAAACCCAGCACAGCACCTTCACAATTATTTTCCTTACAATTTACCTCCTGCCTCCACTCTGGCTGTGTTCAATTCTCAAGCCTCTCTTTGCAAAGTGAGAATAAAATCAATTAATCAATCATTTTCTGTCCTGGTCACTGGGACCCTGATGCCCGCTCACTTGGGCACACAAGTAAACAAGCCCCGGGAGCTGCAAACTCGGGACCTGCAGGTTCCTATTGGGGGTTTGGGGCCTCCAGCGGGTGTTTGTGAATCCTCGCCGCCCACCTCCCAGCGTTTCCTTCCTTTCCAGAGATCAGAATCCTCATTGATTTGAGTGCAAAGTGTCAGCTCTTATTTACTGTCCCCCTCCTCTGGTGTGAACCATCCTCCAGTCGCTGAAGTAGGAGGGTTAACCTGGGCCTGTTCCCGGCAGCTGCAAACCAGGGAGCTGACAATGATTCTGAAGGGTTTGCGGATTCTCCCACCCACCGCCTGACGCTGACTCCGCTTCTCCGGGACAAAGGACTCTCATCCGCAAGGCCAACACTGGAATTGCGCATGCTCCAAATTTCGTTCCTGAGCCTGCGCACTGGTGTCCAACTATAGCAGCCGCATTGCGCATGCTCTGCATCACAATGCCAGGTTGATTGACAGCAGGTCCAGACCAATACGAAGAGGGGACGGACCTGGATGCCTGAACGGGAGCGGCTGATCCACCAACCAGTCAGAGTGAATGAGGGGCGGGCCTGAGCCCGGAACTTCCTCATTGGTTGAAACTCTGCAGTATTTTGAAAGCTAATTTGTCTCAAACTCCAGGAGGAAACTGCACCTTTCTGTGTGTGGCTTTAAACAGATGAAACCCTGTGGGTGTGGAGCAAATATTTCAACGTTTGTTCCTCAAATGTAGAAAGTTGAAACTATGTCCACACAATTCCGGGGCTGACTTCAAAATAGAACTGGGCAGACAGGGAATGTCTACAGTAACAGAATATGCTGGACAATCTCAGCAGGTCCGACAGCATCTGTGGAGAGAAAAGGGAACAAATGTTTTGTGCCTGGATGACTCTTTGTCAAAGCCATCCATACTCGAAACATTAGCTCCCTTTCTCTCCCCAGATGCTGTCAGACCTGCTGAAATACTTGAATTTTTACTGCTTTTGTTTCAGATTCCAGCATCTGCAGTAATTTGCTTTTATCTGAAAGTCGACAGTATCTTGTTTTTGGGTCACTGTGCATCATTTATCCCCCACTTACCATTACCTGTTTAAATGGGAAGAAGGATCTTTTAAAGAATGAGACACAGTAATTTGACACCCTGTTCAAAATGAAACTAAACTCATTGTCTGTCTTTACCAAGGATATAGATGTTACCCAGGCCATGGAGGCAGACTAGGAAACTTTGTCGCTAGAGCGGCACAGTAGCACAGTGATTAGCACTTTTACTCCATAGTGCCAGGGTCCCGGGTTCGATTCCCGGCTTGGGTCACTGCCTGTGCAGAGTCTGCATGTTCTCCCTGTGTCTCCGTGGGGTTCCTCCACGTGTTCTGGTTTCCTCCCACAAGTCCCGAAAGATATGCTTGCTAGGTTAATTGGACATTCTGAATACTCCCTCAGTGTACCTGAACAGGTGAGGAAATGTTAAAGTGAGAATGTAAATTACAGGGGAGCTGGCAATAATTTCCCAGTCTTTGCTGGAGGTGCCAGAGGACTGGAGAATTACAAATCTTATGCATTTGTTCAAAAAGGATAGCAATTACAGATCAGTTAGTTTAACATCATTGGTGGGCAAGCTTCCAGAATCAATTATTCCAGATAGAATTAAAAACCATGGAAAATTATGGACTGATTTGCAAAACCAGTATCAATCCACCTACCCTACACATCTTTGGGTTCTGGGGGTGAGACCCACACAGACAAGGGGAGAATGTGCAAACTCCGCACGGACAGTGACCCAGGGCCAGGATCGAACCCGGGTCCTTGGTGCCATCAGGCAACAGTGCTAACCACTGCGCCACCATGCCGCCCAACTGACATATTTCTAAATATCAACAACACAAAGGGATATGGGGATAGTGTGGGGGAAAAGGCATTGAAGTGGATGATCGGCCATGATCGTATTGAATGATGGTGCAGGCTCGATGGGCAGAATGGCCAACTCCTGCCCCTATGTTCCAATGTTACAAAGAGAGGTAGGAAATTAAATTGTGAACAGGACATAAGGAGGTTACAAAAATATATGTTAAATGAGTGGGATAAAATTTCCCAAATGGAGTACAATGTAGGAAAAGTTGTTATTTTAAGATGACTCCAATTTCTAGATTCTCCCACAAGAGGAAACATCCTTTCCACATCCACCCTGTCAAGGCCCCTTGGGATCTTATACGGTTCAATCAAGTCACCAAAACTCCATTGGACACAAGACCAGCCGTCCAATCATTCCTCATTAGACCAGCCTCCAATTCCAGGTATGAGTCCAGTAAACCTTCTCTGAACTGCTTACAACACATTTACATCATTCCTTAAATGAGGGCAATACTGTACACAGTGCTCCAGATGTGGTCTCACCAATGTCCTGTATAACTGAAGCATACTCTCCCTAGATTATCCAAAACCGAGATAGGCTGATTACAGAATGCATCCCTATGGAATTTTTAACATCTGTACTCTGCTCCAAGTCTGAAATATTGTGTAAAGTAGTATTGTGTAAAGTATGGGAGCCCTATCTTAAATTCATAGGCTCCAATTCAGCTGACTTGCTCCTCCTGGGTTTTCCATGACCAAATTCAATTCACCTTATTCATTTTAAGCCAACTATGTTGTTAGTCTGTTTCACAATATTTTGGGGTGTGCGAGCTGCATGGTTATCCTCCTGTTTTTATAGAATCTAATCTTTTTTCCATTCTAACCGTGTTAACACGATTACTGGTTGTTCAATTGATCCGGCATTTCACCTAGAGGCTCTGGTCCGTCAAATATCCTGTTCCGAATGAATTCTGCAATGCGTTGCTTGTATTTATGCGGCAATACCTCTTGTTCTGCTCTGTGCCCATTTTCCACCAATTTTTCTGTTACTCTGTTGTGTTCATTGTCATACAACGGTAAAACAAAATGTGAAAAATGAATTTTTAAAAATCTGTCAAACTCATCTGTGAAAATATTCAATGGCCCCAGACTCCACTGGTCCCTGTGGAAGAGAAACCCACAGACTAAAAACCCTCTGACGGAAGAGATGACTGGAAATATATAACGTAGCTACAGTACAATATTACGCTACTAGAAATAATAATAAATGTACTTTATTACAGAACCATCAATAATATATCTAATCTGTAACATATAACAACACTGGACATTTCTCTGTCTGGTATTAATTTACTGTCCCCTTAAATGTCAGCCATTTCCTGAGGAAACCAGCCCTTTAATTGTGAACATTGGGAAAGAGACCATCCTTTTAGCCAGACAAATAAATGTGTCAAGCTGAGGAAGCAAAGGATGTCAATGTCTTTAAGAGAGAGAGAGAGACCTGGGCCTAGCTTTGCAGAGTCTGCACCCTCCCTGGATTCACTTCCTTTCCCTTCAGTTGCTGCAAGTGACCAATTGAAGGTGAGAATGAGAAAAGAAATGGAAAGGGGGAGAAAAGTGTTTTACTCACAGGAGACAGGAGGAGGTTTTCCCTCCAATTTTCGCTTTGTGACGTCTAAATGAAGCCCTGAATAAATCAGCCAATAGAAATCATCATCTCCGCCATGACATCTCTGGGTTCCAGTTCGCACGCCCTTCACCTCCTCGAGACAAGGTTTCCAGGCAACTGGCTGACGGCTCCGGCCAGAGCGAGAAGCCGCTCGGTGATCGCCCCCTTCCCCCGGCCCGTGACTGCGCATGTCCGAGAGGGAAAGTTGCGCATGTGCAAAGGAGAGCCCGCCTCCTGACCTTCCTGCTGAGATGTCGACCAATGGGAAGAGTGGGAGGGCCTAGTTTGCAGCATGGTTGGCGGGGGGGTGATCCTGGTAACCGGGAGCTTATCTACCAGAGGACTTAAGTGGCCGTTGAAGTCACCAACCACAAAAGAATTAGTCGAAGCTAACTCTGCAAAATCCAGAAACACCTTCGTAATGAACTCCAGGGAGTAACTCGGGGATCTATAAACATTCACTCTCGAAACAGCATCTCCATGCACCAAACCTCTAATGATCACATATCTACCTCCTTTGTCCTTGATATACGTTTAAACCTTAAAAGGGATATTTGATCAATAAGGATTGTCACACGCCTGCTACTTGATGAAAAGGAGGAGGAAAAAAATCTTCCCCACCCAATCCCGTCTCAATTTAATGTGTTCCTCATCATCCAGATGAGTTTCCTGGAATAAAGCTCTGTCAATTTTCTCCTGAAGAAAGGAGATGATCTTTTTCCTTCTGATAGGGTGATGGATGCCCCGTACATTCCCTGAGAAAATTTGAAGATTAACTGCCGCCATTAGTTAGGCGACAGAGAGAACAGAAGCAGTCTCCCCAAACTGCTCCTTTCACAGATAAAAGCCCTGTCTGTACCAGAGTAGGATAAAGTCAACAACACATAAACCCTCCCATAATAACAAAAATACAAAAGAATCACCACCACAATAGATCCAAGGGGACATTCCTCAATAAGACTGAGGACCCGGAGGATTAACCCCACTGCCAGACTGTCGTTACCCTCAGGATACCTTCCCCAAAATGAGGAGAAGAAAAGAAGGGCCAACAAGGGAATGGGGATTGAATATCCCTCCCACATTTTAGACCCACCCGTGAAGACCTGCATCCACCACAACGCACCCTTCGGCAATGGCACCACTCAATTCTGCCATGATTAATGCTCGGATAATAGAAGAAAGACGGCAGATAATAAGCATATGGCACATCTACCATAACTGAGATAAGATAACACGAGAACCTGTAACACTCAAGGAGGAGAAGACATTCAATCGGCGCTCACAGAATAACAACTCCCTTCAACAGGATAAAAGATAATAAATTCAGACAACACCATGATAGGGAAAGAGTCCAGATTAGAGCCTGAGTTAGTCTGAGCTGCAAACCATCCCTCCAAATCCTTGACCTTCATGGATTTAACGAAGGCCAAGGCACTAGATGGATTCTCGAAAGACTTGACGGAGTTGTAGATACAATTTTCAGAGTCTCAGGATAAAGCGACATAATTCACTCCCACAGCCTAGAGTTCCCTTCAAACTTCATCGAAGCCTCGATGCTCCGTTTGCGTTGCTGTTGAAAAATCCTCGAATAAGGAAATCCTCACTCCCTCATGGAGCCAAGTCCCATCTCATCTGACCCATCTCCAGGACCTTCTGGTGATCCTCAATAAGACTGAGGATCCGGAGGATTAACCCCACGGCCAGACTGTCATTACCCTCAGGACACCTTCTCCAAAATGAGAAGAAAAGAAGGGCCAACAAGGGAATGGGGGTCGAAAGTCCCTCCCACATGGAAGTGAATGATTACAGGCCTGGGGTGAAAACTATCCTTCGGCCTCAAAGACAGGATCCGATGCCTTTTCTAATTTGAAACACCCAGGCTTCACATCCAGCTTGAGAAAACATGGCAGCCGGTCCTCGAAGAACCTAACCGGAGCCTCACCCTCCACACCTTCTGGCAGGCCGACAATTCGGATGTTCTTTCCCTGACCCTCGGTTCTCCAAGTTCTCCAGGAGTCCACCACATCACTCAGCTGGTTTTCCAAGGATTTAATTCTTGCCTCCCCCGAGGAGGCATCATGCTCAACATTCAGGATTCTCTCTTCAGGATCGTCGATCCTTTCCTTGGTGTTTTACAGCTCGGCCTCCTGAGCTCACAGATGTTGAGTCAGCACACTCAGCCTCTGGTCAATAACACGGAAAATATCGCTGACATAGATCGCCCAATGATCCCACAGAATAAATGGGCAGGCTTGATGGGCCGAATGGCCGACTGCAGCTCCTATTTGTTATGATCTCTGTGACCAGGACAGGAAGTGGATCTGTCAATCAGCCTGAATCAGCACCTTCAGGAGAATTGGGAGGGTGAATATTAGATACAGCAGAGTGAGAATGGAGGGAGAGTGTGTGGGATGGAGATTTACAGCTTTTGGGGAATAAGAGAGGAAAGAATGTTCTCTAGGAACTAGAATTGTCTGTTCTGAATTCTATCCTGTACTGACAGTGATGAATTTTGTAAACTGTTTTTACAGGATATTAGAAGAGGAGGAATTACAGACAGAAATCTCAAACATCACGTCTCAATCTGGCTGAGTCTCTCAATTCCTTGGAACTGGATATCACCGGACTATGAATCTAGAAGGAGAAATGTTTGTCTGTTCTGTTGGCTTCAAAAGATTTTAAACATCAGTGTGACTGGAAAAGCACCGAGATATACACACCCGAGTGAGAGTGTTCCAGAGCACTGACTGTGGAAAGAGCTTTAACCAATTACACAGCCTGAAAAAATATTACACCATTCACAGCAGGGAGAGGCCGTACACGTGTTCTTTGTGTAGACGAGGCTTCAACTTATTGCCAAACCTGGAGAGACACGAGGAGACCTAAAACATGAATAAACCGTGGGAATGCGGGGATTGTGGGAAGGGATTCAGGGCTCCATCTCAGCTGGAAGCTCATCGATGCATTCACACTGGGGAGAGGCCATTCACTTACTCTGAGTTTGAGAACGGATTCACTACTTTAAAGAGCCTGCAGAAACATCAGCAACTTCACACTGGGGAGAGGCCATTCACCTGCTCTCAGTGTGAGAAGGGATTCACTACTTCATCAAACCTGCAGATACATCAGCGAGTTCACACTGGGGAAAAGCCGTTCACGTGCTCTCCGTGTGAGAAGGGATTCACTACTTCATCGAACCTGTGGAAACATCAGCGGGTTCACACTGGGGAGAGGGCGTTCACCTGCTCTCAGTGTGAGAAAGGATTCACTACTTCATCGAATCTGCAGATACACCAGCGAGTTCACACTGGGGAGAGGCCGTTCACCTGTTCTAAGTGTGGGAAGGGATTCTCTCAGTTATCCAACCTGCAGAGGCACCAGCGAGTTAACAGGGGAGACGGCGTTAACCTGCTCTTAGTGAGAGAAGGGATTCAGATAGCCATACACCCTGCAGGAACACTAGCGAGTTCACACCTGGAAGAAGCCATTCACCTGCTCTGAGCAGGGGATACATTCAATGATCCGTTCCAACTACGGAGACACGAGCGAGTTAATTCTGGGGAGAGACCATTCATCTGCTCTCAATGTGGGGAGGGGGTTTGTGAATCATCACACCCGTTGTGACTCCAACATGTTCACAATAAATTACAGATGTTGGCTCCGTTGTTATTGTTTCTGCTCTCACTTCCATCCAGGACTGCATTTTGTTCATTCTGATATCTGGTGAATGGTGATGATTTGAGGGTTTCTTTCTGCTGGACTGGCCAGTCTAACACCTCTGCCTCCGGTGGGCTGACCATTTTTGAGGCTAGTTGCAATTACCTGGTTCCAAGTTTGACGCGGAGCACAGAACGAAAAGGTGTTTGCACTTTGGAAGATATTTAGTTCCCAAAGCAGCCATGAAGATGGGCTATGGTGGTTACATGGTTCTTTTGCCTAATTTATCTGGATGTTTCTTGCAGAAGGAAACTGTCATGGTATGAGGGGCAAGTTGTCTGTGGTAGATGGGGAAATTACAATAAACATATCACTGAAAGTGGCAACGCAGGTGGATAAGGAGCTAAGAATGCAGACGGCATGCTTGTCTTCATTGGTCTGGGCATTGAGTATAAAAATTGGCAAGTCATGCTGCAGCTGCACAGAACCTTAGTTAGGCCACACGTAGAATATTGGTTACACTTCTGGTCACCACATTAGCAAAGGATATGTCACCCAAGTCACATCCAAGGCTGGAATCGAACCTGGGTCTCTGGTATTGTGAGCAGCCGTACCACTGTGCTGCCGAACTGTATTGCTTGATTAGAGATGGGTGTATGGGAAAAACTTTATTTAGGAGCGAGTTGTCAGGAATTCTAACTTCCTGCCTATAAGGTTGATGGAAGCTGCAATGATTATTGATTTCAAAATGAAATAGCTTGGGCCCATTTAGGAACTAAACCTGCAGGGGAACATGGATAGAGAGATATAATTGCACTGACTAGTTTGCTCAACAGATTCGGTACGGTTTCAAATTAATGAATGGACTCCTTCTGTGCTATCATCACTCAATGACTGGAAAAATGAAACATAGATACACACCTATATCACAAAACTAGGAATAATAACAAATATATTTTATTACTGAACCATCAATAATATATCTAATCTGTACCATATAACAACAGTAGACATATCTCTTTCTGATAATTTACTGCTCCCTCAATTGTCAGCCATATCCTGGGGAAACCAGCGCTTTAATTGTGAACATTAGGAAAGAGACCATCCTTTCAGTCAGACAAATAAATGTGTCAGGCTGAGGGAGCAAAGGCTGTCAATGTCTTTAAGAGAGAGAGAGAGAGACCTGGGCCAACCTTCCAGTGTCTGCACCCTCCCTGGATTCACTTCCTTTCCCTTCAGTTGCTGCAAGTGACCAATTGAAGGTGAGAATGAGAAAATGGGAAAGGGGCGAAAAGAAAGTGTTTTAGTCACAGGAGGAAGTTTCAGTCTGTGTGGGGCTAAATCAGTCACACAAAGCCCACACTTTGATTCGCTGGAGGAGAAGAGTCTGTCCGGTGTCACCTCTTTCTATTGGTCAAAACCTGAGGGAACGGTCAGGGGGTAGGCACTCCACTGCACATGCGCTGTTTCTCTTCTCCCTTGAACATGCGCAGTCCTGGGCCGCCTGCCGCACGGCAGATGGAGCGATTTCCCCAGCGCGCGGGATTGTGGGAGCGACGGACGCCATTACTCATCCAGGGCCCAGTCTCCAAACACCTGGGACAGTGTTCAAAAGGGGGGCAGGGCGCGGTGACCCCACCCTGATACAAAGTACATCTGGGTGGTCACTGGATTTGATTGTGACACCCCCTTACGGGAGAGGGGGGGGGGGGGCGGGGGCAACACGGTAGCACAAGTTGATAGCACTGTGGCTTCCCATGTTCGATTCCCCACTGGGTCACTGTCTGTGCGGAGTCTGCACCATCTCCCCGTGTCTGCGTGGGTTTCCTCCGGGTGCTCCGGCTTCCTCCCATAGTTCAAAGACGTGCAGGTTAGGTGGATTGGCCATGATAAAGCCACCAAAAAGGTTAGGGGGGGTTATTGGGTTACGGGGATAGGGTGGAAGTGAGGGCTTAATTGGGTCGGTGCAGACTCGATGGGCCGAATGGCCTCCTTCAGCACTGTATGTTCTATATTCTATGTTTACAAAATATTTCGTTAACTTCAGGTGTAAAGATTTAGACACCTGGGTGACATATTGGGAGCAAGGTATGTTTGCTGATAGGTGATGTGAAAATAGTCAAACTGTTCATCAATTTGAAAGTTGAAACAAAATATGGGTCTTGGATGGTAACCGGAGGTGTTTGAACCCGGGAAATGCACTGGGGATGATTAATCAGTGTTTTCATCATTGATTCTCAGTATCATTATGTAATGAATTGTCATCAGCGAAAGAATCGTGTTTTTGAATAATAACTAATCAAACAAAAACTTCTGAGGCTGAGAATGCTGATGGCGACCGTTGTGGGACAACCCAGTCCCCACCAGGAGATACTCAGGATCAGCTTTATTCCGATGTATGAAGGAAGAGACCAATTTTATATAATCTAAGACTGACTCACCATTCACATTAAAGTCACCTCTTTTACACAGATAGTCACCTACACATTCTGTGAACCTGTTACTTACAATCATGTGTGAATCATGTCTCAAATTTCATTATTGTTTCTTATAAATAAATGCACCAGACGTTGTTCATGAAATGAAAATCGCTTATTGTCACAAGTAGACTTCAAATGAAGTTTGAGTGCTGAATTTGGTGCATTTGAGTGCTATAGTGAGAGTTTGGTGACAGAGGGAGTATAAGGCTTCATTTTTATCTAAAGTCTAGTCTTTCTTTTATTTAGTTAATTAACTTAAAAGTTGCTGTTTGGTTTAGAAGAAGGTGAATTTTCAATCAGCTTTAAACAAGCTTCTACTTGTAGGCACTTGCAGCTGGAGCTTGTTAATTAGTTAATTGGATTAGGCCAGTTTTCAGAGGCTCGATTCGCAGTATAAAAGTGATCCCCTACAGTGCAGACTTTGTTTGCACTGAATGCTGAATTTGGTGCATTTGAGTGCTAGAGTGAGAGTTTGGTGACTGAGGGAGTGCTGAATTTGGTGCATTTGAGTGCTATAGTGAGAGTTTGGTGACTGAGGGTGTGCTGAATTTGGTGCATTTGAGTGCTATAGTGAGAGTTTGGTGACTGAGGGAGTGCTGAATTTGGTGCATTTGAGTGCTATAGTGAGAGTTTGGTGACTGAGGAAGTGCTGAATTTGGTGCATTTGAATGCTATAGTGAGAGTTTGGTGACTGAGAGAGTTAGGTGAGGAGGGAGTAAGGTGCTCCTTTCATTTTGTTTCCTACATTTCCGCAAAGAGTGAGAAGAGAGCCAGGAGTTTACAGAGAGTGCAGCTGACTGGGAGCAGAGTCGGAGGGCGGAGGTCCAGTTGGTCCACAGGGCAGCTATATTCTGTAAGGTAAGAGGGGATGGAGGCTAGGCCAGTTGCATGCTCCTCCTGTAGGATGTGGGTGGTGAGGGATACAACTGGTGTCCCCGGTGACTATACCTGCGGGAAGTGCACCCAACTTCAGCTCCTCAAAGACCGTGTTAGGGAACTGGAGCTGAAGCTGGATGAACTTCGGATCATCCGGGAGGCAGAGGGGGTGATTGAGAAGAGTTACAGGGAGGTAACCACACCCAAGGTACAGGACAAGAATAGCTGGGTTACAGTCAGGGGGAAAAAAACAAACAGGCAGACAGTGCAGGGATCCCTCGTGGCCGTTCCCCTTCAAAACAAGTATACCGTTTTGGATGCTGTTGGGGGGGATGACCTACCGGGGGAAGGCCCTAGCAGCCAGGTCTCTGGCACTGAGTCTGGCTCTGGGACTCAGAAGGGAAGGGGGGAGAATAGAAAAGCAATAGTTGTAGGAGATTCAATGGTTAGGGGAATAGATAGGAGATTCTGTGGTCGCGATCGAGACTCCCGGAAGGTATGTTGCCTCCCGGGTGCCAGGGCCAGGGATGTCTCGGATCGTGTCTTCAGGATCCTTAAGGGGGAGGGTGAGCAGCCAGAAGTCGTGGTGCACATTGGTACCAACGACATAGGTAGGAAAAGGGGTGTGGAGGTAATAAACAAGTTCAGGGAGTTAGGCTGGAAGTTAAAAGCCAGGACAGACAGAGTTGTCATCTCTGGTTTGTTGCCGGTGCCACGTGATAGCGAGGCTAGGAATAGGGAGAGAGTGCAGTTGAACACGTGGCTGCAGGAATGGTGTAGGAGGGAGGGCTTCAGGTATTTGGATAATTGGAGCGCATTCTGGAGAAGGTGGGACCTGTACAAGCAGGACGGGTTGCATCTGAACCAGAGGGGCACCAATATCCTGGGAGGGAGGTTTTCTAGTACTCTTCGGGAGGGTTTAAACTAATTTGGCAGGGGAATGGGAACCGGATTTGTAGTCCAGCAACTAAGGTAGCCGATATTCAGGACGCCAAAGCGTGTAATGAGGCAATGGGGAAGGGAACACTGACAAAGGAGAGTACTTGCAGGCACGGAGATGGGTTGAAGTGTGTATACTTCAACACAAGAAGCATCAGGAATAAGGTGGGTGAACTTAAGGCATGGATCGGTACTTGGGACTACGATGTGGTGGCCATCACGGAAACTTGGATAGAAGAGGGGCAGAAATGGTTGTTGGAGGTTCCTGGTTATAGATGTTTCAATAAGATTAGGGAGGGTGGTAAAAGAGGTGGGGGGGGGGTGGCATTATTAATTAGAGATAGTGTAACAGCTGCAGAAAGGCAGTTCGAGGAGTATCACCCTATTGAGGTAGTATGGGTTGAAGTCAGAAATAGGAAAGGAGCAGCCACCTTGTTAGGAGTTTTCTATAGGCCCCCCAATAGTAGCAGAGATGTGGAGGAACAGATTGGGAAACAGATTTTGGAAAGGTGCAGAAGTCATAGGGTAGTAGTCATGGGCGACTTTAACTTCCCAAATATTGAGTGGAAACTCTTTAGATCAAATAGTTTGGATGGGGTGGTGTTTATGCAGTGTGTCCAGGAAGCTTTTCTAACACAGTATGTAGATTGTCCGACCAGAGGAGGGGCAATATTGGATTTAGTACTGGGTAATGAACCAGGGCAAGTGATAGATTTGTTAATGGGGGAGCATTTTGGAGATAGTGACCACAATTCTGTGACTTTCACTTTAGTAATGGAGAGGGATAGGTACGTGCAACAGGGCAAGGTTTACAATTGGGGGAAGGGTAAATACGATGTTGTCAGACAAGAATTGAAGTGCATAAGTTGGGAACATAGGCTGGCAGGGAAGGACACAAGTGAAATGTGGAACTTGTTCAAGGAACAGGTGCTACGTGTCCTTGATATGTATGTCCCTGTCAGGCAGGGAAGAGATGGTCGAGTGAGGGAACCATGGTTGACAAGAGAGGTTGAATGTCTTGTTAAGAGGAAAAAGGAGACTTATGTAAGGCTGAGGAAACAAGGTTCAGACAGGGCATTGGACGGATACAAGATAGCCAGGAGGGAACTGAAGAAAGGAATTAGGAGAGCTAAGAGAGGGCATGAACAATCTTTGGCGGGTAGGATCAAGGAAAACCCCAAGGCCTTTTACACATATGTGAGAAATATGAGAATGACTAGAGCGAGGGTAGGTCCGATCAAGGACAGTAGCGGGAGATTATGTATTGAGTCTGAAGAGATAGGAGAGGTCTTAAACGAGTATTTTTCTTCTGTATTTACAAATGAGAGGGGCGATATTGTTGGAGAGGACAGTGTGAAACAGATTGGTAAGCTCGAGGAAATACTTGTTAGGAAGGAAGATGTGTTGGGCATTTTGAAAAACTTGAGGATAGACAAGTCCCCTGGGCCTGACGGGATATATCCAAGGATTCTATGGGAAGCAAGAGATGAAATTGCAGAGCCGTTGGCAATGATCTTTTCGTCCTCACTGTCAACAGGGGTGGTACCAGGGGATTGGAGAGTGGCGAATGTCGTGCCCCTGTTCAAAAAAGGGACTAGGGATAGCCCTGGGAATTACAGGCCAGTTAGTCTTACTTTGGTGGTAGGCAAAGTAATGGAAAGGGTACTGAAGGATAGGATTTCTGAGCATCTGGAAAGACACTGCTTGATTAGGGATAGTCAGCACGGATTTGTGAGGGATAGGTCTTGCCTTACAAGTCTTATTGAATTCTTTGAGGAGGTGACCAAGCATGTGGATGAAGGTAAAGCAGTGGATGTAGTGTACATGGATTTTAGTAAGGCATTTGATAAGGTTCCCCATGGTAGGCTTATGCAGAAAGTAAGGAGGCATGGGATAGTGGGAAATTTGGCCAGTTGGATAACGAACTGGCTAACCGATAGAAGTCAGAGAGTGGTGGTGGATGGCAAATATTCAGCCTGGATCCCAGTTACCAGTGGCGTACCGCAGGGATCAGTTCTGGGTCCTCTGCTGTTTGTGATTTTCATTAATGACTTGGATGAGGGAGTTGAAGGGTGGGTCAGTAAATTTGCAGACGATACGAAGATTGGTGGAGTTGTGAATAGTGAGGAGGGCTGTTGTCGGCTGCAAAGAGACATAGATAGGATTCAGAGCTGGGCTGAGAAGTGACAGATGGAGTTTAACCCTGAAAAGTGTGAGGTTGTCCATTTTGGAATGACAAATATGAATGCGGAATACAGGGTTAACGGTAGAGTTCTTGGCAATGTGGAGGAGCAGAGAGATCTTGGGGTCTATGTTCATACATCTTTGAAAGTTGCCACTCAAGTGGATAGAGCTGTGAAGAAGGCCTATGGTGTGCTCGCGTTCATTAACAGAGGGATTGAATTTAAGAGCCGTGAGGTGATGATGCAGCTGTACAAAACCTTGGTAAGGCCACATTTGGAGTACTGTGTACAGTTCTGGTCGCCTCATTTTAGGAAGGATGTGGAAGCTTTGGAAAAGGTGCAAAGAAGATTTACCAGGATGTTGCCTGGAATGGAGAGTAGGTCTTACGAGGAAAGGTTGAGGGTGCTAGGCCTTTTCTCATTAGAAAGGAGAAGGATGAGGGGCGACTTGATAGAGGTTTATAAGATGATCAGGGGAATAGATAGAGTAGACAGTCAGAGACTTTTTCCCCGGGTGGAACAAACCATTACATGGGGACATAAATTTAAGGTGAAAGGTGGAAGATATAGGAGGGATATCAGAGGTAGGTTCTTTACCCAGAGAGTAGTGGGGGCATGGAATGCACTGCCTGTGGAAGTAGTTGAGTCGGAAACATTAGGGACCTTCAAGCAGCTATTGGATAGGTACATGGATTACGGTAAAATGATATAGTGTAGATTTATTTGTTCTTAAGGGCAGCACGGTAGCATTGTGGATAGCACAATTGCTTCACAGCTCCAGGGTCCCAGGTTCGATTCCGGCTTGGGTCACTGTCTGTGCGGAGTCTGCACATCCTCCCCGTGTCTGCGTGGGTTTCCTCCGGTTGCTCGGGTTTCCTCCCACAGTCCAAAGATGTGCAGGTTAGGTGAATTGGCCAATGATAAATTGCCCTTAATGTCCAAAATTGCCCTTGGTGTTGGGTGGAGGTGTTGAGTTTGGGTAGGGTGCTCTTTCCAGGAGCCGGTGCAGACTCAAAGGGCCGAATGGCCTCCTTCTGCACTGTAAATTCAATGATAATCTATGATTAATCTAGGACAAAGGTTCGGCACAACATCGTGGGCCGAAGGGCCTGTTCTGTGCTGTATTTTCTATGTTCTATGTTACTGTGAAAAGCCCCTAGTCGCCACATTCCGGCGCCTGTTGGGGAGGCTGGTACAGGAATTGAACCGGCTGCTGGCCTGCCTTGGTCTGCTTTAAAAGCCAGCAATTTAGCCCTGTGCTAAACATGCCCCGATATCTCCACCTGTCACTGGCCCTCTATCCAGCCCCACTGCTCCACGCCGCCACCCCTCACAACAGGAGAAATCTCATCTTATTGCCAGTTTCCTCCATCTTTGACAAAGAGACATCCAGAACGGTAGCTCCATTCTCTCTCCACCGATGCTGGCAGACCGGTGAGACTGTCCAGCATTTTCTGTTTTGTTTCTGATTGAGCATCTGCAGTAATTAGCTTTTATCTTAGGTGCATTTAAGTGTTCCCTGTGTGTGAAGAGATACACCCAGTTTTCCAATTTGTTGACGCCACGGTGAGTTCACTCCAGGAAGAGGCTGATTAAATGTTGTGTGTGTGGTGTCATGCGAGTGTCCCTTGAAGAAAGATTATTGTCTTATCACATGGCTTCAGTGATGTCATTTTGTGTATGGAGCTGGGCTGTCGCTGTCAGGTGTTTGGTCTCAGCTTCATTGTGTGCATTGAGTGCAGAGGAGGAAATAAGTGATTTTCCCTATCTCTCTCTATTTTCATTTGAAATATCTGTTCCAATAAAAAAAAACATTGGTTGTGGTTACCTGCTTTGGTATCTTAAAAATATATAGTTTGGTTTCCGGAAGGAGTTTAAATCTGCTGGTTGAGACTGGATCAGAATTTCAGGAAAAAGACCAGTCCCATTCAAGTGAGAATGCAGTGTGTGGTTTGAGTAGGGCTTTTTGGTTTATTGGATTTTGTTATTGAATTGGAACAGTTAAAGAGGGAATTCGTTAAATGTTATACATAGATTACTGTAGCTGTGTGGCGCCTTTATATATGTAATTGATCATTCTTGCTGTGTGTTTATATATATATGTTAACTATATTCTTCGAATAAACCTTGTTTTGATTAAGGTGTCTAGGGAGTCTGTTGAATCACAACTGAGGCGAAGGCTTTTGAAAAATGAAAAATTTTGAAAAATGTTGCGCTCATCCTAGCCAAATTCAACATAAAGGTTGTAGATCAGGTGAACTCCATAATACATTTTGGAGTTGCCTAAGCCCTGGCCCATAACAGTGGGACGGGAGTCACTCACTCCCTGACAATATCCTGACACACCAGTGAGTTTCTGTTTGAATGTAGGGGTTGGATTCTTCTGCTATTGCTGCTGTTAATCATATCCAGGACTGAACCATGTTCACTCTGACAGTTGAGGTATTTTCTGTTGTTGTTAATAATCCCTGTAACTGGGCTGGGAATTTATTATTCTGGATTAATTTCAAATAAATTATCTCCCGTGAGTTTTTCAAGTCCTTGATGTCACCGAAAGGAAAAGGTAGGTTTTAAGCAGAGTGTTGAAGGAGGGGAGAGAAGTGGAGGGGGTCAAGGGAGGGAATTCCAGAGTTTAGGAACCTGGCAGCAGAAGACTGAAAGAGAATCAGCCCTGGATTATGGGGGAGTCGAGTCTCTGGAGGGGGGACTTGAACCCTTCAGCCTCAGAGGCGAGAGTATGAGATTGACTGAGCCACGGTGTTCGGGGAAGTGATATGAAGCCTCAGTCTCATCCTTTCCCTATCCTTTACCCCATTCCAGGAACAGCAAATCGAGCTGAGAAACTGGGCAGTAACTAAAAGGGATAAAGACAAAGGTTACAAAAATAATCCTCTTCCGAAGCGAACAGTTGTAATTGTGGAACTCACTACCACGGGTAGTGGATGAGGTGGATAGTATTGATGTATATCAAGGGTGGCTGGATGAACAGATGAAGGAGAAGAGAAGGATAAGAGTGGTGAGAATGTGGAGCTCGCTGCCACACAGAGTGTTTGAGGTGAACAATACAGGTGTATGTAAGGGGAAGCTGGGTAAACACATGAGGAAGAAAGCTGGAGCTTGATGAAGTAAAGTGGAGGAGTCTCGTGTACAGTATAAATAACAGGGACTGAATGGCCTGGTTCGGGTGCTGTACATTGTGAGCGAAGAACTTGCATCACAGAAGATTCCCACCTCTTCAGCCAATGAAATACTTGTTAAAAAAACGTTTTGGCATTTGATGTGTTAAAAACTTTGTTTGAGATGCGGTGTTTTAACATGGAAAACATGCTCAAGTTTAGGGTGGGGATCTTAATGTTGAAACAGCGCCACGCTTATAAATGTAAAAATAGCGAGGATCAGAGGGTAGGGGCTAAAGATCAGGAAATAGCCAAGTTAAAACCTGCCCAGAATGCAGCAGAATGGGCTGAGCAAGCTGATACTGAGCTGAAAGGGACCAGGGTCTGGACAGACTCTGAATTAAAGAGGTTTGTGTACACACAGATATTGATCTGAAGCACTTTTTGTATTCACAGACCCTGAAGCAGATAATTCCAAGTCGTCCTAAGGGAATTTCAGGTGGTGCTGTTCCCATGTGTTTGCTGCCCTTGTCCTTCATGACAGTCAAGGTTATGGGTTGGGAAGGTGATGTTGAAGGAGGCCTGGTGAGCTCATAGATGATAGAATTTACAGTGCAAAAGGAGGCCATTCAGCCCTTCGAGTCTACACCGGATCTTGGAAAGAACACCCCACTTAAGCCCATGCCCCCACCCTATCCCCATAACCCAGTAACCCCACCTAACCTTTTTGGACACTAAGGACAATTTACTTTGACCAATCCACCTAACCTGCACATCTTTGGATTGTGGAGGAAACCAGAGCACCCGGAGGAAACCCACGCAGACACGGGGAGAATGTGCCGACTCTGCACAAACAATGACCCAAGCCTGGAATCGAACCTGGGACCCTGGAGCTGTGAAGCAACTGTGCTAACCACTGTGCTACCGTGCTGCCCTTACCACTATGCTGCCCGAACCACTGTGCTACCGTGCTGCCCCTATTACTGTGCTAACATCCTGCCCTATCACTGTGCTACAGTGAAATATCTTGTAGATGGTACACACACTGCCACCATTGTGCTCAGGATGTCAAGAGAGTCACTGTTTCAGATGGTGAATGGGGTACTGAACAAGCAGATGCTTTGTCCTGTATAAAACATGATGTGGAGATGCCAGCGTTGGACAGGGTGGCATAGTGAGAAGTCTCACAACACCAAGATAAAGTCCAACAGCTTTATTTAAAATCACAAGCTTTTGGAGCACTTCACCTGATGAAGGAGCAGTGCTCCGAAAACTTTTGATTTCAAATAAACCTGTTGGACTTTAACCTGGTGTTGTGAGACTTCTTACTGTATAAAACAGACTCCATAATTTGAATAAGACTGGCTGATAATTAATAATTGTTGTCGGAAAGGACTGTGACCGAGAAAACATAACCAATTTAGTCCACTTGAAAAAAGATCTGCTCTTCAAAGATATATTGGAAGAAATCCCATTTGATGTTTGTAGTTGAATTTATTGCCTCAGCAGCTCACTCAGATACCGGATTGGGAAAGGCATTGATTGGGCAATATTGGAAACAATGATCTGAAATGTTCTGTGAGTGAAACATTTTCTCTTGAACCCGGAATGGACAATGTCAGAGTTAAAGGCAATACCAGGCTAATGGGTGGGCTCGGCTGGTTTGTGTGAATTAGATGGTTGATCAGACTGTTCATGAACAGGTACTTGGTATTTGGGAGTAGTCGAGGAGTTCAAGTGGCTGTCTTCAATAAAGCATTAATTGCATTTGGACAGCACATTAAAAAAAAAAATTAGAGTACCTAATTCTTTTTTTCCAATTGAGGGGCAATTTAATGTGGCCAATTCACCTAACCGGCATATCTTTGGATTGCGGGGGTGAACCCACGCAGACACAGGGAGATTATGCAAACTCCACACAGTCAACTTGGGCTGGGATCGAACCAAGCTCCTCAGCGCTGTAGGCAGCAGTGTTAACCACTGTGCCACCGTGCCGCCCTATTGGTCAGCACATTTGACTTAATAAAAAAATGCCAAGGATTTTCCAGGAACATTGTAAAACAAAGTTTCACGAAGGTTGTCGAAGATCATGATGTGACACAAAATACTGCTCTCAGAAATTCTACATCTCATTCCCCCACATATTCTCTCCTTCCTATTAATTTCAACGCTAACTCATTCCACTATCCTCCTGCTTTTCCCCAAAATCTCCTCCCCTGAAGGCGCTGACACTCGAGTTCAGTTTCACACTAAACTATTGCGCTCCCCAATATTTCACCCACGTGTCTAACCTTTACATATTAAGTTAACAAACTGTTTTGTTAAGGGGCGCCACAATCAAATCCACTGACTACCCATATGTACTGTGTGTCAGGGTGGAGTCATCTCCCCCCCCCCCCCCCCGGCCACACGCCACACACACACACACATTTCATCCCATGCCAAGGAGTTTGGAGACTGGAAACAGGATGGGTAATGGCGGTTACAGCTCCCATAGCCCACCGCGGGGACGAAACCGCTCTATTCGCCGCGCGGGCGGCCCGGACTGCCCATGTCCATGGGAGCGATGGGGAGCTGCGCATGTGCAGAAAGATCCCACCTCCTGACCTTTCAGCTGAGGTGTTGACCAATGGGAATAGTTGGAGGACCGGAAGGTCTCTGGTTCTGAAGGAAAAGGAAGTGATTCCAGTGTGCAGATTCTGGAAAGGTTGGGCCAGGTCTCTCAGTAAGTTCACGGATTGTGTGAAAATTGGTGGTGGTAAATAGTGAGTAGGCTAGCCTTTGGTTACAGGAGGATAATAATAATCTATTATTGACAAAAGTAACCCTGCAGCGTCCATCCAATCCAGAAAGTTCCAGATCATGATCAATCACAACCCCGTATATTTTAACCAACTGGAACAATCCGATACATCAAACACAATTTTAGTCCTGTTACATATTTCCGATAGGCTAGCAGCCTGCATGAAGATTTTCATCTCTCTGTGATGAGTGAGCAGTGAGCAGGGATCTGTCAATCAGCCTGAATCAGCACCTTCTGGAGAATTGGGAGGGTGAATATTAGATACAGCAGAGTGAGAGTGGAGGGTGTGTGTGTGGGATGTAGATTTACAGATTTGGGGAAATGAGAGAGGACCATAGAAACCAGAAAAGTTCTGAATTCCGATCCTGTACTGACAGTGATGTCTTTTGTAAACTCCTTTTACAGGATATCAGCAGAGGAAGAATTACAGACAGAAATCTCAAACCAAACCTCACGTCTCGATTTGACTGATTCACTCAATTCACCGGGACTTGAATATCTTCGGCCTTTGAATTGAGAAGGAAAAAGATTTGTCTATTCTTTCTGCTTCAGATGGATTTAACCATCAGTGTGATTGGAAAATCATCGAGACACGCATACCTGAGGGAGAGTGTTCCAGAGTACTGACTGAAAAGAGCGTTAACCAGTTACACAGCCTGAAAAAAACAGCGGGGAGTGACCATACCCGAGTTCGGTGGGAGCCTTCAACTGATCGTCCAACCTGGAGAGACACAAGGACACCAGCACCATGGAGAAACCTTGGAAATGTGGGAACTGTGGGAAGGGATTCAGATTCCCATCAGCACTGGAAACTCATCGACGC
This sequence comes from Scyliorhinus torazame, assembly GCF_047496885.1. Lineage (NCBI taxonomy): Eukaryota > Metazoa > Chordata > Chondrichthyes > Carcharhiniformes > Scyliorhinidae > Scyliorhinus > Scyliorhinus torazame. The sequence continues at coordinate 174,516,808 of NC_092711.1, forward strand.
ATTCACACTGGGGAGAGGCCGTTCACCTGCTCTCAGTGTGAGAAGGGATTTGCTAAGTTATCTAACCTGAAGAAGCACCAGCCAGTCCACGTCGGGGAGAGGCCATTCACCTGCTCCACGTGTGGGAAGGGGTTCAGTGCTTCTTCCAGACTGCTGACACACCAACTAGTTCACACTAGGGAGAGACCGTTCAGCTGCTCTCACTGCACAAAGATGTTTCGAATCTCATCCCATCTGCTGACACACCAGCTCCTGCACACCGGAGAGAGGCCGTTCACCTGCTCTCAGTGTGGAAAGGGATTCACTCAAATAAGCAACCTACAGGCACACCAGCGAGTTCACACTGGGGAGAGGCCGTTCACCTGCTCTGACTGTGGGAAGGGATTCACTCGGTTATCCCACCTGCAGAGACACCAGCGAGTTCACACTGGGGAGAGGCCATTCACCTGCTCTGACTGTGGGACAGAATTCACTCGGTTATCCCACCTACAGACACACCAGCGAATTCACACTGGGGAGAGGCCGTTCATTTGCTCTGACTGTGGAAAGAGATTCACTCAGCTACCCAATCTGCAGGCACACCAGCGAATTCACACTGGGGAGAGGCCATTCACCTGCTCTGAATGTGGGAAGGGATTCACTCTCTTAGCCACGTTGCAGGCACACCAGCGAGTTCACACAGGGGAGAGGCCATTCACCTGCACCGTGTGTGAGAAGGGATTCACTCGGTCAACACTTCTGCTGAGACACCAGCAAGTTCACGAGTGAAGAGAGGGGTTGGATTATGCTGTTATTACTGCTGTTAATCACATCCAGGACTGAACCATGTTCATTCTGACACTTGGTGAAGTGGGAGGGTCGGAGAGTTTCTTTCTGCTGGATTGGCCGATCTCACAACTTTGCTTCCAGTGGGTTGATGCTCTTTGAGCCTGGGAGAGCGCATTTCCACTGAATTGATCCACAAAAATTGATGAAGGACATTTATTTTATCCTGAATAATAATAGTGTTTTCCCCCCATTACAGGTAGATCTAAAATAAATACAGAAAGAACTGGAAAAACGCAGCAGGTCTGGCAGCATCTGTGAGAGAGAAACAGAGTTAACGTTTCACGTCCAATGTAACTCTACTTCAGAACTAAAGAGAGGGAGAAATGTGATGGGTTTGATGCTGGTGAGAAAGGGGGAGGGTCAGGGAGAACAAAAGGGAAAGTCAGGGATTGGTGAGATTAAATGACAAAAATGTCCTGGAATGACTTCCAGTGGAGGCCATGAATTTATCGGCTGCACACAAGGTGGCTGCATCTTGGAAGCTTGGATTTCTGGCCCTTTCTGCCCAGTTAATGGCGACTTAGTTTGTATAAAGTGCAGAATAAGTGGAGGGAAGTGGTTTCTCCTCCAAAGTGGAATATCAGCAGGTTACAACACCCGGCAAAAGTTGAGTAAAGCCTTGGCTTGAGATGGAGGATCTGTGTGGTGCAGCAACTGAGAGTATGGTGGAGTTGGAGGATGTTTCGGCAGCATCGGAAAGAGATGCAAGAGAACTGGTCCAGGGTGATTGAGGAAGCAGTAGCCCCTCTTCGTGGGACTTTGGAGTGGGTTGTGGAGCGCCTGGAGTCAGAAGGTGCAATGATCCGAGAGGTGGAAAGGATGGTGTTGGATCACAGTGATCAGATTGTGTTGCTGGAGGCAGAGATAGTGATGCTGGGAGAGGCCTGCAAGGTGCTGAGGGCGAAGGTGGACGACCAGGAGAATCAGTCCAGGCGACAGAATCTGTGAATTGTAGGTCTGAGGAAGGGGTGGAGGGAACGAGTGCCACGGGCTATGTATTGAAAATGTTCACGAAGCTGGTTGAGAAGGGGGTCTGCGATAAGGCCCCGGAGGTGGATCGGGCTTCCCAATCATTACAACGGAGGCTGAGAGCTGGTGAGCCACCGTGGGCAGTGATCGGCCGGATGCACAAGTTCCAGGAGAAGGAGAGGATTCTGAGGTTGGTGAAGTCAATGTGAGACTGTAGCTGGGAGGGGAATCTGATCCGGATCTACCAGGACATTGGGGCTGACCTGGCCAAATGGCAGGCGGGTTTTAACAGAGCTCAGGTGGCGCTCTTTTGACCAAGCTCTGGTTTGGGGTGTTGTACCCGGACAAACTCTGGGTGACTTTCGCAAGGGCAAACGGCATTATTTTATGATGCCAGAGGAAGCGGATGACTTTGTCAAGGAGCTTGGGTTGGGGGAGGACTAATGGTGGGATCGTTCTGTCTCGACGTGTATATACAAGTTTTGTAAATGTTATGTTGTTTTTTGCATGTTATGACTCAAGCTCGTATGGGTGGGTTCTTCCCGGAGGTTGAGAACAGATGTGAGAGGTACAGGAGGGGGCCTGTCAATCATGTTCACATGTTTTGGGTGTGCCCGAAGTTGGGGGATTCTGGCCATTGATTTCCAAGACCCTGCCGGAAGTGTGGGGGTGACGATGGAGCCGTGCTCTTTGGTGGGGCTTTCTGGTGTTTCAGATCTGCCAGAGCTGCTGGAGGGGAAGTGGGTCTTCACCACTCTGATTGCCCGGTGGCGAATCTCACTGGGTTGGAGGTCGGTCGCCCCACCGAAGGTATTCGCATGGTTGGGGGATTTGGCGGAATTTCTACAGTTGGAGAAGACTAAGTACGTTCTCCGAGGGTAAAGAGGGTTCTACGTAAGATGGAGGGTCTTTCTGTCTCTATTTGAGGATCTGTTTGTCGCCGGGGTTGGGGGGGGGGGGCAGCAGTTGGGAAAGGAATGTTGGGGTAGTTTAGGGAAGAAAAGGGGGAAAATGACAAACTGTTTGAAAGCCAATGGTATTCGGTTGTTGTTTGTATAATTGATTGTGTTTGGAATAAAATACATATATTAAAAACGCGAACTAAAAGTCGAATGATCTTGTCCATTGTTGGTAGAAAAAACCCATCTGGTTTACTAATTCCCTTTAGGGAAGGAATCTGCCTCCTTACCTGGTCTAGACTACGTGTGACTCCAGATCCACAGCAATGTGGTTGACTCTGAAATGGCCCAGCACAAAGCTGTAAGAATCCGCAAGGATGTTTATTCCATAGAATGGAATTCTACAGTCCCAGAAGGGGACCATTCGGCCCATCGAGTCTGCACCAACCGTACCCAGAGCAGCTACCTCAGTCTATTCCCCCGCCATATCCCCATAAACCCACTTAACCTGTATATCTTTGAACTGTGAGAGGACTCCAGAGCGATGGAGGAAACCCATGCAAACACGGGGAGAATGTGCAAACTCCACACAGACAGTCACCCAAGGCTGGAATTGAATCCAGGTCCCTGGCACTGCGAGGCAGGAATGGTATTATGAATGAAACCGGACTATTTGCATGCCAGACATCAAAAGCAGCAATCAATAGACAGAGCTAAATGATCCAACAACCAATCGATCAGATTTGAGCTCTGCAGTCCTGCAAGTAACTTTGAGCCACACAAATGCCAGGCAATGACCACCTCCCTCATGAGAGAATCTAACCACCTCCCCATGACATTCAATGGCATTACCATTGCTAAATACCCCACTATCAACATCTTGGGGGTTACCATTGACCAGAAACTGAACTGGACTAGCCATATAAATACTGTGGCTACAAGAGTGGGTCAGAGGCTGGGAATCCTGCTGTGAGTCACTCACCTCCTCATTCCTGAAAGCCTGTCCATTATCTCGAGTTCAGGAGTGTGATGGATCACTCTCCAGTTACCTGGCTGAGTGCATCTCCAAAATTAAATAAGGTCGGCACCTTCCAAGACAATGCAGCTTGTTTCACTGGCACCCACCCACAAACATTCACTCCCTCCACCACCCAAGGCACAGGAGCAGAAGTGTGTGTACCATCTAGAAGATGCACAGCAGGAACTCACCAAGGCTCCTCAGGCAGTACCTTCCAAACCCATGACCACTACCATATAGGACAAGGACAGCAGACACATGGGAACAGCACCATGTAGATGTTCCTCTCCAAGCCACACACCATCCTGATCTGCAAATATATTGCTGTTCCTTCAGTCGCTAATAGCACAGTGGATATACCAACATCACATGGACTGCAGTGGTTCAAGAAGGCAGCTCACCACTACCTTCTCTAAGGAAACTAGGGATGTTCAATAAATGCTGGGTCTAGCCAGCAAGGCCCACATCCTGTAACTATATGTATTTTTTAATTTAAAAATTCAGTTGGGCCAATAATGGACTTGGGAGAAATAATACAAGTAAGAAGTGCTCACAAGTTGAACGGGGGTAAAGAGAGAGTTGGAGAATCTTTTACGTCCATGTTTCATCTACTCCTTGAAACATCTGTCCCACTGTACCAGTAACCAAGAACTCACAGCGCTCCTTCAGGAGATGAAAAGATCGAGTAGATGTTACCCCAGGTGGAGCCAGAACAGTACTGGAAAATAACGGAGTGAAATTGAGTGAGGGGTCAGAGAGAGAGTTCTCCTCTCCCTCAAGGTGTGGAGTGTAAGAATCCTGGGGGACTCCCTGCTTCGGGTTTTCTTGCTAATTAGTGAACATTAAATTAAATTCTATGACTGGCTGTGGATTTATTTTGAATTTGATTGTTCCACTCCTGTTTTTATTCCTGTTGAGATTACGCTCTGGGTAAGGATGGTTGACAGGTGACAGGATGGGAAATTGTGGTTTGGGTCTTCGCTGACCAAATGTTTTATTGATCCGAAAGGTGTAAAAGGGACCAAACTCCAGCAGAAATCGAACAGAGCTGAGAACAGACAACTTGCTGTGTGGGAACAGGGAGATAAACAGATCCCAGAGGACAGAGAAAACAAGAATGCCTGGAATCCTAGACAACACCCTGAGTGTCAAGGCCATCATGTTTTCACTGCTTGACATGGGAATGCTGACTCCCTGTACTGGGGACGGAGCGTGGGGAAGACAATTGTTTGCGAGTTTGATGTGGCTTGAGCGGGTACAGATGGTTCAATGGCAGGTTTTGTAATTGGTCCGTTCAAATGTTAGCTCAGCAATGATTGGGTTAAATCAGTCTCCACAGACTTTGTGATGTAATAAAGTATAAGAAGGGATTCCCCGAGCACAGAGATTTGTTGCGGTTTTACATATTCCACTGACTGGGACCATGGCATCTGGGGCAGAGCAGGGAGCATTTACCTGGAGATGGTGCTTCTACCCAGAGTATAATGGGAATGCTGCTGCACTTTGATACAACTGCTCAGACATTAGCATGTGTCAGCTACTGAATAAAATCTAACTGCTGTCCCCAATAAGGGTTATCACTGTGAATCATTCCCGAATTTGGGAAAGAGGGATAAAGGCTGTATTGACTCCCGGAAGCCCATTGTCTAACATCGCTGTGTCAAAAATAAAATCTCATCTGTCCCTCTGGCTCCTTTGTCAATTACCTTGGAGGGACTCACTTTCTGTTAAAAGAGTCTGTCAGGGACGGCATGGTGATGCAGTGGTTAGCACTGCTGCCTCATGGCGCTGAGGACCCGGATTCGATCTCAGCCCCAGGTCACTGTCTTTGTGGAGTTTGCACATTCTCCCAGTGTCTGCATGGGTCTCACCCCCACAACCCAAAGATGTGCAGGGTAGGTGGATTGGCTCTGCTAAATTGCCCCTTAATTGGCTAAAACATAATTCGGTACTCTAAATTTATTTTTAATAAGAGCCTGTCAACCCCTCTCACCCACTTTCCCAAAAGTGCATCAATCTAATCATGAAAAGTCTCAAAAATCAACATTTTTATAACAAATGTTAATTAATGAAACAAACAAGGTGAGAAAGACAAAATGACTTGAGGATCAAAGACAACCAGAGTAAAGAATGTTCACAATGTTCAGGATCCAAATTGTTTCTCTTTGGTTCCTCTGTACCCTGTTCCCGTGACTCCCTGCTTTGGACATGAGAACTGAACCCTGTGGGTCACGATACCAAAGCCCCCCCCCCCACATTGTCCCAAACCTTGTGCCCTGATTGGTAGAGCCCCATTTCCAGTCCATCCTCCAGCGCCTTCCTGTCTCTCTGCTGGTGAGGTGCCCATGGTAATGTGATAGGAGGATGTATTCGATCTATAATCAATAGGGAGTGTGTGGAGAACAGTGATTTATAGTTTGAGAGGGAAAAGTATGTTCTCTGATGACTAGAATTGTCAGTTCTGGATTTCTACCCTTTACTTACAGCGATGTCCTTTGTAATCACCTTTCCCAGGCGATGAGCAGAGAGGTTTTGCAGACAGGAAACACAAACCAAACATCCCTATTCTGAGCTGTGTCATAGAGGAATCATGGAATTTACAGTGCAGAAGGAGGCCATTTGGCCCATTGAGTCTGCACCGGCTCTTTGAAAGAGCACCCTACTTAAGCCCATGCCTCTACCCTACCCCTGTTACCCAGTAACCCCAGCTAATCTTTTTTGAACACTAAGAGCAATTTATCATGACCAATCCATCTGACCTGTACATCTTTGGACTGGGAGGAAACCGGAGCACCCGGTGGAAACCCACGCAGACACGGGGAGAAAGTGCAGACTCCTCACAGAGAGTGACTCAAGCCGGGAATTGAACCTGGGACCCTGGAGCTGAGAAGCAACTGTGCTAACCACTGTGCTACCGTCCTTTTAGATTGGACACTATACTAGTCAGTAACAAAAATATGTAATTAAATTGAGTTCAGACAGAGATCTGCATGAACTGACACCACTTTGTTGACAGATTACAGAGTAATCACTATACTTGAATCAATGTTATTCACTTTTGGAATTAAATGAATTAAGGGTCAGATTAACCATATCACCCCCAGTATCAGATAGGTCTGTTTTTTACAGAACAGGGTTAAACCCAGTGTCCAATATTAGAGGTCTCTGTGGCTGTTGGATGCCTGGTTTCACTGTACAGCTGACAAGCCCACAGCTTCAGTGAACTCGTCTACCCAGGGTCTGTTTCTAAACCCTCATCACAGCATATTACCTGCTTAGCTATTTATATATGGTCAGACAGCGAACAAATAGCTCAACCAGAAACTATGGTTCTTCTTTCTACTGATTCCAGCTCCTACAAGGAGTGACAGCATCTCCAGCCCTCAGCTCTGTTGCTGGGCTGTCATTGACATGAGCAATGGAGAGACAGAAGTTGCCTGAGGCTCAATGGGAAGTTGAAACTTGTAGCTCTAAATCAACTGTGTAAGATTTCTGAACAGATCAGTAACTTTAAATGATAAATTCTAAACCCAGTGAACAAATTAAAGAGTCATAAGGCAAAAACTTCAGATTTTATAACTTTTACTGCAAAAAACTAGAAGCAACAGTGCCTAAACACTGTTTTTATTAGGAATGTATCTCTTAAACTATAAATAGACTTTGCCCTTTTACTTTTTTTGAAATTTTAGAGTACCCAATTTATTTTTTCCAATTAAGGGGCAATTTAGCAATACCAGTTTACCTACCCTGCACATCTTTGGGTTGTGGGGGTGAAACCCACGCAAACACGGGGAGAATGTGCAAACTCCATACGGACAGTGACCCAGAGCCGGGATCAAACCTGGGACCTCGGCGCCATCAGGCAGCAGCACTAACCACTGTGCCACCATGCTGCCACTTTGCCCCTTTACTTTAATGGGGTAATGCCCGCATTGGACTGGAGTGAGCACAGTAAGAAGTCTTACAGCACCAGGTTAAAGTCCAACAGGTTTGTTTCGAATCACTAGCTTTCGGACAGCTCCTTCCTCAGGTGAATGAAGAGGTGGGTTCCAGAAACATACATAGACAAAGTCAATGATACAAGACGATACTTTTGAATGCGAGTCTTTGCAGGTAATTAAGTATTTACAGGTCCAGACGGAGTGACTGGAGAGAGGGATAATCACAGGTTAAAGAGGTGCGAATTGTCTCAATCCAGGACAGTTGGTAGAATTTTGCAAGCCCAGGCCAGATGGTGGGGCGGGGGGGGGGTGAATGTAATGTGACATGAATCCAAGGTCCCGGTCAAGGCCGTACTCGTGTGTGGAACTTGGCTAAAAGTTCCTGCTTGGCGATTCTGCATATACGTGCGTCCTGAAGGCTGCCTTGGAGAGGCTACTCCCACTTAATAATAATAATAATCTGCATTTTTGTCACAAGTAGGCTTACATTAACACCACAATGAGGCAGCACGGTGGTACAGTGGTTAGCACTGCCGCCTCATGGCGCCGAGGTACCAGGTTCGATCCCGGATCTGGGTCACTGTCCGTGCGGAGTTTGCAGTCTCCCCGGTTTGAGTGGGTTCGCCCCCTCAACCCAAAGATGTGCAGCCTAGGTGGATTGGCCACGCTAAATTGCCCCTGAATTGGAAAAAATGAATTGGGTACTTTAAATTTTAAAAAACCACACAGCAATGAAGTTACTGTGAAACTCCCCATGTCGCCACATTCTGGCGCCTGTTAGGGTACACTGAAGGAGAATTTAGAATGTTCAATTCACCTAACAGCACGTCTTTCAGGCATTTTAGAACGAGAGGTAATAGTCTTAGGATAAGATGGGCAGCATGGTAGCACAGTGGTGATCACAGTTGCTTCACAGCTCCAGGGTCCCAGGTTCGATTCCGGCTTGGGTCACTGGCTGTGTGGAGTCTGTATGTTCTCCCTGTGTCTTCGTAGGCTTTGTACGGGTGGCCTGGTTTCCTCCCACAGTCCAAAGATGTGCAGGTTACGTGGATTGGGCATGTAAAAGGTAGATTGGCCATGATAAATTGCCCTTAGTGTCCAAAAAGGTTAGGTGGGTTTACTGGGTTACAGGGATGGGGTGGAGGCATGGGCTAGGGTGGGGTGCTCTTTCCAGGGGCTGGTGCAGACTCGATGGGCTGAATGCCCTCCTTCTGCACTGTAAATTCTATGATTCCACCGGGTGCTTCAGTTTCCTCCCACAAGCCCCGAAGGACATGCTGTTAGATAATTTGGACTTTCTGAATTCTCCGTGTGCCCAACAGGCGCCAAAATGTGGCGAGTTGGGCTTTTCAGAGTAACTTCATTGCAGTGTTAATGTAAGCCTACTTGTGACAATAAATATTATTTTTAAAAAGTGGTAGCAAATTCCAAAGAGTTGAGGAGAAGCTTCTTCTCCCAAAGGGCTGTGAATCTGTGCAATTCACTACCCCAGAGTGCGGTGGAGCTGGGACAGTAATTTTAGGGAGGAGTTCGACAGATTTTTAATCGGGGTTGAAGGGTTATACTCGATGGGCCAAATGGCCTCATTCTGCTCCTATATCTTATGAATTTATGAAAGGGGGAGACATTGATTTCCTCCCAGATGTTGCCCAGAGGAGAATGTTTTAGTCTGAAACTTATTGTCCAACCTCCACATTGTGACATCGCAAAGGAACTCGGCCTCTAAATCAACCAATAGGAATGAGTCCGCTCTGGGGTGACGTCACTTGCCAGCGCGCAGACGCGGGAGCCCCGCCCCATCCATTGTTCCCCATCCCCCACATATCCTCGAGACAAGGTTCCCAGGCAAACGGCTGACAGTTCCGACCGTCGATGGTTTCCACAGCCCCTCACCCGGGTCTGCGCATTTCTAAGGGAAGGGGAAACTGCGCATGTGTAGGGGAGCTCACTTCTGCTGACCTTCCTGCTGAGGTGTTGACCAATAGGAAGATTGGAGGACCGGAAGGATTCTGCTCCTCCACCAATCACAGCTCCCCCATTGTCTCAATGCGGAAGCTGGACATGGTGTTTTCTGCCGAGCAAAGCTGTTGTTCCCCCAACGCTGAATGAGCTTGAGCTGCACACAGACTCTTGTCTCCAACATCTGTGAAGATAACACTTTCTTTTCTCCCTCTTTCCATTTCTTGTCTCATTCTGACCTTCAACTGGTGACTTGCAGCAACTAACGGGAAAGGAAGTGAATCCAGGGAGGGTGCAGACTCTGCAAAGCTTGGCCCAGGTCTCTCTCTCTCTCTTAAAGACATTGACATCCTTTGCTCCCTCAGCTTGACACATTTATTTGTCTGGCTAAAATGATGATCTCTTTCCTAATGTTCACATTTAAAGGGCTAGTTTCCCCAGGAGATGGCTGACATGAAAGGGAACAGTAAACAGGACAAATCAAACCCAATCAATTACTTCCCTGTCGGAATACACTCCACCATCAGCAAAGTGATGAAAGGAGTCATTAACAGCGCTATCAAGTGGTACTTACTCAGCAAAACCTGCTCACAGACGCTCAGTTTGGGTTCCGCAGGGTCACTCAGCTCCTGACCTCATTACAGCCTTGGTTCAAACATGGTCAAAAGAGGTGAGAGTGACTGCCCTTGGTATCAAGGCAGTATGAAATGAAAATCGCTTGTCACAAGTAGGCTTCAATGAAGTTACTGTGAAAAGCCCCTAGTCGCCACATTCCAGCGCCTGTTCGGGGAGGCTGGTATGGGAATTGAATCGTGCTGCTGGCCTGCTTGGTCTGCTTTAAAAGCCAGCGATTTAGCCCAGTGTGCTGAACCAGCATTTGACCGAGTATGGCATCAAGGAGCCCCAGCTAAACTGGAGTCAATGATAATCGGGGAAAATTCTCCGCTGTTTGGAGTCATACCTGGCACAAGGGAAGATGGTTGTGGTGGTTGGAGGTCAATCATCTCAGCTCCAGGAGTTCCTCAGGGCGCACTCCTTGGCCCAGCCATCTTTCGCTGCTTCATCAATGACCTCCCTTTCATGATAAGGTGAGAAGTGGGGATGTTTGTGGATGACTGCACAATGTTTACCACCATTCGTGACTCCTCAGATAATGAAGCAGTCCATGTCCAAATGCAGCATGACCTGGACAGTATCCTGATGTGGGCTGATAAGTGGAAGTTACATTTATGCTACACGAGTGTCAGGCAATGACCATCTCCTACAAAGGAGGATCTAATCACCGCCCCTTGACATTCAGTGGCATTAGTATCGCTGAATCCTCCACAACCAACATCCTGAGGGTTATCATTGATCAGAAACTGAACTGGACTAGCCATATTAATGTGTTGGCCACCAGGGCAGGCCAAAGACTACAGCGAGTAATGCACCTCCTGACCCCCAAAGCCTGTCCACTATATACAAGGCACAAGTCAGGCGTGTAATAGGATAATCACCACTTGCCTGGTTGAGTGTAACTCCAATAACACTCAAGATGCTGCTCTACACCATCCAGAACAAAGCAGCCTGCTTGACTGCTCCCCATTCCACGAATATTCAAACACGCCACCACCGACGAACAGTGACAGCCGTGTATACCATCTACAATGTGCACTGCAGTAACTCACCAAGGTTCCTCAGACAGCACCTTCCAAACCCACAACCACTACTATCGAGAAGGCCAAGAGCAGCAGATACCTGGGAACCTCAGTACCTACAATTCAAGGACTGCAGCGGTTCAAGAAGGCAACTCATCACCACCTTCTGAAGGGCAACTAGGGATGGGCAATAAATGCTGGCCTCATCATCGATGTCCACACCCCGTAAAATAATTTTTAAAAATGTTATATCGGACAGATATATATCTAGTGTTATATGGAATGTATTAGATATATTATTGATGGTACAGTAATAAAATACATGTATTATTATTTCTAGTTCTGTAATATAGTACTGTAGCTACATTATCTATTTCCAGTCATACAGTTATTGCAGCACTGACAAAATCCTTTTGGAAACTCAAGTCAGTGCTGACTCTCTGCACAGCAATCCAGTCAGTCCCATTCCCCCTCGATATCCCTGTTCATCTGAAAGCTTATTTTCTTCATATTCTATTTTGAACTATTGATCATCTCAACTTCCACAACACTTGTGGGCAGTGATTTTCCGGTCATGACCACTCCATGATTAAATAAAATTCTTCCTCAGATTCTCCCCATCTCTAATCCGTAAATATACTTAGATGGAGAGTCTCTACTCTTGTACAGGTTGTAATGAGTTTAGATTTGTTGATCAGCATCAATCAGCACCTTCATAAGAATTGGGAGGGGAAGGAAGTGAATCCAGTCTGTATATTACACACATTTATCGTCCAGTAACAGAGACATATATCTGTCTGGCAGCCTCGGTGTCCAGGACAGAAAGCTTGGATCTGTCAATCAGCCTGATTCAGTGCCTTCAGGAGAATTGGGAGGGTGAATATTAGATACAGCAGGGTGAGAATGGAGAGAGAGTGTGTGGAATGGAGATTTAGAGCATTTGAGGGAAAGAGAGAAGAAAAAATGTTCGATAGAAACTAGAATTGTCTGTTCTGAGTTTCTGACCTGTACTGACAATGATGATTTTTGTAAAATATTTTTGCAGGAAGTTCGAACGCGAAGAGTTTGAGGCCGATATCTCAAACTAAATATCACGTCAAGAACTGACTGAGTCACTCAATTCTTGGGAACCGAATATCATCGACCTTGGAATCTAGAAGGCAAAACGTTTGTCTATTCTGTCTGATCAAGAGATTTTAAACATCAGTGTGTCTGGAAAAGCACTGAGACACACACACACACACCCGTGTGAGACTGTTACAGAGCACTGACTGTGGAAAGAGCTTCAACCAGTGATACAGCCTGAAAAAATACTACACCATTCACATCAGGAAGAGACTGTATACGTGTTCTGTGCGTGGACGAGGCTTCAACTGATCGTCCAACGTGGTGAGACGCAAGATCACCTGGACCATGGAGAAACCATGGAAATGTGAGGATTATGGGAAGGGATTCACAGCTCCATTCGGGCCGGAAAGGCATCAACACAGTCACACTGGAGAGAAGCCATTCACCTGCTCTGACTGTGGGAAGGAATTCACTCGGTTATCCAACCTGCAGAGACACCAGACAGTCCACACCGGGGAGAGGCCGTTCACCTGCACTGTGTGTGGGAAGGGATTTACTCAGTTATCCACCTTGAAGGTGCACCAGCGAGTTCACACTGGGGAGAGGCCTTTCACCTGCTCTGACTGTGGGAAGGGATTCACTCAGTTACCCAACCTGCAGAGACACCAGACAGTCCACACTGGGGAGAGGCCATTCATCTGCAGTGTGTGTGATGAGGGATTCACTCAGTTATCCACCCTGCAGAGACACCAGAGCGCTCACACCGGGGAGAGGCCGTTCACCTGCTCTGTGTGTGATAAGGGATTTGCTCAGTTATCCAACCTGCAGACACACCGGCGAGTTCACACTGGGGAGAGGCCATTCATCTGCTCGGTGTGTGATAAGGGATTTGCTCAGTTATCCAGCCTGCTGAGCCACAATGTCATTCACACCAATGAGAGACCCTTTAAATGCTCTGACTGTGGGAGTGGGTTTAAAAGCTGTCCGGTACTGATGATCCACCAGCGCCTTCACACTGAGGAGAGACCGTTCAGCTGCTCTCACTGCGCAAAGAGGTTTAGAACGTCATCCAACCTGATGAAACACGTGCGAGGTCACACCTACCAATGAAGCAGAATACCTGGAGGCCTTGTTCATTGTGGCCGGGGACTTTAACCAGGCCAACCTCAAGAGTGTACTGCCAAAATTCCACCAACACATCTCCTGTCCCAACAGGGGCCCCAACATCCTTGACCACTGCTACACAAACATCAAGGGCATCTCTCGATCCATCCCCCAACCGCACTTCGAAAAATCGGACCACAAGACGGTGCTCCTTCTCCCGGCATACAAGCAGAAACTTAAGCAGGAGAATCCGGTTAAGAAAGTCATGCAGTGCTGGTCCGAGGAAATGGAAGAGCTCCTACGTGACTACTTCGAGTCAGTGGACTGGTCCATATTCAAGAACTCAGCAGTCAACCTAAACGGGTATGCCAGCACCATCACAAACTTCATCAGTAAGTGTGTAGAAGATTGTGTGTCAAAGAAGGTAGTACGTATATTGCCCAACCAGAAACCATGGTTTAATCGGGAGATTCACTTCGTACTGAAGGCATTTAAGGCAGGCGACCCTGACCTATACAAGAAATCTAGGTACGACCTCCACAAAGCCAACAGGGCGTCAAGAAACAATACCAGACTAAGCTAGAATCACAGACTAATGACATGGACTCGCGTCGGTTGTGACAAGGCTTAAACAACATAATGAGCTGTAAAGCCAAGTAGAATCTTCGGCAACAGGGCACCCCTCCCCGACAAATTCAATGCATTCTATGTTCACTTCAACAGGAAACCAACAAACCTTTGTCAACTGCTCCAGCAACCTTGGACACACCCACACTCACCATCACAGCCTGCGAAGTCAGATCGGCCTTCTTGAAAGTGAACCCTCGGTAAGCGGTGGGTCCTGACGGGATCCCTGGTCATGAACCCAGATACTGTGCAGACTGGCGGATGTGTTTCCGGACATCCTCAACCTCTCCCTACTCCGTTCCGAGATTCCCACCTGCTTCAAGAAGACCACCATCCATACCGGTGCCAAAGGAGAACCAGGCAACGACTACCATCCGGTGGCCTTGACATCGATCATTATGATGTGCTTCGAGAGGTTGGCCATGAGACACATCAACTCCAGACCCCCAGAGTGCCTTGATCCACTGCAATTCGCATACCACCGCAACCGGTCCACCGCAGACGCCACTGCCATCTCCCTGGCCCTACACTCATTCCTGGAGCATCTCGACAACAAGGACCTCTATGTCAGACTTCTAGTCATTAACTACTGCTCTGCCGTCAACTCCATAATCCCAGCCAAGCTCATATCAAAACTCCAAAACCTAGATCTTGGCTCCTCCCCCTGCAACTGGATCATCAACTTCCTGAAATGAAAGTGAAAATCGCTTATTGTCACAAGTAGGCTTCAAATGAAGTTACTGTGAAAAGCCCCTAGTCGCCACATTCCGGCACCTGTTCGGGGAGGCTGGTACGGGAATTGAACAGTGCTGCTGGCCTGCCTTTGTCTGCTTTAAAAGCCAGCTATTTAGCCCAGTGTGCTAAACCAGCCCCTGACAGGAATCAGTAAGGATAAACAACAATGCCTCCTCCTTTGCGATAGTCGTCAATAGTAGGGCTCCACAAGGCTGCATACTTAGCTCCCTACTATACTCGCTGTACACACACCACTGTGTGGCAAAATTTGACTCCACCTCCATGTTTGTCGATGACACGGCTGCAGTGGGTCGGATCTCAAACAACAATGAGTCAGAGTACGGGAGGGAGATAGAGCATGGTGTAACAACAACAATCTCCCCAGCAATGTCAGCAAAACTAAAGAGCTAGTCATTTCCTTCAGGAAGCAAAATATCGTACACACCCCTGTTTGCCTCAATGGTGCCGAGGGGGAGATGGTTGCCAACTTCAAATTGCTAGGTGTGCAAATCACCAACAATCTGTCCTGGTCCACCAACATCAACACTACGACCAAGAAAGCACAACAGCGCCTATACTTCCTCAGGAAACTCAGGAAATTCAGCATGTCTACATTGACTCTTACTAATTATTACAGGTGCACCATAAAAAGTATCCTATCTGGCTGCAGCACAGCTTGGTATGGCAACTGCTCGGCCCAAGACCGTAAGAAACTACAGAGAGTCGTGAATACAACCCAGTCCATCACACAAACCTGCCTCCCATCCATTGACTCTGTCATGACTGATATGTTCCCAGTGCCCCGTTCTATCCCTGCAGCCCTGCAGTTTAGTTCCCTCAAATGCCGATCCAATTCCCGTTTGAAATCTTCCATTGTCTTCATTTCCACACAACACCTTCCCCTCACAGGCAGTGAGTTCCAGGTCATTACCATTCGCCACATCAAAATATTCCCCGCCCCTCCAACTCGATTTTCAAATTTGCTGATGAGATCGCCACAGTGGGTCGGATCTCAAACAATGACGAGACAGAGTACAGGAATGGTACAGAGAATCTGGTGAACTGGTGCGACGACAATAATCTCTCCCTCAATGTGAACAAAACAAAGGAGATTGTCATTGACTTCAGGAAGCGTAGTGGAGAACATGCCCCTGTCTACATCAATGGGAATGAAGTAGAAAGGGTCGAGAGCTTCAAGTTTTTAGGTGTCCAGAAAACCAACAACCTGTCCTGGTCCCCCCCATGCCGACACGAAGTTAAGAAAGCCCACCAACAACTCTACTTTCTCAGAAGACTAAGGAAATTTGGCATGTCACCAACCTCTCTCACCAACCTCTACAGATGCACCATAGAAAGCATTCTTTCTGGTTGTATCACTGCTTGGTAATGAACCTGCTCTGCCCAAGACCGCAGGAAACTACAAAAGGTCATGAATGCAGCCCAATCCGTCACGCAAACCAGCCTCCCATCCATTGACTCTGTCTACTATTCCCACTGCCTCGGAAAGGCAGCCAGCATAATTAGGAACCCCACTCACTCCAGACATACTCTCTTCCACCTTCTTCCGTTAGGAAAAAGATACAAAAGTTTGAGGTCACGTACCAACCAACTCAGGAACAGCTTTTTGCCGACTGCCATCAGTCTTTTGAATGGACCTTCCTCGTATTAAGTTGATCTTTTCTCTACACCCTAGCTATAGCTGTAACATTATATTCTGCAGTCTCTCCTTCCTTCCCTGTGTACGGTATGGATTGTCTGTAAAGCATGCAAGAAACAATACTTTTTACTGTATACCAATACATGTGACAATAAATCAAATCAAATAAACCTGTCATATTCTTGTCCACCTCTCTCAAATCTCCCCTCAACCTCCTTTGCTCCAAGGTGAACAATCCCAGCCTGACATGAACAAACAAACAGAATAGGTTAATACCTGGGATCAGACGGGAATGTTTAATTTCTG
This sequence comes from Scyliorhinus torazame, assembly GCF_047496885.1. Taxonomy (NCBI): domain Eukaryota; kingdom Metazoa; phylum Chordata; class Chondrichthyes; order Carcharhiniformes; family Scyliorhinidae; genus Scyliorhinus; species Scyliorhinus torazame. The sequence continues at coordinate 174,533,556 of NC_092711.1, forward strand.
TATGAAAGATACTGGGAATATTGTCCTGGACAATAAATGATTGGAATATTTACCTTGGGTGTGGGTGAATGGAATATATCAATCTGGTATCCTCCTACGTTCTAGTGAAAGTCTGGAATGTGTAGACGGGATGAATAAGTTGATCACTTTCTCTTGGAAATATTGACATGCTTTTTAAAAAAAAATAGAGGACCCAATTATTTTTTCCCAATAAAGGGGTAATTTAGCATGGCCAATCCACCTGCCCAGCACATCCTTTGGGTTGTGGGGGTGAGACCGACGCAGACACGGGGAGAATGTGCAAACTCCTCACAGACAGTGACCTGGGGTCGGGATCGAACCCGGGTCCTCGGCGTCTTAAGGTAGCAGTGCTGACCACCGTGCCACCCAGATATATTTACACCCTGGCCCATGAACTTAATTTTAAAGAAATCCACATTTGAAAGCCCAGATACTACAAGAAATATCAGCACCAAAACAGGGCAGATAAGAAAGACACACTCTCTTTGATCTTTTCATCAGAGCATCTGAGAGTTAAGAATATGTGACATGATTTTGGGATACCGGTGAGGATAACCCCCTCATTCCAGGAACCGAGGGAGTCAACCTTCTCTGAACTGCTTACAATGCATTAATCTCATTTCTGAAATAAGGAGACCCAAACTGTACACAGTGCTCTAACCAAAGCCCTGTACAACTGTAGCAAATCATAGCTACATTTATATCCCAGTCCCTTTGCAACAAATGACAATATTCCATTTGCCTTCCAAATCCCTTGCTGTACCTGCAAACTAATTTATTGTGGTTCCTGTACCAGGACACCCAGAAATCTCTGTCCCTCATGCTTCAGCAATCTCTCCCTATTTAAATAATGTTCTGTTTTATTTAACCCTTTCTGCCAAAGTGGACACATTCACATTTTCCCACGTTATGCTCCGTCTGTCAATTTGTTCCCACTCACTTAACCTATTTGTTGTCTTTTGCAGACTCCTTAAGTTCACTTCACAAATTACTTTCCAACCAAACTTTGTGCCATCATCAAATTTAGCCCCCATACATTCAATCCCATCATCCAACTCATTCATATAGATTGTAAAATCGTTGAGGGCCCAGCACTGATCCTTGTGACATTCCACTTGTTGCATCTTACCAACCCAAACGTAACCCATTTATACCTACTCTCTGCTTCCTGTTAGCTAACCAACCTTCTAACCATGCTGATATGTTGCCCCCCCCCCCATCCTTAGCTCTTAATATGTGTAATAACCTTTGATGTGACATCCTGGGGAATATTTTCTGGAAACCTAGATAAACAGGTTCCCCTTTATTGACATCCCTTGTTACTTCCTGAAAAAGACTCTATAAATTAGTCAATCCCGATTGACTCTCTGAACCACATTTTCAAACATTGTGTCAAAAGAAAAATAAAATCTCCTCTCACCCTCTGGCTCCTTTGCAATTAGCTTAAGAGAGACTCACTTTCAGTTAAAGAGCCTGTCAACCTCTTTCACCCACTTTCCCCAAAGTGAATGAAGTTAAGCAGAAAAATACCACCAAAAATCAAATATTTTCAATGAACCAAGTTTATTAGTGAAATAGAACACGGTTTTAAATAATATCGGAACATTACTTGTGGATCAAAGACAACCAGAGTAAAGAGTAACCATGAAAGGATGTTTACAATATTCAGGACCCAAATGTTTCTCTTTGGTTCCTCTGTAGCCTGTTCCTGTGACTCCCCACTTTGGACACATGCACTGAACCCTGGGTTCAAGACACCATCAGCCCTGATCATCCCCATCCCTTGATTTCCCAGTCAGTCCTCTATTAGTGTGACACCCATGGCAGATTCCCAACTGGGGCACAGGCCCTGTTCTTCTCAGCTAAATTCAGCCCTCAGCTCAGTTGCCTGGCTGTCATTGACACGATCAATAACGAGACAGAAAGGTGCCCGAGGCTCAAATGGGAGACAAAACTTGTGGATTGGGATCTCTGTAAAGATCAGTAACTTCAAAACAAAAATCAAATCCCCAGTCAACAAATTAAAGGACCACATGACAGGACATAAGGTTTTATAACTTTACTGCAACAAACAAACTAGAAGCAACATTAACTAAATATTATTTTTGTAGGAAACCTACACCTTAAAAGTATCAGTCCAAAGTGATTCCTGAGGGTTCAGTTCTTTTCTTTTCCCAATCTGGCAGCCTTTAACTCCAGAACAGTCTTTCACAGTGAAAGATTGGCGAGCTACCAGAAAACTGAGACTAACCATAAATAGGTCATTATTTGGTTGGCAAGATGTAACGAGTGGTGTGTCACAGGGATCAGTGCTGGGGAGTCAATCTTTTACAATTTATATCAATGACTTGGATGATGGGACTGAAGATATGGTCATTTAAGTTTGCTGATGATGCAGGCAAAAAGGAAAAGGGGGTGGTGTTGCACTGATAATAAGGGACGGCATCAGTACATTAATAAGGGAGGATCTCAGATCAGGAATACAAAATGTGAAATCTGTTTGGGTGGAGCCAAGGAACAGCATGGGACGGGTTTGGTGCCAGAGGCACAGTGCTGCCACTCACCCCGAGGAGGTTGTACAGTTTTTTACAGCACTGTTGGCCTGTCTGGACGGTGTTGCTCACGGAGGTTACTGCCTTTGCCACCTGCACCCAGGCACGATGAATGGTGGCAGCTGGCAGCCTCCTTCCCGGGCCGCGGTACTGGGTTGCCCGCCTCTCCTCCATGGCGTCCAGCAGGGTCTCAAGCTCGGTGTCGTAAAGCGGAGTGCCACTCTCCTCACTGCCATCTTGTTGGCTGGGATGATGGTGGGGAGTGAAGTGTGTTTGTGCAGCTGCAGCTTGTCAGCCTCCTGAGTGTCAATCGTGAATCCGGCAAATCTGCCACGTTTCTCATTGGAATGGACTGTGTTCCCTGTGGTGCCAATCTCTTTCAGTTCCTCCTGCACACTAGTCCCTTGTTCTCCAGTGTTTTTAGGACAATTTCCGTATCTTCCTCTGTGAAGACAGGCACACATTGTTTAGTTTCTCTGCCATTTCCTTATTCCCCATTATAAACTCTCCTGTCTGCCTGGAATGGACCCACATTGGTCTTTGCTAATCTTTTCCTTTTCACATTCCTATAGGAGCTTTTCCTGTCGGTTTTTATGTTTCTCGCCAGTTTGCTCTCATTCTATTTTCTCTTCATCAGTTCCTTGGTCCTTCTTTGATGAATTCTAAAACAAGTTCCCAATCCTCAGACTCACTACTATTTTGGCCACTTTATGAGCCTCTTCCTTTGATCTAATGGAATCTTTAACTTTTCTTGTTAGCCACAGGTTGCATCACTTTTCCTGTCTCAGAATCCCTGAGAGAGAGAAAGAGAAGAGAGAACGAAATGCAGTCCTGGATGTAATTGAAGCAGAAACAATAACAGCAGAATCCATCACTAATCAATTGTGAACTTGTTGGTGTCTCAGCAGGGACGAGGAAACATAGAATCCCTTCCCACACTGAGAGCAGGTGAACGGCTTCTCCCCAGTGTGAACTCGCTGATGTTTCTGCAGGCTGCTTGACTGAGTGAATCCGTTCCCACACTGAGAGCAGGTGAATGGTCTCTCCCCAGTGTGAACTCGCTGGTGTCTCTGCAGGCTGCTTGAGTCAGTGAATCCCTTCCCACAATGAGAGCAAGTGAATGGTCTCTCCCCAGTGTGAACTCGCTGGTGTCTCTGCAGGCTGCTTGAGTCAGTAAATCCCTTCCCATAATGAGAGCAAGTGAATGGTCTCTCCCCAGTGTGAATTCGCTGGTGTGACTTCAGGCTGAATAACGTAGTGAATCCCTTCTCACACTGAGAGCAGGTGAACGGCCTCTCCCCAGTGTGAACTTGCTGGTGCGACTTCAGGCTGAATAACGTAGTGAATCCCTTCTCACACTGAGAGCAGGTGAACGGCCTCTCCCGAGTGTGAATTCGTTGGTGTGACTTCAGGTGGGATAATTGACTAAACCCCTTCCCACACGGAGAGCAGATGAATGGTCTTTCCCCAGTGTGACTGCGTCGGTGAATTTCCAGCACAGATGGGACTCTGTATCCCTTCCCACAGTCCCCACATTTCCACGGTTTCTCCATGTTTTGGGTCTCCTCGTGTCTCTCCAGGTTGGACAATCAGTTGAAGCCTCGTCCACACACAGAACACGTGTACGGTCTCGCCCCGCTGTGAATGGTGCAATGGTTTTTCAGATTATGTAACTGGTTAAAGCTCTTTCCACAGTCAGTGCTCTGGAACACTCTCACTCGGGCGTGTGTGTCTCGGGGCTTTTCCAGTCACACTGATGGTTAAACTTTGTTGAAGTCAACAGGTCTGGCAAACATTTCTCCTAGTTTTAATGATCGATGAACCGAGTGACTCTGTCAGATCCAGACGTGATGTTTGAGATTTCTGTCTGTAAATCCTCTCCTTTTAACATCCTGTAAAAGGAGTTTACAAAAGACATCAGAGTCAGTACAGGACAGAAATTCAGAACAGATTATTTTAATTTCTCTGGAACATTCTTTTCTCTCTCGTTCCCCAAAAGCTGTAAATCTCCATCCCACACACTCTCCCTCCATTCTCACTCTGCTGTCTCTAATATTCACCCTCCCAATTCTCCTGAAGGTGCTGATTCAGGCTGATTGACAGATCCCTGCTCACTGCTTCCTGTCCAGGTCACAGATCATAACAAATAGGAGCTGCAGTCGGCCATTCAGCCCATCAAGCCGACTCGACCATTCAATGGGATCATTGGCCGATTGACCTCAGCACCATTTTTCCACACTATCCCCCATATCCCTCGATATCTTCAATATCGAGACACCTATCACTCTCGGTCTAAAAATACTTGATGCTGAGGCTCCACAGTCCTCTGGGGTAGAGAATCCCAAAGTTTCACCACATTGTCTTTAAATTCATTGCCGGGGCAGCACGGTGGCGCAGTGGTTAGAACTGCTGCCCCTCAGTGCCGAGGACCTGGGTTTGATGCCAGCCCCGGGTCACTGTCCATGTGGAGTCTGCACATTCTCCCTAGGCCAGCGTGGGTCTCACCCCCACAATGTAAAACGATGTGCAGGGTCGGTGAATTGGCCACGCTAAATTGCCCCTTAATTGGAAAAAAAGAATTGGGTACTCTAAATTTATTTATTTTGAAGGACAACTAAGTTTTGCAGCCAGAGGTGTAATTAAAGCATCATAAAAAGTGTGGGCTAATGGAATGTTGTTTGGATGAAGGGGATTCCCTGTGGAGTTAATTAGATTGCAGCTTGGTAAGATGGTATCAGTACTGGGAGGAGCCACGGTTTTAGGCTTTTTGCAGCAAAGCAGTCTTTTAGTTGAGAATTAGTTCAAGATGTGAGCAGAGGTCAAGCATCTCAGTTCAATTGAAAATATATGTCTGTCGCTAGATGAGCAGTTTCTTTCCAAGCAGTTCAGAAGAGTGTCGTTAGAAGGTGAGCTGAAACAAGCTGAAACAGCTTCCCAAGTTTCTTCATGGTTCTGACAGGTTTGAGATCTTGTCTTTAAAGCGGTGACACAAGATCTCTCTTTCTCAAAGAACATCTGTGTAAAGCAGGTATTGCTGAGGGCTAACTGTGTTTAACGGTGGATTGAGAGCTGAGATGTGTTTTTGCTGTTTGAGTGGGAATAAAGGTAGCAGTTAAGGGTTACTGTATTCACTGTATTGATTAGCATTGTTTAAGGGCTAATTGTCAGCTGTTTTCTGGTGTGATGTTATATATTTGAATATTGTGTCAATAATAAAGTTTGTTTTCACATAGCATGGCCCCATTTTGTGTGAAATCACTCCTGGAGTGAGGTATCCTTTCCTCACAGTCTGACAAAACACAAATAAAATATTGGGGTTTGTGCCCAGTATCCGAGCCACTGTTGGGGTCTGGTCCGGGATCATAACCATGAGAAGGTGGGCTATGTGGATGGTTAGAGAACTTTGTACCCGAGGAGCAGAGATTTTACCTTCTTTCTAGCCCCCAGCAATGTCAGACTAGAATCGACAACCTTTTTTGTGCCGAGGACGATCCTACACCTGGTGTCCACTTGCACCACAGGGATCATCGTAATCGCAGACCTTCCCCTGGAGTTTTTGCTCGAGGGCTCACCCCCAGGTCGAGAATGTGGAGGTTTGGAGCCTCCCTGAGTTCATTTATTATGCACTTTCGGGACGAGTTTGAGTTCTTCATTTTGGTTAACTCGACTCCTTGTATTTCCTTCTCCATTTTGTTGGAGACATTTACGGTTTATGCTCGGGGGCTGATCATTTCTTACACTGCTAATAAAAGGTGCAGGATGCTGGAGAACCAGCAGCCTCTGGAGGCTTGTTTGGCGATGGTGGAAGAGAATCATATGGAGGGCCCGAGTAAGCTACTGCTGAAGGAGGTTAACGCAGCAAGAGTGGCTTTGAACTCCCTATTTACTCAGCAAGCCGAGAAAAGTTGAAAGTTAGTGAGATCGAAGTTGTACGAGTTTGGGAATAAGCCGAGCAAATACTTGGCCTGTTTGACAAAGGACCTTTGTTCTGCAGCCTAGGGGCAGCATGGTGGCACAAGTGGATAACACTGTGGCTTCACAGCGCCAGGGTCCCAGGTTCGATTCCCCGCTGGGACATTGTCTGTGCTGAGTCTGCACGTTCTCCCCGTGTCTGCTTGGGTTTCCTCGGGTGCTCCAATTTACTCCCACAGTCCAAAGACGTGCCGGTTAGGTGGATTAGCCATGATACATTGCCCTTCGTGACCAAAAAGGTTAGGAGGGGTTATTGAGTTACGGGGATAGGGTGGAAGTGAGGGCTTAAGTGGGTCGGTGCAGACTCAATGGGCTGAATGGCCTCCTTCTGCACTGTTTGGTCTATGTCTATGTCAAACCAGCTGTCTAGCCCACTGAGCTAAACCAGCCCAAACCGATCAATGACGGCTTTATGGGGCCAACTTTCCACAGCTGATGGTGACTATTAGGTGGGACCTTGCCCGGTGGTCGGCTCTTCCGATTTCATGGTGAGGGAGGATCCCCTTCATTAAAATGTGTTGCCCAGACTGTTGTACCCTCTGCAGATGCTGTCTATACTACTGTCAACCAGAGTTGTTAGGGAAATTAATCAAATCAGGGCAGGACCTACTCAGTTAATGGTAGGGAGTTGGGGAGAGTTACAGAACAAAGAGATCTAGGAGTACAGGTTCATAGCTCCTTGAAGGTGGAGTCGCAGGTGGACAGGGTGGTGAAGAAGGTATTCAGTATGCTCAGTTTTATTGGTTAGAATATTGAATACCGGAGTCGGGATGTCTTATTGAAATTGGACAAGACATTGGTAAGACCGGACATGGAATACTGTGTTCAGTTCTGGTCACCTTATTATAGAAAGAATAATGTTAAACACGAAAGAGTGCAAAGAAATTTACCAGGATGCTGCGAGGACTTGATGGTCTGAGTTATAAGGAGAGGCTGGGACTTTTTTCCCTGGAGTGTAGGAGGTTTGGTGTGATCTTATAGAGGTCTATAAAATAATGAGGAGCATAGATAAGGAAGATAGCCAACATTTTTTCCCCCGAGGTAGAGGAGTCTAGAACTAGAGGGCATAGGTTTAAGGTGAGAGGAGATACAAAAGAGACCAAAGGGGAAAATTCTTCACACAGAGGGTGGTGAACTTCTGGAATGGGCTGCCAGAGGCAGTGTAGAGGCAGGTACAAATTTGTCCTTTAAAAAGCAGTTAGATAGTTACATGGGCAGGGTGGGTACAGAGGGATATGGGCCAAATGCTGGCAAGTGGGACTAGCTTAGTGATAGAAACTGGGCGGCATGGACAAGCTGGGCCGAAGGGCCTGGTTCCATGCTGTAAACATCTATAACTCTACCTGGAACAAAATGTTTGTTCAGCTCCAATCACCAAGATAAGGGAGGGTATGGTCTTCCGAAAATCAGGCTTCATCAATTGGCCTCTCGTCTTAGGTTCATAAGGGATTGGGTTAGGATGGAGCCAACATTCATCTGGCTCAATACAGAAGCAGACCAGTCAGTTCTCTCTCGATCCAAAACCAGCATAGGCTGATTATGAAATGCATCTCCATGCAATTTTTAATGTCCGTGATTCATTCTGAGTCTTATGCATTGGGTAAAGGATGGGACTCTTACATTTGACTGACTTGCTCCTCCTGGCTTTCCATGAGTGAATTCAATTCAACTTAGGCCGGGAGTAGGGCACAGTGATTAGTGCTGCTACCTCAGCGCCGGGGACCCAGGTTCAATCCCAGCCTTGGGTGGCTGTCTGTGTGGAGTTTGCATATTCTCCTCGTGTCTTCGTGTGTTTCCTCCGGGTGCTCCGGTTTCCTCCCACTGTCCAAAGATGAGCAGTGAAAGTGGATTGGTCACGCTAATTTGCCCCTTAGTATCAAAGATGTGTAGGTTAGGTGGGTTGACCATGATCAATGCAACGGGTTACGAGGATAGGATGGGGAATGGGCCTCAGTGAAATGCTTTTTCTGCGACTCAGTGCAGACTTGAAGGGGCGAATGGCCTTTTGCACTATAGTTCTATGTTATCCGTGTTGTGTTATTCATTTTAATTTGATTATGCTGTTAGTCTGCTTGTAATATTTTGGGGTTTACAAACTGAATTGTTATATAATCTTACCCTCTTTCCCCACTCACGACTTTAACCTGTAAACTGGTTCTTCAATTAATCTGGCATTTCATCTCGAGGCTCTGCTCCCTCAAATATCCTGTTCCAAATTAATTCTGCAATGTGTTGCTTAGATGTATGTTGGCAATATCTCTTGTTCCGCTCTGTACCCATTTGCCACGATTTTTTCTGTTACTCTGTTGCATTCATTGTTTAAAAATGATTTAAAACAAAACAATTTATTAAAAATCTGTCCAACTCATCTGTGAATATATTCAATGACTCCACACCCCACTGGTCCCTGTGGAAGAGAAATCCAGAGACTAATAACCCTCCAAGGGAAGAGATGACTGGATTGCACTTTATCGCAGAACCATAAATAATATATCTGATGTGTACCATATAAGATATGCCTGTCTGCTGACATTTAAGGGGACAGTAAATTAATACCAATCACCTGGAGAAACTAGCCCTTTATTGTGAATATTAGGAAAGAGACCATCCTTTTAGCCAGACAAATAAATGTGTGAAGCTGAGGGAGCAAAGGATGTCAATGTCTTTGAGAGAAAGAAGAGACCTGGGCCAAGCTTTGCAGAGTCTGCGCCCTCCCTGGATTCACTTCCTTTCCCTTCAGTTGCTACAAGTGACCAATTGAAGGTGAGAATGAGAAAAGAAATGGAAAGGGGGGAAGAAAAGAAATTGTTTTACTCACAGATGTTGGCGACAAAAACAAGTTTTCAGTCTGTGTGAGGCCCCAGTTTTGCTCATTGTCCAGCTTCCGCATTCAGAAAACGGGAAACTAATTGGATGGTGGAAGAGTCCTTCCGGTTCACCAACTCTTCCCATTGGTCAACAACTTTCCTCCGCCTCACTCATTGTTCCCCTCCTCGAGACAAGGTTTCCAGGCAACCGGCTGCGGCCAGAACAAGAAGTCTCTCGGTGATTCCCCTCTCCCCACCCCGGGACTGAGCATGTCTGAGGGAGAGCAGAGATTGCGCATGTGCGAGGGAAAGCTCACCCTTGACCTTCCTGCTGAGGCGTTGACCAATGGGAAGGGTTGGATGACCGGAAGGACTCTGGTCCTCCAAGGCAATCCGCGCGGGCTTTGTGTGAATGGAGCTTGGACGTCACAGACTGAACCTTCCTCCTGTCTCCAACATCTGTGAGTAACTCTTTTATTGTCGTCACAATTATTACAGAAACCAATTTACAAGGCTCCAGGCCTCATTACACTTCAAATTGACGATTAAACACACGTCAAATTGATGATTAAACAGTCACTTAACACAAAACAGCTGCAAGGCACAAGGCCCAATTACATTTCACAATAACGTTGGAACAGTCATTGAACACAAATAGCTGCAAGGCACAGGGCCGAAATACGTTTCCAGATACCAATTAACCAGTCACTTATCACAACCAGCCACAAGGCACAGGCCCTACACATAGTTCAAGTAACAATCGAACAGTCGCATCACACGAACAGTCGTGAGGCACAAGGCCTCGAAACCAAACGACCATTCCAAAGAAAAAAGGAACAAAAAAACCACAAGACACAAGTACATTTCGAGGTGACGACCTCTAATCACATAAGACAAGCAGTCGCGAGGCACAAGGCCCCGATACAATACGGCCGCTTCGGCAACAAGTATGACCCACAGGGCCTCGATACATTTTAACAGTGTCATATCAAACCCAATCATCAGGCACCAGGCCTCAATTCACCCCAGAAAAGATTTAACAGGATAGAATCAATCACCGAACACTAATCCCCGCTCACCCACCCCCGTTCACCCCGCCCTGCAGCCGACACCCCGGGGGAAAGGCCCCTCCTCGCTAAGAGCACAGACCACCGGAGAGCCAGACCCGGGCGCGGCGGAGGAGAGAGGGTTCCTCCCTCCTGGACCCCGCCCAAAGGCTCGGGACCATTAGGAGGGAGAGCAGTTTCGCACCAACTAGCGTTCCACCACAATTACTAATTACCATTTCAAGGAAACCCGAAATGAGTTGAATGTCATAGGCTGCTAAAGAAAACGAAGGCAAAGAAAACATGAAAACAAAATCCCTTAGTACTCATAGAAAAGTCCATAAAAAAAAGAGTCCATTAATTTTGCACGTTCCACATCATGACCCCAGCGCTCCAGCCGAAATTTCACAAGGAACAACATGTCCTCAAAGTCCTCCAATGGCAGCGGCCAGAGTCGCTCCAATGTTGGCAACAGTCGACAACAGGGAAGAAAGTCCCAGAGTCAGTCCCAACCGCCCACAGGGCGTCCAGGGGGGGCCGAACCCCCGGAGACCCCAGGAACGGCAGCAACCCACCCCGGGCTGCAGGCTGCGGGCCGCCCATCGGGTATCCACTCCCGGTTCCGACCCGCCGCTTCCAGCAGCCTATCCAGCTGCCATCCTTCCTCCATTCCTTCGTCCTCCATTGGGCGAACTCAAACCCGCCGACAGCAAACCTCGCAGTCCGAAGCAGCGTCTCCGCAGCTCAAACGCTGACTTGAAACACGAGTGGTCGCAGTACTCCGAAACCGGTCTTCTCCCCTTCCCTCGGGGACCAGGAGCAATGGGCGCCGAGTTGCTGTTTCACCCCATCCAGGAAGCTCCCAGAGGCGGCCTGCCTTTCGAATCGGCCCGGGGGCGGACACCAAGCTCGCACACAACCGCCCAAGCCTCCTCCACTTTTCACCCCAGGAGTTTGGACAGTGTCGGCGTAGCTCCCACAATCCCCCACGCTGGGGAACCCGCTCTATCCGCCGCACGGGCAGGTGATCAGGTACTGCGCATGTCCAAGGGTGAGGGGAAGCTGCACATGTGTGGAGGAAAGCCCAGCCCTGACCTTCCTGTGAGGTGTTGGCTAATGGATAGAGTTAGGACCGGAAGGACGCTGGTCCTCCAATCAGCGCGGGCTTTATGTGAAAGGAGATTGGGCTTCACACAGACTGAAACATCCTCCTGTGTCTCCAACATCTGGGAGTACCTCTTTTAATGTCGTCACAATTTTCAACACAGACTCATTTACAGGGCACAAGGCCCAATTACACTTCACATTAACGATTCAACAGTCACTGAACACGAAACAGCTGCAAGGCACAAGGCCCAATTACACTTCACATTAACGATTAAACGATCACTGACCACAAAACAGCTGTGAGGCGCCAGGCCCAATTACATTTCACGACAACGTTGTAACAGTCATTGAACACAAACAGCTGCAAAGCGCAGGGCCGAGATACATTTCCAAATACCAATTAACCAGTCATTTATCACAACCAGCCGCAAGGCACAGGCCCTACGTGTAGTTCAGGTAACAATCAAACAGGTTCATAACTCGAACAGTCGTAAGGCACAAGGCCATGAAACCAAACGACTGTTTTAAAAGTAAAAAGAAACAAGGAGACACAAAGCACAATTACATCGAGGCATCAACCTCTAAACACATACACAAGCAGTCGCGAGGCACAAGGCCCCGAAACCATACGACCACTCCAAAATAAAGTAAAGAAAAGAGAAATAAAACCCAAAAGTACAACACACGACACAGGCACGTTTCAAGGTAACGACTCTAAACACAAAAGACAAGCAGTCGCGAGGCACAAGGCCCCGATACAATACGGCCGCTCCAGTTACAAATATGACCCACAGGGCCTCAATTCTTTTTAACAGTATCATATCAAAACCCAATCACCAGGCACCAGGCCTTAATTTACCCCAGAAATGGTTTAACGGGGTAGAATCCATCACCGAACACTAATCCCTGCTCACCCACCCCCGTTCGCCCCGCCCTGCCGCCGACACCCCGGGGGAAAGGCCCCCCCTTGGCTGAGAGCACAGACCCCCCGGAGAGCCAGACCCGGGCGCGGCGGAGGAGAGAGGGTTCCCCTCTCCTGGACCCGCCCGAGGGCACAGGACCATTCGGAGGGAGAGCAGTTCTGCACTAACCAGCGTTCCACCACAATTACTAAATACCATTCCGGAGGACCGAAATGTGTTAAATGTTATAGGCTACTAAATAAAACAAAAGCAAGGAAAACAAGAAAGCAAATCCCTCATTATACATAGAAAAAGTCTGCAGAAAAAGTCCATTAATTTTGCAAGTTCCATAACACAGCACCGGCGCTCTTGCCGAAATTTCACGAGGAACAACATGTCCTCAAAGTCCTCCAATGGCAGCAGCCAGAGTCACTCCAATGTTGGCAACAGTCGACAACGGGGAGGAAAGTCCCAGAGTCAGTCCCAACCGCCCACAGGGCGTCCAGGGGGGCCGAACCCCCGGAGACCCCAGGAACGGCAGCAACCCACCCCGGGCTGCAGGCCGCGGGCCGCCCATCGGGTATCCACTCCCGGTTCCGACCCGCCGCTTCCAGCAGCCAATCCAGCTGCCATCCTTCCTCCATTCCTTCGTCCTCCATTGGGCGAACTCAAAACCGCCGACAGTAAACCTCGCAGTCCGAAGCAGCGTCTCCGCAGCTCAACCGCTGACTTGAAACACGACTGGTCTCAGTACTCCGAAACCGGTCTTCTCCCCTTCCCTCAGGGACCAGGAACAATGGGCGCCGAGTTGCTGTTTCACCCCATCCAGGAAGCTCCCAGAGGCGGCCTGCCTTTCGAATCGGCCCGGGGGCGGACACCAAGCTCGCACACAACCGCCCAAGCCTCCTCCACTTTTCACCCCAGGAGTTTGGACAGTGTCGGCCTTAGCTCCCACAATCCCCCGCGCTGGGGAACCCGCTCTATCCGCCGCACGGGCGGGTGATCAGGTACTGCGCATGTCCAAGGGTGAGGGGAAGCTGCGCATGTGTGGAGGAAAGCCCAGCCCCTGACCTTCCTGTGAGGTGTTGGCTAATGGATAGAGTTAGGACCGGAAGGACGCTGGTCCTCCAATCAGCGCGGGCTTTATGTGAAAGGAGATTGGGCTTCACACAGACTGAAATGTCCTCCTGTCTCCAACATCTGTGAGTAAAACACTTTCTTTTCTCCCCCTGTCCATTTCTTGTCTCATTCTCACCTTCAATTGGTCACTTGCAGCAACTGAAGGGAAAGGAAGTCAATCCAGGGAGGGTGCAGACTCTGAAAAGCTTGGCCCAGGTCTCTCTCTCTGAAAGACATTGACATCCTTTGCTCCCTCAGCTTGACACATTTATTTGTCTGGCTAAAATGATGGTCTCTTTCCTAATGTTCACATTTAAAGGGCTGGTTTCCCCAGGAGATGGCTGACATTAAAGGGAACAGTAAACAGGACAAACCAAACCAATTACTTTCCTGTCGGAATACTCTCCACCATCAGCAAAGTGATGGAAGGGGTCATTAACAGCGCTATCAAGTGGTACTTACTCAGCAAAACCTGCTCACGGACGCTCAGTTTGGGTTCCACCAGGGTCACTCAGCTCCTGTCCTCATTCCAGCCTTGGTTCAATCATGGACAAAAGAGGTGAATGCCAGAGGTGAGAGTGACTGCCCTTGGTATCAGGGCAGCATTTGACCGACTATGGCATCAAGGAGCCCCAGCTAAACTGGAGTCAGTGGGAATCGGGGGAAACTCTCCGCTGGTTGGAGTCATACCTGGCACAAAAAAAGATGGTTGTAGTGGTTGGAGGTCAATCATCTCAGCTGCAGGAGTTCCTCAGGGCACACTCCTAGGCCCAACCATCTTTAGCTGCTTCATCAATGACCTACCTTTCATCATAAGGCCAGAAGTGGGGATGTTTGTGGATGACTGCACAATCTTTAGCACCATTCATGACTCCAGATAATGAAGCAGTCCATGTCCAAATGCAGCATGTCCTGCACAGTATCCAGATGTTGGCTGATAAGTGGCAAATCACATTTGTGCTACACAAGTGCCAGGCAACGACCATCTCCTACCAAGGAGGATCTAACCACCGCCCCTTGACATTAGCATTAGTGAATCCTCCACAACCAACATCCTGAGGGTTATCATTGATCAGAAACTGAACTGGACTAGCCATATTCATATGGTGGCCACCAGGGCAGGCCAAAGGCTACAGCGGCTAACGCACCTCCTGACCCCCAAAGCCTCTCCACCATCTACAAGGCACAAGTCAGGCATGTAACAGAATAATCACGACTTGCCTGGTTGAGTGCAGCTCCAACATGCTGCTCTACACCATCCAGAACAAAGCAGCCCACTTGACTGCTCCCCATTCCATGAATATTCAAACACTCCACCACCGACGAACAGTGGCAGCCGTGTATACCATCTACAAGATACACTGCAGTAACTCACCAAGCTTCCTCCGACAGCACCTTCCAAACCCACAACCACTACTATCTAGGAGGACAAGAGCAGCAGATAGTTGAGACCCCCACTACCTGGAGGTTCACCTCCAAGTCACTCACCAGACAGACTTGGAAATATATCGCCCTTCCTTCATTGTTGCTGGGGCGACATCCTGGAACTCCTTCCCTGACAGCACAGGGGATGTACCTACAACTCAAGGACTGCAGCGGTTCAAGAAGGCAACTCATCACCACCTTCTGAAGGGCAACTAGGGATGGGCAATAAATGCTGGCTGAACCAGCGACTCCCACATCCCGTAAATGAATTTAAAAAAATGTTATATTGCACAGAGATATATCTAGTGTTATATAGAATGTATTAGATATATTATTGATGGTTCTGTAATGAAATACATGTATTATTAGTTCTACCTACATTATATATTTCCAGTGATACAGTCATTGCAGCACTTATGGAATCCATTTGGGAACTCAAGTCAATGCCGACTCTCTGTACAGCAATCCAGTCAGTGCCATTCCCCCTCGATATCCCTGTTCCCCTGAAAGCTTATTTTCTTCATATATTATTTTGAATTATTGATCATCTCGACTTCCACAACGCTTGTGGGCAGTGAGTTCCCTGTCATGACCACTCCATGACTAAATAAAGTTCTTCCTCAGAATTTCCCTATCTCTAATCAGTAAATGTATTTATATGGAGATTCTCTACTCTTGTACAGGTTTTAGTGAGTTTAGATTTGTTGATCAGCACCTTCAGGAAAATTGGGAGGGAAAGTAAGTGAATATAGGTCTCTCTGTCCAGGGCAGGAAGCAGTGAGCTTGGATTTGTCAATCAGCCTGAATCGGCACCTTCAGGAGAATTGGGAGGGGGAATATTAGATACAGCAGAGTGAGAATGGAGGGAGAGTGTGTGGGATTGAGATTTAGAGCATTTCAGGGAAAGAGAGAGGAAAGAATGTTCGATAGAAACTAGAATTGTCTGTTCTGAGTTTCTATCCTGTACTAACAATGATTACTGTTGTAAAATCTGTTTGCAGGAAGTTCGAACAAGAGGAGTTTGAGGCCGAGCTCTCAAACTAAATATCACGTCAAGAACTGACTGAGTCACTCAATTCTTGGGATCATTGGCCTTTGAATCTAGTAGGAGAAATGTTTGTCTATTCTGTCTGCTTCAAGAGATTTTAAACATCAGTGTGTCTGGAAAAGCACTGAGACACACACACACACCCGTGTGAGACTGTTACAGAGCACTGACTGTGGAAAGAACTTTAACCAGTGACACAGCCTGAACAAATACTACACCATTCACAGAAGGGAGAGACTGTACATGTGTTCTGTGTGTGGCCGAGTCTTCAACTGATCATCCAACGTGGTGAGACGCAAGATCACCCGGACCATGGAGAAACCATGGAAATGTGAGGATTGTGGGAAGGGATTCAGAGCCCCGTGCGAGCTGGAAAGTCATCAACGCAGTCACACTGGAGAGAGGCCTTTCACCTGCTCTCAGTGTGAAAAGGGATTCACTGAAATGGGCAACCTGCGGAAACACGAACGAGTTCACACTGGAGAGAGGCCTTTCACCTGCCCTCAGTGTGAAAAGGGATTCACTGACATTAGCAGCCTGCGGACACACGAACGAGTTCACACTGGAGAGAGGCCTTTCACCTGCCCTCAGTGTGAAAAGGGATTCACTAACATTGGCAACCTGCGGCAACACGAACGAGTTCACACTGGGGAGAGGCCTTTCACCTGCCCTCAGTGTGAAAAGAGATTCAATTATATTGGCAACCTGCGGAAACACGAACGAGTTCACACTGGAGAGAGGCCTTTCACCTGCTCTCAGTGTGAAAAGAGATTCAATGTCATTGGCAGCCTGCGGCAACACGAACGAGTTCACACTGGGGAGAGGCCATTCACCTGCTCTCAGTGTGAAAAGGGATTCACTAACATTGGCCACCTGCGGAGACACGAACGAGTTCACACTGGAGAGAGGCCTTTCACCTGCTCTCAGTGTGAAAAGAGATTCAATTGTATTGGCAACCTGCGGAAACACGAACGAGTTCACACTGGAGAGAGGCCTTTCACCTGCTCTCAGTGTGAAAAGAGATTCACTAACATTGGCCACCTGCGGAGGCACGAACGAGTTCACACTGGGGAGAGGCCTTTCACCTGCTCTCAGTGTGAAAAGAGATTCACTAACATTGGCCACCTGCGGCAACACGAACGAGTTCACACTGGGGAGAGGCCATTCACCTGCTCTCAGTGTGAAAAGGGATTCACTAACATTGGCCACCTGCGGAGGCACGAACGAGTTCACACCGGGAAGATGCCATTCACCTGCTCTGACTGTGGGAAGGGATTCTTTCAGTTGTCCGACCTGCAGAGTCACCAGAGAGTTCACACCGGGGAGAAGCCGTTCATCTGCACTGTGTGTGATAAGGGATTTGCTCATTCATCCCACCTGCTGAAACACAATGTCAATCACACCAAGAGCAGGCCCTTTAAATGCTCTGACTGCAAGAGGGGTTTCAAAAGCTCTCAGCTACTGATGTCCCACCAGCGCTTTCACTCTGAGGAGAGACCGTTCAGCTGCTCTCATTGCACAAAGAGCTTTAGTACCTCATCCAACTTGCGGAGACACCAGCGAGGTCACACTGGGGAGAGCCCGTTCACCTCGCCGACTGGGAAAAGATTCACTCGGTCATCACTTGCTGAGCCACAACGTCACTCACACCAATGAGAGACCCTTTTAAATGCTCCGACTGTGGGAGTGGGTTTCAAAGCTCTTGGGTACTGATGGAACACCAGTGCATTCACACTGAGGAGAGACCGCTCAGCTCCTCTCACTGCGACAAAGAGGTTTCAAACATCATCCACATTGCGGAGACATCAGCGAGTTCACACTGGAAAGAAGCCATTCACCTGCTCTCACTGGGGAGGGATTCACTCAGTCGTCCAACACGCTGAGACACCAAAGGGTTCACAAGTGATGATGGGTTAGATTCTGCTGTTATTCCTGCTGTTAATCACATCCAGGACTGAACCTGGAGTGGGTGGAGGGATTTGTCTCCTCGTCAACACCTGGTGCTCGGATGTGGCGACCCTGGGGAACTACTGATCCCTGGACCTGGAATACCTGACTGTGAAGTGCCATCCATACGGCCTTCCATGGAGTTCACTTCTGCCATCATCACGGCGGTCTACATCCCACCCCAGGCGGAAGTGAAGAAGGCGCTTGATGAATTGTAACCGCTATAAATAACAATGAAACAGAATACCTGGCGGCCTTGTTCATCGTGGCCGGGGACTTTAACCAGGCCAACCTCAAGTGTGTACTGCCAAAATTCCACCAACACATCTCCTGTCCTGACAGGGGCCCCAACATCCTTGACCATTGCCACACAAACATCAAGGGCGCCTGATGATCCATCCCCTGACCGCACTTCGGAAAATCGGACCACAAGATGGCGCTCCTTCTCTCGGCGTACAAGCAGAAACTTGAACGGGAAAATCCGGTTAAGAAGGTTGTGCAAATGCTGGTCTGAGGCAAAAGAGCTCCTACGTGACTGGTCCATATTCAAGAACTCGGCAGTTAGCCGAAACGAGTATGCCAGCACCATCACAGGCTTCATCAGCAAGTGTGTAGAAGATTGTGTGTCAAAGAAGGTAGTACGTACGTTACCCAACCAGAAACCATGGCTTAATCGGGAGATTCACTCCCGACTGGTCTGAGGCGTTCAAGTCAGGCAACCCTGACCTGTACAAAAAAATCTAGGTACAACCTCTGCAAAGCCAACAGGGATACCAAGAGACAACAGAAGAGTTGTCCAGACTAAGCGAGAATCATGGACTCTCATCGATTGTGGCAAGGCGTAAACAACATAATGCGCTAAAAAGCAAAGCCGAGTAGAATCTTTAGCAACAGTGCTTCCCCTTCCCAACAAACGCAATGCATTCTATGCTTATTTCGAGCAGGAAACCAACAAACCTTTGTCATCTGCCCCAGCAGCCTTGGACACGCCCATGCCCACCGTCACAGCCTCCAAAGTCAGATTGGCCTTCTTGAAAGTGAAGCCTCGGAAAGCGACAGGTCCTGACGGGAGTCCCTGCCATGCACCCAGATCATGTGCGGACATCCTCAACCTTTCCCTCCTCCGTTCTGAGGTTCCCACCTGCTTCAAGAAGACCACCATCATACCGGTGCCAAAGAAGAACCAGGCAACGTGCCTCAATGACATCGATCATTATGAAATGCTTAGACCACAGCTGGAGTAATGTGTGCAGTTTTACTTAGGAAAGGTATTGCCACAGAGGAACAGCAACAAAGTTTGACCAGACTTGTCCCGGGTATGGCAGGACTGTCCTATGAAAACAGATTGGGGAAACTAGGCCTCTTTTCTCTAGAGTTCCAAGGAATGAGAGGGGATTTCATTGAAACTTACAAAATCCACAAAGGAATAGACAGGGTGGGTGCAGGTGAGAGGTTTCCCCTGGTTGGAGAGTCTGGAACCAGGGGACACAATTTCAAACTAAGGGAGAAGCCACTTAGGACGGGTCTCTGAGGAGACATTTCTTTACTCCTCGGGTTGTGAATCTTTGGAATTCTCTACCCCAGAGGGCTGTGGAAGCTCAGTCACTGAGTGTGTTTCAAGCAGAGACTGACAGATTTCTTTTTTTTTTGTTTAATAAATTATTTTCTTCTAATTAAGGGGCAGTGGAGCGTGGCCAATTCACCAATGCTGCACATCAAGTTCGGTTGTGGATCTGAGACCCACAAGGCACTAGGAGAATGTGCAAACTCCACATGGACAGTGACCCAGGGCCAGGATCGAACGCAGGTTCTTGGTGCCGTGAGGCAACAGTGCTAACCACTGGGCAACCGTGCCACGCAACTGACAGATTTCTAAATATCAATAACCCATATGGATATGGAGATAGTGTGGGGAAAAAGACATTGAATCATAGGATCATAGTATTTACAGGGCAGAAGGAGGCCATTTGGCCCATTGAGTCTGCACCGGCCCTTGGAAAGAGCACCCGACCAAAGTCCACACCCCCACCCTATCGCCGTAACCCAGTAACCCCACCCAACCTTTTTGGACATTAAGGGCATTTTAGCATGGCCAATTCACCTAACCTGCACATCTTTGGACTGTGGGAGGAAACCCACTCAGACACCTGGAGAAAGTGCAAACTCCGCACAGATAGTAACCCAAGCCGGGAATCGGACCTGGGACCCGGGAGCTGTGAAGCAACTGTGCTAACCAGTGTGCTACCATGAAATGGATGATCAGCCATGATCGCATTGAATGGCGGCGCAGGATCGATGGGCTGAATGGCCAACTCCTGCTCTGATGCTCCAATGGTATAAAGATCGGTAGGAAAGTAAACTGTGAAGAGGACATAAGGAGACTACAAAGGATAGAGGTAGGTTATGTGAGTGGGAAAAGATCTGCCAAATGGAGAATAATGTGAGAAAATGAGAAATTGTCCATGTTGCCAGAAGAATAAAACAGTTTCTGATCTGAATAGTGAGAGATTGTAGAGCTCTGAGACTCCGAGGTATCTGGGTGTCCAAGAGCATGAATCACAAAAAGGGAATTGAATACAAAAGTAGGGAGGTTGTGCTTCAGTTATACAGGACATTGATGAGTCCACATCTGGAGCACTGTGTATAGTCTTGCTCTCATTTAAGGAAGGATGTAAATGTGTTGGAAGCAGTTCAGAGAAGGTTTACTGGACTCGTACCTGGAATTGGAGGCTGGTCTTATGAGGAATGATTGGACGGGCTGGGCTTGTGTCCGATGGAGTTTAGGTGACTTGATTGAACCGTATCAGATCCTGAGGGGCCTTGACAGGGTGGATGTGGAAAGGATGTTTCCTCTTGTGGGAGAATCTAGAAATTGGAGTCACTTTAAAAGTAACAACTTGCCTATTTAAGGCAGAGGAGAACTTTTTTCTCTCAGAGTTGGGAGTCTTTGGAACTCTCTTCCTCAAAGGGCAGTGGAAGCAGAGTCTTTGAATATTTTGAAGAATGAGTTGAATAGATTCTTGATAAGCAAGGGGGTGAATGGTTATCGGGGGGAATGTGGAATTGAGGTTACAATCAGATCAACTTATTAAATGGTGGAGCAGGCTCGAGGGGCCGAGTGGCCTACTCCAGCTCCTAATTTGTATGTTATCACATCCTATATAATAGATTGTAGCATTTTACCTCCAACTGATGTCAAGCTAATGGGTCTGTGGTTCCCCGTTTTCTCTCTCACTCCTTAAATAGTGTGGTTACATTTACTACCTTCCAATCTGCAGGAACCATTCCAGAATCTATAGAATTTTGAAAGATGATCACCAATGTACCCACTATCTCTCCAGCCGCCTCTTTCAACACTCTGGGATGGAGAGCATCAGCTTTTGGGGATTTATTAACTTTCAACCACATTAATTTCTCCAGTATTACTTTCTCACTAATACTAATCTCTTTCAGTTCCTCGTGCTCACTGGTCCCTTGGTTCTCTAGTGTTTTAGGACAATTTCTGTATCTTCCTCTGTGAAGACAGACACACATTGTTTAGTTTCGCTGAAATTTCCTTATTCCCCATCATAAACCCTTCTGTCTCTGCCTGGAATGGACCCACATTGGTCTTTGCGAATCTTTTCCTTTTCACATTTTATAGGAACTTTTCCAATCGTTTTTTTATGTTTCTAGCCAGTTTGCTCTCGTCTTCTATTTTCTCTTTATGAGTTTCTTGATCCTCCTTTGTAAATACTAAAACAAGTTTCCAATCCTCAGGGTTACACTTATTTTGGCAACTATATGAGTGATAAGATCTCTTATTTTATCTTCAAAAATGAGCCCAAGATCTGGTTGATTGGAGGTGTCCAAAAATACAACTTTATTGCTAATTATCCACCTCAATTCTCTTACATAAAAATAATTCAAAATTCAGATCAAATAATACGTCAAAACATAACAAAGAGAGTTAAACAAAAACATTGGGGAAACACGGTAGCATTGTGGATAGCACAATTGCTTCGCCGCTCCAGGGTCCCAGGTTCAATTCCGGCTTGGGCCACTGTCTGTGCGGAGTCTGCACATCCTCCCCGTGTCTGCGTGGGTTTCCTTCGGATGCTCCGGTTTCCTCCCACAGTCCAAAGATGTGCAGGTTAGGTGGATTGGCCAGGATAAATTGCCCTTAGTGTCCAAAATTGCCCTTAGTGTTGGGTGGGGTTACTGGATTATGGGGATAGGGTGAAGGTGTTGACCTTGGGTAGGGTGCTCTTTCCAAGAGCCGGTGCAGACTCGATGGGCCGAATGGACTCCTTCTGCACTGTTAATTCTATGAAATAAGAAAATATTAGGAAATCAATAGATGGTTCAGAATTTCTTAAAGCATGAATATAGAACAAACTTTAGTCATGAAACTATTCTTAAAGAAATTCTTATCAATGGTCTAACCCCTTATTGGTTTCAAATTCTCAGCTGAGGCTTCCTGATTTAATCAGAAAACTCTGTCACTTGGAGCATGATTTGTTATCCAGGCATTGGTCTTTACTGAAGATTCATTAATGTCTATCAAGTTAATTAAATGTCTACATGCTCCCGCCACGTGTACCAATCCTCTGAAGATAAGGCGTTCTGCATTAACCTTGCTTGTTGCTAAGGCTTTGCTACATTTTGTAAATGTTTCTGTTGCTGAGGCTGCGATACGTTTTCATTGCTAGATGTATTTGTAGAACAATGTTTTATTCATGACGAGGGCTTTTATGCAACTTTTCTTGAAACTGTGTTAGATTCTGACACATATTAAGTTGCTGTACAGCAATTCTCATATTTTTATCTGAAACAATTTCTGCCTGTATGTATACTGAATTTAAGAATTATACTGCATTGATTCTTCAAGGTACCAATAAATCAGTGAAGCAATAAATCTGTAATCTATCAATGAGCCTCTTCCTTTGACCTAATGGAATCTTTAATGTTTCTTGATAGTCACGGTTGCGTCACTTTTCCTGTTGGATTTTTGTTTCTTAAAGGAATCTATATTTTATGTAAATATGTGATAATTCCTTAAATGCGATTGCCTGTGTTTCATTACACATTTTATTGTATGTTCCCAATCAACTTGCCCCTCATAGCTTGACAGTTTCCTTCTGAGACAGAACCATGTAACCACCATAGCCTATCTTCATCTGAACTGCATGCATTGGGGTTCCAAACAGAAACAGGAACTATCTGTCATCTACCTTCCAAACACCCTTTCACTCTGTGATCCTTATGAAATTTGCCACAAGGCTCAAGAGCATCAGTCATGAGAAGGCCAGTCCAGCAGAAAGAAACCCTCCGACCCTCCCCATTGACCAACTGACAGAATGAACACAATGCAGTCCTGGATGTAATTGAGAGCAGAAACAATAACAACAGAATCCAACCCCTGTAATCAATTGTGACCATGTTGGTGTCTCAGCAAGTTCGAGAAAGCACAGAATCCCTTCTCACACTGAGAGCAGGTGAACGGCTTCTCCCCAGCGTGAACTCGCTGGTGCCTCCGCAGTGTGGATGATTCACAGAATCCCTTCCCACAGTGAGAGCAGATGAATGGCCTCCCCAGTGTGAACCCACTGGTGCCTCTGCAGGCTGGATAATTGAGTGAATCCATTCCCACACCGAAAGCAGGTGAACGGTCTCTCCCCAGTGTGAACTCACTGGTGTGTCTGCAGGGTGAATGACTGACTGAATCCTTTCCCACAAAGAGAGCAGCTGAATGGTCTCAGCCAAGTGTGAATGCGCCAATGAGCTTCCAGTACAAATAGGCACTGCAGTTGACCATTTGGCCCATTGAATTTGCTCAACCCTGTAATAAGCTCAATGGCCGATCTAGCTCAGCACCATTTCCCTTAGTGACTTCAACATCTCGAAACCTATCAACTCGATCTGGAAAATACTTGATGACTTGAGGCTCCACAGTCCTCTGGAGCAGAGAATTCCAAAGCTTCACCACATCCTGGAGTGAAGAATTCGCTCCTCATCTTAACTTTCAGTCCATTTTCCTACCTGTTCCCCGTGCCCCTCAACTCCCTCGTCAATCAGAATTCTGTCTAACTTCACGGCGCCAAGGACCCAGGTTCAATCCCGGCCCCAGGACACTGCGTTTGGAGTTTGCACAGTCTCTCCGTGTCTGTGTGGGTCTCATCCCCACAGCCCAAAGATGTGCAGGGTTGGTGGATTGGCCATTCTAAATTGGCCCTTAATTGGAAAAAACATGAATTGGGTACCTTAAATGAAAAAATTATGTTTTGGCGAGGGAGGGAGGGAGGGGGGGGTCACAATCAAATCCAGTGACTACCCACATATACTTTGTGTCAGGTTGGTGTCAATGTCCACCCCCTCACTTTTCATCCGAGTCTCAGGAGGTTGGAGACTGCTCCGGACAAGTAATGGCGGACGCAGCTCCCACAATCCTCCCATGCTGGAGAAACTGCTTTATCCCAGATGGGTGGGTGGTCTGGAACTGCACATGTCCAAGGGAGAGGGACCCTTAATTGAAAAAAAGACTGGGCACGTATAATAAAACAAATAATTCTGTCTAGCTTATTCTTGAATATATTCAATGACTCCCAGACTCCACTGGACCCTGGGTGAAACAAATTCCAGAGATTAACAACCCTCTGAGATAAGAGATTACTGAAAATATATAACATGGTTGCAGTACAATATTAAAAGACTAGAAATAATAATAAATGTACTTTACAGGTCCAGATGGAGCAGGTTAAAGAGGTGTGAATTGTCTCAAGCCAGGACAGTTGGTAGGATTTCGCAAGCCCAGGCCAGATGGTGGGGGGTGAATGTAATGCGACATGAATCCAAGGTCTTGGTTGAGGCTGTACTCATGTGTGCGGAACCTCGCTATAAGTTTCTGCTTGGCGATTCTGCATTGTTGGGTTGCAAAATCCTATCGACTCTCCTGGCTTGAGACAATTCACATCTCTTTAACCTGTGATTATCCCTCTCTCCAGTTGCTCTGTCTGGACCTGTAAAGACTTAATTACCTGCAAAGACTCTCATTCAACAGTATCGTCTTGCATCATTGACTTTATCTATCTATATGTTTCTGGAACCCACCTCTTCATTCACCTGAGGAAGGAGCTGTGCTCTGAAAGTTAGTGATTCGAAACAAACCTGTTGGACTTTTAACGTGGTGTTGTGAGACTTCTTACTTTTACTTTAACACGATCAATAATCACACTCCATGGTCACGTTGCAGAAATTGTCACTCAATTCTCCTGGAACCAGCCCAATGTGATTCTTCATTCCTGTGTTTACTGCCATTGTGTTCCTTTGCCTGACTGGCAACCCTTAACCCCAGAGGTGTCTTGCTGTGATGGTTCTCCGGATTGGATTGGATTTGTTTATTGTCACGTGTACCGTATTCAGGTCCCGATAAACCAAGTGACTCTTCCAAATCCTGAAGTGATGTTTGTTTTTTTCTGCAAATCTTCATCTAATATCCTGTAAGATGCAAGTTGAGAACAGACAATTCTAGTTTCTATAAAACATTCTTTCCTTTCTCATTCTCCAAAAGCTGTAAATTTCCACCCAACACACTCTCCCTCCATTCTCACTCTACAGTATGTAATATTTATCTTCTCTAATCCTCCCAAATCTCGAAAGGTGCTGCTTCAGGCTGATTCACAGATCCATGCTCACTGCTTCCTGTCCTGGACAGAGGCCTGAAAATCTCCATGCAGGCTGCCAGACAGGAATATGTCTATAATACCAAACTCAAAATGTGTGCAACATACAAACTTCCTTTCGCTTCAGTTGCTGCAAGTCACCAAAGTCCCCTCAGAATGAGAAAAGAAATGGAAAGGTAAAGTAGAGTTGGAGAGGCTACTCCCTCTTAATAATAATCGGGGGCAGCACAGTGGCGCAGTGGGTTAGCACTGCGGCCTCACAGCACCGAGGTCCCAGATTTGATTCCGGCTTTCGGACACTGTGTGGAGTTTGCACATTCTCCCCGTGTTTGTGATGGTTTTGTCCCCACAACCAAAAAGATGTGCAAACTAGGTGGATTGGCCATGCAAAATTGCCCCTTAATTGGGGAAAAAAATGAATTGGGTACCCTAAAATTTTTAAATAATAATCTTTATTATTGTCACAAGTCGGCTTACATTAACACTGCAATGGGGCGGTACGGTGACGCAGTGGTTAGCTCTGCCGCCTCACGGCGCCAAGGTCCCAGGTTAGATTCTGGATCGGG
This sequence comes from Scyliorhinus torazame, assembly GCF_047496885.1. NCBI lineage: Eukaryota > Metazoa > Chordata > Chondrichthyes > Carcharhiniformes > Scyliorhinidae > Scyliorhinus > Scyliorhinus torazame. The sequence continues at coordinate 174,559,729 of NC_092711.1, forward strand.
GTCACTGTCCGTGTGGAGTTTGCACATTCTCTCTGTGTTTGCCTGGGTTTTGTCCACACAACCCACAGTTGTGCAGGGTAGGTGGATTGAACACGCTAAATTGCCCCTTAATTTTAAAAGATGAATTGGGTAATCTATATTTTAAAAAAAACACTGCAATGAAGTTACTGTGAAACTCCCCTAGTCACCACATTCGGCGCCCGTTAGGGTACACAGAAGGAGAATTCAGAATGTTCAATTCACCAAACGCACGTCTTTCAGGCATTCTAGATGGGCAGCCTGGTAGCCCAGTGGTTAGCACCGTTGCTTCACATCTCCAGGGTCCCAGGTTCGATTCCGGCTTCGGTCACTGTCTGTGGAAATCTGCATGTTCTCCCCGTGTCAGCGTAGGTTTCGTACGGGTGCTCCAGTTTCCTCCCACAGTGCAAAGATGTGCAGGTTAGGAGGATTGACCATGATAAATTGCCCTTAGTGTCCAAAATGGTTAGGTGGAAGTTCCGGTGGCGGCTAAGGAGGAGTAAGTCGCACACTTGGTGGCTCTCAATCCAGTCGGACTTTTTCCCTGACTTTTTTGTACTTTTGAGTGCTAGTTCGGAAGGCATAGGCACTCAGGCACTGACTCCAGACACAGGTGTATGGAATTAAGAAGCAGAAAGAATCGCAAACAGTTGAAGAAGTGGGCAAACAAGGGCAGTGTACAAGCTGCTGCTGAGGACAATATGGCCGACGTCCGGACCGCGGTGCAGACAGCCCAGCCAACAACGGAGCATCTGTTGAAGGTCATTCAAGAGGGCTTTACTGTTTTGCAGCGCAACAGTTTAGACCTGATTCAGAAGGACATCGAGGGCTTGAGCATAGGCTGGATGCCCAGGATCGTACGATCCAGAAGTTGGAAAAGGCGCTGGAGGAGCAGGAGGATAACCAAAACGGTGGTGGAAGCGGAGATGGAGAGGCTGAAGGACCAACAAAAAAGGCTTCTGGAGAAGGTAGAGGTCCTGGAAAATAGGTCCCATCAGCAGAGTTTGAGAATCGTTGGTCTCCCGGAGGGGGCTGAGGGAGACGGTGGCGGGCATGTTCCAGAAGCTGTTGGGAGATGATGTCTTCCCGCGCCCGGTGGAGGTGGACAGGGCGCTGGCGAGGCAGCCGCGAGAGGTGCCCCCCCCCCTCCCCCGAGTGATGGTGGCCCGGTTTCACAGGTTCCTGGACAAGGAGCGGGTGCTACAGTGGGCTAAGCGCACGCGGAGCTGCCATTGGAATAACAGTGTCATGCGCATCTACCAGGACCTGAGCGTGGAGGTGGCCAGAAGAAGGGCAGGCTACAGGCAAGTCAAAGAGATTCTGTTTAAGAAGCAGGTGAAGTTTCGGCTGCTGTATCCGGCTCGCCTGTGGATCACACACGAGGGACGGCACCATTGCTTTGAGGAGCCCGAGGATGCGATGGACTTCGCCAAGAGAGAAGGGCTGGTGCCGAACTGAGGATTTTGTGGACATGGGTTAATAAGACACTGAGCGATGTTTTCACTCATCGCCGGGGGGGGGGGGGGGGGGGGGGGGGGGTGAATACTTCTTACACTGCAAATAAGAGGTGCAGGTGTTGGAGAACCAGCGCCGTCTGGAGGTTTGTTTGGTGAAGGCCGAGGAGAATTATAAGGAGGCCCGAGTAAGCTATTGCTGAAGGAGGTTAACGCAGCAAGACTCCCTATTTACTCAGCAGGTTGAGAACAGTTGAAAGTTTGCGAGGCATAAGTTGTACGAGTTTGGGAGTAACCCGAGCGAATACAAAGGCCAACTTTGGAGCGGATTTCTCTGTGCGGCTTGGCAAAGGGAAAAGGGTCACGAAGACGGAGGAAATAAACAGGAATTTCGGGAATTCTATGCAGGATTATACAAGTCTGAGCAGTCTGGTGATGTATTGGCAGTGTGGAGCATTATTTATTTTCCTTGAATCTTCCGGAGGCCTCAGAAAACCAGTGTGAGGCTCTTAATGCTACTCTTTCTAGGGAAGCGATGTCAAAGACCATGAAGGAGCTTCAGCCAGGTAAAGCGCTGGGACCACATGGCTGTGGGTGTGGGGTTTACATGGGATTTGAGGTTTACTGTTGGAACTATTTGTGGGTATGTATTATCACTTTGACTCAAGTATGCTGCCATTGACTCTTTCTGAGGCTTATGTCTGTTTGATTCTGAAGCGGACAAGGATCGAGGGAGCGTGTCTCTTATCAGTCAATCTGTTGACTTGAAACTGCTGTCTAAAGTTTTGGTGAGAAAGCTGGAGGGCATCCTTCCAACAATCAATTTCTTTTTTAAATTTTGAGTACCTATTTCATTTTTTCTAATTTAGGGACAATTTAGCTTGGACAATCCACCTCCCCTGCATATCTTTGGGTTGTGGGGGTGAAACCCACACAAACATGGGGAGAATGTGCAAACTCCACACGGACAGTGACCCAGAGCCACGATGAAACCTGGGACCTCGGCGCCGTGAGGCAGCAGTGCTAATCACTGCACTACCGTGCTGCCCTCCATCTGACAATCATGAGGGAGGACCAGTCTGACCTCGCTCTGCATCACTAACCAGCTGAGCTAAATTGGCTCCTAATTATATTACAAGCTGGGCAGCGGCAGGGTTCATGAATGTCGTATTTGGGCTTCTGAGAAGATCTCGACAAATAAATGTGTCAAGCTGAGGGAGCAAAGGATGTCAATGTCTTTAATGGAGAGAGAGACAGAGACCTGGGCCAAGCTTTGCAGAGTCTGCACCCTCCCTGGATTCACTTCCTTTCCCTTCAGTTGCTGCAAGTGACCAATTGAAGGTCAGAATGAGAAACGAAATGGAAAGGGGGAGAAAAGAAAATGTTTTACTCACAGTTGTTGGAGACGGGAGGAGGTTTGCATCCTTGTGAAGTTCAATCGAGCAGTCACACAAAGCCCGAGCTGATTAGCAGGAGGACCATCCTTCTGGTCCTCCAACTCTTGCCATTGGTTAATACCTCAGGTAAAAGGTCAGAAGGCGGGCTACCCGTTGCACATGCACAGCCTCCCCTCTCCCTTGGACATGCGCAGTCGTGGGCAGGGGGAGATCACCGATTGGCTTCTCGCTCTGGCCGTCAGCCGGTTGCCTGGAAACCTTGTCTCGAGGAGGTTCTGTTGCCGGTTTATTTCCCCCCTTATTCAAGGGGCGGACGAAACAACGGGTGGGGGCGGGGAGCGCCGCGCCTGCGCACTGGAACCCGGTGACGACAGCGCGGAAGAGTAATTCCTATTGGCTGATTCGGGCAGTGCCCCATTGTGATGTCACAGCGGAAGTGAAGGAAAAAAACTCCTTTCTCCAACATCTGTGAGTAAAACACTTTCTTTTCTCCCCCTTTCCATTTCTTTTCTCATTCTCACCTTCAATTGGTCACTTGCAGCAACTGAAGGGAAAGGAAGTGAATCCAGGGAGAGTGCAGACTCTGGAAAGCTTGGCCCAGGTCTCTCTCTCTCAAAGACATTGACACCCTTTGCTCCCTCAGCTTGACACATTTATTTGTCTGGCTAAAAGGATGGTCTCTCGCCACCGGGGGTAGCAGCGCGGTTGGGTGACCTGCACGACTTACTGCGGTTAGAGAAGAGAAAGTCTGAGTTAAGGTTGCAGCAGGGGAGTTTGAGAAAAGGTGGGGGATGTTTGTGACCATGTTTGAGGAGCCGTTCGTCGTGTGGGGGGAATGAAAAAGGAGAAAAATCTGTACAAACCGTATAGTTGATTGTTGGGAAGAATGTTTCCCGGGGTGTTTATTTGCTGTAACCTACTTTGATACAAGTTTGAATAAAATGCATTTTTTTAAAAAAATAATTAATAAATAAAAGGATGGTCTCTTTCCTGATGTTCACAATTAAAGGAAGAGAAAATGCTGGAAAATCTCTTCAGGTCTGGCAGCATCTGTAGGGAGAAAAAAGCTGACGTTTCAAGTCCGATGACTCTTTGACAAAGCTTTGGACAAAGAGTCATCGAACTCGAAACGTCAGCTCTTTTCTCACCCTCCAGATGCTGCCAGACCTGCTGAGATTTTCCAGCATTTTCTCTTTCGTTTCAGATGCCAGCACCCACAGTAATTTTCTTTTATCACAATTAAAGGGCTGGTTTCTCCAGGAGATGGCTGCTATTTAATGGGACAGTAAATTAATATCAGTTAGAGATATGTCTAGTAGTTTTAAATTAGATATATTATTTATGGTCTGTAATAAAGTACATTTACTATTATTTCTGGTTGTATAATATTGTACTGTCGCTATTTGTTCTTATTTCTTAAAAAAAAGTGGGCAGCACGGTAGCATTGTGGATAGCACAATTGCTTCACAGCTCCAGGGTCCCAGGTTCGATTCCGGCTTGGGTCACTGTCTCTGCGGAGTCTGCACATCCTCCCCGTGTGTGCGTGGGTTTCCTCCAGGTGCTCCGGTTTCCTCCCACAGTCCAAAGATGTGCAGGTTAGGTGGATTGGCCATGATAAATGCCCTTTGTGTCCAAAATTGCCCTTAGTGTTGGGTGGGGTTAATGGGTTATGGGGATAGGGTGGAGGTGTTGACCTTGGGTGGGGTGCTCTTCCCAAGAGCCGGTACAGACTCGATGGGCCGAATGGCCTCCTTCTGCACTGTAAATTCTATGATCGGCTTTATATATTTCCAGTCATCTCTTCCCTCAAAAGGCTATTAGTCTATGGCATTCTCTTCCACAGGGATCAGTGGAGTCTTTGGGTCACTGAATATATTCAAGGATGAGTTGGACAGATTTTTAATATTTCCTTTGTCATGTTTTTTTACCATTTTTAAAATAATGAATGCAACAGAATAACAGAAATATTGCTGGAAAATGGGTACAGTGTAGAACAACTGATACTTCCGCATAAATACAAGCAATACATTGCAGAATTAATTCAGAGCAGGATATTTGAGCGACCAGAGCCTCTAGATGAAATGCCAGATCAGTTAACAGGTTAACATAGTGAGCGGGGAAAGAGGGTAAAATTATATAAAAACAGAAGAATAACAATGCAGGGCGCATACCCCAAAATATTACAAAACACACTAACAGCAGAGTCGAATTAAAATAACATAGATGACGTAGAATCTCTATAGTGCAGAAGGAGGCCATTTGCTTCTTCAAGTCTGCACTGACCCTCAGAAAAAGCACTCACAGAGGCAGACTCCCCATCCTAGTCCCATAATCCGGTCCATTGATCATGGTCAACCCACCTAACCTAACATCGTTTGTGCGGAGGGGCAAGAATTCAAAAATCCCTAAAACAGTACTACAATGGAGAAGAAACATGGGAGGCCTGGCCCTCCCGAACTTGCAATACTATCACTGGGCAGCCACGGCCGAAAGAGTGAGGAGATGGGTAAAGGACCCAGACATGGAATGGTTGATGATGGCCGAGTCCTCGTGTACAGGAATGACCCTCCCGGCCCTCGCTACGGCAACACTCCCATCCCCGTCAGCACCAGTCCAGTGGTGGCAGCTACCCTGAGAACCTGGAACCAGATGTGGCAGCATTTCAGTATGACCGATGTGTCCTTTATGGCCCCCATCTGCGGCAACCAATCGGTTTGCACCAGCCATTCTCAACATCACCTTCAAGAGGTAGAGACAAGAAGGGGGAACACTGATGGTTAGGGACTTTTACACGGGAAATAGACTAGCGACCTTAGAGGAGCTGACGGATAGACTGGACCTACCAAACAGGGATGAGCTCCAGGTCAAAAACTTTCTCCGCAAGGAGACACCAGCATACCCAGAAACCCTGAGAAGCACAATGCAAGAGGAGTTACTGGACGCAGACAGTCTGGGGAAGGGAAACTGTGGGGACCTGTACGGACAACTCTTAATAAGGATGCGCTCCTTACTTGACGAAACCCAGGAAAAATGGGAGGAAGAGCGAGGGACGGAAATAGGGTGGGGACTCTGGAGCGAAGCACTGAACGGGACCAACTCCACCTTCTCCTACGCAAGGCGAAGCTTCATGCAGCTGAATGTTGTGCACAGAACATACCCGACAAGAACCCAAATGAGCAGGTTCTTCCCGGAGATGGAGGACAAATGTGAATGGTGCCAGGGGGGCCCGGCAAACCATGCCCACCTGTTCTGGGTATGTCCCAGAATTGTCAAATTCTGGACAGCATATTTACAGTTGAATTCTGGACAACCTATTTAGAGACAATGTCCATGGTTATGAGGGTGGAGCCGTGCCCACAAATGGCAGTCTTCGGGGTATCAGACCAGCCAGAACTATTCATGGGGAAAAGGGTGGACGCCCTTGCCTTTGCTTCTCTAATCGGCCGCTGGAGAATCCTGCTCGGCTGGCGATTAGCAGCACCACCCACAGCTCAGACGAGCTGGCAGACCTATCTGGATTTCTCCACCTGGAGAAGATCAAGTTCACCGTCCGAGGGTCAGAGGATGGTTCCCACAAAGTGTGGAGGCCATTCACCAACTTGTTCCAGGACCTGTTTGAAGCCAGCGGCCAATGGAACACTGGGGAGGGAGGTGGGCGTACGGGAGCCAACGGGATCACAGGGAACAGGCAGGAAAACGGGACGGGGGGAAGGGGGCTACTGGGACAAGGAGGAAGAAACAGAAACCAACTGACACAGAGACCAGAGAGCCCAGAACAAAAAACAAGAAGAGGAACCCCCAAGGGAAGGTGAAAAACAGGACAGGGAGTGCGCGGGGTGGAAGGGGGGAGGCCCATCAATGGGGGAGGGGGGGGGGAAGGGAGGGCACCGTCCACTTGTAAATAACAGATAACTCCCATTGTACAGTGAAGGGCCAGGAAAGGACCCAGAAACGACAAGTGAAGGGGGCGGAGGGGAGGGACGGGAGATGGAGGGACCGACACAAAGGAAATTGACATGCACATTGTAATCGGCACAGTTACCCTGACTGCTTGGATAGTGTATAATAAGCATTGTCACAAGTCTGCGACTCGATGAAAAAGAGGTGAAAAAAACTGCTCAATCAAATCCCGCCTCAATTTAAAGTGTTCCTCATAATCCAGATGCGTTTCCTGTAATAAAGCGATGTCGACGTTCTCCTTTCGAAAAGAGAGGATCTTTTTCCTTCTGATAGGGTGATGGATGCCCCGTACATTCCCTGAGAAAATTTGCCGATTAACTGCCGCCATTAGTTAGGCGACAGAGAGACAGGAACAGATTTTCACACCACAATCGGGCGTGCGCCATTACCCCCTCCTCCAACTCACTTTACACCAGAGGCACCAAAGTCTCCCCAAACTGCTCCTTTCACAGATAAAAGCCCCGTCTGTACCAGAGTAGGATAAAGTCAACAACACATAAACCCTCCCATAATAACAAAAATACAAAAGAATCACCACCACAATAGACCCAAGGGGACATTCCTCAATAAGACTGAGGACCCGGAGGATTAATCCCACAGCCAGACTGTCGTTACCCTCAGGATACCTTCTCCAAAATGAGGAGAGGAAAAGTAACTTTTGTAAATTGTTTTTACAGAATATTAGAGGAGGAGGAATTACAGACAGAAATCTCAAACGTCACGTCTCAATCTGACTGAGTCTCTCAATTCCTTGGAACTGAATATCACCGGACTTTGAATCGAGAAGGAGAAATGTTTGTCTTTTCTGTCCGCTTCAAAACATCAGTGTGGCTGGAAAAGCCCCGAGACACACACACACCCGAGTGAGAGTGTTCCAGAGCACTGACTGTGGAAAGAGCTTTAACCAGTTACGCAGCCTGAAAAAACATCACACCATTCACAGTGGGAGAGACGTTACACGTGTTCTGTGTGTGGACGAGGCTTCAACTGATCGACAAACCTGGAGAGACACGAGGACACCCCCACCCTGGAGAAACAATGGAAATGTGGGGACTGTGGGAAGGGATTCTGGGTTCCATCTGCACTGGAAGCTCATCGGCGCATTCACACTGGGGAGAGGCCGTTCATCTGCTCTGTGTGTGGGAAGGGATTCATTCAGTTATCCACCCTGCAATTACACCAGCGAGTTCACACTGGGGAGAGGCCGTTCACCTGCTCTCAGTGTGAGAAGTGTTTCACTCAGTTATCCGTCCTGCAGACACACCAGCGAGTTCACACTGGGGAGAGGCCGTTCACATGCTCTCAGTGTGAGAAGGGATTCACTACTTCATCGAGCCTGCGGAGACACCAGCGAGTTCACACTGGGGAGAGGCCGTTCACCTGCTCTCAATGTGAGAAGTGTTTCACTCAGTTATCCGTCCTGCAGACACACCAGCGAGTTCACACTGGGGAGAGGCCGTTCACCTGCTCTCAGTGTGAGAAGGGATTCACTACTTCATTGAGCCTGCGGAGACACCAGCGAGTTCACACTGGGGAGAGACCGATCACCTGCTCTCAATGTGAGAAATGTTTCACTCAGTTATCCGGCCTGCGGACACACCAGCGAGTTCACACTGGGGAGAGGCCGTTCATTTGCTCTCAGTGTGAGAAGCGATTCACTCAATCATCCGACTTGCAGAGACACCAGCGAGTTCACACTGGGGAGAGGCCGTTCACCTGCTCTCAGTGTGAGAAGGGATTCCCTCACTCATCCGACCTGCAGAGACACCAGCGAGTTCACACTGGGGAGAGGCCGTTCATCTGCTCTCAGTGTGGGAAGGGATTCACTCAGTTATCCAACCTGCAGAGCCACCAGCGAGTTCACACAGGGGAGAAGGCGTTAACCTGTTCTTAGTGAGAGAAGGGATTCAGATATCCATACACCCTGCGGGAACACTAGAGAGTTCACACCTGGAAGAGGCCATTCCCCTGCTCTGAGCAGGGGAGACATTCAATGATCCATCCCAACGATGGAGACACTAGCGAGTTAATTCTGGGGAGAGACCATTCATCTGCTCTCAATGTGGGGAGGGGTTTTCTGATTCATCACATCTGTTGTGACTCCAACAAGTTCACAATAAATTACAGATGTTGGCTCCGTTGTTATTGTTTCTGCTCTCACTGACATCCAGGACTGCATTTTGTTCATTCTGACATCTGGTGAATGGTGATGATTGGAGGGTTTCTTTCTGCTGGACCGGCCGGTCTAACACCTCTGCCTCCGGTGGGCTGACCATTTTTGAGCCTCGTTGCGATTACCTGGTTCCAAGTTTGACGAGGAGCACAGAATGAAAAGGTGTTTGCACGTTGGAAGATATTTAGTTCCCAAAGCAACCATGTTGCCATGAAGATGGGCTATGGTGGTTACATACTTCATTTGTCTAATTTATCTGGGTGGTTGTCGCAGAAGGAGACTGTCATGGTATGAGGGGCAAGTTGTCTGTGGTAGATTGGGAAATGACAATAAACATATCACTGAAAGTGGCAACGCAGGTGGATAAGGAGCTAAGAAGGCAGGTGGCATGCTTGTCTTCATTGGTCGGGGCATTGAGTATAGAAATTGGCAAGTCATGCTGCAGCTGAACAGAACCTTAGTTAGGCCACACGTGGAATATTGCCGACAATTCTGGTCACCACATTACCAAAAGGATGTGGAGGCTTTGGAGAGAGTACAGAGGAGGTTTACCAGGATGTTGCATGGCCTGGAGGGGATTAGCTGTCAGGAGAGGTTGGATAAACTCGGATTGTTTTAACTAGAGCGACGAGGTTGAGGGACGACCTGATAAAAGTTTACAAAATGATGAGTGGCATGGACAGAGTTGATAGAAGCTTTTTCCCAGATGACAGAGGTTTAAGGTGCAAGGGGCAAAAGTCAATTACCAGGTGACATATGGGCAAAGTTTAGCCGAGATGTGCGAGGGACGTTTTTTACACCGAGGGTGGTGAGTGCCTGGAACTCGCTGCCGGAGGAGGTCGTGGAAGCAGGTACGATAGTGACGTTTAAGAGGCATCTTGACGAATACATGAATAGGATAGGAATAGACGGATACAGACCCTGGAAGCACAGAAGGTTTTAGTTTAGACAGACATCATGATCCGAGCAGGCTTGGTGGGCCGAAGGGCCTGTTCCTGTGCTGTACTGTCCTTTGTTCTTTGTATGACGATAGACAATAGACAGGCAACCACTCGCATTTTATTTACATAAAATATTGATTCCTTTAAGAAGCAAAAATTAAACAGCAAAATGAAGCTATCGTGGCTACCAAGAAAAGTTAAAGATTCCATTAGATCAATGGAGGAGACTCATAAAGTGGCCCAAATAGTAGTGAGCCTGAGGATTGGGAATTTGTTTTAGAATTCAGCAAAGGACCAAGAAACTGATAAAGAGAAAATAGAATATGAGAGCAAACTGGGGAAAACACAAAAAACGACTGGAAAAGCTCCAATAGGAATGTGAAAAGGAAAAGATTAGCAAAGACCAATGTGGGTCCATTCCAGACAGACAGGAGAGTTTATAATGGGGAATAAGGAAATGACAGAGAAACTAAACAATGTGTGTCTGTCTTCACAGAGGAAGAGACAGAAATCATCCCCAAAACACGAGAGAACCAAGGGACCAGTGAGCACGACGAACTGAAAGAGATTAGTATTAGTGAAAAAGTAGCACTGGAGAAATTAATGGTATTGAAAGTTAATAAATCCCCAAAAGCTGACCTCTCCATCCCAGAGTGTTGAAAGAGGTGGCTGTAGAGATAGTGGATACATTAGTGATCATCTTTCAAAATTCTATAGATCCTGGAATGGTTCCTGCAAGTTGGAAGGTAGTAAATGTAACCCCACTATTTAAGGAGAGAGAGAAAACGGGAACCACAGACCCATTAGCCTGACATCAGGAGGAGGGAAAATGCTACAATCTATTATAAAGGATGTGATAACATACGAATTAGGAGCAGGAGCAGGCCACTCGACCCCTCGAGCCTGCTCCACAATTCAGTAAGTTCACGGCTGATCTAATTGAAACCTCAACTCCACAGAGGCTCCTTTGAAAATAAATCTTGGGAGAGCCTAATAATATTTTTTATTATAAAAATAATCTTTATTATTTTCACAAGTAGGCTTACATTAACACTGCAATGAAGTTACTGTGAAAAGCCCCTAGTCGCCACACTCCGGCACCTGTTCAGGTACACAGAGGGAGAATTCAGAATGTCCAATTCACCTAACAAGCACGTCTTTTGGGACTTGTGGGAGGAAACCGGAGCACCCGGAGGAAACCCACGCAGTTTTGGGGAGAACGTGCAGACTCCGCACAGACAGTGACCCAAACCGAGAATTGAACCCGGGTCCCTGGAGCTGTGAAGCAACAGTACTAACCACTGTGCCTCCACGCCACTGTGTCAGTTATGGGGAACAAGGAAATGGCAGAGGAGTTAAACAGATATTTTGCATGAGCCTTTATGGTGGAAGATAAATCGAATATTCCATTAATACGAAAGAATACGGAGGGAGCAATTAAATGCCATCACTGGAGAAGTTGTATTGGACAAACCGATGGGGATAAGATATGTCCCCTGGATGGCTGCATCCTCGGATCCTAAAAGAAATGTCTACAGAGATAGTGGATGCATTGATTGTAATGTTCCAAACATCCTTGGATTCTGGAGAAGTACCAGAGGATTGGAAAACTGCCAATGTGACAACCCGCCGATTCAGAATGGGAGGGAGGCAAAAACGAGACACTATACGACGATCAGCCTAACATTTATTGTTGAAAAAAATGTTGGAATCAATTATTAGGAAGTAATAGCAGCACATTGAGAAAATCATAATCTAATCAAGCAGAGTCAGCATAGCTTTGTGAAAGGGAAACTGTGTCTGACTAATTTATCAGAGTGTTTCGAGGAAGTTTCAACCAGAGTGGATAGAGGGGGACCAGTAGATGTGTTGTATTTAACCTTCCAGAAGGCCTTTGACAAGGTACCTCACAAAACATTAAGTCATGAGATAAGAACACATGGGGTTGGCGTGGATAGAGAATTGGCTAATGAGCAGGAAACAGCGATTGGGGATAAGGGGTTCTTTTTAAGGTTGGTGACCTGTAACCAGTGGGGTTCCACAGGGATCAGTGCTGGGACCGCAACTGTGTACAATTTATATTAATGACTTGGAGGAAGGAAGCGAACGTACTGTGCCCAAATTTACAGACAACACAAAATAGATGAAAAGGCAAGTTGTGAGGGGGATACAAACAGTTTGCAAAGAGATATTGAGAGGTTAAGCAAGTGGACAAAAGGTTGCCACATGGAGCATAATGTGGGAAAATGTGAAGTTCATTTTGGAAGGGAGAACAAAAGAACAGTATTATTTAAATGGCGAAAAACTACAGAAAGCTGCAGCACAAAGGGACTTGGGGGAACTTGTGCACGAAACACAGAAAGCTAGCAGACAGGTGCAGCAGGTAATCAGGAAGGCTAATGGAATGTTGGCCCTGATTCCAAGGGGGTTGGAGTATAAGAGTCGGGAAGTCTTGCTGCAGCTGTACAAGGTGCTGGTGAGACCACATCTGGAGAACTGAGAGCAGTTTTGGTCCCCTTATTTAAGGAAAGATATTATTTCATTGGAGGCTGTTTAGAGAAGGTTCACTGTGATGATCCCCGTTATGGAGGGATTGTCTTCGGGGCAAAGGTTTAACAGGTTTGGACTCTACTCATTGGAATTTAGAAGAATGAGAGGTGATCTCATTGAAACATCCAGGATTCTTAAGGGGTTTGACAGGGTAAATGCGGAGAGGATGTTTCCCTCATGGGAGAGTTGACCAGAGGGCAGAGTCTCAGAATAAAGAGATGTCAATTTAAGACTGAGATGAGGAGGAATTTCTTCTGAGAGTCTTTAGAACTGAGAGAGTTGTGGGGACAGAGTCCTTGTGTATATTTAAGGCTGAGATAGATTTTTTATCTCAATTTGTTTTTTTAAATGTAAATTTAGAGTGCCCAATTCATTTTTTTCCAATTAAGGGACAATTTAGCATGGCCAATCCGTCTACCCTGCACATCCTTGGGTTGTGTGGGCCAAACCCATGCATACACTGGGAGAATGTGCAAACACCACATGGACCGTGACCCAGAGCCGGGATCGAACCTGGAACCTTGACGCCGTGAGGCAGCAGTGCTAACCACTGTGCCACCGTGCCGCCCGGCTGAGCTAGATTCTTGCTCAGTCAGGGAACCGAGGATTATGGGGAAAGGGCCGGAAAGTGAATGTGAGGAATGTTGGTTTCAGCCATGATCCTGTTGAAATGTGGTGCAGGCTGGAAGGGCCGAATGGCCTACTCCTATTCCTTATGGTCTTAGTGTGGTCTTATTCCCACCTACCCCTGATAAACTTTCACCCCCTTGATTTTCAAGAATCTATCCATCTTTGCCTCAAAAATATTCAAAGACTCTGCTTCCACTGCCCTTTGAGGAAGAGAGTTCCAAAGTCTCCCAACCCTCTGAGAGATAAAGTTCTCCTCTGCCTTAAATGGACAAGTTATTACTTTTGAAGTGACTCCAATTTCTAGATTCTCCCACAAGAGGAAACATCCTTTCCACAGCCACCCTGTCAAGGTCCCTCAGCATCTTATACGGTTCAATCAAGTCACCAAACCTCCATCGGACACAAGCCCAGCCTGTCCAATCATTCCTCACAAGACCAGCCTCCAATTCCGGGTATGAGTCCAGTAAACCTTCTCTGAACTGCTTCCAACACATTTACATCATTCCTTAAATTAGAGTAATACTGTACACAGTGCTCCAGATATGGTCTCACCAATATAGTACATACAACATACAGTGCAGAAGGGGGCCATTCAGCCCATCGAGTCTGCACCGACCCACTTAAGCGCTATCCCCGTAACCCAATAAGCCCTTCTTAACTTTTAGATCACTAAGGTCAATTTATCGTGGCCAACCACCTGACCTGCACATCTTTGGACTGAGAGGAACCCGGAGCACCTGGAGGAAACCCACGCAGACACGGGGAGAACGTGCAGACTCCACAGACAGTGATCCAGTGGGGAATCGATTCTCGGACCCTGGAGCTGTGAAGCCACAGTGGTATCCACTTGTGCTACTGTGTACAACTGAAGCATAACCTCCCTACTCTTGTCTTCAATTCCCCTCACAATGAACAATAACATTCTAATAGCTTTCCTAATTACTTGCTGCACCTGTATACTCGCCTTTTGTGATTCATGCTCGTGGACATCCAGATCCCTCTGAGTCTCGGATATCTGCAATCTCTCACCATTTAGATAATAAACTTTTTTATTCTTCTGCCCAACATGGACAATTACACATTTTCCTACATTATTCTCCATTTGGCAGATCTTGTTTCACTCATTTAACATCTACCTTTTTAACCTCCTTATGTCCTCTTCATAATTTACTTTCCTGCTTACTTTTGTATCATTGAAACATAGGAGCAGGAATTGGCCATTCAGCCCGTCGAGCCTGCTCCACCGTTCAATACGATCATGGCTGATCATCCACTTCAATGCCTTTCCCCACACTATCCCCATATCCCTTTGTGTTATTGGGATTCAGAAATCTGTCAGTCTCTGCTTTAAACACACTCAATGACTGAGCTCCCACAGCCCTCTGGGGTAGAGAATTCCAAAGATTCACATCTTGTAGATCTCTGTAGATCAAACCATTGCCCCGTCCTATTCCCGTATCCGTCAGTTTATTTCCCTGAAAAGCCCATCTAATTTCCTTTGGGAGACTTTCCATTATCTCTGCTTCTACCCGCATCGTAGGAAGTGGCTTCCAGGTATTTCCCACTTTCTTCAAATGCAAACGAGTCTCAGTGAGCACAGAAAGAGGCCATCCCGCCCATTGTTCCCATGCTAGCTCTTTGAATTAACTAATTAGTCCCATCGCCCGGCAAGTTTCTTTTCCTCCAGAATCTGTCCAGTTCCCTTGTGAAAGTTACAGTGGAATTTCCTTCCTGCACCATTGTGAGGCAGTGAATCCCAAAGACTCGTTCTTTTTTAAATCTAATAATTTCACGATACACTGTGTTTGGATTTTCACAGGGGATTTGAAATGGAGAGAAAGACATGGTTGTTGCACAAAATCAAGACTCAGTCTTTATGAATGATCTTAGTGAGTGGGCAGAGTGTGAAATGTCCAGGTTTGCGGTGCCAAGATGCACACGTCCCAGGGGCTGTGCCAGGGGGGGGCACCCTGCCCTATACCTGACCATTCGGGGGCCTCCATGGCCCGGGAACCCCTCCGGTACCGTGATGCCTGGCCCATGTCTGTGTGGGGCCAATACTCATCGGCGTCCATGTGACCGGCTATGGAGTCGCTTAAATCAAGCTTTGCCTTTAGATAGGGGGTCCTTCCCGTTAACGGGATGGAGATTGGCCTTAATCCGGCCAGTGGGAATAGGCCGGTTAGATCAGAAACCGTTTGCCTCTTGGTGCCCAATTTCGGACTCTCCTGCGATCTAACTGGCGCACTTGGATTCGCGCCTTGCGCATCGTGGCCATTCGATCGTGCCCCGATTCTCATTTGCTGTAAAAATGTCAAAGGTTAATTGCTGTGTATAAAGAAAGTGCAATAAGGACAAATGTACTGACAAGAGAGACCTTCAAGCTCTGATTAGCCTCAACATTTGAAACTGTATGAATAAGGGATTGTAGAGAATCAGATAAAGGGATAGTATGAAACAGTTCTATTGTATTCCTGTCTGAGATAATGAGAAGGTGTCAGTAATTGGGGATCCAATTAAATTAATCTAGTGACCAAATTGACCAATTATCATGTTACAACAGACCCAACTCTGACGTGAGGTAATGGTCACTTTGGGGATAAAAGTAGAGGTTCTGAAGATCTTCCTTGCTGGCCAAGTACTGAAGACTCCCGAGGTCGAGTTCCAAAGAAATTACTGTCAAATGAGGAGCCAGACTCCAGAGGCTGAATTCTACAAGAATTACTGTCAAAGGAGCCAGAGAGGGTTACGCTTCTACAGACTGATCACCCACATGAAGTTGGAAAAGTCAATGTGTTAAAGTTATTCAGTAAACTTTTTTCATTTAATAAACTTATTTTTAAATTTACTATCCAGAGAATTTTGATTTTGTCTTAATTGGTTAAAGTCTTGTCTGAACCAAAGTGAATTTATTAAATCGCAAGTTGGGTGTGGCTCAAATCAATTAAGTTCCAGATAACAAGATCAGATAACATAAACCTTCAATTAAAAAACTTACATGTCTATAGCGCCTTTCACAACCACAGAACGTCCCAAAGTGCTTTACAGCCAATGAAGTTCTTTTGAAGTGTAGTCACTGTTGTAATGTAGGAAGCGCAGCGGCCAATTTCCACACAGCAAGATCCCACACACCAAATGATAATGAGCAGATGATCTGGTTTTAGTGATGTTGATTGAGGGATAAATATTGACCGGGACACCGGGGATAACTCCCCTGCTCTTCTTCAAAGTGGGGGGGCGGGGGAGGGTGGGGTGTGGGGGGGGGGGGGTGTGGGGTGGGGGTGGGTGGGGGGGCGGGGCGGGGGCAGGGGGAGACAGGGCCTCAGTTTAATATCTTATTTGAAAGAAAGCTGTTCTGACAGTGCAGCATTCACTCAGTGCTGGGACCAGGAATGTTGGAACTGGTTTTTGCCCACAGGTCCCTAACTGGGTCTTAACCTTCTGACCCAGAGGTGATAGTGCTGCCCCCTGAGCCATGGCGGATTCTAGTTAGAAAGGAAAAGTTACGCTTTAAAACCCTCCACCCTTTGCCTCCGATGCCTAAATCTAATAATTAAAAACCCAGTATAAATAACATGGATTTCACTGACAAATGTTGAAGTATTGATTTTGAGCCACAAGTTTTAACTTCCCACTTGCTCCTCTGCACCTTTCTGTCTCTGTTGCTCATATCAATGACAGCCGGGCGACAGAGCTGAGGGATGAATTTAGCTGAGAATAACGGGGCCTGTGTCCCAGTTGGGAAACTGCCATGGGCGTCGCAGTAATAGAGAGACAGGAAGGTGCTGGAGGACTGACTGGAAAATGGGCCACCAACCAATTGTTACATCGGTCACTATTCCGATCCCAGACCAGACCCCAACAGTGGCTAGGATACTGGACCAAAACCCCAATATTTCAGTCTATTTGTGTGACTGTGCGGAAGGAATGATTCACTCCAGGAATGATCGCATGAAGAAATAGGGCGTGGTTATTTTTAAAATAAAACTTTATTGTGGCTACAATATTAAACTTTTTAACTTCACACCCAAAACAACAGCTTACAATTACCCATTTAAACATTACTACTCAATCTCCCATTAAACAACAGGAAAAGAAAGATACAGATCTCAATCTATCTCACTGTGGGAGAATTGTGGGCCCAAAATTGAACTTCTCTCTCCAAACCTTTCTCCAAAAACTGCTCTCTATAATTTTGCAGTGAATCACACTCTAACCCCACGCTTTTAACCCTTAAATTGCCCAATACATTTATAATCAAATTTTCCAAAAATCTTCCAATCGTCACACCTCCCCCTTCAAAAAAAATGAACCAGCGATGTACGCAGATGGCTTTATTTTTCTAAAAACTTTTAAAATTTTAAACATTTCTTATGATTACATGCAACTTGTACTCTATAATAACATTTTACATTTTTCAACAGGCAAACATACACACGAGTGTAGTCCATTTTAGTCTCACATGTCATAGTCGCGAGCATAAATTTATCCACTCCTAGATTTCCAAAGACCGGGGCGGCCTCCAAGATTACACAAGAAAAGCTTCAACAATTCACTGATATGTAGTTGCCTGGCTCTGACAGCAGAATTCTTCTCTTGATGGTCAGACAGGTTGCTATCGATGCTGCAGCATTCATCATCTGTTCTTCACATTTATCAACTGCTTTGTATTCTGTGTCTGTTGAGGATAGCCAAAAATAATTGGTAACAGATGCAGGTGAGATGTTTCCCCCGTTTGGAGAGTCTAGAACCAGGGGACAGAATTTCAAAATAAGGGGGAAGCCATTTAGGACCAGTCTCAGAGGAGACATTTCTTTACTCAGAGGGTTGTGAATCTTTGGAATTCTCTACCCCAGAGGGCTGTGGAAGCTCAGTCATTGAGTGTGTTTAAAGCAGAGACACAGATTTCTAAATCCCAATAACATGAAATGAAACAAAAATCGCTTATTGTCACAAGTAGGCTTCAAATGAAGTTACTGTGAAAAGCCCCTAATCGCCACATTCTGGCGCCTGTTCGGGGAGGCTGGTACGGGAATGGAACCCTCGCTGCTGGCCTTGTTCTGCTTTACAAGCCAGCTGTTTTAGCCCACTGTGCTAAACCAGCCCCTACACAAAGGGATATGGGGATAGTGTGGGGGGAAAGGCATTGAAGTGGATGATCAGCCATGATCGTATTGAATGGTGGAGCAGGTCGACGGGCTGAATAGCCAAGTCCTGCTCCTATGTTCCAATTGTAACAAAGATAGGAAGGAAAGTAAATTGTGAATGGGACATAAGGAGACTAAAGTGATATAGGTAGGTTAAGTGAGTGGGAAAAAATCTACCAAATGGAGCATAATGAGGGAAAAATGTGAAATTGTCCATCTTGGTAGAAAGAATAAAAAAAGCTTATAATCTAAACGGTGAGAGATTGCAGAGCTCTGAGATTCAGAGGGATCTGGGTGTCCAAGAGCATGAATCACAAAAGGCGAGTATACAGGTACAGCAAGTAATTAGGAAAGCTAATAGAATGTTATTGTTTATTGTGAGGGGAATTGAATACAAAAGTAGGAAGGTTATGCTTCAGTTACAAAGGACATTGGTGAGACCACATCTGGAGCACTGTGTACAGTATTGCTCTCATTTAAGGAATGATGTCAATGTGTTGGAAACAGTTCAGAGAAGGTTTACTGGACTCATACCTGGAATTGGAGGCTGGTCTTATGAGGAATGATTGGACAGGCTGGGCTTGTGTCCGATGGAGTTTAGGTGACTTGATTGAACCGTAAAAGATCCTGAGGGGCCTTGACAGGGTGGATGTGGAAAGGATGTTTCCTCTTGTGGGAGAATCTAGAAATTGGAGTCACTTTAAAAGTAATAACTTGCCCATTTAAGGCAGAGGAGAACTTTTTTCTCTCTGAGGGTCGGGAGTCTTTGGAACTCTCTTCCTCAAAGGGCAGTGGAAGCAGAGTCTGTGAATATTTTGAAGGCAGAGCTGGATAGATTCTTGGTAAGCAAGAGGGTGAAAGGTTATCGGGAGGGTAGTGGGAATGTGGATTGGAAGTTACAATCAGAGCAGCTGTGAACTTATTGAATGGTGGAGCAGGCTCAAGGGTCCGAGTGGCCTACTCCTGCTCCTAAATCGTCTGTTATCACATCCTTTATAATAGATTGTAGCATTTTCCCTCCTACTGATGTCAGGCTAATGCGTCTGTGGTTCCCTGTTTTCTCTCTCCCTCCTTAAATAGTGGGGTTACATTTACCACCTTCCAACCTGCAGGAACCATTCCAGAATCTATAGAATCTTTGAAAGATGATCACCAATGTATCCACTATCTCTACAGCCACATCTTTTAGCACTCTGGGATGTAGAGCATCAACTTTGTGGGATTTATTAACTTTCAACCCACATTAATTTCTCCAATACTACTTTGTTCCTAATACTAATCTCTTTCAGTCCCTCTTGAACACCAGTTCCTTGGTTCCCTTGAGTTTGTGAACAATTTTCTGTATGTTCCTCCATGAAGATAGACACACATTTAGTTTCTCTGCCATTTTCTTATTCTCCATTATAAACTCTCCTGTCTCTGCCTGGAATGGACCCATGTTGGTCTTTGCTAATCTTTTCCTTTTCACATTCCTATAGGAGCTTTTCCAGTGGGGTTTTATGTTTCTCCCCAGTTTGCTCTCATATTCTATTTTTTCTTTGTCAGTTTCTTGGTCCTCCTTTGCTGAATTCCAAACAAGTTCCCAATCCTCAGGCTTACTACTGTTTTGGCCACTTCAAGAGCCGCTTCCTTTGATCTAATGGGATCTTTAACTTTGATTTGTGTTCCTTAAAGGAATCTTGTTGTATTCTGTAAAATGAAAGTCACCAAAGGACCATGGGCTGCTCTCCCCTTTGAGAGAGAGAGAGCTTACTGGTGATTACTTACTTGAGGGTCACCACACTTCAGTTGAGGGGCAATGTTGAAAAGGCAAGGCCTTCATGAATAACCTCTGTAGGGGAATTGAACCCATGCTGTTGGCGTCGCTCCGCATCATGAAACAGCCAACTGAGCTAACTGACCAGCTGGTAAATATGTAATATTTCCTTTAATATTAGCTAATCCCTGTTTCCCAATCCACCTCAAACAACGTGCCCCTCCAAGGGGGCTGTTTAGCACAGGGCTAAATCGCTGGCTTTGAAAGCAGGCCAAGGCAGGCCAGCAGCACAGTTCAATTCCCCTACCAGCCTCCCCGAACAGGCACCGGAATGTGGCGACTAGGGGCTTTTCACAGTAACTTCATTTGAAGCCTACTTGTGACAATAAGCGATTTTCATTTCATTTATTTCATACCCTTATAGTTTTCTTCTGTGAGGAACACTCAAATAAATTAAACAGAAAAAAACATATAACCACCACAGCCCATCTCCATGGCAAGGTGGCAAGCTTTGGGGGTTCCAAACAGAAATGGGAACTAAATACCTTCAAACTTACAAACACTCTTTCAGTCTGTGATCCTCGTGAAATTTAGAACCAGGCAATTGCAACAAGTCTCAAAGAGCATCAGCCCACTGGAGGCAACCTCGTGAGACCGGCAGTCCAGCAGAAAGAAATCGTCTGACCATCCCCATTGGCCAACTGTCAGAATGAACAAAATGCAGTCCTGGATGTAATTGAAGGAGAAACAATAACAGAATCCAACCACTGTAATCAATTGTGAACTTGGCGAATCAGCAGCTGCGATGAATCACAGATTTCCTTCCCAGGCTGTGGGCACGAGTGGCCTTTATCCGGTGTGAAGTCGTTGTTGTGTCCGCAGGCTGGATAAGTGAATAAATCCTTTCCCACACTGAGAGCAGGTGAACGGCCTCTCCTCAGTGTGAACTTGCTGATGTGACCGTAGGCTGGTTGAAACATAGAATGCCTTCCCACACTGAGGGCATTTGCATGGCCTCTCCCCAGTGTGTATTCGGTCATGTGACTGCAGGGTGTCTGACCGAGTGAATCTCTTCCCACACTGAGAGCAGGTGTATGGCTTCTCCCCTGTGTGAACTCGCTGGTGTTTCTTCAACATGGATAGCTCAGTAAATCCCTTCCCACAAGCAGAGCAGGTGAATAGCCTCTCTCCAGTGTGAACTCGCTGGTGTTTCACTAGTACGGATGAAACACGGAATCCCTTCCCACACTGAGAGCAGGTGAACGGCCTCTCCCCAGTGTGAACTCGCTGATGTTTCTTCAGGCTGGATAACTCAGTGAATCCCTTCCCACACAGAGAGCATGTGAATGGCTTCTCGCCAGTGTGAACCCGTTGGTGGCTCTTCAGCTGGGATAACTGAGTGAATCTCTTCCCACACTGAGAGCAGGTGAACAGTCGCTCCCCAGTGTGAATTAGCTGATGATTCCGCAGGTTGGATGAATCACTGAATCTCTTCCCACATTGGGAGCAGCTGAATGGCTTCTCGCCGGTGTGAATTCGCTGGTGTGCCCGCAGGTTGGATAACACAGCAAATCCCTTCCCACACACAGAGCAGGTAAAGGGCCTCTCCCCAGTGTGAATGCGTCGATGAGCTTCCAGCACAGATGGGGATCTGAATCCCTTCCCACAGTTCCCACATTTCCACGGTTTCTCCATGTTTTGGGTCTCCTCGTGTCTCTCCAGGTCAGACAATCAGTTGACGCCTCCTGCACAGAACACGTGTATGGTCTCTCCCCACTGTGAATGGTGTGATTTTTTTTTCAGGCTGTGTAACTGGTTAAAGCGCTTTCCACAGTCAGTGCTCTGGAACACTCTCACTCGGGTGTGTGTGTCTCGGTGCTTTTCCAGTCACACTGATGGTTAAAATATTTTGAAGCCGACAGAACAGACAAACATTTCTCCTTCTAGATTCAAAGGCTGATGATATTCAGGTCCCAAGGAATAGAGTGACTCCGTCACATCGAGAGGTTACGTTTGAGATTTTTGTCTGTAATTCCTCCTCTTCTAATATCCTATAAAAGGAGTTTACAAAATGAGTTTACAAAAGTGTAGGATAGAAATTCATAACCGACAACTCTCGTTTCTATGGAACATTTTTTCCTCTCTCATTCCCCAATACCTAGTCGCCAAAAACTACCCCATACGTCGTCTTCAGGGAGCGGATTCGGAGGGGCGGAGTGACAGAGCTGTGAGCATTGGGAAAGAGACCATCCTTTTAGCCAGACAAATAAATGTGTCAAGCTGAGGGAGCAAAGGATGTCAATGCCTTTGAGAGAGAGAGAGAGACCTGGACCAACCTTTGCAGAGTCTGCACCCTCCCTGGATTCACTTCCTTTCCCTTCAGTTGCTGCAAGTGACCAATTGAAGGTCAGAATGAGAAAAGAAATGGAAAGGGGGAGAAAAGAAAGTGTTTTACTCACAGATGTTGGAGACGGGAGGAGGTGTGAAGCTCAAGCTCATTCAGAGTGAGGAGCAGCAGCTTTGCTGGGCAGGAATGAGCAGGTTAACAAGCTCAATTTCCAAAGTCTGCAGGCAGACAATGAGGGAACTCTGATTGACTGGCGGAGAAGAAGCCTTCCGCTCCTCCCAGTTTGCCATTGGTCAATATCTCTGCATGAGGGGTCAAGGGGCGGGGCCTCCCCGCACATGCGCACCAACCCGCCCCTTGAACATGCGCAGTCCCGGACCTGGGCGGAGATCACCGAGCGGCTTCTCGCTCTGGCGGGAGCCGTCAGCCGGTTGCCTGGAAACCTTGTCTGGAGGAAACAAGGGGGAGGGGAAATAATGGGGGCGGGACAGCGCACTGGAACCCGCAGACGTCACCGTGGAGCAGAGTGATTTGTTATTGGTTGATTCAGGCAGGGCTCCATTGTGACGCCACAATTCAGAGATTGGACAATGAGTTTCGGACTAAAACTTCCTCCTCATCTGGGAGCTCAGTGTTTCCTCCTTTCCATTTCCTTTCTCATTCTGGGGGGACATTGGTGACTTGCAGCAACTGTAGGAAAGGAAGCGAATCCAGGGAGGGTGCAGACTCTGAAAAGGTTAGCGCAGGTCTCTCTCTGAAAGACAGTAACATCCTTTGCTCCCTCAGCTTGACACATTTATTTGTCTGGCTAAAAGAATGGTCTCTTTCATAATGTTCACATTAAAGGGGTTAAGCCATTTATTATTATTTCTTGTCTTCTGTGAATAAGTTCTCTATTTTATTACAGCACAGAAGGAGTCCATTCAGTCACTTGAGTCCATGCCGACTCTCTGCAGAACAATTCAGGCTGTCACATTTCCTCTCGATATCACCATACCTCTGCAAGTTTATTTCCTTCACGTGCCCTTCTACGTTCAGTTTCAAATAATCTTATCGTCTCAACTTGCACCACTAGGTAGTGAGTTCCAAGTCATCAGCACTCACTGCCGAAATAAACTTCTTCCCCACTGCCCCATATGCCTAATCATGGGTGGATATTAGATACAGCAGAGTGAGAATGGAGGGAGAGTGTGTGGGGTGGAAATTTACAGCTTTAGGGGAATGAGGGAGGAAAAATATTCCATTGAAACTAGAATTGTCTTCTGAATTTCTATTTTATTTGACAGTGATGATATTTATAATCTCCTTTTACAGTATATTAGAAAGTGAGGATTTACAGACAGAAATCTGAAAGTAAATGGTGCACCTGGGTCTGACAAAGTCACTCGATTCCTTGGGACCTGAACATCATCGGACTTTGAATCTAGACGTAGAAATGTTTGTCTGTCTCAAGAGATTTTAAAGCACCAAGACACACAGACACCTGGGTAATTGCGTTCCAAGGAACTGACTGGAAAAAGCGTCAACCAATTACTTTGTTTTATAAATTTAGAATACCCAATGATTTTGTCCAATTAAGGGGCAATTTAGTGCGACCAATTGACCTAACCTGCACATCTTTGGGTTGTGGGGATGAGACCCACGCAGACATGGAGGCAATGTGCAACTCCACACAGACAAGGGGCCGGCATCGAACCCGGGTCCTCCGCACCCTAGGCAGCAGTGCTAATCACTGCACCACCGTCCGCCCTGCAGTTAACCAATTACACAGCCTGATAAAACATCGCACCATTCAGAGTGGAGAGAAATCCTGCACGTTTTTGCTGTGGACGAGGCTTCAACTGATTATGAAACCTGGAGAGTCTCAAGGACGCCTTCACCTGAAAATGTGGGCACTGTGGGAAAGGATTCAGATCCCCATCTGTGCTGGAAACTCATCAATGTCGTCACACTGGGGAGAGGCCACTCACCTGCTCTGTGTGTGGGAAGGGATTCACTCAGACATCCCACCTGCTGCCACATCAAAGAGCTCACACTGGGGAGAAGCCATTCACCTGCTCTGAATGTGGGAAAGGATTCAGTAATTTATCCACCTTGCAGACACAGCAGTAAATTCACACTCGGGAGAGGCCTTTCAAATGCTCTGTATGTGGACAGGGTTTCACTGAGTCATTCAGCCCGATGATCGACCAGTGCGTTCACACTGGGGAGAAAGTGTTCACCAGGATGTGGTGTTCACCTGCTCTACTTGCTGAAAAGGGTTCCGTGATTCATATAGCCTTCCGACTCATCAGCGAGTTTATACCAGGGAGAGGCCATTCATCTGCTCCATTTGTGGGATCGGATTCACTCAATTATCCAGCCTGCTGACACTCCAATGCGTTCACACCGGGGAGAGACCGTTCATCTGTCTGACTGCGGGAAGGGATTCACTCGGTTGTGGGAAGCGACCTTTTGTGGATCAATTCAAAGGAGATGTACTCTCCCAGACTCAAAGCGCATCAGCCCACTGGAAGCAAGGTCGTGAGACCGGCCAGTCCAGCAGAAAGAAACCCTCTAACTGTCCAACCTCACCAAGTGTCAGAATGAACATGGTTCAGCCCTGGATGTGATTAACAGCAGCAATAACAGCAGAAGCCAATCCCTGTCATCACTTCTGAACACTCTGCTGTCTCAACAGGATGCATAGCAGAGTGAATCATTTTCCACAAATAGATCAGATGAACAACCTCTCTCTGCTGGCATGTCTTCCGGGTAGATGAATCACAGAATCCATTCCCACAATCAGAGCAAGTGAATGGCCTCTGCCCGATGTGGATTCATTGGTGCATCTGCAGTTTGGATAACTGAATAAATCCTTTCTCACACTCAGAGCAGCTGAACGGTCTCTCCTCAGTGTGAGTGCGCTGGTGGGACATCAGTTCTTGAGAACTTTTGAAGCCACTCCCACAGGCAGAGCATTTAAAGGGACTCTCATTGGTGTGAGTGACTTGGTGTATTCGCAGGTTAGAAGAACGAGTGAATCGCTTCCCACACACAGTGCAGGTGAAAGGCCTCTCCCCGGTATGAACCCGCTGGCGAGTCAGAAAATTGAATGACTCACTGAATCCCTTCCCACACTTCGGGCAGGTGAACGGTCTCTTTTCTGTGTGAACTCTCTCATGTGTCAGAAGGGTGGATGAATGTTTGAATCCCTTCCCACAGTCAGAGCACATGAACAGTTTGTCCCCAGTGTGAGCTCATTTGTGTCTCAGCATGTGGGATGACTGAGTGAATCCCTTCCCACACACAGAGCAGTTGTGGGAAACCAGCGGCCTGGGGGCCACATGCAGCCCATCTGGGTTCTGAGCGCGGCCCACAATAAACATTTTGCTGACTGTTGCCCACAGGCAGGGTTGCCATATTCCACCAATTCCCATCCACATAGTTTTTTTCTACCGGTATTACTGAAGTGATCCACTGGACAGCTTGTTTATGATGCAGAGCGAGGCCACCAGCACGTGTTCAAATCCCGTACTGGCTGAGGTTATTCATGAAGGCTTTGCCTTCTCAACCTTGGCCCTCACCTGAGGTATGGCGATCCTCCAGTTAAATCACCATATCTCAGCTCTCCCTGTCAAAGGGGAAGGCAGCCTGTGGTCAACTGGCACTATGGCGACTTGACTTGACACATGTAAAGCGAGGGGAAGTGAAGTGAGGAGCATTCTGATTGCACAACATTGACTGTGAGCCGTGCACTCCCTCTGCATCCAAAGTGTAAATATTTTATTTTTAACATTTGCAGTTGATAGTTCAATTAAAATATAAATGAATTGAACTAAGCATTTTCTATAACTCGTTATGAAATATTTGGTGTGTATTAAATGTATTTAATCTGATAGATAGGTCACAGTTAGTGGATTTCAATCTTGCCGACACAGAGATGAATGAGGGTCACTCATGCGGCCCACTCACTAGCCGAGTCTGTCTTCACTGATCTGAGGAGATATCCTTACTGTTCAGTAAACCTTACATGGAAAAGGCACAGATACAACTGTACATGGAGGAAGATAATGGTACCTGATGGCAGTGCTGGAGCAGTTTGTGATCGGCGTCCAATGCCACAACTACCTCTGTTTCCTTTCTTTCCGCCGGTGCCATAACAACGTTCAAAATCCTCCTAATGTTCGAAAACAGCTGCCTCCCTTTCACGAACCCCGTCTGATCCTCCCCTATTACCTTCGGAAGGCACTCCTCCAGCCTACCCGCCAGTACCTTCGCCAACACTTTTGCGTCCACATTCAGAAGTGATATGGGCCGATACGACCCACATTCCGTCGGATCCTTATCTTTTTTTGGAACAGGGAAATCGATGCCTGCCCCAAGGTTTGTGGCAACACCCCCTTCCCTTTTGCCTCCTCAAACATCCCCACCATCAGGGGTGCCAACCTATCCTTAAATTTTTTATAATATTCCACCGGAAACCCATCCGGCCCTGCCACCTTCCCCGACTGCATCCTCCCAATCGCATCCTTTATCTCCTGCTCCATTATTGCTCCTTCTAATGTAGCCCTGTCCCCCTCCCCTAGCCTCGGGTGCTCCGGTCTCCTCCGAGTGGCTCTGACTTGTACAACCTCTCATAAAACTCCTCAAAAACCTTGTTAATCAGCACTGGGGCCACCACCAACTTCCCTGCCCTACCCTTCACCTGAAGAATTTCCCTTGCCGCTGCCTCCCTCCGGAGCTGACCTGCTAACATATCTCCATGTTCATAAACTGCATTCCTTGCTCGTCTCAGTTGGCGCACCGCCTTCCTGGTGGACAGTCGGTCGAAGCTCACCTGTAGTTCCTTCCTCTTTTCCAGCTTTGCCGGGTCCCCATCCTCTGCATACCTCCTATCTACCTCCAACATCTCATCTATTACCCTCTGCCGCTCCAACCTCTCCTCCTTATCCACCCTAGCCTTAAACAAAATTACCTCACCTCTCACCACCGCCTTTAGAGCCTCCCAGATGACTGCCTTCGACACCTCACCCGTACAATTGAAACCTACATATTCCTTAATTACCGTTTCAATTTTCTCACAGAATACTTGGTTCCCCAAAAGCCCCACATCCAGTTTCCACCCCGGTCTCTGCGCTGCCCCCTTCTCTAGCACCATATCCACTCAATGTGGAGCGTGATCTGACACTGCAATTGCAGAGTATTCCGACCCCTTGACTCCAGCCAGCAAAGCCTTCCCCACCACAAAAAAGTCGATCCGCGAGTATACATTATGGACCGCGGAGAAAAACGAATACTCCCATTCCCTTGGGTGCAGGAACCTCCAAGGGTCCACCCCTCCCATTTCCACCATTAGCCCAGCCAGCGCCTTCGCCCGCCCCCCCCCCTCCCCTGATGGGACCAGCGAGCGCGGCCGTGATCTGTCCAACCTTGGCTCCTGCACCAGGTTCCAGTCCCCCCCCCACAATCAGCTCATGCGTGTCTAAGTCAGGAATAGCCCCAACCACCTTCCTCACGAATCCCACATCGTGCCAATTGGGACTGTATACACTTAACAGCGCCACTAATCTCCCCTCCAATGCCCCTGTCACAATCACATATCTACCCCCCTGATCTGCCACCACCTTCTCCATCTGGAAGCGTACCCTTTTGCTGACCAGCACCGCTACCCCTCGAGCCCTTCCATCAAATCTGGAGTGAAACACTTGGCTAACCCAGCCTTTTTTATGTCTCACCTGGTCCTTCACCCTCAAGTGAGTCTCCTGCAGCATTGCCTCATCGGCTTTCAAACTTTTAAGATGTGCAAGCACCCTTGACCGGACCTCCTAGCCCTCTCACGTTCCACGTGATTATCCTTACTGGGGGTCTCTCACCCCCTCCCCACCTTTCTTATCCACCATCACCATACCACCGGGCCCTGCCCCATAAGCCTGACCCGCCCCTGTCCATTGTTAACATCGAACCCCTTCCCCCCTCCCAAGAACCCCCCCCTACAAAAACATCACCCAACATCCCTCCCTCCACCCCCTCTTGCTCGCCTCGTAGGCCCATTGAAGCCTGCTACCCAGGCTCCAACGTCCGCAGTCCTCCTCTCACCTCACTCCCATTCACTAACTGACTCTAGTTAGCTAGCGCGGGTGGCTCCCCCCCCCCCGCCAAAACCTCTCGCCCCCTTCCGCCCAGTCCCAGAGAAAGAAACACCAAAACAAACCCAACAATCCAACCCCTACAATTCACTAACATAACATTTAACCGTCGCAACACAGAACACCATTAACTGGAACTCTGCAACAATGCAAAGAGAAGTAAATTTCAAATTTCAATACAAATCAGTAAAAAGAAAGTTGTAACATTTGTACATTTTCCAGCCGCTCAAACACAGTCCACAGTCTTTCTTCCAGTTCCGCTCTTCACGTCTGTCCCAAGCTTTCTGCCCTCACGAACGCCTCAGCCGCCTCCGCTGTCTCAAAATAAAAGTCTTTGGCGTTATATGTTACTCTCAACTTCGCCGGGTACACCACACCAAATCGCACCCCCTTCTTGTACAAAGCCGCCTTCACTCGCACAAACGCCGCTCGTCTTTTTGCCAACTCCACCGTCCAATCCTGGTAGATCCGAACCGCAGTACCATCCCACAGCACCTCACGCTTCTGCTTCGCCCAGCTTAATACTTTCTCCTTCATGCAAAACTTATGGAAGCAGATAATTACTGCCCTTGGCGGCTCGTTCACTTTGGGCTTCGGCCTTAATCACCGATGAGCTCGGTCTACCTTGTACAGGGTGGGGTTCTCACCCTCCCCCATCAGCTCCGCCAACTTCTTAGCAAAGTATTGCGTGGGCCTTGGGCCCTCTGTCCCTTCGGGCAAGCCCACAATTCTCAAATTGTGCCGCCTTGAGCGGTTTTCCAAGTCTTCCAGCTTTGCTCGGAGCCCTCTGTTAACCTCCACCACCCTCCGCAGCTCGTCCCCCATCGAGGGGACCTGGTCGCTGTGTCGTGTCACGGCCTCCTCCACCTCCTTCATCTTCTCGCCCTGCTCTCTCACCTCGGCCAATGCCTTTGCCACCTCCACCCTGATCGGGCCGATTGCCTCCTCCAACAATGACCTCACCACGACCGCCATCTCTTTCCTCAGGATCTCCATGTGCCTCACCAAACGTTTTTCCAGCCCCACCACCATCACCTCGGTCATCTTCTCCACCGTAAATAGTGCGGTCCCGCCTTGCAGTTCGGCTTCCGCCATCCTGTCAACACTTTTCTTTTGCTCGTCTTCTCCTTCGGCGGCGAACCCACGTTTCCTTCTTTCTTTGACGCTGCTTTTCGCATCTTTTAGCGGCTTATTGTTTTTTATCTTCTTTCTTTTCTCCTCTCTCCCCCTTCACTCTCCTGCTCTTCATCAATCTGACATTCTTCTTTTTTGAGAAAAAAAAACTTTTACCAAACTTCCATGAATCTTCTTTCTCCTCTACATTCACCTGGGACCAGGCTTCAAACCTTCTTCTTCCTAGGTGGGAGCCATCCGACGTGGAGCACCCTCCCTACATGGCGCTCGGGCCTGCCGCCTCGACCTCTTCGTAGCTCCGCCCCCCGCTGCTCCGACCTGCCGGGCCCGGCCCCTCAGCCTCCGCCGCCCGACACCCGCGCGGGGGTTCTTCGCCGGCTTTTAAGCCGGCCCTGCTGGCTGCTCGTGGCGGCCCCAAAGGCCGACGATAGTCAGGGAGTGTGTGGGGTCTCGGGGATTTCCCCGAAATCGCCGCGAATCGCGGCCACCGGCGGGAGCTCTTTTTTTTGCAGCAGCCCTGCTCGCCCACCCCACCGGAAGTCCCTTGCAAGGCTCAACCTAACGCAGCTAAAAGTGGTACATAGAACCCACTTGACCAGAACCTGAATGGACAGGCTCTTCCCGGAGGTGGAGGATAGATGTGAACGGTGCCAAGGAGGTCCGGCCAACCACACCCACATGTTCTGGTCTTGCCCCAGACTTGCAGGGTACTGGACAGCCTTCTTCGAGGCAATGTCCAAAGTGGTGGGGATGAGGGTGGAGCCATGCCCGAAAGTGGCGGTTTTTGGGGTATCAGACCAGCCAGGTCTATTCCTGGGGAGGAGGGCGGACGCCCTTTCCTTTGCCTCCCTATCGCCCGCCGGAGAATCCTGTTCGGCTGGTGGTCAGCAGCACCACCCAAAGCTGCAGACTGGCTGTCCGACCTATCGGAATCTCTCCAAATGGAGAAAATCAAATTCGCCATCCGTGGGTCGGAAGAGGAATTCCACAAAACATGGGAGCCACTCACCCGACTGTTCCGAGACCTGTTTGTGGCCAACACATAAATAGATAAATAGCCAGTAGCCAGGGAGAATTAGCCAGGACAAAACAAAAAGAGGAAAGCGAGGGAGGGCCAGGGTGGGGTGGGGTGCAAGGTAAGGGAGCAAAATTCAGCAGGAAAGAATGGGGGGCAGCAGTGAAGAAGGGGGGGAAAGGTGGGAGGGGAGAGTCAGGGAGAGGGGAGCTGGGGGGAGGAGCGGCTGGGGGGAGGGAGGGGGAGCTGGGGGGGAGGGGGGGTCAGGGAGAGAACTGGGGAGAGGGGGGGTCAGGGAGAGGGGAGCAGGAGTGGGGAGGGGAGTCAGGGAGAGAGGAGCTGGGGGGTGGGGGGGGGCTGGAAGAGGGGTAGGGAGGATTGAATGCTGAGCCAGACGGTGACAGACTGTAAATAGAGAAACCTAAGAAGAAACCTTTGTGACTGTACAATAAATGACAACGAAAGGCAATGTATACAATATTGAAAATGCCAATAAAAAGATTTTTTTTTTAAAGATGGCAAGGAACAGGCTACAGATGAGTTAAAGAGAAACTATTTGTATCCAGAACATTGTGAACATCCTTTTACTCTGGTTGTCTTTGATCCTCAAGTCATTCTCTGTTTTTTAACCATATTCTGTTTCATTAATAAACTTTTATCAGTAAAAATATTTGATTTTTCTGAACTTTTCATGATTAGATTGATGCACATTAGGGAAAGTGGGTGAGAGGTTGACAGGCTCTCTAACAGAAAGTGAGTCTCTCTGTGGTAATTGTCAAAGGAGCCAGAGGGGGGAGATGAGATTTTATTTTATTTTTTGACACAGCGAGTTGTTCTGATCTGCCTGAAAGCAGATTCAATTGTATCTTTCCAAAGAGTAAATACCTGAAAGGGAAGAATTTGCAGGGCTGTGGGGAAAGGGCAGAGCAGTTGGATGAATGAGAGAGTCCTTTCAAAGAGATAGCAGGGGCACGATGGGCTGAATGGATGCCTGCAGCCTGTGAATCTGAGCCTCCTGCTTTTGTGCAGGTTAAAAGGGACAGATTTCATTGCAGCCTCTTCCCTGTATATGTATTTAAAGAGACGGGTTTCTCTTTAGCTCTGAGTGACCGATATAACAATTGGTTGGAGGCCCATTTCCCAGTCAGTCCTCCAGCACCTTCCTGTCTCTCTATTAGTGCGTCGCCCATGGCAGTTTCCCAACTGGGGCCCAGGACCCGTTATTCTCAGCTAAATTTAGCCCTCAGCTCCATCACCTGCCTGTCATTGACATGAGCAACAGAGACAGAAAGGTCCCGAGGCTCAAATGGGAAGTCAAAACTTGTGGCTCTAAACCAAGACTTCAACATTTGTCAGTCAAATCCAGGTTATTTATACTGGGTTTTTATTATTAGATTTAGGCACTGGAGGGAAAGGGTGGGGGTTTTAAAGGGTAACTTTCCCTTTCTAACTTTATAATGTTACATCCAACATTCCTCGTCCCAGCACTGAGGGAGTCTGCACTGTCAGAACAGCCTTCTTTCAAATAAGATGTTAAACTGAGGCCCTGTCTGCCCCTTTCAGGTGGGTGTAAAAGTTCCCACAGCCACTATTTTGAAGAAGAGCAGGGGAGTTATCCCCGGTGTCCTGGTCAATATTTATCCCTCAGTCAACATCACTAAAAACAGATCATCTGCTCATTATCACATTGCTGTGTGTGGGATCTTGCTGTGTGTAAATTGGCTGCTGCGTTTCCTGCATTACAACAGTGACTACACTTTAAAAATACTTCATTGGCTGGAAAGCACTTTGGGACGTCTGGTGGTTGTGAAAGGTGCTATACAAATGCAAGTTTTTAAATTGAAGATTTATGTTTTCTGAACTTGTTATTTGGAACTCAATTGATTTCAGCCACCCCCATCATACCATTTAAAAAATTCACTTTGGTTCAGACAAGGCAATTAAGGCAAAGGCAGAATTCTCTTGATATTGAATTTAAAAGGTTTATTCAAAGAAACTTTCAGACATTGCCTTTTACAACTTCATGTGGGTGATCAGTCTGTAGAAGCGTTACCCTCTCTGGCTCCTTTGACAGTCATTTCCTTGGAACTCGGCCTCGGGAACCTTCAGTACGTGGACTCAAAGCCCCCGAGTGTGGAGACCTGGGTTAGTGACATAGCTGGGTTTCTCAGTCTCGAGAAAATAAAGTTCGCCTTAAGAGGGTCAATGTCAGGGTTCACCCCGAGGTGGCAGCCTTTCGTCGACTTTCTCGGGGAAAATTAAAATGTCAGCAGATGCAGTATTCCGGGGGGGGGGGGGGTTGTTGTTGTATGGTTGGGGTGTGTGAAGATTGGGTTGTGGGGGGGGAATGTTTATTTTACCATGTTGATGTCATTGTTTATGTTACTGTTATAAAAATTTTCAAAGACCTTAATAAAATATTATTAAAAGAAAATCTATATTTGAAATGAATGAAATGAAAATCGCTTATTGTCACAAGTAGGCTTCAAATGAAATTACTGTGCAAAGCCCCTAGTCGCCACATTCCAGCGCCTGTTCAGGGAGGCTGGTATGGGAATTGAATCGTGCTGCTGGCCTGCCTTGGTCTGCTTTCAAAGCCAGCGATTTAGCCCTGTGCTAAACCAGCCCCTGTTTGTTGCATTCATGTGAAATGAAAGTCACCTTTGAACATTCTCCCAGTGTCTGCCTGGGTCCCACTCCCACAACTCAAAAAGATATGCAGAGGAGGTCAATTGGCCACGCTAAATTGCCCCTTAATTGGAAAAAACAAATTGGGTACTCTAAATTTATTTTTAAAAATAAATGAATGTCACCAATGGACCAGGGGACCATAGGCTGCTCTCCCCTTTGAGTGAGAGAGCTGACTGGTGGTGATTTACCCTGAGAGTCACCACACCTCAGATGAGGGGCAAGGTTCATGGATAACCTCCGCCGATATGGGAGTTGAATCCATGTTGTTGGAGTCACTCCGCATCACAAACCAGCCATCCAGCCAACTGAGCTAACTGGCCCTTGAATATGTAATAATTCCTTAACTATTATCTATTCACTATCTCCCATTAGTTTCCCCGTCCATCTCAGACAGCTTGCCCCTCATACCCTGTTAGTTTACTTCTGTCAGAAGCACTTAGATACATTAAACAAAAGAGCCAGCTAACCACCACAGCCCATCTTCATGGCAACACGGCATGATTTAGGGGATTCCAAACAGAAATGGGAACTATATATCTTTTAACTTACAAAAGCCCTTTCACTCTGTGATTCTTTTATTGTGCAATTTAAAGCCTGGTATTCGCAACAAGTTTTGAATATCATCAACCCACTGGAGGCAAAGTTGTGAAACCGGAGTGTCCAGCAGAAAGAAACCCTCCAACAATCCCCACTGACCAACTGTCAGAATGAACAAAATGCAGTCCTCAAGGTAATTGAGAGCACAAGCAAGAACAGCAGAATCCAACCCCAGCAATCAATTGTGAACTTGTTGGTGTCTCAGCAGATGTGATGAAACACAAAATCCCTTCCCACATTGAGAACAGGTGAACAGCCTCTCCCCAGTGTGAACTCGCTGGTGTGTCTGCAGGTTGGATAATTGAATGAATCCCTTCCCACACTGAGAGCAGGTGAACGGCTTCTCTCCAGTGTGAACCCGCTGATGTCTCTGAAGGCTGGATAAAACACTGAATCCCTTCCCACACCGAGAGCAGGTGAATGGCTTCTCCCCAGTATGAACTCTCAGATGTGTTTCCAGGTTGGACAACTGAGTAAATCCCTTCCCACACTGAGAGTAGTTGAATGGCATCTCCCCAGTGTGAACTCTCTGGTGTGCCTGCAGGTTGGATGAACAACTGAATCCCTTCCCACACTGAGAGCAGGAGAATGGCTTCTCCCCAGTGTGAACTCGCTGGTGTGTCTGTAGCGGGAATAGCTGAGTGAATCCCTTCCCACACTGAGAGCAGGTGAACGGCTTCTCCCCAGTGTGAACTGCCTGATGTCTGTGCAGGGTGGAGGAATCACTGAATCCCCTCCCACACTGGGAGCATGTGAACGGCCTCTCCCCAGTGTGAAATCGCTGGTGTGTCCGCAGATGGGATAACTGAGTGAATGACTTCCCACACTGAGAGCAGGTGAATGGCCTCTCCCCAGTGTGAATGCGCCGATGAGCCTCTAGTGCAGAAGGGGCTCCGTATCCCTTCCCACAATCTCCACATTTCCACGGTCTGTCCATATTTTGAATCTTTGTGTCTCGCCGGGTTGGACAATCAGCTGAAGCCTTGACAACACAGAACCCACATGTATGGTCTCTCCCCCCTGTGAATGGCGTGATATTCTTTCAGACTGTGTAACTGATTCAGGCTCTTTCCACAGTCAGTGCTCTGGAACACTCTCACTCAGGTGTGTGTGTCTCGGTACTTTTCCAGTCACACTGATGTTTAAAATATTTTGAAGCCTACAGAACGGGCAAACATTTCTCCTTCCAGATTCAAAGACCGATGGTATTCAGGTCCAGAGGAATCGAGTGACTGTCAGATCGAGACTTGACGCTTGCAATTTTTGTCTGTGATTCCTCCTCTTCTAATATCCTGTAAAAACAATTTACAAAAAATATCACTGTCAGTACAGGATAGAAATTCAGAACAGACAATTCTAGTTTCTCTGGAACGTTCTTTCTTTCCCCAAATGCTGTAAATCTCCATCCCACACACCTCCCTCCATTCTCACTCTGCTATATCTGATCTTAACCCTCCCAAATCTCCTGAAGGTGCTGATTCAGGCTGATTGACAGATCCATGATCATCACTTCCTGTCAGAACACAGATCATAACAAATAGAAGCTGCATTCAGCCATTCAGTCCATAGAACCTGCTCAACCATTAAATGAGCTAATTGGCCGATCTACCTCAGCACCATTTTCCCACACTATCCCCCATCGATATGTTCAATATCGAGAAACCTGTCAATCTCAGTCTGAAAATACTTGATGACTGAGGTTCCACAGTCCTCTGGGGTAGAGAATTCCAGATCTTCGCCACATCCTCGAGTGAAGAAATTCCTCCTCATCTCAGCTTTCTCTCCATTTTCCGACTTGTTGCCCATAACATCTTTGGGTTGTGGGGGTGAGATCCACGCAGACGCAGGGAGAATGTGCAAACTCAACACGGACAGTGACCCGGGGCCTGGATCGAAGTCGGGTCCTCGGTGCCGTGAAGCAGCAGAGATTAACCATGCTGCCCACTGCCTTAAATGTTAGCCATCTCCTGGGGAAGCCAGCTCTTTAATTGTGAACATTAGGAAAGAGACCATCATTTTAGCCAGACAAATAAATGTGTCAAGCTGAGGGAGCAAAGGATGTCAATGTCTTTAAGCCATGATGTGGAGATGCTACCCAAAGATGTGCAGGGTAGGTGGATTGGCCATGCCAAATTGCCTTTTAATTGGAAAAAAGGAATTGGGTATTCTAAATTTACTTTTAGAAAGAAAAAAATTAAAATCAGGCAGAGATATGTCTAATGTTTTTATATGGTACATATTTAATATAATATTTATGGTTCTGTAATTAAGTACATTTATTATTGTTTCTAGTTGTGTAATAATGTATGCAGTTACGTTATATATTTCCAGTCTTCTCTTCCCTCAGAGGGTTAGTAGTCTCTGGATTTCTCTTCCACAGGGACCAGTGGGATCTGAGGGTCATTGAATATATTCAAGGATGAGTTAGCTATGGACTGAATGGCTGAATGCAGCATCTATTTGTTATGATCTGTGTTCTGACAGGAAGTGATGATCATGGGTCTGTCATGAGCACAGTAAGACGCCTTACAACACCAGGTTAAAGTCCAACAGGTTTGTTTCGAATCACTAGCTTTTGGAGCACAGCTCCTTCCTCAGGTGAATGGAAGGGGCTGAAGATGGAGCAGTGCTGCGAAAGCTAGTGATTCGAAGCAAACCTGTTGGATTTTTACCTGGTGTTGTAAGACAATGTCTTTAAGAGAGAGAGACCTGGGCCAAGCTTTCCAGAGTCTGCACCCTCCCTGGATTCACTTTCTTTCCCTTCAGTTGCTGCAAGTCATCAATTGAAGGTGAGAATGAGAAAAGAAATGGAAAGGGGAAGAAAAGAAAATGTTTTACTCACAGATGTTGGAGACAGGAGGACGTTTCAGTCTGTGTGAAGCCCAATCTCCTTTCACACAAAGCCCGCGCTGATTGGAGGACCAGCGTCCTTCCGGTCCTAACTCTATCCATTGGCCAACACCTCACAGGAAGGTCAGGGGCTGGGCTTTCCCTCGCACATGCGCAGCCTCTCCTCTCTCTTGGACATGCGCAGTCCCGTGTCCGGGGGGGGGAGGGGAAATCACCGAGCGGCTTCTCGCTCTCGCCGGAGCCGTCAGCCGGTTGTCTGGAAATCTTGTCTGGAGGAGAAGGAACTATGAGTGGGGCGGAGCTGCTATGTCCGCGCGCCGGGCCTGCGCATTGGAACCCTGAGACGTCACCACGGATTCACGTGCGTGAGCAGTAAATTTGTGACCAATAGGAAGAGTTGGTGAACCGGAAGAACTCTCTTCCACCATCCAATCAGCTCCCCCGTTGTCTGAATGCGGAAGCTGAACAATGAGCAACACTGGGGCTTCACAAAGACGGTAACTTCCTCCTGTCTCTAACATCTGTGAGTAAAACACTTTCTTTTCTCTCCCCTTGCAGCAACTGAGGGGAAAGGAAGTGAATCCAAGGAGGGTGCAGACTTTGGAAAGGTTGGCCCAGGTCTCTCTCTCTCTCTCTCTCTTAAAGACATTGACATCCTTTCCTCCCTCAGCTTGACACATTAACTTGTCTGGCTAAAAGGATGGTCTATTTCCTTATGTTTACAATTAAAGGGCTAGTTTCTCCAGGAGATGGCTGACATTTAAGGAGATAGTGAATTAATATAGCACAGAGACAGTCTCGTGTAGTTATATGGTACAGATTATATGGTACAGGAGAGGATGCAGAGGAAATTCATAAGCATGTTGCCTGGGCGTTTCAGCGATGAAGAGAGCCTGGTTGGGAGTTTCCTGGGAGCAGAGGAGGCTGGGGATATGTGATATGGGTGGCACGGTAGAACAGTGGTTAGCACTGTTGCTTCACAACACCAGGATCCCAGGTTTGATTCCTAGCTTGGGTCACTGTCTGTGCGGAGTCTGGACATTCTCCCCGTGTCTGCGTGGGTTTCCTCCGGGTGCTCCGGTTTCCCCCCACAATCCAAAGATGTGCAGGTTAGGTGGATTGGCCATGATAAATTGCCCTTAAGTGCCCAAAATTGCCCTTAGTGTGGGTAGGGTTACTGGGTTATGGGGATAGGGTGGAGGTGTTGACCTTGGGTAGGGTGCTCTTTCCAAGAGGTGCTCCTTCCAAGGGCCGGTGCAGATTCAATGGGCCGAATGGCCTCCCTTCTGCACTGTAGATTCAAGCACCGCCCAGCTCACTACAAAAAAATCAATCCGGGAATACACCCTATACACATGCAAGAAGAAGGATTATTTTCTCTCTCTCTGCCGGGTTCACGAACCTTCACGGATACACCAACCCGATCCTTTCCATGAACCCCCCCAACTCTTTCATCATTCTCAACCTTCCCATCGACTTGGGGCTCGATCTCCACAATCTCACCTTCATTACACAATTAAAATCCACTCCCATGATCAGCTGGTGAGAATCCAGGTCCGGAATCGCTCCCAGTAACCTCTTTACAAAACCAATATCATCCCAATTGGGCGCAGACACCAACACCACCGCCGTCCCCTCTCACGCCCCACTCATTATCACAAACCTCCCAGGTCCAACACCTCTCTGGCCCCCGTAAACCCTGTTCTCTTGCTCAACAAAATGGCCACCCCCTTGACTTCCAATCAAGTGAGACCCATTGACCCATTCATCCCTTCCTCAGTCTCATGGGGCTGGTTTAGCACACTGGGCTAAATCGCTGGCTTTTAAAGAAGACCAAGGCAGGCCAGCAGCACGGTTCAATTCCCGTACCAGCCTCCCCGAACAGGCGCCGGAATGTGGCGACTAGGGGCTTTTCTCAGTAACTTTATTTGACGCCTACTTGTGACAATAAGCGATTTTCATTTTCAACTGACATTTCACCCTGAGTTGCATCTTCTGCAAGAAAATCACATCCGCTCCCAAACTCTTCAGGTGTGGAAACATACAGGACATCTTGACTCACCCATGTAGTCGGTGGACGTTCCCTGTCACGATTCTCACCAAAGGCTTACGCCTCCACCCCCCTCTAGTGTCCGCCAACATCACCATTGGGTTACCACCCCCTCCCCCATCCCCACATTGAACCGGGCCCACCCAAGATGGCCCCCCCACCCTGCCCATGACCAAACCCATCCTCCATACCTCCCACGTCGCCGTGCCCCCACCACCACCCCCCCCTGCCTCACTACACTTCCGTTCACTGGCATTACCTGCTAACATGGCAACTCCCATCCGAAGGCCCCAAGCCCAGCCTCCATACAACCTGCATTGACCTTTCGTAGAAACGTGACCATGTGCAACAAGCACCGGACTACAGTAAAGACTGAAAATACCAACACGTCCAGAAAAAATACCCAAAACACAACAAAAGTCGGGGGGGGGGGGTAATCGCTCCACTTCCAACTTTCACGGACAGAACTCCTCCACTCAAGAGTCACCTTTCAGCTCTCCCCCAGCTTATGTTCCTTGATAAAGTCATTTACCTCCTCCGGCGGCCCAAAATAATATTCCCGGTTCCCACAGGTCACCCAAAGTCTGGCCGGGTACAGCACCCCGAATCGGGTACAGCACTGCCTTGGCCTTGTTGAACCCCGCCCGCCTCCTGGCCAGCTCCCCTCCAATGTCCTGATATATCCTGATTCGGTTTGCCTCCCATTCACAGTCCTGCCGTGCCCTGGCCCACCGCAGGATCTTTTCTTTGTCCTGGAACTTCTACATCCGCACGATCACTGCCCACGGCCGCTCCCCCACTCTCAGCTTCTGTCTCAGGGACCAATGGGCCTGATCCACCTCTGGGGCCTTGTCCAACACCTTCTCCTCCACCAATGATGCCAGCATCCTGGCGACCTAGTTCGTAGCACTCATTCCCTCCACTCCCTCTGACAGACCCACAATCCACAGATTTTGCCACCTGGACCTGTTCTCCTGCTCCTCCGCCCTCGGCAGCAGTGACTTACACAACTCCCTCGGGATCGCCACCTCCACCTCCAACAGCACAATACGGTCACTCTGATCGGTCTCCACTTCCCGGATCATCACCCCCTGCATCTCGAGGTACTTTCTCACCGTTCCAGGGTCCCGCGAAGTGGTGCCACTGCCCCCTCAATCGCCTCGACCAGTCGCTCTGCATTCCCTCTGCTGCCCAATCTCCTCTTTAATGAAGCCCATCAGTTGCTCCATCTGCAGTTTTCCCGTTGTCAATGACCCCCCCCCCCCCTCCCCTCCCCTCCCCCCCCCACCCCCCACCCCCTCCTTTGTAATTGGAACAGCGCCAAGAGTCTCCCCAACTCTTTCACCAGCTCTTTACCTGTCTTCAGCCGGGTCTGATAGCCCATAAACATGCCCATCCAGGGGAGAACCTCTTGCCCTGCACTCTCGCTCCACATTACCACTGAATGTACCCGGAACTCAGGCAAAAAGGGACAAAACCAACACCTTCGAGCAGGAACCGCCCTGTGTGCGCCCACTCACTCTGTGGCTGAGCCGCCCTGTGTGCGCCCACTCGCTCCGTGGCTGAGCCGCCCTGTGTGCGCCCACTCACTCCGTGGCTGAGCCGCCCTGTGTGCGCCCACTCACTCCGTGGCTGAGCCGCCCTGTGTGCGCCCACTCGCTCCGTGGCTGAGCCGCCCTGTGTGCGCCCACTCACTCGGTGGCTGAGCCGCCCTGTGTGCGCCCACTCACTCCGTGGCTGAGCCGCCCTGTGTGCGCCCACTCACTCCGTGGCTGAGCCGCCCTGTGTGCGCCCACTCACTCTGTGGCTGAGCCGCCCTGTGAGCGCCCACTCACTCCGTGGCTGAGCCGCCCTGTGTGCGGCCACTCACTCAGTGGCTGAGCCGCCCTGTGTGCGCCCACTCACTCAGTGGCTGAGCCGCCCTGTGTGCGCCCACTCACTCTGTGGCTGAGCCGCCCTGTGTGCGCCCACTCACTCCGTGGCTGAGCCGCCCTGTGTGCGCCCACTCACTCCGTGGCTGAGCCGCCCTGTGTGCGCCCACTCACTCCGTGGCTGAGCCGCCCTGTGTGCGCCCACTCACTCCGTGGCTGAGCCGCCCTGTGTGCGCCCACTCACTCCGTGGCTGAGCCGCCCTGTGTGCGCCCACTCGCTCCGTGGCTGAGCCGCCCTGTGTGCGCCCACTCACTCCGTGGCTGCTACTGGAAGTCCATGATGTGCCCTTTCTAATTTGAAACGCCCAGGCTTCACATCCAGCGTGAGAAAACGTGGCAACCGGTCCTCGAAGAACCCAATGGGAGCCTCACCCTCCACACCTTCTGACAGGCCAACGACTCGGATGTCCTTTCTCTGACCCTCTGTTCTCCAGGAGACCCCCACGTCACTCGGCCGGTTTTCCAAGGATTGAATTGTTGCCTTCGCCAAGGAGGCATCTTGCTCAACATTCAGGATTCTCTCCTCAGGATCATCGAGCCTCTTCATGGTGTTTTACAGCTCGGCCTCACGAGCTCACAGATATTGAGTCAGCACACACAGCCTCTGGTCAATAACACGGAGAATGTCGTCAGTCATAATCTTCACCACCTCCGAGAGAGTCCCGGAGAGCGCGGGGTCGAGAGACCTCCTGATGGTCAGGCCGCCATGTTGAAAAGGCGGCTCCAGCCCCGCTGAATCCGCCTGCACTCTTTTATCAACGGATTTCTTGATGTTTTTCAGCATAATCTTACCAAACCTAATCCGAAGCGCTCGAGGGACATCATAGAATTTACAGTGCAGAAGGAGGCCATTCGGCCCATCGGGTCTGCACCGGCTCTTGGAAAGAGCACCCTACCCAAGGTCAACACCTCCACCCTATCCCCATAACCCAGTAACCCCAGCCAACACTAAGGGCAATTTTGAACAATAAGGGCAATTTATCGTGGCCAATCCACCTAACCTGCACATCTTTGGACTGTGGGAGGAAACCGGAGGAAACCCACGCACACACAGGGATGATGTGCAGACTCCGCACAGACAGTGACCCAACCCGGAATCAAACCTGGGACCCTGGAGCTTTGAAGCAATTGTGCTATCCACAATGCTACCGTGCTGCCCGACATGGCAACAAATATTAAATCAAGATGAGGTAGATGAGTGCTGGGCAATCGGGATAAATGACGGATTCTCGGCGAGTAGCACCAGAACCTGCGGAAAAGCAGCTATTCCCGCGCCCGCTTCACGACCGATTTCCGATTGACGAGATGATAGAGGATTGTGGGGAACCGGCAGGAAAATGGAGAGAAAGCTGAGATGAGGAGGGATTTCTTCACTCGATGATGTGGTGCTGCTTTGGAATTCTTAGAATCCCTACAGTGCAGTAGGAGGCCATTCGGACCATCGAGCCTGCACGGGTCCATATTCCACCCTATCCCTGCAACCCCATAATCTAATCTGGACACGAAGGGGCAATTTAGCACAGCCAATTCACTCACCCCGTACATCTAGGAGAACCCAGAGCACCCGGAGGAAACCCACGCAGACACGGGGAGAACGTACAAACTCCACACAGACATTGACCCAAGGCTGGAATTGAACACGGGACCCTGGCATTGTGAGGCAGCAGTACTAACCACTGTGCTACCATGCTGCCGTAATTCTCTACCCCAGAGGGCTGTGGAGCCTCAGTCATCAAGTATTTTCAGGACAGAGATTGATAGGTTTCTCGGTATTGAAGATATCGAGGGATATGGGGGATAGTGTGGAAAATGGTGCTGAGGTAGATCGGTCAATGAGCTCATTGAATGGTTGAGCAGGCTCGATGGGCCGAATGGCCGACTGCAGCTCCTGTTTGTTATGATCTCTGTGTCCAGGACAGGAAGCAGTGAGCAGGGATCTGTCAATCTGCCTGAATCAGCACCTTCAGGAGAATTGGGAGGGTGAATATTAGATACAGCAGAGTGAGAATGGAGGGAGAGTGTGTGGGATGGAGAATTACAGCTTTTGGAGAATGAGAGGGGAAAGAATGTTCCAGAGAAACTAGAATTGTCTGTTTATGAATTTCTATCCTGTACTGACAGTGACGATTCCTTTTCAGGAGATTAGAAGTGGAGGAATTATAGACAGAAGTCGCAAATGTCACATCTGGGATCTGTCACTGTCACTCGATTCCTTGGGACCTGAATATCATCGGCCTTTGAATCTAGAAGGAGAAATGTTTGCCCGATCTGTCAGCTTCAAAGATTTTAAACATCAGTGTGACTGGAAAAGCACCGAGACACACACACCCGAGTGAGAGTGTTCCAGAGAACGGACTGTGGAAAGAACTTTAACCAGTTAAACAGTCTGAAAAAACATCACACCACTCACAGCGGGGAGACCCTACACGTGTTCTGTGTGTGGACGAGGCTTCAACAGTCCAACCCGAGAGACACGAGGACACCCAAAATATGGAGAAACCGTGGAAATGTGGGGATTGTGGGAAGGGATACAGTTTCCCATCAAGGCTCGAAGCTCATCGACGCATTCACACTGGGGAGAGGCCGTTCACCTGCTCTATGTGTGGAAAGGGATTTGTTCAGTTATCCAACCTGAAGTCACATCAGCAAATTCACACTGGGGAGAAGCCATCCACCTGCCCTCAGTGTGGGAAGGGATTCACTCAGTTATCCAGCCTGCGGAAACACCAACGAATTCACACTGGGGAGAAGCCGTTCACCTGCACTCAGTGTGGGAAGGAATTTGGAAATTCGTCCAACCTGCGGGCACACCAGCGAGTTCACTTCGGGGAGAAGCCGTTCACCTGCTCAGAGTGTGGGAAGGGATTCTGTGTTTCATCACAGCTGCTGAGACACCAACGAGTTCACACTGGGGAGAGGCCATTCACCTGCTCTGTGTGTGGGAAGAGATTCACTCGGTCATCCTATCTGTTGAAACACCAGGGAATTCACAAGTGATGACAGGGTTTGGATTCTGCTGTTATTGCTGCTGTTTATCACATCCAGG
Organism: Scyliorhinus torazame; assembly: GCF_047496885.1. Classification (NCBI taxonomy): domain Eukaryota; kingdom Metazoa; phylum Chordata; class Chondrichthyes; order Carcharhiniformes; family Scyliorhinidae; genus Scyliorhinus; species Scyliorhinus torazame. The sequence goes on from NC_092711.1 coordinate 174,603,544, forward strand.
ACTGAACCATGTTCATTCTGACAGTGAGTGAAGTTGGAGGGTTTCTTTCTGCTGGACTGGCCCATTTCACTGGGTTTGCTTCCACTGGGCTGATACTCTTTGAGCCTGGGAGAGAACATATCCACTGAAATGATCCACAAAAGCTGAAGAAAGACATTTAATTTATTACTGGATTGGAAATAGTCTTTGTCCCCCCTACAGACAGGTCTAAAATAAATACAGAAAGAACTGGAAAAACGCAGCAGGTCTGGCAGCATCTGTGAGAGAGAAACAGAGTTAACGTTTCACGTCCAATGTAACTCTACCTCAGAACTAAAGAGGGGGAGAAATGTGATGGATTTGATGCTGGTGAGAAAGGTGGAGGGTCAGGTAGAACAAAAGGGAAAGTCAGTGACTTTTCTAGTCAGCTATAACCATGAGAGTAAGGGAAGATGATAGAGGTAAAAAGGTTAAATGAGAACTCATTAGGAATAATTAACTATAATCATATTAAGCATATTAAGGGCTGGTTTAGCACAGGGCTAAATAGCTGGCTTTTAAAGCAGACCAAGGCAGGCCAGCAGCACGGTTCAATTCCCATAACAGCCTCCCCGAACAGGCGCCGGAATGTGGCGACTAGGGGCTTTTCACAGTAACTTCATTTGAAGCCTACCAGTGACAATAAGCGATTTTCATTTCATATCATTTCAGCATTACTTGAGTGCAACAATAGCTGGGAATCCACTAAGGGTTAATCCAGATCATACACTTTAATTTCTTAGGTTTCACATCTGCAAGGTCAGTGATGTCAACTAGCTAAAAGGCCCCATTGTATCGTAAGAACTGGTGCTGCTATCCTAAGAACGAGTAGTCCAGTTTCTGTGGTAACAGCCAGTCTAGAGTGATAATGTCTTAATCAAAACTGTGTTTTTCAATTAATGTTAGATGCAGGTGTGGATAATTTGGAAACTTGGCAAGCAATGGAATGGAAAATTTGCACCAGTGCAATTAAATACAATATCTCTTAAATTGAGGGACAGGCATTTTGGCCGAATTGAGTAATTATAAATTAGTTAAAGCCAATCAAGTAATTATAAATTAGTTAAAGCCAATCAGAAGAAAAAAGGTGAGACATTAAGATAACAATATCCTTAAAAATCACAAACCGGGATGGAAAAACGCATCCTGGGATCACCCCATCTATATTTCTGAAACCTATTTCCTTTGCTGCTTGCTTTTACCAATCACCGTCTTTATTTTGCTTAAATTACTTAGTTATTTCATCCTGTGTATTATGATTTGAAGAATTACTACGATCTGTAATTGAATGAAAACTCACTACTGTATTCGCTAAAGACAATCAATCTGACTAGCTTGCTGCAGGGCTAGTTGAAAACTTTCTAAATTTTGTATTGAAAACATGTTTACCAGTGGCACAAGCTGACAAATAAAGTCCAAGTGGACTTTGCCAAAAAGCACAGACTTGACCTCTGTTATTTGGGAACTGAGAAGGGATAACGGATATCCAGGATTCCGAATAGACACACAGATCCATCAGTCAGGGATTGGTTAGAGTGTGGGTGAGATTAAATGTCAAAAATATCCTGGAACAAAAGGCAAAGGGAGAGATAATGGTTGTACTAAAGAAACAAAGCATTGGTCCAGAGTAAGTGTTAATGGCAGAATAAAGGACAACTCTGTCTGGAAGCAAAAAACATGAAAACAAGATGCAGACTGGAACTCGGCAAAAAAACAAATCAAAATGGAGGAGAGAGTTCAGGGTGTGAAGTTGCTGAACTCAGTGTTGAGTTGAGAAGGCTGTAAAGTGCCTCATGAGAAGATGAGGGGCTGTTGGTCCAGCTTGTGTTGGGCTTCTCCGGAACATTGCAGCAGGCCGAGGACAGAAATGTGAGTCTGGGGGACTTCAGTGACGTATTTAGGAGAGGGGGACTCAAGTTCTAAATATAGATGTTCAGGTACAACAGACACTTACGGGAACTTCCAAACCCAACAACCTGATTGGTGAAGATACAAACCCACTGAAAATGCCCAGGGAGGGAAAAAAACAAGAAAGGTGCGATTACTCTTCAGATTCTGAGGTGTCGCAGGGCTCGGCAAGTAACAAGGTGGCAAGGGCGGGCTCTCCCTCTCCCCTGCCGACTATATCGTCAGCCATCGGCAACGTCGACCGCATTGTGGTGGCCGGATTAGAGAAACATCACCAAAGCTTGGCGGTGGAATTAAAGAAATCGGTCGAGGAGGCCCCGGCTCATAGCTCTGCAAAATGGGAAAATCTGAGTAAAATCCTGGAAACACGTGGTGCCACCGAGAAAAGCTGGGAACAGCCTCTCCGACCATACTGACCAGATCATAACAGCCTCTCCGACCATACAAATCGGATCGTAACAGCCTCTCCGACCATACTGACCGGATCGTACAGCCTCTCCGACCATACTGTTCGGATCGTAACAACCTCTCCGACCATACTGCCTGGATCGTAACAACCTCTCCGACCATACTGACTGGATTGTAACAACCTCTCCGACCATACAAATCGGATCGTAACAGCCTCTCCGACCATACTGACCGGATCGTACAGCCTCTCCGACCATACTGTTCGGATCGTAACAACCTCTCCGACCATACTGCCTGGATCGTAACAACCTCTCCGACCATTCTGATCGGATCGTAACAGCCTCTCCGACCATACTGATCGGATCACATCAATAGAAACCAGCCTGACCTACAAACTTCTAACAGGATTAGACAGGGTAGATTCAGAAAGAATATTCTCGATGGTGGGGGAGTCCAGAACTGGGGGTCATAATTGGAGGAAAATGGGTAGTAAACCTTTTAGGGCTGAGGTGAGAGGAAATTTCTTCACCCAGAGAGTAGTGAATCTTTGCAATTCACTATCACAGAAAATAGTTGAGGCCAAAACGTTGTGTAATTTCCAGAAGGAATTAGACAGCTCTTGGGACTAAAGGGATCAGTGGCGATGGAGGGAAGGCTCAGGTTATTCATAAAATCATAGAATTTATAGTGCAGAAGGAGGCCATTTGGCCCATCGAGTCTGCACCGGCCCTTGGAAAGAGCACCCCACTTAAGCCCACACCTCCAACCTATCCCCGTAACCCCACCTAACCTACCCTCTGTCCTCTCTGGCAGACCCACTATTCTGACGTTCTGCCGTCTGGACCTGTTTTCCTGGTCCTCCACTTTCCCTCTTAGGCTCCCTTGGGCTGTCACCAACCTTCTCACCTCAGTTTCCAGAGCTCCAATCCTGTTGCTCTGATCCGAGGGAGCTTTCTCCAACTCCAGGATTGTTTTCCCCTGGGCCTCCACCTTCCTTCCCAGGCCTTCGATGGTTCGCTGCATTGTGTTTGTCGCCTCCGACATCACCTCCTTCATCATCGTGTGGAACTCCGTCCTGATCGCCTCCTTCATGGCTTTTAGCTCCCTTTTCAGCACCATTCTCCATTAGTCCCCCCCGCCCCCCCGCGTGTGTGTGTGTGTGTGGGGGGGGGGGGGGGGGGGGGGAGGAGAGTAGGGTGTTCAGTTCTCCGGCTTCTTAAACCGGAATTCCCGATAAATAGCCTCTGTTGGGTTTGTTTGGGTGGAGAGCCACCTGATGTGCGTTCGCCACCACCAGAAGTCTTGCCCTTATTGAACTTGATGATCAGCCATGATCATAATGAATGGTGGAGCAGGCTCGAAGGGCTGAATGGCCTCCTCCTGCTTCTATTTTCTCTCTATGTTTCTATGTATTCAGCCCACCCAAAGTATGTCTCCCATCAAGAAGGCCAATCTGGAAAAATCCTCCCACACGGGATGTCAACGCAAATTCCACCTGGGCAAATTAATGGGAATCATTGGACTTGACAAACAAGTACCTGGTCTCAAACCCAACCCAACAGCTGCCTGCTTTCAACCTTCCCAGGAAAGAGTGTCCACACTTAACAGGTTCAGAACCAGCCAGGGCCCCTGCTTGACCAACCTCCACAGATGGGGCATTAGTACCAGCCCCCTATGCACACATCATACAAGATGGTCCAATCCACAGACTCAGTGGAGGCCTATTCGCACTACAGCAGGACCGGAAGAAACTGCTTGGCTTGGGGACTTTGCATTTGCTAAATAAAATACTGGACCAAAGCTCCTTGTGATGAAGACAATGCCTTCAGATTGATCATCATCACCTTCAGCCTCAGAATTCACTCTGCCATGTGTCGCTTTGATGACCCTGGTTTTCCAATTTGGGCAGTTCATCTCATAATGATATTTTCAGTCGGACCTGAAACTCCTGTTAATTGTTCCCCAGTCATTCCTGGGGTTCATTCACCTATTAATTCTGTCTTTGGTTGTGATATCTGGATCTGCAAAAGATGCTTTCACCCTCCTTCACAATCTGTCCAAGTCCAACTGTGCGTCATAGACATCCAACAGATCATCTTTCTTGTAAACCTCATCAACAAAACCCTCATGGAAAATCCAAACTTTAATCAGGATCCAACCGACGGGAGCCCAGCTCCCAGGATACTTTGCTTCTGATTTTCCTTTTGTTAGGAAGTGAGGATGCCGAGGCCAGACCTTGTTTCCTCCTTGGTGGGGACGTAACCCCTGTCCACATCTCCACTTCATTCTTCCACTGGTCGTATGGCTCAGACTCCGAGAACAGCAGCGGGTAATCAGACCCTGACAATTTCCACTTGCTTCAGTTATTTCTCACAAAAACTACTGGGATTGTAAGATTCTGTCTGAAATGTTATTTTCCAACCTTCACCATCCGGCAGGCATTCTGTGTTCCCATGTTATAATCCTGAGAGCTTCATGGTGAAGGAAGAAACTGGAGCCAATCTGTACTTGGTATAGATTTATTCACAGAGTTAAACATTACAGGTAGATACCTCCTGACCCCACTCCACTCCATGTCTGTAAGTGTTTCTTGTTACAGAAAGGAGGGGAATTAATTTAAACAGCCCTGATTTCTCCTCTCTCTACTGGTCTGTAAACAGAATGGAGGTTTTGATTCCTGATCTCCCCCTTTATAAGTGGTGGCGTATTTTTCTTCACCTTTCAGTTTGGTGTGGGCTCAAACCTCCATTAATAATCCAGTCTTAGGGTGGACTAAATCTCTATTTGGTGTGGATTTGTTCACAGAGTGAAATGTTCCATTTATACACCACCTGTCACCACCTGATGTCAGTCAGTGTCTCTTTCTGCTCCTTTAAAACAAACATTAACATTGACTGGGCAGTGAAACAAAACAAATTACCAAAGTTATAAAACTTGAAACTAAAATGTTATCTTGTGAGTCAATGATGCAGCCCAACCCCCGCAGTGCCCACCGGGCATGAAGAATGGCTCTTTATATTTGCTCAAGTAACCATCCAATCAATACTGTGGATACTGAAACCCAACAGATACAATTAACACCACAGTCAGAGCATCGAAAATGTCTCTAATCAGTGTGACTGTCCTGGTGTCTCAGCAGCTCGGATGAACAAATAAATCCCACACACAGAACAGGTGAACGGCCTCTCTCCACTGTGAACTCGCTGGTGTATCTGCAGGTGGGATGACTGAGCGAATCCCTTCCCACACGCGGGGCGTAAAAGGCCGCTCCCCAGTGTGAATTCGCTGGTGTGTCTGCAGGTGGTATGACTGAGCGAATCCCTTCCCACACTCAGAGCAGGAGAACAGCTTTTCCCTGGTGTGAATTCGCTGATGTTTCTGTAGAGTGGATGAATCAATGAATCCCTTCACACACCGAGAGCAGGTGTATGGCCTCTCTCCAGTGTGAACTCTCTGGTGTCTCTGAAGAGTGGATGAATCAATGAATCCTTTCCCACACATGGAGCATGTGAAAGGCCTCGCCCCACTGTGAACCCGCTGGTGTGACAGCAGGTTGGATAACTGAGTGAATCCCTTCCCACACGCAGAGCAAGTAAAAGGCCGCTCCCCATTGTGAATTCGCTGATGTGTCTGCAGGTGGGATGACTGAGTGAATCCCTTCCCACACTCAGAGCAGGAGAACGGCTTTTCCCTGGTGTGAATTCGCTGATGTTTCTGTAGAGTGGATGAATCAATGAATCCCTTCACAAACCGAGAGCAGGTGTACAGCCTCTCTCCAGTGTAAACTCTCTGGTGTAACTTCAGGTTGGATGACTTGGTGAATCCTTTCCCACACTCAGAGCAGCTGAACGGCCTCTCCCGGGTGTGAGTTCGCTGGTATAACTGAAGGTTAAATAACCGAGCGAATCCCATCCCACACTCAGGACAGATGAATAGCCTCTCCCCAGTCTGGCTGCATCGATGAATTTCCAGCTCAGATGGGGCTTTGTATCCCTTCTCACAGTCCCCACATTTCCATGGTTTCTCCATTCGGCAGGTGTTTACGTGACTCGCCAGGTTTGGCAATCAGTTGACGGCTTGGCTCACACACACACAGAACACGGACGGTCTCTCCCTGCTATGAATGGTGTGATTTTTTTTCAGGCTGTGCAAAGTTATTTCCACAGTCAGTTAACTGGAACACTCACTTCGGTGTGTGTCTCAGGTGCTCTTTCAGTCACACTGATGATTAAAATCTTTTGAAGTAGTCAAAACAAACATTTCCCTCTCAAGACTCAAAAGGCCATTGATATTCAGCCCCCGTGAAACTGAATGTCTTTGGCAGATGCTGACATGATGTCTGGTTTGAGATTTCTGTCTGTAAATCCTCCTCTTTAAACATCCTGTAAAAGGAGTTTCCAAAATTAATTATCAGTACAGGATAGAAATTCAGAAAAGACAATTCTGTTTTTATGAAATATTATTTTCCCTCTTCTTTCCCCCAAAACTGTAATTCTCCATCCCACACACACTCCCTCCATTCCAGCCAGACAAATAAATGTGTCAAGCAGTGGGAGCAAAGGATGTCCCTATCTTTAAGAGAGAGACCTGGGCCAACCTTTCCATGGTCTGCACCCTCCCTGGATTCACTTCCTTTCCCTTCAGTTGCTGCAAGTGAGAAGGTGAGAATGAGAAAATAAATGGAAAGGGGGAGATGAGAAAGTGTTTTACTCACAGATGGAGACAGGATGAAGTTTTAGTCAGTGTACAGCTCAATCTTCATTCACACAAAGGCCACGCTTTGATTGGCTGGCGCACCAGAGTCCTTCCGGTTGGCAACATATTCCCATTGGTAAACATCACAGCAGGAAGTTCAAGAGATGGGTTCTCCTCTGCCCGTGCGCAACGTCCCTTGGACATGAGCAGTCCCAGGCCGGGGGTGGAGTGAGAGACTTCACTCTGGCTGGAATATCGGCCGGCTGCCTGGAAACCTTGTCTCGAGGAGGTGCAGGAAGAGGGGACACAATCGGTGGGGGCGGGGTTCCTGGGTCCGCGTGACCGGCCTTCGCACTGTAGCCCTGAGACGTCAGCGCGCAGCAGATTAATTGCTATTGGACGATTCAGGCACGGCGTCATTGTGACGTCACAAAGACTTCCCAGCGCAAGGTCTCCCATTGGGAATAATATCACTGATCCGGGATTGGACAGCAGCTCATCGCGGCTGTTCTGTAAACCCCGCCCACCCTTACGTCAGCTTGGCCGATGGCATCCCCGGAGGACCGGAAGGTCCTCCAGACAATCAAGTCCGGCCATTGGTTCAATGGTTGGACGGACCTTCTTCCACTGTCTGCCCAGTAAAGTTGCTGCTCCTCTGGCTGTGAGTGAAGATTGAGCTTCACACAGACTGCACCTTCCTCCTGTCCCCAACATCTGTGAGTAAAACACTTTCTTTTCTCCCCCTTTCCATTTCTTTTCGCATTCTCACCTTCAATTGGTCACTTGTTTAAAACCTCAGGCCCAGATGAGATGTACCCCAGGCTGCTGTGGGAGGCAAGGGAGGAGATTGCAGAGACTCTGACAATTTTCAAATCTTCTCTGGTCACACGAGTGGTGCCGGAGGGCTGGTGGACAGATAATGTGATTCCATTATTCAAGGAGTGAAGTAAGTAAACAAAAAAACAGGACATTACAGACCAGTGAGCGTAACCTCAGTGGTAGGGAAACTTTTGAAAAAATTCTGAGGGCCAGAATTGATCTCCACTTCGAGGAGTAAGGATTAATGAAGGATAGTCAGTATGGTTTTGTCAAGGGGAGATCATGTCTTACAAATTTGACTTGATTTTTTTCAGGAGCTGTCTCGGTGTGTAGCTAATGGTAGTACAGTTCATGTAGACTACAGGGACTTCAGTGAAGCATTTGACAAGGTCTCACATGGGAGACTGGTCAAGAAGACAAGAGCCCATGGGATCCAGAGCAATTGGCAAATTGGACCCAGAATTGACTTACTAATAGAAAGCAGAGGGTGATGGTTGAAGGTTATTTTTGTGACTGGAAGCCCGTGTCCAGTGGTGTTCCACAGGGATCAGTGCTGGGCCCTTTGCTCTTTGTTGTGTACATTAATGATCTGGATGTGAATGGAGGAGGTAAGATCAAGTGTGTTCGCAGATGATACAAAAATTGGTTGTATGATAAGTAGTGAGGAGGAAAGATTAAAGGGTAATGTAGTTGGACTGGTTAGATGGACAGAACAGTGGCAAATGGAATTTAACCCTGAAAAGTGTGAGGCAATGCATTTTGGGAGGATGAAAAGGCAAGGGAATATAAAAGAATGGTAGGACCCTAGGAAGTACATAAGGTCAGAGGGACCTTGATGTGCCTGTCATAGATCCCTGAAGTCAGAAGGGAAGGTAGATAAGGTGGTTAAGAAGGGATATGGGATACTTCTATTCGCTGAGGTATAGAATTAAAAGAGCATGGAGGTTACGATGGAACTGTATAAAACTGTACACTTGTTAAGCCATAGCTGGAGTACTGATTGCCACACTAGAGGAAGGATGTGATTGCACTGGAGAGGATAATAATAATATAATAATCGCCTATTGTCACAAGTAGGCTTCAATGAAGTTACTGTGAAAAGCCCCGGATGCAGAGGAGATTCATAAGACATAGGAGCAGAATTAGGCCACTCGGCTCATCGAGTCTGCTCTGCCATTCAATCATGGCTGATATTGTCTCATCCCCATTCTCCTGCCTTCTCCCCATGACCCCTGATCCCCGTATTAATCAAGAACTGAGTGCAGTTCTGGTTGCCACACTAGACGGAGGATGTGATTGTACTGGAGAGAATGGAGAGGCGATTCCTCAGCATATTGCCTGGGCGTTTCAGCGATGAGTAGAGGCTGGTTAGGAGTTTCCTGGAAGCAGAGGAGGCTGAGGGGATATGTGATATGGGCGGCACTGTTGCTTCACTGTGCCAGGGTCCCAGGTTCGATTCCTCCACCCTCTCTGTGTGGAGTCTGCACCTTTTCCCCGTGTCTGCATGGGTTTCCTCCAGGTGCTCTGGTTTCCTCCCACAAGTCCCAAAAGGCGTGCTGTTAGGTCATTTGGACATTCTGAATTCTCCCTCCGTGTACCCGAACAGGTGCCGGAATGTGGCGACTAGAGGCTTTTCACAGTAACTTTATTGCAGTGTTAATATAAGCGTACTTGTGACAATAAAGATTATTATTGTACAAATTTATGAAGGACATAGCTAGAGTAGATCGGAAGAAAGCTTTCCCCTTAGTTGGCAGGTCAGTAAACAGTGGGCATAAATTTAAGGTAAGGGGCTGGGGATTCAGAACGGATTTGAGGAAAAACATTTTCACCCAGAGGGTGGTGGGAATCTGGAACTTGCTGCCTGAAAGTGTGGCAGAGGCGGGAACCCTCACAACATTGAAGAAGCATTGAGATGAGCCCTTGATAGGCCAAAGCACACACGGCTATGGTCCAAGTGGTGGAAAGTGGGATTGGAATAGAGAGGTCCTTGATGGCTGGCGCAGAAATGATGGGCCAAAGGGCCTCGTGCTCGGCTGTAAACTCTCTGATTCTCTGAGATTTATCTTCATAGAATCCGTACAGTGCAGAAAGAGGCCATTGGGCCCATCGAGTCTGCACCAGCTCTCCAAAAGAGCACCTTACCAAGGCCCAAGCCCCCCCCTAATCCACAGCTAACCTTATTGGACACTAAGGGGCAATTTAGCATGGCTAACCCACCTAATCTGCACACCTTTGGACTGTGGGAGGAAACCGGAGCACCCAGAGGAAATCCACGCAGACACGGGGAGAATGTGCAATCTCCACACAATCACCCAAGGCTGGAATTGAACCCGGCTCCCTCATGCTGTGAGGCAGTAGTGCAAACCACTGTGTCTCACCATGTGTTATATGGTACAGGTTAGATATATTACTGATGGTTCCGATATATTACTGATGGTTCTGAAATAAAGTACATTAATTATTCTTGTCCAGTACTGTAGCTACGTTATATATTTCCAGTCAGATTTATAACAGAAGAGGAGTCCATTGGACATTTTGTGTCGATGTCGACTGTCTGTCGAGCAATTCTGTCAGTGTCGAGTGGGTCCCATTCTGTAACCCTGCAGCACCCATCCAATTTCGGTTAGAAATTATTCATCATCTCTGCTTGACTCCCCTCATGGGCAGCAAGTTCAAGGACATGGTCAGTCACAACCCCCTGTATCTTAACCAATTGGAACAATCCTATACATTAAAACATTTTCAGTCCAGGAATATAGACACATATCTGTCTGGCAGCCTGCATGAAGATTTTCAGGTCCCTGGGTCCAGAACAGGAAGCAGTGAGCAGGGATCTGTCAATCAGCACCTTCAGGAGAATTGGGAGAGTGAATATTAGACACAGCAGAGTGAGAATGGAGGGAGAGTGCGTGGGATGGAGATTTACAGATTTGGGGAATGAGAGAGGAAAGAATGTTCCATAGAGACTAAAATTGTCTGTTCTGAATTTCTATCCTGTACTGACAGGGATGCTTTTTGTAAACTCCTTTTACAGGATATTAGAAGAGGAAGATTTACAGACAGACATCTCAAACCAAACGTTGCATCAACATCTGACAGTCACTCAATTCATTGGGTTCTGAATATCATTGGTCTTTCAATCTAGAACAAACGTTTGTCTGTTCTGTCGGCTTCAAGAGATTTTAAACATCAGTGTGACTGGAAAAGCACCGAGACACACACACCCGAGTGAGTGTTCCAGAGCACTGACTGTGGAAAGAACTTTAACCAGTTACACAGCTTGAACCTAATCACAGTGGGGAGAGACCGCACACGTGTCCTGTGTGTGGACGAGGCCTCAACTGATTGTGCAACCTGGAGAGACACAAGGACACCAGCAACATGGAGAAACGGTGGAAATGTGGGGACTGTGGGAAGGGATTTAGGTTCCCATCTGTGCTTGAAACCCATCAACACAGTCACACTGGGGAGAGGCCATTCACCTGCTCCGTGTGTGGGAAGGGTTTCACTCAGTTATTTCACCTGCAGAGACACAATTTGACTCACAGCAATGAGAGACCCGTTAAATGCTCTGACTGTGGGAGTGGCTTCAAAAGCTCTCAAGAACTGATGTCCCACCAGCGAGTTCACACTGAAGAGAGACCGTTCACCTGCTCCGTTTGTGGAAAGGGATTCGCTCACTTATCTAACCTGCGGAGACACAGTGTCACTCACACCAATGAGAGACCCTTTAAATGCTCTGACTGTGGGGTTGGCTTCAAAAGCTCTCGAGAACTGATCTCTCACCAGCGAGTTCACACTGGGGAGAGGCCGTTCATCTGCTCTCAGTGTGAGAAGGGATTTTCTCAGTTATCCAACCTGCAGAGACATCAGCGAGTTCACACTGGAGAGAGGCCGTTCACCTGCTCTGACTGTGGGAAGGGATTCCCTCGGTTATCCACCCTGCAGACACACCAACGAGTTCACACTGGGGAGAAGCCATTCGCCTGCTCTCAGTGTGGGAAGGGATTCACTCATCCATCCCACCTACGGAGCCACCAACGAGTTCACACTGGGGAGAGGCCTTTCATCTGCTCTCAATGTGGGAAGGGATTTTGTGTTTCATCGCACCTGCTGAGACACCAACAGGTTCACAAGTGAACAAGGGGTTGGATTCTGCTGTTAATATTTCTGCTCTTAATTACATCCAGGACTGCATTGTGGTCATTCTGTCAGTTGGTCAATGGGGAGGGTCGGAGGGTTTCTTTCTGCTGGACTGGCCGGTCTCACAACTTTGCCTCCAGTGGGCTGATGCTCTTTGAGCTTTGTTGTGAATACCTGGTTCCAAGTTTCACGAGGACCAGAGTGATAGGGTATTTGGACGTCGGAAGATATTTTGTTCCCATTCCTGATTGGAAACCCCCAAAGCCAATGCCACATTGCCATGAAGATGGGCTATGGTGGTTACATGGTTCTTTTGTTTAATTTATCTGGGTGTTTCTCACAGAAGGAAACTGTCAACGTATGAGGGACAAGTTGTCTGTGGGCACATTGGGAACTTACAATAAAAGGTGTGACAATAGATAGACAATTGCTAGCATTTAAAATATTATTAGATATTTACATCAAATATAAATTCCTTTAGAAACAAAAATCCAACAGGAAACGCGATGGAACCGTGGCAAGCAAAGTTTAAGATTCCCATTAGTTCAAAGGAAGAGGTTCAGAAAGTGGGTAAGAGTGTAGTCAGCCTGAGGATTGGGAACTTGTTTAGATTCAGCAAAGGAGGACCACAAAATTGATAAAGAGAAAATAGAATATGAGAGCAAACTCAGAATAGTCAACATGGAGTTAGGAATAGGAAATCCTGTTTGACGAACCTTTTGGAGTTTTTGAGGATGTTACTAACAGAATTGATGAAGGGGAGTCTGTGGACGTCGTACACTTGGATTTTCAGAAGGTTTTTGACAAACACCCCACAGGAGGTTAGTTAGCAAAATGAAAGCACATGGGATAGGAGGTAATATACAGGTGGTGCAGTGGTTAGCCCTGCTGCCTACGGCGCTGAGGACCCGGGTTCGATCCTGGCCCCAGGTCACTGTCCATGTGGAGTTTGCACATTCTCCCTGTGTCTGCGTGGGTCTCACCCCCTCAACCCAAAGATGTGCTAGGTAGGTGGACTGGCCACGCTAAATTGCTCCTTAATTGTAAAAAATTATTGGGTACTCTAAATTTTAAAAAAATTAAAATTTTAAATGTGGATAATCTGCCATTTCTCTATTCACACTACTATACATTCTACTGATTCTCCCTGTAATGGACTCACGTTTGTCTTCGCTAAATATTTCCTTTTTACGTACCTATAGAAGCTTTTACAGTGCACACAAAACCACTACTGTTTGGTGGTCTATAAACAATTCTTACCAATGTTTGCTGCCCTCTGCTGTTTCTTAGCTCCACCCAAACAGTTTCCACATTTTGTATTCCTGATCTGTGAATCCTCCCTTACGTACTAACATCATCCTTGTTAACGGCGCAGCACCACCTCCTCTCCCTTTTTGGCCACAATGTTAGGAAATGTAACGATCATACCTTCAGTCCCGTCATCCAAGTCATTTATATAAACTTTAAAGGTTGAGGTCCCAGCACTGATCCCTGTGACACTCCACTCGTTACATCTTGCCAACCAGAAAATGACCTATTTATGCCTGTTTTCTGGTAGCTCGCCAATCATTCGCTGTGATTGACAGTTCTGGGGTTAAAGCCTGCAGATTGGGAAAAGAAAGGAACGGAAACCTCTGGAATGAATAATCACTTTGGACTGGTTCTGAGACAATTAAGTTTCGACTTCCGGGGTAGAGTAGAGAATAATGTGGGGTGGAAGTTTAGATTGTGTAAAAGGGAAAAGTTATATTTTATACTTTAATGTGTAGGTTTCCTTCAAAAATAGTGATTAGTTAATGTTGTTTCTATTTTGTTTGTTGCAGCAAAAGTCCTAAAGACGTCTTGTCATGTGATCTTTTAATTTGTTGACTGGGAATTTGATTTTTTTAATATTAATTACTGATCTTCACAGAGATCCGAATCCACAAGTTTTGACTTCCCATTTGAGCCTTTTGGAACCTTTCTGTCTCTCTATTGCTCACATCAGTGACAGGCAAAGGAGCTGAGGACTGAATTTAGCTGGGACCTGCACCCCAGTTGGGAAATTGTCACGGGTATGTCACTAATAAAGGGACAGGAAGGTGCTGGAGGACTGACTGGAAAATGGATCCCCAACCAATCGGGGTTCGACGGTGGAGTAACTAGGCTTGATGGGGACATGACCCCAAGGTTCAGTGCCCCTGTGTCCAATGTGGGGAGTCACGGGAGCAAGGTACAGGAGAGCTGAAGAGAAACATTTGGGTCTGGAACATTGTGAACATGTTTTTATTCTGGTTATTCTTTTACTCTGGTTGTCTTTGATCCTTAAGTCATTTTCTGATTAATTTTTTTAAAACCCATGTTCTGTTTCATTAATAAACTTGTTTCATTAAAAATATTTGGGTTTTTTGGTCTTTTTCTGATTAAATTCATTCACTTTGGGGAAAGTGGGTGAGAGGGGTTGGCAGGCTCTTTAACAGAGAGTGAGCCCCTCAAAGGTAATTAGCAAAGGAGCCAGAGGGGTGGAGGAGACCTTTTCTTTTGACACACAATGTTTAAAAATGAGATTCAGGGATGAACTAATTTATCCAGGCTCTTTGAGGAAGTAACAAGGAATGTCAATAAAGGGAAACCTGGAGATGTGGTTTATCTAGATTTCCAGAAGGTATTTTCCAAGGGGCCACATCAAAGGTTATTACACATAATAGGAGCTCATGATGTAGGGGGTTAACATATCAGCAGGGATAGAGGATTGGTTAGCTCACAGGAAGCAGAGAGTAGGTTTAAATGGGTAATTTCTGGGTTGGTAAGATGTGACAAGTGGAGTGTCACAAGGATCAGTGCTGGGCCCTCAACTATTTACAATCTATATCAATGAGTTGGGTGATGGGATTGAATGTATGGTGGCTAAATGTTCTGATGACACATAGTTCAGAAAGTAATTTGTGAAGTGGACATAAGGAGTCTGCAAAGGACATTAAGTGAATGGACAAAACTCGACAGATGGAGGATAATGTGGGAAAATGTGAATTGTCCACTTTGGCAGGAAGGATTAAATAAAACAATATTATTTAAATGGTGAGACATTACAGAACGATGAGGTACAGAGGGATCTGGGCGTCCGTGTACAGGAGTCACAGTAAGTTAGTTTGCAGGTACAGCAAGTGGCTCGATCGGGTCCTTGAACAGTTTAATCAGGCTTTATCGAGTGAGTTGAAATCACTTGGGAAGCACAATGGAATGTTGTGTATGGCAAAGAGATTGAAATAAACAAGTCGGGATGTTTTGTTGCAGTTGTACAGGACCTTGGTGAGACCATTTTTAGAGCACTGTGTACAGTTTGGGTCTCCTTATTTCAGAAATGAGATAATTGCATCAGAAGCAGTTCAGAGGAGGTTGACTCCCCGGATTCTTGGAATGAGGGGGTTATCCTCTGAGGAAAGGTTTGACAGGTTGGGACTGTATCCATTGCAGTTTAGCAGAATGAGAGAGGATCTCATGTGTTTCAATAAGATCATGAGTGGAATTGACAGAGAGATTGCTGAGAGAATGTTTCCCCTTGTGGGAGAGACTAGAATTAGGGGACACTGCTTAAATATTAGGGGTCTTCCATTTAAGACGCGGATGAGAATATTGTTTTTCTCCTGAGGGCCGTGGGTCTGTAAATCTCTCTTTCTCCAGAGGGTGCTGGAAGCAGGGTCAGTGAATATGTTTTCAGATTGAATTTGATAGATTCTTGATTGAAGAGGGAGTGAAAGGGTGGAGGAAGGAAAGTGGAGTTAAGACCACAATCAGATCAGCCCTGATTTTATTGAATGGTGGAGTGGGCTCGAGGGGCCGAATGGCCTGCTCCTGTTCCTGTGTCTCAGCAGTAATATCAAAGTGCAGCAGCATTCCCATTACACTCTGGGTAGAAGCACCATCTCCAGGTAAATGCTCCCTGCTCTGCCCCAGATGCCATGGTCCCAGTCAGTGGAATGTGTAAAACCTCAACAAATCTCTGTGCTCGGGGAATCCCTTCTTATTACATCACAAAGTCTATGGAGACTGATTTAACCCAATCATTGCCGAGATAACATTTGAACGGACCAATTACAAAGTCTGTCATTGAACCATCTGTACCCGCCCAAGCCACTCCAAACTCTCAAACAATTGTCTTCCCCACGCTCCGTCCCCGGTACAGGGAGTCAGCATTCCCATGCCAAGCAGTGAAAACATGGTGGCCTTGACACCAGGGTGTTGTCTAGGATTCCAGGCACTCTTGTTTTCTCTGTCCTCTGGGAACTGTTTATCTCCCTGTTCCCACACAGCAAGTCGTCTGTTCTCAGCTCTGCTCGATTTCTGCTGGAGTTTGGTCCCTTTTACACCTTTCGGATCAATAAAACATTTGGTCAGTGAAGACCCAAACCACAATTTCCCACCCTGTCACCTGTCAACCATCCTTACCCAGAGCGTAATCACAACAGGAATAAAAACAGGAGCAGTGTAACAATCAAATTCAAAATAAATCCACAGCCAGTCATAGAATTTAATTTAATGTTCACTAATTAACAAGAAAACCCGAAGCACGGAGTCCCCCAGGATTCTTACAGTCCACACCTAGAGGGGGACGAGAACTCTCTCTCCAACCCCTCACTCAATTTCACTCCGTTCTCTTCCAGTTCTGTTCTGGCCCCGCCTGCGGTAACATCTACGCAATCTTTTCTCCTGAAGGAATGCCGTGAGTTCTAAGTTACTGGTACATAAGGACAGATGCTTTAAGCAACAGATAAAACGAGACTGTAAAATATTCTCCAGCTCCCTCTTTACCCCCGTCCAACTTGTGGACAGTTCTTACTCAGTATTATTTCTCCCAAGTCCATTATTGGCCCAATCGAATTTTTAAATAAAAAAATACATAGTTACGGGATGTGGGCTTTGCTGGCTCGACCCAGCATTTATTTACCATCCCTAGTTGCCTTAGAGAAGGTACTGGTGAGCTGCCTTCTTCAACCACTGCAGTCCATGTGGTGTTGGTACATCCACTATGCTATTAGCGACTGAAGGAACAGTGATATATTTACAAATCAGGATGGTGTGTGGTTTGGCGAGGAACACCCACGTGGTGGTGTTCCTGTCTGTCTGCTCTCCTTGTCCTTCTATATGGTCGTGGGAAGGTACTCTCTCAGGAGCCTCGGTGAGTTCCTGCTGTGCATTTTGTAGATGGTACACACACTGCTGCTGCTGTGCCTTGGTGGTGGAGTGAATGAAATGAGCTGAATTGTCCTGGAAGGTGCTGAGCTTCTTTAATTTTGGAGATGCACTCATCAAGGCAAGTGGAGAGTGATCCATCACACCCCTGACCTCTCGATAATGGACAGGCTTTCAGGAGTTAGGAGGTGAGTGACTCACAGCAGGATTCCCAGCCTCTGACCCACTCTTGTAGCCACTGTATTTATATGGCTAGTCCAGTTCAGTTTCTGGTCAATGGTAACCCCCAAGATGTTGATAGTGGGGAATTTATCAATGGTAATGCCATTGAATGACATGGGGAGGTGGTTAGATTCTCTCATGAGGGAGGTGGTCATTGCCTGGCATTTGTGTGGCTCAAAGTTACTTGCAGGACTGCAGAGCTCAGATCTGATCCATTGGTTGTTGGATCGTTTAGCTCTGTCTATTGATTGCTGCTTTTGATGTCTGGCATGCAAATAGTCCGGTTTCATTCATAATATCACTCCTGCCTCACAGTGCCAGCGACCCGGATTCAATTCCAGCCTTGGGTGACTGTCTGTGTGGAGTTTGCATATTCTCCCCGTGTTTCCATGGGTTTCCTCCATCGCTCTGGAGTCCTCCCACAGTCCAAAGATATACAGGTTAAGTGGGATTATGGGGATATGGCGGGGGGATATACTGAGGTAGCTGCTCTTGGTAGGGTCCGTGCAGACTCGATGGGCCCCGTGGTCCCTTTCTGCACTGTCGAATTCCATTCTATGGAATAAACATCCTTGCAGATTCTTACAGCTTTGTGCTGGGCCATTTCAGAGTCAACCACATTGCTGTGGATCTGGAGTCACATGTAGTCCAGACCAGGTAAGGAGGCAGATTTCCTTCCCTAACGGGCATTAGTAAACCAGATGGGTTTTTTCTACCAATAATAGAGAAGATCATTAGACTTTTAGTTTGTGTTTTTAATATATGTATTTTATTCCAAACACAATCAATTATACAAATAAACAACAATCAAATACCATTGGCTTTCAAACAGTTTGTCATTTTCCCCCTTTTCTTCCCGAAACTACCCCAACATCCCTTTCCCAACTGACCACCCCCCCCCACGGCGACAAACAGATCCTCAAATAGAGACAGAAAGACCCTCCGTCTTAAATAGAAACCTCTTCACCCTCGGAGAACGTACTTAAGTCTTCTCCAACTGCAGAAATTCCGTCAAATCCCCCAACCATGCCGATATCTTCGGTGGGGCGACCGACCTCCAACCCAGTGAGATTCGCCGCCGGGCAATCAGAGTGGTGAAGACCCCGTTCCCCTCCAGCAGCTCTGGCAGATCCGAAACACATGAAAGCCCCACTAAAGAGCACGGCTCCATCGTCACCCCCACACTTCCGGCAGGGTCTCGGAAATCAATGGCCAGAATCCCCGAACTTCGGGCACACCCAAAACATGTGAACATGATTGACAGGCCCCCTCCTGTACCTCTCACATCTGTCCTCAACCTCAGGGAAGAACCCACCCATATGAGCCCGAGTCATAACATGCAAAAAACGTAACATTTACAAAACTTGTATATACACGTCGAGACAGAACAGATCCCACCATTACTCCTCCCCCAAACCAAGCTCCTTGACCAAGTCATCCGCTTCTTCTGACATCGTAAAATAATGTCCTTTGCCCTTGTGAAAGTCACCCAGAGTTTGTCCGGATACAACACCCCGAACCAGACCTTGGTCGAAAGAGCGCCGCCTGGGCCCTGTTACAACCCGTCTGCCATTTGGCCAGGTCGGCCCCAATGTCCTGGTAGAACCGGATCAGATTCCCCTCCCAGCTACAGTCTCACGTCGACTTCACCCACCTCAGAATCCTCTCCTTCGCCTGGAACTGGTGCATCCAGCCGATCACTGCCTGCAGCGGCTCCCCTGCTCTCGGCCTCCGTTGTAATGATCGGGGGGCCCAATCCACCTCCGGGGCCTTATTGAAGACCCCCTCCTCAACCAGCTTAGTGAACATTTTCAATACATAGCCCATGGCACTCGTTCCCTCCACTCCTTCCTCAGACCTACAATTCACAGATTCTGTCGCCTGGACTGATTCTCCTGGTCGTCCACCTTCGCCCTCAGCACCTTGCAAGCCTCTCCCAGCATCACCATCTCTGCCTCCTGCAACACGATCTGATCACTGGGATCCAACACCGTCCTTTCCACCTCTCGGATCATTGCACCTTGTGACTCCAGGCGTTCCTCCACCCTCTCCACCCTCCCACGAAGAGGGGCTACTGTTTCCTCAATCGCCCTGGACCAGTCCTCTTGCATCTCTTTCCGATGCTGCCGAAACATCCTCCAACTCCGCCATACTCTCAGTTGCTGCACCACACAGATCCTCCATCTCAAGCTAAGGCTATACTCGACTTTTGCCCGGTGTTGTAACCTGCTGATATTCCACTTTGGAGGAAAAACCAACTCCCTCCACTTATTCTGCACTTTTTACAAACAAAGCGCCCATTAACCGGGCAGAAAGGGCCAGAAACCCAAGCTTCCAAGCAGGAGCCACGTTGTGTGCGGCCGATAAACTCAGGGCCTCCACTGGAAGTCGTTCCAGGACATTTTTATCATTTAATCTCCCCTATCGCTGATTTTCTCTTTTGTTCTGTCTGACCCTCCCCCTTTCTCACCAGCATCAAACCCATCACATTTCTCCCTCTCTTTAGCTCTCAGGTAGAGTTACATTGGACGTGAAACATTAACTCTGTTTCCTCTCTCACAGATGCTGCCAGTCCTGCTGCGTTTTTCCAGTTCTTTCTGTGTTTATTTTAAATCTACCTGTAATGGGGGAAAAACAGGATTTACTATTCAGGATAAAATAAATGTCCTTCATCAGCTTTCATGGATCACTTCAGTGGAAATGTGCTCTCCCAGGCTCAAAGAGCATCAGCCCACTGGAAGTACAGTTGTGAGACCGGCCGGTCCAGCAGAAAGAAACTCTCCCACCCTCCCACTTCACCAAGTGTCAGAATGAACATGGTTCAGTCCTGGATGTGATTAACAGCAGCAATAACAGCAGAATCCAACCCCTGTCATCACTTGTGAACTCACTGGTGTCTCAGCAGAAGTGTTGACCAAGTGAATCCCTTCCCACACACTGTGCAGGTGAATGGCCTCTCCCCAGTGTGAACTCCTGGTGTGCTTGCAGATTGGGTAACTGAGTGAATCCCTTCCCACAGTCAGAGCAGATAAACGGCCTCTCCCCAGTGTGAATTCGCTGGTGTGCCTGCAGGTGGGATAACCGAGTGAATCCCTCCCCACAATCAGAGCAGGTGAACGACCTCTTCCCAGTGTGAATTCGCTCGTGTCTCCGCAGGTTGCTTATTTGAGTGAATCCCTTTCTACACTGAGAGCAGGTGAACGGCCTCTCTCCGGTGTGCAGGATCTGGTGTGTCAGCAGATGGGATGAGTTTTGAAACCTCATTGTGCAATGAGAGCAGCTGAACGGTCTCTCCCTAGTGTGAATGCACTGATGGTTATCATAGAAATTACAGTGCAGAAGGAGGCCATTCGGCCCATCGAGTCTGCACCGGCTCTTGGAAAGAGCACCCTACCCAAGGTCAACACCTCCACCCTATCCCCATAACCCAGTAACTCCACCCAACACTAAGGACAATTTTGGACACTAAGGGCAATTTATCATGGCCAATCCACCTAACCTGCACATCTTTGGACTGTGGGAGGAAACCGGAGCACCCGGAGGAAACCCACGGTTCATCAGTTTGTGAGACCTTTTGAAGCTGCTCCCACAGTGAGAGCATTTAAAGGGTCTCTCATTGCTGTGAGTGACAGTGTGGCCCAGCAGATTGGATACCTGAGTAAATCCCTTCCCACACTCACTGTGGGTGAATGGTCCCTCCCCAGTGTGAACTTGTTGGTGTGTACGCCGTTCAGATGAAGTACTGAACCCCTCCCCACATGTGGAGCAGGTGAATGGCTTCGCCCCGACATGGACTGGCTGGTGCTTCTTCAGGTGGGATAACGTAATGAATCCCTTCCCACACTAAGAGCAGGTGAACGGCCTCTCCCCAGTGTGAATGCGTCGATGAGTTTCTAGTATAGATGACAATCTGAATCTCTTCCCACAGTCCCCACATTTCCATGGTTTCTCCATGGTGCTGGTGTCCTTGTGTCTCTCCAGGTTGGACAATCAGTTGAAGGCTCACACAGAACTCGTACGGTCTCTCCCTGCTGTTTATTTTCAGTTTGTGTAACTGGTTAAAGCTCTTTCCAGTCAGTGCTCTGGAACACTCTCACTCGGGTGTGTGTGGCTCGGTGATTTTCCAGTCACACTGATGGTTAAAACCATCTGAAGCAGGAAGAACAGACAAACCTTTTTGCTTCTCAATTCAAAGGCTGATGATATTCAAGTCCCGGTGAATGGAGTGAATCTGTCAAATCGGGACGTGAGGTTTGGTTTGAGATTTCTGTCTGTAATTCTTCCTCTTCTGATACCCTGTAAAAGGAGTTTACAAAATACACCATTGTCAGTACAGGATCGGAATTCAGAACAGACATTTCTAGTTTCTATGGAACATTCTGTCCTCTCTCACTTCCCAAAAGCTGTAAATCTCCGTCCCACACACTCTCCCTCCATTCTCACTCTGCTGTATCTAATATTCACCCTCCCAATTCTCCTGAAGGTGCTGATTCAGGCTGATTGACAGATCCATGCTCACTGCTTACAATCGTGGACAGAGAGCCCTGGAAATCTTCATGAAGACTGCCATCCTAACGGAAATATGTAACAGGACGAAAATTGTTTTTAATGTATAGGATTGTATCAGTTGGTTAAGATACAGGAGGTAGTGATTGATCATGATCTGGAACTTTCTGCCAATGAAGGTTCTCAAGCAGAGATGATCAATAATTTCTAACTGAATTAGATGGACGCTTCAGGGTTACTTTTGTCAATATTAAAGATTGTCCTCCTGCAACCAAAGACTATCCTCCTCACTATTTACCGCCAGCAATTTTCGCACAATCCGTGAACCTACTGAGAGACCTGAGCCAACCTTTCCAGAGTCTGCACCCTCCCTGGGGATTCACTTCCTTTTCCCTCAGAACCAGAGTCCTTCCGGTCCTCCAACTGTTCCCATTGGTCAAGAGCCCAGCAGAAAGGTCAGGAGGTGGGATCTTCCTGCACATGCGCAGTTTCCCATCGCTCCCAGGGACATGCGCAGTCCGGCCGCCCGCCCGGCGAATGGAGCGGTTTCCTCACCGCGGGGGATTGTGGGTGCTGTGGCCGCCATTCCTCATCCAGAGTCAGCGCCTTCAGGGAGGAGATTTTGGGGAAAAGCAGGACGATAGTGGAATGAATTAGTTTCGAAATGAACAGGAAGGAGAGAATATGTGGGGGAATGAGATGTAGAATTTCTGAGATAGCAGTATTTTGTGTCACATCAAGATCTTCGACAACTTTCGTGAAACTTTGTTTTACAATGTTCCAGGAAAATCCTTGGCATTTTTATTAAGTCAAATGCGATAACCAACAGGGGGGCACGGTGGCACAGTGGTTAACACTTCTGCCTACGGCGCTGAGGACCTTGGTATCCTCCCAGCCCAAGTTGACTGTCTGTGTGGAGTTTGCATATTCTCCCTGTGTGTGCGAGGGTTCACCCCCACAATCCAAAGATGTGCCAGTTAGGTGAATTGGCCACATTAAATTGCCCCTCAATTGCAAAAACATAATTAGGCACTCTAATTTTTTTTAAAAAATGTGGTGTCCAAATGAAAATTAATGCTTTATTGATGACTGCCACTTGAATTCCTCGACTACTCCCAAATACCAAGTACCTGTCCATGAACAGTCTGATCAACCATCTAATTCATAAAGACCAGCCTAGCCCACCCATTCTCAGTGAATCTTCTATTCTCAAAGTCTGGGGCTGATTTAGTACAGGGCTAAAGAGCTGGTTTTTAAAGCAGACCAAGGCACGGTTCAATTCCCGTACCAGCCTCCCCGAACAGGCGCCGGAATGTGGCGACTAGGGGATTTTCACAGTAACTTCATTTGAAGCCTACTTGTGACAATAAGCGATTTTCACTTTCACAATGAAGGCTTGGTCACTTTTCTCCTTTCAAAATACAAGGTCGAGGGGCTAATTGAGGTCATTAAAATTATCAAAGCTTTTGATAAACACAGAGGGTGTTCCCCACTTGTAGGGGGAAGAACAAAACTGAATTCAGGAGAAACTTCTTTCCAGAGAGTAATGAGAATGTGGAACTCACTACCACAGTGAGTGGTGGAGGTGAATAACATTGATACATTGAAGAGGAAGCTGGATGAAGACATGAGGGAGAAATAAACAGACGGATACACTGATAGAGTAAGATGGGAAAGCATGCGAGGAGGATGAAGTGAAGTAGAAATACTGGCAGAGATGGGTTGGGCTGAATGGCCTGTTTCTGTGCTGTATATTCAATGTAATTTAGCCTGGTATTGCCTTTAACTCTGACAGAGTCCATTCCGGGTTAAAGAGAAAATGTTTCACTCACAGAACATTTTGGATCATTGTTCCCAGCTATTGTCCAATCAATGCCTTTGCCAGTCCGGTATCTGAGTGAGCTGCTGAGGCAATAAATTCAACTAAAAACATCAAATGGGATTTCTTCGGATATATCTTTGAAGAGCAGATCTTTTTTCAAGTGGACTGAATTGGTTATATATTCTCGGTCACAGTCCTTTCCGACAACAATTATTATTTATCAGCCAGTCTTATTCAAATTATGGAGTCTGTTTTATGCAGTAAGACATCTCACAACACCAGGTTAAAGTCCAACAGGTTTATCTGAAATCAAAGGTTTTCGGAGCACTGCTCCTTCATCAGGTGAAGTGAGACCTGATGAAGGAGCAGTCCTCCGAATGCTTGTGATTTCAAACAAACCTATTGACTTGATCCTGGTGTTGTGAGACTTCTTACAATGATCACCCCAGTCCAACGCCGGCATCTCCACATCATGTTTTACACAGGACAAAGCATCTGCTTGCTCAGTACCCCAACCATCACCTGAAACAGTGACTCCCTTGACCTCCAGAGCACAATGGTGGCAGTGTGTGTACCATCTACAAGATGTTTCACAGTAGCACAGTGGTGGGGCAACTCGGTAGCACAGTGGTAGGGCAACTCGGTAGCACAGTGGTTGGGGCAGCACAGTTGCTTCACAGCTCCAGGGTCCCAGGTTGAATTCCTGGCTTGGGTCATTGTCTGTGCAGAGTCTGCACATTCTCCCCAGGTCTGCATGGATTTCCTCTGGGTGCTCCGGTTTCCTCCCACAGTCCAAAGCTGTGCAGGTTAGGTGGATTGGCCAAGATAAATTGCCCTTAGTGTCCAAAAAGGTTTGGTGGGGTTTCTGGGTTAAGGAGATAGGGTGGAGGCGTGGTCTTAAGTGGGGTGCTCTTTCCAAGGGCCGGTGCAGACTCGATGGGTTGAATGGCCTCCTTCTGCACTGTAAATTCTATGATCTGTGAACTCAACAGAGGACCTTCGACATCAACTTCTAAACTCATAACCTTGACTGTCATGAAGGACAAGGACAGCAAACACATGGGAATAGCACCACCTGAAATCACCTCAGTGCGACTTGCAATAATCTGCTTCAGGGTCTGTGAATATAAAAAACCCTTCATGTCAATATCTGTGTGCACACAAACCTCTTTAGTTCAGAGCTGGAGGAGAAATTTAATCTGCCCTCTGGAAATGCCTTCAGATACCTTCAGGTATGCGCCTTTCTAAAAAAACAGGTGGTGGCATTTCCGTTGCTACCCCCACGTAGGATAAAGGATTGGGTGGTCTCTGGCACCTGGGTTGGGGAGGGGAAGGTGTCGGGCATCTACCAAGAACTACAGGAGGCGGAGGAAGCCCCAGTGGTGGAACTTAAGGGCAAGTGGGAGGAGCTAGGCGGGGAGCTGGATGCGGGCCTGTGGGTGGAAGCCCTAAATAGGGTCAATTCCTCTTCATCATGTGCCAGGCTTAGCTTAATTCAGTTTAAGGTGGTCCATCAGGCACACATGGCGACAGCAAGAATGAGCAAGTTCTTTGGGGTTGAGGATAGATGTGCGGGAAACCCAGCGAACCATATTCATATGATCTGGGCATGTCCGGCTCTCAAAGGATTCTGGCTGGGATTCGC
This sequence comes from Scyliorhinus torazame, assembly GCF_047496885.1. Classification (NCBI taxonomy): domain Eukaryota; kingdom Metazoa; phylum Chordata; class Chondrichthyes; order Carcharhiniformes; family Scyliorhinidae; genus Scyliorhinus; species Scyliorhinus torazame. Next base: position 174,628,902 of record NC_092711.1, read on the forward strand.
TAAGGCAATGTCCAAGATCCTAAACACGCGGGTGGTACCGAGTCCAGAGATAGCGATCTTTGGTGTGTCAGACGATCCGGGAGTTCAGGAAGCGAAAGAGGCCGAGGTTTTGGCCTTTGCCTCCCTGGTAGGCCGGAGACGGATCCTTTTAATGTGGAGACTAGAAAGCCCCGATTGTGGAGACCTGGGTTAGTGACATAGCTGGGTTTCTCAGTCTTGAGAAAATAAAGTTTGCCTTGAGAGGGTCCATGATGGGGTTCTCTCGGAGGTGGCAGCTTTCTAGGAGAGCAGTAAATGTCAGCAGCAGCAGCAATCCGGGGGGAGGGGGAATGTTTACTTACTGCATATTCTTTTTTTTTTTATATAATGTTGACGTTCACCTTGTTTTGTTAAATGTTGTTAATGGTTATGTAAAAATTCTGTTTCGATAAAAACCTGAATAAAAATAATTTTTTTTAAAACTTGCTCCTAAATAAAGTTTTTCCCACACACCCATCTCTAATCAAGCAATACAGTTCGGCGGCACAGTGGTACAGCTGCTCACAATACCAGAGACACAGGTTCGATTCCAGCCTTGGATGTGACATATCCTTTTGGTAATGTGGTGACCAGAATTGGAGGCAATATTCCACGTGTGGCCTAACTAAGGTTCTGTACAGCTGCAGCATGACTTGCCAATTTTTATACTCAATGCCCAGACCAATGAAGACAAGCATGCCGTCTGCCTTCTTAGCTCCTTATCCACCTGCGTTGCCACTTTCAGTGATATGTTTATTGTAATTTCCCAATCTACCAGACAAATTGCCCCTCATACCATGACAGTTTCCTTCTGCGAGAAACATCCAGATAAATTAGACAAAAGAACATGTAACCACCACAGCCCACCTTCATGGCAACGTGGCTGCTTTGGGAACTGAATATCTTCCAACGTGCAAACACCTTTTCATTCTGTGCTCCTCGTCAAACTTGGAACCAGGTAATCGCAACTAGCCTCAAAAATGGTCAGCCCACCGGAGGCAGAGGTGTTAGAACCGGCCAATCCAGCAGAAAGAAACCCTCCAATCATCACCATTCACCAGATGTCAGAATGAACAAAATGCAGTCCTGGATGTCAGTGAGAGCAGAAACAATAACAACGAAGCCAACATCTGTAATTTATTGTGAACTTGTTGGAGTCACAACAGGTGTGATGAATCACAAACCCCTCCCCACATTGAGAGCTGATGAATGGTCTCTCCCCAGAATTAACTTGCTAGTGTCTCCGTAGTTGGGATGGTTCATTGAATGTCTCCCCTGCTCAGAGCAGGTGAATGGCCTCTTCCAGGTGTGAACTCGCTGGTGTTCCTGCAGGGTGTATGGATATCTGAATGCCTTCTCTAACTCAGAGCAGGTTAACGCCTTCTCCCCAGTGTGAACTCGCTGGTGGTTCCGCAGGGTGGATAACCAAGTGAATTCCTTCTCACACTGAGAGCAGGTGAACTGCCTCTCCCCAGTGTGAACTCGCTGGTGTGTCCGCAGGCTCGATGAAGTAGTGAATCCCTTCTCACACTGAGAGCAGGTAAACGGCCTCTCACCAGTGTGAACCCGCTGATGCCTGCGCAGGTTCGATGAATCAGTGAATCCCTTCTCACACTAAGAGCAGGTGAACGGCCTCTCCCCAGTGTGAACATACTGGTGTATCCGCAGGTTGGATAACTGAGTGAATCCCTTCTCACACTGAGAGCAGGTGAAGGCCTCTCCCCAGTGTGAATGCGTTGATGAGCTTCCAGCTGAGATGGAGCCCTGAATCCCTTCCCACAGTCCCCACATTTCCATGGTTTCTCCATTGTTTGAGGTCTCTTTGTGTTTCTCCAGGTTTGACAATCAGTTGAAGCCTCATCCACACAGAGAACATGTGTACAGTCTCTCCCCGCTGTAAATGGTGCGATGTCTTTTCAGGCTGTGTAACTGGTTAAAGCTCTTTCCACAGTCAATGCTCTGGAACACTCTCACTCGGGTGTGTGTGTCACGGTGCTTTTCCAGTCACACTGATGGTTAAAATCGTTTGTAGCCGAAAGAACAGATAAACATTTCTCCTTCTCGATTCAAACCCCGGTGATATTCAGTTCCAAGGAATTGAGAGACTCAGCCAGATTGAGACGGGATGTTAGAGATTTCTGTCTGTAATTCCTCCTCTTCTAATATCCTGGAAAAACAATTTCCAAAAGACATCACTGTCAGCACTGATTAGAAATTCAGAACAGACAATTCTAGTTTCTAGAGAACATTCTTTCCTCTCTTATTCCCCAAATGCTGTAAATCTCCATCCCACACACTCTCCCTCCATTCTCACTCTGCTGTATCTAATATTCACCCTCCCAATTCTCCTAAAAGGTGCTGATTCAGGCTGATTGACAGATCCCTGCTCACTGCTTCCTGTCCTGGATACAGAGACCATAACAAATAGGACCTGCAGTTGGATTTGGCCCATCGAGCCTGCTCGTCTATTCCATGGAATCATTGGCCGATCTATGTCAGCGACATTCTCCGTGTTACTGACCAGAGGCTGAGTGTGCTGACTCAATTTCCGTGAGCTCATGAGGCCGAGCTGCAAAACACAATGAGCCCGAGGAGAGAATCCTGAATGTTGAGCAAGTTGCCTCCTCGGCGAAGGCAAGAATTAAATCCTTGGAAAACTGGCCGAGTGACGTGGGGGAGGTCCTGGAGGACTCCGAAAACCGAGGGTCAGAGAAAGAACATCCGAGTCATCGGCCTGCCAGAAGGTGTGGAGGGTGAGGCTCCCGTTAGGTTCTTCGAGGACCGGCTGCCACGTTCTCTCAAGCTGGGTGTGAAGCCTGGGTGTTTCAAATTAGAAAGGGCATCGGATCCTGTCTTTGAGGCTGAGGGATAGTTTTCATCCCAGGCCTGTAATCATTCACTTCCACAACTTGAAAGATCACCAGAAGGTCCTGGAGTTGGGTAAGGCGAGGTGGGGCCTGCCTCCATGAGGGAGTGAGGATTACCTTATTCCAGGATTTTTCAACAGCAACGCAAACGAAGCATCAAGACTTTGATGAAGTTTGAAGGGAACTGAAGGCTGTGGGAGTGAATTATGTCGCTTTGTCCTGTGACCCTGAAAATTATATTTGACAACTCCGTCATAACTTTCGATAATCCGACTGCTGCCTTGGTCTTCGTTTAATCCATGAAGGGAAAAGATTTGGAGGGATGGTTTGCAGCTCAGACTAACTCAGGCTCTAATCCGGACTCTTTCACTGTCATGGTGGTGTTGTCTGAATTTGTTATCTTTTATCCTGTTGAAGGGAGTTATTATTCTGTAAGTCCCGCTTGAATGTCTTCTTCTCCTCGAGTGTTGCAGGGAATTGTATTATCTTATCTCAGTTATAGTAGATGTGCTGTGTGCTTTCTTCTATTATCCCAGCGTTAATCGTGGCAGAACCGAGTAGTGCCATTGCCAACGGGTGGGGGGTGGTGGATGTAGGTCTTCATGGGTGGGTCTAAAATGTGGGAAGGACATTCGATCCCCATTCCCTTGTTGGCCCTTATTTTCTTGTTCTCAGTTTGGAAAAGATATCCTGAGGGGAACGACAGTCTGGCCGTGGGGCTAACCCTCCGGGTCCTTAGTCATATTGAGGAAAGTCCTCTTGGATCTATTGTGGTCGTGATTCTTTTGTATTTTTGTTATTATGGGAGGGTTTATGTGTTGTTGACTTTATCCTAATCTGGTACAGACGGGCCTTTTGTCCGTGAAAGGAATAGTTTGGGGATACTTTGGTGCCTCTGGTGTAAACTGAGTTGGAGGAGGGGGTCATGGCACATACCCGATTGTGGTGTGAAAATCTGTTCCTGTTCTCTTTGTCGCCTAACAAATGGAGGCAGTTAATCTGCAAATTTTCTCAGGGAATGTACGGGGCATCCATCACCCTATCAGAAGGAAAAAGATCCTCTCCTTTCGTAAGGAGAAAGTCAACATAGCTTTATTACAGGAAACCCATTTGGTGTGGCAAGGTGGCACAGTGGTTAGCGCAGATGCTTTACAGCGCCAGGGACACAAGTTCAATTTGGGCCTCGAGTGACTGCCTGGTTTGCAACTTCTCCTCGTGTATGCCTGGGTTTTCTCTGGGTTCTCCAGTTTCCTCCCAGAGGGCAAAGATGTGCAAGTTAGGTGGATTGACAATGCAAAAAAGCCTCTTCGTGTTCAAATAGGTTAGGTAGGGTTACTGGGTGACAGTGATACGGTGGAGGCATGGGCCTCGGTAGGGTGCTCTTTCAAAGGCAGGTGTGGAATCGATGGTCTGAAAGGCATCCTTCTACACTGTAGGGATTCTATGATGAGGAACACTTTAAATTGAGGCCGGATTGGGTGGGAAGGATTTTTTTCGCCTGTTTGTCATCAAGTAGCAGGGGTGTGGCAATCCTTATTAATGAAAATATCCCTTTTAAGGTTGAAACCTGCACCAAGGATAAAGGAGGTAGATATGTGATCATTAGAGGTTTGGTGCATGGAGATGTTGTTTCAATAATGAATGTTTATGGATCCCCGAATGACTCCCCAGAGTTCATTGTGAAGGCTTTTGTGGATTTTGCGGTTAGCTTCGACTAACTCTTTTGTGGTTGGTGACTTCAACGGCCACTTATATCCTCTGGTAGATAAGCACCCGGTTACCAGGCTCGGGCGTTGGTCTCGGCTTGTGAAGAGGTGGATTATGTGGATGTTTGGAGAACTTTGCACCCGAGGGGCGGAGATTTTACCTTCTTTCCAGTCCCACAGCAATGTCAGACTAGAATCGCCGACTTCTTCGTGCCGAGGACGGCCTGGTGTCCGTTTGCACCACAGGGAACATCATACATGCGGCCCATCCCCCCCCCCCCCCCCCCCTGATTTTCTGGAGGTTCTGCTCGAGGGCTCACCCCCAGGTCGAGATGGTGGAGGTTTGATACCTCCCTGATCAGAGATACTACATTCACTACACATTATAAGGAAGAGTTTGAGTTCTTCCGTTACCTCGGCCCCTGGTATTTCCCCCTCCAGACGTGTAAAGCTCATTTGAGCCGGGGGTGGGGATGATCATTTGCGTCACTGCTGATGAAAGGTGCAGAATGCTGGAGAACCAGCGGCGTCTGGAAGTTTGTTTGCTGAAGGCCCAGGAGGAAGTTTCCGCCGGAGTGAAGCTCAGTCACACAAACCCCGCGCTCTGATTGGCTGGAGGACCAGAGTCCTTCCGATCGTGCAACTCTTCCCATTGGTCAATGCCTCAGCAGGAAGGTCAGGAGGTGAGCTTCCCTGCACATGCGCAGCTTCCACTCTCCTTTAGACATGCACAGTCTCAGGCAGGGGGGAGATCACCGAGCGGCTTCGTGCTCCGGTCGCAGCAGTCAGCCGGTTGCCTGGAAACCTGGTCTCGAGGTGTAGAGGTTGAACGGGCGGGACCTCCCGCGTCCGCGCACTGGAACCCAGTGACGACACCTCGGAATAGAGTAATTCCAATTGGCTAATTCAGGCAGGGCTCCATTGTGATGTCACAGCGGATGTGAAGGTAAAACCTCCTCCTGTCTCCAACATCTGGGAGTAACTCTTTTATTGTCGTCACAATTATTACAGAAACCAATTTACAAGGCTCCAGGCCTCATTACACTTCAAATTGACGATTAAACAGTCACTTAACACAAAACAGCTGCAAGGCACAAGGCCCAATTACATTTCACAATAACGTTGTAACAGTCATTGAACACAAACAGCTGCAAGGCACAGGGCCGAAATACGTTTCCAGATACCAGTTAACCAGTCACTTATCACAACCAGCCGCAAGGCACAGGCCCTACGCATAGTTAAAGTAACAATCGAACAGTCACAACACGAACAGTCGTGAGGCACAAGGCCTCGAAACCCAACGACCATTCCAAAGAAAAAAGGAACAAAAAACCACAAGACACGAGTACATTTCGAGGTAACGGCCTCTAAACACATAAAACAAGCAGTCGCGAGGCACAAGGCCCCGATACAATACGGCCGCTTCGGAAACAAATATGACCCACAGGGCCTCGATACATTTTAACAGTGTCATATCAAACCCAATGACCAGGCACCAGGCCTCAATTCACCCCAGAAAAGATTTAACAGGATAGAATCAATCACCGAACACTAATCCCCGCTCACCCACCCCCGTTCACCCCGCCCTGCAGCCGACACCCCGGGGGAAAGGCCCCTCCTCGCTAAGAGCACAGACCTCCGGAGAGCCAGACCCGGGCGCGGCGGAGGAGAGAGGGTTCCCCCCTCCTAGACCCCGCCCAAAGGCATGGGACCATTCGGAGGGAGAGCAGTTTCACACCAACTAGCGTTCCACCACAATTACTAATTACTATTTCAGGGAAACCCAAAATGAGTTGAATGTCATAGGCTGCTAAAGAAAACGAAAGCAAAGAAAACATGAAAACAAAATCCCTTAGTACTCATAGAAAAGTCCATAAAAAAAAGAGTCCATTAATTTTGCACGTTCCACATCATGACCCTGGCGCTCCAGCCAAAATTTCACAAGGAACAACATGTCCTCAAAGTCCTCCAATGACAGCGGCCAGAGTCGCTCCAATGTTGGCAACAGTCGACAACGGGGAAGAAAGTCCCAGAGTCAGTCCCAACCGCCCACAGGGCGTCCGGTGGGCCGAACCCCCGGAGACCCCAGGAACGGCAGCAACTCACCCCGGGCTGCAGGCCGCGGGCCGCCCATTGGGTATCCACTCCCAGTTCCGACCCGCCGCTTCCAGCAGCCTATCCAGCTGCCATCCTTCCTTCATCCTCCATTGGGCAAACTCAAAACCGCCGACAGCAAACCTCGCAGTCCAAAGCAGCGTCTCCGCAGCTCAACCGCTGACTTGAAACACGACTGGTCGCAGTACTCCGAAACCGGTCTTCTCCCCCTTCCCTCGGGGACCAGGAACAATGGGCGCCGAGTTGCTGTTTCACCCAATCCAGGAAGCTCCCAGAGGCGGCCTGCCTTTCGAATCGGCCCGGGGGCGGACACCAAGCTCGCACACAACCACCCAAGCCTCCTCCACTTTTCACCACCAGGAGTTTGGACAGTGTCGGCCGTAGCTCCCACAATCCCCCGCGCTGGGGAACCCGCTCTATCCGCCGCACGGGCGGGTGATCAGGTACTGCGCATGTCCAAGGGTGAGGGGAAGCTGCGCATGTGTGGAGGAAAGCACAGCCCCTGACCTTCCTGTGAGGTGTTGGCTAATGGATAGAGTTAGGACCGGAAGGACGCTGGTCCTCCAATCAGCGCGGGCTTTATGTGAAAGGAGATTGGGCTTCACACAGACTGAAATGTCCTCCTGTCTCCAACATCTGTGAGTAAAACACTTTCTTTTCTCCCCCTTTCCATTTCTTTTCTCATTCTAACCTTCAATTGGTCACTTGCAGCAACTGAAGGGAAAGGAAGTGAATCCAGGGAGGGTGCAGACTCTGCAAAGCTTGGCCCAGGTCTCTCTCTCTCTCACAAAGACATTGACATCCTTTGCTCCCTCAGCCTGACACATTTATTTGTCTGGCTAAAAGAATGGTCTATTTCCTGAAGTTCACAATTAAAGGGCTGGTTTCACCAGGAGATGGCTGACATTTAAGGGGTCAGTAAATTAATATCGGACAGAGATATGTCCAGTGTTGTTATTTGGTACATATTAGATATATTGTTTATGGTTCTATAATGAAGTATATTTATTATTATTTCAGTAGTGTAATATTGTGCTGTAGCTCTGTTATATATTGACAGTCATCTCTTCCTACAAGAGTGTTGTTAGTCTCTGGATTTCTCTTCCAAAGGGATCAGTGGAGTCTGGGAGTCACTGAATGTGTTCATGGATGAGTTAATATTTTTAATATTTCTTTTGTTATGTTTATTAACCAATTTTAAAATAATGAATGCAACAGAATAACAGAAAAAATGTGGAAAACGGGTACAGAGCAGAACAACTGAAAGGGCCAACATAAATACAAGCAACACATTGCAGAATTAATTCATAGCAGAATATTTGAGTGACCAGTGCCTCGAGATGAAATGTTGATCCATTGAACAACCAGTAAACAGGTTAACATAGTGAGTGGAGAAAGAGGGTACGATTATATAAAAATGGAAGAATAATAATGCAGGACGCACTCCCCAAAACATTACAAGTGGACTAACAGCATAGTCGAATTCAAATGAATAACATAACATAATGAGATAGAAATTCTGCAGTGCAGAAGGAGGCCATTCTCTCCTTCAATCTGCACTGACCCTCCGAAAAAGCACTCCACTGAGGCACACTTCCCACTCTATCCTCGTAACCTTGTGCATTGATCATGGTCAACCCACCTAACCTAACACCTTTGGACACAAAGGGGCAATTTAGCATGATGAATCCACTGAACCTGCACATCTTTGGACTGTGGCAGGAAACCGGAGCAGACACGGAGATCGTGCAAACGCCACACAGATACTCAAGAAATCAAACCTTGGTCCCTGCCTCTGTGCGGCAGCAGTGCTAACCACCGTGCCTCACTGTGCCCTACTCCCGACCCAAGTTGAATTTAATTCACTGATGGAAATCTCTGGAGGAGCAAGTCAGTCAAATTGGAACCAATATATCTGAGATAGGGGTTGTATAACTTACCAAATGTATCAGACTTTGAATGAACTACAGACATTAAAAATTTCATGGGGGTGCATTCTGTAATCGGCCTATGCCAGTTTTAGATAGAGGGAGAAGTGACTGGCCTGCTTCTATATCGAGCCAGAGGGATGTTGGGTCCATCCTCACCCAATCCCTTATGAACCTTAGATGAGAGGCCAATTGATATAGCCCAATATTCCGGAGACTCAACCCTCCCTTAGATCCTGGTGATTGGAGCTGAACAAACTTGAGGCAAAGTTTCTTTTTGTTCCAGATAACTGTATTAATCATTCCATTAATTTCCTTAACGACTCTAGTCGACAGCAGTATAGGCAGCATCTGCAGAGGGTACAACAGTCTGGGCAACACATTCATTTTAATGAAGACAATCTTCCCTTACCATGAAATCAGAAGAGCCGGCCACTGGGCAAGGTCCCACCTAATAGTCACCATCAGCTGTGAAAAGTTGGCCCCAAAAGGTTGCCTGAAATAGGGGGGTCATTGACATTCCCAGATATTTAAATCCCAAGGGGGGAGCATCTGATTGGGAAGCTTACACTTCAACACCCCCCTCCCCCCACCAGCATGGCCTCTGACTCAGTAAAATTCATCTTATAACCAGAGAAGGTCCAGAAACCAAGGTGAACCAGAAACCAAGGTCCACCACACTAAGAAAACAAAAAGGGACGGTCAATAGAGAATTAAAGGTGCTATATTTAAATGCGCGCAGTGTACGGAACAAGGTAGATGAGCTTGTGGCCCAGGTTGTGACTGGCAGGTATGATGTGGTAGGCATCACAGAGACATGGTTGCAGGGGGTTCAGGACTGGCATTTAAACATCCAGGGATTCACAACCTATCAAAAAGACAGAGAGGTGGGCAGAGGGGGCGGGGTTGCCTTGTTAATTAGGAATGAAATTAAATCAATGGCACTAAACGACATAGGGTCAGATGATGTGGAGTCTGTGTGGGTAGAGCTGAGGAACCACAAAGGCAAAAAAACCATAATGGGAGTTATGTACAGGCCTCCTAACAGTGGTCAGGACTGGGGGCACAAAATGCACCACAAAATAGAAAGTGCATGTCAGAAAGGCAAGGTCACAGTGATAATGGGGGACTTCAATATGCAGGTGGACTGGGTAAATAATGCTGCCAGTGGACCCAAGGAAAGGGAATTCATTGAATGCTTACAGGAGGGCTTTTTGTAACAGCTTGTGATGGAGCCCACGCGGGAACAGGCCATTCTGGACTTAGTGTTATGTAATGAGCCAGACTTGATTAAAGATCTTAAAGTAAGGGAGCACTTAGGAGGCAGTGATCATAATATGGTCGAATTCAATCTCCAATTTGAAAGAAAGAAGGTAGAATCAGATGTAAAGGTGTTACAGTTAAATAAAGGTAACTACAGGGGCATGAGGGAGGAACTGATGAAAATCAACTGGGAGCAGAGCCTAGTGGGAAAGACAGTAGAACAGCAATGACAGGAATTTCTGGGAGTAATTGAGGACACAGTACAGAGGTTCATCCCAAAGAAAAGAAAGGTTATCAGAGGGGGGGATTAGGCAGACATGGCTGACAAAAGAAGTTAGGGAATGCATCAAAGCAAAAGAGAAAGCCTATAATGTGGCAAAGAGTAGTGGGAAGTCAGAAGATTGGGAAGACTACAAAAACAAACAGAGGATAACAAAAAGATAAATAAGGAAAGAGAGGATCAAATTTGAAGGTAGGCTAACCAGTAACATTAGGAATGATAGTAAAAGTTTCTTCAAATACATTAAAAACAAACGGGAGGCAAAAGTTGACATTGGGCCGCTCCAAAATGACGCTGGTAATTTTGTGATAGGAGACAAGGAAATAGCTGAGGAACTGAATAAGTACTTTGCGTCAGTCTTCACAGTAGAAGACATGAGTAATATCCCAACAATTCCGGAGAGTCAGGGGGCAGAGTTGAATATGGTAGCCATCACAAAGGAGAAAGTGCTAGAGAAACTAAGAGGTCTAAAAATTGATAAATCCCCGGGCCCAGATGGGCTACATCCTAGAGTTCTAAAGGAGATAGCTGAAGAAATAGTGGAGGCGTTAGTTATGATCTTTCAAAAGTCACTGGAGTCAGGGAAAGTCCCAGAGGATTGGAAAATCGCTGTTGTAACCCCCGTGTTCAAGAAGGGAACAAGGAAAAAGATGGAAAATTATAGGCCAATTAGCCTAACCTCGGTTATTGACAAGATTCTAGAATCCATTGTTAAGGATGAGATTTCTAAATTCTTGGAAGTGCAGGGTCAGATTAGGACAAGTCAGCATGGATTTAGTAAGGGGAGGTCGTGCCTGACAAACCTGTTAGAGTTCTTTGAAGAGATAACAAATAGGTTAGACCAAGGAGAGCCAATGGATGTTATCTATCTTGACTTTCAAAAGGCCTTTGATAAGGTGCCTCACGGGAGACTGCTGAGTAAAATAAGGGCCCATGGTATTCGAGGCAAGGTACTAACATGGATTGACGATTGGCTGTCAGGCAGAAGGCAGAGAGTTGGGATAAAAGGTTCTTTTTCGGAATGGCAACCGGTGACGAGTGGTGTCCCGCAGTGTTCAGTGTTGGGGCCACAGCTGTTCTCTTTATATATTAATGATCTAGATGACGGGACTGGGGGCATTCTGGCTAATTTTGCCGATGATACAAAGATAGGTGGAGGGGCAGGTAGTATGGAGGAGGTGGGGAGTCTGCAGAAAGATTTAGACAGTTTAGGAGAGTGGTCCAAGAAATGGCTGATGAAATTCAACGTGGGCAAGTGCGAGGTCTTGCACTTTGGAAAAAAGAATAGAGGCATGGACTATTTTCTAAACGGTGACAAAATTCATAATGCTGAGTGCAAAGGGACTTGGGAGTCCTAGTCCAGGATTCTCTAAAGGTAAACTTGCAGGTTGAGTCCGTAATTAAGAAAGCAAATGCAATGTTGTCATTCATCTCAAGAGGCTTGGAATATAAAAGCAGGGATGTACTTCTGAAGCTTTATAAAGCATTAGTTAGGCCCCATTTAGAATACTGTGAGCAATTTTGGCCCCGCACCTCAGGAAGGGCATACTGGCACTGGAGCGGATCCAGCGGAGATTCACACAGATGATCCCAGGAATGGTAGGCCTAACATACGATGAACGTCTGAGGATCCTGGGATTATATTCATTGGAGTTTAGGAGGTTGACGGGAGATCTAATAGAAACTTACAAGATAATGAATGGCTTAGATAGGGTGGATGTAGGGAAGTTGTTTCCATTAGCAGGGGAGACTAGGACCCGGGGGCACAGCCTTAGAATAAAGGGGAGTCACTTTAGAACAGAGATGAGGAGAAATTTCTTCAGCCAGAGAGTGGTGGGTCTGTGGAATTCATTGCCACAGAGGGCGGTGGAGGCCGGGACGTTGAGTGTCTTTAAGACAGAAGTTGATTAATTCTTGATTTCTCAAGGAATTAAGGGCTATGGAGAGAGAGCGGGTAAATGGAGTTGAAATCAGCCATGATTGAATGGTGGAGTGGACTCGATGGGCCGAATGGCCTTACTTCCACTCCTATGTCTTATGGTCTAAGGCACAAAATCTATCCACAATCGGGTACAGCTGGTTAAGATGAACATTTTGCTGTGGTTTTTATTTTTATCTCCGTGCCTAATGGTCTTTTTGTCGAAATTGGTCTTTATGGGGGTGGATTGGTTGGTTTAATCGTTTGTGTGGGCAGATAACGTGGCAAGGATTCGGAAGACGGTGATTCAGAGAGGGCGACAGTCAGGGGGCTTGGCCCTGCTGAACCTGTTATACTATTATTGGATGGCGAACGCAGAGTAGGTGTGGGGTTGGAGCAGGGAGACAGAGGCTTTGTAGGTTTACATTAAAGGGTAGGTGGGGTTAATGGGTTACAGGCACAGGGTGGAGACACAGGTTATGTAGGGTGCTCTTTCAAAGAGCCGGTGCAGACTCGATGGGCTGAATGGCCACCTCCTGCACTGTAGGGATCCTATAATTTCACGGCGCTGGTTACCGTCAACTGCTAGGTGGGAGGGAAGGAGGTGGAGAGGTTGGTTAGGGAGTTGGGGTGGGTTAGGTTTTTTTTGTTGGTTTTACTTTGTAATGTTATGTGTTGTAAATGTTAAAATCTGAATCAAAATACTTCAAAAAATCTATCCACTACTCCAATAATGTCCGGGACTGAAACACTGGGGTTCAACACAAACTGCAGCCTTCAACTGCACACAGAATGATCTTGTGCTGCCTCACCCCACCCCCCAGTCCCGATATCAGAGACTCCGATCTGATAGCCTCTGGCAAGGGCTCAGTGGCCAACAACAAGGGGAACAGAGGGCAGCCCTGTCTAGTCCCTCTCTGAAGCTGAAAATTTGATGCCCGTAAATCATTGGTGAGCACCGCCGCTGCCGGTCTGTGATGTAACAATTGAATCCACTCAATATAATCCTCACCCAACCCGAAGCCTCACAGCGGATACACAAGATAGTTCCACTCAACTCGAGCAAAAGCTTTCTCTGCATCGAAGGAGATCAGCAGCCCATCCAATGCATATTTCTGAAAAGCCTGAATCACATTCAGCAACCTTTCAACATTGTTACTGGAAAATCTTCCCCGTATAAACCCAGTCTGGTCCTCCCGCACGATTGTCGGAAGGATGTCCTCCAGCCTTATCGCCAAAACATAAGATCGCAGTTTCAAGTCAACATTCAAAAGAGAGGGAACTTGTGACGGGGATGTGCTGAGTAGTCCCACATCAGGTGGCTCTCCTCCATACAACAGAAAAATAGGCACTGTCGGCCGAATTTAGCTGCAAAATCAGACGTCAACATCCCCTCACCCTCAACAATAGTGCGGACAACAAAATGCCAGGAAGCAACAGCTCGAAAGGCTGCAGGGTCACAGAAAATGCGGCAAGGGAGAGGAGCGGTGAGCAAGCGGGTCGGCGGCCCCACGAGGCGAGGGGTCTCCAGTCTTCCCGAGAGAGGGAGACCGGCGACCCAGAAACCAAGCCCCCCCTCCCCCTCCACCCGACCAGGCGATGGATGGAGGATGTTCCTAACCAAGGAACTAAACGCAATGAAGGATGACATTGAGGCTGAGTTAAGGGTGACGGTCAAGCTGGCGGAGGTGCTAGCTGCCATGCAGAAGGTGCTCAATGGCATGTGGAGGAAACTGGAAGCCCAGGGGAGCACAGTTTGAGAGCTGGAAAAGGTTGTGGACCAGTAGAATCGGTCAAGGAGGCAGAACATTCGGATAGTGGGCCTGCCAGAGGGGATCGAGGACAGGGACCCAATCGACTACGTGGCCCAAATGCTGGACAACCTGATTGGGAGAGACAGCTTCCCCAAACCGCCAGAGATCGACAGGGCTCACAGGTCGCACGACTGCGTCACTTCGCAATGAACAGGGGAGCCAGCTCATAGGAGGGAGGGGGCGAGGGCAGCAGAGCGCAGGAGAGGGTGAGGAGGAGACAGCAGGGACACAAGCAGAATGGGTGTAGGAGGGGGTCAGATCGATCCTGGGTGGGGGGGCCACACACCTGCGGGAAAGGTAGTGTCAGGAAGTACGGGAGAGAGCGGGACCGCGACATCTCCCACTGGGAAGAGAGCATCTGGGAGGGGGGCAGATAGAGGAGGGGGATACGGTGGGGTGGGGGGCAGATGGAAGAGCGTGGATACGGTGGGGCGGGGGCAGGGGGGGGGAGATAAAAGAGGGGGGATACGGTGGGGTGGGGGGGGAGATAAAAGAGGGGGGATACGATGGGGCGGGGGGGAGATAAAAGAGGGGGGATACGGTGGGGTGGGGGGCAGATGGAAGAGGGGGGATATGGTGGGGCGGGGGGAGATTCAAGAGGGGGGATACGGTGGGGTGGGGGGAGATAAAAGAGGGGGGATACGGTGGGGCGGTCCAGGTTCCCCACGAGTGGACACGGATCCACAAGTGGAAGCTGACCAGTCTGGCGGAGGAAGTCAAAAACGACCCACAGAGGTGGGATGGATTCCTGCTTTCCCTGGCGGGGAGGATGCAGACGATCAAGGTGAACGTACTGCCCAGGTTCCTCTTCCTATTTAGATCCTTACCGATCTACATCCCCAAGGCCTTTTTCCATTCAATAGATAAAGTGATTATGCCGTTTGTGCGGAGGGGCAAGAATTCCAAAATTTCTAAAACAGTACTACAATGGAGAAGAAACATGGGAGGCCTGGCCCTCCCGAACTTGCAATACTATCACTGGGCAGCCACGGCCGAAAGAGTGAGGAGATGGGTAAAGGACCCTGACATGGAATGGGTGATGATGGACGACCTTAGAGGAGCTGACGGAGAGACTGGGCCAACCAAACAGGGATGAGCTCCAGGTCAAAAACTTTCTCCGCAAGGAGACACCAGCACACCCAGGAACCCTGAGAAGCACAATGCAAGAGGAGTTACTGGACGCAGACAGTCTGGGGAAGGGAAACTGTGGGGACCTGTACGGACAACTCTTAATAAGGATGCGCTCCTTACTTGACAGAACCCAGAAAAAATGGGCGGAAGAGCGAGGGACGGAAATAGGGTGGGGACTCTGGAGCGAAGCACTGAACGGGACCAACTCCACCTTCTCCTACGCAAGGCTAAGCTTCATGCAGCTGAATGTTGTGCACAGAGCACACCTGACAAGAACCCGAATGAGCAGGTTCTTCCCGGAGATGGAGGACAAATGTGAATGGTGCCAGCGGGGCCCGGCAAACCATACCCACATGTTCTGGGTATGCCCCAGATTTGTCGAATTCTGCACAGCCTATTTAGAGGCAATGTCCATGGTTATGAGGCTGGAGCCGTGCCCACGAATGGCAGTCTTCGGGGTATCGGACCAGGCAGAACTATTCATAGGGAAGAGGGTGGACGCCCTTGCCTTTGCTTTTCTAATCGGCCGCTGGAGAATCCTGCTCGGCTGGCGATCAGCAGCACCACCCACAGCTCAGACTGGCTGGCAGACCTATCGGAATTTCTTCACCTGGAGAAGATCAAGTTCACCGTCCGAGGGTCAGAGGATGGTTACCACAAAGTGTGGAGGCCATTCACCAACTTGTTCCAGGATCTGTTTGAAGCCAGCGGCCAATGGGACACTGGGGAGGGAGGTGGGCGTACGGGGGCCAACGGAATCACAGGGAGCTGGCAGGAAAACGGGGGTTGGGGCTACTGGGACAAGGAGGGAGAACCAGAAACCAACTGACACAGAGACCAGAGAGCCGAGAACAAAAACACAAGAAGAGGAACCCCCAAGGGAAGGTTTAAAAGAGGACAGGGAGCGCGCGGGGTGGAAGGGGGGAGGCCCATCAATGGGGGGGAAGGGAGGGCACCGTCCCCTTGTAAATAACAGATAACTCCCATTGTACAGTGAAGGACCCAGAAATGACGAGTGAAGGGGGCGGAGGGGAGGGGCGGAGGGGAGGGACAGGAGATGGAGGGACCGGCACAAAGGAAATTGACATGCACATTGTAATCGGCAGAGTTACCCTGACTGCTTGGATAGTGTATAATAAGGTTTGCCACAAGTCTGTTACTGGATGAAAAAGAGGTGAAAAAAACTGCCCCACCCAATCCCACCTCAATTTAAAGTGTTTCTTCATCCAATCCCGCCTCAGTTTCCTGTCATGAAGCTATGTCGACTTTCTCCTTGAGAAAGGAGAAGATCTCTTTCCTTCTGATAGGGTGATGGATGCCCCGTACAGTCCCTGAGAAAATTTGCAGATTAACTGCCGGCATTAGTTAGGCGACAGAGAGACAGGAACAGATTTTCACACCACAATCGGGCGTGCCCCATTACCCCCTCCTCCAACTCGCTTTACCAAAGTTTCCTCAAACTGCTCCTTTCACAGATAAAAGCCCCGTCTGTACCAGAGTAGGATAAAGTCAACAACACATAAACCCTCCCATAATAACAAAAATGCAAAAGAATCACCACCACAATAGATCCAAGGGGACATTCCTCAATAAGACTGAGGACCCGGAGGATGAACCCCACGGCCAGACTGGCGTTACCCTCATTTTGGAGAAGGTATCCTGAGGGTAAGAAAAGTAACTTTTGTAAATTGTTTTTACAGGATATTAGAAGAGGAGGAATTACAGACAGAAATCGCAAACGTCACGTCTCAATCTGACTGAGTCTCTCAATAGCTTGGAACTGAGTATCACCGGACTTTGAATCGAGAAGGAGAAATGTTTGTCTTTTCTGTCGGCTTCAAAACATCAGTGAGACTGGAAAAGCCCCGAGACACACACACCCAAGTGAGAGTGTTCCAGAGCACTGACTGGAAAGAGCTTTAACCAGTTACACAGCCTGAAGAAACATCACACCATTCACAGTGGGGAGAGACCGTTCACGTGTTCTATGTGTGTACGAGGCTTCAAATTATCGGCAAACCTGGAGAGACACGAGGAGACCCAAAATATGAAGATACCGTGGAAATGTGGGGACTGTGGGAATGGATTCAGGTTTCCATCTGCGCTGGCCGCTCATCGGCGCAGTCACACTGGGGAGAGGCCGTTCATCTGCTCTGTGTGTGAGAAGGGATTCATTCAGTTATCCACCCTGCTGACACACCAGCGAGTTCACACTGGGGAGAGGCCGTTCACTTGCTCTCAGTGTGGGAAGGGATTCACTCAGTTATCCCACCTGCGGAGACATCAGCGAGTTCACACTGGGGAGAGGCCGTTCACCTGCTCTCAGTGTGAGAAGGGATTCACTCAGTTATCCGGCCTGCGGATACATCAGCGAGTTCACACTGGGGAGAGGCCGTTCACCTGCTCTCAGTGTGAGAAGGGATTCACTCAGTTATCCCACCTGCGGAGACATCAGCGAGTTCACACTGGGGAGAGGCCGTTCACCTGCTCTCAGTGTGAGAAGGGATTCACTCAGTTATCCCACCTGCGGAGACACCAGCGAGTTCACACTGGGGAGAGGCCATTCACCTGCTCTCAGTGTGGGAAGGGATTCACTCAATCATCCGACCTGCAGAAACACCAGCAAGTTCACACTGGGGAGAGGCCGTTCACCTGCTCTCAGTGTGAGAAGGGATTCACTCAGTCATCCCACCTGCAGAGACACCAGCGAGTTCACACAGGGGAGAAGGCGTTAACCTGCTCTCAGTGTGAGAAGGGATTCACTCAGTTATCCGACCTGCGGAGACATCAGCGACGTCACACAGGGGAGAGACCATTCACCTGCTCTCAGTGTGAGATGGGATTCACTACCTCATCGAGCTTGCGGAAACACCAGCAAGTTCACACTGGGGAGAGGCCGTTCACCTGCTCTCAGTGTGAGAAGGGATTCGCTCAGTTATCCAACCTGCAGCGACATCAGCGAGCTCACACTGGGGAGAGGCCATTCACCTGCTTTCAGTGTGAGAAGGGATTCACTCAATCATCCGACTTGCAGAAACATCAGCGAGTCCACACTGGGGAGAAGCCGTTCACTTGCTCTCAGTGTGAGAAGGGATTCACTACTTCATCGAGCCTGCTGGCACACCAGCGGGTTCACACTGGGGAGAGGCTGTTCACCTGCTCTCAGTGTAAGAAGGGATTCACTCGGTTATCCAACCTGCAGAGACACCTGCGAGTTCACACTCGGGAGAAGGCGTTAACATGCTCTTAGTGAGAGAAGGGATTCAGATATCCATACACCCTGCAGGAAGACTAGCGAGTTTATCCCTGTAAGTGGCCAATCACCTGCTCTTAGCAGGGGAGACATTCAATGATCCGTCCCATATCCGGAGACACCAGCGAGTTAATTCTGGGGAGAGACCATTCATCTGTTCTCAATGTGGGGAGGGGGTTTTGTGATTCATCGCACCTGTTGTGACTCCAACAAGTTCACAATAAATTACAGATGTTGGCTCCGTTGTTATTGTTTCTGCTCTCACTGACATCCAGGAGTGCATTCTGTTCATTTTGACATCTGGTGAATGGTGATGATTGGAGGGTTTCTTTCTGCTGGACTGGCCGGTCAAACACCTCTGCCTCTGGTGGGCTGACCATTTTTGAGTCTTGTTGCGATTACCTGGTTCCAAGTGTGACGACGAGCACAGAATGAAAAGGTGTTTGTATGTTGGAAGATATTTAGTTCCCAAAGCAGCCATGTTGCCATGAAGATGGGCTATGGTGGTTACAGGGTTCTTTTGTCTAGTTTATCTGGGTGTTTCTCACAGAAGGAGGCTGTCATGGTATGAGGGGTAAGTTGTCTGGTAGATTGGGAAATTACAATCAGCGTATCACTGAAAGTGGCAACGCAGGTGGATAAGGAGCTAAGAAGGCAGACGGCATGCTTGTCTTCATTGGTCGGGACGTTGAGTATAAAAATTGGCAAGTCATGCTGCAGCTGTACAGAACCTTAGTTAGGCCACACGTGGAATATTGCCGACAATTCTGGTCACCACATTACCAAAAGGATGTGGAGGCTTTGGAGAGAGTACAGAGGATGTTTACCAGGATTTTGCCTGGCCTGGAGGGTATTAGCTATGAGGAGAGGTTGGATAAACTCGGATTGTTTTCACTAGAGCGACAGAGTTGAGGGACGACCAGATAAAAGTTTACAAAATTGACTGGCACGGACAGAGTTGATTGTCAGAAGCTTTTTCCCAGGTTGGAAAAGTCAATTACCAGGTGACATAGGTTTAAGGTCCGAGGGGCAAAGTTTAGAGATGTGTGAGGGAGGTTTTTTTACACAGAGGATGTTGAGTGCCTGGAACTCGCTGCCGGAGGAGGTGGTGGAAGCAGATACGATAGTGACGTTTAAGAGGCATCTTGACGAATACATGAATAGGATGGGAATAGACAGATACAGACACTGGAAGCACTGAAGGTTTTAGTTTAGTTAGACATCATGATCCGAGCAGGCTTGGTGGCCGAAGGGCCTGTTCCTGTGCTGTACTGTCCTTTGTTCTTTGTTGTTCTTTGTATGACGACAGACAATAGATCGGCAACCACTAGCATTTTATTTACATAAAATATAGATTCCTTTAAGAAGCAAAAATTAAACAGCAAAATGAAGCTATCGTGGCTAACAAGAAAAGTTAAAGATTCAATTAGATCAATGGAGGATACTCAAAGTGGCCCAAATAGTAGTGAGCCTGGGGATTGGGAACTTGGTTTAGAATTCAGCAAAGGACCAAGAAACTGATAAATAGAAAATAGAATATGAGAGCAAACTGGGGAGAAACATAAAAACTGACTGGAAAAGCTTCTATAGGAATATGAAAAGGAAAAGATTAGCAAAGACCAATGTGGGTCCAGTCCAGACAGAGACAGGACAGTTTATAATGGGGAATAAGGAAATGGCAGAGAAACTAAACAATGTATTTGTCTTCACGGAGGAAAATACAGAAATTGTCCTAAAACACACAGAAAACCAAGGGACCAGTGAGCACGAGGGAATGAAAGAGATTAGTATGAGTGAAAAAGTAGCACTGGAGAAATTAATGTGGTTGGAAGTTAATAAATCCCCAAAAGCTGATGCTCTACATCCCAGAGTGTTGAAAGAGGCGGCTGTAGAGACCATGGATACATTGGTGATCATCTTTCACTATTATATAGATTCTGGAATGGCTCCTGCAGATTGGAAGGTGGTAAATGTAACCCCACTAATTAAGGAGAGAGAGAAAACGGGGAACCACAGATACATTAGCCTGACATCAGTAGGAGGGAAAATGCTACAATCTATTATAAAGGATGTGATAACATACGAATTAGGAGCAGGAGTAGGCCACTCGGCCCCTCGAGCCTGCTCCACCATTCAATAAGTTAACGGCTGATCTGATTGTATCCTCAACTCCACCGAGACCCCTTAGAAAATACATCTGAGGAGATAGTAATAATATTCTTTCTTATTATAATCTTTATTATTGTTACAAATAGGCTTACATTAACACTGCAATGAAGTTACTGTGAAAATCCGCTAGTCGCCTCACTCCGGCACCTGTTCAGGTACACAGAGGGAGAATTCAGAATGTCCAATTCACCTAACAAGCACATCTTTTGGGACTTGTGGGAGGAAACCCACGCAGTTTTGGGGAGAACGTGGAGACTCCGCACAGACTAGTGACCCAAGCTGGGAATTGAACCCGGGTCCCTGGAGCTGTGAAGCAACAGTGCTAACCACCATGTGCCTCCACGCCGCTGTTTCAGTTATGGGGAACAAGGAAATGGCAGAGGAGTTTTCTGTTTAATATTTTTATTCTCCTTTTTCACATTTTCTGCCAAATTTACACCCACCAACAATAAACAATAATCAGCAACAAATATGTTAATCCCCATAACAATAACAATCCCATCCCCCCACCAACCCCCAAACATCAGCCCGCATGTTTACATAAACAAATAACAAAAAGGAATCTGGGATTACCCATAGTCACCCTTAATACAAGCAGCCCCCCTCCCCCAACCCTCTTCCCCCCCCCCCATTCCCCCCAACTAATGTTCGATGTTATCCAGTTCTTGAAAGTGCTTAATGAATAATGCCCATGACTTGTAGAACCCCTCCATCCTTCCCCTCAGTTCAAACTTAACCTTCGCAAGGGTCAAGTATTCCAGCAGGTCCCCCCCTGCCACGCCAGGGCACAGGGTGGAGAAGCTGCTCCCAGCAGGATCCGCCTTCAGGCGATCAACGAGACGAAGGCTACAATATCTGCTTCTGCCCCCGTTTCCAACCCTGGCTGATTTGACACCCCGAATATGGCCTCCTGGAGATCCAGGTCCAGTTTCACGTGCACCACTTTAGAAATTACCCTAAAAACCTCCTTCCAGTACTCCTCTAGCTTTGGACAGGAACAAAACATATAAACGTGATTCGCGCCCCCCCCCCCTCTTCCCCCCCACCCCCTCCCGCAATGCTCACACACATCCTCTACTCCTTCAAAAAATCGGCTCACCCTCACCCTCGTGAGGTGTGCTCTGTATACCACCTTCAGCTGTATCAGCCCCAACCTCGCACATGAGGTAGAGGCATTTACTCTCCGGAGCACCTCACACCAGAACCCCTCTATAACCTCTCCCAACTCTTCCTCCCACTTTGCTTTGATCCCTTCCAGTGGTGCCTTAGCCTCTTCCAAAATATCTCCGTACACCGCTGACACTACCCCCTTCTCCAGTACCCTGATCGTCAGCACCTCCTCCAGCAATGTGGAGGCCGGTTCCTCCGGGAAGCTCTGTATCTCCTTCCTGGCAAAATCTCGAACCTGCATGTATCTAAACATTTCTCCCTGCTCCAGCCCATACTTAGCTTCCAGCTCCCTCAATCCTGCAAACCGACCTCTAAGAAACAAATCTTTTAGCGTCTTGAAAATAAAGTGTTTTACTCACAGATCTTGGAGACAGGAGGTTTCAGTCTGTGGGGAGCTCAATCTTCATTCACTCAAAGTCCGCCTTCTGATTAGCTGGAGGATCAGAGTCCTTCCGGTCCACCAACTTTTGCTATTGGTTAATATCGTAACAGGACGTTCAGGGGGGTGGGCTCGACTCTGCACCACATGCGCAGCTTCCCTCTCTTGAACATGCATAGGCCTGGGTCGCGGGCGCGGTGGAAAGAGCGGTTTCACCAACGCTGGGGATTGTGGGAGATGCGGCCGTCATTACTCATCCAAAGCCCAGTCTCCAAACTCCTGGGTGACAAGTAGCGGTGGGAGGGCAGTGACCCCACACTGATACAACGTACACGTGGGTAGTCACTGGATTTGATTGCGAGCCCCCCTTAGCAAAACAGTTTGTTAACTCTAGGTGTAAAGATTTAGATACATGTGTGAAGTATTGGGGAGGGCAATAAGTGAATGTGAAACTGGACCCGAGAGTCAGCATCTTCAGGGTAGGAGAATTGTGGATAAGCAGCAGGAGTAATTCTGGTGGGAGGATAGGAGACAGAATTATCTGTTCTTAATTTCTATCCTGTACTGACAGTGATGACGTTTGCAAACTCATTCATCAGATGGGTGGATTTGAAGACAGAAATTGCAAGCCAAGCACCTCGTTGTCATCTGACAGATTCACTTAATTCATCAGGATCTGAATATCATGAACCATTGAATCTAGAAGGAGAAGTTATGATCTGTCAGCTTTCAAATAATTTAAATATTACTTTCACTGGAAAGGCACAAGGATTCATCCAAGTGAGAGTTCCACTGCACTGACTGTGCAAAGCCTGAAATATTATCACAACATTCACATTGAAGAGAAGCCTTTCCTGGTGTTCTGTATGTGGATGAAACTTCAACTGAGCATTGAACCTGAAGAGACACAAGGACACACACCAACGGAGGAACAATCATCAAGGTCCCCGATAATTTTAATGTCGATTGGGAGAATCAGATTCTCAAAAATATCCTAAAAAATGGGTTCAGAGTCTTTTTGGAACAATTTCTTGGAGCCATACATTTTAGAGCCAACCAGGGAGCAGACTATCCTCGATCTGGTAATGTGCAACAAGACAGGATTATTCAATAATCTCATTGTGATGGAGCCTCTAAGTCACATTGATCATAATATAATAAAATTCCACTTTCAGTTTGAAGGTGAGAAGTGCTGGTCTAAGGGCGGCACAGTGGAGCAGTGGTTAGCATAGCTGCCTCATGGCGCTGAGGACCTGAGTTCGATCCCGGCCCCGGATCACTGTCCATGTGGAGTTTACACATTCTCCCCATGTCTGTGTGGGTCTCGCCCCCACAACCCAAAGGTGTGCAGTGTAGGTGGATTGGCCACGTTAAATTGCCTTTTAATTGGAAAAAAAAGAATGGGGTACTCTAAATTTTTTTAAAAAGTGCTGGCCTAAGTTAAAAACTAAATAAAGAGAACTCTGAAGGGTATGAAGGGAGAGCTGGCGAAAGCGAACTTGGGAAACTAGGTTGAAAATTGGGACATCAGTATGGAAGTGGGTGACTTTGAATAACTCTCAGCAAACATTTATGCCAGAGAGAAAGAAAGGCTGTTTGAGAAGAATGCATCATCCATGGTTAAATAAGGAAGTCAAGGAATGTATTAAATTGAAAGAAACACCATCAAAATCTACAAAGGTTAGTGTTCATTCAAAAGTTGGGCAGATTTTAGAATCAGCAAAGAATGAGTAAAAGATAAGAAACAGGCAGAAATTAGAGTATGAGGGTAAACATTCTCGGGCTACAAAAGTAGATAATAAAGGTTTCTGCAAGTATTTGAAGAGGAAAAGAGTGACTAAATCCAGGTTGGTCCTCTGGAGAGTGAGCCTGGGAAATTGATCATGGAAAACAAAGAAATGATGGAGGCTTGAAACAGGTATTTTGTGTCTATCGTCACGGTACCAGACCGAGAACAATTCACAAAGATAATTGAAAATCGAGAGGTAATAGGGAGGGAGGAACACAGAACAATCACCAGAGAAAAGATGCCAGGAAAACTATTGAACCTAAAGGCTGACAAGTCCCCAGGACTGGGTGACCTGCATTCTTGGGCTTTAAAAAAAGTGGTGGCAAAGAGAGTAGATGTATTGGTTATAATCCCACAAAATTCCTTAGATTCTGGAAAGGTCCCAGTGGATTGGAAAATAGAGAATGTAACACCTCTATTCCAGAAAGGAGGGAGGCAGAAAGCAGGAAACTATAGGCCAGTTAGCCTAACATGTGTGACAGGGAAAGTGCGAGAATCCATTATTAAGGAGGTTACAGCAGATTACTTAGAAAATGTAAACATTATTACTTTTTATTTATAACGAGAACTACCATGAAATATGCAGTAAATGCAACTGGTTAACTACAAGTTAATACCTAATACCCACATCAACCTGCCCCACCCTCTCTCTCTCATACACACACACACAAGACAGACAACCGCAAAGGGGTGGAAAGGGGCAAAAAAATTCAAAATTGGAGGAAAGAGTCTTTCTTCACAACAAGCTTGCAGATTAAAGTCTTTGGTTTGCAGTCTGTAAAGATCTTCTTTGGAGATTCATTCATTCAGGTACTCTCTACATTAAAAATGCAGGAGTCAAACCTTTTCTGGAGAGACACCTTAGTTCACGTCAAACTTTGCTTTCAGTTTGTAGTTTGTCTTTCGGTCCCTGTAGTCTCAGAAGTACAGCACCCACCAGGCTCTCTGGAGAGAGAGCCAGCCCTCACAATGGCCTTCTGGGGAGAGTTAGCTGGACCTTTTTGGAGAGAGTTAGATGTATCAGCGTGCTGCCAGAGTCAAAACTGATACCAAACTGATATCTTGGGACTCGGAAAAGCGTTCTAGTGGAATAATATCCAATCACCACCTGTTACTGGACAGATCACAGATCTTTGGGCCAATTCATTGGCAACCGGCCAAATCAATCAAATGGACGTTTCATTATGAGATATGCAAGACATAAATCACAGACGTTCAATCCATCCCCATTATACAAGTTACCTACCCAGTCTTTATATTGGTAACTAGTCAGCCCTTAAACCCATGACAAAGCATCTGCAATCACATTATCCTTTCCAGGAATATGTACAATTGTAACATTGAACTGTTGTAATAATAAACTCCAATGGAATAATCTTGCGTTCCAGGTTTTAAACTTCTCTACAAATGCAAATAGATTATGGTCTGTGTAACAATGCTTTGCTGATTGTCATGTTGGACATGTACTACGAAGTGCTAAAGGGCTAGTCGCAAGGCCAAGGCTCAATGATGGAATACTTTCTTTGGCACAGACTGAATTTGTTTCTAAAAATACCTCCCTAGCCTCTTTATTCCTTCATTGTTGTCCTGTAGTAGCACTGCCCCTACTCCCAGGTCACTGGCATTTGTGGCCATTTTAAATGGTCTGGAAATGTCTGGGATGGCCAGCAATGGTTCGCCCACCAACATGGATGTCAATCTGTCAAACTCTACTTGGCGTTCTGTGGATCATTGCATTTTTAATTGTTTCCGCTACATATTGAACGTGCTTTTTATTTCAGTTTCTAACTGAGGAGGATTTTGCTTTATTAGTTCAGAATTTCTGATGTTTACTTCATGATTTGTTAACCGAGTGCCGCTTGGTGCTTCCATTCAATTCTATTCACACCCTTTCAGCATCTTTGTTATATCTGCCCCTTTCTGGGTGTCGTGCAATGTAAAGATGTGGAGATGCCAACATTCGACTGGAGTGGGCTCAGTAAGAAGTCTTACAACACTAGGTTAAACTCAAACAGGTTTGTTTCGAATCATTAGCTTTCGGAGCACAGCTCCTTCATCACCTGATGAAGGAGCTGTGTTCTGAAAGCACGTGTAATGTAATCAGTCTTTTCTGATTGTCCAATAAATGTTTATCCATATTTCAAAGATTTGCTACAGTCAAACAAAAAGCACTATTGTCAATGCTGAGGGAAATATTTGGTTCATTTTAAATCCATAAACACTCTCCAACCCCTCCAGCTTTACATGCTCTCTTTTCTTGCACATGGTTACTTTCAGAAATAAGAACCATTCTTTGTTTTACAGCTTCTACCTCCTCTTTGGAGTTTTCGTAATCACAACTCTTATCCCGATTTAGCAATACAGACCTTCAGAATCAGAGGATAACACATTGTTGGACCCATGCATTTTCTGTTTTTTGTTACCAGATGTGGTGACAGAATCACGACATAGGTCTCCATTCACCTTCCTCTTAGTTTTAAAAGATATTGATGACTGATTATTTCATCTCCTTTGCCATTTGCTCCCTTTAAGAAGCACTGTGGATCTTTAAAAGGATGTGGGTGAACCAGCTTAGTGCCACTTCTCAGTCCTCGTCCTGACTAACTGATGCTGTGCTATCAAGTATACGTTGCTTCAAAGGAGGCATGCTGTGGGAAATATTTCCCCTGAAGGGGATAGCAATGGATTTACTACAAGGGACTTTAACAAATCACTTTTAGAAAAGTCCAATTCACTTTCTTCCTCCAATTTTCTGCCTTCTTTCCGAGCTCTGGGAGAATTACTTGTCATTGGCACAAGATCAGTTAGTGACAGGTCTATTTGGTAATAGCTGTTCATCATCACTCCATAATCAGAAGCAAAATTGAATTTGGTACTCTCGTCTGTCTCTTCATCACTGTCACTACTATTAAATTCAAACTCCTCTTTCCTATGGTCACCTTCAGTCTTAGAATTCTGAGAATCTGGTTCACTGTTTGATCTGTGATTAACATCTTTCAACATTTTTCTTTGAGTAATTTAATGCCCAATGAGTTTTCTTAATTCCCACATGCCCTACTGTTGGTATTTCATGTGATAACTGCAGTAATTCTCTCACACCCTCTGTTATCATGGTTGAATCTACAACCGTCACTCCTGCCAAATCATTCCCCAAAAGTAAATCTATTCCGTCCACTGGGAATTTCTCAGCCAGCCCAACAACTACTGGACCTGACACGAGATCACACTCCAATTGTACTTTATACAATGGGACTGGAATACAATCTCCACTTTTCCCATTCACTAATTCCTCAGCTTTCATTGAGTCTCTGAAAGAAGAAACAAATCCTTCTCCAGTAAGAGAGTTTGCGTAGCCCCTGTATCCCTTAAGATTGTTATGGGTTTGGCACATGTTGGACATGTAAAGTCACAGTTTGTGGCTTAAGAAAAGGAGTGGGAAAACAGACTCAATCAAACAGGATAAGCCAGTGGGTTTTATTAAAGTGGGAGGAAAAAACATTGTCCCAGTGGAAAAGTGCAACAGAGTGTAGAGCCTATTGAGAGGTTGGTGGATAAGCAGGTAACATAACTTTTTAAGGATATTTGTGAGGGTGAGGTTTACTCGTGTGTACAAGGTGGAGTAGGTAAGGAGATTCAGATCTTGAGGGATACAGGAGCAAGTCAATCTTTTTTTTAATAAACATTTTATTGAGGCATTTATGGTATTACAACGACAACAAAATAAACAATGTCCATGTAAATATAAACATAGTGCAAAAGCCGTCTTTCACCCTTACAGGGACCACCTTTACTAACCCCCTACTCTAAACTAAGCGAACCCCGAATCCCCCCTCACCCCCCCCCCCTGCCCCCCCCCCCCCCCCCCCGCCTTCTGCTGATGGTTAATTTTCCCCAAAGAAGTCGACGAACGGCTGCCACCTCCGGGCGAACCCTAACACTGACCCTCTCAAGGCGAACTTGATTTTTTCCAAACAGAGAAAGCTAGCCATGTCAGTTAGCCAGGTCTCCGTCTTCGGGGGCTTTGGGTCCCTCCAGGCTAATAGTATCCATCTCTGGGCTACCAGGGAAGCAAAGGCTAGAACGTTTGCCTCTTTCTCCTCCTGGATTCCCGGGTCTTCCGACATTCCAAAAATCGCCACCTCTGGACTCGGTGCCACCCTTGTTTTTAACACCTTGGACATGACATCCGCAAACCCCTGCCAGAATCCCCTAAGCATCGGGCATGCCCAGAACATATGGACATGGTTCGCTGACCCTCCTGCACACCTTGCGCACTTATCTTTTACCCCAAAGAACCTGTTCATACGGGCCACTGTCATGTGGGCCCGGTGAATGACCTTAAATTGTAGCAGGCTGAGCCTGGCACATGTTGTGGACGCGTTGACTCTACTCAACCCGTCCGCCCAGAGACCATCCTCTATCTCTCCTCCTAACTCCTCTTCCCATTTGTGTTTCAGCTCCTCAGTCTGCGTCTCCTCTGACCCCATAAGTTCCCTATTAATGTCCGAAACCCTCCCTTCTCCCATACACATTCTGGAAACTACCCTGTCCTGTATCCCCCTTGGTGGTAGGAACGGGAAGGTTGAGACCTGCCTGCGTACGAAGTCCCGTACCTGGAGGTACCTAAACTCATTTCCCCTAACCCAATCCAAATTTCTCCTCCAGCTTTCTCAGGCTAGAAAAGCTCCCCTCCATAAACATATCTCCCATCCTCTCAATCCCTGCACTCTGCCAACTCCGGAACCCTCCATCTAACCTTCCCGGGGCAAACCGGTGATTATTACAGATTGGAGACCACACCGATGCTCCCTCCACTCCCACATTCCTCCTCAATTGCCCCAGACCATCAGGGCTGCCACCACCACGGGCTAGTGGAGTACTGTGCCGGCGGGAATGGCAGAGGCGCCGTTATCAATGCCCCCAAACTGGTGCCGTTGCATGATGCCGCCTCCACACGCTCCCATATCGACCCTCCCCCCACCACCCACTTCCTGATCATGGCTATATTCACCTCCCAATAATAATTACTAAAGTTCAGCAGCGCCGGCCCGCCCTTCCCCCGGCTCTGCTCAAGCATCCCCTTTTTTACTCGCAGGGTTTTACTCACCCATACAAAGCCAGTGATCACCTTATTGACCCGTTTATAGAAGGACCATGGAATAAAGATGGGGAGACACTGAAACACAAACAGGAATCTCGGGAGGATCGTCATTTTCACTATCTGCACCCTCCCAGCTAGTGACAACGGAAGCGCGTCCCACCTTCGGAAATCGCCCTTCATTTGGTCTACTAATCGGGCCAAATTTAACTTGTGTAGCCGTTCCCATTCCCGCACCACCTGAATGCCTAGGTATCGAAAGCTTCCCCCTACCACCCTAAACAGCAGCTCCCCCAATCACCTCTCCTGACCTTTGCCTGGATCACAAACATCCCACTTTTCCCCATATTCAGTTTATAACCCGAAAACAGGCCAAATTCCCCCAGAATCCTCATAATTTCTTCCATCCCCTCTAGTGGGTCCGAAACATATAGGAGCAGGTCGTCTGCATATAGAGAGACTCTGTGTTCCACTCCCCCCCCGGACCATCCCCTTGAGGCTCTCAGTGCAATTGCCAGCAGCTCTATGGCCAACGTGAACAGGAGTGGGCATCCCTGTCCCGTCCCCGATGCAGCCTGACATAGTCCGATGTTGACCTGTCCGTCCGTAGCTCGCAACCTGATACAACTGCCTGACCCAGTCAATAAAGTCCTGCCCTAATCCAAACCACCCCAGTACCTCCTGCAGATATTCCCATTCCACCCAATCAAATGCCTTCTCTGCATCCATTGCGACCACTACCTTCACGTCCCTACCTTCTGGGGGCATCATAATCACATTTAACAACCTTCTTATATTGGCCGCCAACTGCCTACCCTTAACAAATCCCGTCTGGTCCTCCGCAATCACGGCCGGAACGCAGTCTTCAATCCGAGAGGACAAGATTTTGGCCAGCAGTTTGGCGTCCACATTTAGTAGGGATGACCTATAGGTTCCGCATAGCCCTGAGTCCTTGTCCCGCTTCAGGATCAATGAGATAGTGGCCTGTGACATCATCGGGGGAAGCACCCCAGGTTCCCTTGCCTCATTGTATGTCCCCATCAACAGCCACCCCAATAGCCCAGAGAACCTTTTACAGAACTCCACTGGGTACCCGTCTGGCCCCGGGGCTTTACCCGACTGCATGGCCTTCAGTCCCTCTGCTATTTCGTCCAACCCAATTGAGGTCCTCAGCCCTTCTCCAAACCCCCCGTCCACCTTCGGGAACTTCAGCCCCCCCTAAAAAGTGCCTCATTCCCTCCGGCCCAGCTGGGGGTTCCGACCCATACAACCTGCTGTAAAACTCCTTGAACGCCTTATTCACCCCTGCTGAGTCTCCGACCACGTTTCCGTCCCCATCCTTTACTTTCCCTCTCTTCCTGGCTGCCTCCCTCTTTCTAAGCTGCTGTGCAAGCATTCTGCTGGCCTTCTCACCATGTACATATATCGCCCCCTCACATTCCTCAGCTGCTCCATCACCTTCCCTGTAGTTAACAAGCCGAACTCCGCCTGTAGCCTCTGTTGCTCCCTTAGAAGCCCTGCCTCTGAGTTTTCCACATACCTCCTGTCAACCTGCAGTATCTCCTTTATCAGTCCGTCCGTCTCTTGCTCTGTCGGCTTTCTCTCTGTGGGCCCGTATCGAGATCAGCTCCCCTCTAACCACCGCCTTCATTGCCTCCCAGGCACCACCGCCGAAACCTCACCTGTGTCATTGATTTCCAGGTAGTTCTGAATATATTTGAGCAAGTCAATCTTTAATGGTGAGAAATGGTTTGGGAGGAGTTTTGGCAGAAAATGTGGTCATTTGTGGAATATGGGGTTGGTTTAGCACAGTGGGCTAAATAGCTGGCGTGTAATGCAGAACAATGCCAGCAGCACGCGTTGAATTCCTGTACCGGCCTCCCCGAACAGGTGCCGGAATGTGGCAACTAGGGGCTTTTCACAGTAACTTAATTGAAGCCTACTTGTGACAATAAACGATTATTATTATTATTTAGTGGTGAGAGCAGTAGTGTGCCACTATGTAAGGTATGGCGAGAGAGTTCAGTGAAAAGTGGTGAAGTGGTAGTAGGAGTAAAAGAAAAATTACCTTTTTAGGATAAATTTATCCTAGATAATAATATACCTGGATCACAGGTGGGAGTGCAACCTACTATGGTTGAAAAGCCAGTGGAAAGTGGAACTGAGATGTTGCAAGAAATAGATCCAGGAGTGTTTCCTAATTGTGTGGTAATCAGATCACAAAACCACTGGTTAAGACAGGAGGAAGAGAATTTGAGGAGTGCCAATAGGGAGGCTGAGGTTCAGTTGTCAGAAAACATGTTTGATCAGATGGTTGGTAAAAACAAGAGCAGGTGGTGGATGAAGTGGATAATTTTAGTTCAAGCAAGTTGGTTCAATGGGGAGAATGTGCAGTTCCGCAGACAGTGACCCAAGCTGGGAATCAAACCTGGGTCCCTGGTGCTGTGATGCAACAGTGCTAACCACTGTGCTACCATGCCACACCGGTAGTGACACAAGAGGTGATTATACTAGTATCTGGTCAGGACTGGAGCTGTCTCACAGTTTTATAGAGAGCATCGTCTGTGGTGGAGGCTGAAGAGCTTGTACAAATGTAGCCAGAATGTTCAGCAAACGTTTGCATGCACTGACTGTTGTTTTGCACTGTCCAAATGCACCAGCACTTACCCATTATTTTTGGCTATCCTCAACAGACACAGAATACAAAGCAGCTGATAAATGTGAAGAACAGATGATGAATGCTGCAGCATCGATAGCAACCTGTCTGACCATCAAGAGAAGAATTCTGCTGTCAGAGCCAGGCAACTACATATCACTGAATTGTGTGTTTTTTAAAATTTAGAGTATCCAATTATTTTTTCTAATTAAGGGGCAATTTAGCATGGCCAATCCACCTATCTTGCACATCTTTGGGTTGTGGGGGTGAGACCCACGCAGACACGGGGAGAATGTGCAAACTCCACACGGACAGTAACCCAGGGCCAGGATCGAACCTGGGACCTCGGCGCCGTGAGGCAGCAGTGCTGACCACTGTGCCACCATTCTGTGCATTTATCACTGAACTGTTGATGAAGCTTTTCTTGTGTAATCTTGGGAGGCCACCCTGACCGTTGAAATCTCTCTCGCTCGAAGTAGTGGTTAAATTTATGCTAATGACTGTGACATGTGAGAAGACTAAAATGGACTATACTCACGTGTATGTTAGCCTGTTGAAAAATGTAAAATGTTATTATAGATTATAAGTTGCATGTAATCAGAAGAAATGTTTAAAGTTAAAAAGTTTTTAGAAAAATAAAGCCATCTGCGTACATCGCTGGTTCATTTTTTTAAAGGGGAAGCTGTGACGATTGGAAGATTTTAGGAAAATTGGATCATAAATGTATTGGGCAATTTCAGGGTTAAAAGCGTGGGGTTAGAGTGTGATTCACTGCAGAGGTCCTGTTTTTATTTTAACGAAGGATCCTGTTTGGCAGGGCCTGGGTGTTTTTAGTAGCCAGAAGGTGAAATTGACAAAGGAATGTGTTTTTTCAGTCTGGACTAATGGACTGTGGTCTGACTGGGAAAGTATTTGTGGAATGAATGTACTTTGCAGCTGTCAGAGATCATTTGTTTTCCAGCTTAGGGAGACGAGGTCATTGCTGGGTGCAACCAAGGAAGTCAGAAAGACATTTTAAAAATCTTTAAAGATCAGTTTTTGGAGAAAGGTTTGGAGAGAGGAGTTGAATTCTGGGTCCACAATTCTCCCACAGTAAGACAGATTGAGAGCTGTATCTTTCTTTTCCCGTTGTTTAATGGGGGATTGAGTAGTAGTGCTTAAATGGGTAATTGTAAGCTGTTGTTTTTGGGTGTGAAGTTAAAACGTTTAATATTGTAGCCACAATAAAGTTTTCTTTTAAACATAACCAAACCCTATTTCTTCATGCAATCACTCCTGGAACGAATCATTCTTTCCGCAGCCTTACAAATAAACTGAAATATTGGGGTCCTGTATCCCAGCCACTGTTGGGGTCTGGTCTGGGATCGGAACAGTGACCGATGTAACAATTGGTTGGAGGTCCATTTCCCATTCAGTCCTCCAGCACGGTAGCATTGTGGATAGCACAATTGCTTCACAGCTCCAGGGTCCCATGTTCGATTCCCGGCTTGGGTCACTGTCTGTGCGGAGTCTGCCCATCCTCCCTGTGTGTGCGTGGGTTTCCTCCGGGTGCTCCGGTTTCCTCCCACAGTCCAAAAATGTGCAGGTTAGGTGGATTGGCCATGATAAATTGCTCTTAGTGTCCAAAATTGCCCTTAGTGTGGACCTTGGGTAGGGTGCTCGTTCCAAGAGCCGGTGCAGACTCGATGGGCCGAATGGCCTCCTTCTACACTGTAAATTCTATGATGTATGCCACTCTATTAGTGCAACACCCATGGAAGTTTACCAACTGAGATGCAGGCCCCATTATTCTCAGCTAATTTCAGCCCTCAGCTCCGTCGCCTGGCTGTCATTGATATGAGCAGTAGAGAGACAGAAAGGTGCAGAGGAGCAAGTGGGAAAAACTTGTGGCTCGAAATCAACACTTCAACATTTGGCAGTTAAATCGATGTTATTTAATTATTAGATTGAGGCAAAGGTTAAAGTATAACTTTTCCTTTCTAACTAGTGTCTGCCTTGGCTCAGTGGGCAACTCTCTCACCTCTGGATCAGAAGGTTAAATCCCAGTTAGGGTCCTGTGGACAAAAACCAGTTCCAACATTCCTCGTCCCAGCACTGAGGGAGTGCTGCACTGTCAGAACAGCCTTCTTTCAAATAAGATGTTAAACTGAGGCCCTGTCTGCCCCTCTCAGGTGGATGTAAAAGTTCCCACAGCCACTATTTTGAAGAAGAACAGGGGAGTTATCCCCGGTGTCCAGGTCAATATTTATCCCTCAGTCAACATCACTAAAAACAGATCATCTGCTCATTATCACATTGCTGTGTGTGGGATCTTGCTGTGTGTAAATTGGCTGCTGCGTTTCCTCCATTACAACAGTGACTACACTTGAAAAGTACTTCATTGGCTGTAAAGCACTTTGGGACATCCTGTGGCTGTGAAAGGTGCTATAGAAATGCAAGTTTTTAAATTGAAGATTAATGTTATCTGATCTTGTTATCTGGAACTTAATTGATTTCAGCTACCCACAAATTACCACTTAATAAATTCACTTTGGTTCGGATAAGACTTCAACCAATTAAGGCAAATTCAGAATCCTCTGGATAGTAAATTTTAAAAGTTTATTAAATGAAAAAGGTTTACTAAACAACTTTAAGACATTGACTTTTACAACTTTATGCGGGTGATCAGTCTGTAGAAGTGTAACCCTCTCTGGCTCCTTCTGTGACAGTAATTCTTGTGGAATTCCGCCTCGGGAGTCTGGCTCCTTCTTTGACAGTAATTTCCTTGGAACTCGGCCTCGGGAATCTTCAGTACTTGGCCTGCAAGGAAGACCTTCGGAACCTCTACTTTTATCCCCAAAGTGACCATTACCTCACGTCAGAGTTGGGCCTGTTGTAACATGATAATTGCTCAATTTGGTTACTAGATTAATTGAATTGGATCCCCAATTACTTATACTGCCTACTCTCATTATCTTAGACAGGAATACAATCGAACTGTTTCATACTATCCCTTTATCTGATTCTATACAATCCCTTATTCATACAGTTTCAAATGTTGAGGCTAATCTGAGCTTGAAGGTCTCTCTTGCCAGTACATTTATCTTCATTTCGTATTTTTTTAAATACACATCAATTAAGATTGTACATTTTTACAGCAAATGTAAAAAGACTTTTAGTCTTTCACTATAACTACTGATTCATGATGGATTCCTTAGCTGCAATTTGATTAAGCCTCACTAGGTATTACTGCTACTGCTGGTAGCTCATTAATACAGTAATCTAATTCATACATTTGGTTAATATAAGATACACTGGTTTAAAAAGACAGGTTGTGGAAAGCAATATCTTTCTTTTTTACTAATTTTGATCAGGTGGAATAATACGCTTATTCTTGAGCCAGACTTGGGTATAACATGGTAGCCCGCTGCTTATCAAAATACTTTCTTTGTATAAACAATTTATGCTAGCTCTGCAGTTTAGAAACATTTGGGTTGTACAATCTTAATGTATAAAAGAACAATTCAGCCATTACAATTTTATCGATTACATTGTTTCACGAATTCTAATCAACTGATTTGTGACTGGCTTCCAACATGAAATCCATATGTGATGAACAAAGAAATGTTGCATAATCGGTGCAAGACGCTGGATGTTAGAGTTTAAAATGGCTTCCTTGACCTTGTTACTTAAAGCCATAAATATGGTGGAAAAGTGATGGAATTATAAAATTAAATGGATTTCCCAGTCCTACCTACAGTTTTGTACATTACAACAATGACTACACTTAGCACTACACTCATTAAGCTTCACCCAATGTCTGTGTATTTACATTGTGTATTTATTGTATGTCCTCTGTTTTTCATGTATGCAACAATCTGCCTGGACTGTATGCAGAACAATACTTTTCACTGTACCTCAGTACAAGTAACAATATATCTAAATGTAAAATCTAAATCTTTTGGAGCCGCTGTGATACTATCGAAAATGATCTTTTTCTTTAGATTTTCCACAAACTTGGTCCCCTCATCAAAATGATTGACAAAGATTGAGCTTTAATTTTGAGCAATATTTTGATTCTTTCTGAAATTCTCAATGAAAATCCAAACACACTAGATCCTGAATAATTTGTTTTTAAAACACAGGCAAGTTGTTGTGATCAGGAGTGCGTTACCTGAAAAGGGTGCAAGAAACATATTCAACTCTTTATTTCAAAAGAAAATTGGACTATCTGGCATTAGCACGTTCGGCCAAATGGTCTCCCTCTGCGACCTGAGCCTCTTGTGCAGTTAACGGGAGTGGTTATAGTGGTAAAGGGACCCGAGTATAGATGGACCCAGGCGGCCTGTCAATAAGTCACCGAAGGCGAACATGCAGGTGCAGCAAGTTATTAGGAAGGTTAATGGCATATTGGCCTTTATCACAAGAGGATTTGAGTATAGGAGTAGTGAAGACTTGCTTCAATAGTATAGAACGTTGGTTAGACCACAGCTGGAGTACTGTGTGCAGTTTTACTCCCCCTACCTTAGGGAAGATATTATTGCCATAGAGGGACTGTAACGAAGATTCATTAGACTTGTTCTGAGCAAGATCGGACTGTCCTATGAAGAGAGATTGGGGAACCTGGGCCTCTTTTCTCCAGAATTTTGAAGAATGAGAGAGGATTTCATTGAAACTTACAAAATCCATAAAGGAATAGACAGGGTGGGTGCAGGTCTGATTTTTCCCCTGGTTGGAGAGTCTGGAACCAGGGGACACAATTTCAAAATAGGGGAAAGCCACTTAGGACCAGTCTCGGAGAGAATTTCTTTACTCAGGTGGTTGTGAATCTTTGGAATTCTCTACCCCAGAGGGCTGTGGGAGATCAGTCATTGAGTGTGTTTGAAGCAGAGACTGACAGATTTCTAAATCCCAATAACACAAAGGGATATGGGGATAGTGTGGGGGAAAAGGCATTGAAGTGAATGATCAGCCATGATCATATTGAATGTTGGAGCAGGCTCGATGGGCTGAATGGCTAACTTCTGTTCCTATTTTCCAATGTTCCAAAGGTAGGTAGGAAAGTAAATTGTGAAGAGGACATCAGGAGACTACAAAGGGATATAGATAGGTTAAGTGAGTGGGAAAAGATCTACCAAATGGAGTATAGTGTGGGAAAATGTGAAATTGTCCATTTTGGCAGGAAGAATAAAAAAGCTTATTATCTAAATGGTGAGAGATTGCAGAGATCTGAGACTCAGAGGGATCTGGGTGTCCAAGAGCATGAATCACAAAAGGCGAGTATACAGGTACAGCAAGTAATTAGGGAAGCTAAAAAGTAGGGAGGTTAACCTTCAGTTATACAGGCCATTGCTGAGACCACATCTGGAGCACTGTGTACAGTATTGCTCTCATTTAAGGAATGATGTCAATGTGTTGGAAGCAGTTCAGAGAAGGTTTACTGGACTCATACCTGGAATTGGAGGCTGGTCTTATGAGGAATGATTGGACAAGCTGGGCTTGTGTCCGATGGAGTTTAGGTGACTTGATTGAACTGTATAAGATCCTGAGGGGCCTTGACAGGGTGGATGTGGAAAGAACCTAGAAACTGGAGTCACTTTAAAAGTAATAACTTGTCCATTTAAGGCAGAGGAGAACTTTTTTCTCTCAGAGGATTGGGAGTCTTTGGAACTCTTTTCCTCAAAGGGCAGTGAAAACAGAGTCATAGAATCACAGAATTTACAGTGCAGAAGGAGGCAATTTGGCCCTTTGAGTTTGCACCGGCCCTTAGGAAAGAGCACCTGACTCCATCCTATCCCTGTAACCCAGCAACCCCACCTAACCTTTTTGGACGCTGAGGGCAATTTATCATGGCCAATCCACCTGACCTGCACATCTTTGGACTGTGGGAGGAAACCGGGGCACCCGGAGGAAACCCACGCAGACGCAGGGAGAACTTGCAGACTCCGCACAGACAGTGACCCAAGCCGGGAATTGAACCTTGGACCCTGGAGCTGTGAAGCAACGGTGCTAACCACTGTGCCATCGTGCTGCCCAATCTTTGAATATTTTGAGAGCAGAGTTGGATAGATGAATAAACAAGGGGTGAAAGGTTATCGGGGGCGGTTCAGTGGGAATGTGGAGTTGAGGTTACAATCAGATCAGCCGGGAACTTATTGAATGGTGGAGCAGGCTCGAGGGGCCGAGTGGCCTATTCCTGCTCCTAATTTGTATGTTATCACATCCTTTATAATAGATTGTAGCATTTTCCCTCCTACTGATGTCAGGCTCATGGGTCTGTGGTTCCCCGTTTTCTCTCTCCCTCCTCAAATAGTGGGGTTACATTTACCTCCTTCCAATCAGCAGGAACCATTCCAGAATCTATAGAATTTTGAAAGATGATCACCAATGTATCCACTATCTCTACAGCCGCCTCTTTCAACACTCTGGGATGTAGAGCAGCAGCTTTTGGGAATTTATTAACTTTCAATCCCATTAATTTCTCCAATACTACTTTCTCACTAATACTAATCTCTTTCAGTTCCTCGTGCTCACTCATCCCTTGGTTCTCCAGTGTTTTGGGGATGATTTCTGTACCTTCTTCTGTGAAGACAGACACACATTGCTTAGTTTCTCTGACATTTCCTTATTCCCCATTATAAACTCTCCTGTCTCTGTCTGGACTGGACCCACATTTGTCTTTGCTAATCTTTTCCTTTTCACATTCCTAGAGGAACTTTTCCAGTCGCTTTTTAGGTTTGCTCTCATACCCTATTTTCTCTCTCTTTAATAATAATATTAATAATCTTTATTGTCACAAGTAGGCTTACACTGAAATGAAGTTACCGTGAAAAGCCCCTCGTTGCCACATTCTAGCGCCTGTTCGGGTACACAGAGGGAGAGTTCAGAATATCCAAATTACCTAACAGCACGTCTTTTGGGACTTTATAAGTTGCTTGGTCCTTTGCTGAATTATAAATCAAGTACCCAATCCTCAGACTTACTACTATTTTGGCCACTTTCCATGGATCTAATGGAATCTTTAACTTTTCTTTGTTAGTCACGGTTGTATCACTTTTCCTGTTGGATTTTTGTTCTCAAAATGAATCTATATGTTACGTATACAGGTGAAATGAAAGTCGCCAAAGTCCCAGCGCTCCATAGTCTGCTCCCCCTTTGACAGAGGAGAGAGCTGACTGGTGGTGATTCAACCTGAGGGTCACCGCACGTCACCTGAGGGGCAATGTTGAGAAGGCTGGGCCTTCATGGATAAGCACAGCTGGTGCGGGAGTTGAAGCGGCACTGTTCATGTTGCTCTGCGTCAGAAGCATACCACCCATCCAACTGAGCTAACTAATCCCCATGTAAATATGTAATTATTTCTTAAAGATTAGTTATTGCCTGTCTCCCATCAGTTTCCCAATCTATCACAGGTAACTTGCCTCTCATACCTTGACAGTTTCTTTCTGTGAAAGAACACCCACGTAACTTGAACAAAGGAACCATGTAACCATGAGGATCCATCTCCATGGCAACATAGCATATTTTGGGGGATTGAAAAGAAAATTGACAACTAAATATCATCAAAAATCCAAACACCTTTTCACTCAGTGATCATTGTGCAATTTGAAGCCAGGTATTCGCAACAAGGCTCAATGAGCATCAGCCCTTTGACCACCGACAAGTCCAGCAGAAAGAAACCCTCCACCCATCCTCATTGACCAACAGTCAGAATGAACAAAATGCCATCCGCAATGTAACTAAGAGCAGAAACAATAACATCAAAATAGAACCACTGAAATTAATTATGAACTTGGTGTCTCATCATGTGCGATGAATCATGGAATTCCTTCCCACATTGACAGCATGTGAACGATCTTTACCCAATGTGAACTCGCTGGTGTGTCTGCAGGTTGGAGAATTGAGTAAATCCTTTCCCACACTGAGAGCAGGTGAACGGCCTCTCCCCAGTGTGAATTCGCTCGTGTGTCTGCAGGTTGGATAATTGAGTGAATCCCTTCCCACATTGAGAGCAGTTGAACGGCCTCTCCCCAGTGTGAACCCGCTGGTGTGACTGCAAGGTGGATGAATCACTGAATCCCTTCCC
The DNA here is from genome assembly GCF_047496885.1 of Scyliorhinus torazame. Lineage (NCBI taxonomy): Eukaryota > Metazoa > Chordata > Chondrichthyes > Carcharhiniformes > Scyliorhinidae > Scyliorhinus > Scyliorhinus torazame. The sequence goes on from NC_092711.1 coordinate 174,668,521, forward strand.
ACATTGAGGGCAGGAGAATGGCCACTCCCCGGTGTGAATACGCTGGTGTCTCAATAGATGGGATGAATCAATAAATCCTGTCCCACACTGGGAGCAGGTGAATGGCCTCTCCCCAGTGTGAACTCGCTGGTGTGTTTGCAGGGTGGATATTTGAGTAAATCCTTTCCGACACTGAGAGCAGGTGAATGGCCTCTCGCCAGTGTGAACGCGCCGGTGTGTTTGCAGGTTGGATAATTGAGTAAATCCTTTCCCACACTGAGAGCAGGAGAATGGCCTCTCCCCAGTGTGAATTCGTTGGTGTGTCAATAGGTGGGATGAATCACTGAATCCCTTCCCACATTGAGAGCAGGTGAATGGCCTCTCCCCGGTGTGAATTCGCCCATGTACCTGCAGGTGGGATAACTGAGAGAATCCCTTCCCACACTGAGAGCAGATAAAAGGCCTCTCCCCAGTGTGAATACGCTGATGTTTCTGCAGAGTGCATGAATGTCTAAATCCCTTTCCACACTCAGGACAGGTGAACGGCTTCTCCCCAGTGTGAACTCGCTGGTGTTTCTGCAGGGTGGATGAAAAACTGAATCCCTTCCCACATTGAGAGCAGGTGAAAGGCTTCTCCCCAGTGTGAACTCGCTGGTGTGTATGCAGACTGGATAGCTCAGTGAATCCCTTCGCACACTGAGAGCAGGTGAATGGCCGCTCCCCAGTGTGACTGCGTCGATGAGTTTCCAGTTCTGATGGAAATCTGTATCCCTTCCCACAGTCACCACATGTCCATGGTTTCTCCATGTTTTGGGTCCCCTTGTTTCTCTCCGTGTCGGATAATCAGTTGAAGCCTCATCCACACACATAAGACGTGTACGGTCTTTTCCGCTGTGAATGGTGCAATGTTTTTTCAGGCTGTCTCACTGGTTCAACCTCTTTCTACAGTCAGTGCTCTGGAACATTCTCACTCACATATGTGTCTCTGCATTTTCAGTGTCTTGATGCAGACAGAACAAACATTTCTCCTTCCAGAGTCAAATGCAGATAATGTTCATCTCCCAAGGAATCGAGTGACTCTGACAGATCTCGACGTGACGTTTGAGATTACTGCCTGTAATTCCTCCTCTTCTAATATCCTGTAAAATGTTTGAAGACGCAATATAACAAATGTAATTTATTACAAAACCAGCAATAATCATAGAATTTACAGTGCAGAAGGAAACCATTTGGCCCATCGACTCTGCACCGCCCTTGGAAAGAGCACCCTACTTAAGCCCACACCTCCACCCCGTGAACCAACCTAACCTTAATGGACATCAAGGGCAATTTAGCATGGCCAATCCACCTAACTTGTGCATCTTTGGACTGTGGGAGGAAACCAGAGCACAAGGAGGAAACCCATGGAGACACGGGGAGAACATGCAGACTCCACACAGTGACCCAAGCCGGTAATCGAAGCTGGGACCTCAGAGCGGTGAAGAAACCGTGCTAACCACTGTACTACCAATGTATCTAATCCGTGCCATGTAACAACACCAGACATATCTCAAGACTGATATTAATTTACTGCCCCCTTAAATGTCAGCCATCGCCTGGGAAAAGCAGGTCTTTAATTGTGAACATTAGGAAAGAGACCATCCTTTTAGTCAGACAAATAAATGTGTCAAGCTGAGGGAGCAAAGGATGTCAATGTCTTTGAGAGAGAGAGAGAGAGACCTGGGCCAAGCTTTGCAGAGTCTGCACCCTCCCTGGATTCACTTCCTTTCCCTTCAGTTGCTGCAAGTGACCAATTGAAGGTGAGAATGAGAAAAAAAAGTGTTTTACTCACAGATGTTGGAGACAGGAGGAAGTTTTACCTCCAACTTCCGCTTTGTATGACGTCAGTGGAAACCTGCTTGAATCAGCCAATAGGAATTACCCTGTTCGGCGGTGACGTCTCCGGGTTCCGGCGCGCGGACACGGGAACGCCGCCCCCTCCCCCACAGCTCCTCGAAACAAGGTTTCCAGGCAACCAGCTGACAGCTCCGGCCAGCGCGAAAAGCCACTCGGCGATCTCTCCCTCCCCTGTGGTCCGGGACTGCGCATGTCCAAGGGAGAGTGGAAGTTGCGTAATTACGGGGGCGAGGCTACCCCTGACTTTCCTTCTGAGCTGTTCACCAATGGGAAGACTTGTACAACTGAAGGACTCTGGTCCTACAGCCAATCAGAGCGCGGGCTTTGTGAGGACGAACATTGAGCTTCACACAGACTGAAGCCTCCTCCTGTCTCCAACATCTGTGAGTAAAACACTTTCTTTTCTCCCCCTTTCAGTTGTTTCAGTCTGGTGTTGTTATCTGATATAGATTAGATATATTATTGATGGTTCAGTAGTAAAGTATATTTATTATTATTTCTGGTTGTGTAATATTGTCCTGCAGCTATGTTATATATTTCCAGTCATCTCTTCCCTCAGAGGGTTGTTAGTCTCTGGATTTCTCTTCCACAGGGACCAGTGGAGGCCGGGAGGGGCATTGAATATTTTCACAGATAAATTGGACAGATTGTTTTAAAACATTTTTTTTAACAATAAACACAACGGAATAACAAAAACTGGTGGAAATTGGGTACAGAGCAGAATAAGAGATATTGCCAACATAAATACAAGGTATTGCAGAATTATTTCAGAACATGATATTTGAGGGGCCGAGGCTCGCCAGATAAAATGCCAGAGCAATTGAACAGTTAACATGTTAACATAGTGGACGCGAATCTACGAAGACGAACAAATTCCCCTTGCCAGCACGTTTAGCTGCGAGTTTCCCGCCACATGCAGTGCAGAGAAGCACATGGCTATTCAACACGCCTCACGTTGTATAAGGAACATGAACAAGCAATGCGCGGCCAAGGCTGCACAGTGGGGAGTTCCGCTGGTCAGAACTCCCCGCTGTCATGAGAGATCGGGAGGCCATTTTTAAATGCTGTCTCGATCTCCGAGGCCTCCAGAATGAACCCTGACCTCCCCTCTGCTCGACACCAGCCCGAACAGAGTATGGGAGGACCGCCGGCCCCACCCGCACCATCCTCAAGACTCATTCTGGGCACCACTTGCTCGATCGCACGCATGTAAAAAATGCCAGCCTGGCACCTGAAAGTGCCAACCTGCTGGCAGTGCGACCTGGACACCTTGGTAGTGCCAGGCAGGCACCCAAATGGCACCAGCAAGGTGCCAGGATGGCACTGCCAGGGTGCCTAGATGGCACCAGAAGTGCCAGGGCGCCACCCTGCCCAAAGAGCATGCAGTTTGTGACCTACAATCCCCTGGGAGACCCCTACAAGTGCTGTTCCGTCTGTCTTTTTATAGGGTCCAGTGCTGAACGGTGCCCTCTCAAGGTCTCTGAGGCGAAGGGATTGAATCCCAAAGCCTCAGGTACCTCGGGAATCTGCACATTAGGGTGAGACTGATGGCCTCGCCCTAATATGCAGTTTTGCCAAAAAGTGATCCCGCCCATAATGACGGGATTTACATCACAACTTCTCGCGAGATCGCGTTGAATCTTGCAAGGCGTGGCAAGCCGAGTAGATCCCGGGACAAGGTCTCCTGGCTTTCATTAGCCACACAGCACTGCGGTGAGCTGCTTTGCCGGTGCAGGTTGGCCATTGGATCGCACCCAGTGAGTGAGGAAAGAGGGTAAGATCATATACAAACAGGAGGATAACAATACAGGTTACACACCCAGAGTTTTTCAAAACATACTAACAATATGGTCATATTCAAATGAATAAGTTAAATTGAATTCACTCATGGAAATCCCAGTGAGTTCACACTGGGGAGAGGCCGTTCACGTGCTCTCAGTGTTGGAAGGGATTTGGTCATTCATCGCACTTGCTCAGACACAACAAGTTCACAATTGATTACTGGGATTGGATTCTGCGGTTATTGTTTCTGCTCTCAATTACATCCAGGACTGCATTTTATTCAGTTGGTCAATGGGGAGGGTTGGAGGATTTCTTTCTGCTGGACTGACTGGTCTCATGACTTTGTGTCCAGTGGGCTGATACTTGAGCCTTGTTGTGAATACCTGGTTTCAACTTTCACAAGGACTACAGAGTGAAGGGGTGTTTGGAAGTTAGAAGATATTTCATTCCCATTTCTGTTTGGAATCCCCCAAATCATACCACATTGCCATGAAGATGGGATATGGTCATGACTTGGTTTATTTCTTTAATTTATCTGTGTCTTTCTCACAGCAGGGTATGAGGGGCAAGTTGTCTGAGGTAGAATGGGAAATTACCTTAATGGTTTGTTGGCTGACAGGCAATAGCTAATATTTAAGGAATTATTGCATTTTACGAGGGGATTAGTTAGCGCACTTGGCTGCACTGCTGGTTCATGATGCAGAGCGATGCCAACAGCACGGCTTCAACTCCTGTACCGGGTGCGATTATCAATGAAATGGCCTTCTCAACATTGCCCCTCACCTGAGGTGTGGCGACCCTCAGATTCAATCTCACCAATCAGCTCTCTCTCTCCCAAAGGGGAAAGCAGCCTCTGGTCCTCTGGGACTTTGGTGACTTTCATTGATACAACAAATATAGATTCCTTTAAGGAACAAAAATCCAACCGGAAAGGTGATGCAATGGTGGCTAATTTCTGGTGTTAATAGTGTGAATCTTTGATGCACATTCTTCAGTGCCACTATTTCCTTTTTCTGAATGGAGATGACAAATGTTGACAGTGCTCCCAGTTAGTCTAACCCTGGTTCTAAACAAGTTGAACATAACCTCCCTGCTTTTCAATTCTATCACTCCATAATGGAATCCTATATATGGGCTCCACACTTTAGGAAAGATGTGACGTTCTCAGATAGGGTGCAGAGGAGATTTATGAGAACGGCACCAGGGATGAGGGACTTCAGTGAGGTGGAGAGACTGTAACAGTTGAAATTTCTCTCCTTAGATCAGACTGGCATCAGGGTTGAAAATGGGGCCATTCGGCCCATTGGATCCATGCCAGCTCTCTGTGGATCAAACCATTGTCCTATTCAATGAAGCTATTATTACCGGACTCCCTGAATATTTCCCCGGAGCTATTGGGAGCGGCGCTGTTGCTAGTGCCTTCAGCCCCGACCCCCTGCACAAACTCTCCTCCATTCTGACCCACTGAGAATCAACCCCTCTGACCCAGCTCCGCACCTTCTCCACAGGAAGAGGAGGCTATTAAGTCCTTCGAGCCTACTCCACCATTCATTATGATCATGGCTGATCATCCAGTTTAATAGCATAATCCCACTGTCCCCCCGCCCCGCTTCTTGAAAACATACAATGTTTTGGACTCAACTATTCCAGTGGTAACTAATTCCACAGGCCGACCACTCTCTGGATCAAGAAATGTCTCCTCATCTCTGTTCTCATTGGTCTACCCCGTATCCTTAGACTGTGACCCATATCCCCTTATCCCTGTCGGTTTATTTCCTTCAAGAATCCATCCAATTTCCTTTTGGAATCATTCCATCATCTCTGCTTCTACTCCACTCATAGGAGGTGGGTTCCAGGTATTTCCCACTTTCTTCAAATGCAAACGAGTCTCAGAGAGCACAGAAAGAGGCCATCCCACCCATTGTTCCTATTCTAGCTCTTTGAATGAACTATCTAATTGGTCCCATCGCCCGGCAAGTTTCATTTCCTATCAAATCTGTCCAGTTCCCTTTTGAAAGTTACAGTTGAATTTACTTCCTGCACCTTTGTCAGGCAGAGAATCCCAAATCACAACAACTCGTTCTGTTTTAAATCAATAAATTCCACGATATGCTGTATTTGGATTTTCACAGGTGATTTGAAATTGAGTGAAAGCCATGGGGCTGGATTCTCTGTTCCTGAGATTAAGTGTTGACGCTGGGGCAGGATTTGTGGACTTTGGTGACAGCAAAACTGGTGCCAAACCTGGACCGATTCAGCGACTGTGGAGGGGCTAGCACCGGCACCACGTGGAACACATTAGATTCCAATGATAAACAATGCGGGATTTGCCGGGTCCATGATTGACACTCTGAGGCTGACAAGCTGTAGTCGCATATACACATTACAATCCTCACAAACACACACACTCATTCCAGCCAACAAGATGGCACTGGTTGTGCTAGAGTGCGCCCGTACAGCTGATGGGTCGCTGGGGCCAGAGGGCACCTAGGGGGGGTGGCCTGGGGTCGGGCACCTATAAGACCCATGGCCCTACGACCACAGTGGGCGGTCAGCAGCAGCGCAGCTGCATAGCTGCCTTTTCAGCTGAGACAATGGTGTTCCGTGCCCATCCACCCCGACCCCACAGCCCCACTCCTGGCTACCCCCGCTACTCCCCCCAGCCCTGGCAAAAGCCCCCTGGCCAGCGGGACAACTATCAGCAAACTATAGCGATGTTGGACACTTCTGTACCCAATCTCTGTCCCTCAGAAGCCACAACGCTGGTTTCACGATTTTTAAAAGCTCAAGGGAACTCGGTCCATCGGAGGCGGAGAATCGCGGAGGCACCGGAGAATACTGGGTCAGGGCCGCTACTGATATGCAAGCGGTGTTTACTGTACCTGCATTCTGGACTGCATTGCTGCTGTCGAGGTCATGGAGAATTGCGATTTGGCGTCAAATCAGCACCCGCCGTGATTTTGGCATCAGAACCTATTCTCTGCCCAATTGTGTTTCCCAATTTCGAAGGGAGAATCCTGCCCAAGGTTGTTACACAAAATTAAGACTCAGTTTCTTTGAATGTCTGTGACCCCTGGTTCTGGAAACCCCCACCATCGGAAACATCCTTCTTGCATCAGCGTTGTCGAGTCCTGTTAGAATTCCCTCTCATTCTTCTGAACTCCAGTGAATACAATCCTAACCAAGTCAGTCCCGCAATCCCAGGAATCAGTCTGGTAAACGTTTGCTGCAATCCCTCTGGAACAAGAACATCCTTCCTCAGATAAGGAGGCCAAAACTCCATACAATATTCCAGGTGTGGCCTCACCAAGGCTCTGTATAATTGCAGCAAGGCATCCCTACTCCTGTACTCGAATCCTCTCCCTATAAAGGCCAACATACCATTTGCCTCTGTTACCGCCTGTTGTAACTGGATGCTTACCTTCAGTGAAACCCTAACATGTGACTGGATCTTCATTAAAAAAAATAATGCTGTATAAATCAAAATGTTTCCACAAACTGAACTAGCAAAAATAGTTTAAATTAACAAATTGTTCCAGAATGTTGTAAAGGTACAGGGCATCTTATACTGCCAAAATCTGGCTCAAGTCTGAGACTCCTTGTTCAACCCAATCAAGATGAGTAAGAAAGAAAGTGATTGCCTTCCACAAAACTGGCTCTTTGAACCAGTGAATCTTGTATTGTCATGGAAGTGTCCCTTTAAGAAATGTTTTTGTCTTATCACATGGCTTCAGTGATGTCATTGTGTGGGTGGAGCTGGGCGGTGGCTCTGTGAAATTTTACTTTCGCTTTGAGTTTTGGGCTGGTTTGAACTGCACAGGTTGAAAGAAGTGTTTCTCTATCTTCATTTTAAAAGCTGTTTCCAGACTGCGCGATAACTTAAAAGAGATCGTTGCTTTCTGGAAAGAATTGTTTGGAAAGGAAACAAAAGTATCAATACCAAGTCTTCTACCAGTAAGAGTGCTGTGTGCTGGGCCACACCTTTGAAAAGGGGGTTCTGGTTTTTACTTGGATCTTGTTATTAAATTGGAACAGTGAAGGGGGTATTCATTAAGGGTTATACATAGATTACTGTAGCTGCATGGGCTCTTTATGTTTGTAGTTGATAATAATTCTTACTGTGTGTTTATACAAATGTTTACTAAATTTGTAGAATAAAGTTTGTTTTTTGATTAAAAGTGCCTAAGAATTCTGTTGAATGAAACCTGAAAGGCAGGCACTTCTGCTCATCATAACCAACATCAATAAACAGTTATAGGCCAGATGAACTCCGTAATACACTTTGGAATTTTCTGAACCCTGTCCCATAACAGTATTAACCAAATGCATTATTGAACGAGTTCTGTGTTAATTAGCTACCAGTCAGTAACACATGATTGAATAAATAATTAAAAAGAAAATATTATTTTTAATTTAGAGTACCAATTATTTTTTCCCAATAAAGGGGCAATTTAGTGTGGCCAATCCACCTAATCTGCACATCTTTTGGTTGTGGGAGTGAAATCCACGCAGACATGGGGAGAATGTACAAACTCCACACGGACAGGTGACCCAGGGCTGGGATTCGAACCCGGGTCCTCAGTGCCGCAGTCCCAGTGCTAACCACTGCGCCACATGCCGCCCTTTGATTGAATAAATAATGAGCCTGAATTGAGTTACAATTCATGAATCAATAATGAATCAGTGGTTATAGTGAAAGACAAAGTTTTTTTTTGTACAATTGTAAAAACGTAATTGCTGTGTATGTAAAGAATGTGCAATGAGGATAAATGTACTGGCAAGAGAGACCTTCAAGCTCTGATTAGCCTCAACATTTGAAACTGTGTGAATAAGGGATTGTATAGAATCAGATAAAGGGATAGTATGAAATAGTTCTATTGTATTCCTGTCTGAGATAATGAGAGAAGGTGGTGTCAGTAATTGGGGATCCAATTAAATTAACCCAGTGACCAAATTGAGCAATTATCATGTTACAACAGACCCAACTCTGACGTGAGGTAATGGTCATTTTGGGGATAAAAGTAGAGGTTCCGAAGGTCTTCCTTGCTGGCCAAGTACTGAAGACTCCCGAGGCCGAGTTGCAAGGAAATTACTGTCAAAGAAGGAGCCAGACTCCCGAGGCTGAATTCCACAAGAATTACTGTCAAAGAAGGAGCCAGAGAGGGTTACACTTCTACAGACTGATCACCCACATGAAGTTGTAAAAGTCAATGTCTTAAAGTTGTCCAGTAAACATTTTTCATTTAATAAACTTATTTTTAAATTTACTATCCAGAGAATTCTGCCTTTTTCTTAATTGGTTAAAGTCTTGTCCGAACCAAAGTGCATTTATTAAATGGTAAGTTAGGGGAGGCTGAAACAATTAAGTTCCAGATAACAAATGAACAGATAGGTTGACGCAGTGGTTCAATCCCGGCCCTGGGTCAATGTCTGTGGAGTTTGCACATTCTCCCCGTGTCTGCTTGGGTCTCACCCCCACATCCCAAAAAGATGGATTGGACATGTCAAACTGCCCTTTAATTGGAATTTATTTTTAAAAAGATAATGAGCAGATGATGTGTTTTTAGTGATGTTGGTTGAGGGATAAATATTGACCAGGACACTGGGGATCAGACACTTTAGGAACTTTCAAGCGGTTATTGGATAGGCACATAGAGCACACCAGAATGACAGGGAGTGGGATAGCTTGATCCTGGTTTCGGACAAAGCTCTGCACAACATCGAAGGCCAAAGGGCGTGTTCTGTGCTGTACTGTTCTATGATCTATGATCTATAACTCCCCTGCTCTTCTTCAAAATAGTGGCTGTGGGAACTTTTACACCCACCTGAGGGGCAGACAGGGCCTCAGTTTAACATCTTATTTGAAAGACAGTGCAGCACTCCCTCAGTGCCGGGACGAGGAATGTTGGAAGTGATTTAAAAAAATTATTTTTACAGTACCCAATTCATTTTTTCCAATTAAGGGGCAATTTAGCGTGTCCAATCCACCTAACCTGCACATCTATGGGTTGTAGGGGCGAACACGGGGAGAATGTGCAAACTTCAAATGGACAGTGTCCCAGAGCCGGGATCAGACCTGGGACCTCGACGCTGTGAGGCAGCAATGCTAACCCACTGCGCCACCGTGCTGCCCTTTGGAAGTGATTTTTGTCTTCCGGTCCTTGGCGTGGGACTTGATCCCAGAACCTTCTGACTCAAAGGTGAGAGAGCTGCCCACTGAGCAACGGCTGACACTATAGACCAGTCATTTTCAAACTCAGGGTCACGATCGGCAGGTGAGTCGAAGGCAAGCATTGGGAGGATCGTGGGGCCATTGGTCATGGCATTCCCGATCACGGGAAGAAGTGCACAATGGCCGTGACCGGCCGCAACCAACTTTAGGAATGCCGACCGCCCCGTGCATGTGTTACCCCTCAGCAGTGCACAGGCCTGGAGCCCAGCGGGGCAGAACGTTTCCTCCTGACGTCAGCGTGCTGACCAAGGAGTAAATTCTTTTAAAACATCGATGGAGTTTTCTGCCCAGAAGTGGCGACAGAGAGCAGGTCACCTGCCCAGACCCATGTTCAGGGTGCAAGGGAGATTGCTCCAATTTGTAGCTGCCAGCAGTGCTCATGTGAGCTCCAGGGCCTCTGGTGAACAACACATTATAAAGAATCCAAAATCAGGAACAGAACAGCATAAAGATGATTTTTTTAACGTATGGCTTTATTAATTGTGCTAATGTGAATCCAGGTGCAAAGCTCACGTGTGTTCTATGCGGGAGGAACTGGCAAATGAAAGTTTAAAACCCTCAAAACTTCAAAGGCATTTAAAGATGAATCATGATGAGTTCAAGGATAAACCTTCTTAATTTCTTTCAACGGATGCAATGAGAACTTAAATCATCAGTTGAAGTCCTTGGCAGAAATGTAACAGTGAATGACAAAGCAAATGAGATCGTGAGAACCAAGCAGTCTCACCTGTCACATTAAAGTTACAGAAAAATTTTCGGTCGCGATGGTCGGCTGGCATGGGTCGTGATAGTCAGCTGCCGTGGGTTGTGATGGTCGGCAGGCGTGGGTCGCGATGATCGGCTGGCGTGGCTCGCGATGGTCGGCTGGCGTGGGTCACGATGGTCGGCTGGCGTGGGTCGCGATGGTCTGCTGGCGTGGGTCGTGATGGTCGGCTGCCATGGGTCGCGATGGTCGGCAGGCATGGATCCCGGAGAATGGCCAGTTGGTAAAAATGGGCCCCGGTCAAAATATTTTGAAAAACACAGCTACATACAATACAAAGTTAGAAAGGGAAGGATACCCTTTAAAACTCCCACTCTTTGCCTCCAGAGCCGAAATCAAATAATAAAATCCCCGGTATAAATAACATGGAATTGACTAACAAATGTTGAAATGTTGGTTTAGGACCACAAGTTTAGATTTCGCATTTGAGCCTCGGGCACCTTTCTGTTTCTCGTGTCATTGACAGGCAGGAGACGGAGCTGAGGGCTGAATTTAGCTGAGAATAACGGGGCCTGCGCACCAGTTGGGAAACTGCCATGGGCATCGCACTAATAGAGAGACAAGAAGGTGCTGGAGAACTGACTGGGAAATGGGCCTCCAACCAATTGTTATATCGGTCACTCAGAACTAAAGAGAAACCCGTCTCTTTAAATACATATACAGGGAAGGGGCTGCAATGAAATCTGTCCCTTTTAACCTGCACAAAAACAGGAGACTCAGATTCACAGGCTGCAGGAGTTCATTCGTCCCATCGTGCGTCTGCTATCTCTTTGAAAGGTCTCTGAGTCATCCAACTGCTCTGCTCTTTCCCCACAGCCCTGCAAATTCTTCTCTTTCAAGTATTTACCCACTGGAAAGATACTCGTGAATCTGCTTTCAGGCAGATCAGAACAACTCGCTGTGTAAACAAATAAAATAAAATCTCATCTCCCCCTCTGGCTTCTTTGCCAATTACCTCAGAGGGACTCACTTTCTGTTAAAGAGTCTGCCAACCCTTCTCTTCCACTTTCCCTATAGTGCATCAATCTAGTAATGAAACGTTGAATAAAATCAAACATTTCTATTGATAAAAGTTCATTAATTAAACAGAACATGGTTTTAAAAATGTTAATAATCCTGCTTATGTTAAATGTGAGGGTATCCCAAAACCCAGAAGGGTAACATGGAATATCGGTTCTTAGTGGTGCATATTTTCAATTTGGTATAATGTGAAAAAAAGATATGCAAACCAGGAAGGAACAGTTCAGTCTTGTTGTGATCAATTAGTAAAGTATTAACTTAAAGGAAAACACACAAGGAAATTATGATGGACAACATCAATACACTTACTTGCTCCTCTTGTCTCATTGTCTGTGCTTGTGATCTCATTACTACACAATCAGGAAACACCCAAGGATGTTCCATTTGCAATTTGTCTGTCGCTTGATTGTCTCCTGGCTGTTCAACCACAGTGGGCATCACTATTATCTGTGACTCACCTGTATCATTCCCTGAAATGAATTGAATCCCTGCAATTAGCAATGTTCCTACCACTCCTACAACCATTCCTCCCATCTTCAAAGCTACTTCTTAAGTTTGCTCTCACAGAGGAATCCTTTAACCTCCCCGTGAACACTGGTAACTAAAATTTCTTCCTTCAACATCACTTCTGAACAGATATATTTATCCCATACCATTAGGGATTGCCTTGCTCCTGTATCTGTTAAAATGTTAATATCATTTCCCATTCCATCCTGTAAACCTGAAAAGACTTTCCCTTCACATACAAAATCGTTAAACACATAACCACCTGCAATTCACTCTGCCCCTTTACAGGTTGTGCACCCATTTTCACATCTCCAATTAGTCCTATTGTTTGTTCTTCTCTGTGTATATACCCTACTAGCTTATCTTGTTCTCTTGTCTCTCATTTAATATTTCCTTTCTCAAGATGTATACCTCCAACTGGTTTGCCATTTAATCACAACATAATGATTTTATATGGTGCAATTTAGTACAATGAAAGCATCTAATTTTCCTCATAACCCTTATTCCTTCAGCAACATCTTTTTTACTTTGAGGTGAAGTCTCCTTGGAATTTTCAACCATTCCTTCTCTTGCTTGACTGTCTTTTCTCGCACCTTCCCATTTTCTATCCTTCTCATATTTAAAAGTGTGACATCAGCAAGTTCAGCAGCCTGCCCGACAGTCTTATTATCCTTTTGTTCCTGTACATGAGTTCCTGTAGTGAATCTCTGAATTCTTCCAAAAAAATTATATCTCTAAGAACCTCATTGGTTCCTTATATTTTTTATGCTCTTACCTACGAATCCAAATTATTTTGTTTAACCCTTTCAAATTGAATCTAAGTCTGTCCAGACCGTTTTCTTACATTTCAAAGCTTTTGCCTCTAAGCCTCCGGTATTAACTCACAAGCATTCAATGTAGCTTTCTTCGCTGTATCATACGCCCCAGACATTTCCTTTGAGAAAGATGCATAGACTTCACTAGCCCTATCTACAAGTTTACTCTCAGAGCAGCGATCAACAATTTAATTTCTCCAGCTATTTTCTCGACATGCTTTCACCAAATTTTGGAAGTGCAAATCTAAACATCTCCCCACTAGGTTCATACATAGAACTATGCCCTTCCTCAACCTGCCCTGATGTCTCTTTTTTAACATCCAGAATTTTAAGCTGAAATTCTCTCTTTCTCTCTTTCTCCTTTTCTCTTTCTGCCATTGCTAACTTCTCCCTTTCCAATTTCCTTGGGAAAGATCTCACTTATTCCATTTCTTTTTCCTTTTCCTCCATTTCAACTTTCGTAATTGAATTTTTGCCAACACAATTGCCTCATTTTTGGGAGGAATTGGTCTGTCTGGCAACTCTTGTACATTTAAATTATTCGCTATTCTTTCAGCTACCTTTCTTATTTCCTGTGGGTAACCCTAATTGTTATGAGTTTGCCAATTCCATCAATATAGTTTTAGGTACATTTTGCAAACCATACATTGTCTACTCCCAAACAAGTCTTAGCTATTGCAGTCACCTTATTTTAAATCACACAATCCCTTATTTCAACACTTTGCTCATTCTCGTTACATTTAAAAGTCATAAATTCCCTTTCACCCAAGGTATTCTGCTTCTCAAAATCCCAGATGAGCTCCCAATTTTGTTAAGAAACCCTCTTATGTTAAATGTGAGGGCATCCCAAAACCTGGAAGGATAACTTGGAACACCAAGTTAGTGGTGTATATTTACAATCTGGGATAATATGAGGAAAGATATGTAAACCAGTGAGGAAAAGTCCAGTAGTGGTGTACTCAATTAATAAAGAATATTTGTTAACTTAAAATAAACACACAAGACAACAATACACTACAACAATGCACTTCACTACAATAATGGTCATACATCCACAGCATCTTATGAAGTTCCCCTGTTCCCAGCTATCTACGCTCCTGAACACTGAGAAATGGCCCTTTCCCAAACAACATCCAATATGGGCGGCATGGTAGCACAGTGGTTAGCACTGTTGCTTCACAGCGCCAGGGACTCGGGTTCGAATCTCTGCTTGGGTCACTGTCTGTGCGGAGTCTGCATGTTCTCCCAGTGTCTGCGTGGGTTTCTTCCAGGTGCTCTGGTTCCTCCCACAAGTCCCAAAAGTCGCACTTGTTAGGTGAATTGGACATTCTGAATTCCTCCTCTGTGTACCCGAACGGGAGCCGAGTAGTGACGAGGGGATTTTCACAGTAACTTCATTGCAGTGTTAATGTAAGCCTACTTGTGACAATAAAGATTATTATTATATAACTCCATGAGCTAAATCCAGAAGGTAGTTACCATCCATGAGTTCTCTTGAAGGTGGGAGAGTCCTTCTTCCATTCAGCATAATTGTTCTCTGAGGAATCTAAAAACCAGCAGCTTTCTGACTGGAGTTCTCTGCTTTGTGACAGAGTCCTGTTTGTTAGCGGTTTCTCTCTCTTCTCTCCTCCTATCTCCCATTAACCCTGCTGTGGAGAAACATTTTTTTCAATTTGATGTTATTCTCTCTCACTAACACTTTGGACAGGCTTTTAACATATAGTGTGAATGATATTCTTATCTCTCCACTTTGAACTCACCTCTTCTACAGTCTAACAGTCTAACACCTATTTCTATCTGGCACTGTCGCGCCCCCCCCCCCCCCCCCCCCCCCACCCCCACCCCCATCACTTCAGTAAGCTTGTTTTCGGTCCCCCTTGTATCCAATTCTTCTTACTTTATTTTATCCATATTTTTTAATGAAAGGGATAGACAGGGGAGATGCAGGTAAGTTGTTTCCCCTGGTTGGGGAGCCTATAACTTGGGGCACAATTTCAAAATAAGGGGGAAGCCACTTAGGACCGGTCTCGGAGGAGACATTTCTTTACTCAGAGGGTTGTGAATCTTTGGAATTCTCTACCCCAGAGGGCAGTGGGAGCTCAGTCATTGAGTGCGTTTATAGCAGAGACTGACAGATTTCTAAATACCAATAACACAAAGGGATATGGGGATAGTGTGGGGGAAAAAGACATTGAAGTGGATGATCAGCCATGAACGCACTGAAGGGTGTCATGAAGCATGCTAATGTTATCTGTTGGGTATCCCAACTTGGAACACCGGTTCATGGCGGTGTATAGATTTATTTTGTTTTGGTGTGAGGAGACAAATGAAACCCCAGTGAGAACAGATTGCCCAGTCATCGTACAACAATTATTAAAGACTATTTATTAAAGTAAAGACAAATACACTCAAACAGGATGATTCTACTCTCACGCAATTCAGATGTGCGAATTACTAAACGCCACATTTTATAGAGAACTTACTCCTGGTTACACACTATATCTACAATCCTGAACTTTGTAAGACTTCCCCTGTTCCCCAAACAACATCCAAATTAAATAACCGGCTATAGTTACCACACAATACAGGGATGATACTCAAGTCTGGGAAAACGTTCTCCTCTGATCCAGCGAAGCTATTTCAAACTGCCGTTACAAAGGTTTTCTGCACTGCCTTGGCTCCAAGACTTAGAAATGTATTTGACTGTAAACCTGGTCTTCAGGCTGGATGGCTGGAACCTGCCTACCTTTCTCTCGGAGACTCCGAGATGTTAACTGCCTCTCTTTGCCTCTCAGGGTCTGGTCAATTATACCTTTTTTGTTCTTTGATTATGCTTTGTGCATATTCAGCTGTCTGTCCTGATCAACTTCCATATCTAAACATTATCATATGACTATCTCTTGGACTTTTCCCAATCATCTGTAATCTATTTCTCTTCCATAAGCCATTCATTTTTGATTCTTCTCTAAACGGCTGCTCTAAACCCATTACCAGGGAGAGACGCATATGAATTGAGGACTTTTAATATCGTCTACTGCTGTCGCCAGGCAGATTTATGACAATGACGGAACCAGCTCGATGGGCTGAATGGCCAACTCCTGCTCTTCTGTTCCAATGTTACAAAGATAAGTAAGAAAGTATAGGGCGGCTAATATAGCCATGATTAGGAAGTGGGTAGTGGGGAAGGGGTCGGCATGGGAGCGGATGGAGGCGGCGTCATGCAAAGACACCAGTCTGGGAGCATTGGTAACGGCACCTGTGCCGTTCTCACCGGCCCGATACTCCACAAATCCGGTGGTAGTGGCGGCTCTGAGAATCTGGGGGCAAAGGAGGAGACATAAGAAAGTGGAGGGAGCATCGATTTGGACCCCGATTTATAACAACCACAGGTTTGTAGCGGGTAGGCTGGATGGTGGGTTCCAGAGTTGGCAGAGGGCAGGAATTAGAAGGATGGGGGATCTATTTATAGATGGGAGCTTTCCCTGCTTGAAAGCTTTGGAGGATAAATTTTAATTGCCAGCAGGGAATGGTTTTAGGTATTTGCAGGTGCGCGACTTCCTGAGAAAAGAGGTGCCGGGCTTTCCGCTGCTGCCGCCAAGGGGGATACAGGATAGAGTAGTTTCCAGTACCTGGGTGGGAGAGGCGAAGGTTTCAGATATTTACCAGGAGCTTTCGGAGGCGGAGGAAACTCCGGTGGAGGAGCTTAAGGGCAAGTGGGTGGACGGGCTAGGAGGAGAGATAGAGGCGGGTCTATGGGCAGATGCCCTAAGCAGGGTTAATACCTCCTCATCGTGCGCCAGGCTTAGCCTGATACAATTTAATATAGTCCACCGGGCACACATGACAGTGACTATGATGAGCAAGTTTTTCGGGGTAGGGGATAGGTGTGCGAGGTGTGCGGGAAGCCCAGCAAATCATGTCCACATGTGAAATGAAAATCGCTTATTGTCACAAGTAGGCTTCAAATGAAGTTACTGTGAAAAGCCCCTAGTCGCCACATTCCGGCGCCTGTTCGGGGAGGCTGGTACGGGAATTGTACCCACGCTGCTGGCCTGCCTTGGTCTGCTTTCAAAGCCAGCGATTTAGCCCTGTGCTGAGAGAAACATATGAGCCATGATTGAATGGCTGAGCAGATTTGCTGGGCTGAATGGCCTAAATCTGCTCCTTTGTCTTATGATGTGACATCTCATCAAATGTCTTTGGAAATTGAAGTGCACCACATCTACCAGTTCCCTTTTATCCAACTTGAATGTTACTGTGGGAAAAAACTCTAACAGATTAGTCATACACAATTTCCTTTTCACAAAGCCATGTTGGATGTGCCTGATGAGCCTGCTGTAATCTCCTCGGTAATGGATTTCTGGACTTTCTCTATCAATGTTAGGCTAACTGGCCTATGGTTTCCTGTTTTCTGCCTCCCTCCTTTCCTGAATAAAGGTGTTACATTTATTATTTACCAATCCACTGGGACCTTTCCAGAATCTGAGGAATTTGGGGGGATTTTGGAGGTTGAATAAACTTGGTTTGTTCTCACTGGAACGAAGGAGGTTGAGGGGCAACCTGATAGAGGTCTACAAAATTATGAGGGGCATAGACAGAGTGGATAGTCAGAGACTTTTTCCCAGGGTAGAGGGGTCAATTACTAGGGGACATAGGTTTAAGGTGCGAGGGGCAAGGTTTAGAGGAGATGTACAAGGCAAATGATTTACACAAGAGGGTAGTGAGTGCCTGGAACTTGCTGAGCTGCCGGAGGAGGTGGTGGAAGCAGGGACAATAGAGACATTTAAGGGGCATCTTGACAAATATATGAATAGGATGGAAATAGAGGGATACGGACCTGTAGAGGGAAGTGTAGAAGTTTTTAGTTCAGAAGTGCAGCATGGTCAGCGCAGGCTTGGAGGGCTGAGGGCCTGTTCCTGTGCTGTACTTTTCTTTGTTCTTTGATTATAACCAATGCATCTGCCCTCTTTGCCACCACTTCTTTTAAAACCCAAGGATGCAGGTCATCCGGTCCTGGGGACTTGTCAGCCTTTAGGTCGAATAGTTTTCCTGGCATCTTTTCCCTGGTGATTGTTCTGTGTTCCTCCCTCCCTATTACCTCCCGATTTTCAATTATCTTTGTGAATTGTTCTCAGTCTGCTCCTGTAAAGATCGACACAGAATACCCGTTTAATGCCTCTGCCATTTCTTTGTTTCCCATTATCAATTCCCCAAACTCATTCTCCAGAGGACCAAAACTAGCTTTAGTCACTCTATTCCTTTTTAAATAGAAATTTTTACTATCTGTTTTTATATTCTGAGAATGTTTACCCTCAGACTCTAATTTTTGCCTCTTTACTATCTCTTTGGTCAATCTTTGCTGGTTCTTAAAATCTGTCCAATCTTTAAGCGAACACGAACCTTTGCAGATTTGGACGGTGTTTCTTTCAATTTAATCCAATCCTTGACTTCCTTATTTAACCATGGATGATGCATCCTTCTCAAAAAGCTTTCCCTCACTGGGATAAATCTTTGCTGAGAGCTATTAAGAGTCAGCCACTGCAACACTGATGTTCTAACTTTTAACCTAGTTTCCCAGTTCACCTTAGCCAGCTCTCCCTTCATAACCTTCGAGTTACCTTAATTTACAATTGAAACACTCGCCTTAGACCGATGCTTCTCACTTTCAAACTGAATGTGCAATTCATGATCATTATGATCACTGTTACATAAAGGCTCCATCACCATTGGGATATTGATTAATCCTGTCTTATTGCAACTTACCAGGTCTAGGATGACCAGCTCCCTGGTTGGCTCAAGAATGTAGGCTCAAAGAAATGTTTTTTTAATCGTTCATGGGATGTGGGCATCACTGGCTGAGCCAGCATCTGTTACCCAATCCTGAGGGCATTTAAGAGTCAACCACATGGGCGGTACAGTGACGCAGTGGTTAGCTCTGCTGCCTCACGGCGCTGAGGACCTGGGTTTTGATCATGGCCCGGGTCACTGTCCATGTGGAATTTGCACATTCTCCCCGTGTCTGCGTGGGTCTCACCCCCACAACACAAAGATATGCAGGGTAGGTGGATTAGTCACTCTAAATTGCCCCTTAATTGGGAAAAAAAGAATTGGGCACTTTAAATTTAAAAAAGAGTCACCCGCATTGTCCGTGGATCTGGACTCGCAAGTGGGCCAGACCAGGTAAGGATGACAGATTTCCTTCCCTAAAGGACAATAGTGAACCAGATGGATTTTTAAGGCAATCGACAATGGCTTCATGGTTATCTTTAGATTTTTAATTCCAGCTTTTGTTATTGAATTCAAATTTTACCATCCGCAATGGTGGGATTCAGACCAGAGTCTCCAGAGCATGAGTCCAACGACAATACCACTACGTCACTACCTTCCCAGAAAGACTCTGTGAACCCATTTTCCAGTTAAGTTTTGAAAATCAGATTCTCCCATGTATGTCCAAAGACGTGCAGATAAGGTCAATTGGCCATGCTAAATTGCCCATAGTGTAATGGGGTTATGGGGATAGGTGGAGGTGTGGGCATAGGTAGGGTGCTCTTTCTAAGGGCTGGTGCAGACTCGATGGGCCAAATGGCCTTCTTCTGCACTGTAAATTCTATGATTCTATGTAGATTAACACCACCCTTGAAACAAATGTACCACAATCATCAAGCCTCATGTATTACTTCCTATACACTCTACCTACAGTGTAATCACTCTTAGGAGGGCCATTAAGTACTCCCACAAGAGACCTCATATATTTAATATTTCTTATCATGAACCAAACTGAATCCACATCCTGATCTTTCAAGCTAAGGTGATCTCTCAGTACTGAACTAATGCCATCCTTAATAGGCCAACGTTGTCTACCTCATACGCTGCAGGAAAGGATGTCCCGAAGCGTGGTACATTGGCGAGACCATGCAGACGCTGCGACAACGAATGAACGGACATCGCGCAACAATCACCAGGCAGGAATGTTCCCTTCCAGTCGGGGAACACTTCAGCAGTCAAGGGCATTCAGCCTCTGATCTCCGGGTAAGCGTTCTCCAAGGCGACCTTCAGGACGCGCGACAACGCAGAATCGCCGAGCAGAAACTTATAGCCAAGTTCCGCACACATGAGTGCGGCCTCAACCGGGACCTGGGATTCATGTTGCATTACATTCATCCCCCACCATCTGGCCTGCGAAATCCTACCAACTGTCCTGGCTTGATACAATTCACACCTCTTTAACCTGGGGTTACCCCATCTCTGGATCTGTAAAGATTTAATCACCTGCTAATGGTCGCATTCCAGCATTGTTTGGCTTCTTTGAATTTGTCTATATATATGTTTCTGGAACATACCTCTTCATTCACCTGAGGAAGGAGCAGTGCTCCGAAAGCTAGTGACATCGAAACAAACCTGTTGGACTTTAATCTGGTGTTGTAAGACTTCGTACTGTGCTCACCCCAGTCCAACGCCGGCATCTCCACATCATCCTTAATAGGGGCTAGTTTAGGACAGTGGGCTAAACAGCTGGCTTGTAATGCAGAACAATGCCAGCAGCACGGGTTCACGGGTGACAATAAGCGATTAGTATTAACAGCAGCGATATGGGTGGCACGGTAGCAGCGGTTAGCACAGCGGTTAGCACTGCTGTTTCGATTCCTGGCTTGGTCACTGTCTGTGCGGAGTCTGCACGTTCTCCCCATGAGAAACTGCATGGGTCTGCGTGGGTTTCCTCCGGGTGCTCCGGTTTCCTCCCACAAATCCTGAAAGATGTACTTATTAGGTGACTTGGACATTCTGAATTCTTCCTCAGTGTTCCTGATCAGGCGCCGGAGTGTGGCGACAAGGGGATTTTCACAGAAACTTCATTGCAGTGTGTGATGAACGGTTACTGTATTACTGTACCCTTATCATCATGTAAGGTGATGTCCCCTTTAAGACCGGGCTTGGAACCCTGGGGGACTCCGCCTCCGCCAACCTTGGAGTCGTATATAAGGGGCCGCCTTGTGGGCGGCACCCAGTTAGCACCTGTCTCGGCACCAGGCTAGTTCTTAGCTTATTTTAAAGCCTTCTTTACCGTTTACTCTCTAAGCGTCATTATTGCGTGTACAACAATTTAATAAGCTAAACTACATCAGGATGGACGCCGGCCTAAAACCAGAGAAGCTCAACCTGGAAGCACGGACACCGGAGGCAAAATAATTTTTTTAATACTGGGTCCGATGCTTCGAGACCTACCTGGACTCCTCAGAGACTCCCATCCTAGGGCCACGCAAGCTGCGCCTACTCCACGCCCAGGTGAGTCACAGAATTTCCGCCATGCTCGAAAAGGCGACTACTTATGAAGAGGCGGTTGAGTTACTCCGCAAGCGGTACGTCAAGCCTATCAACGACGTGCATGCCAGGCACTACTCTCTACCTGACGGCAGCGCTCGGGGGAATCGCTAGACAAATTTGTTGAAAAACTCACCGCGCTTGCCAGGGACTGTGATCATCAGGATTTGACAGGGGAAACCCATATGAACCTGCTCATCAGAGACGCGTTCGTGTCCGGCATCCGCTCGACCTACATCCGGCAGCGGCTACTCGAAAACGGGGCAAAAGACCTCCAGGACACGCTAACGCTCGCCTCCTCGCTGGCCCGACATAATTTGGGCACATACCCCGCGGACTCTGCGACCCCCCCTCGGACTTCCTCAGACTCAGCCACGTTACGGGCCTGCACCGCGCGGCAACCCGCTCATCCTGGTGGCACACCGTGCCACTTCTGCGGGCAGGGCCAGCATCCATGCCCACGCTGCCCAGTCCGCTCTGCTATTTGCAGCGAATGCGGGAAGAAGCGTCATTTTGCGAGGGTCTGCCTGGCCAGGCTCAGGGGCCAGAAAAACAAAGAACAGCCGGCCCGAAAATCAGGCTCTCAGGCCCGCAGGCCTCGCAATGCGGCTGCGCATCAACCCGACACGCCCCCTTCTGACGCGTCATCTGCCTCGTGCGAATCATGGGGACGGCCATCTTCTCGACCCAACACGTGCGACCGACGGCGGTGGCCATCTTATGAGTCCGACTCGGCTGAGGACTCGGACTACCCGTGATTGGGAGCGATCACCCTCGACCAAACTCGGCCAAAACATCTGCAGAACTCGATGATGAAGGTCCAAGACAACGGGCGGGACACTTCATGCCTCTTCGACTCCGGGAGCACGGAGAGCTTTCAGAAACGGTAAGGCGCTGCAATTGTGCGCCCATCCCTCATCCCAAACCATAGCCCTCGTATCCGGGTCCCACTCGGTACAAATCAAGGGGTACTGTATCGCGGATCTCTCGATCCAGGGCGCCGAATACACCCGTTTCAAACTTTATATCCTCCCCCACCTCTGCGCCCCCCCTACTGCTCAGACTGGATTTCCAGTGCAGCCACCGAAGCTTGACACTGAAGTCCGGCGGACCCTTGCCCCCCTGACGGTGTGCAGCCTTGCAACACTGAAAGTCGCACCACCCTCGCTATTCGCAAATCTCACTCCCGACTGTAAGCCCGTCGCCACCAGGAGCCGGCGATACAGTGCCCAAGACATGACTTTTATCAAGTCAGAGGTTCAGCGTTTACTGGGAGAGGGGGTCATCGTGGCTAGCAACAGCCCCTGGAGAGCACAAGTGGTGGTAGTCCGGTCCGGGGATAAGAAACGGATGGTCGTGAATTATAGCCAGACCATAAACAGCTTCACGCAGCTTGATGCGTACCCTCTTCCTCGCATAGCAGAAATGGTAAATCGGATCGCCCAATGCCGAGTATTTTCCACGGTCGACCTCAAATCCGCCTACCACCAGCTCCCCATCCGACCAAAAGACCGCCTCTATACTGCCTTCGAAGTAGCCGGCCGGCTCTTCCACTTCCTCAGGGTCCCCTTCGGCATCACAAATGGGGTTTCCATCTTTCAAAGGGCGATGGACCAAATGGTGGACCAGTATGATTTGCGGGCTACATACCCATACTTGGACAATGTCACCATCTGCAGCCATGACCAGCAGGACCATGACGCAAACCTCGAAAAGTTCCTCCAGACCGCCCGAGCCCTCAACCTGACCTATAACGAGGAAAAATGCGTTTGCCACACAACCCGGCTAGCCATCCTCGGCTATGTCGTGGAAAACGGGGTCCTAGGTCCCGACCCCGACCGCGTGCGCCCCTAAAGGAACGCCGCCTTCCTCGCAGCTTCAAGGCCCTCAAACGGTGCTTGGGGCTCTTCTCCTATTACGCCCAGTGGGTCCCCAAATATGCGGACAAAGCCACGATATTTCCCCCGTCGGCTGAGGCTCGATTGGCCTTCGACCGCATCAAGGCCGACATCACCAAGGGCGCTATGCGCGCGGTGGACGAAACTATCCCCTTCCAGGTAGAGAGCGATGCGTCACACATTGCCTGGCTGCTACCCTCAACCAGGCAGGCAGACCAGTAGCGTTCTTCTCCCGGACCCTCACTGCCTCCGAGATTCGGCACTCTGCAGTCAAGAAGGAGGCACAAGCCATTGTGGAGGCTGTACGGCACTGGAGGCACTACCTAGCCGGTAGGAGGTTCACCCTTGTCACCGACAAATGGTCGGTCGCCTTTATGTTCGATAACGCACAACGGGCCAAAATTAAAAACGATAACAGTTTGAGGTGGAGGATCGACCTCTCCACCTACACGTACAATATCAAGTATCGTCCAGGGGAGCTCAACGAGCCCCCGGATGCCCTGTCCCGCGGCACGTGCGCCAACGCGCAGGAGGACCGCCTGCAAGCCATCCACAATGACCTCTGCCACCCAGGGGTTACCCGGCTCGTCCACTTTATCAAGTCCTGCAACCTACCTTACTCAACCAAGGAGGTCAAGGCCATGACCAGGGCCTGCCAGATCTGTGCGGAGTGCAAACCGCACTTCTACCAGCCAGACAAGGCTCGGCTCATGAAGGCCTCGGGGCCCTTTGAGCGACTAAGCGTGGAGTTCAAGGGGCCCCTCCCATCCACCTACCGCAATGCCTATTTCCTCACCTTTATTGATGAATTCTCCCGCTTCTCATTCGCCATTCCCTGCCCCGACATGACTTCTGCCACCGTGATAAAGGCACTGCACAGCATCTTCACCCTATTCGGTTTCCTCACTTATATCCACAGCGACGGGGTACATCATTCATGAGCGATGAACTGCGTCAGTATCTGCTCAGCAAAGGCATCGCCTCGAGCAGAACGACCAGTTATAACCCGCGGGGAAACGAGCAGGTGGAGAGGGAGAACGCG
The DNA here is from genome assembly GCF_047496885.1 of Scyliorhinus torazame. Lineage (NCBI taxonomy): Eukaryota > Metazoa > Chordata > Chondrichthyes > Carcharhiniformes > Scyliorhinidae > Scyliorhinus > Scyliorhinus torazame. The sequence goes on from NC_092711.1 coordinate 174,692,774, forward strand.
ACAGTTTGGAAGGCTGTCCTTCTGGCACTACGGTCGAGATTTCTCCTAACCACCTGCTGGCAGGAGGTCCTACCCGACGCCCTACACTCCATTAGGTCGATCCTCTGCACGGCCACGAATGAGACCCCTCACAACCGATTGTTTGTCTTCCCCAGGAAGTCTACCTCCAGGGTCTCGCTTCCACCTTGGCTGATGGCTCCGGGACCTGTTCTTCTCCGGAGGCACACGAGGAGCCATAAAATGGACTCCCTGGTCAAGAAGGTCCGATTACTACACGCAAACCCCAGTTACACCTATATCGAGTACCCTGACGGCAGGCAAGATATACAGTTTCCCTCCGGGATCAGGCACCCGCTGGTTCCACTATAACACCCCCCCGCCTGGCCCCACTCTCCGTTGGTGGGCACCTACTGCGCGTGCCCCCTAGCGCCCCCCCCTCTACACACCCCACCGGCGCCGGCACCGCTACCCCCAGCCCCAACTATTCCCCCTGCACCCCAATCCCCTACCTCGACCCGGACCAAGGCTCCGACCACCGTGCTCCCGGACGTACCCTCAACTAAGACGTCCGTGTCCGCCGCACCACTGCCCGCGCTGAGGAGGTCGATAAGGACGATCAGGCTGCCAAGACGAATGGACTTATGATGGCACTTCACCCCCGCCAGACTTTTTTTAAAACGGGGGTGAATGTGATGAACGGTTACTGTATTACTGTACCCTTATCATCATGTAAGGTGATGTCCCTTTAAGATCGGGCTTGGAACCCTGGGGGACTCCGCCTCCAGCTCCGCCCACCTGGGAGTCGTATATAAAGGGCCGCCTTGTGGGCGGCACCCAGTTAGCACCTGTCTCGGCACCAGGCTAGTTCTTAGCTTATTAAAGCCTTCTTTACCGTTTACTCTCTAAGCGTCGTTATTGAGGGTACAACACAGTGTTTATTTGAGCCTACCTGTGAAACTAATAAAGATTATTATTATGATCCTATCACCTTTTCCCAGCTTCCTGCCATTCCGATTTGTCAACACCTTTCAACATTTAGATATCAGCCTTCGTCACCTTTCGACTAAGTTGCTGTAATGTCTATCAGGACATTTACCTTCATCAGTGCTGACAATTCACCCTTTTGTTTCAAACGCTGTGTGTATTTTCAATCCATTTTCAGGGGTTCCATAATCCAATAGGATTTGATGAGAAACCTCTTTACCCAGCGAGTGGTGAGAATGTGGAACCACAGTGAGAGGTTGAGGTGAACAGCATGAATACATTGAAGGGGAAGCTAGATAGAAGGATATGCTGATGGGGGAGATGAAAGGGGTGGGTGGAGGCTCATGTGGAGCATTAATAATAACAGAGACCAATTGAGCCGATTGGCGTGGCCCTGTGCTGTAGACTCAATGGAACAGAGACAAATGTATTTATCTTAAATCTACCAGAAGTGGGTGGGAAACACTATTTACTATCCAGGACAAAATATATGCCCTTCATCAGCTTCTGTGGATCATTTCAGTGGAAATGTTCTCTCCCCGGCTCAAAGAGCATCAGCCTACTGGAAGCAAAGTAACGAGACCAGCGAGTCCAGCAGAAAGAAACCCTCTGATCCTCCCGATTCACCAAGTGTCAGAATGAACATAGTTCAGTCCTGGATGTGATTAACAGCAGCAATAACAGCAGAATCCAACCCCTGTCACCACTTGTGAATATGCTGGTGTCTCTGCAGGTTACATAACAGAGTGAATCTCTTCCCACACATGGGGCAAGGGAACGGTCTCTCACCGGTGTGAACTCGCTGGTGTCTCATCATAGATGTTGAATGATTGAAACGCTTTCCACACATGGAGCAGGTGAATGGTCTCTCCTCAGTGTGAACTCGTCGGTGTGTCAGCAGATTGGATGAATCACTGAATCCCCTCCCACACTCCGAGCAGGTGAATGGCTTTTCCCCACTGTGAACGCGCTGGTGTGTCAGCAAGTGGAATAACCGAGAGAATGCTTTCCCACAAACAGTGCAAGTGAATGACCTCTCCCCAGTGTGAACTCGCTGGTGTGTCAGCATGTGAGATGAATTACTGAATCCCTTTCCACACACAGAGCAAGTGAACGGCTTCTCCCCAGTGTGAACTCGTTGGTGTTCCAGCAGGTGGGATGACTGAATGAATCTCTTCCCACACACCGAGCAGGTGAACGGTCTCTCCCCAGTGTGGATTCGCTGGTGTCTATGCAGGGTGGATACGTCACTGAATCCCTTTCCACACTCAGAGCAAACGAACGGCTTCTCCCCAGTGTGAACACGCTGGTGTGTCAGCAGGTGGGATAACTGACGAAATCCCTTCCCACATTGAGAGCAGTTGAACGGCCTCTCCCCAGTGTGACTGCGTTGATGGATTTCCAGCTTTGATGGGAAATTGAATCCCTTCCCACAGTCTCCACATTTCCAAGGTTTCTCCATGGGGCAGGTGTCCATGACCCTCCAAATTTGATGATCGGTTTAAGCCTTCTCCACACACACAAGACTGGTACTGTCTCTTCCCACTGTAAATGGTGCAGTGTTTTTCAGACTGTTTAACTGGTTAAAGGTCTTTCCACAGTCCGTTCTCTGGAACACTCTCACTCGGGTGTGTGTGTCTCGGTGCTTTTCCAGTCATACTGATGTTTAAAATCTTTGAAGCTGACAGATCGGACAAACATTTCTCCTTCTAGATTCGAAGGCCGATGAGATTCAGGTCCCAAGGAATCGAGTGACTCTGACAGATACCAGATGTGACGTTTGCGATTTCTGTCAAAGGTGGATGATATTCACCATGCAAAAACTGCATGACTGTCAGATCTTGATGTGACGTCTGGTTTGAGATTTCAGTCTGAAATCCTCCCTTACCTGTGTCCTGTAAAATGGATTTACAAAAGTCATCACTGTCAGTACAGAAAAGAAATTGAGAAAAATGTTAGTTTCTATGGAACATTTTTCCTCTCTCATTCCCCAAAGCTGTAAGTCTCCATCCCACACACTTTCTCTCCATTCTCACTCTGCTGTATCTAATCTTCACCCTCCCAATTCTCCTGAAGGTGCTAATTCAGGCTGATTGACAGATCCATGCTCACTACTTCCTGTCCTGGACACAGAGAGCTGAAAATCTTCTTTCAGGCTGCCAGACATATGTCTATATTACTGGACTAAAAATGTGTTTAATATACAAACTGGATTCACATATTTTCCCTTCAGTTGCTGCAAGTCACCAATATCCTACCAGAATGAGAAAAGAAATGGAAAGGGGAAACATTGATTCCTCCCAGATGTTGACCAGAGGAGGAACTTTTAAACTGTAACTCATTGTCCAACTTCCGCCCTGTGACGTCACAGTAGAGCCCTGACGGAATCAGCCAATAGGAATCACTATGCTTCGCGGTGACGTCTTCGGGGTCACCTGCGCAGACCCGGCATGCGGACACGGGAGCCACGCCCCGCCCCTCGACACCTCCTCGAGATAAGGTTTCCAGGCAACCGGCTGACGGCTCTGGCTTGAGCGAGAAGCCGCTCGGTGATCTCCCTCCCGGCTCGTGACTGGGCATGTCCAAGGAAGAGGGGAAGCTGCGCATGTGCGAGGAGGACCCACCCCTTGACCTTCCTGCTGAGGTCTTGCCCAATGGGAGGACCGGAAGACGCTGGTCCTCCAGTCAATCATGGCGAGGACATTGAGTGATAAAAGATGGAGCTCCACAATGATTCAAACTTCCTCCTGTCTCCAACATCTGTGAGTAAAACACTTTCTTTTCTCCCCCGTTCCATTTCTTTTCTCATTCTGACCTTCAAGTGGTCACTTGCAGCAACTGAAGGGAAAGGAAGTGAATCCAGGGAGGGCGCAGACTCTGGAAAGGTTGGCTCAGGTCTCTCTCTCTTAAAGACATTGACATCCTTTGCTCCCTCAGCTTGACACATTTATTTGTCTGGCTAAAAGGATGGTCTCTTTCCCAATGTTCACAATTAAAGGGCTGGTTTCCCCAGGAGATGGCTGACATTCAAGGAGACAGTAAATTAATATCGGACAGAGATATGTCGAGATATGACTTTGAAATATATTGCCATCCTTTACTGTCACTGGGGCAACAGCCCGGAACTCCCTCCCTAACAACACAGTACCTACACCTCAAGGACTGCAGCGGTTTAAGAAGGCAACTCACCACCACTTTCTGAAGGGCAACTAGGAATGGGCAATATGTGCTTGCCTAATCAACGACGCCGACATCCCGTAACTTAATTTTTAAAAAGTGTTATATGGTACATATTAGATATATTATTTACGGTTCTATAATAAAATACATTTATTATTTCCAGTTGTGTAATATTGTGCTGTAGGTACGTTATGTATTTCCAGCCATCTCTTTCCTCAGAGGGTTGTTAGTCTCTGGATTTCTCTTCCAAAGGGACCAGTGGAGTCGGGGTGGTCACTGAATATATTCAAGGATGAGTTGGACAGATTTCTGATTGACATGTGAGCCAAGGGTTATGGGGAACAGGTAGGAAAATGGAGAGAAAACTAAGATGAGGGATTTCTTCACTCAATTGTGTTTGCCAGCATTGACAAAGAGTCATCGGACTCGAACGTTAGCTCTTTTCTCTCCCTACAGATGCTGCCAGACTTGCTGAGATTTTCCAGCATTTTCTCTTTCGTTTTGGATTCCAGCATCCGCAGTAATTTGCTTTTCTTCATTCAATGATGTGATTAAGCTTTGGAATTCTCTACCCCAGAGGACTGTGACGCCTCAGTTATCAAGGCACAGATTGATAGGTTGTGAAGATAGGTAGGGATATGGGGGATAGTGTGGAAAAGTAGTTCTGAGGGCCAATGATCTCATTGAATGGTTGAGCAGGTTCGATGGACTAAACGGCTGGCTGCAGCTCCTATTTGTTATGATCTCTGTGTCCGGGACAGCAAGCAGTGAGCATGGATCTGTCAATCAGCCTGAATCGGCACCTTCAGGAGAATTGAGAGGGTGAATATTAGATACAGCAGCGTGAGAATGGAGGGAGAGTGTGTGGGGTGGAGATTTACAGCTTTTGGGGAATGAGTGAGAAAAAAATGTACTATAGAAACTAGAATTGTCTGTGCTGAATTTCTATCATGTACTGACTGGATGACTTTTGTAAGTTGTTCCAGGATATTAGACGGTGAGGAATTACAGACAGAAATCCCAAATGTCACATCTCTATCTGACACTCAATTCTTTGAATCTGGAAGGAGAGTGTTTGTCCGATCTGTTGGCTTCAAAAGATTTTAAACATCAAAGTGACTGGAAAAGCATTGAGACACACATACCCGAGTGAGAGTGTTCCAGAGCAATGACTGTGGAAAGAGCTTTAACCAGTTACACAGCCTCAAAAAAAACACACCATTCACAGCGTTTGTTCTGTGTGGTAGGAGGAGGTGGGGAGGCTGCAGAAAGATTTAGACAGTTTAGGAGAGTGGTCCAAGAAATGGCTGATGAAATTCAACGTGGGCAAGTGCGAGGTCTTGCACTTTGGAAAAAAGAATAGTGGCATGGACTATTTTCTAAACGGTGACAAAATTCATAATTCTGAAGTGCAAAGGGACTTGGGAGTCCTAGTCCAGGATTCTCTAAAGGTAAACTTGCAGGTTGAGTCCGTAATTAAGAAAGCAAATGCAATGTTGTCATTCATCTCAAGAGGCTTGGAATATAAAAGCAGGGATGTACTTCTGAAGCTATATAAAGCATTAGTTAGTATCCATTTAGATTACTGTGAGCAATTTTGGGCCCCACACCTCAGGAAGGACATACTGGCACTGGAGCGGGTCCAGCGGAGATTCACACGGATGATCCCAGGAATGGTAGGCCTAACATACGATGGAACGTCTGAGGATCCTGGGATTATATTCATTGGAGTTTAGGAGGTTGAGGGGAGATCTAATAGAAACTTACAAGATAATGAATGGCTTAGATAGGGTGGATGTAGGGAAGTTGTTTCCATTAGCAGGGGAGACTAGGACCCGGGGGCACAGCCTTAGAATAAAAGGGAGTCACTTTAGAACAGAGATGAGGAGAAATTTATTTAGCCAGAGAGTGGTGGGTCTGTGGAATTCATTGCCACAGAGGGCGGTGGAGGCCGGGACGTTGAGTGTCTTTAAGACAGAAGTTGATAAATTCTTGATTTCTCGAGGAATTAAGGGCTATGGAGAGAGAGCGGGTAAATGGAGTTGAAATCAGCCATGATTGAATGGTGGAGTGGACTCGATGGGCCGAATGGCCTTACTTCCGCTCCTATGTCTTATGGTGTGTGGATGAGGCTTCAACTGATTGTCCAACCTGAAGAGACAAAAGGAGACCAAATACATGGGGAAACGGTGGAAATGTGGGGACGATGGGAAGGGATGCAGAGCCCCATCAGAGCTGGAATCTCATTGGTGCTGCTCCCAATGTGGGAAGGGATTCAGTGAAACATCTATCCTGTGGATACATCAGCAAGTTCACAGTGGGGAGAGGCCATTTATATGCTTGGTGTGTATGGGAAAATATTCACTCTGTCATCCATCCTGCTGATGCACCAACGTGTTCACGCTGGGGATTACTACTATTTTGGTCATTTTATGAACTTCTTCCTTTGATCTAATAGAATCTTTAATTTTTCTTGTTAGTCATGGTTGCATCACTTTTCCTGTTGGAATTTCGTCCCTTAAAGGAATCTATATTTGATGATAATATGTAATGATTCCTTAAATGGTAGTGATTGCCTGTCCATCATAATACCTTTATTGAAAGTTCCCAGTCCAGAACAGACAACTTGCCCCTCATAACTTAACAGTTCCTTCTGTGAGAAACACCCGGATAGATCTTCAGTGAATCCCTTTCCACATTGAGAGCGGGTGAACAACCTCACCTTAGTGTGAACGCGTTGATGAATTTCCAACACAGGTGGGAATCTGAATCCCTTCCCACAGTCCCAACATTTCCATGGTTTCTTCATGTTGTGGCTCCTTGTATCTCTCAAGGTCAGACAATTCATTGAAGCCTCGTCCACACTGTCATGTGAGGGTCCCTTTAAGAAAAGTGTGTTTTATCAAATGGCTGCAGTGATGTCACTGTGTGGGTGGAGCTGGGCTGTGATTCTGACTTTTACTTTCGTTTTGAGCTGGAAGCTGCTTTGTGCCTCTGAGATTTTTGGTTTCATTTTCAGTTGGGAGCTGCATTCAAACAAACAAAGTGTATTTTTGGTCGCTCTCTCTGCATGCTAAAGAAGGTCTCCAGACCACTTGATAACTTCAAAGTAATACCTGTTTTCTGTAAGTAATTCAAACCTACAGTTTTGTAGGAAAAAAGGGTGTTTGGCTTAGGAATGTTGTTAGGAAAGTTATTAAGGGTTACCTATAGAATACTCTACCTTTGGGGGAGTATTTGTGTTGGTAGTTGATAAGATGTTTACTCTGTGTTTATAAAATGTTAACTGAATTCATAGAATAAACATTGTTTTGTTTAAAAATACTTAAGATCTTTGTTGCATAACACCTGGAAAGTGGGTCCTTGTGCTCCTCATAACCAAAATCTAATAAACGTTGTAGGTCAGGTAAACTCCATGATATACTTTGGTGTTCTCGAAACCCTGGCCCATAACACACAGAACATGGGTATAGTCTTTCTCCATTGTGAATGGTGCGATGTTTTCTCAGTCAGTGCTCTGGTGGCACAATGGCTAGCATAGCCTCTTCACAGCACCAGGGACCCGGGTTCAATTCTGGCTTGTGTCACTGTCTGTGTGGAGTTTGCACATTGTCCCTGTGTCTGCGTGGGTTTCTTCTGGGTGCTCCAGTTTCCTCTCACAGTCCAAAGATGTGCAGGTTAGGTGGGGTTATGGGGATAGGGTGGGAGAGTGGGCCTAGGAAGGGTGCTCTTTCAGAGGGTCGGTGCAGACTTGATAGGCTGAATGGCCTCTTTCTGCACTGTAAGGATTCAGTGGTTCTATGGTATCAGTTAGGACGATGAGTCTGATGAACAATAATCATGAGGAAGTGACACCACAATGAGAAAGTGACATCACACATCAATCGTGACTCATTTAACCAATCAGGGACTGATCATGGGCTTCTTGGGCCAATCAAACCACAGGATACTCCCGATCATGCGTAGAGGTAGGTACTAGAAAGGGTTAATGAGCTACAATTCTCTGGAGCTCGGTGCACAACACATGAAGTAAGAATATAGATTTCAGTCAACAGAACGAGACATCACCAGTCACCCGGAAGTCGAGAGCTGGTGATCCAGAGTGAATGGACTGATCCACTGCTTTTGTTAATTATTGTGATTTTGTATAATTAATTTAATAAATTCTGTGACAACATTCTTGTACCTGGAATGGTCTGTAACTAGTCAGGAGCTGCAGGTAACTTTCACAACACATTCTGACGTGTAATTGATTTGAGTGTTACAATTGAGATTGGAGCCAAACCCGGATCTTACAATAGGATCGAATTTCACATTCTGTTTGGGTAACCTGCACTAACAGTGATGGCTTTTGTAAACTCCTTTTACAGGATATTAGAAGGGGAGGAGTTACAGACAGAAATTTCACACCAAACATCACGTCAAGATCTGACAGAGTCACTCGATTCATGGGAGCTGAATATCATTGACCTTTGAATTTAGAATGAGAAATGTTTGTCTGTTCTTCTGTTGAAAGAGATTTTTAAACATCACTCAGTGTACAGGCACTGAGACAGGCTCCTGCCAGTGAGAGGCATCACTAAAAACAACCATTCTATATTCTTCAGCTCACCCAAATATGGAAATTTCCGCACACATTTCTCCATCTTGTATTTTTTAACGTTTTAATGTGGCAGGGGGATGGGAACCGATGCAGGAAGTTGGAAGGTAGTAAAACAGGAACAGAAACAAAAGGCAGTAAGGGGGAAAGTGTAAGGCAGAGAAGCCATAGTCAAAAATCAAAAAGGGCGACAGTACAAGGTACAGTGAGTGAGGGGAGCTCAGTGAATAGGACCAGGAATACTAAAAGGAATAAAACGGGAAGTGAAAACATTAATGGTAAGCGACGCGGCAGGTTGTTACATGAAGATATGGGTTCAACGACAAGGAAAATTAGGAGAAAGGTTAAGAGGAAATATAACTTAGGAGAGGTTACTGATCGAGGTGTTAAGGTTCAGAACAGAGGTAAAAAAGCCAACATAAGTGTACTTTACCCGAATGCTCGTAGTATTCGGAATAAGGTAAATGAGTTGATGGCGCAAATCATCGTGAATGACTATGATTTAGTGGCCATTACTGAAACATGGTTAAAGGATGGTCACGACTGGGAGTTAAATATCCGAGGGTATCAAACTTTCCGGAAGGACAGAGTGGATGGTAAGGGAGGTGGTGCAGCTCTGTTATTTAAGGATGACATCCGGGCAACAGTAAGGGATGACATTGGTGCTATGGAGGATAAGGCTGAATCCATTTGGGTGGAAAACAGGAATAGTAAGGCGAAAAAGTCACTGATAGGAGTAGTCTATCGGCCACCAAATAGTAACATTATGGTGGGGCAGGCAATAAACAAAGAAATAACTGATGCATGTAGAAATGGTACAGCAGTTATCATAGGGGATTTTAATCTACATGTCGATTGGCTTAACAAGGTCGGTCAAGGCAGCCTTGAGGAGGAGTTTATAGAATGTATCCGCGATAGTTTCCTAGAACAGTATGTAATGGAACCTACGAGGGAACAAGCGGTCCTAGATCTGGTCCTGTGTAATGAGACAGGATTGATTCAGGATCTCATAGTTAGGGATACTCTCGGAAGGAGCGATCATAATATGGTGGAATTTAAAATACAGATGGAGGGTGAGAAGGTAAAATCAAGCACTAGTGTTTTGTGCTTAAACAAAGGAGATTACAATGGGATGAGAGAAGAACTAGCTAAGGTAGACTGGGAGCAAAGACTTTATGGTGAAACAGTTGAGGACCAGTGGAGAACCTTCCAAGTGATTTTTCACAGTGCTCAGCAAAGGTTTATACCAACAAAAAGGAAGGACGGTAAAAATAGGGAAAATCGACCGTGGATATCTAAGGAAATAAGGGAGAGTATCAAATTGAAGGAAAAAACATACAAAGTAGCAAAGATCAGTGGGAGACTAGAGGACTGGGAAATCTTTAGGGGGCAACAGAAAGCTACTAAAAAAGCTATAAAGAAGAGTAAGATAGATTATGAGAGTAAACTTGCTCAGAATATAAAAACAGATAGTAAAAGTTTCTACAAATATATAAAACAAAAAAGAGTGGCTAAGGTAAATATTGGTCCTTTAGAGGATGAGAAGGCAGATTTAATAGTGGGAGATGAGGAAATGGCTGAGGAACTGAACAGGTTTTTTGGGGTCGGTCTTCACAGTGGAAGACACAAATAACATGTCAGTGACTGATGGAAATGAGGCTATGACAGTGAGGACCTTGCGAGGATTGTTATCACCAAGGAGATAGTGATGGGCAAGCTAATGGGGCTAAAGGTAGACAAGTCTCCCGGACCTGATGGAATGCATCCCAGAGTGCTCAAAGAGATGGCTAGGGAAATTGCAAATGCACTAGTGATAATTTGCCAAAATTCACTAGACTCTGGGGTGGTCCCGGCAGATTGGAAATTAGCAAACGTGACACCACTGTTTAAAAAAGGAGGTAGGCAGAAAGCGGGCAATTATAGGCCAGTGAGCTTAACTTCGGTAGTAGGGAAGATGCTGGAATCGATCATCAAGGAAGAAATAGCGAGGGATCTGGATGGAAATTGTCCCATTGGGCAGACGCAGCATGGGTTCATAAAGGGCAGGTCGTGCCTGACTAATTTAGTGGAATTTTTTGAGGACATTAACAGTGCGGTAGATAACGGGGAGCCAATGGATGTGGTATATCTGGATTTCCAGAAAGCCTTTGACAAGGTGCCACACAAAAGGTTACTGCACAAGATAAAGATGCATGGCATTAAGGGGAAAGTAGTAGCATGGATGGAGGATTGGTAAATTAATAGAAAGCAAAGAGTGGGGATTAATGGGTGTTTCTCTGGTTGGCAATCAGTAGCTCGTAGTGTCCCTCAGGGATCAGTGTTGGGCCCACAACTGTTCACAATTTACATAGATGATTTGGAGTTGGGGACCAAGGGCAATGTGTCCAAGTTTGCAGTCGACACTAAGATAAGTGGTAAAGCAAAAAGTGCAGAGGATACTGGAAGTCTGCAGAGGGATTTGGATAGGCTAAGTGAATGGGCTAGGGTCTGGCAGATGGAATACAATGTTGACAAATGTGAAGTTATCCATTTTGGTAGGAATAACAGCAAAAGGGATTATTATTTAAATGATAAAATATTAAAACATGCTGCTGTGCAGAGAGACCTGGGTGTGCTAGTGCATGAGTCGCAAAAAGTTGGTTTACAGGTGCAACAGGTGATTAAGAAGGCAAATGGAATTTTGTCCTTCATTGCTAGAGGGATGGAGTTTAAGACTAGGGAGGTTAGTGAGGCCACACCTGGAGTATTGTGTTCAGTTTTGGTCTCCTTACTTGAGAAAGGACGTCCTGGCACTGGAGGGTGTGCAGAGGAGATTCACTAGGTTAATCTCAGAGCTGAAGGGGTTGGATTACAAGGAGAGCTTGAGTGGACTGGGACTGTACTCGTTGGAATTTAGAAGGATGAGGGGGGATCTTATAGAAACATATAAAATTATGAAGGGAATAGATAGGATAGATGTGGGCAGGTTGTTTCCATTGGCGGGTGAAAGCAGAACGAGAGGGCATAGCCTCAAAATAAGGGGAAGTAGATTTAGGACTGAGTTTAGGAGGAGCTTCTTCACCCAAAGGGTTGTGTATCTATGGAATTCCTTGCCCAGTGAAGCAGTAGAGGCTCCTTCATTAAATGTTTTTAAGATAAAGATAGATAGTTTTTTGAAGAATAAAGGGATTAAGAGTTATGGTGTTCGGGCCGGAAAATGGAGCTGAGTCCACAAAAGATCAGCCATGATCTCATTGAATGGTGGAGCAGGCTTGAGGGGCCAGGTGGCCTACTCCTGCTCCTAGTTCTTATGTTATGTTATTATTTTTTTTTTTTAAATAATATTTTATTGAAAATTTTTGGTCAACCAACACAGTACATTGTGCATCCTTTACACAACATTGGAACAATACAGATAATAATGACCTTTTAAAATTTAAACAAAAACAACAACAAATAAATAAATATTAAATAACAAAAAATAAAAACTAGCCCTAATTGGCAACTGCCTTGTCTCAGGCCACACCCATCCCCCCCCCCCCATCCCTCCCCCCCCCCCCCCCCCCCCCCAAGTCCTGGGCCGCTGCTGCTGCCTTCTTTGTTCTCCCCTATCTATCTTTCCGCAAGATATTCGACGAACGGTTGCCACCGCCTAGTAAACCCTTGAGCCGACCCCCTTAGGACGAACTTAATCCGCTCTAACTTTATGAACCCCGCCATATCATTTATCCAGGTCTCCACCCCCGGGGGCTTGGCTTCTTTCCACATTAGCAATATTCTGCGCCGGGCTACTAGGGACGCAAAGGCCAAAACATCGGCCTCTTTCGCCTCCTGCACTCCCGGCTCTTGTGCAACCCCAAATATAGCCAACCCCCAGCTTGGTTCGACCCGGACTCCTACTACTTTCGAAAGCACCTTTGTCACCCCCATCCAAAACCCCTGTAGTGCCGGGCATGACCAAAACATATGGGTATGATTCGCTGGGCTTCTCGAGCACCTCGCACACCTATCCTCCACCCCAAAAAATTTACTGAGCCGTGTTCCAGTCATATGTGCCCTGTGTAATACCTTAAACTGAATCAGGCTTAGCCTGGCGCACGAGGACGACGAGTTTACCCTGTTTAGGGCATCTGCCCACATCCCCTCCTCAATCTCCTCCCCTAGCTCTTCTTCCCATTTCCCTTTTAGTTCGTCCATCATAGTCTCCCCTTCGTCTCTCATTTCCCTATATATATCCGACACCTTACCGTCCCCCACCCATTTCTTTGAGATCACTCTGTCCTGCACCTCTTGTGTCGGGAGCTGCGGGAATTCCCTCACCTGTTGCCTCGCAAAAGCCCTCAATTGCATGTACCTGAATGCATTCCCTTGGGGCAACCCATATTTCTCGGTCAGCACTCCCAGACTCGCAAACTTCCCATCCACAAATAGATCTTTCAATTGCGTTATACCTGCTCTTTGCCACATTCCATATCCCCCATCCATTCCCCCCGGGGCAAACCTATGGTTGTTTCTTATCGGGGACCCCCCCAGTGCTCCGGTCTTTCCCCTATGTCGTCTCCACTGTCCCCAAATCTTCAGTGTAGCTACCACCACCGGACTCGTGGTATAGTTCCTTGGTGAGAACGGCAATGGGGCTGTCACCATAGCCTGCAGGCTGGTCCCCCTACAGGACGCCCTCTCTAATCTCTTCCACGCCGCTCCTTCCTCCTCTCCCATCCACTTACTCACCATTGAAATATTAGCGGCCCAATAATACTCACTTAGGCTCGGTAGTGCCAGCCCCCCCCCTATCCCTACTACGCTGTAAGAATCCCTTCCTCACTCTCGGAGTCTTCCCGGCCCAAACAAAACCCATGATACTCTTTTCTATCCTTTTGAAAAAAGCCTTCGTGATCACCACCGGGAGACACTGAAACACAAAGAGGAATCTCGGGAGGACCACCATCTTAACCGCCTGCACCCTCCCTGCCATTGACAATGCTACCATATCCCATCTCTTGAAATCTTCCTCCATCTGTTCCACCAACCGCGTCAAATTTAGCCTGTGCAATGTGCCCCAATTCTTAGCTATCTGGATCCCCAGGTAACGAAAGTCTCTTGTTACCTTCCTCAACGGTAGGTCTTCTATTTCTCTACTCTGCTCCCCTGGATGCACCACAAACAGCTCACTCTTCCCCATGTTCAATTTATACCCTGAAAAATCCCCAAACTCCCCAAGTATCCGCATTATTTCTGGCATCCCCTCCGCTGGATCCGCCACATATAGTAGCAGATCATCCGCATATAAAGATACCCGGTGTTCTTCTCCTCCCCTAAGTATTCCCCTCCATCCCTTGGAACCTCTCAGCGCTATCGCCAGGGGCTCAATCGCCAGTGCAAACAGTAATGGGGACAGAGGACATCCCTGCCTTGTCCCTCTATGGAGCCGAAAATATGCCGATCCCCGTCCATTCGTGACCACACTCGCCACTGGGGCCCTATACAACAGCTGCACCCATCTAACATACCCCTCTCCGAACCCAAATCTCCTCAACACCTCCCACAGATAATCCCACTCCACTCTATCAAATGCTTTCTCGGCATCCATCGCCACTACTATCTCCGTTTCACCCTCTGGTGGGGCCATCATCATTACCCCTAACAACCTCCGTATGTTCGTGTTCAGCTGTCTCCCCTTCACAAACCCAGTTTGGTCCTCATGAACCACCCCCGGGACACATTCCTCTATTCTCATTGCCATTACCTTGGCCAAGACCTTGGCATCTACATTGAGGAGGGAGATTGGTCTGTAGGACCCGCATTGTAGCGGATCCTTTTCCTTCTTTAAAAGAAGCGATATCGTTGCTTCAGACATAGTCGGGGGCAGTTGTCCCCTTTCCTTTGCCTCGTTAAAGGTCCTCGTCAGTAGCGGGGCGAGCAAGTCCAAATATTTTCTGTAAAATTCAACTGGGAATCCGTCCGGTCCCGGGGCCTTTCCCATCTGCATGTTCCTAATTCCTTTCACCACTTCTTCTACCGTGATCTGTGCTCCCCCACTAATATAGCCACCCCCCTGTTTTTCGCATCCAGCCCCGAATGGAACACATGCCCTACCCATCCTTTGCGCAACCTAACCTGATCTATCAGTTTCAGGTGCGTTTCCTGTAACATGGCCACATCTGCTTTAAGTTTCTTAAGGTGTGCGAGTACTCGTGCCCTCTTTATCGGCCCGTTAAGCCCCCTCACGTTCCACGTGATCAGCCGAGTTGGGGGGCTTCCCACCCCCCCCCCCCCCCTTGCCGGTTAGCCATCATCTTTTTCCAGCTTCTCGCCCAGTTCCCACGCAGCTGTATTTCTCCCAGACGGTGCCCCCCCGCCCATCCTTTCCCGTACCCACTCCCCCCTTTCCCCAGCAGCAGCAACCCAGTAATTCCCCCCTCCCCCACCCCCCCCCCCGCTAGACCCCCCGCTAGCGTAATTACTCCCCCCATGTTGCTCCCAGAAGTCAGCAAACTCTGGCTGACCTCGGCTTCCCCCCGTGATCACGGCTCGCCCCGTGCGGCGCCCCCTCCTTCCTGCTTCTCTATTCCCGCCATAATTATCATAGCGCGGAAACCAAGCCCGCGCCTCTCCCTCGGCCCCGCTTCCCATGGCCAACGCCCCATCTCCTCTCCCTCCCCACCTCCCCCCATCACCACCTGTGGGAGAAAGAAAAGTTACCATACTGCAGGATTAATCATACAATCCCTCTTCGCCCCCCCCCACTCGTCCCACCACTTTGTCCAAACGTTCATTTTCGTAGTCCAATCATTCCAATTTTTCTTCTACAATAAAAGTCCACGCTTCATCCGCCGTCTCAAAGTAGTGGTGCCTCCCTTGATATGTGACCCACAGTCTTGCCGGTTGCAGCATTCCAAACTTTATCTTTTTTTTGTGAAGTACCGCTTTGGCCCGATTAAAGCTCGCCCTCCTTCTCGCCACCTCCGCACTCCAATCTTGATAGACGCGGATCACCGCGTTCTCCCATTTACTACACCGAGTTTTCTTCGCCCATCTAAGGACCATTTCTCTATCCTTAAAACGGAGAAATCTCACCACTATGGCTCTGGGAGCTTCTCCTGCTCTCGATCCTCGCACCATAACTCGGTATGCTCCCTCCACCTCCAACGGACCCGTCGGGGCCTCCACTCCCATTAACGAGTGCAGCATCGTGCTCACATATGCCCCGACGTCCGCCCCCTCCACACCTTCAGGAAGGCCAAGAATCCTCAAGTTGTTCCTCCTTGCGTTATTTTCCAGTGCCTCCAACCTCTCCACAGATCGTTTCTGGTGTGCCTCCTGTATCTCCGACTTCACCATCAGGCCCTGTATATCGTTTTCATTCTCTGCTGCTTTCGCCTTCACGACCCAAAGCTCCTGCTCCTGGGTCTTTTGTTCCTCTTTCAGCCCTTCAATCGCCTGTAATATTGGGGCCAACAACTCTTTCTTCATTTCCTTTTTTATCTCCTCCACGCAGCGTTTCAAAAACTCTTGTTGTTCAGGGCCCCATATGAAACTGCCACCTTCCGACGCCATCTTGGTTTCTGCTTGCCTTCCTTGCCGTTGTTCCAAAGGATCCGCTGCAATCCGGCCACTTTCCTCTCCTTTTTCCATCCGTGTCCAGGGGGAACACCCTTCTGGTTTACCGCACGGTGTTTTCAGCCGTTAAAATTGCCGTTGGGGCTCCTATCAAGAGCCCAAAAGTCCGTTTCACAGGGAGCTGCCGAAACGTGCGACTCAGCTGGTCATCGCCGCACCCGGAAACATGTTATGTTCTTATAACTGACACAGCGGCATGGAGGCACAGTGGTTAGTACTGTTGCATCACAGCTCCAGGGACCCGGTTCAATTCCCGGCTTAGGTCACTGTCTGTGCAGAGTCGCCACCTTCTCCCCAAAACTGCGTGGGTTTTGTCCGGGTGCTCCAGTTTCGCCCACAAGTCCCAAAAGACATGCTTGTTAGGTGAATTGGACATTCTGAATTCTCCCTCTGTGTACCCGAACAGGTGCCGGAGTGTGGTGACTAGGGGATTTTCACAGTAACTTCATTGCAGTGTTAATGTAAGCCTACTTGTGACAATAATAAAGATTATTATAATAAAGAATATTATTACGATCTCCCAAGATTTATTTTCTAATGGGCCTCTGAGGTTACAATCAGTTCAGCCGGGAACTTATTGAATGGTGGAGCAGGCTCGAGGAGTCGAGTGGCCTACTCCTGCTCCTAATTCGTATGTTATCACATCCTTTATAATAGATTGTAGCATTTTCCCTCCTACTGATGTCAGGCTAATGGGTCTGTGGTTCCCTGTTTTCTCTCTCCCTCCTTAAATAGTGGGGTTACATTTACCACCTTCCAATCTGCAGGAATCATTCCAGAATTTTGAAAGCTGGTCACCAATGTATCCACTATCTCTCCAGCCACCTCTTTCAACACTCTGGGATGTAGAGCATTAGCTTTTGAGGATTTATTAACTTTGAACCACGTTAATTTCTCCAGTGCTGCTTTTTCACTAATACTAATCTCTTTCAGTTCCTCGTGCTCACTGGTCCCTTGGTTCTCCAGTGTTTTGGGGATGATTTCTGTATCTTCCTCCGTGAAGACAGACACACATTGTTTAGTTTCTCTGCCATTTCCTTATTCCCCATTATAAACTCTCCTGTCTCTGCCTGGAATGGACCCACATTGGTCTTTGCTAATCTTTTCCTTTTCACATTCCTATAGGAGCTTTTCCAGTTCTCCCCAGTTTGCTCTCATATTCTATTTTCTCTTTATCAGTTTCTTGGTCCTCCTTTGCTGAATTCTAAAACAAGTTCCCAATCCTCAGGCTCACTACTATATTGTGTCCTCCATTGATCTAATGGAATCTTTAACTTTTCTTGTTAGCCACGATAGCTTCACTTTTGCTTCTTAAAGGAATCTATATTTTATGTAAATAAATTGCGAGTGGTTGCCTGTCTATTGTCGATCGTCATACAAAGAACAACAAAGAACAAAGGTCAGTACATCACAGGAATAGGCTCTCGGCCCACCAAGACTGCTCGGTTCATGATGTCTGTATAAACTAAAACCTCCTGTGCTTCCAGGGTCTGTATCCGTCTATTCCCATCCTATTCATGTATTTGTCAAGATGCCTCTTAAACGTCACTATCGTACCTGCTTCCACCACCTCCTCCGGCAGCAAGTTCCAGGCACTCACCACCCTCTGTGTAAAAAAACTTACCTCGCACATCTCCTCTGAACTTTGCCCCTTGCACCTTAAACCTATGTCACCTGGTAATTGACTTTTCCAACCTGGGAAAAGCTTCTGACTATCCACTCTGTCCACGCCAGTCAAAATTTTGTAACTTTTTATCAGGTCGTCCCTCAACTCCGTCACTCTAGTGAAAACAATCCGAGTTTATCCAACCTCTCCTCCGAGGGGCTGGTTTAGCACACTGAGCTAAATCACTGGCTTTGAAAGCAGAACAAGGCAGGCCAGCAGCACGGTTCAATTCCCGTACAAACCTCCCGAACAGGCGCCGGAATGTGGCGGCTAGGGGCTTTTCACAGTAACTTCATTGAAGCCTACTTGTGACAATAAGCGATTTTCATTTTCATTTCACAGCTAATACCCTCCAGGCCAGACAACATCCTGGTAAACCTCCTCTGTACTCTCTCCAAAGCCTCCACATCCTTTAGGTAATGTGGTGACCGCAATTGTAGGCAATATTCCACGAGTGGCCTAACTAAGGTTCTGTACAGCTGCAGCATGACTTGCCAATTTTTATACTCAATGCCCCGACCAATGAAGACAAGCATGCCATCTGCCTTCTTAGCTCCTTATCCACTTGCGTTGCCACTTTCAGTGATATGTTTACTGCAATTTCCCAATCTACCAGACAACTTGCCCCTCATACCATGACAGTTTCCTTCTGTGAGAAACACCCAGATAAATTAGGCAAAAGAACCCTGTAACCACCGTAGCCCAACTTCATGGCAACATGGCTGCTTTGGGAACTAAATATCTTCCAACGTGCAAACACCTTTTCATTCTGTGCTCCTCGTCAAACTTGGAACCAGGTAATCACAACTAGCCTCAAAAATGGTCAGCCCACCGGAGGCAGAGGTGTTAGACCAGCCAGTCCAGCAGAAAGAAACCCTCCAATCATCACCAGTCACCAGATGTTAGAATGAACAAAATGCAGTCCTGGATGTCAGTGAGAGCAGAACCAATAACAACGGAGCCAACATCTGTAATTTATTGTGAACTTATTGGAGTCACAACAGGTGCGATGAATCACAAAGCCCCTCCCCACATTGAGAGCAGATGAATGGTCTCTCCCCAGAATTAACACGCCAATGTCTCCGTAGTTGGGACGGATCATTGAATGTCTCCCCTGCTCAGAGCAGGTGAATGGCTTCTTCCAGGTGTGAACTCACTAGTGTTCCTGCAGGGTGTACGGATATCTGAATCCCTTCTCTCACTAAGAGCAGGTTAACGCCTTCTCCGCAGTGTGAATTCGCTGGTGTCTCTGCAGGCTCGATAAAGTAGTGAATCTCTTCTCACACTGAGAGCAGGTGAACGGCCTCTCCCCAGTGTGAACTCGCTGGTGTGTCTGCAGGCTGGATAACTGAGTGAATCCCTTCTCACACTGAGAGCAGGTGAACGGCCTCTCCCCCGTGTGAACGCGCTGGTGTTTCTGCAGGTTCGATGAAGCAATGAATCCCTTCTCACACACAGAACAGGTGAACGGCCTCTCCCCAGTGTGAATGCGCTGGTGTACCCGCAGGCTGGATAACTCAGTGAATCCCTTCTCACACTGAGAGCAGGTGAATGGCCTCTCCCCAGTGTGAACTCGCTGGTGTTTCCGCAGGCTGGATAACTCAGTGAATCCCTTCCGACACTGAGAGCAGGTGAATGGCCTCTTCCCAGTGTGAGCTCGCTGGTGTTTCCGCAGGCTAGATAACTCAGTGAATCCCTTCTCACACTGAGAGCAGGTGAACGGCCTCTCCCCAGTGTGACTGCACCGATGAACTTCCAGCTGAGATGGAGCCCTGAATCCCTTCCCACAATCCCCACATTTCCACGGTTTCTCCATGTTTTGGGTCTCCTCTTGTCTCTCCAGGTTTTATTCTCAGTTCAAGCCTCGTCCACACACACAACGCGTGTACGGTCTCTCTAAGGGGCTGGTTTAGCTCACTGGGCTAAATTGCTGGCTTTGAAAGCAAACCAAGGCAGGCCAGCAGCACGGTTCAATTTCCGTACCAGCCTCCCCGAACAGGTGCCGGAATGTGGCGACTTGGGGCTTTTCACAGTAACTTCATTGAAGCCTACTTGTGACAATAAGCGATTTTCATTTCATTTCATTCATTTTCATTTCATTTCATTTCATTTCATTTTCCCTGCTGTAAATGGTGTGATGTTTTTTGGGGCTGTGTAACTGCTTAAAGCTCTTTCCACAGTCAGTGCTCTGGAACACTCTCACTCGGGTGTGTTTGTCTCGGTGCTTTTCCAGTCACACTGATGGTTAAGATTTTTTGAAGCCGACAGAACAGACAAACATTTCTCCTTCTAGATTCAAAGGCCGATGATACTCAGATCCAAGGAATTGAGAGACTCAGTCAGATCGATACGTAAATTTTGAGATTTCTCTCTGTAATTCCTCCTCTTCGTCTAATATCCTGTAAAAACAATTTACAAAAGACATCACTGTTAGTACAGGATAGAAATTCAAAACAGACAATTCTAGTTCCTAGAGAACATTCTTTCCTCTTTCATTCCCCAAAAGCTGTAAATCTCCGTCCCACACACTCTCCCTCCATTCTCACACTGCTGTATCTAATATTCACCCTCCCAATTCTCCTGAAGGTGCTGATTCAGGCTGATTGATCCATGCTCACTGCTTCCTGTCCTAGGCACAGAGATCATAACCAATACGAGCTGCAGTTGGCCATACGGCCCATCAAGCCTAATAGTCTATTCTGTGGGATCATTGGCCGATCTATGTCAGCAACATTCTCCGTGTTATTGACCAGAGGCTGAGTGTGCTGACTCAATATCTGTGAACTCATGAGGCCGAGCTGCAGAACACCATGAAGAGGCTCGATGATCCGGAGGAGAAAATCCTGAACGTTGAACAAGATGCTTCCTCAGCGGAGGCAAGAATTCAATCCTTGGAAAACCACCTGAGTGGTGTGGTGGACACCTGGAGAACTTGGAGAACTGAGGGTCAGAGAAAGAACATCCGAGTCGTCGGCCTGCCAGAAGGTGTGGAGGGTAAGGTTCCCATTAAGTTCTTCGATGACCAGCTGCCACGTTTTCTCAAGCTGGATGTGAAGCCTGGGCGTTTCAAATTAGAAAGGGCATCGGATCATGTCTTTGAGGTCCTGGCTCCCACCTCACCTGACAGTGAATTATGTCGCTTTATCCTGTGACCCTGAAAATTGTATCCGACAACACCGTCAAGTCTTTCAATAATCCTACTACTGCCTTGGTCTTCGCTAAATCCTTGAAGAGCAAGGATTGGAGCGATGATTTGCAGCTCGGACTAACTCAGACTCTAATCTAAACTCTTTCCCTATCATGGTGTTGTCTGAATTTGTTATCTTTTATCCTGTTGAAGGGAGTTGTTATTCTGTGAGAGCCGATTGAATGTCTTCTTCTTCTCCTCGAGTGTTCCAGGGACTTGTATTATATTATCTCAGTTATCGTCTTTCTTCTATTATCCGAGCATTAATCATGGCAGAACCGAGTGGTGCCATTGCTGAAGGGTGGGTGGTAGTGGACGCTGGTCTTCCCGGGTGGGTCTAAAATGCGGGAGGGGCATTCGATCCCCATACCCTTGTTGGTGCTTTTTTTCTTCTCCTCATTTTGGAGAAGGTGTCCTGAGGGTAACGACAGTCTGGCCGTGGGGTTAATCCTCCGGGTCCTCAGTCTTATTGAGGAATGTGCCCTTGGATCTATTGTGGTGGTGATTCTTTTGTATTTTTGTTATTATGGGGGGGTTTATGTGTTGTTGACTTTATCCCACTCTGGTACAGACGGGGCTTTTATCCTTGAAAGGAGCAGTTTGGGGAAACTTTGGTGCCTCTGGTGTAAAGAGAGTTGGAGGAGGGGGTTATGGCGCACGCCCGATTGTGGTGTGAAAATCTGTTCCTGTTCTCTCTGTCGCCTAACTAATGGCGGCAGTTAATCTGCAAATTTTCTCAGGGAATGTACGGGGCATCCATCACCCTATCAGAAGGAAAAAGATTCTCTCCTTTCTTAAGGAGAAAGTCGACATAACCTTAGTACAGAAAACTCATCTGGATGATGGGGAACAGTTCTGGTCAGCCTATTATAGGAAGGATATTGTTAAACTAGAAAGGGTGCAGAAGAGATTTAGGAGGATGCTGCCAGGACCTGATGGTCTGAGTTATAAGGAGAAGCTGGATTGGCTGGGACTTTTTTCCCTGGAGCGTAGGAGGCTGAGATGTAATCTTTTAGAGGTCTATAAAATAATGAGAAGCATAGATAAGGTATACAGTCAACATCTTTTCCCTAAGGTAGAGGAGTCTAGAACTAGAGGACATAGGTTTAAGGTGAGAGGAGAGAGATACAAAAGAGACCAGAGGGGAAATTTCTTCAGATAGAAGGTGGTGAGCATCTGGAACGGCTGCCAGAGGCAGTGGTAGAGGCGGGTATAATTTTGTATTTAAACCCCAGTTACATGGGCAGGGTGGGTATAGAGGGATATGGGATAAATCCTGGCAAGTGGGACTAGCTTAGTGATAGAAACTGGGCGGCATGGACAAGCTGGGCCGAAGGGCATGTTTCCATGCTGAAAAAAATTTATGACTCTATCTGGAACACAAAGAAACCTCGCCTGAAGTCTGTTGAGCTCCAATTACCAGGAGCTAAGGGAGGGTATGGTCTCCCGAAAATCATACTTCATCAATTGGCCTCTCGTCTTAGGTTCATAAGGGATTGGGTTGGGATGGACCCAACATTCATCTGGCTCAATACAGAAGCAGACCAGCCAGGTCTCCCTGTATCCAAAACTGGCACAGGCTGATTATGGAATGCATCTCCATGCAATTTTTAATGTCTGTAATTCATTCTGAGTCTGATGCATTGGGTAAAGTATGGGACTTCTACCTCAAATACATAGCCTCCAATTTGACTGACTTGCGCCTCCTGAGCTTTCCATGAGTGAAGTTAATTTAACTTAGGCCGGGAGTAGGGCACAGTGGTTAGTACTGCTACCTCAGTGCCAGGGACCCAGGTTCAATTCCAGCCTTGGGTGGGTGGCTGTGTGGAGTTTGCACATTCTCCTTGTTTCTTTGTGGGTTTCCTCCGGTTGCTCCAATTTCCTCCCACTGTCCAAAAATGTGCAGCGAAAGTGGATTGGTCACACTAAATTGCCCTTTAGTGTCCAAGATGTTTAGGTTAGATAGCTTGACCATGATCAATGCACCGGTTTACGAGAATAGGATGGGGAGTGGGCTTCAGTGAAGTGTTCTTTCTGAGACTCACTGCAGACTTGAGGGGTGAATGGCCTTCTGCACTATAGGAGTTATCTGCCATCTATGTTGTGTTATTCATTTTAATTTGTATATGCTGTTAGTCTGTTTGTAATATTTTACAAACTGAATTGTTATCCTCTGTTATTATATAATCTTACCCTCTTTCCCCACTCACTATTTTAACCTGTTAACTGGTTGTTCAATTGATCTGGCATTTCATCTCGAGGCTCTGGTCCCTCAAATATCCTGTTCCAAATTAATTCTGCAATGTGTTGCTTGGATTTATGTTGGCAATATCTCTTGTTCCGCTCTGTGACCATTTCCCACCATTCTTCCTGTTACTCTGTTGCATTCATTGTTTAAAACATGATTTAAAAAATAACTTATTAAAAATCTGTCCACCTCATCCGTGAATAAATTCAATGACCCCCACACCCCACTGGTCCCTGTGGAAGAGAAATCCAGAGGCTAATAACCCTCTGAGAGAAGAGATGACAGGAAATATATAACATAGCTACAGCACAATATTACAAGGCTAGAAATAATAATAAATGTACTTTATTACAGAACCATAAATAATATGATGTGGAGATTATATATAAATAATATGTCTAATTTGTACCATATAACAACACGAGACATATCTCTGTCTGATATTAATTTACTGTCCCCTTAAATGTCAGCCATCTCCTGGAGAAACCAGCCCTTTAATTGTGAACATTGGGAAAGAGATCATCCTTTTAGCCAGACAAATAAATGTATCAAGCTGAGTGAGCAAAGGATGACAATGTCTTTACGAGAGAGAAAAGCTTTCCAGAGGTTGCACTCTCTCTGGATTCACTTCCTTTCCCTTCAGAATGAGAAAAGAAATGGAAAGGGGGAGAAAAGAAAGTGTTTTACTCACAGATGTTGGAGACAGGAGGAAGCCTCATCGTCCAGCTTCCGCATTCAGGCAACGGGGGAGCTGATTGGATGGAGGAAGAGGGTCCTTCCGGTTCACCAACTCTTCCCATTGGTCAACAACTGCCCGGCGCACGCACAGGAATCCGTGGTGACGTCTCAGGGTCCAGTGCTCAAGCCCGGCGTGCAGACACGGCAGCTCCACGCCACTCATTAATCCCCCTCCTCCAGACAAGGTTTCCAGGCAACCGGCTGACAGCTCCGGAAAGAGCGAGAAGGTGATTTTCCCTCCCTCCGTGCCGGAGATTTAACTTCACACAGACTGAAATGTCCTCCTGTCTCCAACATCTGTGAGTAAAACACTTTCTTTTCTCCCCCTTTCCATTTCTTTTCTCCTTCTCACCTTCAATTGGTGACTTGCAGCAACTGAAGGGAAAGCAAGTGAATTCAAGGAGGGTGCAGACTCTGGAAAGCTTGGCCCAGATCTCTCTTCTCTCACTCTCTTAAAGATATTGACATCCTTTCCTCCCTCAGCTTCATAGAACCAATGAATTTACAGTGTAGACGGAGCCCATTCAGCCCATCGAGTCTGCACGGCCCTTAGAAAGAGCACCCTACCTAATCCCACGCCTCCACCCGATCCCTGTAATCCAGTAAACCAATTTAACCTCTTGGACATTAAGGACAATTTAGCATGATCAACCCACCAAACCTGCACATCTTTGGACTGTGGGAAGAAACCACAGCACCCAGAGGAAACCCACACAGACACGGGGAGAATGTGCAAACTCCACACAGACAGTCTCACAAGGCCAGAATTGAACCCAGGTCCCTGGAACTGTGAGGCAGCAGTGCTAACCACTGTGCCTCCCTTGATACATTTGTTTGTCTGGCTGAAAGGATGGTCAGTTTTCTAATATTCACAATTAAATGGCTGGTTTCCCCAGGAGATGATTGACATTTAAGGGGACCGTAAATTAATATCAGACAGAGAAATGTCCAGTGTTGTTAAATGGTACAGATTATATATATTATTTATGGTTCTGTAATAAAGTACATTTATTATTATTATTAAATCTGCACTGACCCGCAGAAAGAGCGTTCGCTGAGGCCCACTCTCTGCCCTATCCCCATAACCTTGTGCATTGATTATAGACAACCCACCTAAACTACACCAGCACAGTGGGCTAAACAGCAGGCTTGTAATGCGCAACAATGCCAGCAGCGCGGCTTCAATTCCCGTACCGGCCTCCCTGAACAGGCGCCGGAATGTGGTGACTAGGGGCTTTTCACAGTAACTTCATTGAAGCCTACTTGTGACAATAATCAATTATTATTATACCTCTTTGGACACTAAGGGTCAATTTAGCATGACCAATCCACTTTAACTGCACATCTTTGGACTGTGGGAGGAAAACGTAGCACTCAGAGGAAACACATGCAGACACAGGGAGAATGTCTATCTTCACGCAGACAGCCACTCAAGGAATCAAACCTGGGCCCCTGGTGCTGTGAGGCAGCAGTGCAACCCACTGTGCCCTATTCCTGGCCGAAGTTGAATTTAATTCACTCATGCAATGCCCAGGAGGAGCAAGTCAGTCAAATTGGAGCCTATGTATTTGAGATAGGAGTTCCATACTTCACCCAATGCACCAGACTCGGAATGAATTACAGACATTAAAAATTGCATGGAGATGCATTCTATAATCAGCCTATGCCAGTTTTGGATCGAGGGAGACCTGACAGGTCTGCTTCTGTATTGAGCCAGATGAATGTTGGGTCCATCCTAACTCAATCCCTTATGAACCTGAGACGAGAGGCCAATTGACATAGTCTGATATTCGGGAGATCCAACCCTCCCTTAGCTCCTGGTGACTGGAGCAGAACAAACTTGAGACCAGATAAATGTACTAATCGTTCCATTAATTTCCTTAACAACTCTGTTCGACAGCAGTACAGGCAGCATCTGCAGAGGGTACAACAGTCTGGGCAACACATTCATTTTAATGAAGGTGATTCTCCCTCACCATGAAATCGGAAGAGCCGACCACCGGGCAAGGTCCCACCTAATAGTCACCATCAGCTGTGGAAGGTTGTCCCCATATAGCTGTCTAAAAAAGGGGAGACATTGACATTCCCAGATATTTAAATCCCAAGGGGAACCATCTGAAGTGTAACTTAGTAAGAAAAGAGGGCTTACCCCTCAACTCCTCACACCCCCTCCCCCACTCCAATAATGTCCGGGTCTGAAACACTGGGTTTGACACAAACAGCTGCCCGTCATCGACACTCAGAGTGATCTTGTGCTGCCTCACCCCACCCTCCAGTCTCGACATCAGAGTTTCTGATCTAATATCCTCCAGCAAGGGCTCAATGGCCAACGCAAACAGCAACGGGGACAGAGGGCAGCCCTGTCTCGTCCCTCTCTGAAGCTCAAACTTCGACACCCTTAAACCATTGGTGAGCACTGCCGCTGCTGGTCTGTGATGTAACAATTGAATCCACTCAATATAATCCTCACCCAACCCGAAGCCTCACAGCGGATGCACCAGATAATTCCACTCAACCCGAGCAAAAGCTTTCTCTGCATCGAAGGAGATCACCAGCCCATCCAATGCATATTTCTGGAAAGCCTGAATCACATTCAGCAACCTTCCAACATTGCTACTGGAAAACCTTCTCCTTATAAACCCAGTCTGGTTCTCCCACACGATTGTCGGAAGGATGTCCTCCAGCCTTATCGCCAAAACATAAGATCGCAGTTTCAAGTCAACATTCAAAAGAGAGATTGGGTGATGAGAGGCCCACTCCTCTGGGTCCTTGCCCACCTTCAGAATCAAAGAGATATTCGCCTCACAAAGAGTCGGTGGCAGCATCCCAGAGTCAAAAGAGTGACAACACATATCTACCAATGGGTCCAACAACAAATCCTCAAACCCCCGATAAAACTCACACCCACAGCCATTCCGGTCCCGAGGCTTTACCCGGCTGCAGCTACTTCTTGGCCTTTGACACCTGTTCCCTAGAAATAATATAATAATCTTTTATTGTCACAAGTAGGCTTACATTAACACTGCAATGAAGTTACTGTGAAAATCCGCCAGTCGCCACATTCCGGCGCCTGTTCGGGTCACAGAGGGAGAATTCAGAATTCTCAGTCGGTACGGGAATTGAACCCGCGCTGCTGGCCTTGTTCTGCATTACAAACCAGCTGCCTCATTAAGATTTTCTGAGGCCTCCAGAAGCTTCAGGGAAGAGAAAGAATGTTCCACACCCACCAACACATCACCAGACTGCTCAGACTTGTGTAATCCTGCATAGAATTCCCCAAATCCCTGTTAATCTCCTCCATCTACATGACCCTTTTCCATCCCCAAGCTGCATCGAGCAATTTGCTCTAAAGTCGGCCTTTTTCTTTGTCAAACAGGCCAAGTATTTGCTTGGCTTATTCCCAAACTCGTACAACTTCTGCCTGACAAACGTTCAACTTTTCTCGGCCTGCTGAGTAAACGGGGAGTTC
Organism: Scyliorhinus torazame; assembly: GCF_047496885.1. Taxonomy (NCBI): domain Eukaryota; kingdom Metazoa; phylum Chordata; class Chondrichthyes; order Carcharhiniformes; family Scyliorhinidae; genus Scyliorhinus; species Scyliorhinus torazame. The sequence goes on from NC_092711.1 coordinate 174,720,445, forward strand.
AAAGCCACTCTTGCTGCGTTAACCTCCTTCAGCAATAGCTTACTAGGAGGCTTCTTATAATTCTCCTCATCTTCGCCAAACCAAACTCCAGATGCCGCTGGTTCTCAAGCATCCTGCACCTTTTGTTAGTAGTGGAAGAAATGATCAGCCCCGAGCATAAACTTTACACGTCTCCAACAAAATGGAGGTGGAAATACCAGGAGTCGAGTTAACCAAAAGGAAGAACTCAAACTCTTCCTGAAAGTGCATAATAAATGAACTCGGGGTGGCTCCAAACCTCCACATTCTCGACCTGGGGGTGAGCCCTCGAGCAGAAACTGCAGACAAACGGGGGAAGGTCTGTGATTACGATGCTCCCTGTGGTGCAAGAGGACACCAGGTGTAGGATCGTCCTCGGCACAAAAAAGTTGTCGATTCTAGTATGACATGGCTGTGGGGCTGGAAAGAAGGTAAAATCTCTGCTCCTCGAGTACAAAGTTCGCTAAACATCCACATAACCCACCTCCTCACTGTTATGATCCCGGACCAGACCCCAACAGTGGCTCGGATACTGGACACAAACCCCAATATTTTATTTGTGTTTTGTCAGACTGTGAGGAAAGGATACCTCACTCCAGGAGTGATTTCACAAAAAATAGGCTGTGCTGTATGAAAATAAACTTTATTACTAACACAATATTAAAATAAATTTAATATCGCACCAGAAAAGAGCTGACAATTAGCCCTTAAACAATGCTAATCAATACAGTGAATACAGTAACCCTTAACTGCTACCTTTATTCCCACTCAAACAACAAAAACACCATCTCAGCTCTCAATCCACCGTTAAACACAGTTAGCCCTCAGCAATACCTGCTTTACACAGATGTTCTTTGAGAAAGAGAGATCTTGTGTCACCGCTTCAAAGACAAGATCCCGATCCTGTCAGAACCATGAAGAAACTTGGGAAGCTGTTTCAGCTTGTTTCAGCTCGCCTTCGAATGACACTCTTCTGAACTGCTTGGAACGAAACTGCTAATCTAGCTACAGACATATATTTTCAACTGAACTGAGATGCTTGACCTCTGCTCACATCTTGAACCAATTCTCAACTAAAACACTGCTTTGCTGTAAAAAGCCTGAAACCGTGGCTCCTCCCAGTACTGACATCAACTTACCAAGCTGAAATCTAATTAACTCCACAGGGAATTCCCTTCATCCAAACAACATTCCATTAGCCCACGCTTTTTACGATGCTTTCATTACACCTCTGGCTCCAAAACTTAGTTGTCCTTCAAAAAAAAAAAATTTAGAGTACCCAATTCTTTTTTTTCCAATTAAGGGGCAATTTAGCGTGGCCAATTCACCGACCCTGCACATCGTTTTACATTGTGGGGGTGAGACCCACGCTGGCACAGGGAGAATGTGCAGACTCCACAGGGACAGTGACCTGGGGCCAGGATCGAACCCAGGTCCTCGGCACTGAGGGGCAGCAGCGCTAACCACTATGCCATCGTGCTGCCCCCGGCAATGAATTCAAAGACAATGTGGTGAAGCTTTGGGATTCTCTATCCCAGAGGACTGTGGAGCCTCAGCATCAAGTATTTTTAGACCGAGAGTGATAGGTTTCTCAATATTGAAGATATTGAGGGATATGGGGGATAGTGTGGAAAAATGGTGCTGAGGTAGATCGGCCAATGATCCCATTGAATGGTCGAGTAGGCTTGATGGGCTGAATGGCTGACTGCAGCTCCTATTAGTTGTGGTCTCTGTGTCCAGGACAGGAAGAAGTGAGCATGGATCTGTCAATCAGCCTGAATCAGCACCTTCAGGAGAATTGGGAGGGTGAATATTAGATACAGCAGAGTGAGAATGGAGGGAGAGTGTGTGGGATGGAGATTTACAGCTTTGGGGGAATGAGAGAGGAAAGACTGTTTCATAGAAATTAAAATAATCTGTTCTGAATTTCTATCCTGGACTGACTGATATCTTTTGTAAACTCCAAAGGAGAGGACTTACAGACAGAAATCTCAAACCATCACGCCTGGATCTGACAGAGTCACTCGGTTCATCGGCCATTAAATCTAGAAGGAGAAATGTTTGCCCGACCTGTTGGCTTCAACAAAGTTTAACCATCAGTGTGACTGGAAAAGCACCGAGACACACACACCCGAGTGAGAGTGTTCAAGAGCACTGACTGTGGAAAGAGCTTTAACCAGTTACACAGCCTGAAAATTCATCACACCATTTACAGCGGGGAGAGTCCGTACACGTATTCTGTGTGTGGACGAGGCTTCAACTGATTGTCCGACTGGAGAGACACGAGGAGACCCAAAACATGGAGAAACCGTGGAAATGTGGGGACTGTGGGAAGGGATACAGAGCCCCATCTATGCTGGAAGTTCACCGACGCAGTCACAGTGGAGAGAGACCGTTCACCTGCTCTCCGTGTGGGAAGGGATTCACTGAGTTATCCAAACTGAGGACACACCAGCGAGTTCACACTGGGGAGAGGCCGTTCACTTGATCTCAGTGTGAGAAGGGATTCACTCAGTTATCCAGCCTGAAGTCACACCAGCGAATTCACACTGGGGAGAGGCCGTTCACCTGCTCCCAGTGTGGGAAGGGATTCACTGAGTTATCCAATCTGAGGAAACACCAGCGAGTTCACACTGGGGAGTGGCCATTCACTTGCTCTCAGTGTGAGAAGGGATTCAATCAGTTATCCAGCCTAAAGTCACATCAGCGAGTTCACACTGGGGAGAGACCATTCACCTGCTCCCAGTGTGGGAAGGGATTTACTCAGTCCAACAGCCTGCAGACACATCAGCGAGTTCACACTGGGGAGAGACCATTCACCTGCTCTCAGTGTGGGAAGAGATTCAGTGATTCATCCAACCTGCGGGCACACCAGCAAGTTCACACTAGGGAGAGACCATTCACCTCTCTGTGTGAGAAGGGATTCTGTGTTTCCTCGTCCCTGCTGAGACACCAACAAGTTCACAATGAATTACAGTGATGGATTCTGCTGTTATTGTTTCTGCTTCAATTACATCCAGGGCTGCATTTCGTTCTCTCTTTTTCTCTCTCAGGGATTCTGAGACAGGAAAAGTGATGCAACCGTGGCGAACATGAAAAGCTAAAGATTCCATTAGATCAAAGGAAGAGGCTCATAAAGTGGCCCAAATAGTAGTGAGCCTGAGGACTGGGAACTTGTTTTAGAATTCAGCAAAGGAGGACCAAGAAACTGATAAAGAGAAAATAGAATATGAGAGCAAACTGGCGAGAAACATAAAAACCGACTGGAAAAGCTCCGATAGGAATGTGAAAAGGTAAAGATTAGCCAATGGGTCTGTGGTTCCCCATTTTTTCTCTCCCTCCTTAAATATTGGGATTACATTTACCACCTTCCAATCTGCAGGAACCATTCCAGAATCTATAGAATTTTGAAAGATGACGACCAACGTATCCACTATCTCTACAGCCGCCTCTTTCAACACTCTGGGATGTAGAGCATCAGCTTTTGGGGATTTATTAACTTTCAACCAATACTACATTTTCACTAATACTAATTTCTTTCAGTTCCTCCTGCTCACTAGTCCCTTGGAGTATTTTTAGGACAATTTCTGTACCTTCCTCCATGAAGACAGACAAACATTGTTTAATTTCTCTGTCATTTCCTTATTCCCCATTATAAACTCTTCTGTCTCTGCCTGGAATGGACCCACATTGGTCTTTGCTAATCTTTTCCTTTTCACATTCCTACAGGAGCTTTTCCTGTCGTTTTTACGTTTCTCGCCTGTTTGCTCTCATATTCTATTTTCTCTTTCTTTATCAGTCTTTTGGTTTGGTTTTCAGTAAAGGAAGACCAAGTTCCCAATCCTCAGGTTTACTATGATTTTGGCCACTTCATGAACCTCTTCCTTTGATCTAATGCAATCTTTAACTTTGCTTATTAGCCACGGTTGCAAATCCTCTGTTGGATTTTTGATTATTAAGGGAGTCTATATTTTATGTAAATATGTAACAATTCCTCAAATACTTGTGATTGCCTGTCTATCGTCATAGCTTTTATTGTAATTTCCCAATCTAGCACAGACAACTGTGAATACTGGCCCAGTTTCCCCAATGTCTCTTCATAGGTAAAATGTCTCTGGTAAAATGTGCAGTAGCCTGTAGTTTAGACTCGATAAAATCAGAAACTTTAAATTAAAAATTGGACATTTTAAATGGAGCCACAGCCAGCTCCAGCAACCAGCCTGAATACACTGAACTCCGACAAGCTGCCAGCACATGTCTGGAGCTGCTCTGCTCCATCAATCACCAATCAAGAGATAATTGGCTCTATTCATCGATTGATTGTTTTGAATAGACAAAGTTACATAACAAACAATACACCAGGAAATGGACTCCCGCGGACAGCTTTCCGGTGTCCAGCTGATGGCCATTAGTAATTCTACTGGGTGGTGCCACACCCACCCTGTGACCTCATCGGCTGGGGTCAGAGAACATTCTGGAAGGACACAGAAAGGGTATAACGATCAAACCCTCAGACCGCCCAGCAGTGAAGACTCCATGCAGAGGTAATCGAGCCGGCTGACCAGAGACGGAAAGAAGCAGCGGCGAGACCCATCTTCTCGGAAGAAGACCCCGAGGAGATTGAGATACATAATCAAACCCACAGCTCGAATGTGTCCATCGGCTCGGGTACTATTCAGAATCTTGGGACTGGAATTAGTGGGATAATTTAAGAGTAACTGTTTTACTGCTTGTGGAATAAAGTTATGTGATTTATACACTCTGTTGTCCTTTGTTTATCTGATCAATAAAGATACCTGGGTAAAACATTTGATTAATAAACTGGTCGAAGTGTCTGAGGTTTTGTAGACACAACACCTCCCATCCCCGGAACAAGTCTGGTGAACCTTCATTGCCCTCCCTCTGTGGCAATAATACCTTTCCTAAGGTAAAGGGAGTAAAACTGCACACAGTACTCCAGCTGTGGTCTAACCAAGGTTCTACACTATTGAAGCAAGTCTTCACTACTCCTGTACTCAAATCCTCTTGTGATGAAGACCAACATCCCATTGGCCTTCCTAATAACTTGCTGCACCTGCATGTTAGCCTTCGGTGACTTATTGATGAGGACACCCAGGTCCCTTTGTACATCTACACTTTCTAATCTCTGACCATTTCAGAAATACTCTGCTCATCGGTTCCTCCTACCAAAGTGATAATCTTACATTTTTCCACATTATATTCCATCTGCCATGTCCTTGCCCACTCACTAAGTCTGTCCAAATCCTCCTGTAGCCGTTTTACATCTTCCTCACAACGCACATTCCCATCCAGCTTTGTGTCAGCTACGAACTTGGAAATATTACATTTGGTCCCCACATCCAAATCATTGTATAAACTATGAACAGCTGGGGCCCAAGTACTGATCTTTGCAGTAACCCATTCGTCCCAACTGCTAAGGTGAGAATGACCCATTTATTCCTCCTCTCTGTATTCTGCCTGTTAGCCAATCCTCAATCCATGCCAGTATATTACCTCCCATCCCACGTGTTTTCATTTTGCTGACTAACCTCCTGTGGGGTGTTTATCATAAACCTTCTGAAAATCTAAGTGTGCCACAGCCACGGACTCCCCTTTATCAATTCTGTTTATAACATCCTCAAAAATTCCAAAAGGTTCGTCAAACATGATTTCCTATTCCTAAATCCATGTGAGAAGTCTTACAACACCAGGTTATAGTCCAACAGGTTTGTTTTGTATCACTAGCTTTTGGAACGCAGCTCCTTCATCAGGTGAGGAAGAAGCTCCTTCTCCTGAGGAAGGAGCTGCGCTCCGACAGCTATTGATTCAAAACAAACCTGTTGGACTTTAACCTGGTGTTATAAGACTTCTTACTGTGCCCACCCAAGTTCAACGCCGGCATCTCCATATCATAAATCCACGTTAATTATTATTATCCAGGTTTCCATTTATCACATCCTTTATAATAGATTCTGGTATTTTCCCGGTACTGATGTCAGGTTAACAGGCCTGTAGTTCACCGTTTTCTCTCTCCCTCCCTTCCTGAACAGTCGGGTGACATTTGCTGCCTTTCAATCTGCAGGAACCATTCCAGAATCTAGAGTTGATCACCAATGTATCCGCGATCTCGATAGCAACCTCTTTCAACTCTCTGGGATGTAGAATATCCGATCTCGGGGACTTATCAATATTCAATCCATTAATTTCTCCAATGCAGCCTCTTAGTGATCCTTTATTCCTCATTCTCCCTTGTCCCTTGGCTTTCTGATGTTGGGAGATTTCTTTGCTTGAATTCTCCATTCCTGAGACTAAATGTTGATGCCGGGGCAGGATTCGCGAGTTCTACGATAGCAAACTGGTGCCGCACCTCATCTGATTCAATGACTGTTGAGGGGCCAGGACCGGCATCACATGGAACTCAATCCATTCCAATGAGAAACGGTGCCGGATTTGCCGGATTCACGATTGACACTCAGGAGGCTGACAAGCTGCATAAACACACTTCACTCCCCACACACCATCCCAGCCAACAAGATGGCAGTGAGGAGAGTGGCACCCCGCTTTACGGACAATGAGCTTGAGACCCTGCTGGACGCCATGGAGGAGAGGCGGGCAACCCTGTACCGCGGCCCGGGAAGGAGGCAGCCAGCTGCCACCGTTCATCGTGCCTGGGCACAGGTGGCAGAGGCAGTAATCTCCGTGAGAAACACCGTCCGGACAGGCCAACAGTGCTGTAAAATACTGTACAACCTCCTCAGGTGAGTAGGCAGCACTGTGCCTCTGGCACCAAACCCGTCCTATGCTGTTTTTTTAGCTCCACCCAAACAGTTTCCACATTTTGTATTCCTGACCTGAGATCCTCCCTTATTAATGTACTGATGCCGTTCCTTATTATCAGTGCAACACCGCCTCCTTTTCCTTTTTGCCTGCATCATCAGCAAACTCAACAATCATACCTTCAGACCCATCATCCAAGTCATTGATATAAATTGTAGAAGATTGATGCCCCAGCACTGATCCTTGTGACACACCGTTCGTTACATCTTGCCAACCAGAAAATTACCTATTTTTGCTTAGTCTCAGTTTTCTGGTAGCTCGCCAATCTTTCACTGTGAAAGACAGTTCTGCAGTTAAAGGCTGCCAGATTGGGAAAAGAAAGGAACGGAACCCTTGGGAATGAATAATCACTTTGGACTGATACTTTTAAGGTGTAGGTTTCCTACAAAAATAATATTTAGTTAATGTTGCTTCTGGTTTGTTTGTTGCAGTAAAATGTACGTCCTGTCACGTGATCCTTCAATTTGTTGACTGGGGAATTGATTTTTTTCTTTGAAGTTACTGATCTTTACAGAGATCCCAATCCACAAGTTTTGTCTTGCTCTTTGAACCTCGGTCACTTTTCCGCCTCATTATTGATCGTGTCAATGACAGCGAGGCAACTGAGCTGAGGGCTGAATTTAGTGGAGAATAACGGGGCCTATGCCCCAGTTGGGAATCTGCCATGGGTGTCACACGAATAGAGGACTGACTGGGAAATCAAGGGATGGGGATGATCAGGGCTGATGGTGTCTTGAACCCGGGGTTCAGTGCGTGTGTCCAAAGTGGGGAGCCACAGGAACAGGCTACAGAGGAACCAAAGAGAAACATTTGGGTCCCGAATATTGTGAACATCCTTTCATGGTTACTCTTTTACTCTGGTTGTCTTTGATCCGCAAGTAATGTTCCAATATTTTTTTAAATCATGTTTGATTTCATGAATAAACTTGTTTATTTGAAAATATTTGATTTTTGGTGGTATTTTTCTGCTCAAATTCATTCACTTTAGGGAACGTGGGCGAAAGAGTTTGACAGGCTCGTGAGTCTCTCTTAAGCTAATTGGTAAAGGAGCCAGAGGGGGAGAGGAGATTTTCTTTTTCTTTTGACACAATGTTTGAAAATGTGGTTCAGAGAGTCAATCGGGATTGACTAATTTATCGAGTCTTTTTCAGGAAATTACAATCGATGTCAATAAAGGGGAACCTGTAGATGTGGTTTATCTAGGTTTCCAGAAGGTATTCCCCAGGGTGCACATCAAAGTTTATTACACATAATAAGAGCTCATGGTGGTGGGCGGGGATGTGCGGAGCAACATAGCATGGATAGAGGGCTGGTAACTGGAAGCAGAGAGGGGGTATAAATGGGTTACGTTTGGGTTGGTAAGATGTGACAAGTGGAGAGTCACAAGGATCAGTGCTGGGCCCTCAACTATTTACAATCTACATTAATGAGTTGGATGATGGGATTGAATGTATGGCAGCTATATTTTCTGATGACTCAAAGACATGTAGGAAAGTAATTTGTGAAGTGGACTTAAGGAGTCTGCAAAGGACAACAAATAGGTTAAGTGAGTGGGAACAAATTGACAGATGGAGCATAACTTGGGAAAATGTGAACGTGTCCACTTTGGCAGAAAGGGTGAAATAAAATAGAACATTATTTAATTGGAGCGAGATTTCAGAACTCTGAGGTACAGAGGGATCTGGGTGTCCTGATACAGGAACCGTAAGAATTTAGTTTGCAGGTAAAGCAGGTGATAAGGAAGGCCAATGAAATATTGTTGTTTGTTGCAAAGGGACTGGAATATAAATGTTGGTGTGTTTTGCTGCAGTTTTACAGGGCCTTGGTGAGACCATGTTTGGAGCACTGTGTACAGTTTGGGTCTCCTTATTTCAAATGAGGTAATTGCAGTAGAAGCAGTTCAGAGGAGGTTGACTCCCCGGATTCCTGGAATGAGGGGCTTATCCTCTGAGGAAAGGTTTCACAGGTTGGGACTGTATCCATTGCAGTTTAGAAGAATGAGAGATGATCTTATTGAAACACGTGAAATCCTGAGTGGAATTGACAGAGAGAATGTGGAAAGGATGTTTCCCCTTGTGGCAGAGACTAGAACTACATTTAAAAAGGATTTCCCATTGAAGACGCAGATGAAGATATTTCTTTCCCCTGAGGTCGATGAGTCTGTGAATCTCTCTTCCCCAGGGAGTGGTGGATTCAGGGTCAGTGATGGACGACCAGCCTCACTGAAGTTCTCAACATGAGAGTTTTAAATGGATTTTCAATGGCTCCTCTCTTTATCCTGAACCCTCAGGAGGAGTCCAACAGCTGAGAGAAAGCTCAGAGCTCTGGCCTCACAGTTGCCTAATCAGAACAGAGATGACAATTTGGCAACAGCTCCCAGGTTGTGCAGAAAGAGGAAGGTATTTGGTCACAAGCCCTCAGCTGAGAGAGATGTGCTTCAGCTTCCAGTGGAACTTTCACAGGCTGGCTGGAAGCATTTTAAATCGCCAGGCAGAGAGATAATAGAGAGAGTCCAGACTTGCTGTGCGCTGCCTTATAGGTCGAAATAGAAGTTAATTAAAATGGAGATTGCTTCTTCTAGCCTTCCCTTCAGAAGTTTCTGAAGGGTTCCACCAATCACAATGAAGAATGGGGTAAATCTGAACTGATTGACTGCTAGCCAAGTCCATCAAAATGACATCACGGGACCCTACCACACATCACAGAGGGGACTCCCTTTGGCCAGTTCAACTAACAACTTGCAGCTGGGGGTTTCCAAAGTCTGTAGTTCAAACCCAGAATCTGCAATGGTGCAGCAGCGAGCAAGACGGTAATAAAAAGGGACACATGGAGCAGACAAGGATGGAAAAAAGATTCCTTACACATGGACCAATTACAAAACCTGTCATTGAACCATCTGTCCCCACTCAAGCCACATCAAACTCTCAAACAATTGTCTTCCCCACGCTCCGTCCCCGGTACGGGGAGTCAGCATTCCCATGCCAAGCAGTGAAAACATGGTGGCCTTGACACCCAGGTGTTGTCTAGGATTCCAGGCACTCTTGTTTTCTCTATCCTCTGGGAACTGTTTATCTCCCTGTTCCCACACAGCAAGTCGTCTGTTCTCAGCTCTGCTCGATTTCTGCTGGAGTTTGGTCCCTTTTACACCTTTCGGATCAATAAAACATTTGGTCAGTGAAGACCCAAACCACAATTTCCCATCCTGTCACCTGTCAACCATCCTTACCCAGAGCGTAATCGCAACAGGAATAAAAACAGGAGAAGTGGAACAATCAAATTCAAAATAAATCCACAGCCAGTCATAGAATTTAATTTAATGTTCACTAATTAGCAAGAAAACCTGAAGTAGGGAGTCCCCCAGGAATCTTACAGACCACACCTAGAGGGTGGGGTGGGGGGGGGGGGGTCTTTCTGACCATCCACTCAATGTCACTTCATTATTTCTCATATCTGTTCTGGCTCCGCCTGGGGTAGCATCTACTCCATCTTTTCTTCTCCTGAAGGAGCGCCGTGAGTTCTCGGTTCCTGGTACATTAGGACAGATGCTTCAAGGAACAGATCAATCATGGATGTGAAAGATTCTTCAGCTCTCTCTTTGTGGACAGTTCTTACTCAGTATTATTTCTCCCAAGCCCTTCATTATCCCATTATCGCTTTAATTTCACTCCCACTTTGACCATGTCCAGTGTGTTTAATTCTATCCTGATTGTTTTAAAGTCAGTTTCTCTCTGGAGTGTGTCAATGTCTTGATGATGTCGCAATGGTGTCTCAATCCCCTGGCCACATTAACCATTTCATCTCCTGCTATGTCTCCAGTAGCTGTGTGTGTTTGGGACCCGGTCTTCAGTCCATTTCACCATGAATTTAGGCTTGTTATTTTTCGCATCTAACAAATCACATCTGCACATCCACACCGGTATCCCAAAATCATGCCACATATTCTTAACTCTCAGATGCGCTGATGAAAATATCAAAGTGAATGTCTGTCTTTCTTATCTCCCCTGTTATGATCCTGATATTTCATGTTATGGCCAGGCTTTCAAATGTGGATTTCTTTAAAACAAATTTCATGGGCCAGGATGTAAATATTTCCAAGAGAAAGTGATCAATTTATTCATCTCGTCTCCACATTAGAACATTCTTTCACTAGAACGTCGGAGGATACCAGATTGATATATTCCATTCAACCACACCCAAGGTAAAGTATTCCAATCATTTATTGTCCAGGATAATATTCCCAGTATCTTTCAAACAGAAATTATACATTCCCATCTGATCCCAGGTATTAACATATTCTGTTTGTTTGTTCGTGTCAGCTTGGGATTGTTCACCTTGGAGCAAAGGAGATCGAGGGGAGATTTGATAGAGGTGGTCAAGACTATGACAGGTTTAGGTAAGATGGATAAAGAAAAGTTGTTCCCATTAGCTGGTGGGACAAGGATGAAGGGGATAACATATTTCAGGATTTGGTTAAGAGATGTGGGGGGGAGACACATGAGGGAGAATATTGTAATGCAGCGAATGGTAATGATCTGGAACTCGCTGCCTGTGAGGTGGGTGGAAATGAAGACAATGGAGGATTTTAAACAGAAATTGGATTGATATTTAAGGGAACTAAATTGCAGGGCTACAAGGTTAGAACAGGGCACTGGGACTGACTGGTTTGCTCCAGAGCCAACAGGGAATCGATGGGCTGTATGGTCTCCTTCTGTGCCCTCATGACTCTCAACTAACAATTTCAGCTGCTCCAGTCTCTCTAACTCACTGAAGTCCCTCATCCCTGGTCCATTCTCATAAATCTCCTCTGCATCCTCTCTGAGAATGTAAAATCTTCCTATGGTGTGGAGCCCATATATAGGGTTCCATTCTGGAAGGATAGAATTGAAAAGCAGGGAGGTTATGTTCAACTTGTTTAGACCCAGGGTTAGACTACACTGGGAGCACTGTCAACATCTGTGATCTCCATTTAGTAAAAGGAAATAGAAGCACTGGAGAAGGTGCAACAAAGATTCACAAGAATAATACCAGAACTGAGAGCATTTCACCCTCAGGAAAGGCTGGGGCTGCTTTTCTCTAGAAAAGAGAAGACTAAAGGGTGATGGGATGGAAGCCTTTAAGATTATGAAGGGGTTCAATAATCCAATAGGGATTTCATGAGAAACCTCTTTACCCAGCGAGTGGTGAGAATGTGGAACTCACTCCCACAGTGAGTGGTTGAGGTGAACAGTATTAATACATTGACGGGGAAGGTAGATACATACATGAGGGAGAAAGGAATAGAAGGCGATGCTGATGGAGGGAGATGAAGAGGGGTGGGTGGAGGCTCATTTGGAGCATAAATACTGACAGAGACCAATTGAGTCGACTGGCCTGGCCCTGTGCTGTAGACTCAATGGAGCAGAGACAAATGTATTTATTTTAGATCTACCTGTAGTGGGGGAAAAACATTATTTGCTATCCAGGATAAAATAAAAGACTTCATCAACTTTTGAGGATCATTTCAGTGGAAATGTGCTCTCCCAGGCTCAAAGAGCATCAGCCCACTAGAAGCAGAGTCGTGAGACCGGCCAGTCCAACAGAAAGAAACCCTCCGACCCTCCCACTTCACCAAGTGTTAGAAAGAACATGATTCAGTCCTGGATGTGATTAACAGCAGAATCTAACCCCTGCCATCACTTGTGAATTTGTTGGTGTCTCAGTAGGTTGCATGACTGAGTGAATCCTTTCCCACACTCCGAGCAGGTGAATGGCCTCTTTCCAGTGTGGATTCGCTGGTGTATTAACAGGGCAGATGAATCACTGAATCTCTTCCTACAGTCAGGACAGGTGCACGGCCTCTCCCCGGTGTGAACTCGCTGGTGTCTCATCAAGTCGGATGATGTTCTGAACCTCTTTGTGCAGTGAGAGCAGCTGAACGGTCTCTCCTCAGTGTGAATGCGCTGGTGGATCATCAGTACACGAGAGCTTTTGAAACTACTCCCACAGTCAGAGCATTTAAAGGGTCTCTCATTGGTGTGAGTTACATGGTGCTGCAGCAGGTGAGATAACTGAGCGAATCCCATCCCACATTGAGAGTAGGTGAATGGCTCTCCCTGGTGTGTACTCTCTGATGTGTCTGCAGGTGGGCTAACCGAGTGAATCCATTCCCACACTCACAACAGATGAATGGCCTCTCTCCAGTGTGACTGAGTCTATGCCTTTCCAGCTCGTACTGCGCTCTGAATCCCTTTCCACAGTCCCCACATTTCCATGGTTTTTCCATGATGCGGTGTTCTTGTGTTTCTCCAAGTTTGACGAGCGTGTGCACACAGAGCACTGGTACATTCTCTCCCCGCTGTAAATGATGCAAGGTGTTTTCAATCTGTGTAACCGGTTAAAGCTCTTTCCACAGTCCGTGCACTGGAACACTCTCATTTGGGTATGTGTGTGTCTTGGTGCTTTTCCAGTCACACTGATGTTTTAAATCTTTTGAAGCAGACAAGATAGAGAAACATTTCTCCTTCTAGATTCAAAGGCCAATGATATTCAGACCCCAATTAATGGAGAGACTCTTGAAGTGACAATTCATTTGAGTTTCTGTCTGCAAATTCTCCTCTTCTGATATCCTGTAAAATAAGTTTACAAAGCTATCACTATCAATTGTGAATAGAAATTCAGAACAGACCATTCTAGTTTCCATAGAACCTCCTTTTCTCTCTCAGTCCTCAAAGCTCTAAATCTCCATCCCACACACTCTCCCTCTGCTGTATCAAATATTCACCCTCCCAATTCTCCTGAAGGTGCTGATTGACAGATCCCTGCCCACTGCTTCCTATCCTGGACAGAGACCTGAAAATCTTCATGCAGCTGCCAGACAGATATACGTCTATATTACTGGACGAAAAATGTGTTACTATATAGACTTCTGTTCTCTTCAGTTGCTGCAAGTCACCAATTGAAAAAGTGTTTTACTCACAGATGTTAGAGACGGGACGAAGTTTCAGTCTGTGTGAAACGCATTCTTTAGTCCACAAAGCCCGCGCTCTGATTGGAGGGGCAGAATCCTTCCGGTCTTGTAACTCTTCCCATTGGTTAGCACCCCAGCAGGAAGGTCAGGGGATGGGCTTTGTACTGCACATGCGCATCCTCCCCTGCCGTTGGACATGCGCACACCCAGGCCACCCGCCCGTGCGGCGGACAGAACGGTTTCCCCAGCGCGGGGGGTTGTGGGTGCACCGGCCGCCATTAATCATCCGGAGCCGTCACCAAACTCCTGGGACTGGGATGAAAAGTGGAGGAGTGGGGGCGTGGTAACTCCACCTGACACATAGTACATGTGCAAAGTCACAGGATTTGATTGGGATCTCCCCCTTAGCAAAACAGTGTGTTAACTTCAGGTGACATATTGGGGAGGGCAATAGGTGAGTGTGAAACTGAACTCGAGAATCAGCCCCTTCAGGGGAGGATAACTTGGGGGAAAGCGGGAGCCGTATAGTGGGATGAATTAGTGTTACCATGAAGAGGGAGGAGGGAGTGTGCAGGGGACAGAGACTTATCGTTTGAGAGGGACAACGATTCTGCTGATATTGCTGCTGTTCAGGACCAAACCATATTTATTCTGAAGATTGGAGCATATTGTCGCTGATGTTAGAGCCCCCTGTAACTGGGCTGGAATTTAATGTTCTGGATTTAGGTCAAATGAACCAGATTTGGATTGAACAACCGGTGTCATGTCCTTGATGTGGGATCAGTTGGGCTGCTGATTTGCTGGGTTATCAGTGTATCTTTGGGCAGCACGGTAGCATAGTGGTTAGCACAGTTGCTTCACAGCTCCAGAGTCCCAGGTTCGATTCCCGGCTGGGTCACTGTCTGTGCGGAGTCTGCATGTTCTCCCCGTGTGTGCGTGGGGTTCCACCGGGTGCTCCGGTTTCCTCCCACAGTCCAAAGATATGCAGGTTAGGTGGATTGGCCAAGCTAAATTGCCCTTAGTGTCCAAAAATGTTAAGTGGGGGTTGCGGGGAAATGGTAGCTACATGGGCTTGAGTGGGTTGCTCTTGTAAGGGCCGGTGCAGACTCGATGGGCCGAATGGCCTCCTTCTGCACTGTAAATTCTATGATGCGTTTTTTGTGATCTCTCCTCAGTTATTCAGGGTCTCTCAAATGAAATTATTTTGCAATAAAATAGTTCACTTTCAGCATTGCAGCCAAACAAATCCTTGGTGTGAAATCAACAAATCCGGTCTATAACAATCCACTGATTGAAATTACATAAGAATGGACATGGAAGAAACATGCCATTCGGCCCACCTGGTTTATGATGCTTTTGAAGCTCCTCACATCCTCCTCCCAGTCCTCTTCAACCTCACTGTCAGTCAGGGCTCAGTGGGTAACACTCTTGCCTCTGAATTGAAAGGTCTGGGCTCATGTCCTCATTCAGGACTGGAGAACAAAATGCACGGCAGCTCTCTTGTGCAGTGCTGAGGGCGTGCTGCTCTGTTGGAGGTGCCATTTTTAATGAGGGACAGTATTCTCCGGTTCCCCATCCATGTGCTTCTCGATGGCTCCCCATTTGCTGGCAGTGCGATCTCATACTCCCGCTGCTTGTCAATGGGATTTCCCATTGAAGTCATCACAGGCCCTGGGAAAGCTATGGGCAGGGGTGGGTTGCTAGTGGGAAAAGTGAATTGCAGTGGTGGCAGAATTCCAACTGAGGTGTGATACCGGAATCCCATTTGTTGCGTCAGTGAATACAAAATATTCCATGTCTTCATCTGGTCATCGTCACATTGCTGTTTGTGGTATTTTGTAAATTGTCAACAGGTTGTAGGGAGTCTCCAAAAAGGCACAGACATGTTAAGTGAGTGGGTAAAAAGTTGCAAATGGAGTGTAATGTGGGACAATATGAACATGGTTACTTTGGCAGGAGGAATAGAGAAGCGGTATCCTATTTAAATGAAGAGATTGCAATACTCAGTGTTACAGAGGGATCTCTTAATTTTAACGTGCAGGTTCAGTCTGCAGTTAGGAAGGCAAATGCAATGTTGGCATCCATGTCGAGAGGGCCAGAATTCAAAATTGGGGATGTACTTCTAGAACTATATATGGCTCTGGTCAGACCCCATTTGGAATATTGTGAGCAGTTTTGGGCTCCGTACCTAAGGAAGGATGTGCTGGCTTTGGAGGGGGTCCAGAAGAGGTTCAAAGGAATAAGTCATGGAATGAAGCGTTTGTTATACGAGGAGTGGTTGAGGACTCTGGGTCTGGAGGAGCTTGTTGCCTCAACTTCTCCTGGTGCTCGGATGTGGCGGCCGTGGCAAACTACTGCTCCCCAGACCTGGAATACCTGACTGTGTAGTGCTGCCCTTACCGTCTTCCATGGGAATTCTCTTCTCCCATCATCACGGCGGTCTACATCCCACCCCAGGTGGAAGTGAAGAAGGTGCTTGATGAATTGAACACAGCAATAAATAACAATGAAACAGAATACCCAGAGGCCTGTTCATCGTCGCCGGGGGCTTCAACCAGGCCAACCTCAAGAGTGTACTGCCAAAAGTCCACCAACACATCTCCTGTCCCAACAGGGGCCCCGACATCCTTAACCATTTCTACACAAACATCAAAGGAGCCTACCGATCCATCCCCTGATCGTACTTCGGAAGATCGGACCACAAGACGGTGCTCCTTCTCCCATCATACAAGCAGAAACTTAAGCGGGATAATCCAGTTAAGAAGGTCATACAATGCTGATCCACGGCAAAGGAAGAATTCCTACGCGACTGCTTGGAATCACTGGACTGGTCCATATTCAAGATCTCAGTGGCCAACCTAAGTGAGTATGCCAGTGAGGAAATGAACAGAAAGGCATGATGGGTAGTTAGGCCAAGTTAGGAGTAAAATCTTACTACAGTAGAATAAGGAGTTAGGTTAGCGGACTTTTAAACATCTCTAGCTTAGGCTGGAAAAAATGGGTAGCAGTCTGTAATTGCCTGTAATTGGGATTTTGCAAAGCATGAAGAGGGGGATGGGCAGCCACTAGGACCATTTCTTTGTTGCAGGGGATACTGGGAAAAGGGGCCTCAGGCCAGGTTAAGGAATGTGGGGAAAGCCTATGGGAGCTTTGCATTTACCATCTTGCCTTATTTGGGCGTGGGTATGTTAAACTTGATCCTGAATCCATGTGTGTGAAACCAGATGCTGTGCTCCCTTTGTCTCACTCGCTCTGGAAGTTTCAAGAGACATGTAGCCTCCTGCCTTTTTATCAGAGTGAGTGAAGCTTGCAAGCTATTTGAAATAAAATAAATCAATACCTACAATCCGACTCAGGGTTTGACTGAGACCAGACTGAGGGCAGAAAGAACTCAATATCATCATTTGGTGTCGGGAGTGGGATTACAAGAGTGAATTCCCAACTATTCGCGAAATCAGAATTAAACCAGCCTTGGACGGAGGGGAAATGGGCCCACGTTGTGAGTAGATTATAAAGGACCACGTCGGTTTTCCCCTGCCTCGTAGTCCGAAGAGGGTTTGGTCACTCGCCTATGGTTGGGTAAGATCGTTCGACAAAACCAATGCTCAGTCTGGCGGATTAGAAAACTTAATTTCAGTCGATGTAGGTACGGCTGAGGGTTAAACGAGAATTGACGGAATATCGGGCGATAATTCAGTTAGCAACTGAGGGAATATTGCAGTGATAGTTCAGTTCCGTGCATGTGGGTTGAAAATTAAAATTGGTTGTATTAAATTACACTTTAATTTGGTTAAGGTCTTTAACGGGTTCAGGGAATGTCATAGAGACAATTCAGTTAGGACTGCTGATGGAATGTTCTGGAGACAATCTGATTACGTACAATCAGAATTGGCTAAGTTGGATTTTGTTCTTGGGAGATACGTCTTATGAGTGAAAAAGTGTTGGGAGATGAATGGCCACTAGGGGGAACCAGAGACTTGGAAAATGCAGAACCCTATCGGAAAAAAAAGAAGAGGCTTCAGGATTGTTTAAATTTACTTTACAGTTTTGAAGAAGGGAAAAGGGAAAAAACACATTGTGTTTCTGTGCAAATTCAAACTTTTATTGTCCAGTTGGTCGAGATGAATGAAAGTATACTGCTTTGAATTCCTTTTGTTTGAGTGGAGATCTCGGTGGATGAATGAGTGTGTGTTTAATAAGAATTTGTGAACTTCCTCTGGTATTCCTAGTTTTTAAAATGTTGTGTTTTGCAAAACAAAGTTTCCCATCAATTAGGAGGTATACACGGCAGTTAAAGTGAGATTTAAAATGGGGTAAGTATTTGAAAGGTCTTTAGAAAATCAGTAATAATGATTAACATTGTAGGAGTTATTTAGAACACAAGTCACGGGAAGTAAACAAAAAGCAAAATCAAAATGTATAAATTGGGATTTGTAAATGATTAGTTTGAA
Organism: Scyliorhinus torazame; assembly: GCF_047496885.1. Taxonomy (NCBI): domain Eukaryota; kingdom Metazoa; phylum Chordata; class Chondrichthyes; order Carcharhiniformes; family Scyliorhinidae; genus Scyliorhinus; species Scyliorhinus torazame. Next base: position 174,738,697 of record NC_092711.1, read on the forward strand.
CTCGGCATAGTCTTGGCCGCTCTTTAAAAAAAGAAGAGAACTAAGGTACCTAAATTGAAATGCGAAGACCAGGCATTTGGTGTGGACTGAGTCCATGTGCTCCTTTGTTAGAGGCAGCCATGATGTACCTTCATTTAAAAATGTTGTTCTGTGTGTTCCAAATTTGTAGAGATTTCAGTATCTTCTCTGTAAACTCACTACACATCAAATTTAAGATTCGGGGATTTTCATATTGCAAAGACTATGGATTTTTAACTTTATTTTAAGATTACACAGGGGGAAAGGAAGATCCCAGTAGAAAGGAGAAGGCCATTTTAGAGATGCCCAAATCCCAGACCGTAAGAGGGGTTAGGCAAGTACTGGGGACTATTCGACTACTGTAGGGCCTTGGTGTATAAGCACTCAGAACTTGAGGGGACACTGCAAGCACTGACCCCAGGGGGGTAGGCAGTCCCGAGAGCAGGTAGAATGGGGACTGTAGCAGGATACCGCTTTCAAGGAAAAATTAATTAAAACATGCCCTCGCGTTATATTGGGTTAGTGGAGAGGGGCATTGTGGCAGTAAGGGGCTGGAAACACAGGGACCAATGTAACCAGTATTAGGAGGTAGTCGGTGGAAGTGATACGACACAGCTCTACTGGGTCCTAGTGCCCGCTGAGTTGCCAGAAAGTCGCGAGCAGAAGAAATGAAGTTTAGAATGTGAACTACATTGCAGATGGAGCTTTAAGGAATAATGATATGGGACCAGAGCTTAGATTAGGAGTATTACTTGCAGTATCAGGAAATGAGAATCTGATGGCAGGGAAAGATTAATAAAAATAGATGCAGAAATAAAAAAATGTAAGGTATTAAAACCAATTGATAACGTAGAGGAAATAAGGAAAGCAAACCTAGCAATAGAAAGAATGACACAGGGTTAATCAGCACACAATTCCAGCACACAATCCAAGGAGACCGACACAGGCCGTAAAAGCAATATCCCTTGACCCGAGGTGCCAAATGCGAGCTGGAGATAACGATTAAAGAGTTAGAACAGCAGGGAATCATTCAAGAAGTCACAAATGCATCGACGAATAGCCCATTTCAGGCAGTTAGCAAGCCTGATGGTACATTTAGAATGGTAACAAATTACAAAGGTCACAAAAAAAAAAGGATAAACGGTATTTAATAAATCCACAAACTACACTGGAGAAGGTGGCAGGCAAAACTTACTTAATTAGTATAGATTTAGCCAATGGATTCGGGAGTGTTCCGTTAGACCCAGACAGCAGGGAAAAGACAGCATTTACCTTTGGCACTAAACATTACGTATACTGTAAATTACCACAAGGATATGTTAATTCCCCGAACCACTTTCAGGCAATAGTAAGGGAGGTGATTAAAGATGATTTGGCTTTAGTATATATTGATGATGTGTTTCTTGGAGATGATGATCAGGGGGACACATGTTGAAAGAGTGAACAAAATTATTAAAACACTTAATGAAGCAGGGTTTAAGATAGGGTTAAAGAAATGCCAGATTGGCAGGAGCGAAGTCGACTATCTAGGGTAGTCAATGTCAAGGGCAGGTGGGGATACCAGTGTTGGGATGAGAGAGAAAGCTGCTAAAATTGCAGTGCCCGTTTCACAAAACGTGGATAAGAAAATCATGGGAATTTTGGGGTATTTGAGACCAGTAGTGGAAGACTTTGGTCTTTATGCTAGACCCATTTATGAAAATTTACAAGGGGATTTTAGGTGGACCAGTGAAGAACAAATAAAATTACAGCATAGGAACAGGCCCGTCGGCCGTCCCAGCCTGCGCCGATCCAGATCCTTTATCTAAACCTGTCACCTATTTTCCAAGGATCTACTTCCCTCTGTTCCCCGCTGTTTATATATCTGTCTAGATGCATCTTAAATGATGCTATCGTGCCTGCCTCTACCACCTCTGCTGGCAAAGTGTTCCAGGCACCCACCACCCTCTGTGTAAAATCTTTCCACGCACATCTTCCTTAAATTTTCCCCCTCTCACCTTGAAATCGTGACCTCTTGTAATTGACACTGCCACTCTTGGAAAAGGTTTGTTGCTATCCACCCTGTCCATATCTCTTGAGATTTGTCCTACTTTCCCGATATTGCTCCAAAGCTTCATCACTTTTAAGTCGCCTAGGTCTTACGTATGCTTCCTTTTTCCTCTTAGCTAGTCTCATAATTCCACCCGTCATCCATGGTTCCCTAATCTTGCCATTTCTATCCCCGATTTTCTCAGGGACAGGTCTGTACTGCACCCTAATCAACCTTTCCTTAAAAGACTCCCACATTTCAAATGTGGATTTACCCTTAAATAGCTGCTCCCAATCCACATTCCCTAGTTCCTGCCGAAGAGGAGGTTGGACCAGTTAAAAACAGCTGTAGCAATATCCGGGCCATTAGAGGAGAGACATGAAGAGGACGATTTGAGCATTACATTTGATCTGTACGCAAATGGATATGGTATGGTGCTTGTTAATCATAGTACTCAGACACCTATCAAACATTGACAGGAAATTGGTCAAGGGCTGAACAAAGGTTTTCGGACATCGCAAAATGTCTGGCAGCCATAACAAAAAGGACAGCAGAGACTGAACATTTATCAGCCGGAAAGAACATTTATGTCACAAATGAATTTTTAAAATTGACAGAGTTGACCAAGAGACAGGGTTGCCAGCAAGGTGCGAATACAGCTCGATGGGAAAGATGGGAAACCATTCTTTTAAACCCTGCCTTAATGTTTATTCATAACATTAAAAAGGGACAGAAACTTGATAAATCAGTTAGCAGAACAGAGTTGGTAAATGTTTGGGTGATATGTACGGATGGTAGTAAAGTTAAGGAGGACGAGGGACAAGCCAGGGGGCATCCATTTTTTAAAAAATTCAGAAAAGAAAATGGTGGAGAAACAGGGAGTGGCAGAGAAAAAAACTGAGACACCGATGGAAGAATGGTCACGAGAGAATGCAGGCCCTCTTTTTCCTAGGAGCAGCAAAAGTAATTTGTACTTTTTAATCAAAGCTGATAGCAGCATGGGGGTCGTTGAATTAGAGAATCAGTGGCATCTGGAGCAAAGGAATTGTATCAGAACCAAAACATCCGACCCAATTAAATGATAAACGAGGGATTATTATAATCCATTGGCAACCTATCGGCAGCAAATGAAGGAACATAATTAGTAAGGAATTGAGAATATGGGATGATAGATCAAGGGCTGTTATTAATGGACCCCAGTTAAAATGATTCATTGTGAACAAGGCCTCCGGGTATTCTGCTTCATTGTTATTTATAGCGGTTACAATTCATCAAGCGCCTTCTTCACTTCCGCCTGGGGTGGGATGTAGGTCGCCGTGATGATGGCAGAAGTGAACTCCGCGGAAGGTAGTATGGACGGTACTTCACAGTCGGGTATACCAGATCCGGAGAGCAGTAGTTCGCCAGGGTCGCCAAATCCAAGCACCAGGAGTTGACGAGGAGGCAAATCCCTCCACCCACTCCATGTTCAGTCCTGGGTGTGATTAACAGCAGGAATAACAGCAGAATCTAACCCATCATCACTTGTGAACCCTTTGGTGTGTCAGCATGTTGGACGACTGAGCAAATCCCTCCCCACAGTGAGAGCAGGTGAATGGCTTCTTTCCAGTGTGAACTCACTGGTGTTTCCGCAATGTGGATGATGTTTGAAACCTCTTTGTGCAATGAGCGCATCTGAACAGTTTCTCCTCAGTGTGAATGCGCTGGTGGGACATCAGTACCAGAGAGCTTTTAAACCCACTCACACAGTCGGAGCATTTAAAGGGTCTCTCATTGCTGTGAGTGACATTGTGGCTCAGCAAGTGATGACTGAGTGAATCTTTGCCCAGTCGGAGAGGTGAACGGACTCTCCCCGGTGTGACCTCGCTCGTGTTTCATCAGGTTGGATGAGGTTCTAAAGCTCTTTGTGCAGTGAGAGCAGCTGAACGGTCTCTCCTCAGAGTGAAAGCGCTGGTGGGACATCAGGAGCTGAGAGCTTTTGAAACCCCTCCTGCAGTCAGAGCATTTAAAGGGCCTGCTCTTGGTGTGAGTGACATAGTGGCTCAGCAGTTTGGATAATTGAGTGAATCCCACATCACACACAGAGCAGATGAACGGCTTCTCCCCGGTGTGAACTTGCTGGTGTCTCTGTAGGTGGTGTAACTGAGTGAATCCCTTAGCACACACAGTGCAGATGAATGGCCTCTCCCCGGTGTGAACTCATTCGTGTCTCCGCAGGTTGCCAATGTCTGTGTGTCTCAGTGCTTTTCCAGACACACTGTTTAAAATCTCTTGAAGCAGACAGAATAGACAAACATTTCTCCTTCTAGATTCAAAGGCCGATCATCCCAAGAATTGAGGGAATCAGTCAGTTCTTGACGTGATATTTAGTTTGAGATCTCAGCCTCAAACTCCTCTCATTCGAACTTCCTGCAAATTGATTTTACAATAGTAATCATTGTCAGTACAGGATAGAAACTCAGAACAGACAATTCTAGTGTCTATCGAACATTCTTTCCTCTCGCTTTCCCTGAAATGCTCTAAATCTCAATCCCACACACTGTCCCTCCATTCTCACTCTGCTGTATCTAATATTCACTCCCACCCCCCCGCCCCCCACCCCACCCCCCCGCAACACCCCCCCCCCACCCACCCCAGCCCCCCCCCCCACCCCCCCCCCACCCCCCCACCCAACCCCCCCCCCACCCCCCCACCCAACCCCCCCCCCCCACCCCCCCACCCAACCCCCCCCCACCCCCCCCCCCACACCCCCCCCCCCACCCCACCCCACCCCCCCCACACCACCCCCCACCCCCCCCCCACCCCCCCACCCAACCCCCCCCACCCCCCCCCACACCCCCCCCCACACCCCCCCCACCCCCACACCCCCCCCACCCCCCCACCCCACCCCACCCCCCACACCCCCCCCCCACCCCACCCACCCCACCCCACCCCACCCCCCACCCCCCCCACCCCACCCCCCCCCCCACCCCCCCCCCCACCCCCCCCCCCACACCCACCCCCCCCACCCACACCCACCCCCCCCCCACCCCCCCCACCCCCCCCCCACCCCCCCCCACCCCCCCCCACACCCCCCCCCACCCCCACCCCCCCCCCACCCCCCCCCCACCCCCCCCCCACCCCCCCCCACCCCCCCCCCACACCCACCCCCCCCCCACCCCCACCCCCCCCCACACCCCCCCACACCCACCCCCCCCCACCCCCACCCCCACCCCCCCCACCCCCACCCCCACCCCCCCCACCCCACCCCCCCCCACCCCCCCCCACCCCCCCCCCCCCACCCCCCCCCCACCCCCCCCCACCCCCCCCCCACCCCCCACCACCCCTCCCCCCCCCCCCCCAACACACTCTAATTGTAACACTAATTCATCCCAATATCCACCAATTCTCCTCCCCTGAAGGTGCTGACTCTCGGGTTCAGTTTCACTCTCACCTATTGCCCTCCCCAATGTGCCACCCAGGTGTCTAAATCTTTACACCTGAAGTTAACAAACTGTTTTGCTGAGGGGGACGTAACAATCCAATCTAGTGACCACCCAGATGTGCTTTGTGCCAGGCTGACGTCCGCCCTCCCCACTTTCCATCCCAGTCCCAAGAGTTTGGTGACAGCTCCAGATGTGTAATGGCAGCCGCGGTTCCCACAGTCCCCCGCGCTGGGCAAACCTCTCGATCCGCAGCGCGGTCGGCCCGGAATTGCGCATGTCCAAGGAAGAGGGGAAGCTGCGCATGTGCGAGAAGAGTCAACAACCTGACCTTCCTGCTGAGGTGTTGACCAATGGGAAGAATTGGAGGACCGGAAGGACCCGTCCCTCAGCCAATCAGCGCGCGGGCTTTGTGTGAATGAAGATTGAGCTTCACACAGACTGAAACCTCGTCCTCGCTCCAACATCTGGGAATAAAAAACTTTCTTTTCTCCCCCTTTCCATTTCATTTATCATTCTGACCTTTAATTGGTGACTAGCAGCAACTGAAGGGAAAGGAAGTGAATCCCGGGAGGGTGCAGACTCTGGAAAGCTTGGCCCAGGTCTCTCTCTTAAAGACATTGACATCCTTTGCTCCCTCAGCTTGACACATTTATTTGTCTGGCTAAAGGATGGTCTCTTTCCCAATGTTCAAAATTAAAGGACTGGTTTCCCAGTTGATAGCTGACATTTAAGGGGACAATAAAGGAATATCAGACAGAGATATGTATCGTGTTGTTATATGGTACAGATTACATATTATTATTGGTTCTGTAATAAAGTGCATTTATTATGAGAAAAGAAATGGAAAGGGGGAGAAAATGCATTTTACTCACAGATGTTGGAGACAGGAAGAAGCTTCGGTCTGTGTGAAGCCCAGTTTTCGATCTCACAAAATCCGCGAAGATAGGCTGGAGGACGAGAGTCCATCCAGTCGCCCAGGCGTTCCATTGGCCAACGCGTCATCCTGACAGTCAGGAGGTGGGAGCTACCCCGCACATGCTCAGCTTCACCTCTCCCTTGGACATGCGCAGTCCCGGACGAGGCTAGAGGGTAAGGTCACCGAGCGGCTTCTCGCTCTGGCCGGAGCCGTCAGATGGTTGCCCGGTAACCTTGTCTCGAGGAGGTGCCAGCGGAGGGAGAACAATAGGTGGAGGCGGGCACCCGTGACCCCGTGACGCCCATGCGCACTGGAACCCTATGACGTCACCGAGGAACAGACTGATTCCTATTGGTTGATGTAGGCTGGGCTATATTGTGGCGTCACAGCCCGGAAGTTGGACATTGAGCTTCCTCTTCTGTGCGAGGAAATCAATGTTTCCTTCTTTCCTCATTCGGGGGCGGGGACGACATTGGCGACTTTCAACAACTGAAGGGAAAGGAACTGAATCCAATCTGTATATTACACATTTTTTGTGTAGTAATTCATGAAGATTTTCAGTCTGTATCCAGGCCAAGAAGCAGTGAGCATGGATCAGCACCTTCAGGAGAATTGGGAGGGTGAATATTAGATACAGCAGAGTGAGAATGGAGGGAGAGTGTGTGGGATGGAGATTTACAGTTTTTGCAGAATGAGAGAACAAGAATGTTCCAGAGAGACTAGATTTCTATTCCGTACTGATAGATAATTCTTGTAAATTGTTTTTACAGGATGTTAGAAGAGGAGGAATTACAGACAGAAATTTCAAACGACACATCTCGATCTGAGAGATTTAGATCTGACAGTCTAAATCTATATAAAACTTAGACTCCTTAAGAAACAAAAATCCAACAAAAGTTTTACTCAATTCCTTGGGACCTGAATATCATCAGCCTTTGAATCTAGAAGGAGAAAGGTTTCTCTCATCTCTCAGCTTCAAAAGATTTTAAACATCAGTTGGAAAAGCACCGAGGCACACATACACACCTGAGTGAGAGTGTGTCAGAGCACTGACTGTGGAGAGAGCTTTAACCAGTTACACAGCCTGAAAAAATATCACACCATTCACAGCGGGGAGAGACCGTACATGTGTTCTGTGTGTGGTCAAGGCTTCAATTGTGCATTCTGTAGAGATACAAGGAGACCGAAAACATGGAGAAGCCTTGGCAATGTTTGGACTGTGGGAAGGGATACAGAGCCCCATGTTTGCTGGAAGCTCATCGACGCATTCACACAGGGGAGAAGCCATTCACCTGCTCTCAGTGTGAGAAGGGATTCACTCAGTTACCCCATCTGCAGAGACACCAGCAAATTCACACTGGGGAGAAGTCATTCACCTGCTCTCAGTGTGAGAAAAGATTCACTCAGTTATTCCATCTACAGAGACACCAGCGTGTTCACACTGGGGAGAGGCCGTTCACCTGCTCTCAGTGTGGGAAGGGATTCATTCAATTATGCAACCTGCAGAAACATCAGCGAGTTCACACTGGGAAGAGGCCATTCACCTGCTCTCAGTGTGGGAAGGGATTCACTGAGTTATTCAGCCTGCAGAAACATCAGCAAATTTGCATTGGGGAGAGGCCATTCATCTGCTCTCAGTGTGGGAAGGGATTCACTCGGTTATACAATCTACTGTCACACCAGCGAGTTCACACAGGGGAGAAGCCGTTCACCTGCTCTCAATGTGAGAAGGGATTCAGACATTCATCCACCCTGCGGAAACACCAGCGGATTCACACTGGGGAGAAGCCGTTCACCTGCTCTCAGTGTGGGGAGGGATTCAGACATTCATCCACCCTGCAGAGACACCAGCGGATTCACACTGGGGCGAAGCCGTTCACCTGCTCTCAATGTGAGAAGTGAATCACTCGATTATCCATCAGAGACACCAGCTGATCCGATTGTAACCAACTTCACATAGGTCATACAGCACAGTAAAGGCCTTTCGGCCCCTCGAGGCTGCGCCAGTCCAAAACAACCACTTGCCTATTCTAATCCCATTTTCCAGTGCTTGGCCCATAGCCTGGACTTCACAAGTGCCTATCTAAATACTTCTTAAATGTCATGAGGGTCTCTGCCTCCACCACCCTTTCAGACAGCGTGTTCCAAACTCCCACCACCTTCTGGGTGAGAAAGGTTTTCCTCACATCCCCTCTAAACCTCCTGCCTCTTACCTTAAATCTCTGCCCCCTGGTCACTGATCCCTCTACCAAAGGGAGAAGTTTTTTCCTGTCTACTCTATCTATGCCCCTCATAATTTTGCTGATCATGTCCCCCTCAGTCTCCGCTGCTCCAAGGAAAACAATCCAAGTCTATCTCTTCATAACTAAAACTCTCCAACCAGGAAACATCCTGGTAAATTTCCTCTGCACCCTTTCCAGTGCTATCCCATCCTTTCTATAATGTGGATTCCTGGCTTTGGTTACTTTCTGTGCAGAATCTGCACGTTCTCCCCGTGTCTGTGTGGGTTTCCTTCGGGTGCTCCGGTATCCACCCACAAGTCCCAAAAGACGTGCTGTTCGGTAATTTGGACATTCTGAATTCTCCCTCCGTGTACCCAAACAAGCCAGAATGTGGCGACTAGGAGCTTTTCACAGTAACTTTATTGCAGTGTTAATGTAAGCCTACTTGTGACAATAAAGATTTATTATTATTATAAACTAGAATTGTGTGTTTGAATTTCTATCCTTGACTGACAGTGATGACTTTTGTCATCTCCTTTTACAGGACATTAGATTGGATGTTGAGTCAAGATCTGCCAGTCATCGTTGCATCAGGACCTGAATATCATCGGCCTTTGAATCGAGAAAATGTTTGTGCATTCTAAGCGTTTCAAAATATTTTAATCATCAGTATAACTGGAAAAACACCAAGATGCACATACCCGACATGTGTCCCCCAGTGCACTGACTGTAGAATGAGATTTTACCAGTTAGACTGCCAGAAAAACAGCATCCCAATCACTGCAGGGAGAGACCTTACATGTGTTGTGTGTGTGCATGAGGCTTGGTTGTCCAACCTGGAGAGACACAGTCAGACCCACACCATGGAGAAACCGTGGCAATGTGGTGACTGTGGAAAGGGATTCAGATCCCCTTCTGTGCTGGAAATTCATCAAAGCAGTCACACTGGGGAGAGACCATTCACCTGCTCCGAGTGTGAGAAGGGTTTCATTAATTCATCCAGCTTCCTGAAGCACTTGCAGCTTCACACTAGGAGAAGGCCAGTCACCTGTCCTGAGTGTGGGAAGGGATTCAGTCATTCATCAAATTTACTGATATACCGACGGGTTCACACTGGGGAGAGACTGTTCACCTGCACTGAGTGTGGGAAGGGATTCAGTCATTCATCCAACTTACTGACAGACCAACACGTTCACACTGGGGAGGCCAGTCACCTGTCCTGAGTGTGATAAGGGATCCATTAATTCATCCGGCTTGCTGACTCACCGAAGAGTTCACACTGGGGAGAGGCTGTTCACCTGTCCTGAGTGTGGGAAGGGATTCAGTCATTCATCAAATTTACTGATACACCGACGGGTTCACACTGGGGAGAGACTGTTCACCTGTCCTGAGTGTGGAAAAGCATTCATTAATTCATCTCACCTGCGGAAGCACCAGCGAGTACACGCTGCGGAGAGGCCATTCATCTGCTCTGAGTGTGGGAAGAGATTCACTCAGTAAGAAGCCTCAGCCCCTCTTCATATGGCAGCAACGGGCCCGTCCCAACACCACATTCAGGTCTGGAAAAGTCTGAGCTGAGACTATCCTGACTGAGCTGAGAAAATTCAGAAAAGACATTAGTGACACCCTTGGGACAATGAAAAATTCAGTCTCAGAACTGGAACAAGCTGTCAGCGGTTTGGGAAAGAGAGTAGTGGAGCCTGAGAACAGAATTAGTGTGGTTAATGATAGTAACATTCACAGATACAGGCTCCTTTGTTATTTACACCAGAGAGACAGACGGTTAGAGGACAGATGTCAGAACCTCGAACATTTCATGAGATGGAACAACCTGTGAATTTATGAGGTGCCAGAAAACTCAGTAGGCGGGACATTATCCGCTGGGTCGAAAGCTTTCTCAAGAACCTGCTTAAACTCCCGATCGATTTCCCACTGCAACTAGAGTGGGCTCACAGATCACTGCAACAAAAGCCGTCAGATGCTAATTCGCCCCAAGATCATTTGTGGTGAAATTTCTCAGCTCCAGATGAAAATGTTAAATTAATTGCGTACTCTAAATTTTTTTTTTAAATGTGAAAGGGTGACATAAACCCATTGAGAGAAAAAAGATGCTCTGTCAGTTGAAACATCTGAGCTGCAAAACTGCATTTTTACAAGAAACACATTTGTCAGACACAGACCACAGTAAGCTGGGCAGATCCTGGGCAAACCAGGGATTCTTATCCTCTCGTGTCAGGCTAATTTGCACCTTAATTGGAAAAAATAATTATGTCCTCTAAATTTATATTTTAAAAAGCAAGCCCTGGCCTTGGTGGCGACATAAACAAATTTTATAAGACCGTTAAAGACATACATCCACCTTTACTTCAGCAGGCCTATCGTCACTCATTAGAAACTGGATCATTGGCTCCTTCATGGAGAGATGCAATTATAACGGTCATTCATAAGGAGGGGAGAGACCCAACAGAGTGTGGGTCACATCGCCCCATATCATAACTTAATTGTATCCTGAAGGTTCTAACATCAATACTGGCCCATAGAGTAAACAGAATAATAACTGAGGTGTTAACACCCAGACCAAACTGGGTGTTACTCTGGAGACAATCTCCACAGGCTCCTTAACATCATGATTCATGACCAAGGGAATGGAGTTGAGGCCATGATCTTATCTTTAGATGCTGAAAAGGCATTTGATCGAATATCATGGGTGTACCTATTTCAGACTTTACACCAGCCTGGAGTTTGGACTCAAGATCCTCTATTCAAATCCACGGGCTTCTGTTCGTGTGAACAGTCATATTGCTGAAGTCTTTGGGCTAGAGAGGGGAACAAGACCGGGTTGGTCTCTGTCCCCCTCTTCTGTTCACTTATGTATAGAACCCTTAGCCCAAATGGTGAGAGACAAGACAGACATAAAGGCGTTCTAGCTGGAGAAGAAAAGCACAAGTTGTCATTCTATGCTGATAACGTCCTGCTTTACTTATCAGATCCTGCAACATCCATATTTTCTATGAAAGAGAGTATTTAAAAGGTAGGCTGTGACTCGGGTTATAAAGTTAATGTTAAAAAGTTTGAAGCAATGGTGGACAAATCCCAACCATATGGAGAAACAACGTGCCTTTAAATGGCTCAGTTGGACACTAAATATCTCAGTATTCTTGTCCCACCAACAATCGATAGAATATATGGAGCAAATTACACTCGCATCGTTAACTGTATGAAGAGTGGGCTGGATGAGTGGCTGAGCCGACCACTCTCTCTGTCAGGACGGATTGAAGGTATTCGGATGAATGTCCTCCCCAGATTGTTGTCCCTGTTCCAGATGTTACCTGTTCAGATTCCAGAATCTACATTCAATTTGCTACATTGTCCGATCTCCCGTTTCTGGGCAGCTCAACTATAATCTGTGACAGCTTGGTTAACAGGCAGCGTAGACACATGATGGCTGAACCTGGAGAAACATGTGTCCCAACTTCCATTAACAGCACTGCCATTTCTGGGTAACAGCATAAACGATTGCAGAATGAGTGAATGCCAGATTGACTAACAATATTTGGAAAGAAATTCAGAAATCATTTGATTTACCTGGTTCAATCTCGGCTCTGACCACCATTGGGTCTATAAAATATTTAATACTCTCCACCCACGGTAAGGATATTTTAAGAAATGGTCTGAATATTGCCTCACCTTCACCAGATATTTCAGCAGATACTCCAAAATCTTTTGAGCAGATCAGAGGGGAATTTGGCCTTCCAAATACTAACATTATTAGCATACGTACTGATACAACATTTTCTTTGCAAACATGAAGGGGGCAATTTCATGGATTTCATTTTGGGCCTGTTTAACAGGATGGCTTCCAGCGCTTGCAGCGGTTGAACTGCAACAGGAGATAGCAGTGGAAGACTGGGATCAAACTTGTCCTGAGACCAATCTCGTCACCGACCCAAATATCCGGAGGGAATATAAATGGAAGCTCATTCTGAGCTACTTCAGAAGACCACATATTACTGTAAGAATTGGTTCCTCCTCTACAAGTAGTTACTGAAAAGACTGCAGGAAATCATTACTTCCACACATTCTGATTGTGGCCAAATTTGAGAGAGATTGGGATAAGATATTCAAAACATTGGCTGAGGTGTTGCACATGGACATCCCACAGACCCCCCTCCAGCTGCTCTGTGAGGGACAATTCCAGAAGAGATGGAACGAAGAAAACAACACAATCTTTTACAAGTTTTGCTGTCATGAAGGGTGTTGTCCTCAAATAGCTGAAACCCATTCCCCCAACCTGTGAAACTTGGTGATCCGAAGTCAGAGAGCGATTTGAGATGGACAGAATCCCACATGCATTCCACTCCCAGAGCCAAACATTATTTCAAAGGTGGCTGCCAGTAACGGGAATATTATTCACATGAACTAAACCACAGAGAGCACTCCCGCACCCAACCAAGCCCCACTCATTATATACATTTTATTTGCCTTTTTTTAAAACCGTGTTTTCCCATATATTTCCGTGGTCATTTTTCACTGGTGCTCTATGTAAGGAAACAACTTTTATACGGACCAGTTATTATCATCAAACTCTTGTTTATCTGCTGTATCAACATCTGTCTGCACATGTAACTTGATTCTCAAAACTAAAAGTGACTTTGTTATACTGTGTCTTTTATGTTTCTGTCAACAATGCCAATGATTGATGTGGACAATTCGAACCATTTTAACCTTTTGTTTCTGTGTGCCGTGAGAAAATAAAAATAAAGAGTTTTTCAAAAAGCACTGCATTGGTTGCAAAGCACTATGGGACATCCAGTGGTTGTGGAAGGCGCTATAGAAATGAAAGTTTTTAAATTGAAGACTTCTGTCATCTGATCTTGTTTGATGGAACTTAACTGATTCAGCCACCCCCAACTTACCATTTAATAAATTCACTTTGGGTCAGACAAGACTTTAACCAATTAAGGCAAAGGCATAATTCTCTGGATGGTAAATTTTAAAAGAAGTTTATTAAATGAAAAAGGTTTACTGAACAACTTTAAGATATTGAATTTTACAATTTCATGTGGGTGATCAGTCTGTAGAAGCGTAACCCTCTCTGGCTCCTTCTTTGACAGTAATTCTTGTGGAATTCAGTCTCGAGAGTCTGGCTCCTTCTATGACAGTAATTTCCTTGGAACTCGGCCTCGGAAGTCTTCAGTACTTGGCCTGCAAGGAAGACCTTCGTAACCTCTACTTTTATCCCCAAAGTGACCATTACCTCACGTCAGAGTTGGGCCTGTTGTAACATGACAATTAGTCAATTTGGTCACTGGATAGCCAAAGCATGAGAGGGGGAGATAGAACGGGAGGGGGGGGCAACTCATTCTAGGAGGAAGGAAAGGCGAACCACGGGGGGGGGGGGGGGGGGGGGGGGGGGAAGAGAGACAGGGAACAATAGAGGAGAGCCAGGGAGGTGGAGGGGGGGGGGTGGGAGGCTGGGAAACATTAACCAACTTGACATCCACAGGAACAGAGAAAAAGGAGAACACAGGTGGAGGACGGGAGGGCCGGCTAAAGCAGCAGCGTGCACATGAAGACAACGGCGGCAAAATCCGACCGGGAGAGGCGAGGGGCAACACCGGCACCAGACCCACTCGAGGATTGCCCTCCGGAAGTGCCTCGCCGGCACAAACGGGTGCCTGCTTACATATATATATAGATATATCATATCCTGTGTACGTAACGGCAAAATATACTCTGTTCAAAAATACAATAAAAAACATTTAAAAAAATATAATAATTTGGTCACTGGATTATTTTAATTGGATCCCCAATTACGGTCACCATCTTCTCTCATTATCTCAGACAAGAATACAATAGAACTGTTTCTTATTATCCCTTTATCTGATTCTATACAATCCCTTATTCAGACAGTTTCAAATGTTGACACTAATCAGAGCGTGAAGGTCTCTCTTGCCAGTACATTTATCCTCATTGCACATTCTTTTTTATAATAAATTTAGAGTATCCAATTCATTTTTTCCAATGAAGGGACAGTTTAGCGTGGCAAATCCTCCTACCCTGCACATCTTTTGGGTTGTGGGGGTGAGACCCATGCAGACAGTGACCCGGAGCGGGGATCGACCCGGGTCTTCAGCACAGTGAGGCAGTAGTGCTAACCACTGCACCACCATGCCACTCACTTCATTGCACATTCTTTACATACACAGCAAATAAGGTTTTCTTTGTTTACAGCAAATAAAACTCAGTCTTTTACTATAATTACTGATTCATTAATTGTAGCTCAATTAAGGTCAGTACTTAATCATCTGTTACTGACAGGTAGCTAATTAGCTAATTAGTACAGTAATCTTTAATTAATACATTTGGTTACTACAAGATCCACTGATTCAAAAAGACAAGTTTGGAAGACAATAGCTTTCTTTCTTACTCATCGTGATTGGACTGAAGTATCTGCCTTATACTTGATGCCAGATTGGACAAAACATAATATTGTGTAGCTGATCAAAATGATAAAATAAATTCTTAGTTTAAACAATTTC
Organism: Scyliorhinus torazame; assembly: GCF_047496885.1. Taxonomy (NCBI): domain Eukaryota; kingdom Metazoa; phylum Chordata; class Chondrichthyes; order Carcharhiniformes; family Scyliorhinidae; genus Scyliorhinus; species Scyliorhinus torazame. The sequence continues at coordinate 174,753,849 of NC_092711.1, forward strand.
TGTTGCTATGCAGCTTATTCAAGCATTTAGGTTGATACAGTGTTACCTTTTGAAATAAAGTTCCTGTCACATAGTCGAGTTTAAAATGGCTTCCTTGACCTTGTTATGTATAATGTTCAGAGTCAGCATAGACATAAGGGGTGGATTGGGCTCCTTCTGTGCTTTCTGAGCCACATTTGCACTTAAAGAAAAGTGGTAAATACCAGGAATCCACTTCCTACGAGTGGATTCGAAGCAGAGACATTGGAATGTTTCCCAAAGGAAGGTGGAGGGGCACCTGAGGGATATAAATGAAAAGGGATAGATCTATAGAGAGAAATTTCATCTGCTCCAGTCTCTCCAATTAACTGACGTTGCTCATCCCAGGTGCCATTCTCGTAAATCTCCTCTGCACCCTCTCTGAGAACTTCACATCTGTCCTAAAGTGTGGGGCCCCAAAATAAGGTTCAATTTTTGAGGGTTAGAATTGTTCAATACGTTAAACTTGTTTAGAACCAGGGTTAGATTACACAGGCAGTACTGTCAACATTTGTGATCGCCATTTAGAAAAAGGAAATCGAGGCCTTGGAGAAGGTGCAACAAAGATTCACAAAAATACTACGATCAGATGAAATGGGGCAGCAGTAGGCCATTCGAGGGGCCGGGTGGCCTACTGCTGCTCGTAATTCGTGTCTTATCACATCCTTTATAATAGATTGTAGCATTTTCCCTCCTACTGATGTCAGGCTAATGGGTCTGTGGTTCCCCGTTTTCTCTCTCCCTTATTTAATATTGGGGTTACATTTACCACCTTCCAATCTGCAGGAACCATTCCAGAATCTATCGAATTTTGAATGAATGAAATGAAAATGAAATGAAATGAAAATCACTTATTGTCACAAGTAGGCTTCAAATGAAGTTACTGTGAAAAGCCCCTAGTCGCCACATTCCGGCACCTGTTCAGGGAGGCTGGTACGGGAATTGAACCGTGCTGCTGGCCTGCCTTGGTCTGCTTTAAAAGCCAGCTCTTTAGCCCTGTGCTAAATCAGCCCCATTTGTGATGATCACCAATGTATCCACTATCACTACAGCGACCTCTTTCAACACTCTGGGATGTAGAGCAGCAGCTTTTGGGGATTTATTAACTTTCAGCCACATTAATGTCTCCATTACTATTTTTTCACCAATTCTAACCTCTTTCAGTCCCTTGTGCTCACTAGTCCCTTGGTTCCCTAGTGTTTTTGGGACAATTAATGTGTCTTCCTCCATGACGGCAGACACATTGTTTAGTTTCTCTACCATTTCCTTATTCCCCATTATAAACTCTCCTCTCTCTGTCTGGAATGGACCCACATTGGTCTTTGCTAATCTTTTCCTTTTCACATTCCTATAGGAGCTTTTCCAGTCGGTTTTTATGTTTATCGCCAGTTTGCTCTCATATTCTATTTTACCTTTATCAGTTTCTTGGTCCTCCTTTGCTGAATTCTAAACAAGTTCCGAAATCTCAGGATTTTTATTTTTAAAGTTAGAGTCCCCAATTCACTTTTCCAATTAAAGGGCAATTTAGCTTGGCCAATCCTCCTACCCTGCACATCTTTGGGTTGTGGGGACGAAACCCACGGAAACACGGGAGAATGTGCAAACTCCACACAGATAGTGACCCAGAGCCGGTATCGAACCTGGGACCTCGGCGCTATGAGGCAGCAGTGCTAACCACTGTGCCGCCGTGCTGCCCCTGAAACTTCAGACTTACTACTATTTTGTCCAGTTTATGGGTCCCTTCCTTTGATCAAAAGGAATCTTTAACTTTCTTGTTGCCACACTTGCATCACTTTTCCTGTTTGATATTTGTTTCTGAAAGGAATCTATATTTGATGTAAATATTTGAATTTAAAGTCGTTAAAATTCCCAAAAAGATCATCGGCTGCTCTCCCCTTTGAGAGAGAGAGAGAACTGACTGGTGGTGATTTAAATTGAGGGTCACCACACCTCAGTTGAGGGGCAATGTTGACAAGGCTGGGCCTTCATGGATAACCAAAGCCGCTCGGGTGATTGAAGCCACGCTGTTGGCATTGTGCCGCATCACGAACCGGCCGTCCAGCTAGCTGTGCTAACTGACCCCTTGGTCAATATGTAATAATTCCTTAAATATTAGCTACTGCCTATCTCGGAACATACCATTTAATGTAGTTTCTCAGTCCACCTCAGACAACGTACCTCTCACACCGATAGTTTCCTTCTGTGAGAAACACCCAGATAAATTAGACAAAAGAACCCTGTAACCACCATGGCCATCTTCATGGCAACATGGCATGCTTTGGGGGTTTCCAAACAGAAATGAGAAATAATTATCTTCGAACTTCCAAACCCCGTTCACTCTGTGGTTCATGTGCAATTTGAAGCCAAAATCGCAACAAGGCCCAAAAAGCATCAGCCCACTGGAGGCAAATTAGTCAGACCGGTCAGTCCAGCAGAAAGAAAAGTTCCGACCATCCCCATTGTCCAACTGTCAGATGAACGAAATGCAGTCCTGGATGTAACTGAGAGCAGAAACAAAATCAGCAGAATCCAATCCCTGTAATCACTTGTGAACTTGTTGGTGTCTCCGCAGGTGCGATGAATCACAAAATCCCCTCCCACACTGAGAGCAGGTGAATGGTTTCTCCCCAGTGTGAACTCGCTGGTGTTTCTGCAGGTGGGATAACTGAGTAAATCCCTTCCCACACGGAGAGCAGGTGAATGGCTTTTCCCCAGTGTGAACTCGCTGGTGTCTCTGCAGAGTGGATGAATCACTGAACCCCTTCCCACACAGAGAGCAGGTGAACGGCTTTTCCCCAGTGTGAATTCGCTGATGTCTGTGCAGGTGGGATTGCAGAGTGAATCCGGTCCCACACTGAGAGCAGGTGAATCGATTCTCCCCAGTGTGAACCCATTGGTGTGTCCACAGGCTGGATAACTGAGCAAATCTCTTCCTACATTGAGAGCAGGTGAATGGCTTCTCCCCAGTGTGAACTCGCTGGTGTTTCTGCAGATGGGATAACTGAGTGAATCCCTTCCCACACTGAGAGCAGGTGAATGGCTTTTCCCCAGTGTGAACTCGCTGGTGTCTCTGCAGAGTGGATGAATCACTGAACCCCTTCCCACACTGAGAGCAGGTGAACGGCTTTACCCAGTGTGAATTCGCTGATGTCTGTGCAGGTGGGATTGCAGAATGAATCCCGTCCCACATTGAAAGCAGGTGAATGGCCTCTCCCCGGTGTGACTGCGTCGATGAGCTTCCAGCACTGATGGTACATTGTATCTCTTCTCACAATCCCCACATTTCCACAGTTTCTCCATGGTGCGCTTGCCCGAGTGTCTCTCCAGATTGGGCAAGCAGTTGAAGCCTTTACCACTCACATGTGGATGATTTCTCCCCGCTGTGAATGGTACGATGACTATTCAGGCTGTGAAACCGGTTAAAGCTCTTTCCACACTCTCACTCAGCTGCCTGTGTGTCGCAGTGCTTTCCAGTCACACTGATGTCTGAAATATTTTGAAGCAGACAAACATTTCTCCTTCCAGATTAGGAGGCTGTTGATAGTCACAAACCTAATAATCGAGTGACTCTGAGAGATCTGGACTTTTGGTTTGAGATGTCTGTCTGTAATCCCTCCTTTTCTAATATCCTGCAAGTAGAATTCACAACAGACATCACATTTAGTATAGGGCAGAAATTCAGAACAGACAATTTAATTTCTATGAAACATTCTTTCCTCTCGCATTCCCCAAAAGCTGTAAATCTCCATCCCACACACTCTCCCTCCATTCTCATTCTGCTGTATCTAATATTTACCCTCCCAATTCTTCTTAAGGTGCTGATTCAGGCTGATCAATACATCCACACTGACCACTTCATCTCTTGGACTGAGAGGTTCATAAGAAATAGGAGCTGCAGCAGGTGAGGGCTTTTGTGAGGTGACAGGTGAGGGAATTCCCGTTGCTCCCGGCACAAGAAGTTCAAGATAGGGTGATCTCGGGTGTATGGGTCGGGAGGGCAAGGTGTCGGAAATACACCAGGAGTTGAAAGAAGAGGGGGAAGCGCTGGCAGAAGAGTTGAAGGGTAAATGGGAGGAGGAGCTAGGGGAGGAGATCGAGGAAGGTCTGTGGGCTGATGCCCTAGGTAGGGTTAATTCCTCCTCCTCGTGTGCCAGGCTCAGCCTGATACAATTTAAGGTGGTCTACAGAGCGCACTTGACGGGGGCGAGGATGAGTAGGTTCTTTGGGGTAGAGGACAGATGTGGAAGGTGCTCATGGAGTCTGGCGAACCATGTCCATATGTTTTGGTCATGCCCGGCACTGGAGGGGCTCTGGAGAGGAGTGGCGGGAGCAATATCTCAGGTGGTGAAAGTCCGGGTCAAGCCAGGCTGGGGGCTAGCAATATTTGGAGTAGTGGATGAACCGGGAGTGCAGGAGGCGAAAGAGGACGGCATTCTGGCCTTTGCGTCCCTAGTAGCCTGGCGAAGGATCTTGCTAATGTGGAAGGAGGCGAAGCCCCCCAGCCCGGAGGCCTGGATAAATGATATGGCTGGGTTCATAAAGTTGGAGAGGATTAAGTTCGCCTTGAGAGGGTCTGCTAAGGGATTCTACAGGCGGTGGCAACCGTTCCTAGACTATCTCGCGGAGCGTTAAAGGAAGGTCGGTCAGCAGCAGCAGCAACTTTGGGGGGGGGGGGGGGAGGGGCGGAGACGTCTTGGGAGGGGGGGGGGGGAAGGGGGGACTGCCAGGGAGGGTGGATGAGCAAGAGATAACATGAAGGGTTGGGGAAATTGGCACGTACGAATGAGGGCCAGTGTACAAAGCTGGGTAAATATATCATCTTGCCATGTATATATCTTGCTCTGCGCGATTTCTCGGGGTTTTTTTTTGTTACGTGGGGGGGGGGGGGGGGGGGGGGGGGGGGGTTATTGTTTGTAAGGGAGAAATATTGTGTTAAAAAACTTTAATAAATATATATATTTTTTTAAAGAAATAGGAGCTGCAATCGGCTATTCATCCCTTCAGACCAGCTCAGCCATTCAATGAGATCATTGGCTGATCTACATAAGCACCATTTCCCCACAATGCCCTATATCCCTTGATATCTGTAATATCTAGAAACCTATCAATCTCTATCTTGCAAATCCTTAATGACTGAGGTTCCACACTCTTCTGGGGGAGAGAATTCTTAATTTTCCTGCCTATTCCCCAAAACCCTCGACTCCCTTGTCAATCAGAAATTGGTAGAACTCATCCTTGAAAATATTCAATTCCACTGATCCCAGTGGAAGAGAAATCCAGAGACAAACAACCCTCCGAGGAAAGAGATGATTGGAAATATATAATGTAGCTACAGTACAATATATGTATTTAAAAAAAATTAAATTCAGAGTACCCGATTAATTTTTTTCCAATCAAGGGCTAATTTAGCATGGTCAATTCACCTATCCTGCACATCTTTCTGGGTTTATGGGGGTGAGACCCACGCAGACGCGGGAGAATGTGCAAACTCCACATGGAAAGTGACCCGGGGCTGGGACCGAACCAGGGTCCCCAGTGCTAACCACTGCACCACCATGCTGCCCTCTACAGTACAATATTACACAACTAGAAATAATATTAAATGTACTTTATTACAGAACCATCAATATATCGAATCTGTATTATTTCACACTAGGCATATCTCTGTCCGATATTAATTTACTGACCCTTTAAATGTCAGCCATCTCCTGGGGAAACCAGCCCTTTAATTGTGAACATTGGGAAAGAGACCATCCTTTTAACCAGACAAATTAATGTATCAAACTGAGGGAGCAAAGGATGTCAATGTCTTTAAGAGAGAGAGAGACCTGGGCCAAGCTTTCCAGAGTCTGCACCCTCCCTGGATTCACTTCCTTTCCCTTCAGTTGCTGCAAGTCACCAAGTAAAGGTCAGAATGAGAAAAGAAATGAAAAGGGAGAGAAAATAAAGTGTGTTACTCACAGATGTTTGGAGACAGGAGACAGTTTCCGTCTGTGAAGCTCAATTTTCATTCATACAAATCCGGCGCACTGATTGACTGGAGAACCAGAGTCCTTCCGGTCCTCCAATTTTTCCCATTGGTCAACACTTCAGCAGGAAGATCAGGGTGTTGACTCTTCTCCGCACATGCGCAGCTGCCCCTCACTCTTGCACATGCGCAGTCCCGGGCCGCCTACCCACGCGGCGGATAGAGCCTTTCTCCAGTGCGGGGAATTGTGGGAGCCGCGGCCGCCATTACTCATGTGGAGCCCAGTCTCCAAACTCCTGGGACTGGGATCAAGAGTGGGGCAGCGGGAGGGAGCAGTGACCCAACCCTGACACAAAGTCACTGGATTTGTTTGTGACGTCTCCCTTTGCAGAACAGATTGTTAACTTCAGGTGTAAAGATTTAGTCACCTGGGTGACATATTGGGGAGGGAATAGGTGTGAGTGAAACTGAACCCGAGAGTCAGCACCTTCAGGGGAGGAGAATTGGGGGAAAAGCAGGAGGAGGATAGTGGGATGAAGTAGTGTTACAACCAGTAGGGAGGAGGTAGAGATTGGGGACACAGATTTATTGTTTGAGACAAAGAGTGATTCTGCTGTTGTTGCTGTACCAAATCTTATTGATGCTGAAGGTTGGGGCTTATTTTTGCTGATGTTCGAGACGCCTGTAACTGAGATGGAGTTTAAAATTCTGGATTTAGGACAAATGAACCAAATTTGAATTGCACACCCTGTGTCATGTCCTTCCTGTAGTTCAGTTGGGTCTGCTGATTGCTGGGTGATTTGCTCAGTGTCTTTTTAAGAACTGCTGTTTGTGATCTCTCCACATTCATTCAGGGACTCTCAGCTGAAATTATTTTACAATAAAACAGTTCACTTTCAGCATCGCCCCCAAACAAATCCATTGGTGTGAAATCAACAATTCCAATCTGATTGAAATGACATAGAATGGACATCAAATAAACATGCCATAAGGTCCACCTGGTCTGTGATGGTTTTGATGCTCCACATATGTTTCCTCCCAGTCTTCTTCACCTTCACCGTCAGTCAGGGCTCAGTGGATAACACTCCTGCCTCTCAGTTCCAAAGGTTCTGGGTTCATTTCTCAATCAGGACTGGAGAACAAAACCACGGCTGTCCTCTAGTGCAGTGCTGAGGGAGTGCTGCTCTTTTGAGGTGCCATCTTTCAAATGATGTGTGAAACTGTGGTCCCATTTTCCTCCTTTGGTGAATATAAAATATCCCACATCATTCTTTTTGAAGAAGAGCAGGGGAGTTATCCCAGGTGTCCTGGTCAATATATATCCCTCAATAAACATCACTAAAACAGATCATTATTATCCTATTGCTGTTTGTTAACTGTCAATAGGTTGTAAGGAGACTACAAACAGATACAGACAGGTTAGGTGAGTGGGCAACAATTTGCAGATGGAATAGAATGTGGGGAAATTTGAATGTGTTCACTTCGGCAAGAAGAATAGAGAAACACAATTCTATTTAAATGGAGAGAGATTTCAATACTCAGTATTACAGAGGGATCTGTGTGTCCTGGTACAGGAATCATAAAATGTTAATATGAAGGTACATTAAGTGATTAGGAAAACAACTGGAATATTAATGTTTCCCACAAGGGGAATGAAAGTTACAGCTGTGCAGGGCCTTGGTGAGACCACATCTGGAATATTGTGCACTAGTTCTTCACTTTGTTTGAAACACAAAGATATAATTGTGTTCGCAGCAGTTCAGAGAAGGCTCACTCGACTCATTCTCAGGATGAAGGGCTTCTCTTATGCAGAAAGGTTGAACATGTTAGGTCCTTAGTCACTTATAGAAACTTTTACAATCCTGAGGTGATTTAATAGGGTGGAAATTAGGAAGATGTTTCCAAATATGAGAGAGACTAGAACTAGGGGATACAGTTTATCAATATGAGATCCACCATTCAGATGGAGATTGAGGAAAATGTTTTTCTCACAGAGGGTGTTTAGTCTGGAATTCTCTTCATCAGAGAGCAGTGGGGCTGGGTCATTGAATATAGTCAAGGCAGAGTTTGACAGATTATTGACAGAGGAGACAAGGGTTATGGGGGTGAGACAGGAAAGTCTCAGCCAGAGTAGCAATAATCTTATAGAATTGGGCAGCAGGTTCAAAGAGCTGAAGGGCATTCTCCTGTTCCTGTGTTCCTATCTTGTTTTGCCTAAATTTGCTGCCACGTTTCCTACACAACAGTGACTACACCTCAGAAAGTACATCATTAGCTGGAAAGTGCATTGAGAAATCCAGTGGCCCTGAAAGCTGTTATACAAGTCTAAAGCTACATTAGAGTATCTGACACTTAAAGGGAGATGCTATTGAATATATTTAATCACTGAGCGTATGTACAGTACAAATTATTAATTACAAAAATGTGTTATAATGAGGTGAAGTCTAACAGCCAATTATGATAAAGTGGCTGACTCCAACTATTCTCCTTGGAATCACCACTCTTTTTAGTGACTACAATGTACTGACATCACCAAACCTAAACACGTAGAGCTTCCAGACTCATCGACCCCCAAACAGGCTGAATGTGCCCTGGTGCCAAAAGTGGGGAGTCACAGGAACAGCTAACAGAGGAGCCAGAGAGAACCCATTTGGGGAGCCAAAGAGAAACCATTTGGGCCCAGAACATTGTAAATATCCTTTTACTCTGGCTGTCTTTGAGCCTCAACTCATTTTCTGCTTTTTATAACCATGTTCAGTTTCATTAATAAACTTTTATCAGAAAACATATTTGATTTTTGTTGACTTTTCTTGATTAGACTGATGCACATTAAGGATAGCGGGTAAGAGGGAGTGACAGACTCTTTAACAGAAAGTGAGCCACTCTAAGGCAGTGTTTTTCAAACGTTTTTACTGAGTACCCATTTTTGCCAACCGGTCGACCTTCGCGACCCACGTCAGCCAATCTTTGCGAGCCACATCGGCTGACCTATGTGACCCTCACTGGCCAACCTTCGTGACCCACCATTTTCACTGACCTTTAATGTGACAGGTGAGTCTGCTTGCTCCTCACAATCTCACTTGCTTTGTTATTCAATGTTACGTTCCTGACAATGACTTCAGCTGATGATTTAAGATCTCACTGCATCCATTGAAAAAAATAAAGACATTTATCCTCAAACTCGCCATGTTTCGTCGTCAAATGTCTTTGAAGTTTTGAGGGTTTTAAACTTTCATTTCCCAGTGCTTCCCTGCATTTTACACACTTTGAATCCTGATTTCCAGTGGTACAATGAATAATGCATCCCCCAAGTAATCGTCTTTATGCTGCTTTGTTCCTGTTCACAGCTTCTTCTTCATGGGTTGTTCACCAGAGGCCCTGGAACTCAAAATGGAGGAATCACTCTCGCGTGCCCAGAGCACGTGATGTCAGTGTGGCCTGCTGTCTGCCACTACTCCAGGCAGAAGACTCCAGCTATTTTTAAAAAATTCTGCCCCTGGGTCAGCGCACTGACATCAGGAGGCCGTGTTCTACCCCGCTGGGCTCCAGGCCTGCACACTGCTTAGGGGCACGCATGCGGGGAAGAGCCGGCATTCTAAAAGCGGTTGCGCCGTTTAGCACCAATTTCCGTGATCTGGGACGCCCGCGGCACGACCTTCCCAATACCCGCCCAGGACCCACCCTCAAGTCGTGCCGCTCGATTTGAAAGTGACTGCTCCAAGGTAATTGACAAAGGAGCCAGTGGGTAGATGAGATTTTATTTTTTGACACAGCGAGCTGTTCTGATCTGCCTGAACGCTGATTCAGTAGTATCTTTCCAAAGGCTAAATACTTGAAAGATAAGAATTTGCAGGGCTGTGGGGAAAGAGCAGAGCAGTTGGATGAATCAGTCAGTCCTTCCAAAGAGATAGCAGGGGCATGATGGGCCAAATGGTCTCCTCCTGCAGCCTGTGAATCTGAGCCTCCTGCTTTTGTGCAGGTTAAAAGGGACAGATTTCATTGCATCCTCTTCCCCGTATATGTATTTAAAGAGATGGGTTTATCTTTAGCTCCGAGTGACCGATATACCAATTGGTTGGAGGCCCATTTCCCAGTCAGTCCTCCAGCACCTTCCTGTCTCTCTATTAGTGCGATGTCCATGGCAGTTTCCCAACTGGGGCACAGGCCCTGTTATTCTCAGCTAAATTCAGCCCCCAGCTCTGTCTCCTGCCTGTCATTGACACGAGCAATAGACACAGAAAGGTGCCCGAGGCTCAAATGGGAAGTCAAAATTTGTGGCTCTGAACCAAGACTTCAACATTTGTCAATCAAATCCCTGTTATTTATACTGGGGTTTCTATTATTACCGTGCCACCCCTTTTCATGTCACATTGATGTACTTTAGGGAAAGTGGGTGAGAGGGGAGACAAAGGGTGGGAGTTTTAACAGGTAACTTTCCCTTTCTAACTTTGCAATGTCGATAATGTCAGCCGTGGCTCAGTGGGCAGCTCTCTCACCTCTGAGTCAGAAGGTTGTTGGTTCAAATCCCAGTCCAGGGACCCGAGGGCAAGAATCACATCCAACATTCCTGGTCCCAGCACTGAAGGAGTCTGCACAGCCTTCTTTCAAATAAGATGTTAAACTGAGGCCCTGTCTGCCCCTCTCAGGTGGGTGTAAAAGTTCCCACAGCCACTATTTGGAAGAAGAGCAGGGGAGTTATCCCCGGTGTCTTGGTCAATATTTATCCCTCAATCAACATCACTAAAAACAGATAATCTGCTCATTATCACATTGCTGTGTGTGGGATCTTGCTGTGTGTAAATTGGCTGCTGTGTTTCCTACATTGCAACAGTGACTTCACTTCAAAGGTACTTCATTGGCTGGAAAGCACTTTGTGACGTCCTGTGGTTGTGAAAGATGCTATAGAAATGCAAGTTGTTAAATTTAAGATTTCTGTTGTCTGATCGTGTTATTTGGAACTTTATTGATTTCAGCCACACCCAACCTACCATTTAATAAATTCACTTTGGTTCAGACAAGGCAATTAAGACAAAGATAGAATTTGCTTGATATTAAATTTAAAAGTTTATTCAAAGAAACTTTAAGACATTGACTTTTACAACTCAATGTGGGTGATCGGTCTGTAGAAGCGTAACGCTCTCTAGCTCCTTCTTTGACAGTAATTCTTGTGGAATTCAGCCTCGGGAGTCTGGCTCCTTCTTTGACAGTAATTTCTTTGGAACTCGGCCTTGGAAATCTTCAGTACTTGGCCAGCAAGGAAGACCTTCAGAATCTCTACTTTTATCCCCAAAGTGACCATTACCTCTTGTCAGAGTTGGGCCTGTTGTAACATGGCCATTGGTCAATTTGGTCACTGGATTAATTTAATTGGATCCCCAATTACTGACTCCACCTTCTCTCATTATCTCAGACAGGAATACAATAGAACTGTTTCATACTGTCGCTTTATCTGATTCTATACAATCCCTTATTCAGACAGTTTCAAATGTTGAAGCTAATCAGAGTTTGAAGGTCTCTCTTGCCCGAACATTTATCATGATTGCACATATCTTACATACACAGCAATTAAGCTTTTGCATTTTTACAGCAAATAAACCTCAGTCTCTTACTGTAACTACTGATTCATTTTTGATTATTTAATTGTCACTCAATTAAGGCTCATTACTTAATCAGTCATCTGATACTAACTGGTAGCTAATTAATACAGTAATCGTTAATTAATACATTTGGTTAATACAATATCCAGTGGTTGAAAAAGACTGTTTTATGGAAGACAATCACTTTCTTTCTTACTAACTTTGATTGGATTGAACAATGAGTCTTAGACTTGAGCCAGACTTTGGCAGGATATGATACCCTGTAGCTTTACAAAATTCTGGAACAATTTGTTGTTTTAAACAATTTTGCCTCATTCATCAGTTTCGAGAAACAGTTTGGTTTATATAGAATGAATTTTTAAAATAAAGGTCCAGTCACGTTTCAGAGTTTAACATGGCTTCCTTAACCTTGTTACTTATAACAGTGAAGTTGGACGAGTGATTGATTTTTAAAAAGAAATATTATTAATGAGGCATACGCAGAATTACCGACATTACAACAGTGGGTGCACTTCAAAAGTATTTCAAAGGCTGTAAAAAGTTTTAGGAGATTGTGTGGTCACGAAAGATGTTATAGAAATAGATATAGAATCCCTTGCGTGCAGAAGGAGGTCGTTCAGCCCATCGAGTCGGCACCAACCCTTCAACTCACCCCATATCCACTCACCCATAACCTAAGCTGCATACCCCTGGACACTGGGGGGGGGGGGGGGCAATTTATCAGGGCCAATCCCCCTAACCCATATATCTTAGGGCTGTGGGAGGAAACCCACACAGACACGGGGAGAATGTACAATCCACACGCAGACAGTGACCAAGGTCAGAATGGAACATGGGCCCCTGGTGGCGTGAGGCAACAGTGCTAACTACTATGCCATTGTGCCACTATAATAAATGTAATTTATTTTTAGAACTAGTTCCCAACCTTGGATATATCACACTCGGTCCACTCATGAAGATCACTCATAAAGACTGAGACTTGATTTTATGTAACAACCATGTCTTTCACTTCATTTCAAATACCCTGTGAAAATCCAAACACAGTATCTCATGAAGGTATTTGATTTAAAACAGAATGACTTGTTGTGATTTGAGATTCACTGCCTGACAATGAAATTAAAATGAAATAAAAATCGCTTATTGTCACAAGTAGGCTTCAAATAAAGTTACTGTGAAAAGCCCCAAGTCGCCACATTCCGGCGCCTTTTCAGGGAGGCTGGTACAGGAATTGAACCGTGCTGCTGGCCTGCCTTGGTCTGCTTTAAAAGCCAACTATTTAACCCAGTGTGCTAAACCAGCCCCATTATGGTGCAGGAAGTAAATTCTCCTGTAACTTTCAAAAGAGAACTGGATAGATTGTGCAGGGTGCAGGAAAATAAACTTGCAGGGTGATGGGACCAATTAGATTGTTCATTCAAAGAGCTAGCATGGGAATGGTGGGCCTAATGGCCTCCTTCTTATCCCTTTGATTCTCGTTTACATTTGAAGAAAATCTTAGCATTGAACCAGAGTTTGGCAGTATTTGGGAAATATCTGAAATCCACTTCCTACGAGGGGGGAAGAAGCGGAGATGATGGAATATTTCCAAAGGAAATTGGTTGGGCTTTTGAGGGAAATAAACCGACAGGGGTACGTACGGGAATAGAACGGGGTAATCATTTGATCAATAGAAATCTACAACTTGTGAATCTTTGGAATTCTCTACCCCAGAGGGCTGTGGGAGCTCCTTCATTGAGTGTGTTTAAAGCAGAGACTGACAGATTTCTAAATACCAATAACACAAAGGGATATGGGGATAGTGTGGGGAAAAAGCCATTGAAGTGGATGATCAGCCATGATCGTATTGAATGGTGGAGCAGGCTCAACGGGCTGAATGGCCAACTCCTGCTCCTATGTTCCAATGGTACAAAGATGCGAGAAACACCCAGATAAATTAGACAAAAGAACCCTGTAACCACCATAGCCCATCTTCATGGCAACATGGCTGCTTTGGGAACTAAATATCTTCCAACGTGCAAACACCTTTTCATTCTGTGCCCCTCGTCAAACTTGGAACCAGGTAATCACAACGAGGCTCAAAAACGGTCAGCCCACCGGAGGCAGAGGTGTTAGACCGGCCAGTCCAGCAGAAAGAAACCCTCCAATCATCACCATTCACCAGATGTCAGAATGAACAAAATGCAGTCCTGGATGTCAGTGAGAGCAGAAACAATAACAACGGAGCCAACATCTGTAATTTGTGAACTTGTTGGAGTAACAACAGGTGTGATGAATCACAAAACCCCTCCCCACATTGAGAGCAGATGAATGGTCTCTCCCCAGAATTAACTCGCTAGTGTCTCCGTAGTTGGGACGGATCACTGAATGTCTCTTCTGCTCAGAGCAGGTGAATGGCCTCTTCCAGGTGTGAACTCGCTAGTGTTCCCGCAGGGTGTATGGATATCTGAATCCCTTCTCTCACTAAGAGCAGGTTAACGGCCTCTCCCCAGTGTGAACTCGCTGGTGTGTCTGCAGGTGGGATAATTGAGTGAATCCCTTCCCACACTGAAAGCAGGTGAACGGCCTCTCCCCAGTGTGAACTCGCTGGTGTCTCTGCAGGTTGAATAACTGAGTGAATCCCTTCTCACACTGAGAGCAGATGAACGGCCTCTCCCCAGTGTGAACTCGCTGGTGTGTCCGCAGGCTCGATGAAGTAGTGAATCCTTTCTCACATTGAGAGCAGGTGAATGGCTTCTCCGCACTGTGAACTCGCTGGTGTTTCAACAGATCAGATGATTCTATGAATCCCTTCTCACACTGAGAGCAGATGAACGGCCTCTCCCCAGTATGAAGTCGCTGGTGTCTCCGCAGTCTCCTTAAAGTAGGGAATCCCTTCTCACACTCGGAGCAGATGAACGGCCTCTCCCCAGTGTGAACTTTCTGGTGTGTCCGCAGGTCGGATGATTGAATGAATCCCTTCCCACACTGAGAGCAGATGAACGGTCTCTCCCCAGTGTGAACTCGCTGGTGTGTCCGCAGCTCGGATGATTGAATGAATCCCTTCCCACACTGAGAGCAGATGAACGGCCTCTCCCCAGTGTGAACTCGCTGATGTGTCCGCAGGTTGGATGATTGAGTGAATCCCTTCTCACACTGAGAGCAGGTGAACGGCCTCTCTCCAGTGTGAACTCGCTGATGTCTCTGCAGGGCGGATAACTGAATGAATCCCTTTCCACACACAGAGCAGGTGAACGGCCTCTCCCCAGTGTGACTGCGTCGATGGGCTTCCAGCTGAGATGGAGCCCAAAATCCCTTCCCACAGTCCCCACATTTCCACCGTTTCTCCAGGGTGGGGGTGTCCTCGTGTCTCTCCCGGTCGGACAATCAATTGAAGCCTCGTCCACAGAACACGTGTACGGTCTTTCCCCGCTGTGAATGGTGTGATTTCGTTTCAGTCAGTGAAACTGGTTCAAACTCTTTCCACAGTCAGTGCTTTGGAACACTCTCACTCGGGTATGTGTGTGTGTCTCGGGGCTTTTCCAGTCACACTGATCTTTTGAAGCAGACAGAAAAGACAAACATTTCTCCTTCTAGATTCAACGTCCGGTGATATTCAGTTACAAGGAATTGAGAGACTCAGTCAGATTGAGACGTGACGTTTGAGATTTCGGTCTGCAATTCCTCCTCTTCTAATATCCTGTAAAAACAATTTACAAAAGTTACTTTTCTTCTCCTCATTTTGGAGAAGGTATCCTGAGGGTAACGACAGTCTGGCCGTGGGGTTAATCCTTCGGGTCCTCAGTCTTATTGAGGAATGTCCCCTTGGATCTATTGTGGTCGTGATTCTTTTGTATTTTTGTTATTATGGGAGGGTTTATGTGTTGTTGACTTTATCCTACTCTGGTACCGACGGGGCTTTTATCTGTGAAAGGAGCAGTTTGGGGAAACTTTGGTGCCTCTGGTGTAAAGTGAGTTGGAGGAGGGGGTAATGACGCACGCCCGATTGTGGCGTGAAAATCTGTTCCTGTCTCTCTGTCGCCTAACTAATGGCGGCAGTTAATCATCAAATTTTCTCAGGGAATGTATGGGCCATCCATCGCCCTATCAGAAGGCAAATGATTGTCTCCTTTCTTAAGGAGAAAGTCGACATAGCTTTATTTCAGGAAACTCATCTAGATTAAACTCAATTGGGGTTGACACGGTGGCACGGTAGTTAGCACTGGTGCATCACAGCTCCAGGGTCTCAGGTTCAATTCCGGCCTCGGGTGACTGACTGTGTGGAGTTTGCACATTCTCCCAGTGTCTTTGTGGGTTTCCTCCGGGATCTCAGGTTTCCTCCCACAGTCCAAAGATGTGCAAATTAGGTGGATTGGCTATGCTACATTGCCCCTTAGTGTTCAAAAAAGTTGGGTAGGGTTACTGGGTGACTCGGATAGACTGGAGGCATGGGCTTAAGTAGAGTGCTCTTTCAAAGGCAGGTGCAGACTTGATGGGCCGAGTGGCCTCCTTCTGCACTGTAGGGATTCTGTGATGAGGAATACTTTAAATTGAGGCGGGATTGGGTGATGCAGGTTTTTTTGCCCCTTTTTCATCAAGTAGCAGGGGTGTGGCAATCTTTATGAATAAAAATATCCCTTTCAAAGTTGAAACCTGAACAAAGGACAAAGCAGATAGATATGTGGTCATTAGAGGTTTGGTGCATGGAGATGTTGTTTCAATAATGAATGCTTATGGATCCCCAAATTACTCCCGGAGTTAATTACGAAGGCTTTTGTGGATTTCGCAAAGTTAGCTTCAACTAACATTTTTGTGGACGGTGACTTCAACTGCCACTTATATCCTCTGGTAGATAAGCTCCCAATTACCAAGAACCCCCCCACCCCCCGTTTCAAGCTAGGGCGTAGCCTCGGCTTGTGAGGAGGTGGGTTATGTGGATGTTTGGAAAACTTTGAACCTGAGGGGCGGAGCTTTTACGTTCTTTCCAGCCCCACATCAATGTCATACTAGAATCAACGGCTTTTCTGTGCCGAAGACAATCCGACACCTGGTGTCCTCCTGCAACACAGGAAACATTATAATTTTGCACCAATCCACCTCACCCGCCCGCGCGCCCCCCCCCCCCCCCCCATTTTCCAGGAGCTTCTGCTCGAGGGCTCACCCCCAAGTCAAGAACGTGAAGGTTTGATGCCTTCCTGATAAGAGGTACTTTATTTACTGCACATTTTAAGGAAGAGTTTGAGTTCTTCCTTTTCTTTAACTCGGCCCCTGGTATTTCCCCCTTCAGCCGTGTGAAGTTCATGCCGGGTGGGGGAGGGTGGATAATTTCTTACCCTGCTAATAAAAGGTGCAAGTGTTGGAGAACCAGCGGCGTCTGGAGGTTTGTTTGGCGAACGCCGAGGAGGATTATAAGGAGGCCCAAGTAAGCTATTGCTGCAGGAGGTTAACGCAGCAAGACTCCCTATTTACTCAGCAGGTTGAGAAAAGTTGAAAGTTTGCGAGGCAGAAGTTGTACGAGTTTGGGAGCAACCTGAGCAAATACAAACGCCGACTTTGGAGCGATTTTCTCTGTGCGGCTTGGCAGAGGGAAAAGGGTCATGAAGACGGAGGAAATAAACCAAAATTTCGGGAATTCTATGCAGGATTATACAGGTCTGAGCAGTCTGGTGATGTGTTGGCGGTGTGGAGCATTATTTCTCTTCCTTGAATCTCCCGGAGGCCTCAGAAAGCCAGCATGAGGCTCTTAACGCTACTCTTTCTAGGGAAGCGATGTCAAAGACCATGAAGGAGCTTGAGCCAGGTAAAGCGCTGGGACCACATGGCCGTGGGTGTGGGTTTTATAGGGGATTTGAGGTTTACTGTTGGATCTATTTGTGGGTATGTATTATCACTTTGACTCAAGTATGCTGCCATCGACTCTCTGTGAGGTTTATGTGTTTGATTCTGAAGCGGACAAGGATCACGGGAGTGTGTCTCTTATTAGCCAATCTTTCTTTCGGAATGTTGACTTGAAACTGCTACCTAAAGTTTTTGCAAGAAATCTTGAGGGCATCCTTCCAACAATCATTTTTTTATTTTAATTTAGAGTACCCAATTCATTTTTTCTAATTTAGGGACAATTTAGCTTGGCCAATCCACCTCCCCTGCACATCTTTGGGTTGTGGGGGTGAAACCCACACAAACACGGGGAGAATGTGCAAACTCCACACGGACAGTGACCCAGAGCCGGGATCAAACCTGGGACCTCGGCGCCATGAGGCAGCAGTGCTAACCACTGCACTACCGTGCTGCCCTCCTTTCAACAATCATGAGGGAGGACCAGTCTGACCTTGTTCTGCATCACTAACCAGCTGAGCTAAATTGGCTCCTAATTATATTACAAGCTGGGCAGCGGCAGGGTTCATGAATGTCGTATTTGGGCTTCTGAGAAGATCTCGACAAATAAATGTGTCAAGCTGAGGGAGCAAAGGATGTCAATGTCTTTAAGCGAGAGAGAGAGAGACCTGGGCCAAGCTTTGCAGAGTCTGCACCCTCCCTGGATTCACTTCCTTTCCCTTCAGTTGCTGCAAGTGACCAATTGAAGGTGAGAATGAGAAAAGAAATGGAAAGGGGGAGAAAAGAAAATGTTTTACTCACAGATGTTGGAGACGGGAGGAAGTTTGCGTTCTTGTGACGTTCAATCGAGCAGTCACACAAAGCCCGAGCTGATTAGCTGGAGGACCAGAAAGGAGGACAATTCTTGCCATTGGTCAATACCTCAGGTAAAAGGTCAGGAGGCGGGCTACCCTTTGCACATGCGCAGCCTCCCCTCTCCCTTGGACATGCGCAGTCATGGGCACGGGGAGATCACCGATTGGCTTCTCGCTCTGGCCGTCAGCCGGTTGCCTGGAATCCTTCTCTCGAGGTGGTTCTGTTGTCGGTTTCTTTTCCCCCTTGTTCAAGGGGCGGGCGAAACAACGGGTGGGGGGTGGGGAGCGCCGGGCTGCGCACTGGAACCCGGTGACGACAGCGCGGAATAGAGTAATTCCTATTGGCTGATTCGGGCAGTGCCCATTGTGATGTCACAGCGGAAGTGAAGGAAACATCCTCCTGTCTCCAACATCTGTGAGTGAAACACTTTCATTTCTCCCCCCTTTCCATTTCTTTTCTCATTCTCACCTTCAATTGGTCACTTGCAGCAACTGAAGTGAAAGGAAGTGAATCCAGGGAGGGTGCAGACTCTGCAAAGCTTGGCCCAGGTCTCTCTCTCTCTTAAAGACATTGCCATCCTTTGCTCCCTCAGCTTGACACATTTATTTGTCTGGCTAAAAGGATGGTCTCTCGCCACCGGTGGTAGCAGCGCGGTTGGGTGACTTGCACGACTTCCTGCGGTTAGAGAAGAGAAAGTCTGAGTTAAGGGTGCAGCAGGGGGGTTTGAGAAAAGGTGGGGGATGTTTGTGACCATGTTTGAGGAGCTGTTCGTCGCGGGGGGGATCTGTACAAACCATATAGTTGATTGTTGGGAAGAATGTTTCCCGGGGTGTTTATTTGCTGTAACCTACTTTGATACAAGTTTGAATTAAATGCATTTTTAAAAAAAAAAAATAAATTAAAGGATGGTCCCTTTCCTGATGTTCACAATTAAAGGAAGAGAAAATGCTGGAAAATCTCAGCAGGTCTGGCAGCATCTGTAGGGAGAGAAAAAGCTGTTGTTTCGAGTCCGATGACTCTTTGACAAAGAGTCATCAAACTCGAAACGTCAGCTCTTTTCTCCCCCTACAGATGCTGCCAGACCTGCTGAGATTTTCCAGCATTTTCTCTTTCATTTCAGATTCCAGCACCCACAGTAATTTTCTTTTATCACAATTGAAGGGCTGGTTTCTCCAGGAGATGGCTGACATTTAATGGGACAGTAAATTAATATCGGCTAGAGATATGTCTAGTGGTTTTAAATTAGATATATTATTTATGGTCTGTAATAAAGTACATTTACTATTATTTCTGGTTGTGTAATATTGTACTGTCGCTATTTATATATTTCCAGTCATCTCTTCCCTCATAAGGCTATTAGTCTATGGAATTCTCTTCCACAGGGATCAGTGGAGTCTGTGGGTCACTGAATATATTCAAGGATGAGTTGGACAGATTTTTAATATTTCTTTTATGTTTTTTACCATTTTTTAAATAATGAATGCAACAGAATAACAGAAATATTGATGGAAAATGGGTACAGTGTAGAACAACTGATACTGCCGCATAAATACAAGCAACACATTGCAGAATTAATTCAGAGCAGGATATTTGAGCGACCAGAGCCTCTAGATGAAATGCCAGATCAGTTAACAGGTTAACATAGTGAACGGGGAAAGGGGGTAAGATTATATAAAAACAGAAGAATAACAATGCAAGGCGCATACCCCAAAATATTACAAAACACACTAACAGCATAGTCGAATTAAAATAACATAGATGACATAGAATCTCGATAGTGCAGAAGGAGGCCATTTGCTTCTTCAAGTCTGCACTGACCCTCAGAAAAAGCACTCACAGAGGCAGACTCCCCATCCTAGTCCCATAATCCGGTCCATTGATCATGGTCAACCCACCTCACCTAACATTGTTTGTGCGGAGGGGCACGAATTCAAAAATCCCTAAAACAGTACTACAATGGAGAAGAAACATGGGAGGCTTGGCCCTCCCGAACTTGCAATACTATCACTGGGCAGCCACGGCCGAAAGAGTGAGGAGATGGGTAAAGGGCCCAGACATGAAATGGTTGATGATGGACGAGTCCTCATGTACAGGAATGACCCTCCGGGCCCTCGCCACGGCAACACTCCCATCCCCGCCAGCAAAACACTCAAGTCCAGTGGTGGCAGCTACCCTGAAAACCTGGAACCAGATGTGGCAGCATTTCAGTCTGACCGATGTGTCCATCATGGCCCCCATCTGCGGCAACCATAGGTTTGCACCAGCCATTCTCAACACCACCTTCAAGAGATGGAGACAGGACGGGGAACACTGATGGTTAGGGACTTTTACACGGGAAATAGACTAGCGACCTTAGAGGTGCTGACGGACAGACTGGACCTACCAAACAGGGATGAGCTCCAGGTCAAAAACTTTCTCCGCAAGGAGACAGCAGCATACCCAGGAACCCTGAGAAGCACAATGCAAGAGGAGTTACTGGACGCAGACAGTCTGGGGAAGGGAAACTGTGGACCTGTACGGACAACTTTTAATAAGGATGCGCTCCTTACTTGACGAAACCCAGGAAAAATGGGAGGAAGAGCGAGGGACGGAAATAGGGTGGGGACTCTGGAGCGAAGCACTGAACGGGACCAACTCCACCTTCTACGCAAGGCTAAGCTTCATGCAGCTGAATGTTGTGCACAGAGCACACCTGACAAGAACCCGAATGAGCAGGTTCTTCCCGGAGATGGAGGACAAATGTGAATGGTGCCAGCAGGTCCTGGCAAACCATGCCCACATGTTCTGGGTATGCCCCAGACATGTCAAATTCTGGGCAGCCTATTTAGAGGCAATGTCCATGGTTATGAGGGTGGGGCCGTGCCAACAAATGGCAGTCTTCGGGGTATAGGACCAGCCAGAACTATTCATGGGGAAGAGGGTGGACGCCCTTGCCTTTGCTTCTCTAATCGGCCGCTGGAGAATCCTGCTCGGCTGGCGATTAGCAGCACCACCCACAGCTCAGACTGGCTGGCAGACCTATCGGAATTTCTCCACCTGGAGAAGATCAAGTTCACCATCCGAGGGTCAGAGGATGGTTCCCACAAAGTGTGGAGGCCATTCACCAACTTGTTCCAGGACCTGTTTGAAGCCAGCGGCCGATGGAACACTGGGGAGGGAGGTGGGTGTACGGGAGCCAACGGGATCACAGGGAGCAGGCAGGAAAGGGGGGGGGCTACTGGGACAAGGAGGGACAACCAGAAACCAACTGACACAGAGACCAGAGAGCCTAGAACAAAAACACAAGAAGAGGAACCCCCATTGGAAGGTTTAAAACAGGACAGGGAGTGCGCGGGGTGGAAGGGAGGAGGCTCATCAATGGGGGGATGGGAGGGCACCGTCCACTTGTAAATAACAGATAACTCCCATTGTACAGTGAAGGGCCCAGGAAAGGACCCAGAAACGAGGAGGGAAAGGGACGGGAGATGGAGGGACCGGCACAAAGGAAATTGACATGCACATTGTAATCGGCAGAGTTACCCTGACTGCTTGGATAGTGTATAATAAGCATTGCCACAACCCTGCTACTCGATGAAAAAGAGGTGAAAAAAACTGCCCCATCCAATCCCGCCTCAATTTAAAGTGTTCCTCATAATCCAGATGGGTTTCCTGTAATAAAGCTATGTCGACTTTCTCCTTAAGAAAGGAGAGGATCTTTTTCCTTCTGATAGGGTGATGGATGCCCCGCACATTCCCTGAGAAAATCTGCACATTAACTGCCGCCATTAGTTAGGCGACAGAGAGAACAGGAACACTGTCCTACATTGCCTCAGTCATCAAGTATTTTCAGGACCAACATTGATACATTTCTAGATATTGAAGATATCGCGGGATATGGGGATTAGTTTTGGAAAATGGTGCTGAGGTAGATCGGCCAATGAGATTGAATGGTTGAGCAGGTTTGATGGGCTGAATGGTTGACTGCAGCTCCTATTTGTTATGATCTCTGTGCCCAGGACAGAAAGCACTGAGCATGGATCTGTCAATTAGCCTGAATCGGCATCTTCAGGAGAATTGGGAGGGTGAATATTAGATACAGCAGAGTGAGAATGGAGGGAGAGTGTGTGGGATGGAGATTTACAGTGTTTGGGGAATGAGAGAGGAAAGAATGTTCTCTAGAATTGTCTGTTCTGAATTTCTAGCCTGTGCTGACAGTGATGTCTTTTGTAAATTATTTTTACAGGATATTAGAAGAGGAGGAATTACAGCCAGAAATTTCAATGATCACATCCCAATCTCACAGAGTCACTCGATTAATCCGGGCCTGAATATCATCGGCCTTTGAGTCTATTTTAAAAGATTTTAAACATCAGTGTGACTGGAAAAGCACCGAGACACACACACCCGAGTGAGAGTGTTCCAGAGCACTGACTGTGGAAAGAACTTTAACCAGTTACACAACCTGAAAAAACATTGCAGCATTCACAGCAGGGAGAGACCGTACACGTGTTCTGTGTGTGGTCAAGGCTTCAACTGATTGTCCAACCTGGAAAGACACGAGGTCACCCAAAACATGGAGAAACCATGCAAATGTGGGGAGTGTGGGAAGGGATACAAAGCCCCATCTAAGCTGGAAATTCATCGACGCATTCACTCTGGGGAGAGACTGTTCACCTGCCCTCAGTGTGAGAAGGGATTCACTCAATTATCCGACCTGAAGGGATACCAGCGAGTTCACACTGGGGAGAGGATGTTCACCTGCTCTCAATGTGGGAAGGGATTCACTACTTCATCGAACCTGCTGACACACCAGCGAGTTCACACTGGGGAGAGGATGTTCACCTGCTCTCAGTGTGAGAAGGGATTCACTCGGTTATCTTGACTCAACATCCAATCTAATGTCCTGTAAAAGGAGATGACAAAAGTCATCACTGTCAGTCAAGGATAGAAATTCAAACACCCAAAACACGGAGAAACCATGGAAATATGGGGACTGTGGGAAGGGATACAAAGCCCCATCTAAGCTGGAAATTCATCGACGCATTCACACTGGGGAGAGGACATTCACCTGCTCTCAGTGTGGGAAGGGATTCATTCAGGTATTCAACCTGAAGAGACACCAGCGCCTTCACACTGGGGAGAGGCCATTCACCTGCTCTCAGTGTGGGAAGCACTTCACTCAGTTATCAAACCTGCAGACACACAAGCACGTTCACACTCGGGAGAGACCGTTCGTCTGCTCTCCGTGTGGGAAGGAATTCAGTAAATTATTCCAGCTGCAGAAACATCAGCGAGTTCACACTGGGGAGAGACCATTCACCTGCTCTCAGTGTGGGAAGGGATTCGCTCAGTTATCCCACCTGCGGAGACATCAACAAGTTCACAAGTGGTTACAGGGATTGGATTCTGCTGTTATTGCTGCTGTTAATCACATCCAGGACTGAACCATGTTCATTTTCACACTTGAAGTGGGAGGGTTTGAGGGTTTTTCTCTGCAGGACTGGCTGGTTTCCAGTGGGCTGATGCTCTTTGTACCTAGGAGAGCACATTTCCACTGAAATGTACCACAAAAGCTGGTGAAGGACATTTATTTTATCCTGGATGGCAAATGGTGGTTTTAC
Organism: Scyliorhinus torazame; assembly: GCF_047496885.1. Classification (NCBI taxonomy): domain Eukaryota; kingdom Metazoa; phylum Chordata; class Chondrichthyes; order Carcharhiniformes; family Scyliorhinidae; genus Scyliorhinus; species Scyliorhinus torazame. The sequence goes on from NC_092711.1 coordinate 174,777,698, forward strand.
TGCTACTACAGGTAGATCGAAAGTAAAAACAGGAAGAACTAGAAAAAGGTATATTTCTTGATGGAAATATAAAATAAATAAATCCAGAGCTTCCTGGATGGTGAGGGAGATAGAGGTGAAGATCAGAAAAATGAATTGCGCAGATGAACGATCTCAGGTAGAAATACAATGGAGAATCAGGCTGGGTATTGAAGGACCAAAGGAGAACTTGCAGGTGGAGGCAAGAGAAATAGTGAAGGTTTTAAATGAGTACTTTGCATCTGTCTTTAAAAAGGAAGAAGATTCTACCCAGACCGAGGTAAGAGAGGAGGTAACTGGTGCACTTGAAGAATTAATAAATGAGAAAGAGGAGGCTTAGCTGTAGGAGACCGAGGGTGATGACAGGCGGCTGCTTTAGTAACAGGAAGCCAGTGTCCAGTGGTGTACCACAGGGATCAGTCCCGGGTCCCCTATTGTTCATCATTTTGCGTTTGATAAGGTTCCCCACGGTAGGCTATTGCAGAAAATACGGAGGCTGGGGATTGAGGGTGATTTAGAGATGTGGATCAGAAATTGGCTAGCTGAAAGAAGACAGAGGGTGGTGGTTGATGGGAAATGTTCAGAATGGAGTACAGTCACAAGTGGAGTACCACAAGGATCTGTTCTGGGGCCGTTGCTGTTTGTCATTTTTATCAATGACCTAGAGGAAGGCGCAGAAGGGTGGGTGAGTAAATTTGCAGACGATACTAAAGTCGGTGGTGTTGTCGATAGTGTGGAAGGATGTAGCAGGTTACAGAGGGATATAGATAAGCTGCAGAGCTGGGCTGAGAGGTGGCAAATTGAGTTTAATGTAGAGAAGTGTGAGGTGATTCACTTTGGAAGGAATAACAGGAATGCGGAATATTTGGCTAATGGTGAAGTTCTTGAAAGTGTGGATGAGCAGAGGGATCTAGGTGTCCATGTACATAGATCCCTGAAAGTTGCCACCCAGGTTGATAGGGTTGTGAAGAAGGCCTATGGAGTGTTGGCCTTTATTGGTAGAGGGATTGAGTTCCGGAGTTGGGAGGTCATGTTGCAGCTGTACAGAACTCTGGTACGGCCGCATTTGGAGTATTGCGTACAGTTCTGGTCACCGCATTATAGGAAGGACGTGGAGGCTTTGGAGCGGGTGCAGAGGAGATTTACCAGGATGTTGCCTGGTATGGAGGGAAAATCTTATGAGGAAAGGCTGATGGACTTGAGGTTGTTTTCGTTGGAGAGAAGAAGGTTAAGAGGAGACTTAATAGAGGCATACAAAATGATCAGGGGGTTGGATAGGGTGGACAGTGAGAGCCTTCTCCCGCGGATGGAAATGGCTGGCATGAGGGGACATAACTTTAAACTGAGGGGTAATAGATATAGGACAGAGGTCAGAGGTAGGTTCTTTACGCAAAGAGTAGTGAGGCCGTGGAATGCCCTACCTGTTACAGTAGCGAACTCGCCAACATTGAGGGCATTTAAAAGTTTATTGGATCAACATATGGATGATAATGGCATAGTGTAGGTTAGATGGCTTTTGTTTTGGTGCAACATCGTGGGCCGAAGGGCCTGTACTGCGCTGTATTGTTCTATGTTCTATTTATATAAATGACAGATGACTATGCGGGGGGCAGGAACAGTAAGTTTGCGGGTGACACAAAGATTGGCCGGATGGTTAACAGTGAGGTTGAGAGTCTTAGGTTACAGGAAGATATAGTCGGGATGGTTAAATGGGTGGAAAAGTGGCAGATGGAATTTAACCCTGAAAAGTGTGAGGTGATTGGAAGGAGTAATTTGACAAAGGAGTATTCAATGAATGGCACCACACTGGGACGTTCCAATGATTCACCAGGATGATGCCTGGGATGGAACATTTAAGTTATGAAGAGAGATTGGACAGGCTTGGTTTGTTTTCGCTGGAGCAGCGAAGACTGAGAAGCGACCCGATAGATGTATGTAGGTTATGAGGGGCATGGACAGGGTGGATAGGCAGCAGATGTTCCCTTTCGTTGAAGGGTCAGTTATGAGAGGACACAAGTTCAAGGTGAGGGAAAGGGGGTTTAGAGGGGATTTGAAGAAAAACCTTTTTACCCAGAGGTTGGTGACGGTCTGGAATGCACTGTCTGGGAGGGTGGTAGAGGTCGGCTGCATCACATCCTTTAAAAAGTACCTGGATTGGCACGTGGCATGCCTTAACATTCAAGGCTACAGACCAAGTGCTGGCAAATGGGATTAGGTCGGCAGGTCAGGTGTTTTTCATGTGTTGGTGCAGACACGATGGGCTGAAGGGCCTCGTCTGCTCTGTATTAATCTGTAATTCTGAGGTGGTAGAAACACCATCTTTACTGACAGTAGATGAGGCTCCAGCACCAGATGCATCCAGAGATACTGAGGGAAGTGAGTGGAAATTGCAGAGACACTAGTGATAATTTTCCAGTCTTCCTTAGACACAGGGATGGTGCCAGAGGACTGGAGAATTATGAATGTTACACCCTTGTTCAAAAAGGGATGCGAGGATAAAGCCGGCAACTACAGACTAGTCAGTCTGACTTCAGTGGTAGGGAAATTTCTGGAAAATATAGTTTGGGGCTGAATCAATAGTCACTTAGACAAGTGCAGGAAAATTAAGGAAAACCAGCCTGGATTCATTAGGAGAAAATTATGTTTAAATAACTTGCTGGAGTGTTTTGAGGAGGGCGCAGAGAAGGTTGATAAGTGCAGCACTGTTGATGTGGTGTATACGGATTCTCAAAAGACATTTGACACAGAATCACACAACAGACTTGTGAGGAAAAATCTAATTCATGGAATAATAGGGAAAGTCGGCACTTGGATAAGAAATTGTTGAGTGACAGGAACAGAGAGTAGTGATAAATGGTTGTTTTTCAGACTGGAGGAAGGTTTGCAGTGGAATTTCCCCAGGGGTCAGTGTTGGGACCCTTGCTCTTCCTGATATATATTCATGACCCAGACTGGCGCTCAGGGTTTGATTGGAAACATTGTCAACTGTGATGAGGATAGTCTCGAACATCAAAGGGATATTGACAGGTTGGCGGATTGGGCAGACAAGTGGCAGATGAAGTTCAGTTCACAGAAGTGTGAGAGGTGATTTATTACGGCAGGAAGACTATGGAGAGACAATATAAAATAAAGGGAAAAACTCTAAAGGAGGTTCAGGAACAGAGGAACCTTGGTGTATATGTACATAAGTCATTAAAGGTGGTAGGGCATGTTGAGAGAGCAGTTAATAAAGCAGATAGTATCTTTGACTTTATTAATTGGAGAGGCGGTGACAAAGTGGTATTGTCACTGGACGAGTAATCCAGAGACCCAGGGTGATGATCTGGGGACCCGGGTTCGAATTCTACTATGACAGGTGCTGGATTTAAACTCAATAAAATATCTGGAATTAAAAGTCTAATGATGACGATGATACCATTGCAGATTGTCATTAAAAGCCATCTGGTTCACTAAGGTTAGCACTGTTGCTTCAGAGCGCCAGGGTACCTCCAGGTTCGATTCCCAGCTTGGGTCACTGTCTGTGCGGAGTCTGCACGTTCTCCCTGTGTCTGCGTGGGTTTCCTTCACGTGCTTCAGTTTCCTCCCACAAGTCACGAAAGACGTGCTGTTCGGTAAATTGGACATTCTGAATTCTCCCTCTGTGTACCCGAACAGGCGCCGGAATGTGGCGACGAGAGACTTTTCACAGTTACTTCATTGCAGTGCTAATGTTAGCCTACTTGTGACAATAAAGATTATTATTATAAGATTGATTTCTCCCTTCATACGTCGGAATAAAGCTTTGAAACCTGATCCTGAGTCTCTCCTGGTGGGGACTGGGTTGTCCCACAACAGTCACCATCATCATTCTCAGCCTCAGAAGATTATGTTTGATGGGTTATTTGAAAAACGCGATTCTTTCGTTGGGAACAATTCATTACATAATGATACTGAGAATCAATGTTGAAAACACCGATTAATCACCCCTGTGTATTTCCCGGGTTCAACCGCCTACGGTTACCATCCAAGACCCATATTATCATTTTCACATCACTTGTCAGCAGACATACCTTTGTTCTGGTATCTGCCACTAATATTTTGTCTATTTGAAACTCGGCCACAATGACTCCTTTGCCTCACTGTGAGTTGTCTATTTGATACGAAAGTACCTGAAATGAGTGTTTTCCACAATATTGAAATCATCTTCGACCGAGTCTGAAAATACTCATAACCTTGCATTTTGCTGTTAGTGATAAAGCCATACCTAGCTTCTTTCAGGGTAAGGAAGTAACCTGTGTCCACATCAGCTTCACTGTTCCATTGCTGATATTGTTCTCCCTACGAGAAAATTGATGGAGAATCAAAGCCTGAGATTTTGCAATGTTCTCTGCCATTCTGTACCTAAAATTGTCAGCAGCAATGTGCATCTCAGAGAGAGAGAGAATAAAACTTCTTACACAAGGAACCAAAGTTTAGTGCTGATTCTCTGCTACCATGTTAATTCTAAATTATGTCTGCAGAGGAAGCATTGGTCTCAAGCTGAACTGTACCTTGAACACATTTATTTCCAAATACAGCAAAGGAAACGCAGTCTCCCAGTTTCTCGCCCTACCCCCGACCCCATCCCACCCCTCAACGCCCAATTCTCCTTCCCTGAAGGTGTTGCTCTCGGGTTCAGTTTCACTCTCACCTATTGCCCTCCCCAATATGTCACCCAGGTGTCTAAATCTTTATACCTGAAGTTAACAAACTGTTTTGCTAAGGGGGGGCGTCACAATCCAGTGACTACACACATGTACTTTGTGTCAGGCTGACGTCACGCCCCCCACCTTCCATCCCAGTGCCAGGATTTTGGAGACTGGGCTCCGGATGGGTAATGGCGGCCGCAGTTCCCACAATTCCGTGCGCGCAAAAGAAACCGCTCTATCCGCTGCGCGGGTACGTGGCCGCGGACCGCGCATGTCCGAGGGACAAGGGAGTCTGCGCATGTGCCAGATAGAGCCCGCCCCGACCTTCCGAATGCAGTATGAACCAATGAGAAGGTTGGAGGACCGGAAGGACTCTGGTCCACCAACCAATCAGAGTGGGGCTTTGTGCGAATGAAGACTTAAGCTTCCTCCAGCCTCCACCATCATGAGTAAAACACTTTCTTTTCTCATTCTCTCTTGTGTTGTTATATGGTACAGATTTGATATATTATTGGTGGTTCTGTAATAAATACATTTTTATTATTTCTAGTCTTGTAATATAGTACCGTAGCTACATTATATATTTCCAGTTATAGAGCCTTTATGGCACAAAAGGAGTCCATTTGATCACTCGACTCCATGCCGACTCTGTAAAACAATCCATCAGCCTCATCTTTCACTCTCACTCCACAGTATAAATATTCCCCACTTCTCTGTCCGTTAGCTTTGACAAAGAGTCATTGGACTCGAAACATTAGCTCTTTTTCTCCCTACAGATGCTGCCAGACCTGCTGAGATTTTCCAGCATTTTCTCTTTAGTCTCATTCCCCCTCTATATTAGATACAGCAGAGTAAGAATGGAGGGAGAGTGTGTGGGATGGAGATTTCCAGGCTTTGGGGAAGGAGAGAAAAATAATGTCCGTAGGAAATTAGAATTGCGTGTTCTGAATTTTTATTCTGTACTGACAGTTGAGTTTTGTTAACTCCTTTTACAGGATTTAGAAGAGGAGACTTTACAGACAGGAATCTCAAACCAAACCTCACGTCAAGATCTGACAGAGTCACTTCATTCATCATGACCTGAATATTGTTGGTCTTTGAAGCTAGAATAAGAACTGCTCGTCTGCTTTAAAAAAAAAATTTTTTTTAGAGTACCCAATTATAGTTTTCCAATTAAGGGGCAATTTGGTGTGGCCAATCCACCTAACCTGCGCATCTTTGGGTTGTGGGGTGAAACCCATACAGACATCGGGAGAATCTCCAAATTCCACAAACAGTGACCCGGGGCCGGGATCGAACCCGGGTCCTCAGTGTCGTGGGCCGCACTGCTAACCTGTGCCACCATGCAGCCCACTTTAAAAATCAGTATCACTGGAAAAGCTTCAACACCTACACACCCAAGTGAGAGTGTCCCAGTACAGTGACTGTCGAAGGATCTTTATCCAGCTACACTTCCAAAAGGTGTCACATCATTCATAGCAAGGAGAAACCGTACACGTGTTCTTCAACTAATTGTGAAATCTGGAGAGACACAAGGACACAGGGCAACATGGAGAAACCATGGAAATGTGGGGACTGTGGGAAGGGATTCAGACGCCCATCTCAGCTGGAAATTCATCGACACAGTCACACTGGGGATAGGCCGTTCATCTGCTCGGAGTGTGAGAAGGGATTCAGGAATTCATCCAACTTAGCATCACACAAGTTAGTTCACTCCGGAGAGAAACCATTCAGCTGCTCTGGGTGTGAGAAGGGATTCAGATCCTCATCGAAACTGGCGATTCACCAACGTATTCACACTGGGGAGAAGCCATTCACCTGCGCTGAATGCAAGAAGAGATTCACTCAGTTATCAAACCTGCAGACACACCAGCGAGTTCACACCGGGGCGAGGCCATTCAACTGCTCTGTGTGTGGAAAGGGGTTTCGTGAGTCATCTGCTCTGCGGAAACACCAGCGAGTTCACACCGGGGAGAGGCCATTCACCTGCTCGACGTGTGGGAAGAGATTCAGTGATTCATCTGCCCTGTTAACACACCAGCGAGTTCACACCGGGAAGAGACCGTTCACCTGCTCTGTGTGTGGGAAGGGATTCACACAGTCATCTAACCTGCTGAGACACCAACGAGTTCATAAGTGATGACAGGGGTTGGATTCTGTTGTTATTGCTGCTGTTAATAACATCCAGGACTGAATCATGTTCATTCTGACACTTGATGACGTGCGAGGGTCGGAGGGTTTCTTTCTGCTGGACTGGCTGTTCTCACGACTTTGCTTCCAGTGGGCTTATGCTCTTTGAACCTGAGCGAGCACATTTCCACTGAAATTATCCACAAAAGCTGACGAAAGACATTTCTTTGATCCTGGATAGTAAAGTGTATTTCCCCCCACTACAGGTAGATCTAAAATAAATACATTTGTCTCTGTTCCATTGAGTCTACAGCACAGGGCCAGGCCAGTCGGCTCAATTGGTCTCTGTCAGTATTGATGCTCCACATGAGCTTCCACCCACCCCTCTTCATCTCCCCCATCAACATATCCTTCTATTCCTTTCTCCCTCATGTATGTCTCTCGCTTCCCCTTCAATGTATTCATGTTGTTCACCTCAACCGCTCTCTGTGGTAGTGAGTTCCACATCCTCACCACTTGCTGGCTAAAGCAGTTTTTCGTCATATCTCTATTGGATTATTAAACCCCTTCATAATCTTAAAGACTTCCATCAGGCCACCCTTAATTCTAGGGCGGCACAGTAGTATAGTGATTTGCACTGCTGCCTCACGGCGCCGAGGACCCGGGTTCGATTCCGGCTCCGGGTCACTGTCCGTGTGCTGTTTGCACATTCTTCCCATGTCTGCGTGGGTCTCACAGCCCACAACCCAAAATGATGTGCAGGGTAGGTGAATTCGCCACGCTAAATTGGCCTTTAATTGGAAAAAAAATTGGATACTCTAAACTTAAGAAAAAATTATATTTTAAAAATAAATTTTAAAAACAGGTCACCCGACAGTCTTCTCTTTTCTAGAGAAAAGCAGCCCCAGCCTTTCCTGAGGGTGAAATGCTCTCAGTTCTGGTATTATTCTTGTGAATCTTTGTTGTACCTTCTCCAGTGCCTCTATTTCCTTTTCCTAAATGGAGATCACAAATGTTGACAGTGCTCCCAGTGTAGCCTAACCCTGGTTCTAAACAAGTTGAACATAACCTCCCCGCTTTTCAATTCTATCCCTCTAGAATGGAACCCGAGATATGGACCCCACACTTTAGGAAAGATGTGAAGTTCTCAGAGAGGGTGCAGAGGAGATTTACCAGAATGGCACCAGGGATGAGGGAGTCGTGAGTTGGGGAGACTGGAGCAGCTGATCATAGTCGTTACGGCAGGCAAGGAGGCCAATCAGCTCATTGAATCAATGAGTAAAACTTTTAATATGTTCCCCCTTTCATTCGTGTACCATCAGCTAATGGCAACAGCTTTTCTTTAACCATCATATCTAAACCTGTCATACTCACATCCACCTCTATCAAACCTCCCCTCAACCTCCTTTGCTCCAATGTGAACAACCCCAGCTTCTCCAGCCAAACCTAATGGTTAAAATCCCTCATCCCTGGAACCATTCTGGTAAATCTGCTCTCCACCCTCTCGAGGAGCCTCACATCCTCCCTAAAGTCTGGTGACCCACAACTGGACTCAATACTCTAGTTGTGGCCGAACCAGAGCTTTAGAAAGGTTCAGTATAACGTCCCTGCTTTTGTTCTCAATCCTCTATTTCTGAAGTCCAAGATCCCATTTTCTCCAACCAGGAATCTCAGAACCTTTTCTGCTTGCACATAAAAAGCATTTGAATGACATTCTTAAAGTGGCTGAAGAAGATTTTGACCAATGGATGAGCGAGTTATTGACACAAAAAGAAGCCATTTTGAACTTGCTGTCTCCAAAAGAGAATCCAAAATGTTGGATTCTGGGAAATGAACTGAAAAATGAAGCTCCGCCTACAACTGAGCCAGAAGAAGAGAGTTTAAATGTGGGATTGACCAGGACATTCACTTTGGATTGAAATAATGGGGAAACTACACACATGGAAGAAAATAAAGTTCAAAAGGTGAACTCTGAACAGACTGTTTTCAAAACTGAACTTGAAAACTCACATCTGAGCAGCAACGAGGACTCACCTCTCGCAGAAGGAACTTTGGACGATAATTATTGGAAGAAAAAAACTTTCAGAAAACACAGCAAGAAGTAATGTTTCCATCTTCAGTGGACTGATTCCTGGACATGGAATTCAGCAGTGTGCTGATAGCAAGATAGACTGGTGAATGTGATGGGGACAATGGAGGGATTATTCTGTCTATTGCAGGTTATCAGATATTTAAACACAGGAACATTTGCAGAGTTTAAATTAGCAGGAGTCGGCCATTTGGCCCTTTGAGGCGGCTCCACCATTCAATAAGATCATGGCTGTTGTGAATATATACAGCACGTTGTAAGGTGGAATATTCGAATAGGATATTACGAGGGTGATACATTTTCATTTTTGCTGGGAAAATGTTGCAAATACCTTGTTTCATAATTCATGTTTCAGAAATATAACTTTTAGTTTGGGAATTAGATTTTTTTTAAAAGGAAGATAAATGGAAAATCTGGGTTGAGAATCTTACAGAAACACTCTCAGGGAATTCACAATCACAAAGTGTGGCCGATGTTGACTTGAAGTCAAAGCTGGAAGGGTAAGATCTGTAAAAGGGCAGCTGGGCTCTTTTAGCTGGAGACATTGGGCCTGACAATTACTGTCCTGTCTTTGTTCCAGAGGTGAATTCTTCATGCAGACCTCCGGGTCAGAAGGTTGGTTTTGAAGCTGAAAGTCCATTAATTTCAGCATCTGTTGGACATAGAATCATAGAATTTAGAGTGCAGAAGGAGGCCATTCGGCCCATCGAGTCTGCACTGGCTCTTGGAAAGAGCACCCTACCCAAGCCCACACCTCCACCCTATTCCAGTAACCCCACGAAGGGAAATTTATCATGGCCAATCCACCTAACCTGCACATCCTTGGACTGTGAGAGGAAACCGGAGCACCCGGAGGAAACCCACGCACACACGGGGAGAACGTGCAGACTCCACACAGACAGTGACCCAAGCCGGGAATCAAACCTGGGACCCTGAAGCTGTGAAGCAATTGTGCTAACCGCTATGCTACTGTGCTGTGTTACCATGGAGATAAGTGATTCAGGGTGGGGCCTTGGTTGGAATTCTGGGTGTTTCTCAGAGTCTGCAGTTAACTTGGAAGCAGGCAGCTGTGGGAGCAGGAGCTGTGACCCAGCTGTGGGAGCAGGAGCTGTGACCCAGCTGTGGGAGCAGGAGCTGTGAACCAGCTGTGGGAGCAGGAGCTGTGGGAGCAGGAGCTGTGAACCAGCTGTGGGAGCAGGAGCTTTGAACCAGCTGTGGGACGAGAAGCCGAGAGGGCCATGAGGAACCAGGGGTGTTTCTAATGTTTAAATCCCTCAGCAAGAAGGCAGTGAAGCTCACGCTTGGACTGAGGAGTCCACAGTTTTGAGGTCTTGAAGGAAAGTTGGAGGGTTGTTCAGCCGAAAGCTAATGGAAGGATCCCCATCAAATCGTGGAGCTTGGGGAATAGCTGGAATACTGAGGAGAATTAAAGGGAATTCTGTGAAACTGAGGTTACAGCAGGAGTCTTTATAAACTACAGTGTGAAGGTCACAGTGCTGGTTTTTAATTTTGTTGTTTTGTATATGCTTTGAAGTTTATTTTTGTTTAAAAATATGAAACCCGCGATGTAATTCTATCACTGGGAATTTGAAATTCTTGGAGATGCTACTGATTTTTACAGAGATCTTAACAGTTGTTTAGGACACCGGTTTCAGCTTCCTATTTCAGCCCTGTTTTTCTGTCTCTCTGTTTGCTCGTGTCAGTGACAGCCAGGCGACGGAGCTGGGGGCCTGTGCCCAAGTTGGGAAACTGCCATGTGCGTCCCACTAGAGACAGGAAGGTGCTGGAGCAGTGAATGGGAAATGAGCCGCCAACCAATCGGGGCCCAGGAGGAGAGACACCGGCGCTGATGGTGACATGACCCCCGGGGCTCTGTTTCCCTGTGTCCAAAGCGGGGAGGCACGGGAGCAGGGTGCAGAGGAGCAGCAGAGAAACCATTTGTGTCCAGAATATTTACTCTGGTTGTCTTTGATTATCAAGTTATTTTCTGTTTTTTTAAAACCATGTTGTTTCATCAATAACATTTTCTCAGTAAAATTATTAGATTTTTCTGGACTTTTCAAGACTGATTAAAATTTTTTTTTTTTTTTTAAAGAGTACCCAATTCTTTTTCCAATTAAGGGGCAATTTAGCGTGGCCAATTCACCTACTCTGTACATCTTTGGGTTGTGGGGGTGAGATCCATGCAGACATGGGGAGAATGTGCAAACTCCACACGGACGGTGACCCAGGGCCGTGATTGAACCCGGGCCCTCAGTGCCGTAGTCCCAGTGCTAACCACTGTGCCACCTTTTCATGTTACATTGATGTACTTTAGGGAAAGTGGGGGAGGGGTGTTGACAGGCTCTTTAACAGAAAGTGAGTCCCTCTAAAGTAATTGGCAAAGGAGCCAGAGGGGGAGATGAGATTTTATTTTATTTGGCACAGCGAATTGTTCTGATCGGCCTGAAAGCAGATTCAATCGTATCTTTCCAAAGGAGAAATACTTGAATGGGAAGAATTTGCAGAGTTCTGGGGAAAGATCAGAGCAGTTGGATGAATGGGAGAGTCCTCTCAAAGAGATAGCAGGGACACAATGGGCCAAATGGTCTCCTCCTGCAGCCTGTGAATCTGAGCCTCCTGCTTTTGTGCAGGTTAAAAGGGACAGATTTCATTGCAGCCTCTTCCCTGTATATGTATTTAAAGAGGCAGTTCCTCTTTAGCTCTGCGTGAGCGATTAAACAATTGGTTGGAGGCCCAATTCCCAGTCAGGCCTCCAGCACCTTTCTGTCTCTCTATTAGTGCGACGCCCATCTGGTGCACAGGCCCCGTTATTCTCAGCTAAATTCAACCTCAGCTCCGTCTGGCTGTCATTGACCCGAGCAATAGAGACAGGATAGTGCCCGAGGCTCAAATGGGAAGTCAAAACCTTTGGCTCTAAACCAACACTTTAACATTTGTAAGTCAAATCCATGTTATTTAGACTGGGAGTTTCTATTATTAGATTTAGGCACTGGAGGTTTAACGGGTAACTTTCCTTTTCTAACTGTAGGATCTCTGTATCTATTTGTATAACTGTAATGCCGTTCCATATACCAAATACCAGAAATTCAAGATTGGGCTTCTTGGGTTAAAAGCAATTTGCAACTTTTATTTTTGTCGGCTAGTAGTGTCTACTGTCAAGCTTCAATTTTCACACAAGTACAAATTTAGGAAGGTCCGACTAGCCCTGCAGTCAGCTAGTCAGATGTATTGATTGTTTGTACTTAGCAAATACAGATAAGTTGAATTGAATTTAAAATACAAAAATGACTGGGTGATTTAAAACAAGAGAAAATGGTGGTTTGCAAAGCTAGCAAATAGAATAGAAAATAGTTTGAAGTGATTCGAGAATAGAAAAAGGTAAGCGGTCTCATCACGAGAACTGAACTCGTAAGGAAATTACTATCTTTAAAGTTCTGTCCCCTTTACAGGTTTAAATAATTTATAATTCATCTAATTCGACCAAGATGTCTGTCTATTAATTAAGAGATAAAGGTGACTGTGAAAGGTTTTCTTCAAATGGAAAAATACAATGTGCTGACTGATCATTACCATTGAAACAAAACTAGGATTTCATCCAAGTTCTTTGTGAGACAAAGGGTCTTTTTGCAGCATGATCTTCGCAGACTCTAAACAACTTGCAAACATTTGCTTATCAGATCAATTCACAAACACAGCATTTCTTAGTCTCATGATTAATATATTGGTTTTAAATTTTAGTTAATTACGATTAAATGATCTTTGATATAAGCCTTTATCTATTCTCTACAGCTAACTGAAAAAGTAGATTTCTACCACTAACTTTGTATTGTCGAAAGTGTCAGCCGTGGCTCAGTGGGCAGCTCTCTCACCTCTGAGTCAGAAGGTTGTGGATTCAAATCCCAGTCCAAGGACCTGAGGACAAAAATCACATCCAACATTCCTCGTCTCAGCACTGAGGGAGTCTGCACTGTCAGAACAGCCTTCTTTCAAATAAGATGGTAAACTGAGGCCCTGTCTGCCCCTCTCAGGTGGATGTAAAAGTTCGCACAGCCACTATTTTGAAGAAGAGCAGGGGAGTTATCCCCACTGTCCTGGTCAATATTTATCCCAGTCAACATCATTTAAAACAGATCATCTGCTCATTATCACATTGCTGTGTGTGGGATCTTGTTGTGTGTAAATTAGCTGCTGCTTTTCCTACATTACAACAGGGTCTACACTTCAAAAGTACTTTATTGGCTGTAAAGCACTTTGGGACGTCCTGTGGTTGTGAAAGGCGCTATAGAAATGCAAGTTTTAAAATTGAAGATTTTGGTTTTCTGATCTTGTTATCTGGAACTTTATTGATTTCAGCCACCCCCAACTTACCATTTAACAAATTCACTTTGGTTCAGACAAGGCAATTAAGACAGAATTCTTTGTTATTAAAGTTACAAAGTTTATTCAAAGAAACTTTAAGACATTAACTTTTACAACTTCATGTGGGTGATCAGTCTGTATAAACGTAACCCACTCTGGCTCCTTCTTTGACAGTAATTCTTGTGGAATTCAGCCTCGGGAGTCTGGCTCCTTCTTTGACAGTAATTTCCTTGGAACCCGGCCTCGGGAATCTTCCGTACTTGGTCAACAAGGAAGACCTTCAGAACCTCTACTTTTATCCGCAAAGTGACCATTACCTCATGTTAGAGTTGGGCCTGTTGTAACATGACAATTGGTCAATTTGGTCAGTGGATTAATTTAATTGGATCCTAATTACTGACACCACCGTCTCATTATCTCAGACGGGAATACAATAGAACTGTTTCACACTATCCCTTTATCTGATTCTCTACAATCCCTTATTCAGACAGTTTCAAATGTTGAGGCTAATCAGAGGTTGAAGGTCTCCCTTACCAGTACATTTATCCTCATTGCACATATTTTACATACAGCAATTAAGCTTTTACATTTTTACAGCAAATAAAACTCAGTCTCTTCCTGTAACTACTGATTCATTATTGATTATTTAATTGTCGCTCATTACTGAATCAGTCATCTGTTACGGACTGGCAGCTAATTAATACAGTAATCTTTAATTAATACGTTTGGTTAATACAATATCCAGTGGTTGAAAAAGACTGTTTTATGGAAGACAATCACTTCCTTTCTGACTAACTTTGATTGGATTGAACAATGAGTCTTAGACTTGAGCCAGACTTTGGCAGAATATGATACCCTGTAGCTTCACAAAATTCTGGAACAATTTGTCACTTTAAACAATTTTGCCTCATTCAGCAGTTTCTAGAAACAGTTTGGTTTATCCAGAACGAATTTTCAAAATAAAGATCCAGTCAGGATTCAGAGTTTAACATGGCTTCCTTGACCTTGTTACTTATAACAGTCAAGATGGACAAGTGATTGATTTTTAAAACTAAATATTATTAATGAGGCATACCCAGAACTTCTGACTACACTTCAAAAGTACTTCAAAGGCTGTAAAAAGCTTTAGGAGATCGAGTGTTCACGAAAGGGGTTATAAAAATAGATACAGAATCCCTTGAGTGCAGGAGGAGGCCATTTAGCAAATAGAGTCGGCACCGCCTCTTCCAAAGAGCACTCTACCCATATACACTCACCCGTAACCGCATAACCTAATCTGCACATCCCTGGACACTGGGGGGCAATTTATCAGGGCTAATCCACCTAACCCATACATCTTAGGACTGTGGGAAGAAACCAGAGCACTCGGACGAAACCCACACAGACACAGGAGGGCGTACAAACTCCACACAGACAGTGACCATGGCCAGAATCGAACATGGGCCCCTGGTGCTGTGAGGCAACAGGGCCAACTACTGTGCCACTCAAATAAATGTAATTTATTTTTAGAACTAGTCCCCCAACCTTGGATATATCACACTTGGTCCACTCGCAAAGATCAATAAAGACTGAGTCTTGATTTTGTGCAACAACCATGTCTTTCTTTCCATTGCAAATCCCCTGTGAAAATCCAAACACAATGGGCGGGATTCTCCGCTCCCGCGACTAAGTGCCCACGCCGCCGTGAACGCCGTCGAGGTTCACGACGGCACGAAACGGCCCCGATCCCGACCGATTCAGGGCCTGAAAATGGGCTAGGATTGGGGCCGCGAGAAACTCGGGGGGCATGTCGCGAAAGCCGCGTCACCGCGCGACGCCCAAATGACGCGGCGCTGCGTCATAAATGGCGCGATCCGCGCACCGAGGACCTGGAGAAGAGATGGCTGAGCCCCGACGAGCCGCACCGAGGTTCCGGGCACGGACCTGGACACCCTGCTGGATGCGGTCGAGCAGAGAAGGGACATCCTCTGCCCAAGACGTGGGCATTGCCAGCCATCCAGCGCGGTGAGGTGCGGTTGGCGTGAGGTTGGCACCGCTGTGGGGCAGACCCCCCGGACGGGGGAGCAGTGTCGGAAGAAACTGCACGACCTCACTCGGGCTGCGAGGGTAAGTGCCATGAGGGTGTCCCCAGGGCCCCCCTCTCCCCCCCCCCCCCCGGCATGAGGGGGGGGGGGAGTGGGGTGGTGGGTGGTCGGGGGGGTTGGAGCATCAGGTGCAGTGGTGGGGGGTCAGGGGGGCGTTGGAGCATCAGGTGCAGTGGTGGGGGGGTCGGGGGGATTGGGGCATCGGGGGGGTTTGGGCGGGGTCAAGGTGCCCAACGCTTTACTCGACCCACATGAGCCCCGGGACCCCCCACCCCCCCCACCCCAGGACAAGACAGCTCACAACCAGCGTGAGTGTTTGAGAACCGGAGGGGGGTCCCCTGTGCTGCACCCCCTAAACGTTCACGAGCAGAGGGCCCTGGACCCCGCTGGGGGATCCGCCACCCGGGAGGTCGCGACACCCAGCTCGGAGGTGCAGAAGTGAGACAACCCTGCATGTCTTCACCCCCCCCCCAACCCGTCATAGTCTCCCTCACACATTGCCCACTGCAGCCTCGATCCCCTCCCCCCACACACTCATGCCACTGCACCCTCGCTCCCCTCCCCCCCTCACACTGGGCACCCACAACCACCATACACCCCCACCGTGTCTAACGAACCCCAAATCTTTATGTTCCCCAGGGCCAGTGCCGGGGGGGGGGGGGGGGGGGTTGCTGTGTGGTGCCCGTGTGCAGGAGTGACGGTGCACGTGGCAGTGTTCAGCGAATCCCACCCCCACAGTGCGTGAACCGTGTGGCCACCAACACGTCGCGTGCCCGCTGTCCGCGGCGGTGCTGTCGTGCAGCCTCCTGGACGTAACCAGCACGCGAACAGTGTCTGTGTCCTGCGCCCCTCCCCTCATCCTGATGCGCGCCATCATCCTCCTCCTCCACATCCTCCTCTTCCCCACCCCCCTCGTTTGCGTTACCTCCGGTGCCGTCGGGTCCTCCCTCCGACTCCTCCACCAGGTCATCTCCCCTCTGCATGGCAATGTTGTGCAGCGCACAGCAGACCACAACCATGCGACCGACCCTGTCGGGCCGGTACTGCAGGGCCCCTCCGAAGCGGTCCAGGCATCTGAATCGCATCTTCAGCAGGCCGAAGCACCGCTCCACCACACCCCAGGTTGCTGCATGTGCCTCATTGTATAGGCTCTCCGCGTTGGTCTGAGGCCTCCGTATTGGCGTCATCAGCCATGACCTCAACGGATAGCGCTTGTCGCCGAGCAACCAGCCCCTCAGCCGGGGGGGACATCCATCGAACATTGCGGGGATGAATGACTGTGCCAGAATGTAGGCGTCATGCACACTCCCGGGGTACTTTGCACACACGTGCATGATCTTCATGTGGGGGTCGCACACCACCTGAATGTTCATGGAGTACGCGCCCTTTCTGTTCATGAACACTTCCCTGTTGTCTGCAGGTGGGTGCATGGGGACGTGCACACCATCGATGACACCCTGGACCATCGGTATCCCGGCCACCTTGGCGAATCCACGTGCCCGTGCTTCCTGCTGTGCTCGGTCCTCGGGGAATTTTATGTACCTGTCCGCGATGGAGTACAAAGCGTCGGTGACGGCCCTGATGCACCTGTGGACCGATGCCTGTGATATTCCGGAGAGGTGCCCGCTCGGCGCCTGGAAGGAACCGGTCGCATAAAAGTTTAGGGCCACCGTCACCTTGACGGAGACTGGTAACGCATGTCCTCCACCAGTTCCAAGTGGTGCGAGGTGCGCCAAGAGGTGGCATATATGTGCGACCGTCTCCCTGCTGAACCGTAGTCTCCTCCTGCATGTGATGTCCGGTAGGGCCTCGAACGACATTCTGACACGGTACACCCTCGGCCTTGCTGGACGCCTGTGGCGCCCTGGCACCACCATCAGTGGATCCTCCTGTTCCTCCTCCTCCTCCCCAAGCACTTCCTCTGCATTCCTCGCCGTCAGGGGGTCAATGTTCCCCTCGGCATCTCCCTGTACATTCGGGTCGTGAGCGCCTGCGGCCTGCGCGGCGACGATGGGCCACTCCACGGCCATCCCCTCTGCTGCAGCAGCAACTGCTGCATCTGTAGCCACTGTGGGCCGTTTGACTCTACGCTGCCGGATGGCAAACTCCAGAGCTGCAGCTCCAACCACGGCAGTGAACATCGCTGTCTGGTTGGCATACATGGTGATCTGCAGGAGGGTGGAGGGGGCAGAGAAACAACATGTTACATGAAGGTTCTTCCACACCTCGCCAGCCGGGTTGCATGGGATACCTGTGTGCCCCGGTGGGATGGTCGCCCTGCAGATACTTTACGCAAAGAGTAGTGAGGCCGTGGAATGCCCTACCTGCTACAGTGGTGAACTCGCCAACATTGAGGGCATTTAAAAGTTTATTGGATAAACATATGGATGATAATGGCATAGTGTAGGTTGGATGGCTTTTGTTTCGGTGCAACATCGTGGGCCGAAGGGCCTGTACTGCGCTGTATTGTTCTATGTTCTATACGCACCCAGCCTAACATCTGGTCACTGTCTGCGTCCAACGGTCAGTTCACACCATACTCCTCACCAGTGTGCCAGTCGCCTGTGCCCATCAGCCACACGGCAACCTGCGGCCGTGGCCCCGTCACCGTCCTGCCATATCAGGGCGGCTGACATGTGACATCCGCGGATGGACGATACCATCCACACTCTCCCTCATCCCCCCTCCCACTTGCACACTCTCCCTCATCCCCCTCCCACCTGCACACTCTCCCTCATCCCCCCTCCCACCTGCACACTCTCCCTCATCCCCCCTCCCACCTGCACACTCTCCCTCATCCCCCTTCCCACCTGCACACTCTCCCTCATCCCCTTTCCACCTGCACACTCTCAATCATCCCCCTTCCCACCTGCACACTCTCCCTCATCCCCCTCCCACCTGCACACTCTCCCTCATCCCCCCTCCCACCTGCACACACTCCCTCATCCCCCCTCCCACCTGCACACTCTCCCTCATACCCCCTCCCACCTGCACACTCTCCCTCATCCCCCCTCCCACCTGCACACTCTCCGTCATCCCCCCTCCCACCTGCACACTCTCCCTCATCCCCCCTCCCACCTGCACACTCTCCCTCATCCCCCCCTCCCACCTGCACACTCTCCCTCATCCCCCCTCCCACCTGCACTCTCTCCCTCATCCCCCCTCCCACCTGCACACTCTCCCTCATCCCCCCTCCCTCCTGCACACTCTCCCTCATCCCCCCTTCCACCTGCACACTCTCCCTCATCCCCCTTCCCAACTGCACACACTCCCTCATCCCCCCTCCCACCTGCACACTCTCCCTCATCCCCCCCCTCCCACCTGCACACTCTCCCTCATCCCCCCGTTGGCCGCAGCCTTCTCGGGGAAGCCGACCCGGTCTCCAGGAGCTGCGGAACAGTCCGCTCACCTCCTCACTGGTCAGCGTCAGCCAGCACGACTGGCTGACGACTTTAAATAGCAGGTGTGAACGCCGATGGCGTGAACTGGGGTCACGCCGTCGGCCGATCCGGCCTGAGAATAGCGGGGGTGGCGGAGAATCGCCATTTTGGGTGTCTCGGGCGATTCTCCCGCCTGCACCGTGTGGAACTCGACGGGGACGTTCTTGCCGCTTGGGTGAATCGCGGGAGGGTGTCGGACCGGCGTCACGGGGAAATTTGGCGACCCAACCGGCGCGGGAGCAGAGAATCGCGCCCAAGGTATATAGTCAACATTTCCCCCTAAGGAAGAGGAGTCTAGAACTAGATGGCATAGGTTTAAGGTGAGAGGAGAGAGATACAAAAGAGACCAGAGGAGAAGTTCACACAGAGGGTGGTGAACATCTGGAACGGCTGCCAGAGGCAGTGGTAGAGACGGGTACAAATTTGTCCTTTAAAAAGCAGTTAGACAGTTACATGGGCAGGGTGGATATAGAGGGATATGGGCCAAATGCTGGCAAGTGGGACTAGCTTAGTGATAGAAACGGGGATTGAAGGTGAGAATGAGAAAATAAATGGAAAGGGGCAGAAAAGAAAGTGTTTTACTGACAGATGTTGGAGACAGGAAGAAGTTTTCAGTCTGTGTGAGGCCCCAGTTTTGCTCATTGTCCAGTTTCCACGTTCGAACAATGGGGGAGCTGATTGGATGGTGGAAGAGAGTCCTTCCGGTTCACCAACACTTCCCATTGGTCAACAACCTTCCTCCGCCTCACTCATTGTTCCCCCTTCTTGAGACAAGGTTTCCAGGCAACCGGCTGACTGCTCCGGCCAGAACAAGAAGCCTCTCGGTGATTTCCCCTCCCCCGGCCCGGGACTGAGCATGTCCGAGGGAGAAGAGAGACTGCGCATGTGCGAAGGAAAGCTCACCGCTAACCTTTCTGCTGAGGCGTTGACCAATGGGAAGGGTTGGATGACCGGAAGTACTCTGGTCCTCCAGGCAATCAGCGCGGGCTTTGTGTGAATGGAGCTTGAACATCACACAGACTGAAATGTCCTCCTGTCCGCAACATCTGTGAGTAAAACACTTTCTTTTTTTCCCCTTTTCCATTTATTTTCTCATTCTGACCTTCAATTGGTGACTTGCAGCAACTGAAGGGAAAGGAAGTGAATCCAGGGAGGGTGCAGACTCTGCAAAGCTTGGCCCAGTTCTCTCTCTCTCTTAAATACATTGACATCCTTTGCTCCCTCAGCTTCACACATTTATTTGTCGAGACTCTCTGAAGCTCAAATACGACAACTATAAACCATCCATGAGCCCTGCCCCTGACCAGCCTGTAATATAACAGGGGCCGGTTTAGCTCAAGTTGTTTGGACAGCTGGTTTGTGATGCAGAGGGAGGCTTCAATTCCCGGCTGAGGTTATTCATGAAGGCACCAGCTTCTCAACCTTGTATCGTGCCTGAGGTGTGTTGATCCTCAGGTTAAATCACCACCAGTCAGATATACCTCTCAATGGGGAAAGCAGCCTCTGGTCATCTGGGACCTTGGCGACTTTACCTTTAATCTAACAATTGAATCCACGCGACATAATCCTCACCCAATCCGAAGCCTCGAACTGTACGCACCAGATAATTCGACTCGAGCAAAAGCTTTCTCTGCATCGAAGGAGATCACCAGCCCACCCACTGTGTATTTCTGAAAAGCCTGAATCACATTCAGCAACCTTCCAACATTGTTACTGGAATGTCTTCCCCCATATAAACCCAGACTGGTCCCCCCGACCCGCACGATTGTTTGAAGGATGTCCTCCAGCCTTCTCGCCAAACTTTAGATCGTAATTTGAAGTCAAGGTTCAAAAGAGATATTGGCCAATAAGAGGCACCATCCTCTGGGTCCTTCAGAATCAAAGAGATAGTAGCCTCCCGAACAGTCGATGGCAGCATCCCTGAGTCAAAAGAGTGACAATACATACCCATCAAAGGGTCCAACAACAAATCCTCAAGCTCCCGATAAAACTCACACCCACAGCCATTCCGGTCCCGGTGCTTTACCCGGCTGCAGCTCCTTCATGGCCTTTGAAACCTCTTCCCCTGAAAGGGGAGCATTAAGAGGCTCACACTGGCTTTCTGAGGCCTCAGGGAAGAGAATAAATGCTCCATATCCAGCAACACTTCACCAGACTTCAGAGACTTTATAATCTTGCATAGAATTCCCCAAATCCCTGTTTATCTCCTCGCTCCTCACAACCCTTTTCCCTCCCCCAAGCCACACAGAGGGAATTGTTCCAATGTCGGCCTTTTTCTTTGTCAAACAGGTCATGTATTTGCTCGGTTTATTCCCAAAGTCGTACATCTGCCTCGCAAACCTTTCTCGACCTGCTGCATCAATAGGGAATCCAAAGCCACTCTTGTCTCATTAACCTCCTTCAGCAATAGCTTATTCGAGATCTCTTTATAATTCTGCTCGGCCTTCGTGAAACAAACCCCCAGACATTGCTGGTTCTTCAGCATTCGAGCATAAACTTTACATGTCTCCCATAAAATGGAGGGGGGAAATACCAGGGGTCGAGTTAACCCAAAGGAAGAACTCAAACTCGTTCTTAAAATGCTTAGTAAATGAAGTATCTCTTATCAGAGAGGCAGCAAACCTCCACATTCTCGACCTGTGGTGAACTCTCTAGTAGAATTCCAGAGAAACAGGGGGATGGTCCACAATCGATGGTCACTACGGTGCAAGAGGACACTAGGTGTAGGATCGTCCTTGACATAGAATCATAGAATTTACAGTGCAGAAGGAGGCCATTCGGCCATTCGAGTCTGCACCGGCTCTTGGAGAAGAGCACCCTACCCAAGGTCAACACCTCCACACCCTATCCCCATAACCCAGCAACCCCACCCAACACTAAGGGCAATTTTGGACATTAAGGGCAATTTATCATGGCCAATCCACCTAACCTGCACATCTTTGGACTGTGGGAGGAAACCGGAGCACCCGGAGGAAACCCACGCACACACGGGGAGGACGTGCAGACTCCGCACAGACAGTGACCCAAGCCAGAATCGAACCTGGGACCCTGGAGCTGTGAAGCAATTATGCTATCCACTATGCTACCATGCATTACGATAGCATAAAAATGTTGTTGATTCTAGTATGACATTGATTAGGGCTATAAGAATGTAAAATCTCCACCCCTCAGGTGCAACGTTCTCCAAACATCCACAGAACCCACCTTCTCACAAGTAAAGGCCGATGCCCTAGCTTGCAGGGTTGGGCGGGGGGGGGGGGGGGGGGGCTGTTCCTGGTAACCGGGAGTTTATCTTCCAGAGGATTTAAGTGGCAGTTGAAGTCGCCAACCATAAAAGACTTAGTTGAAGCTAACTCTGCAAAATGCACAAAGGCCTTAGTAATGAACTCCGGAGAGTAATTCAGGGATCCATAAACATTCATTATTGAAGCAACATCACCATGCACTGAACCTCTAATGATCACATATCTATCTCCTTTGTCCTTGGTGCAGGTTTCAACCTTAAAAGGGATATTTTTATTAATAAGGATTGCCACATCCCTGCTCCTTGATGAAAAGGAGATGAAAAAACCTGCCCCGCCCAATCCCGCCTCAATTTAAAGTGTTCCTCATCATCCAGATGAGTTTCCTGCAAAAAAGCTATGTCGACTTTCTCCTTAAGAAAGGAGAGGACAACCATAGATTTGAGCCAGGGAAGTGGGATTGGAAATTTTCGGAGATGGGATTGGAAAGGAATGAGGACACGAAAAGATTTATTTCTTGGGGGTCGTTTTGCGGGATTGAAGGAGCTGGTTGCGAAGTATGGGCTGGAGCAAGGGGAAATATTTAGATATATGCAGATTCGAGACTGCCAGAAAGTAGATACAGAGTTTCCCAGTAGAACCAGCTTCCACATTGCTGGAGGAGGTGCTGACGGCAGGGAGACTGGGGAAGGGATAGTATTGGTGGTTTACGGGGATATTTTGGAGGAGGAGAAGGCGCCTTGTGTATTGATGTTTGCCCTATGTATTGTTCTCATGGATGGAATGATCTATCTGAACTGTACACAGAACAATACTTTTCACTGTATCTCGGTACACGTGACAATAAACAAATCCAATCCTCACCATTGAGGTGATGGTATTTCTAATCAGTAAGGCTACTCCACCCCCTCTGCCATATTCTCCGTCCCTCCTGTAAACTTTATAACCGGTATATTTGTCCAGTCCAGACCATCCTGCTACTTGTTTTTGGAACTGTATTGAGTTCCCGAGGCCGTCCCCTCCCCCTCCATTTATTAGTTTAAAGTCCTTCTGACCTCCCTATTTATCCTTTCCACGAGGACACTGGTCCCAGATCGGTTCAGGTGGCGACTGTCCCAACGGTACAGATCCCTCCTGTCCCAATACTGATGCCAGTGCCCCATGAAATGGAACCCCTCGTTTCCGCACCACTCCTTTAGCCAAGTGTTTACTTCTGTAATTTTCTCATCCCTGTGCCAAATTTGTACGTGACTCGAGTAATAATCCAGAGATTATAACCCTTGAGAACCTGTTCTTTAATTTTGTGCCTCATTCCTGATATTCCCAAACAGGTCCTCTTTCCTAGTCTTGCCGATGTTGTTTGTCCCAATGTGGACCACAGCAACTGGATCCTCCCCCTCCCTCTCCAATATCCTTTCAAGCCAGTTAGAGATGCCCCTCACCCTGGCACCGGGCAGGCAACATACCATGTGTGACTCTCGGTCCTGCTTCCAAAGGATGTTATCAGTTCCCCTAATTATAGAATCCCCGACAACTACCACTTCCTCCCCCCCTTGAATGGCCTCCTGTACCAGGGTGCAGTGGTCAGCTAGCTCATCCTTCCTACAGTCACTGCTCCGATACCCTGCCCCTCCGAGTCCGCTCCCTGGAGACTCGGCTGTGAATCCCCGAGATAAGGTTTTTGTCCTCACAGCTCCGACACTCCGTCCCTCCGAGTCCACTCCCTGGAGACTAGGTATGGGGAATAGGTATTGTAGTCGAGGTATTGGGGAATGAGAGGAAGGAATGTTCCATAGAAACAAGAATTCTCTGTTCTGAATTTCTGTCCTGTACTGAGTGTTGACTTTTGTAAACTCCTTTTACAGATATTACAAGAGGAGGAATTACAGACACAAATCTCAATTATCACGTCTCGGTCTTACAGAGTCACTCAATACCTTGGGATCTGAGTATCATCGGACTTTGAACCTCGAAGGAGAAACGTTTGCCCGATCTGTCGGCATCAAAAGATTTTAAACATCAGTGTGACTGGAAAAGCACCGAGACACACACACCCGAGTGAGAGTGTTCCAGGGGACTGACTGTGGAAAGAGTCCAAGTCTCGGTCCTAGAGGAGCTCCCGCCGGTGGCCACTGTCTATGCCGATTTCGGGGGTTTCCCCGTTTTTTTGCTCCCCCCCCCCCCCCCACCTCCGATTTCTGGCAGCCTTTGGGGCTGTCCCGGGCGTCCAGCCGGGCCGGTTTCAGAACCGGCGAGGAACCCCACACGAGTGTCTGGCGGCCGGAGCTGAGGTGTCGGGCCCGGACGCACGCATTTGGAGCAACGGGGGCGGAGCCAAACTGAGGATGAGGCAGCAGGCCCGAAGCCAGGGCGCAATGTAGTGGAGATGTTCCACACCGGGTGGCTCCCGCCTAGAGTGTGTTTTTTTAAGAAGTCGGAAATCCGGTCCCAGGTGACGTTTTGAGGAATATTTTTAATAAATATTTTTGAAGACATTTTTTTTTTAGATTGAAGGAAGAAAAAGAAAAACAATAAGTCGTTAAAAGATAAAAAAGGGCTCTCCGTCCGGGCCTGGTCGGGAATGGCGCATCCTCGGGGTTGGCAGTGACTCACCCGGCGGCCTGTCCTCACTCTCCGGGTGTGGGGATGTCGGAGCCCCCCCCAGGTGTGGGGATGTCGGAGCCCCCCCCTCCGCTGTACCACGAGCGGCAGCGTCTGGAGCTCTGCGCCCTCCACACCCTCAACAACCTCCTGCAGCAGCCGCTCTTTACCCAGCAGCAGCTGGACGGGCTGAGCGGCCAGCTGGCTCCCGACTCACTGGTGAATCCACATCGCAGTTTGTTAGGAACTGGGAACTATGATGTCAACGTCCTCATGGCCGCCTTGCTAACTCAAGGTCTCGCTGCGATTTGGTGGGATAAACGCAAGTCGCTCAGCAGCTTGGTGCTGAGCCGGGTCCATGGCTTCATCCTCAACATTCCCTCCAACATGACGCTGGGCTTTGTCTCGCTCCCCATCCAGCGCAAGCACTGGGTGGCAGTCAGGCAAATCAACGGGGCCTACTACAACCTGGACTCCAAACTAAAGGCCCCGGTTCCAATCGGGAATGAAGAGGAACTGAGGAAGTTCCTGCAGGATCAGATCACCCAGGATCCCTGTGAGCTGCTGCTGGTGGTGCCGAGGGAGGTGGAGGAGGACGGAAGCTGGCTGCTCGCTCCCTGAACGCAAGACACGGGAGATCGGACAGCGGAAGCGGTGAGGGGGGAAAGTCTCGCCGCCGATGGCGGGCTGACTCAGACCTCCAGCTGTGACAGATTAAGCCAGCGTGCTGGGGAGGTGGAAAAAATAATTGGAAACTCTAAATTTATTTTTAAAAAGAATTTGAAATGTTTAAAAAGACAATATCAGCAGGACTGTTATTGAATCATTGCCTCTATCATTTCCTATATTGCTCCATCGTCACATAGTTTAAGTTCATTGACCTAACTGAAACAAACAGGAATGGGGTTTTAATACATAATATTATGCAATGTTGCTTGATGGTACAGTTAGAACTCAGCTCAATTCCTCGAGGTCACTCTCTCATTGGGAATATCACATCATTAAATAAAAGAATGACACCAATCACTGGGGGAAAAAAAAGATGCAAAAAGCAGCGGCGAAGGAGGAAACGTGGGTTCGCCGTCGAATGAGAGGACCAGCAAAAGCACTGACAAGATGGCAGATGCCGGACCGCAAGGTGGGGCCGCATTGCTTACGGTGGAACAGATGACCGAGGTGATGGCTGTGGAGCTGGAGAAGCAGTTTGCGAGGCACATGGAGGCTTTGAGGAAGGAGATGGCGGTCGCACTGAGATCATTGGTGGAGGAGGCAATTGCCCCGGTGAGGGTAGCTGTGGCAAAAAGACATCGGCCGAGGTGAGCGAGCAGGACAAGAAGATGAAGGGAGTGGAGGAGGCCATGTCGCAGCACAGCGACCAGCTCACCTCGATGTGGGACGATATGCGGAGGGTGGTGGAGGCTAACAGAGGACTCCGAGCAAATCTGAGAATTGTGGGCTTGCCCGAAGGGACAGAGGGCTCAAGGCCAACAGAGTACTTTGCTAAGGTGCTGGCGGAGTTGATGGGGGAGAGTGAGAACCCCTCCCGGTTTGAGCTGGACCGAGCTCATCGGTCGTTAAGGCCAAAGCCCAAAGTAAATGAACCGCCAGGAGCAGTAATTATCTGCTTCCATGAATACCACATGAAGGAGAAGGTGTTAAGCTGGGCGAAGCAGAAGCGCGAGGTGCAGTGGGATGGTGTGGAGTTTGGGTTTACCAGGACTTGACGGTGGAGTTGGCAAAGAGACGAGCGCCATTCGGCCGAGTAAAGGCAACATTTACAACAAGGGGGTGCGACTTGGTGTGGTATACCCGGCGAAGCGGAGGGTGACATATAACAGTGGAGGTGGTTGAGGCGTTCGTGCAGGCAGAAGGCTTGGGACAGACGTGAGGAGCGGAGCTGGAAGAGACTGTGGTTGGGGAGCTGGAAAATGTATAAATGCTATAACTTTCTTTTCATTGTCGTGTATTGTAATTTTCTTTTCTTCACATTGTTTCAGAGTTTTTATTGTTTGGGTTCATTGGCATTCTGTGTTGCGATGGTTATATGTTATTTCAATGAATTGTATGGGATGGATTGTTGTTTATCTCTGGGGCTGGGTGGGAGGTGACAGTATACCTTGGGGGGAGGAACCTGTGCAAGCTAACTAAAGTTGGCTAGTGAACGGAGGTGAGGTGAGAGGAGGGCTGCGGACATTGGAGCCTGGTTGGCAGGTTTTGATGGGCCTACGAGCCGAGCAAGGGGGGGATCAATACAGGGAGACTTTTTTTCGAGAGGAAGTGCGGGGGGGGGGGGGGGGTTCGATGTTAATAATGGATAGGGGTGGGTAAGGCTCATGGGGCAGGGCCCGGTGGTATGATGATGGTGGTTAAGAGGGGGGGGGAGTGAGAGACCCTCAGTTAGGATAGTCATGTGGAACGTGAGGGGGTTGGGAGGTCCAGTCAAGAGGTCAAGGGTGCTTGCGCATCTTAAAGGTTTGAAAGCTGATGTAGCAATGCTGCAGAAGACTCACTTGAGGGTGAAGGACCAGGTGAGACTTAAAAAGGGCTGGGTTAGTCAGATGTTTCACTCTGGATTTGACGGAAGGGCTCGAGGGATAGCGGTAATGGTCAGCAAAAGAGTACGCTTCCAGATGGAGAAGGTGGTTGCAGATCAGGGAGGTAGGTATGTGATTGTGACAGGGGCACTGGAGGGGAGGTTAGTGGCACTAGTAAGTGTATACGGTCCCAATTGGGACGATGTGGCATTCGCAAAGAAGGTGTTTGGGGCTGTCCCTGACTTGGACACACACGAACTGAGTGGGATTGGAACTTGGTGCAGGAGCCAAGGTTAGACAGGTCACGGCTGCGCTCTCTGGTCCCATCAGGGGGGGGGGGGGGGGGGGTGAAGGCGTTGGCTGGGCTAATGGTGGAAATGGGAGGGGTGGACCCGTGGAGGTTTCTGTGAGAATTTACGTTCCTTTTGCCCTCAGTCTGGTCTCAGTAATAGTACAGTACAACTGGAACGGTCGGTCATATAAGGGCCTGCACAGGGTTGGGGCTTGTAATAAGCCCTGTTTTAAGAGACGGAAGGCTTCGAGGGCCTCGGTGGCGAGAGTAAAAGTCCATTCCTTGCTGGTGTAAGGCTTAGTATAGACAGCGATGTTTGGTATCCACTGCCCGCAATAATTTACCATGCCCAGCCAGTGACGGACCTCCTTGGCTGTGGTAGGGGCGGGGAGTTGGCACATAGGTTCAATTTAACTGGTTTCGAGACTTCTTTCTGTGGCTGTGAGTAGGATTCCCAGGAACTTGACTTTTGTCTGGGCCACCAGTACCTGGGATTGTGAAACAACATAGCCCAGTGAGGATAGGTGATTTAATAATTGTATCACATCTTCCCTGTTACTGGGTTCATCGGGGCTGACTATCAACAGGTCATCTACGTACTGTACGAGAGTGGAACCATGTTTCAAACTCAGAGTCTGGAGTTGAGTCTGCAGACATCTGGAGAAAAGAATGGGTGAGTTAACAAATCCCTGTGGAAGTCGGGTCCAGGTATACTGCTGTCCATTGTAGGTGAAGGAAAACAAATACTGGCTTTCAAGCGCGAGTGGGAGAGCAATGAAAGCGTGTTGGAGGTTGACTATGGCGAAGACCCGGGCTCAGGCTGGGATTTGAGCCAGTATGTGGGCGGGATTAGGGACGAGGGCATGTAATGGCTGCGCGATGGCATTAATTGAACGCAAGTCCTGTACTAGCCGGTACTGGTCCGGTTTGCCTGGTTTGGACACCGCAAAGTATGGGTGTGTTACATTTTGATAGGCACGGGACCAGGATCCCCTGTTGCAACAGTCCTTGGGTTAATCTGGCTATAGACGGGATGGCTTGGGGTTTCAGGGGCTTTGTCGAATGGAGGGCGGAGTCACATGGTCCTTAATGGGTGTAACCTCCGCCTGTCCCACCTGTGACGGGTGATCCCCCCAAACCTGAGGGTTAACATATTCCAAAACGTCGCGCCCCAGATGATGCTGGAGTCGGGTGTTAACCGTCTCGGGCCTCGGAGTACCGTATGGAAGTGCCGTCTGGCAGTACCTGGAGTGCATATTCTGTCAGATCCGATTGGTCCACCGCCCTCCTTACCATAAGCCCCAGATCCTTGGCATGGTATGGGTTGTGGACCTGGCGTGTAATATGGGGGGCCACGGAGGCGGATTGTTGCCATAAATGTGGTGGTATTGTAACAAAGTCGGCTGTACCTTCTTGTCCCGTGACTGTGGCTGTAATCGTGATTGGCCATCCGGTCCCAACTAACGACCGATATTTGTCCTCTAATTCCCGGCTCTGTCCGGTTCTGTCATAAGCCAGGGTAACGTGGGACAGCGAATGTTCTATGTCCAACGTCCACCACTGGGGTGTAGTAGAGACATAACACTGTTGTCTCGGCCTCCATGATTGAACCATTACCCCCTTGTCCCCGCATTCCAGCCGCAGCTGGAAGATACACAGTAGATCTCGGGCCAGCAAATTGCAGTCCAATCCGGTGGTGACCACAAATTGATGATCTGTCGACTCATTCTCATAAGTTGCCTTCACCGGTTCTGAAATGGGATACTGACGCACCTGGCCTTGGAACCCCGACAAATGCTGGGTGTGGTCGGATAGTGGTAGCTGGAGTTCCGATTGCACCGAAGACATGGCTGCTCCGGTGTCGATCATAGATGGGTAATGTTGATCTCCTATCTGCAGAGAAACGATGGGTTCTCTGTCCGAATGGAGAGTCCGTATGACTAAATTGGCTCGCCAGAGTCTTGTGATGGGAAGGGGTTTGTTTGGGAGAAGTCGGTGTACCTCGTCTGCCCTCCCTTGGTGGGTACCCCCTCCTTTGCGTCGGGTATCCTCCTCCTGCCACCTGTCTTCTAAATGGACATTCCTGATGCCAGTGATCTGCGTGGCCACAGTTGAAACATGAATTATTCCCTCTATATCCCGGCCTTCTTCCGGTGGACCTATGGCCCCGCAGAGGGAGTGGCAGTTGCAAGATTGCTGGTGCATACGGCGGGCCGTGGAGAGGGGCTGAAGATCCATTTGTGTGGGTTTGATATCCTCCCCCGTGTTGATCCACCCACCCGAGGTCACAATATTGGGGTTCCAGCTGGTAAGCCACCGTACCTGCGCTCGGTTCGGGTCTCGGATCATCCTTTTTCATTACATACTCTCTTTTTTTGTAACTGGGCCCCCTTCTTGGCCTCCGCCCTCCTTCCAGTAAAATCTAACTTCCTGGGCCATCTGGGAAGGGTCGTTCTCTGTCCAATTCATGTTATTCCATTTCACAGCGGTGGCCACGGAAGGTGGTAGGCAATGCATTAACATAGCACAATATTGAGGGGAATTCTGACCATTTTGATACGGTAAGTTGCCTGATTGCCCATGGTAGATTTCATTAAAGCGTTCCAGAAATTCCTCTGGCTCCTCAGTCTTTTTGGGTTTGATATCTAGGATGGCAGAGATGTTTATGGGCTTTTGAAACGTGGCACTTAGTGCATTCAGGATTTGTGCCCGTCTATCATCGTCCAGGGCATGGGCCTGTTGAAATGCCGCGTGGTCGGCATAATCCAAATGGTTGAGATGACTGCGGCTGGGGTTAAGACCTGTTGGACTAGGGCCCAGAGGTCCCTAGGGTCTGCTTGGTAAACTGAGATGGTGGTTCTCAGATAGTCCACAAAAGCATCATGGAATTTCTTCCTGTCTGGGATTGCAGCTAGAATAGCCACCATCTCACTGGGTCTCCACGGAAAGTAAACATCGATCGTGGGCTGAGCTGCCGCTGTAGCGACATCAGGGTTGGGCATTTTCCTGATCGGTAACTGTCTCGGAGTCTCGCTAGGGGGTGTCAAAGATGGTGTAGGTAGGGGAGATTCCTCTTCAGAAGCATCTGAGTCCTCCCCTTCCGATATGGGGGGCTCCGGTTCTTCAGAACCGTCCCGGTCCTCGTCACGTGGTAACAGAATTTTCTGTCCTGTCATCTTGGCCTTAAAGGATCTAGGTCGTAGGCGTAATTGTTTCCGGATTGTCTCAAGATGCCTTTTTCATAGTCCGAGATCGGGTCCTCCACCCAACTGGGCTTGTATAACGGGGTTTCCCTTTTCTAACGGGTGTCGGGGGTGAGGAAGTAGGACCTGAGCTATCAATTGAAGGAGCTGGCAGCGGTGCCTCCGGAGCTACTAGACGATCGGCCAGAGGGGGAGGGATAATCGTCTGGGCCTGTGAGACTGAGTCTAAAGGGACTGGAGTGGCCAACATGAATTGAATCTGGGGAACAGCGACTGGATATAAATTATGATACCCTGGTGGCGCTGGAGGTGGTGAAGGCAATGCCTCTAGTGCCGTTGGGACCCTACCGGACATGGTCCAATTCTCTAGGTCGTCATTTACCTCTGTCAATGCAAGGCCAGCCATTGAACTACGTAGTCCACTCTTCTCACTCGAGTCTGCCCTTTTAGGTATCTCCCTTTCCTTCTGTGATGGGGCTGGTTTAGCACACTGGGCTAAATCGCTGGCTTTTAAAACAGACCAAGGCAGGTCAGCAGCACGGTTCAATTCCCATACCAGCCTCCCCGAACAGGCACCAGAATGTGGCGACTATGGGCCTTTCACAATAACTTCATTTGAAGCCTACTTGTGACAATAAGCGATTTTCATTTCATTTTCTGTGCGCGTTTTTTGAATGCATACTCCTTTTTCAGGATTTCCAGAGTCTTCTGGTTCCCCCTTCACTAATTGATATTGCCATTTTAGGGGCATTTTCTTGCCAATTTGATAACAGGGTATTATCTTTCTCCTCTTGGCAATATTGCCTCCATAATCCATTTAACTCTTTGGCCTTCATTCCCTATTCATTTTCCAGATTTTCTCCTGAATTTTCTTAACGATTTCCAAATCTTTGGTTCCCCCTAGTGGCCATTCATCTCCCAATTTCTTATTTAGAGCTGCGGAAAACTGCCTAAAGTCCCTTCCTTGGTCTGGGTATTTACCACATGATGCTTGTAACGGACTACCTGGGTGTTATCTAAACAATTCCCCCTAATCTCGAACTATTCCTCAGACTGCGTTGTTCGCCACTACAGTCCAAGAATGCAATTTAACTTAATCAATTCTAGTTTTCAACACACACGGAATTGAATTATCCCTGATATTCCCTCAGTTCTCTAATCGGCTTTTAACTGAACTATCACTAGGATATTCCCTCAGTTTCTAACTGAATTATCGCTAGGATATTCCCTCGGGTTCTCATCGACCCTCAGTCGTACCTACATCGACTGAAATTTAATTTTTCTAATCCGCCAGACTGACCTTTGATCTCATCGAGACGATCTTACATGACCATGGGCGAGTGATCAAACTTTTATCAGACTATGAGACAGAGGAAAACCAACATGGTCATTTTCCAACCACTCACATCGTGGGCCCATTTCCTCTCCGTCCAAGACTAGTTTAGTTCTGATTTCGCAGATGACCGGTGATCATCTGTTGAGATCCCACTTCTGACACCAAATGAGAATTTTTGCCCTCAGTCTGGTCTCAGTAAATAGACGAGTCGGATTGTAGGTAAAACAATTTACTTTATTTGTGCAGCTTGCAAGCTGACTCACTCTGCCAGAGTCTTGTCGAATCCCCAGAGTGAGTGAGGTATAGAACAAAGACTTTGTCTCATATACATTGGTATAAAAAAATGAGGTTACACACACGACCAAATAAGGTAACTTGGCAATTGTAGGGTTTCCCATAGGTTCTCTAACATTCCTTAACCTAGCCATATAAGGTAATCTTAGCAATTACTGGTCCCAATAGGCTACCTTCACATTCCTTTTGCCTGAGGCCCCTGTGATCACCCATCCCCCTCACCATAATACTCCTGACTTGGCCTAGCTACCCACCATGCTTCAGTGCCATCCCCTTTTGTTCATTTCCTCATTTGTTCTTTGTTTGGTGCATACATAATGGACCGAATGGCCTCCTTCTGCGCTGTATGGTTCTAACTCAGTAATTCAATTAACAGGGACTCCACGTTGCTGCCTGTGCCACTGATGAAAGGCCTGGCTCAGCAGCTCATTGTCTGTGTCTCTGATTAATGTGCTCAAGTCAGCAAAACCCATCATGCCCCTTACTTTAGTTTGTGATGCTCCATCTAGTTAACATAATACATATTTTCACACACAATATCCATATATTGTAGGTATCTCTGCATTAACACACTCTAACAGATCAGAGACAAATGTATTTATTTTAGATCTACCTGTCGTGGGGGAAGAACACTATTTACTATCAAGGATAAAATAAATGTCCTTCATCGGCTTTTGTGAATCATTTCAGTGGAAATGTGCTCTCCCAGGGTCAATGAGCATCAGCCCACTGGAAGCAAAGTCGTGAGACCGGCCAGAAAAGACCCACTGTACAGAACCTTGGTTAGACCACAGTTGGAGTACTGTGTGCAGTTTTACTCCCCTTACCTTCGTAAAGATATTATTTCCACAGAGCGAGGGCAATGAAGGTTCACCAGACTTGTTCCAGGGATGGCAGGACTGTCCTATGAAGAGAGTTTGGGGAAACTGGGCCTGTATTTTCTACAGTTTCGTAGAATGAGAGGTGACCATAAGACATAGGAGCAGAATTAGGCCACTCAGCCCATCGAATCTGCTCCGCCATTCAATCATGGCTGAGGTGATCTCATAGAAACTTATAAAATACTGAAAGGAATAGACAGGGTGGGTGCAGGTGAGATGCTTCCCCTGGTTGGGGAGTCTGGAACCAGGGGACACAATTTCAAAATAAGGGGGAAGCCACTTAGGACCGGTCTCGTAGGAGACATTTCTTTACTCAGAGGGTTGTGAATCTTTGGAATCCTCTACCCCAGAGGGCTGTGGGAGCTCAGTCACTGAGTGGGAAAAGATCTGGGAAATGGAGAACAACGTGGGAAAATGTGAAATTGTCCATGTTGGCAGAAAGAATAAAAAAGCTTATTATCTAAATGGTGAGAGATTGCAGAGCTCTGAGATTCAGAGGGTATCTGGGTGTCCAAGAGCATGAATCACAAAAGGCGAGTATTCAGGTACAGCAAGTAATTAGGAAAGCTAATAGAATGTTATTGTTTATTGTGGGGGAATTGAATACAAAAGTAGGGAGGTTATGCTTCAGTTATATAGAATATTGCTGCATCCTTTGAAAAAAATCAAGAGGTTTGTCCTTAAACCCGCTGTGGTTAGTATTCAAATGCCTTTGTTGTTTTGAGGGTTTTAAACTTTCATTCGCCAGTATTTCACTTTGCATCCTGAATTGCATTGGCACAATTAACCACAGCCGGTTTGAGACCCTCTGGGTGAAAACTTTCTTCCTCATTTCCATGTCCTCTTGTTATTGACACTTCAACTAATGAGAGCAGCTGCTTTCTATCCACCGTCACTGAGCCTCAATTTTATACACGTCGATCAGGTC
Source organism: Scyliorhinus torazame (assembly GCF_047496885.1). Taxonomy (NCBI): domain Eukaryota; kingdom Metazoa; phylum Chordata; class Chondrichthyes; order Carcharhiniformes; family Scyliorhinidae; genus Scyliorhinus; species Scyliorhinus torazame. The sequence goes on from NC_092711.1 coordinate 174,811,799, forward strand.
CCTCTCAGCCTTCTGTGCTCTAGAAAACAACCCGAGCTTATCCAGACTCTCTGCATAGGTAAAATATTCCATCCCAGGCAACAGCCTTTAATAATCTTTATTAGTGTCACAAGTAGGTTTACATTATCATTGCAAATAAGTCACTGTGAAAATCCCCCAGTCACACACTCTGGTGCCTGTTCGGGTACACTGAGGGAGAATTCAGAATGGCCAATTCACCCAACACCACGTCTTTCAGGACTTGTGGGGGGAAACCGGAGGAAACCCACGCAGATACAGGGAGAACGTGCAGACTCCGCACAGACAAAGACCCAAGCCAGGAATCGAACCCGGGTTCCTGGAGCTGTGAAGCAACAGTGCTAACCACTGTGCTGCCTGGTGAATTTCCACTGCACCTCTCCAGTGCAATTACATCCTTCCTATTGTGCGGTGACCAGAACTGCACACAGTATTCCAGCTATTACTTAACCAAAGTCCGGTACATCGCCAACATAATCTCCCTGCTCATATAACCTATGCCACGTCTGATAAAGGCAAGTGGGCCGTATGTCTTCTGAACTACCCCATTAACCTATCCTGCTGCCTTCAGGGATTTGTGGACATGCACCCCAAGATCCCTCTGTTCCTCCGAGCTTCCTCGTCTCCTGCTATTCATTGACAGCTCCCTTGTTGTGTTACTCCCTCCAAAGTGCATCACCTCGCACTTGTCAGGGTTAAATTCCATCTGCCATTGATCTGCCCAATGTGTCTTTATCCTCCTGCAACTTGACCTCCTTCTTCATCGTCAACCACGCGACCAATCTTCATGACATCTACAAACTTATTTGTCATCACTGCACATTTTCTTCTGTATTGTGTATAGAGCACAAACAATGAGGGTCCCAGCACTGTTTGCTGTGGTACGCCACTAGACACAGGCCTCCAGTCACACAGCCTTCTACCTCCACTGTCTGTCTCCTATCACAAAGACAATTTTGGATTCAATTTGCCACATTACCCTGTATCCCATGTGCTTTTACTGTCTTTATCAGCCTACCATGCGGGACCTTGTCAAAGCTTTGCTGGAATTCATATGAACTACATCAACTACACTTCCCTCATCTGCACACCTGGTCACCTCCTCAGAAAATTCAATCAAATTTGTTATCCATGACCTCCCTGTGACAAAGCCATGCTGACTATCCTGATCAAACTTTGCCTCTCCAAGTGGAGATAGATTCCGTTCTTCAGAATTTTACCCAATAGTTTCCCTACTTCACTGGTCTGTAATACTGGAAGTCTGCAGAGGGATTTGGAAAGGTTAAGTGAATGGGCCAGGGCCTGGCAGATGGAATACGATCGTGCTAGTGGCCAGATGATGCCATCGTAAAATTCACCGGCGTTTACGACGGCGTCAACACTTAGCCTCAGTATCGGAGAATCCCGCCCCCCCATGTCAAACTGCTCAAGAACCTCACACTCCCTCTGACTGAATTCTTCACCCACATCTTCCTTCTCCAAAGGGATGACAGATCTGAAGTACTCACTTTACATCCTACCATTGTCATCCGACTCGATGCACAGATTACACCCTCGGTCCCCAATAGGTCCTGTCCCCTCCCTGGTTATCCGCTTCCCCTTGATATAATTATGGAATATTTTGTAAAATGTGAAATGAAAATTGCCAAAGTCTCGGAGGACCATATTCTGGGAGCGAGCTGACTGGTGGTGATTTAATTTGAGGGTCACCACACCTCAGATGAGGGGTAATGTTGAGAAGGCGGGGCCTTCCTGAATAACCTCAGCCGGTACAGGAGTTGAAGCCGCGCTGCTGGCGTCGCTCTGCATCATGAACCAGCCATCTAGCCAACTGAGCTAACTGACCCCTGGTATAGATTTAATAATTCCTGAAATATTAGCTATTCCCTGTCTCCCATGTAGTTTCCCAGTCCACCTCAAGACAACTTGCCCCTCATACCCTGTTAGTTTTCTTCTCGATAAAGAAAAGAAAAGAACCATGTAACCACCATAGCCCACCTGCATAGCAACGTGGCTGCTTTGGAGGGGGGAAGGTTCCAAACAGAAATGCAAACTAAATATTTTCTTACTTTAAATGCACTTTCACTCTGTGATCTTTGTGAAATTTGAAACCAGGTAATTGCAACAAGGCTCAAAGAACATCAGCCCACTGGAAGCAAAGTTGTGAGACCGGCCAGTACAGCAGAAAGAAACATTCCGACCCTCCCCATTGACCACTGTCAGAATGAACAAAATGCAGCCCCGAATGTAACCGAGAACAGAAACAATAACAGAATCCAACCCCTGTGATCAATTGTGAACTTGATGTCTCAGCACAATGAATTACAAAATCCCTTTCGACTTTGAGCTCTTGTGAATGGCCTCTGCCCAGTATGAACGCGCTGGTGTCCCTGCAGCTGGGATGGATCACCGAATGCCGTCCCCTATTCAGAGCAAGAGAATGGCTTCTCCCCGGTGCGGGCTCGCTGGTGCACCCGTAGGTTGGACAAGCGACTGAATCCCTTCCCACACTGAGAGCAGCTGAATGGCCTCTCCCCAGTGTGAACTCGCTGGTGTGTCTGTAGGTTGGATAACTGAGTGAATCCCTTCCCACACTGAGAGCAGGTGAATGGCCTCTCCCCAGTGTGAACTCGCCGGTGTGTCCGCAGGGTAGATGGATCACTGAATCCCTTCCCACACTGAACGCAGGTAAATGGCCTCTCCCCAGTGTGAACTCGCTTATGTACCTGCAGGTTGGATAAGTTAATGAATCCCTTCCCACACTGAGAGCAGGTGAATGGCCTCTCCCCAGTGTGAACTCGCTGGTGTGTCTGTAGGCTGCTTGACTGAGCGAATCCCATCCCACACTGAGAGCAAGTAAATGGCTTCTCCCCTGTGTGAACCCTCTGATGTCTCTGCAGGCTTGATAATTGAGTGAATCCCTTCCTACACTGAGAGCAGGTGAATGGCTTCTCCCCAGTGTGAACTCGCTGGTGTGTTTGCAGGGTGGATAACTGAGTAAAGCCCTTCCCACACTGAGAGCAGGCAAATGGCCTCTCCCCAGTGTGAACTCGCTGATGTCTCTGCAGGCTGGATGGCTGAATATATCTCTTCCCACATTGAGAGCAGGCGAATGGCCTCTCCCCAGTGTGAACTCGCTGATGTGTCTGCAGGGTGGTTGAATCACTGAATCCTTTACCACACTGAGAGCAGGTGAACAGCCTTTCCCCTGTATGAACGCGCATGTGTGACTGCAAGTGGGACATGCAAGTGAACCCCTTCTCACAGCGAGAGCAAGTGAATGGTCTATCCCCAGTGTGACTGCGTCGATGAGCTTCCAGCACAGATGGGGCTCTGTATCCCTTCCCACAGTCCACACATTTCCATGGTTTCTTCATGGTGACAATGTCCCATTGAGCCTGCTCAACCATTCAATGAGCTCATTTACCGATCTACCTCAGCACCATTTTCCCACACTATCCCCCATATCCCTCGATATCTTCAATATCGAGAAACGGATCAATCTTGATCTTGACCTTGAAAATACTTGATGACTGAGGCTCCACAGTCCTCTGAGGTAGAGAATTCCATCCTCAAGTGAAGAACTCCCTCCTCATCGCAGCTTTCTCTCTATTTTCCTGCCGGTTCCCCATAACCCTCGACTCCCTGGTCAATCAGAAATCGGTCCAACTCAGCGGTGAATATATTCAGTGACCCCCGACTCCACTGGTCCCTGTGGAAGAGAAATCCAAAGACTAACAAACCTCTGAGGGAAGAGATGACTGGAAATATATAACACATCTACAGCACAATATTACACAACTACAAATAATAATAAATGTACTTTGTTACAGAACCATCAATAATATATCTAATCTGTACCAAATAACAGCACTGAACATTTCTCTGATATTAATTGACTGTCCCCTTAAATGTCAGCCATCTCCTGGGGAAAGCAGCCCTTTAATTGTGAACATTGGGAAAGAGACCATCCTTTTAGCCAGCCAAATAAATGTGTCAAGCTGAGGTAGCAAAGGATGTCAATGTCTTTAAGGGAGAGAGAGACCTGAGCCGACCTTTCCAGAGTCTGCAGCCTCCCTGCATTCACTTCCTTTCCCTTCAGTTGCTGCGCATGTGCGGGGCAGAGAGACTGCGCATGGGAGCCGGAAGAGGCGTGGTACGCATGTGCTGATTTTCGTATGAGGAGTGCGCATGTGCGGGACTGAGGCGGGGACCGGAACAAAGCGGCGCACTGACCATTGTGTGTCCGGGTCTTCCAGCCTTTCCCATTGGACACCAGCTCAGCGCGGCTGGAGGGAAAAGTCTCTCCCACCCCCACGTGGTGTTCCGCCCCTCATCGTCTGTCAGAAGGGATTGACCAATGGGAAACCGGGGCGACCGGAAGGACTCTTCTCCAGCCAATTTGTGAGTGAAGATTGAGGTTCACACAGACGGAAACTCTCCTGTCTCCAGCATCTGTGAGTAAAACACTTTCTTTTCTCCCCCTTTCCATTTCTTTACCCATTCTGGTCTTGAATTGGTGACTTGCAACAACTGAAGGGAAAGGAAATGAATCCAGGAAGAGAGGGTGGAGACTCTGGAAATGTTGGCCCAGGATTTTTCTCCTGAATTTCTATCCGGACAGACAGTGATGAATTTTGCAAACTCCTTTTACAGGATATTAGGTGAGGAGGATTCACAGCCAGAAATCTGAAACCTGATGTCACGAGAAGATCTGACAGATGGCCGCCTGAAAATCATTGAACAGCAGGACTGTACCATTTGGAGGAGGCTTCAATAGATTATCCAACCTGGAGAAACATGAGGATACCCGCACCATAGAAAATACGTGGAAATGTGGGGACTGTGGGAAGGGATTCAAAGGTTCATCTCAGCTGGAAATTCATCAATGTGGTCACACTGGGGAGAGACCATTCACCTGCTCCGTGTGCAGAAGGGATTCACAGTCAGTGTTTTTCAAACTTTTTTGCCCGGTACCCATTTTTACCAACCGACCATCCTTCACGACCCAGCTTTTCGCTTACCTCTAATGTGACAGGTGTGCCTGCTTGGTCCTCTGCTTTTCACACGCATACTTTCCCATACATGTGTTGGACACCCTTCACCGATGTGGGGCGACTGCTCGGGGGAGGGGGGAGGCGGGAGTGCACTGGCTTGAATGCTCCAGGTTTTGTTTTTTTATTGGTTATTCATTCGTTTCTGTTTTGGAATGAATATTCATTCGTTTCTGTTTTGGATTGATTATTCATTAGTTTCTGCTTTGGATTGATTATTTATTAGTTTCTGCTTTGGGTTGATTATTCATTAGTTTCTGTTTTGGATTGAGTATTCATTAGTTTCTGTTTTGGATTGATTATTTATTAGTTTCTGTTTTGGATTGATTATTCATTAGTTTCTGTTTTGGATTGATTATTTATTAGTTTCTGCTTTGGATTGATTATTTATTAGTTTCTGTTTTGGATTGATTATTCATTGGTTTCTGTTTTGGATTGATTATCCATTGGTTTCTGTTTTGGATTGATTATTCATTGGTTTCTGTTTTGGATTGATTATTCATTAGTTTCTGTTTTGGATTGATTATTCATTGGTTTCTGTTTTGGATTGATTATTCATTAGTTTCTGTTTTGGATTGATTATTCATTAGTTTCTGTTTTGCGTGTATTGTGGGTGTATTTTTAGTGTATTGCTGATTGTTCTGCATTCAGCTTTGTCCTTTTGCATTGTGGAATTGTTCAGAAAAAAAAGATGTAAAACTTTATCCTCTGTGCAACATCTGGGAGGAAATCAATGATTCCCCCTTTCCATTTGTTTTCTCATTCTGGCTTTGAGTTGGTGACTTGCAGCAACTGAAATGAAAGGAAGTGAATTCAGGGAGGGTGCAGACTCTGGAAAGGTTGGCCCAGGTCTCTCTCTCTCTCTCTCTTTTAGGGGCAGCATGGTAGCACAGTGGTTAGCACAGTTGCTTCACAGCTCCAGGGTCCCAGGTTCCATTCCAGCTTGGGTCACTGTCTGTGTGGAGTCTGCACGTTCTCCCTGTGTCTGCGTGGGTTTCCTCCGGGTGCTCCGGTTTCCTCCCACAGTTCAAAGATGTGCAGGTAAGGTGGATTGGCCATGCTCAATTACCCTTAATGTCCAAAAAAAAAAAGGTTAGGTGGGGTTGCTGAGATAGGGTGGAGGTGTGGGCTTAGATAGTGTTCTCTTTCCAAGGGCCGGTGCAGATTTGATGGTCCGAACGGCCTCCTTCTGCACTGTAAATTCTATGATTCTGAAAGACATTGACATCCTTTGCTCCCTCAGCTTGACACATTTATTTGTCTGGCTAAAAGGATGGTCCCTTTCCTAATGTTCACAATTAAAGGGCTGGTTTCCCCAGGAGATGGCTGACATTTAAGGGGACAGTCAATTAATGTCAGACCAGAGAAATATCCAGTATTGTTATATTATGCAGATTAGATATATTATTTATGGTTCAGTAACAAAGTACATTTATTATTTCCAGTTGTGTAATATTGTGCTGTAGCTACGTTATATATTTCGAGTCATCCCTTCTCTGAGGGTTGTTAGTCTCTGGATTTCTCTTCCACAGGGACCAGTGGAGTCTGGGGGGGGGTCATTGAATATATTCATGGATGAGTTGGATAGATTTATATTTGACGAGGGAGTCAAGGGTTATGGGGAATAGATCATAAAATTAAGGGAAAGGCAAGATGAAGAGGGATTTCTTCACTCGAGGATGTGGTGAAGCTTTGGAATTCTCTACCCCAGAGGCCGTGGAGCCTCAGTCATCAAGTATTTTCAAGCCAGAGATTGATACACCTCCACCTATCTCAGTAACCCCACCTAACCTTTTGTCTTAGACACTAAGGGTAATTTAGCAAGGTAATTTAGGATTCTCGATATTAAAGATATTGAGGGATATGGGGAATGGTGTGAGAAAATGATGTTGAGGTAGATCGGCCAATGGTCTAACCGAATGGTTGAGCGGGCTCAATGGGCCGAATGGCCAACTGCAGCTCCCATTTGTTATGGTCTGTGTGTCCAGGACAGGAAGCAGTGAGCAGGGATCTGTCAATCAGCCCGAATCAGCACCTTTAGGAGAATTGGGAGGGTGGATATTAGATACAACAGAGAGAGAATGGTGGGAGAGTGTGTGGGACGGAGATTTACACCTTTTGGGAAATGAGAGAGGAAAGAATGTTCCAGAGAAACTAAATTTGTCTGATCTGAATTCCTATCCCGTACTGACAGTGATGTCGTTTCTAAATTGTTTTTACAGGATATTAGAAGAAGAGGAATTATAGACAGCAACCTCAAACGTCACATCCCGATCTGACTGAGCAACTAGGTTCATCAGGCCCCGACTATCATCAGCGTTTAAATCTAGGGGGCAAAATGTTTGCCCGCTCTGTCTATTTAAGAAGATTTGAAACATCAGTGTGACTGGAAAAGCACCGAGACACACACACCCGAGTGAGAGTGTTCCAGAGCACTGACTGTGGAAAGAGCTTTAATCAGTGACACAGCCTGAAAAAACATCACACCATTCACAGCGGGGAGAGACCGTACACGTGTTGTGTGTGTGGACGAGGCTTCAACTGATTATCCAACCGAGAGACACATGAGGAGACCCGGAACATGGAAAAAACGTGGAAATGTAGTGACTGTGGGAAGGGATTCAGAGCCCCATCTCAGCTGGAAGCTCATCGACGAATTCACACTGGAGAGAGGCCGTTCACCTGCTCTCAGTGTGGGAAGGAATTCACTTGTCTATCCAACCTGCAAACACACCAGCGAGTTCACACTGGGGAGAGGCCGTTCACCTGCTCTCAGTGTGGAAAGCGATTCAGTCGTTCAACCACCCTGCGGAAACATCAGCGACTTCACACTGGGAAAAGGCCGTTCACCTGCTCTCAGTGTGAGAAGCGATTCACTGAGTTATGCAGCCTGAAGTCATACCAGCGAGTTCACTCTCGGGAGAAGCTATTCATCTGCTCTCAGTGTGGGAAGGGATTCAGACATACATCCACGCTACAGAGACACCAGCGGGTTCACACTGGGGAGAAACCATTCATCTGCTCTCAGTGTGGGAAGGGATTCACTTGGCTATCCGACTTGCAGAGACACCAGTGAGTTCTCACTGGGGAGAGGCCGTTCACCTGCTCTCAGTGTGGGAAGGGATTCAGTCGGTTATCCAGCCTGAAGTCACACCAGGAAGTTCACACTGGGGAACAGCCATTCACCTGCTCTTGGTGTGGGAAGGAATTCAGACATTCATCCAGCCTGCAAAAACATCAACATGTTCACACTGGGGAGAGGCCATTCCTCTGCTCTGAATGTGGGAAGGGATTTTGTAATTCATCGCACCTGCTGAGACACCAACAAGTTCACAATTAATAATGTGGGTTGGATACTGTTATTGTTTCTGCTCTCAATTTCATCCAGGACTGCATTCCCGTAACAGCCTCCCCGAACTGGTGCCGGAATGTGGCGACTAGGGGCTTTTCACAGTAACTTCATTTGAAGCCTACTTGTGACAATAAGCGATTTTCATTTCATTTCAAATTTGCCATCCTTACCCGGTCTGGCCCACATGTGACTCCAGACCCACACAGATGTGGTTGACTCTTAACTGTCCCCCACTGTAATGACCTAGCAAGCCATTCAGTTCAAGGGCAATTATGAATGGGCAACAAATGCTGACCCAGCCAGTGATGCCTACATCCCAAGAAAAGGTTTTATCATACTACTACAGGTAGATCTAAAATAAATACATTTGTCTTGGTTCCATTGAGTCTACAGCACAGGGCCAGGCCAGTCGGCTCAATTGGTCTCTGTCAGTATTTATGCTCTACATGAGCCTCCACTCAGCCCTCTTCATCTCCCCCCACAGCATACCCTTCTATTCCTTTCTCTCAAGATACAGGCGTATTCATGCTGTTCACCTCAACCACTCGCTGTGGTAGCGAGTTCCACATTCTCACCACCCACTGGATGAAGAGGTTTCACTTGAAATCCCTATTGGATTATTGAAAATGGATTGAAAATGCACACAGCATTTGACAGAGATTGGATGAAATGTCAGCGCAGCTGGGGCAGCACGGTGGTGCAGTGGTTAGCAGTGCTGCCTCACGACGCTGAGGTCCCAGGTTCAATCCTGGCTCTGGGTCACTGTCCGTGTGGAGTTTGCACATTCTCCCCGTGTTTGCGTGGGTTTCACCCCCACAATTGAAAGATGTGCAGGCTAGGTGGATTGGCCACGCTAAATTGCCCCTTAATTGGAAAAAATGAATTGGGTACTCGAAATTAAAAAAAAAAAAAATTGTCAGCACGGATAGAGATAAATGTGTGTCCTGATAGACATTACAGAGACTTGTTTGAAAGGTGACCAAGGCTGGAATCTAAATGTTGAAGGGTATTTGACATATTGGAATGCACGAAGCTCGGAAAAGATGATGGGATTGCTCCTGTTCATTAAGGATTACATTAGGTCAGTACTGAGAGATCAACTTAGCCTGAAAGTTCAGGGTGTGGAATCAGCTTTGCTCGAGATAAGAAATAATAAGTTACAAGGTCTCTTGTGTGAGTAGTTAATGGGCCTCCTAACAGTAGTTACGTTGTAGGTAGAGTGTACAGGAAGTATTAAATAAGGTTTGTAATTAATGTACCACAATAATCATGGGTGACTTTAGGCATCAGTTAGGACGATGAGCCTGACGAATATTAATCATGAGGAAGTGACACCACAATGAGAAACTGACATCACACATCAGCAAGGTGACCGATATCCTTCAGAGACCAATCAGACATTGATCGTGCCCCATTTAACCAATCAGGGACTGATCATGGGCTGCTTGGGCCAATCAGAACCACAGGATACTACCAGCCATGCGTAGAGGTAGGTACTAGAAAGGGTTAGTGAGCTACAATTCTCTGGAGCTCGGTGCACAACACAACATGAAGAAAGAGGATAGACTTCAGTCAACAGAACAAGAGACAGCTCCACAGTCACCTGGAAGCTGAGAGCTGGTGATCCAGAGTGAACGGACTGATCCACTGCCTTTGTTAATTATTATGATTTTGTACTTATTACAATTAACTTAATAAATTCTGTGACAATATTCTTGTACCTTGAACGGTCTGTAACTAGTCAGGAGCTGCAGGTAACTTTCACAACACATTCTGACGTGTAATTAATTTGAGTGTTACAATTGAGATTGGAGCCAAACCCAGATCTTACAATAGGATCAAATTTCACATTCCATTTGGGTATCCTGCACTAACAGTGATGGCTTTTGTAAAGTCCTTTTACAGGATATTAGAAGGGGAGGAGTTACAGACAGAAATTTCACACCAAACATCATATCAAAATGTGACAGAGTCACTCGATCCATGGGAGCTGAATATCATCGAACTTTGAATTTAAAATGAGAAATGTTTGTCTATTCTTCTGCTGAAAGAGATTCTTAAACATCACTCAGTGTACAGGCACTGAGACAGGCTCATCCGAGTGAGGCATCCCTAAAAAAAATCCGTTTTATATTTTGTAGCTCACCCAAAGATGGAAATTTCAGCACATATTTCTCCATCTTGTATTTTTTAATGTTTTGTTTGCCCGTTAAATATCCTTGACCTCTGGACGTTTCATTACAGAACTCAGCTCGAAGACATCAAAACCTGTATCCGGCCTTGCCTGTGTGCCCCATTCGTCAATTCAACTTTGCAGCAGCTCAGTCCCAGCTTTGGAAACACCTTCATCTTTCTGTGAGGCCCCGGCCCCATTGAATGTGACAGGGTTCATACTGTCTCCCTGAGATTGTTGATGTAAAGTCACATCAGACCCACACTGCCCGATTTCCAATCCAATTTATTTAAAGGTCCCAGAAGCCTGGCTCCAACCTTAAATGTTGTTCTGATCCTGTCAGTAACATTATTTTGGAACTCACTAGTACCACCACATAGGCAGCCATCAACATGCATCATAAAGATGCCCGAGAGTTTCCTGCCTTGGTACCAATAAAGCACGGCAGCTTCTGCCTTCAGGTAGAGACAACCCGACTTGGACAAAACTGATCTATCTGAGAAGTGCCGTACACTCTGAAACATTGTTCAAAACATAGACAAACTTATTGAACTTCCAAAGTCTTCCATCTACATCTGGCACCTTAGGAGGTTGTAGAAACACTGCCCTCTGGAGGTGACCCCCAGCGCAAATGCAGCTTTTATGTTTCTTGACCGAAAGTTCCGAGAAAATGTCACGAAAATGGCCAAAGAAATTTCAAAATTACCTTTCCCGCTGTGGGTGAGTCCACTCTGACCTCTTTATCTCCCAAAGCTTCTTCAAATCCCTGCACCACTAACCTCACCTTGGGCCTTATAAGCGCCATCCGGTTGGACCTTTTCTGTGCAGATCCATCGATGTGATGATGCTGGCTGACCCCTATCTGGGACCTCTGAACACACGCCAAACTCTGTCCAACTGCCTAACTCTTTCTGTTTCACCTCCCGTACGGCTTTATCCCTTCATTTTTCGACAGCTACAAAACCCTCTCGGTCACGGGGACTTCAGCATCGCCCCCAAACATATCCTTGGTGTAAAACCGACAATTCCCTGCCTGAAATGTTCCAGTTATTGAAATTATATTGAATGGATGTCAAAGAAACAGACCAGAAACTGATCCCTGAGATTCTGAGGAGTCCCCAGTGGTCAGTCAGACTGAACTATACACGGGTGGTATAAAACAAACAATACTCACCCCGGTATCTGCTGTCCACGGGGACTTGCCTTTAATCAGAGCCGTCAGTGGATCCTGTTCCTGACACCAGGTTGTTGTGGGATAAATGTCACTCGGAGTCCAGAGTTGGTTAAAGTTTGTGAATCTTTATTACAAACATGCAGGGAATGCTTCAGCGAACCGAAGCATCTCTGGGAGTAGTTACAATAACACACGTTTATACACAGTACAGTTGCGGCTGTTTTGTCTGTAAGTTAGTGGGAAAGTACAGGACGTCAAGGAAACAACTCGAAAACAGCTCACTTATTGGCTATAGTGACTTCATCTCACAAAACACATCTCGGAAAACAATAGCCAGACCAGTAATCCAGAGTCCCAGGATAATGCAATAGGGATCCAGGTTCGGCAGATGGTGAAATTTAAATTAATTAAAAATCTGGAATTAAAAGTCATCGATGACCATGAGAGCATTGTCGATAGTTGTAAAAACCCATCTGGTTTCTTTTAGATCCACCTGTAGTGGGGGAATAACACTGTTTACTATCCAGGATAAAATAAATGTACTTCAGCCTTTGTGGATCATTCCAGTGGAAATGTGCTCTCCCCCAGGCTCAAAGAGCATCAGCCCACTGGAAGCAAAGTCGTGAGACCGGCTAGTCCAGCAGAAAGAAACCCTCCGACCCTCCCACTTCACCAAGTGTCAGAATGAACAAAGTTTGATTTGATTAAATTTATTCACGTGCACCGAGGTCCAGTGAAACGTATTGTTCTGCGTACAATACAGACAGATCATTTTATACATGAAAAAACATAGGACATATGATAAATACACAATTTAAATATGTAGACATCGGGTGAAGCATACGGAGTGTAGTGCTACTCAGTGGAGAAGATGTGTGGAGAGATCAGTTCAGTCCATAAGAGGGTCAGTCAGGAGTCTGGTAACAGCGGGGAAGAAGCTGTTTAGAATCTGTTATTGCGAGTTCTCAGACTTTTGTATCTCCTGCCCAATGGAAGAGATTGGAAAAGAGAATAACCTCGGTGGGAGGGTCTTTGATTTTGCTGCCGGCTTTCCCAAAGCAGCGGGAGGTGTGGACAGAGTCAATGGATGGGAGGCGGGTTTGTGTGAGGGATTGGGCTGTGTTCACAACTCTCTGTAGTTTTTTACAGTCTTGGGCTGAACAGTTGCCATACCGAGTGTCCCTTTAAGAAATGTTTTTGTCTTACCACATGGCTTCAGTGATGTCATTGTGTGGGTGGAGCTGGGCTGTGGCTCTGTGTGTTGGTTTTACTTTCGCTTTGGTTTGGGGCTGTTTTGTGGCTGAGTTTTTTGCTTTCGTTTTCACATTTTTGGCTGCTGTGCTCAGAAAGAGGAGTATTTTGGCCTGTCTCTCGATCTTCATTTTAAAAGCAGTTTCCAGACTGCTTGATAACTTGAAAAGAAATAATTGCTTTCTGGAAGGAATTCAAACCTGCTGTTTTGGAAAGGAAACAAGAGCATCCATACCAGGTATTGAGTGCTGTGTGCTGGGCCACACCTTTGAAAAGGAGGTACTGGTTTATGGGATCTTGTTATTAAATTGGAACAGTTAAAGAGGGGAATTTATTCAGGGTTATACATAGATCACTGTAGTTGTGTGGGGTATTTATGTTTGTAATTTATAAAAATGCTTACTGTGTGTGTTTGTAAAAATGTTAACTAAATTCGTAGAACAAAGCTTGTTTTGATGAAAAGTGGTTAAGGCCTCTGCTGAATAACACCTGAAAGGCAGCCCTTGTGCTCATCGGAACCAAAATCATTAAACAATTGTAGGTCAGGTGAACTCCATGATATACTTTGGAGTTTTCTAAACCCTGGCCCATAACACAAGCTGTGATGCAGCCAGATAAGATGTTTTCTGTGGTGCACCTGTAAACATTGGTAAAAGTCAATGATAATAATCTTTATATTTGTCACAACTAGACTTACATTAACACTGCAATGAAGTTACTGTGAAAATCCACTAGTCGCCACACTCTGGCACCTGTCCGAAGTTTTGGAGTTTTGATATGAGCTTGGCTGGGATTATGGGGTTGAAGGCAGAGCTGTAGTTAATGAATAGGAGTCTGACGTAGGAGTCCTTGTTGTCGAGATGCTTCAGGGCAAGTATAGGGCCAGGGAGATAGCATCTTATGTGGACCGGTTGTGGCGGTATGCGAATTACAGTGGATCAAGGAATGCTGCGAGTATGGAGTTGATGTGTCCAAATCTCGAAGCAATTCATAATGATCGATGTCAAGGCCACCGGATGATAGTCATTGAGGCACGTTGCCTGGTTCTTCTTTGGCACCGGTATGATGCTGGTCTTCTTGAAGCAGATGGGAACCTTGGAACGGAGGAGGGAGAGGTTGAGGATGTCCGGAAACACACCTGCCAATTGGTCTGCGCAGGATCTGGGTGCACGACCTGGCACAACCAATGAGAGTCCCTGTCGTTAGTCTGTGACTCTAAATTAGTTTGGTATCGTCACTTGGGAGTCCCTGTTAGCTTTGAATCTCCCGATTAAACCATAGATTCTGGTTGGGTAAAGTACAGACTACCTTCTTTTGCACGCAATCTTCTACACATTTACTGATGAAGTCTGTGACGGTGCTGGCATACTCGTTTAGGCTGGCTGCTGAGTTAACATAGAACACACAGTGCAGAAGGAGGCCATTCGGCCCATCGGGTCTACACAGACCCACTTAAGCCCTCACTTCTACCCTATCCTGTAACCCAATAACCCCTCCTAACCTTTTTTGGTCACGGAGGGCAATTTATCATGGCCAATCCACCTAACCTGCAAGTCTTTGGACTGTGGGAGGAAACAGGAGCACCCGAAGGAAACGCACGCAGAAACAGGGAGAACGTGTACACTCCGCACAGACAGTGACCCAGCAGGGAATCGAACCTGGGAACCTGGCGCTGTGAAGCCGCAGTGCTATCCACTTGTGCTACCATGCTGCCCTTGTTCTTGAATATGGACCAGCCCACTGACACTAAGCAGTCGCGTAGGAGCTCTTCCGTTGCATCGACCTTCTTAACCGGATTCTCCCGTTAAGATTCTGCTTGTATGCGGGGAGAAGGAGCACCGTATTGTGGTCCGATTTTCCGAAGTGCAGTCAGGATGGATCATCAGGCGCCCATGATGTTTGTGTGGCAGTGGTCAAGGATGTTGGGCCCCCTGTCGGGACAGGAGATGTGTTGGTGGAATTTTGGCAGTACTCACTTGAGGTTGGCCTGGTTAAAGTCCCCGGCCACTATGAACAAGGCTGCAAGGTATTCTGCTTCATTGTTATTTATAGCGGTTACAATCCATCAAGTGCCTTCTTCACTTCCGCCTGGGGTGGGATGTAGATGGCCGTGATGATGGCAGAAGTGAATTCCGTGGAAGGTAGTCTGGACGGTACTTCACAGTCGGGTATTCCAGGTCCGGGGAGCAATAGTTCACCAGGGTCACCACGTCCGAGCACCAGGAGGAGTTGACGAGGAGGCAAATCCCTCCACCCACTCCAGGTTCAGTCCTGGATGTGATTAACAGCAGGAAAAACAGCAGAATCCAACCCAACCCTTGTGAACCCTTTGGTGTCTCAGCATGTTGGACGATTGAGTGAATTCCTTCCCACAGTGAGAGCAGGTGAATGGCTTCTTTCCAGTGTGAACTCGCTGGTGTCTCCGCAATGTGGATGATGTTTGAAACCTCTTTGTGCAATGAGAGCATCTGAACAGTTTCTCCTCCGTGTGAATGCGCTGGTGGGACATCAGTACCAGAGAGTTTTTAAACCCACTCCCAGAGTCGGAGCATTTAAAGGGTCTCTCATTGGTGTGAGTGACATTGTGGTTCAGCAAGTGATGACCGAGTGAATCTTTTCCCAGTCGGAGAGGTGAACGGGCTCTCCCCAGTGTGACCTCGCTCGTGTTTCATCAGGTTGGATGAGGATCTAAACCTCTTTGTGCAGTGAGAGCAGCTGAACGGTCTCTCCTCAGAGTGAACGCGCTGGTGGGACATCAGTAGCTGAGAGCTTTTGAAACCCATCCTGCAGTCAGAGCATTTAAAGGGCCTGCTCTTGGTGTGAGTGACATTGTGTTTCTGCAGGCTGGATAATTGAGCAAATCCCTTATCACACACAGAGCAGATGAACGGCTTCTCCCGGTGTGAACACTCTGGTGTCTCTGCAGGCTGGATAACCGAGTGAATCCCTTCCCACAGTCAGAGCAGATGAATGGTCTCTCTCCAGTGTGAACTCGTTCATGTCTCCGCAGGGTGCTAATGTCAGTGAATCCCTTTTCACACTGAGAGCAGGTGAAAGGCCTCTCTCCAGTGTGAACTCGTTCATGTATCCGCAGGCTGCCAATGTCAATGAATCCCTTTTTACACTGAGAGCAGATGAACGGTCTCTCCCCAGTATGAACTCGTTCGTGTTTCCGCAAGTTGCCAATGTCAGTGAATCCCATTTCACAATGAGAGCAGGTGAATGGTTTCTCTCCAGTGTGAACTCGTTCGTGTCTCCGCAGGCTGCCATTGTCAGTGAATCCCTTTTCACACTGACAGCAGGTGAAAGGCCTCTCTCCAGTGTGAACTCGTTCGTGTCTCCGCAGGTTGCCAATGTCAGCGAATCCCTTTTCACACTGAGTGCAGATGAATGGCCTCTCTCCGGTGTGAACTCGTTCGTGTCTCCGCAGGTTGCCAATGTCAGTGAATCCCTTTTTACACTGAGAGCAGGTGAAAGGCCTCTCTCCAGTGTGAACTCGTTCGTGCCTCCGCAGGCTGCCAATGTCAGTGAATCCCTTATCACACTGAGAGCAGGTGAAAGGCCTCTCTCCAGTGTGAACTCGTTCGTGCCTCCGCAGGCTGCCAATGTCAGTGAATCCCTTTTCACACTGAGAGCAGGTGAAAGGCCTCTCTCCAGTGTGACTGCTTTGATGCCTTTCCAGCCTGTACGGGCCTTTGAATCCCTTCCCACAATCCTCACATTTCCATGGTTTCTCCATGGTGCGGGTGATCTTGCGTCTCACCACGTTGGACGATCAGTTGAAGCCTCGTCTACACACAGAACACGTATACAGTCCCTCCCTGCTGTGAATGATGCAGTATTTTTTCAGGCTGTGTCACTGCTTAAAGCTCTTTCCACAGTCAGTGCTCTGTAACAGCCTCACACGGGTCTGTGTGTGTGTCTGTCTCAGTGCTTTTCTAGACACACTGATGTTTAAAATGAAAAATGAAACTCGCTTATTGTCACAAGTAGGCTTCAATGAAGTTACTGTGAAAAGCCCCTAGTCGCCACATTCCAGCGCCTATTCGGGGAGGCTGTTACGGGAATCTCTTGAAGCAGACAGAATAGACAAACATTTCTCCTGCTAGATTCAAAGGCAGATGATCCCAAGAATTGAGTGACTCAGTCAGTTCTTGACGTTATATTTAGTTTGAGATATCAGCCTCGAACTCCTCTTCGAACTTCCTTAACCAGATTTTACAATAGTAATCATCGTCTGTGCAGGATAGAAATTCAGAACAGACAATTTTAGTTTCTATCGAACATTCATTCCCCTCTCTCTCTTTTCGCGAAATGGTCTAAATCTCAATCCCACACACTCTCCCTCCATTCTCACTCTGCTGTATCTAATGTTCACCCTCCCAATGCTCCTGAAGGTGCTGATTCAGGCTGATTGACAAATCTAAGTCACTGCTTCCTGTCCTGGACACAGAAACCTGAAAATCTTCATGCAGGCTGCCAGACAGATATATGTCTATATTACTGGATGAAAAATGTGTGTAATATACAGACTGTATTCACTTACTTTCCCTCCCAATTTTCCTGAAGGTGCTGATCAACAAATCTAAACTCACTAAAACCTGTACAAGAGTAGAGAATCTCCATATAAGTACATTTACTGATTAGAGATAGGGAAATGACTGGAAATATATAATGTAGGTACAGTACTATATCACAAAACTAGAAATAATGATAGATGTATTTTATTACAGAACCATCAACAATATCTACAATACATACCATATAACAACACTAGACATATCTCTGTCCAATATTAAATATTAATTTATGGGATGTGGACAATGCTGGTCAGGCCAGCATTTATTGCCCATCCCCAGTTGCCCTTCCGAAGTAGTGGTGAGCTGCCTTCTTGAACTGCTGCAGTCCTTGAGGTGTAGATACATCCCCTGTGCTGTTTTTTTTTTTTTTTTTAATTGTTTTTTTATAAATTTAAAGTACCCAATTCATTTTTTCCAATTAAGGGGCAATTTAGCATGGCGAATCCACCTACCCTGCACATCTTTGGGTTGTGGGGGCGAAACGCACGCAAACACAAGGAGAGTGTGCAAACTCCACGCGGACAGTGACCCAGAGCCGGGATCGAATGTGGGACCTTGGCGACGTGAGGCAGCAGCGCTAACCACTGCTCCACCATGCTGCCCTACATCCCCTGTGCTGTTAGGGAGGGAATTCCAGAATGTTGCCCCAGGGACAGTGAAGGAACAGCAATATATTTCCAAGTCAGGGTGGTGTGTAACTTGGAAATGAACCTCCAGGTGGTGAGGTTCCCAGGTATCTGCTGCTCTTGTTCTTCTAGATGGTAGTGGTTGTGGGTTTGGAAGGTGCTGTCTGAGGAACCTTTATGAGTTACTGCAGTGTATCTTGGACATGGTACACACAGCTGCTACTGTTTGTCGGTGGTGGAAGGTTTGAATGTTTGTGGAAGGCGACGCAATCAATCAGGCTACTTTGTCCTGGATAGTGTCGAGCATCTTGAGTGTTGTTGGAGCTGCACTCATCCAGCAAAGTGGAGCGTATTCCATTACACTCCTGACTTGTGCTTGTAGATGTCTGGTAGACAAGCTTTGGGGCATCAGGTTGTGTGTTATTCACTGTAGGATTCCCAGCTTTTGACCTGCCCTGGGAGCTACAGTATTAATAGGGCTCGTCCAGTTCAGTTTTGATCAATGGTAACCCCCAGGATGTTGGTTGTGGGGGATTCAGCAATGAAAATGCCACTGAATGTCAAGGGGTGGTGGTTAGATCCTCTCTTGTAGGAGATGGTCATTGCCTGGCACTTGTGTAGCACGAATGTAACTTGCCACTTATTAGGCCAAGCCTGGATATTGTCCAGGTCTTACTGAATTTGGACATGGACTGCTTCATTATCTGAGGAGTTGAGAATGGTGCTGAACATTGTGCAGTCATCCACAAACATCACCACTTCTCACCTTATGATGGAAGGGAGATCATTGATGAAGCAGCTGAAGATGGTTGGGCTGAGGAAACTGTCCTGAGGAACTCCAACAATGATGTCCTGGAGCTGAGATGATTGACCTCCAATCACGACAACCATCTTCCTTTGTGCCAGGTATGACTCAAACCAGTGGAGATTCCCATTGACTCCAGTTTAGCTCGGGCTCCTTGATACCATACACGGTCAAATGCTGCATTGATGTCAAGGGCAGTTACTCTCACCTCACTTCTGGCATTCAACTCTTTCGTCCAAGTTTCAACTAAGGCTGTAATGAGGTCAGGAGCTGAGTGACCCTGGCGGAACCCAAACTGAGCGTCCAAGAACAGGTTATTGCAGAATAATTGCCACTTAATGGCAACTTTGATGACTCCTTCCATCACTTTGTTGATGATGGACAGTAGACCTCCAGAAGTAATTGGCTGTGTTGGATTGGCCCTTAAATGTCCTTCATCTCCTGGGGAAACCAGACCTTTAATTGTGAACATTTGGAAAGAGACCATCCTTTTTAGCCAGAGAAATAAATGTGTCAAGCTGAGGGAGCAAAGGATGTGAATGTCTTTGAGTGAGAGAGAGACCTGGGCCAAGCTTTCCAGGGTCTGCACCCTCCCTGGATTCACTTCCTTTCCCTTCAGTTGCTGCAAATCACCAATTGAAGACAATAAACGGAAAGAGGGAGAAAAGAAAGTGCTTTACTCACAGATGTTTGAGACAGGAGGAAGGTTCAGTCTGTGTGCAGCTCAAGCTTATTTCGGGTCGGAGGAACAACAGTTTTGCACGGCAGAAACCTCCATGTCCAACTTCCGCATTGAGACAATGGGGGAGCTCTGATTGGCGGAGGAGCAGAGCCCTTCCGGTCCTCCAGTCTTCCTATTGGTTACCTCAGCAATAAGGTCAGCGGAAGTGAGCTCCCCTGTACATGCGCAGATTCCCCTTCCCTTAGACATGCGCAATCCCGTATTAGTGGTGGGGAAGGGACACACTGACGGGCGGAACTGTCAGCCTGTTGCCTGGAAACTTTGTCTCGAGGATGTGTGGGGGAAGGAAAACAATGAGTGCGGATGGGGCTCCCGCATCTGCGCGCTGGGCAGTGACGTCACGGCGGAGCGGGCTTATTCCTATTGGTTGATTAAGAGGACGAGCTCCTTTGTGATGTCACAATGTGGAGGTTGGACAATGAGTTTCAGACTAAAACATCCTCCCCTGGACAACATCTGGGAGCAAATCAATGTCTCCCCCTTTCATAAGGTCATAAGATATAGGAGCAGAATTAGCCATTTGGCCCATCGAGAAGAACCCTTCAACCCGATTAAAAATCTGTCTTACTCCTCCCTAAATTTACTCACTGTCCCAGCTCCACCGCACTCTGGGGTAGTGAATTCCACAGATTCACAGCCCTTTGGGAGAAGCAGTTTCTCTTCAGCCCTGTTTTGAATTTGCGACCTCTTTGTTTCAATAATCTTTATTGTCACAAGTAGGCTTACATTGACACTGCAATGAAGTTACTCTGAAAAGCCCCTACGCTCCACATTTTGGCACCTGCTCTGTGTGGGAAGGGATTTATTTCCTCATCCAACCGGCAGAGACACCAGCGAGTTTACACAGGGGAGAGGCCGGTTACCTGCTCCCAGCGTGAGAAGGGATTCACTCAGTTGATCAGCCTGCAGATACACCAGTGAACTCACACTGGGGGGGGGGGGGAGGTTGTTCACCTGCTCTCAGTGTGGGAAAGGATTCACTCGGTTCGATAACCTGCAGCCACACCAGCGAGTTCACTCTGGGGAGAGACCGTTCACCTGCTCCCAGTGTGGGAAGGGATTCACTCGCTTATCCCACCTGCAGACACACCAGTGCGTTCACACTGGTGAGAAGCCATTCACCTGTGATCAGTGTGGGAAAACATTCACTCATATGTCCAGCCTGCAGACACACCAGCGAGTTCACACTGGGGAGAGACCATTCACCTGTGCTCAGTGTGGGAAAACATTCACTTTGTTATCCAACCTGCGGGCACACCGTCGAGTTCACACTGGGGAGAAGCCATTCGCCTGCTCTCATTGTAGGAAGTGATTCACTCGGTTATCCAACCTACAGAGACACCAGCAAGTTCACACTGGGGAGAGGCCGTTCACCTGCTCTGAATGTGGGAAGGGATTCCGTGATTCATCGCAACTGCTGAGACACAAACAAGTTAACAAGTGATTACAGGGGTTGGATTCTGCTGTTAGTGTTGCTACTCTCAATTACATCCAGGACTGCATTTTGTTCATTCTGACAGTTGGTCAATGGGAATGGTTGGCGTGTTTCCTCTGCTGGACTGGCTGGTCTCACGACTTTGACTCCAGTGGGCTGACGCTCTTTGAGCCTTGTTGCGGATACCTGGTTTCAAATTTCATAAGGATCACAGATTGAAAGTTGGTTTGGAAGTTGGAAGCTGTTTCCTTCCCATTTCTGTTTGGATCCCCTTAAAACATGCCACCTTGCCATGGTGATGGGCAATGGAGGGTACATGGATCTTTTGTTTAATTTATCTCTGTGTTTCTCGCAGAAGAAAATTATCAAGGTATGGGGCAGGTTGTCTGACATGGACTGAGAAACAACATTAAATAGTGTGATGGGAGACAGGCAATAACTAATATTTCAGGGGATTAGTTAGCTCAGTTGGCTGGATGGCTGGTTTGTGATACTGAGCGACACCAACAGCGTGGGTTCTACTCCGTACCGGCTGAGGTCATCCATGAAGGCCCTGCCTCCTCAGCATTGCTCCTCATCTGAGGTGTGGTGACCCTCAGATTAAATCACCACCAGTCAGCTCTCTCTCTCTTTCTCACAAAGGGGGATGCTCTTATGGAATTCTGACAATGGTACCAGCCAGTAACAAGGTTAAGATAAGGGAGTTATTTATACTCAAGACCCAAGGACGGTCGATGAGGGGGTCTGGAAGGTATCATGAGTTCATGAATAACCCCCTAGCTGTCCATGAGCTGATCACGCAGTTCCCTGCTGCCCAGTAACCACTTTCATTGGATCTACCAGTCAATGTGTGCAATCTATAATCATTGTGATTGGATCGTTTCCGGCTGAGTTGGGCTGACTAACTATTTGAAATTGTATAAATGATGATGATTCCCTTTGTTCAGTGGAGAGGTATCTGCCTTTGCCCAGAGGCTTACTCCCCGCCGGTGTTACAACAATAAACTGTTTGATGTTTGAAGCAGACCTGAATGTCGAGGGATTCTTTTGGATTCATTCATGCTAACAAAAGCATAACCTACTTTTGTATTCAATTCCCCCACAATAAACAATAACATTCTATTAGCTTTCCTAATTACTTGCTGTACCTGTATACTCGCCTTTTGTGATTCATGCTCTTGGACACCCAGATCCCTCTGAGTCTCAGAGCTCTGCAATCTCTCACCATTTCGATAAAAAGCTTTTTTATTCTTTCTGCCAACATGGACAATTTCACATTTTCCCACGTTGTTCTCCATTTCCCAGATCTTTTCCCACTCACGTAACCTATCTATATCCCTTCGTAATCTCCTTATGTCCCCTTCACAATTTACTTACCTACCTACTTTGCAACATTGGAACATGGGAGCAGGAATTGGCCATTCAGCCCATCGAGCCTGCTCCACCATTCAATACGATCATGGCTGATCAACCACTTCAATGCCTTTCCCCCCACACTATCCCCATATCCCTTTGTGTTATTGGTATTTAGATATCTGTCAGTCTCTGCATTAAACACACTCAGTGACTGAGCTTGCACAGCCCTCTGGGGTACAGAATTCCAAAGATTCACAACCCTCTGAGTAAAGAAATGTCTCCTCTGAGACCGGTCCTAAGTGGCTTCCCCCGTATTTTTAAATTGTGTCCCCTGGTTCCAGACTCTCCAACCAGGGGAAACATCTCACCTGTACCCACCCTGTCTGTTCCATTATGTATTTTGTAGGTTTCATTGAGGTCACTTCTCATTTTTTGAAACTCTAGAGAACACAGGCCAGGTTTCCCCAATCTCTCCTCAAAGGGCAGTCCTGCCACCCCCGGAACAAGTCTGGTGAACCTTTGTTGCCCTTTCCCTCTGGCGACAAGGGCAGTAAAACTGCACACAGTCCTCCAGCTGCGGCCTGACCAAGGTTCTATACAACAGGTACATTCTGGACAGTCTCACGGCTTTGCATTTATTTTATCCTGGATAGTATGGGGGAGGCGGTGACCTAGTGGTATTGCCGCTGGACTAGTAATCCAGAGACCCAGGTATTATTCTGGGGTTCGAATCCCACCAGGACAGATGGTGAAATTTGAATTCAATAAAAATTTGGAATTAAAAGTCTAATGATGACCATGAAACCATTATCGATTGTTGTAAACACCCATCTGTTTACTAATGTCCTTTAGTGAAGGAAATCTGCCATCCTTACCCAGTCTGGCCCACATGTGACTCCAGAGCCACACAGATGTGGTTGACTCTTAACTGTCCCCCACTGTAATGACCTAGCAAGCCACTCAGTTCAAGGGAATTATGAATGGGCAACAAATGCTGACCCAGCCAGTGATGCCTCCATCCCAAGAAAAAAGTTTTATCATACTACTACAGGTAGATCTAAAATAAATACATTTGTCTCTGTTCCATTGAGTCTACAGCACAGGGCCAGGCCAGTTGGCTCAATTGGTCTCTGTCAGTATTTATGCTCCACATGAGCCTCCACCCTCCCCTCTTCATCTCCCCCATCAGCATATCCTTCTATTCCTTTCTCCCTTGTCAAGATACAGGAGTATTCATGTTGTTCACCTCAACCACTCGCTGTGGTAGTGAGTTCCACATTCTCACCACCCACTGGATGAAGAGGTTTCACTTGAAATCCCTATTGGATTATTGAACCCCTGAAAATGGATTGAAAATGCACACAGCATTTGTAACAGATTGGATGAATTGTCAGCGCAGATGGGGCAGCACGGTGGCGCAGTGGTTAGCAGTGGTGCCTCACAGCGCCGAGGTCCCAGGTTCAATCCTGGCTCTGGGTCACTGTCATGTGGAGTTTGCACATTCTCCCCGTGGTTGCGTGGGTTTCACCCCCACAATTGAAAGATGTGCAGGGTAGGTGGATTGGCCACGCTAAATTTTCCCTTAATTGGAAAAAATGAATTGGGTACTCTAAATTTAAAAAAAAGAATTGTCAGCACGGACAGAGATAAATGTGTGTCCTGATAGACATTACAGAGACTTGTTTGAAAGGTGACCAAGGCTGGAATCTAAATGTTGAAGGGTATTTGACATATTGGAATGCATGAAGCTCGGAAAAGATGATGGGATTGCTCCTGTTCATTAGTTCAGTACTGAGAGATCAACTTAGCCTGAAAGTTCAGGGTGTGGAATCAGCTTTGCTCGAGATAAGAAATAATAAGTTACAAGGTCTCTTGTGTGAGTAGTTAATGGGCCTCCTAACAGTAGTTACATTGTAGGTAGAGTATACAGGAAGTATTAAATAAGGCTTGTAATTAATGTACCACAATAATCATGGGTGACTTTAGGCATCAGTTAGGACGATGAGCCTGACGAATATTAATCATGAGGAAGTGACACCACAATGAGAAACTGACATCACACATCAGCAAGGTGACCGATATCCTTCAGAGACCAATCAGACATTGATCGTGCCCCATTTAACCAATCAGGGACTGATCATGGGCTGCTTGGGCCAATCAGAACCACAGGAAACTACCAGCCATGCGTAGAGGTAGGTACTAGAAAGGGTTAATGAGCTACAATTTTCTGGAGCTCGGTGCACAACACAACATGAAGTAAGAGGATAGACTTCAGTCAACAGAACAAGAGACAGCTCCACAGTCACCTGGAAGCTGAGAGCTGGTGATCCAGAGTGAACGGACTGATCCACTGCCTTTGTTAATTATTGTGATTTTGTACTTATTACAGTTAACTTAATAAATTCTGTGACAACATTCTTGTATCCGGAATGGTCTGTAACTGGTCAGGAGCTGCAGGTAACTTTCACAACACAGTCTGACGTGTAATTGATTTGAGTGTTACAATTGAGATTGGATCCAAACCCGGATCTTACAATAGGATCGAATTTCACATTCCTGCACTGATGGCTTTTGTAAACTCCTTTTACAAGATATTAGAAGGGGAGGAGTTACAGACAGAAATTTCACACCAAACATGACATCAAGATGTGACAGAGTCACTCGATTCATGGGAGCTGAATATCATCGACCTTTGAATTTAGAATGAGAAATGTTTGTCTGTTCTTCTGCTGAAAGAGATTTTTAAACATCACTCAGTGTACAGACACTGAGCCAGGCTCATCCGAGTGAGGCATCACTAAAAAAATCCATTTTATATTTTGCAGCTCACCCAAAGGTGGAAATTTCAGCACACATTTCTCCATCTTGTATTATTTAATGTTTTGTTTGCCCTTTAAATATCCTTGCCCTCTGGATGTTTCATTACAGAACTCAGCTCGAAGACATCAAAACTTGTATCCGGCCTTGCCTGTGTGCCCCAGTCGTCAATTCAACTTTGCAGCAGTTCAGTCCCAGCTTTGGAAACACCTTCATCTTTCTGTGAGGCCCCGGCCCCGTTGACTGTGACAGGGTTCATACTGTCTCCATGAGATTGTTGATGTAAAGTCACATCAGACCCACACTGCCCGATTTCCAATCCAATTTATTTAAAGGTCCCAGAAGCCTGACTCCAACCTTAAATGTTGTTCTGATCCTGTCAGTAACATTGTTTTGGAACTCACTAGTATCATCAACATGCATCATAAAGATGCCCGAGAGTTTCCTGCCTTGGAACCAATAAAGCACGGCAGCTTCTGCCTTCAGGTAGAGACAACCCGACTTGGACAAAACTGATCTAACTGAGAAGTGCCATACACTTGAAACATTGTTCAAAACATAGACAAACTTATTGAACTTCCAAAGTCTTCCATCCACATCTGGCACCGTAGGAGGTTGCAGAAACACTGCCCTCTGGAGGTGATCCCCCAGCGCAAATGCAGCTTTTATGTTTCTTGACTGAAAGTTCTGAGAAAATGTCACGAAAAGGGCCAAAGAAATTTCAAAATTACCTTTCCTGCTGTGGGTGAGTCCACTCTGACCTCTTTCTCTCCTAAGACTTCTTCAAATTCCCGCGTCACTAACCTCACCTTGGCCTTATAAGTTCCATCTGGTTGGACCTTTTCTGTGCAGATCCATCGATGTGATGATGCTGGCTGACCCCTATCTGGGACCTCTGAACACACGCCAAACTCTGTCCAGCTCCCTAACCCTTTATGTTTCACCTCCCGTACGGCTTTATCCCCAGAGCCGTCAGTGGATCCTGTTCCTGACACCTGGTTGTTTTGGGACAAATGTCACTCGGAGTCTAGAGTTGGTTAAAGTTTGGGAATCTTTATTACAAACACGCAGGGGAATGCTTCAGCGAACCGAAGCATCTCAAGGAGTAGTTACAATAACACACGTTTATACACAGTACAGTTGCAGCTGTTTTGTCTGCAGGTTAGTGGGAAAGTACAGGACGTCAAGGAAACAACTCGAAAACAGCTCACTTATTGGCTATAGTGACTTCATCTCTCACAACACACATCTCGGAAAACAATAGCCAGACCAGTAATCCAGAGACCCAGGATAATGCAGATGGTGAAATTTAAATTAATTAAAAATCTGGAATTAAAAGTAATCGATGACCATGAAAGCATTGTCGATCGTTGTAAAAACCCATCTGGTTTCTTTTAGATCCACCTGTGGTGGGGGAATAACACTATTTACTATCCAGGATAAAATAAATGTACTCCAGCCTTTGTGGATCATTCCAGTGGAAATGTGCTCTCCCAGGCTCAAAGAGCATCAGCCCACTGGAAGCAAAGTCGTGAGACCGGCCAATCCAGAAGAAAGAAACCCTCCGACCCTCCCACTTCACCAAGTGTCAGAATGAAGAAAGTTTGATCTGATTAAATTTATTCACGTGCACCGAGGTACAGTGAAACGTATTGTTCTGCGTACAATACAGACAGATCATTTTATACATGAAAACACATAGGACATATGATAAATACACAATATAAATATGTAGACATCGGGTGAAGCATACGGAGTGTAGTACTACTCAGTAGAGAAGATGTGTGGAGAGATCAGTTCAGTCCATAAGAGGGTCATTCAGCAGTCTGGTAACAGCGGGGAAGAAGCTGTTTAGAATCTGTTATTGCGAGTTCTCAGACTTTTGTATCTCCTGCCCAATGGAAGAGATTGGAAAAGAGAATAACCTCGGTGGGAGGGTCCTTGATTTTGCTGCCGGTTTCCCAAAGCAGCTGGAGGTGTGGACAGAGTCAATGGATGGGAGGCGGGTTCGTGTGAGGGACTGGGCTGTGTTCACAACTCTCTGTAGTTTCTTAGTCTTGGGCTGAGCAGTTGCCATACCAAGTGTCATGGGAGTGTCCCTTTAAGAAATGTTTTGTCTTATCACATGGCTTCAGTGATGTCATTGTGTGGGTGGAGCTGGGCTGTGGCTCTGGGTGTTGGTTTTACTTTCACTTTGGTTTGGGGCTGTTTTGTGGCTCTGAGTCTATTGCTTTCGTTGTCACATTTTTGGCTGCTGTACTCAGAAAGAGGAGTATTTTGGCCTGTCTCTCTATCTTCATTTTAAAAGCTGTTTCTAGTCTGCTTGATAACTTGAAAAGAAATAATTGCTTTCTGGAAGGAATTCAAACCTGTTGTTTTGGAAAGGAAACAAGAGCATCCAAACCAGGTCTTGAGTGCTGTGTGCTGGGCCACATCTTTGAAAAGGAGGTACTGGTTTATGGGATCTTGTTATTAAATTGGAACAGTTAAAGGGGGGAATTTATTAAGGGTTATACATAGATTACTGCAGCTGTGTGGGGTATTTATGTTTGTAATTGATAAAAATGCTTACTGTGTGTGTTTATAAAAATGTGAACTAAATTCATAGAATAAAGCTTGTTTTGATTAAAAGTGCTTAAGGCCTCTGTTGAATAACAGCTGAAAGGCAGGCCCTTGTGCTCATCGGAACCAAAATCAATAAACAATTGTAGGTCAGGTGAACTCCATGATACACTTTGGAGTTTTCTGAACCCTGGCCCATAACACAAGCTGTGATGCAGCCAGATAAGATGTTTTCTATGGTGCTCCTGTAAAAATTGGTGCACCTGTAATAATTGGTAAAAGTCAATGATAATCTTCATAATTGTCACAAGTAGGCTTACGTTAACGCTGCAATGAAGTTACTGTGAAAATCCCCTAGTCGCCACACTCTGGCACCTGTTTGGGTTCACTGAGGGAGAATTCAGAATGTCCAATTCACCTAACAAGCATGTCCTTCGGGACTTGTGGGAGGAAACCGGAGCACCCGGAGGAAACCCACGCAGACACGGGGAGAACATGCATACTCTGCACAGACAATGACCCAAGCGGGAATCAAACCTGGGACGCTGGCGCTGTGAAGCAACAATGCTAACCACTGTGTTACCGTGCCTCCCATGTGGCAATCAGTGTGGGCATGCTGAATTTCCTTAGTTTCCTGAGGAAGTATATGTTTCTTGGTCGTAGCGTTGATGTGGGTGGACCAGAACAGAATGCTGGTGATGTGCACACCTCGGAATTTGAAGCTGCTAACCATCTCCACCTCAGCCCCATTAATGCAGACAGGGGTGTGTACGATATTTTGCTTCCTGAAGTCAATGACCAGCTCCTTAGTTTTGCTGACATTGAGGGAGAGATTGTTGTCATTACACCATGCCACTAGGTTCTCTATCTCCCTCCTGGACTCTGACTCATCGTTGTTTGATATCCGACCCATTACGTTGTGTCATCAGCAAACCTGTAGATGGAGCGGGAGCAGAATTTGCCACACAGTCGTGTGTATGACGAGCGTAGTAGGGGGCTAAGTACGCAGCCTTGTGGGGCCCCGGTATTGAGGACTATCGTGGAGATGTTCGTGATCCGAACCACTATAGTCGTGTCATCAGCAAACATGCGGATCGATTTGGAGCCAAATTTTGCCATGCAGTGGTGTGTGTATAGGCAGTGCAGCCTTGCGGGGCTCCTGAATTGAGAACTATCATGGAGGAGTTGTTGTTGTTTATCTTTACTGATTGTGGTCTGTGGGTCAGAAAGTCGAGGATCCAGTTGCAGAGGGAGGAGCCTAGTCCGAAGTTTTGGAGTTTTGATATGAGCTTGGCTGGGATTATGGTGTTGAAGGCGGAGCTGTAGTCAATGAATAGGAGTCTGACATAGGAGTCCTTGTTGTAGAGATGCTTCGGGGGCGAGTATAGGGTCAGGGAGATGGCTTATGTGGACCGGTTGTGGCGGTATGCAAATTGCAGTGGATCAAGGAATGCTGCGAGTATGGAGTTGATGTGTCCAACATCTCAAAGCAATTCATAATGATCGATGTCAAGGCCACCGGATGATAGTCATTGAGGCACGTTGCCTGGTTCTTCTTTGGCATTGGTATGATGTGGTCTTCTTGAAGCCGAAGGGAACCTTGGAACGGAGGAGGGAGAGATTGAGGATGTCCGGAAACACACCTGCCAGTGGGTCAGCGCAGGATCTGGGTGCACGACCTGGCACAACCAATGAGAGTCCCTGTCGTTAGTCTGCGACTCTAGATTAGTTTGGTATCGTCACTTGGGAGTCCCTGTTGGCTTTGCGGAGGTCATATATAGATTTCTTGTATAGGTCAGGGTTGCCTGCCTTGAACACCTTCAGTCGGGAGTGAACCTCCCAATTAAACCATAGATTCTGGTTGGGTAACGTACAGGCTACCCTTCTTGTGCACGCAATCTTCCACACATTTACTGATGAAGTCTGTGACGGTGCTGGCATACTCGTCTAGGTTGGCTGCGGAGTTAACATAGAACATACAGTGCAGAAGGAGGCCATTTGGTCCATCGAGTCTACATCGACCCACTTTAGCCCTCACTTCCACCCTATCCCTGTAACCCAATAACCCCTCCTAACCTTTTTTGGTCACTAAGGCAATTTATCATGGCCAATCCACCTAACCTGCAAGTCTTTGGACTGTGGGAGGAAACCAGAGCACCCGGAGGAACCCCACGCAGAAACAGGGAGAACGTGCAGACTCCGCACAGACAGCGACCCAGCAGGGAATCGAACCTGGGACCCTGGTGCTGTGAAGTCACAGTGCTATCCACTTGTGCTACCGTGCTGCCCTTGTTCTTGAATATGGGCCAGTCCACTGACTCCAAGCAGTCGCGTAGGAGCTCTTCTGTTGCATCGACCTTCTTGACCGGATTTTCCCGTTAAGTTTCTGCTTGTATGCCGGGAGAAGGAGCACCGTCTTGTGGTCCGATTTTCCGAAGTGCAGTCAGGGGATGGATCATCAGGCACCATTGATGTTTGTGTAGCAGTGGTCAAGGATGTTGGGGTCCCTGTCGGGACAGGAGATGTGTTGGTGGAATTTTGGCAGTACACTCGAGGTTGGCCTGGTTGACGTCCTTGGCCACGATGAACAAGGCCTCCAGATATTCTGCTTCATTGTTATTTATTGCTGTGTACAATTCATCAAGCGCGTTCTTCACTTCCACCTGGGGTGGCATGTAGACCGCCGTGATGATGGCAGAAGAGAATTCCCATGGAAGGTAGTTTGGACGGCACTTCACAGTCGGGTATTCCAGATCCGGGGAGCAGTAGTTCGCCAGGGTCACCACGTCCGAGCACCAGGAGTTGGCGAGGAGACAAACACTTTCACCCACTTCAGGTTCAGTCCTGGATGTGATTAACAGCAGGAATAACAGCAGAATCTAACCCAACATCACTTGTGTACCCTTTGGTGCCTCAGCCTGTTGGACGACTGAGTGAATCCCTCCCCACAGTGAGAGCAGGTGAATGGCTTCTTTCCAGTGTGAACTCGCTGGTGTCTCCGCAATGTGGATGATGTTTGAAACCTCTTTGTGCAGTGAGAGCAGCTGAACGGTCTCTCCTCAGTGTGAATGCGCTGGTGGGACATCAGTAGCCAAGAGCTTTTGAAACCCTTCCTGCAGTCAGAGCATTTAAAGGGCCTGCTCTTGGTATGAGTGACATTGTGGCTACGCAGGCCGGATAATTGAGTGAATCCCATATCACACACAGGACAGATGAATGGCTTCTCCCCGGTGTGAACTCGCTGGTGTCTCTGCAGGTTGGATAACTGAGGGAATCCCTTATCACACACAGTGCAGATGAACGGCTTCTCCCCGGTGTGAAAGCTCTGGTGTGTCTGCAGGTGGGGTAACCGAGTGAATCCCTTATCACACACAGTGCAGATGAACGGCTTCTCCCCGGTGTGAACTCGCTGGTGTGTCTGCAGGTGGTGTAACTGAGTGAATCCCTTATCACACACACTGCAGATGAATGGCCTCTCCCCGGTGTGAACTCGTTCGTGTCTCCGCAGGTTGCCAATGTCAGTGAATCCCTTTTCACAGTGAGAGCAGGTGAAAGGCCTCTCTCCAGTGTGAACTCGTTCGTGTTTCCGCAGGTTGCCAAGGTCAGTGAATCCCTTTTCACAGTGAGAGCAGGTGAAAGGCCTCTCCCCAGTGTGAACTCGCTGGTGTGTCTGCAGGTGGGATAACTGAGTGAATCCCTTCCCACAGTCAGAGCAGATAAATGGTCTCTCACCGGTGTGAACTCGTTCGTGTCTCCGCAGGCTGTAAATGTCAGTGAATCCCTTTTCACACTGAGAGCAGGTGAAAGGCCTCTCTCCAGTGTGAACTTGTTCGTGTCTCCGCAGGTTGCCAATGTCAGTGAATCCCTTTTCACACTGAGAGCAGGTGAAAGGCCTCTCTCCAGTGTGAACTCGTTCGTGTTTCCGCAGATTGCCAATGTCAATGAATCCCTTCCCACACACAGAGCAGGTGAAAGGCCTCTCTCCAGTGTGAACTCGCTGGTGTGTCTGCAGGTGGGATAACCGAGTGAATCCCTTCTCACAGTCAGAGCAGATGAACGGTCTCTCCCCAGTGTGAACTCGTTCGTGTCTCCGCAGGCTGCCAACGACAGTGAATCTCTTTAAACACTGAGAGCAAGTGAACGGCCTCTCTCCAGTGTGACTGAGTTGATACCTTGCCAGCTCGTATGGGGCTGTGAATCCCTTCCCACAATCCTCACATTTCCATGGTTTCTCCATGGTCCGGGGGATCTTGCGTCTCACCGCGTTGGACAATCAGTTGAAGCCTCGTCCACACACAGAACACCTATACAGTCTCTCCCTGTTGTGAATGGTGTAGTATTTTTTCAGGCTGTATCATTGATTAAAGCTCTTCCCACAGTCAGTGCTCTGTAACAGTCTCACACGGGTGTGTGTGTGTGTGTCTCAGTGCTTTTCCAGACACACTGATGTTTAAAATCTCGTGAAGCAGACAGAATAGACAAACATTTCTCCTTCTAGGTTCAAAGGCCGATGATCCCAAGAATTGAGTGACTCAGTCAGTTCTTGATGTGATATTTAGTTTGAGATATCGGCCTCAAACTCCTCTCGTTCGAACTTCCTGCAAACAGATTTTACAATAGTAATCATTGTCAGTACAGGATAGAAATTCAGAACAGACAATTCTAGTTTCTATCGAACATTCTTTCCTCTCGCTTTCCCTGAAATGCTCTAAATCTCAATCCCACACACTCTCCCTCCATTCTCACTCTTCTGTATCTAATATTCACCCTCCCAATTCTCCTGAAGGTGCTCATTCAGGCTGATTGACAGATCCAAGCTCACTGCTTCCTGTCCTGGACACAGAGACCTGAAAATCGTCATGCAGGCTGCCAGACAGATATATGTCGATATTACTGGATGTAAAATGTGTGTAATATACAGACTGTATTCACTTACTTTCCCTCCCAGTTTTCGTGAAGGTGCTGATCAACAAATCGAAACTCACTAAAACCTGTACAAGAGTAGAGAATCTCCATACAAGTACATTTACTGATTAGAGATAGTGAAATTCGGAGGAAGAATTTTATTCAGTCATGGAGTGGTCATGACAGGGAACTCACTGCCCACAAGGATTGTGGAAGTCGAGATGATCAATAATTTAAAATAAAATAGGATGGTTACTTGAAGAAAATAAGCTTTCAGGTGAACAGGGATATCGAGGGGGAATGGGACTGACTGGATTGCTGTACAGAGAGTCAGCATTGACTTGAGTTCCCAAATGGATTCTGTCAGTGCTGTAATGACTGTATGACTGGAAATATATAATGTAGGTACAGTACTATTTACAAAAGTAGAAATAATACATGTATTTTATTACAGAACCATCAATAATAGCTACAATACATACCATATAACAACACTCGACATATCTCTATCCAATATTAAATTTTTAAAAATTAATTTACGGGATGTGGACATTGCTGGTTAGGCCAGCATTTATTGCCCATCCCCAGTTGCCCTTCCGAAGTAGTGGTGAGCTGCCTTCTTGAACTGCTGCAGTCCTTGAGGTGTAGGTACATCCCCTGTGCTGTTTTTTTTTCCATTTGTTTTTTTATAAATTTAGGATACCCAATTAATTTTTTACAATTAAGGGGCAATTTAGCGTGGCGAATCTACCTACCCTGCACATCTTTGGGTTGTGGGGGCGAAACGCAAGCAAACACGGGGAGAGTGTGCAAACTCCACGTGGACAGTGACCCAGAGCCGAGATTCAGCCTGGGACCTCGGAGCCGTGAAGCAGCAGCGCTAACCACTGCTCCACCATGCTGCCCTACATCCCCTGTGCTGTTAGGGAGGGAATTCCAGGATGTTGCCCTAGGGGCAGTGAAGGAATAGCAATATATTTCCAAGTCAAGGTGGTGAGTAACTTGGAGGAGAACCTCCAGGTGGTGGGCTTCCCAGGTTTCTGCTGCTCTTGTCCTTCTAGATGGTAGTGGTTGTGGGTTTGGAAGGTGCTGTCTGAGGAACCTTTATGAGTTACTGCAGTGTATCCTGTAAATGGTATACACGACTGCTACTGTTTGTCGGTGGTGGAAGGTTTGAATGTTTGTGGAAGGCGATGCAATCAATCAGGCTGCTTTGTCTGGATAGTGTCGAGCATCTTGAGTGTTGTTGGAGCTGCACTCATCCAGCAAAGTGGAGTGTATTCCATTACACTCCTGACTTGTGCTTGTAGATGTCTGGTAGACAGGCTTTGGGGCATCAGG
Organism: Scyliorhinus torazame; assembly: GCF_047496885.1. Classification (NCBI taxonomy): domain Eukaryota; kingdom Metazoa; phylum Chordata; class Chondrichthyes; order Carcharhiniformes; family Scyliorhinidae; genus Scyliorhinus; species Scyliorhinus torazame. The sequence goes on from NC_092711.1 coordinate 174,845,990, forward strand.
AGGCATGTTACTCGCCGTAGGATTCCCAGCCCTTGATCTGCCTTGGTAGCTACAGTATTAATATGGCTAGTCCAGTCCAGTTTCTGATCAATGGTAACCCCCAGGATGTTGGTTGAACCAAGGCTGTAATGAGGTCAGGAGCTGAGAGACCCTGGCAGAACCCAAACTGAGCGTCCTGGAGCAGGTTATTGCAGAATAAGTGCCACTTAATAGGACCTTTGATGACTCCTTCCATTACTTTGCTGATGGTGGAGAGTGTTCCGACAGGGAAGTAATTGGCTGGGTTGGATTTGGCCTGTTTACTGACCCCTTAAATGTCAGCCATCTCCTGGGGAAAGCAGCCCTTTAATTGTGAACATTGGGAAAGAGACCATCCTTTTAGCCAGACAAATAAATGTTTTGAGCAAAGGATGTCAATGTGTTTCAGAGAGAGAGAGACCTGGGCCAAGCTTTGCAGAGTCTGCACCCTCCCTGGATTCACTGCCTTTCCCTTCAGTTGCTGCAAGTGACCAATTGAAGGTCAGAATGAGAAAAGAAATGGAAAGGGGGAAGAAAGAAAGTGTTTTACTCACAGATGTTGGAGACAGGAGTCTGTGGGCAGCTCAAACTTATTCAGGGTTGGGGGAACAGCTTTGCTCGGCAGAAACCTCCATGTGCAGCTTTCGCATCGAGACAATGGGGAAGCTCTGATTGGCGGAGGGGCAGAGTCTTTCCGGTCCTCCAAGTCTTCCCATTGGTCAACACCTGAGAGGTAAGGTCAGGGGAAGTGAGCTCTCCAACGCATGCGCAGCATTCCCTCTCCCTGAGACATGCGCAGTCCCGGGTCAGGGAAGGGGCGATCACCGACGGCCGGAGCTGTCAGCCGGTTGCTGGAAACCGTCTCGAGGATGTGTTGGAAGAGACGGAACTGAGGGTGGGGGCGGCGCTCGCGTGTCCGCGCGCCGGCGTGTGCGCACTAATGCAGTGACGTCACCGCGGAGCGAATGGATTCCTATTGGCTGATTTAGAGGATGAATTCCTTTGTGATGTCACAACGTGGAGGTTAAACAATGGGTTTCAGACTAAAACTTCCTCCTCTGGGCAACATCTGGGAGCAAATCAATGCCCCCCCCCCTTTCAGAAGTTCATACGATATAAGAACAGAATTAGGCCATTTGGCCCATCGAGTCTGCTCCGCCATTCGGTCATCGCTGATCTCATCCTGGCCATCTCCACCGTCCTGAGAGTTCTTCAGAACCCTTTAACCCGATTAAAAATCTGTCTAACTTCTCCCTAAATTTACTCACTGTCCCAGCTCCACCGCACTCTGGGGTAGTGAATTCCACAGATTCACAGCCCTTGGGAGAAGCAGCTTCTCCTCAACACTGTTTTGAATAGGGCAGCACTGTGGCCCAGTGGTTAGCACTGTGGCCCAGTGGTTAGCACTGTGGCCCAGTGGTTAGCACTGTGGCCCAGTGGTTAGCACTGCTGCCTACGGCGCTGAGGATCTGGGTTCGATCCCGGCCCTGGGTCAATGTCTGTGTGGAATTTGCACTTACTCCCTGTGTCTGCGTAGGTTTCACCCCCACAACCCAAAGATGTGCAGAATAGGTGGATTGGTCACACTAAATTGCCCCTTAATTGAAGAAAAAAATAATTGGGTACGCTTAAAAAAATTTTTTTTTTAAATTAAAACTGTTTTGAATTTGCTACCGCTTACCGTAAGACTATTATCTCTCGTTCTGGAATGCCCCACAAGAGGCAGCAGCCGTTCCAAGTCTACTTTATTTTCCATTTCTTTTCTCATTCTGAGGGGACAGTGGTGACTTGCAGCAACTGAAGAGAAAGGAAGTGAATCCAGTCTATGTTCCACACATTTTGTGTTCAGTAACATAGACATATTTCTGTCTGGCAGTCTGCATGGAGATTTTCAGGCCTCTCCAAGACGGGGAGCAGGGATCTGTCAGTCAGCCTGAATCAGCACCTTTAGAGAATTAGGAGGATGAATATTACAGCAGAGTGAGAATGGAGGGAGAGTGTGTTGGATGGAAACTAGAATTGCCTGTTCTCAATTTCCATTTGTAAATTCCTTTTACAGGATATTAGATGAAGATTTGCAGAAAAAAACCTAACGCCACTTCAGGATTTGGAGGAGTCACTTCGTTTATCGGGACCTGAATATCATCAGGAGAACCATCACTGCAAAAGACACTTCTGGGGTTAAGGATTGCCAGTCAGGCGAAGGAACAGAATGGAAGTAAACACAGGCACGAAGAATCACATTGGGCTGGTTCCAGGAGAATTGAGTTACAACTTCAGCGACGTAACCATGGAGTGTGATTTTTGATTGTCTTAAAAGTAAAAGGGCTACATTCTATTTGTAGTTTAAGGGATACGTTCCCTATAAAAATAGTGTTTAGGCATTGTTGCTTCTAGTTTGTTGCAGTAAAGTCATAAAACCTGAAGTTTTTGTCTTATGACTCATTAATTTGTTCACTGGGTTTAGAATTTATCTTTTAAAATTCCTGATCTTTTCAGAGATCTTACACAGTTGGTTTTGAGTCACAAGTTTCAACTTCCCATTTAAGCCTCAGGCAACTTGCTGTCTCTCTCTTTAGTAATGGGAGATGAGGACATGGCTGAGGAACTGAACAGGTTTTTTGGGTTGGCCCTCACAGTGGAAGACACAAATAACATGCCAGTGACTGATGGAAATGAGGCTATGACAGGTGAGGACCTTGAGAGGATTGTTATCACCAAGGAGGTAGTGATTGGCAAGCTAATGGGGCTAAAGGTAGACAAGTCTCCTGGACCTGATGGAATGCATCCCAGAGTGCTAAAAGAGATTGCTAGGGAAATTGCAAATGCACTCGTGATAATTTACCAAAATTCACTAGACTCTGGGGTGGTCCCGGCAGATTGGAAATTAGCAAACGTGACACCACTGTTTAAAAAAGGAGGTAGGCAGAAAGCGGGTAATTATAGGCCAGTGAGCTTAACTTCGGTAGTAGGGAAGATGCTGGAATCTATCATCAAGGAAGAAATAGCGAGGCATCTGGATGGAAATTGTCCCATTGGACAGACGCAGCATGGGTTCATAAAGGGCAGGTCGTGCCTAACTAATTTAGTGGAATTTTTTGAGGACATTAACAGTGCGGTAGATAACGGGGAGCCAATGGATGTGGTATATCTGGATTTCCAGAAAGCCTTTGACAAGGTGCCACACAAAAGGTTGTTGCATAAGATAAAGATGCATGGCATTAAGGGGAAAGTAGTAGCATGGATAGAGGATTGGTTAATTAATAGAAAGCAAAGAATGGGGATTAATGGGTGTTTCTCTGGTTGGCAATCAGTAGCTAGTGGTGTCTCTCAGGGATCAGTGTTGGGCCCACAACTGTTCACAATTTACAGAGATGATTTGGAGTTGGGGACCAAGGGCAATATGTTCAAGTTTGCAGACGACACTAAGATAAGTGGTAAAGCAAAAAGTGCAGAGGATACTGGAAGTCTGCAGAGGGAATTGGATAGGCTAAGTGAATGGGCTAGGGTCTGGCAGATGGAATACAATGTTGACAAATGTGAGGTTATCCATTTTGTTAGGAATAACAGCAAAAGGGATTATTATTTAAATGATAAAATATTATAACATGCTGCTGTGCAGAGAGACCTGGGTGTGCTAGTGCATGAGTCACAAAAAGTTGGTTTTCAGGTGCAACAGGTGATTAAGAAGGCAAATGGGATTTTGTCCTTCATTGCTAGAGGGATGGAGTTTAAGACTAGGGAGGTTCTGCTGCAATTGTATAAGGTGTTAGTGAGGCCACACCTGGAGTATTGTGTTCAGTTTTGGTCTCCTTACTTGAGAAAGGACGTACTGGCACTGGAGGGTGTGCAGAGGAGATTCACTCGGTTAATCCCAGAGCTGAAGGGGTTGGATTACGAGGAGTGGTTGAGTAGACTGGGACTGTACTCGTTGGAATTTAGAAGGATATGGGGGGATCTTATAGAAACATATAAGATTATGAAGGGAATAGATAGGATAGATGCGGGCAGATTGTTTCCACTGGCGGGTGAAAGCAGAACTAAGGGGCATAGCCTCAAAATAAGGGGAAGTAGATTTAGGACTGAGTTTAGGAGGAACTTCTTCACCCAAAGGGTTGTGAATCTATGGAATTCCTTGCCCTGTGAAGCAGTAGAGGCTCCTTCATTAAATGTTTTTAAGATAAAGATAGATAGTTTTTTGAAGAATAAAGGGATTAAGGGTTATGGTGTTCGGGCCAGAAAGTGGAGCTGAGTCCACAAAAGATCAGCCATGATCTCATTGAATGGTGGAGCAGGCTCGAGGGGCCAGATGGCGTACTCCTGCTCCTAGTTCTTATTATGTTCTTGCTCATGTCAATAACAGCCCAGTAACAGAGCTGAAGGCTGGAGATGCTGTGACCGCTTGTCGGAGCTGGAATCAGTTGAAAGAAGAACCATAGTTTCTGGTTGAGGTTTGTGTTAGCTGTCCAAGCAGGCTGACCATATATAAATAGCTAACCAGGTATTATGTTGTGATGAGGGTTTAGAAACAGACCCTGGATAGACGAGTTCACTGAAGCTGTGGGCTTGTCAGCTGTACAATGAAACCAGGCATCAAACAGCCACAGGCACCTGTAATATTTGACACTGGGTTTAATCCTGTTCTGTATTAAACAGACCTTTTTGAATCTGGGTGATTGTGATATAGTTAATCTGACCCTTTGTTCATTCAATTCCAAAAGTGAATAACATTGATTCAAGTACAGTGACTACCTTGTCAATCTGTCAATAAAGTGGTGTCGGTTCATGCAGATCCGTGTCTGAACTCAATTCCATTACTTATTTTTGTTACTGACTAGACTGTCTCTCTCTCTATTCTCCTCTCTCTCTCCTGCCTCTCTCAGTCTCTGGTGTTCCTCTCTCTCTCTGGTGCCTCTCACCCCCTCTGCTTCCTCTCTCTCCCTCTGTCTCTCTCAGCTGCCTCTCACTCTCTCTCTTCAGTGCTTAGGAAGGCAGGTGGGATAGTTTCCTTTGGTAGCCGAGTGCTGAGATTATGAGAACAGGGAGATTGTGCTGGAACTGCATCAAACACCAGTTAGACCACAGCCATATTACAGGAAGGATGTGATCATCCGAGAGAGACTGCAGAGGAGATTTATTTATTTAAATTTAGAGTGCCCAATTAATTTTTTCCAATTAAGGGGCAATTTATTGTGGCCAATCGACCTATCCTGCACAACTTTGTGTTGTGGGGGTGAAACCCACGCAAACACGGGGAGAATGTGCAAACTCCACACGGACAGTGACCCAGAGTCGGGATCGAACCTGGGACCTCATGCTGCCCGTTGCAGAGAAGATTTATGATGATGTTACCAGGGATGGAGAATTTTAACTATAAGGAAAGTTTAGATCTCCCCAGTGTGAATTCGCCGGGATACAGTGAGTTGCTGAATCTAGTCCCACAGTGAGAGTACCTGAACAGTCTCATCAGTGTGAACAAGCTGATGGGACATCAGTTCCCCGGACGTTTTATAGAATTTCCCACAGTTTAAACATTTGAAAGGTCTGTCTTTAATAATAATCATCTCTATTGTCACAAGTAAGCTCACATTAACATTGCAATGAAGTGAAAAGCCCCGAGTCGCCACATTCTGCCGTCTGTTCGGGTACACGGAGGGAGAATTCAGAATGTCCAAATTACCCAACAGCACGTTAGATAAACTCGGTCAGTTCTCACTGGAACAACAGAGGTTGAGAGGCGAGCTGATAGAGGTTTACAAGATTATGAGTGGTATGGACAGAGTGGATAGTCAGATGCTCTTTCCTAGGGTAGGAGAGTCAAGTACGAGGGGACATAGGTATAAAGTGCGCGGGGAAAAGTTCAGAACAGATGTGCGGAGCAGGTTTTTTACACAGGGTGGGAAATATGTGGAACGTGCTGCCTGGGGAGGTGGTGGGAGCAGGTACGGCAGCGGCATTTAAGGGACAACTAGATAAATATACGAATAGGGTGGGAATGGAAGGATTTGGATTCCATAAGCACAGACGGTTTTAGTTTAGGCAGGTACCATTATCGCCGCAGGCTTGGAGGACCGAAGGGCCTGTTCCTGTGCTGTATTGTTCTTTTTTTTTAAATTTAGAGATCCCAATTCACCTTTTCCAATTAAGGGACAATTTAGCATGTTCAATCCACCTACCCTGCACATCTTTTGGGTTGTGGGGGTGACACCCATGCAAACACGGGGAGAATGTGCAAACTCCACACGGACAGTGACCCAGAGCTGGGATTGAACCTGGGACCTCGGTGCCGTGAGACTGCAGTGCTACCACTGCGCCACCGTGCTGCTCTTGCATATTGTTATATGTTCACCTCTTTCGGGACTCGTGGGAGGAAACTGGAGCACCCGGAGGAAACCCATGCAGACACGGGGAGAACATGCAGACTCCGCATAGACAGTGACCCAAGCCACAAATCGAACCTGGGACCCTGGCGCTATGAAGCAACAGTGCTAACCACTGTGCTACTGTATCACCCCAATATGATCCCACCAGTATTTCAGCAAGGTGGATGAATCCCTTCCCACAATCAGATGAATGGCCTCTCCCCAGTGTGAATTCGCTGGTGGACAGTGGGTTTAGATGATCGCCTGAACCCAGCCCCGCAGTGAGAGCACCTGAACGGTCTCTCATCAGTGTAAATATATTGGTGGGACATCAGCTCCCAGGAGCCTTCATAAAATTTCACATAGGCTGGGCATTTAAAAGGTCTCTCATCAGTGTGAACATGTTGATGGTACATCTGTTTTCCAGAGCTTTTAAAGAACTTCCCACAGTGCAGACATTTAAAAGGCATTTTGTCAGTGTGAACTCACTGGTGTCTCGGCAGGGTGGATAAATGAGTGAATCCCTTCCCACACTCAGTGCAGGCAAATGGTCTCTCCCCGGTGTGAACTCGCTACTGTTTCAGTCGCTTGGATGAATCAGTCAATCCTTTTCCACACACACAGCAGGTGAACAACTTCTCTCCAGTGTGAACCCGCTGTTGTGTCATCAAGTTTGATGACCAAGTAGATCCCTTCCCACCCACGGAGCAGATGAATGGTCTCTCCCCAGTGTGAGTGTGTCGATGAGTTTCCAGCTCAGACGCGAAACCAAATGCCGCCTCACAATCCCCACATTGCCACGGTTTCGACCCAGTGTTAATGCGCTTGTGTCTTGACAGGCCAGAAGATTGGCTGAAACCTCGTCCACACACACAACACATGTATGGTTTCTCTTCACTGTGAACGGTGTTTTTTCCTTCCATGTGAATCGATGGAATTCCCTGTCCAGTGAAGCAGTTGAGGCTCCTTCATTAAATATTTTCAAGATAAAGATAGATAGTTTTTTGAAGAATAAAGGAATAAAGTGTTATGGTGTTCTGGCGGGAAAGTGGAGCTAAGTCGACAATACATCAGCCGTGATCTCATTGAATGGCGGAGCAGGCTCGAAGGTCCAGGTGCCCTACTCCTGCTTCCAGTTCTTATATTCTTATATTATGTTCAAAACCTGCTGATATTCAGTAACGATAACGTAAGCGACTCTGTCAGATCCTGATGTGATGTTTCCCAAATGCAAACCTTCCCCTTCCAATATCCTGTGAAATCAGTTTAGACAGAAAAAAAGGAGTGAGAGAAAATCCAGAAAAACACAAAGGTGGGTTGTGAAATTGAGCTGAAATCTGGTCATTTGTGAGGCCGGCACTAGGAAAAGGTGACCTTGAAAACTGCCAGATTTTCACAAAAGAACAACTGATTCACTGATGTCGTTCAGGGAAGGGAATCTTCCACAGGTCTGGGCCAGAAAAGTTTCAGGCCTCTGTGGGGGGAGGAGAGTGAGAAAAGATTGAGAACAGAGGCAGAGGAGAGGGAATTTCTCTTTCCAAAATCTAACCAGAACATTGACAGAATCTCCCAACCCCTCTACCTCCGCCTCCTTGAAGGACCAGGATATCGGGTCTGTGAACACCATCACATCCAGGTTCCCCTCCACGGCACACACAGTTCTGACAGTAAGTAATGGGTGAGCAGAAACTTTCTCCACTTCAATATTGGGAAGCCATTGCGTTCAGCCCCTGTAACAAACTACATTTATTAGCCACTGAATCCATCCCTCATCCTGGTCATTGTTTTGAGATTGAGATTGAAAGAGATTGTCCAAATGGTTGGTGTGATATTTGACCCTGTGACTTGCTCCCAACCACATATTTACATCATCTTGAAGACTGGATTCCACCTCAGCAACATTGCCTGACTCCAGCCAAGGCTCAGAGCATCTGTTGCTAAAACTCTGATCTATTCCTTTGTTATCTCTGAGAGATCTATGCTCCTCGAATTGATACTTCCTGAGTATTCCTAATTTTCTTTACTCTGTCTTAGGTGGCATCACCTGAAGGTACCAAGACCACAAGACATTGTAAGGTGCACCTTGTACACCACCTTCAGTGGTATCAGCCCCAGCCTCGCACACAAAGTTGAGGCGTTTAGCCTCCGCAGCACACACCCTCCTCCAGTGCCACACCCAGCTTTTCCTCCCACTTGGCCTTAACCCCTCCATGGACACCCCATCCTCCTCCAAAACCCTCCTGTAAATCACCGAGATGACACCCCCCCCCTCCCCTCCCCTCCCCCTGTCCGCTGACAGCACCGCCTCCAACAGCGAGGAGACAGGCACTATTCGGAAGGTCAGGAAGACCTTCCTTGCAAAGTCCAGCACCCGCATATACCTAAAACATTCTCCCCACGCCAACCCAAACATGTCAGTCAGCCCCTCAAAGCTCGTAAACTTCCCTTCCAGAAACAGGGATTCTATAATTCGAACTTTTAAAGAATATTTTAGAGTAGCCAATTATATTTCTTTTCCAATTAAGGGGCAATTTAGCGCGGCCAATCCACCCAACCAGCACATCTTTGGGTGTGAATATAATTCTAACTTAGGATGACCACTCGTGTGCCCTACTGAACTTAACTTTACCCCTTGACATTGTCAGCAGTTCGTTCTTGGTGCAATATGTAGATAGTCCAACGAGGGAAGGGGCAGTACTGGATCTGGTATTGGGGAATGAGCCTGGACAGGTGGTTGAGGTTTCAGTGGGGGAACATTTTGGGAGTAGTGAGCATAATTCCATATGTTTTAGGGTACTTTCGCCACAGATTTTTGGGCACAAAAGGCAGGACGTCCCTTGAGGTAGTAGGATCCAGAGAGCAGGATTTACATCCTTTTCTTTCCTTCCCTGCTTCCACCCTGCCTCATCATTAAGACACTGGGACTCAAAGGGTGACCCAGTTTGATGGACAGGTTGTCTCTATTTGAAACAATGGGGGACAAGCTCCACCCAGCTATGAAAATAATGCCCCCAACATGATGGTGGCCGCACATGCTCAGTGCTGCACATTGCCCCCAATAAAGATGGTGATCATTAACCGGGACGATTTAAGGGATCTTTGGACCCGCTCAGTACAAATGCGATTGATGAGTTTTTGAGGGAGTTTGTAGATCACACAATCTGTATAGAAATCTTCCCGTCCACACGCCGGTTCCATCATACGCTCCGATCTGTGATTTTCCGCTTACAAATTACGGATCCGAGAAAAAAAGCATCCACCCCTCACCATTTCCCGCACTGCGCATGCTTCATTCACTGCCCCTCATTCGCTCAGATTGGTTGGAGGACCAGCCGCTCCCATTCGGTCCTCCAGTCCTGCCCCCTATTATTAGTGGTCCTGAGCCGCCGTCAATCATTCCCCTGGGCTTTGTGATCTGGAGCATGCGCAGTGCGGTTGATGAAGTGAGACAGTAGCGCGCAGGTGCAATGCTATTGTTCGTCTGGAGGAGAGTCCTTTGTCCCGGGGAAGCAAAGTTAGCATCAGGCGGTGGGAGGGAGGATCCGCAAACCCTTCACAATCATTGTCAGCTCCCTGGTTTGCAGCTGCGGGGCTTCTCCCTCCTAGGAACAGGCCCAGGTTAACGGTCACCATCCTGCTTCAGCGACTGGAGGATGGTTCACATCAGAAGATGGGGGAGGGGGGACAATAAATAAGAGCTCACACTTTGCACTCAAATCAATGAGGACTCTGATCTCTGGAAAGGAAGGAAACCCTGGGAGATGGGCGGGGAGGATTTGCAAACACCCGCTGGAGGCCCCAAACCGCCAAAAAGAACCCACAGATTCTGATTTTGCAGCTCCCGGGGCTTGTTTGCTTCAGCTGCGGCTGTCTTGGTGAAACAACAGAGTGGGCGGGGCATCAGGATTCCAGTGACCAGGAGAGAAAATTACCGATTTATTCTCACTGCACAGAGGGACTTGAGAACTGAACCCAGCCAGAGTGGAGGGAGCGGGTAAACTGTAAGGAAAGGAATTTTGAAGATGGTTTCAAAGATTTGGAAGACTGACAAACTCTCATGGTGAAAATTAAAGGTAAGCCTGCATGGGTCTGTGTGAAGAGGTGGGCGGTGTTGGGTGGGCTGCTGACAGAAATGTGAGGCCAGGGAGGGGGTGGTTGGCTGCCAGAACGGTTGGAACAGAGTTCTACATAGGTCCAGTCGACGAGTCAGACACCCAAGCAGCAAATCTCAGTGGATTCAAATATGGCCCATAAAATGTGGGCTGGTTTGTCACCCTGGGGTTTGGATTCCAGCATAGGGAGGAGGGAGAACGTATGTGATGAGGATTTACTGTTTCGCAGAAAGAAGTGCAGAAAACCTGTTCCAAACAAACTAGAGTTGTCTCTCCTTCATTTTTATTCGGTATTGACAATGATGATGTTTATAAACTCTTTTTATGGGAAATTTGAAATTTACAGGTGTGAAATCGTCGAACCTGGAGAGACACAAGGACATCCACACCACAGACAAACCATGGAAATGTGGGGCCTGTGGGAAGGCATTCATATCTCCATCCCAACTGGAAACTCATCTGCGTCGTCACTCAGGGGAGAGACCTTTCACCTGCTCCATGTGTGGGAAACAATTTCATCGATTGTTCAACCTTCGCACACACCAGCGAATTCACACTGGAGAGCGGCCATTCATCTGCTCTGTGTGTATGAAGGGATTCAGCAGTTCATCACACCTGCTGAAATACAAACGTGGTCACACTGGGGAAAGACCGTTCATCTGCTTCAAGTGTGGGAAGAGAGTTACTAATTCATCTGACCTTCTAACACACCAGCGAGTTCACACCGGTCAGAGGCCTTTCAACTGCTCCATGTGTGGGAAGAGATTCACGCTGTCACAAAACCTAATGAGACACAGGCGAGTTCACAAATAACTTTTGGAAGTAGATTCAGCTGAACGGATGATCTCAGTGTCAGTGACAAAGAAATCAATGAGCTTCTTGCACTTGTTTGAAGTCAGGAGAGAGATTTAAGAAGATGATCATGAAGAACAGAATCTGGGTTGTCCTTGCTTCCAGGAACAATCCAGAAATAGTGACCAGTTTAGGCAGAGGAGAGCAGGGCCAGGTAGAGCTGGATGTGTTGCTGCTGCCTCTAGTAATCAACAGTTCAACCAGTTGATAAGACTGCGCCAAGTGAAAAGGGAATTGGTAAGAGTGAGAAAATGGGCAGCAAAGATCTCAACTTTACAGATGATAAAGGTTGGGATGCTGTTCAGGAGTGTGTTGGAATCATCAAGTTTAAAGATAACAGTTGCATAGATGTTGGTTTCAGAGCAGATACACTGAGGTGTGGGCTAGGTCGGGCAATATTATTGAGCTGGATATAAACAGTCTTAGTGATGGTGCAAATATGTAGTCAAAAGCTCATCTTCTGGTCAAATATGACATTGAAATCTGCATTAGTCACACACAGTGCGCATACCACCTACAAGATGCACTGCAGCAACTCAACAAGGCTCTTTGGACAGTACTTTTCAACTTGTGACCGCCTCATACGACAAGAACAGCAGACACATGAGAACACCATCACCTGCAGGTTCCCCTCCAAGCCACACAACATCCTGACTTGGAACTATGTCCCTGTTCCTTCACTGTTGTTGGGTGAAAATCCTGGAACTCCCACCCTGGCCACACTGTGGCTCAACCTACACATCATGCATTACACCAGTTTGAGAAGACAACTGACCACCATCTTCTCGAGGGCAATTAGGAGTGGGCAATGATTTCTCCCAGCAATATCCACTCCCTGTGAAAGGATAAAATAAACAGTTGCCAGGGAGGTGGATGGTGACTAGAGAATGGAGTTTGTAGCAGGGCCATAAGACAATGGCTTCACTATTTATTTTTAAAAATAAATTTAGAGTTCCCAATTATTATTTTCCAATTTAGCGTGGCCAATCCACCTACGCTGCACATCTTTGGGTTGTGGGGCTGAAACCCACGCAGACACTGGGAGAATGTGCAAACTCAATGACTTCACTATTTCCAATGTTTAATTGGAGGAAATGTCTGTTCACCCAATTCTGGATGTCAGACAAGTCAGGACGATGTGTGAATTGGAGGTGGTGGTTTTCATATACACCTCTTACTTTGGGAAAGTTGGGGGTTTGAGATTCTGTCAAAGTTATTGTTCAAGTTGTAGTTGTATAAAATTTGTCTCCTTTACCTCCTGCCTCTCCACTTCTATTTGTCCCCTTCTGCTCCCAAAGTGTCCAGAGTATAGTGTCGGCCCACTGACCCAGGGTGACCGGCCGCCATCTTGGTAGAAACAAAGTAGAAACTTGGTAAAAACGGCGCATGTGCGGCCATTTTGGTGAGGGAACAGGAAGTGGAGGCTTCAGGGTCCCAGTGACCAGGAGAAAAATCATTCTGAACCCTGGACCAGCTCTACCCTCCCATCCAATAATTTTAATATTCAAACATATTTTTCTGTTGATATTTTTGAAATACTCTCGTACTGCCCACTGCAAAACCTTCATTGAACTACCTGTATCACAATGGCAGTTGAGCAAAACTCAGTGAGTTCCAAGATCTGCCTGAAAAGGCAGCGATACGATTCACTAATTAATTTTAAAAGAGAGGTGGATAGTTACCTGAGTATGAGAAGGTGCAAGGCGAGGGACATGAAACTGGACTGAGGGACTGAACAAGTCCATTCTTTCTAAAAGTCAGCACAGGAAAGATGAGCTGAACAACCCCCATCGCCCCCTCTTGTGCAATGCACCTCTACGATTCTCGGAACCTGAATGGAACCAAAATAAAATCCGAAATCGTTATTGGTCATTTTACGAAATGTAAAGAGGACACTGTCCATCAAGAGCCACTTAAGAGCAGAATAAACAGGAGCAGTTGGAGGACATAGAGCCTGCTCCACTTTTTCTCCTTGTCGCCATTTTCCTTCTTTCCCTCTGTATCCAATAATCTCTTGAATTCAGTCTTGAATATACTCAGCGACTGAGCATCCACAGCCTTCAAGGGTATAGAATTCCAATTTACAAACTTGAATGAAGAAGCGCCGCATCTTATTCACATATCGCCACTAACATCTCAAGATGTTTTACCGGAGGATAGGCAGACAGGGATTCCTACAAATAGTTGTTTGTGGTTCATTGCAGTTCCTTGACAAGGTATCGGCTTTATTCCGAGTGTTGTGAAGGCTGAGCTGACTTTTCTGGTACGCCTGCTTTCCAGAGATGATCAGACAAGAGTAATGCTGCTGGGCTCAACGCTTTTTCATCAACAATGATTCAGCCTCTGCAGGAAATTGAGAAAAGAGGCAGCATCGCTCTTCGGCCACACAGGATAGTACTGGTTAGATTCAATGTCTTTATCCAGACGGTGTGGAACTTGCTGCCACAGGGACTGGTTGAGGAAAACAGCATGAATGCACTTAGCAGTTGCAGACACAAGAGAGAAAGGAATAGAAAGACATGCTGACAGAGAGAAGCGATAGGCTCATGGGGAATACATACACTGACACTGGATACAATGACCTGTTTTTGTGCTGTCTATTGAGTTTCATTCTACTTTGATTCTTTTTACAGGGTATTGGAATGGAAAGACTTACAGACAGAAAACTCAAGGTTTAAGAGCCTTTTGATTTGTCAGGATAAGAATATCATCGGCCCCTGAATGTGGAAGGAGAAATGTTTGTCTTCTATCTGTGGGAAGGTCAGTGTGACTGGAAAAAGCACCGAGACACATACATATGCAAGTGAATGTGTTCCAGTGAGCTGACTGTGAAAAGAGCCTTAACCAGTTACACAGCCTGAAAAAACATCACATCATTCACAGCAGAGAGAAACTGTACACGATGTTCTGTTTGTGAATGAGGCTCCAATCTGGAGAGACACAAGGTCATCGGCACCATGGAGAAATGGTGGAAATGTGGAGATTGTGGGAAGGGGTTAAAATCTCCATCCCTGCCGGAAGCTCATCAACACAGTCACACTGGGGAGACCATTCACCTGCTCCCTGTGTGGAAAGGGATTTACTCAGTCAGCACACCTTATGAAACATCAACTTGTGCACAGTAATACGAGATCTTTTAAATGTTCTGACTGTGAGAAGAGCTTCAAAAGTGAAATGGATCTGCTGAGACACCAGCGAGTTCACACCGGAAAGAGGCCATTCACCTGCTCCGAGTGTGGGAAGGGATTAACTCAGTCAGCCAACCTGCTCACACCAGCAGGTTCACACTGGGGAGAGGCTGTTCCCTTGCTCTGTGTGTGGGGAAAGATTTAATCATTTATCTAACCTGCAGAGACACCAGACAGTTCACACTGGAGAGAGGTCGTTCACCTGCTCTGAGTGTGGGAAGAGATTCCTTCACTTATGGAATCTTGCTACACATCAACTTGTTCACAGTGATCAGAAACCTTTTAAATGTTCTGACTGTGAGAAGAGCTATAAAACTACATCTGATCTGCTGAAACACCAACACACTCACACTGGTGAGAGGCCGTTCATCTGCTCTGTGTGGGGGAAGAGATTCACTTGGTCATCCCACATGCTGAGACACCAGAGGCTTCACGAGTGACTGCAGAGGTTGGATTCTGCTGTTATTGCTGCTGTTAATCACATCCAGGACTGAACCATGTTCATTCTGACAGCTGGAGTTTGTTTCTGCTGATAATAATCCCTGTAACCAGTTGGAGTTTAATATTTTGATATTTGTCAAATAAATTAATGTTTCAGACACACACTTTGTTGTGTCCTTAATTTCTCCAGGATAAGAGGCAACTAATTTGTGTCCTGTCACAGACTGTTCCATTTTTTGGACTTTTCTCCTTTCAAACTCTATATTATTTCAATTCTCATACCTTATCACTTCCTTGGGTTTGAGGGTGAGGCCCACACAGACACAAAATACTGTGTTTTCTGTATTGGACAATTACATTAAAATCTGGAACACATGTAGATAGGGATTGGTGTCTCCATATCATGTGTATAAAGTATTGATGTTCTCTAGTTATGCTCTTCCCCACATTCTCTCCATATCCTCTCTCACAAAACCTTCCATTATTTTAAAGATTTCTATTAGGTTATCCCCACCGCCTTCATTTCTAAGGAGAGAGGAGGCCCAGCCTGTCAATCCTTTCCTGATATTTTATATGTACCTACACATTTCTGGTTTCACCATTAGAAATCTTCTTTGCACCCTCTTCAGTGCCTCGGTATCATTTTATAATATGGTGACCAGAACAGCATGCAGTGATCGGTGAGATACTTGATCCAAGAGTCACAGGTAACCCAAAAAATGGGACCAAGCTAATATGCGATTTTACGCTGGTTTATTAAGAAACAACAGTTTATAAATGATGCATAATGGACACACAAAACATCATACAGCCTGAGAATGATTTCCCCGTCCCAGAGGACAGACGGATGATGCAGAATGAGTACTGGTCTCCATTACTAGTGGCTGCAGTCTCCTCTGGATGGTTCACTGCTGTGAGCCAGTGTGGGTGTTGGGTGAAGCCAGTATGGATCTTTTTAGAAATCTCTTCCTGTTTTAACCTTTCCACAGACAAATGGTTTGCGGATGGATCCTGAGATCCAATTATATCAGGGTTAGAAATGTCAATTTAAGAGCCTGTGTTAGAGACCAGTCCTAGGCAGAACGAACAGGCCTGTCCTGTGTTTGTCACCCAGCAAGCTGCTGTGGAAGATTTCTTCACAGGCGAGAAAGGAAGTGAGCTATTCCTATAATAATTCAATAAATGCCTTCATATTTTATCATTTATTTCTTACAAATCTTCCTGTCTTGAGAAGTGAATATCCTTATTGACTTCTC
This sequence comes from Scyliorhinus torazame, assembly GCF_047496885.1. Taxonomy (NCBI): domain Eukaryota; kingdom Metazoa; phylum Chordata; class Chondrichthyes; order Carcharhiniformes; family Scyliorhinidae; genus Scyliorhinus; species Scyliorhinus torazame. The sequence goes on from NC_092711.1 coordinate 174,862,219, forward strand.
TCAACTGATTTCTGATCAACCCACCTATTTCTACACTACAAGCTTGTTTTCATAATTTCTTGATTACGTCGATAACACATTTCGATAACATACTAAAACTGCTAAAGTTATCAGAATCAGCAACACAAATGCTTGAGCTGCCGCCAAGAATAAAAGTAAAAACCTTTCCAATAAAATGTGATAACTGTTCACTTAGATTCATCTTTCCCAGCTGCAGAGCATCTCACACCATTCCAAATTATTGGCATGTTGAAAATACATCAGCTTCAAACAGAAGTTCATGCACGGACTTTAAAGATTCTCCAGCTCTCTGTTCACCTACCTCCACCTTGTGGATATTTTCTAAATCCAGATTCTAGGTCCCTCTTCACTTTAATTTCACTCCCTCTGACAGATATAAGTGTGTATAATTATATTCTGATTGTTTTAAAGTCAGTTTTCCAGTGGAATATGTGTCAATATCATAATGATTTAAAATGTTGTCTCATTCTACTGACCACATTAATCACTCAATGTTGTTCTGTTATTGAATAGCTGAGTATGTCTGGGACCCGTTCTTCAGTGCAGCTTCCAGCTTCACCATGCATTTCCACATCAGCACACCCACACTGGTATCCCAGTATCAGGCTCCATGTGCCATACACGTCACTCTTGGACTTTCAGGTGATCTTACCAAAACATCTGGCGCGTGGGCCGGGCGGTGGAGGGGGGGGGGGGGGGGGGGGGGGGATCTCTGTCGGAGGTTCTGTACTTCTCTCTCCCTGCATGGCTCCAATGCCTCAGTCAATGGCCAATCAATTCAGTTTATCTTTTAAAGTTCAGAGGCAGGGACACATTCATCTCCAAGAGAAAGTTATCAATTTATTTGTCTGATCTACACTGATTTTCACTAGAATGTACATCGATATAACATTGATCTGTTCTATTGAGCTCTCCCCGGGGTGAGTTATTCCAATTTCCATTCGGTAATGTGATTTTCTCGATCTTATTCTGAGTGGGCCATCCTATTAATTATTATCAGTCTCATTCAGGAGTCCTGGAGAAACTTTACTGTCCAATAGTATTGCATTCACACAATATTGTCTTTGTATATCAGAGACACAAATATTTGAAATCAGTTTGGAGATAACTCCCATATCTCCTGTTCTCAAACACCCTGTTTTGAAAGATAAGAAATGGGATAAAGCCAAATCTTTAAAAGGCAAATTATCACCGTGCTGTCAGTGGAAAGGGTTAACTTCTCGGTTTGTTTGCAAACATTCCCAACTCTGCCCAATTGTGCTGACTTTAGGTGACTTTCCTTTTCAGATCAAAGATGAACCAAACACCATTTGAAACTTTGTTTTCCAATTCTTTTGGGAAGGGGGTTTCAGCTTTGCCCAATTGTAACTTTTTTCCCCCATTCTCCTTGAGGCAACTTTCCAAATCACAGGAATAAACCTGAAGAAAAATAAAGCAAGAACATTAGCTTTCACAGGTAAGCTTCAACCTTCTTAAAGAGGGTGGAGCCTCCCACAGTTTGTGAGTTCTGAAACATTACTTCAAGATCCAAGGACTAAGCATACAAATTGGCCAGGAGAAACAACAAACCTGAGGATTGGGAGCAGGTTAGAATTCAGCAAAGGAGGACCAAGAGATTGATTAAGAAAGGGGAAATAGCGTACGAGGGAAGCTTGCGTGGAACGTAAAAAACTGTCTGCAAAAGTTTCTATCGATACGTGAAGAGAAAGAGATTGGTGAAGACAAATGGCTGAGCAACTCAATACATACTTTGGTTCTGTTTTCTCAAAGGACGACACAAATAACATCCCAGAAATGTTGGGGAATGCAAGGTTCAGAGAGGGGAGGAACTGAAGGAAATCAGAGTAGAGAAATGGTGTTGGGGAAATTGATGAGATTGAAGGTTGTTAAATCTCCGGGGCCTGATAATCTACATACCAAACTACTTAAGGAAGTGACTCAAGGAATAGTGGATGTATTGGTGGTCATCTTCCAAGATTGTATAGACTCTGGAACAGTTCCTACAGATCAGAGGGAGGCTAATGTAATGTCACTATTTAAAAAGGGAGGTAGAAAGAAAATGCAATTATATATTAATCAACGTGATTACGGCAGTGGGGAAAATTCTAAAGTCCATAATCAAAGATTTTATAGTGGAGTACTTAGAAAACAGTGGCAGAATTGGTCAGAGTCAACATGGATTTATGAAAGAACAAAGAGAAGGACAGCACAGGAACAGGCCCTTCGGCCCTCCAAGCCTGCGTCGACCATGCCGCTCGACTAAACTAAAATCTTCTACACTTCCAGGGTCCGTATCCCTCTATTCCCATCCTATCCATGTATTTGTCAAGATGCCCCTTAAACGTCACTATTGTCCCTGCTTCCATCACCTCCTCCGGTAGCGAGTTCCAGGCACCCACTACTCTCTATGTAAAAAGCTTGCCTCGTACATCTCCTCTAAACCTTGCCCCTCGCGCCTTAAACCTATGCCCCCTAGTAATTGACCCCTATACCCCGGGGAAAATCCTCTGACTATCCACCCCTTCATTCTGACCATCCACTCTCTATGCCCCTCATAATTTTGAAGATCTCTATCAGGTTGCCCCTCAACCTCCGTCGTTCCAATGAGAACAAACCAAGTTTATTCAACCTCTCCTCATAGCTTATGCCCTCCATACCAGGCAACATCCTGGTAAATCCCGTCTGCACCCTCTCTAAAGCCTCCACATCCTTCTGGTAGTGTGGCGACCAGAATTGAACACTATACTCCAAGTGTGGCCTAACTAAGTTTCTATACAGCTGCAACATGACTTGCCAATTTTTACACTCAATGCCCCGGCCAATGAAGGCAAGCATGCCATCTGCCTTCTTGACTAGCTTCTCCACCTGTGTTGCCCCTTGCAGTGACCTGTGGACCTGTACACCTAGATCTTGCTGACTGTCAATACTCTTGAGGGTTCTACCATTCACTGTATATTCCCTACCTGTATTAGACCTTCCAAAATGCATTACCTCACATTTGTCCGGATTAAACGCTATCTGCCATCTCTCCGCCCAAGTCTCCAAACGATCTAAATCCTGCTGTATCCTCTGACAACCCTCATCGCTATCCGCAATTCCACCAACCTTTGTGTCGTCCGCAAACTTACTAATCAGACCAGTTACATTTTCCTCCAAATCATTTATATAGACTACAAACAGCAAACGTCCCAGCACTGGTCCCTGCAGAACACCACGAGTCCACAGCCCTCCAATCAGAAAGGTACCCTTCCATTGCTACTCTCTGCCTTCTATGACCTAGCCAGTTCTGTATCCATCTTGCCAGCTCACCCGATCCCGTGTGACTTCATCTTTTGTACCAGTCTACCATGAGGGACCTTGTCAAAGGCCTTACTGAAGTCCATATAGACAACATCCACTGCCCTACCGGCATCAACCATCTTTGTGACCTCGAAAAACTCTATCAAGTTAGTGAGACACGACCTCCCCTTCACAAAATCGTGCTGCCTCTCGCTAATATGTCCACTTGCTTCCAAATGGGAGTAGATCCTGCCTCGAAGAATTCTCTCCAGTAATTTCCCTATCACTGACGTAAGGCCCACCGGCCTGTAGTCTCCTGGATTATCCTTGCTACCCTTCTTAAACAAAGGAACAACATTGGCTATTCTCCAGTCCTCCGGGACATCACCTGAAGACAGTGAGGATCCAAAGATTTCTGTTAAGGCCTCAACAATTTCCTCCCTTGCCTCCTTCAGTATTCTAGGATAGATCCCATCAGGTCCTGGGGACTTATCCAGCTTAATATTTTTCAAGACGCCCAACAACTCGTCTTTTTGGATCTCAATGTGACCCAGGTTATCTATACACCCTTCTTCAGACTCAACATCCACCAATTCCTTCTCTTTGGTGAATACTGATGCAAAGTATTCATTTAGTACCTTGCCCATTTCCTCTGGCTCCACGCATAGATTCCCTTGCCTGTCTTTCAGTGGGCCAACCCTTTCCCTGGCTACCCTCTTGCTTTTTATGTACGTGTAAAAAGCCTTGGGATTTTCCTTAACCCTATTTGCCAATGACTTTTCGTGACCCCTTTTAGCCCTTCTGACTCCTTGCTTAAGTACCTTCGTACTTTCCTGATATTCTACACAGGCTTCATCTGTTCCCAGCCTTCTAGTCCTGACAAATGCCTCCTTTTTCTTTTGGACGGGACCGACGATATCTTTCGTTATCCAAGGTTCCCAAAATTTTCCATATTTATCCTTCTTCCGCACAGGATCATGCCGGTCCTGAATTCCTTTCAACTGACATTTGAAAGCCTCCCACATGTCAGATGTTGATTTACCCTCAACATCCGCCCCCAATCTAAGTTCTTCAGTTCCCGCCTAATATTGTTAGAATTAGCCTTCCCCCAATTTAGCACATTCAACCGAGGTCCGCTCTTATCCTTGTCCACCAGCACTTTGTATATTTAGATCCCACCCTGATCCCCTTGCAGCCACGTCTCTGTGATGCCCACAACATCGTACCAGCCAATTTCAATGTGCGCAACAAGCTCATTGATCTTATTCCGTATCTTGCGATCATTAAGGTACAATACCCTCAGTCCTGCATTGACCACCTCCCTTCTCACACTTGTCACCTTTTTTGTTCTGCCTGAGGGTGATGTTCTATTATTTTTGTTCTCTATTTCCTCTTCAGTTATGACAGCTTCTAAGCTAACTTTCTGGTCCCCACCCCCTGCCATATTAGTTTAAATCCTCCCGAGTGACACAACAATACCTCCCAGCCAGGATATTGGTGCCCCTCGAGTTTAGATGCAACCCGTCCTTCTTGTACAGGTCGTACCTGCCTCCGAAGAGATCCCTCTGGCCCAGAAATCGGAAACCCTCCCTCCTACACCACTGGTTTAGCCACGTGTTTAGCTGCACTATCCTCCTATTTCTAGCCTCACTGGCACATGGCACAGGGAGTAATCCCGAGATTACAACCCTAGAGGTCCTGCTTCTTATCTTACTGCCCAACTCCCTGAACTCCTTCTGAAGGACCTCATCCCTTTTCCTGCCTATGTCATTCGTACCTATGTATTCTACGACCTCTGGCTGTTCACCCTCCCCCTTCAGGATGTCCTGTGTTCGTTCAGAGACATCTTTGACCCTGGCACCAGGGAGGCAATACACCATCCTGGGAAAGGGAAATCATGCTTGACAAATCTATTACAATTCTTCAAGGATGTAACTGATGAGGGGAAGCTAGTGGATGTGGTTTATTTGGACTTTCAGAAGGCTTTCAACAAAGTTCCACATCAGAAAGTTAAACTGCATGGGTTTAGGATTGTATATTGAGATGGACAGAAAACTGGTTGGCAGGCAGGAAATAAAGAGTAGGAATAAACAAGTATTTTTCCGAATAGCAGTGACCAGTGGGGTACCGCTAGGATCGGTACCAGCACCTCAGCTATTCACTATATCCATGATTTAGATGAGGGAATAAATGTAATATCCCAAAATTTGCAGATGGCACAAAACTATGTGGTAGGATGAGCTGTGGAGAGGATGCAGAGATGCTTCAGTGCTATTTGGACAAGCTGAGTGGAAAAATGCATGGCAGATGTAGTACAATGTGGATAAATATGAGGTTATCCAGTTTGGTAGCAAAAACAGGACGGCAGATTATTATCTGAATAACTATAAATTAAGAGAGGGGAATGTGCAATGAGACCTGGGTGTCTTCGCACACCAGTCACTGAAGGTAAGCATGCAGGTACAACAGGTGCTGAAGAAGAAAAATGGTATGCTGGCCTTATTAACAGGAGGATTTGAGTACAGGAGCAGGGATATCTTGTTGCAATTATACAGGACCTTGGTGAGGCCACACCTGGGATATTGTCTGCAGCTTTGGTCTCCTTATCTGAGGAAGGATGTTCTTGCTATAGAGGGAGTGCAGCGAAGGTTTACCAGACTGATTCCTCGGATGGTGGGACTGACGTATGAGGAGAGATTCAGCCAGTTAGGATTATGTTCGCTGGAGTTCAGAAGAATGAGAGGGATCTTATGGAAACCTATAAACTTCTAACAGGACTAGACAGGGTAAATGCGGGAAGGATATTCCCGATGGTGAGGGAGTCCAGCACCATGCGTCATAGTCGAAGGATATGGGGTAGACCACTTAGGACAGAAATTAGGAGAAATTTCTTCACCCAGAGAGTGGTCAGCCTTAGGGAATTCGCTACCACAGAAAGAGTTGAGGACCAAACATTGTCTCCTTTCAAGAAGCAGTTAGATACAGCTCTTCGGGCAAAACGGATCAAAGGATGTGGTGGCGAAAGCGGTGAACAGGATACTGAGTTGGATGATCAACCATGATCATAATGAATGATGGAGCAAGCTCGAAGGGCCGAATGGCCTCCTCCTGCTTCTATTTTCTATGTTTCTATGTGAGGCTGAAGTTTGTCTTGAGGGAATCAAACATTTTGGCGCCGTTTCCAATTGTACAATGAAATTGTGATTCACACTGAAAGGTTCACTTTCACTCAGTAATGATAACGTTTCACTTTTCTCAGCATAGACATTTTAGATTAAATACCAATTGTTCACTTCTCTTGTAGCTGGTGTGCAGAGAAGATCATGTCCACTGCAGACCTGTCAGCAGAGAAACCGCACTGTGCTTCTGGATACATTCAATCTGCAAGTAGATGGATCTTTTAGACATGACCCTAGTGAAGGTCCTCCCAGTGATGCTAAGGAGTGAGATGTCCCTGTAGTTGTTGGAATCTCCTCTGTCACTGCTGATTTTATATATTGTGATGATTTTGCATCACACGTATGGAATGGTTCCTGTCGCCCATCAGAGACGTCGGAGGTCATGAAGGTGTGACAGCCGATGGGACTTTCCGTGTGTAAGCAGATCAGCTGGAATTCCATCCTTGCCGGGTGCCTTTCTGCTTGCTCAGCAATCAATGGCATCTTCCAGCTCAACTGGTGAGGGTTCCTTGTCCAACTCAACCATGGAAGCTGCAATAGAGACAATCAGAGTCTGGGAGATGTCCAGCTCACAGTCGTGATCAACCCAGCAGGACATCTGTTTACTTCTGTTGGTAAGAACTTCACCAGCTGCCAATTTCAGTCGCACAACTTTGGTGATCGTCGGACAAAGATCCCCCTTGACCCCATCAGTCGTAGATTTCCATTGTCACAGGCAGCTTGGCATTATTAACAGAGGCTGGTCCAATGTTTATTTGCACAGGATCTCCCTGATATTTACACAACTGTCTTGGCTACGTTCAAGTAATGCAGTGTCCTAGCTGTTGGGTTTATGTTGCACATCAGGTCGACTTTGCTTTTTGCTTCAATGACAGACGTCATCTCGGCTGAGTGAGTCTGAACCAGTCTTTGTTGTGGGTTCCACCTTTACCAAATGTTGCTGCTGCTGTGTCAGAAATGATTCAACTCAGCGACTTCCAAACTTCATCAGTGTCAATGTTGATGTTCAGGTTTTTATGTACGTTTTTACAGTGCCTGTATAATATTTCACTGTTTGTTTCGCTTCCTTCACAATTTTAATATCATAATGGACATAACACTGAAGGAGTCAGTAAGAATTGTCAGCAAGGATTAATCTGCACTTTCTAATTGGAGATGTCAATCAGTGGAACCTTTTAGACACTGATTTGCATCAAAGATCACGTTAGGATTGAAGTACAAGTTCATAATTTTACCCTAAATGTGTTCCTGTTGAGAGTTCTTGAATTGAGGAGAAAGATCACAGGGGGGATTTTAAAAAGGGACATTTCAGCCCCAAAAATCAGTGACATTTTCAGAATATTAAACTGCAGCCAATTATAGGGATTGTTAACATCAGCAGAATCAAACCAGATATTGTCAGACTATCAATCCTGGATGTGATTAGCAGCAGCAAAACAGCAGATTCCAATCCCTGCAGTCATTTGTGAACTCGCTGGTGTCTCAGCAGGTGTTGTGACTGAGTGAATCCCACTCCACATAAGGAGCAGGAGAACCGTCTCCCCCCGGTGTGATCCCACTGATGTGTCAGCAGTTGGGATGCCCAAGGAAATCCCATCCCACACACGGAGCAGGTGAACGGCTTCTCCCCAGTGTGAGTGCGTTGGTGCTCACTGAGGTCAGTAGACTGATTGAAACTCTCTCCACAGGTGATGCACCTGAATGGTTCCTCGTTTGTGTGCATTTGGTGGTGTGTCTGGAGGGTGAATACCTGAGTGAATCCCTTCCCACATACAAAGCAAATGAATGGTTTCTGACCCGTGTGAATTCGCTGGTGTTCAGTGAGGATGGATAAAGACTTGAATTTCTCTTCACAGGTTGTGCAGCTGAATGGTTTCTTCTCAGCGTGAACTCGCTGGTGTAAGCGAAGGGCAGATGACTGAGTGAATCTCCTCTCACACACAGAACAGCTGAACGGCCTTTCCCCAGTGTGAACGCGTCGATGGATTTCCAGCCGGGGTGAAGAATTGAATCCTTCACCACAGTCCTCACATTTCCATGGTTTCTCCATGGTGCCAGTTTCCTCATATCTCTCCAGTTTGGACAGTCAGTTGAAGCTTTGGCCACACACACAGAACACCTGTATGGTTTCTCCTTGCTGCGAATCGTGTGATTTTTTTAAAGGCTGTTTCACTGGTTAAAGCTCTTTGTACAGTCAATGTACTGGAACACTCTCATTCCAGTGTGTGTCCTGATGCTTTTCCAGTCACAATGATGTCTGAAATGGTGTCACACAGGCAGAACACGCAAGCCTTTCTCCTTGCAAATTCAATGACTAATGATATTCTGGCCATGGCGACTCAGTGACGCTGTCAGATCATGCTGTGATGTTCAGTTTGAGCTTCCTGTCTGTAAATCCACCCATTCAGCCCTGGAAAAGAAGTTTACAAAACGTTATATAGAGAGAAATCCTGAAAATACAATTCTATTCTCTATACAACATATTTTCCTCATTTGTACCTGCAAAACAGTAAACCCATACACTCTCTTGCACCCCATGCTGAATGCAAATCCCAGGGTGACTAATAGTCCCATATTTTACAGAAATGTATTTGAGTTCACTGCCCCAGTCTGCATGCTGCCTGGATGCTGGCTGTCCTACAAATTGGATCTTTGTCACTGCACAAAACCATGTTCCTTACCGCTTCTATGTTCCAACAGCTCTGGCAAACACCACCCTTATTTTTTACCATGAGAGTTGGTCAGCCCGTCAAACCCAGCACAGCACCTTCACAATTATTTTCCTTACAGTTTACCTCCTGCCTCCACTCTGGCTGGGTTCAGTTCTCAAGCCTCTCTTTGCAAAGTGAGAATAAAATCAATTAATCACTCATTTTCTGTCCTGGTCACTGGGACCCTGATGCCGGCTCACTTGGGCAGACAAGAAGTAAACAAGCCCCGGGAACTGCAAACTCGGGACCTGCAGGTTCCTATTGGGGGTTTGGAGCCTCCAGCGGGTGTTTGTGAATCCTCCCCGCCCACCTCCCAGCGTTTCCTTCCTTCCCAGAGATCAGAATCCTCATTGATTTGAGTCCAAAGTGTCAGCTCTTATTCACTGTCCCCCTCCTCTGGTATGAACCATCCTCCAGTCGCTGAAGTAGGAGGGTTAACCTGGGCCTGTTCCCGGCAGCTGCAAACCAGGGAGCTGACAATGATTCTGAAGGGTTTGCGGATCCTCTCCCCCACCGCCTGACGCTGACTCCGCTTCTCCGGTACAAAGGACTCTCATCCGCAAGGCAAATACTGGAATTGCGCATGCTCCAAATTTCGTCCCTGAGCCTGCGCACTGGTGTCCAACTATAGCAGCCGCATTGCGCATGCTCTGCATCACAATGCCAGGTTGATTGACAGCAGCTACAGACCAATAGGAAGAGGGGACGGACCTGGATGCCTGAACGGGAGCGGCTGATCCACCAACCAATCAGAGTGAATGAGGGGCGGGCCTGAGCCCGGATCTTCCTCATTGGTTGAAACTCTGCAGCATTTTGAAAGCTAATTTGTCTCAAACTCCAGGAGAAAACTGCACCTTTCTGTTTGTGGCTTTAAACAGATGAGACCCTGTGGGTGTGGAGCAAATATTTCAACGTTTGTTCCTCAAATGTAGAAAGTTGAAACTATGTCCACACAATTCAGGGGCTGACTTCAAAATAGAACTGGGCAGACAGGGAATGTCTACAGTAACAGAATATGCTGGACAATCTCAGCAGGTCCGACAGCATCTGTGGAGAGAAAAGGGAGCAAATGTTTTGTGTCTGGATGACTCTTTGTCAAAGCCATCCATACTCGAAACATTAGCTCCCTTTCTCTCCCCAGATGCTGTCAGACCTGCTGAAATACTTGAGTTTTTACTGCTTTTGTTTCAGATTCCAGCATCTGCAGTAATTTGCTTTTATCTAAAAGTCGACAGTATCTTGTTTTTGGGTCACTGTGCATCATTTTTCCCCCACTTACCATTACCTGTTTAAATGGGAAGAAGGATCTTTTAAAGAATGAGACACAGTAACTTGACACCCTGTTCAAAATGAAACTAAACTCATTGTCTGTCTTTACCAAGGATATAGATGCTACCCAGGCCATGGAGGCAGACTAGGAAACTTTGTCGCTAGAGCGGCACAGTAGCACAGTGATTAGCACTTTTACTCCATAGTGCCACGGTCCCGGGTTCGATTCCCGGCTTGGGTCACTGCCTGTGCAGAGTCTGCATGTTCTCCCTGTGTCTCCGTGGGGTTCCTCCATGTGCTCTGGTTTCCTCCCACAAGTCCCGAAAGATATGCTTGCTAGGTTAATTGGACATTCTGAATTCTCCCTCAGTGTACCTGAACAGGTGAGGAAATGTTAAAGTGAGAATGTAAATTACAAGGGAGCTGGCAATAATTTCCCAGTCTTTGCTGGAGGTGCCAGAGGACTGGAGAATTACAAATCTTATGCATTTGTTCAAAAAGGATAGCAATTACAGATCAGTTAGTTTAACATCATGCTGGGAAAGTTTCCAGAATCAATTATTTCAGATAGAATTAAAAACCATGGAAAATTATGGACTGATTTGCAAAACCAGTGTCAATCCACCTACCCTGCACGTCTTTGGGTTCTGGGGGTGAGACCCACACAGACAAGGGGAGAATGTGCAAACTCCGCACGGACAGTGACCCAGGGCCAGGATCGAACCTGGGTCCTTGGTGCCATCAGGCAACAGTGCTAACCACTGCACCACCGTGCCCCCCAAATGACATATTTCTAAATATCAACAACACAAAGGGATATGGGGATAGTGTGGGGGAAAAGGCATTGAAGTGGATGATCAGCCATGATCGTATTGAATGATGGTGCAGGCTCGATGGGCAGAATGGCCAACTCCTGCCCCTACGTTCCAATGTTACAAAGAGAGGTAGGAAATTAAATTGTGAAGAGGACATAAGGAGGTTACAAAAATATATGTTAGATGAGTGGGATAAAATTTCCCAAATGGAGTACAATGTAGGAAAAGTTGTTATTTTAAGATGACTCCAATTTCTAGATTCTCCCACAAGAGGAAACGTCCTTTCCACATCCACCCTGTCGAGGCTCCTCGGGATCTTATACGGTTCAATCAAGTCACCAAAACTCCATTGGACACAAGCCCAGCCGTCCAATCATTCCTCATAAGACCAGCCTCCAATTCCAGGTATGAGTCCAGTAAACCTTCTCTGAACTGCTTACAACACATTTACATCATTCCTTAAATGAGAGCAATACTTTACACAGTGCTCCAGATGTGGTCTCACCAATGTCCTGTATAACTGAAGCATAATCTCCCTAGATTTATCCAAAACCGAGATAGGCTGATTACAGAATGCATCCCTATGGAATTTTTAACATCTGTACTCTGCTCCAAGTCTGAAATATTGTGTAAAGTAGTATTGTGTAAAGTATGGGAGCCCTATCTTAAATCCATAGGCTCCAATTCAGCTGACTTGCTCCTCCTGGGTTTTCCATGACCGAATTCAATTCACCTTATTCATTTTAAGTCAACTATGTTGTTAGTCTGTTTCATAATATTTTGGGGTGTGCGAACTGCATGGTTATCCTCCTGTTTTTATAGAATCTAATCTTTTTTCCATTCTAACCGTGTTAACACGATTACCGGTTGTTCAATTGATCCGGCATTTCACCTAGAGGCTCTGGTCCGTCAAATATCCTGTTCCGAATGAATTCTGCAATGCGTTGCTTGTATTTATGCGGCAATACCACTTGTTCTGCTCTGTGCCCATTTTCCATCAATTTTTCTGTTACTCTGTTGTGTTTATTGTCATACAACGGTAAAACAAAATGTGAAAAATGAGTTTTTAAAAATCTGTCAAACTCATCTGTGAAAATATTCAATGGCCCCCAGACTCCACTGGTCCCTGTGGAAGAGAAACCCACAGACTAAAAACCCTCTGACGGAAGAGATGACTGGAAATATATAACGTAGCTACAGTACAATATTACGCTACTAGAAATAATAATAAATGTACTTTATTACAGAACCATCAATAATATATCTAATCTGTAACATATAACAACACTGGACATTTCTCTGTCTGGTATTAATTTACTGTCCCCTTAAATGTCAGCCATTTCCCGAGGAAACCAGCCTTTAATTGTGACCATTAGGAAAGAGACCATCCTTTTATCCAAACAAATAAATGTGTCAAGCTGAGAGAGCAAAGGATATCAATGTCTTTGAGAGAGAGAGGGAGAGACCTGGGCCAAGCTTTGCAGAGTCTGCACCCTCCCTGGATTCACTTCCTTTCCCTTCAGTTGCTGCAAGTGACCAATTGAAGGTGAGAATGAGAAAAGAAATGGAAAGGGGGAGAAAAGTGTTTTACTCACAGGAGACAGGAGGAGGTTTCACCTCCAATTTTCGCTTTGTGACGTCTAAATGAAGCCCTGAATAAATCTACCAATAGAAATCATCATCTCCGCCATGACATCTCTGGGTTCCAGTTCGCACGCCCTTCACCTCCTCGAGACAAGGTTTCCAGGCAACTGGCTGACGGCTCCGGCCAGAGCGAGAAGCCGCTCGGTGATCGCCCCCTTCCCCCGGCCCGTGACTGCGCATGTCCGAGAGGGAAAGTTGCGCATGTGCAAAGGAGAGCCCGCCTCCTGACCTTCCTGCTGAGATGTCGACCAATGGGAAGAGTGGGAGGGCCGAGCTTGCAGCATGGTTGGCGGGGCGGGGGGTGATCCTGGTAACCGGGAGCTTATTTACCAGAGGACTTAAGTGGCCGTTGAAGTCACCAACCACAAAAGAATTAGTCGAAGCTAACTCTGCAAAATCCAGAAACACCTTCGTAATGAACTCCAGGGAGTAACTCAGGGATCTATAAACATTCACTCTCGAAACATGCAGCATCTCCATGCACCAAACCTCTAATGATCACATATCTACCTCCTTTGTCCTTGATATACGTTTAAACCTTAAAAGGGATATTTGATCAATAAGGATTGTCACACGCCTGCTACTTGATGAAAAGGAGGAGGAAAAAAATCTTCCCCACCCAATCCCGTCTCAATTTAATGTGTTCCTCATCATCCAGATGAGTTTCCTGGAATAAAGCTCTTGTCAATTTTCTCCTGAAGAAAGGAGATGATCTTTTTCCTTCTGATAGGGTGATGGATGCCCCGTACATTCCCTGAGAAAATTTGAAGATTAACTGCCGCCATTAGTTAGGCGACAGAGAGAACAGAAGCAGTCTCCCCAAACTGCTCCTTTCACAGATAAAAGCCCTGTCTGTACCAGAGTAGGATAAAGTCAACAACACATAAACCCTCCCATAATAACAAAAATACAAAAGAATCACCACCACAATAGATCCAAGGGGACATTCCTCAATAAGACTGAGGACCCGGAGGATTAACCCCACTGCCAGACTGTCGTTACCCTCAGGATACCTTCCCCAAAATGAGGAGAAGAAAAGAAGGGCCAACAAGGGAATGGGGATTGAATATCCCTCCCACATTTTAGACCCACCCGTGAAGACCTGCATCCAGCACCACCCACCCTTCGGCAATGGCACCACTCAATTCTGCCATGATTAACGCTCGGATAATAGAAGAAAGACGGCAGATAATAAGCATATGGCACATCTACCATAACTGAGATAAGATAACACGAGAACCTGTAACACTCAAGGAGGAGAAGACATTCAATCGGCGCTCACAGAATAACAACTCCCTTCAACAGGATAAAAGATAATAAATTCAGACAACACCATGATAGGGAAAGAGTCCAGATTAGAGCCTGAGTTAGTCTGAGCTGCAAACCATCCCTCCAAATCCTTGACCTTCATGGATTTAACGAAGGCCAAGGCACTAGATGGATTCTCGAAAGACTTGACGGAGTTGTAGATACAATTTTCAGAGTCTCAGGATAAAGCGACATAATTCACTCCCAAAGCCTAGAGTTCCCTTCAAACTTCATCGAAGCCTCGATGCTCCGTTTGCGTTGCTGTTGAAAAATCCTCGAATAAGGAAATCCTCACTCCCTCATGGAGCCAAGTCCCATCTCATCTGACCCATCTCCAGGACCTTCTGGTGATCCTCAATAAGACTGAGGATCCGGAGGATTAACCCCACGGCCAGACTGTCATTACCCTCAGGACACCTTCTCCAAAATGAGAAGAAAAGAAGGGCCAACAAGGGAATGGGGGTCGAAAGTCCCTCCCACATGGAAGTGAATGATTACAGGCCTGGGGTGAAAACTATCCTTCGGCCTCAAAGACAGGATCCGATGCCTTTTCTAATTTGAAACACCCAGGCTTCACATCCAGCTTGAGAAAACATGGCAGCCGGTCCTCGAAGAACCTAACCGGAGCCTCACCCTCCACACCTTCTGGCAGGCCGACAACTCGGATGTTCTTTCTCTGACCCTCGGTTCTCCAAGAGTCCACCACATCACTCAGCTGGTTTTCCAAGGATTTAATTCTTGCCTCCCCCGAGGAGGCATCTTGCTCAACATTCAGGATTCTCTCTTCAGGATCACCGATCCTTTCCTTGGTGTTTTACAGCTCGGCCTCCTGAGCTCACAGATGTTGAGTCAGCACACTCAGCCTCTGGTCAATAACACGGAAAATATCGCTGACATAGATCGCCCAATGATCCCACAGAATAAATGGGCAGGCTTGATGGGCCGAATGGCCGACTGCAGCTCCTATTTGTTATGATCTCTGTGACCAGGACAGGAAGTGGATCTGTCAATCAGCCTGAATCAGCACCTTCAGGAGAATTGGGAGGGTGAATATTAGATACAGCAGAGTGAGAATGGAGGGAGAGTGTGTGGGATGGAGATTTACAGCTTTTGGGGAATAAGAGAGGAAAGAATGTTCTCTAGGAACTAGAATTGTCTGTTCTGAATTCTATCCAGTGCTGACAGTGATGTCTTTTGTAAACTGTTTTTACAGGATATTAGAAGAGGAGGAATTACAGACAGAAATCTCAAACATCACGTCTCAATCTGGCTGAGTCTCTCAATTCCTTGGAACTGGATATCACCGGACTATGAATCTAGAAGGAGAAATGTTTGTCTGTTCTGTTGGCTTCAAAAGATTTTAAACATCAGTGTGACTGGAAAAGCACCGAGATATACACACCCGAGTGAGAGTGTTCCAGAGCACTGACTGTGGAAAGAGCTTTAACCAATTACACAGCCTGAAAAAATATTACACCATTCACAGCAGGGAGAGGCCGTACACGTGTTCTTTGTGTAGACGAGGCTTCAACTTATTGCCAAACCTGGAGAGACACGAGGAGACCTAAAACATGAATAAACCGTGGGAATGTGGGGATTGTGGGAAGGGATTCAGGGCTCCATCTCAGCTGGAAGCTCATCGATGCATTCACACTGGGGAGAGGCCATTCACTTACTCTGAGTTTGAGAACGGATTCACTACTTTAAAGAGCCTGCAGAAACATCAGCGACTTCACACTGGGGAGAGGCCATTCACCTGCTCTCAGTGTGAGAAGGGATTCACTACTTCATCAAACCTGCAGATACATCAGCGAGTTCACACTGGGGAAAAGCCGTTCACGTGCTCTCCGTGTGAGAAGGGATTCACTACTTCATCGAACCTGTGGAAACATCAGCGGGTTCACACTGGGGAGAGGGCGTTCACCTGCTCTCAGTGTGAGAAAGGATTCACTACTTCATCGAATCTGCAGATACACCAGCGAGTTCACACTGGGGAGAAGCCGTTCACCTGTTCTAAGTGTGGGAAGGGATTCTCTCAGTTATCCAACCTGCAGAGGCACCAGCGAGTTAACAGGGGAGACGGCGTTAACCTGCTCTTAGTGAGAGAAGGGATTCAGATAGCCATACACCCTGCAGGAACACTAGCGAGTTCACCTGCTCTGAGCAGGGGATACATTCAATGATCCGTCCCAACTACGGAGACACGAGCGAGTTAATTCTGGGGAGAGACCATTCATCTGCTCTCAATGTGGGGAGGGGGTTTGTGAATCATCACACCCGTTGTGACTCCAACATGTTCACAATAAATTACAGATGTTGGCTCCGTTGTTATTGTTTCTGCTCTCACTTCCATCCAGGACTGCATTTTGTTCATTCTGATATCTGGTGAATGGTGATGATTGGAGGGTTTCTTTCTGCTGGACTGGCCAGTCTAACACCTCTGCCTCCGGTGGGCTGACCATTTTTGAGGCTAGTTGCAATTACCTGGTTCCAAGTTTGACGCGGAGCACAGAACGAAAAGGTGTTTGCACTTTGGAAGATATTTAGTTCCCAAAGCAGCCATGAAGATGGGCTATGGTGGTTACATGGTTCTTTTGCCTAATTTATCTGGATGTTTCTTGCAGAAGGAAACTGTCATGGTATGAGGGGCAAGTTGTCTGTGGTAGATGGGGAAATTACAATAAACATATCACTGAAAGTGGCAACGCAGGTGGATAAGGAGCTAAGAATGCAGACGGCATGCTTGTCTTCATTGGTCTGGGCATTGAGTATAAAAATTGGCAAGTCATGCTGCAGCTGCACAGAACCTTAGTTAGGCCACACGTAGAATATTGGTTACACTTCTGGTCACCACATTAGCAAAGGATATGTCACCCAAGTCACATCCAAGGCTGGAATCGAACCTGGGTCTCTGGTATTGTGAGCAGCCGTACCACTGTGCTGCCGAACTGTATTGCTTGATTAGAGATGGGTGTATGGGAAAAACTTTATTTAGGAGCGAGTTGTCAGGAATTCTAACTTCCTGCCTATAAGGTTGATGGAAGCTGCAATGATTATTGATTTCAAAATGAAATAGCTTGGGCCCATTTAGGAACTAAACCTGCAGGGGAACATGGATAGAGAGATATAATTGCACTGACTAGTTTGCTCAACAGATTCGGTACGGTTTCAAATTAATGAATGGACTCCTTCTGTGCTATCATCACTCAATGACTGGAAAAATGAAACATAGATACACACCTATATCACAAAACTAGGAATAATAACAAATATATTTTATTACTGAACCATCAATAATATATCTAATCTGTACCATATAACAACAGTAGACATATCTCTTTCTCTCTTTCTGATAATTTACTGCTCCCTCAATTGTCAGCCATATCCTGGGGAAACCAGCGCTTTAATTGTGAACATTAGGAAAGAGACCATCCTTTCAGTCAGACAAATAAATGTGTCAGGCTGAGGGAGCAAAGGCTGTCAATGTCTTTAAGAGAGAGAGAGAGAGACCTGGGCCAACCTTCCAGTGTCTGCACCCTCCCTGGATTCACTTCCTTTCCCTTCAGTTGCTGCAAGTGACCAATTGAAGGTGAGAATGAGAAAATGGGAAAGGGGCGAAAAGAAAGTGTTTTAGTCACAGGAGGAAGTTTCAGTCTGTGTGGGGCTAAATCAGTCACACAAAGCCCACACTTTGATTCGCTGGAGGAGAAGAGTCTGTCCGGTGTCACCTCTTTCTATTGGTCAAAACCTGAGGGAACGGTCAGGGGGTAGGCACTCCACTGCACATGCGCTGTTTCTCTTCTCCCTTGAACATGCGCAGTCCTGGGCCGCCTGCCGCACGGCAGATGGAGCGATTTCCCCAGCGCGCGGGATTGTGGGAGCGACGGACGCCATTACTCATCCAGGGCCCAGTCTCCAAACACCTGGGACAGTGTTCAAAAGGGGGGCAGGGCGCGGTGACCCCACCCTGATACAAAGTACATCTGGGTGGTCACTGGATTTGATTGTGACACCCCCTTATGGGAGAGGGGGGGCGGGGGCAACACGGTAGCACAAGTTGATAGCACTGTGGCTTCCCATGTTCGATTCCCCACTGGGTCACTGTCTGTGCGGAGTCTGCACGTTCTCCCCGTGTCTGCGTGGGTTTCCTCCGGGTGCTCCGGCTTCCTCCCATAGTTCAAAGACGTGCAGGTTAGGTGGATTGGCCATGATAAAGCCACCAAAAAGGTTAGGGGGGGTTATTGGGTTACGGGGATAGGGTGGAAGTGAGGGCTTAATTTGGTCGGTGCAGACTCGATGGGCCGAATGGCGTCCTTCAGCACTGTATGTTCTATATTCTATGTTTACAAAATATTTCGTTAACTTCAGGTGTAAAGATTTAGACACCTGGGTGACATATTGGGAGCAAGGTATGTTTGCTGATAGGTGATGTGAAAATAGTCAAACTGTTCATCAATTTGAAAGTTGAAACAAAATATGGGTCTTGGATGGTAACCGGAGGTGTTTGAACCCGGGAAATGCACTGGGGATGATTAATCAGTGTTTTCATCATTGATTCTCAGTATCATTATGTAATGAATTGTCATCAGCGAAAGAATCGTGTTTTGGAATAATAACTAATCAAACAAAAACTTCTGAGGCTGAGAATGCTGATGGCGACCGTTGTGGGACAACCCAGTCCCCACCAGGAGATACTCAGGATCAGCTTTATTCCGATGTATGAAGGAAGAGACCAATTTTATATAATCTAAGACTGACTCACCATTCACATTAAAGTCACCTCTTTTACACAGATAGTCACCTACACATTCTGTGAACCTGTTACTTACAATCATGTGTGAATCATGTCTCAAATTTCATTATTGTTTCTTATAAATAAATGCACCAGACGTTGTTCATGAAATGAAAATCGCTTATTGTCACAAGTAGACTTCAAATGAAGTTTGAGTGCTGAATTTGGTGCATTTGAGTGCTATAGTGAGAGTTTGGTGACTGAGGGAGTATAAGGCTTCATTTTTATCTAAAGTCTAGTCTTTCTTTTATTTAGTTAATTAACTTAAAAGTTGCTGTTTGGTTTAGAAGAAGGTGAATTTTCAATCAGCTTTAAACAAGCTTCTACTTGTAGGCACTTGCAGCTGGAGCTTGTTAATTAGTTAATTGGATTAGGCCAGTTTTCAGAGGCTCGATTCGCAGTATAAAAGTGATCCCCTACAGTGCAGACTTTGTTTGCACTGAGTGCTGAATTTGGTGCATTTGAGTGCTAGAGTGAGAGTTTGGTGACTGAGGGAGTGCTGAATTTGGTGCATTTGAGTGCTATAGTGAGAGTTTGGTGACTGAGGGTGTGCTGAATTTGGTGCATTTGAGTGCTATAGTGAGAGTTTGGTGACTGAGGGAGTGCTGAATTTGGTGCATTTGAGTGCTATAGTGAGAGTTTGGTGATTGAGGAAGTGCTGAATTTGGTGCATTTGAGTGCTATAGTGAGAGTTTGGTGACTGAGAGAGTTAGGTGAGGAGGGAGTAAGGTGCTCCTTTCATTTTGTTTCCTACATTTCCGCAAAGAGTGAGAAGAGAGCCAGGAGTTTACAGAGAGTGCAGCTGACTGGGAGCAGAGTCAGAGGGCGGAGGTCCAGTTGGTCCACAGGGCAGCTATATTCTGTAAGGTAAGAGGGGATGGAGGCTAGGCCAGTTGCATGCTCTTCTTGTAGGATGTGGGTGGTGAGGGATACAACTGGTGTCCCCGGTGACTATACCTGCGGGAAGTGCACCCAACTTCAGCTCCTCAAAGACCGTGTTAGGGAACTGGAGCTGAAGCTGGATGAACTTCGGATCATCCGGGAGGCAGAGGGGGTGATTGAGAAGAGTTACAGGGAGGTAACCACACCCAAGGTACAGGACAAGAATAGCTGGGTTACAGTCAGGGGGAAAAAAACAAACAGGCAGACAGTGCAGGGATCCCTCGTGGCCGTTCCCCTTCAAAACAAGTATACCATTTTGGATGCTGTTGGGGGGGATGACCTACCGGGGGAAGGCCATAGCAGCCAGGTCTCTGGCACTGAGTCTGGCTCTGGGACTCAGAAGGGAAGGGGGGAGAATAGAAAAGCAATAGTTGTAGGAGATTCAATGGTTAGGGGAATAGATAGGAGATTCTGTGGTCGCGAGCGAGACTCCCGGAAGGTATGTTGCCTCCCGGGTGCCAGGGCCAGGGATGTCTCGGATCGTGTCTTCAGGATCCTTAAGGGGGAGGGTGAGCAGCCAGAAGTCGTGGTGCACATTGGTACCAACGACATAGGTAGGAAAAGGGGTGTGGAGGTAATAAACAAGTTCAGGGAATTAGGCTGGAAGTTAAAAGCCAGGACAGACAGAGTTGTCATCTCTGGTTTGTTGCCGGTGCCACGTGATAGCGAGGCTAGGAATAGGGAGAGAGTGCAGTTGAACACGTGGCTGCAGGAATGGTGTAGGAGGGAGGGCTTCAGGTATTTGGATAATTGGAGCGCATTCTGGAGAAGGTGGGACCTGTACAAGCAGGACGGGTTGCATCTGAACCAGAGGGGCACCAATATCCTGGGAGGGAGGTTTTCTAGTACTCTTCGGGAGGGTTTAAACTAATTTGGCAGGGGAATGGGAACCGGATTTGTAGTCCAGCAACTAAGGTAGCCGATATTCAGGACGCCAAAGCGTGTAATGAGGCAATGGGGAAGGGAACACTGACAAAGGAGAGTACTTGCAGGCACGGAGATGGGTTGAAGTGTGTATACTTCAACACAAGAAGCATCAGGAATAAGGTGGGTGAACTTAAGGCATGGATCGGTACTTGGGACTACGATGTGGTGGCCATCACGGAAACTTGGATAGAAGAGGGGCAGAAATGGTTGTTGGAGGTTCCTGGTTATAGATGTTTCAATAAGATTAGGGAGGGTGGTAAAAGAGATGGGGGGGGGGGGGGTGGCATTATTAATTAGAGATAGTATAACAGCTGCAGAAAGGCAGTTCGAGGAGTATCACCCTATTGAGGTAGTATGGGTTGAAGTCAGAAATAGGAAAGGAGCAATCACCTTGTTAGGAGTTTTCTATAGGCCCCCCAATAGTAGCAGAGATGTGGAGGAACAGATTGGGAAACAGATTTTGGAAAGGTGCAGAAGTCATAGGGTAGTAGTCATGGGCGACTTTAACTTCCCAAATATTGAGTGGAAACTCTTTAGATCAAATAGTTTGGATGGGGTGGTGTTTATGCAGTGTGTCCAGGAAGCTTTTCTAACACAGTATGTAGATTGTCCGACCAGAGGAGGGGCAATATTGGATTTAGTACTGGGTAATGAACCAGGGCAAGTGATAGATTTGTTAATGGGGGAGCATTTTGGAGATAGTGACCACAATTCTGTGACTTTCACTTTAGTAATGGAGAGGGATAGGTACGTGCAACAGGGCAAGGTTTACAATTGGGGGAAGGGTAAATACGATGTTGTCAGACAAGAATTGAAGTGCATAAGTTGGGAACATAGGCTGGCAGGGAAGGACACAAGTGAAATGTGGAACTTGTTCAAGGAACAGGTGCTACGTGTCCTTGATATGTATGTCCCTGTCAGGCAGGGAAGAGATGGTCGAGTGAGGGAACCATGGTTGACAAGAGAGGTTGAATGTCTTGTTAAGAGGAAAAAGGAGACTTATGTAAGGCTGAGGAAACAAGGTTCAGACAGGGCATTGGAGGGATACAAGATAGCCAGGAGGGAACTGAAGAAAGGAATTAGGAGAGCTAAGAGAGGGCATGAACAATCTTTGGCGGGTAGGATCAAGGAAAACCCCAAGGCCTTTTACACATATGTGAGAAATATGAGAATGACTAGAGCGAGGGTAGGTCCGATCAAGGACAGTAGCGGGAGATTATGTATTGAGTCTGAAGAGATAGGAGAGGTCTTAAACGAGTATTTTTCTTCTGTATTTACAAATGAGAGGGGCGATATTGTTGGAGAGGACAGTGTGAAACAGATTGGTAAGCTCGAGGAAATACTTGTTAGGAAGGAAGATGTGTTGGGCATTTTGAAAAACTTGAGGATAGACAAGTCCCCTGGGCCTGACGGGATATATCCAAGGATTCTATGGGAAGCAAGAGATGAAATTGCAGAGCCGTTGGCAATGATCTTTTCGTCCTCACTGTCAACAGGGGTGGTACCAGGGGATTGGAGAGTGGCGAATGTCGTGCCCCTGTTCAAAAAAGGGACTAGGGATAGCCCTGGGAATTACAGGCCAGTTAGTCTTACTTTGGTGGTAGGCAAAGTAATGGAAAGGGTACTGAAGGATAGGATTTCTGAGCATCTGGAAAGACACTGCTTGATTAGGGATAGTCAGCACGGATTTGTGAGGGGTAGGTCTTGCCTTACAAGTCTTATTGAATTCTTTGAGGAGGTGACCAAGCATGTGGATGAAGGTAAAGCAGTGGATGTAGTGTACATGGATTTTAGTAAGGCATTTGATAAGGTTCCCCATGGTAGGCTTATGCAGAAAGTAAGGAGGCATGGGATAGTGGGAAATTTGGCCAGTTGGATAACGAACTGGCTAACCGATAGAAGTCAGAGAGTGGTGGTGGATGGCAAATATTCAGCCTGGATCCCAGTTACCAGTGGCGTACCGCAGGGATCAGTTCTGGGTCCTCTGCTGTTTGTGATTTTCATTAATGACTTGGATGAGGGAGTTGAAGGGTGGGTCAGTAAATTTGCAGACGATACGAAGATTGGTGGAGTTGTGAATAGTGAGGAGGGCTGTTGTCGGCTGCAAAGAGACATAGATAGGATTCAGAGCTGGGCTGAGAAGTGACAGATGGAGTTTAACCCTGAAAAGTGTGAGGTTGTCCATTTTGGAATGACAAATATGAATGCGGAATACAGGGTTAACGGTAGAGTTCTTGGCAATGTGGAGGAGCAGAGAGATCTTGGGGTCTATGTTCATACATCTTTGAAAGTTGCCACTCAAGTGGATAGAGCTGTGAAGAAGGCCTATGGTGTGCTCGCGTTCATTAACAGAGGGATTGAATTTAAGAGCCGTGAGGTGATGATGCAGCTGTACAAAACCTTGGTAAGGCCACATTTGGAGTACTGTGTCCAGTTCTGGTCGCCTCATTTTAGGAAGGATGTGGAAGCTTTGGAAAAGGTGCAAAGAAGATTTACCAGGATGTTGCCTGGAATGGAGAGTAGGTCTTACGAGGAAAGGTTGAGGGTGCTAGGCCTTTTCTCATTAGAAAGGAGAAGGATGAGGGGCGACTTGATAGAGGTTTATAAGATGATCAGGGGAATAGATAGAGTAGACAGTCAGAGACTTTTTCCCCGGGTGGAACAAACCATTACATGGGGACATAAATTTAAGGTGAAAGGTGGAAGATATAGGAGGGATATCAGAGGTAGGTTCTTTACCCAGAGAGTAGTGGGGGCATGGAATGCACTGCCTGTGGAAGTAGTTGAGTCGGAAACATTAGGGACCTTCAAGCAGCTATTGGATAGGTACATGGATTACGGTAAAATGATATAGTGTAGATTTATTTGTTCTTAAGGGCAGCACGGTAGCATTGTGGATAGCACAATTGCTTCACAGCTCCAGGGTCCCAGGTTCGATTCCGGCTTGGGTCACTGTCTGTGCGGAGTCTGCACATCCTCCCCGTGTCTGCGTGGGTTTCCTCCGGGTGCTCCGGTTTCTTCCCACAGTCCAAAGCTGTGCAGGTTAGGTGAATTGGCCAATGATAAATTGCCCTTAATGTCCAAAATTGCCCTTGGTGTTGGGTGGAGGTGTTGAGTTTGGGTAGGGTGCTCTTTCCAGGAGCCGGTGCAGACTCAAAGGGCCGAATGGCCTCCTTCTGCACTGTAAATTCAATGATAATCTATGATTAATCTAGGACAAAGGTTCGGCACAACATCGTGGGCCGAAGGGCCTGTTCTGTGCTGTATTTTCTATGTTCTATGTTACTGTGAAAAGCCCCTAGTCGCCACATTCCGGCGCCTGTTGGGGAGGCTGGTACAGGAATTGAACCGGCTGCTGGCCTGCCTTGGTCTGCTTTAAAAGCCAGCAATTTAGCCCTGTGCTAAACATGCCCCGATATCTCCACCTGTCACTGGCCCTCTATCCAGCCCCACTGCTCCACGCCGCCACCCCTCACAACAGGAGAAATCTCATCTTATTGCCAGTTTCCTCCATCTTTGACAAAGAGACATCCAGAACGGTAGCTCCATTCTCTCTCCACCGATGCTGGCAGACCGGTGAGACTGTCCAGCATTTTCTGTTTTGTTTCTGATTGAGCATCTGCAGTAATTAGCTTTTATCTTAGGTGCATTTAAGTGTTCCCTGTGTGTGAAGAGATACACCCAGTTTTCCAATTTGTTGACGCCACGGTGAGTTCACTCCAGGAAGAGGCTGATTAAATGTTGTGTGTGTGGTGTCATGCGAGTGTCCCTTGAAGAAAGATTATTGTCTTATCACATGGCTTCAGTGATGTCATTTTGTGTATGGAGCTGGGCTGTCGCTGTCAGGTGTTTGGTCTCAGCTTCATTGTGTGCATTGAGTGCAGAGGAGGAAATAAGTGATTTTCCCTATCTCTCTCTATTTTCATTTGAAATATCTGTTCCAATAAAAAAAAACATTGGTTGTGGTTACCTGCTTTGGTATCTTAAAAATATATAGTTTGGTTTCCGGAAGGAGTTTAAATCTGCTGGTTGAGACTGGATCAGAATTTCAGGAAAAAGACCAGTCCCATTCAAGTGAGAATGCAGTGTGTGGTTTGAGTAGGGCTTTTTGGTTTATTGGATTTTGTTATTGAATTGGAACAGTTAAAGAGGGAATTCGTTAAATGTTATACATAGATTACTGTAGCTGTGTGGCGCCTTTATATATGTAATTGATCATTCTTGCTGTGTGTTTATATATATATGTTAACTATATTCTTCGAATAAACCTTGTTTTGATTAAGGTGTCTAGGGAGTCTGTTGAATCACAACTGAGGCGAAGGCTTTTGAAAAATGAAAAATTTTGAAAAATGTTGCGCTCATCCTAGCCAAATTCAACATAAAGGTTGTAGATCAGGTGAACGCCATAATACATTTTGGAGTTGCCTAAGCCCTGGCCCATAACAGTGGGACGGGAGTCACTCACTCCCTGACAATATCCTGACACACCAGTGAGTTTCTGTTTGAATGTAGGGGTTGGATTCTTCTGCTATTGCTGCTGTTAATCATATCCAGGACTGAACCATGTTCACTCTGACAGTTGAGGTATTTTCTGTTGTTGTTAATAATCCCTGTAACTGGGCTGGGAATTTATTATTCTGGATTAATTTCAAATAAATTATCTCCCGTGAGTTTTTCAAGTCCTTGATGTCACCGAAAGGAAAAGGTAGGTTTTAAGCAGAGTGTTGAAGGAGGGGAGAGAAGTGGAGGGGGTCAAGGGAGGGAATTCCAGAGTTTAGGAACCTGGCAGCAGAAGACTGAAAGAGAATCAGCCCTGAATTATGGGGGAGTCGAGTCTCTGGAGGGGGGACTTGAACCCTTCAGCCTCAGAGGCGAGAGTATGAGATTGACTGAGCCACGGTGTTCGGGGAAGTGATATGAAGCCTCAGTCTCATCCTTTCCCTATCCTTTACCCCATTCCAGGAACAGCAAATCGAGCTGAGAAACTGGGCAGTAACTAAAAGGGATAAAGACAAAGGTTACAAAAATAATCCTCTTCCAAAGCGAACAGTTGTAATTGTGGAACTCACTACCACGGGTAGTGGATGAGGTGGATAGTATTGATGTATATCAAGGGTGGCTGGATGAACAGATGAAGGAGAAGAGAAGGATAAGAGTGGTGAGAATGTGGAGCTCGCTGCCACACAGAGTGTTTGAGGTGAACAATACAGGTGTATGTAAGGGGAAGCTGGGTAAACACATGAGGAAGAAAGCTGGAGCTTGATGAAGTAAAGTGGAGGAGTCTCGTGTACAGTATAAATAACAGGGACTGAATGGCCTGGTTCGGGTGCTGTACATTGTGAGCGAAGAACTTGCATCACAGAAGATTCCCACCTCTTCAGCCAATGAAATACTTATTAAAAAAACGTTTTGGCATTTGATGTGTTAAAAACTTTGTTTGAGATGCGGTGTTTTAACATGGAAAACATGCTCAAGTTTAGGGTGGGGATCTTAATGTTGAAACAGCGCCACGCTTATAAATGTAAAAATAGCGAGGATCAGAGGGTAGGGGCTAAAGATCAGGAAATAGCCAAGTTAAAACCTGCCCAGAATGCAGCAGAATGGGCTGAGCAAGCTGATACTGAGCTGAAAGGGACCAGGGTCTGGACAGACTCTGAACTAAAGAGGTTTGTGTACACACAGATATTGATCTGAAGCACTTTTTGTATTCACAGACCCTGAAGCAGATAATTCCAAGTCGTCCTAAGGGAATTTCAGGTGGTGCTGTTCCCATGTGTTTGCTGCCCTTGTCCTTCATGACAGTCAAGGTTGTGGGTTGGGAAGGTGATGTTGAAGGAGGCCTGGTGAGCTCATAGATGATAGAATTTACAGTGCAAAAGGAGGCCATTCAGCCCTTCGAGTCTAAACCGGATCTTGGAAAGAACACCCCACTTAAGCCCATGCCCCCACCCTATCCCCATAACCCAGTAACCCCACCTAACCTTTTTGGACACTAAGGACAATTTACTTTGACCAATCCACCTAACCTGCACATCTTTGGATTGTGGAGGAAACCAGAGCACCCGGAGGAAACCCACGCAGACACGGGGAGAATGTGCCGACTCTGCACAAACAATGACCCAAGCCTGGAATCGAACCTGGGACCCTGGAGCTGTGAAGCAACTGTGCTAACCACTGTGCTACCGTGCTGCCCTTACCACTATGCTGCCCGAACCACTGTGCTACCGTGCTGCCCCTATTACTGTGCTAACATCCTGCCCTATCACTGTGCTACAGTGAAATATCTTGTAGATGGTACACACACTGCCACCATTGTGCTCAGGATGTCAAGAGAGTCACTGTTTCAGATGGTGAATGGGGTACTGAACAAGCAGATGCTTTGTCCTGTATAAAACATGATGTGGAGATGCCAGCGTTGGACAGGGGTGGCATAGTGAGAAGTCTCACAACACCAAGATAAAGTCCAACAGCTTTATTTAAAATCACAAGCTTTTGGAGCACTTCACCTGATGAAGGAGCAGTGCTCCGAAAACTTTTGATTTCAAATAAACCTGTTGGACTTTAACCTGGTGTTGTGAGACTTCTTACTGTATAAAACAGACTCCATAATTTGAATAAGACTGGCTGATAATTAATAATTGTTGTCGGAAAGGACTGTGACCGAGAAAACATAACCAATTTAGTCCACTTGAAAAAAAATCTGCTCTTCAAAGATATATTGGAAGAAATCCCATTTGATGTTTGTAGTTGAATTTATTGCCTCAGCAGCTCACTCAGATACCGGATTGGGAAAGGCATTGATTGGGCAATATTGGAAACAATGATCTGAAATGTTCTGTGAGTGAAACATTTTCTCTTGAACCCGGAATGGACAATGTCAGAGTTAAAGGCAATACCAGGCTAATGGGTGGGCTCGGCTGGTCTGTGTGAATTAGATGGTTGATCAGACTGTTCATGAACAGGTACTTGGTATTTGGGAGTAGTCGAGGAGTTCAAGTGGCTGTCTTCAATAAAGCATTAATTGCATTTGGACAGCACATTAAAAAAAAAAAATTAGAGTACCTAATTATTTTTTTCCAATTGAGGGGCAATTTAATGTGGCCAATTCACCTAACCGGCATATCTTTGGATTGCGGGGGTGAACCCACGCAGACACAGGGAGATTATGCAAACTCCACACAGTCAACTTGGGCTGGGATCGAACCAAGCTCCTCAGCGCTGTAGGCAGCAGTGTTAACCACTGTGCCACCGTGCCGCCCTATTGGTCAGCACATTTGACTTAATAAAAAAATGCCAAGGATTTTCCAGGAACATTGTAAAACAAAGTTTCACGAAGGTTGTCGAAGATCATGATGTGACACAAAATACTGCTCTCAGAAATTCTACATCTCATTCCCCCACATATTCTCTCCTTCCTATTCATTTCAACGCTAACTCATTCCACTATCCTCCTGCTTTTCCCCAAAATCTCCTCCCCTGAAGGCGCTGACACTCGAGTTCAGTTTCACACTAAACTATTGCCCTCCCCAATATTTCACCCACGTGTCTAACCTTTACATATTAAGTTAACAAACTGTTTTGTTAAGGGGCGCCACAATCAAATCCACTGACTACCCATATGTACTGTGTGTCAGGGTGGAGTCATCCCCCCCCCCCCCCCCCCCCCCCGGCCACACACCACACACACACACACATTTCATCCCATGCCAAGGAGTTTGGAGACTGGAAACAGGATGGGTAATGGCGGTTACAGCTCCCATAGCCCACCGCGGGGACGAAACCGGTCTATTCGCCGCGCGGGCGGCCCGGACTGCCCATGTCCATGGGAGCGATGGGGAGCTGCGCATGTGCAGAAAGATCCCACCTCCTGACCATTCAGCTGAGGTGTTGACCAATGGGAATAGTTGGAGGACCGGAAGGTCTCTGGTTCTGAAGGAAAAGGAAGTGATTCCAGTGTGCAGATTCTGGAAAGGTTGGGCCAGGTCTCTCAGTAAGTTCACGGATTGTGTGAAAATTGGTGGTGGTAAATAGTGAGTAGGCTAGCCTTTGGTTACAGGAGGATAATAATAATCTATTATTGACAAAAGTAACCCTGCAGCGTCCATCCAATCCAGAAAGTTCCAGATCATGATCAATCACAACCCCGTATATTTTAACCAACTGGAACAATCCGATACATCAAACACAATTTTAGTCCTGTTACATATTTCCGATAGGCTAGCAGCATGCATGAAGATTTTCATCTCTCTGTGATGAGTGAGCAGTGAGCAGGGATCTGTCAATCAGCCTGAATCAGCACCTTCTGGAGAATTGGGAGGGTGAATATTAGATACAGCAGAGTGAGAGTGGAGGGTGTGTGTGTGGGATGTAGATTTACAGATTTGGGGAAATGAGAGAGGACCATCGAAACCAGAAAAGTTCTGAATTCCGATCCTGTACTGACAGTGATGTCTTTTGTAAACTCCTTTTACAGGATATCAGAAGAGGAAGAATTACAGACAGAAATCTCAAACCAAACCTCACGTCTCGATTTGACTGATTCACTCAATTCACCGGGACTTGAATATCTTCGGCCTTTGAATTGAGAAGGAAAAAGATTTGTCTATTCTTTCTGCTTCAGATGGATTTAACCATCAGTGTGATTGGAAAATCATCGAGACACGCATACCTGAGGGAGAGTGTTCCAGAGTACTGACTGAAAAGAGCGTTAACCAGTTACACAGCCTGAAAAAAACAGCGGGGAGTGACCATACCCGAGTTCGGTGGGAGCCTTCAACTGATCGTCCAACCTGGAGAGACACAAGGACACCAGCACCATGGAGAAACCTTGGAAATGTGGGAACTGTGGGAAGGGATTCAGATTCCCATCAGCACTGGAAACTCATCGACGCATTCACACTGGGGAGAGGCCGTTCACCTGCTCTCAGTGTGAGAAGGGATTTGCTAAGTTATCTAACCTGAAGAAGCACCAGCCAGTCCACGTCGAGGAGAGGCCATTCACCTGCTCCACGTGTGGGAAGGGGTTCAGTACTTCTTCCAGACTGCTGACACACCAACTAGTTCACACTAGGGAGAGACCGTTCAGCTGCTCTCACTGCACAAAGATGTTTCGAATCTCATCCCATCTGCTGACACACCAGCTCCTGCACACCGGAGAGAGGCCGTTCACCTGCTCTCAGTGTGGAAAGGGATTCACTCAAATAAGCAACCTACAGGCACACCAGCGAGTTCACACTGGGGAGAGGCCGTTCACCTGCTCTGACTGTGGGAAGGGATTCACTCGGTTATCCCACCTGCAGAGACACCAGCGAGTTCACACTGGGGAGAGGCCATTCACCTGCTCTGACTGTGGGACAGAATTCACTCGGTTATCCCACCTACAGACACACCAGCGAATTCACACTGGGGAGAGGCCGTTCATTTGCTCTGACTGTGGAAAGAGATTCACTCAGCTACCCAATCTGCAGGCACACCAGCGAATTCACACTGGGGAGAGGCCATTCACCTGCTCTGAATGTGGGAAGGGATTCACTCTCTTAGCCACGTTGCAGGCACACCAGCGAGTTCACACAGGGGAGAGGCCATTCACCTGCACCGTGTGTGAGAAGGGATTCACTCGGTCAACACTTCTGCTGAGACACCAGCAAGTTCACGAGTGAAGAGAGGGGTTGGATTATGCTGTTATTACTGCTGTTAATCACATCCAGGACTGAACCATGTTCATTCTGACACTTGGTGAAGTGGGAGGGTCGGAGAGTTTCTTTCTGCTGGATTGGCCGATCTCACAACTTTGCTTCCAGTGGGTTGATGCTCTTTGAGCCTGGGAGAGCGCATTTCCACTGAATTGATCCACAAAAATTGATGAAGGACATTTATTTTATCCTGAATAATAATAGTGTTTTCCCCCCATTACAGGTAGATCTAAAATAAATACAGAAAGAACTGGAAAAACGCAGCAGGTCTGGCAGCATCTGTGAGAGAGAAACAGAGTTAACGTTTCACGTCCAATGTAACTCTACTTCAGAACTAAAGAGAGGGAGAAATGTGATGGGTTTGATGCTGGTGAGAAAGGGGGAGGGTCAGGGAGAACAAAAGGGAAAGTCAGGGATTGGTGAGATTAAATGACAAAAATGTCCTGGAATGACTTCCAGTGGAGGCCATGAATTTATCGGCTGCACACAAGGTGGCTGCATCTTGGAAGCTTGGATTTCTGGCCCTTTCTGCCCAGTTAATGGCGACTTAGTTTGTATAAAGTGCAGAATAAGTGGAGGGAAGTGGTTTCTCCTCCAAAGTGGAATATCAGCAGGTTACAACACCCGGCAAAAGTTGAGTAAAGCCTTGGCTTGAGATGGAGGATCTGTGTGGTGCAGCAACTGAGAGTATGGTGGAGTTGGAGGATGTTTCGGCAGCATCGGAAAGAGATGCAAGAGAACTGGTCCAGGGTGATTGAGGAAGCAGTAGCCCCTCTTCGTGGGACTTTGGAGTGGGTTGTGGAGCGCCTGGAGTCAGAAGGTGCAATGATCCGAGAGGTGGAAAGGATGGTGTTGGATCACAGTGATCAGATTGTGTTGCTGGAGGCAGAGATAGTGATGCTGGGAGAGGCCTGCAAGGTGCTGAGGGCGAAGGTGGACGACCAGGAGAATCAGTCCAGGCGACAGAATCTGTGAATTGTAGGTCTGAGGAAGGGGTGGAGGGAACGAGTGCCACAGGCTATGTATTGAAAATGTTCACGAAGCTGGTTGAGAAGGGGGTCTGCGATAAGGCCCCGGAGGTGGATCGGGCTTCCCAATCATTACAACGGAGGCTGAGAGCTGGTGAGCCACCGTGGGCAGTGATCGGCCGGATGCACAAGTTCCAGGAGAAGGAGAGGATTCTGAGGTTGGTGAAGTCAATGTGAGACTGTAGCTGGGAGGGGAATCTGATCCGGATCTACCAGGACATTGGGGCTGACCTGGCCAAATGGCAGGCGGGTTTTAACAGAGCTCAGGTGGCGCTCTTTTGACCAAGCTCCGGTTTGGGGTGTTGTACCCGGACAAACTCTGGGTGACTTTCGCAAGGGCAAACGGCATTATTTTATGATGCCAGAGGAAGCGGATGACTTTGTCAAGGAGCTTGGGTTGGGGGAGGACTAATGGTGGGATAGTTCTGTCTCGACGTGTATATACAAGTTTTGTAAATGTTATGTTGTTTTTTGCATGTTATGACTCAAGCTCGTATGGGTGGGTTCTTCCCGGAGGTTGAGGACAGATGTGAGAGGTACAGGAGGGGGCCTGTCAATCATGTTCACATGTTTTGGGTGTGCCCGAAGTTGGGGGATTCTGGCCATTGATTTCCGAGACCCTGCCGGAAGTGTGGGGGTGACGATGGAGCCGTGCTCTTTGGTGGGGCTTTCTGGTGTTTCAGATCTGCCAGAGCTGCTGGAGGGGAAGTGGGTCTTCACCACTCTGATTGCCCGGTGGCGAATCTCACTGGGTTGGAGGTCGGTCGCCCCACCGAAGGTATTCGCATGGTTGGGGGATTTGGCGGAATTTCTACAGTTGGAGAAGACTAAGTACGTTCTCCGAGGGTAAAGAGGGTTCTACGTAAGATGGAGGGTCTTTCTGTCTCTATTTGAGGATCTGTTTGTCGCCGGGGTTGGGGGGGGGGGGCAGCAGTTGGGAAAGGAATGTTGGGGTAGTTTAGGGAAGAAAAGGGGGAAAATGACAAACTGTTTGAAAGCCAATGGTATTCGGTTGTTGTTTGTATAATTGATTGTGTTTGGAATAAAATACATATATTAAAAACGCGAACTAAAAGTCGAATGATCTTGTCCATTG
Organism: Scyliorhinus torazame; assembly: GCF_047496885.1. Taxonomy (NCBI): domain Eukaryota; kingdom Metazoa; phylum Chordata; class Chondrichthyes; order Carcharhiniformes; family Scyliorhinidae; genus Scyliorhinus; species Scyliorhinus torazame. Next base: position 174,894,922 of record NC_092711.1, read on the forward strand.
TTGGTAGAAAAAACCCATCTGGTTTACTAATTCCCTTTAGGGAAGGAATCTGCCTCCTTACCTGGTCTAGACTACGTGTGACTCCAGATCCACAGCAATGTGGTTGACTCTGAAATGGCCCAGCACAAAGCTGTAAGAATCCGCAAGGATGTTTATTCCATAGAATGGAATTCTACAGTCCCAGAAGGGGACCATTCGGCCCATCGAGTCTGCACCAACCGTACCCAGAGCAGCTACCTCAGTCTATTCCCCCGCCATATCCCCATAAACCCACTTAACCTGTATATCTTTGAACTGTGAGAGGACTCCAGAGCGATGGAGGAAACCCATGCAAACACGGGGAGAATGTGCAAACTCCACACAGACAGTCACCCAAGGCTGGAATTGAATCCAGGTCCCTGGCACTGCGAGGCAGGAATGGTATTATGAATGAAACCGGACTATTTGCATGCCAGACATCAAAAGCAGCAATCAATAGACAGAGCTAAATGATCCAACAACCAATCGATCAGATTTGAGCTCTGCAGTCCTGCAAGTAACTTTGAGCCACACAAATGCCAGGCAATGACCACCTCCCTCATGAGAGAATCTAACCACCTCCCCATGACATTCAATGGCATTACCATTGCTAAATACCCCACTATCAACATCTTGGGGGTTACCATTGACCAGAAACTGAACTGGACTAGCCATATAAATACTGTGGCTACAAGAGTGGGTCAGAGGCTGGGAATCCTGCTGTGAGTCACTCACCTCCTCATTCCTGAAAGCCTGTCCATTATCTCGAGTTCAGGAGTGTGATGGATCACTCTCCAGTTACCTGGCTGAGTGCATCTCCAAAATTAAATAAGGTCGGCACCTTCCAAGACAATGCAGCTTGTTTCACTGGCACCCACCCACAAACATTCACTCCCTCCACCACCCAAGGCACAGGAGCAGAAGTGTGTGTACCATCTAGAAGATGCACAGCAGGAACTCACCAAGGCTCCTCAGGCAGTACCTTCCAAACCCATGACCACTACCATATAGGACAAGGACAGCAGACACATGGGAACAGTTCCTCTCCAAGCCACACACCATCCTGATCTGCAAATATATTGCTGTTCCTTCAGTCGCTAATAGCACAGTGGATATACCAACATCACATGGACTGCAGTGGTTCAAGAAGGCAGCTCACCACTACCTTCTCTAAGGAAACTAGGGATGTTCAATAAATGCTGGGTCTAGCCAGCAAGGCCCACATCCTGTAACTATATGTATTTTTTAATTTAAAAATTCAGTTGGGCCAATAATGGACTTGGGAGAAATAATACAAGTAAGAAGTGCTCACAAGTTGAACGGGGGTAAAGAGAGAGTTGGAGAATCTTTTACGTCCATGTTTCATCTACTCCTTGAAACATCTGTCCCACTGTACCAGTAACCAAGAACTCACAGCGCTCCTTCAGGAGACGAAAAGATCGAGTAGATGTTACCCCAGGTGGAGCCAGAACAGTACTGGAAAATAACGGAGTGAAATTGAGTGAGGGGTCAGAGAGAGAGTTCTCCTCTCCCTCAAGGTGTGGAGTGTAAGAATCCTGGGGGACTCCCTGCTTCGGGTTTTCTTGCTAATTAGTGAACATTAAATTAAATTCTATGACTGGCTGTGGATTTATTTTGAATTTGATTGTTCCACTCCTGTTTTTATTCCTGTTGAGATTACGCTCTGGGTAAGGATGGTTGACAGGTGACAGGATGGGAAATTGTGGTTTGGGTCTTCGCTGACCAAATGTTTTATTGATCCGAAAGGTGTAAAAGGGACCAAACTCCAGCAGAAATCGAACAGAGCTGAGAACAGACAACTTGCTGTGTGGGAACAGGGAGATAAACAGATCCCAGAGGACAGAGAAAACAAGAATGCCTGGAATCCTAGACAACACCCTGAGTGTCAAGGCCATCATGTTTTCACTGCTTGACATGGGAATGCTGACTCCCTGTACTGGGGACGGAGCGTGGGGAAGACAATTGTTTGCGAGTTTGATGTGGCTTGAGCGGGTACAGATGGTTCAATGGCAGGTTTTGTAATTGGTCCGTTCAAATGTTAGCTCAGCAATGATTGGGTTAAATCAGTCTCCACAGACTTTGTGATGTAATAAAGTATAAGAAGGGATTCCCCGAGCACAGAGATTTGTTGCGGTTTTACATATTCCACTGACTGGGACCATGGCATCTGGGGCAGAGCAGGGAGCATTTACCTGGAGATGGTGCTTCTACCCAGAGTATAATGGTAATGCTGCTGCACTTTGATACAACTGCTCAGACATTAGCATGTGTCAGCTACTGAATAAAATCTAACCGCTGTCCCCAATAAGGGTTATCACTGTGAATCATTCCCGAATTTGGGAAAGAGGGATAAAGGCTGTATTGACTCCCGGAAGCCCATTGTCTAACATCGCTGTGTCAAAAATAAAATCTCATCTGTCCCTCTGGCTCCTTTGTCAATTACCTTGGAGGGACTCACTTTCTGTTAAAAGAGTCTGTCAGGGATGGCATGGTGATGCAGTGGTTAGCACTGCTGCCTCATGGCGCTGAGGACCCGGATTCGATCTCAGCCCCAGGTCACTGTCTTTGTGGAGTTTGCACATTCTCCCAGTGTCTGCATGGGTCTCACCCCCACAACCCAAAGATGTGCAGGGTAGGTGGATTGGCTCTGCTAAATTGCCCCTTAATTGGATAAAACATAATTCGATACGCTAAATTTATTTTTAATAAGAGCCTGTCAACCCCTCTCACCCACTTTCCCAAAAGTGCATCAATCTAATCATGAAAAGTCTCAAAAATCAACATTTTTATAACAAATGTTAATTAATGAAACAAACAAGGTGAGAAAGACAAAATGACTTGAGGATCAAAGACAACCAGAGTAAAGAATGTTCACAATGTTCAGGATCCAAATTGTTTCTCTTTGGTTCCTCTGTACCCTGTTCCCGTGACTCCCTGCTTTGGACATGAGAACTGAACCCTGTGGGTCACGATACCAAAGCCCCCCCCCCCACATTGTCCCAAACCTTGTGCCCTGATTGGTAGAGCCCCATTTCCAGTCCATCCTCCAGCACCTTCCTGTCTCTCTGCTGGTGAGGTGCCCATGGTAATGTGATAGGAGGATGTATTCGATCTATAATCAATAGGGAGTGTGTGGGGAACAGTGATTTATAGTTTGAGAGGGAAAAGTATGTTCTCTGATGACTAGAATTGTCAGTTCTGGATTTCTACCCTTTACTTACAGCGATGTCCTTTGTAATCACCTTTCCCAGGCGATGAGCAGAGAGGTTTTGCAGACAGGAAACACAAACCAAACATCCCTATTCTGAGCTGTGTCATAGAGGAATCATGGAATTTACAGTGCAGAAGGAGGCCATTTGGCCCATTGAGTCTGCACCGGCTCTTTGAAAGAGCACCCTACTTAAGCCCATGCCTCTACCCTACCCCTGTAACCCAGTAACCCCAGCTAATCTTTTTTGAACACTAAGAGCAATTTATCATGACCAATCCATCTGACCTGTACATCTTTGGACTGGGAGGAAACCGGAGCACCCGGTGGAAACCCACGCAGACACGGGGAGAAAGTGCAGACTCCTCACAGAGAGTGACTCAAGCCGGGAATTGAACCTGGGACCCTGGAGCTGAGAAGCAACTGTGCTAACCACTGTGCTACCGTCCTTTTAGATTGGACACTATACTAGTCAGTAACAAAAATATGTAATTAAATTGAGTTCAGACAGAGATCTGCATGAACTGACACCACTTTGTTGACAGATTAACAGAGTAATCACTATACTTGAATCAATGTTATTCACTTTTGGAATTAAATGAATTAAGGGTCAGATTAACCATATCACCCCCAGTATCAGATAGGTCTGTTTTTTACAGAACAGGGTTAAACCCAGTGTCCAATATTAGAGGTCTCTGTGGCTGTTGCATGCCTGGTTTCACTGTACAGCTGACAAGCCCACAGCTTCAGTGAACTCGTCTACCCAGGGTCTGTTTCTAAACCCTCATCACAGCATATTACCTGCTTAGCTATTTATATATGGTCAGACAGCGAACAAATAGCTCAACCAGAAACTATGGTTCTTCTTTCTACTGATTCCAGCTCCTACAAGGAGTGACAGCATCTCCAGCCCTCAGCTCTGTTGCTGGGCTGTCATTGACATGAGCAATGGAGAGACAGAAGTTGCCTGAGGCTCAATGGGAAGTTGAAACTTGTAGCTCTAAATCAACTGTGTAAGATTTCTGAACAGATCAGTAACTTTAAATGATAAATTCTAAACCCAGTGAACAAATTAAAGAGTCATAAGGCAAAAACTTCAGATTTTATAACTTTTACTGCAAAAAACTAGAAGCAACAGTGCCTAAACACTGTTTTTATTAGGAATGTATCTCTTAAACTATAAATAGACTTTGCCCTTTTACTTTTTTTGAAATTTTAGAGTACCCAATTTATTTTTTCCAATTAAGGGGCAATTTAGCAATACCAGTTTACCTACCCTGCACATCTTTGGGTTGTGGGGGTGAAACCCACGCAAACACGGGGAGAATGTGCAAACTCCATACGGACAGTGACCCAGAGCCGGGATCAAACCTGGGACCTCGGCGCCGTCAGGCAGCAGCACTAACCACTGTGCCACCATGCTGCCACTTTGCCCCTTTACTTTAATGGGGTAATGCCCGCATTGGACTGGAGTGAGCACAGTAAGAAGTCTTACAGCACCAGGTTAAAGTCCAACAGGTTTGTTTCGAATCACTAGCTTTCGGACAGCTCCTTCCTCAGGTGAATGAAGAGGTGGGTTCCAGAAACATACATAGACAAAGTCAATGATACAAGACGATACTTTTGAATGCGAGTCTTTGCAGGTAATTAAGTATTTACAGGTCCAGACGGAGTGATTGGATAGAGAGGGATAATCACAGGTTAAAGAGGTGCGAATTGTCTCAATCCAGGACAGTTGGTAGAATTTTGCAAGCCCAGGCCAGATGGTGGGGGGGTGAATGTAATGTGACATGAATCCAAGGTCCCGGTCAAGGCCGTACTCGTGTGTGGAACTTGGCTAAAAGTTCCTGCTTGGCGATTCTGCATATACGCGCGTCCTGAAGGCTGCCTTGGAGAGGCTACTCCCACTTAATAATAATAATAATCTGCATTTTTGTCACAAGTAGGCTTACATTAACACCACAATGAGGCAGCACGGTGGTACAGTGGTTAGCACTGCCGCCTCATGGCGCCGAGGTACCAGGTTCGATCCCGGATCTGGGTCACTGTCCGTGCGGAGTTTGCAGTCTCCCCGGTTTGAGTGGGTTCGCCCCCTCAACCCAAAGATGTGCAGCCTAGGTGGATTGGCCACGCTAAATTGCCCCTGAATTGGAAAAAATGAATTGGGTACTTTAAATTTAAAAAAACCACACAGCAATGAAGTTACTGTGAAACTCCCCATGTCGCCACATTCTGGCGCCTGTTAGGGTACACTGAAGGAGAATTTAGAATGTTCAATTCACCTAACAGCACGTCTTTCAGGCATTTTAGAACGAGAGGTAATAGTCTTAGGATAAGATGGGCAGCATGGTAGCACAGTGGTTAGCACAGTTGCTTCACAGCTCCAGGGTCCCAGGTTCGATTCCGGCTTGGGTCACTGGCTGTGTGGAGTCTGTATGTTCTCCCTGTGTCTTCGTAGGCTTTGTACGGGTGGCCTGGTTTCCTCCCACAGTCCAAAGATGTGCAGGTTACGTGGATTGGGCATGTAAAAGGTAGATTGGCCATGATAAATTGCCCTTAGTGTCCAAAAAGGTTAGGTGGGTTTACTGGGTTACAGGGATGGGGTGGAGGCATGGGCTAGGGTGGGGTGCTCTTTCCAGGGGCTGGTGCAGACTCGATGGGCTGAATGCCCTCCTTCTGCACTGTAAATTCTATGATTCCACCGGGTGCTTCAGTTTCCTCCCACAAGCCCCGAAGGACATGCTGTTAGATAATTTGGACTTTCTGAATTCTCCGTGTGCCCAACAGGCGCCAAAATGTGGCGAGTTGGGCTTTTCAGAGTAACTTCATTGCAGTGTTAATGTAAGCCTACTTGTGACAATAAATATTATTTTTAAAAAGTGGTAGCAAATTCCAAAGAGTTGAGGAGAAGCTTCTTCTCCCAAAGGGCTGTGAATCTGTGCAATTCACTACCCCAGAGTGCGGTGGAGCTGGGACAGTAATTTTAGGGAGGAGTTCGACAGATTTTTAATCGGGTTGAAGGGTTATACTCGATGGGCCAAATGGCCTCATTCTGCTCCTATATCTTATGAATTTATGAAAGGGGGAGACATTGATTTCCTCCCAGATGTTGCCCAGAGGAGAATGTTTTAGTCTGAAACTTATTGTCCAACCTCCACATTGTGACATCGCAAAGGAACTCGGCCTCTAAATCAACCAATAGGAATGAGTCCGCTCTGGGGTGACGTCACTTGCCAGCGCGCAGACGCGGGAGCCCCGCCCCATCCATTGTTCCCCATCCCCCACATATCCTCGAGACAAGGTTCCCAGGCAAACGGCTGACAGTTCCGACCGTCGATGGTTTCCACAGCCCCTCACCCGGGTCTGCGCATTTCTAAGGGAAGGGGAAACTGCGCATGTGTAGGGGAGCTCACTTCTGCTGACCTTCCTGCTGAGGTGTTGACCAATAGGAAGATTGGAGGACCGGAAGGATTCTGCTCCTCCACCAATCACAGCTCCCCCATTGTCTCAATGCGGAAGCTGGACATGGTGTTTTCTGCCGAGCAAAGCTGTTGTTCCCCCAACGCTGAATGAGCTTGAGCTGCACACAGACTCTTGTCTCCAACATCTGTGAGGATAACACTTTCTTTTCTCCCTCTTTCCATTTCTTGTCTCATTCTGACCTTCAACTGGTGACTTGCAGCAACTAAAGGGAAAGGAAGTGAATCCAGGGAGGGTGCAGACTCTGCAAAGCTTGGCCCAGGTCTCTCTCTCTCTCTTAAAGACATTGACATCCTTTGCTCCCTCAGCTTGACACATTTATTTGTCTGGCTAAAATGATGATCTCTTTCCTAATGTTCACATTTAAAGGGCTAGTTTCCCCAGGAGATGGCTGACATGAAAGGGAACAGTAAACAGGACAAATCAAACCCAACCAATTACTTCCCTGTCGGAATACACTCCACCATCAGCAAAGTGATGAAAGGAGTCATTAACAGCGCTATCAAGTGGTACTTACTCAGCAAAACCTGCTCACAGACGCTCAGTTTGGGTTCCGCAGGGTCACTCAGCTCCTGACCTCATTACAGCCTTGGTTCAAACATGGTCAAAAGAGGTGAGAGTGACTGCCCTTGGTATCAAGGCAGTATGAAATGAAAATCGCTTGTCACAAGTAGGCTTCAATGAAGTTACTGTGAAAAGCCCCTAGTCGCCACATTCCAGCGCCTGTTCGGGGAGGCTGGTATGGGAATTGAATCGTGCTGCTGGCCTGCTTGGTCTGCTTTAAAAGCCAGCAATTTAGCCCAGTGTGCTGAACCAGCATTTGACCGAGTATGGCATCAAGGAGCCCCAGCTAAACTGGAGTCAATGATAATCGGGGAAAATTCTCCGCTGTTTGGAGTCATACCTGGCACAAGGGAAGATGGTTGTGGTGGTTGGAGGTCAATCATCTCAGCTCCAGGAGTTCCTCAGGGCGCACTCCTTGGCCCAGCCATCTTTCGCTGCTTCATCAATGACCTCCCTTTCATGATAAGGTGAGAAGTGGGGATGTTTGTGGATGACTGCACAATGTTTACCACCATTCGTGACTCCTCAGATAATGAAGCAGTCCATGTCCAAATGCAGCATGACCTGGACAGTATCCTGATGTGGGCTGATAAGTGGAAGTTACATTTATGCTACACGAGTGTCAGGCAATGACCATCTCCTACAAAGGAGGATCTAATCACCGCCCCTTGACATTCAGTGGCATTAGTATCGCTGAATCCTCCACAACCAACATCCTGAGGGTTATCATTGATCAGAAACTGAACTGGACTAGCCATATTAATGTGTTGGCCACCAGGGCAGGCCAAAGACTACAGCGAGTAATGCACCTCCTGACCCCCAAAGCCTGTCCACTATATACAAGGCACAAGTCAGGCGTGTAATAGGATAATCACCACTTGCCTGGTTGAGTGTAACTCCAATAACACTCAAGATGCTGCTCTACACCATCCAGAACAAAGCAGCCTGCTTGACTGCTCCCCATTCCACGAATATTCAAACACGCCACCACCGACGAACAGTGACAGCCGTGTATACCATCTACAATGTGCACTGCAGTAACTCACCAAGGTTCCTCAGACAGCACCTTCCAAACCCACAACCACTACTATCTAGAAGGCCAAGAGCAGCAGATACCTGGGAACCTCAGTACCTACAATTCAAGGACTGCAGCGGTTCAAGAAGGCAACTCATCACCACCTTCTGAAGGGCAACTAGGGATGGGCAATAAATGCTGGCCTCATCATCGATGTCCACACCCCGTAAAATAATTTTTAAAAATGTTATATCGGACAGATATATATCTAGTGTTATATGGAATGTATTGGATATATTATTGATGGTACAGTAATAAAATACATGTATTATTATTTCTAGTTCTGTAATATAGTACTGTAGCTACATTATCTATTTCCAGTCATACAGTTATTGCAGCACTGACGAAATCCTTTTGGAAACTCAAGTCAGTGCTGACTCTCTGCACAGCAATCCAGTCAGTCCCATTCCCCCTCGATATCCCTGTTCATCTGAAAGCTTATTTTCTTCATATTCTATTTTGAACTATTGATCATCTCAACTTCCACAACACTTGTGGGCAGTGATTTTCCGGTCATGACCACTCCATGATTAAATAAAATTCTTCCTCAGAATCTCCCCATCTCTAATCCGTAAATATACTTAGATGGAGAGTCTCTACTCTTGTACAGGTTGTAATGAGTTTAGATTTGTTGATCAGCATCAATCAGCACCTTCATAAGAATTGGGAGGGGAAGGAAGTGAATCCAGTCTGTATATTACACACATTTATCGTCCAGTAACAGAGACATATATCTGTCTGGCAGCCTCGGTGTCCAGGACAGAAAGCTTGGATCTGTCAATCAGCCTGATTCAGTGCCTTCAGGAGAATTGGGAGGGTGAATATTAGATACAGCAGAGTGAGAATGGAGAGAGAGTGTGTGGAATGGAGATTTAGAGCATTTGAGGGAAAGAGAGAAGAAAAAATGTTCGATAGAAACTAGAATTGTCTGTTCTGAGTTTCTGACCTGTACTGACAATGATGATTTTTGTAAAATATTTTTGCAGGAAGTTCGAACGCGAAGAGTTTGAGGCCGATATCTCAAACTAAATATCACGTCAAGAACTGACTGAGTCACTCAATTCTTGGGAACCGAATATCATCGACCTTGGAATCTAGAAGGCAAAACGTTTGTCTATTCTGTCTGATCAAGAGATTTTAAACATCAGTGTGTCTGGAAAAGCACTGAGACACACACACACACACCCGTGTGAGACTGTTACAGAGCACTGACTGTGGAAAGAGCTTCAACCAGTGATACAGCCTGAAAAAATACTACACCATTCACATCAGGAAGAGACTGTATACGTGTTCTGTGCGTGGACGAGGCTTCAACTGATCGTCCAACGTGGTGAGACGCAAGATCACCTGGACCATGGAGAAACCATGGAAATGTGAGGATTATGGGAAGGGATTCACAGCTCCATTCGGGCCGGAAAGGCATCAACACAGTCACACTGGAGAGAAGCCATTCACCTGCTCTGACTGTGGGAAGGAATTCACTCGGTTATCCAACCTGCAGAGACACCAGACAGTCCACACCGGGGAGAGGCCGTTCACCTGCACTGTGTGTGGGAAGGGATTTACTCAGTTATCCACCTTGAAGGTGCACCAGCGAGTTCACACTGGGGAGAGGCCGTTCACCTGCTCTGACTGTGGGAAGGGATTCACTCAGTTACCCAACCTGCAGAGACACCAGACAGTCCACACTGGGGAGAGGCCATTCATCTGCAGTGTGTGTGATGAGGGATTCACTCAGTTATCCACCCTGCAGAGACACCAGAGCGCTCACACCGGGGAGAGGCCGTTCACCTGCTCTGTGTGTGATAAGGGATTTGCTCAGTTATCCAACCTGCAGACACACCGGCGAGTTCACACTGGGGAGAGGCCATTCATCTGCTCGGTGTGTGATAAGGGATTTGCTCAGTTATCCAGCCTGCTGAGCCACAATGTCATTCACACCAATGAGAGACCCTTTAAATGCTCTGACTGTGGGAGTGGGTTTAAAAGCTGTCCGGTACTGATGATCCACCAGCGCCTTCACACTGAGGAGACACCGTTCAGCTGCTCTCACTGCGCAAAGAGGTTTAGAACGTCATCCAACCTGATGAAACACGTGCGAGGTCACACCTACCAATGAAGCAGAATACCTGGAGGCCTTGTTCATTGTGGCCGGGGACTTTAACCAGGCCAACCTCAAGAGTGTACTGCCAAAATTCCACCAACACATCTCCTGTCCCAACAGGGGCCCCAACATCCTTGACCACTGCTACACAAACATCAAGGGCACCTCTCGATCCATCCCCCAACCGCACTTCGAAAAATCGGACCACAAGACGGTGCTCCTTCTCCCGGCATACAAGCAGAAACTTAAGCAGGAGAATCCGGTTAAGAAAGTCATGCAGTGCTGGTCCGAGGAAATGGAAGAGCTCCTACGTGACTACTTCGAGTCAGTGGACTGGTCCATATTCAAGAACTCAGCAGTCAACCTAAACGGGTATGCCAGCACCATCACAAACTTCATCAGTAAGTGTGTAGAAGATTGTGTGTCAAAGAAGGTAGTACGTATATTGCCCAACCAGAAACCATGGTTTAATCGGGAGATTCACTTCGTACTGAAGGCATTTAAGGCAGGCGACCCTGACCTATACAAGAAATCTAGGTACGACCTCCACAAAGACAACAGGGCGTCAAGAAACAATACCAGACTAAGCTAGAATCACAGACTAATGACATGGACTCGCGTCGGTTGTGACAAGGCTTAAACAACATAATGAGCTGTAAAGCCAAGTAGAATCTTCGGCAACAGGGCACCCCTCCCCGACAAATTCAATGCATTCTATGTTCACTTCAACAGGAAACCAACAAACCTTTGTCAACTGCTCCAGCAACCTTGGACACACCCACACTCACCATCACAGCCTGCGAAGTCAGATCGGCCTTCTTGAAAGTGAACCCTCGGTAAGCGGTGGGTCCTGACGGGATCCCTGGTCATGAACCCAGATACTGTGCAGACTGGCGGATGTGTTTCCGGACATCCTCAACCTCTCCCTACTCCGTTCCGAGATTCCCACCTGCTTCAAGAAGACCACCATCCATACCGGTGCCAAAGGAGAACCAGGCAACGACTACCATCCGGTGGCCTTGACATCGATCATTATGATGTGCTTCGAGAGGTTGGCCATGAGACACATCAACTCCAGACCCCCAGAGTGCCTTGATCCACTGCAATTCGCATACCACCGCAACCGGTCCACCGCAGACGCCACTGCCATCTCCCTGGCCCTACACTCATTCCTGGAGCATCTCGACAACAAGGACCTCTATGTCAGACTTCTAGTCATTAACTACTGCTCTGCCGTCAACTCCATAATCCCAGCCAAGCTCATATCAAAACTCCAAAACCTAGATCTTGGCTCCTCCCCCTGCAACTGGATCATCAACTTCCTGAAATGAAAGTGAAAATCGCTTATTGTCACAAGTAGGCTTCAAATGAAGTTACTGTGAAAAGCCCCTAGTCGCCACATTCCGGCACCTGTTCGGGGAGGCTGGTACGGGAATTGAACAGTGCTGCTGGCCTGCCTTTGTCTGCTTTAAAAGCCAGCTATTTAGCCCAGTGTGCTAAACCAGCCCCTGACAGGAATCAGTAAGGATAAACAACAATGCCTCCTCCTTTGTGATAGTCGTCAATAGTAGGGCTCCACAAGGCTGCGTACTTAGCTCCCTACTATACTCGCTGTACACACACCACTGTGTGGCAAAATTTGACTCCACCTCCATGTTTGTCGATGACACGGCTGCAGTGGGTCGGATCTCAAACAACAATGAGTCAGAGTACGGGAGGGAGATAGAGCATGGTGTAACAACAACAATCTCCCCAGCAATGTCAGCAAAACTAAGGATCTAGTCATTTCCTTCAGGAAGCAAAATATCGTACACACCCCTGTTTGCCTCAATGGTGCCGAGGGGGAGATGGTTGCCAACTTCAAATTGCTAGGTGTGCAAATCACCAACAATCTGTCCTGGTCCACCAACATCAACACTACGACCAAGAAAGCACAACAGCGCCTATACTTCCTCAGGAAACTCAGGAAATTCAGCATGTCTACATTGACTCTTACCAATTATTACAGGTGCACCATAAAAAGTATCCTATCTGGCTGCAGCACAGCTTGGTATGGCAACTGCTCGGCCCAAGACCGTAAGAAACTACAGAGAGTCGTGAATACAACCCAGTCCATCACACAAACCTGCCTCCCATCCATTGACTCTGTCATGACTGATATGTTCCCAGTGCCCCGTTCTATCCCTGCAGCCCTGCAGTTTAGTTCCCTCAAATGCCGATCCAATTCCCGTTTGAAATCTTCCATTGTCTTCATTTCCACACAACACCTTCCCCTCACAGGCAGTGAGTTCCAGGTCATTACCATTCGCCACATCAAAATATTCCCCGCCCCTCCAACTCGATTTTCAAATTTGCTGATGAGATCGCCACAGTGGGTCGGATCTCAAACAATGACGAGACAGAGTACAGGAATGGTACAGAGAATCTGGTGAACTGGTGCGACGACAATAATCTCTCCCTCAATGTGAACAAAACAAAGGAGATTGTCATTGACTTCAGGAAGCGTAGTGGAGAACATGCCCCTGTCTACATCAATGGGAATGAAGTAGAAAGGGTCGAGAGCTTCAAGTTTTTAGGTGTCCAGAAAACCAACAACCTGTCCTGGTCCCCCCCATGCCGACACGAAGTTAAGAAAGCCCACCAACAACTCTACTTTCTCAGAAGACTAAGGAAATTTGGCATGTCACCAACCTCTCTCACCAACCTCTACAGATGCACCATAGAAAGCATTCTTTCTGGTTGTATCACTGCTTGGTAATGAACCTGCTCTGCCCAAGACCGCAGGAAACTACAAAAGGTCATGAATGCAGCCCAATCCGTCACGCAAACCAGCCTCCCATCCATTGACTCTGTCTACTATTCCCACTGCCTCGGAAAGGCAGCCAGCATAATTAGGAACCCCACTCACTCCAGACATACTCTCTTCCACCTTCTTCCGTTAGGAAAAAGATACAAATGTTTGAGGTCACGTACCAACCAACTCAGGAACAGCTTTTTGCCGACTGCCATCAGTCTTTTGAATGGACCTTCCTCGTATTAAGTTGATCTTTTCTCTACACCCTAGCTATAGCTGTAACATTATATTCTGCAGTCTCTCCTTCCTTCCCTGTGTACGGTATGGATTGTCTGTAAAGCATGCAAGAAACAATACTTTTTACTGTATACCAATACATGTGACAATAAATCAAATCAAATAAACCTGTCATATTCTTGTCCACCTCTCTCAAATCTCCCCTCAACCTCCTTTGCTCCAAGGTGAACAATCCCAGCCTGACATGAACAAACAAACAGAATAGGTTAATACCTGGGATCAGACGGGAATGTTTAAATTCTGTATGAAAGATACTGGGAATATTGTCCTGGACAATAAATGATTGGAATATTTACCTTGGGTGTGGGTGAATGGAATATATCAATCTGGTATCCTCCTACGTTCTAGTGAAAGTCTGGAATGTGTAGACGGGATGAATAAGTTGATCACTTTCTCTTGGAAATATTGACATGCTTTTTAAAAAAAAATAGAGGACCCAATTATTTTTTCCCAATAAAGGGGTAATTTAGCATGGCCAATCCACCTGCCCAGCACATCCTTTGGGTTGTGGGGGTGAGACCGACGCAGACACGGGGAGAATGTGCAAACTCCTCACAGACAGTGACCTGGGGTCGGGATCGAACCCGGGTCCTCGGCGTCTTAAGGTAGCAGTGCTGACCACCGTGCCACCCAGATATATTTACACCCTGGCCCATGAACTTAATTTTAAAGAAATCCACATTTGAAAGCCCAGATACTACAAGAAATATCAGCACCATAACAGGGCAGATAAGAAAGACACACTCTCTTTGATCTTTTCATCAGAGCATCTGAGAGTTAAGAATATGTGACATGATTTTGGGATACCGGTGAGGATAACCCCCTCATTCCAGGAACCGAGGGAGTCAACCTTCTCTGAACTGCTTACAATGCATTAATCTCATTTCTGAAATAAGGAGACCCAAACTGTACACAGTGCTCTAACCAAAGCCCTGTACAACTGTAGCAAATCATAGCTACATTTATATCCCAGTCCCTTTGCAACAAATGACAATATTCCATTTGCCTTCCAAATCCCTTGCTGTACCTGCAAACTAATTTATTGTGGTTCCTGTACCAGGACACCCAGAAATCTCTGTCCCTCATGCTTCAGCAATCTCTCCCTATTTAAATAATGTTCTGTTTTATTTAACCCTTTCTGCCAAAGTGGACACATTCACATTTTCCCACGTTATGCTCAGTCTGTCAATTTGTTCCCACTCACTTAACCTATTTGTGGTCTTTTGCAGACTCCTTAAGTTCACTTCACAAATTACTTTCCAACCAAACTTTGTGCCATCATCAAATTTAGCCCCCATACATTCAATCCCATCATCCAACTCATTCATATAGATTGTAAAATCGTTGAGGGCCCAGCACTGATCCTTGTGACATTCCACTTGTTGCATCTTACCAACCCAAACGTAACCCATTTATACCTACTCTCTGCTTCCTGTTAGCTAACCAACCTTCTAACCATGCTGATATGTTGCCCCCCCCCACCCCCCCCATCCTTAGCTCTTAATATGTGTAATAACCTTTGATGTGACATCCTGGGGAATATTTTCTGGAAACCTAGATAAACAGGTTCCCCTTTATTGACATCCCTTGTTACTTCCTGAAAAAGACTCTATAAATTAGTCAATCCCGATTGACTCTCTGAACCACATTTTCAAACATTGTGTCAAAATAAAAATAAAATCTCCTCTCACCCTCTGGCTCCTTTGCAATTAGCTTAAGAGAGACTCACTTTCAGTTAAAGAGCCTGTCAACCTCTTTCACCCACTTTCCCCAAAGTGAATGAAGTTAAGCAGAAAAATACCACCAAAAATCAAATATTTTCAATGAACCAAGTTTATTAATGAAATAGAACATGGTTTTAAATAATATCGGAACATTACTTGTGGATCAAAGACAACCAGAGTAAAGAGTAACCATGAAAGGATGTTTACAATATTCAGGACCCAAATGTTTCTCTTTGGTTCCTCTGTAGCCTGTTCCTGTGACTCCCCACTTTGGACACATGCACTGAACCCTGGGTTCAAGACACCATCAGCCCTGATCATCCCCATCCCTTGATTTCCCAGTCAGTCCTCTATTAGTGTGACACCCATGGCAGATTCCCAACTGGGGCACAGGCCCTGTTCTTCTCAGCTAAATTCAGCCCTCAGCTCAGTTGCCTGGCTGTCATTGACACGATCAATAACGAGACAGAAAGGTGCCCGAGGCTCAAATGGGAGACAAAACTTGTGGATTGGGATCTCTTTAAAGATCAGTAACTTCAAAACAAAAATCAAATCCCCAGTCAACAAATTAAAGGACCACATGACAGGACATAAGGTTTTATAACTTTACTGCAACAAACAAACTAGAAGCAACATTAACTAAATATTATTTTTGTAGGAAACCTACACCTTAAAAGTATCAGTCCAAAGTGATTCCTGAGGGTTCAGTTCTTTTCTTTTCCCAATCTGGCAGCCTTTAACTCCAGAACAGTCTTTCACAGTGAAAGATTGGCGAGCTACCAGAAAACTGAGACTAACCATAAATAGGTCATTATTTGGTTGGCAAGATGTAACGAGTGGTGTGTCACAGGGATCAGTGCTGGGGAGTCAATCTTTTACAATTTATATCAATGACTTGGATGATGGGACTGAAGATATGGTCATTTAAGTTTGCTGATGATGCAGGCAAAAAGGAAAAGGAGGTGGTGTTGCACTGATAAGGGACGGCATCAGTACATTAATAAGGGAGGATCTCAGATCAGGAATACAAAATGTGAAATCTGTTTGGGTGGAGCCAAGGAACAGCATGGGACGGGTTTGGTGCCAGAGGCACAGTGCTGCCACTCACCCCGAGGAGGTTGTACAGTTTTTTACAGCACTGTTGGCCTGTCTGGACGGTGTTGCTCACGGAGGTTACTGCCTTTGCCACCTGCACCCAGGCACGATGAATGGTGGCAGCTGGCAGCCTCCTTCCCGGGCCGCGGTACTGGGTTGCCCGCCTCTCCTCCATGGCGTCCAGCAGGGTCTCAAGCTCGGTGTCGTAAAGCGGAGTGCCACTCTCCTCACTGCCATCTTGTTGGCTGGGATGGTGGTGGGGAGTGAAGTGTGTTTGTGCAGCTGCAGCTTGTCAGCCTCCTGAGTGTCAATCGTGAATCCGGCAAATCTGCCACATTTCTCATTGGAATGGACTGTGTTCCCTGTGGTGCCAATCTCTTTCAGTTCCTCCTGCACACTAGTCCCTTGTTCTCCAGTGTTTTTAGGACAATTTCCGTATCTTCCTCTGTGAAGACAGGCACACATTGTTTAGTTTCTCTGCCATTTCCTTATTCCCCATTATAAACTCTCCTGTCTGCCTGGAATGGACCCACATTGGTCTTTGCTAATCTTTTCCTTTTCACATTCCTATAGGAGCTTTTCCTGTCGGTTTTTATGTTTCTCGCCAGTTTGCTCTCATTCTATTTTCTCTTCATCAGTTCCTTGGTCCTTCTTTGATGAATTCTAAAACAAGTTCCCAATCCTCAGACTCACTACTATTTTGGCCACTTTATGAGCCTCTTCCTTTGATCTAATGGAATCTTTAACTTTTCTTGTTAGCCACAGGTTGCATCACTTTTCCTGTCTCAGAATCCCTGAGAGAGAGAAAGAGAAGAGAGAACGAAATGCAGTCCTGGATGTAATTGAAGCAGAAACAATAACAGCAGAATCCATCACTAATCAATTGTGAACTTGTTGGTGTCTCAGCAGGGACGAGGAAACATAGAATCCCTTCCCACACTGAGAGCAGGTGAACGGCTTCTCCCCAGTGTGAACTCGCTGATGTTTCTGCAGGCTGCTTGACTGAGTGAATCCGTTCCCACACTGAGAGCAGGTGAATGGTCTCTCCCCAGTGTGAACTCGCTGGTGTCTCTGCAGGCTGCTTGAGTCAGTGAATCCCTTCCCACAATGAGAGCAAGTGAATGGTCTCTCCCCAGTGTGAACTCGCTGGTGTCTCTGCAGGCTGCTTGAGTCAGTAAATCCCTTCCCATAATGAGAGCAAGTGAATGGTCTCTCCCCAGTGTGAATTCGCTGGTGTGACTTCAGGCTGAATAACGTAGTGAATCCCTTCTCACACTGAGAGCAGGTGAACGGCCTCTCCCCAGTGTGAACTCGCTGGTGCGACTTCAGGCTGAATAACGTAGTGAATCCCTTCTCACACTGAGAGCAGGTGAACGGCCTCTCCCCAGTGTGAATTCGCTGGTGCGACTTCAGGCTGAATAACGTAGTGAATCCCATCCCACACTGAGAGCAGGTGAACGGCCTCTCCCGAGTGTGAATTCGTTGGTGTGACTTCAGGTGGGATAATTGACTAAACCCCTTCCCACACGGAGAGCAGATGAATGGTCTTTCCCCAGTGTGACTGCGTCGGTGAATTTCCAGCACAGATGGGACTCTGTATCCCTTCCCACAGTCCCCACATTTCCACGGTTTCTCCATGTTTTGGGTCTCCTCGTGTCTCTCCAGGTTGGACAATCAGTTGAAGCCTCGTCCACACACAGAACACGTGTACGGTCTCGCCCCGCTGTGAATGGTGCAATGGTTTTTCAGATTATGTAACTGGTTAAAGCTCTTTCCACAGTCAGTGCTCTGGAACACTCTCACTCGGGCGTGTGTGTCTCGGGGCTTTTCCAGTCACACTGATGGTTAAACTTTGTTGAAGTCAACAGGTCTGGCAAACATTTCTCCTAGTTTTAATGATCGATGAACCGAGTGACTCTGTCAGATCCAGACGTGATGTTTGAGATTTCTGTCTGTAAATCCTCTCCTTTTAACATCCTGTAAAAGGAGTTTACAAAAGACATCAGAGTCAGTACAGGACAGAAATTCAGAACAGATTATTTTAATTTCTCTGGAACATTCTTTTCTCTCTCGTTCCCCAAAAGCTGTAAATCTCCATCCCACACACTCTCCCTCCATTCTCACTCTGCTGTCTCTAATATTCACCCTCCCAATTCTCCTGAAGGTGCTGATTCAGGCTGATTGACAGATCCCTGCTCACTGCTTCCTGTCCAGGTCACAGATCATAACAAATAGGAGCTGCAGTCGGCCATTCAGCCCATCAAGCCGACTCGACCATTCAATGGGATCATTGGCCGATTGACCTCAGCACCATTTTTCCACACTATCCCCCATATCCCTCGATATCTTCAATATCGAGACACCTATCACTCTCGGTCTAAAAATACTTGATGCTGAGGCTCCACAGTCCTCTGGGGTAGAGAATCCCAAAGTTTCACCACATTGTCTTTAAATTCATTGCCGGGGCAGCACGGTGGCGCAGTGGTTAGAACTGCTGCCCCTCAGTGCCGAGGACCTGGGTTTGATGCCAGCCCCGGGTCACTGTCCATGTGGAGTCTGCACATTCTCCCTAGGCCAGCGTGGGTCTCACCCCCACAATGTAAAACGATGTGCAGGGTCGGTGAATTGGCCACGCTAAATTGCCCCTTAATTGGAAAAAAAGAATTGGGTACTCTAAATTTATTTATTTTGAAGGACAACTAAGTTTTGCAGCCAGAGGTGTAATTAAAGCATCATAAAAAGTGTGGGCTAATGGAATGTTGTTTGGATGAAGGGGATTCCCTGTGGAGTTAATTAGATTGCAGCTTGGTAAGATGGTATCAGTACTGGGAGGAGCCACGGTTTTAGGCTTTTTGCAGCAAAGCAGTCTTTTAGTTGAGAATTAGTTCAAGATGTGAGCAGAGGTCAAGCATCTCAGTTCAATTGAAAATATATGTCTGTCGCTAGATGAGCAGTTTCTTTCCAAGCAGTTCAGAAGAGTGTCGTTAGAAGGTGAGCTGAAACAAGCTGAAACAGCTTCCCAAGTTTCTTCATGGTTCTGACAGGTTTGAGATCTTGTCTTTAAAGCGGTGACACAAGATCTCTCTTTCTCAAAGAACATCTGTGTAAAGCAGGTATTGCTGAGGGCTAACTGTGTTTAACGGTGGATTGAGAGCTGAGATGTGTTTTTGCTGTTTGAGTGGGAATAAAGGTAGCAGTTAAGGGTTACTGTATTCACTGTATTGATTAGCATTGTTTAAGGGCTAATTGTCAGCTGTTTTCTGGTGTGATGTTATATATTTGAATATTGTGTCAATAATAAAGTTTGTTTTCACATAGCATGGCCCCATTTTGTGTGAAATCACTCCTGGAGTGAGGTATCCTTTCCTCACAGTCTGACAAAACACAAATAAAATATTGGGGTTTGTGCCCAGTATCCGAGCCACTGTTGGGGTCTGGTCCGGGATCATAACCATGAGAAGGTGGGCTATGTGGATGGTTAGAGAACTTTGTACCCGAGGAGCAGAGATTTTACCTTCTTTCTAGCCCCCAGCAATGTCAGACTAGAATCGACAACCTTTTTTGTGCCGAGGACGATCCTACACCTGGTGTCCACTTGCACCACAGGGATCATCGTAATCGCAGACCTTCCCCTGGAGTTTTTGCTCGAGGGCTCACCCCCAGGTCGAGAATGTGGAGGTTTGGAGCCTCCCTGAGTTCATTTATTATGCACTTTCGGGACGAGTTTGAGTTCTTCATTTTGGTTAACTCGACTCCTTGTATTTCCTTCTCCATTTTGTTGGAGACATTTACGGTTTATGCTCGGGGGCTGATCATTTCTTACACTGCTAATAAAAGGTGCAGGATGCTGGAGAACCAGCAGCCTCTGGAGGCTTGTTTGGCGATGGTGGAAGAGAATCATATGGAGGGCCCGAGTAAGCTACTGCTGAAGGAGGTTAACGCAGCAAGAGTGGCTTTGAACTCCCTATTTACTCAGCAAGCCGAGAAAAGTTGAAAGTTAGTGAGATCGAAGTTGTACGAGTTTGGGAATAAGCCGAGCAAATACTTGGCCTGTTTGACAAAGGACCTTCGTTCTGCAGCCTAGGGGCAGCATGGTGGCACAAGTGGATAACACTGTGGCTTCACAGCGCCAGGGTCCCAGGTTCGATTCCCCGCTGGGACATTGTCTGTGCTGAGTCTGCACGTTCTCCCCGTGTCTGCTTGGGTTTCCTCGGGTGCTCCAATTTACTCCCACAGTCCAAAGACGTGCCGGTTAGGTGGATTAGCCATGATACATTGCCCTTCGTGACCAAAAAGGTTAGGAGGGGTTATTGAGTTACGGGGATAGGGTGGAAGTGAGGGCTTAAGTGGGTCGGTGCAGACTCAATGGGCTGAATGGCCTCCTTCTGCACTGTTTGGTCTATGTCTATGTCAAACCAGCTGTCTAGCCCACTGAGCTAAACCAGCCCAAACCGATCAATGACGGCTTTATGGGGCCAACTTTCCACAGCTGATGGTGACTATTAGGTGGGACCTTGCCCGGTGGTCGGCTCTTCCGATTTCATGGTGAGGGAGGATCCCCTTCATTAAAATGTGTTGCCCAGACTGTTGTACCCTCTGCAGATGCTGCCTATACTACTGTCAACCAGAGTTGTTAGGGAAATTAATCAAATCAGGGCAGGACCTACTCAGTTAATGGTAGGGAGTTGGGGAGAGTTACAGAACAAAGAGATCTAGGAGTACAGGTTCATAGCTCCTTGAAGGTGGAGTCGCAGGTGGACAGGGTGGTGAAGAAGGTATTCAGTATGCTCAGTTTTATTGGTTAGAATATTGAATACCGGAGTCGGGATGTCTTATTGAAATTGGACAAGACATTGGTAAGACCGGACATGGAATACTGTGTTCAGTTCTGGTCACCTTATTATAGAAAGAATAATGTTAAACACGAAAGAGTGCAAAGAAATTTACCAGGATGCTGCGAGGACTTGATGGTCTGAGTTATAAGGAGAGGCTGGGACTTTTTTCCCTGGAGTGTAGGAGGTTTGGTGTGATCTTATAGAGGTCTATAAAATAATGAGGAGCATAGATAAGGAAGATAGCCAACATTTTTTCCCCCAAGGTAGAGGAGTCTAGAACTAGAGGGCATAGGTTTAAGGTGAGAGGAGATACAAAAGAGACCAAAGGGGAAAATTCTTCACACAGAGGGTGGTGAACTTCTGGAATGGGCTGCCAGAGGCAGTGTAGAGGCAGGTACAAATTTGTCCTTTAAAAAGCAGTTAGATAGTTACATGGGCAGGGTGGGTATAGAGGGATATGGGCCAAATGCTGGCAAGTGGGACTAGCTTAGTGATAGAAACTGGGCGGCATGGACAAGCTGGGCCGAAGGGCCTGGTTCCATGCTGTAAACATCTATAACTCTACCTGGAACAAAATGTTTGTTCAGCTCCAATCACCAAGATAAGGGAGGGTATGGTCTTCCGAAAATCAGGCTTCATCAATTGGCCTCTCGTCTTAGGTTCATAAGGGATTGGGTTAGGATGGAGCCAACATTCATCTGGCTCAATACAGAAGCAGACCAGTCAGTTCTCTCTCGATCCAAAACCAGCATAGGCTGATTATGGAATGCATCTCCATGCAATTTTTAATGTCCGTGATTCATTCTGAGTCTTATGCATTGGGTAAAGGATGGGACTCTTACATTTGACTGACTTGCTCCTCCTGGCTTTCCATGAGTGAATTCAATTCAACTTAGGCCGGGAGTAGGGCACAGTGATTAATGCTGCTACCTCAGCGCCGGGGACCCAGGTTCAATCCCAGCCTTGGGTGGCTGTCTGTGTGGAGTTTGCATATTCTCCTCGTGTGTTTCCTACAAGTGCTCCGGTTTCCTCCCACTGTCCAAAGATGAGCAGTGAAAGTGGATTGGTCACGCTAATTTGCCCCTTAGTATCAAAGATGTGTAGGTTAGGTGGGTTGACCATGATCAATGCAACGGGTTACGAGGATAGGATGGGGAATGGGCCTCAGTGAAATGCTTTTTCTGCGACTCAGTGCAGACTTGAAGGGGCGAATAGCCTTTTGCACTATAGTTCTATGTTATCCGTGTTGTGTTATTCATTTTAATTTGATTATGCTGTTAGTCTGCTTGTAATATTTTGGGGTTTACAAACTGAATTGTTATATAATCTTACCCTCTTTCCCCACTCACGACTTTAACCTGTAAACTGGTTCTTCAATTAATCTGGCATTTCATCTCGAGGCTCTGCTCCCTCAAATATCCTGTTCCAAATTAATTCTGCAATGTGTTGCTTAGATGTATGTTGGCAATATCTCTTGTTCCGCTCTGTACCCATTTGCCACGATTTTTTCTGTTACTCTGTTGCATTCATTGTTTAAAAATGATTTAAAACAAAACAATTTATTAAAAATCTGTCCAACTCATCTGTGAATATATTCAATGACTCCACACCCCACTGGTCCCTGTGGAAGAGAAATCCAGAGACTAATAACCCTCCAAGGGAAGAGATGACTGGATTGCACTTTATCGCAGAACCATAAATAATATATCTGATGTGTACCATATAAGACATGCCTGTCTGCTGACATTTAAGGGGACAGTAAATTAATACCAATCACCTGGAGAAACTAGCCCTTTATTGTGAATATTAGGAAAGAGACCATCCTTTTAGCCAGACAAATAAATGTGTGAAGCTGAGGGAGCAAAGGATGTCAATGTCTTTGAGAGAAAGAAGAGACCTGGGCCTAGCTTTGCAGAGTCTGCGCCCTCCCTGGATTCACTTCCTTTCCCTTCAGTTGCTACAAGTGACCAATTGAAGGTGAGAATGAGAAAAGAAATGGAAAGGGGGGAGAAAAGAAAGTGTTTTACTCACAGATGTTGGCGACAAAAACAAGTTTTCAGTCTGTGTGAGGCCCCAGTTTTGCTCATTGTCCAGCTTCCGCATTCAGAAAACGGGAAACTAATTGGATGGTGGAAGAGTCCTTCCGGTTCACCAACTCTTCCCATTGGTCAACAACTTTCCTCCGCCTCACTCATTGTTCCCCTCCTCGAGACAAGGTTTCCAGGCAACCGGCTGCGGCCAGAACAAGAAGTCTCTCGGTGATTCCCCTCTCCCCACCCCGGGACTGAGCATGTCTGAGGGAGAGCAGAGATTGCGCATGTGCGAGGGAAAGCTCACCCTTGACCTTCTTGCTGAGGCGTTGACCAATGGGAAGGGTTGGATGACCGGAAGGACTCTGGTCCTCCAAGGCAATCCGCGCGGGCTTTGTGTGAATGGAGCTTGGACGTCACAGACTGAACCTTCCTCCTGTCTCCAACATCTGTGAGTAACTCTTTTATTGTCGTCACAATTATTACAGAAACCAATTTACAAGGCTCCAGGCCTCATTACACTTCAAATTGACGATTAAACACACGTCAAATTGATGATTAAACAGTCACTTTACACAAAACAGCTGCAAGGCACAAGGCCCAATTACATTTCACAATAACGTTGGAACAGTCATTGAACACAAATAGCTGCAAGGCACAGGGCCGAAATACGTTTCCAGATACCAATTAACCAGTCACTTATCACAACCAGCCACAAGGCACAGGCCCTACACATAGTTCAAGTAACAATCGAACAGTCGCATCACACGAACAGTCGTGAGGCACAAGGCCTCGAAACCAAACGACCATTCCAAAGAAAAAAGGAACAAAAAAACCACAAGACACAAGTACATTTCGAGGTGACGACCTCTAAACACATAAGACAAGCAGTCGCGAGGCACAAGGCCCCGATACAATACGGCCGCTTCGGAAACAAGTATGACCCACAGGGCCTCGATACATTTTAACAGTGTCATATCAAACCCAATCATCAGGCACCAGGCCTCAATTCACCCCAGAAAAGATTTAACAGGATAGAATCAATCACCGAACACTAATCCCCGCTCACCCACCCCCGTTCACCCCGCCCTGCAGCCGACACCCCGGGGGAAAGGCCCCTCCTCGCTAAGAGCACAGACCACCGGAGAGCCAGACCCGGGCGCGGCGGAGGAGAGAGGGTTCCTCCCTCCTGGACCCCGCCCAAAGGCTCGGGACCATTAGGAGGGAGAGCAGTTTCGCACCAACTAGCGTTCCACCACAATTACTAATTACCATTTCAAGGAAACCCAAAATGAGTTGAATGTCATAGGCTGCTAAAGAAAACGAAGGCAAAGAAAACATGAAAACAAAATCCCTTAGTACTCATAGAAAAGTCCATAAAAAAAAGAGTCCATTAATTTTGCACGTTCCACATCATGACCCCAGCGCTCCAGCCGAAATTTCACAAGGAACAACATGTCCTCAACGTCCTCCAATGGCAGCGGCCAGAGTCGCTCCAATGTTGGCAACAGTCGACAACAGGGAGGAAAGTCCCAGAGTCAGTCCCAACCGCCCACAGGGCGTCCAGGGGGGGCCGAACCCCCGGAGACCCCAGGAACGGCAGCAACCCACCCCGGGCTGCAGGCCGCGGGCCGCCCATCGGGTATCCACTCCCGGTTCCGACCCGCCGCTTCCAGCAGCCTATCCAGCTGCCATCCTTCCTCCATTCCTTCGTCCTCCATTGGGCGAACTCAAACCCGCCGACAGCAAACCTCGCAGTCCGAAGCAGCGTCTCCGCAGCTCAAACGCTGACTTGAAACACGAGTGGTCGCAGTACTCCGAAACCGGTCTTCTCCCCTTCCCTCGGGGACCAGGAGCAATGGGCGCCGAGTTGCTGTTTCACCCCATCCAGGAAGCTCCCAGAGGCGGCCTGCCTTTCGAATCGGCCCGGGGGCGGACACCAAGCTCGCACACAACCGCCCAAGCCTCCTCCACTTTTCACCCCAGGAGTTTGGACAGTGTCGGCGTAGCTCCCACAATCCCCCACGCTGGGGAACCCGCTCTATCCGCCGCACGGGCGGGTGATCAGGTACTGCGCATGTCCAAGGGTGAGGGGAAGCTGCACATGTGTGGAGGAAAGCCCAGCCCTGACCTTCCTGTGAGGTGTTGGCTAATGGATAGAGTTAGGACCGGAAGGACGCTGGTCCTCCAATCAGCGCGGGCTTTATGTGAAAGGAGATTGGGCTTCACACAGACTGAAACATCCTCCTGTGTCTCCAACATCTGTGAGTACCTCTTTTAATGTCGTCACAATTTTCAACACAGACTCATTTACAGGGCACAAGGCCCAATTACACTTCACATTAACGATTCAACAGTCACTGAACACGAAACAGCTGCAAGGCACAAGGCCCAATTACACTTCACATTAACGATTAAACGATCACTGACCACAAAACAGCTGCGAGGCGCCAGGCCCAATTACATTTCACGACAACGTTGTAACAGTCATTGAACACAAACAGCTGCAAAGCGCAGGGCCGAGATACATTTCCAAATACCAATTAACCAGTCATTTATCACAACCAGCCGCAAGGCACAGGCCCTACGTGTAGTTCAGGTAACAATCAAACAGGTTCATAACTCGAACAGTCGTAAGGCACAAGGCCATGAAACCAAACGACTGTTTTAAAAGTAAAAAGAAACAAGGAGACACAAAGCACAATTACATCGAGGCATCAACCTCCAAACACATACACAAGCAGTCGCGAGGCACAAGGCCCCGAAACCATACGACCACTCCAAAATAAAGTAAAGAAAAGAGAAATAAAACCCAAAAGTACAACACACGACACAGGCACGTTTCAAGGTAACGACTCTAAACACAAAAGACAAGCAGTCGCGAGGCACAAGGCCCCGATACAATACGGCCGCTCCAGTTACAAATATGACCCACAGGGCCTCAATTCTTTTTAACAGTATCATATCAAAACCCAATCACCAGGCACCAGGCCTTAATTTACCCCAGAAATGGTTTAACGGGGTAGAATCCATCACCGAACACTAATCCCTGCTCACCCACCCCCGTTCGCCCCGCCCTGCCGCCGACACCCCGGGGGAAAGGCCCCCCCTTGGCTGAGAGCACAGACCCCCCGGAGAGCCAGACCCGGGCGCGGCGGAGGAGAGAGGGTTCCCCTCTCCTGGACCCGCCCGAGGGCACAGGACCATTCGGAGGGAGAGCAGTTCTGCACTAACCAGCGTTCCACCACAATTACTAAATACCATTCCGGAGGACCGAAATGTGTTAAATGTTATAGGCTACTAAATAAAACAAAAGCAAGGAAAACAAGAAAGCAAATCCCTCATTATACATAGAAAAAGTCTGCAGAAAAAGTCCATTAATTTTGCAAGTTCCATAACACAGCACCGGCGCTCTTGCCGAAATTACACGAGGAACAACATGTCCTCAAAGTCCTCCAATGGCAGCAGCCAGAGTCACTCCAATGTTGGCAACAGTCGACAACGGGGAGGAAAGTCCCAGAGTCAGTCCCAACCGCCCACAGGGCGTCCAGGGGGGCCGAACCCCCGGAGACCCCAGGAACGGCAGCAACCCACCCCAGGCCGCGGGCCGCCCATCGGGTATCCACTCCCGGTTCCGACCCGCCGCTTCCAGCAGCCTATCCAGCTGCCATCCTTCCTCCATTCCTTCGTCCTCCATTGGGCGAACTCAAAACCGCCGACAGTAAACCTCGCAGTCCGAAGCAGCGTCTCCGCAGCTCAACCGCTGACTTGAAACACGACTGGTCTCAGTACTCCGAAACCGGTCTTCTCCCCTTCCCTCAGGGACCAGGAGCAATGGGCGCCGAGTTGCTGTTTCACCCCATCCAGGAAGCTCCCAGAGGCGGCCTGCCTTTCGAATCGGCCCGGGGGCGGACACCAAGCTCGCACACAACCGCCCAAGCCTCCTCCACTTTTCACCCCAGGAGTTTGGACAGTGTCGGCCTTAGCTCCCACAATCTCCCGCGCTGGGGAACCCGCTCTATCCGCCGCACGGGCGGGTGATCAGGTACTGCGCATGTCCAAGGGTGAGGGGAAGCTGCGCATGTGTGGAGGAAAGCCCAGCCCCTGACCTTCCTGTGAGGTGTTGGCTAATGGATAGAGTTAGGACCGGAAGGACGCTGGTCCTCCAATCAGCGCGGGCTTTATGTGAAAGGAGATTGGGCTTCACACAGACTGAAATGTCCTCCTGTCTCCAACATCTGTGAGTAAAACACTTTCTTTTCTCCCCCTGTCCATTTCTTGTCTCATTCTCACCTTTAATTGGTCACTTGCAGCAACTGAAGGGAAAGGAAGTCAATCCAGGGAGGGTGCAGACTCTGAAAAGCTTGGCCCAGGTCTCTCTCTCTGAAAGACATTGACATCCTTTGCTCCCTCAGCTTGACACATTTATTTGTCTGGCTAAAATGATGGTCTCTTTCCTAATGTTCACATTTAAAGGGCTGGTTTCCCCAGGAGATGGCTGACATTAAAGGGAACAGTAAACAGGACAAACCAAACCAATTACTTTCCTGTCGGAATACTCTCCACCATCAGCAAAGTGATGGAAGGGGTCATTAACAGCGCTATCAAGTGGTACTTACTCAGCAAAACCTGCTCACGGACGCTCAGTTTGGGTTCCACCAGGGTCACTCAGCTCCTGTCCTCATTCCAGCCTTGGTTCAATCATGGACAAAAGAGGTGAATGCCAGAGGTGAGAGTGACTGCCCTTGGTATCAGGGCAGCATTTGACCGACTATGGCATCAAGGAGCCCCAGCTAAACTGGAGTCAGTGGGAATCGGGGGAAACTCTCCGCTGGTTGGAGTCATACCTGGCACAAAAAAAGATGGTTGTAGTGGTTGGAGGTCAATCATCTCAGCTGCAGGAGTTCCTCAGGGCACACTCCTAGGCCCAACCATCTTTAGCTGCTTCATCAATGACCTACCTTTCATCATAAGGCCAGAAGTGGGGATGTTTGTGGATGACTGCACAATCTTTAGCACCATTCATGACTCCAGATAATGAAGCAGTCCATGTCCAAATGCAGCATGTCCTGCACAGTATCCAGATGTTGGCTGATAAGTGGCAAATCACATTTGTGCTACACAAGTGCCAGGCAACGACCATCTCCTACCAAGGAGGATCTAACCACTGCCCCTTGACATTAGCATTGGTGAATCCTCCACAACCAACATCCTGAGGGTTATCATTGATCAGAAACTGAACTGGACTAGCCATATTAATATGGTGGCCACCAGGGCAGGCCAAAGGCTACAGCGGCTAACGCACCTCCTGACCCCCAAAGCCTCTCCACCATCTACAAGGCACAAGTCAGGCATGTAACAGAATAATCACTACTTGCCTGGTTGAGTGCAGCTCCAACATGCTGCTCTACACCATCCAGAACAAAGCAGCCCGCTTGACTGCTCCACATACCATGAATATTCAAACACTCCACCACCGACGAACAGTGGCAGCCGTGTATACCATCTACAAGATACACTGCAGTAACTCACCAAGGTTCCTCCGACAGCACCTTCCAAACCCACAACCACTACTATCTAGAAGGCCAAGAGCAGCAGATAGTTGAGAACCCCACTACCTGGAGGTTCTCCTCCAAGTCACTCACCAGACAGACTTGGAAATATATCGCCCTTCCTTCATTGTTGCTGGGGCGACATCCTGTAACTCCTTCCCTGACAGCACAGGGTGTGTACCTACAACTTAAGGACTGCAGCGGTTCAAGAAGGCAACTCATCACCACCTTCTGAAGGGCAACTAGGGATGGGCAATAAATGCTGGCTGAACCAGCGACTCCCACATCCCGTAAATGAATTTTAAAAAATGTTATATTGCACAGAGATATATCTAGTGTTATATAGAATGTATTAGATATATTATTGATGGTTCTGTAATGAAATACATGTATTATTAGTTCTACCTACATTATATATTTCCAGTGATACAGTCATTGCAGCACTTATGGAATCCATTTGGGAACTCAAGTCAATGCCGACTCTCTGTACAGCAATCCAGTCAGTGCCATTCCCCCTCGATATCCCTGTTCCCCTGAAAGCTTATTTTCTTCATATATTATTTTGAATTATTGATCATCTCGACTTCCACAACGCTTGTGGGCAGTGAGTTCCCTGTCATGACCACTCCATGACTAAATAAAGTTCTTCCTCAGAATTTCCCTATCTCTAATCAGTAAATGTATTTATATGGAGATTCTCTACTCTTGTACAGGTTTTAGTGAGTTTAGATTTGTTGATCAGCACCTTCAGGAAAATTGGGAGGGAAAGTAAGTGAATATAGGTCTCTCTGTCCAGGGTAGGAAGCAGTGAGCTTGGATTTGTCAATCAGCCTGAATCGGCACCTTCAGGAGAATTGGGAGGGGGAATATTAGCTACAGCAGAGTGAGAATGGAGGGAGAGTGTGTGGGATTGAGATTTAGAGCATTTCAGGGAAAGAGAGAGGAAAGAATGTTCGATAGAAACTAGAATTGTCTGTTCTGAGTTTCTATCCTGTACTAACAATGATTACTGTTGTAAAATCTGTTTGCAGGAAGTTCGAACAAGAGGAGTTTGAGGCCGAGCTCTCAAACTAAATATCACGTCAAGAACTGACTGAGTCACTCAATTCTTGGGATCATTGGCCTTTGAATCTAGTAGGAGAAATGTTTGTCTATTCTGTCTGCTTCAAGAGATTTTAAACATCAGTGTGTCTGGAAAAGCACTGAGACACACACACACACCCGTGTGAGACTGTTACAGAGCACTGACTGTGGAAAGAACTTTAACCAGTGACACAGCCTGAACAAATACTACACCATTCACAGAAGGGAGAGACTGTACATGTGTTCTGTGTGTGGCCGAGTCTTCAACTGATCATCCAACGTGGTGAGACGCAAGATCACCCGGACCATGGAGAAACCATGGAAATGTGAGGATTGTGGGAAGGGATTCAGAGCCCCGTGCGAGCTGGAAAGTCATCAACGCAGTCACACTGGAGAGAGGCCTTTCACCTGCTCTCAGTGTGAAAAGGGATTCACTGCAATGGGCAACCTGCGGAAACACGAACGAGTTCACACTGGAGAGAGGCCTTTCACCTGCCCTCAGTGTGAAAAGGGATTCACTGACATTAGCAGCCTGCGGACACACAAACGAGTTCACACTGGAGAGAGGCCTTTCACCTGCCCTCAGTGTGAAAAGGGATTCCCTGACATTGGCAACCTGCGGCAACACGAACGAGTTCACACTGGGGAGAGGCCTTTCACCTGTCCTCAGTGTGAAAAGAGATTCAATTATATTGGCAGCCTGCGGCAACACGAACGAGTTCACACTGGGGAGAGGCCTTTCACCTGCTCTCAGTGTGAAAAGAGATTCAATTATATTGGCAACCTGCGGAGACACGAACGAGTTCACACTGGGGCGAGGCCTTTCACCTGCTCTCAGTGTGAAAAGGGATTCACTAACATTGGCAGCCTGCGGACACACGAACGAGTTCACACTGGAGAGAGGCCTTTCACCTGCCCTCAGTGTGAAAAGGGATTCACTGAAATGGGCAGCCTGCGGAGACACGAACGAATTCACACTGGGGAGAGGCCTTTCACCTGCTCTCAGTGTGAAAAGAGATTCAATTATATTGGCAACCTGCGGAAACACGAACGAGTTCACACTGGAGAGAGGCCTTTCACCTGCTCTCAGTGTGAAAAGAGATTCACTAACATTGGCCACCTGCGGAGGCACGAACGAGTTCACACCGGGAAGATGCCATTCACCTGCTGTGACTGTGGGAAGGGATTCTTTCAGTTGTCCGACCTGCAGAGTCACCAGAGAGTTCACACCGGGGAGAAGCCGTTCATCTGCACTGTGTGTGATAAGGGATTTGCTCATTCATCCCACCTGCTGAAACACAATGTCAATCACACCAAGAGCAGGCCCTTTAAATGCTCTGACTGCAAGAGGGGTTTCAAAAGCTCTCAGCTACTGATGTCCCACCAGCGCTTTCACTCTGAGGAGAGACCGTTCAGCTGCTCTCATTGCACAAAGAGCTTTAGTACCTCATCCAACTTGCGGAGACACCAGCGAGGTCACACTGGGGAGAGCCCGTTCACCTCGCCGACTGGGAAAAGATTCACTCGGTCATCACTTGCTGAGCCACAACGTCACTCACACCAATGAGAGACCCTTTTAAATGCTCCGACTGTGGGAGTGGGTTTCAAAGCTCTTGGGTACTGATGGAACACCAGTGCATTCACACTGAGGAGAGACCGCTCAGCTCCTCTCACTGCGACAAAGAGGTTTCAAACATCATCCACATTGCGGAGACATCAGCGAGTTCACACTGGAAAGAAGCCATTCACCTGCTCTCACTGTGGGGAGGGATTCACTCAGTCGTCCAACACGCTGAGACACCAAAGGGTTCACAAGTGATGATGGGATAGATTCTGCTGTTATTCCTGCTGTTAATCACATCCAGGACTGAACCTGGAGTGGGTGGAGGGATTTGTCTCCTCGTCAACACCTGGTGCTCGGATGTGGCGACCCTGGGGAACTACTGCTCCCTGGACCTGGAATACCTGACTGTGAAGTGCCATCCATACTGCCTTCCATGGAGTTCACTTCTGCCATCATCACGGCGGTCTACATCCCACCCCAGGCGGAAGTGAAGAAGGCGCTTGATGAATTGTAACCGCTATAAATAACAATGAAACAGAATACCTGGCGGCCTTGTTCATCGTGGCCGGGGACTTTAACCAGGCCAACCTCAAGTGTGTACTGCCAAAATTCCACCAACACATCTCCTGTCCCGACAGGGGCCCCAACATCCTTGACCATTGCCACAAAAACATCAAGGGCGCCTGATGATCCATCCCCTGACCGCACTTCGGAAAATCGGACCACAAGATGGCGCTCCTTCTCTCGGCGTACAAGCAGAAACTTGAGCGGGAAAATCCGGTTAAGAAGGTTGTGCAAATGCTGGTTTGAGGCAAAAGAGCTCCTACGTGACTGGTCCATATTCAAGAACTCGGCAGTTAGCCGAAACGAGTATGCCAGCACCATCACAGGCTTCATCAGCAAGTGTGTAGAAGATGGTGTGCCAAAGAAGGTAGTACATACGTTACCCAACCAGAAACCATGGCTTAATCGGGAGATTCACTCCCGACTGGTCTGAGGCGTTCAAGTCAGGCAACCCTGACCTGTACAAAAAAATCTAGGTACAACCTCTGCAAAGCCAACAGGGATACCAAGAGACAACAGAAGAGTTGTCCAGACTAAGCGAGAATCATGGACTCTCATCGATTGTGGCAAGGCGTAAACAACATAATGCGCTAAAAAGCAAAGCCGAGTAGAATCTTTAGCAACAGTGCACTCCTTCCCAACAAACGCAATGCATTCTATGCTTATTTCGAGCAGGAAACCAACAAACCTTTGTCATCTGCCCCAGCAGCCTTGGACACGCCCATGCCCACCGTCACAGCCTCCAAAGTCAGATTGGCCTTCTTGAAAGTGAAGCCTCGGAAAGCGACAGGTCCTGACGGGAGTCCCTGCCATGCACCCAGATCATGTGCGGACATCCTCAACCTTTCCCTCGTCCGTTCTGAGGTTCCCACCTGCTTCAAGAAGACCACCATCATACCGGTGCCAAAGAAGAACCAGGCAACGTGCCTCAATGACATCGATCATTATGAAATGCTTAGACCACAGCTGGAGTAATGTGTGCAGTTTTACTTAGGAAAGGTATTGCCACAGAGGAACAGCAACAAAGTTTGACCAGACTTGTCCCGGGTATGGCAGGACTGTCCTATGAAAGCAGATTGGGGAAACTAGGCCCATTTTCTCTAGAGTTTCAAGGAATGAGAGGGGATTTCATTGAAACTTACAAAATCCATAAAGGAATAGACAGGGTGGGTGCAGGTGAGAGGTTTCCCCTGGTTGGAGAGTCTAGAACCAGGGGACACAATTTCAAACTAAGGGGGAAGTCACTTGGGACCGGTCTCGGAGGAGACATTTCTTTACTCGGGGGGTTGTGAATCTTTGGAATTCTCTACCCCAGAGGGCTGTGGGAGCTCAGTCACTGAGTGTGTTTATAAAGCAGAGACTGACAGATTTTTTTTTTTTTTGTTTAATAAATTATTTTTTTCGAATTAAGGGGCAGTGGAGCGAGGTCAATTCACCAATGCTGCACAACAAGTTCGGTTGTGGATCTGAGACCCACAAGGCACTAGGAGAATGTGCAAACTCCACATGGACAGTGACCCGGGGCCAGGATCGAACTCAGGTTCTTGGTGCCGTGAGGCAACAGTGCTAACCACTGGGCAACCGTGCCACCCAACTGACAGATTTCTAAATATCAATAACCCATATGGATATGGAGATAGTGTGGGGAAAAAGACATTGAATCATAGGATCATTGTATTTACAGGGCAGAAGGAGGCCATTTGGCCCATTGAGTCTGCACCGGCCCTTGGAAAGAGCACCCGATCAAAGTCCACACCCCCACCCTATCGCCGTAACCCAGTAACCCCACCCAACCTTTTTGGACATTAAGGGCATTTTAGCATGGCCAATTCACCTAACCTGCACATCTTTGGACTGTGGGAGGAAACCCACTCAGACACCTGGAGAAAGTGCAAACTCCGCACAGATAGTAACCCAAGCCGGGAATCGGACCTGGGACCCGGGAGCTGTGAAGCAACTGTGCTAACCAGTGTGCTACCACGAAATGGATGATCAGCCATGATCGCATTGAATGGCGGCGCAGGATCGATGGGCTGAATGGCCAACTCCTGCTCTGATGCTCCAATGGTATAAAGATCGGTAGGAAAGTAAACTGTGAAGAGGACATAAGGAGACTACAAAGGATAGAGGTAGGTTATGTGAGTGGGAAAAGATCTGCCAAATGGAGAATAATGTGAGAAAATGAGAAATTGTCCATGTTGCCAGAAGAATAAAACAGTTTCTGATCTGAATAGTGAGAGATTGTAGAGCTCTGAGACTCCGAGGGATCTGGGTGTCCAAGAGCATGAATCACAAAAAGGGAATTGAATACAAAAGTAGGGAGGTTGTGCTTCAGTTATACAGGACATTGATGAGTCCACATCTGGAGCACTGTGTATAGTCTTGCTCTCATTTAAGGAAGGATGTAAATGTGTTGGAAGCAGTTCAGAGAAGGTTTACTGGACTCGTACCTGGAATTGGAGGCTGGTCTTATGAGGAATGATTGGACGGGCTGGGCTTGTGTCCGATGGAGTTTAGGTGACTTGATTGAACCGTATCAGATCCTGAGGGGCCTTGACAGGGTGGATGTGGAAAGGATGTTTCCTCTTGTGGGAGAATCTAGAAATTGGAGTCACTTTAAAAGTAACAACTTGCCTATTTAAGGCAGAGGAGAACTTTTTTCTCTCAGAGTTGGGAGTCTTTGGAACTCTCTTCCTCAAAGGGCAGTGGAAGCAGAGTCTTTGAATATTTTGAAGACTGAGTTGAATAGATTCTTGATAAGCAAGAGGGTGAATGGTTATCGGGGGGAATGTGGAATTGAGGTTACAATCAGATCAACTTATTAAATGGTGGAGCAGGCTCGAGGGGCCAAGTGGCCTACTCCAGCTCCTAATTCGTATGTTATCACATCCTATATAATAGATTGTAGCATTTTCCCTCCTACTGATGTCAAGCTAATGGGTCTGTGGTTCCCCGTTTTCTCTCTCACTCCTTAAATAGTGTGGTTACATTTACTACCTTCCAATTTGCAGGAACCATTCCAGAATCTATAGAATTTTGAAAGATGATCACCAATGTATCCACTATCTCTCCAGCCGCCTCTTTCAACACTCTGGGATGGAGAGCATCAGCTTTTGGGGATTTATTAACTTTCAACCACATTAATTTCTCCAGTATTACTTTCTCACTAATACTAATCTCTTTCAGTTCCTCGTGCTCACTGGTCCCTTGGTTCTCTAGTGTTTTAGGACAATTTCTGTATCTTCCTCTGTGAAGACAGACACACATTGTTTAGTTTCGCTGTAATTTCCTTCTTCCCCATCATAAACTCTTCTGTCTCTGCCTGGAATGGACCCACATTGGTCTTTGCGAATCTTTTCCTTTTCACATTTTATAGGAACTTTTCCAATCGTTTTTTTATGTTTCTAGCCAGTTTGCTCTCGTATTCTATTTTCTCTTTATGAGTTTCTTGATCCTCCTTTGTAAATACTAAAACAAGTTTCCAATCCTCAGGGTTACACTTATTTTGGCAACTATATGAGTGATAAGATCTCTTATTTTATCTTCAAAAATGAGCCCAAGATCTGGTTGATTGGAGGTGTCCAAAAATACAACTTTATTGCTAATTATCCACCTCAATTCTCTTACATAAAAATAATTCAAAATTCAGATCAAATAATACATCAAAACATAACAAAGAGAGTTAAACAAAAACATTGGGGAAACACGGTAGCATTGTGGATAGCACAGTTGCTTCACCGCTCCAGGGTCCCAGGTTCGATTCCGGCTTGGGTCACTGTCTGTGCGGAGTCTGCACATCCTCCCCGTGTCTGCGTGGGTTTCCTTCGGGTGCTCCGGTTTCCTCCCACAGTCCAAAGATGTGCAGGTTAGGTGGATTGGCCAGGATAAATTGCCCTTAGTGTCCAAAATTGCCCTTAGTGTTGGGTGGGGTAACTGGATTATGGGGATAGGGTGAAGGTGTTGACCTTGGGCAGGGTGCTCTTTCCAAGAGCCGGTGCAGACTCGATGGGCCGAATGGACTCCTTTTGCACTGTAAATTCTATGAAATGAAATTCTATGAAATAAGAAAATATTAGGAAATCAATAGATGGTTCAGAATTTCTTAAAGCATGAATATAGAACAAACTTTAGTCATGAAACTATTCTTAAAGAAATTCTTATCAATGGTCTAACCCCTTATTGGTTTCAAATTCTCAGCTGAGGCTTCCTGATTTAATCAGAAAACTCTGTCACTTGGAGCATGATTTGTTATCCAGGCATTGGTCTTTACTTAAGATTCATTAATGTCTATCAAGTTAATTAAATGTCTACATGCTCCCGCCACGTGTACCAATCCTCTGAAGATAAGGCGTTCTGCATTAACCTTGCTTGTTGCTAAGGCTTTGCTACATTTTGTAAATGTTTCTGTTGCTGAGGCTGCGATACGTTTTCATTGCTAGATGTATTTGTAGAACAATGTTTTATTCATGACGAGGGCTTTTATGCAACTTTTCTTGAAACTGTGTTAGATTCTGACACATATTAAGTTGCTGTACAGCAATTCTCATATTTTTATCTGAAACAATTTCTGCCTGTATGTATACTGAATTTAAGAATTATACTGCATTGATTCTTCAAGGTACCAATAAATCAGTGAAGCAATAAATCTGTAATCTATCAATGAGCCTCTTCCTTTTACCTAATGGAATCTTTAATGTTTCTTGATAGTCACGGTTGCGTCACTTTTCCTGTTGGATTTTTGTTTCTTAAAGGAATCTATATTTTATGTAAATATGTGATAATTCCTTAAATGCGATTGCCTGTGTTTCATTACACATTTTATTGTATGTTCCCTATCAACTTGCCCCTCATGGCTTGACAGTTTCCTTCTGAGACAGAACCATGTAACCACCATAGCCTATCTTCATCTGAACTGCATGCATTGGGGTTCCAAACAGAAACAGGAACTATCTGTCATCTACCTTCCAAACACCCTTTCACTCTGTGATCCTTATGAAATTTGCCACAAGGCTCAAGAGCATCAGTCATGTGAAGGCCAGTCCAGCAGAAAGAAACCCTCCGACCCTCCCCATTGACCAACTGTCAGAATGAACAAAATGCAGTCCTGGATGTAATTGAGAGCAGAAACAATAACAACAGAATCCAACCCCTGTAATCAATTGTGACCATGTTGGTGTCTCAGCAAGTTCGAGGAAGCACAGAATCCCTTCTCACACTGAGAGCAGGTGAACGGCTTCTCCCCAGCGTGAACTCGCTGGTGCCTCCGCAGTGTGGATGATTCACAGAATCCCTTCCCACAGTGAGAGCAGATGAATGGCCTCTCCCCAGTGTGAACCCACTGGTGCCTCTGCAGGCTGGATAATTGAGTGAATCCATTCCCACACCGAAAGCAGGTGAACGGTCTCTCCCCAGTGTGAACTCACTGGTGTGTCTGCAGGGTGAATGACTGACTGAATCCTTTCCCACAAAGAGAGCAGCTGAATGGTCTCAGCCAAGTGTGAATGCGCCAATGAGCTTCCAGTACAAATAGGCACTGCAGTTGACCATTTGGCCCATTGAATTTGCTCAACCCTGTAATAAGCTCAATGGCCGATCTAGCTCAGCACCATTTCCCTTAGTGACTTCAACATCTCGAAACCTATCAACTCGATCTGGAAAATACTTGATGACTTGAGGCTCCACAGTCCTCTGGAGCAGAGAATTCCAAAGCTTCACCACATCCTGGAGTGAAGAATTCGCTCCTCATCTTAACTTTCAGTCCATTTTCCTACCTGTTCCCCGTGCCCCTCAACTCCCTCGTCAATCAGAATTCTGTCTAACTTCACGGCGCCAAGGACCCAGGTTCGATCCCGGCCCCAGGACACTGCGTTTGGAGTTTGCACAGTCTCTCCGTGTCTGTGTGGGTCTCATCCCCACAACCCAAAGATGTGCAGGGTTGGTGGATTGGCCATTCTAAATTGGCCCTTAATTGGAAAAAACATGAATTGGGTACCTTACATGAAAAAATTATGTTTTGGTGAGGGAGGGAGGGAGGGGGGGGGGGGGGTCACAATCAAATCCAGTGACTACCCACATATACTTTGTGTCAGGTTGGTGTCAATGTCCACCCCCTCACTTTTCATCCGAGTCTCAGGAGGTTGGAGACTGCTCCGGACAAGTAATGGCGGACGCAGCTCCCACAATCCTCCCATGCTGGAGAAACTGCTTTATCCCAGATGGGTGGGTGGTCTGGAACTGCACATGTCCAAGGGAGAGGGACCCTTAATTGAAAAAAAGACTGGGCACGTATGATAAAACAAATAATTCTGTCTAGCTTATTCTTGAATATATTCAATGACTCCCAGACTCCACTGGACCCTGGGGGAAACAAATTCCGGAGATTAACAACCCTCTGAGATAAGAGATTACTGAAAATATATAACATGGTTGCAGTACAATATTAAAAGACTAGAAATAATAATAAATGTACTTTACAGGTCCAGATGGAGCAGGTTAAAGAGGTGTGAATTGTCTCAAGCCAGGACAGTTGGTAGGATTTCGCAAGCCCAGGCCAGATGGTGGGGGGTGAATGTAATGCGACATGAATCCAAGGTCTTGGTTGAGGCTGTACTCATGTGTGCGGAACCTAGCTACAAGTTTCTGCTTGGCGATTCTGCATTGTTGGGTTGCAAAATCCTATCGACTCTCCTGGCTTGAGACAATTCACACCTCTTTAACCTGTGATTATCCCTCTCTCCAGTTGCTCTGTCTGGACCTGTAAAGACTTAATTACCTGCAAAGACTCTCATTCAACAGTATCGTCTTGCATCATTGACTTTATCTATCTATATGTTTCTGGAACCCACCTCTTCATTCACCTGAGGAAGGAGCTGTGCTCTGAAAGTTAGTGATTCGAAACAAACCTGTTGGACTTTTAACGTGGTGTTGTGAGACTTCTTACTTTTACTTTAACACGATCAATAATCACACTCCATGGTTACGTTGCAGAAATTGTCACTCAATTCTCCTGGAACCAGCCCAATGTGATTCTTCATTCCTGTGTTTACTGCCATTGTGTTCCTTTGCCTGACTGGCAACCCTTAACCCCAGAGGTGTCTTTTGCTGTGATGGTTCTCCGGATTGGATTGGATTTGTTTATTGTCACGTGTACCGTATTCAGGTCCCGATAAACCAAGTGACTCTTCCAAATCCTGAAGTGATGTTTGTTTTTTTCTGCAAATCTTCATCTAATATCCTGTAAGATGCAAGTTGAGAACAGACAATTCTAGTTTCTATAAAACATTCTTTCCTTTCTCATTCTCCAAAAGCTGTAAATTTCCACCCAACACACTCTCCCTCCATTCTCACTCTACAGTATGTAATATTTATCTTCTCTAATCCTCCCAAATCTCGAAAGGTGCTGCTTCAGGCTGATTCACAGATCCATGCTCACTGCTTCCTGTCCTGGACAGAGGCCTGAAAATCTCCATGCAGGCTGCCAGACAGGAATATGTCTATAATACCAAACTCAAAATGTGTGCAACATACGAACTTCCTTTCACTTCAGTTACTGCGAGTCACCAAAGTCCCCTCAGAATGAGAAAAGAAATGGAAAGGTAAAGTAGAGTTGGAGAGGCTACTCCCTCTTAATAATAATCGGGGGCAGCACAGTGGCGCAGTGGGTTAGCACTGCGGCCTCACGGCGCCAAGGTCCCAGGTTAGATTCTGGATCTGGGTCACTGTCCGTGTGGAGTTTGCACATTCTCTCTGTGTTTGCCTGGGTTTTGTCCACACAACCCACAGTTGTGCAGGGTAGGTGGATTGAACACGCTAAATTGCCCCTTAATTTTAAAAGATGAATTGGGTAATCTATATTTTTAAAAAAACACTGCAATGAAGTTACTGTGAAACTCCCCTAGTCACCACATCCGGCGCCTGTTAGGGTACACAGAAGGAGAATTCAGAATGTTCAATTCACCAAACGCACGTCTTTCAGGCATTCTAGATGGGCAGCCTGGTAGCCCAGTGGTTAGCACCGTTGCTTCACATCTCCAGGGTCCCAGGTTCGATTCCGGCTTCGGTCACTGTCTGTGGAAATCTGCACGTTCTCCCCGCGTCAGCGTAGGTTTCGTACGGGTGCTCCGGTTTCCTCCCACACTGCAAAGATGTGCAGGTTAGGAGGATTGACCATGATAAATTGCCCTTAGTGTTCAAAAATGGTTAGGTGGAGGTTCCGGTGGCGGCTAAGGAGGAGTAAGTCGCACACTTGGTGGCTTCTCAATCCAGTCGGACTTTTTCCCTGACTTTTTTGTACTTTTGAGTGCTAGTTTGGAAGGCATAGGCACTCAGGCACTGACTCCAGACACAGGTGTATGGAATTAAGAAGCAGAAAGAATCGCAAACAGTTGAAGAAGTGGGCAAACAAGGGCAGTGTACAAGCTGCTGCTGAGGACAATATGGCCGGCGTCCGGACCGCGGTGCAGACAGCCCAGCCAACGACGGAGCATCTGTTGAAGGTCATTCAAGAGTGCTTTACTGTTTTGCAGCGGAACAGTTTAGACCTGATTCAGAAGGACATCAAGGGCTTGAGCATAGGCTGGATGCCCAGGATCGTACGATCCAGAAGTTGGAAAAGGCGCTGGAGGAGCAGGAAGATAACCAAAACGGTGGTGGAAGCGGAGATGGAGAGGCTGAAGGACCAACAAAAAAGGCTTCTGGAGAAGGTAGAGGACCTGGAAAATAGGTCGCATCAGCAGAATTTGAGAATCGTTGGTCTCCCGGAGGGGGCTGAGGGAGACGGTGCCGCGATGTGGCGGGCATGTTCCAGAAGCTGTTGGGAGATGATGTCTTCCCGCGCCCGGTGGAGGTGGACAGGGCGCTGGCGAGGCAGCCGCGAGAGGCGCCCCCCTTCCCCCGAGCGATGGTGGCCCGGTTTCACAGGTTCCTGGACAAGGAGCGGGTGCGACAGTGGGCTAAGCGCACGCGGAGCTGCCATTGGAATAACAGTGTCATGCGCATCTACCAGGACCTGAGCATGGAGGTGGCCAGAAGAAGGGCAGGCTACAGGCAAGTCAAAGAGATTCTGTTTAAGAAGCAGGTGAAGTTTGGGCTGCTGTATCCGGCTCGCCTGTGGATCACACACGAGGCACGGCACCATTGCTTTGAGGAGCCCGAGGATGCGATGGACTTCGCCAAGAGAGAAGGGCTGGTGCCGAACTGAGGACTTTGTGGACATGGGTTAATAAGACACTGGGCGATGTTTTCACTCATGGGGGGGGGGGGCGGCGGCGGCGGCGCGGGGGGGGGGGGGGGGGGGCGGGTGGATGAATACTTCTTACACTGCAAATAAGAGGTGCAGGTGTTGGAGAACCAGCGCTGTCTGGAGGTTTGTTTGGCGAAGGCCGAGGAGAATTCTTAGGAGGCCCGAGTAAGCTATTGCTGAAGGAGGTTAACGTAGCAAGACTCCCTATTTACTCAGCAGGTTGAGAAAAGTTGAAAGATTGCGAGGCAGAAGTTGTACGAGTTTGGGAGTAACCCGAGCAAATACAAAGGCCGACTTTGGAGCGAATTTCTCTGTGCGGCTTGGCAAAGGGAAAAGGGTCACGAAGACGGAGGAAATAAACAGGAATTTTGGGATTTCTATGCAGGATTATACAAGTCTGAGCAGTCTGGTGATGTATTGGCAGTGTGGAGCATTATTTATTTTCCTTGAATCTCCCGGAAGCCTCAGAAAGCCAGCATGAGGCTCTTAATGCTACTCTTTCTAGGGAAGCGATGTCAAAGACCATGGAGGAGCTTCAGCCAGGTAAAGCGCTGGGACCACATGGCTGTGGGTGTGGGTTTTATAGGGGATTTGAGGTTTACTGTTGGAACTATTTGTGGGTTTGTATTATCACTTTGACTCAAGTATGCTGCCATTGACTCTTTCTGAGGCTTATGTCTGTTTGATTCTGAAGCGGACAAGGATCGAGGGAGCGCATCTCTTATCAGCCAATCTATCTTTTGAATGTTGACTTGAAACTGCTATCTAAAGTTTTGGTGAGAAAGCTGGAGGGCATCCTTCCAACAATCAATTTATTTTTTAAATTTAGAGTACCCAATTCATTTTTTCTAATTTAGGGACAATTTAGCTTGGCCAATCCACCTCCCCTGCATATCTTTGGGTTGTGGGGGTGAAACCCACACAAACACGGGGAGAATGTGCAAACTCCACACGGTCAGTGACCCAGAGCCGCGATGAAACCTGGGACCTCGGTGCCGTGAGGCAGCAGTGCTAATCACTGCACTACCGTGCTGCCCTCCTTCTGACAATCATGAGGGAGGACCAGTCTGACCTCGCTCTGCATCACTAACCAGCTGAGCTAAATTGGCTCCTAATTATATTACAAGCTGGGCAGCGGCAGGGTTCATGAATGTCGTATTTGGGCTTCTGAGAAGATCTCGACAAATAAATGTGTCAAGCTGAGGGAGCAAAGGATGTCAATGTCTTTAAGAGAGAGAGACCTGGGCCAAGCTTTCCAGAGTCTGCACCCTCCCTGGATTCACTTCCTTTCCCTTCAGTTGCTGCAAGTGACCAATTGAAGGTGAGAATGAGAAACGAAATGGAAAGAGGGAGAAAAGAAAATGTTTTACTCACAGATGTTGGAGACGGGAGGAAGTTTGCGTCCTTGTGAAGTTCAATCGAGCAGTCACACAAAGCCCGAGCTGATTAGCTGGAGGACCATCCTTCTGGTCCTCCAACTCTTGCCATTGGTCAATACCTCAGGTAAAAGGTCAGAAGGCGGGCTACCCTTTACACATGCGCATCCTCCCCTCTCCCTTGGACATGCGCAGTCGTGGGCAGGGGGAGATCACCGATTGGCTTCTCGCTCTGGCCGTCAGCCGGTTGCCTGGAAACCTTGTCTCGAGGAGGTTCTGTTGTCGGTTAATTTTCCCCCTTGTTCAAGGGGCGGGCGAAACAACGGGTGGGGGCGGGGAGCGCCGGGCCTGCGCACTGGAACCCGGTGACGACAGCGCGGAAGAGTAATTCCTATTGGCTGATTCGGGCAGTGCCCCATTGTGATGTCACAGCGGAAGTGAAGGAAAAAAACTCCAACATCTGTGAGTAAAACACTTTCATTTCTCCCCCTTTCCATTTCTTTTCTCATTCTGACCTTCAATTGGTCACTTGCAGCAACTGAAGGGAAAGGAAGTGAATCCAGGGAGAGTGCAGACTCTGGAAAGGTTGGTTCAGGTCTCTCTCTCTCTCTGAAAGACATTGACATCCTTTGCTCCCTCAGCTTGACACATTTATTTGTCTGGCTAGAAGGATGGTCTCTCGCCACCGGGGGTAGCAGCGCGGTTGGGTGACCTGCACGGCTTCCTGCGGTTAGAGAAGAGAAAGTCTGAGTTAAGGGTGCAGCAGGGGAGTTTGAGAAAAGGTGGGGGATGTTTGTGACCATGTTTGAGGAGCTGTTCGTCGTGTGGGGGGTGGTGGGGGGAATGGAAAAGGAGAAAAATCTGTACAAACCATATAGATTGTTGGGAAGAATGTTTCCCGGGGTGTTTATTTGCTGTAACCTACTTTGATACAAGTTTGAATAAAATGCATTGAAAAAATAATTAATAAATAAAAGGATGGTCTCTTTCCTGATGTTCACAATTAAAGGAAGAGAAATTGGTGGCAAATCTCAGCAGGTTTGGCAGCATCTGTAGGGAGAAAAAAGCTGACGTTTCAAATCCGATGACTCTTTGACAAAACTTTGACAAAGAGTCATTGAACTCGAAACGTCAGCTCTTTTCTCTCCCTACAGATGCTGCCAGACCTGCTGAGATTTTCCATCATTTTCTCTTTCGTTTCAGATTCCAGCACCCGCAGTAATTTTCTTT
Organism: Scyliorhinus torazame; assembly: GCF_047496885.1. Lineage (NCBI taxonomy): Eukaryota > Metazoa > Chordata > Chondrichthyes > Carcharhiniformes > Scyliorhinidae > Scyliorhinus > Scyliorhinus torazame. The sequence goes on from NC_092711.1 coordinate 174,938,777, forward strand.
TATCACAATTAAAGGGCTGGTTTCTCCAAGAGATGGCTGACATTTAATGGGACAGTAAATTAATATCGGCTAGAGATATGTCTAGTATTTTTAAATTAGATATATTATTTATAGTCTGTAATAAAGTACATTTACTATTATTTCTGGTTGTGTAATATTGTACTGTCGCTATTTATATATTTCCAGTCATCTCTTCCCTCAAAAGGCTATTAGTCTATGGAATTCTCTTCCACAGGGATCAATGGAGTCTGTGGATCACTGAATATATTCAAGGTTGAGTTGGACAGATTTTTAATATTTCTTTTGTTATGTTTTTTACCATTTTTAAAATAATGAATGCAACAGAATAACAGAAATATTGATGGAAAATTGGTACAGTGTAGAACAACTGATACTGCCAGCATAAATACAAGCAACACATTGCAGAATTAATTCATAGCAGGATATTTGAGTGACCAGAGCCTCTAGATGAAATGCCAGATCAGTTAACAGGTTAACATAGTGAGCGGGGAAAGAGGGTAAGATTATATAAAAACAGAAGAATAACAATGCAGGGCGCATACCCCAAAATATTACAAAACAGACTAACAGCATAGTCGAATTAAAATAACATAGATGCCATAGAATCTCTATAGTGCAGAAGGAGGCCATTCGCTTCTTCAAGTCTGCACTGACCATCAGAAAAAGCACTCACAGCGGCAGACTCCCCATCCTATTCCCATAATCTGGTGCATTGATCATGGTCAACCCACCTAACCTAACATCGTTTGTGCGGAGGGGCAAGAATTCAAAAATCCTTAAAACAGTACTACAATGGAGAAGAAACATGGGAGGCCTGGCCCTCCCGAACTTGCAATACTATCACTGGGCAGCCACGGCCGAAAGAGTGAGGAGATGGGTAAAGGATCCAGACATGGAATGGGTAAGGATGGATGAGTCCTCATGTACAGGAATGATCCTCCGGGCCCTCGCCATGGCAACACTCCCATCCCCGCCAGCACCAGTCCATTGGTGGCAGCTACCCTGAGAACCTGGAACCAGATGTGGTAGCATTTCAGTCTGACCGATGTGTCCTTCATGGCCCCCATCTGCGGCAACCATAGGTTTGCACCAGCCATTCTCAACACCACCTTCAAGAGGTAGAGACAAGAAGGGGGAACACTGATGGTTAGGGACTATGACACAGGAAATAGACTAGCGACCTTAGAGAGACTGGTCCTACCAAACAGGGATGAGCTCCAGATCAAAAACTTTCTCTGCAGGGAGACACCAGCATACCCAGGAACCCTGAGAAGCACAATGCAAGAGGAGCTACTGGACGCAGACAGTCTGGGGAAAGGAAACCGTGAGGACCTGTACCGACAACTCTTAATAAGGATGCGCTCCTTACTTGACGAAACCCAGGAAAAATGGGAGAAAGTGCGAGGGATGGAAATAGGGTGGGGACTCAGGAGCGAAGCACTGAACGGGACCAACTCCACCTTCTCCTACGCAAGGCGAAGCTTCATGCAGTTGAATGTTGTGTACAGAACATACCTGACAAGAACCCGAATGAGCAGGTTCTTCTCAGAGATGGAGGACAAATGTGAATGGTGCCAGCAGGGTCCGGCAAACCGTGCCCACATGTTCTGGGTATGCCCCAGACTTGTCAAATTCTGGACAGCCTATTTAGACGCAATGTCCATGGTTATGAGGGTGGAGCCGTGCCCACAAATGGCAGTCTTCGTGGAATCGGACCAGCCAGAACTATTCATGGGGAAGTGGGTGGACGCCCTTGCCTTTGCTTCTCTAATTGGCCGCTGGAGAATCCTGCTCGGCTGGCGATCAGCAGCACCACCCACAGCTGCAGACTGGCTGGCAGACCTATCGGAATTTCTCCACCTGGAGAAAATCAAGTTCACCGTCCAAGAGTCAGAGGATGGTTCCCACAAAGTGTGGAGGCCATTCACCAACTTGTTCCAGGACCTGTTTGAAGCCAGCGGCCAATGGAACACTGGGGAGGGAGGTGGACGTACGGGAGCCAACGGGATCACAGGGAGCAGGCAGGAAAAGGGGAGGGGGGGGCTACTGGGACAAGGAGGGAGAACCCAAAACCAACTGACACAGAGACCAGAGAGCCGAGAACAAAAATACAAGAAGAGGAACCCCCCAAGGGAAGGTTTAAAACAGGACAGGGAGTGCACGGGGTGGAAGGGGGAGGCCCATCAATGGGGGGGGAAGGGAGGGCACCGTCCACTTGTAAATAACAGATAACTCCCATTGTACAGTGAAGGGCCCAGGAAAGGACCCAGAAACAACGAGTGAAGGGGGCGGAGGGGAGGGACAGGAGATGGGGGGACCGGCACAAAGGAAATTGACATGCACATTGTAATCGGCAGAGTTACCCTGACTGCTTGGATAGTGTATAATAAGCATTGCCACAAGTCTGCGACTCGATGAAAAAGAGGTGAAAAAATCTGCCCCATCCAATCCCGCCTCAATTTAAAGTGTTCCTCATAATCCAGATGTGTTTCCTGTAATAAAACTATGTTGACTTTCTCCTTCAGAAAGGAGAGGATCTTTTTCCTTCTGATAGGGTGATGGATGCCCCGTACATTCCCTGAGAAAATTTGAAGATTAACTGCCGCTATTAGTTAGGCGACAGAGAGACAGGAACAGATTTTCACACCACAATCGGGCGTGTGCCATTACCCCCTCCTCCAACTCACTTTACCAAAGTCTCCTCAAACTGCTCCTTTCACGGATAAAAGCCCCGTCTGTACCAGAGTAGGATAAAGTCAACAACACATAAACCCTCCCATAATAACAACAATACAAAAGAATCACCACCACAATAGATCCAAGGGGACATTTCTCAATAAGACTGAGGACCCGGAGGATTAACCCCACGGCCAGACTGTCGTTACCCTCAGGATACCTTCTCCAAAATTAGGAAAAGAAAAGTAACTTCTGTAAATTGTTTTTACAGGATATTAGAAGAGGAGGAATTACAGACAGAAATCTCAAACGTCACATCTCAATCTGACTGAGTCTCTCAATTCCTTGGAACTGAGTATCACTGAATCAAGAAGGAGAAATGTTTGTCTTTTCTGTCGGCTTCAAAACATCAGTGAGACTGGAAAAGCCCCGAGACACACACACCTGAGTGAGAGTGTTCCAGAGCACTGACTGTGGAAAGAGCTTTAACCAGTTACAGAGCCTGAAAAAATATCACACCATTCACAGCGGGAGGGACGTGACACGTGTTCTATGTGTGTACGAGGCTTCAAAGATCGGCAAACCTGGAGAGACACGAGGAGACCCAAAATATGAAGATACCGTGGAAATGTGGGGACTGTGGGAAGGGATTCAGGTTTCCATCTGCGCTGGCCGCTCATCGGCGTATTCACACTGGGGAGAGGCCGTTCACCTGCTCTGTGTGTGAGAAGGGATTCATTCAGTTATCCACCCTGTTGACACACCAGCGAGTTCACACTGGGGAGAGGCCGTTCACTTGCTCTCAGTGTGAAAAGGGATTCACTCAGTTATCCGACCTGCGAATACATCAGTGAGTTCACACTGGGGAGAGGCCGTTCACCTGCTCTCAGTGTGAGAAGGGATTCACTCAGTTATCCCACCTGCGGAGACATCAGCGAGTTCACACTGGGGAGAGGCCGTTCACCTGCTCTCAGTGTGAGAAGGGATTCACTCAATCATCCGACCTGCAGAAACATCAGCGAGTTCACACTGGGGAGAGGCCGTTCACCTGCTCTCAGTGTGAGAAGGGATTCACTACTTCATCGAGACTGCTGGCACACCAGCGAGTTCACACTGGGGAGAGGCCGTTCACCTGCTCTCAGTGTGAGAAGGGATTCACTCAGTCATCCGCCCTGCAGAGACACCAGCGAGTTCACACTGGGGAGAAGGCGTTAACCTGCCCTCAGTGTGAGATGGGATTCACTCAGTTATTCAGCCTGCGGATACATCAGCGGGTTCACACTGGGGAGAGGACATTCACCTGCTGTCAGTGTGAAAAGGGATTCACTCAGTTATCCGACCTGCGGCGACATCAGCGACGTCACACTGGGGAGAGACCGTTCACCTGCTTTCAGTGTGAGATGGGATTCACTACCTCATCGAGCCTGAGGAAACACCAGCAGGTTCACACTGGGGAGAGGCCGTTCACCTGCTCTCAGTGTGAGAAGGGATTCGCTCAGTTATCCAACCTGCGGAGACATCAGCGAGTTCACACTGGGGAGAGGCCATTCACCTGCTTTCAGTGTGAGAAGGGATTCACTCAATCATCCGACCTGCAGATACATCAGCGAGTCCACACTGGGGAGAGGCCGTTCACCTGCTCTCAATGTGAGAAGGGATTCACTACCTCATCGAGCCTGCGGAAACACCAGCAGGTTCACACTGGAGAGAGGCCGTTCACCTGCTCTCAGTGTGAGAAGGGATTTACTCAGTTATCCCACCTGCGGACACACCAGCGAGTTCACACTGCGGAGAAGCCGTTCACTTGCTCTCAGTGTGAGAAGGGATTCATTACTTCATCGAGCCTGCTGGCACACCAGCGGGTTCACACTGGGGAGAGGCCGTTCACCTGCTCTCAGTGTGAGAAGGGATTCACTCGGTTATCCAACCTGCAGAGACACCTGCGAGTTCACACTCGGGAGAAGGCGTTAACCTGCTTTTAGTGAGAGAAGGGATTCAGATATCCATACGCCCTGCAGGAACACTAGCGAGTTCACCCCTGTAAGAGGCCAATCACCTGCTCTGAGCAGGGGAGACATTCAATGATCCGTCCCATCTCCGGACACACTAGCGAGTTAATTCTGATGAAAGACCATTCATCTGCTCTCAATGTGGGGAGAGGGTTTTGTGATTCATCACACCTGTTGTGACTCCAACAAGTTCACAATAAATTACAGATGTTGGCTCCGTTGTTATTGTTTCTGCTCTCACTGACATCCAGGACTGCATTTTGTTCATTCTGACATCTGGTGAATGGTGATGATTGGAGGGTTTCTTTCTGCTGGACTGGCCGGTCTAACACCTCTGCCTCCGGTGGGCTGACCATTTTTGAGCCTCGTTGCAATTACCTGGTTCCAAGTTTGACGAGGAGCACAGAATGAAAAGGTGTTTGCACGTTGGAAGATATTTAGTTCCCAAAGCAGCCACGTTGCCATGAAGATGGGCTGTGGTGGTTACAGGGTTCTTTTGTCTAATTTATCTGGATGTTTCTCGCAGAAGGAAACTGTCATGCTATGAGGGGCAAGTTGTCTGGTAGATTGGGAAATTACAATAAACAGATCACTGAAAGTGGCAACGCAGGTGGATAAGGAGCTAAGAAGGCAGACGGCATGGTTGTCTTCATTGGTCGGGACATTGAGTATAAAAATTGGCAAGTCATGCTGCAGCTGTACAGAACCTTAGTTAGGCCACACGTGGAATATTGCCTACAATTCTGGTCACCACATTACCAAAAGGATGTGGAGGCTTTGGAGAGAGGACAGAGGAGGTTTACCAGGATGTTTCCTGGCCTGGAGGGTATTAGCTATGAGGAGAGGTTGGATAAACCCGGATTGTTTTCACTAGAGCGACAGAGTTGAGCGACGACCCGATAAAAGTTTACAAAATTGACTGGCATGGACAGAGTTGATTGTCAGAAGCTTTTTCCCAGGTTGGAAAAGTCAATTACCAGGTGACATAGGTTTAAGGTCCGAGGGGCAAAGTTTAGAGCAGATGTGTGAGGGAGGTTTTTTTTACACAGAGGGTGGTGAGTGCCTGGAACTCGCTGCCGGAGGAGGTGCTGGAAGCAGGTACGATAGTGACATTTAAGAGGCATCTTGACGAATACATGAATAGGATGGGAATAGACGGATACAGACACTGGAAGCACAGAAGGTTTTAGTTTAGACAGACATCATGATCCGAGCAGGCTTGGTGGCCAAAGGGCCTGTTCCTGTGCTGTACTGTCCTTTGTTGTTCTTTGTATGACGACAGACAATAGACCGGCAACCACTCGCATTTTATTTACATAAAATATAGATTCCTTTAAGAAGCAAAAATTAAACAGCAAAATGAAGCTATCGTGGCTGACAAGAAAAGTTAAAGATTCTATTAGATCAATGGAGGAGACTCAAAGTGGCTAAAATATTAGTGAGCCTGAGGATTGGGAACTTGTTTTAGAATTCAGCAAAGGACCAAGAAACTGATAAAGAGAAATAGAATATGAGAGCAAACTGGGGAGAAACATAAAAACTGACTGGAAAAGCTCCTATAGGAATGTGAAAAGGAAAAGATTAGCAAAGACCAATGTGGGTCCATTCCAGGCAGAGACAGGAGAGTTTATAATGGGGGATAAGGAAATGGCAGAGAAACTAAACAATGTGTGTTTGTCTTCACGGAGGAAGATACAGAAATTGTCCTAAAACACACAGAAAACCAAGGGACCAGTGAGCACGAGGGACTGAAAGAGATTAGTATTAGTGAAAAAGTAGCACTGGAGAAATTAATGTGGTTGGAAGTTAATAAATCCCCAAAAGCTGATGCTCTACATCCCAGAGTGTTGAAAGAGGCGGCTGTCGAGATAGTGGATACATTGGTGATCACCTTTCACTATTATATAGATTCTGGAATGGTTCCTGCAGATTGGAAGGTGGTAAATGTAACCCCACTATTTAAGGAGAGAGAGAAAACGGGGAACCACAGACCCATTAGCCTGACATCAGTAGGAGGGAAAATGCTACAATCTATTATAAAGGAAGTGATAACATACGAATTAGGAGCAGGAGTAGGCCACTCGGCCCCTCGTGCCTGCTCCACCATTCAATAAGTTCACGGCTGATCTGATTGAATCCTCAACTCCACCGAGACCCCTCAGAAAATACATCTGAGGAGATAGTAATAATATTCTTTATTATTATAATCTTTATTATTGTTACAAATAGGCTTACATTAACACTGCAATGAAAATCCGCTAGTCGCCTCACGCCGCCACCTGTTCAGGTACACAGAGGGAGAATTCAGAATGTCCAATTCACCTAACAAGCACATCTTTTGGGACTTGTGGGAGGAAAGCCACACAGTTTTGGGGAGAACGTGGAGACTCCGCACAGACAGTGACCCAAGCCGGGAATTGAACCCGGGTCCCTGGAGCTGTGAAGCAACAGTGCTAACCACCATGTGCCTCCACACCGCTGTTTCAGTTATGGGGAACAAGGAAATGGCAGAGGAGATTGTTTTTTGTTTAATATTTTTATTCTCCTTTTTCACATTTTCTGCCAAATTTACACCCACCAACAATAAACAATAATCAGCAACAAATATGTTAATCCCCATAACAATAACAACAATCCCATCCCCCCACCAACCCCCAAACATCAGCCCGCATGTTTACATAAACAAATGACAAAAAGGAATCTGGGATTACCCATAGTCACCCTTAATACAAGCAGCCCCCCTCCCCCAACCCTCTCCCCCCCCCCCCATTCCCCCCAACTAATGTTCGATGTTATCCAGTTCTTGAAAGTGCTTAATGAATAATGCCCATGACTTGTAGAACCCCTCCATCCTTCCCCTCAGTTCAAACTTAACCTTCTCACGGGTCAAGTATTCCAACAGGTCCCCCCGCCACGCCAGGGCACAGGGTGGAGAAGCTGCTCCCAGCAGGATCCGCCTTCAGGCGATCAACGAGACGAAGGCTACAATATCTTCTGCCCCCGTTTCCAACCCTGGCTGATTTGACACCCCGAATATGGCCTCCCGGAGATCCGGGTCCAGTTTCACATGCACCACTTTAGAAATTACCTTAAAAACCTCCTTCCAGTACTCCTCTAGCTTTGGACAGGAACAAAACATATGAACGTGATTCGTGCCCCCTCCCCCTCCCCCCCCCCCCCCCACCCCCTCCTGCAACGCTCACACACATCCTCTACTCCTTCAAAAAATCGGCTCACCCTCACCCTCACCCTCGTGAGGTGTGCTCTGTATACCACCTTCAGCTGTATCAGCCCCAACCTCGCACATGAGGTAGAGGCATTTACTCTCCGGAGCACCTCACACCAGAACCCCTCTATAACCTCTCCCAACTCTTCCTCCCACTTTGCTTTGATCCCTTCCAGTGGTGCCTTAGCCTCCGTACACCGCTGACACTACCCCCTTCTCCAGTACCCTGATCGTCAGCACCTCCTCCAGCAATGTGGAGGCCGGTTCCTCCGGGAAGCTCTGTATCTCCTTCCTGGCAAAATCTCGAACCTGCATGTATCTAAACATTTCTCCCTGCTCCAGCCCATACTTAGCTTCCAGCTCCCTCAATCCTGCAAACCAACCTCTAAGAAACAAATCTTTTAGCGTCTTGATCCCCTTCTCTTCCCATTTCCGAAAACTTCCATCCCACCTCCCTGAACACGCTGATGTGTCTGCAGATGCGGTAACTGAGTGAATCCCTTTCCACACTCAGAGCAGGTGAATGGTCTCTCCCCGGTGTGAACACACTGGTGTCTCAGCACGTGTGCAGACCGAGTGAATCCTTTCCCACACTCAGAACAGGAGAACAGCCTCTCCCCAGTGTGAACTCACCTGTGTTCCTGCAGGCTGCATGAATGAGTGAAAGCCTTCTCACACTCAGAACAGGTGAAAGGCCTCTCCCCAGTGTGTACTCGCTGGTGTGTCAGTAGAGTCGGTAAAGCACCGAATCCCTTACCACACACGGAGCAGGTGAACGGCCTATCTCCAGTGTGAACTCGCTTGTGTCGCAGCAGTTTAGATGAATCACTGAATCCCTTCCCACATCCCGAGCAAGTGAATGGCCTTTCCCCAGTGTGAATTCGCTCATGTTTATACAGGTCTGATGAATTACTGAATCTCTTTACACACTGAGAGCACGTGAATGGTCTCTCCCCAGTGTGAACCCGCTGGTGTTTATACAGGTCTGATGAATTACTGAATCCCTTTACACACTGAGAGCAAGTGAATGGTCTCTCCCCAGTGTGAACCCGCTGGTGTTTATACAGGTCTGATGAATTACTAAATCCCTTCCCACACTCGGAGCAGGTGAATGGTCTCTCCCCAGTGTGAACCCGCTGGTGTTTATACAGGTCTGATGAATTACTGAATCCCTTCCCACGCTCAAGGCAAGTGAACGGCCTCTCCCCGGTGTGAATTCGCTGGTGGGATTGCAACGTGGATAAATGACTCAAACCGCTTCCACACTCAGGGCAGATGAACGGTCTCTCCCCAGTGTGACTGCGGTAATGAGCCTCCAGTTGTGACGGGTATTTGAATCTCTTGCCACAGTCCTCACATTTCCATGGTTGCTGCATGCAGTATGTGTCTCTCTCCAGGTCCGATGATCAGTTGAAACCTTGTCTTCACAGCGAACACGTGTATGGATTTTCCCCTCTCTGAATGGAGCGATGTTTCTTTGGGCTGTGGAGCTGGTTAAAGCTCATTCAATATCTGCACTAGGACACTCTCACTCAGGTATGTGTGTCTTGGTACTTTTCAGATTGCAAAGTTGCTGAAAATCCTTTGAAGCCAACAGATGAGACAAACTTTTCTTCTTCTGGATTCAAAGTCTGATAATATTCAGCCCCAAAGAGTCGAGTGACTCTGTCAGATCGTGTTGTGATGTCTGAGATATCTGACTGGAATTCGTCCTCTTCTAATATACTGTAAAAACAATTTACAAAATACATCACTGTCAGTGCAGGATAGAAATTCAGAACAGACAATTCTAGTTGCCATGGAACATTCTTTCCTCTCTTGTTCCCCAAAAGCTGTGAATCTCCATCGCACACATTCTCCCTCCATTCTCGCTCCGCTTTTCCCAGTAAATACTCAATAATACCGCACTAAAAATGTGTGTAATATACAGGACTTGATTACAGGACTGGAGACTGATGGGGCTGTGAGGGAGATAGTTATTTCAACAGTGAGATGTGAGAGATCTGCAACTCGCTGCCTATGAGGGTGGAGGAAGCACAGACGATCATCATTTCAAAATAAAAGTGTGAGGAAATAAACTTGCAGAGTAATGGGGATATCGAGGGGGGAATGTGACTGATTGGATTTCTCTACAAAGTCGGCATGGATTGGGTTACTGAATGGAATCCAAGTGTCGTAATCATCATAGAATTTATATCATAGAATTTACAGTGCAGAAGGAGGCTATTCGGCCCAGCGAGTCTGCACCGGCTCTTGGAAAGAGCACCCTACCCAAGATCAACACCTCCACCCTATCCCCATAACCCAGTAACCCCACCCAACACTAAGGTCAATTTTGGACACTAAGGGCAATTTATCATGGCCAATCCACCTAACCTGCACATCTTTGGACTGTGGGAGGAAACTGGAGCACCCGGAGGAAACCCACGCACACACGGGGAGGATGTGCAGACTCCGCACAGACAGTGACCCAAGCCAGAATCGAACCTGGGACCCTGGAGCTGTGAAGCAATTGTGTTATCCACAATGCTACCGTGCTGCCCTAAATAAATGTGTCAAGCTGAGGGAGCAAATGTCTTTAAGAGAGAGAGAGAGCTGGGTCAACCTTTCCAGAATCTGCACCCTCCCTCGATTCACTTTCTTTCCCTTCAGTTGCTCCGAGTCGCCAATTGAAGGTGAGAATGAGAAAAGAAATGGAAAGGGGGAGAAAATAAAGTGTTTTACTCACAGATGTTGGGGACAGGAGGAGGTTTCAGTCTGTGGGGAGCTCAATCTTCATTCACTCAAAGTCCGCCTTCTGATTAGCTGGAGGATCAGAGTCCTTCCGGTCCACCAACTTTTGCTATTGGTTAATACCGTAACAGGACGTTCAGGGGGGTGGGCTCGACTCTGCACCACATGCGCAGCTTCCCTCTCTTGAACATGCATAGGCCTGGGTCGCGGGCGCGGTGGAAAGAGCGGTTTCACCAACGCTGGGGATTGTGGGAGATGCGGCCGTCATTACTCATCCAAAGCCCAGTCTCCAAACTCCTGGGTGACAAGTAGCGGTGGGAGGGCAGTGACCCCACACTGATACAACGTACACGTGGGTAGTCACTGGATTTGATTGCGTGCTCCCCTTAGCAAAACAGTTTGTTAACTCTAGGTGTAAAGATTTAGATACATGTGTGACATATTGGGGAGGGCAATAAGTGAATGTGAAACTGAACCCGAGAGTCAGCACCTTCAGGGGAGGAGAATTGTGGATAAGCAGCAGGAGTAATTCTGGTGGGAGGATTATTTCTTAATTTCTATCCTGTACTGACAGTGATGACATTTGCAAACTCATTCATCAGATAGGTGGATTTGAAGACAGAAATTGCAAGCCAGGCACCTCGTTGTCATCTGACAGATTCAGTTAATTCATCAGGATCTGAATATCATGAACCATTGAATCTAGAAGGAGAAATTATGATCTGTCAGCTTTCAAATAATTTAAATATTACTTTCACTGGAAAGGCACAAGGACTCATCCAAGTGAGAGTTCCACTGCACTGACTGTGCAAAGCCTGAAATATTATCACAACATTCACATTGAGGAGAAACCTTTCCTGGTGTTCTGTATGTGGATGAAACTTCAACTGAGCATTGAACCTGAAGAGACACAAGGACACACACCAACGGAGGAACAATCATCAAGGTCCCCGATAATTTTAATGTCAATTGGGAGAATCAGATTCGCAAAAATATCCTAAAAAATGGGTTCAGAGTCTTTTTGGAACAATTTCTTGGAGCCATACATTTTAGAGCCAACCAGGGAGCAGACTATCCTCGATCTGGTAATGTGCAACAAGACAGGATTAGTCAATAATCTCATTGTGATGGAGCCTCTAAGTCACATTGATCATAATATAATAAAATTCCACTTTCAGTTTGAAGGTGAGAAGTGCTGGTCTAAGGGCGGCACAGTGGAGCAGTGGTTAGCATAGCTGCCTCATGGCGCTGAGGACCTGAGTTCGATCCCGGCCCCGGATCACTGTCCATGTGGAGTTTACACATTCTCCCCATGTCTGTGTGGGTCTCACCCCCACAACCCAAAGGTGTGCAGTGTAGGTGGATTGGCCACGTTAAATTGCCTTTTAATTGGAAAAAAAAGAATGGGGTACTCTAAATCTTTTTTAAAAGTGCTGGCCTAAGTTAAAAACTAAATAAAGAGAACTCTGAAGGGTATGAAGGGAGAGCTGGCGAAAGCGAACTTGGGAAGCTAGGTTGAAAATTGGGACATCAGTATGGAAGTGAGTGACTTTGAATAACTCTCAGCAAACATTTATGCCAGAGAGAAAGAAAGGCTGTTTGAGAAGAATGCATCATCCATGGTTAAATAAGGAAGTCAAGGAATGTATTAAATTGAAAGAAACACCATCAAAATCTACAAAGGTTAGTGTTCATTCAAAAGTTGGGCAGATTTTAGAATCAGCAAAGAATGAGTAAAAGATAAGAAACAGGCAGAAATTAGAGTATGAGGGTAAACATTCTCGGACTACAAAAGTAGATAGTAAAGGTTTCTGCAAGTATTTGAAGAGGAAAAGAGTGACTAAATCCAGGTTGGTCCTCTGGAGAGTGAGCCTGGGAAATTGATCATGGAAAACAAAGAAATGATGGAGGCTTGAAACAGGTATTTTGTGTCTATCGTCACGGTACCAGACCGAGAACAATTCACAAAGATAATTGAAAATCGAGAGGTAATAGGGAGGGAGGAACACAGAACAATCACCAGAGAAAAGATGCCAGGAAAACTATTGAACCTAAAGGCTGACAAGTCCCCAGGACTGGGTGACCTGCATTCTTGGGCTTTAAAAAAAGTGGTGGCAAAGAGAGTAGATGTATTGGTTATAATCCCACAAAATTCCTTAGATTCTGGAAAGGTCCCAGTGGATTGGAAAATAGAGAATGTAACACCTCTATTCCAGAAAGGAGGGAGGCAGAAAGCAGGAAACTATAGGCCAGTTAGCCTAACATGTGTGACAGGGAAAGTGCGAGAATCCATTATTAAGGAGGTTACAGCAGATTACTTAGAAAATGTAAACATTATTACTTTTTATTTATAACGAGAACTACCATGAAATATGCAGTAAATGCAACTGGTTAACTACAAGTTAATACCTAATACCCACATCAACCTGCCCCACCCTCTCTCTCTCATACACACACACACAAGACAGACAACCGCAAAGGGGTGGAAAGGGGCAAAAAAATTCAAAATTGGAGGAAAGAGTCTTTCTTCACAACAAGCTTGCAGATTAAAGTCTTTGGTTTGCAGTCTGTAAAGATCTTCTTTGGAGATTCATTCATTCAGGTACTCTCTACATTAAAAATGCAGGAGTCAAACCTTTTCTGGAGAGACACCTTAGTTCACGTCAAACTTTGCTTTCAGTTTGTAGTTTGTCTTTCGGTCCCTGTAGTCTCAGAAATACAGCACCCACCAGGCTCTCTGGAGAGAGAGCCAGCCCTCACAATGGCCTTCTGGGGAGAGTTAGCTGGACCTTTTTGGAGAGAGTTAGATGTATCAGCGTGCTGCCAGAGTCAAAACTGATACCAAACTGATATCTTGGGACTCGGAAAAGCATTCTAGTGGAATAATATCCAATCACCACCTGTTACTGGACAGATCACAGATCTTTGGGCCAATTCATTGGCAACCGGCCAAATCAATCAAATGGACGTTTCATTATGAGATATGCAAGACATAAATCACAGACGTTCAATCCATCCCCATTATACAAGTTACCTACCCAGTCTTTATATTGGTAACTAGTCAGCCCTTAAACCCATGACAAAGCATCTGCAATCACATTATCCTTTCCAGGAATATGTACAATTGTAACATTGAACTGTTGTAATAATAAACTCCAATGGAATAATCTTGCGTTCCAGGTTTTAAACTTCTCTACAAATGCAAATAGATTATGGTCTGTGTAACAATGCTTTGCTGATTGTCATGTTGGACATGTACTACGAAGTGCTAAAGGGCTAGTCGCAAGGCCAAGGCTCAATGATGGAATACTTTCTTTGGCACAGACTGAATTTGTTTCTAAAAATACCTCCCTAGCCTCTTTATTCCTTCATTGTTGTCCTGTAGTAGCACTGCCCCTACTCCCAGGTCACTGGCATTTGTGGCCATTTTAAATGGTCTGGAAATGTCTGGGATGGCCAGCAATGGTTCGCCCACCAACATGGATGTCAATCTGTCAAACCCTACTTGGCGTTCTGTGGATCATTGCATTTTTAATTGTTTCCGCTACATATCGAACGTGCTTTTTATTTCAGTTTCTAACTGAGGAGGATTTTGCTTTATTCGTTCAGAATTTCTGATGTTTACTTCATGATTTGTTAACCGAGTGCCGCTTGGTGCTTCCATTCAATTCTATTCATACCCTTTCAGCATCTTTGTTATATCTGCCCCTTTCTGGGTGTCGTGCAATGTAAAGATGTGGAGATGCCAACATTCGACTGGAGTGGGCTCAGTAAGAAGTCTTACAACACTAGGTTAAACTCAAACAGGTTTGTTTCGGATCATTAGCTTTCGGAGCACAGCTCCTTCATCACCTGATGAAGGAGCTGTGTTCTGAAAGCACGTGTAATGTAATCAGTCTTTTCTGATTGTCCAATAAATGTTTATCCATATTTCAAAGATTTGCTACAGTCAAACAAAAAGCACTATTGTCAATGCTGAGGGAAATATTTGGTTCATTTTAAATCCATAAACACTCTCCAACCCCTCCAGCTTTACATGCTCTCTTTTCTTGCACATGGTTACTTTCAGAAATAAGAACCATTCTTTGTTTTACAGCTTCTACCTCCTCTTTGGAGTTTTCGTAATCACAACTCTTATCCCGATTTAGCAATACAGACCTTCAGAATCAGAGGATAACACATTGTTGGACCCATGCATTTTCTGTTTTTTGTTACCAGATGTGGTGACAGAATCACGACATAGGTCTCCATTCACCTTCCTCTTAGTTTTAAAAGATATTGATGACTGATTATTTCATCTCCTTTGCCATTTGCTCCCTTTAAGAAGCACTGTGGATCTTTAAAAGGATGTGGGTGAACCAGCTTAGTGCCACTTCTCAGTCCTCGTCCTGACTAACTGATGCTGTGCTATCAAGGAAATGTTGCTTCAAAGGAGGCATGCTGTGGGAAATATTTCCCCTGAAGGGGATAGCAATGGATTTACTACAAGGGACTTTAACAAATCACTTTTAGAAAAGTCCAATTCACTTTCTTCCTCCAATTTTCTGCCTTCATTCTGAGCTCTGGGAGAATTACTTGTCATTGGCACAAGATCAGTTAGTGACAGGTCTATTTGGTAATAGCTGTTCATCATCACTCCATAATCAGAAGCAAAATTGAATTTGGTACTCTCGTCTGTCTCTTCATCACTGTCACTACTATTAAATTCAAACTCCTCTTTCCTATGGTCACCTTCAGTCTTAGAATTCTGAGAATCTGGTTCACTGTTTGATCTGTGATTAACATCTTTCAACATTTTTCTTTGAGTAATTTAATGCCCAATGAGTTTTCTTAATTCCCACATGCCCTACTGTTGGTATTTCATGTGATAACTGCAGTAATTCTCTCACACCCTCTGTTATCATGGTTGAATCTACAACCGTCACTCCTGCCAAATCATTCCCCAAAAGTAAATCTATTCCGTCCACTGGGAATTTCTCAGCCAGCCCAACAACTACTGGACCTGACACGAGATCACACTCCAATTGTACTTTATACAATGGGACTGGAATACAATCTCCACTTTTCCCATTCACTAATTCCTCAGCTTTCATTGAGTCTCTGAAAGAAGAAACAAATCCTTCTCCAGTAAGAGAGTTTGCGTAGCCCCTGTATCCCTTAAGATTGTTATGGGTTTGGCACATGTTGGACATGTAAAGTCACAGTTTGTGGCTTAAGAAAAGGAGTGGGAAAACAGACTCAATCAAACAGGATAAGCCAGTGGGTTTTATTAAAGTGGGAGGAAAAAACATTGTCCCAGTGGAAAAGTGCAACAGAGTGTAGAGCCTATTGAGAGGTTGGTGGATAAGCAGGTAACATAACTTTTTAAGGATATTTGTGAGGGTGAGGTTTACTCGTGTGTACAAGGTGGAGTAGGTAAGGAGATTCAGATCTTGAGGGATACAGGAGCAAGTCAATCTTTTTTTTAATAAACATTTTATTGAGGCATTTATGGTATTACAACGACAACAAAATAAACAATGTCCATGTAAATATAAACATAGTGCAAAAGCCGTCTTTCACCCTTACAGGGACCACCTTTACTAACCCCCTACTCTAAACTAAGCGAAACCCGAATCCCCCCTCACCACACCGATGCTCCCTCCACTCCCACATTCCTCCTCAATTGCCCCCCCCCCCCCCCCCGCCTTCTGCTGATGGTTAATTTTCCCCAAAGAAGTCGACGAACGGCTGCCACCTCCGGGCGAACCCTAACACTGACCCTCTCAAGGCGAACTTGATTTTTTCCAAACAGAGAAAGCTAGCCATGTCAGTTAGCCAGGTCTCCGTCTTCGGGGGCTTTGGGTCCCTCCAGGCTAATAGTATCCATCTCTGGGCTACCAGGGAAGCAAAGGCTAGAACGTTTGCCTCTTTCTCCTCCTGGATTCCCGGGTCTTCCGACATTCCAAAAATCGCCACCTCTGGACTCGGTGCCACCCTTGTTTTTAACACCTTGGACATGACATCCGCAAACCCCTGCCAGAATCCCCTAAGCATCGGGCATGCCCAGAACATATGGACATGGTTCGCTGACCCTCCTGCACACCTTGCGCACTTATCTTTTACCCCAAAGAACCTGTTCATACGGGCCACTGTCATGTGGGCCCGGTGAATGACCTTAAATTGTAGCAGGCTGAGCCTGGCACATGTTGTGGACGCGTTGACTCTACTCAACCCGTCCGCCCAGAGACCATCCTCTATCTCTCCTCCTAACTCCTCTTCCCATTTGTGTTTCAGCTCCTCAGTCTGCGTCTCCTCTGACCCCATAAGTTCCCTATTAATGTCCGAAACCCTCCCTTCTCCCATACACATTCTGGAAACTACCCTGTCCTGTATCCCCCTTGGTGGTAGGAACGGGAAGGTTGAGACCTGCCTGCGTACGAAGTCCCGTACCTGGAGGTACCTAAACTCATTTCCCCTAACCCAATCCAAATTTCTCCTCCAGCTTTCTCAGGCTAGAAAAGCTCCCCTCCATAAACATATCTCCCATCCTCTCAATCCCTGCACTCTGCCAACTCCGGAACCCTCCATCTAACCTTCCCGGGGCAAACCGGTGATTATTACAGATTGGAGACCACACCGATGCTCCCTCCACTCCCACATTCCTCCTCAATTGCCCCAGAGCATCAGGGCTGCCACCACCACGGGCTAGTGGAGTACTGTGCCGGCGGGAATGGCAGAGGCGCCGTTATCAATGCCCCCAAACTGGTGCCGTTGCATGATGCCGCCTCCACACGCTCCCATATCGACCCTCCCCCCACCACCCACTTCCTGATCATGGCTATATTCACCGCCCAATAATAATTACTAAAGTTCAGCAGCGCCGGCCCGCCCTTCCCCCGGCTCTGCTCAAGCATCCCCTTTTTTACTCGCAGGGTTTTACTCACCCATACAAAGCCAGTGATCACCTTATTGACCCGTTTATAGAAGGACCATGGAATAAAGATGGGGAGACACTGAAACACAAACAGGAATCTCGGGAGGATCGTCATTTTCACTATCTGCACCCTCCCAGCTAGTGACAACGGAAGCGCGTCCCACCTTCGGAAATCGCCCTTCATTTGGTCTACTAATCGGGCCAAATTTAACTTGTGTAGCCGTTCCCATTCCCGCACCACCTGAATGCCTAGGTATCGAAAGCTTCCCCCTACCACCCTAAACAGCAGCTCCCCCAATCACCTCTCCTGACCTTTGCCTGGATCACAAACATCCCACTTTTCCCCATATTCAGTTTATAACCCGAAAACAGGCCAAATTCCCCCAGAATCCTCATAATTTCATCCATCCCTCTAGTGGGTCCGAAACATATAGGAGCAGGTCGTCTGCATATAGAGAGACTCTGTGTTCCACTCCCCCCCCGGACCATCCCCTTGAGGCTCTCAGTGCAATTGCCAGCAGCTCTATGGCCAACGTGAACAGGAGTGGGCATCCCTGTCCCGTCCCCGATGCAGCCTGACATAGTCCGATGTTGACCTGTCCGTCCGTAGCTCGCAACCTGATACAACTGCCTGACCCAGTCAATAAAGGCCTGCCCTAATCCAAACCACCCCAGTACCTCCTGCAGATATTCCCATTCCACCCAATCAAATGCCTTCTCTGCATCCATTGCGACCACTACCTTCACGTCCCTACCTTCTGGGGGCATCATAATCACATTTAACAACCTTCTTATATTGGCCGCCAACTGCCTACCCTTAACAAATCCCGTCTGGTCCTCCGCAATCACGGCCGGAACGCAGTCTTCAATCCGAGAGGACAAGATTTTGGCCAGCAGTTTGGCGTCCACATTTAGTAGGGATGACCTATAGGTTCCGCATAGCCCTGAGTCCTTGTCCCGCTTCAGGATCAATGAGATAGTGGCCTGTGACATCGTCGGGGGAAGCACCCCAGGTTCCCTTGCCTCATTGTATGTCCCCATCAACAGCCACCCCAATAGCCCAGAGAACCTTTTACAGAACTCCACTGGATACCCGTCTGGCCCCGGGGCTTTACCCGACTGCATGGCCTTCAGTCCCTCTGCTATTTCGTCCAACCCAATCGAGGTCCTCAGCCCTTCTCCAAACCCCCCGTCCACCTTCGGGAACTTCAGCCCCCCCTAAAAAGTGCCTCATTCCCTCCGGCCCAGCTGGGGGTTCCGACCCATACAACCTGCTGTAAAACTCCTTGAACGCCTTATTCACCCCTGCTGAGTCTCCGACCACGTTTCCGTCCCCATCCTTTACTTTCCCTCTCTTCCTGGCTGCCTCCCTCTTTCTAAGCTGCTGTGCAAGCATTCTGCTGGCCTTCTCACCATGTACATATATCGCCCCCTCACATTCCTCAGCTGTTCCATCACCTTCCCTGTAGTTAACAAGCCGAACTCCGCCTGTAGCCTCTGTTGCTCCCTTAGAAGCCCTGCCTCTGAGTTTTCCACATACCTCCTGTCAACCTGCAGTATCTCCTTTATCAGTCCGTCCGTCTCTTGCTCTGTCGGCTTTCTCTCTGTGGGCCCGTATCGAGATCAGCTCCCCTCTAACCACCACCTTCATTGCCTCCCAGGCACCACCGCCGAAACCTCACCTGTGTCATTGATTTCCAGGTAGTTCTGAATATATTTGAGCAAGTCAATCTTTAATGGTGAGAAATGGTTTGGGAGGAGTTTTGGCAGAAAATGTGGTCATTTGTGGAATATGGGGTTGGTTTAGCACAGTGGGCTAAATAGCTGGCGTGTAATGCAGAACAGTGCCAGCAGCACGCGTTGAATTCCTGTACCGGCCTCCCCGAACAGGTGCCGGAATGTGGCAACTAGGGGCTTTTCACAGTAACTTAATTGAAGCCTACTTGTGACAATAAACGATTATTATTATTATTTAGTGGTGAGAGCAGTAGTGTGCCACTATGTAAGGTATGGCGAGAGAGTTCAGTGAAAAGTGGTGAAGTGGTAGTAGGAGTAAAAGAAAAATTACCTTTTTAGGATAAGATTTATCCTAGATAATAATATACCTGGATCACAGGTGGGAGTGCAACCTACTATGGTTGAAAAGCCAGTGGAAAGTGGAACTGAGATGTTGCAAGAAATAGATCCAGGAGTGTTTCCTAATTGTGTGGTAATCAGATCACAAAACCACTGGTTAAGACAGGAGGAAGAGAATTTGAGGAGTGCCAATAGGGAGGCTGAGGTTCAGTTGTCAGAAAACATGTTTGATCAGATGGTTGGTAAAAACAAGAGCAGGTGGTGGATGAAGTGGATAATTTTAGTTCAAGCAAGTTGGTTCAATGGGGAGAATGTGCAGTTCCGCAGACAGTGACCCAAGCTGGGAATCAAACCTGGGTCCCTGGTGCTGTGATGCAACAGTGCTAACCACTGTGCTACCATGCCACACCGGTAGTGACACAAGAGGTGATTATACTAGTATCTGGTCAGGACTGGAGCTGTCTCACAGTTTTATAGAGAGCATCGTCTGTGGTGGAGGCTGAAGAGCTTGTACAAATGTAGCCAGAATGTTCAGCAAACGTTTGCATGCACTGACTGTTGTTTTGCACTGTCCAAATGCACCAGCACTTACCCATTATTTTTGGCTATCCTCAACAGACACAGAATACAAAGCAGCTGATAAATGTGAAGAACAGATGATGAATGCTGCAGCATCGATAGCAACCTGTCTGACCATCAAGAGAAGAATTCTGCTGTCAGAGCCAGGCAACTACATATCACTGAATTGTGTGTTTTTTTAAATTTAGAGTATCCAATTATTTTTTCTAATTAAGGGGCAATTTAGCATGGCCAATCCACCTATCTTGCACATCTTTGGGTTGTGGGGGTCAGACCCACGCAGACACGGGGAGAATGTGCAAACTCCACACGGACAGTAACCCAGGGCCAGGATCGAACCTGGGACCTCGGCGCCGTGAGGCAGCAGTGCTGACCACTGTGCCACCATTCTGTGCATTTATCACTGAATTGTTGATGAAGCTTTTCTTGTGTAATCTTGGGAGGCCACCCTGACCGTTGAAATCTCTCTCGCTCGAAGTAGTGGTTAAATTTATGCTAATGACTGTGACATGTGAGAAGACTAAAATGGACTATACTCACGTGTATGTTAGCCTGTTGAAAAATGTAAAATGTTATTATAGATTATAAGTTGCATGTAATCAGAAGAAATGTTTAAAGTTAAAAAGTTTTTAGAAAAATAAAGCCATCTGCGGACGTTGCTGGTTCATTTTTTTAAAGGGGAAGCTGTGACGATTGGAAGATTTTAGGAAAATTGGATCATAAATGTATTGGGCAATTTCAGGGTTAAAAGCGTGGGGTTAGAGTGTGATTCACTGCAGAGGTCCTGTTTTTATTTTAAAGAAGGATCCTGTTTGGCAGGGCCTGGGTGTTTTTAGTAGCCAGAAGGTGAAATTGACAAAGGAATGTGTTTTTTCAGTCTGGACTAATGGACTGTGGTCTGACTGGGAAAGTATTTGTGGAATGAATGTACTTTGCAGCTGTCAGAGATCATTTGTTTTCCAGCTTAGGGAGACGAGGTCATTGCTGGGTGCAACCAAGGAAGTCAGAAAGACATTTTAAAAATCTTTAAAGATCAGTTTTTGGAGAAAGATTTGGAGAGAGGAGTTGAATTCTGGGTCCACAATTCTCCCACAGTAAGACAGATTGAGAGCTGTATCTTTCTTTTCCTGTTGTTTAATGGGGGATTGAGTAGTAGTGCTTAAATGGGTAATTGTAAGCTGTTGTTTTTGGGTGTGAAGTTAAAAAGTTTAATATTGTAGCCACAATAAAGTTTTCTTTTAAACATAACCAAACCCTATTTCTTCATGCAATCACTCCTGGAACGAATCATTCTTTCCGCAGCCTTACAAATAAACTGAAATATTGGGGTCCTGTATCCCAGCCACTGTTGGGGTCTGGTCTGGGATCGGAACAGTGACCGATGTAACAATTGGTTGGAGGTCCATTTCCCATTCAGTCCTCCAGCACGGTAGCATTGTGGATAGCACAATTGCTTCACAGCTCCAGGGTCCCATGTTCGATTCCCGGCTTGGGTCACTGTCTGTGCGGAGTCTGCCCATCCTCCCTGTGTGTGCGTGGGTTTCCTCCGGGTGCTCCGGTTTCCTCCCACAGTCCAAAAATGTGCAGGTTAGGTGGATTGGCCATGATAAATTGCTCTTAGTGTCCAAAATTGCCCTTAGTGTGGACCTTGGGTAGGGTGCTCGTTCCAAGAGCCGGTGCAGACTCGATGGACCGAATGGCCTCCTTCTACACTGTAAATTCTATGATGTATGCCACTCTATTAGTGCAACACCCATGGAAGTTTACCAACTGGGATGCAGGCCCCATTATTCTCAGCTAATTTCAGCCCTCAGCTCCGTCGCCTGGCTGTCATTGATATGAGCAGTAGAGAGACAGAAAGGTGCAGAGGAGCAAGTGGGAAAAACTTGTGGCTCGAAATCAACACTTCAACATTTGGCAGTTAAATCGATGTTATTTAATTATTAGATTGAGGCAAAGGTTAAAGTATAACTTTTCCTTTCTAACTAGTGTCTGCCTTGGCTCAGTGGGCAACTCTCTCACCTCTGGATCAGAAGGTTAAATCCCAGTTAGGGTCCTGTGGACAAAAACCAGTTCCAACATTCCTCGTCCCAGCACTGAGGGAGTGCTGCACTGTCAGAACAGCCTTCTTTCAAATAAGATGTTAAACTGAGGCTCTGTCTGCCCCTCTCAGGTGGATGTAAAAGTTCCCACAGCCACTATTTTGAAGAAGAACAGGGGAGTTATCCCCGGTGTCCAGGTCAATATTTATCCCTCAGTCAACATCACTAAAAACAGATCATCTGCTCATTATCACATTGCTGTGTGTGGGATCTTGCTGTGTGTAAATTGGCTGCTGCGTTTCCTCCATTACAACAGTGACTACACTTGAAAAGTACTTCATTGGCTGTAAAGCACTTTGGGACATCCTGTGGTTGTGAAAGGTGCTATAGAAATGCAAGTTTTTAAATTGAAGATTAATGTTATCTGATCTTGTTATCTGGAACTTAATTGATTTCAGCTACCCACAAATTACCACTTAATAAATTCACTTTGGTTCGGATAAGACTTCAACCAATTAAGGCAAATTCAGAATCCTCTGGATAGTAAATTTTAAAAGTTTATTAAATGAAAAAGGTTTACTAAACAACTTTAAGACATTGACTTTTACAACTTTATGCGGGTGATCAGTCTGTAGAAGTGTAACCCTCTCTGGCTCCTTCTGTGACAGTAATTCTTGTGGAATTCCGCCTCGGGAGTCTGGCTCCTTCTTTGACAGTAATTTCCTTGGAACTCGGCCTCGGGAATCTTCAGTACTTGGCCTGCAAGGAAGACCTTCGGAACCTCTACTTTTATCCCCAAAGTGACCATTACCTCACGTCAGAGTTGGGCCTGTTGTAACATGATAATTGCTCAATTTGGTTACTAGATTAATTGAATTGGATCCCCAATTACTTATACTGCCTACTCTCATTATCTTAGACAGGAATACAATCGAACTGTTTCATACTATCCCTTTATCTGATTCTATACAATCCCTTATTCATACAGTTTCAAATGTTGAGGCTAATTTGAGCTTGAAGGTCTCTCTTGCCAGTACATTTATCTTCATTTCGTATTTTTTTAAATACACATCAATTAAGATTGTACATTTTTACAGCAAATGTAAAAAGACTTTTAGTCTTTCACTATAACTACTGATTCATGATGGATTCCTTAGCTGCAATTTGATTAAGCCTCACTAGGTATTACTGCTACTGCTGGTAGCTCATTAATACAGTAATCTAATTCATACATTTGGTTAATATAAGATACACTGGTTTAAAAAGACAGGTTGTGGAAAGCAATATCTTTCTTTTTTACTAATTTTGATCAGGTGGAATAATACGCTTATTCTTGAGCCAGACTTGGGTATAACATGGTAGCCCGCTGCTTATCAAAATACTTTCTTTGTATAAACAATTTATGCTAGCTCTGCAGTTTAGAAACATTTGGGTTGTACAATCTTAATGTATAAAAGAACAATTCAGCCATTACAATTTTATCGATTACATTGTTTCACGAATTCTAATCAACTGATTTGTGACTGGCTTCCAACATGAAATCCATATGTGATGAACAAAGAAATGTTGCATAATCGGTGCAAGACGCTGGATGTTAGAGTTTAAAATGGCTTCCTTGACCTTGTTACTTAAAGCCATAAATATGGTGGAAAAGTGATGGAATTATAAAATTAAATGGATTTCCCAGTCCTACCTACAGTTTTGTACATTACAACAATGACTACACTTAGCACTACACTCATTAAGCTTCACCCAATGTCTGTGTATTTACATTGTGTATTTATTGTATGTCCTCTGTTTTTCATGTATGCAACAATCTGCCTGGACTGTATGCAGAACAATACTTTTCACTGTACCTCAGTACAAGTAACAATATATCTAAATGTAAAATCTAAATCTTTTGGAGCCGCTGTGATACTATCGAAAATGATCTTTTTCTTTAGATTTTCCACAAACTTGGTCCCCTCATCAAAATGATTGACAAAGATTGAGCTTTAATTTTGAGCAATATTTTGATTCTTTCTGAAATTCTCAATGAAAATCCAAACACACTAGATCCTGAATAATTTGTTTTTAAAACACAGGCAAGTTGTTGTGATCAGGAGTGCGTTACCTGAAAAGGGTGCAAGAAACATATTCAACTCTTTCTTTCAAAAGAAAATTGGACTATCTGGCATTAGCACGTTCGGCCAAATGGTCTCCCTCTGCGACCTGAGCCTCTTGTGCAGTTAACGGGAGTGGTTATAGTGGTAAAGGGACCCGAGTATAGATGGACCCAGGCGGCCTGTCAATAAGTCACCGAAGGCGAACATGCAGGTGAAGCAAGTTATTAGGAAGGTTAATGGCATATTGGCCTTTATCACAAGAGGATTTGAGTATAGGAGTAGTGAAGACTTGCTTCAATAGTATAGAACGTTGGTTAGACCACAGCTGGAGTACTGTGTGCAGTTTTACTCCCCCTACCTTAGGGAAGATATTATTGCCATAGAGGGACTGTAACGAAGATTCATTAGACTTGTTCTGAGCAAGATCGGACTGTCCTATGAAGAGAGATTGGGGAACCTGGGCCTCTTTTCTCCAGAATTTTGAAGAATGAGAGAGGATTTCATTGAAACTTACAAAATCCATAAAGGAATAGACAGGGTGGGTGCAGGTCTGATTTTTCCCCTGGTTGGAGAGTCTGGAACCAGGGGACACAATTTCAAAATAGGGGAAAGCCACTTAGGACCAGTCTCGGAGAGAATTTCTTTACTCAGGTGGTTGTGAATCTTTGGAATTCTCTACCCCAGAGGGCTGTGGGAGATCAGTCATTGAGTGTGTTTGAAGCAGAGACTGACAGATTTCTAAATCCCAATAACACAAAGGGATATGGGGATAGTGTGGGGGAAAAGGCATTGAAGTGAATGATCAGCCATGATCATATTGAATGTTGGAGCAGGCTCGATGGGCTGAATGGCTAACTTCTGTTCCTATTTTCCAATGTTCCAAAGGTAGGTAGGAAAGTAAATTGTGAAGAGGACATCAGGAGACTACAAAGGGATATAGATAGGTTAAGTGAGTGGGAAAAGATCTACCAAATGGAGTATAGTGTGGGAAAATGTGAAATTGTCCATTTTGGCAGGAAGAATAAAAAAGCTTATTATCTAAATGGTGAGAGATTGCAGAGATCTGAGACTCAGAGGGATCTGGGTGTCCAAGAGCATGAATCACAAAAGGCGAGTATACAGGTACAGCAAGTAATTAGGGAAGCTAAAAAGTAGGGAGGTTAACCTTCAGTTATACAGGCCATTGCTGAGACCACATCTGGAGCACTGTGTACAGTATTGCTCTCATTTAAGGAATGATGTCAATGTGTTGGAAGCAGTTCAGAGAGGGTTTACTGGACTCATACCTGGAATTGGAGGCTGGTCTTATGAGGAATGATTGGACAGGCTGGGCTTGTGTCCGATGGAGTTTAGGTGACTTGATTGAACTGTATAAGATCCTGAGGGGCCTTGACAGGGTGGATGTGGAAAGAACCTAGAAACTGGAGTCACTTTAAAAGTAATAACTTGTCCATTTAAGGCAGAGGAGAACTTTTTTCTCTCAGAGGATTGGGAGTCTTTGGAACTCTCTTCCTCAAAGGGCAGTGAAAACAGAGTCATAGAATCACAGAATTTACAGTGCAGAAGGAGGCAATTTGGCCCTTTGAGTTTGCACCGGCCCTTAGGAAAGAGCACCTGACTCCATCCTATCCCTGTAACCCAGCAACCCCACCTAACCTTTTTGGACGCTGAGGGCAATTTATCATGGCCAATCCACCTGACCTGCACATCTTTGGACTGTGGGAGGAAACCGGGGCACCCGGAGGAAACCCACGCAGACGCAGGGAGAACTTGCAGACTCCGCACAGACAGTGACCCAAGCCGGGAATTGAACCTTGGACCCTGGAGCTGTGAAGCAACGGTGCTAACCACTGTGCCATCGTGCTGCCCAATCTTTGAATATTTTGAGAGCAGAGTTGGATAGATGAATAAACAAGGGGTGAAAGGTTATCGGGGGCGGTTCAGTGGGAATGTGGAGTTGAGGTTACAATCAGATCAGCCGGGAACTTATTGAATGGTGGAGCAGGCTCGAGGGGCCGAGTGGCCTATTCCTGCTCCTAATTTGTATGTTATCACATCCTTTATAATAGATTGTAGCATTTTCCCTCCTACTGATGTCAGGCTCATGGGTCTGTGGTTCCCCGTTTTCTCTCTCCCTCCTCAAATAGTGGGGTTACATTTACCTCCTTCCAATCAGCAGGAACCATTCCAGAATCTATAGAATTTTGAAAGATGATCACCAATGTATCCACTATCTCTACAGCCGCCTCTTTCAACACTCTGGGATGTAGAGCAGCAGCTTTTGGGAATTTATTAACTTTCAATCCCATTAATTTCTCCAATACTACTTTCTCACTAATACTAATCTCTTTCAGTTCCTCGTGCTCACTCATCCCTTGGTTCTCCAGTGTTTTGGGGATGATTTCTGTACCTTCTTCTGTGAAGACAGACACACATTGCTTAGTTTCTCTGACATTTCCTTATTCCCCATTATAAACTCTCCTGTCTCTGTCTGGACTGGACCCACATTTGTCTTTGCTAATCTTTTCCTTTTCACATTCCTAGAGGAACTTTTCCAGTCGCTTTTTAGGTTTGCTCTCATACCCTATTTTCTCTCTCTTTAATAATAATATTAATAATCTTTATTGTCACAAGTAGGCTTACACTGAAATGAAGTTACCGTGAAAAGCCCCTCGTTGCCACATTCTAGCGCCTGTTCGGGTACACAG
Source organism: Scyliorhinus torazame (assembly GCF_047496885.1). Taxonomy (NCBI): domain Eukaryota; kingdom Metazoa; phylum Chordata; class Chondrichthyes; order Carcharhiniformes; family Scyliorhinidae; genus Scyliorhinus; species Scyliorhinus torazame. The sequence goes on from NC_092711.1 coordinate 174,965,868, forward strand.
AGGGAGAGTTCAGAATATCCAAATTATCTAACAGCACGTCTTTTGGGACTTTATAAGTTTCTTGGTCCTTTGCTGAATTATAAATCAAGTACCCAATCCTCAGACTTACTACTATTTTGGCCACTTTCCATGGATCTAATGGAATCTTTAACTTTTCTTTGTTAGTCACGGTTGTATCACTTTTCCTGTTGGATTTTTGTTCTCAAAATGAATCTATATGTTACGTATACAGGTGAAATGAAAGTCGCCAAAGTCCCAGCGCTCCATAGTCTGCTCCCCCTTTGACAGAAGAGAGAGCTGACTGGTGGTGATTCAACCTGAGGGTCACCGCACGTCACCTGAGGGGCAATGTTGAGAAGGCTGGGCCTTCATGGATAAGCACAGCTGGTGCGGGAGTTGAAGCGGCACTGTTCATGTTGCTCTGCGTCAGAAGCATGCCACCCATCCAACTGAGCTAACTAATCCCCATGTAAATATGTAATTATTTCTTAAAGATTAGCTATTGCCTGTCTCCCATCAGTTTCCCAATCTATCACAGGTAACTTGCCTCTCATACCTTGACAGTTTCTTTCTGTGAAAGAACACCCACGTAACTTGAACAAAGGAACCATGTAACCATGAGGATCCATCTCCATGGCAGCATAGCATGTTTTGGGGGATTGAAAAGAAAATTGACAACTAAATATCATCAAAAATCCAAACACCTTTTCACTCAGTGATCATTGTGCAATTTGAAGCCAGGTATTCGCAACAAGGCTCAATGAGCATCAGCCCTTTGACCACCGACAAGTCCAGCAGAAAGAAACCCTCCACCCATCCTCATTGACCAACAGTCAGAATGAACAAAATGCCATCCGCAATGTAACTAAGAGCAGAAACAATAACATCAAAATAGAACCACTGAAATTAATTATGAACTTGGTGTCTCATCATGTGCGATGAATCATGGAATTCCTTCCCACATTGACAGCATGTGAACGATCTTTACCCAATGTGAACTCGCTGGTGTGTCTGCAGGTTGGAGAATTGAGTAAATCCTTTCCCACACTGAGAGCAGGTGAACGGCCTCTCCCCAGTGTGAATTCGCTCGTGTGTCTGCAGGTTGGATAATTGAGTGAATCCCTTCCCACATTGAGAGCAGTTGAACGGCCTCTCCCCAGTGTGAACCCGCTGGTGTGACTGCAAGGTGGATGAATCACTGAATCCCTTCCCACATTGAGGGCAGGAGAATGGCCACTCCCCGGTGTGAATACGCTGGTGTCTCAATAGATGGGATGAATCAATAAATCCCGTCCCACACTGGGAGCAGGTGAATGGCTTCTCCCCAGTGTGAACTCGCTGGTGTGTTTGCAGGGTGGATATTTGAGTAAATCCTTTCCGACACTGAGAGCAGGTGAATGGCCTCTCGCCAGTGTGAACGCGCCGGTGTGTTTGCAGGTTGGATAATTGAGTAAATCCTTTCCCACACTGAGAGCAGGAGAATGGCCTCTCCCCAGTGTGAATTCGTTGGTGTGTCAATAGGTGGGATGAATCACTGAATCCCTTCCCACATTGAGAGCAGGTGAATGGCCTCTCCCCGGTGTGAATTCGCCCATGTACCTGCAGGTGGGATAACTGAGAGAATCCCTTCCCACACTGAGAGCAGGTAAAAGGCCTCTCCCCAGTGTGAATACGCTGATGTTTCTGCAGAGTGCATGAATGTCTAAATCCCTTTCCACACTCAGGACAGGTGAACGGCTTCTCCCCAGTGTGAACTCGCTGGTGTTTCTGCAGGGTGGATGAAAAACTGAATCCCTTCCCACATTGAGAGCAGGTGAAAGGCTTCTCCCCAGTGTGAACTCGCTGGTGTGTATGCAGACTGGATAGCTCAGTGAATCCCTTCGCACACTGAGAGCAGGTGAATGGCCGCTCCCCAGTGTGACTGCGTCGATGAGTTTCCAGTTCTGATGGAAATCTGTATCCCTTCCCACAGTCACCACATGTCCATGGTTTCTCCATGTTTTGGGTCCCCTTGTTTCTCTCCGTGTCGGATAATCAGTTGAAGCCTCATCCACACACATAAGACGTGTACGGTCTTTTCCGCTGTGAATGGTGCAATGTTTTTTCAGGCTGTCTCACTGGTTCAACCTCTTTCTACAGTCAGTGCTCTGGAACATTCTCACTCACATATGTGTCTCTGCATTTTCAGTGTCTTGATGCAGACAGAACAAACATTTCTCCTTCCAGAGTCAAATGCAGATAATGTTCATCTCCCAAGGAATCGAGTGACTCTGACAGATCTCGACGTGACGTTTGAGATTACTGCCTGTAATTCCTCCTCTTCTAATATCCTGTAAAATGTTTGAAGACGCAATATAACAAATGTAATTTATTACAAAACCAGCAATAATCATAGAATTTACAGTGCAGAAGGAAACCATTTGGCCCATCGACTCTGCACCGCCCTTGGAAAGAGCACCCTACTTAAGCCCACACCTCCACCCCGTGAACCAACCTAACCTTAATGGACATCAAGGGCAATTTAGCATGGCCAATCCACCTAACTTGTGCATCTTTGGACTGTGGGAGGAAACCAGAGCACAAGGAGGAAACCCATGGAGACACGGGGAGAACATGCAGACTCCACACAGTGACCCAAGCCGGTAATCGAAGCTGGGACCTCAGAGCGGTGAAGAAACCGTGCTAACCACTGTACTACCAATGTATCTAATCCGTGCCATGTAACAACACCAGACATATCTCAAGACTGATATTAATTTACTGCCCCCTTAAATGTCAGCCATCGCCTGGGAAAAGCAGGTCTTTAATTGTGAACATTAGGAAAGAGACCATCCTTTTAGTCAGACAAATAAATGTGTCAAGCTGAGGGAGCAAAGGATGTCAATGTCTTTGAGAGAGAGAGAGAGAGAGACCTGGGCCAAGCTTTGCAGAGTCTGCACCCTCCCTGGATTCACTTCCTTTCCCTTCAGTTGCTGCAAGTGACCAATTGAAGGTGAGAATGAGAAAATAAAGTGTTTTACTCACAGATGTTGGAGACAGGAGGAAGTTTTACCTCCAACTTCCGCTTTGTATGACGTCAGTGGAAACCTGCTTGAATCAGCCAATAGGAATTACCCTGTTCGGCGGTGACGTCTCCGGGTTCCGGCGCGCGGACACGGGAACGCCGCCCCCTCCCCCACAGCTCCTCGAAACAAGGTTTCCAGGCAACCAGCTGACAGCTCCGGCCAGCGCGAAAAGCCACTCGGCGATCTCTCCCTCCCCTGTGGTCCGGGACTGCGCATGTCCAAGGGAGAGTGGAAGTTGCGTAATTACGGGGGCGAGGCTACCCCTGACTTTCCTTCTGAGCTGTTCACCAATGGGAAGACTTGTCCAGCTGAAGGACTCTGGTCCTACAGCCAATCAGAGCGCGGGCTTTGTGAGGACGAACATTGAGCTTCACACAGACTGAAACCTCCTCCTGTCTCCAACATCTGTGAGTAAAACACTTTCTTTTCTCCCCCTTTCAGTTGTTTCAGTCTGGTGTTGTTATCTGATATAGATTAGATATATTATTGATGGTTCAGTAGTAAAGTATATTTATTATTATTTCTGGTTGTGTAATATTGTCCTGCAGCTATGTTATATATTTCCAGTCATCTCTTCCCTCAGAGGGTTGTTAGTCTCTGGATTTCTCTTCCACAGGGACCAGTGGAGGCCGGGAGGGGCATTGAATATTTTCACAGATAAATTGGACAGATTGTTTTAAAACATTTTTTTTAACAATAAACACAACGGAATAACAAAAACTGGTGGAAATTGGGTACAGAGCAGAATAAGAGATATTGCCAACAAAAATACAAGGTATTGCAGAATTATTTCAGAACATGATACTTGAGGGGCCTAGGCTCGCCAGATAAAATGCCAGAGCAATTGAACAGTTAACATGTTAACATAGTGGACGCGAATCTACGAAGACGAACAAATTCCCCTAGCCAGCACGTTTAGCTGCGAGTTTCCCGCCACACGCAGTGCAGAGAAGCACATGACTATTCAACACGCCTCACGTTGTATAAGGAACATGAACAAGCAATGCGCGGCCAAGGCTGCACAGTGGGGAGTTCCGCTGGTCAGAACTCCCCGCTGTCATGAGAGATCGGGAGGCCATTTTTAAATGCTGTCTCGATCTCCGAGGCCTCCAGAATGAACCCTGACCTCCCCTCTGCTCTACACCAGCCCGAGCAGAGTATGGGAGGACCGCCGGCCCCACCCGCACCATCCTCAAGACTCATTCTGGGCACCACTTGCCCGATCGCACGCATGTAAAAAATGCCAGCCTGGCACCTGAAAGTGCCAACCTGCTGGCAGTGCGACCTGGACACCTTGGTAGTGCCAGGCAGGCACCCAAACGGCATCAGCAAGGTGCCAGGATGGCACTGCCAGGGTGCCTAGATGGCACCAGAAGTGCCAGGGCGCCACCCTGCCCAAAGAGCATGCAGTTTGTGACCTACAATCCCCTGGGAGACCCCTACAAGTGCTGTTCCGTCTGTCTCTTTTTATAGGGTCCAGTGCTGAACGGTGCCCTCTCAAGGTCTCTGAGGCGAAGGGATTGAATCCCAAAGCCTCAGGTACCTCGGGAATCTGCACATTAGGGTGAGACTGATGGCCTCGCCCTAATATGCAATCGCGTTGAATCTTGCAAGGCGTGGCAAGCCGAGTAGATCCCGGGACAAGGTCTCCTGGCTTTCATTAGCCACACAGCACTGCGGTGAGCTGCTTTGCCGGTGCAGGTTGGCCATTGGATCGCACCCAGTGAGTGAGGAAAGAGGGTAAAATCATATACAAACAGGAGGATAACAATACAGGTTACACACCCAGAGTTTTTCAAAACATACTAACAATATGGTCATATTCAAATGAATAAGTTAAATTGAATTCACTCATGGAAATCCCAGTGAGTTCACACTGGGGAGAGGCCGTTCACGTGCTCTCAGTGTTGGAAGGGATTTGGTCATTCATCGCACTTGCTCAGACACAACAAGTTCACAATTGATTACTGGGATTGGATTCTGCGGTTATTGTTTCTGCTCTCAATTACATCCAGGACTGCATTTTATTCAGTTGGTCAATGGGGAGGGTTGGAGGATTTCTTTCTGCTGGACTGACTGGTCTCATGACTTTGTGTCCAGTGGGCTGATACTTGAGCCTTGTTGTGAATACCTGGTTTCAACTTTCACAAGGACTACAGATTGAAGGGGTGTTTGGAAGTTAGAAGATATTTCATTCCCATTTCTGTTTGGAATCCCCCAAATCATACCACATTGCCATGAAGATGGGATATGGTCATGACTTGGTTTATTTTTTTAATTTATCTGTGTCTTTCTCACAGCAGGGTATGAGGGGCAAGTTGTCTGAGGTAGAATGGGAAATTACCTTAATGGTTTGTTGGCTGACAGGCAATAGCTAATATTTAAGGAATTATTGCATTTTACGAGGGGATTAGTTAGCGCACTTGGCTGCACTGCTGGTTCATGATGCAGAGCGATGCCAACAGCACGGCTTCAACTCCTGTACCGGGTGCGATTATCAATGAAATGGCCTTCTCAACATTGCCCCTCACCTGAGGTGTGGCGACCCTCAGATTCAATCTCACCAATCAGCTCTCTCTCTCCCAAAGGGGAAAGCAGCCTATGGTCCTCTGGGACTTTGGTGACTTTCATTGATACAACAAATATAGATTCCTTTAAGGAACAAAAATCCAACCGGAAAGGTGATGCAACGGTGGCTAATTTCTGGTGTTAATAGTGTGAATCTTTGATGCACATTCTCCAGTGCCACTATTTCCTTTTTCTGAATGGAGATGACAAATGTTGACAGTGCTCCCAGTTAGTCTAACCCTGGTTCTAAACAAGTTGAACATAACCTCCCTGCTTTTCAATTCTATCACTCCATAATGGAATCCTATATATGGGCTCCACACTTTAGGAAAGATGTGACGTTCTCAGATAGGGTGCAGAGGAGATTTATGAGAACGGCACCAGGGATGAGGGACTTCAGTGAGGTGGAGAGACTGTAACATTTGAAATTTCTCTCCTTAGATCAGACTGGCATCAGGGTTGAAAATGGGGCCATTCGGCCCATTGGATCCATGCCAGCTCTCTGTGGATCAAACCATTGTCCTATTCTATAGAAAATAGGAGGAAGAGGAGGCTATTAAGTCCTTCGAGCCTACTCCACCATTCATTATGATCATGGCTGATCATCCAGTTTAATAGCATAATCCCACTGTCCCCCTGCCCCGCTTCTTGAAAACATACAATGTTTTGGACTCAACTATTCCAGTGGTAACTAATTCCACAGGCCGACCACTCTCTGGATCAAGAAATGTCTCCTCATCTCTGTTCTCATTGGTCTACCCCGTATCCTCAGACTGTGACCCATATCCCCTTATCCCTGTCGGTTTATTTCCTTCAAGAATCCATCCAATTTCCTTTTGGAAACATTCCATCATCTCTGCTTCTACTCCACTCATAGGAGGTGGGTTCCAGGTATTTCCCACTTTCTTCAAATGCAAACGAGTCTCAGGGAGCACAGAAAGAGGCCATCCCACCCATTGTTCCTATTCTAGCTCTTTGAATGAACTATCTAATTGGTCCCATCGCCCGGCAAGTTTCATTTCCTATCAAATCTGTCCAGTTCCCTTTTGAAAGTTACAGTTGAATTTACTTCCTGCACCTTTGTCAGGCAGAGAATCCCAAATCACAACAACTCATTCTGTTTTAAATCAATAAATTCCACGATATGCTGTATTTGGATTTTCACAGGTGATTTGAAATTGAGTGAAAGACATGGGGCTGGATTCTCTGTTCCTGAGATTAAGTGTTGACGCTGGGGCAGGATTTGTGGACTTTGGCGACAGCAAAACTGGTGCCAAACCTGGACCGATTCAGCGACTGTGGAGGGGCTAGCACCGGCACCACGTGGAACACATTAGATTCCAATGATAAACAATGCGGGATTTGCCGGGTCCATGATTGACACTCTGAGGCTGACAAGCTGTAGTCGCATATACACATTACAATCCTCACAAACACACACTCATTCCAGCCAACAAGATGGCACTGGTTGTGCTAGAGTGCGCCCATACAGCTGATGGGTCGCTGGGGCCAGAGGGCACCTAGGGGGGGTGGCCTGGGGTCGGGCACCTAAAAGACCCATGGCCCTACGACCACAGTGGGCGGTCAGCAGCAGCGCAGCTGCATAGCTGCCTTTCCAGCTGAGATAATGGTGTTCCGTGCCCATCCACCCCGACCCCACAGCCCCACTCCTGGCTACCCCCGCTACTCCCCCCAGCCCTGGCAAAAGCCCCCTGGCCAGCGGGACAACTATCAGCAAACTATAGCGATGTTGGACACTTCTGTACCCAATCTCTGTCCCTCAGAAGCCACAACGCTGGTTTCACGATTTTTAAAAGCTCAACGGAACTCGGTCCATCGGAGGCGGAGAATCGCGGTGGCACCGGAGAATACTGGGTCAGGGCCGCTACTGATATGCAAGCGGTGTTTACTGTACCTGCATTCTGGACTGCATTGCTGCTGTCGAGGTCATGGAGAATTGCGATTTGGCGTCAAATCAGCACCCGCCGTGATTTTGGCATCAGAACCTATTCTCTGCCCAATTGCATTTCCCAATTTCGAAGGGAGAATCCTGCCCAAGGTTGTTACACAAAATTAAGACTCAGTTTCTTTGAATGTCTGTGACCCCCTGGTTCTGGAAACCCCCACCATCGGAAACATCCTTCTTGCATCAGCGTTGTCGAGTCCTGTTAGAATTCCCTCTCATTCTTCTGAACTCCAGTGAATACAATCCTAACCAATTCAATCTCTCCTCATAAGTCAGTCCCGCAATCCCAGGAATCAGTCTGGTAAACGTTTGCTGCAATCCCTCTGGAACAAGAACATCCTTCCTCAGATAAGGAGGCCAAAACTCCATACAATATTCCAGGTGTGGCCTCACCAAGGCTCTGTATAATTGCAGCAAGGCATCCCTACTCCTGTACTCGAATCCTCTCCCTATAAAGGCCAACATACCATTTGCCTCTGTTACCGCCTGTTGTAACTGGATGCTTACCTTCAGTGAAACCCTAACATGTGACTGGATCTTCATTTAAAAAAATAATGCTGTATAAATCAAAATGTTTCCACAAACTGAACTAGCAAAAATAGTTTAAATTAACAAATTGTTCCAGAATGTTGTAAAGGTACAGGGCATCTTATACTGCCAAAATCTGGCTCAAGTCTGAGACTCCTTGTTCAACCCAATCAAGATGAGTAAGAAAGAAAGTGATTGCCTTCCACAAAACTGGCTCTTTGAACCAGTGAATCTTGTATTGTCATGGAAGTGTCCCTTTAAGAAATGTTTTTGTCTTATCACATGGCTTCAGTGATGTCATTGTGTGGGTGGAGCTGGGCGGTGGCTCTGTGAAATTTTACTTTCGCTTTGAGTTTTGGGCTGGTTTGAACTGCACAGGTTGAAAGAAGTGTTTCTCTATCTTCATTTTAAAAGCTGTTTCCAGACTGCTTGATAACTTAAAAGAGATCGTTGCTTTCTGGAAAGAATTGTTTGGAAAGGAAACAAAAGTATCAATACCAAGTCTTCTACCAGTAAGAGTGCTGGGCCACACCTTTGAAAAGGGGGTTCTGGTTTTTACTTGGATCTTGTTATTAAATTGGAACAGTGAAGGGGGTATTCATTAAGGGTTATACATAGATTACTGTAGCTGCGTGGGCTCTTTATGTTTGTAGTTGATAATAATTCTTACTGTGTGTTTATACAAATGTTTACTAAATTTGTAGAATAAAGTTTGTTTTTTGATTAAAAGTGCCTAAGAATTCTGTTGAATGAAACCTGAAAGGCAGGCACTTCTGCTCATCATAACCAACATCAATAAACAGTTATAGGCCAGATGAACTCCGTAATACACTTTGGAATTTTCTGAACCCTGTCCCATAACAGTATTAACCAAATGCATTATTGAACGAGTTCTGTGTTAATTAGCTACCAGTCAGTAACACATGATTGAATAAATAATTAAAAAGAAAATATTATTTTAAATTTAGAGTACCAATTATTTTTTCCCAATAAAGGGGCAATTTAGTGTGGCCAATCCACCTAATCTGCACATCTTTTGGTTGTGGGAGTGAAATCCACGCAGACATGGGGAGAATGTACAAACTCCACACGGACAGGTGACCCAGGGCTGGGATTCGAACCCGGGTCCTCAGTGCCGCAGTCCCAGTGCTAACCACTGCGCCACATGCCACCCTTTGATTGAATAAATAATGAGCCTGAATTGAGTTACAATTCATGAATCAATAATGAATCAGTGGTTATAGTGAAAGACAAAGTTTTTTTTTGTAAAATTGTAAAAACGTAATTGCTGTGTATGTAAAGAATGTGCAATGAGGATAAATGTACTGGCAAGAGAGACCTTCAAGCTCTGATTAGCCTCAACATTTGAAACTGTGTGAATAAGGGATTGTATAGAATCAGATAAAGGGATAGTATGAAACAGTTCTATTGTATTCCTGTCTGAGATAATGAGAGAAGGTGGTGTCAGTAATTGGGGATCCAATTAAATTAACCCAGTGACCAAATTGAGCAATTATCATGTTACAACAGACCCAACTCTGACGTGAGGTAATGGTCATTTTGGGGATAAAAGTAGAGGTTCCGAAGGTCTTCCTTGCTGGCCAAGTACTGAAGACTCCCGAGGCCGAGTTCCAAGGAAATTACTGTCAAAGAAGGAGCCAGACTCCCGAGGCTGAATTCCACAAGAATTACTGTCAAAGAAGGAGCCAGAGAGGGTTACACTTCTACAGACTGATCACCCACATGAAGTTGTAAAAGTCAATGTCTTAAAGTTGTCCAGTAAACATTTTTCATTTAATAAACTTATTTTTAAATTTACTATCCAGAGAATTCTGCCTTTTTCTTAATTGGTTAAAGTCTTGTCCGAACCAAAGTGCATTTATTAAATGGTAAGTTAGGGGAGGCTGAAACAATTAAGTTCCAGATAACAAATGAACAGATAGGTTGACGCAGTGGTTCAATCCCGGCCCTGGGTCAATGTCTGTGGAGTTTGCACATTCTCCCCGTGTCTGCTTGGGTCTCACCCCCACATCCCAAAAAGATGGATTGGACATGTCAAACTGCCCTTTAATTGGAATTTATTTTTAAAAAGATAATGAGCAGATGATGTGTTTTTAGTGATGTTGGTTGAGGGATAAATATTGACCAGGACACTGGGGATCAGACACTTTAGGAACTTTCAAGCGGTTATTGGATAGGCACATAGAGCACACCAGAATGACAGGGAGTGGGATAGCTTGATCCTGGTTTCGGACAAAGCTCTGCACAACATCGAAGGCCAAAGGGCCTGTTCTGTGCTGTACTGTTCTTTGATCTATAACTCCCCTGCTCTTCTTCAAAATAGTGGCTGTGGGAACTTTTACACCCACCTGAGGGGCAGACAGGGCCTCAGTTTAACATCTTATTTGAAAGACAGTGCAGCACTCCCTCAGTGCCGGGACGAGGAATGTTGGAAGTGATTTTAAAAAATTATTTTTACAGTACCCAATTCATTTTTTCCAATTAAGGGGCAATTTAGCGTGTCCAATCCACCTAACCTGCACATCTATGGGTTGTAGGGGCGAACACGGGGAGAATGTGCAAACTTCAAATGGACAGTGTCCCAGAGCCGGAATCAGACCTGGGACCTCGACGCTGTGAGGCAGCAATGCTAACCCACTGCGCCACCGTGCTGCCCTTTGGAAGTGATTTTTGTCTTCCGGTCCTTGGCGTGGGACTTGATCCCAGAACCTTCTGACTCAAAGGTGAGAGAGCTGCCCACTGAGCAACGGCTGACACTATAGACCAGTCATTTTCAAACTCAGGGTCACGATCGGCAGGTGAGTCGAAGGCAAGCATTGGGAGGATCGTGGGGCCATTGGTCATGGCATTCCTGATCATGGGAAGAAGTGCACAATGGCCGTGACCGGCCGCAACCAACTTTAGGAATGCCGACCGCCCCGTGCATGTGTTACCCCTCAGCAGTGCGCAGGCCTGGAGCCCAGCGGGGCAGAACGTTTCCTCCTGACGTCAGCGTGCTGACCAAGGAGTAAATTCTTTTAAAACATCAATGGAGTTTTCTGCCCAGAAGTGGCGGCAGAGAGCAGGTCACCTGCCCAGACCCATGTTCAGGGTGCAAGGGAGATTGCTCCAATTTGTAGCTGCCAGCAGTGCTCATGTGAGCTCCAGGGCCTCTGGTGAACAACACATTAAAAAGAATCCAAAATCAGGAACAGAACAGCATAAAGATGATTTTTTTAACGTATGGCTTTATTAATTGTGCTAATGTGAATCCAGGTGCAAAGCTCACGTGTGTTCTATGCGGGAGGAACTGGCAAATGAAAGTTTAAAACCCTCAAAACTTCAAAGGCATTTAAAGATGAATCATGATGAGTTCAAGGATAAACCTTCTTAATTTCTTTCAACGGATGCAATGAGAACTTAAATCATCGGTTGAAGTCCTTGGCAGAAATGTAACAGTGAATGACAAAGCAAATGAGATCGTGAGAACCAAGCAGTCTCACCTGTCACATTAAAGTTACAGAAAAATTTTCGGTCGTGATAGTCGGCTGCCGTGGGTTGTGATGGTCGGCAGGCGTGGGTCACGATGATCGGCTGGCGTGGCTCGCGATGGTCGGCTGGCGTGGGTCGCGATGGTCTGCTGGCGTGGGTCGTGATGGTCGGCTGCCATGGGTCGCGATGGTCGGCAGCCATGGATCCCGGAGAATGGCCAGTTGGTAAAAATGGGCCCCGGTCAAAATATTTTGAAAAACACAGCTACATACAATACAAAGTTAGAAAGGGAAGGATACCCTTTAAAACTCCCACTCTTTGCCTCCAGAGCCGAAATCAAATAATAAAATCCCCGGTATAAATAACATGGAATTGACTAACAAATGTTGAAGTGTTGGTTTAGGACCACAAGTTTAGATTTTGCATTTGAGCCTCGGGCACCTTTCTGTATCTCGTGTCATTGACAGGCAGGAGACGGAGCTGAGGGCTGAATTTAGCTGAGAATAACGGGGCCTGCGCACCAGTTGGGAAACTGCCATGGGCATCGCACTAATAGAGAGACAAGAAGGTGCTGGAGAACTGACTGGGAAATGGGCCTCCAACCAATTGTTATATCGGTCACTCAGAACTAAAGAGAAACTTGTCCCTTTAAATACATATACAGGGAAGGGGCTGCAATGAAATCTGTCCCTTTTAACCTGCACAAAAACAGGAGACTCAGATTCACAGGCTGCAGGAGTTCATTCGTCCCATCGTGCGTCTGCTATCTCTTTGAAAGGTCTCTGAGTCATCCAACTGCTCTGCTCTTTCCCCACAGCCCTGCAAATTCTTCTCTTTCAAGTATTTACCCACTGGAAAGATACTCGTGAATCTGCTTTCAGGCAGATCAGAACAACTCGCTGTGTAAACAAATAAAATAAAATCTCATCTCCCCCTCTGGCTTCTTTGCCAATTACCTCAGAGGGACTCACTTTCTGTTAAAGAGTCTGCCAACCCTTCTCTTCCACTTTCCCTATAGTGCATCAATCTAGTAATGAAACATTGAATAAAATCAAACATTTCTATTGATAAAAGTTCATTAATTAAACAGAACATGGTTTTAAAAATGTTAATAATCCTGCTTATGTTAAATGTGAGGGTATCCCAAAACCCAGAAGGGTAACGTGGAATTCTTCTTAGTGGTGCATATTTTCAATTTGGTATAATGTGAAAAAAAGATATGCAAACCAGGAAGGAACAGTTCAGTCTTGTTGTGATCAATTAGTAAAGTATTAACTTAAAGGAAAACACACAAGGAAATTATGATGGACAACATCAATACACTTACTTGCTCCTCTTGTCTCATTGTCTGTGCTTGTGATCTCATTACTACACAATCAGGAAACACCCAAGGATTTTCCATTTGCAATTTGTCTGTCGCTTGATTGTCTCCTGGCTGTTCAACCACAGTGGGCATCACTATTATCTGTGACTCACCTGTATCATTCCCTGAAATGAATTGAATCCCTGCAATTAGCAATGTTCCTACCACTCCTACAACCATTCCTCCCATCTTCAAAGCTACTTAAGTTTGCTCTCACAGAGGAATCCTTTAACCTCCCCGTGAACACTGGTAACTAAAATTTCTTCCTTCAACATCACTTCTGAACAGATATATTTATCCCATACCATTAGGGATTGCCTTGCTCCTGTATCTGTTAAAATGTTAATATCTTTTCCCATTCCATCCTGTAAACCTGAAAAGACTTTCCCTTCACATACAAAATCGTTAAACACATAACCACCTGCAATTCACTCTGCCCCTTTACAGGTTGTGCACATGGCCGCCAACTGTGTGTACGCCATGTGGGTGAGCCCCTGCTATCCAGGGTTTCCCTTTGTCCAGGGACCCTCCAAAGTGGTTGCTTGCAAAGACATTTTGTTCCAAGTCGCCACATGTGGCCTGTTGCAGCCGGTCTAATGCCTTCCATCTTTCTACACCTATTTCTCCCTTCCGGTGTATTCTTCTCCCCCCCCCCCCCCCCCCCCAATCTTCTCATCTTCTCACCCGCACACACCCACCTCCATTCCGTAGCTAAACCTTCCCCCTCCCTGCTGTTTTCTTCCCTGATTATCCCTCCGTGCCCGTTATCTGCCCGACCCCAGGCGCCATCCCCCTTGCGGGAGACGCACCGCAGCCTCTCTCTCATACATGAATCCCGGTTCTAGCTACCTTGCTAGTGTGGTGGCCCCCTCCTGGGAGTTTTTTCACTTCCTCCCATTGCCCGATTTCTGGGCTTCCTGTCCACCATTTCCCTGTGCTTAGCTATATTTAGATCATCCTTCCTTCTCTTGCTGCTCTCGTCTCCAAAACGGGGCAGTGTTCACCCGTGTGAAGCGCTCTCTGTGGCAATGGTCTCCTGTTGGCTGTGCAGACTGTGAAAGGGAGAGAGCTTTTTTTTGTTAAAACATTGCTTTATCAAAGTCTCATTCTGCGGGCTCTTCATCGCTGCCCGTGCTGCCATTTCTCCAGTCCATTCTCTGCGACGAACATGCGTCTGCAGGGAGCGTGAGAAAGTGTTCCCTGCCTTGATACATGACCCAGAGCTTGGCTGGGTCCAGCATTCCGAATCCTACGCCGTTTCTGTACAGCGTGGCCTTCACTGTGTTAAATTCGGCCCAACGCTTGGCCAGGTCAGCCCCAATGTCCTGGTAGATCCGGATCTTGTGACCTTCCCGGCTGCAGTTTGTGGACTGCCTGGCCCAGCACAGGATTCTTTCCCAGTCCTGGTACCGGTGCATCTTGCCGATTATCGCCCTCGGCTGTTCCCCGGTTTGCGCTTTGGTCGGAGCGATCGGTGCGCTCTGTCGATTTCAGGTGGGTTGGGGAAGCTGTCCCTTCCCAGCAGGTTACCCAGCATTTGGGCCACATAATCTGTGGGGTTCTGACCTTCGCTCCTCTCCGGTAGGCTCACGATTCGTAGGTTCTGCCGCCTCGACCGGTTCTCCTGATCCTCAACCTTTCCTCTCAGGTTGCCTTGTGTCGCGACCAGCCTTGCCACCTCCTTTTCCAGGGCGATGATCCGGTCGCTCTGGTCCGCTGCAGCTCTTTCCAGATCTTTAATCGTTGCCTCCTGGGCCTCCAGTTGCTTTTCGGCTTTGTCCAGGGCCACCTGCATGTTCGCCAGATCTTCGGCCACAAGCTTCACCGCAGTTTGTATATCCGATTTCATCTCTTCTTGGTATTCCCTCAACTCACTTGAGAGGAATATCCTCCATCCATCCCCTGGTGAGAGGGGGCTTTTCGTGCGGTGGGTCGGTTCCTCTCACTCTGGCGAGTTCCGGGTTTCACCACCTCGTGCGCTGGTCGGCTCAGCTGATAGTTGTTTGTCCCGGCTTTTCCCACTCCTGGTCTCCACTCAGCCTCTGGACTGGCTGTTGTTCAGCATCTTTCCTTCTTCCTTCATTTTGTAATGGTGTGGGGCTGATTTGTATCGTTTGCAGGCGTTTTTCGAGGTTCGTGGGAGGAGAGCCACCTGATGTGTGACTTCTTAGCAAACCCCCGAAACCAGAAGGCCCCTCGCCTTCTCTCTGTTCTCGTACTGGACCCTACTTGCCCTCCGTAGCTGCCGCACCGCTTTTCTCGTCATCAACCTATCAAAGTGCCCCTGCAGTTTCTTCCTCACCGCCAGCAACTCCTTAGTGGCCCCCCTCCCCGGTATCTCCTGCCCACCAGCACTGAGTGCTGAATTTGGTGCTTTTTGAGTGCGATAGTGAGAGTTTGGTGACCGAGGGAGTATAAGGCTTCATTTTTATCTAAAGTTTTTATCTTTCTTTTATTTAGTTAATTAACTTAAAAGTTGCTGTTTGGTTTAGAAGAAGGTGAATTTTCAATCAGCTTTAAACAGGCTTCTACTTGTAGGCACTTGCAGCTGGAGCTTGTTAATTAGTTAATTGGATTAGGCCAGTTTTTCAGAGGCTAGATTCACAGTATAAAAGTGATCCCCTACAGTGCAGACTTTGTTTGCACTGAGTGCTGAATTTGGTGCTTTTTGAGTGCGATAGTGAGAGTTTGGTGACCGAGGGAGTATAAGGCTTCATTTTTATCTAAAGTTTTTATCTTTCTTTTATTTAGTTAATTAACTTAAAAGTTGCTGTTTGGTTTAGAAGAAGGTGAATTTTCAATCAGCTTTAAACAGGCTTCTACTTGTAGGCACTTGCAGCTGGAGCTTGTTAATTAGTTAATTGGATTAGGCCAGTTTTTCAGAGGCTAGATTCACAGTATAAAAGTGATCCCCTACAGTGCAGACTTTGTTTGCACTGAGTGCTGAATTTGGTGCTTTTTGAGTGCGATAGTGAGAGTTTGGTGACCGAGGGAGTGCTGAATTTGGTGCATTTTGAGTGCTATAGTAAGAGTTTGGTGACCGAGGGAGTGCTGAATTTGGTGCTTTTTGAGTGCAATAGTGAGAGTTTGGTGACCGAGGGAGTGCTGAATTTGGTGCATTTTGAGTGCTATAGTAAGAGTTTGGTGACCGAGGGAGTGCTGAATTTGGTGCATTTTGAGTGCTATAGTAAGAGTTTGGTGACCGAGGGACTTAGGTGAGGAGGGAGTACGGTGCTCCTTTCATTTTGTTTCCGACATTTCCGCAAAGAGTGCGAAGAGAGCCAGGAGTTTACAGGAAGTGTAGCTGACTGGGAGCAGAGTCGGAGGGCGCAGATCTAGTTAGTCCACACGGCAGCTATATTCTGGCAGGTAAGAGGGGATGGAGGCTAGGCCAGTTACATGCTCCTCCTGGAGGATGTGGGTGGTGAGGGATACCACCGGTGTCCCCACTGACTATACCTGCGGGAAGTGCACCCAACTTCAGCTCCTCAAAGACCGTGTTAGGGAACTGGAGCTGAAGCTGGATGAACTTCGGATCATCCGGGAGGCAGAGGGGGTGATAGAGAAGAGTTACAGGGAGGTAACCACACCCAAGGTACAGGACAAGAATAGCTGGGTTACAGTCAGGGGGAAGTCGTGGTGCACATTGGTACCAACGACATAGGTAGGAAAAGGGGTGTGGAGGTAATAAACAAGTTTAGGGAGTTAGGCTGGAAGTTGAAAGCCAGGACAGGCAGAGTTGTCATCTCTGGTTTGGTGCGTGATAGCGAGGCTAGGAATAGGGAGAGAGTGCAGTTGAACACGTGGCTGCAGGAATGGTGTAGGAGGGAGGGCTTCAGGTATTTGGATAATTGGAGCGCATTCTGGGGAAGGTGGGACCTGTACAAGCAGGACGGGTTGCATCTGAACCAGAGGGGCACCAATATCCTGGGAGGGAGGTTTTCTAGTACTTTTCGGGAGGGTTTAAACTAATTTGGCAGGGGAATGGGAACCGGATTTGTAGTCCAGCAACTAAGGTAGCCGATATTCAGGACGCCAAAGCGTGTAATGAGGCAGTGGGGAAGGGAACACTGACAAAGGAGAGTACTTGCAGGCACGGAGATGGGTTGAAGTGTGTATACTTCAACGCAAGAAGCATCAGGAATAAGGTGGGTGAACTTAAGGCATGGATCGGTACTTGGGACTATGATGTGGTGGCCATCACGGAAACTTGGATAGAAGAGGGGCAGAAATGGTTGTTGGAGGTCCCTGGTGATAGATGTTTCAATAAGATTAGGGAGGGTGGTAAAAGAGGTGGGGGGGGGGGGGTGGCATTATTAATTAGAGATAGTATAACAGCTGCAGAAAGGCAGTTCGAGGAGTATCACCCTATTGAGGTAGTATGGGTTGAAGTCAGAAATAGGAAAGGAGCAGTCACCTTGTTAGGAGTTTTCTATAGGCCCGCAAATAGTAACAGAGATGTGGAGGAACAGATTGGGAAACAGATTTTGGAAAGGTGCAGAAGTCATAGGGTAGTAGTCATGGGCGACTTTAACTTCCCAAATATTGAGTGGAAACTCTTTAGATCAAATAGTTTGGATGGGGTGGTGTTTGTGCAGTGTGTCCAGGAAGCTTTTCTAACGCAGTATGTAGATTGTCCGACCAGAGGAGGGGCAATATTGGATTTAGTACTGGGTAATGAACCAGGGCAAATGATAGATTTGTTAGTGGGGGAGCGTTTTGGAGATAGTGACCACAATTCTGTGACTTTCACTTTAGTAATGGAGAGGGATAGGTACGTGCAACAGGGCAAGGTTTACAATTGGGGGAAGGGTAAATACGATGTTGTCAGACAAGAATTTAAGTGCATAAGTTGGGAACATAGGCTGGCAGGGAAGGACACAAGTGAAATGTGGAACTTGTTCAAGGAACAGGTGCTACATGTCCTTGATATGTATGTCCCTGTCAGGCAGGGAAGAGATGGTCGAGTGAGGGAACCATGGTTGACAAGAGAGGTTGAATGTCTTGTTAAGAGGAAAAAGGTGACTTATGTAAGGCTGAGGAAACATGGTTCAGACAGGACATTGGCGGGATACAAGATAGCCAGGAGGGAACTGAAGAAAGGGATTAGGAGAGCTAAGAGAGGGCATGAACAATCTTTGGTGGGTAGGATCAAGGAAACCCCAAGGCCTTTTACACATGTGAGAACTATGAGAATGACTGGAGCGAGGGTAGGTCCGATCAAGGACAGTAACGGGAGATTGTGTATTGAGTCTGAAGAGATAGGAGAGGTCTTGAACGAGTACTTTTCTTCTGTATTTACAAATGAGAGGGGCGATATTGTTGGAGAGGACAGTGTGAAAGAGATTGGTAAGCTCGAGGAAATACTTGTTAGGAAGGAAGATGTGTTGGGCATTTTGAAAAACTTGAGGATAGACAAGTCCCCCGGGCCTGACGGGATATATCCAAGGATTCTATGGGAAGCAAGAGATGAAATTGCAGAGCCGTTGGCAATGATCTTTTCGTCCTCACTGTCAACAGGGGTGGTACCAGGGGATTGGAGAGTGGCGAATGTCGTGCCCCTGTTCAAAAAAGGAACTAGGGATAACCCTGGGAATTACAGACCAGTTAGTCTTACTTCGGTGGTAGGCAAAGTAATGGAAAGGATACTGAAGGATAGGATTTCTGAGCATCTGGAAAGACACTGCTTGATTAGGGATAGTCAGCACGGATTTGTGAGGGGTAGGTCTTGCCTTACAAATCTTATTGAATTCTTTGAGGAGGTGACCAAGCATGTGGATGAAGGTAAAGCAGTGGATGTAGTGTACATGGATTTTAGTAAGGCATTTGATAAAGTTCCCCATGGTAGGCTTATGCAGAAAGTAAGGAGGCATGGGATAGTGGGAAATTTGGCCAGTTGGATAACGAACTGGCTAACCAATAGAAGTCAGAGAGTGGTGGTGGATGGCAAATATTCAGCCTGGATCCCTGTTACCAGTGGCGTACCGCAGGGATCAGTTCTGGGTCCTCTGCTGTTTGTGATTTTCATTAATGACTTGGATGAGGGAGTTGAAGTGTGGGTCAGTAAATTTGCAGACGATACGAAGATTGGTGGAGTTGTGGATAGTGAGGAGGGCTGTTGTCGGCTGCAAAGAGACATAGATAGGATGTAGAGCTGGGCTGAGAAGTGGCAGATGGAGTTTAACCCTGAAAAGTGTGAGGTTGTCCATTTTGGAAGGACAAATATGAATGCGGAATACAGGGTTAACGGTAGAGTTCTTGGCAATGTGGAGGAGCAGAGAGATCTTGGGGTCTATGTTCATACATCTTTGAAAGTTGCCACTCAAGTGGATAGAGCTGTGAAGAAGGCCTATGGTGTGCTCGCGTTCATTAACAGAGGGATTGAATTTAAAAGCCGTGAGGTGATGATGCAGCTGTACAAAACTTTGGTAAGGCCACATTTGGAGTACTGTGCACAGTTCTGGTCGCATCATTTTAGGAAGGACGTGGAAGCTCTGGAAAAGGTGCAAAGAAGATTTACCAGGATGTTGCCTGGAATGGAGAGTAGGTCTTACGAGGAAAGGTTGAGGGTGCTAGGCCTTTTCTCCGCTCCTTAGAGCGGAGAAGGATGAGGGGCGACTTGATGGAGGTTTATAAGATGATCAGGGGAATAGATAGAGTAGACAGTCAGAGACTTTTTCCCCGGGTGGAACAAACCATTACAAGGGGACATAAATTTAAGGTGAAAGGTGGAAGATATGGGAGGGATATCAGAGGTAGGTTCTTTACCCAGAGAGTAGTGGGGGCATGGCATGCACTGCCTGTGGAAGTAGTTGAGTCGGAAACATTAGGGACCTTCAAGCAGCTATTGGATAGGTACATGGATTACGGTAAAATGATATAGTGTAGATTTATTTGTTCTTAAGGGCAGCACGGTAGCATTGTGGATAGCACAATTGCTTCACAGCTCCATGGTCCCAGGTTCGATTCCGGCTTGGGTCATTGTCTGTGCGGAGTCTGCACGTCCTCCCCGTGTCTGCGTGGGTTTCCTCCGGGTGCTCCGGTTTCCTCCCACAGTCCAAAGATGTGCGGGTTAGGTGAATTGGCCAATGATAAATTGCCCTTAATGTCCAAATTGCCCTTGGTGTTGGGTGGAGGTGTTGAGTTTGGGTAGGGTGCTCTTTCCAGGAGCCGGTGCAGACTCAGGGGGCCGAATGGCCTCCTTCTGCACTGTAAATTCAATAATAATCTATGATTAATCTAGGACAAAGGTTCGGCACAACATAGTGGGCCGAAGGGCCTGTTCTGTGCTGTATTTTCTATGTTCTATGTTCTATGTATCTCGTCCAGCAGCCGTCCGTGCTCCTCCCTCCTCCTCCGACCCGTGAGCCTTAAACAAGATAATCTCACATTGAACCACCGCCTTCAACGTCTCCCAGAACGTGGGTGCCGACACCTCCCCATTCTGATTCAGCTCCACATAATCCCCAGTCACCCTCATCACCTTCTAACAAAACCCCTTATCCGCCAATATGCCTGAGTCCAGCCTCCATCCCGGCCTCTGCACCTGTCCCGAACGAAGCCTCACATCCAGCCAGTGCAGTGCAAGATCTGAGATCATGATTCACGCATAGGCCACTCCCACTACCCCCACCAACACCACCCGACTCACCACAAAGAAATCAATACTTCAATACACATTATACACATGCGAGAAGAAGGAGTACTCCCTCCATCCCGGGTTCCTGAACCTTCATGGGACAACCATTTCCATATTCTCCATAAACTCTCCCAACTCCTTTGTCATCCTCGACCTTCCCATCGACTTGTGCCTCGACATGTCCACCTTCAGCTTCATTTCACAATTAAAGTCTCTGCCCATAATCAGTTGCTGTGTATCTATCTCCAGGATCGCTCCCAAGACCCCCTTATAAACCCAGCAACTTCCCAATTCGGCACATATACATTGACTAGCACCACAGGCGTCCCCTCTAGCACCCCACTCACTATCACACACCTTCCTCCTGGGTCCTGCACCTCCCTGGCCCCCACGCACCCTGTTCTCTTGTTCAGCAGGATGGCTACCTCTCCTTGACTCTGAATCAAACCCCGAGTGGAACACTTGCCCCACCCATCCCTCCCTCAGCCTAACCTGATCCTTCACCTGGAGATGCATCTCCTGTAGAAAAATCACCTCCGCTTTCATACCCCTCAGGTGTGCAAAAACCCGGGCCCTCTTGACCGGCCCATTTAGCCCCCGGACATTTTATGTCACAATCATTACTGGAGGCTTGTACCTCTATTCCCCTCTACCGTCCGCCATCATCCCCTATCAGTTCTGCCTCACTTAATTCCCCCCTGAACTGGGCCCATCCAAGATGGCCCCCCCTCTCTGCTCATGACTGCTCTCAGCCTCCAATCCTGACACATTACAATCCCCCCGCCACCACCACCCCTACCTGACCATCCCACTCCCCCTCCCCTTCCCCCACCTGACCACCCCTCACAACCTATCTAAAACCTTTCTAATTGATGTTACTGCACTTGTGTTTCAGCCGGCTGGGTGAATTATTGAATTTCTTACCATACATGGAGCAGGTGAATGGTCTCTCCCTGGTGTGAACTCACGGGTATATCTGCAGATCAGATTAATTACTGAATCCCTTCTCACACTTGGAGCAGGTCTCTCCCCGGTGTGAACCCACTGGTATCTCAGCTGGTGGGATGATGTTATAAATCTCTTTGTGCAGTGACAGCAGCTGAATGGTTTATCCTCAGTGTGAGTGATGGGCCATCAGTTCCACAGCGCTTTGAAAGGCACTCACACACTCAGAGCATTTAAACTGTCTGTTATTGGTGTGAGTGACATGGTATTTCAGTGAGCTGGAGGACTGAGTGAATCTCTTCCCACACTCTGAGCAGGTGACCGATCTCACTCGCGTGATTGCATCGATGAGCTTCCAGCGCAAATGCGCCCATACCTGGGCCTCATTTGCTGAGGAAGAACATTGAAAAGCAGAGAAGTCATGTTCAATTTGTTAGATCCTGGTTTGACTACACTTCGAATACTGTGAGCAGTTCTGCATCTCCATAATTATAAAAATGAGAGAGAGAAACAGGACAAGGTGCAAGAAAGATTCACAAGGACGGTACATGAATGGAGAGTTTTAAGTTACAGGATAGACTGAACAGACTGGGGGTATTTTCTCTGGGAAAGAGAAGGCTGATGGTTGACCTGATAGAGACTTTAAGATTATAAAGGGTTTTTTTTAGGGTTGATGTTGAGATGAAGAGTTTCCACTTGTGGGGGAGGCCAGAAATTGTGGAAACAAAGATAAGATGATCACTGATAAATTCAGGAGGAACTGTTCTTTTTTTCAGGGAGGTGAGAATGTGGACCACGCTACCACATGAAGTGGTTGAGGTGAGAGACAGATATAAGGGGAACCTAGATGAACACATGACGGGAGAAGGAATAGAAGGTTCTGCTGATTTACAGGAGTTGAAGTAGAATTGAAGGAAGCTCAAGTGGAGCCTAAACACTGACGTAGACCAACTGAGCTAATGTCAGAATGAATATTCTAGACTGTAATTAGCAGCAATAACAGCAAAATCCAATCTCTGCACTCACATATGAACTCGCTGGAGTCTCAGCTGGGTAGATGACCCAAGGAATCCCTTTCCAAACTGGATGCAGGTGAATGGCTTCTCCCCTGCGTGACTGGATTGTTGTGACAGCAGGTGGGACAACTGAATGAATCTCTTCTCACACAGAGCAGGCGAATGTCCCATCCTCATTGTGAACTCACTGGTGGTTCAGTCGGTTGGCTGAATCTGTAAATCCCTTCCAATACATGTCAACAGCTCTAACTGGTGTGACAGTGTTGATGAGTTTCCATGCAAGTAGGATCTGAATTAGTTCCCACAATTCCTACATTTCCATGCATCTATGGTCTCTCCAAACACTGAATGGTTCGATGTTATATCAGGCTGCATAACTGGTTGAAGATCTTTCCACAGTCAGTGCTCTGGAGCACTCTCACTTCCCTGTGTGTATTTCACTGCTTTACCATTCACACTCCCATTTAACATGTTTCAAACTGACAGAACAAAAAAATCACTTCTCCAAGATAAAAAGACCGATGATATTCACAACCTGAGAAATTGAATGAATCAATCAGACCCTGCCTACATTTGATTTAGTTTACAGTCTGTAAAAGCTCCCCTTCTAAAATGCTACAAAAAAGGTCATTACAGTCAGTTGCATTCAGTTCACAGCACTCTCGCCTCTGAATCACAGGTCCCGATATTTATATCTTACTCAAGGATTTGAGCATAAAAACCAAGGATGACTACTGCAGTCTGGAAGGAGAACTGCAATGTAGAATTTCAGATCAGGCAGGGGAGTTATTCCTGGTGTCCTGGCCAATATTTATCTGGTAATCATCAAAGAAATTATTTTGGTGGAATCCAGATGTTTGTCTCTGATGCCAACACAACTGCAGCAAAAATAGATGACAGAAATTCAGAATACAAAATTCTACTTGCCATGAAACATCCTTCTCCCTCTCAAACTATAAATCTCTGCCCCCTCATGCACTCCCGTCTCACTATTTATTTTAACACTAATTCATCCCACTGTTCTCCTGCTTTTCCCCAATTCTCCTCCCCTCAAGATGCTGACTCTGGCAGAGTTTCACTCTCACCTATTGTCCTCCCCAATATGTCACCCAATTGTCTGAATCTTATCCTTAAGTTAACAAACTGTTTTGCTAAGGGGAGAGGCATGGTGGTGCAGTAGTTAGCACTGCTACCTCATGGCGCCAAAAGAAGTTTGCATATTCTGCCCGTGTCTGCTTGGGTCTCATCCCCACAACTCAAAGATGTGCAGAGTAGCTGGATTGGCCACGCTAAATTGCCCCTTAATTGGAAAATGAATTTGGCAGCAGTGGTTAGCACTGCTGCCTCATGACACGGAGGACCCAGTATCGATCCCATCCCTGGGTCACAGTGTGTGTGGAGTTTGCCCATTCTCCCTGTCCCTACCTGGGACTCACCCCCACAACTCAAAAAGATATGCAGGGTGGGTGAATTGGCCATGCTAATTTTGCCCCTTCGTTGGAAAAAAAGAATTGGGTACTCTAAATTTATATTAAAAATTGGAAAATAAATTAATTGGGTACTTTAATTTTTTTTTACATTTACCCACTAGTACTTTGTGCCAGGATGAGGTTACTGCCGCCCACTCCTCCTCGCTTTTCATCCCAGTCCCAGTAATTTGGAGACTGGGCTCAGTATGGGTAATGGCGACCGGAGCTCCCACAATCCCGTGCGCTTGAGAAACCGCTTTATCCGCAGCGCTGGCGGGGAGCACGGGACTGCGCATGTCCAAGGAAGAGGTCAGTTGCACACACAGAAAATGGCTATTCCATTGGGCATGTGATCCGCTCTTGAGGTCAAAAGTGCATTCGTGGCCACGTGACATGGTGCCCTGTGTCTTTATGCGGCTGGCAACCAATGGGAAGAGTTGAACGATCGGAAGGACTCTGCTCCTCCGCCAATCAGAGCTCCCCCATTGTCTCAATGCAAGAAGCTGGACATGGAGGTTTCTGCCGAGCAAAGCTGTTGTTCCTCGAATGCTGAATGAGCTTGAACTTCACACAGACTAAAACTTCCTCCTGTATCCAACATCTAGGGAGCAAAACTTTCTTTTCTCCCCCTTTCCATTTATTTTCTCATTCTGATCTTCAATTGGTCACTTGCAGCAAATGAAGAGAAAGGAAGTGAATTCAGGGAGAGTGCATACTCTGGAAAGCTTGGCCCAGGTCTCTCTGTCTATGAAAGACATTGACATCCTTTGCTTCCTCAGCTTGACACCTTTATTTGCCTGGCTAAAAGGATGGTCTCTTTCCTAAAGTTCACAATTAAAGGGCTGGTTTCCCCAGGTGAAGGCTGAACATTTAAGGGTACAGTAAATTATATCGGCCAGAGAAATGTCCAGTGTTGTTATATGGGAAAAATTAGATATATTATTTATGGTTCTGTAAAGTACATTTATTATTATTTCTAGTCTTGTAATATTGTACTGTAACAATGTTTTATATTTTCAGTACTCTCTTACCTCAAGAGGATTGTTAATCTCTGGAATTCGTTTCCCAGAGGAACCAGTGCAGTCTGGGGGTCATTGAATATATTCAAGGATGAGCTAGACAGAATTATTTTTTAAAAATTCTAAGTGCCCAGTGTTTTTTTTTTCATTTAAGGGCCCCTTTCCCTTGGACATGTGCAGTTCCAGACCACCCACCCACATGGCGGATAGAGAGGTTTCTCCAGCATGGGGGGATTGTGGGAGCTGCGCTCGCCATTACTCGTCCGGAGCTGAGTCTCCAATCTCCTGGGACTGGGATGAAAAGTGAGGGGGTGGATATTGACCCCAACCTGACAAAAAGTACATGTGGGTAGTTTCATAGAATTTACAGTGCAGAAGGAGGCCATTCGGCCCATCGAGTCTGCACCGGCTCTTGGAAAGAGCACCCTACCCAAGGTCAACACCGTCACCCTATCCCCATAACCCAGTAATCCCACCCAACACTAAGGGCAATCTTGGACACTAAGGGCAATTTATCATGGCCAATTCACCTAACCCGCACATGTTTGGACTGTGGGAGGAAACTGGAGCACCCGGAGGAAACCCACGCACACACGGGATGTGCAGACTCCGCACAGACAGTGACCCAAGCCAGAATCGAACCTGGGACCCTGGAGCTGTGAAGCAATTGTGCTATCCACAAGGCTACCGTGCTGCCCCGTTGCTGGATTTGATTGTGATGTCCCCCTGTGATGATCTCTGTGTTAAGGACAGGAAGCCGTGAGCGTGAATCTGTCAATCAGCATCTTCAGGAGAATTGGGAGGTTGAATATTAGATACAGCAGAGTGAGAATGGAGGGGAAGTGTGTGGAACGGAGATGTACAGCTTTTGGGGAATGAGTGTTCAGAAAGTCTGTTCTGAGTTTCTATCCTGTGCTGACAGTGATGTCTTTTGTAAATTGTTTTTCTAGAATATTAAAAGAGGAGGAATTATAGACAGAAACCTCAAACATCATGTCTTGATCTGCCAGAGTCACTTGATTCCTCGGGGAACACACACCCGAGAGAGAGTGTTCCAGAGCACTGACTGTGGAAAGAGCTTTAACCAGACACGCAGCCTGACAAAACATCGCAGCTCTTACAACAGGGAGAGACTGCTGATGTGCTCTCTGTATGGGTAAGGCTTCACTTGTCTAACCTGGAGAGACACAAGGAGACCCAAATTATGGAGAAACAGTGGAAATGCTGGAACTGTGGGAAGAGATACAGAGCCCCATCTGCACTGGAAGTTCATCGACGCATTCACACTGCGGAGAGCCCATTCAGCTGCTCTCTTTGTGGGAAAGGATTCAGTCAGTCATTCACCCTGCAGACACACCAGAGAGTTCACACTGGGGAGAGGCCGTTCACCTACTCTCAGTGTGGGAATGGATTCACTCAATTATCCAGCCTGCAGAGGCACTAGTGGGATCACACTGGCGAGAGGCCATTCATCTGCTCTCAATGTGGGAAGGGATTCAATCAATTATCCAGCCTGACGTCCCACCAGCGAGTTCACAGGAGGGAGAGACCGTTCACCTGCTCTCAGTGTGGGAAGGGATTCTGTGTTTCCTCGTACCTGCTGAGACACCAACAAGTTCACAATTGATTACAGGGGTTAGATTCTGCTGCTATTATTTCTGCTCTCAACTACATCCAGGACTGCATTTTGTTCATTCTGACAGTTGGTCAATGGGGAGGGTCGGAGGGTTTCTTTCTGCTGAACTGGCCTTCTCACGACTGATGCTCTTGAGCCTTGTGGCAAATTTCATAAGGATCACAGAGTGAAAGGGTGTTTGGAAGGTAGATGACAGATAGTTCCTGTTTCTGTTTGGAACCCCTAAAGAATGCAGGTTTAAATGAAGATAGGCTATGGTGGTTACATGGTTCTGTCTCAGAAGGAAACTGTCAAGCTATGAAGGGCAAGTTGATTGGGAAATTTCAATAAAATGTGTAATGATACACAGGCAATCACATTTAAGGAATTATCACATATTTACATAAAATATAGATTCCCTTCAGAAACAAAAATCCAACAGGAAAAGTGACGCAACCGTGACTATCAAGAAAAATTAAAGATTCCACTGGTTAAAGGAAGAGGCTCATTGATAGATTACAGATTTATTGCTTCACTGATTTATTGGTACTTTTAAGAATTAATGCAGTATAATTCTTAAATTCAGTATACATACAGACAGAAAATGGAATATCCACAAGGCAAAGTCATTGTTTCAGATAAAAATATGAGAATTGCTGCACAGGAAGTTAATTATGTGTCAGAATCTAACACGGTTTCAAGAAAAGTTGCAGAAAAGCCCTCGTAGTGAATAAACCATTTTTCTACAAATACATTTAGTAATGAAAACGAATTGCAGCCTCAGCAACAGAAACATTTACAAAATGTAGCAAAGCCTGAGCAACAAGCAACGTTAATGCAGAACACCTCATCTTCAGAGGATTGGTACACGTGGCGGGAGCATGTAGATATTTAATTAATTTGATAGACATTAATGAATCTTAAGTCATGACCAATGCCTGGGTAACAAATCATGCTCCAAGTGACAGAGAGTTTTTTGAATTAATCAGGAAGCCTCAGCTGAGAATTTGAAACCAATAAGGGGTTAGACCACTGATGAGAATTTCTTTAAGAATAAAGTTTCATGACTAAAGTTTGTTCTGTATTCATGCTTTAAGAAATTCTGAACCATCTATTGATTTCCTAATTTTTTCTCATGTTTTTGTTTAACTCTCTTCATTATGTTTTGATGTATTATTTGATCTGAATTTTGATTTATTTTTATTAAGAGAATCAAGGTGGATAATTAGCAATAAAGTTGTATTTTTGGACACCTCTAATCAACCAGAACGTGGGATCATTTTTGAAGATAAAATAAGAGATCTTATCACTCATATAGGATGATAATGGCGTAGTGTAGGTTAGATGGCTTTTGTTTCGGTGCAAAATCGTGGGCCGAAGGGCCTGTACTGCGCTGTATCGTTCTATGTTCTATAGTTGCCAAAATAAATGTCACCCTGAGGACTGGGAACTTGTTTTAGAATTCAGCAAAGGACCAAGAAACTGATGCAGAGAAAATAGAATCTGAGAGCAAACTGGGGAGAACTGGAAAAGCTCCTGTAGGAATGTGAAAAGGAAAAGATTTGCAAAGACCAATGTGGATCTATTCCAGACAGAGACAGGAGAGTTTATAATGGGGAATAAGGAAGTGGCAGAGAAACTAAACAATATGTGTCTGTCTTCACAGAGGAAGATACAGAAATCGTCCCAAAAACATGAGACCCAAGGGACCAGTGAGCACGAGGAACTGAAAGAGATTAGTATTAGTGAGAAAGTAGTATTGGAGAAATTAATGTGGTTGAAAGTTAATAAATCCCCAAAAGCTGATGTTCTACATCCCAGAGTGTTGAAAGAGGTGGCTGGAGAGATAGTGGACACATGGGTGATCATATTTCAAAATTCTATAGATTCTGGAATGGTTCCTGCAGATTGGAAGGTGGTAAATGTAACCCCACTATTTAAGGAGGGAGAGAAAACAGGGAACCACAGACCCATTAGCCTGACATCAGTAGGAGGGAAAATGCTGCAATCTATTATAAAGGATGTGATAACATATAAATTAGGAGCAGGAGTAGGCCACTCGGCCCCTCGAGCCTGCTCCACCATTCAATAAGTTCCCGGCTGATCGGATTGTAACGTCAACTCCACATTCCCACCGACCCCCCGATAATCTTTTACCCCCTTGCTTATCAAGAATCTATTCAACTCAGTCTTCAAAATTTCAAAGATTCAGCTTCCACTGCCCTTTGAGGAAGAGAGTTCCAAAGACTTCCAACCCTCTTAAGAGAAAAAAGTTCACTGCCTTAAATGGGCAACTTATTACTTTTAAAGTGACTCCAATTTCTAGACTCTCCCACAAGAGGAAACATCCTTTCAACATCCACCCTGTCAAGGCCCCTCAGGATCACTTCAATGCCTTTTCCCCCACACTGTCCCCGTATCCCTTTGTGTTATTGGGCTTTAGAAATCTGTGAGTCTCTGCTTTAAACACACTCAGTGACTGAGCTCCCACAGCCCTCTGGGGTAGAGAATTCCAAAGATTCACAACCCTCTGACTAAAGAAATGTCTGCTCCGAGACCCGTCCTAAGTGGCTTCCCCCTTATTTTGAAATTTTGTCCCAGGGTCTAGACTCCCCAATCCAGGGAAACATCTCACCTGCACCTCCTCTGTCTATTCCTTTATGTATTTTATAAGTTTCAATTAAATCCCTCTCATTCCTTGAAACTCGAGAAAAAAAAGACCTAGTATCCCCAATCTCTCTTCATAGAACAGTCCTTCCAAACCCAGAACAAGTCTGGTGAAACGTTGTTGCTGTTCCTCTGTGGCAATACCTTTCCTAAGGTAAGGGGAGTAAAACTGGACACATTACTCCAGCTATGGTCTAAACATTTCATAATGATCGATGTCAAGGCCATCAGACGGTATTCATTGAGGCACGTTGCCTGGTTCTTCTTTGGCACCGGTATGATGGTGGTCTTCTTGAAGCAGGCGGGAACATCAGAACGGAGTAGGGAGAGGTTGAGGATGTCCGCGAACACACCCGCCTGTTGGTCAGCGCAGGATCTGGGTGCATGGCAGGGATCCCGTCAGGACCTGTCGCTTTCCGAGGGTTCACTTTCAAGAAGGCCAATCTGGCTTTGGAGGCTGTGACGGTGGGTATGGGTGTGTCCAAGGCTCCTGGGGCAGTTTGTTGGTTTCCTGCTCGAAGTAAGCATAGAATGCGTTGAGTTTGTCGGGGAGGGCTGCGCTGCTGCTGAAGACTCTACTCGGCTTTACTTTGCACCCATTATGTTATTTAAGCCTTGCCACAACCAACGAGAATCCATGTCGTTAATCTGTGATTCGAGCTTAGTCTGGTATTGTCCCTTGGAGTCCTGGTGTGGTCTCTTGGAGTCTGTGATGGCTTTGCGGAGATCATACCTAGATCTCTTGATTAGGTCAGGGTCGCCTGTCTTGAACTCCTCAGACGTGCCCTTCCGTAGGGAGTGAATCTCCCGATTAAACCATGGTTTCTGGTTGGGTAACGTACGTACTACCTTCTTTGACACACAATCTTCTACACACTTGCTGATGAAGTCTGTGACGGTGCTGGCATACGTGTTTAGGTTGGCTGCTGAGTTCTTGAATATGGACCAGTCCACTGACACCAAGCAGTCGCGTAGGAGCTCTTCTGTTGCCTCGGACCAGCATTGCACAATCTTCTTAATCGGATTCTCCGCTTCAGTTTCTGCTTGTATGTCGGGAGAAGGAGCACCGTCTTGTGCTCCGATTTTCCGAAGTGCGGTCAGGGGATGGATCGAGAGGCGCCCTCGATGTTTGTGTAGCAGTGGTCAAGGATGTTGGGGCCCCTGTCGGGACAGGAGATGTATTGGCGGAATTTTGGCATTACACCTGAGGTTGGCCTGGTTAAAGTCCCCGGCCACGATGAACAAGGCCTCCGGGTATTCTGCTTCATTGTTATTTATAGCGGTTACAATTCATCAAGCGCCTTTTTCACCTCCGTTTGGCGTGGGATGCAGACCGCCGTGATGATGGCAGAAGAGAATTCCCATGGAAGGTAGTATGGACGGCACTTCACAGTCGGGTATTCCAGATCGGGAAGCAGGAGTTCGCCAGGGTCGCCATGTCCTAGCACCAGGAGGAGTTGATGAGAAGACAAATCCCTCCACGCACTTCAGTCCTGGATGTGAACAGCAGGAATAACAGCAGAATCTAACCCATCATCACATGAGAACCATTTGGTGTCTCAGCATGTTGGACGACTGAGTGAATCCCTCCCCACAGTGAGAGCAGGTGAATGGCTTCTTTCCAGTGTGAACTCACTACTGTCTCCGCAATGTGGATGATGTTTCAAACCTCTTTCTGCAGTGAGAGCATCTGAACAGTTTCTCCTTAGTGTGAATGCGCTGGTGGGACATCAGTACCAGAGAGCTTTTAAACCCACTCCCACAGTCAGAGCATTTAACGGGTCTCTCATTGGTGTGAGTGACATTGTGGCTCAGCAAGTGATGACCGAGTGAAGCTTTTCCCAGTCAGAGGGGTGAACAGGCTCTCCCCGGTGTGACCTCGCTCGTGTTTCATCAGGTTGGATGAGGTTCTGAACCTCTTTGTGCAATGAGAGCAGCTGAACGGTGTCTCCTCAGAGTGAACGCGCTGATGGGACATCAGTAGGTGTGAGCTTTTGAAACCCCTCCTGCAGTCAGAGCATTTAAAGGGCCTGGTCTTGGTGTGAGTGACATTGTGTTTCAGCAGGCTGGATAATTCAGTGAATCCCTTATCACACACAGTGCAGATGAACGGCTTCTCCCCGGTGTGAACTCTCTGGTAGGTCTGCAGGTGGGATAACTGAGTGAATCCCTTATCACAAACAGTGCAGATGAATGGCCTCTCCCCATTGTGAACTCGTTCGTGTCTCCTCAGGTTGCTAATGACAGTGAATCCCTTTTGACACTGAGAGCAGGTGAAAGGCCTCTCACCAGTGTGAACCCGTTCATGTCTCCGAAGGTTGCCAATGTCAATGAATCCCTTTTCACACTGAGAGCAGATGAACGGTCTCTCTCCAGTGTGAACTCGTTCGTGTTTCCGCAGGCTGCCAATGTCAGTGAATCCCTTTTCACACTGAGAGCAGGTGAAAGGCTTCTCTCCAGTGTGAACTCGTTCGTGTCTCCGCAGGCTGCCACTATCAATGAAATCCGTTTCACAGTGAGAGCAGGTGAACGGTCTCTCTCCAGTGTGAACTCGTTCGTGTTTCCGCAGGTTGCCAATGTCAGTGAATCCCTTTTCACATTGAGAACAGGTGAAAGGCCTCTCTCCAGTGTGAACTCTCTGGTGGCTCTGCAGTCTGGATAACCGAGTGAATCCCTTCCCACAGTCAGAGCAGGTGAACGGCCTCTCCCCAGTGTGAACTTGTTCGTGTTTCCGCAGGTTGCCAATGTGAGTAAATCTCTTTTCACACTGAGAGCAGGTGAAAGGCTTCTCTCCAGTGTGACTGCGTTGATGCCTTTCAAGCTCGCACGGGCCTTTGAATCCCTTCCCACAATCCTCACATTTCCATGGTTTCTCCATGGTCTGGGTGATCTTGCATCTCACCACGTTGGACGATCAGTTGAAGCCTCATCCACACACAGAACACCTATACAGTCTCTCCCTGCTGTGAATGGTGTAGTATTTTTTCAGGCTGTATCACTGGTTAAAGCTCTTTCCACAGTCAGTGCTCTGTAACAGTCTCACACGGGGTGTGTGTGTGTCTCAGTGCTTTTCCAGACACACTGATGTTTAAAATATCTTGAAGCAGACAGAATAGACAAACATTTCTCCTTCTAGATTCAAAGGCCGATGATCTTCAGTTCCCAAGAATTGAGTGACTCAGTCAGTTCTTGACATGATATTTAGTTTGAGATATCGGCCTCAAACTCCTCTCGTTCTAACTTCCTGCAAACAGATTTTACAATAGTAATCATTGTCAGTACAGGATAGAAATTCAGAACAGACAATTCTAGTTTATATCGAACATTCTTTCCTATCTCTTTCCCTGAAATGCTCTAAATCTCAATCCCACACACTCTCCCTCCATTCTCACTCTGCTGTATCTAATATTCATACTCCCAATTCTCCTGAAGGTGCTGATTCAGGCTGATTGAGAGATCCAAGCTCACTGCTTCCTGTCCTGGACACAGAGACCTGAAAAACTTCATGCAGGCTGCCAGACAGATATATGTCGATATTACTGGATGAAAAATGTATGTAATATACAGACTGTATTCAGTTACTTTCCCTCCCAATTTTCCTGAAGCTGCTGATCAACAAATCTAAACTCACTAAAACCTGTACAAGAGTAGAGAATCTCCATGTAAGTACATTTACTGATTAGAGATGGGGAAAGTCTGAGGAAAAATTTTATTTAGTCATGGAGTGGTCATGACAGGGAACTCACTGCCCACAAGGGTTGTGGAAGTTATTGAGATGATCAATAATTTAAAATAAAATAGGATGGTCACTTGAAGAAAATAAGCTTGCGGGGGAACAGGGATATCGAGGGGGAATGGGACTGACTGGATTGCTGGACAGAGAGTCAGCATTGACTTGAGTTACCAAATGGATTCTGTCAGTGCTGCAATGACTGTATGACTGGAAATATATAATGTAGGTACAGTACTATTTACAAAACTAGAAATAATAATACATGTATTTTATTACAGAACCATCAATATCTATAATACATACCATATAACAACACTAGACATATCTCTGTCCGATATTAAATTTTTAAAAATTAATTTACAGGATGTGGACAATGCTGGTTAGGCCAGCATTTATTGCCCATCCCCAGTTGCCCTTGCGAAGTAGTGGTGAGCTGCCTTCTTGAACCGCTGCTTTCCTTGAGGTGTAGATACATCCCGTGCTGTTTTTTTTTTTTTATAATTTGTTTTTTATAAATTTAAAGTACCCATTTCATTTTTTTCCAGTTACTGCAGTGTATCTTGTAGATGGTATACACGGCTGCTGCTGTTTGTCGGTGGTGGAAGGTTTGAATGTTTGTGGAAGGGGGTGCAATCAATCAGGCTGCTTTGTCCTGGATAGGTTTGAGCTTCTTGCGTGTTGTTGGAGCTGCACTCATCCAGCAAAGTGGAGTGTATTCCATTACACTCCAGACTTGTGCTTGTAGATGTCTGGTGGGCAGGCTTTGGGGCATCAGGAGGTGTGTTACTCGCCATAAGATTTCCAGCCCTTGATCTGCCCTGGTAGCCACAGTATTAATATGGCTAGCCCAGTTCAGTTTCTGATCAATGGTAACCCCCAGGATGTTGGTTGTGCGGGTTTCAGTGATGCGAATGCCACTGAATGTCAAGGGGTGGTGGTTAGATCCTCTCTTGCCAGAGATGGTCATTGCCTGGCACTTGTGTCGCGCGAATGTAACTTGTCACTTATCAGCCCAAGTCTGGATATTGTCCCAAGTCTTACTGAATTTGGACATGGACTGCTTCATTATCTGAGGAGTTGAGAATGGTGCTGAACATTGTGCAGTCATCCGCAAACATCACCACTTCTCACCTTATGATGGAAGGGAGATGATTGATGAAGCAGCTGAAGATGGTTGGGCCTATGATACTGCCCTGAGGAACTCCTGCAGTGAAGTCCAGGAGCTGAGATGGTTGACCTCTATTACCACAACCATCTTCCTTTGTGCCAGGTATGACTCCAACCAGTGAAGAATAATCCCCTGATTCCCATTGACTCCAGTTTAGCTGGGGCACCTTGATGCCATACTCAGTCAAATGATGCCTTGATGTCAAGGGGAGTCACTCTCACCTCACTTGTGGCATTCAGCTCTTTTGTCCAAGTTTGAACCAAGGCTGTAATGAGGTCAGGAGCTGAGTGACCGTGGCGGAACCCAAACTGAGCATCCAGGAGCAAGTTATTGCAGAATAAGTGCCACTTAATAGGACTTTTGACGACTCCTTCCATCACTATGCTGATGATGGAGAGTATTCCGACAGGGAAGTAATTGGCTGGGTTGGATTTGGCCTGTTTACTGTCCCCTTAAATGTCAGCCATCTCCTGGAGAAACGAGCCCTTTAATTGTGAACATTAGGAACAGACCATCCTTTTAGCCAGACAAATAAATGTATCAAGCTGAGGGAGCAAAGGATGTCAATGTGTTTAACAGAGAAAGAGACCTGGACCCAGCTTTCCAGAGTCTGCACCCTCCCTGGATTCATTTCCTTTCCCTTCAGTTGCTGCAAGTGACCAATTGAAGGTGAGAATGAGAAAATAAATGAAAAGGGGGAGAAAAGAAAGTGTTTTACTCACAGTTGTTGGAGACAGGAGTCTGTGTGTAGCTCAAGCTCATTCCGGGTTGGAGGAACAACAACTTTGATCGGCAGAAACCTCCATGTCCAGCTTCCGCATTCAGACACTGGTGGAGCTCTGATTGGCGGTGAAACAGAGTACTTCCGGTCCTCCAAGTCTTCCCATTGGTCAACACCTGAGCGGAAAGGTCCGCGGAATGAGCTTCCCCGCGCATGCGCAGCTTCCCCACACCCTGAGACATGCGCAGTCCCGGGTCATGGGATGGGGACACCACGGACGGCTGGAACTGTCAGGCGGTTGCCTTGAAACCGTCTCGAGGAAGTGTTGGGGGGGGAGGAAACAGAGGGTGGGGGCGGGGGACGCGTGTCTGAGCGCAGGCGTGTGCGCTCTGATGCAGTGACGTCACCGCGGAGCGGATTGATTCCTATTGGCTGATTTAGAGAATGAGCTCTTTTGGGATGTCATGATGTGGAGGTTGAACAATGGGTTTCAGACTAAAACTTCCTCCTCTGGACAACATCTGGGAGCAAATCAATGTCTCCCCTTTCAGAAGTTCATAAATATAGGAGCAGAATTAGGCCATTTGGCCCATCGAGTCTGCTCGGTCATGGCTGATCTCATCCTGGCCTTGTCTCCACCGTCCTGAGAGTTCTTCAGAACCCTTCAACCCAATTAAAAATCTGTCTAACTTCTCCCTAAAATTACTCACTGTCCCAGCACCACCACACTCTGGGGTAGTTTTGTAAGGGCCACGAAGAATCCAGCACGAGTTTTAAGGATACAAAGTAATAACATTTATTTACTATAACAATATATACATAACAGTAGGAGTAACTTCCCTTGCTACCTTCTCCTTCCTGCTGGCTCCTGAACTGGCCAGCTTATTTATACTAGGAGTTTCTCCGCCCCCCCTCATTGGGGAAGTTCATACTCCCACAGGATTGTGGGATAGTCATTAGTCCCCAGCCAATCGTAAGTAGGCAGGTTATAACAGGTAGTGAACTCCACAGATTCACAGCCCTTGGGACAAGCCGTTTTTCCTCAACTCTGTTTTGAATAGGGCAGCACTGTGGCCCAGTGGTTAGCACTGCTGTCTACGGTGCTGAGGACCTGGGATTGTGATATAGTTCTCCTCGTGTCTGCGTAGGTTTCACCCCCACAACCCAAAGATGTGCAGAGTAGGTGGATTGGTCACACTAAATTGCCCCTTAATTGGAAAAAAAATAATTGGGTACTCGAAAAAAAAATTGAAATTAAAACTGTTTTGAATTTGCCACCGCTTATCTCGTTCTGGAATGCCCCACAAGAGGCAGCAGCCGCTCCAAGTCTAATTTATCTTTCCATTTCTTTTCTCATTCTGAGGGGTCATTGGTAACTTGCAGCAACTGAAGAGAAAGGAAGTGAATCTAGTCTGTATGTTCCACACATTTAGAGTTCAGTAATATAGACATATTTATGTCTGGCAGTCTGCATGGAGATTTTCAATCCTCTCCAAGATGGGAAGCAGTGAGCAGGGATCTGTCAGTCAGCCTGAATCAGCACCTTTAGATAATTAGGAGGATGAATATTACATACAGCAGAGTGAGAATGGAGGGAGGGTGTTGGATGGAAACTAGAATTGCCTGTTCTCAATTTTCGTTTGTAAATTCCTTTTACAGGATATTAGACGAAGATTTGCAGAAAAAAACCTAACGCCACTTCAGGATTTGAAATTAAATGAAATGAAAATCACTTATTGTCACAAGTAGGCTTCAAATGAAGTTACTGTGAAAAGCCCCAAGTCGCCACATTCCGGCGCCTGTTCGGGAAGGCTGGTACGGCAATGAACCATGCAGCTGGCAAGCCTGGGTCTGCTTTAAAAGCCAGCTATTTAGCCCAGTGTGCTAAACCAGCTCCTAGCCCCTATTTGGAAGAGTCACTTGGTTTATCGGGACCTGAATATCATCAGGAGAACCATCACCGCAAAAGACACTTCTGGGATGAAGGTTTGCCAGTCAGGCAAAGGAATAGAATGGAAGTAAACACAGGAACGAAGAATCACATTGGGCTGGTTCCAGGGGAATTGAGTGACAACTTCAGCGATGTAACCATGTTTGATTGTGTGAAAAGTAAAAGGGCTACATTCTATTTATAGTTTAAGGGATACGTTCCCTATAAAAATAGTGTTTAGGCATTGTTGCTTCTCGTTTGTTTGTTGCAGTAAAAGTCATAAAACCTGAAGTTTTTGTCTTATGACTCATTAATTTGTTCACTGGGTTTAGAATTTATCTTTTAAAATTCCTGATCTTTTCAGAGATCTTA
This sequence comes from Scyliorhinus torazame, assembly GCF_047496885.1. Lineage (NCBI taxonomy): Eukaryota > Metazoa > Chordata > Chondrichthyes > Carcharhiniformes > Scyliorhinidae > Scyliorhinus > Scyliorhinus torazame. The sequence goes on from NC_092711.1 coordinate 175,003,144, forward strand.
CACAGTTGGTTTTGAGTCACAAGTTTCAACTTCCCATTTAAGCCTCAGGCAACTTGCTATCTCTCTGTTGCTCATGACAATGACAGCCCAGTAACAGAGCTGAGGGCTGGAGATGCTGTGACCACTTGGAGCTGGAATCAGTAGAAAGAAGAACCATAGTTTCTGGTTGAACTTTGTGTTTGCTGTCCGACCATGATGATATATCCAATAGCTAACCAGGTAAGATGTTGTGATGAGGGTTTATGAAACAGACCTCGGGTAGATGAGTTCAGTGAAGCTGTGGACTTGTCAGCTGTACAGCGAAACTAGGCGTCCAACAGCCACAGAGACCTCTAATATTGCACACTGGGTTTAATCCTGTTCTGTATTAAACAGACCTAGTTGATACTGGGTGATTGTGATATAGTTACTCTGACCCTTTATTCATTCAATTCCAAAAGTGAATAACATTGATTCAAGTACAGTAACTACCTTGTCAATCTGTCAATAAAGTGGTGTCAGTTCATGCAGATCTGTGTCTGAACTGAATTCCATTACTTATTTTTGTTACTGACTAGACTGTCTCTCTCTCCTCTCTCTCTCTCCTGCCTCTCTCAGTCTCTGGTGTTCCTCTCTCTCTGGTGCCTCTCACTCCCTCTGCTTCCTCTCTCTCCCTCTGTCTCTCTCAACTGCCTCTCACTCTCTCTCTTCAGTGCTTAGGAAGGTAGGTGGGATAGTTTCCTTTGGTAGCCGAGGGCTGAGATTATGAGAACAGAGAGATTGTGCTGGAACTGCATCAAACACCAGTTAGACCACAGCCATATTACAGGAAGGATGTGATCATCCAAGAGAGACTGCAGAGGAGATTTATTTAAATTTAGAGTGCCCAATTAATTTTTTCCAATGAAGGGGCAATTTATTGTGGCCAATCGACCTATCCAGCACAACTTTTGTGTTGTGGGGGCGAAACCCACGCAAACACAGGGAGAATGTACAAACTCCACACGGGCAGTAACCCAGAGTCGGGATCGAACCTGGGACCTCATGCTGCCTGTTGCAGAGAAGATTTATGATGATGTTACCAGGGATGGAGAATTTTAACTATGAGGAAAATTTGGATCACCCCAGTGTGAATTCGCCGGTGTACAGTGAGTTGCTGAATCTAGTCCCACAGTGAGAGCACCTGAACGGTCTCTCATCAGTATGAACAAGCTGATGGGACATCAGTTCCCCAGACGTTTTATAGAATTTCCCACAATTTAGACATTTGAAAGGTCTGTCTTTAATAATAATCATCTCTATTGTCATAAGAAAGCTCACATTAACATTGCAATGAAGTGAAAAGCCCCGAGTCACCACATTCTGCCGTCTGTTCGGGTACATGGAGGGAGAATTCAGAATGTCCAATGTACCCAACAGCACGTTAGATAAACTCGGTCAGTTCTCACCGGAACGATGGAGGTTGAGAGGCGAGCTGATAGACGTTTACAAGATGATGAGTGGTATGGACAGAGTGGATAGTCAGATGCTCTTTCCTAGGGTAGGAGAGTCAAGTACTAGGGGACATAGGTTTAAAGTGCACGGGGAAAAGTTCAGAACAGATGTGCAAAACAGGTTTTTTACACAGGGTGGGAAATATATGGAACGTGCTGCCTGGGGAGGTGGTGGGAGCAGGTACGGTAGCGGCATTTAAGGGACATCTAGATAAATATATGAATAGGGTGGGAATGGAAGGATTATGGACTTCAGAAGTGCAGACGGTTTTAGTTTAGGCAGGTACCATGGACGGCGTAGGCTTGGAGGGCCGAAGGGTCTGTTCCTGTGCTGTATTGTTCTGGGTTTTTTTAAATTTAGAGTACCTAATTCATCTTTTCCAATTGAAGGGCAATTTAGCATGTTCAATCCACCTACCCTGCACATCTTTTGGGTTGTGGGGGTGACACCCACGCAAACACGGGGAGAATGTTCAAACACCACACGGACAGTGACCCAGAGCTGGGATTGAACCTGGGACCTGGTGCCATGAGACTGCAGTGCTACCACTGCACCATCGTGCTGCTCTTGCATATTGTTCTATGTTCACCTCTTTCAGGACTTGTGGGAGGAAACCAGAGCACTCGGAGGAAACCCACACAGACACGGGGAGAACGTGCAGACTCCGCGCAGACAGTGACACAAGCCGGGAATCGAACCTGGGACCCAGTGCTAACCACTGTGCTACTGTACCGCCCCAATATGATCCCACTAGTATTTCAGCAAGGCGGATGCCTGCATGAATCCCTTCCCACAATGAGGTGAATGGCCTCTCCCCAGTGTGAATTCGCTGGTGGACAGTGAGTTGAGATGATCGCCTGAACCCAGTCCCACAGCGAGAGCACCTGAACGGTCTCTCATCAGTGTGAATATGTTGATGGGACATCAGCTCCCAGGAGCCTTCATTACATTTCACATAGTCTGGGCATTTAAAAGGTCTCTCATCAGTGTGAACATGTTGATGGTACATCTGTTTTCCAGAGCTTTTAAAGCACTTCCCACAGTGCAGACATTTAAAAGGTATTTTGTCAGTGTGAACTCGCTGGTGTCTCAGCAGGGTGGATATATGAGTGAATCCCTTCCAACACTCAGTGCAGGCAGATGGTCTCTCCCCGGTGTGAACTCGCTGCTGTTTCAGTCGGTTGGATGAAACAATGAATCCTTTTCCACACACACAGCAGGTGAACAGCTTCTCCCAGTGTGAACCTGCGATTGTGTCAGCAAGTTTGATGACCAAGTAAATCCCTTCCCACACACGGAGCAGATGAATGGTCTCTCCCCAGCGTGAGTGTGTTGATGAGTTTCCAGCTCAGACGGGAAACCAAATGCCGCCTCACAATCCCCACATTGCCACGGTTTCGAGCCAGTGTGAATGCGCTTGTGACTTGACAGGCCAGACGATTGGCTGAAACCTCGTCCACACACACAACACATGTATGGTTTCTCTCCACTGTGAACGGTGTTTTTTCCTTCCATGTGAATCGATGGAATTCCCTGCCCAGTGAAGCAGTTGAGGTTCCTTCATTAAATGTTTTCAAGATAAAGATAGATAGTTTTTTGAAGAATAAAGGAATAAAGGGTTATGGTGTTCTGGCGGGAAAGTGGAGCTGAGTCGACAATACATCAGCCATGATCTCATTGAATGGCAGAGCAGGCTCAAAGGTCCAGATGGCCTACTCCTGCTTCCAGTTCTTATATCCTTATATTATGTTCAAAACCTGTTGATATTCAGTAACAATAACTTAAGCCACTCCGTCAGATCCTGATGTGATGTTTCCCAAATGCAAACCTTCCCCTTCCAATATCCTGTGAAATCAGTTTAGACAGAAAAAAAGGAGTGAGAGAAAATGCAGAAGAACACAAAGGTGGGTTGTGAAATTGAGCTGAAATCTGGTCATTTGTGAGGCTGGCACTAGGAAAAGGTGACCTTGAAAACTGCCAGATTTTCACAAAAGAACAACTGATTCACTGATGTCGTTCAGGGAAGGGAATCTTCCACAGCTCTGGGCCAGAAAAGTTTCAAGCCTCTGTGGGGGGAGGAGAGTGAGAAAAGATTGAGAGCAGAGGTGGAGAAGGAGAGGGAATTTCTCTTTCCAAAATCTAACCAGAACATTGACAGAATCTCCCAAACCCTCAACCTTCGCCTCCTTGAAGGACCAGGATATCGGGTCTGTGAACACCATCAAATCCAGGTTCCCTTCGAAGGCACACACAGTTCTGACAGTAAGTAATGGGTGAGCAGAAACCTTCTCCACTTCAACATTGGGAAGACATTGCGTTCAGCCCCTGTAACAAACTCCATTTATTAGCCACTGACTCCATCCCTCACCCTGGTCATTGTTTTGAGATTGAGGTTGAAAGAGATTGTCCAAATGGTTGGTGTGAGATTTGACCCTGTGACTTGTTCTCAACCACATATTTTCATCATCTTGAAGACTGGATTCCACCTCAGTAACATTGCCTGACTCCAGCCAAGGCTCAGAGCATCTGTTGCTAAAACTCTGATCTATTCCTTTGTTACCCCTGAGAGATCTATGCTCCTCGAATTGATACTTCCTGAATATTCCTAATTTTATTTACTCTGTCTTAGGTGGCATCACCTGAAGGTGCCAAGACCACAAGACTTTGTAAGGTGCACCTTGTCCACCACCTTCAGCGGTATCAGCCCCAGCCTCGCACACAAAGTTGAGGCGTTTAGCCTCCGCAGCACACACCCTCCTCCAGTGCCACACCCAGCTTTTCCTCCCACTTTGCCTTCACCCCTCCATGGACACCCCATCCTCCTCCAAAACCCTCCTGTAAATCACCGAGACGACCCCCCCCCCCCTCCCCTCCCCTCCCCCTGTCTGTTGACAGCACCGCCTCCAACAGCGAGGAGACAGGCACTATTCGGAAGGTCGGGAAGACCTTCCTTGCAAAGTCCAGCACCCGCATATACCTAAAACATTCTCCCCATGCCAACCCAAACATCTCAGTCAGCCCCTCAAAGCTCGTAAACTGCCCTCCCAGAAACAGGGATTCTTTTCCAATTAAGGGGCAATTTAGCGTGGCCAATCCACCCAACCAGCACATCTTTGGTTGTGAATATAATTCTAACTTAGGGTGACCACTCGTGTGCCCTTCTGAACTTAACTTTACCCCTTGTCATGTCAGCAGTCCCTTCTTGGTGCAATATGTAGATAGTCCAACGAGGGAAGGGGCAGTACTGGATCTGGTATTGGGGAATGAGCCTGGACAGATGGTTGAGGTTTTAGTAGGGGAACATTTTGGGAGTAGTGAGCATAATTCCATATGTTTTAGGGTACTTTTGCCACAGATATTTGGGCACATAAGGCAGGACGTCCCTTGAGGTAGTAGGATCCAGAGAGCAGGATTTACATCCTTTTCTTTCCTTCCCTGCTTCCTCAAAGGGTGACCCAGTTTGATGGACAGGTTGTCTCTATTCGAAACAATGGGGGACAAGCTCCACCCAGCTCTGAAAATATTGCCCCCAACGTGATGGTGGCCGCACATGCTCAGTGCTGCACATTGCCCCCAATAAAGATGGTGATCATTAACCGGGACGACCTAAGGGATCTTTGGCCCCGCTCAGTACAAATGGGATTGATGAGTTTTTGAGGGAGTTTGTAGATCACACAATCTGTATAGAAATTGTACCGTCCACACGCCAGCTCCATCATATGCTCCGATCTACGATTTTCCGCTTACAAATTACAGATCCGAGAAAAAAAGCATCTACCCCTCGCCATTTCCCGCATTACGCATGCTTCATTCACTGCCCCTCATTCGCTCCGATTGGTTGGAGGACCAGCTGCTCCCATACAGTCCTCCAGTCCCGCCCCCTATTACTAGTGGTCCGGAGCCGCCTTCAATCATTCCCCTGGGCATTGTGATCTGGAGCATGCGCAGTGCGGTTGATGAGGTGAGACAGTAGCACGCAGACGCAATGCTGTTGTTCGTCTGGAGGAGAGTCCTTTGTCCCGTGGAAGCAAAGTTAGTGTCAGGTGGTGGGAGGGAAGATCCGCAAACCCTTCACAATCATTCTCAGCTCCCTGGTTTGCAGCTGCGGGGCTTCTCCCTCCTAGGAACAGGCCCAGGTTAAAGGTCACCATCCTGCTTCAGCGACTGGAGGATGGTTCACATCAGAGGATTGGGGAGGGGGGAGACAATAAATAAGAGCTGACACTTTGCACTCAAATCAATGAGGACTCTGATCTCTGGAAAGGAAGGAAGCCATGGGAGGTGGGCGGGGAGGATTCACAAATACCTGCTGGAGGCCCCAAACCACCAAGAAGAACCCACAGATCCTGATTTTGCAGCTCCCGGGGCTTGTTTACTTCAGCTGAGGCCGTCTTGTTGAAACAACAGAGTGGGCGGAGCATCAGGATTCCAGTGACCAGGAGAGAAAATTACCGATTTATTCTCACTTTACACAGAGGGACTTGAGAACTGAACCCAGCCAGAGTGGAGGGAGCGGGTAAACTGTAAGGAAAGGAATTTTGAAGGTGGTTTGAAAGGTTTGGCAGACTGACAAACTCTCATGGTGAAAATTAAACGTAATTGCATGGGTCTGCGTGAAGAGGTGGGCGGTGTTGGGTGGGCTGCTGACAGAAATGTGAGGCCAGGGAGGGGGTGGTTGGCTGCCAGAACGGTTGGAACAGAGTTCTACAGAGGTCCAGTTGACGAGTCAGACACCCAAGCAGCAAATCTCAGTGGATTCACATATGGCCCATAAAATTTAGGCTGGTTTGTCACCCTGGGGTTTGGATTCCAGCATAGGGCGGAGAGAGAATGTATGTGATGAGGATTTACTGTTTCGCAAAAACGAGTGTAGAAAACCTGTTCCATACAAATGAGAATTGTCTCTCCTTCATTTTTATTCGGTATTGACAATGATGATGTTTAGAAGCTCTTTTTATGGGAAATTTGAGATCTACAGGTGTGAAATCGTCCAACCTGGAGAGACACAAGGCCATCCACACCATAGACAAACCAAGGAAATGCGGGGCCTGTGGGAAGGTGCAGCCAGTTAAAATGGCTAACTCCCAATTTAGAATGGCTAACTCCCGATTAAAATGGCGAACAGCAAAGGCTGATGGGAAAATCAGCCAACAGGACAAAAACGAGCAGCTGCAGGTTAACTGTGTATTCACCTCTGGGAAGGCCAGACAAGATCGATACCAGTAACCATCAGCACAACAAAACACCAGCCACCTGCATATTAATGAGCAATCCCCGGGAACAATATGCAACATTTAGACACACAAAGCCAACCCAGACTCGTCGGCGCCAGCAGAAGCCTACACAAAGGGAGGTGAATGACCACCTCAAGACAGCCCATCGATCAAGGAATCGCTCCAGCATTGGAGAAAATCGAACCAAGTGATTGGGACAAAGTCCAATCACTTGGAACCAGGTACAGGGTCCGCCCCGAAAGGCGGGAAGCTCCTGGGGACTATAAGAATCAAGCCCAAGTTCAAATCGGCCCTTCTGCTTCTTCTTCTTCTTCTGGACTGGGTCACTCAGCAACGCGAACCAACCCTTGACAGTGACCGGTCCAGCCACCGCTGATACATCCAGTAAGTCTTACTTCAAAGCTCGCAACGAGATAGGCGCTCCTAACTTTCAATCTGTACCAGCTTCGTATCCCGCAGGCTCAGAACCCGAACGAAAAGCCATTCGTTTCCCTGACCTGGTGGGCCAGTTCCAAGTTAAGTATTGGCCTGTTAGTTGTAGGAAGTAGCTTAGACGTAAAATTTATGCATGAGTAGTGATTACTGTGTATAATAAATGTGCTTTGATTTAAACCTTACTAAGCGGTGTATTGGATTATTGATCATTACTCGTACTTGAACCACGTGGCGGTATCAGAAAGATACCTGGCGACTCAAGAGCAAAGGTGATAGAACAAAGCAATTAAACTAAGGCAAAAGTTAGCAACATTATTTGGCGACATCCTGACGGGACCCGATCTAGAAGTGGAAAACCACTCCGGGAGAACCCAAGATTTTGAATTAGAGATCTAATTGGAAACAGAAAACCACAAGTGTTCAAGTAGTTCTGATCAATACTCATAATTCGGAAGTGTGTGTCTGCATGCGTAACTAACAGGGCTATAAGGTAAAACTGATAGATTTTTGTTGCGTCAAAACTGTCGGAAGTTTGTACATCGGAAAGTAGCGAAAGCCGTACCCATATTTACAGCACCGCCTTAGCTCCCCTGTTCCAAATTTAGAAGAAGCATTCGGATAGGAAAGATGGCAATGCAGGCAATGCAGCGCCTAATGAACCCCAAGGAATTTGCGGTCGCAGCGACCAGCAGCAGTAGAGTGGGACAATGTCCCATTTGGGAGGAAGAGATCAGGAAATATCTCAAAGGGAAAGGATGGCCCCTTTGGAATGAATTCTGTGACAACGAGGAATCAGGCCCGGGTGTATAGGACATACTTGGTGGGAGAACCTGAGCGAGATCCACAAAAAGAGCTTAGGGAAAGCTCGCAAGCCAATGGCAATCGTGTCCTGCTTGGCACAATTGTGAGGCACAGAGGAGGTCGTCAAGACGCTCCGCAAAGAGGTTGAGGGCATACATCGAATGAGTAAGGTCGATGTAAGCGAGGTAGAAAAGGAGAATTTAGACTTGAGAAGGAAATTGGCAGCAAAAGATGTCGAGGTGGATGACGCCAAAAGGGCTCACCAGTCTTGTCTGGCGCACTTAAGCAGCTTCCAGTCTCAATATGAAAAGGCCTATCAGGACACGCAACGTGCAGTCCTGGTACGAGAAGAAACGGAAAAACAGGTAGAGACATTACAGAAACAGTGTAGTGACCTCAAGGCAGCATTAAGAGCACTCCTTGCTGCCACCACAGAACAAAGACAAAGCACATTAGACCATGCGAAGTGCCGGAAGCAGATTGCAGAGCTGCAATCGCTGCGTTCTGTTCAAAAAGGTGTTCAGGAAACCTTTGGAGAAAAATTAGATCAGGAAGACGGCCCTGATTGGGAAGAGTTGAATGAAACAGCACAGAGATATGTTCAGGGAACATGTGCGCAGGGAAAGCCACAAAAGAGAAAAGCGCCCCAACCCCCCACACAGCAGATACTTCACGCTCCGATGAACCCAGTCACCACACACCACACAGCCACATCGGCCGATGCAGAATTTCTATATTCCACCCCCTGAACAGTGACCCAATTACGGGACGCGTGTGATAAGATCACACCGTTCCTCCCCACCTCAGACCCCCACCATTTCTTTGCCACAGTTAAGCATCAGGCGACCATGTGTGGCCTGGATGAGCGAGAGCATGTAAAGCTCACCGTTTTAAGTTTAGACCCGTCAGTAGCAGCAGCCTTTCCCGAACCACAGGATGTAGGAGGAGGCACCCTTGCAGAAATGCATACCGCAATCCTGGATGCGATCGGGTATAACCGGGGTGACCCCATAGATGGCCTCAACAAATATAGGCAAAAGAAATCCGAGCACCCCACAGCGTTCGCTGGACGCCTGTGGATTCACTTTGCAGCAGTCTTTGGAGACTTAGACCGTGCCCATTTGTCCCCAGACAACATGGCCAAATGGACCCGCACCCTTATCTCCCATGCCACAGAAACAGGACAGAAAGCTTGTATGAGTTATGATCCCTCAGAGGAGGCCCATAACGAGAAGTGGGTAGTGAAAAGATTGTCCCGCGCTTGGGAGCAATCTGTTCAAAGTAAACCTGCAGTTAAGAATAGCGAGGAAAAGCAGGCCGGCGCAGATATGCAGGCAGTAAAAACACACCAGAACCCCGCATGGGTGAATGAGAGAAAGAACAGCCCCCCACCCAAGTCACAGGAGTGTTACAACTGTGGACAGTTGGGACACTTCGCAAAAGAGTGCAATGCCCCTAAAAAGCCACAGAGAGCCCAGCAGATGGGCACTCTGATTAAGAAAAAGACAGAGCCCATTCATAGCGTTCAGATCAGACGGACTTGACCGGAACGGACTGACGGTGTACGGGCTCCCCCAGTTGGGTCTGCGACACCCTTTGGGATAGGTCCTGATGACCGGGAGTTGCAGCAAAAATTTGGGGACAGCCCATCGAATTTCTATGGGACACAGGAAGGTCCCGCACCACAATAAATTCCTCCACCATGTTCCATAAAGACACGTGGCCCACTACAGTCACTATCACCCTCAGTGGCTTTACAGGCCACTCACAGCAGGGACACATCACAGCCCCTGTACCCATTCAAATCGGTAACATCACCACCAAGCGCCCCGTGGTTTTAGTTGACCTGCCCCACACAGCAGAACACATCCTGGGAATTGATTTCATGAATTCCCATAATCTTTCATTCGATCCAGTCAACCAGTGTGTCTGGAAGATGGCAAAATCCGAAAGAGCCCCCGCAACGCACAACATAGGAGAGTACATGAACGAAATTAGCGCCGTAGGCGAATTTTGGTTCAACCCGACCACGCTTAGCACGGACAAGCAGGTTAGGGCAGTTCTGCAAAATAACAGGGCAGCATTCGCGACCCACAAGCACGACTGTGGGCGGATGACTGGCTCCGTACAAGTAACAGGACCTGACCCCCAAAACAGTACGGATTTCCCCAAGAGGCAGAGGGAGAAATCTCCAAGATAATAGACAGCTTATTAGAGCAGGGCGTACTTAGATCAGTAGCCTCCACTAATAATGCCCCGATTTGGCCAGTGAGAAAGCCTGATGGATCATGGCGACTGACCATCGAGTACCGGGAACTCAACAAAGTCACCCCCGCAGCAGCCCCCACAGCAGCAACAAGTCCCGAGACCATGCTCAAGCAGGGACTCAATTCCCGGTTCTTCACGGTTTTGGACATCAGTAATGGATTCTGGTCCATTCCATTGGCAAAGGCGTGCCAGTACAAATTTACCTTCACTTTTAAAGCACAGCAGTACACGTGGACATGCCTGCCACAAGGCTTCCACAACTCCCCCTCCATTTTCCACCGACAGCTGGCAAATGGTTTAGCCAAATTCTCTCGCCCCGAATGTCTGGTACAGTATGTAGATGACCTTCTATTGTGGACAGACACCAAGGAAGAGCACATC